>NC_140085.1:138268026-140668026 GCF_964237585.1 Gallinula chloropus | reverse complement strand
CTTATTCACCCACCTTTGTGCGGCCACCCGGCGCCCAGCACCCAAAAGGGAAGTTTCTGTGGTGCTGGCTTTGATGCTGATTCAGGCGGAGCTGTGTGCTCCATCCGTAAGGCCGAGGTCTGAAGCATGTCACTGCTTTATCTCTCAGAGGGAGCTAGGGAATCGTTGCGGGATCGTTCCCATTTGTGGCGCAACGCGGGTTAAGGGCAGGGAAGACAGGCATTTTCCTGCAGTTCCTGCAAGCCAATGACAGTATGACAGTTCTGGCAGCACTTGCAGGAAAAGAAAAGAAAAAAGAAAAAGAGAAAACTGCTCTTCATGCGGTACTTGAGGGATTTGCCTCCCTGCAATGCAAGATGGAGAACTACGGCCCTCCAGCAGGTCATTCAGCCCACGTAAACCACAGTTCCCGCTTTCCCGTATCTCCCTCTTGTGTATGTCCGCAGCCTCTGGCAGGTGCACCAGAGAGTGGCTGTGGCTCCCACACCAGGGGCAGGCTGAGTTCCCCCTCCCCGTGCCTTCGGCAGAGGGGGATGCTGTGGGGTGCTTTCGTTGATGTGTATGTTTCCCGTGCTGGGAAAGTGTCCCACGGAGGTCCCATCGATGCCGTCAGCGGAGCCTTCCGTGCTGTTCAGCTGCTCCGAGACTGGTGTGGAGTTTAATGCGAGCCGAACTGCTAAATTTAGGTGTTTGAGATGAATTGCATGCAAAGCGACTTCTTCAAACAAGGGGAGAAGTGGAAAGCGGAGCTTCAACGCTGGGGCAAACCCCGATCGTTGTTCAGCCTTTATTTAGGGATTCCTCTTGTCTCACATATTTAGATTGTGTGGGTTTTGAGGCAGGAACTGTCTCCTGCTGCAAAGGAGGCTGCACTTCCATCATTTTAAAAAAATAATTAAAATTCTTTAAGGATATTACACACTCAACAGTTCACATGTCAATAATAAAAAAAAAAATAAATTAAAATATCTTTTAGGAAAAGAGCCATTTTCATCCGGCTAGATATAAGATGTCAAATTCCTTCCTCAGGTACATGCATACAAAGAACGCAATGAATCCAGCCAACATTTGCCTAATGAGTTAGCATTCCCCTCTGTTGGAAGTCAAAAACCTCCACAGCTTCAGGCAATATTCTTGCCCATGGACCTGGGAACAGTAAAGCTCATGTCTCCTGTGGACTGGCCAGAAAAGGAGGCAGATATAAGCTGAGCTTTTATTTGCTTTACTCTATTTTGATCACATCCTTCATATAACTGTAACCTCTCTACGATAGATTTTTTTTTTTGCCCCTTTTAGGCTTTTTAACTTCAAAAGCTGCTGTGAGTAGGAAAATCGGGGGAAAAAACAAACCTAAATGAAACGTTATACTATCATTAACATTTTGATATTTGGGTATATCAGAGGATAACGCAGTGCCCATCTGGACTGCCTTAACAACACACTTAATTGCATTATATATGGAGAAGGGATTCAAAAGAACAAAGAATTCAAGCTATTCTATTTAAGTAGCCCATTGCTGTGGTGTCTAAGCACGAGAGTAGATCAGAGCATAAAAAAGCAGATTGCTAAAAGCTATACATCCCAAATCTTACACATGGTTCTGCATAGAGACTAATGAAACAAGCAGAGCAGCAAGCTGGAATGTTAGTGGCAGCAGATTTACTCCCTCCCAGTGTTCATACGGACACCGACTTCGATGATTTCCAAAGCGAGCGCTACCCGCCATGGATGGGCCACATAACATTTGCTGATGTGTTTCAAGAATTCCTAGCAACTTAACTCACATGGAAATGTCATGCCAGGAATCCCACAAGCTGCCTATGTTTAGGTATCTGAATGCTCTGAAAAAAATCTGGGGTGTCCTGGTGGCCTGGGGATTGAACTTAGCTTGTGGGGGATTCCTTGGCAGAGGAGTTGGAGAGCGCATGAGGAGACACTCTGCAGTGCAGCCCTAGCTGGAGATGTGGGTGCTGGCTGTGGCTGCCTCTGATGCGCTGGTGGAGTCAGAGAGGCATTGGGAAAGTCATATTCCTGCATGGCAACAGTGGCTTCTCCTCTAAATCGTTGACTGGGCCAATGGGGGAAAGCTGCCTGAGCCTTCACACTGGGCTGAGCAGGTGGAGGGATGGTGCTTCTAGTTGCTGGAACAATGCCCAAAGAAATTGTTGCATCCCCAAATCTGTATCTGGAGCAACTCGACAACTGTGGGGCTGCTTTTACTCTATATTCCCAGATGCATTGTGGCACTGAGGATTGTTAGCCTACCCTCAAAACGTGATCCTAACATTTCTGGTAAGCCACTGCTGTCTTTGTCTGAGGGAGACCAATTAGCAATGGTTTGCATTACTGAATATCGAAGAGAAGTGGGTTTGCAAGACATCGGATCTATTGTTTCCTCATGCTTGCATACGGAAGTGTGTGAATGTTCTGGATGGCTAAGAACACAGCAGGTAGCCCAGGTGATGAGTCAACCTGTGTGGCATCTACTGGAGATAGTGTCTCCTTGGGAGAGCTTGAACCATGGGGCAAGCATGTGTGCAAACAGCTGCAGCCAGTGAAATCATGTGGGGACAGGCACAGTGACACCACCACCGAACCAGCAGCATCCCAGCTTCTCAATGCCACACATTGATCTCCTAGAGGGGCACCTTCCTCAGGGAAGTGCCGAATTATCTCCCTGGGGGAGGTTCAGGTGCCCATGTATAGCACCTGGGGCATTTGAGGGTAGCTGAGACATCCACGTGGGCAGGCCAGTGCAGCGCAGCATGGGTAGGGCAGAGACCCTACCTGATGGCAGCCGCATCTCTCCCTGCACCTCCACCAGTGCTGGAGTTGGGACATTGCAACCAAGGACTTTGCATCCACTCTACCAGGTCTGCAAGCCCAGGATCCTGTCCAGTGACAATAGTCCCTCTGTGTGCCAGTGTCAATTTTAAACCTCTTGATTTGATTGAAGTCTTCATTGTTTTGACTCCTCTGGTTTTATCTTCCTGCTTTTACGTTTGTTTCTGCTGGGTTGTTTTGTTTGGGGTTTTTTTTTTTTGGCCACAGATTTATTTTGAGATGTCTCATTTCTAACCACATTTCCTGTATTCTTCCATTTTGCTTTGTTTGTTGGTTGGGATTTTTTTATGGTGGTGTTTTCGCAGGAGCTGGCTTTCAAAGAACTGTCATTGCTGCCTCCACAGACAGTCCGATAATATCAGGTGCAGAAGATTCTGGGTGTCTCAAAGCATACCGTTTTCTAGCAAAATTTGGCTTATAATAGGTCTGTACACTGAACTGAAACATTATAAATGGCTCTGGATATTTGAAACCAAGTTGTTGGACTCATTACAACTGACACATGCAAACATTTCAACTCCGAAATTTCAGTAATTGATCTCTGTTAAACTCCAGGCAGCGGATGACACTTGGAGTCTACTAAAGAAAAAAAATGTTAGTCATTTTTTTCCCCCACTGCTTTCAGTATTTGCTCAGTATCATTAATATAAATATGCTATCATCGAAATCAACACAACTGAAGTTAGCAGAGCAACTCCAGATTTACATCAGTGTAAATGAGAGCAAAACTTGATCCCTCGCATGTAATTTATCTTTAATTCTGGTTTAAGTCTCTCTCTCATCTCGCTGAATAAAAACTGATGTTCTTCTCACACACAATCTGTGTACCATTCATTAGTGTCTTTTCTGTTTGGAAGAAAGATTGGAGCCTGTGGTAATGAAAGCTCAAATCCTGGGGAGCAGTACACATGGTATTTTGTTTTAACTAAATGCTGTGTTGGTATTCTCATGAGTGGCTTTGCATTACTTGAACATTTATGAGTAGCTTGAACTAATAAATCTCTAATTAGCACTAATTACTAATTAGGTTATTGATTCCTCTGACTGTGGACTCCTTACTGGTTTTATTCATAAGCAGAACATTATTTTTAAAATTCTTGTAGATACATCCCCAAATGGAGCTGGATCCTGCTGTGGAAAGGAGTGGAGCAGCAGGCTCTGGACAGCCCGTCTGTCTGAACAACACCCAGGCTTATTCAGACCAGGAAGGCACCCTGAGGGGAAGAGATGGGGGGGGGGGAGGGGGTGGGGCGGTACTGGGAGAGGCTTGCCAACTAACTGGGCTGTCAGAGTGCTGTCTACTTGCCCAGATGCCCAGGAGAATCCCAGCACTTTTCTGCCTTCCTCCAGGATGCCTCCCGTTTGGCTCCCTGGATGTGTACCAAGGGCCTGGCTCCAAAGGGCCATTGATGCTCTTCTGAAGGCTTTTTCAGGGGGATTCTTGCTCTTTTTGTTCCCAAGGCAAGACCTAAAGCAGATCCGCTGGTGTAAGTTGGGGTACTTTGCTTTGCTTCACCTGACCTGCCTCTGTTTGGTGTTTGTGGTTTTACTGTAAAGAAGATCACCTTTGGACCCCTGTACCTCCAGAAGAGTATCCCTTTCCTGTCTTCCCATCTCTCTCCAGTAACTGCTCCAGCTCATGATGCACCTGATGAGGCAAAATGGGTTCTTTGTGACAGTTGATGTGAAAAGTGCTCAGCATTCCCAAAAGCTCTTTGTAGAAACAGCCCTACTCCATAATCCCGCTCCCCCCCCCGTTTTTTTTTCTCCCAAGAGTTTAGACAGCATGATGCCTGGAGCAGGATCCCCAAGCTCTGGGAGTCCTGCACTGAGCAGTCACCCAACTGCTACTGGCACTGCATGCTGTCTCACCAGTCTTCTCCTAGTCTCCCACCCCCACACGCACATCCATAGAGGAGTTTTGTTCCCGTACAGTTTGTTGAGAAGAGCAGTTAGCAGACTGCTGGTTTCCTTCATTTGAAGGCAGAGCACCCAAGTGACTGAAGAGATTTTGGCTTATGTCGCTGACAGGGGTGGTTTTATCTGGCAGCAGCTGTTGCCTCTGTGGTAGGACTGGCAGGGGAGGTCAAGCGCAACGTCGCTTTACTCACGCCACAGCCCGTTTCCCTTGCAGAGGTTTCACATGCAGCGCATCTCCAGTTTGTGAGCCCAGGCAAGTGCAAAATGTGGTTTACTTCTTGTTGGCATTAACTGCAGGGAACATCCAAAATCTCTTTTCCGGTGGCTGCCCTCTCTTAGTGTTTATTTCTACATGCGACTCAGTATGTTTGTTTTGATCCCTACTGCCTTATGTGGCCTACGTGATGAACCGCAGTGGCATCAAAGATCGGTGGTGTGACATTCGTACTGATGTTTTCACCAGCAGACTCCAGGCCCCGCCAAACTTTGCTATTGCCTGCACGTAACTCCCAAGGACAACTGTGGGAGGTGTCTGCGTGTGGCAGCAAGGAGATAGGGCTCCCTGGATAGCAACATCTGGGGACCAGAAATCGAGTATTCTTGGCTATGGGCCCTCGACTCTGTAACCTGATCTTCCCACCCTTCTGGTCCGTCTCTTTACAGAGCAAAGGAATAAAGGCGGGAGCTTAAGTATCTCTGGATGGGAGTGCAGTCAGCTAATTAATATCAATGAGGCACGTGTTATTTTTAGTTATTGCAGATGCATTCATACCTTATTAGCTTAAACAGTGATGAGCAAATAAATAGCATCTTCTGTCATGCTTAAAGGAAACACTTTATAAGGAGGTTATTGATTCATACTTCAGAGGGAGCCGGTGGGAAATCTGTAAGTCTTCTTCCAGAGGTGGGGGAAGGAGGGGAAGGCTTTGCAGAAGTCGGCTTAAGGTGTCCTGTTTTATCAGATGCCTGTCATAAAGAAGCCAAAAGTCTGTTCTGTTTCCAGGTGGGCCCGGTGGATTTACGTTCATAAAGTGCTGGTTCTTGAGGGTACCTGGAGACGCTTTGCGGCGAGGCTGCTTGAACATCTTTTTGCGTGACAGTCACTCTGGGAAGACCAGAAGAAAGGGCTTGTTCTGAGGAATATTTGTTTTGTCCGGCTTACCTGATATTTTAATTTCCATATTTAGCAAGTACCCCAGATGTGTGTTGCAGGAAATAAGTAACTTGTCAGTGGTTTTGAGGCTTCTCAGCAAAAAGTAGATTACGTCGTTTTGCGCTGAAGTATTGAAGAGAGTGTTTTATATTTTAAATGCTAATGAGCGCAGTTTTTTTTTCAGACGGGAGCCATAAAACTGTCATTATGTCAGTGGTATGTCTTTGTTCTTAGCTTTGCTCGTGCTAATCACAGACAACAGTGGTATATTTTGAGTTAATACTGTAACAAGAGGAATGGCATTAGTGGTCATCACCATGAGTGACTCCTGGACATGTGGTAATAATTTCTTAAGTGTTTCTGAATAGTGAATGAGTGAGAGAGAGGGATTTCAGCTCCAGTGCTGTGCAGAATGGAATGTACCATTCAGCTGAAACGATACATCCACGGCTTACACTCAAGGGGCTGTGAAAGCAAAATCTGCTTTTTAATTTAATTAATGTGTCTTCTTCCTCAGTTTCTCTCTCTCTCTCTTTCCTTCAGCATCCAACCTTGCCTTTCTGTTCAGGATAAACCGGCAACTTTTAGCATAAGCAACCAAATGAGTGCTACCATCTTTATGTTCTTAAGGAAATCAGCCCACTTTGGAAACCAAGGTCTCATCCTTTGACTATTTTGCTTTTGTGTAGCTGCACGTAAATTTGAGAGCTTTCAGCCGAAGCAGCATTTATCTTCTTGTTAACAGATGCCCCCAGATTCGGTATATACCTGGAAATAGAATTGGTAACACTATATATTAGAGTGCCAGTTTTCTCAGTGGAAAAAAAAAATTGAAAAAAAAATAAAATACCACCCAAACCTTTTTATTATCAGTCAGACAGTTTTCATTTATTCAGTGAGGCAGTCTGTTTGCATTGGCTGGCGGGTTCACAAATGGCTCCTGCATAACGAATCATACATTTTAAAAATTCTTTCCAAAGCTTTTATAAAAATACAAAAAAGTTAAATAAGTTTAACACAGTTATGTGATCAGTCTGATTAAGTTAAGACATTTAGTCTAAGTAACCCCAGCGGGGTTTCAGCAGTACTGTACGTTCCAGGGAAGGGAACAATTGGTGTATTTTAACTGTCTGACTGTGTTTCTCAGAGAATGCTGAACAATATTAAACATTCAGAGGCTGCGTTTTCCCTTTGTTTTGACAAATGCTAATAAGTAGCTAACTGCAAGGGGGGGGTGCAGGGGGGAAATCCTAATTCAAACCAGTTGCGTGATGGTAGAGCTCAGCAAATTCCCTGACCAGCAAGATGTAATCTGGAAAGAAAAGAGCGGAGTGGTAGCCTTTGCTAGCCTTTGAAATCACTAATAAAGTCATTAGACAATGTTTAGTTGAAGAGGAATGACTAAAGCTAGGGAAAGACTACTCTGAAGAGCTCTCAGAAGGAACATTAGGAGGCTTTGGTTCCTAATTAAGTGGTATTATTAGAAGCTTTGATAAAAGCCCTCACATGGGTGACATCTTCTATTTCTCTGTGTATCAAGACTCAAGAAAAACTAAAAAAAAAAAGAGAGACTTTTTAATGATAATACCTGAAAAGTGTTTTTCAGCAGACCCATACATCATTGTCAAGTGAAAAGATTAAACTTTATTGTTTCTTTTTGAACCAAGAACTCAAGGTGAGTGGAAATGTCTTGAAATGCAAAGTAGTTTGGCAGATAAAGTAAAATGGAGATGAAAACAGACAATAAAAAGACATTGGCTGTAATAGAGGAAAGAGCAGGGAAGTTCACTCTTTAATGTTGCTGGGAGAACTTTCTTTTTTGCTATTAATGATAGCATTTAAGTGTTACAATTACAAGCTTTTATTGAAATGAAACATTTCATTTCAAGAATGGCACCAAAATCATTTTTGTGTGTAATACGAAACATTAGTTATGTGATGTTGCTGCCAAAATAAACCCCACCATTCATTTAAAATATCAGGAAACTCCATTTGAGAGGGTAGTTATACATCCATTGAGGATACTCTGTATATTATTTTTCCTTGGTATTAATAAAGTGTATTAACAACATAACTGCAATTGATTCATAATGTCACATTTGTTTGCAAGTAATGGATGTAAGGTTAAAATGGTTTAACTATTACAATGTTTGAAAATGATTTCTGTTCCCTAAAGCCTCCTTTATTTTTATTACAGGTTTTTTTTTTCCCCCTTCAGCAACCAGTTGTTTTGCAGTTGTTAAACTGCTTTCAGCTGTAGATACTCTGCATTATCAAGATAGATGGGGCTTGGCGTGGGATTTCCACAAAGACTGGTCGCTGAAAAAGTAACTTCAACAGTGTGCCTTTGAAAGATTTATTTAACTTGTCCCTTAATAGGCCAGGCCGCACCGATTTCCACAGAAAGAATTCATTTTTCTGTCAAACTCTGGGCTGCTTTGCTGGGAGCCTCATCTACCCGCCAGTTGGCACATGAAGTGCAGACTGTCGCCCCCAGAAAGCATTGCTCGCCTCCGTGCTGTTGACTGGCGATGGGCTGTGCCTCTGGCTGCTTTTTGTAGCCAGGAGATGGAGGGTTGTGTTCTCCTTGCCGTGATGCTCTTACAGAGGCCGTGCGGACTATGATGCATCAAGAGTGCCGGAGCGCTCCCCGCTTGCTTTGGCCGTGCGTCATTCTCTCCGCCACGTCCACTAATTAGAGACAGAAGCAAACCTTGAACAACTCTGCCAGGGGACTGGCAGATGTGAGGAGCCAGCATTGGGCATCCAGGCTTTGCATTACCAGCTTGTGAGTTCCTGGGAAGGATGTTGCCAAAGCCACATACTCTATCCGAGTCTTTCTTGTCATTCACTCCGCTCAGAGATTTTTTCTCCCCAAGGTTTAGGAGAAAAAATGTGGATAAAAGCAGATCACCTGGATATAATTGTAGCTTTGTAACAGGCTAGGCAAATGCTTCTTGCAGGTACCTACACGTAATTTGTCACAACAATTTTTTTTGCCTATTATCTTGTTTTACAGTCACATTCAATGATAATTATTCCATTTAAGAGAGAGTTCCTGGCTTGTGTGCTGATTTGTACTCTACTCACAAGCCTAGGAAGGGTTGGATATGTTTGGGTTTTTTAAAAGGAGGAAATAGAAATCATTTTATTAAGGATAATTTATATGCTTGAAAGAAAGAACACCCTTCAAAGTTCCTTCACCTAAACCACTGTCAATGGTTTAAAGTATCAGAAGTGAAATAATTATTTTAAAATTAGGTTTAGTTCTCCCTCACGGTGTGCTGCACATTTACAATTTCAGTTCTTTCTAGTTGGACAATGAAAATATTACAGATTGGTGACCTTCATTTTGTTT
The DNA here is from genome assembly GCF_964237585.1 of Gallinula chloropus. NCBI lineage: Eukaryota > Metazoa > Chordata > Aves > Gruiformes > Rallidae > Gallinula > Gallinula chloropus. Next base: position 140,658,751 of record NC_140085.1, on the reverse strand, counting down.
CTGGTCACCACCGGTGAATTTCACTCTTGGGTTCCCAGGTTCTGACAGAGGGATGCAACTGCTATGGATTTTACGTGGATGGCACTCAGTGAGCCTTGTGATAGCTGGCAGTTAGAAGCACTTGGGCAGATAGATTTTCGGACTACAAATACAGCGGGGGGATAGTTAGCTGGTTTTAACAAAACTATTTTAATAGGCATTTTCAAGAAATCATGGACTCTGAGCTTCACAAACCGTATGTATTTATAGCCCCTAAAAGGCTCAAATTCTAATTGCCCTACTCCTTTGAAGAGCAGTCTGAATTTTCACATCTTGTTATTACAGGACTTTCTACCAGCGTAACCACATGATAGGGTTGCTTCTGGCATAGCTGCACCCTCAGGAGAGAAATTATACTCGTCAACTGTATCAGTTTCCAAACGATGCATGATCTGTATAGAGCCTTAAGCCTGGGTCTTGCAAGCAGGTCCAGTGTGTCAGTGGATCCAGAAGATCAGCCTGTTTGAGAAAGATCTTTGTACAGGGTTTCAAAAAGGAGGCGCATTTGGGTTGGCTTTTTGTGTTCCTCTTGTGTTTTGTTTTCCCTGTTGAGTTTTGCAGGCGAAGTTCCAGACGGACCTGCGTGCTGAGTCAGGTCTAGTGAGTATTTCAGATGATGGGCTTTTTAATCTTTTCTAAAAGGCAGGCAGAAAACCCACCCGTTTACCCTGTCTATTTACAAGAGCAGTGACTCCCTGGGCATGCAGCATCCCCATTGCAAGGGCAGCGGACGGCACACCAAGACAGCGCGACCGTGGTGAGGGGCGGCTAATCTACACCTCCAGTTTTTTGTGCCACGACAATACTAGATGGCAGCGGACGGCGGCTGCTCTCAGATTTGTTAGTTTAAGAGAGCTTTGCCTCTTCAATGACATGATTGTGTTAAAGACAGTGCTCCTGTCTGGAAAGAGCAGAAAGCTGGAGCTGAAATCTCTGATAGTGTCATTGTTCCCAGAGGTACAGTAATAGGCTTCGCTTTACAGTGCCGTATCTCACTCGGAAAGCACCGTCTCTGAGAGTGATATAAACTCTTTGTTAACACGGATAATAGACTTCAGGGCCACTTAAACCTCTTAAGACAATAAGGCTTGGGCAGCTGAGAGTATTAACTACATCATTACAAACACATTTGCAAAAGTTGGGGTTTTTTTCTTTTGCTTTTGGAATCATCTGTCAACAGTTACATTAAGCTTTTGACTCTTTAAGCCACTTCCACCATCAGTTATTTTTTTGAGCAGGATGAGCCCTTGGAAAGCTGCAACGCAAACGGCAAGACTGCAACCACTGCCTCAGACCAGCAGCTTGGGCAATTTGTTAACATTGGATATGATGTGTTACTCTAATAGCTGTTTGTAATTGGGGAAAAAATGTCATTTCCAGTACAGGCTTTAATGACTTTATGGACTGTTTTGCATAAAATAAAGGAGGACAGCTAGTTATTTTTTTTTTATTTCTGCAATGCCTTAGGTAGTGCAGTGTCCACCCTGGGCTTGTTTCTTTGCATCACAGTGTGGGATTATCTGCTGCAACTATTTCTCCAGGTATTGGTGAGTGATGCAGATGGTGGGAGAGGGTGACAGTTTGCTCGGAGGCACAGACTGACTTCTAGCCTGGCACGGTGCTTCTTCAGCTCCTTGCAAGCCCGGCAGGTCCCAGCTGGGTAAGGCGAATCCCTGCTCTCTGCTGGTCCAGAGGTGCCTCTGTGCCAGCTGGCCTGCTGGCCATGCACATTGGGCTGTTGCTGAACCCTTCTGCAATCCCTGCCTCTGGCCTTGCTCTCCAGGGGGCTGCTGATTTAGTTCTCTCTGTCCTCTGACTGGCCGTTGACTTCTGTGGCGCTGACAGCGACACAGTGTCTTTGAGGCTGCTATCTCCCGCTTTGTCAAATAGGCTTTAAATCAGTCCAGACACTCTGAAACTATTAGGAGGTGTTAGACAAGCCACATGGAGTCCCTCCAAAGTGCTGCTAAAATCTCTGCTCTTTCAGTAAGGCATTTTCTGCTACCTGCCCTTTCCCCCTTTCCCTTAGGTAAAACAGAGATGCTGAATGGCAGATGTTCAGTAATATGACTATAATTTTATAGAACATGAGGGATAATTCCCCTTTATACTGATCACTGACTTTCTGTTGAGAGAAGTACATGTATTTATTCGTGAACTGATTGTAGTTAGTCATAGAAGGTGTACAAAAATCCAACCCCTTTGGCGATCTAAAATAATATATCTGATGGGATATATGTCTGACTTTCTTGCCTGTTTTGGCTACTTAAGGCATAGGAAACTAGTCTGAGGCAATCATTGAGACAGCCTCTATACTCAGAGCCCACCCCAGGATGACTCATCGTATTCTAAAAATGGTCTCTACCATCAAGACTTGAGATACAAATTCACACAGCTGGTTTAGCCTAGTGTTTAAACAGATAAAACTAAATTGGATGAATGCCACCCAACTAACTATAGGATGTCATGATTAAGACACAAACTTCATTTGTGCAAATGTATCAGCACTGTCACATCTTCTCAGTGAAAGAAGAACTTAAAGTCTCAGACCGACAGCTCAGTGGTGCTGTCATAACTGGCTCTACACACCATGTATCACAAATTCAGTGACAGTCAATGACAGTCATTCTGTCAAATGGCCTGATTCTGTTTGACACGTAATGCCCTTTACCCCACTTTGGCGGTGGCAAGAAGCCACGCAGAAGATGTAAATAATATTTAAACAGACCTTAGGGCATCTAAGCATTACCTGAACTGCATAATGCTGGTTTTGTATAAGAGAGAATCAAGCCTGGAGAATTTTGTTCTTGAATTCAAAGGATGCAGGATGGATCATAGGTATTGTTACAGAGGGGTTAGACCAGCTGAATAATAGCAGCATTTATTATTCATCACGTGACAGTTGGTTAGGACTAATAGACTTAGCATGGCTCCACAAATTCACTTTTTAGCTTATGTATTTTGCCTTTTCAACATGTGTGGCTTTAAAAAAAAAAAAGCAGATGCATTTGAGCAAGAATATATCCTGTCATACAAGTAGTCTCAATAATGATTTAATTGTTACCTCCTTGACGTGGCAGCATTGGCATGTTTCTGTGTGTGTGTTCAAAGCACGCTAGTTTCCAGGTTGCCGTCACTCGTGCGCAGGAGGAGCACGACTCATCTGAGTTGTCCTGTTCCTCTTTTTCATGGTGACACACGTGGCTGTGCACAAGAGCTACGTTATAAGGCTAAAAGGACTGTGGGATTGCACCCTCGGTTGGCAGAACGGGAATGATATTCTTAAGTGTCTGGAAGGAACACAGCCAAGGCCCAAATGAAAGCACCTTTTATTTTTCAACTTCATCGATCAAAAGCTTCGGAGTGTAACAGGCTAAATGACATCTGACATATCTGAAATGCTGGGGTAAAACATCAATAGCAAAAAAAGCCCGGCCAATAACAGCCAGGGTTTTGCTGCTAGGAAAAGCAGGTCCTCTGCTGAGGAGAAACGTTAAAACTGCGTGAATTACACCCAAGCAACTGACAACTTTACTTAGCTATTCCATACATTAGAGGCTAAATCTCCATTCTAGGAAGTTTCAATGCCATTTTAGTTATCCATTTAATCCACCTATTCATTTAGCAGGAATGGTAATTACGGGAAAATTGCTGCCAAACTATGATGTGCAATTAAAATTCAGGCTATTTTGTGTGATGCAAAATCTCCCTTTTTTACTATCATCTTACAAATCCTCTGATAGAAAGTTTGTGCCTTTTTGAAACAGAGCTTGTAATAATAAGCCATCTGGCTTACTTAAACATGAAAGATTAAAATGATATACAGTATGAAGGCTTCCTATTCAATTGCTAATGTCCAAGAACTCAACTCCAGTGGTGAAAGCTGTCATTTGGGGGGAAGAGGTAATTAAAAGATTTCCTTGCAGAGATGGGTCCTAGAGCAGGGGACTGGCACATCCAACAAGCAAAACTAATTTTCCAAAAGAAAGCAATGCCGGCCAAATGTCTTGCAAGATAATCTTCTGTATCCTTTAGTTCACTCACAACTGCTTGAGTGGGTCTGAGAGGTGGGTTGATGACTGGTGCAACAAAAGCAACCAAACCTTGCTTTATTTACCGTACTAAGCCAGCAGCGCTTTGTAAAATGGGCTTGACTGCAGCAGACAACAATGAGGGAAAAATGCATTGTGATTATATAGTGACCCACTAAAGAGATGTGCAATAAGGTTGTAACGTTTTAGGGAACCTGGGGTGCAGGGATGGAAAATCTGGGTTTGGAGAAGTTACTTCCCAAAAGGCACTCTTCGGAGATGTGCTTATGAAACAAATGCATTTAGTAGCCTTTACTCCTTTATAATTGGCAAGAGGCTAATTGGGGGCACAGTACTTGGGCTTGTGCAGAATACAGACCATCTGAAAAAGAACGGGGTTATTGTGAACTGGCTGCAGAGGGGGAACAAGAGACACCTCAACTGTGATAATGACACATCCTATTGAATTCAGCCTCCCTCTGCCGTCCACCTTTAATTTCCAAACAGGAAACAACTGACAGTCCTGTTGATCAGATGAAGCTCCCACCCTAGGTTCTGAACCTTAAGTGGAAGCAGAGCTGAGTACGAATCGTTACCAGACAGTGCTCCATATGGTCTGGAGTACTTGTAGGGAGTGCCGTATCTTTGACTTATAAAGCAAAGCCTAAATGTTATTACATGTAGACTGTAACCCTCCCGGATGAGGAGATCATGTCTCATTCCTTATGGGAAGAAGAATTTAATACAGAATGTAAAACTCACTAAATAATTTTGAGCTCCATGTATCATTTATAGCAGGGATCTACTTCTCAGCTGAGTTTTACAGGACTGCTTTACAAGTCTGAAGAAACACAAACTTTCTGGTTTTTATCCTGTAACCACCATTGTTCCTACATAAGCCTACTTAATTACAGCTGAACTGTATTATCTCTGTCTTTCTCAGACTTTTTCAAAAGGGACATGTTTTAAAGTGCCATGTGCAGGTACAGTACTCCATAAATAAAGGAAGAGTGCTAAAATGAAAACCCTCCCATTAAAGACACCATCCTCATCTGCTCCTTTTCAGAAGAGCCGTTTTAATGAAGATCCTGTTGCTATTAATTCTACTTTCAGGCTCCATTTAGGCTGAGAGAAGGAAATAATGAATCATGACATAATAGAAGTCCCTTTAAAGCACTCAGTTTACCGCACTGGAAACCAGACTTGCATGTGCGTTTGTTTTTGTTTTTAAGACTAGTTCTAACAATAGCAGCCAATGGGAGCCTATTAACATCATTGTGTCTTAACTTTCTCTTCAGTCCTTGGCTATCTTCCAGCTTAATTCCTCTGAGTCAGCAACACATTCAAACCAGGTTAAATGAACTCTTGGATAAGAACCTCCACTAAAGGAATAATTGATCTTTCCATACAAGCTCATCACCCCTTCCAAAAAAAATAAATGCAAGCAAACAACAACAAAACACTGCAAAGGCACCAGTTTAATATACAGCCCAATTCAGAGGTGGCAGGAGGGGTGAGAGTGGGGTGTGGGTATGGGTGAGTTGGAAAAGCAACTGTGTTAGCGTGGTTAAGTAAGCGATGCAAAAAGTACTGCATACTTTGCAAAGGTGAGAAGAAAGGGCAGTAGGACTGTGGGAAGTGTATGAACTGTATTTGCTTCTCCTAAGGAGCTCCCATTTGACTTCAGCACAGTTTCTCACCATCTGATTTTCTGACATCCTTGACTTTTTACTCTTTGTAATGCTGTCTTGTAAAGCGGTGGAGATTGAGATACTCCTTTCATGTCAGAGGAGAGAGGATGTCCCTCTGCTTAGGAGCACAAACAGCTACAGAAAGGGAGGGTGAAGCCACTCCTTCCTTGGCCTAGATTGTCGCCCAGGAGAATGGAATGAGGAGTAGAGCAGCTCACTGGTGGGATGCCTGCTGACCTTTCACTAAGGGAAGGGGAGGATGTACCCTGGCAAACAGATCCTTAGGGACAGAGTACTGGAAACATGCAAAAATCAAACATGTGAATGTAAATGAGAATTTGGCTTTAACTAAACATCATGTCTGCTGTGGGCCACAATTTTTTGTGTTTTCATGGATACAGGTGGATGGATTGATCGATCAGTGAGACAGACAGAATAGAATCACAGAATGCTTTGAGTTGGAAGGGACCTCAAAGATCATCTAGTTCCAACCCCCACACCATGTACAGGGACACCCTCACTAGACCAGATTGCCTAAAGCCCTATCTAACCTGGCCTTAAACACCTCCAGGGATGGGGCTTCCACAAACATAACCTTTAAGTTAAAAAATTAAATGTAGAAAAACGTTACTTTGTTGCTTTCATGTGTGATCAAAGTTTGCTAAACTTAGATAGACACCTTCTAAGATAGTATATTTACCATCCTCTGGCCTCTCCACTACTTTCTCCTTATGTCCATAACGCATGAAGACTTGAGCTCACTCTAACTTTAAAGTTGGCACTTATGCTCCAGGGTGGTAGGGGTTTTTTTAAGTAAATGTTGAGCTGCTCACTGCAAGGGAGAAGTGTATCAATGAACTAAACCCAGCTTTTTGGAGGAATCCTCTGCAATCTTCATGAGGAACCTAGAGCTATCATTTGTGGTTTTTCTCCAAAACTCAGGCACATCTGAGAGAAACTATAAGCCATGTGGAATGTAGGTATGTCCACCAGCAGCAGATGACAGTTCTGCTGCTGAGGTGTCTAGTGAAAATTGTGTGGGTTAGATGGTAATGAGGACATTGAAAGAACCTGGAGAAGATACAACAGAGTTACATAGTGCTTTCTTGTGATTTCCACCCTGGTTTGTTGCATCATATCAATGACCAGTGCTTCCTTCTGCATTTGCCTAGAATGGACACAATAGAGCTGTGCTGTTGACTGGGATTTCAAGGGTAGTACTAGAATCAAAATGTGGAGAAATGTAATCCAAGGATGTAATCCTTACTCTAGAAAATTCCTACTCTTTGAAGAGAACTTTCAGACACAGAAAAATACTTTTTTTTTTTTTCCTGAAAGCTTTATTTGTGAGAGATAATTTACCTCTTGAAGGGCTGGTTGAGAGGGACACTTCATTTTTATGACATTTCTAGCCTCTTTTGTACCAGCCATAGGCATGTCTGTGTAGACCAAGTGACTGACCAGACCTTACTCTCTTTACTGCTTGATATGTCTATTCATCTCTTCAGTCCATAGAAGGAGTGACTGAAGAACCTCTTAAGGTGAACAACACACAGAACATACAGAGTAAGATTTTGTGTGAGTGTGTGAGTGTGTGACTGTTCCCACTGTAAAATATGTGCTAAACACCAAAAGAATTACCTTTGGAAGGGTTTCTGTGTTCCATAGTTCTCATTTGTGCAGGAGCTGAGGGGAGTAATTTCTCTGACATTTCCAGTCCCCTCCACTTTGTAAGTATTAACTCAGTGGGAAGGCGATGACAAAATCTACTGACATCAACTTTTATGTCATTATAGAGACTTGCATTTCCTTTGAGAGAAGTCCAGTGTATCCAATACAGATTAAAAGAGTGTAAAGAATTGTAAATAATTTCCTTTTACTTTTTCTTGGGGTGGCAGGGTACCAAAACATATGCCTGCCCCAGCATGGCTAGAGACTCAGGAGAGGATTCATCAGTGGCACAGCTCAGTATCCCGAACATGAACCAGCACAGAAGCGTTGTGGGTCTTTCAGCAGTGGCACTTGCAATTGTGGTTCACTCAGAGAGATCTGACAATACAGAGATGCTCCCATGGCAGCTGATTTGACTGATCACTGACACATGCCATAATGAATCTGTCGGGTTAGCTGAGGGACACAGAATGATCAAGACAGCAGGGAGAGGATGGAAGGAAGCCTTTCTGAGGTGAAGAGTGGTGAAGCTGAGAACATGTTCTACTTTTAGAGAGCTCTGAGAAGAAAAAGGCATATGAAGTAGAGTAATCGAGCAGCTGCTGCTTAATCTGCAGGTAAGGGAAAAACAATGGGAAATAACTCTTAATTTTGGACTGGCTCAACAAGTAGACAGCATACTTTGAAAGAAAGGTTTCCTTAAGATGCATAAAATTCACTATGTGGCTCAAATGAATAGGAATTTGTCTTGATTTGATGACATGGACTGAAAGTGAGAGGAAAAACAACACCTAAAGGCTACACGTTGACTAATTTGCTGTCCAAAGCAAACCAAATACGGTGCTATGCTACCCATCCTTCCTTCCCTTTCCTCTTCCAGTAGTGTCCATTTTAATCACTTATTTGTTTTATCTTTTTGCTGTAGCATGGCCTGAATTGTTTGCATCCTGCCATAAAGTATTTGTGCCCACAATAAAAACACCTAGCAAACTACTGTTCTTCTTCAGACTCCTCCTTAAGTTTCCCTTCTGCCATAGTCCTGCAAAGCCCTGGAGAGTGATCAGGCTGTCCTAATAATGGTCTTGATGCTGATCCTTATCCTACCGGAGGAACTACATTTTCTCCTCTCATCTCCTTGACCTCCTCATTTTTTCCTCTTCCATCTTTAATTTCTACATCCAACAGCTGCAAACCTGGTGGAGCAGTGACTGTCCCTAACTCTAGGAGCTATCGCAATTCAAAACTAATGAAAAGCTACTGATGGTTAATTCAGTAGACTATCGCTGTTCAAGGCAAAGGAGTGGGTCCTAACTATGCTACCAGTTACAAGTGAGCAGCGCCAGCAAAGTCAACATCTGCTCCAGATCAAGATTAAACCTCTAGAAGACTTTATCAGATGCTGCAGGCACAAATAAGGAGAGTATGCTGATGATGCACATTGTGCTCATTTGAAGCAGACACTGACTTTGGTTATCAGGGAAACAGAAAGATGTGGCTGAAGAGAAGCTGGTTCAAATGCAGCTCAGAGAAAATGGTTATGCCCTCAAGCACTAAGGAGTATTTCAAAGGCAGTTCTTTGAAGAGCCCTGCTGTCAGTAGGATCCTCCTAGCAGGTGTGGTGGAGTGCATAGCCATGCACTTGCTTGGCTTTGTTTGGTAGTGTCACATTAATGAAATAAATGTATTCTTCTAACACCCTGAGCAAAATACATAAACTCCTGCCCTTGAAGAAAAAAGACCTAAGTGCAGCCATGCACACCATCTGAGACTAGGCTACAGCAAAGCTCTATGCTCTAGTCTGGCAGTCAAAGACATTAAGAAGTTGTGGCTGACTTAAATCACACTGGCCCAATACATTGCATTTGTAGGTGACTTCACTTCCAAAGTATGAAGAGGATGAAAACTCACTACAAGAAGAGCTTTTTTGGTCCTTTTTAAAGTCTGCAAACCACCAATATAAGTGTAGGGAACTGTTGTGCAGCTGTAGGTCACTCGACAGCACTAGGGCTTCTTCTGGTAGGAAATCTTGTCATGTGCTCAGGAAAAATATCCCAATGGGACTAGTAGAGGGAGTCTCTCCAATGCACTGCCACATTTCCACTGTTCTGGGGATCTAAAAGGAAATCTGCATTTTCCCACCTCTTAGGTTTAGAGCTGAGCTTTAGCCAGAGCGGTTGGCTCTGTCAAGGGTCAAGGTACTAGTGTAAAACCAGTCATTGCAACAAGCAGCAACAGCAGAAGAGTCAAAATAGCAGATCTTTGTATGAAATGTCTCTTGGATAAGGTGCTTCTCCTTCTGCAGCCATCCTATTTACATGGAAGCTTTTAGATATTCTTTCTTGCTAACTTGTCTTACCACCACAGTGAATTCTGTCAGTGCATGAAGTGTTTTCTGGAGCAGGGCTATGCGGGGCCCAGAGGGTCCCCTTAGAATGTGGCCGTTTTAGTGGTGTGAGAACTTCAAACCAAGAGGTTGCTTTTTGCCCTATTGGGTAAATGCTGTGCATGCATGACATGATGCTACTTCATGCAGAAAAACGTAACCCACTGTCCTTGTGTTTTATGGCATCACTTGCTTCTGCTTTGTATTTATTTTGTTATTAATCCTGGCTGCTTTCCAATAGCTTCTGGCCACAGTGACTGCTGCAATCTTTTGTCAGCTAAATCAGACACAATCTGCAGACAGAAACATATTATCGTGTACATCATTTTCAAATAAAGCAACGCACATGCAACACACTGTTGTGCTATATGGAGGTGTACTGAATTAAATTGACAATGCTGTCGAGCCCATCTAAAAGAATAGATGTAAAAAAGTCATAGTAAAATGATATATCATCTGACTTTCAAATGGAAAGGTAAGAAAACACGGCTTTAAAGTGATAATCTTTACTAGAAATGAAGCAACTAAATATGATTCTATACTCCTTCCCCCCAAGGAAGAATTTTGGGGAAATGTAAGATTAGTAGGTTAAAATAATAGGCAAGTGCCTATTTTTTCAGTGCTAAAAAAAGTAAACTCGTACAACAGAAGTCTTATGTCCTGTGAGAAACCTTTAGTGATTTGGGGGTTGGTGCTGTTATTAAAGTCAATGAGTATTTTTCCTTTGATTTTCATGGGAATAACATGGTGTCTCCATTGCTTCAACATTTTCCTTGAGCATCGATTGATGAGATCTCCCTGCCCTTATATCCATTCAGAAAACTGATGCGGAGATGATAATTTCCCTAGTCCATGGCTTTGGCTCCTTTCCCTCCCTGGACACTTTCTGCTTTTTTGCCTTGAATGTAAACTATTTGTCTTCGCTTTCTACACCTTCCACAGCTGGTCACTGCCCATCCTGTCATCACAGCTTTGACTTCTGCCAAACAGAAGGCAGCTTGTGGTAAACAGCAACAAGTCTAAAACCCAAACCTCAAAGTAAACTTCAACTGTTTGCTTCTAGGGAATTTTTCTGAAGGCCAGAGGATAGCATCCCTTGAGCTTTGAATGGCACTACGGAAGTTTATTCAATCTTTTGAAATTTCTGTCCTTTCAGGCGGGAGGCAGCCTGAGAAAGACCTATTTATTGTAGGACTTGTGCTGACTGGTGGTAGGATTGCAGGTCAGCATGGTGGGATCAAAATTCCTAGTTTAACAGTATCTGTGTAGGCAATCTCTTACCCCTCCCTTTTCTCTGTCCAGATTCTAGATGGAAGAGGAATAGCAAAGCAACAGCATTGCTCTAGCATCCCTTTTAACTGCTGCAAGAAAACTCTCTCCCTCCCAGGCACACCTCCATGTGGGAAACTAAGACATGGTCTTGACATTAAATTTTTGCCTTTATGTAATATTTTTCCACCAGCTGACTGCTAACATCATTTGGCTTTGCAAAAAGCTCCCAACAATTCTACTCCAAAAGAAGCAGCAATAAAAAACAAATGGGGCTCATGGCTTCCATCATTAACTCAAACTTGCTTGCATTGCAACCTCCTGCCAAAATGGGTGACCAGATATGTGCCTGTTACCTGCCACCACCAACCAATGCAAAAAGGTTTTGAAGGAGTGAAAAAAAATAATCATGGAAATAGGAAAAATGTGGTCTTAATCAGCCAGGGGATTGGTGCTCATGTCACAAATCCACTGGGCCCCAGTGGGAGCATCTCTAGTGAGGCAGGGCCTGGCAAGGAGCCTCTTGAAGCTGGTTTAAAGTCTGCTGTAGGTTTTGGCAGGGGAAGGATCAGACTATTATTGAATTCTCAACTTGTTTGCAGACCTGGAGATGAAGTACATTGATGTTTGGGGTAAAGGAGGTCTGTGCTACCATTGCCCAGGCTGTCCTGGTCCCGTGGATGAAGCCAGACCTTAGCAACACACTGTCTGTCTCAGACACTGAATCCATTTTAAACTTTGCCAACAAAATCCCGTTCCTTTCTAGACAAACCTCCTTTGTCTCAGTTGGTGCCTCCAGCAGGTTATCATAGTTCTTAGCTATTATTTTAAAGACTATTCACTTCAGCTCTCCTACTTTCTGTTCAGAATTCACAAGATACCCTTCCTTTAATTTATTCTCCCTAAAATGAGATAAACCACGAGTGACCAGTCTCCTGGGGCTGCGCCGTTCTGTAGCAAGCCTTATGTAAAAGATACAGGGCACATTTTCAGCACTGTGCGTTGTTATTAATGAAGGCTGTGTGTGCAACTCTTTGTCCATCACAATGAAAATTTACCCTCATGTATCTTGTAAATCTCAGAAGTAGATTTCACTTGCAGCATTTTTGGATATTCTTTGATTATTTTTTTCATATTAGGGGACCATAACGATAAGTCCCTGCTCAAGTGAATATACAACTAGACCTCATCTGACACTAAAATTTGCTAGTTTTTTCTTTTTGGGCTTAAAAAATTTGCCTTTCAGAGCTATTCAATAAGATAAATGTTAATGAGAAAAATTTTAACAAGGCAAGCCCTGGCGGTGACCCCCTCGGATCTAAGCAGCGCTACAAACTCAGGGCAAGCCTGATGCATGAGGAACATCTTGCAGAATATCGCTGGCCTTCTGTTCTATCAGCGCTATAGCTCTAGAAACAAGGCTCTTAATGAGGAAAGATCAATCCCAACAGGAAAACCTGTGATATCTGACATCAGTAGACAAGCATCCATGCTGTACAAACCAACCCCCCCCCTCGCAAGCCAGCCCCCCCCTTGCAAAAATAAAATAAAATAAAGTAAAATTGTGTCATTTTCTTTCAAAGTTTAAAGACTCGGGATCACTTCATGTAGCATTTAACTATCATTTTCAGTCAGGCTTTTGAAGCTGTTTAAGTTCTTTTGTACCCGAGTTGTTTAATGTTACTCATACAAGGTAAATCAAAGTCTAATAGAGTGGAAAAACAGTAAAGGCAGAAAATAGGTAAAAGATAAATCACACAGGAAGTTTTGCTTTTTTTGTTGTTATTATATTCATTGAGATCAAAGTCCTTGTTTCAGCTCTAATTAACAAAAGCTAATGCAGATTGGAGACCTTCTGGCACTGAGCAGAGCCTTGGAGGATACAGTTGAAATCTTCTGAAGATTTAAATAATTAATATGACACCTTGAGCTTCGGATGGGAAAATAAAAAATAAAAAAAAAAGAAGAGGGGGGAAAAAAGAGCCCCATGTTCAAGTTTAAGAACAATGCCATTGCCAAGTTTGATACCATTTGTTCTGATGAAAATGAGCTGAGTAGACTGCACCGACTTCATTGTCTGGTACATTGGCAGTTCAGTGGATTGTTTCACCTTTTGTCATGCTAAGGGAGTCTTTTGTGCAGTACTTTGTTACCCCCAAGTCTGCCCCAGTTGAAGGAGGATAGAAAAAGGCAAATCTGCTTTAGGGACTTGGAGGATGGTCATTTAATGGTTTTTAATCCTCTTAATCCACGTAAGAATGGAGATCTCTGAGTGAAAATCCCATCCCAGAAGTCCTTATGATTCAAATGCCTGGCTCAGGAGACTGTCTTTTGAAAAAAAAAAAAAAAAGAAAAAAAAAAAGAAACCTGCAGCAAAATATTCTCTGCTCCTGTGGCATTGTGGTTTATTTCTCTCTGGTTTTCCGAACCTGTCTGATGCAATATAAGCAAAATGAAATGGAAACCCACTTCAAACACAGCAAAGTATGAGAATAGAGAATGCCCAGTGCCGGCCTGTGTATTTGGGGTGCTCTGGTGATTCGCCTTGATTTCATAAAAGTGATAAGGACCCTCTTTTCTAATTGTCTCAACTGTATGCAAATCCACCCTAGATTTGGGTGTGCACTAATGCCCTCACCAAGCTGTTTTCCACTTGGATATTTTCTAGGTAAATGAAATCCTCTATTGAATTTGGATATAGATTACTTCTAAACTGTTGACATAATCATAGCTAAGCCTTTCTGCTGAGCTCATTATTACTTCATAAGTGCATGATTTCTCTTCCCGCCACCAAAAAAAATATAAAAAATCAATATATCTAATTAGATAAACCGCTAAAGAGTTGCTAAGAGGCAATTTCATAAGTAAAATTAAAGAGGATCTGAAGATGGAATGGGCTTTTCTTGCTCTCAATCTATAGACATGCCATTTACCACAACAACTTGAGTGTAAAATAAATTTTCAATTGCATGCACAATGTGTCTTTTCATTCGTTTATGTAGTTAATCACTTTTTAGAGCTGATTAAAGAAAAAGGAAAAATACAGCTTCCAACTTGTAATTGGCCACGTAACAGATGTAGAAAATAGTATGTTAAAAATTATACTATTTAAAAAAAACATAGAATGAAAAATATAAAGTTCCCACTGCAATAATTTTCATTTAGGTAGATAGCAAATGATTTTAGCAAAATTGCATGACAAAACTATTCAAGGCATGTCTTTAAAAATTGCTGCTCATTAATGCAATGTGCTCTGTTCCAGTCACTTCACTGACAGCCATTTCTCAGCAGCTATTCCTACAGCCCCCCCCCAGCATCTGAAACAACAGATACAAATCCAATGACTGGTTCCTAGGCTTTTAATACAGCTTTCCTACAATTCAACCTGCATAAAACAACGAGCTTTCTAAAGTCATTTTGGCTAGATGCTAAGATTGACCTACTCTAAATCTGCTGCAAGAAAAACTGGGCATTATTTTGCTTTCTTCCCCACAGTTAACAAAAAAGGTAGGCTAGCAATGCTGTCTGTTGCATCCCATAAAGACTTTTTTTGTCCCTTTGGTGAAATTTCTGTTTTTCCATCTGAATCATGTTAACATCTCATTTGAAGCCAGAGGGAAAGTATCTGAGGGAGTTACGAGGGAGTCATCAGTGCTGTGTGCTTCCCCATTTCTCTGCTTCCTATTTGTATGGCATCCATTTAAACCTCACCTTTACTGAGCCCCAAATGGGATGTGCTCTCTTTTTGGGATCTCTCTGATGGTGCTGCCCATGGATGAAGGCGGTATAAAGAAGCAACCTGGCGCAGGTTTCCTGACTTGCTGCACCACTATGACCATACCTATTCCTTGGCAAATGCCTTGCCTTTTGATTTTTCCTCTTCTCAGTGATTGACAATGTTATGGGGGCTCTTGGCAAGTCCCTGTGGCTGAAGCTGGCCTGCACCCTCTGCTGACCATGGCCTTAATGAGATATTTTTGTTCCTTCACCAGAAATGTTGGCAAGGTGTTTTACTGTGTGGTTCCTTTCTTTATTTTGTTCTTCCTTGACCTCACGTTCACCTGCAGCTGTTAATCCCCTAAAGCTACCATCATGCCTGAAAATGGCAGATGCTGGGCCAAGACATATGCACCAGGGTCCCTTTGGAGAAAGGCAAGAGCTTGCGTTCAGTGGTGGAGGGTTGGCTCCAGGTGGGCTGTGGTTCACTGGAAGTAGGGTAGAATAAGCCATACCAGAGCAACAGCAACAAAATAAAGGTGTGAGCACAGGTGGGAGGATGGCTTTGTCCTTTTTGGAAAACAGGATATGCAGAAGTTAATTGAGAGAGGTTTTCATCATTATGGAAAGAAGTTATGAGTTAGTAGATAAATATTTTTAATAGGAAACTGAGGATGTAATGCAGACATGAGGGAGCTTCAGCATTACTACTGCATGTGGGGAGTAATAAACACATGGAATAAATTAATAGGAAAGGCTAATGAGAAGAAGAGTAGAAATGACATTCAGAGTCACTTAGCTTTTCTAGAAGGAAAGGGAGCTGCAGAGTAAGAAGGAAATACCTAGGAAGGAGAGAGATGAACTTTCAGAAGCCAAGTGTGCTGTGCAAGGATAGACCTCCCTTGGCTATAAACCACTTTCTGTTTGCAAGAATTGTCAGGCAGTGTTGGCAGTGCCAAGCCTGCACACCCTCAGGTGCCTTTTGTGCCTAGTCCACCTTGAAATTGGTATTTATAAGACAAGACCTGTGCCAGCCACAAGCTTCTGGCCAAACATTATGGCATAAAATGTCTGCAGAAAGCGGCTTCTTACACATTTTCTGGGGTCCCCGTGAGCCTGATTACATAGCTCGCTCTTATATCAGCCAGCTTTTCCCAGGAGACTTGCTTTTGTCTCTCTGGCCTCTGCAGCTCTGTCAGCAGGACAGGTTGGGGAATGCCCCCAGGAGTGACCAAGTGGGAAGTCAAGAGCTAAAATGAGCACAATTTTCACACACACACACACACACACACACACACACACACACACACACACACACACACACACACACACACACATCTTTACACTTGAGACAAAAATGGACTAATTCTCTGCCTGTGTCCCCTCTTCTCCTCCCACTGGTGATGATGGTGGGGCGGCAGGTGTTGGGGGGTGGAGGTTCAGCATAATCCCCCATGACCCACAGCTCTTGAATAGGCCACGTTTATTCCTGAAGTAAATGGTGTTCTTTTCTTTTGGAGTCTGCAGTATTGAGGCCGCCCTGCCCCGCGAGCTGGTACCAATTTTTTTACGGGATTTAATCTCCCTACAACGGATTGTTACTGCAGCGTTAGGAAAGGACAATACAGCGACGATTGGTCAACAGCCTGACTGAAACCTACCTACTTTAAAAAAAAGAAGAAAGGGTTTCAAAGCAGCCTTTTTTTGGAAAGGAAGGGTTTTTACTCACTGTTCCCTCTATGGGAGCCTTCATCTTGCTAAGGTGATGTAAATTCATAGCAAGCCCTCTCGCCCTCCAGGATGAGAACGCACTTTTTGCAGACTGCTCTTATTCTGCTTAGAAGCTGTCATTTTTTAATGTGACTTTCCAAAGTTTTCTCAGCATTTCCCATTCCATATGAACTGCGTGCTTTGTAGGAACGCACGTACTGTTCTTCATATTATGCTGTATATATTCAATCATGTGAATTGTAAATTACTTAGTTCTCATGAAGATTACATGTTTGTGACTATTTCTTGTTGCATTTTTCACATCCTTACCTGACAGGCTTCTTTAAAAATGCACAAAATACGGTACCAGCAGAAACATCTTGGCAAACGCAGATGTGGGAGGAGACAGAGACAACAAACAGACTACACACACGCACACTGAATTACAATGCAACAAATTAGAGTCTGACTCAAATGTCTTTAAAGGATGGACAGTAGCCCCTTATAACCAAACTACAAAGGTAGTAATAACTCCTGTCCCAGAGGTACCACTGCGATCAAGGAAAAGACCCCTAGTAGTGTTTTTATAGCCTTTGCTTGAAATGTTTTTGAAGGAAAACTCTGACTTCTAAAGAATTCTGAAACTGTGTGGTGTCTCAGGATAGATCTTAATGAAATTTGCCGTTATCAAAACTAGACTGCCTAGAATATGGCAGAGCCTATTAGGACCGCAATAACAACATTGATTTTAGGGATTTTCCCCCTCCCTCCAAATACACTGCACACTTTTTTGATGTGTGAAGAGACTGAAGCTTCTTAAAAGATATTTTCAATGGGATAGTTCTGAAGACTTCAGATAAAATATTTCAACACAGTACCTGCAGGGACAGGAGAAATTGCTTCAGTTCATTTTGCCTTAGTTAGAGTCGTGTTAAATCAACTGCTCTTGGCGTTTGCAGGACTTTGTAGACATTCTTTCAAAAGTGTTTGAAAAGCTTCAAATAGATGAAGGTCTTCAAAAGGCAACTAGCACATGGGACTGACATTGGTAATGCTCCAAAGACTGTCCAAAAGGGCCAATACATGATATAAATGGAGCTTTATTACCTTTTTTTTCATCTCAGATACTAGGCATGTACTGTCTTTGTTACATGAGCCGTTTGCTGCCAAGAGGATACCTGATACATAGCCTGATTAGTACAAGACACGAGGGCCTGATTCTTCACAGCCTTGAAGTGGATATAGCTATTTGCATGTGACTTTAATACGCTGCCAGTTTAACTGGTAATTTGCGGAGTTTCTCTATGAGGAGCGGTGAGAACACAAAGTGCAATGTAAATCAGATGTGGTGACATCTGCTCCCTCCACTGCCTTTCCTTTTGGTGGTGTACAACATTGCACAGCCTAATATAAATTGAAAGGACCAGTGCTTTGGTCTGAGCAACTGCGATGTAAGCTGTGCTTCTCAAGACGTGTAGAAGCAGGGATCTTGCCGGCCCCATCCACACAGACAGCTCCCACTGTGCTTTAGCAGACCAATTCATCTAAATAAGGACTTCATGGCTCAAATTTGCAAACAGCAAGACACTTCAATTACTTTCCACAGGGAACACCTGTAATTGTATAAGTTCCTAGAATATAAACAAGAGGATCTGTTTGCTCATCCATACTCGCGTGCGGGTAATTAAACCATACTTACTGTAACAGAGAGGGGAAGGCATCCAGCTGTATTACTGGTTCTCTAAAGTGGGAAAGTGTATGGGCATGGTACTCTCCTTCCCACTGGTGATTGGAGATGATCCAGCGTGGGTCCTCATAAAAGATCGGCTGTCTGAATGTAGGATGAAAGTCTTTTTTCCTCATGGAAAATGCCTCTGTGTTTGCTTAGGAAAGATGGTGACTAGATTTGTATCCTGGGGTACCAAGAGCTCCTTTAGATACCCTGTTGTCTGGACCTGAAATTCACCCTGAGAGCCTGACCCAGCCACTTCTGTGAAAGGCTGGTTTAAAAAGCAAGCAGGAACAATATGACTGCAGGAGCACATCTAACAGGGAAGTTGCACTGTGGTGCTGTAGATTTTCCTGATGGCTCAGCGTGCCAAACACAGGTTCATTGCATCATTTTAGCCTTGTTACAACGTGGGAGAAATGTGTGTGACTCAAATAAATAGGCTGCTGTGTACCCGCTTGTACTAAAGTTGCTCAGTAGTCCGGAAAGTCTGTTGCTTGTGATAAATAATCCTCAAAGGGGTATATTCTCATAAATATGCAGCCCTTGCTGTGCAACTTTAAAGGAAATCTTTTTGTTTCTTTGGTCATAGACTTAGAGACATACTTGTTCTTACTAGGTTGAGTCAGTAGATTTATACCAGGAAGGAGTGTGACTCACAGACCTTTCCAACAGGGCAATAAAGACCTTTTATATAATAATACCAAGAACCGCCTTTAAAATGAGTTATACAAGTAAGTTAAGATAAAAGAGTCACCCAAAATTATATGCTTTCTTGTTAATGATAATCATATTTAAAGAGTGTTGCTATAAAGACCAAAGAAGCCAGGTATTTTCTTTCTTTGGGAAAGCAATGACATCTTCAAATTTTCCTGTCAAATCTCTCCATTCTGTTTTGAGGGTTTGAAGCAGCTTTGGGTAAAAATGCAGGAGGTATTTTCCCTGTGGTGAAGATACCTGTTTGTAACCTCTAACCCTCATCTGGGAAAGTTTAAACTGGGGGGAAAGTGGCAGCACATATTGTTTATTTCTGTTCACTTGTTGCTTCCTAGTATATTCAGTTCAAATGGAAACTCGAATATTCAGTCTTAGAATGCAAGGTTAGTGAGGTTTTTTTACACTCAAGAGCTTTTTAGTTTAATGTAACCTTCACTAGAACATTTTCATAGTGCTCAAGATCAGGCTTTGAGATGATTCACTGATCCTTTAACTTCTGAAGAATCACAGAATAATTCAGGTTGGACCTTGGAGGTCCCAACTCCAAACCTTTGCCCAAATCAGGGCTAGCTCTGAGGCCAGACCAGGATGCTTAAGGCTGTGTCTGCCTAGGTCTTGAAGTTGTCCAGGGATGGGGACAGCACAACCTTTCAGGGGAATTTGTTCTGGTGCATGGCTGTTCTCATGGGGAAAAAAAAAATTCTCCTTATTCGCTGACTAAATCTCTCTTGTTGCAACTTGGCCTGTTCTGTCTTTTTCTCTCCCCAAGCACAACTATGCATGTAAAGAGCTCAGCTCCATCTTCTGGGTGATCCCTTGTAGGAACTAGTAGGCAGTGGTACTATCTGGTGTACCCAAAGGTCATGCTTTCTCCAGACTGACTCAGCCCAATTCCTACTGGGACAAGTGTTTCTGCCCCTAGCATGCCCTCCTCTGAGTCCCCTCCAGTTTGTCCATATCTATCTGGTTCTGGGGGTCCCTAAACTGGACTTCTATGGAGGTGAAGGATCCCTTCCCTCAAGCTGTGGGATGTACCCCTGTTCATACAGCCCAGAATGCCATCAACCTTCATGTCTCCTAAGGTGCACTGTGGACACTGGCTGAGTTTGATGTCCACCAACCTCCTCCATTTTTTTTCCAGCAGAGCTGCTCCTCAGCAGCTGTTCCCAGCTTGTTTGTTGAAGCATGAATAGTCCCGTGCTCCCATGTTTTCATTCCCAGCTTAAGCTGAACTCTCCTTTTTCATCACATCTTGCAGGTAAACAGCCTTTTTGAAACCTCAGGCCCCTTGTCCTCATTAATCCTTCTTTCTTGAAAAGTGAGCTATGGACTCTTGTGCTGCTGTAGGCCACAGTGATTCAAAACACAAATCCTCTTCTGAAGCATTGGTGTCTCTGCCACAGTTTGTTCCATACCTGCTTATCTGAAATACCTTATGACAAGACTTTTATTCATTTGAGAGTTCTGCTTGATAT
The DNA here is from genome assembly GCF_964237585.1 of Gallinula chloropus. NCBI lineage: Eukaryota > Metazoa > Chordata > Aves > Gruiformes > Rallidae > Gallinula > Gallinula chloropus. The sequence goes on along the minus strand of NC_140085.1, from coordinate 140,638,319 downwards.
AGTCATCATCTCCATCTGACCTATTCACTGAATTTACTTCCAGCAGCACAGGTGTGAGGGTTTTTTTGGGTTTTGGGCTTCTTTTTTTAAGTGCTGCATTTATAAATCTGGCTTGAGTTATTCATCCTTCATATGCATGTCACTGACCGAGTGTCACTGTGATCTCCTCACAGAGTAACTGGCCAGAGAGAGTTATGTTCCCCTGAGAAAAGAGAGACTGCGAGCTCCCCAGTGCAGCAGAGTTTGCATCAGAGACAAAGTAATCTATTAGACACCACAGCTCCATCATCCCCTTTCTTCACTGCTTGAAGCACGGCATCAAAGATGGGAAAGAATAAAGGCTTCTGTTCCTACTCACCTATCTTCCCAGGCTCCTACTCTTATGATGATATCTGCCTGGAAATCCAGGGCAGGTGAGATACTCTGCCTTTCCTCTCTGTCACAGGAGCTACCAGCATCCTCAGCCTCCTGTATAAACCTGAAGGAAGCCAGCACCTGCCGATGCTTTGTGCTGCTTTTTGGTGGGGACTACATATCACCCAAAAGACTGCCAGACAACTGCTTGTCATTGTCAGTGTGCCTGGCATAACAAGTCAATTGCATCTGACATTTGTGAAGGGAGGGCTGATCTGGATTAAAGCCACTGGGCTCCTCATGCTGGGAATCCAGTGAGTGGCTGTGAACCGGATTTTGGCTTTTTACTAGTAAGCTTACATGTTAGAGGGGAAAATGTTTAACAGCAAATAATGTGTTCCTTTAAAATATGGTTTCTTTTTACTGAAGATCATCTTTACTGCTCTTGTGCCGGGTCTTTCTGTTTAGAGGTTTTTAAACTAATGAGTTTACATTCTTACCAGCCAGCAACTTTCTCTCCTCTTTTCTTAAAGGCTTCTCCCTGGCAAATGGCTGCTTACCAAGTAGACAAACTTAGGGAGGTGGGTGCAATTCTGCCATTACTCTATGTCCTGAATGAAAGCTCATTGTCTTTGCTCTTCACAGACTCCCAAAATCAAGAGTTTCGTTGGCTTGCCAAAAGCTCATTAGGGCTATCCACACAAAATGACTTTCAGCTCAGCTCCATTTCAGACCCTTTGTGGCTTCTGACAATAAGGCCACTGCTGAAAAATGGCTGGGATAAGAAGAACCGGGAGGAAAACATAGCTGGCTTGGTGGTTCAGTCTTCAACAAAAATGCTGAAAGGTGAAACAATAATCAAGTCTTTGCAATGTTCTACAAGAGAACAAGTCTCTTTCTTGTACTCATGAATGTCAGTTGAAATGACCTTTCAAAACTGGCAATATGTCATGGTTCAGGGAAAAACAGGAACATATATTCTTTTGGATTGAGAATGTCATCAAAATGTTACTTGGAGTCTTTGGATTTGGAAAAAAAATCCTGTTATCTTTGCCACTTTGTTTCAAATGATGAAGGTAGGAAAGTATTGCAATATATAAGGCTTTGTGATTTGAAACAAGAAGAAAAGAGTTCAGGAGTTTGCAGTGAGTTGTGGTTTGATTGATCACTTTTTCTCTGTAGCACACATTAATGACTGTACTATTCCCATAAATTCTTCTTTTGACCTTTCTGTCAAAGCACATATGACAAAATGACAAGTGCATTTCTCACAGCTTCTGGGCCAAGAACAGATTTTGTATTACTTCTGGAAAGCCTGGGCTAACATTGCTTCAAATGTGGGAGTATTTTTCAGTGCAGTAGCCTAAATCCTTTATTTTCCATCCCTTCAGAATCCATGTTTAATACTGGCCCAGTGCGGGGGGGGGGGGGGGGGCAGGGGGGGGTGAGAAATATTTATATTGTGTATAAATGTTCCGGTATTTCCTTTTTTGATTATATTGTCTCATGAGTTCATGAATCATTCTATTTTAATTCTAAGCCTTATGAAGAAACCCCCTTGGTAGATGTTGAAAAGGTCCATCTTAGATTCTGCGAGCAAAACTGATTTATTTGAAAACTATCATAATAGTTGTTCACATATTTGATGCTAAAAGGCACCTTAAAACCAGTTTCAGTCATTCTCTTCCAAAGAAAAGATCCCTGTGAGCTCACAGCTTCCACAAATCATAGCATTCCTGATGGAAGCGGAGACACGCTAAGAAGTGCTGGTGCCGTTGCAGTTGTAAACAGATCCAAATGGAATGGTTGATTGAGCCATTTTTCACGCTTGCTGGATGAGATTTTAGAACAATCTGTGATATGAAGGCCACAGGCTTGTGACTAGGTGGCCATAGCCCTGTTTACATTAGCATGCTGCCTAATTCACTGAGCAGACCAGGTCTGAAGGTGGGTCCATGCTCACCAGCCCAGGTGAGAGCTGGTTACCCAACCCAGCCAGCCTGCTTGCTGGATGCCTTGCTGTGTTCATTGCTGCAGCACACTGATCTCCAGATCATTTTCTTCTGCCAGGGAAAAAAAATGAACAACAAAGGCTGGAATGTTTACTGCAAGTCTTTGATTTACTGAGAATTAAAAGGCAGTTAATTTAGATTGTTCAGATATGAAGATGCACTGGCCACATTAAAAGTTTACAGATGGTGAGTCATGATGTGTAGTAACAAGATGACTTTTGGTTGTGCTTTTGTGTCTTTCTTTGGCGCTACAAACAGCACTATATAAAGTGGTGTAGGTAATGATACACAGAGTGGATTTCTTGTTAGGAACTTCAAATAAAAGAGGGACAGATCTTCAGATGGATCTGCAGTCAGATCTGGCAATAGTGCTGTTAGCTTACATGAGCTGAGAGCTTCAGTCTGATTTTCGCTGAGGAAAAACGTCAGTGCCAAGAGCATTAAATATTAACCTCATAAAAGGCTTCAGAAAACTGATGTGCTGCCAGCTGATGCCTGTAGCAGATCCGTCAAGGGGGCGCTGGACCAAAAGTCATAACTGATCCTTTTAGGGTCTTAGCAACAATACTACTACTTGGATGTTAATTCCTTAACTAGAAAAAGAGTGGTGATAATGCAAAGCAGCAATAAGGGCAAAGTAAAGTACATAAATGCTGGAGATTTCCTTTGGAATAAAAAATGAAATTGCAGAACTTTCAGTGGGAAATTAAACATACAATGGTAGAGGTTTCAGAAGTCACAACATTAGTTTTGGTTTGGGTGATACTTAATTTCAAGAAGCTGAAAAGTGGCAAGAAGTACAGGTAGGAAGTCACTAGGGGTTTTTGTATCCACTGAACTCTGTGCAGAATGTGCCCATATGACAAAAAGTGGCAGAAAGCCATCTGTTGGTATCTAAAAGAGTGCTGGCAAATCTTAAAGCCTCTAAGCAGCCTGAGAACTCCTTTGGATTTACATTTTGCTTTCAGATATGTGTGGAAAGTTGTGCACAATATAGAGGGTGGAAGTTGTATACAAATTCAAATTACGCAGCGTATTTTTAAGGAGCATGATTTCAAATTTTATTGCTGATGTAGATGTCTGAATACATTGGCATTCACAGCACATCCCTTATTTGCAGTGCTGGGCAGCAAGCTAATACTATAAAGCACAAACGTGCATAATGCAGGACGATATTTGGAAAGAGGGTTTTTTTTTCCCCTGAATGATACACTGACACCTGGAAGTGAATAATGCCTCTGGTTTGACTTCGGTGTTCTACTAAATAAAGACCGAGTTCCTGTTCAGTATTACAGTTGAGTGAACCAAGAAATAAACAATTATTGCACCTAATGAGCAGAGAGAAACCAGTTTTTTTCCTAAAACAAAACCTTGTGACTTACAGATAGCTCAGACACTTCTGAGGTGGACTAAGGCAGTAAAATGACACCAAAGATACTTCACAGCTGCAGCACATACAATGGGAATGAACTGGGACAGTGAAGAGACACGGAAGGAGGGAGAAAACAGAATCCTTGCAGTCTTACAAGTCAATGTCCTGGGATGTTTCTGCTGTCTATTGAACTTTCCTGCTCAAATACAATGCATTGCTGCATAAATAATTCAAAGAAGAAGGAGAGCAGAAGAATCAATTGGTATTAGGGAGAGGGAATATTTAGAAAAAAGAGAGACATTTCAGTTTACAATGCTGACTCCAGGAATAATAAAAGAGAGATTGTTGTGGAACAAAATGTGCTGGGTTCAACTTCTGGTTTCGGTTACTAAACACTGTAGGGCATTGATAAAATTTTATAAATGCTAAAATAGGTGAGTGCATTATTCACAGCAGCCCCTTTAATGGCAGGCAGAACATCCTCGAAGATGGTGACCAACAGCTTCCAGAAAAAACACCCTTACAGATGTCACCTATCAAGACCCTTAAAATCAAGAGACTGACTTAAACATATTATGATATTTTAAAGTAGCCATTTGAGGATATTTTTATTTGCCATGTGATATCTAAACCTTTTGAAAATTATTATTGTCATTTTATTTCAAGCTTTTCCATACAATCCTAAGAGCTAGAAGCTTCCTTTCTTTAAATTAAAGTTGAAATTTATATGTAAGTCATTTATTCCTGGAACTGAAGCTCTAAGAAAAGTGCTAGCTGCCAGAAGGCTTGGAATAAGCTCTCAAGAGCTGATAACACTGAGATTCATGTGAGCAAGTGCCATTCATTGCTCAGGGATTTAGTTAGTGATCAAATTTTACGAACATGGAAAGATGCTCCTTGGAAGTCAAACTCAGTGAAGAAGAGTTCAAATGGAAGAGAGTTATAATAATGGTAATGACATAAATATAAAGTCAAAGAGAGCTGCCAGTGATGTTGAGGATAATTAATTCACAGTGTGAATTAATTTGCTGGTTTGATTGTGTTGATAATTGCTTGCAACAACCTCCGAACTACCTTTTCTTGACTGAGACCTTCATAATTTGATCTCCTAATGTGGTGGGTCCACTGCAGAAGTGAGTCTTGCAAGGTTTAACAGGATTTAAAGGTGAGGTGCCAGAAAAAGGTATTTTCTATGATTGCTCATGTCATTCAACATGTAACTTTTCATGAACATTTCTGTTAAAATTCAGGTTTTCTTTGAAGCAACTCACTGAAAATTATTTAAGTACTTACTGACAGGAAAGCATTCAGCTCAATATTTTTTCAGTTAAAATATAAAATAATCAGAAAAAAATATATTTTTCCATAAATATTTTGAAAAAATGAAACCATGGGATCTCCTTTAGAAAAAGCTTGGACAAAAAGCTTTCCCCATCTCCCAAAAATATGTTATATCAAAATCTAGTCTGACTCAGATTTCCAACATCAGGTTCTGCCCCCACTTTGAATACCATAAAGCTACAGGCTATGTGGTTATTCCAGTCATGTGTTGACTCCAGGGGAACTTCTCCACTTGTTCTATCTGATTGAAATTACTCAACACATCACACCACAATTTTTTCTTTTTGGTGGCGTCTCCACTGAGAGTCCCGGCTACCTCTGAGCTTCTGAGACTGTCCAGGTACCCCATATGCAGCCTGGCTGCAGGTGAGTGCAGCCAATCCCAGACATGGTGACAGTGCAGAGGACACTCAGGTGCAGAAGCCAGGAGAGAACCAGGTTTCCCAGACTGGACCTTGGAGAGACTACGAGGTCAGAAGTTATTGTGGTGAATTCTGAGGTCCACGTGTAACTGTGGAGGTATAAGCCAAAAGCCTCCCCAACCAGAAATGAGGGTGCTATGTGGAATGTGCTTGTCAGAGAAACTGTGGTAAGAAGCACATCTTACCCTAAAGAAGTACCTCTAAACAGCAAAGGTGATGGAAGTGCTGAGAGAGGTGATGAAAATAGCAGCCAGGGATCAGTATGATTCCAGCCAGGCAGTGGTGGTCAAGATGACTGACTGGCTGTCATGTCATGCTATGGCCAATGACACTTTTGACAGGTAGTAGGAAAAATGTTAATTTAGCCAGCCAGTCTTGCGTTTCAAGCTTCTGAATTGGTGGTTTGCAGGGATCCCTAGCCTTTAAGATTTTAGAAATGGAAGTTCATGCTCTTTTATGTATTGTTGATATTCTTCAGCTGGAAAAGGAAAACAAGGTTTCCTGGTTTTTAGCTCACCATCTTTTCTCAAGTTTGCATGAACCAGTTACTTGGAATTGACGTTGAAGTAAACTGGAATAAAGAAAATCTCGTCTTGGCACCTGCAGAAAAGACCAGCCCTGCCAAGAGCTGCCTTACTGTTTCAGTAACAGCTGGGTTTTGGTGTTCAGGCAGTGACTTCCTTAATTTCACCCATTTGACAGCTGCAAGTGTGTATTTGTTTAAACGCTATTTTAATTAGATTTGGCTGTTTGCATATATTATATTTGGGGATAAATATAACTTGTGATAATTCCAAATTTAATTGTAAACAGGTTGATTGAGAAGGAGAAAAATGTTTTTTAATACAATTAACCCCAAAGTGATTTTTTTTTCCCCCTACATGTTTTTAAATCACTCTTGCTACCAGGTAGGAGATAAGCGGCGTGTACAGGTTGTAGTATTTTTGCAGTGGACTAGGTAGTAAAAGGCGCACCCGGACACCTGACCTCAGAAACTAGACTGATTTCTTACCCCCCTGAAGATACTTCAAGTAAGCAAGGTCTGTGCTTGGGTCAGGGAGTAAATGTCTGGTTGACAGTGTACCTGAAGTGGTGCAAAGCTCTCCTGGATGCTTCCTTGGCTCTGAGTGAGATAAAAACTGTTCTCATCTCTTTTTTTTTTTTTTCATTTCTTTTAGGGGTGAAAACATGATGGTAGGTGATGAGTTTCTAGAAGGTGAACCATTCTGGGTGACCCTGAAGTTGGCCTAGCACAGCATGTTTCCACAGGGCAAAGCACTTTCCCAGTACAAGGAGAATTTACCGTAGACCAGCGTGAGGAAGATGAACAGGGGTCAAGGCAGGTAGGAAAACAATAGGCAGCACCAGCAGATTTATTTAACAGAAAGAAGATGTCCTGAGGAACAGTCCTGGTGGCAACTGCTGGTTAAGAGCCGAAGGAGAGGACTGAAAGCAGCAGTCCCACCTTCTCTGGGTTGTGAACAATATGATGTAACAGCAGGACAGCTGTGGAAGTAAAACCAAGCACCAAGGAAGAGATGGTGAAAAGCAGGCAGCGTCCCAGAAACGTCAGCATGCAGGTGTGGTGTGGCTGGTATGCACATGTGCCCATGACCAGCTCTAAAGACAGGAGCAACACCAAGACCCAAAGAAATCTCCCTACCCTCCAGGGATGAATTTGGCAAAAAGGCAGAAAGAGATTCCCTGCTGCCAGCTCAAGCTCAGGAAGAGGATCTGTGGCAGCTCCATTGGTCTGCCAAGGCAATCAGGCCAGGCATTATGGACACACCATACATACACTATGCACTCAGTTAAGGCAATAGGTGGTGGCACAGAAATTGGCATCAAGCTGGGAGAAGTGTGCAGGGAGGAGGTGTTTGCAGGAGGTGTGGGGAAATCATTCTGCAGGTACTTGGGCACAGTATTAGCTGCAGTTGAAGTGCTATATTTCTTACTAAGAAACCAGCTCAATTTCACAAGCTCAGAGCCTTTTATGTTGTTTCTCCAGTGTGCCTAAGTACCTTCCTCACACAAGTTGCTGCAAACATCCCATTATGTTTGTCCTGTACTTTTCAAGGTAGTGCCAGTGATTTCTTCAGGGAGAACAGGCATCCCTGCTATTACAGTGAGATGAAGAGATTTCCTTTCTGCATGCTTTTGCTAGTCCAGTTTTGGGGAGCACTCAGGCTTGAAATGAGGGAAAAGCTTTAATGAGTGCCAGAGCCGCCTGGCTGATTTTAAGAGGTTTGCAAAGCTTTAATCCTCCAGCTAGATACTTAGGGCATACTTCTGTCATACTCCGTAAGCTGTGAACTGAGGGGGCTTTGCTGGGAGGGGAAGGACCAAAGACAATTGAAGTTCCCATCACTCTGATCTGGCTGCAGGGAATCAAACCAACCAGGCCTGCCATGGATGCATGCCTCCTGACCAATGGCTTACCCTTTCCAGGCGTGGTGGTGGGGCTTGGGGAATGTGGAACCCCTTTACTTATCCCAGTGGCTCTACTGGAGTGACTTGCGTGCATCATGCTGCCGGTGCCAACCGTTCCTGTAGTATTCATTGCATGAAATGTGCCAACTGGGTTGGAGTGGGTTTCAAACAAACCAGTTGTCTAAGTTGAGCACCTTTTTCTTTCAGATTTACTTATTTGCAGGATAACAGAACTTCTGTTTTCCCAGAGAGCTTGACCATACTGGCACAGGTCTCCGTTTCTGGTGTGTTTCTTTACACCGGCTGCGTGCTGTCCGTGGCCTGTTTTCTTTCTGTTTTCACTCTGCTACTGCTGTTTCATTTAAAACTCTTTTTGCTAACCAAGGGAAGGGAAGCCTGCTGCCCACGGTGCCATCAAGTTAGAGACAAACAGGTTTTAAATGCACAGAGTAAGCAAGCTGGAAAAACAGGAAGAAGTGATGTTTCCTTTTGATCTTTCACTGCAATCTTTTAGGACAGTCATATTAATGGCAGGCCCTGCATATGAATTTGGCAGGAGTGTTTTTTAATTGCACAGGATGTGCTTGGCTCTGTGCCATACTGCAGTGAATGTCAAGAAATTTCCACGGCCCGGGGGATCAATAGCAAAAGGCAACTCGGCAAGCTGCACCGGGGACCCCGCTTGCAAGGGCTGTGAAGACAAAGACAACAGATACAGAAGCGAAAGCAACTTAGTTCTTCAAGAGTGAAAAAAGTCCTCAGGTCCCTGAAGTTTTGATTAGTTTACTTATGAACACTGGAAAGATGCGAAGGCGGAAGGTACAGTAATTTATCAAACTGAGGGAGGCTATTTCACACATAAACATTAAGGAAGGAATGAAAGAATAAAGCAAATGGAATAAAGTTAACACCACTGATGGAAATGGGAAGGTACGGAGGTTCATTAAGTGGGACAAACAAGCCCACGTAAGTTCTGCCCTGAATGCAGCTAAAATGTTTTTGATGAGATCTCTCATTTTTGTGGAGCTTTCTCTATAGAAGTGTGCCTGGCTCCTCCCCTGGGAACTGGGATGAAGGTTGGATTGGCACTTTGCAGGGTTTTTGAGGCAAGGACACACAGTTTAAACTTGGTGCCTGTGAAGAAAGTTGCAGATTCAGACCTCAAAGTAGGGCAGAAAAGATAGTGAGGCAAATGAGGTTATAAGATTAACTTTTGTAATGAAATGAAGTGTTCAGTGTTTCCTTTAGCTGATCAATACTTACCCTTTATAACTCTTGTGTTCTCTATTCTATAATCAACAGAATGAAGGGGAAACAAAAGAGATTAAAAGAGAAAGAGGAAAAAGGGGAGAAAAGAGGAATAAAATTACAAATTACCTGTTCAACTTTAATTTTGAGTACTGTCCAATTTGTAAACATGAGTAATATGTTTCCCCTAAGAATATTTTTCAAAATATTTTCCATAGTTTTCCTTTTTCTTTGTGTAGAAATGTTGTTAGCTTTCATACAATATTGATTATCTTTCTGAGGAAGTACATTTTACCTCCTCTTCTCATTGCCTGTGCAAAAATGGCAAATAAAAAATTAAATAACATGTGGAAGACTGTCTGAATATTTCTGCATTTTTGAACTACTGCTATTGGAAACTGATAGTGTCTTTGCGATGGAGAATGAAACAAACCAAAGAACAACCAAATACCTCCAACAAGATCCCAAGGCTATTTTTGCCAAGCTTCTGCTTGGAGTTTGTGAAGCTCATACCAGGAAAAAGTGGGCTTGGAAGCGACTGTGAACATGGGATTCTCTGGCTTCCACTTGCTCTGTTTCCCACCCCAGTAACAGCTGCACAGGCACAACTGTGGATGATCTGAGGCCTGAGCAGCATGAAGCTGCACTGATAGACACGTATCTGCAGAACCCTCTGTATGCCAAACAAAGGTGTATCTGAACTGGCTGGGCATACATCCTTCACAATGGGATTTATGGGCAGCATCTGGGCTGATGATGTAGAGAAACCCAGACTGGGATGGACAAGCATCTCAGATGGGATAGCCTGTGTGCTGATCCATGCTTCTCAACACATGGCAGTGGCTGGTTGAGGACCTGCAAAGGGATGTGTTGCTCTGTGCAGCGGAGGCACTGCATGGACTCCAGTCCAATAACATCCGAGGTGTAGTCTTTTCCTCTCATTTCCTGAGATTGAAGTGTAGATGTGACAGAGTGACTTATCTGTCCTGAGATCTATTTATTGCCTTGTACTTTTTCATCCTCAGCCTCTTGTGTCACTGGGTTTGCTGTATTAGCCTACTGCTGTATTAGCACTGAAAGTGTTATTTTCCATTCCTCTCTAACACCTTTCTTCAGTGAAACCCTTTTGTAATGTAAAGGATTGATAACCCAATTTTTTTACTTTTTTTTTTCCTTCTTTTTGTGGGGTTGCTTGTTAACTGCTAAGACTTTGTATTTTAAGTATCATTGGAGAGTCACACCTTGTATTGTCTCCTGACCATCAGGATTTAATTGTAGAATCACAGATTCTCATAGATAGGTCATAGATTCTACTCATAGATAATCGTGTGGGATTAGACCTCATCTTCTGCATTAGTCCCTTACATCCCAGTTACAGTATTAATTAATAAAGTTATGCATCTATGGTGTCCATCTTGATGTCTGCTTGCAGCACTGGTAGTTTAGAGAAGGATCAAATCCTATTTTTCTTCGAAGGAAGGAGCATATAGATTTCCTAGGTATATTTTTGGAAAGATTGAAAATATATTAAACATGCAGCACATATTTTTATATTTTTTCATCCATCAATTTTATTCTTATCCAGTGTGAAAACTGTCAGGCTGATACTTAGATTAATCTTCCAGGCTGCACACATCACCCGTAAATCACTCTGCTTCAATAGGGAAACCATTGGCTTGTGGAGCACTGGTGAGTATTTTTTATGGGCCGCCTTTTCCCTAGATGCAATAATCTGCCTGTCTCATCAGAGACACCCTGGCATAACTGACACACACTGAAGTGGCTGATCAAGAAAGACCTGCTACAAGGCAGGGTGAAGACGGGAGCATGCACCTTCTCTGTCAGCTGACATGGGATGAGGAGGTCTCACTTCCTGTTGCAAAGTCTGATTATGTATAAAAGATCAAGTGAAGAGAAATGATAATTCACAAACTATATGAAACGAGGGAGAGTCGCAAGCACAGCAACTCTTTACTTTCGAAACACATTATGGAATGATCTTCATGTCTTGAAAAGATAAAGTGCAACCCATACAACTTTGATTCCCAAAGCTCAAGTAAGCTTAAGCACTGTGTACAGGAAAAATATCAACCTGTTCAATTCATCCTACACAAAAGAAGGGTTGGTTCCATGTCTTTACCTCACATGTTTCTTTTAATTCCTTTGAAATGCTTTTCCATAGTCTCAGTGTTTTCAACTGATGGTCACTTTGAGTGTCTGTTTCCATCTTATCAGAAAACACCTCACAAGTAGCCCATATATAATTTCATTTTCAATGCTTACAGCCGGCAGAGGTTTGTATACCCTTTATATTCATGATCCTGCTACCACTTCCCAGTAAAATTCTCCAATTTCCATACCTGGCTTTGTCAATATTCTCCATGACCATTGATTTCCGTAAGGTTTGAGCTATTCATTTTGCAGGGGAAAATGCTATCTGTGGTCATCTTACATGTTTGCTGTAGGACATATTTGAGTCCAGATTTCATATGTATTAAACATCATCACTAATACAGGATGGTTGATATTTACGTCCTTGTATTTAATGGTGGAGTTATGTGGAAGGAGGATGCCCACTAGCCAGGTAGGCTAAATTCTCATCCAAGTATTCAAACCACATGGCAAATTCAGGGCCCCAGTGTGTTGCAGGTTGTTGGGACTATTTTCATGTGCAGGTATATCGAGTAGATAGCTGAGAGATATATTTAATTTGGCTGGTTTACTTTACTGATTTTGGATGAGGGTTTGTGCAGAATTAGTGAAATCCCTCAACATTTTAGATTTGTATCATAGTAACATTTGGGGCCAAAAGTAACTACACAAAATAGCAAAGATTATGAGGAAAGAGCTGTGCGAAAGCATGAGAACAAGTGTAGGTTTTTATTTCTATTAGAAGACTTGGATCCCATGAAGAAATTCTTGACAGGATGCCATCAGAGGTGGGTTTGTCTGCCGCTGCTCAGTCTGATGATACTAAGCCAGGTGGAGCACCACGCTAAAAGACCACCTCCTTTTTGCTAGTTCCTGGGCTTCATCAGATGCTGTGAGCCCCCAGCAAGTACCTCCACAGGTGGTATGAATACCCAGTAACAGCAGAAGCATTTTTCAACCACACATTTCTCTTCATTTGGAAGGTTTCTGGTTTTTTCCTTACGCAGAAACATAAGAAAACCTTTCTGCTAATGTTTTCTCTTAGGTAATTGCCTCAGTTCACATACTTTAAAAACAGTTAAATAACCACAGCCCTGTCTCCCTGAGTGTGATGTGAAGACAAAGAATTCTTAAGGTTAAACACAGGGAAAAGGTCGGAGCAGAAACTAAGTCAGATACTGTAAGGGGTTTTGTACTTGTTAGACAGAGCCTACATCAAAGAGGCCCTTAAATTAGAATTAGAGTTCATTTGCATATGTGCCTGATGGGCAAATGGATGGGTGAGAGGTGAAAGGAGAAAAGGGAGAAGGACTTCAGTGACAGGAAGGGGACATTCTTAGATGTGAAAGGGGAGCAGAAAGGGAAAAGGAAAACAGAGTTTCTGACACTGTACACCCATACTCGTTAAATAGGTGAGAGGATTTTGCAGGGAAGAGTCACTTCATGGACTGATGTCAGATTTTACAGCAAAGAGGTAGGCAGATGCTGGTGTCTCTGAACTCACAATGGTCCCTAACCAAGGGGAAAACGTTTTTCCACTGGACTGTGTGCAGGGTGGGGATTGTCTGTGTAGCAAATATTGATATAATACAGAATTATCAGGGACACTCTAGGGTCTAGAGAAGCATGCCATTGTAGTGGGTTTTCCAAGACATTGTAGAAACACTTTCAGGGCTGGAGTGAAGGAAATGCACAACAGAAGCAAGAAGTGACCCTCTGGACTTGAAAAAGGAAGGCTTTTCATGAAACACACATTCATCATAGGAAGAATGGGTTTTAATTACTCCTCATTTTAGTAAGAGGCAGGGCATTTCACTCTCTGAGATTGTTTTAAATAGTCTAGAGGTCTCACAACTGAATTTATTGCTGAGCTTTGGGAGGCCAGGTAATGAGATAGGTCTAAGAGAAATAAGTTAGATTGGGTCTGCAGGGGCTGGGCTCATGTATGTGTAGTTGCACACAAGTGTGTGCACACACACAACCACAAGAAGCAAAGAGACTCGGCTGAAGGCAGTGTAAAAGCATACAGAGTCTCCTGGTGGGGGGTGAAGTTCAGCTGAGCTGGGTTTGCTGGGGTAGGGTGTGTGCTCAGAGCGTACGTGCTGCCATCATGAATATTTATTGAATCAGCCCCCTCATACCTAGGCGTGCTGGCAATCATCCTTTCTAGATCCACAATTTACGCCCTCCTGCCACTAACTGCACATGAGCTGAGACCCCATTTGGCAAATTTCTTTTGAAATTTTGATTTATATGCTCCTAAAAAAATCTTTATTACACTTCTCCTTTCCAGACAATTTACTTTGTTCAATATGTTTGGTTGTTGCACAGGGGTTGGGTTTTTTTTAAGTTTAATTCCTACTTTCCATTTTTCAGTATTTATTATGCCACATTCCCATGGGGCTGTGACTGGCAGGTGGGTCACAATATACATAACTGATAGGCCCATCTGTCTTCCTTTCACTGCATGCTCCCCCCCCTTCTTTCTCTTTCTTCCTCTCTCTCTTTCTTTCTTTCTTTCTTTGCATGTGTCATAAACTGTCAACTACAGGCACAGTCCTGCATGAGGGCTAACAGACAGGTAGCAGCAGCCTGAGAGAAAGCTATCAGTATATAAAGGAGATTTAGTCACTTCACAGTAGGCTATGAAAGCAAATGTTTTCATAATGGCTTGCATTATTTCTCCTCAATATTTACAATTTTTGTCTTCTGTAACACATGGAATCAAATAGAAACAGAACTGGGCTTTTGAGAAAAATGTGAGAAACATCTTCATTTTCTGTTCCTTTTTTATTCTTTATCCTCTGGCATAAGAGCTCCCTCTTCCCTTAGACTTCCCAATACCCAAGGATTCCAGCGCTGAGGAGAAAAATAGATGCTAATACACTCTGAAAAAGCAATCAGCCTCTGAAAAACAGTCCGTCTGGCTTCTGTTCTCAGTAATGCTTCCCACCTGAGATTTTGGGAGCTCTCAGCTTGGTTATGTGCCTGGGTTTTAATTTTAGAAAAGGAAAAGTGAAAGTTCAAAGTGCTGCCGCAGCTGTTGACAGGAGAATGCACACGAGGGCTCGTGGGGACCAGGGGCCAGCAGCAGGGGCCCAATCCTGCAGCCTGCCAAGCACCTGCACTGCACCAGCTCACAATGTGGCCGAGCAGTGTGGCACAGCATCAAGCTCCTGGTAAGGGAAGCACAACAAACGGACCCTGTCCCACCAGGCCAGATGTTCACAGGGTGACAAGAGAAATCTGTGGCTGCCAGAACCAGAATGAGAAACCAAGGGATGGCAGGTGGCACGATCGAGTGGGAATCTGACCTCTGAGTCTCTCTGCCTCCACATAGCACTCCTTGAAGATGCTGGCTCAATGGGACAATGCTCAAACCCTGCAAGACATGTCAGGGCTAGGGACAACACTTAACCAGCATCAGCTGAATGGCAGTTGACCATTTCTCACACTCTTCCTTTTTCTTGGTATATTATGCTTTGTTGCATGTTCTGCCACTTGGTTTTTACCTTGACATCATTTATTACCGTTTCACTCAGTGGCCCCCAAAAAGTGAAAAAGGAAAGAGTTATCCCACATTTTTTCAGGTCATACAAAAAAAAAAAAAAAAAAAAAAGAGAGAAAGAAGAGCAACAAAAAAATTCAGCAGCCTGTCTTTAACCTTTGGTAACCCTGACATTCTTTGCACTAAAGTGTCTGATATTAAAGCAGATTGCTTTCATGCCTACATAAGTAATATCATATGCTTCACATCAGCCTATGCTCAGGCTCGCTGAATTCCCACTGTATTATTGCCTGTGAACATACACTCCATGCATACTAATAATGGCCTAGCCAAACCAGCTTGTCTTTTGACTTTTTGAAAAGGAATTTTATTGGTTTGTTGGATGGCTATGGCATAGGAATATAGTTTAATGAATGATGGTAATGCTTGTGTCTATTTGTGTTTGGCAAGTTGCGCTGGAGAGGTAGAGCTGAGAAGAGAAACAGCCTTAGAAGCCTGCTAGAACTGCTGAAGAAAAGGTGGACTCCCTCCCCCCACAGCTGCTAGCCAAGATCATGTCTGATCTTAGTGTAGTTAAAGAAGCACGTAAGAGGACTTCTAAATTTTGTTTTGTAAGCAATGTGTTTGTACCTTTTCCTTTCTTGGTTTTCTTTTCCTCTTTAGATGGTAGGTGTTAAAGGGAAATAATCAGAAAGCAGAACTTTAATGTCACTGTGATTTATTGGGATTGTCAGGTGGTCTGTGTTTGCATTGAAAGAGTTCTTTAGAGTCAGGCCAGTATCGACTCCCAGCTCTTCCTCCTGCCCCAAATGCTTCTCTCTGAGATTTTTCTCTGCTTTGGTTCTGCTCTGATACACTCATTTCACAGGGATTGGAGACCAAGTTTCTGGACTGAGGAGCAATCATCCTGTACATAAACACAGAACCTGGCCCTGTGCTGCTATTGTCGGGATTCTCTGGTTCTTTCCTTCTAAAAGCCCGTGTGTGCTGATTATCATCGTGCAGCCCACTTTTAGGACCTTCAAGATGGTTTTATCGTTGTCCCAGTGTCCAAAACCTGAGCGATTTTCTCACATTAGTGGTGCACTGCCAAGTAAAATAACTCTTTAACTCTCCCCCCTAGCCAGCACATCAGGGATTCACCTGTGTGTAAGATTATGCGTAAAGAAGCCTCACCTTTAACCTTCTTCCCATATACAAGGCTTGTGTTAACTTCCGTAGCTCATTACTGATTTGGCAGGCTTCATCTAGGCTATATACATACATATATACGTGCGTATGATATGCATAAGATACATATTTATCCTGGAAAAAAGTCTTTCCTGATGGAGATACAAGTTCCCTTATTTAGAGCTAGAGAGGTATAAGGGGTTGGACCAAACACTGACCTAGGTCATCTCTTAGGCAGTAGCCAGTAACAGCTTTTTTGGGAAAAGCTGAGGAAGTGGGACAAACAATCACAGAACAATCTGCTTCCTGATGCTTTTTCTCAGGTTTCAGGAGTCTGTGACTTGGAGACTTACTGGTCTTCTTCAACAAGGGTCATCTCATTCTTCAGCTACCAGTGGACCTATCTGCCATAAATTGTCAAATTCCCTTTTTACCATTCACTTAGGGATGCTGTTCAGCTTATTTTGTTATCACAGTCACTAAATTGGGGAAAAAACAGCTGATGACTGTTTAAATATGATCACAGTGTCCTATAGCATAGTCTCTGGTCGCTCTTAACGTATGTATTTACTGATCAGAAGGGTGTGTGTCAGGTCTTGAACCTGAGTGTAAGCCACAGGTGAAATCCCTGTAGTATTAGTTCACGTAAGAAGGTTGATGTGTTTTCTTGTGTTCTTTTCACTCGGGTGTCAAAGATGCAGTGCTAGAGGAAGAATATTAGCTTTGTTTGACAAATTTCAGGTCCAATATTGTTTGTTGTGGTGGCCTTTTAAGAATTGATAGACTTTGGTGAGGGAGGTTGAAGAGATGGTAGATGAATGGGCCATGAGATTGCTTTCTGATATTGAAAAAGGAGTGAATGCAATTTTTGGGGTGGGTTTTGTTGGGGTTTTTTTTTTGTTTCCTCTACATGAGCCAAATGCTAACTGCTTTTCGTTCTGTGCTGAAGTTTCTATTGTGTAAGTAATCATATGGGCATATTTAAGTACTGGGCTTTTTTGAGTTAAACCCCATTCAGACTGTTATGACTGTGTTTAATCTTTGAAAGACGGGTGGGGAGGGGGAAATCTGTTCTTCAGAAAAGAACCCTTTTTATATAGAAAACTATAGGGTTCTTATCTTTGATCTAAGTAAGCACAACTGTACCATGTCAGCAGCATATTAGTGCCAACGCATGTGTGTTGTACTTTTTAAATGCTGTTTCAACATGTGTCATTGGATCTGTGTTCCTACAGGCTCACAACAACCTGCACCCTGGTAACTACATGTTGATTGAAGCACCCTTATGAAAAAAAGATATAAATGTTTGTGGTTAAGGTGATAACCCTTTTGTTTTCTCTGTAATCCATCACAGGGCTTGTCAGCCCTGACAGCTCGAGTGGATTTTTTTGAACACCTCTTTATCTGACAGCTTCATGCATCATAAAGCAGCAAATAGAATTAGATCAAAGTCTAAGAGTCACTGTAGGCTTGGTAAGGTATGCAATCCTGTTTGTATCTTTATCCAGTCTCTGACAGTTCATTTTAACTGGCAACAGGGGGAAGGAGGGAGAAGGAGGAAAGTTTCTTTTTCTTTTAAGAAGGTACAGTAGTGCTGCATTTTTAAATGTACACTGCTTTCACCTATCATTTCCCCTTGACATCTGTGATTCCCTGTGTACTATAGCACACTATATATATATTTTCAGAATGCTCAACAACAGCAGTCACAAAGTCTTGAGGCAAAGGCTTAACCGTGTATGAGGCCATGTACCCATATGCTTTAATAATCCTGACTTTTGTTTAATATCAATGGCAAAGATTGACAGAGCTCACTTTAAACAATGGAATATTGTCCATCTGGTACATGCCAGACTCTGTGAATTACTGTGATGGATAACAGGTTTACCAACAGTCCACCCTAAACTCACAGGATATACCCGTCATTTACTTATTAAAGAAAGAACATAAGGGAAAAGAAAAGAAGAAGAAAAGGCAAAGGGAAGAGAAGAAAAGGGAAAGGGAAAGGGAAAGGGAAAGGGAAAGGGAAAGGGAAAGGGAAAGGGAAAGGGAAAGGGAAAGGGAAAGGGAAAGGGAAAGGGAAAGGGAAAGGGAAAGGGAAAGGGAAGGGAAGGGAAGGGAAGGGAAGGGAAGGGAAGGGAAGGGAAGGGAAGGGAAGGGAAGGGAAGGGAAGGGAAGGGAAGGGAAGGGAAGGGAAGGGAAGGGAAGGGAAGGGAAGGGAAGGGAAGGGAAGGGAAGGGAAGGGAAGGGAAGGGAAGGGAAGGGAAGGGAAGGGAAGGGAAGAGAAGAGAAGAGAAGAGAAGAGAAGAGAAGAGAAGAGAAGAGAAGAGAAGAGAAGAGAAGAGAAGAGAAGAGAAGAGAAGAGAAGAGAAGAGAAGAGAAGAGAAGAGAAGAGAAGAGAAGAGAAGAGAAGAGAAGAGAAGAGAAGAGAAGAGAAGAGAAGAGAAGAGAAGAGAAGAGAAGAGAAGAGAAGAGAAGAGAAGAGAAAATGAAAGGAGGAAAAGAAAAAAGGAGAAAGGAGAAAGGAGAAAGGAGAAAGGAGGAAGGAGAAAGGAGAAAGAGAAAGGAGAAAGGAGAAAGGAGGAAGGAGAAAGGAGAAAGAAGAAAAAAAAGAGAAAATGAAAAAGAAAAAAGGAAAAAGGAATAAGGAAAAAGGAAAAAGGGAAAGCCTAGTTTAGCAAAAATCTCAAAGAAACAAACTGAAACCATGATTTGAAAAATCTAGGTTTCTAAAAAAATATGTGGGTATCTAAATTTATCTACATTGGTCTGCATTAGTGTATCTTGTTTTTTGAAACTGTTGAATAAATGGTGACTTGTAATGAATAATCTAAGCAAACCCAAGGATTTATGCCAAAACTTTTAAAGGTGGTGAAGTATGTGGTGAAGGAAAGTGGAGGAGCTTTCAGGTCTTTTTACTTTCAAGCATATGGTGCATAAATATGAAATTAGGTAGCCTCATTTGCTTCCATCTGATAGCTGAACTCGCATTCTACTTTGTTATTTCTTCATACCATTTGCAGAAATGCCACATTAACATGGAAGCAATAAGCTGTATTTGTTTGATGGAATATGGAAACAATCTCCAAATGCAATGGTCCCATGAAAAGGAGAAGCAGGACCAGACGGCTACTGCCTCTGACACCGCAGAGGAAGACTTGACAACTCTGTTGTATGGGCTCCTATGCAGAAGCTGCTCTGAGGGAGAAAAGGTTCGGAGAGGGAGAGTCTGCTCCTCCTGGCTCTTTCCCCTTTGAAGGCAGTGGCTTTCAGAGAGGGTGTTCCTGCTGCCACAGAAGGTGTCCATCCTCCTGCCCCTGCTCCTCCAGACCTGCTGGGTACAAGAGGTGCTGCAAAGGTGCAGGAAAAGTGCTCGTGGCAGCTCCTTCCTGGTCACTACTGCAAGCGCCACATAGCCAGACCAGAGCAGGGTTGGGGAAGCGGTGTGGGGTAGTGAGGAGAGTAACTACAGCAGTAGGGAACCATGCTTCCTCCTCTCCCATGGTGCAGCAGCATAACTGAAGCGGGACACAAGGCAAGGCCAGTAATCTGGCAGCATATCCCTCCTCCCGGCAAGCTGTATCATCTCAGCACACCTCAGTGAATCCTAACAACCTCAGCTGGGTATCTCCGTGCCGTGTCTCTCCTGCATCCAAGTCTTTCCTTCTGGCAAGAGCTGAAAGAAAACTTGGGTCCACCTGCTGGCCTACTGAGCCAAGTGTTGTCATATAGCTGCTTCAAAGAGGAGCGAACTTTTGTCAGTCTGCTTTTCCATCAGCTGCTCTTTCCCAAAACTGTTTTACCAGACCTTATAGAAGAAGCCTAAACTCCAGAGAAGTGGGGTGCAGGAGGTTGCTGCCTTCTCTGAACTAAAAGGAATCCATGCATTGAGTGAAATGTCCTTTGGGATCCTACACTTACACGTATTTGTCCAGTGTTGAATCAGTGGATTCTGTCAGTGGCTAGAGGCCAGCAAGGCTTCATTCATGGCCAGTCCCAGATTGGTGTAAACAGGAAAGATTTTTTTTTTTCTTTTTGAGAACCCACATCTATTTCTACCATATTGTGGGTTATTATGGGCACCTATTCTGTAGTGTCCCAGATGCTCTGTGTGCCAAGGGCATCTCTCAGTTTTTCTGTGTAAAATGCTTATGCCTCCACATCAGGTGGGAAAGACCATTAATTTCAGCAACCCTCATATATGTGGGTTACACATGGGAAGCTGAGCAGGGCAGATTACAGTAAGGACTTCAAAACATTGGCCAAACTTCATCCTGCTGGTCCAGATTAGCTGCAGCTCTGTAATCTGACAAGAATCCTGACTAAATTTTAAATTACCTCACATGAATTTGAAGTGTACCTCAAGCAGCTGAGAACCACATACATTGCAGTTACTGCCATGGCACCTTGTAGGAGGCTGCTCACACCCCCTGGACACACATCCTCACCAGTCCACAATGTCTCTCCTGCTTCAACATAGAAGGAAAGACTGAATGAACTGGTGTTCTTCAGCCTTGAGAAAAGAAGACTGAGAGGGGATCTGATCAATGTTTATAAATATCTCAAGTGTGGGACACAGAGAGAAATAGCCAGCTTCTTTTCAGTGGTCTGTGGAGACAGGACAAGGGGCAATGGCTTCAAGTTGGAGCACAGGAAGTTCCGCACCAACACGCAGAAGAACTTTTTCACAGTGAGGGTGACAGAGCCCTGGGACAGGCTGCCCAGGGGGGTGTAGACTCTTCTTCTCTGGAGATACTCAAGACCCATCTGGACACCTACCTGTGCGACCTGTCCTAGGGAACCTGCTTTGGCGGGGAGGGGTTGGACTCAATGATCTCTTGAGGTCCTTTCCAATCCCTACAATTCTCTGCATCTGTGAACATCTGTGAGCAAGTTTTCTGAAAACTCTTCTGACGGGTATGTTGTGCCTTGATCCAGCTAAAGCAGCTGAGCTACACCATTAAAGTGGTCAATGGACTTGTCTTTAGTACCACTATGACCACAGTGAACAGTAATGGTTGAACTGCCTCCAGCTTTAATCATAAACAACAATTGCTAATGAACTTTGTCAGTACTGTCTGATTTTTCCAAGTGTGCATTATTCCCTGAGCTTACACTGAAAAATTTTAAGCATGTGTATAAGCTGGGAGGCTAGCAGCTCTTCATACTTCAAAAGACCCTCAGGAACACGAGAGACGCTAAGGAGGGATTTCTTAACTGTTTCTGACTTTTTGTAGTAATATTAACTCAAATTAATTAGCAGATTTGCCTTTGCCTTAGAAAAATCAGTTTTGACTCATAGGGTAGGCACTGTGGAAATGGGATGTCCTCCGTGTTAAAAAGACACGACCAACAGCACCTCCAGCCTGAGCATATAAAAGCCCTTCAAAAATCAGCACTCCCAGTCCTATGGAATACTTAGACTTTCATCTTAGCAAGTAGATCCCAGTGGAAATATTTGGGAATAATGGGGAAAAATGAAAATAAATTCTCTTTCTGTACAGTTTTAAACATTAGTTTTCTTCCACTTGGAGTGTGTTAAAATTCAAGCCTTTCCATGGCTCTTCTACCTCCTGCAAAATCTCTTTTAACTTTTATTTGTTATTTAAAAAGCCACAGGGTATATTCTCTTCTTAATACATAGGGATTTACGTGTGAAACTCCCTGTGCATCGAGGTGATAATATACCCCTTAATTGGGAGCTGTTTAATGCTCTCGATTTAACATTTTAATAGAAAAGTTACAAGCAGTCTGGCTGTGAGTGCGGCACTATTAAAATTCCCAGCCAGGACAGTAGTTTTTTACTTTAAGTGGCTTTTTATTTGCTAAAATTTGTTGCAGCTTTCCTTACAAGTTGGGGCCACTTCTAAGCTTCGGCCTACATCACGACAAAGAAAACAGAGAGCTTTAAGGCAATCCTAAGTCTCGGATAAAAGGACAACTTAAAAATGTCGCTGCCACGTGTGTTCCTCCATAGGTGGGACGCAGGTCATCCAGCCCTGAGGTGACTCGTATTGAGTGCCTTAATGTGCAGAGTTGGAGGAACACAGAAACACAGAATCACAACTTTGGAAAAGACCTTTAAGATCATCAAGTCCAACTACTCCCGTCCTATGCTAAACCATATCCCAAAGTACTTGACATACCCTTTTTTTAAACACACCCAGGGATGGTGACTTAACCCCCTCCCTGGGCAGCCTGTTCCAGACCCTGACAACTCTTCCAGTGAAAATTTTTTTCCTGACATCTACTCTGAACCTGCCCTAGCACAGTTTTGTGCTATTACCCTCTGAGCTCTCCAGGACCACTTAGTTGGCTGGAGTTTATTTCCTCATGTGGCATCAGACCCTTAGAATCATATGAGAACAGAAACACTACGGGACCATTACGGTTCGGATCTCACAGCCACTGCCCTGCTCAAAGCGAGATCTGCAGAAACAGGGTCCCAAGCTCGACCCTGCAACTAGCGTGTGCTTCATGCTTTTCCAGGTTTTTTGTTTTTAAAACACCTCTGGGAGACAGGAATGTGCCTTCACTGCCATGTCAAAGGCACAGAAAGATAGAGGGCCATATTCATAAAAGGATTAAAAACCCCAGGAATGACTTGCTAGTGCCTGAAATCTGCCCTAAAACCACAGAATGTAATTGTGAGCCTTCCTCTCTCCTCCAAGCTCTAGAAGTACCCCGTGACCTCAGGTATCCATGTTTTTACAGCAAACTTCTTGAGGCGCTAAAGCTTTCTTCTGCCAATGCCCTCAGTCCTGCGTAGGCTGAGCAGCTCTGCACAAGGCTCCCATCTAAGTCCAATTCGCTTTGTTACAAGGATGTATCTGTAGCTGTGAATCTTATGATATGTTCTCTGGAAACCCTACGGGTATTCTGGCATCAAAACATCAGTCTAGCCAAGCAGGTTAGCGATACAGACAAGCGGGAGTAAATTTTCAGTGGCTAAATAAAGGCTGAGTGTATTCCCTATGGGTAAATGATGTCTGAGTTTGTTGCTTTATCTGTTTTAATTTGATGTATGTGAAACTTTCAGCAAACAAGCCTGTGTGTACGCATGAAAACATAGTTTGTATTCCTACATTCCCGAATCAGACTCCTGCTCCATGCCTTTTCCCTCCTCGCTCGTTTTGCACTACAGAGAGATGTGCGGGTAAAACAGAGTTTACTCAGCTGAACACATACCCCTCTAAGGGAGAATCCTGCCTGTTGTTCTGTCAGAATGTAAAGCTTTAGCTATGGGAAGGAAGCACATGCTGCTGTAGGGGAGGAGGGTTTCTGTACAGGAGCAGGAGGGTGCATGTTGGGTAGGGGGCAACAACTGGCCTGGATCGTATACCTCCCTGGGGCACAACTCTTTTCTTCCTGGGGCCAACGCTGATTTCTGCAGAGCAGTTCTCATTCTGCTGGCATGCTGCTGTGCCGGCTCTGCTGGGTTGTGCGAAAGCTCACACCTCCAGCCGGTATCCATATGAGTAGACCAGACCACATCCCTGCTGCAGGTCCAGCCATCCATCCTCCTGTGGGCTTGGGGACAAGAGTAGAAACTGGCTTTTTAAAGTCTGCATTTTAATGTATTTAGACTTGTTAACCCATCAGAGAAAGCTTGTGAGAGGGAGCAACTACTCATATAAATATATTTGTGCAATTTGACCTACCAGCACGTCACACCAGATCGTGAAAGAGTGAGTCTCTGGGCAGTTTTCAACTTGGTGCACAAACCTCCAGGAGTGTTGATAACTTGCTTGAAAGGATGACTGGTCTCCATGGCCATTCCCTCCTTGTCTTCTTGCTGAGAAGCCAGGCAAGAGAGAAGCTGAAGACAGACTTACTTGTTTGTGATGTGGCCACTGGGAACAGTACTTAGGCGGCTACTCACTTTACAAAGGCTTTAACAGCCTTTAGATGGTATCAACTTTAAGTTGCTCCTCATCTGGGCTGGAACTGAACCAGCATGCTGTTGGCTGAAAGGCTTCATATCCCCCCGTTAAAAATATTTTACTGAAAATACATCAAACGGTTTCCGCTACTGTTTGTTTTTCTGCTGAAATATGGAAGCTAAAAGTGATCCTGGTAGAGTGTAGCTTAAACTGAAAAATACCGAGGGACAAAGCCAGGAGTTGTTGAGGGCCTTTCAGAGGCAGGATGGAGGGAGCAGGGCACAGCAAGAGCTCAAAGCCTGAAAAACAGAAACACCTAGAGAGGCTTAAGTTCCTCCACTCTACAGCATAGTTGAAAAGTCTCATTAACGTTTGTGGAGAAAGAAAAACTTTCTCTTTTCTTCCCTTCCTTCACTCCACATTTATAGTAAAAGGCACAGGGCTATTATCTAAATGAGGGGATCACAGAAATGTGCATTTTTAGGTGAGAATTTAACTCTGAGTACAGCATTCCTGAAAAGGTCACTGCAGGCCATTTAGTTAGGAGATTTGAACAATCAAAAGCTCTGCAAAAATTAGGTTTTCATATAAATTAACTCCATGCTATTTCTCCTGATTATTTTTTTTTTTTTTAGAGAAATCTATGGTCTTAGAGCAAATAGATTTTTCTCCAACATACAGTATATATTGTCTTTCAGTACAGCTTCCGACTAAAATTTATCTCTTGCTAAATGCAGACTAAATGAATAGTGTAGAACTAATACATTTTGTGCCAAGAAAATAAATGGGCACAGTGCTAGACGCTTAAGAGTGTCACTAATTATTCACGTGATTTGTGGCATCCCTTCTAGCAAAGGTATGGGGGCTATAACTGGGAAACGCTTTCACATTTCTCTCTTGGAAAACACATAGCCAGGAACTCAGCAGGCTCACAAACATGCCCAACCCTCTTAATTTCGGTATACCCAGAATGCTATTCCAGCTCCCAGCAATACTGTAGCACATCTAGTGTTCGCGTGTTAAGGACAAACCGGAAAGTTTAGGCGTTCCCATATGGGAACCAAAGTCTCTTTCTTTCTCTCTTTTTTCCTCTCTTTTTTTTTTTTTTTTTCTTTTTTTGGTGTACTTTGCAAGCCAGAATTGTGGAAGGCCGGTCCCACTTTTAACTTCCATACCTTGAGTGCAAGGGCGTACCCAGAAGAGTTTTTTTAGCGGAGAGCGAATAGTTTCCAACCACACAACTCGCAATCCGGCACGACATGTCTGCAGCTTCTGAGCAGCGCAAGCGGATGTACCGGGGGCTTCCATGGGTTTGAAAAGAAATGAGACATTCTTCTCTCTTTTTTTTTTTCCCCCTTTTCTCTTTCTTTTTGACTATCATTGGCCAACAATTTAAGTGAACAAAGGAGGAGGAAGAAACAAGAGGAGGTAGAGGTGTCGAAGAAAGGCGTCATGCTGGCAAGAGGTATTTTTTTAAGGGTGGGATGTTATTGACGAGTTTAGGATTACCACATGAGGTACATTGAGATAAAAGCGGAAAATGTTCTGCCTGCATGACTTATTTTAAAAGAGAAGCAAATTGTCATATACACAGAGGAAAACACTGGCGCACTGGAGGATTGAGTCACTAGTGACGACTGCAGAAACAAAAATCAGTGTATAATGTTGTAAAAAAAGTCGTCTTGTTTAGCCCTTAGATGGCACTCTCATTTTCTGGGCAAGTTACAATTTAATTTGATTTTGTGACAGTCCTTGATGAACGTATCAAGTTTCACCATTGTTAGTATCTCCATATTTTTTTTTTTAAAGGAAAGAATTGTCCTGGACAGCCTATATTTTAGAACTGGTTTTCTCTTGAGGTAGCTGTTTTATTTTTGTGATAGCTTGTAGATTTCTTCCACATATTGTTACCAGCCTGGTCTCCAAAATTAAAGTCCGGGTGGCCAAAACTGGCTGAGTGATAGCAGCTTAGGATATTTTTGCCCTTTCTCATAAGCGTATCTGGGCAGTGTAAATTCATATTTTTTAAGTGGGGGGCAGCGTTCTTTTCTTTTTTGTATTGCCGCTGTAAGGACAGGAAGTCAGCAGCTACCGTCAAAAGAAACCAGAATTAGTGGGAATACAGTAACTGTGCTTTTGTCTTTCATTAGACAAAAAAAAAGTAAAAAAAAAGTTTGGCACTAAAATAATCAGATGGAGTGTGCTCTTTTCTGTAAAGCATTTAAAATGTATTACGAGGGAAATAACTGGCGCGTGTGGAAATACAACACGTATTTAGATATTTGAGTGAAAACATGCCGAAAGACAGAGATGAAACTCCCAACAAAGCTGGTAAGAAGAAGGTTCCGGCACTGGAGCCAGAGGGAAGCGGTACAAGCAATTGTGGGGGTTCAGAATTGGGTCCCAAAGAGGTAGGAGCACCTGGGGAGTAAACCGTCTGAATACAGCCTCACTGAAAGGACGTGGAAATGATTCACGTTTAGCAAGCTCTTGTTGGGGAGAAGTCTAAGTTAGATTGAGGACGCTTAAATGAGCAACGTTAGGATTAATTTGGACTCAGGGTCACCAATTAGAAAACCTCTCTCTTGTAAACACCAACCTCCTAATTAGACAATCTTGCCTTTTTGTTTTCTAACATCAACAAAATGGATACATTAGTGCCATATGAAGCTGCCTTAGGAGGATTAGCTAAAGGAAACTGCATATTGAACTTCACCTTTTAATTAACTTTTAATGAATTGCTCTCACAGCAGAAAGCAGTCACAGAGGGACTCCAAGATTCAGGAGTTACCTAAGGTCTATAATGGTTTTTAGTGGAAAAAGATGGATTTCTTTGCTGCACTTCAATTTCAGCTTCACTCATAGCCCGGGCTGTGGAGTCGTTGTAGGATATTTGAAAGGAAGAAAAGCTGAAAAAAGTTAGATGTGTAACTAATTATATAAACATGTCATCTTTGTTTTTGTCAGTTTCAGTTACTGGGAAGCATATTTTCCTTATTTAGTGTTGCCTTTGTGCAGTTATATTAAGCCAAAAAAAAAAAAAAAGGAAGGACAAACAGCGAAGGAAGGAGGGAGGGAGCGAGGAGAGGAGAGCGTGGGGGCTGGCAGGATGCTCGGGCTGTGGCAGCCTGGCCCGGCTGTCCCTGCAGCGATGGCATTCCCTGAGCACAGCCATCGGATAGAGGTGAGGATCTCTAGCTGGGCGAGTAATCGCACTTGGCATTCGCTGTCAGGAAGACAACTTTGGTACCGAGTCTAGAGATCATTAGGAATGAAACATCAAATGCTGGAAAACAAATGGAGGCTTAATCTTCAATGAAAGAGAACATCAGCAAAACGCAGCTTTCATGGGTTTGGGTACCTGACGTGCTGGGAACTGACAGATTTTTACCTGTGCTCCATTCCCTGTCCCTCAGACCCACAGCGCTCCAGAGCTGCCGTAAAAGGCAGCAAATCTTTCCTGCTGCACAAGGAGCAAGCAGGCGGCAGGGCCAAATTTGGCACAAATCCATGTGCATCCAGCTTTGCCTGAAAGTGGAGGCAGATCTAGATGCACATCAGAGTCAGGGTTTAGCCCGCTGCTTTTAATTTAAGGGGCCTTGGAAGTAGGATGTAGGATGGGAACGCTATCCCCTCCGTCCCACAGGCTGCACATCCGACACTGCATCCCAGGGCTCCTGGGGGGGCAGAGGGGGCTGGACTACCCTCTGACCACCTGCACCCCTCATCTCTGGACATGAGCTGGGCAGCGTGGAGTTGTGCCATTGCCACAAGAACTAGAGAACCGGTTCAGTGCAGTAAAATCAGAAGCAAGCAAACTCGCAGGAAACGGTGCTGGTGTTCCTGAAAACCCTCCCAGTTCCAGGGGACCCTTTCCTTTGCTGTTTGCCCGCCCTCCTCTAGTTGCTTTGTGTAAACGTTTGCTCACACGCATTTTTGTCAGCACAATAGCCTTTCTTACTGCGAACTTCCGCATTAGCAGCCAAGACAAAGGCATCTGCGAGCAAACTGAAACATTCATTGTTGTCCTTTGCTTGGCCGAGTGTTCGCCTTCCAACATTTGTCTTTGTGACACTCTGGGACTGCCCAGAGCTGTGGGATGTCCTTCTGCAGTCTGCCCGGGGCTGGGTGATGCTTACCAGAGGGATCTCCTTCCCAGCCACTCAGCCGCTGCCTTGGCAGCAGCCCTCCAAGCTGCCCTGTGTTGGGGTCCCCCAGCAAGGCCGCACGCACAGTTTTGGCTTGGTTGTTGCGGTTGGCAGCTGCATCCTGACTCCCTTCAGCCTTCTGCTCATGGGACCCCAGGAAATGGTTGGCTGCCAGTCTGCATGGGTTGTCCAAGGATCAGGCGCACACTGTGGTGCATGCAGGGTCCTAGCAGAGCGGTTCCCTTGAGCCCAACCAGTGCCAGAGGGTATTACATCTCAGCAGGGATGGCTGGGGACAGAGCCACACCAGATTCCCATGCCTCCTGTGTCTCTTTGAGGTCTGGACCCTCGCACCCTCCTCTTCCCCGTCCTCGTATCCTTATTTATGGGGCTAGGACTTTGGCCACTTTACCTGTAGCCTGAAGTATTTATGGGTTCCGGTTAAACAGCCCCAAGTTTCACCCATCCAAACACCCATGTCAGAGAAGTGGCACCCAGGGTGCTGCAGGGCTATTTCCCTTTCACTCCAAATCCACTTGCTGTGAAGGATCCCCATCCCACCTTAATTGTTCATTTCATCCCTCTTATCCCCAGGTGGGGCTCCTCATTTGCTCATTGAAGATTTTAGAAGCTATTCATTATATATTGATTCCATTTAGCTTGTGATCCCTGTCCCATTACTGGCTTCCTAGGGAGACCATACGTGAACACAGGTGACCAGCTGGGTGAGTAGTGAAGGAGCTCTGAGAGAAGTGGCTTTGTGCTCTTGAAATGCCTGCTTCCTCCCCCTGCCCAAATCCTTCCCAAATACTTGGGACCCCCTTCCAGCCCACCAGTCATTCAATCAGAACCAGGCCTATGAGACTGACATGTTCACGTGCCAAAAATAATCACATGTAATCAAATCTGGAGCAATCTAAGCAAGCAGTTCACAGCCCTTGGCCGAATATCCTTCATTATTCAAAAAAACATGCAAGAAGGAATATATTCAGAGGAGACAAGATTGCTCATAAACAAGTCACAAGCAGAGAAAAAGCCTGTATTTGTCAGATAATTTATCCTCAATGAATAATTCAACCAAGTCTAATAATAATTATTTATTATTTATAATATACACACTGACATAGGTATACGCAGTACTTCAATAAAAATAATTGAAATAATTTTGCATGAACTTATTGAACTAATGGCATAAGCACAAACTTACTTTTTCTGATCAGTGTGTTGCAGAAAAGATCTTTGGAACACATAATGGGCTGAGAAGTCTTTATCCAAAATTTTAGACAGGTTGTCTATGTCTCTCAATGGTGTAGTGTGGCTTTAAATTTTAAAAAATGCATCCCTTGGCATGTCTTAGATATCAATTTGGATATTTGTCTCCTTTAAGTGAGTTTAGACAGAATTGTTCAAATTGATAGTCTATCTTTCTGTAGGTTTAATTTTTTTTAATCACAATGATATTGCAGCTAATGATACATATTAGACCTGATTTTACAAATTCTTCATGCAGGGTCCAGTATTCATTTTGCTTAAAGCAGAGAACAAACAGTATGGTTTCAAAATGGAGGCTTAATAGGAACGAAAGAAAATGAAGATTTCAGATTTAGAAAATCAAACCTAAAACAGAAACTTGGAACTTCCAGTGCACAATTGTTTAAAAATTATGAAAAGTGGCTACAATGAGGTTAACTCCAATCTTTAATCAAGGGATTTGTACCCTTTTATAAAAAAAAAAAAAACACTAAAATGAACAACTACATTTGGTTTTAGTTTTTTTTTCTTCCTGAAACAATCTCAGCATTGTGCAGGATTTTGCTGAGAAGCAAAATGAGATGTGAACCGAAAAAGTCCTTGGAATTTGCTTCCATGTCATAGTCCAAGCCGCGCTCAGAGAGATGCTCTGGGTATTTCAGAGAAATCACGCCTGTTATCTGTTTTCAGGGCTCAGTGTATTTCACCTAAAAACGCGCTGGCAGTACGCTGTCGAGCAGAGAGCAGTTGCACAGTTTCTCCTGCTTCACCAACCATTTGTAAGGTCCCAGAGTAAGAGCAGCACTCGTAAAAAAGCGCTGTTAGTTCACAAGTAAGGTAGCCCGCGGAGTGACCCCTGCAAAATGTACAATCCCTAGCAATGCGCCGGGCAGGAGGAGTCCTAACTCAGCCTCTCACTCCGCAGAGCTCTGAAGCTTCTGCTGGCGTCTGGAATGAAAACAGGCGCATTGAAGGCTGTGAGATAACTCATGTGCTTAACATTTAATGCATGCTTACATACTGTAGTGAATCAGCCTGGGCAATAAAATATGCCCACAGCAACTCTTAAAGAATTCCTTACCCCATCATCCCCCCCCCCCCCATAAAATTTATTTCTGATTGCATGATCGCACAGCGATGAGGGGTTTTAACTCCTTTAGTAAGAAATATTTGCTGCTTTTCTTTTTTTCCCTTTTTTTCCCCCTCCCCTTTTTTTTTGACTTGGCTTCTGTACTTTAAAAATTGACAACGAACCTGCAAACGCTTAGCTCTAATTAATTATGGGGAGGGAAAATTTAATTTCCTGACTGCGTTTCCCGTGTTACACACGAGCCCCAGGAGTTTGTGGCAATCTCTGTAGCTGCTCAGGGGAAAGCTGTTCGCTGAGCACAGAGCACCAGCGCAGATCTGCCGGCCCGGGGAGCTAAAAGAGCAGTGTTAGAGGCTGGCTGAAGCAGAGTACCACGAGGCATTTTTTATAGCTGAAAATCTCACAGGCACAAAGCGGAGGGATTTATTTAATTGGTTCTTGAGAAATTAGGATGGGATAAATTTCCAGGAATCAAGGAGACACCAGGCTGTGAAACTTGCAGTCGCTGCGGGGAGAGGGTACCCTCCTGTTGGGGAAGACATCAGCCGTGTTTCAAAGGCCCCAAGTCCTCTGCTAAGTGTCTCGATGCTTGTGAGAAACACAGCGGTCGGGGTCTGCCAGGAAGGGTAGGAGGTGATGACAGGTTCAGCATGAATTTTCTTCCTTCTTTTGTTATGGATGTAATTTCGGTACTATTCACAGAGTGGATTTTAATAGAATAAAAAAACCATTAGTTACATGTATTCCTGTCTTATCTCTTTTTTTCTTAGTGATGTGCAGCCTACAGTGTGAAGGCTGTTTCTGAAATTAATGATTAACCTGCATTTTACACACCTTGCTCTGACAAACACACTCAAGTACATCAGAAAAGCTGTCATGCTGTCAGCTAAAATGATTTTTAAATCTAGTTGGTGGAACTGGTGCAAATCCCTCACATAGACATATGTAAACTGGTTTAAATCTTGCTTAAATGAGTTTACTTTGATTTGTTAATTTACCAGTTTTAGATAAATCCATATAAATCTGACTCCAAGGCCTGGGACTTCCAGTCATACTTTGTAAACTCCACAGATTTCCCCAGATGAAATTGCTTCCCCTTATATTTCCCTTCTTTGTTACCCACACCGTCTGTGGTTCTTGGCTTCCCAAACAGACGGGGTTTAAAAGTATGCCTTGTGCCTACAATGCTGATCCCCAGTGAGAATTTTTAAACACTGTGTTAAAAAAGTATGTCTAGATCTAAAAGCTCACAAAGGTTTGTGGATTCTTATGTTTGATGTAAGAGAAAATTCAAACTGGCAAAGCCCTGATGCTGGGAGGAATGAAGGAAGATGTTGGGTGGCGCTTTGGGTAACCTGGTCTAGTGGAGAATGTCCTTGCCCATGGCAGGGGGGTTGGAGCTAGGTGATCTTTGAGGTCCCTTCCGACCCAAACCAGTCTGTGATTCTCTGATTCTATAATATGGGGAAGGGAAAGGGGAAGGGGAAGGGAAAGGAAGGGAAAAGGGAAGGTCCATCTGCCTATTACTGAAATACCAGTGAATTAAAGAACCTACACCAGAGCATATATATCTGCAGAAATTATTGTCATTTTATTGTTTGTGGGAAACACCACTCAGAATGATGGTTGTTTTTCTACTGGGAGGTCTTCTTCCACTTCTTGTGCCATTGTACCTAAACTTTTTTGCAGATTTCGAAGTGCTTATTTCTGTTTGCAAAACATTTTCTATCACAGCTCTTCACTTAAAGTGCTCTTCATATCAAGGAAATTAAAATTAAATCTGTATTTTTATGGCAATAGGCATGTCACTGTCATGGGAATAATACTCACACAAATTGTGTATTGTCGGGTACAACTGTAGCACAGGGGAAATTCATTGGCTCACTTGAAAGGAAGAAAACCGTCCTCATCCACAGCAAAGCCCCCATCATCATAAAATCTCGGGGTGGGATTATTTTGAGAAGTGGGAATACATAAAGTTAAGAACATGCATGTTTTATCCTAAAAAAAAATTAACTAGTCTACAGAAATAAAGAACTGGCTTGCTTCTGTTACAGCCTGAGCCTTCCATCGCTGCTGAAGTTAATGAAATCTAAAATGATCCAATGAATAAACGTTAGCTTTTTTTCTTTTTAAAACTTGGGTGTGTAACATCAGTCAAAACACTGATTCCCTTAGGACTCAGGCTGCTTTATACTCCGTGGCTATGGAAATCCCTCAGAAATTACTTCCATGGTCCCTCAGCAGCAGGTAGTCCAAGATGGGGGTTTATCATCCTACCAATCTCACCACCTCGTTCTTGCAATTTCCAGGCAAAATTCTCCCCTATCTGTGACTCAGACCACATTGCACCTGGAGGAGCTTTCAAGTAAGTGGGTGAGGAATAAATTAAGAGCAATATTGTTGGTGCCATGTTCACCTTTTCTGAGCTGCTGTGTCTGCTTGTCCTCCGCCTGCAGGCTTAAGAGGGACCACGGCTTTGCTGCTGATGGACACCCTGAGATCATTACAAAGTTGACACTGAAAATATGTTTTCTGATTTCAACTGTGTTGATTTTGGGCTCTGCTGGCATCCAAGAGCCCTCCAAGACCACAGGGCACCAGGAGATCTGCACATCTGTTTCCAAACTCCTCCATTCATCTTGCACCATATACTCCCCTCCTCCAGAAAGGGTGGAACTTTTGCTTGATGCACCCCATGTGGGAAGGAGATGCCCTAATGGCAGGTGGAGTCTGGGATCCATGAAACTATGCAGGAACATGCTTGCAAGAGATCAAAGGGCCAAAAGGTCCCAGCATTTAAATTGATGCCAACCTATCCTGAACAACTTGCTGTTTTCAGGCTCTGCACAGATGGAGGTACTAGGGATGCTCTGGATGAACACACATTTTCACACCCACCAGCTGAGCGTGGAGGCAGCACCAAAGCTGGTTGTGGGTAGCAGGGCACTCCATGTGTGCTGTGGGAGAGGGAAGCCTTCTGGCAGTGTGGAGGACAGGGACCAGGGCGGGGTGAGGCTAGGCTTGCTCAGGGCATGGAAGCGGGTACAGAAACCCACAGAAAAATCGCAGAGCTGGTGGTAGGGGTTACTGATGTTGCTGTTGAGTCAGCAGCAGCTGCCCATGACAGGAAGAATGTCCTTATGGGCAGGCACCCCATGCCTTGGCTGAGAGTCCAGCTGCAGCCTCCTCAGGAGGATATATTAGGGAAAGGGACCAGAAAACCAACCAGCAGTGCAAAGGACTAACCTTTGTGCACCCACGCAGCGTGTCCTTCAGTGGGGATGCCGCCATCAGCAAGGATTTGCAGGAGGCAGTCTCAGGTTTGGCTTTTTTTTTCCCATGGAGTTGCTGAAGTCCCTTTGGAATATTAAAAGCCACATCATGGTGCTATACATATTAACATGCGAGGATTTTTTTCTATTGTCTGTACCTTTCAGTCTAAGTCTGACTGACAGCCTTATCTATGATATCCAAGCCTCAGGATACTCTGATTTTAAGATAGACCACTCTTCTTCGGCATCATCCTTTTTGGGTTGGGTTTGGGGGGTTTTTATTTGCATTACTGAATTTCCAGTTTTAGTAACAATGTTATATGACGCAGAGTTGACAAATTACACTTGTTGTCTTGACTATGTAATGTTTATATATCCTAGATACAAAAGCTGAAATACATTCAATCCATGCAAAAGCCAGAAATGTTATCTTTCGGATAGATTGATTTGTCACAATGGAAAAGACATATGGCTTTTAATTTGAGCATTTAATATCTCTATCATTTTAACCTAAGGTCAACTTACTAGTTAGCATTTTTTTTAGTACAACATTATGCTACTGAAATGTATAAAATGTTTTTTTTTTTTTTTGTGGAGGTTTTTTTTGTTATTTATGCTACCACACTGTGAAAATCTTTTTCGTTCACCTACAGAGAGGCTATTGTTGGAGTAGTTTTCTGATTTGATAGTCAAATCAAATAAGTGAGACCAAAACCGTACGTAAGAGAGGAAAAAAAAAATCCTGACAGTTTTTTTCTCTCCCCTAGTAGCCACGTTTGTAGCCATATTTATTTTAAGTAGCCTTGGGCAAAAAGTTATGTGCCTCATTAATCTAAATCAACCTTGCAGGATTTTATGGCAACTGTTGTTGCTGTTGCCACATTATGTATGCTTTTTCCTTTTGTTCTTCAATATAGTGCTTATGAAGCTAAGGAACAATTGTCACTTCCTATTATGTGAACTAAATGTACAAGAATTGATGGGGCTTTCTACCTAATGTTGTTAGCCTGAACCTGGTTTGTTTATTTAATGAACAAAATGTCACAGTGTATCTGCATCCTCCTGACATCTGAAACAGTGGCAGCTGCTGGTGGCAGATTTCCTGAAACTGGGGTGCAGAATTAACCAATTCAATTTGCATGTTATCCAAAAAAGGAAGGGGGGCGGAGGGGCAGAGAGAGAGAGAGAGAGAGAGAAAGAGAAGACTCCTTTTGAAAACATTCTTCTAAAAAGCGCGTATTTTGTGCACAGATGTCCTGAGGACTATTGTATTGTGGGGGGCGGGGAGGAGCCAGTCTAATCCTGACACATAACCTACTTCAGCGCGAGTAGATTTAGAGAAGTTCATTGAGATTCAGGGTTTAGATATGATGCCATTACCAGATAGATGCCGGGTTGGTAAATAAAAACTCTCA
The DNA here is from genome assembly GCF_964237585.1 of Gallinula chloropus. NCBI lineage: Eukaryota > Metazoa > Chordata > Aves > Gruiformes > Rallidae > Gallinula > Gallinula chloropus. The sequence continues at coordinate 140,603,249 of NC_140085.1, read as the reverse complement.
GCTACGGGAAGGAACGTTTCAAAAACTGGTATTCAGCTTTGCCTCCGTTCTCTGACAATGGGCTCTGCTAAAGAGGAGATGTTGATTTTGCAGCCGCGTCACCCTGAAGAAAAGATACGTTTTATGCCTCCTCCGAGTTGGAATTTATAGACATAAATAAATGGTGATAATGAACTCTTTTAGAAAGTGACAAAATCTGTGGGAATTACTGAAGACATTCGCGCTCCTTGATTGCTAATCCTAATAATAATTGCTAAATCTCAGCGTTTAGGCATAAGCACCCAGAAACTACAGCCACCTTTTGTCGCTTTGAATAGTCGGTGGCGAATAATGTTTACCAGGCACCGGAAGTTTTCAAATAAAGGTAAAACCTCCTCGAGATTTGTCCAGTTTTAACTGCTCAGTGGGAAGGCGATGCTGAGTCTCCACAGGCTCCAATCAAAGGAAGAGCAAAGGCAACCGCTCGGGTTCCTTGTTTAGGGTGTTGCGCGCGTCCCTCGATGTGGCCAACGCTACCGCCACGCTTCATATGCAAAGAAAAGAAAACACAATCTTTGGGTATGTTACACGACAGTGCAGGGATCTGAACTACTTGGTAAAAGGCCCAGTTATGAGTATGTCTGGCAATTAAAAATAATTGGGAAGCAGGTTTGCCACTAACTCTTCCAAGAATGCCAGTTATGATATAATGATGTTTCATTAGACATGCTGAAAGCTGTGAGCTCCGTATGGCAATGGCAATTAGGAAGGATCATAAAGAAGAAAAAAAAAGGAGAAGAAGAAGAAACATTAAAAATATCCCAGCTAAGATTAGCATAGCATTTAATGGCCACTTCATTAGCTAATTGATTTCTTATTAGTTACAGGGAAAAGCCCAGTTAGGGGCTCTGCACAGCTAATTAACAGCATTTACACAATTAGTCAGTTGCTCATTTTGTAACCAAACATTCTTGGAATCAACTGTGGCTGTGGTGCTCTGGGCCATTTGATTAATTTTATTTTATTTTTTGCTAATATTGGCTTAACCTTCAAATAAAAAATTCACTCCCCAGGGCCCCACCATATTTAATCACAACATTATACAAACAGAGAAAGGCTACGTCACACAATCTTAGGACATGAATCGGTTCCTCTTTCTTTTATTTGCAAGTTGTTTTATTGGCCCCATGAAGTCAATAGCGTTCAGTAAGCAGAATCGTCTGTCTTCTCTCCTGACAGCTGAGTTTTTCGCCCATCAAACATTATTATTATTATTTTGCAATTGGCAAATGGAACAATGTAGGTTTGACCACAACATATTTTTTTGCTTATGTATTGGGAGAAGTATGCAGGAGGTCTGGCCGAGGTATTTATTTCTAATGCAGTTGTTTCCTACTGCAAGAGAAACGCATTTAGTAGGAAACTCGCCATTTAATAAAATGCATGTTTTTGCATTAGCTTATACCTCGAATTAAGGGTGAATGAGGCAAATTGCACAATGTTACCAGGGTCAGAAAGGGACAGACTGAATTTATGCAGCACTTGGTTAGCAACTCTGAGAAAACTGATGACCAAGAACATAATAAATGACAATAACAGCATTTCATAAAGCAAACAAAAAGAAACTTGTCTGTTTGTTTTCAGTTTATGGCGGCACTCCGTAATCTCCTAGCACCCAATTATTACTCTGGCAAAACCCGGCGTCCCTTTTGCTCCTTGGACTCCTATGCACCAAGAAGAGCCAAACTCTGATCTCGCTGTAGGCGGTAATGATATCCCCCCGATGCAGGGGCTCTCCTCTGAGATGGAAGCCTTTTAGCATTGATGCATATAGGCTGTTAGCACTGTAAGAAGATGTTGCATATGTGAGCAGAAGGTCAATGTTTTCACTTGCCAGTTTTCATCGGCACACTGGGATTCTGTATGAAATTACCATACGCTAATTAAATAAAACCAAAACCTCATGATGATCGATCAGGTCAGAGATGATACCAAGTCATCAATATATTATTATGTTTTATTTTTCTTTCATTTCACTTTTCCTTTTTTTCTCTCTTTTTAATGCTTCCTCACAATAAGTGCAAAATGGGAAATTATTTTCATTTACCATTGCTGTATTAATTGCAGCTAATGGAAAAACACTCTCTCAGACACATAGTGGCAATTATTCCACTTCTCCCTCCTTTTTTTTTTTTAATGAGAATTTATTCTGTAATTGTGTTTGCAAACAGTGAACTATAATGGATGGTCATTTCAGTGTTGTATTCTCTTTTTTTATAGTGTACATAGATAATATGTCTTCTTTCCTCCCACGTTGTTTCTTGTTCTGTTGATAATGCCCATCTTGCATAGTTGCTTCAAAGGATTATAAGAATCAAGAAAACCTCCAAACTACTTCATTTTATAGCAGCATGTTGGCAATTTGGGACTTTTTTTTTTTTTTTTCTGCTATGGAAACCTTATCTGGAAGTTCTTCCTAAATTTTGAGCAAAGTCTACAACACTCACATTGAGCTTCTTTGTGCTCTTATTAAAAAAACCTCCCAAAAATCCAACAGAAAAAAAAAAAAAAAACCAGAAAAAAACCCATATGCATCTGTGAGGCTTTACCAGACACCAGAATACTGAATCAGCAGAAGTGAGCACTTAGGTGTTTGTGGGGTTCTGGCATTAACCTCTACAGGGTGAGACAGTGCATCAAAAGGAGAGGAGAAACTAGGAGCCTTGGTTCCAACTCTTACTCTCTAGCTTCTGATGGAGATGGGTTTCACTGTGTCCTTCAGTTCCTGCAAAGTTTAATTCTGTGTGTCATCTGGATGGCCGCACATGTAGCAGCTACGTATGTATTTCAAAGGAGGACAAACAGTAGTGTGCAATTTTCTGACATCTATTTTTCTCTTGCATTTCCTTTACAGGCACAAACACTACCCAATTTGCTCCTCCTTTCCCCTTCATCCTATGAGCATTCAAGATATCTTCTCAAAGTCTAACAGTTAGAAAGCAAGAGTAAACAAAATCTATTTCTGAAATTCTCCTCTGCTACCAGGATATCTATCCTACAGGCAGCTTCCCCGAGGTGTACTTGCATGAGATTCACCTAACTGAAGCTGCATAGCAGCACCTCACTGACGCAACTATTTTGCCCTAAACACCAAGCCAAATCATTACTCCTCTCCTCCTCTAGCTTTTTCCTGAAAGGGACAAATATATTTTCTCTGCCTATGATGGTTCATAACCCAACCCCTTACATGATGCCTGTTAAGGTTTGTTCCCCCAACAGCTCTCCACTGAGGCACTGTAAGTACAGTAGAAAGAAATTTACTGAATTTCAGTCTCATATGGCAATTTTTTGAGTTGTGAGGTTTTTGTTGTGTTAGAATTGTAGAGTCATAGAATTGCCTTGGTTGGAAGATTAACAAGCCAAATCATCAAGCTAACCTGCCAAAACCACTACTAAACCATGTCCATAAGCACCACATCTACCCATATTTTAAATACCTCCAGGGGTAGTGACTCCACCACCTCCCTGGGCAGCCCATTCCAATGCCTGACAACCCTCAATGTGAAGAATTTTTTCCTTGGTCTTGCTGGGCTTGAAACACTCATCCCCTTAGGAATAAACATTGCTTTTCAGTCAATTAAAAAAAAAAATCAAAAAAATCCTTGTAATCTGGTCAACATAAGTTCCACCACCATTTGTTTTACAAATGCTGCCTAGTTTGCAGGAGCTGGAATGTGTTTCTGTCACCCAGGCTGGCTTTGGTGCTCATGTTGAAGGGTCATGAGTGTTGGCAAACATAGAAACAGACATTTAACAGGGGTATCTGGGCTGCTGGTCCTAAAATAACCCCTGCAGCTCTGTACAACTGATGACTATGTCTAGAGCTGACAGTGGATTTTGGCATTTCAATAGCACTAATAGTAAGGAGTGTATTTTGACCAACTTATAGGGAACTTGGGAAAGTAAAGTTATATTTTCAGCTCTGTTGAATAAGGTGCAGAAAAACTCATAGACTCCCCTTGCCTCAGTTTCTCTCTCTGTAAAATGATGGCATGAAAATCTTGGATAGACACCTTGAAAAAGACAGGTGGAAGTGTATGTGCAGGTCTTACAATGTTACTGAATCTCTGTGTGAGGGGGTCTAAGCCCCACTGCCCATGGGCTGACACATGCTGGCTTTAAAGGACATGGTGTAAGGGTCACGCAGGGAATATTCACCCTTACAAACAAGTGGGCAACAAGTGGTGTTAACAAGATACACTGTGATTATTTTTTCACAGTAATATCCAGTTACTCTTCAAAGAGTTGGAGGAGAAAAAAAGATTTCTTTTCTTCCCTGCCCCCCCCCCCCCCCCCAGTAACCTTTTGCTGAGAATTTAACATTATTTGGGGAAGAACCACTTTCATGGTTTCACTTCCTGAAGCTTCCTCCTGTCCTGGTCCTCATTCCCTATTTAAAAAGAGACAGACCAGTGGTTTTTAATGACTAAAGGGATCTGTCTCTGTGAGTGTGATGAGTAGTGTTTGTCAGTCTTCAAGTTGAAAAATCACCCTTTCTCAGCTCTGGAACTGGCAATGCTGAAAAAATATTTCTGAAAAGAAATTACTGAACACAATTGGAAAGGTGAAACAACATTATTACGATCATCTCATGAAAAACTATAGAAAAAGTTCTGTTGAGAGAAAGAATTAGCCACTCCACAGGACCCCTGCAATTGTCAGACCTGGGAAACTAGTATCCCTCTCAAGAATCAAAGCAAGGAGTCTAAACTCAATAAAGAACATGAAGCACTAACATCCCAATTGCAGGATAAAACAGAAGATGGACAAGATATGCAGAAACTATTTCTGGACCATATAAAATATACAGATTCAACAAATGATGCATTAAAACTGACAGCACAAATATATGCTGACTTCCCTTCCAATGCCTCTCTTACCACACTGTCTCTCCCTGTAATACTTTCCTTCACTCTACTGATATAATCAATGTATGGGGAGAAAAAAAAAAAAACCAAACCCAAAAGAGAGAGGGCAAAAAGAATCTGGGATTCAGCTCTGCTTGACAGGAAAGTCAGTGACGACCAGCAAAGCACAGTGATTCTCAGAGTGGCATGTAGAAGGTGGTGTGGGATGATGCTAAACGAATACATAGCAGAATAGAAACAAATAGAAGAATGATCTTAGGATACAGGCTGACTGTTGTGTGGGTGAACAAACAGGGAAGAAAACTTCCTGCACCCTAAGGAAAGTCTCTTTTGGTCCTCCAGTGTGATCTGTCAGGCTGCAAAAGCTGCAAAATTTCAGCCTTTTATCCTTCCCAAGCTGGGCCATAAAGCTGCCTGGACATGCAAGAACCTCTCTGACTTCCTGCTGAATCAACCTTTCACAACCCTGTGAAGAATGTAAAGGAATCAAGCCTATTTTCTAGCTGTTTGCCTGAACTTACACCATCTGTTTCAGGGGGGACTTAGGCTGCCTAAATCCTAGGGGCCAACCCAACATCCCTGCATGTGTTGTTCCCAGAGACCCCTGAGAAGCCAGGGATCCCACTGGTGGGCAGCCAGATAGGGAGTGTGCTTGGGAAGGAATGAGCTTGCAGCCCCTTCTCTGGTCTCTGCATCTGCACCCCCCTGGTCCAGCACAATAGCTGATATAGGTAACCTGAAATGGCAGTAATTCTTGATGGCCAGGACATTAAGTCTTACCCTTCTCCATCTGTGAAATCAGAGGGTGCAAATGCCCTACTTTCTTTTAAAGAGTCAGACTAGAGCTGGGTTGAGTTTCCTGGATGTCACTGGAGAAGAGTGTATTTGCCAGGGAAGGTTCTCACCTCCTCAGACCTGCTGCCTGTGACATAACTACAACTTGTCACTTAGAAGTACCTGGTGTCCCACTGGTTGACAGAAGCCCCAGAGACCATGCAGAGACTAAGATGCACCCAAGTGGTGTCAGGAATCTAGATGCTGGTGAGGCAAATGGCATCACAGGGTGTTTTGGTTCGAGGGAATTTTTCTCTCTCAAGTGGAGAGGGGAAGAAAGACAGGTTAGCTAGTCTCAGAAGAAGCAATCATAGCAGATGGAAACTAGTTTTCTGAGATACAGGTTGCTTAGACTGGTCTGAAAGGTATTAAACTAAACACCATCAAAGAGCATGGTGGCGAAGAAGAGAGAAAGCAGAAAAACCAAGATGCCCAGAATAAAATTAATCAAGGTGCTAGAAACCTGAAGAAAAGTCACTAATTGCCTTCAAGGATTGCAAGGAGTCCAGTAATAAGCAAAAGGAAAGGGCCTTGCACACTGATTAGTGCACACACACTCCACTTGGTTTTATAAGCCACCAGAAGGAAAACTGGCATGACTGGAATGCTAAAATCAGCAGTATGAAACTTTTTTCAAGGTCCAATCGAATTAACATAGAAGTACAGAGATTGGCAGTCTACATGGAAAATGGCTTCAGCCATCTCTGAAGTGGTGCCAAGCGCTCTTAAATGCTTATGGGCTGCTCTTCCAAAACATAAGGCAGAAGATGGGGGGCTGCCGGTGCCTATCATTGCTCACCAAATCACACTAGAGAGCAGGATGACCAGATGCTCAAACACCCATCTATCGGGTGTAGAAAAAGAAAACCTGTGCTGTTGTGGAGGGTTTTAGTCTGAAGGACAGGTGGTGGTGGAAGTTTCATGCTGCCAAGTATTAAAATGCTCCTGGAATTTTGCAAAATTGTAGATGATAGTTTTCTAGCTCAGAAAGGGTGACAAACAACAAGGGACAATTTAGGATTGGACCTCACCTTGGCAGACGGATAGAGAACCAGAAGTCAGCAGTTGCTTAGGCTCAGCTTGACTATGTTTGCTTATGCAAACCACATAAAGATTGTGTCAGTAATGTATTTACTTAATGGTTCTAAGAGTCCAGTTATACAAAACTAGAATAATTAAGACATGACTCAGCTTTGAAGAACTGAAAAGGTAAGATATGGAAGGTTGAACCCTTTTATAATGTTTTACAACTTTTCCAAGATCTAAAAACCTAAAGTCAAGAAAGAAGACTAAAAAACAGCCAGGTGTATGTGGGAAGAGAAAGCATGTATATCAATTAAAAACCAGTATATGGAAAAAAGAAAAGTGGATAGCAGTAAAGATAAAGTATGAAATTAAGAAAATTGATGAGGGAAGAAAAAGAGAAAGCTATACCCAGCAAAATGTAAGGCAGCGGAAGGTGGTTTTGAATATCTAAAAAACAAAGGGAATCTCAATTAAAATCTTGTTTCACCAACTAGTTAGACATGTCAGAACAATCCATAAAAGGCTGAAACATTCAGAAAACCTTTCCATGCCCCTTCTGGAGGAAGAGAGGAGAAAGTGTATTTAAGTCACACAGGCTGATAATATGTATCCTCTTATACCTCTTATACCACCACAGTGCCTAAAGATGGTGTTAAATTACACATACTGAAATAGGACCTTTTCAAATCATCAGATCACGGAATCACAAGGTTGGAAAAAACCTGTGAGATCATCAAGTCCATCCATACCTGTCCTATACTAAACCATATTCCTTACAATATCTGCCTGGTCTACCCATCTTTTAAGTACACCCAGAGTAGGTGACTCAACTACTTCCCTGGGTAGACTGGGCCAATGCCTGGTAGCCCTTTAGGTGAAGAATTTTTTCCTAATGTCTAACCTGAACCTGCCCTGGCACAGCTTGAGTCCATTACCCCTCATCCTATCACCTGTTGCTTGGGCGAAGAGACCAACACCCACTCTCTACAACCTCCTTTCAGGTAATTGTAGGCAGAGATGTCTCCCCTCAGCCTCCTCTTCTCCAAGCTAAACATCCCCAGTTCCCTCAGCCGCTCCTCGTAAGGTTTGCTCTCCAGCCCGAGAAGTTCAGGCTGTGAGCTGAAATGCTTGGTGGATCATAAATGCTGGGCTTCAGTAAATTCTGGGAAACAGGAGGAGTTTGGGAAAAAAAAAAAGCAGATGCACCTGTTATTTAGAAAAAGCAGAGAAGATATCTCAAGTACCCAAAATCTACTGAGAACATTCCCTGACATAGTAGAGAAATAGCAGGTATGAGACCAGATAATGATTTAAATTAAGGAAACATCATTAATAATTATTTATAGAAAAATCTTGTCAAAGTAGTGCAGTGTAAATTTTAATGTGATTACAACTTCAGCTGATAGAAGTAATAGTATTTGCAATGTAATAAAATTCAGACATTATTGCATATGGGACCACACATCTTGAATAACAAAGCAGAATGTCATAAAATCAATGTCACACATTAAATAGACTGAAAGTGAGCTCAATGGTGTGTACAAATCTGATTACAGACAGTGAGCCTCCATGAAGAAGGTGCATTCCTTGAGAGTTTTCTATTTTGTTTTGTTTGTTGCAGTTTCTCATTTTTAGCAATAACTTAAGGGTCAAAGATGGAGCTTCTCACAGCTGAGACAACAATTTGGGTATAGTCATTGATACAGAAAGAAAACGCTGGACCTGGTCACATGAGAAGCGGTTTGGGGTGGCTGAATGTGAAACAACAGGTCTGGCAGCCACACATGCAGGCTGCACTTCCAGTGGAGCTCTGCCAGAGGAAGTTGAAAATTTTGGAGCTGGTATTGGCCATCGGGATGAAAATCACCTGAGTACAAGCTCCCAGCACAGCACTATGGCCAGAAGGGTTAAATCAGTTCCTGCCAGCATTAAAAAAAAAAAAAAAAAAAAAAAAGAATAGTGATTAGGACTATTTTCCTTGTTCTTGGTACTGTCACTGTACCTGTTGGGGACCAATGTCCAGATCTGGTGTCCAAAATTCAAGATGGATGTAAAGAAATTAGCATGGTTTTAGAGAGGAACTCTGAAAATAATTAAAGGATAGGTAATAGGAGAAAATGTAAGTAACTTCCAAGTGAGAAGGTTAACAGTGACTTGATCATAGCCTGTAAGTGCCTCCACAAGGAAGAGATTTAGGTAATACAGGGTTTTTCAGTCTGGCAGACAAAGACATGGTGACTAATAAGACCAACGGCTGGGAATTGAAGCAAGGCAAATTTAGACCAAAAAAAAAAGGTGCATATTCTCAACAGCAAGGGTAATTAATAATTTGGAATGATACACGCAGGATTGTGCTGGATTTTCCATTAATGGAGATTTTAAAATCAAAACAAAACACTTCTGAAAAAAACCCAAGAGCAGCTCTGCTGCAAGCACAGCTTTTAATCTGGAAGCACAAATTAGCATAGGGAAGTTCTGGGGGCTCAGTTGCATGGAAAGTAGTTAGACAATCACAACAGCCCTTCTGGGTTCTGAAACTGGTCAGTTTAGGAATCTACATCAATCATGGGTTTGTATGCCCCTTTGTATAACACTTGGAGGATTTCATTTTGGGTTTCTGGTGAAATTTGGTTTCCTGTGTATTCAGAGGACTCCAAGTATCAGGGCTTTAAAACCCACAATGTGACAAAGGCAAACACAGTTATTTTCAAAAGCCAAAAAAGACACAGGACGAGATTCAGCTTTAAAAACATAACTATCAAGAGATGAAGTGCTTGTTACAGCTTTTCATTTTACAATTTTATTAGTTCAAACCCCTTAGGAATTAATATTCCTCATTGGCATGATAAAAATTCATAGCAACAAAGTTAATAAAATGTCTCATCATCTGACAATTCTAGCTGGAGATATTTTTAAAAATCTGTTTTACAAAGTAATCCCCCAAGCCCTTGTGGCATAGTCAAAGAGTTAACTTAAAATAGTCAGAGGTAGTGAACTGTCATCCTCTGCGCCAAAAGATGACCCGATAGCCTTCAGAAGAACGTCAAGGAAAAAGGCTGTTGAGAAATTAAATGACAAGAGAAACTCCAGTTCTCTGAAACTATGAATTTCTCATTTCCTAGAAGACTCTTGACTTTCACCAGTGCTTATTAGACAAAGTATCTCCTAATTTTACTGATGCTACTGTCCGATTCGTGTTATTTGTCTCCATGACTTGCCTTAAATTAAGCCTGTCCTATTGCCGTGTTTGTATCCAAGCACCTTTGCCATCAGTGGCAGGTGACACCATGCTCCTACATGGGAATTGTTGCCTCTCTGCTCTGATGGGCATTTAAAGACATGCATGGTTATGATCTTTGTGGAAGGGGCTCAGTCATGTGTACAGTAAAAAAAATCTGCGTACAGCATACCCCAATCCAGGATGGCTGATTGCCTTTCAACAGGCACCATGTTTTCTTTAAAGTAAATAAATTGGTGTGTCTGATCTCTTCAGTCTCTGCCCACAGGCAGACTCTTTCCAGTGAGGAAGTAGACCAGAATATATTTGGATGTTTTCGGAAGAGCTGACTAAGGGTTCAATTCATGTTTTGAAACCAACTCTAAGTACTTTGAAATAACTTTTAATGAATCACATGTTATATAAGGGGAGGAATGTCTGCGCTTTCCAAACATCACTGTGAACCTGCACATCCGTATTTACGTGTGCAGATCCTGCAGCCTTGCAGTCATGCTGAGTCACACAGCGTATCACCAGCACCAGGCTGATGGCACAGCTATGCACTGCTGAGGCGGGTTACGTGAGTGCCAGAGGTTTCCCAAAACACACACAGCCTTAAAGAACGTGCCTCTTTACATCTTGCCCTGCCTGTGGAGAAACGAAGCACGACGAACAGAAAGTTCATGACTGTCATGGTTTAACCCCAACCAGCAACCAAGCACTACACAGCCACTCATTCCCTCCTGCCCCAGGGATGGGAGAGAGAATTAGAAAAGTGAAAGTGAGAAAACTCATGGGCTGAGATATAGACAGTTTGATAGGTAAAGCAAAAGCTGTGCACAAGCAAAGCAAGACAAGTAATTTATTCACCACTTCCCATGGGCAGGCAGGGGGTTCATCTCCACGAGAGCGGGGCTCCATCATGTGTAGAAGACATCACTTGGGAAGAAAAATGCCATTATTTGGTATGTTCCACCCACTTCCTTCTTCCCCCAGCTTTATATGCTGCGCATGACATCATATGGTATGGAATATCCCTTTGGCCACTCTGGGTGAGCTGTCCCATCTGTGACCCCTCCCAACTCCTTGTGTACACTCAACCTACTCACTGGTGGGGTAGGGTGAGAAGCAGAGAAGGCCTTGGCTCTGTGTGAGCACTGCTCAGCAGTAACAAAAACATCCCTGTGTTGCCAACACTGTTTCCAGCACAAATCCAAAACACTGCCCCATACTAGCTACTGTGAAGAAAACTAACTCTATCCCAGCCAAAACCAGCACAATGTCATACTGGTCTGCAAAAGGCTCTGCTCTAGATGTGTTTGCATTTGTTCTACCCTTCACTGGCAAGCATTGCTTTCCAGCTGGGGCAGTGCTGCTCTTGCAGCTTGTGCACAGAGGAGGCTCCCAGCAATTTTCAGCCTGAGCTGAAAACATCCCCTTTGCAAAAAGCAGCATCTGGCTGAGGGATACCAAAGAGTTTGAGCTCTGGTACTATGTATAATTTTTATTTTTTTCCCTTCATTCTCTGCTGCATTGCAGTGACTCATGTATCCAGTATTCTTTATTCATATTTTTGTAATACACAAGTGATTGTGTAATTGATTTTACAACGTCTGGGAGTAAGAAAAAAAGTTGCAAATGGGAAATAACCATGAGCATGAGATCATCTCTGTATCACTGCAGACTTTTATTAATGTTCGACTCAAAGGGATCATTTTCTCTAGATTCTTTGGAATCTACTTCTTCATTTTCATTGACATTCTGGCAATATATTAAACATTTTCATGCATTTAGTTCCAAATTTGCTGTTTTCTTTTTCCCCTTGATTTGTGACTCTTACAGTAAAAGAGCAGATTCTTTTTGCTTTCAACTCTGTACAGAGACTCTCTGATGTGACCCCGGGTGCGTTAACTGGGGCTTGGCATAACTCTCAGCTGGTGCAGAGTGGTGCTGCTGGCTCATTCCCACATCTGCTCCTCCTTGGGTGGAAAGGAGAACAGAAAAGGTATTTTGGGACAGGGTGGGGCACACCTGTGCTTGGCCAGACCTCAGCTGGCACAGGGTTTCTTAGAGTCTGAAGCCATCTGGTATAAATTAGAGCTGTCCCTTCTTAGGTGTGGGAGGGGATCTAGGTCAAGAGGACTAGATTTTGTGTTACATTAAATTATATGATCTGATGATTGATAGAGATCATCACAAGAAGAAGTGGGGGCACAACATGTCCTAGAGTCGCATGAAGTTTTGATTTGTGTCAGTTTGAGATGGCTACTTCACTCTTGAGTGGTGAAATCATGGTAAAGCTATGAAGCTCATCTCACCAAGTGTTTATACCATATGAGGACATGTTTTGCCCATGCCACAATCTCAGAAAAGACATTAATTTATTTTTCTAATGAGGTGTTGAAATTTCTCCTTGTATATTCTGTATCTCTGCAGATAGAGCTCTGCTCCCCTGATTAACAAGGCTTTGTCAACATATGAAAATCTGCTTTGCCACATAATCAAACACATTTGTTAGCCATTTGAAAGGATTAAGAGCTCAGAGCTTTTTGATAGAAAGGCATGCTTTGGAGAGCGGAGGAGGCTGCGGTTTGATAGTAGGACCTTGTGCCTCTCCATGAGTTCTCTGCTGACTGAAGCAGCCTGTTAACAACTTTGTGTTACTCAGCCCCAGACCCTCATTGAACAGCGAAAAGGCTCTCTATCTGCCTCTGGATGTTCCTGGACCTTTCTGGCTTTACACACCCTGCTGGCATTCTTCTCCTCCTTGATGGGAGCAAGGCCATGAGGGAGCCAGGGGGCAGCTGCAAAGGGAATGGACACGTCTTGGAATGGGCAGAGCCCAGTGGAGTCCTCCAGCCCCAGGAACTAACCCTGCTTTTGCCTTTCCTCATGGTGTCAATGCTTTCTGCAAGGCAGAGGGCAGATGTTTGCAACAAAAGCTGCGGCTGGTGCTGGGTTCCTCCTGTTGTAGCAAAAGGATCCAAGTTTTTCTCTTTCCTGAGTCCCTTACTGCAGGGACAGACCTAAAATTGAACAAAATCTGAGATGCTGTAATAAGACTGAAAAATGAGAGGGTTTTCTACTTAACTATAATGTTTCTGGAATAACTAAGAAGTGTTTGGCCAGCTTGCACACCTGGGGTAGCAGTGATGGGCAGGTACTGGCTCTCCAAGTGAGGCCATCAGGGAAGGTGAGGGGGAAAGGGCTTGGTATCTCTGTGAAGAAGCAGGAATATTACAAGGGGCTCTTCAGTGGAATGGATGATGGGCCAGTGGAGAGCCCTGTCAGTAGTATGTCATCATGGGAGGGTATAACAGATGTCCCATCAGGGTGAGAAAGTGGATGGAGCTTTCTTTCAAGCACTGAAGGAAGCATCTGAAGCACAGGCTCTGGTGCTCAGGGGGGAGTTTAACCTCCCTGACATCAGTTGGAAGTGCAACGTCATGGGACACCAGCAGTCTATGAGGTTTCTGGAGGGCATCAGGGATAACTTTTTGAAATAGATACTGGGTGGGCCAGCCAGGGGTGACCCATGGTTGTATTTGCTCTTCACTGTCAAGGAAGAACAGGCTGGTGATGTGGGAATCAGCAACAGCCTTAGCTGTAGTCACCATGAAAGTGAGATCCTGGGGAAAGAGAAGGAGAGTAGCAGAAGGCAGACCCCAGATTTGAGGAGAACAGGTTTCAGCACAATGAGGAAACTGTTTAGATGGTATCTCTGAAAAACGAAGGAGCTCGGGTAAGCTGACAGGCCTTCAAAGGCAGTGTGCTCTAAGCACAAGAACTGTCGGATGCTCATGGAGACAAGCAGACACACCAGGAGACTGCTTTGAACAAACAGTGAGCTCGTGGTGGAGCTCAAGTGCAAAAGGGCATTGTACAGGAGGCAGACAAAGTGATGTGCTACAAAAGAGGAATTCATAAATATTGCTCGGGCCTGTCAGGATGGTGTCTGCCTCAAGATAACGCTTCCAAGTGACATCAGGGGCAAGAGGAAGGCTGTGTACAGCTACATTGGTAGTAAAAGCTTGAGCAAGGAAAGTGTGGGTCCATTGCTGACTGGGAGGGGAGGGGTGGCTTAGTAACAGTGGACACAGACAAGGCTGAGGCAGATGCCTTCTTTGCCTCTTTGTTGAGTCTGACCCTTGTACTAACTGTATGCTAATAAAATAGGCTGCTATGAAGTAGCCTGTCATGATCATGAGTCGTTTTATTGCAAAATCATTCATGTATACCACTTTAAAAATTCTTAGTCACAACTGCAACATCTGGAAGCATGAGGATAGGAAGAGGAAAAAAATAATGTTTTCTAAGTTTTATTTTTACTACAGTTCTCATTCTCTAAACATTTTTAATAATAGGAGTGGACCCAAGTTCAAGTTGCACTTACATGCAACCAGTAGCAGAAAAAGCACGCAAGCACGCAGGGGCTCCCCAGTGATCCCTGTGAACCTCTCCTGTTCACAGACATGTCTTTTCCACTGGAATTTTTCATCAGGGGTAGAACTGTCTTACATAAAAGCATCTCATTGTTTCTCTGACGAGATCCAACTCTCCAGCCATAGGTGAGCAAAAGCTCATTGGATTCCTTCCACAGAGTTCAGAGGGCTCCAGAGCAGGACCTGGAGCCCTCGGGAACTGAAGTTGGCTTTCCTGAAAAGTTGGATGCTGCTCTTCCCCTCTCTGAGCCTCTGACTTCTACACAAGCACTAGAGGATCCCAGTTCAAGTATTGTGGGCCAGTCCTGAAAAAAGTGAGAGGCATGATCCAGGATAATACAAGACCCTCCTGTCCTGGCTGCAGGGGGTCATCTGCCAAGTCACCATGCATCTGTGCACATCTCCTTGGCTTTGCAGGGCAACTGGAGAGCACACATGCTGACTTTCTGGCTTTGTCCCTTAAGTGAGGGAGCTTCTCCGTGGGAGAAAGGGGGCCCCATGTCCAAGAAGTAGGGAGGGAGAGAGTTAGTGAGTTAAGAAGGAATTTGAAATGGAGAAGGGAAAAAATCTGCCAGATAGGAAGAGGCCAAAATGTTCCAGGTGTAAGGGACGGTATGGGAGACAATGCAGAATCACAGAATCACAGAATTGTAGGGGTTATGAGCAGGAGGAGAAGAAGTCTGAGAGGCAGGGAGTCTTGTAAGCTGCTTGCTCTGAATTCCCAGGGATGTGCCTTGCTTTCAAATCTCCCACCGCCTTTTTGAGGAGTGAGGTCACTTTCTTAGAAAATTTCCTAGGACTATGGCCCAACACATGAAAATCCTGTTAAAATATATAGGCTTGCTGCAGTAAGTGAGTAATTTTAACAGGTTGGTTGTTTTAACAAGACCTATTTCAGAGTGCAGACCTATTTTCTGAAATATGTTTTGGATTAGTGCAATGGAAATGCGTCGGTTTTATAGGTCAATTCTCTACTGTAAATTGCTTCTCACTTGTAATGGATTTTTATCCCCTAGCAGATTTAGCCTTTTAACAGGAATTCATTGGATGGACACACAAGTAGTTCAGTCTCAAAATAAAAGTTGCTTCATGATGTTAACAGTAATGGTGGACCTCGCTCTAGCTGTTGGATCCTCAGCATCAGTGGGGTGGTTTTTCATGCTGCATTGCCACCTCAGCTGAGCCAAGCCAGCAACCAGTAAAGCCTTATGGCTATTCTAAATTACAGCTCTCTTGAGAAGCCCTCAGGGGACATGCTCTGCATTGGGAGATAGCAGGAATGTTGTTGTCCTTTCTGCTTTCATCTCAATACAGCTATAATGAGACCTCATACATCCCTGGGAGCCTTCCCAAGGAGTTCCACCTTGCTGCTCGTGGTAACTCTAGGCTGCAGGAACTGGGTGAGGCAAGCTTGAGGGAGCTTCATCCTAACTCTTTACCTCTGGGCCAATGCAGTCATTGTTGATGTTTCCCAGGATGTGAGTGGACTAGACTCACCTCACCCACATTGAATCGCCTGGATGTGAGATGGTTGGTCTGGGAACATTGCCTGGGCTTCCTCTGCACCAGGGGAAGCCCCAGGGACACTGGCAGGTGAGTCACCCTCCCCATCCACCTTCTACTCCTGTCCTGTGGTGTGGGGTAGTTCGGTCTCAGGTGGAGCTTCATCTTTCTCCTTGGCTACAAAAGCGTATCTTGATCTAGATATTGCACTTCAAGAAGTCTAGTATTGAATGAACCCTTCTAAATGAAGGGTTTATAACCCATCTAAATGAACCCTTTCCTCTACTGATGGCCTCTCACTCCCTTTTTTGGCCAGGGACAGATGTATCTGTTGTATGGGGGGTGGATTTTTGTGGCAATGGCAGATATGCACCTGGGAATCTGCTAAGGGATAATTGTATATGGACACATGGTTCTCAGACTTGTCCTTTACTCTCAGTAACTCTTGCAACATGCATGTTTTGATGTGTGTATATTTTATGAAGACACCTTTCAGTTACATCTATAGCTCTTTACATTCTGCTTACTACATGTCACTAATACTTCCCTATAAACATGGGTACTCAGTGCAAGTATGATGTTTTCATGGACCAGTGAAATTGTTTCCCAAGTCCTGAGGCAGGAAAGTACAAAAGCCTTCCCAACCCACAAAGATAAAGTGCTAGTTTCTATTGCTTTGGGAGCGAGACATTTCAGCTTCTAATTAAAAAATTATATTCTGAATGTTGGCTAATATATGTTTAAGAATGAAAGAAAAAAAAAATAGCTTAAGAACCAGGGGGAAAATAAAAGTTTTATTTATGTGTTAAATAAAGCATTCTGGAGTGATAGAAAATAATAAGTTTTCTGTTCTGTTTAGAAGATTTTTTTCCTTGCTCTTTTCTTTTTCCTTTCTTTTTCTTTTTTTTTTCTTTTTTGTTTGTTTGGGTTTTTTGGTCACTGAACAGAAAAAAAAATCAGCTGTGCCCTGAGCTCAAGTTTCTATGTTTTGAATGCTAATGGTCACAGGAAGAATAATTCAATGTAAATAAGTTACATTTTCGAAATTAATGAGGTCTACTAATTGAGTTTATCCAGGTAATAAAATCCATCTAATAAAATGTATCCATCAAATACAATTCTTCCAGTTCTATAAAAAATATATGTTTCTTTGCCTGTATATCATCTGTGTGGAGATAATGAATACCTTGTGACATTGGGGTCATAGGTCAAATCCCAGACCTTATTACAAATCTAGGGAAAATTACTTTTTCACTGACCTATAGTACGACCTAATAGTCTAGGAGGAGTTAAAGGCCAATTGTTCATTCAGCATCGCCAAATAATATATATATAAGTGTATATATATATTTAATAACACTGATGCAATGAAAACTTACTGCTGTAGATATGAATTTACAGCACGTCCGTGGGGATTTCTCATGCAGATCTCAAGATGTCAAAAAACAACATAACAGCAACACTCTGAAGTGCATGTTTGAAATGAATGATGACAGACCTTGGCGTGCGGGGTAGGGTTTTATTGTTCCTCCAGCGATTTGCCATAGCCCCGCGCAGCGCATCTTCAACAACTCTAGATGACGAGCTTTTCTCACACTTTCAAGGATGTGGGTTAATTGCAGCTACTTTTGCTGGCTGTGAGGAGACAAGGTGTTTGTGGGTGTCACCTCATGCAGCTGCGCCGTGCCGCCAGTGCCAAAGCCTTTCTGGGAGATGCCAGCCCTACCCTGCTGCAGTCTCAGCTGGTGCCACAGTGTGTGGGGCTGGGATGTGGCAGTGAGCTGGGAAAATGACTCAGGTGCCTAGAAAAGCTCTTGGAAAAGGACACCTGGGGCTGTGGGTTTTTTTCCTGCTTGGATATGCAGCACAGCCCCTTTCACAACTGCACCGGGCGGGTGGCCCTCAGGGTGTGCAGGGCCAGATAGCAGGGCTGAGGAGTGACATCACTGTTAAGGATCTTAAAACATCTTGAAATTACACCCTAAATGGTCACAGAATTGTAGAGGTTGGAAGGGACCTCCAGAAACCATTGAGTCCAACCCGCCCTGCCAAAGCAGGTTCCCTAGGACAGGTCACACAGATAGGTGTCCAGATGGGTCTTGAGTATCTCCAGAGAAGAAGACTCCACAACTCCCCTTGGCAGCCTGTGGCAGTGCTCTGGCTGATGGTGCTGGTACTCCTAAAAGAGCTCTTTCAACATGAGGAGGAGGCTGCTGCCTTCTCCGTAGATGAAAATATTGTCCAGCATTGGTTATTATCAGGCCTTTCATAAGAACCTTATGCAGTCAGAATGGGGGAGTTTTAAATAATCACACATGTTTTCCACATTCATTTTCTGCTCTCCTTCAAGGCTCAGCCACCCTCTCAGCACGCAGGTCACTCACATGCGTCTTTCTCAGTGAACTTTTCTCCCGACTCCCTTCCAGCCTGCAGCACAACAACATCTCCTGTGTTTCCTTCAATGGCTGTACTGAACAGGATCCTGTGCATTTGAGCCTGCCTTGATTTGCAGGTCTGCTGCCCTATAATGACTGACAAACAGGCCACAGATTACTTCCATTTTATGACTTGAGTTTAGGGAAATTGAGCATCCTAATTAAGCACAGATGTAAGGTTAAAGTGTAGAATAATCTGGACTGGTTTTCATTTAAGTCCCTTTCTGATTCATTTGGTTCCATAAGAGAGTCACAATTAGAAAAAAATATTTTGTCAATGTTGAAAGACATGTGATGTAGAACTGATTGGATTAAATGTGAGTTCATGTGAATTTTGGCAAATTCAATTAGGAGAGGCCCTTGCAAGTACTCTGTGGAAAACCTCCAATGGCTTTGCAAACTGTATTTGGATTTTCCATTCCATAACGCTGCATGTGTTGACAGCGCGCCATCCCGGCGTAATGTGCGAGCATTGCAAACAAGTTTCTTTGCTTTGCAGGAACTGTAAGGTCAGGAGCAAAGCAGAACTGCAAACCTGGGCTCATTTGAAGAATCCCAGACCGTGCGACAGACCAGGTGAGCTTGGGTTAAGGGGCGACACGAGGAGAGACCTCAGTGAATGGCTGTGAACTGCTTGTGGTGGTCCAGAAGCCGCAGGTTAGGTGGGAGAGCTTTCTCAAAGAGGGGTGGTTCTTTGTGCAGTTATTGGTCTCGTGGCTGGGACAAAAGGACCCTGGTTTCTGGTTGCAGTGTCTATGTGCCACCGCCATGAAAAAGTTTGAATACCTGATATGAACATGTCTTATGAAACGTGTTTCTGGGTCTGAAGGCGGTGGGGTCCAATCCCAATACTTTTTGACTCATCCTGTTGCTCCCAGCTTCAGTTCATAACCTTTTTGTGGGGAAAATATTTGCAGAAGTACCTGTGTCAAGCGGATCTATTTCGGAAAGGGGGGAGTTGACTGAGTTTTATCCAATCCAGACCTTCCTTCCCCTCAACCTCTCTTACCCAAACAGACAGAAAGAAATACCTCCCTGTTAGAGTTACTGAGACTGGGACAGTTTGATTTTATTTTCTGACTTTGTTAAAAATAAAATCCAGCTCCTGGTTTCCCCTACACTATGCAGGAATGTGCATCCATTTCAATACTGGTAACATATGTCATCAGTTTATATTATTTTCAATAATCCTTTGTTCTGCCCGTGCTGGCAAAACATGATCACCAGGACTCCTTTGGCTTGATAACCCTTCTGTATGAACCAACAGACAAACAAGCACAGACTTGTTTCAAAAAAGCAGTTGTTTTCCTTTCCTAAGAAATGTGATGTTTTGTTATTGATGCAAAATGGATTCGTCTTTCTTGAGTCTCTCTCTCTCTCTCTCTCTCTGTTCTCTAGTCGGGCACTGGATAGCACTGCAAATAAAAAACAAAACAATAAAACCAGCACATTAAAACGGACCCCTGCAATACAGTCAAAATAGAAAGCGAGGAGAAGGCTTGGTGAAAGAACCACGAAACTCGCTGGCCGTTTCCCATCCCTCCCTGTGGTGGGGGACTGTCACATGTGCCTGATGGGGTAAAGTCCCCTTTTGCTGTGGCTTTCTAAGAAGCCTCTAGCTGTGTTCGCTTTGCCTAAGCTCTTGAACTGATTTCAGAAGCTTTAGAAATACTCATTGCTTTATGATTCAGTTTACAGAGCTCCTTCTTTTCTTTTCCTTTTGTAAAATACGGGAGGGGGGAAGGTCACTTCATGCTTCTGAAAACAAAGCAAGCAAAGCCCCACTTCCATGAAAGCCCCCTAAAATGATCAGCCAAAGATATCCCTGTTGTGATGGAGCAGCGTTTTGGGCTGGAACAGCCGTGGCTGCAGACCTGGCTCCTCCATGTTGAACACAAGTTTCAGCTGTGCCCAGATCAATGGCTGAGGCTCTCAAGCAGGCTGGGTCCCTTCACAGTGTTACTTCACAGGTCCTTTAGTCCTGTCAGCTTACAGGGAGGACAAGCTTGTGCCTCGCCTGTACCCAGAGTCCCTCAGTCAAAGCAGTTTCTGTTTGCACCTTTAATCCAAATGTTGTATTTGGTGATTCTGCCAGCAGCAAGAGTTGTTTGTACTGACCCTTTCCAGTGCAGGTTCCTTCTTCTGTGCATCTACCATTGTTGGCTTGTGGCACTTGAGTTCATATGAAGACGTGGCAATTCAGCTTGCTGATGTATCTCAGGCTTCTGCTTGTTATTGACAGTCTCCCTTGCAGCACAATTTTTCCCTCCTGGAGTAAACTCTGGGCTCAACTGTGTCAGTGGGAATTTTGCCTTTTCCTTTCATCAGGCCAAGATTTCCTCCGTTATCTTCAAATACAGTTGTGAATTTGCTCCCCCTTTTATCCCCTCTGTCTGCTCTGAAACTGGCTTCCTGTGCTCCCTGAGTACTCTTTTTTTCCATTTCTCCCAATGCCCTTCCCCTTAAATGCCATACTGTGGTCGAAAGTCCTTGTAGAGAAGCCCAGGGAAATTTTCTCTCGAGAACCTTAAAATAATACATGCAATCTTCTGCAATCTGGTATACCACAAGGCAGAAGAGGAAATTACACTCAGATCTTTTGTGCCATTAGAATTGACATGGAGATTAATCCTTCAGACTTAGGTGGAATCTGAGCTGGCTCTTCCACCTCTCTAAGTTTTGAACGTGTAATTATGTCTCTGTGGGGAGAACATGGATATATTTTGTATGACACAATTATTCTTTCCCTTGTCTGGCCATCGTGAACAATGAGGCCAGCTTTCTTGATACTTCTTTGGAAGGGTGCATACAAACCCCATTAACAAATTAAGTGCTATGAGGAAAATCTTCTTGAAGTCTTGCTGTAGTTGTTGGGAAGCCAAGATGGGTTATATTGCAAACTTGAAAAGAAAATTACTAACCTAGTGATCTCTGTTTTGGAAAGAAACTTTTATTTGGAGGTGCTTTGTAGGCATGTGGGAGTGTTTATTTCTCTGGTATATGTGAATTATTTGGTTATGTCTTACTGAACTGTGGATTATTAAGTTGTGTTTTTTTTGAAGTACTCTTTCAAATCCTCTGTAGCCAAACCAGTTCATACTGGTATGGTTTTAGTTTGTTATTGCTAAAATAGTGCACAAAATGTTACCCAATTTTTTTTTCCTTTTTCTATAGTGCTATTGTGAGATTTTGAAGAACTAGGAAATGTGAAGCCACCACTTCCCTCTTCTTACAATTCAAGGAGATAGCTTTTGAAGTTACTTGCCTAAAACGCCAGCAATGCTACATGTTCTATCAAACTCAGTTTCTGCATCAGCTGCCCAGCTCTTACGAATTTAATTTTTATTGAGTTGGTGGATTGTAGAACAGGGCTTCTGAAGCAAGGGTTGAGTCCTTTGGGGGCACTGACAACGTCTACTTTTCAGCACCAACTTACTCAAGTAACTTTAAAACTTAGCATCCTGTGGGGGGACCACTGGCAAGCAGGAGGAGCTCCTGAGACACAGCTCCATTAAGCAGTATGTGGGATCACACCTAAAGTAAGGTACCTAAGGTAAGGTACCTCCCTCCCTGCAAGCTATTACATGCTACTGTCTAAATATCTTTTATCTGGCTCTGTCTTCCTTCACCACGCAGAACATGGTTTCTGGAGAACGTGCCTTTCAGAGACACTGAGACAGATAGCCACCCAGCTTGCGTTGGTTTTGCGTGGGTATGAAGTCCACAAGCAAAATTTGTCCAAGGGGGATGTAAGTTCAACCCTGTTTGGAAATGTCAGAGGAAACAAACTAATCGCCCTTATTATCATTATCACACAAAACCTGTGCCACAGCTGACATGGCAACAGATTTCAACAGATTCGGTGTTGAATCCTCATGCACAAAATCCAGCTCTGAATGCATCTCCCAGCCCACAGTGTGACTTGGTGTGATTCAGTTATACTGATTTCAAACTCATTAGGATAAAATCCAAGCGTCATATTACCCTGTGCGTTGCAAATGTGGATGGAAGCAGCTAATAAAGTCCATGCTCGTGCCAGGCAGGAAGGGGAAATTTGCAGCCTTGTTAACACTTTTGAAACAAGAGGGGAAAAAATCTTGCCTGGACGCACAGATCTGTTTCCTTACTGCCACAGGATGGATTCTGCCTTCACAGCCACGCAAAAAAGCAGGACCAAAGTTCTCCTAAAAGTTACTTGGATTAACTAGTTTGGAGATGCACCAACCTTGTCATTTCCAGGGAACCTGTTAGAAATTTTCCATGTAAATTGGAAATGACCTGAAATGTTGCCGACCTGTTAGCAAATTATTCTTGCCCGCTCTCTGTTTTCCTGTAGCTCTCTTTCAGCCTGACTCATCTCCTCCTGGAATCGCTGGGCATCCCTCCACTGGATTTGTTGGAAGCTTATCTGATCCTTTGCTTTTTATCTAGAATTTCTGATAAATTTGTGTACGATTTTGTGAGTTAATGTAAAAGGAAGCATTTATAGTACAGAGAATAAATACCAAAAAGCAATGCTGTGTTATGTAAAAATGATTCTGCTGTGGACACTGTGCACACAATCTAATAAAACTTTCAGGAGCATGTAAGAGAAATGTGGGGTCCTTCACTTTGGGGTGAATTTCAGATGCAAGACCTTATCTACACTGAGATCAGACTATGAAACAACCTATTGTATATATCTTGCATTGAAAACAAAAGGTAGAACTTCATTGAAATAATCATAAAACTATTTTTCCTATACTAACTACAGCTGTGGGGCATGTTTCTATGGAAACAGTTTTCCTTATGTGCTTCTCTATAGCTAAAGGTCTCAAATGGACCTTCTGTCTACTCATTGCCTGTATAAACTGCAGATTCTGTACAATAATCTCTAACACAGATCAGCTGAATCTCCTGATATGTGTCAGAAAACATTATCAGGAGGCAAACACCAGTTATTGCAGGTTCCCATAAATTTATAGATAATCAGGCCCTTAGTGGCAAGTTGGCATCTTAAGTGTAAGGACAGTATTGAGGAGTTTTGATTAGAGGTCATTGTCCTATCCAAAGCTGTAATGCACAGCAACGAATTCCATGCCTTCACCTTTGCTTTACACAGATTTATGTTACTTTGATTTGAAGAATTTATGCTGCACGCTGCATTCTAGATACCAGACGCTAAAAGCAATTTGTTCTTTGTTGACATAAGTAAAACACTTGCAAAATTGCTGATTAAATGAGCCGTGTGCCTTTGTTATTTTCCTTCTTGTAAACCGGCGCTGTAAAAGAGAGAAGGCATGGGTAAAGCTGATATTCCTTCAGAGATACCTGACAGGACAAGCTAGTGGGTAGATAAAGCCGTGTAGATAGTGAAGCAGCTGGTATTTAAAAACACAAGATAGATCGCGTACCTTTTTAGGTATCCTCAAATTTCAAGCTAGTGCTTCACACTGTGCAAGCTGTCTTTATGTTACTGACACTCAGAGACACTCAAATGTAAAGGTATACAAAGGCAATCATTTTTAATATGCTTACGTACACATAGTAATCTGCATGAATAATGCAGAAGCAGCTAGGGGTATAGCAACTGATGTGCACAGGAGTGGATCGCGGTTCAGGAGAGGGCAATAGTCATATTTACATTTATTATAGCAACTTCAAGGGTTTCAAGGGTTTCTTTTCAAACTGTGGGATGTTATCATCGGTAGAGCATGGACCACAACTGTGCACAAGGCTACCAGAATAAAAGTGTGTTATAGCTAGTCCTAATAAATTATGGAAACGGCAGGCAGTAACTTCTGAGTCCATAGTATTGCACAGGAGGGTAAGGCTCATCATATCCTGCTTTAGAGTTAAGCATGACTCTGAGAGAGCTGCTTGGGATTCTTCTGTAGTCAGCAAAGAAAGACCTTCAGAAAGTGAAAGTGTGTTATCCCTCTGAGACATGACACATGGGTTGAGCTGGGTGAGATAGATGAAGCATGACAAATTCCTCCATAGGGGTGATAGCCTCCCTATGCAGGAGAGGAAGCCCACATCATCAACTTTAACTGGACACCTAACTTTCAGATAAGTAAGTAAATTGAAGTGATGTGAATGTAGTTTTAATTCTCATTACCCAATACCTTCAAAGCTACATTTTAAAATACGACTCATTTAAGCTTTTAATTTAAAATCAGCTGCACTTTTCATCAGCTACATTCTCAGTTCACTCTATGTTTTGCTCAGCTCAGGCAAAACAAGCAGCCAAGCTTGATATTTGGTGTAGTAATTTCCTCACAGAATCACCGAATGACTAGGTTGGAAAAGACCTTTAAGATCATCAGGTCCAACTGTTCCTGTCCTATGCAAAACCATACCTCTAAGTACCCCATCTACACGTCTTTTAAATACATTCAGGGAAGGGGGAATGGATTAAAACTAAAGGAAGGAAGGTTTAGATTAGATATTAGGGGTGAGTTCTTTACAGAGAGAGTGGTGAGGTGCTGGAACAGGCTTCCCAGAATGGTGGTGAATGTCCCATCCCTGGAGGTGTTCAAGGCCAGGTTGGATGGGGCCCTGGGCAACCTTGTGTAGATCTAGGCCTGGAGGTTGGTGGCCCTGCCTGTGGCAGGGGGGTTGGAGCTCTAAGATCCTTGGGGTCCCTTCCAACCCGAACCATTCTATGATTCTATGATTCTATGGTGACTCAAACACCTCCTTGGGCAGCCTGATCCAGGCCCTGACAACTCTTTCAGTGAAGAATTTTTTTCCTAACATCTAATCTGACCCTGCCCTGGCACAGCTTTGTGCCATTTCCCCTTGTCCTATCTCCTGTCACCTGGCTGAAGAGACCATCTCCCACCTCTCTACAACCTCCTTTCAGGTAATTGTAGGTGGTCATAAGGTCTCCCCTCAGCCTCCTCTTCTCAAGACTAAACAACCCCAGATGTCTCAGATGCTCCTCTAGCTGCACCCTCAAGTCCCTTCACCAGACTGTTTGCCCTTCTCCAAACATGCTCAAGGACCTCTTGTAGTGAGGTGCTCAAAACTGGACACAGCACTTGAAGTGCTGCCTCATCGGTGCCAAGTACAGGGGCAAAATCACTTCCCTGGATCTGCTGGCCACGCTGTTTCTGATACAAGCCAAGATGCCATCAGTCTTCCTGGCTACCTGGGCACACTGCTGGCTCATATTTAGTCGGCAGTCAAACAGCATCCACAGGTCCTTCTCTGTCTGGCAGTTTTCTAGCCACTCTTCCCCAAGCCTGTAGCGCTGCACGGGGTTGTTATGTCCCAAGTGCAGGACTCTGCACCTGGCATTGTTCTGGTTCCATTCGGCAGAACAGTGATCCTTGGGCTTCTCTTCATGGGACACCTTTGCAGCTTATACTTTACATATAGTACATACCTGAAAAGTGTGCATCTCTGTATGAGTAACTATACTTGGGAAAACCTGCCCAGGTAGGCACACTGAATTCAGGTAGCAGGTGGCAGAGAGCAGTGAGCAAGGAGTATATTGTGGGCTCAAACACAGCTCTGCTGTGTTCAGGGAGCTTCTGAGGATTGAGGACAACGTCCTGGTTGAATATTGTGGGGGTACCATGTGTGCAGTCCACACAACCTGTTCCTGTTGCTGTGTGTGGGGAGAAAAACTCCCCACTATATAAATGACTACAGATTTCCTGGACTCACCATTATTAGGACTGTTCATGCCAGGCTGGCATGTGCCCAGAACAACCAGGGATTACTATAACCGTTTTGGGGTCAGGTTGTGACCTCCTAAAGGTGTCTATATGTGGAGCAATTCCATTTATTGCTGTGGAATTTCATTACATTTTCCTGGGTACTGAAAAGAGGAGTTTTGCTTGTTTATTTGTCACACCTCTTATATAAATTTAACTCCCTGGCTTTTACTATTGTTCAAATAACTAGGGCTTTTATTTCCCCCAGATGAGCAGCTGGAAATGCATGGAACCCTGAAAGCTTTGTGGAAACACATTCAGCACGGGGAAATGCTGCAGGGTGAATAAGGGGCAGTGGATGACATTGTACCAAATGAGAGGAAACCTGTGTAAAAAGGGGACCCTGCCAAAAATGAGTTGTGTCGGGAGGACAGAAGAGTC
This sequence comes from Gallinula chloropus, assembly GCF_964237585.1. Lineage (NCBI taxonomy): Eukaryota > Metazoa > Chordata > Aves > Gruiformes > Rallidae > Gallinula > Gallinula chloropus. The sequence goes on along the minus strand of NC_140085.1, from coordinate 140,576,798 downwards.
TTAAATAAATAGACAATTAAAAAAAAAATCTTCTTGCCTTGTTTGTGTTTTTGAATCACTACCAGATATTTTTCAGCTGGTTTATTTATATCAGCCATCTGAGAATACAGATGAAATGAAACAGGCCAATGAAACATCTCAGAACCACGTTACAGGCAAGCTTTATTAGAATTTTAGATGCCTTTTTTTTTGTTGTTACATTAAGAATTACTTTCTGATGAGATACAAATGCAGGATTACAGACAATCATTAAATATATATGTACTTAGTTCATTGTTTGGTCTCACTTGTTTCACTGTCAGGCTCAGTAGTCCAATACTTTTATTTGCAGACTACTTCCAGTAACATGTGCAAAAGGCAATTATTAAGGACATATGACCTAACACTAAAATATTTGCTATCCTGCATTTATTTTTCCAATTTCTTTCTTCTTTGTTTTTTCCTTTTTGTTCACATATCCATGTATAACCAAGCTGTAGTTAAGCCCCATGCACCTGCTTGAGCTTATTCCCCTTCTCCCAATAGTCAAAACAAATCTCCATTAAGGTTAAATGCAAAGAAAATGAATAAGCAAGAAACACTGCAATAAAACAGAAGGCTCTCTGGAGTTGAGCAGAGCAGCAGGAGCCAGAAACACCTCTGCTCCATAGCCTTCTGCTCCATAGGCCAGTTGCAGCAGAAAAAGCTTCCAAATCTGAGCACTGGCATCTGTGAGTCCCTGCATGCCAAGCATTCACTTCTGGTCCTGGAACCTCTGGTTGCCTGAACCCATGTTGATGGTCTGAAGCTGCTTCAGCTGTTAATCTAAGCCTCTCCTGGTCCCTGTCACCTTGAACAGCAGTGTTTCACTAGCTGGCCCCAGTTCTGCCTTTTCTGTGTTGGTGAAGGGCCTCTCTGCTGAAGTGTTTTGTTTTCATCGGTTTGTAAATGCTCTTTTCCACCATGGCTGTAGCACGCTCCGTGTCGGCGTGCGTCTAAGCTGCCAACACACTGCGTCTCAGCTCGCCCTTTGAACTGTGGAAGAGTTGTAAGGGCTGCCTATTGCAATGTCATCTTCGTAAATCAGCCTTTTAATTTTGCAGTATATCGCTGCTCAGGGTGAAGAAATGCCTGGTTTTGGTTTGGCTTTCACCATAGCTGTTTGCTTCCATCCCTTAGCCAGTACTTTCTGTGGGATGTAGGAACCTGAATAACAATAACCTTTTCTTTAAAATCCCTGTGCCAAATTTTGGTCTATTTATCCTGGTCTCTGTTGATTAAGGTAGCATACTGCTGTAGCAATGATGTAGCAGAGGTCAGGGTGAGGCCTTATAGGAAGGGAAGGTGATTTTACCTTACAGCAGAACTCTTCTGGTGGTTTTCACCTGCTCTGTTCTCACTTGCATGTTCCCAAGCCACAGGTCTTCAGTCCATGCAGCATGGCTGGTGTTCCCAGGTTCCCAATTCCCTGTCAGGTAGGACAAGAGGTGCATCCTGGCAACTCTTGGGGTTTTAGTCTGGGGGGTCATGTTTTCATTTTGGATATACCTATTTTTAGGAGCTGTCAACGATTACCCTCTTTCTTCTCTTCCGCCTTTGTACCCCACCTCTGGTATCATTTTATTTTCTATCCTTTGCCTCTTTTTTTGGGTGCTTTGAAGCTCCAATCCCATTCTGCTCCCCCCTTATTTCTGCTCTCCCTTTCCAGAACTGAGAAGCTGCACATAGATCTGTCAAGACTTCGATGGCCTGCTAGTCATGGTGCCAAAAACATACATCCTTTCTACCTTTTCTTTCATCTTGTGCTCCTGCATTCAAATCACCTCCATTCAGACTGATTTTAATATTTCTATTACAGATTTCTACACATTCAGCGTGATAGGTAACTGCAGGGGACCTTGGTGTTCCCCATGAGGGATTTCTGCAGTTCCCTGGAGATCTATTCCCTCTTTGATCTTTTTTAGTGGAGCTCTGGAGCTTTGCATCACTCACAGAAATCTCTGCTTGACTGCCCTGGGAGCAGTTATCTGACACTTGGTGAATCTACTCCAGTCCATCTGGTTGTTCCTTTGCACCTGCTCCAAGTGCTGAAGGCTTTTGGATGTGGTTTTCAGTCAGGCTACATTCCCTTGATGGTCTCTTCTCTCTGCATAAAAGGAGACCTGACTATAACAAGTATTTGGCATCAGTGGAAGCACTCTGAGTGTGTTTATCCTGTAAGATCTGTTTGCAATCTCTTTTACATACTCCTCCCACAGTCCCACCTCCTTGATACAATTAAAGAAAACAATTATTAATGCAACTGCCACTTTTGTGTGGGTGGTCCATTGGCTAAGAGCATGTAAAATCAATTTATTGTTATTAAAATATTTATCTGTTAGCTGCTCCCATGTGTGGTATCTCTCCACAGGCCCTAGTTTCTCACTTTTAAGGAGTTCAAAGTTACATGGCACCTTGCTTTGGGGTAAGGAAATTTTGCTCCTGACTGGCTGGGAACTTCAAATAGTAGAGAACTAGTAAAGTTTTATACTATGTACCACTACAGGGTGTCTTCAGTTGCCCTTATCACAAAACATCACCATTCACTGGATTCACTGAAAAGCATGGCAAGTACAGCTGTAGAGAGTATACCACCTGAATAAATGAAGATTTTCCTACAGTTTTCCACAGGATAACAGACTGAGTAGTCAGTACTTCATGTAGAAACTCTGAGGAACCATCTCACTGCTGTCTGCTGCCAGGGACATGAAAGAAGGAGCTGTACCAGCACAACAAAGGAGTGTAATCTTGGCTAGGACTGCATGAGCAAGTAGCCTATCCCAGGGGGAGCTGAACTCTAGACCAAAATGGTGCTGGGAACACAACACCCATGTCACCTGCATTTTGGGGGTTTACTTTGGTCTATATTTGGTCAGATCGTAGGGAATGAACTCCCACTACTCATTCGTGTACACCAAGTCAGCTTGCAGTGCACAGCTTCCAGTGGTGCCCAATAGTCATCAGATTTATGCAACAAGCACTCCCTTGGTCTGAGCTAAAAGGCTTGTGAGGACAGAGAGATGTGCCTGGTATGAGCTGGCTGCACCATACTTTTCTCTTGGAGCAGTGAGAAGAGCAGAAACATTGCCCTTGAGGCTAGCCTTACAATGTGAAATGTAGGTGAGGCAGCACACTTGGAAGCATGGATGTCCATCCAGGCTCTGAGCTTGGACTCCTAAATGTACATGAGGACACTGGCATGTGTACCCACCTGAAAACTAATTCCCAGGGTCAGACCTTTGAAAAGATCTGCTGAAAAATGCAGGCAAATACTGAGTGTGGTGATGTATCTATATTATTTACCCATACCTCACACTGGGCACCAAAATGACCATCATGATTTAACCCCAGCTGGTAACCTCACAGCCTCACCCCTCCCCTTCAAAGGGATGTGGAGGACAATGGGAAAAAAATAATGGGTTAAGATATAGAGAATTTAATAGGATAAAAATGGATAATAATAATAATAATAATAATAATAATACAAGGGGTTATGATCCAGTCACAGTTACAGAGATGTGGTGGGACAACTCACATGACTGGAATGTGACCATGGATGGCTATGTCCATTTTAAGAAAGACAGGCCAACAAGGAAAGGAGGTGGAGTTGCTCTTTATGTGAAAGAGCAACTAGAATGTATTGACTTCCGTCCAGGGGCAAACGAGGAACAAGTTGAGAGTTTGTAGGTAAGAATTAAAGGACAGGCTAGCGTGGGTGATACTGTTGTGGGTCTCTATTACAGGCCACCTGATCAAGAGGAGGAAGTTGATGAAAGCTTCTACAGGAAGCTGATAGTAGCCTTGCAATTACAGGCCCTGGTTCTTACGGGGGATTTTACCCCAATATTTACTGGGAGGCTGCCACAACCAGTTGTTCACAGTCCAGGAGGTTCCTCCAGAGCATTGATGATAACTTCCTAATGCAAATGGTGGATGAGCCTACTAGGAGAGGAGCACTGCTGGATCTTGTACTCACTAACAAGGAGGGTCTGGTTGAAGCAGTGAAGGTTGAAGGTAGACTTGGCTGCAGTGACCATGAGATGGTGGAGTTCAGGATCTTGTGCAGTAGGAAGATAATATCAAGTAGGACCGCAACCCTGGACTTCAGCAGGGACAACTTTGCCGTCTTCGAGCAATTACTGGGGGAAATCTCTTGGGATAGGGTACTGGAAGGAAAAGGGGCCCAAGATAGTTGGTCCATATTCAAGGACCACTTCTTCCAAGCTCAAAGATCAGATCATCCCAATGGGAAAGAAATCAAGAAAGGGAGGCAGAAGAAATGTGTGGATGAACAGGGGACTGCTGGGCAAACTCAAGTGGAAAAAGAGAGCCTACAGGTCATGGAAGGAGAGGATGGACACTTGGAAAGAATATAAGACTGTTGTCAGAGCATGTAGGGTGGAAACTAGGAAAGCTAAGGCCTGTTTGGAATTAAATCTTGCAAGAGAGGTCAAGGACAACAGAAGGGGCTTCTTCAAATATATTGCAGACAAAACTAACACTAGAGGCAATGTAGGCCCTCTGTTGAATGAGATGGGTCCCCTGGTGACTGAGGATAGTAAGAAGGTGGAGTTACTGAATGCCTTCTTTGCCTCTGTCTATACTGCTGGAGACTGTTTGCTAGAGCCCCAGGTGGCTGAAGCCCTGGAGGAAGTCAGGATAAACGATGAGTCTGCCTCAGTTGATGAGTACTGGGTCAGGGATCAATTAAGCCATCTGAACATCCATAAATCCATGGGTCCTGACAGGATGCACCCGAGGATGCTGAGGGAGCTGGCAGAAGTCATTCCTAGGCCACTATCCATCATCTTTGCTAAATCCTGGGAAATGGGAAAGGTGCCTGAGGACTGGAGGAAAGCAAATGTTACTCCAGTCTTCAAAAGGGCAAGAAGGAGGATCCAGGTAACTACAGACTGGTTAGTCTCACTCCATCCCCTTGAAGGTGATGGAACAACTTATCCTTGGTGCTGTCTCTAGGCACATTAAGGATAAGAGGGCTGTTAGGAACAGTCAACATGGTTTTACCAAGGGGAAGTCGTGTTTGACTAACCTAATAACCTTTTATGAGAATTTAAGCAGGTGGATAGATGATGGTAGGGCAGTGGATGTGGTCTACCTAGACCTCAGTAAAGTATTTGACACCATCTGCCATCGCATCCTCATGGCTAAACTAAGGAAGTGTGGTCTGAAAGGTCAAGTAGTGAGGTGGATTGAGAGCTGTTTGCAGGGAAGAAGACAGCAAGTTTTAATCAATGGGACAGTCTAGCTGGAGTCCTGTATCTAGTGGAGTCCCTCAGGAGTTGGTAGTGGGACCTGTATGATTCAATACATTCATTGGTGGCCTGGATGAGGGAATAGATTGTACAGTCAGCAAGTTTGCTGATGGCACAAAATTGGAAGGGGTGACTGACACACCAGAGGGCTGTGCTGCCATTCAGCAAGACTTAGACAGACTGGAGAGTTGGGAGGGGAGAAGTTTAATGAGATTTAACAAAGGCAAGTGTAGGGTCTTGCATCTAGGGAAGAACAACCCCAGGTACCTATAGAGGTTGGGGTCTGGCCTGTTGGAGAGCAGTGTAGGTGAGAGGGACCTGCAGGTCTGGGTCGGCAGCAGGATAACCATGAGCCAGCAGTGTGCCCTCGTGTCTAAGAAGGCCAATGGCATTCTGGGGTATATTAAAAAGGAGTGTGGTTAGTAGGTCAAGAGAGGTTCTTCTCCCCCTCTAATATGCCCTGGTGAGACCACAGCTGAAATATTGTCTGTTCTGGGCCCCTCAGTTCAAGAAGGACAGGCAACTACTTGAAAGAGTCCAGCACAGGGCCACTAAGATGCTGAAGGGACTGGAACACCTTCCTTATGAGGAAAGGCTGAGGGAGCTGCAACTCTTTAGCTTGGAGAAGAGGAGACTGAGGGGTGACTTTATTAATGTTTATAAATATGTAGAGTGTGAGACTCAGGAGAACAGAGACAGGCTTTTCTCAGTGATGGCCAGCGATAGGACAAGGGGCAACGGGTGCAAGCTGGAGCACAGGAAGTTCCATGTGACTATAATGGAGAAACTTTTTCACTATGAGGATGATGGAGTACTGGCACAGACTGCCCAGAGAGGTTGTGGAGTCTCCTTCTTTGGAGACATTCAAAACCCACCTGAATGTGTTCCTGTGTGATTTAGTCTAGGTGATCCTGCTCTGGCAAGGGGGTTGGACTAGGTGAACTTTTGAGGTCACTTACAACTCCTAATGTTCTGTGATTCTGTGATACAAGCAATGCACAAATGCAATTGTTCACCACATGCTAAAGGAAAAAAAACCAAACTGATGCTCAGCCTGTTTCTGAGCAGTAAATCTGCCTCCCAGCTCACTTCCCCAGTATGTGAGGGAACATCCCTTTGCCCAGTCTAAGCCAGCTGTCCTGGCTATGCTCTGCCAGCTCCCTGAGCACCTGACAGGGCGTGAGAAGCTGGAAAGTCCTTGGCTTAGTGGAGGCAGTGCACTTACTCAGGAACAACTGAAAACATCAATGTGTTATCAACATTATTCTCATACTAAACCACAGTACTATACCATCTACTAGAAAGAAAATTAACTCTATCTCACCTGAAACCAGAAGAAGGTGCAAAAGGACTTTAGTAGGTCAACTAGCTCAGTTCTAAAGAGGATCAACTCTGCAACTGACCCATATCAATTTACAGTTGTATAAGCCATGTAATTCCCTGTGAATGTTGATTTTTTTCCCATCCATACAATACGCTTTGTTTAATACTAACAGTAGATGTAGATTAAGGAGTCTGTACTCCTTATGATTTGTAAAAGTGTATTTTTAACCAATTGAGAAAGCATTACAAATATTCTATATAAAGTTTTGCTTGGCAAAACTTTACTTCAGAATTGTTAGTAATAATTTTGGAAAGTCATTACTTCATCATTCTTTGTATTGAAAATGGCTTTCAGTAGTAGACCTAACTCTGACATCTTCTGTTCAACTTGGCAAGCAGGAGAACCACATGAAGTCACCTGATTTGCACCACACAGCTTAACTCAGAGACAGAAAAAAAACAGTTACTGTTGAGCCTTGCTACTTATCGATTGTCCAATAAAAAAAAGAAAACCAAAAACCAATGCTAAGAAATGCCTGCTCAACCATCCCTGCCAGAAATCTGTCTTAAACTACAATTTAGGATTAGCAAATATACATTTTTTTCTCACAATGGGCCTGTTTTATTTTAAAATCACTTTAGAAGTAATAGAAATTTGACGTGCGCACAATTTGCAATTGACATTTCATCTAATCTATTATGTAAGGATGATGCATCTGAATGTGAAGGATCTTGAGGCATAGGAAGTTTGTCTGGTAATGCACAAATAGACCACAAAGGGATTTTTCTTCTCTCTCATTCACATTATAATTCTCTGAAGGACAGTATCATTTTTATATCTCCTCCCTCAAGCAGCATGAAGCCTGCGTCCACAGAGACTGATTATTTGCCACGGGAAAACAAAACAACAAAGAGGGAAAAAAAAACCCCTAACAACCAGTTTAAAAAATCTTAGAAAGTAAGGGACAAAACTCCAGCCGTGTTTAGCAGTTGTTGCTAGTAAGTTATTTTTAAAATTAACTGCATCTGCGTGCTTCTGGAAAAACAATCACGTGAGCTATTACATCAAAATTTAAATAAGGAAAATGATTCCGAACACTCCGATGCATTTTACTCGCGTATTCATAAAAACCAGGAATTAGTCAACCCCAAGCATTTACGTGTCTGTTTGACCATCTAAATGATGCATACAGTTGCTCTCACTACTCACTCCCTGCGTGCTTTGCTACGCAGGCACACGAAGTGAAAGCCAGGCCGAGCCAAGGTGTTGGCCCATGCGTTTCCGCGGCCGAGGCCTAGTCTCGCTCTGCTCTTTCTGCGGGTGGGAGAAGAAGGGAACCTCTGGCAGAGGGACAGCAATATACAGCTGGCGATGGTAACTTCTTAAACGGTTCCAGCTAGGTCTGCCAGATTTAATCTGAGCATACCCCTCTTCAGCTGTAACGGAAGAAAAAAAACCTAACAATTTGTAATTACTTAAACCTACCCTCTTGAATGCACTCTGTAATTTGAGGTGCCTCACCTTTTGGTGATTTAGAAGATATGAGGTACATGACTCTCTGAAGAGTGCAGTGCTTAACAGCTTAGAGGGGTTGAAGACAACAGGACTTGACAACAGACACTGTGGTTTTAAATCTGGACACGTTGCCTCAAATTAGAGAGGGAACAGAGACACATAAATGCCTGGCTGCCTTTAAAGCCTGGGCTCTGCTCTTCTCAGCTGCCCCGATAAAAGATTTGTGTACCTTCAATCGCACAAATATGAGGTCTACATCCTGCATGGGTCCTTTCTTCCTGTAAGTCATCCCTTTAAAAATCATGGGAGCCACTCTGCTGTTTGGTGTTTCAGTCCTATGAAGAGCAGTTACTTCTGGATCACTGCTGCTCTGGACTAATATGGCAAGTAGAAGAGATGAGATGGATTGGTCTGGTGGGCAGCTGTGATTACTTATTCTTATTTCCTTGTAAACCAGTAAGACCTTGTTTGGTGAGGGGCAGAGACCCCAGAAAGATGCTGTGAAGATACTTTCCTCCATTTGGCTCATGAGAACAAGATGTGATGAGCTCTGTGGCCAAAGGCAGAGAGAAGAGAAGAAAATAAAAAGAAAAAGAGCAAACGTGTTAAACTTATTATCTGTGTTATGGAAAATGCCTAAGGGTCCCAAGAAACAGGGAACCACCAAGCAGTAGACATAAGAAAAATAGAAGCAATGCCCTAAACTTTGTAGACTGTGTAGATAAGGCAGACAAGGAAAGAGAAGGCAGAATGGTCTGTGATAATTCCCATTTTACAGGTGGGAAACTGAGGCAGGAAGAGATTAAGAAGTGACCCTTCCTGGCACACGGGAAATCTGTCGCAAAGTCAGGGATCTCCAACAGGTCACAAACCCCAGATATTTCCCAGATATTCAGCAGCATAATCACCAAACCCTCTTTTGCACCCAGACCCTACTTCTGGCTTTCAGTGGTGCTTTTTATCTACGCCAAGACTTTCACGTTGCTGCAGAGCTGGCCTCCTGATTCCTCTTTTTTTCTCCTGGACTGAAACTTATATATACATAGAACTATATGTTGCCCTCAATGCCACGCCTTAGATCAAAGTGTGCCTCCATTCAAAGGCAAGAGATTAAACTTCAGGCAGGTTGAGCTGACCCTTCTCCTTCCCTGGCACAACCCTTCCAAATACTCGATTGAGTCACGGGAAGGACAGTGATGGCTTGGAGAAAGGCCGTCATGACCTCTGCTAATACTAACAAGTTTCACTCCCCATGAACACAGCAAGGATTCATTAGTGCAGGGAGAATCCAAAAATACATAGGATGAAGAAAATTAGGCAAATTAAAAATACGCTCAATTTTGCCTCCTCTAAAACTGATTCCCAGAGGACTGCAGTCAGTTTAAGCAGTTTAAAAAGCTGCAGTGTCTAGAGGCGATGTACTTAACTGTTCCCTTCCTCCTTGCACTTTCAGCACCCAGCTCCTTGTCTTTTTCTAGTTGCCAGAATGGTCTATGAAGGGCTTTCCCCCCCCTCCCCCTTATAGCCCAACACAGTCTCTTCACACATTTTCCAGAGACCTTTGCTCATCCCCCCACATCCATGGGCTTGCCTCCACGATCAGACAGTCAGCCCTCACCAACCCATAGCAGTGCAGCTGCGGTGAGCTGCTTTCTGGGTTACCCGAGCCTAGAAAGGCTCTCAGGGTCTCCAAAGCCTTTCATATCCCTCCAGTTGCTCTTTAATGTGGAAAGCAGGAGTGTCCCACCACAGTAATCGATTGATGCTCTCCTTGAGCGCGGTCCATACGAGGGTTTCCTTGGAACCTCCCTGCAGCAGGCAGGCGAACCACAGAGAGCTGATAATCTTCTAATTAATAACACGGAGTTAGTGAATAACTCATGCTTTACAAATAAGTCAGCACATGGAGGTCTCAAGACCCCAGTGTATCCAAAGGAAGCCCGAGAGAAACTAATTGACATCTGTGGGGGCTACAAGGTCTGCTGGCTAGCCTTGCAGCTCTCCACAGCTGCTCACACATACCCAGAGGAGCTAAGGGGAGGCTGCAGGCGGCCAATTTTTAAACAAAACCAGAAATCTCCACAACCGCGTCAATGGGTGAATATTTTGCGTGCGTGGACACGCAGCAAGGGGTGTAAATGGGAGCATGGTGTGATTTGGATGCCCAGAACCCCAAGTCTTGTTTATTTAGCAATGTCAAGGACAGAATTACCTTCTTTAAGGAAAAATAAATTCATAAACCCTCCTTTTTGACAGTGTCTCCCACCCCCAGCCCCAAAAGGAGCAGCATTACTATGCCATTAAACCTTTTCCTTCCCGCAGCTTTTCCTCACTCAGCATTAAATGAGGAGCCAGTGCAGCAGAGGGACCTGCAGATGTCAGCCCTGGGCCTCCATCTCCTTGGGGCTGATATCAGGAAACCCAACTATATGTGAAGGCCACGTCCTTACTACCGAGCAGCTGATCCCTCCTGAGCAAACCCTGGGCAAATCACTGGTCGGGCACTTCTTTGCCAAAGAGGTGGGGGAAAGTGCAACTGAGAAAAAAGTATATCAGCTGGGAAAATGAGTCCCAAAGCCACACCAGTTTTTGGGGAGAGGAAGGAAAACATTCCACTTTGATGATTCTGGTGCCAGCAGCCCCACCAACACTACTATACCCACCAGCACAGCAGCCCCACTGATGCTGGAGGGTAGCTCCCATGATTTCCCAGGCATCCCAGGATTATACCCTCTGGGGACCCTTTGTGGGCCAGCAGCATCCCAAGGCCCTCTGCATTGCACAGTCTCTGGGGGTGATGGCTCCCCAACGCTGGGCAAAGGCTACACATAACCTATACCCCCGAGTCCCTGCCTGGCCATTGCTCTCCTCGCAGCACAAGCAGCAGCGGGGCAGGTTACATCAGTCATTTCAAAAGCTGGGGACTTCACACGGGGAACCTTTGCAATGGCAGTAAAACACATGGCAGAGTTTCAATTTTCCCTATGTTTCTAAGTCTAGTCAAGACTAGTCTTCAAGCATTTCTAAATCCAATTCATCTACAGAAAGCCTGCGCGCTTGCGGGTAATTAGCTTGGAAGATCTCTTTGTTGCCTCAGCCTGACTCTGTATAATACGCTCTGGTGAGTCGGAGAATTTAGTTCACTTAGAATGGGGTCACGTTAAGAAACAAGCTTGCGATCCTCAAATTGTCTCTGTCACTGGAAAAAAAATAAACCTTGCTCTTTCAAATCCTATTTACAGAGGCACAAAGCAAGCCCCCATCAGAGTAAGTGCTGTGACCCGCCATGCGCGGTAGGTGCTCCCTGGGGCTGTGTCCTGTCCTGTCCACAGGCAGTTCCCAGCGTTAACTAAAGCCAAGGGTGAAGTGCGGGCACAATATGAGGGAAAACCACAAGGACGGGATGTTCTGGGAGTAATGAAACACTGGGGGAATTAGGAGTAGGATGTATCTATCTGAGAGAGGTTTCAATGCACAATTCAAGGGCTGAACGTATTAAATGAAGTTTGTCATATCACTCATCCCGTTGTTTTTTCCCCACTGGAGCATGGCTTTCTGGCTACTTCCACTCTTTTTTGGTGCTAGATACGGGGCTGCGTTGCGGTGAAGGGAAGTTAAGCTGAGGCAGAGCTGAGGGTGTCTCATCTGGGTAAACATCCCTCCCGCCAGTGGGTTTGCTGATGTAAGTTTGCTCTGTAGAAAGTTGAGGATGTTTGTGGGGAGATGACAGCTTTGCTGTGGGGCCGTACTCTGGGAAACACTGCTGCACACCGCTCACCCCCCGCACACACGCACACACTGCCTCCCAGGGGGCTACCCCACAGAAGGGGCCAGAGGGTACAGTAGGGAGTTAGGAGTCTTTTCACGCTGATGCTTATGAGGTAGAAAGCCCCAAAGAGGGGAAAGAGGAGAGGGCAGGGGAAGGAGGATGGAACAGGCTGCTTCTTGTACTGCCTTGCAGACCTTCCCCTGCTCCATGTTATTCCCACCACGGACCCCTTAAAGCCTCGTTTGGCAAGGGGCTTAAAAGCACATCGGACTGCTGTCATGTAACTTGGTTACACCACTCACTCGCTTCTACCTAGAGCTACTGTTCCCGGGCTTCCCACCTCCCCAAATCTCACCTACAATAATCCCTATCATAAGCACCTCTGCATGTACCCCCCGCTCTACGTAACGCGGGGTGGGGGGAAGGGGGGAACCCTGCCTGCTGCCGGCGGTAGAATGTCTCCATTGTGGCCCCGTGCAGGCGCTGCGTATAATCTTTCTCTGCCAATATATGTCTTCGCGAGCTGACCCCCTCCCCCTCCTGAAAATGAAACGACTATTCTTTTCTGTTTTAAGTAGATTTCATGCAATAAAAAAAAAAAAAAGGAAAAAAAAAAAAAGGAGTTTTATTGCTTCCAGTAATTGGTATTTAATTTGCAGGCCTTTACAACTTGCAAAGAACAGAGGGCTCTAGCCGGAGAGCTGGTATGCGCGTGCACTTTGTGGATGATTTTATTCCACTGGCACTTGCTTAGTTGACTGGTGTAAAACGATACAATTATGGTTTTGCAATCAGCAAGGCTGCAGATAAAGACCTGGGGAGATGTTATAAGGTCCTGGGTCCAATTTGAAGCAGCAGGCAAGACAATATAATTTTAGGGGGCACTGCCAACCTCAGACATCAAAACCTGACTCTTGTTAAGTGTTTTCCGTTTTACTGTCAGAATATCAAAGGCTGTTACTTAAACCCAGAGTCCCTTAAAGTGATTTTCTTTCTCTCCCCTTCTCCCCCACTTCTTTTTTTCCCTTTAACTATCCCGATAAACGCGAGGCGAGGTAACCCGTGAAACCTCCCCACCTCGCTGTGCGAGGCCACAGAAGCCCGCCGCAGCCCTTACTCCTTTTTCGGGGTGAAATCTCACTCCGGCCGGCTCCATCCCTTCAGACAGCGGCCGGGCGGTGGCGGCGGGGGCAGACGGGGGGTGTCTCTGCCTGTCGAGGGCTCATCGGGGACCGGGGGGGGACGCGTCTCGACCCTTCCTGGGGGGAGACGCCGCTGCGGCACTCACCGATTTCTCTCCCCGCTCCCGGAGGGGTCAGGGAAGAGCTCAGCAGCAGGGACCGTCCGGCACGTCCCGTCCGCCCGCAGCCTTCACGAGTGGGGACCGGGGACGAATTGGGGGCGGGGGGGGGGGGAGTGGGGGAAAGTCCGCTCAGAGCCTCTCCCGGGCACCGCTGCAGATCTGCCGCCAGCACGCTGCTGCCCGCATCTCCGCTCCCCCGACGGGTCGGGCCGGGCCGGGCCAGGCCGACCGCAGATGCAGCCCCGGGCAGAGCAGCATCCCGCCTCGTCCGACGCGGGGGCAGCGGCGGGCCGGCGGAGACCCCAACCAGGCCGAGGAGGGGAAAGAAAAGGGGGAAGGGAGGGGGATCCCGCGGCTGAGCCCCGCCAGATCGCGACGTGGGGGATCGCAGTACGTGTCCGTGACCGTGCACACACGCCTCTGCCCGCGTGTGCGTGCATGAGTGCCAAGGCGTGTGCGCACTCCCCGGGGGCGCGGGGACGCGAGGACCCACCGCCGGACGAGGCGAGCACCCACCTCGGAAAGAACCTTTTCCAACTTGCTCTGACCGTGCGGCCACGGAGGAACTCGCCCTGCTCCGGTCAGCGGGGTGCCCGCAGGCTTCCCGCCCCCCCCCCCCCCCCCCCCCAACCCCGGCACAGCTCCGAGACCTTGTGGGGGCTCCAGCACCCAGCGACAGTCACCGCGCCTCTCCCTCTGCCTACCGCCGTGGGCAGTGAAATAGGCAGGCTGTGCCTTATTCTTGTGTGAAAACATAGGTAAATCACGGGCTCCTGCTTGTAATAAATTCGCAAATGAATTATTCCTTCCCCTGAGTGCTGGACTATTATCTGATTTTAAGTTTACTCTAATGTTTCAAAAAATATATATCATTCTTGTAAAGGAAAATGCAGGGGAGGGATAGTTGTGCTCTTGACGGAATGGATAAATAAATAAATAAATAAATACACCTCCCCCCTTCCCCCACCCCCCCAAACAGTCTTCTGTAGGAAAGAAGTTAATATACTCAATTATTTTCTGGAAAAGATCATAACATCTGGAAATTGATATCAAATGGTGTACAATCCCTGAGAGACGATAAACTTCCACTGTATAATATTTCCACTAGAAATCTTAATAATCCCATAAATCTTCCCTGTGAATTGGGAAAATGTAACAGTTCATTGAAATACTCATTGGGAAATAATTGAAAAAATGTAATAGTTCGCTGAAATATTCGTGGGGTTTTTCCTTTCTTTGGTGCTGTTGCTAACTCTGTGCATGTGTGTAAATATTCCTACTCCGTTTTAAAGACATACACGGAATATTCCCTTGAGCGCTGCATACCATAAAAGAAAAATATGCCCTTTTGACTTATTAATCATTATTACAGAGTTCAAAATTGCAGCGTCCCTCGCACGTTACTGAAGGAGGCAAACAATTCTCTCTGTGTGTGTTTTGTGTTGCTAAAAGCAGGACAAACTTTGCAGCTCGGAAGTTTCCCCCACCACCACCCCCACCCCCCTTTTTCTTTTTTTCCCTGACTCTTCCAATCGCGGTGGAGTTTATCCAGGGCGGCTGGAATCAAGGGGGCTACTCGCTCATTACGCTCGCTTCCTAAATTGTAATTAATTATACACAAAAGCAATCCCTTATTGCGATTCGCCAAAGCGAACGCGTTTATTTTACAGAACTAAAAGTAGATGAGGGTCTGAGCGCGTCCAGGGTCCCTGTAATGAACAGACGAGTAATTAATGTCTCTGGCAAGACGCAGCTTTTCCAAATAAAAATAATAATCGTGATAGAGACGTTGCGAGCGTGAGCGGGTGTGTTTGCGTGTGGGAGAGGGGAAGAGCGTTTGTGTGGCTTTTGCATTGAATTAATGCGTCCCTTTGGTTACGTCGCTACAAGTCGGAATAAAGACAATTAAGCCCTTAGCATTTCTGTCACACTCCATTAATTACTGTGGCCGCTCCTGTCCCGGCCGCTTCTTAACGTATTCATCAGGTACCGTACCCGTCCAGCAGCCTCAGCCGGGGAAGCAGGCTATTGTTAGTTTAAACTATAGCCTTTCCAACCTTCTTTATTTTACTTTTCATCCGAGATTGTTTTCCTCTCCCTAAAAAAAAAAAAAAAAGAAAAAGAAAAAAAAAGTTTTTCTAAAAATAAAACTCAACGTAAATGTTTTAAGATTAGATTTGCGGGGAAACAGTTTAATTTTCACCATATGTTGTCACAGCGGCTTGTAGATTTTTTAAAATAATAATAATAATCTTTCCACTGAAACTACCAAAAAGAAATCTGGGATTAAAATGTATTATTCCCAATGCGTTTCCCTCCTGTGGGCCATTTTACGGCCCCCAAATAAATCTTTAGGTTGTAAGGAAGGGGGTGGGAGGTGAGGGGGTGTGGGGGGTGAGCAGTGCTCTGATTACGGAAAAGCAAGTCTTGCCATGATAATGTCCTTTATTAATATTATAGATGTGTAGTGTGCTGGATGGATCAATCATATCCATTCACAATCAGGATTAAGAGAACCTATTTTAATGAAAATCTATTAGTCTCTCATTTGAGACACGGATGTTGCTTAAATCAATAAACAGCATAAAAGAGAATACGACGCAGGTTTCTAAATTAAAAAAAAAAATCCCATCTATGAAATGTGTTAAGACGTCTGTAAAATCCTGAAACCCTCGATCGATACTTATAAATATTTAATTTTTTTTTTTAAACACAAATTGAAAACCATTAACACTGCATCCATTCTTATTATTAAAACAAATTGTCCTTGGAATTATGTGCTGTGGAAATGGAGCCAGATTGAAAGGGCATCCTCTGAAATATGTTTACTCGCTTTCATGTAAACCAATAAAAAACTGCAGGAGTCTGTAGCGTGAGCAGAAAGGTTTGATGTACAATGTCCGTGATTACAGTCTCTGAATTAATCACGAGAGAGAGGGAGGGAGGGAGGGATGCAGATGGAGAGAGAGAGGGCTCAGTTATCTACTCAACAAAATCTTGCTCTTCGGGTCAGCGCTTATTAAAGCGTGAATTAAACCGATGATTTTTCTATTTGCCTATTTGCCCCATTTAGACCAAAATAAGCTGAAAGGGAGGGAAGAAGGCGGGAGGGGGGGGGAGGGGGGGGAACGGTTTTGCCCTACGTCATACCATGAGCCAATGCACAAATGTAAATTCCTCTTATAAATACGAAATCTAATACTTTGCCTTGCAAATGCTTAAAGCTAATGCAGTGCTTAAACTTATTCATAATTATTCGTCTCGCTTAACTCGGAGAGAAAAAAAAAACCACAACCCGATGGTCAAGAGGTGCCTTTGAAAGCGGAATAATATTTTTTAAAAAAATTAAAAATAAATAAAAAAAAGAATTAGCACACGTATTGATAGGACACTAAATTGACGCTCTCCTGCGGTACCTGGTCCGGGGCTGTTCCCTGGCAGGGCGAGAAGCCCTGCTCGCCAGTGTCCCCGCACTCCTGTCCCGCTCGCTCCCGCCCCGCCGGGTTTTGAGCACCCGGAGCCGGACACTAAGCCCCGGGTGCAGCCGAGGTGCGCGGCACAGACCGGACGCCCACTCCCTGACCCCCTCCTCCCGCCGCCGGCAGCCCCTGCGCCCTCCTCGGAGGCCCCTGCGGGCCTCGGGGGTTGCGAAGAGCGGCAGCCGGGGAGGAGGTGGCCCGGGGGCGGGCACGGGTCTTGGGGAGGGGAACCAGCCCCGTAGGGACGGCGGTGGGGCAGGTGAGGAGAGGGGGGAAGAAAGGGGAGTGGAATTAGCGGGACCCCCTTTGTGTCGAGTTAGGGCGGGTGGCTCCTGTCCGGTGCTCCGGGCGTCGGAAGAGAAGGATTTGGGGGGCACAGTGTCCCTCAGGTGATCCAGAAGGCCGAACTGACAGGGGAACCCCCAACTTGCCGCTGATGCTCGGTTCTGCCAGGAACTGCGGGGGGGGGAGTGTGGGTCAGAGAGGGGGGTGACTTGTGCCACACCAAAGGAGTACCCGGGATCCCGAGCTGAGCCGGGGGCTGGGAGCAGCTCTATGGGGCGCTGGCGACTTCTTAGTTTTGCGACAGGGTCCCAGGAGCTCCGTGCCTGCGAGGGAATGGGGGTTTGGACGGCAACTCCTTCTCTCCCTCCCTCTCTCTCTCCCCCTCCCTCCTTCCATCCCTCCCTCCTCCCAAGACCGTTATCAGGAGCAGCAATGAGAATAATTCCCCTCTGAACCCGCTGCCAAAGTTTGTAGCGGGGTCAAAAGTGGCCCCCCACCACTGCTCACACCCGCACCACCTTGCCACAGCCGTGGACTGCGGGGGGGCGGAGGAGAGGGGAGCTGAGGACTCCCCCTGCCGCCCCATTGGGACGGGACGGGCCCGTTATCCACCGCCAAGCTCCGCGCTGCGCGGAGAGCGCCCGCAGGGCTGCCCGTGCCTCCGCGCCCTCCGCCGCTTGCCCCCACGGGGCTCCGCGTCGTGGGGCGGCGGCCGGATCCCCGTGGAGGGTTGAGAGACTTGAACCGCTGCTTTTTTTTGGGATTTTTTTTCCCCCTTTATTATTTCCCTCATGTTTTTTTTCCCCCTTTCCCTTTCCGGTGCTTTGTTTCGCTTTCGGAGCGAGTCTGAGGCAAGTTTCCCCCCATCCGCAGGGCTCCCACCCGGCGGCCTCCCCGCTGCTGCCGGGGGCGGCGAGCGGCGGTGGGCCGCGGATTGCCGCGCGGTTTGCGCTCCCGGTGACTGACCCGGGCCGAGCTGCGCCCCACGGGCTGCGGGAGCCGGGGCTGGGGGGAGTGGGGGGGCGATGGGGGCAAATAGCTTCCCACCGGGCGCCCCCGCGCTGCCAGGAAGCGGAGAGGGAGAGAGGGATGGGGCGGGGGGGGGGGGGGGGGGGGGAAGGGTGGTGGTGGTTATGGGGCTTTCTCCCCTCTCCGCCCTCTGTTTTCGGGGTCTTGGATTGACCCCTGTACCCGGGGGCAGAAGCCCCGGCGGTGGCAGCAGGGGTCTGGGGGGGGGAGACGGGAGGGCGGGTCTGCGGGAGAAGCGCGGCCCCGCGCCCGCGTGGGCTGCGGGAGTGGGGTTTGGCGTAGGGGGGAGCCGTGGGGAGAAGAGCGGGACGGCGGCGGGGGGGAGGATAAGGCGGGGGGGGGGGGGGTGGGGGTGGGGGAGAGGGGAGGGAGGGGGAAACCCGGAGGAAGGGGTGCAAACTCCGGCAGCTCGTGGAAGCTGAAGCGCACCGTGCCCCGCTCCGGGGCTGGGGAAGCGGAGTTAGTAAATATTTATCCTTATATGCTGCTTGCTGCGAGGGAGGCAGGGGGAGGCTGGGCACGGCGGGGTGGGGGGGCGGCGGTGGGAATCGATGCCGGGCGAGCCGAGGGGCTGGAGTAAGTTTCCCCGGAGGCGGCTCGGCCCCCGGCGCCGGCCTTTCCCCCCGCGGGAGAGGGGTGCCCGCGTCCCGCCGTGTGCGTGACGCCGCGAGCCCGCGACGCGCGCGGACGGCGCGAGATTAGATGGGGGGGTGGGGGGGTGGAGGGGGTAGGAGGGTGGGGGGGGGGGGGGGTGAAGGGGGTGGGGGGCACGGGCAGCCGCGCGCTCTCTCCCTCCTCAACCATACGTTCCTTCCCCACCGTCTGCCCCTTCGCCTTCATTATTTATGTGGTGCCGTGTGATATACATTAGAGCCTCGGATTTGATTGGCGTGCCGCGATGACAAGACCTGTTTGTTAAGTTGTAAGGCTTCCTCGGCTCCCTCGCTCGTTAAATGAACTCCGGAGGAAGGATGCCACCGAGACACAACAATGTAATAAATGTCAGGGATATCCGCGGTGCCGGGATCAAATGATCAATCCCCGTCCCCGAGATAATCATTTTAAATTCGCACAGGGGGAGATTGATTTTCTTCTTTTTTTTTTCCTTTAAAAAAAAAAAACAGCTCTTTATTAATTGCTTCCTCGATTATTATTTTTCCCCTCCTCCTCCTGTGGAGGTGTTAACTCTGGTGCTGGGGGGCACCTTTGGATTAATTAAACGTATTTTTAGTGTTTTAATGTTCTGCTAATTTTCAGAGCGGTCCCACGCTCCCCCGTAAAAAGAAACAATGGCCCCCATCGCTCCTGCAAGGAGCCTCCTTCGGTCGCGATACAGAGCGGAGGATGGCGTGACGATGGGCTCTGATTATCTCAAAACTCGAGGCGAGGGAATGAGAAGGACGTAAAAAGCCAAACAACCAGAAGACAAAATTCTTCCAAATACCAAACAAACCTTCGCGTTAAAAGCCCGAAGAGAAAGAAATAAATAGCTGGAAAGTCGGCTCCGCGCTTGCGGATCTAACGGTGCGGAGATGCCGGCGCTGTTATCTAGAGATGAATTTCAGGCAGCTATTCCAGCGCACAGGGTAATAATTATTCCAAGACTACAACAAAAATAACAGCAGCCTACCCAGAACAAGGTGGGGAAATTATTGCCAGTCCTATCTTAAATCCGGCAGGTCAGGTTTCGTTAAAAAAAAAAAAGAAAGAAAAAAGAGAGAAAAGAAAAAAGGCTAATGCTCTATTTCTCGTTCACAAACTCTATTGCTAACAAATTACCCCTCTGCTGCGAGCAGAATAGTCCGACATCCAAAGAAACATTTTAGATTTCAATTTTCCCCGACAGCATCTTCAGACGATAGAACAACAGTAAACAAGAAAACAGACCCCGCAATGTTTACACGCAATCTGGAGTGCCCCCTTACCTATGGAGAACCGCTCTGCCCCCCCTCCGCGCTCCCCCATCCCCCCCAATCCAAGCAACCCCCTCCAAATCCTCCGAACACACCGACACGGATCTCCGAGACACCTCACAACTTGTTTAACTGCGACACACGTCCCCCCTCCGCGCACTCGCCCGCCCGCCGCGACAGGCAACACTTCCAAAACGGCGGCTTTGGTTCGCCGGTTGTTTCGACCATTTAATTAAGCGAAATTAGCTAAATAGCAAAATCAGGTAGAATTTCCAATGATTACAACAAATGCACGTCTCCGGCTTTTTATTCATTACCTTTTTATTATTATTATTATTATTGAACACTCATTTTCCCTTCCTCTTGACAGCGATACATTTAATTGCAGAAGCACAGTTATTTGATTAGCTGCGGGTCCGTTTTTACTCACGGTGTTGCCACGCACAGGATGTCCTTACAATCAATTAAGTCTTCCTCGACTTTCATTTCTGCAACCCGTTTACAGAATGCAGATACCTATGTTCATGTTTTTCCTCTTCCCCACACCCACCACCCCCCCTCCCTTTTATTCCTCTCTCTCTCTCTCTCTCTCTCCCCCCCTCTTTTTCGCTTTTGCCTCTTTGCCTCCCTAAATCAAGGTGCAAAGATGCCAAAGAGTGATGAAATGAAAAGAAAGCCAATTGCTGGACTGAGGTGGGGGAGATAGCTGCTAGGAGTCCGCCTGCGACTATGGAGCAGTCAGTAATTGCTGGAGACAGGGAGAGCTGGGGGTTGGGCTGAGGTAGCCATGTATAAATAGTGTGATCTCAAATTGAAAGGCATAAATAACAGCAGGAGTGATCTAACCCTATACAGCCCATCTTCTACGTGCAAAAACAGCGTGCGGAGGACGGCCACATCGCCGACTGAAAACAAGTGGATCTCTGTGGATAAGATCACCGGGCAGCCATGGAAGAACTTACGGCTTTTGTATCCAAATCTTTTGACCAGAAAAGCAAAGAGAGCAGCAGCGGCGGTGGCAGCAGCAACAAGAAGGAGACGATCACGTACAGGGAAGTTTTGGAGAGTGGGTTGGCTCGCTCTAGGGAGCTTGGAAACTCTGACTCTAACCTGCAGGACATGACCGAGAGCAGCAACCATTGCCCGGTGCATCTTTTCAAAGACCACGTAGAGAGCGACAAGGACAAACTGAAGGAGTTCAGCACAAGCAGGACGGCGGAAGGTAAGAGCGGGGCTGGGCGCTCTCCGCCCCGCGACCCTCGCCGGCAGCCCCCGACCCCCTCCCCGGCCGATCCCGCCGCCCCACAACGGGGACGAGCCGGCCGCGGCGGCTCCGGCCCCGGCTTCGGCCCCAGCTCCGGCGGGGCTGGCTGGTTCGCCTCCCGCATCCTGCTTCCCTCCTCCGGCCGCCTCCCTCCCGCAGCGGCGGGAACGTACGCTTAGAAACACATATGCCTGCATGCATAACGTGAACGTAGCCGTGAAAATATAAGTCGCAACTTCGGTCCTCCCCACCAGCCCCCCTACCCCCACCTCCCGCCAGCCCTCGTTCACATCCAAAATCGATCCGATGCTTTAGGCGTTCATTCGCCCGGGGGAAGGGGGCAGCGCAGGACGTCAGACATTTTTGTCTCTCTATGTATTTTTGTACGAGGAAACCTTGTCCGGGGAGTTTTAATGCCTGAGAAGACCTGTTCTTCCTGCTTCCGGGCCGTCAGGATGCTGCTGCTTCTTCTGGGAGAAAGCTGGATGTGGAGGGGGCTCTCCCTGGACATTTTGTCTTGTGTCGGTCAGCCTGTCCTAGTCAGAGGCTGCGGCCGGCGAGGAGGAGGAGAGGAGCCTGGCTGTGCGGGAGCTCCCCGGGCCCGGGTGAGACCGAGCATCCCTGCGGAGAGAGACACCGGCTGGCCCTGCCGCCTGGTCCCTCGGTCCCCTGCCTTCCCTTCTCACCTGGGCCAGGGCAGCACCGCCTCCCCCGGGGTGCGGGGGCCGCCGGCAGAGGGGTAAAACGCTATTCTTTTTCTTACCAGAAAGGAATTAAAATTAAAATACATATTTCCAATTTATTATTTTTTTAAAAAGCCGAGCGAGCTAAAAATCCCTTCAGAGGCTCGCAGGGGAAAGAGAGAATAAAAAGGGGAGGGGGGGGATTAGAAAGTTGAGAAAGTGTCTCTAGGCAAGTTAGACAGGTGGACCTGCCTGGGGAGCTACTGGCTAGCTTGGGGTAATAAAAAGCGGTTAATAGGTTGGGGAACAACAACCAGTCTTTCAGCTGTTTCCTACCGTTTGATCTTGTTTAATATAACATTGGGCGAAAGGCAATTTAATTTACAGCCGAAACGCTTATTTAATATCCTCCTCTCTTCCACCCCCTCCCCAAACAGAAGGGCCGGGTGTAATCACGTATTCGGGTACCACGTATTAGTGCACAAGCCGGTACCACTCAGAGCTGCTGATTTTTCCTTCTCTGGTCGAGAGATTGCAAAGCGAAAGCGTTCGGTTTAGAGGAACAATCCGTTTAGGAGCTGGATTTTAAAAAAAAAAACAAAAACAAAAACAAAAAAATACCCCAACCAAAACAAACCCAAAGAAAACAGGGCACGCACCAGGAAAAGGAAAAAAAAAATATAATAATAATAATAATGCGAACAAACGAAAAAAAAAAACAATCTCTACTACTCCCCCTTTTCCATGTGTATCGAAATTCTGGCTTGTGTGTTTAGCTAATCTAATCTATGGAGAGGGGCTGGGGGTGGGGATGGAAGGGAGGAGTTGGAAAGAGCTGAGATGCTTGTGACAGTTTAAATTCGTGCCAGGTTTCAGTCTAATTTCAACTGATTCCGGCGTGTGATTTCGGTCCCACCGTTATGGTAGTTAATATTTTATACCTCTCACGGACAAGCTGTAGCTCCGAATCTCCGAAAGGAGACAGAGCGTTTGAAAGCTCCTAATTTTCCCTAGGCATTTGCTGGGTTAGCACCCTCGCCTTTTCATAGGGGCTCCCTTTAACAGCAGAAACGCGAACAAAACTCCATTAAAACCAACCGGCGAACACCCTCCACTACCCATCCCAAGCCATTCCCTTCGGGGGCAAGACCCTTCCCAAAGTTTTATGCAGCCGATATCCAGCCAGGAGTCGGAGACGGGGAGCCCGGAGAAGCGAGCATGGCCAGGGACGCTTTTCATTTCGGAAGTGAAAACGAGCGCTTCGGCTTGGGTCCCCGCCTTGCTCAAGGACAGGGGCAGCTCAGGACCTCTCTTTGCCCTCAATTAACTAACATTTTGCAGCTAGTCGTTTGTGTTTTGGGATGTCCCTTAGTATCTAGGATAATAGACATGTACACGCGCACAATATATATATCAAAAATACGTGTGTATTTGGTAAAGGAAACCGGATTTAATTCACGACCATCAGCAGATGTGGCTTCTCCCCCACCCCCTCCAGCCCTGCACTGCCCAGAAGGTGAAGCAGGACAAAGGATGCAGCGGGGCAGGCTTGTCCCGAGCTCCACCGGTACCCGCGCTGGGTGTGCACCCCGGTGGGTCGCCGGAGCCCCGGCAGCAGGGGAACCAGGGGAGCCAGTTCAGCCTCCAGAGGTGCCCCCTGCTCCTGCACCTTTCCTCTTTTCGTTAACACGATTAAAAAGAGATGCGGTGCTTTAGGCCGCCTGAAATTAAGGGTAAGGGAAGGGGAAAGAAAGATGTAAAGCCAAAACAAGCGATCACCCCCCCGCAACGTAAAAAAGGGCAGCTGTTTTGCTCCGCTGCTCCCCAGCCCCCTTCCCCCCTTCTCGGGACAGGGGGGTGCACAGCAGCTACCTCCGGTCACAAGCTCGCCCCGAGATCTCTTGGGGTCCATGAGGGCTGGGGCAGGGGGAGGTGGGGGGTGGGGAGGGGAGGTGTCGTGTCTGCTGTTTTGAAGGGGACACCCACGGTCCGCTGCCCCGCTCTGGGCCCGTGCAGGCCCGCCGTCCCGAGGGATTCGATCAACCGGCAGGTATTTTAGGGATAAGAGGGGTGATAAGGGGCAGAGGAACGGATGATCTCGGTCTGGGGCCCATGGAAAGTTTCTTCTACGAGGCAAATATTTTCACCGTGGCTTCGCCATAACAGCAGTGGGAAGCTTCTGGTGGGGAGCTCTTTACTTTGGGAGAAAACGGCGACGGAGTAAGCCCCTTCCCCCGCCTGTTTCCACCGCCTGGAGGTACCGGGACGGGAACACACACACAGAGCACTCTTCCTACCAGCCCCTTCCCCGAACTTCCCTTGCCAACCGTCGGCATGGTCCGTCCTCTTCACCCAGGAAAGGAAATAACATTATCCTTGCATAAATAGTTTTTTTCTGATGGGGCACCAGCCAGGCAAGGCAGCACTGCTCCCTCCCTCCTTTCGGCTGGCGAGGTGCCCCCCTGCCCGGCGTGGAGCTGGCAGCGGGGCTCAGCCCGACCTGGTGCCCCCCCTGGCCCGGCCAGCCCCGCTCGCCCCTCCGGCCTGCCGAGGCCGTCCCGGAGAACCCGCCCTCCCGCCCGCCGGTTGTCCCCGCAGGTTGCGCCGAGTTTGGGAATGAAGAGAGGGGGAGGGGGGGGAGACCCCCGGGTGCTGCCGAGAGAAACTTCGGAGAGGTGCGAGAGGGAAGCTCAGTGTCGTTTTCCCCTTCCCGCTCCCGGCAGGGATCTACGAGTGCAAAGAGAAGAGGGAAGATGTGAAGTCAGAAGATGAAGATGGACAGACCAAGCTCAAACAAAGGAGAAGCAGAACCAATTTCACACTAGAGCAGCTGAATGAGCTGGAAAGACTTTTTGATGAGACTCACTATCCGGATGCCTTCATGAGGGAGGAACTAAGCCAGAGGCTGGGACTGTCTGAAGCTAGGGTTCAGGTAAGAGAAAGGCTCTGTTCCTGGAAACGTCCTCACCTCACTTCCTAACTGCCAGCGGATCCTAGCACAGTGCCCCGTTTCATCCAAAGCGGGGAAGTGAAGGCAGAGACGACACGTGTGATGGGGAAGCTGTTTGCAACTCCGCTGTACCTGTCCTGCCACACAGTAATTCTGCTCTGGGAATATCTGCCCGTGCCTTGCATTTCCCAGGAAGGTGGTTTAATTGTTATTTCTTTTTGGGTGGTGGTGATGATGGTGACGAGTGTCTAATAACTGAGCAACTTGCCTTTTTTTTTTTTTTTAAAGAAAAGAAAAAGTAATTGTATTTTTCCCTTGCAAACGTGCCATTAACTCTCCCTTAATCCTCACTTTCTTTCTTCCCGTCTCCTTTTATGGGGCCGTTATGGAAAAAAAAAAAAAAAGTCCAGAAAGCAATAGCCATGAATAAGGCTAGACGGTTTGGGTGCTGAGGGACAGGATTAGCCAGAGCCGGAGGAAAGGTGCCCCCGCTGATTCGCGCAGCAAGCGTATGAATGCATGGCACCCCATCTGGTGGGGTCTCCCCCCTCCCCGTCCCTCCCATCCCGTTTCAGATACAACTAAATGCCAATTAGCCTTTGAAACCTTGAAAATAGGTCCGGGTTGCTGTGGTTCTGGGGCTGTCAGAGCCGTCTGTTTGGGTGGTTTTGCATCGATTATTTTAAATTTTGATTTTCGGTTTGATGCAGGGAGAAAAAAAAATCTCCCTTAAGCCAACTAGGGAATGCATCCCTCAAAACAGATGTCGTATAGAAGAACCCCCCCTAAAAATAATAAGAGCAACCTGTGGCTCTCTGAAAAGGCCCAGAGCAGGAAAAACCTGAAGAAAAACCCATCTTAGGTTCTAACTCTGTGCTTGGCCTAACAGACCCAAACCAAACAGACCCAAACCAAATAAAAACCCAAGAAGAAAAAGTCACCAAGCCAACCTTCTAGTCTGAGCAAAACACTTTCACACTCCAGAGATGAGAGATGCACAAGCATCTATCTATCTATCTATCTATCTATCTATCTATCTATCTATCTATCTATCTATCTATCCATCCATCCATCCATCTACCTATCTATTTATCTATCTATTTAGCTCTGTCTATATGTGTGTGGGTACACATCAGTGCGGGTGTGGCTATGAGGGCATAGGTAGACGTCCCCGTACCTCCCCTCACCCCCTAGGACACGGCGGGGAGACAAGAAACACAGTCCCGAGCTGGAGTGGGGAGAAGGGTCTCCTCACCCCCCTCCTCGGGAAGCAAGCAGGCAGGGTGCCTCTCCTCCCGGACCCTCTCAGCAAGCCTTTGCCCGAGTAAGCGACTATCTCGCTTTAAACAACTGCCTCCTGGAGGCATTTCCCGAAATGAATAGACAAGCTAGGTTGTTTTCTGTCTCGATTTCTTAGTCTTTTTTTTTTCTTTTTATAAATATATCATTTTTTTAAAGGCTCTTTTCTCCCCTTAGCTCCGGCCTCTCTCAGTATAAACTGAGCTGGGCGAGGGATGGTGCCGGGTGCGTGCCTTAGGAAGGGAGGCTTGTAGGGGATATTGCAGGGGTTCAGAGTGCTGCTGGCCTACTTTCTCCTGGAAGATTGATCTAACCACACCATATAAATTAATGAAAAGATTAAACTTTTGCTGAAGGGGACATCAACTCTTATGTCATCTTCCCAGATCTTCTTACTTGGGCTCTGTAATATCTTTCCAAGGCCTTGATGTACTGTTTCTATAAAAATAAATTACTTGTAATTGAATTCTGCACTCTTTCTTTCAAGTACTTTATTACTGAGCAGCACCTTAACAGGATGTTCATAGTTACAGGAAAATTGGTGCTTCAAGTGCTTACAGATCTTAAAACAGCACGCCAAAAGAAAGGGAAAAAAAAGAAAAAAAAGACACTGATTCAGGCAGAGATTGAGGGAGATAAATAATACATTTAATCATCTTACAAAAGGGGCTTGAATGAAAATAAAGCTAGAAATAAAATAAATATCGTGAGGGAAAAGAGGAGAAATGGATAATTAATTAGGAAATAAGCGGAGAGCTCGGTATCCATCAAGAAATGAAAGCGGGAAAAATGAGAGGGGGGAAAAGGGAAAGGTGGGGTTTTTTTTTAATACTTCCAGAATTGTTCCCTAATTCCTATCTGAACCGCTTGTCCCTTCCTGTTAAAGGATATAGTTTCAATTTAGTGTGGAAATTTGCTGTAAATAAATTGAAGCTCCTATGGTAGCTAGTCCTTATTAACCTTTTATTTTTAGTGTTGTACTGGAAACTCATATCACCCAGCTGTCAGGGTTATAATTGAAAGTTATGAGACCATAGTGAGGAGCAGGCAGTAATTCAATTACAACAAATATCTTTGGGTTTATGGTGCAGGGCTAAATTAAATGTCATTATTCACTGTCTCTAATGGAAATCAAAAGGAAATCAGATTAGAGCATTTGTGAAAGAAATCACTGAGTGATCCTTAATGAAGAAATAACTGTCTAAAACAGTGTACTGTGCTTTACTTAGCATATTCATGACTAATTGGAATTGATCGTGAATCACACCAAGCCTGATTTATTATCGCTTAACGCAGCGGCTAATTCATCACTTTTATTCCTTATAACCTTATTTTTTCATAGCTAAAGGGAAAGGGCACTTCGTTTTCCAGATTTAAATATAATTTCTGTTTGAAAGATGTTCTGATTTGCAAGAGAAGTTGTTTAAACGCTGCTTAAATTCCTCCTGACAATTTATGCTCCTTTGGGGGGGGGGGGGGGGGAGCGGTGGGGGGACTGTGAGGGGGGGCTTGGGGAACACACACAAGGAGATTTCCTGTGAGGATTTACAACCATAAAAAAATATATATTATTGTTGCTAAAGCATGATGGTATTTTGCATGCTCATATTTGAAATCTATTTTATATATATATATATATATAAGTCCCTAACCGTCGGTTAAAAGGAGAAGCATTGCATGTTGTTAATAGTCGCGTATTGCTCGCCCGGAAAGCCCAGGCTTGTGCCGCGTGTTTCAGGGCAGGGAGGCGGCGGGCACCCGGCCCGGGATGCTGGGGGGAGATGCCGGGTTAGGGCGGCGAGGCCTGAGCTAACGACAAGCCGTCGGGGAACGAGCAGTCCGTCGGTCGGTCCGCACCCGCGGCGCGCCGCAGCGCCCCTCTGCGCGCTTCCCCCCCCCGCCCCCGGCCACCTTAGGCAGGGAAAATAGTGCTTCAAATCAGAGAAGGCCAATTCCTACTTAAGAAAATCACTGAGGTACCCGAGGTAATTAATGCCTTTGGAAGCCTTTCTTTGCACTAATTACTCCGTTGTAAATGACCATCATTAAGGCAATTGAAGAAAGCTTGAAGGGAAAATTTGATGTAGGAAGTGCAGTTAGTATTAATTAACCGTATGATCTCTTGGCAAGTGCAAGAACATCAAAGGTTGTAGGTGTTTACTTAGCTACAAGATTTTGTCAGCGGTGAAAGTCAATGTTTGTCCATATTCGGGAGGTTTCGGTGGAAGGATAAGGCCCCGCACAAGATTTTTTTTGGTCTGTGCCTCTGACGGCCCGTTGGGGAGAGCTGCTAAACCGAGCACCTCGGAAGGGGGACCGCAATGAAGGTCTGAGGTGCCTCTGAGGAGAGGCAGGGGAGGCGCGGCGGCCGCCGCGAGTTCTGCGCTTGTTCGAGTCAGAGCGGCGGGAAGCGGGGCAGGGTTCCTGGCTTCACAGGCGTTCCGCGGGCAGGGGCACGAGCGCTTCTTTACATCACAGCCTGCAAAGGTGTTGCTCATGTCTGTCCAGAGGTCTGAGAAGCGGGGTTGATTTTCATTTAACGTTTGAGGGACGGGGACCGATTCAGACCCAGAGACCTTCACTGTTTCCAAGCCCAGCTCAGAGAGCAGGGGGTCTGGTCGCTTAGGGCCCGGACCCTGGAGTCTGACTCGGCCCTTGCTGGCTGTCCCCAGGACGTTTGAAGTGTGACTGGAAAGAGAGTGAGGGTTTCAAGGGCCTGCGTGTGGGCTTACTTTTAGTGTTTGTGGGAACGGCCCCTCGCTGCAGAGGGATGGCGCAAAGACCGCCACTGCCCGCCCCGGGGGCCTCGGATGCTCGGTGCGAAACGGCCGGCTCCCCGGTCTCCCCGGCTGCGAGGGCGCTTATGACGTCTTAGGTTCAGCTTCCGATGAGAAACCACACCAAAGAGCAGGACACCCTCTCCCTCCCCCAAGCAGCCCCTCGCAGCACGCAGGGGAGCTCACTCTGCCCCAACGAGAGACCTCAGCAAAGGTCGGAGTGTGCGGAGTCCTTCGCCGCTCCCTTCCACCCCTGACCCCTGAGACAGTCCCCTCTTAGCAGCTGCCTAGTCTACCTCCATTTTTTTGTTGTTTTGTTTTTGTTTGCGTTTTCTTTTCACAGGTCTGGTTCCAGAACAGGAGAGCAAAGTGCCGAAAGCAGGAAAACCAGATGCATAAAGGTAGGTAAAGGGGTGCGGGCCGGTCGGTGGCGGGGGCTGGGCAGGGGGTGGCAGCCGCGGAGCCCCGGGGATGCTTTCGCCGATCACCCGGCCCTGTCTCTCCCCGCAGGTGTGATCCTGGGAACCGCCAGCCATTTAGACGCCTGCAGAGTGGCCCCCTATGTGAATATGGGAGCCCTGAGGATGCCTTTCCAACAGGTAGTTAGCTCCGGTTTTATTTTCCTTTCCCCCGGCAAGCTCCGACCCCCTTTCGTTTGCACGGGAGGAAGCCGGACACGTTTACAAGTGCCATTTATATAGAAGTTGGCACGTATTAAAAACAGGCTGTAAAACTTCGTGAAGGAGCTGCCGGGAGCTCAGCGTCCCTCTGGCCCGGGAAGGGGGCCGAGCCGGGGGTCCCGCGGCCCCGGGAGGTGCCGCTGGTGCTAAGAGCCCCCCTCCCGCCCCGCTGCCGTGCGATGGGCTGGCACATGGCCCCAGGGCCGCCCGCCGACGTGGCAATGGCGAGCTGGCCTCCCGGGGGCGCATCGCCTTCCCAGGGCGGGGAGGGCCGGGGGTGCCCGGGCAAGCCCGTCAGCACCCCGCGGGGATGGACCGGTCCGGTCCCGTCCCGTTCCGACCCGCGCCAAGGGGCTTCGGTCTCCTCCCGGCGCCGGGAAGCACTGCGGGAGGGAGGGTCTCTCACAGCCAGTGGGCGACACAAAACTGTGAGGGTTCTTGCGGAATCGTCCTCCCCGTCCTTCCTAGGCGGGCTGTCGGGGCCTGGCCTTTTCCGATGGAGGCGGCCGCCCACGAGCTGGGGAGGCTTCTCCTGGACGCGCTGCCGCCGTGCCGGCCAGTCGGGACCGGGGGCTGTAGCGGAGCGCACCGGCGCCGCTGCGGGGCCCGGGTCCTTACCCCAGCGAGGCGCATCCCCCCGGGGGAAGGGCTCTGGGGGAAACCTGGATGGGAGGCGTGAAATTCCGTCCCGCTTCCAGCCACCCCCCTCCCCGCCACCGCCGCTTGTACACTTCCCCCCCCTCCCCGCTTTTTTTTTGTGTCAATTAATCGGGGAATCGATTTTTCCCAGCCCAAAGGGACCCTCCAGCACCTTCTCCGTCTCAGAGACACGTGGAGCTGACAGATTAATTGTATTGATTTTTAAAAAGACATATTTGGACCAAAATAATTAAATACATAAATAAACTCACCCCCCACCACCACCCCTCCCCGAACCTACCCGGAGCTGAAATCTCTCAGTCAACCCAACGTGTTTGTGTAGGTCGAGAGAGCTCCAAAGCAAACACCGACCCGGGGTATAAAGGACCCGTGGCCAAAGAGTTTTTAGCAAGGTATAAATAAACTCCCCTGGAAAAAAAAAATTAATAAATTAAAAAAAAATATAGCTATTTAGCACTTGTTGGCGCCCGTGCGTTGGGCCGCATATATTTATATATTTATTTATTTATTTTAATTATGTTTTTTTTACATACGAGGAGGTTTAAGTACGTGCCTGTGCCCCCCGGTCGAGTGCGGAGCGGAGATTTGCTGCGCTGGCGCGCCCGCCCCGCCCCTGCCCGTGGGGGGGCTCGCGTTAACAAGTTGCTCTTTCAGCCGCCGGTTTGCCGGGAGGGGTCGAGGCGGGGCGGAGGGTGCGCGTGTGTGTGGGGACGGGACGGGACGGGACGGGGGAGCGGGTCGGTGGGTTCCGCGGGCGCGGGGCTGACGCCGTGTCTCTGCCGCCGCCGCCCAGGTCCAGGCGCAGCTGCAGCTGGAGGGCGTGGCCCACGCGCACCCGCACCTGCACCCGCACCTGGCGGCCCACGCGCCCTACCTGATGTTCCCGCCGCCGCCCTTCGGGCTGCCCATCGCCTCCCTGGCGGAGTCCGCCTCCGCCGCCGCCGTGGTGGCCGCCGCCGCCAAGAGCAACAGCAAGAACTCCAGCATCGCCGACCTGCGGCTGAAGGCCCGGAAGCACGCCGAGGCCCTGGGGCTCTGACACGCTTCAGCCCAGACGAGCCCACCCCACCCCGCCCCGGGTGCCCGCGGCGGGCGTGTGTGTGACCCGCACGGACCGCCGCTCTGACCCCCCCCCCCCCCCCCCCATACTCTTCCTCCCCGAGCGCAGGGCAAGCAGCGGGAGCTCCGGGCAGCCCCTCTGCCTTCTCCCGTTCTTGGCTTTGTGCGTGGGGGTATTTTTGTTATTTTGGTTTTTTTTTTTAATTATTATTATTTTTTATTATTTCTTTCCCCTTTCCCCAAGGTCTGCGAGCGCTCGGCGGCAGCCGCTCCCCGCCGCTTTTCCTCGCCCTCTCGCTCCCCAGAGACTTGGCGGCCGGCGAGGAGTGGTGGTGGGGGATAGCCGGGAGAAGAGGGAGATGCCCGGCGGCCGTTGGAGGCCGTTGGCGGCCGTTGGTGCCCGTGTGTGGCCACGGTGGGGACTCTCCACCCGCCGCGGGGTGACAGCGCCTGGCCCCCGCCTCGGGCACACGCATACACACACACAGACACACAGACACACACAGACATTCACTCACACGCACCCACGAGAGACTCCGCGCAGGATAAAGTAGGTGGGAGGAAAGGAGAGACAGAGAGGAGAGTTAAAAAAACAACCACCCAACCCCACAAAAACTAAAAACCCACAAAAAAGGCAAAAAAAACACACCACAAAAAAAAAAAAGAAAAAAAGGAAAAAAAAAAAAAGACCCCACCCCAAGAATGGATCTCTAAATTATGTTAATCTGTGAACATTGGGGACGCTTTGGATTTTTTTTTGACCCTGGCAAAAAGTGATCGCTCCAGCATAACGTCACCTGCTGCTGTCAGTTCCGCTACCTTGTGCATGTGTCTAACTAAACGCGTTTTGAAGATCAGAAATATATTAGAACGAAACTAAACAAAAAACAAATAGTAATAATAATAAATAATAAATCCTTGGGGCTGGTCTCCATTAAAGATGACATTTCTTTGTTGCCAACAGTATTATTTCACTGCCATGAATCTCTTCCATCACTGAGGAGCTGCTGCTGCAGAACTGGTTTGAATTTAAATGTGGAATTTCAGATCTGAGGCAAGGCAGTTTTGTTTTGGGGTTTTATTTTTTTGTTTGTTTCCCCCTTTTCTTTCCTTAAAAGAAAAAAAGAAAAAAAAAAAGAGAAAAAAAAGCAGCAATAACAAAAAAGTGTGCGTCTCAAATGGCTATGTCCTTCGAAAGGAGAGAGACTAGGATTTACTAATCTTTAGTGATAACTTGAAAGATGGGAACAATAAGAAATGCACCTGTTTTGCCAGAACCACCTGAACTCGATGAGATGCATTGTGCCATAGAAACAGGTCAAGATTTTTTTTTTTCCTGATTTTTTTTCCCCAAAGATGTCTGGATCTTTGAATCAAAATCTCGCTGTTTTACATGACGTAGAAAGAATGACTTGTACAACAAAGATGGACATATGGTTTTAAGGCATAATACTGATGCAGCATTAATTTTAGTGAAATGCAATTAAGTGCAGTAAAGTGCAATACTGTAAATATTATAGATTAAAAAAAAAAAAGCCGTACTTATTCTGTTAATAACCGATTCTGCAAGAACCATAACTTAAGTCCTTTATGCTCAGACTGGTGCATTGCAGCTCCTTGCCAAAATGACAGTCCGAGTCTTCTGTGAATGGGTAAAGTTATATGTATCACATATGGGAAAGGTAGATGCCATGATTTCTAGTTGAGTTAATGTGCCATATTTCTGGGAAGGAAACTGAAATGTCTGTATGACACTTTCACAACAGTAATTTTAAGTACAAACCAAACCAAAACCCAACAAACAAACACAAAAACCCCCAAGATACAGAAATGTTTTGTAGAGGTGGACAAGTTCAATATTTGGCCATTTTGGGTTTTACCTGTGATTTAGACACCAGGTCTTAAGCTAATGCTTAAGCAAAACAACTGGTGTAAGCCCTGAAAGGATGGGGAGTAGGGAAATCCTTTAAATTGTATTATCAAAGTTTTTGGGTTTACTGCCCCCTCCCCCCCGCCCCCCCCCTTACTTTTTATGCTATTCACTTACATGTTTTTTTTTTTAATTTAAAAAAAAAATTGGTGGGGAGGAGAGAGGAAGGTACAAATATTGGTCTTGTCTGCATCTCACAAGATAGTTATTTGTTGCCTTTGTTATCAAGGCCTGTGTGATGAAAGGTAATCCTCTCAATAGTACCATTACTAAGCCTGCTTTTTATGTCTCGTTTAGCAATCCATTGCTAGTTTTGGCTTTTGCTGTTATTTATCAAATCCAAATATTACTGTAGGACAAAAAAAAAAAGAAATCACGCTGTAGATTTTAGAGACTTGTCTTCTTTTTTTGTTTCTCCTTCAAGTTTTGATATTTTCTAGCAAGCAAAGTTTCTGGAATGTCAATGTTGCGCCATTTCCCTTCTATTTATTACGTGAGAAGTAGTTATATTTTGGATTCGCTAGAGCTGATAAATGCTACCTGCCTTTTCTATGTCTCTGTGAAAGCTCAGTACCTTTTCAAAGCAAGGCCAAAATAACAAGATAGTGTTACTTGTTGCTGAGAAATATGACAAAAATCTCAGGCTTTAACAATTCTTATTGAAACAAAACATTACCTAGAAAGTAAACTGTTATTCGTGATGATGTATGAATTTCTGGCTAAAATAAGAAATGATTGGAGTGGTTTCAGCATTTCTAACATGCAGATCTGAAAGATAATAAACATTACTACAGAGATGCTTTAGGCTGTAACAAGTAACCTTGTTGTACTGGATACCCACAGCCATTGCAGGAGAATTTGATACATGGTGTTGGAGACCAAAGGCATAGAGCTTTTGGTTGAACCAGGACTGCTTGTTACCTGTGGTGTAATTATTGCCCTTTCAAGTCCTCTTTTGTGAGTTTAAGAGAGGCTTATGTGATTTTTTTTTTTTCAGTCCTGTGCTGGACTTTCACAAAGGAGTGATTTTAACTCTCAAACAATTCAACAGAACGAGCTCATTTGAAACTGTAGGTTTGGGACCTGAATTTTCTCAGACACCTTCCAAGTGAGGCTGTGAAGTGCTACCTACCAAACTTAAAGAGTGTTACAACATGCACGTATGGTTTGCACCCACCTCATATTGGAAGGAATAAATTTTCCACCTTTGCTGTTCTACTGGGCACCAGCACAGCAAAAATGCTTGTAGATTTCTGAGAGAAATCTTGCTACACCCAGCTTGTGTATTGTGCTCAAAAAAAAATAGTGGTAACATGAATACAGGCCCTTGTTAAGTTGCAAGAAGGCTGGCAGTGTAGCATACGTCTTTCTAGAAGGAAAAATTCTTCCCGTTTCTTCTGATTGCTTTCAATGGATGTCTCAAGGACAGCCTTGCCCTCTACCGCAGAAGGGAAGAAGGTGGCAAGATTTATCAGCTTAGCCTGTTTTGAAGGAGGAACCATAGATCAGCCTGGGGAAAGGGGCAGGGTGTTGCTGTGAATCTACCAAAGTGCTTGATGCTGCTCTTGCATTTCATTTAATACGAAAGGAAATGAAAAGGAGCCCTGTGCAAGGGCTGTAGCTGAAACTGGTTCTGCTTTGTTTATTTCTCCTATGGGCCAACTGCATCAGTGGTGGTAGAAAAACTTTGCCTTGTTTTGGATGATACATGCAGATGGCCTCTTCTTCTTGCCAGTCTTACATCATTAGGAAGAAGCAAGGAGTCCTACCTGGGTTACCACATACTGGACTGTACTTTTTACAAAGTGTAAGTCACTGTGGCTCCATTCACCATGTGGAGCTCCAGTGATCCATACAGGTTGAGAATCTGGACCAAAGCATCTACTCCATCTCTGTTAATGTGTGGTCTCTTTTTTTTTTTTCCCATTTCTTTTATTATTCTTCTTGAGGATGTTGGAGGTTAAAGATAAGGCAGTCAAGGTCCTGAGGTGCTTATTAGAGTTTAAAAGTATTGTAATTGTTTTAGATTCTCAGGCATGCCAAGCCTCATTTGTTGTCCATCATCATTCAGCCTGATCTTCGTCTAATCTTTCACTTGAGAAGTGTGAGATTTCCAGTATCAACAGATCAGTGGCTGCTTGGAGGAATTCCCTCAGAGAAGGCCTTCTTTTAATGTATGTGGATTGCTAAAGAACCTTCCTCAAAAGTTTGGTCTGGTGTTTAAAAAATAACCTGAATGAATGCCAAATGAATAATGCTGTTTATAAACAAATCTACAAAAAAAAAAAAAAAAGGCTTTATCCCTTTATCCATTACATGGGCCCCTTTATAATGGAAAAAAATAGAAAAATAGTATCTGCTTTTTTTTTTTTTTAACTGCCAAATAAGCTTAAATACGTCATCCATTTACATCAAAATAGCAAGCTGACTCCATGGTTCATTTTTATTGACTTGGAAATGTGTGAAAAAAATAATACTGGAACTTTTTTTGCTTAGTAGGGTCATATAGATGTAGTGACATTTTTGGTTAATATCATAATACTTAGCACTTATATAATGTTTATTTGCAAAGCACTGTATAAATGTTTATTATTTAATCCTCAACCATTATGAAGTAGGTAAGAATTATTATCCCCATTTATGTAGAAATTAAGGCATATAAATCAAGGGCTAGGCCCCATGACCCACTGTCAGCACTATATTGCTTTTGGTTTTGTCATATAGCAGCAAACCCCAGATCATAATCTGACATGAGCTCTGTGGTGCTAGGCACCTTTCAAAACTGTAAGTAGCAGAGGCCCCGTTTCAAGAAACTTAAACTCTGCACCTGACTTCAGCAAAAGTCCTAAAGGGAACATGGAATGTGATTTGGAGTGGCAGAACATGTCTGTGAGTTATTTCCACAGAACACAAAGTCACTGCCCACTCGTCTGACTCCACACATCAGTGGGAGTTTGGCTGCTTCTCAGTGGGGCTGAATTGCGGCTGGTCCTAAGGTGAAAACAAAAAATTGGAGTTCCCAACAGCATGCACAAATTGCTAGAAAACCTCAATTTCCAACTTCCCCTACTATAAATTTTTCACACAGACCAAGTGTGGTGATGTCAATTCCTTGCATGCTTTATATCTTTTACTCCTATATTTGCCTATAAAGTAATAATGACATGATTTTGAATTGACATAACATTGGCACGTTGGGACTGTTGACTTGCATACAATAGTCCTGTGGAAATCCAGATCCCTAAGGCAAACCCAAATTATGATTTTTTTTTTTTTTTGTGACAAGAAATACTCATGTTCTCTGCTCTTTTAAACGTGTTAGGCAAAATAGTTTGTTTCTTTTTTTTTGAAGCAGATAATTTTAGGTTTTGGAGACATTATTGCTTTGGAGGTGGCAGGCTCTTCCCCCCTCCAGTCTGAGGAAAAAGTTCCAAGTATGGGAAAAATAGATTACACATCTTTCTTAGAAATGTGTTTATTTTTATAATATCTAATGATCCAGGTGGTGTCCTTGTAATTGCTAATTGTACTCAACTTTTAAAATGCACACAACCAACATGGTTGGATATTTGTTGCGTTCCTGGTTAAAAAAGATGGTCAAAATGCCCCCCTCCTCATCTGTAAGCAACCTACTGACCCCAGTATATTGTTTTCTTTCCCTGATATGAGAGAATTCCCATGGTTAACAAGTTTCCAGACAGCTATGGCTAACGTGGCAAGGGCTTTTCATTCAGTCACTGGAAAAATCTCTACTGGTTGCAGTAGGAAGTGGTAAGGCCAGAGAAGGCCTGGTATTGCTTGGAAACGAACAAAAAAGAAATGCTGTGTGCTACAGAGTGTGATCTCCTCTCCCCAAGAGAAGAACAGAGCCTTCTGCTTCATGACTCATACATTTCCAAGCCATATCTTTAAAAGGTGCAACATGGGTTCCATCAGTGTAACTATGGAAATAATATTATAACTAACTAGCCATTAACTATGGCTAATATTATATTGGTTACTTTTGTTTGTTGGCCTTTCTAGCCAAGGCCACAGGCTTCGGTGTTTGAGGCATTCTTCAAAAGTGGTGTGATACCAGATATCCCTCAAATTTTCTCTGTTAGACATACTTGATGCTGACAGTTGGTGCCTAATTTTAGTAAATCAGCCTAGAAACATGCTGATTTCAAATTAATAGTTGCAACTTGACACAGTTCATACACCTTATATTGAAAATTGATATTTAACTAAAATCAGTTGAAGAATGTAGAAAATATCAGATTTTGAAGCGGAAGATATTTATTGAAAGGCAATACTTTCATGAATCTAGGCTTATGGTATGTATTAATTACATCAAAGACAGGCAAATATCTCTGTTTCTTTGTATTAATGTATGTGGATGTTTTATTTATTTTTTTGTTTGAAAATTTCTAAATGTGTATTATTTTAATTATGTTGAGTGTAAATTTGACAATGCTTTGCATTTATTTTTATATTTTTTAAACCTGTTGCTTTTGCAAAACTATGAGCAGCCAGTATGATTTGCAGTACCATTGCATCATTTGGGTTATATACACATAGTGTGTCTGAGTTTACAGACATTTCAGGGATTGCTAAAATGAAGAAGAAGAAGAAGAAGAAAAAACAAATCTCCAAAACCAAACTCATCTTAAAAGTTTGTACCCCTTTGTTATTGTGGAAGAGAAAAACAAACGAGCAAACAACATTTTTTTTTAGGTTTCGGTTATGCCAGCATGCTCCTACATGAATTCACCAGACATGTTGAGTTCCAGTTTCAGAGTGTATTATGTTGAATCACATGATATGAATGTACATCTTGTAAAAGTGAGATATGAATAAACTTATAAATATTTGTAATCATGTGTTAACAAATACCCAAAATAACTACTACCAAAGGGACTATTAACAACAAGGCATTCCCCTTCCCCCCTTCGCCCCCCCCCAGCCTTCCCCTGTAAAAACAGAACTCTTTCCTCTGTGTTTGATGTGTTTTCTTTTTTAAGCAACTTAGTTTCTCCTTGCAAGGAATGAATGCAATGCATCTTAGTAGTCTTTCTACTTGTGGATCTCTCACTGGCTTCTGCGTAAGTTTTACAAAGGAAGTTATAGCTTAATGATGACTAATCAGAAGCTACTTTTACATCCCATCTTCCAGTATGATTTTTTTTTTGTTTTGTTTTCTTTGGTATCCTATTTTTATTGTTTTTAAAGGATTGATAAGTTTTCCTTAGTGTCAGGAGTTTTAAAAGAGTCTTCACAGTGGAACCATCTAGGGAACGCATTTGATGGCTCCGAACTCTTGTCTGTTCAGATCAGTAGGCCTGGCACTTGATCAGCCTCTTATTTTTTTGTCGATTAAGGAACTTTTCCATGTCCCTGCTTGTCAGTATGCTAGATGTCATTTTCTCCTATAGTTTTATTCTTTCTAGTTTTAACCTGACATTCTGATGTTGCAAAGGATACCCAAGGAATCCTCTTGTTCCCATGCGCTGTGTAGTTTGATCAACAGCACCAAAGCAAACCGGGCTAGTGGAAACCTCTCTGCTAGGTTACAGTCTGTGGATCAGGTTCTAAACTTGTGAACTAGTCACAAGGGTTAGGTTAGGCTTGTCCTGTTTGAAAGCAAATTTGTCTGACACATATGTTGCATTTAAACTTCAAGAGGAGTAATTCCAGCCCTTCCCCCAAATCCTCCTGGCACGTCTTTATTCATTCTTGTCTGCAGCTGGCTGTGTGAGTTGAAGTCAGAACCTGTACATAGCAACTTTTCTAACCTTGCATTTTCTGCAAGTATTTGCCTCTGTTGGAGCTCTGACCTGGAGCATAGCTGGCAAGGAGTTTGTATGATATTCCCACATCACCTCTAAGCCAACACCACAAACTGATGTCCTGTTTTTCCTGTCATTAACTATGCAAGAGACAAGCTCTCATAGGAAAATTAATCCTTTCTTTCTGTATCTCAAAAGTACGTGGGCAGTGAATAGTTGTCGGTAGTAATGTCTTAAATCTTAATGATTTAAGAGCAATCAGAAAAATTACAAAGCGATAACAGCAGATGCTGAAAGTTTAGTTTCACCAGAAGACCGTCTAATAGCACTCTATAAATACATATGTTTTAACACTCTTACTCTTTGTCTGTTCATACTCAGGTAAGATTTTTAAAAGAGCGATAGGAGCTTTTGGCCATTTGGTTGTTAGGAAGAGAGGGATTTTTTCCCCCCTCTTCATTTTTATGAATTAGCATGGTTTTCCCATGGCTGCTTGGCCTATTACTTTCTGAAATTGCTGACAAGTTCTGAAAGAGGTTTACTCTCTCTTGT
Source organism: Gallinula chloropus (assembly GCF_964237585.1). Classification (NCBI taxonomy): domain Eukaryota; kingdom Metazoa; phylum Chordata; class Aves; order Gruiformes; family Rallidae; genus Gallinula; species Gallinula chloropus. The sequence goes on along the minus strand of NC_140085.1, from coordinate 140,537,268 downwards.
CTTTGGGTATATTTTTCTTCTTCTTTGCATGAAAATTGATTTTAATTAAAAAAAAAATACTTCGACCCTATTGCCATCAGGTTTTTTGGCTACTAATTCTCCTTGTAGGGATCTGAATTGAATTGGATAAGAATAAACACACTAACATAATAACATCCTTATGAACTGTCAGTAAAATTTTACTTCTTGAGTAGCTTCTCTCTCAGACTATTATTTTGTAGGCTGCAAACATCTGAAAAGAAACCTGTGAGGAGCTACACAGGAAACAAGACTGAGTATCTGCTGGCATGAATACCTACGAACTGTGGAAATTTTACCACTCTGTGTGGTTCAGTTCTGTATTGCTTGCATATTCAAAACTCCAGTTAAAGTTAGAGAGGAATCTGTATACTTTAAGTCTGCAGGAGCAACCACAGAAAGGCAGATCTATGTTCAAGGACCACATGTAAGTGACTGGAGATTGGACAACAGAACAAAAGGAAATGTATGTAATTTCATTTCCCTGAATCAAATACTCAGACTTCATTATCAGTATGATCAAAGGTAATGATCCTACTCTTACATTTAATTGCTGGTTTATAATTGCTACCAAGAGGCTATAAAAATACAGGGTAAGAAAACTGGATCCAAAAAAGTGTCTTAATGCCTCACTCTAAAGTTAGACTTCAGAGGGATTTAAGCACTTAGTTCCAAAACCTTAACACAGGACTCTTGGCTGCTTCTCAAACTCTACTGAAGCCCGAGGGCTGCAGGTCCTCTAGTTCCACACACTGAATTTCTCCATAAGTCTCATGTTCTCCTTTTGTGTGTGCCTGGCACCTGATAGATCTCTGTGGCTGGGAGGCTTGCTCCCTGTTTAGACTGATTGAGTTACAGAAACTAGGCATCTGTTTCATCTTGCTTACCTTCAGATGTTTACAATTCAGACATCTACATCAGAATTTGCCAGTGTAAGCAAGCAGACAATTTTAGCAAATAGACCTTCAGTCACTGTATTAAGGGTGTGCCTCAGAAACAGACTAGCTCAGATGTGGTCACCTTCTCTGTAGACATCTCTCTTTGGACAGACGTGTCAAATCCCATGGCAGGTATCTTTCCCATACTCCCTTCTTGTCCTCTGCTGCACAAATGACAGCAGTTCCACCACTTTGTTTTCTTTGTCAGAGGAGATTCCCTTTTGCAAAATGACCCCGTGTCTAGTAGATTCACACAGGAATCTACAGTGTGGCTTTTCCTGGATTCTTCATCTGACTAGATGGCGTAACTGAAAAGTTAGAGCTCTTTGTCCTGGAGAAGTACTAGCAGAACATGCTAGGTGTGGATCTCTAGGAATGAGTTGACTGTAGCTGATGTCACCCTGATGGCATAGCAGGCACATGACCTATCTGCTCTATGACTTCTGTTCTAACTGGTTTTCCTGATGTGTTTTCAGATATTTTGGTCAACTGAAGTGCAAATTGGTTTTCTACAGATTCTTGGGGGAAAAAATAAATTCCGTAGGTGGGGCTCAATACAATATTTGAATATTTTCCAAATATATCAGCTTTGCACAGCAAAGTTCCTAGATTTCATGAAGTTTCCAATTTTCCTCTATTCCTGGTTGCAAAAAGACCACTTGAGAGGAGGGATATAGATGTACATATATAGTTAAACATTAATTAAAAAATACCTCAGAAGTTGACAGAATTCAAATTGCCTCAGAATTCAGATAGCCTTAGGGTCTTCACTGAAGCAATGTCATATGGTTCCACCTTATATTGCCATGTACCTTCTTGCCACAGGACCTCTGTCGCAGTTGCTGCATGAGGTAGCATGCTCAAGGAACGAACTGGGTCTGTGAAGAGAATGATGGAGTATTCTTCATTTGCATGAGATACTAGTAGGTGTCCGTATGTAGGCAATGAGCGAAAACACTACCAAGAAAATCTAAGTTTGGCATCATCGTTAGCACAGTTAATGATCATGTAGGAGAAGTAGGTCTATCCTGCTACAGGCTTTCAAGCCGATATATTGGAGGTGGTAAGACATTTCCAGGATATCACTGAATGTGTGCTTTCTGTTTTCTGGGAGTTGAAGTCACAAGACTGGGAGTCTGATGCACAGAAATGCTTGGTGTTGACTGTCACAACTTTAGTTAACACAAGCTATGCAGGTTTGGGACTTTGAGGAAAGGGGCAGCATTGCGTAGGCATGTAGATTCATGCAATATACCTTTAACTTGTCTTACATCAGGCAGGTCATTGTGTCTTTCTGCTTCAGCCTATAAAATGGGCTTAATGACACTCTGCTAATGTGTATGTAGGGATGACACATTCAATCTAGGGGGACTGTGACCATAAATTCATTAATCTTTATAGTACACCGATATGCTACGTTTGCAAGCATCATCACAAAACCCATGAGGCAACAAGTAACTCTGTATTCAATGCAATGTTCAGAGGGTGTGCAGTAAATAAAGCATGAAGATAAAGAGAAATATTGAGCAGCTGCTGTATTCACTGAACACTGTGCACTGAATAAAGCTGGGGTCCTGTGGAAAAAAAAAAAAAAAAGACTTATGGTATAATTAAGGAATGTATCATCATGTGTATACACATGGGAGTAGAATTCGATTCCACAGTAAATGCCAGTAATGGCACTTCCTGACTTTTGGGTGTTTAATGAATTAATGAACACTTAGTTTTTTCAGCTTTAAGAATCTTTTCCTTCAACATTTGCATACGCAATAGTCTGTAGTTATCCTTTCTTTTCAAATTAAAAATAAAAAGCCAGATTGCATACACTGTAGAAACACTAAGACTGGGACACTGGACTCTCTGCTGAAGCCTAGAGATCACCTGATCCACCAAAGAGCCTATGCTAATAGGAAGAGAATGATGATTATGGTGTCCTGAGCTTAGATACAACCAGAGCAAATGACCAGTCTGAAGGTGTGTAGAACTTACAAAACATACAGGAGACTATCACGTGGGCATTGGAGCCCTCTGATATGAAGGATGGTTGAGGGAAAAGGGTTTAGAGCCTCTTCTGATTAGAGATCAGTAAGAGGTAGATTCTCAGCTCACATAAGCTTTCAGTGCAGCGTGAGTCTTTGCTTAATAGTAAAGGATGAGAAAGGCTCGCAGATATAAACTGTGGCAATCAGACTGCCTGTACCTTAGGCCAAACGATATTTTGACTTGTGAAAAACAGTCCCAGTCCCCTTTTGTATTCATTCCATCCAGATGCATTCCAGTGTACCCTACACATTGTGAGGTGTTCTCCATCATCACTTATGATCCGGTGCTGGTGTTGCTGGATATGTAATTGTTCAGAACATGGAAAGGTCTGGACTGCAATGGAAACTAAGCTTGCTCAGAGCAAGGGGAACAGCCAGGAAATGCAGAAGCTGGCCAAATCCAAAGTAATTTCATTAGGAAATGCACAAGTTCTAACCTGACATTAGTGGGTGAGATGAATGAATGTTTTATCACTGGTTGACAAATGAGGTCGTTCTTCAAGGGCTAATTTAGTTTATACCATGTTTGCCAAGGACTCTGAACATGTATATGTATATTTGTGGATGAACTGACTTTTCTGTGTAACTGAGCCCTAGGACTATTGATCATGACAAAAAGTTTGCAGGAGGTGCCAGCCATTATTAATATAGAGGGATTGCTACTGCTCATCCTGTGGTTACTGTCTTTGCTATAAAGGGAAGGCTGTAGTGTTGGTAAAATATTGAGCAATTTCGCAATGTGCTAGAATTTCAATAGGGTCTGATTTTCTGGGAATGTTTATTTCTGGGCCTCATGCACTTTAGTGTTTGAGACTTAAGCTGTTACAGAAGCATGTGCTTTTGCAGGCCAGTGATGGGCAGAGATACATTTGCTGGTATAAATAGATTCCTATGGCTTTGGAAAGTCCTGCTTGGGGTTGCCATGGACTGGGAGCCAGGGCCTGAACAAGTGTTGGTCTCATGGGAGCCCTTCTGCTTATTAGAGAGGCACATGATGCAATATCATGGTCTTAGAATTGTTTGTGCTTTCATGCTTGCTGCTAAAGAATTGGGTAGTTCAGTTAGGAAATGGAGCATGTCTAGGCCTTGAATGGTGTTTAATGCCTTTTCTTTGAGGAGGGTTCAGAATTTATTTTTTTTTCCCATGAACATTCTTCCTGAATAGATGACACACTAGATGATGTTCTGACACCCGGAGTAATTCGATGAACAAGAATAGGGAGGAATTGACGAAGGAGCTGTTGAGTTTGGATCACTTAACTCCTTTAAATATTCGAATTCTAGTTCTTTATCAAAAATATATATGCATCTCAAGAATTTAGAAAATCAGGTTCTCAGACCTACTGCTGTAAATGTATCTTCCTGGGCTTTGCCTCATTAAATTTACCTTGGATCTTGCAACTTTTGTTGTTGTAGAAAGGCACAGCTTTTCTTGCCAAGTAGTTTCCAGCAGACTGTTGTAATTGCTTTATCTGCTTTGTTAGTTACTCAGTGTCTCTTTATTTCTTTTATCTCTATGCTTGCTCTGTCTGATCTTGCTTGGTAACTGTAATCTCTAGTGGTCTTTCTATAAACAGGCTAAAATCAGGTTGCATAAGTTTCCACAGAGTTTTCCAAAAAAATGGTGACAGAGGTCCCTCACTGCCAGACCAAAGCTGGATTTTGAATGAGTAACTGCCATACTACTAACATGCACCACCACACAGCCAGGTTACAAACCAGTCTAGTCTCAGCCTTCCACTTGGATTGTACCCTGTGAAGTTTATAAAGCCTAGCAAGTTATATCTTTTTTTTCTAAGCGTCTTTATGCTTACATGAAGGAAGAGTAATGCTATCTAGGATCTGCAAGCTATCATAGAATATCACAATATATTGCAAACAGAGTTACATCTTATGTTCATTCTGATGTTGGAGTATCTTGCTGGTGGCCACCATTCTGTGACAGTGATTGCTTGTTTTCTGGTGATACTGAATAGGTTCATTTCAGTATTTAAAGCCTTGAGTGGCTCAGGACTTATCTACATAAAAGACCACTTGTCTCTTGATGTTTCTGCTGGTCACTAAAGAACAATTACTCTGAAGGCCTTCCATTGTATAAAGCAGGCCGCTCTCCAAGCATCCTTTGGGATCTACTTCCTGAAGTGGTCCAAAATAGTTCCAGTCCTTTGTTCCATAAGGTATGCTGCAAGGCATGTCTGTCTACTCAGGCTCCTGAGGGTTGATATGGTCTACTTTTGCTCTGTCTCTGTGTTGATTACGCTTTGAGGAAGGGTTCTATAAAAAAAAACAAAAAAAAAGAAAAGAAAATGTTTAAAGTATCCACACATCTTTTACAACACAATGAGGACTGATTACTACTTGTATACTTCACTGTGATTCCACCAAAGGTGCAGGACATCTGTTAATTTATATCCTCTACACTTCTGGCCCTTGTCCTGGGTCTGAGTTATAAGCATCTGTTGATATCTATCTGTGTCCCTGACCATAGCTTGTAGTGGACCTGGATGGAACTTGCATGATGCTTTGTCTGCTCACTTGTATGTACATTGGTGTTTTCTTTTCTGTGGTGTCATTGTATTTTGGCCTTTACTCACCTGCTTTGCCAGTGTAATAATTGACAGAGAAGCAACCTCTGGAAATGTAGTTTCATAAGTATATGTTTTCTTTCCAACAGTCTGTTTCCTTCAGGATTGCTGCATGGACATGACAAGATTGACCCTCAAGGACAGTCTCTTAAGTTCCTTGAACTGTGTGTTATTTTTTTAAAATTGTATATGAGATGTTTGAAAATTACCCAAACTCTCCATGCTCTGAGGACAAGGTTAAGAAGTACCACACAGTTAATCAAATAAAATCCCCCCCAAATTCCACCAAGTCATGGAATGGAAGTTTCTTTTCCAAGCCCCCAGAGGCTGCAGGACTAGAACCCAGGAGGTACAACCACCACACTTTGGGGTACATGCTTTGTATTTAAACCCTTCCCCATCTCCCACATCTTGTTAGTTAAACTCCTTCTCCTCATGTTTTATACATTGACAGGAGTCCCAGAAAGGTCACTCCTTTAAAGGCTGTATATGTACATGCCATGTTGTGTTTCTCAATGTTGAGAATTGCCATCTTTCATGTCACCTAAATGTCTGCATTTTGAGGCAAGATAAGGATTTATCTTTAATAAGAATATTATTTAAAGAGACCGTTATACCTACAATACCTATGATTGGAAAGGACGGCATAGTTTAGCTTTTTGTATGGGGACATAGGAATGAGGAAGAAGTAATGTTTATTTCAGAAACTAACTGTAGCTATGGCAACAGATGCATGCTGTATTTCATCTGGGAAACATAAGCAGCCATGTTAGAAAAGAAGAGGTTATTTCAATAATGGCTTTTCAATAATTCATTGCATGAATTTACAAGTCTAGTTAACAAGTACTGCCATAGTCAAGCTAATGAGTATTAAGTTAATTTTGATACTCAACAGTGATTATTCCTGCAATTAAATAGTCAGGTTAAGGTTAAAAAAAAAACTGCCAGAGAAATATTTCCCAGAAAGCCACTAACAAAACCAAAGTTTGACATTTCTCAATTGGAAACAGGAGACAAACTTTTTATAGCTGTCCTTGCTACCGTTTTATATCCATGGTGTCTACAGCAGGATAACAAAGATTTCTAACTACATGTCTGCAGGCAGAATGGGTTATAGCTGAATATTTATTTGACTAGTACTTAAATACTTACCTAATTCGTAAACATTTGTGTTAGGGGTATGTGGTTCCTACAGGCACATTAACAGAGTTTCTCATTTAGATTGTTTCTTGTTAATAATTCAAAATAGCGTCATCTTTCCAAAGCCTTAGGTGTTGTCCCTGGCTGCTGATTTGCTTTCACCATATCTATCTGAAGCTGTAAGTCTCTTTACCCTCTTGCAATATCAGCTGCTTCAAAAACTGAAGTAAGAGACATGAGAAGGCACTTTATGTCTTTGTTTTTAGTAGTTACAGAGAGCCCAGGCTGCGTGCTAATGATCTCAATAGTGACTAATGAGTATAGAAATTTTCATGCAAGAAGATGTTGAAAAAGACTAAATAGCAGAAGTAAGAGAGAAAGAAAGCCTTTGAACACTGAATCAGACCACCAGCATTAAAACCTGGCAGCAGCAGCCTGGAATTCTCAGGTGAAATTTACACCCCTACAGACTATCAGTATACAATATATGCACCAGCTTAATATTTTAAACATTATTTTAATAGCTGCTAATTTTCAAATTAGCAATTAGAGAGAATCAGGAATTAAAAGGAGGTACAGGTTCTCTGCTATTTCACTGTGAAGGGTTAATTTTACCATGAAAGAAGCATGCAAAGAAAAGCATGTGAAAAGTGAGCACAGGTCTGGCTCAGACATGCACTTTGGCAGCAATTCCACAGCTAAGTTATTGACTGGCTACTTTCTTTGTACATGTACATTTTATGATATCTAACCCAAAATTTACATACAAAATTGGACTGTGCAGATCTGGGAAAGGTTGCACCAGAGCTCCTGATTGACTACTCTAGGTTAGTGATCCTTCCTCTTCATCATCCCCTCTGGAAAATGGAATTCCATTTTATATGCTGGACATGCTTCATGGTGAGCGTGGTGGAATGAGGCTTTTCTTCTTTACATATGTGCCCAGACAGTCTGTAAAGGCCTGAAGGCACCAGGAATGTGATTTCTCACCCTATGAAGGATTACACAAAACTGATCCTTCAAGCACCCTGTCCCCAGTGAGTCTGTTATAATAAAGAGCGTTTTCATTCTGAAGAGATTCACCATTGTAGAGGAAGAATTTAATATATTCAGTTTTTCTGAAGACATAATTTTACCTCCCCTTTCACTCCAAAACCCCTGAGCTAAATATTTGTTTATGTTTGTGAATGTGGTATGTTTTTCTGTTATGCTGGTAGGCCAGCATTTGATTTTGTTCAAATGTTTTGTTGTGACAGAAAATTACATTTATATTTTAAATTTACTGTTGCAAAAAATAAACAGTACAGACAAAATTTTCTGTCCTGACCTACACAGCAGCTCTCAACTCCAATAGTCTGTTCTTCCTGTATGAGGGGAACTCCCATTGATGTGTGGATCTGAGAGGAGAATTTTGCCCTAAGGGCTCAATTTTGCTCTGAGATTGACATATGCATATCATCAAAAATAGAATAATCTATGCATTTGAGGAGCTATCAGCAGCTCCTGTGCAATGCTGTTGCTCTTGGAGATTTCTGACATCCTACTAAAATGTGTGATAGGCTGAGAGATATCCTAGGTCTAATGTTTGTGCTAACAGCTCAGCCCCCAAATAGATTAGGGTGAAACAAAAGGGTGATCTTTCTTTGTTATTGTAATGATTCATATTATGACATCTCAGGCAAATTTAACAGATGCTTTTAATCTTATATCACTTCCTTGAGTAGCTCTCATTCTACGGCCTCCTCAGACATGTAGCCGGTCAGGAGCTGTCTGGCTGCATGTGATTTTTCACATCCTTTGACATTCTCTGAGACCCATTTGCAAAATATGGTATTTTTGATTCTTAGAGGAAAGAATGGGTTACATTTGTCATAAGAATTATAGTTTCACTGGTGAAGAGGTACTTCAGTGCATTTTTGTTCATTGGTGCTCATAAATCTAGAAGAAGTTACTTGAGGAACAAAACCCAATTGCCTCTTCTTCTTCTAGAGCAAGCATCCATCCGTGGTCTTTCTTTCCACCTGTTTTCCTGCTGGTCTGAATAATATGACCTCTTACCTCCAGGGAGCACAACATTTGGATAGAAATCACCAGTACTTCCCCCTCATTTCTGCCACCACATCTGATTCCACTCTTCCATTCCCACTTGTGCTGGTGGTGCGGTTCTGCTCATCTCAGCCACAATTTGTTTCAGGTAACCTTAGCCATCTAACAAGCAAATGCTTAGGCCAAATAAGGTCTCTAGAAACAGTATAGCAGGAGATGGGAACCATGGTCTACAGCTGGATGGGATCAGACTGGGTGAATAACTGGGGCTCAAGGAGCAGTCTTTCTGTGCTTGCTTTCCACCCGCCCCTGTGCCAGTGACACTGTGCCAGCATAGCAACACCTCTTGAACCACTTGTTAGGTGCATGATGCTCACAACTGTAAAGCTGACCACACCTTATCTAGATCTTTGTTACAAGAAAATTTTTAAAAGACTATCCAGAAGGGCACAAAGTTAACTGTCTCTGCAATGTAATAACAAATATCTGTGTCAGCAGTTAGGAGACAGTGTCATGTCACATTAAGTTTCATTCTGCATATTAACTCCACCTATGCTATGATCTGCCCCCTTCTAGGAAGCTGCAGAAGAAAGAGGTTGCTTTTCTTGCCATGCAGCAGGAGGAATGTGTAAAGGTGAGAAAAGGAGCGGACTGTAAAAACATCTACAATTGGGTGCAAGCTGGAGCAGAGGAGGTTCCATAAGAACATAAAGAAAAGCTTTTTCACTGTGAGGGTGGTAGAACACTGGAGCAGGATGCCCAGGAGCGTTGTGGGGTCTCCTTCTCTGGAGACATTCAAAACCCACCTGGACACATTCCTGTGTGATCTAATCTAGGTGATTCTGCTCTGTCAGGGGGGTTTGGACTAGATGACCTTTTAAGGTCCCTTCCAGCCTGACATCTCCATGATACTTGAAGTCATGTCAGTCAGGTGTAGTCCCTAGTGACTGGAAGAGAGGAAACACCATGGCCATTTTTAAAAAGGGTAGGAAGGAGGACCCTGGGTACTACTGACCTGCCAGCCTCACCTCTGTGCCTGGGAAGATCATAGAACAGATCCTCCTAGAAGCTATGCTGAGGCACATGGCGGACAGGGAGGTGATTCGTGACAGCCATCATGGCTTTACTAGGGGCAAATCCTGCCTGACCAATCTAGTAGCTTTCTATGATGGAGTAACTGTATCAGTGGACAAGGGAATTGCTACGGATATCGTCTGTCTGGATTTCTGCAAGGCTTTTGACATAGTCCCCCACAACATCCTTGTCTCTAAATTGGAGAGATATGGATTTGATGAGTGGGCTGTTCAGTGGATAAGGAATTGGCTGGATGGTTGCGTCCAGAGGGTGGTGGTCAATGGCTCAATGTCCAGATGGAAGATGGTGAAAAGAGGTCTTCCTCAAGGGTCCACATTGGGAGCAGCGCTGTTTAATATCCTGCTGATGACACCAAGCTTGGTGGTGAGGTTAGCATGCAAGAGGGATGGGATGCCATCCAGGGGGACCTGGACAGGCTGGAGATGTGTGCCCAGGTGAACCTCGTGAAGTTCAACAAAGCCAAGTGCAGGGTCCTGCACCTGGGTTGGGACAATCGCCATTATCCATACAGGTTAGGAGATGATGTGCATGAAAGCATCCCTGAGGAAAAGGACTTGGGAGTACTTGTGTATGAAAAGCTGGGCATGAGCCACCAATGTGCATCTGCAGCCCAGAGGGCCAGATGCATCCTGGGCTGCATCACAAGAGTGTGGCCAGCAGATTGAGAGAGGTGATTCTGCCCCTCTACTCTGCTCTGGTGAGACCTCACCTGGAGTACTGTGTCCAGCTTTGGAGCCCTCAACACAAGAAGGACGTGGACCTGTTGGACCGTGTCCAGAGAAGGGCCACAAAAATGATCAGAGGGCTGGAACACCTCTCCTATGAAGACAGGCTGATAGAGTTTGGCTTGTTCAGCCTAGAGAAGAGAAGGCACTGGGGGCACCTTATAGTTACCTTCCAATACCTGAAAGGTGCCTATAAGAAAGTTGGGGAAGAACTGTTCACAAGGGCATGTAGCTGTAGGATGAGGGATAATGGTTTTAAACTAGAAAAGGGGAGACTTAGGTTGGATTTTAGGAAAAAGTTCTTCAATATGAAGGTGGTAGATCACCAAGAGGTAGCAGAGGCCCCATCCTTGGAGATGTTCAAGGTCAGGCTTGATGGGGCGCTGAGTGACCTGATCTAGTGAAGATGTCCCTGCTTACTGCAGGGGGTTGGAATAGCTCCCTTCCAATCCAATACATTCTATGGTTCCATGATTCTAAAATAAATGGGATGGCTTGTAGCTCTGAGGCACTGTGTTTGTATAAATATTCTGTTAGTTCTTTAACAAAGGTCAAATGACCACAGTTTGGGAAAGCTGGTTTATGTAAGCAATAACATATTTCGGCTTCAGGGACTGGTTGCAGCTTGAAGTGGGATACAGCTTGGCCTCCATATAGGTGTTGACAATGTAGGTTTCTATTTTAGTTCAGTGCCCAAAACTCCCACTGAAGGGGATGAGGTCTTAATTAAGTCAAAGGAGTCTAGAGCAGATACTTAGGGACTGACTCATTTACAAGTGTGAGATGATCTAGGGTACCTGAGTGTTCCAAGTGAAGCAGTTGGTTTTGATAAAATACTTATGAGAGAGGCAGTTGGCACCTACCAGGATGCACCTGATCGTCTGAATTGGCTGCTGACTGAGCCACAGATTTTCTGATTGAATAGGCTGACACCTCATTCTCTTGTAGACATCTACATTGTTAACACCTAAGTTTAGATATATCTGAATCCTGAACAAAATCTCCATGCCAGAGTCACTGTGCTGTGACTAATTCCTGGAATTTGCTCATGTTGACTATGACATATGATATGGAATTAGTCAAACAAGTTCAGTGGTATTCCTTCTGATTTTGTAATTGATGCTTATCAAAAGCATAGAGACTTCAATAAATACCACAAAGCTTATTTTGTGAATATGGATAGCAATTTGTTCTTACTTGGATGTTTATATTAGTTTGTGTTTTTTTAAAAGTTATTTTTTTAAGAATATGAATATTTACATTCAGTGCACTAAAGTGATTCCAAATGTCTTGAAAATATATTTCCAGCTGTTATGTAAACCTGTGTTCAGGGACCTGTTTTCTCATTATATCACTTGCCTCTCCTCACAACTGCCGTAGTGATTCTGAGCTGCTGCTTGGAGATACAGTATACCTTCTCCACACTCTCACTTTTGTTTAAGGTAAACCTGAGTCAGAAATTACTACTTCAAACCTTTCAACTTCAAAAATGCTCCACCAACATTTAAAACTAATCACAACAATATCCTTCAGTAGGAAATATAACACATTTTACAGGTGGGGAAACTGAGAGAAAGAGATAAAATAGCATCCTGAGGGAGGACATGAAACCCTCAGTCTGCTTCAGGCCACTAAACGTGCTGCCAGGCAATATAGAAATCTATAGGAGCAATAAAGCAACTTGTAGGGTTCTCAAAATCTGAGACTATCAGAGGTAACTCTTACAGTATGCCTACTGTGGGCATGGTCGGTGAGGCAGCTACAGAAACCTCTCATGCAGTACCTGTGGACAGGTGTGATGGTAGGATGCTGATAAAACACTGTCTGATTGTCACACCCTGCACATCAACCTCCTACAATGAAAAACACATGTCTGAAGGTCATACACAAAACATTGATTTTTTGGGAAATAATACCTCAAGATCAACAGATCAGCATATGTGTGGCTGAAATATGGCTTGATTCCTGGAAATGGCATAAATGCCAGACTGTACTTGTTTCTGTAAATCTTTCACACCAGTAGATATAACCATTTGACGGTGGAAATCTCACCTCCTCAAGCCATTGAGGCCAGTAATGAAGTACTCCTGATAGCCACAACAAAATATTGGTACAAGAAAGAAAAATCTGTTACATTTGCATTTATAGGAATGCATACACAAAAGAAAAACCATAAAAGCATAAATTAGAATTTCTGAAGTAGCAGTAACCTGCATTGAGAAAATCCAGCAGGCTAAGAAAAAACCCTAAAGCAAAATAAAACACAAAATACCCAGAGTATTTTCTTACAATTTATGCGATGCAGCTGAGTGCATCTGTAGTGGGCACTCCAGAAATCACTTTTCATTAAATCATACTTTTCCTGGCTTCAGGATTTTTTTTTTCCATATGTCATAAAATAATATTGCTTTGCTCTCTCGGTCAGATGAGCCAAGTACCTTCTCCTGGTGGCAGATGAGACTGCAGGCTGCATCCTGTCTCCCATCATAATATTGGCTTTACTACACAAAGGTAATAGGCTGATAGTTCCCAGAATTGTTGGGCTGGCTAAGGCTGTGCTAAACCCCATCTATGCCTCAGGGAAAACCTTACATGCTTCAGAGGGGACCAGGAAAGAGAGTGAGGGCAGGTTGCCATGGTCAGAAAAATGCCTATTGCTTGTAGGCATCTTGTTGCTTGAGGACCATTCTCTGTTCACTGATGAAGGACCCGGGGAGCGAGTGAGGCTGAATACATTTTCTAGCAAGGCTGTTGACTTGGGTATCCCTGTCGCAAACCCGGGGCTCAGCTCGAGCTTTCTGAAGCATTGTGGGTTGCAGTAGTCTTAGACTGTCAGCAACTGAAGCCTCTTTCCCTGGATCAGATTGCCAGCTGCACACCATCAACATGTTTAGTAACAAGACCTGATACCTTGCATTCCCACTTTAGGGCTGAATTTTGGCTCTGCTGACTGGGGTATGAATGTGATGTGACTCACAAAGGGTCAACTTAGTCAATGGAAGCAAAAATCCGCTTGTGGTCCTCATGTCTACCATGTGCTTATTCCGGCACATGGTTGGCCTATGGCCTCAGCCTTGTTAGGACTAACTTTTCTTCCCTTCCTGGAGCTAACACTTCTGATCAGAGTGTTCAGAAAGAACTACCTTGAGGGGGGAACAGAGACCTAAGACTAGATTTGTAGGCTGTGTTTCACTACTGCAAGGCGGATTCTGTTTCCTTATTATGTCATATAGTTTGAATTTTAATTTATCCTGATCTGAGCTCAGAAGAGACAGCTTTTCCTTCCTGATAGAAATTCTGCTTTCCAAACTTCAAAGATAATAAAACTTGCAATGCTGATATCCATTTATCTTATTTGCCAATATTAGAAAGCATAATTCTATTTCTTCTTCCAGATCTCTTTTCACCAAGCTTTTTTCCCCCCATCCTTGCTCTTTCTCTTATCTCCTTTATCCTCTTGGGGCTCAACCTTGTCATTGCTCTAGTTCATTCACATTTCACATTGCTGGTCAAGGTAATGTGCTTAAGGTTATGAAATGTTGATGGATGGCCAAATTAAGCTGTAATTCCATAGACCTCCTAATCTATTGTATTTAATTATAAATTTCTTCGGAACCCTCAATCCTTTAAATGCTTTCTTGAGTGAAAGCTATAGGCAGACACAGTCTCATGTTTTCTATATGACTATCAGCAAGGACAGGGAAAGCACTTGATGTTGATTATAAGCATTCCCATGAATTCAGGCCCATCTGAGAGGGGGCTGTTTAATGAGCTGAGGCCTATGCTGCACAGGCAGTTTTCTCTGTATTTGAGTTTGATCACAGGACTTTTGTCAAGTCAGTGTTGTCTGATTAAAATCACCAACTTTGACAGACAGGTATAATTTTTAACTTTTAGATATTTTAAAATGAATGGACACCAGAACTGTGTTGTGGAGGATATTACACCATGGAAAGAGAAGGATCAGATCATACAGTGTTGCTATTTCTAACATTGCTAAACTGTCATCATTCTCTAAAGCTAACAAGAGGAATGTTAAATAGTATGATTGGTAGGACCCACTTTCCCTTCCCCCACTGGAGTATATAGAATCATAGAACGGTTTGGGTTGGAGGGACCTTGAAGGTCATCTAATTCCAACCCCCCTGCCACAAGCAGGGACACCCTCAACTACCCTGGCTGCCCAAACCCCCATTCAGTCTGGCTTTGAACACTTCCAGGGATGGGACATCCACAACTTCTCTGGGCAACTTGTGTCAGGGTCTCACCACACTCGTAGGGAAGAATTTTCCTTTCAGCTTAAAGCCACTACCCCTGTCCTGTGTCTACATGCACTGGTAAACAGTCCCTCTCCAGATTTCTTGTATGCCTCTTTTAGATCTATAAGGTCTCTCTAGAGCCTTTCCTTCTCCAGAGTGAACAACCCCAACTCTCTCAGTCTGTCTTCATAAAGATTTGCCCTTGGTGAAACCATGTTTTCTGTCACCAATCACTTCCTTATTTCCCATGTGCCTGAACATAGCTTTCAGGAGGATCCGCTCCATGATCTTGCCAGGCACAGAGGTGAGATTGACTGGTCTGTAGCTCCTTGGGTGTTCCTTTTTCCCCTTTTTAAAAATGGGGGTTATGTTCTCCTTTTCCAATCAGTGTAAACTTCACCCGACTGCCATAACTTCTCAAATGTGAAGGATAGTGGCTTAGTAACTTCATCCAACAGTTCCTCATGACCACCAGTTCCCTCAGGACATGTAGATATATCTCATCAGATCCCATGGAGTTGTGGACCTTCAGGTTCCTTACATGTTCTTGAACCTGATCTTCACCTACAGTGGGTGGTTCTTCATTCTCCCAACCCTGACCTTTGCCTTCTGTGATTTAAGTGATGCGACGACAGCACTTGCTGGTGAAGACTGAGGTAAAATAGTTGTTGAGCATCTCAGCCTTCTCTATATTCTGAGTAATCCGGTCTCCCATTTCCTTCTGGAGAGGTCCCACATTTCTCTTAGTCTTCCTTTAATCGGTGGTGTAGCTCTAGAAGCTTTTCTTCTTGTCCTTCACATCCCTGGCCAGATTGAATTCTGTCAGGGCTTCAGCTTTCCTAACCTGATCCCTGGCTGCTCAGACAATTACTCTGTATTCCTCCCAGTCTGCCTGTCCTTGCTCCCACCCTCTGTTCCTTTTTCCATTTGAGTTTTTCCAGGAGCTCCTTTTTCATCCATACTGTGTAGCTCAATATGTACTCTTTCAAAAATTCTTTTAAAGCCAAACTCTGAGAAATCTTTCAAAGTGAAAGCAATTGACTAAACTCCAAACTTATTTTTTGGTGTTTCTGTCCTTTAGCTCCAAACTTTCAGAAGCTTTCCTGATAATCAAGAAAGAAACACAAAGTACCCTTGTGTTTGAACTGCTTATAGTAGATTAGGAAATCTCTGCAGTTATTCTGTTTTCACTCAGTCACAGTTTCTTTAAAATGGTCCATTGGCAGTACAAATGATCATGTGTCATCTCAGTTTAATGACAAATATGTTTTGAGAAGAGAACTGGCATTTGGAAGATTTGTTCAGTCATTTTGCAATTGTGCACGTGTGACCAGACAGAAAACTTTTCAAGTTAAAAAAAAAAAAAAGTTAGCAAGTTTTTATGGCTTGAGATAGTGCTAAATGCATGGCTATAACTTCAGCCAATGTAACCACAATGCACTTTGAATTATGTCAGTAAAATCACTCTCTTTTGGTTTTGTTAAAGGACACAATGACCTATGCAGGTCCAACTTGAAACAATCAGCTTTCTCACTGACTCAGGAGAATCTTGCCAAATTCAAAAGGGAAAAAAATAATAATTTAAGATGTGAGGGTTTAAAGTGATGGGTTTTCTCAGGGTTAGGAGGAAAAATTTAATCTGACTTCTTGTTTTGGATTAAGAAAAGTGTTTCCAGAGCCCTGAATCTGAGTGAAGGTTGGCCTTGCATTGGTCCGTAATAGCAGCACTACTCTTGGAATCTGTAGCTCTGCAGGGATTATGAGAACATGGAATTCAGGGAAGGAAACTTTGGCTTTGTCAGATAGTTTATTCCCCTGCAAGAGTGGAATGTTCCATAAACAGAAGATAGACAAGCCCTTATGTGGAAATCCTACCAAATTTACACAACAGGATGCAAAAACTACAGTAGCAGTTATTTAAAAAAAAACATATGAAGTGTAAACACAGAAGATGAAAACTTTTCTATAAATTCTTGCACTGTCCTATAGCATGTTGAGGATGGATTGTAAGGATTTTGGTCAAACCAAGTATCTTGAGAACCTAGAAATAATGATTATGATGCTATTAATTGTTTGGGTCTTTCCATAAAGGTGCAATTATCATGGTCTAACTGCAAATTCAGCTTTGGCTTGTTAAGTACCTTAACAAAATCTGAGACTGCATCCTACCTCTTAGCAGGAGCTCATGGGCTGATGATGCATCTTTTGCAGTTATTATGTGGAGACAGCATTGTTTATGTGGTTGGGACACAAAGAGACGGTAACTCGCAGCATTACTCACTGGGTCAGCTCTTGCAGCAGCCTCAGACCTTCCGTGAATTTGCAGATGTGCCTGTGTATGGTGTTCCTACAGAAGACCTCTCATTATCACCTGGCATATCACTGAGGTGTACACCATACTCGAACACTGCCTTTCAGCAAGAAAGGCAAGATAAGAGGATAAGAGGTAACTTTGGCTAATTTTCCTTTCCCCTCCACCCTCCGCCCCGCTGCCTTTTCTTTCTCCTGGCTCTGCTTAAAGATCCATTTTGTTAGTTTTTTCCAGATGATGCACTTCTGTCTTTTGGCAATTCTAACCACATGGAATTTGAAGATTGCCTTAATTTACAATGGATTTTCAGAGTTTGGCAACCTACTTGGGCTTAGAGTGTAGGCTTGCTCAGCATGTTCAGAGGTCTGTCATACTGGGCATGGGTGAGATAGTCAGAAGCAGCAAGCCTGGGATTTCCATGGAGCATATTGATAAAGATGTAGTCGAAGACAAGTAGAGGGAAACCATATTTTCCCACTCTGATATATCTATTGTGATATTTGCCTGCTTCCCTTTTATACCAAAGGTGTGAGTTTATGTGTCTTTTATATTTATTACTGTACTGCTGATCTTGAAGTAGATGTGGTAAGTCCTGCACATCTTGAGATCAGCAGGTTTACTGGATGTGTGCAGACTATCTGTACCCTACAAAGTGCTTCCTAAAGTGTTAGATTTACTGAACTTGTTGTACACCTAGGAAATTATGAGAGGAGTTGCCCTAGACCTAGTTCTTCTGATGGATTAGAAAAAAGGAGAGAAGTGTCTTCCACTGCAGGAAAACTGACCTTCCAGGAGGAGTCCTTCCCCATTTGGGAAACTTGTTCTGTAAGCTTTGGACAGAAGACAAATTCTGTGACTGTAAAAACCCTTAGTATCTGAGAGAGAAATCAGTTCAACAGCTAATATGGCTTCAGGCTCTATAATCCCCCGAGGCAGCAAAGCAACCTCTGTGCCTTAGAAACTCCTTCAAGGTGTCAGCCTTGTCAATGTGGCACTTGTGAACCAGTGTACCAGCAAGCCACAGGGCATGGGATGGGATCTCCAGCCTGTAAAGGCTAAGGGTGCCAGGCAGTAGGATGTCTGAGGATGTTTGAGCTGGTGTAGCTACATGCAGCACTGGGAAATGGATGAGATACCGAGTTAAAGTCCTGTACACGAATTAAGCACCGGGAGGTAACTGGTGGTGTTGGGAATAAAAAGGAAGGAGGGAAGTACCCTGAGTGGAAGAAGAAAACAATGAAAAAATTCACTGCAGAGAAAACTCTGGATGTGTGGAAGATGACAGCAGAAGATGCAAATGATGCCATGTACTTTATCTGCTTACAAAAGGGAAGACAGTTAAAAGATAATATCTCTGTCTGACAATAGGTACTGAAGTTCTGACAGGTTTCTTTGGTTTCCAGGTTCTTAGGCAGTCAGAATTAACTGTGAAAGTGTTAATGAGTATTTTACTCTGAAATAATGTAATACAAGGATTTTTTAAAAAGGGGAATATATTAAATAAAGAATTAACTCTTGATAAAGGAGTTAGAGTTTGTCAAACTAACCAGTTCTCCAGTTCAGAATGAAGGGGATGACATAATGGTGAATCCAAAGCAGTGCAAAGAAAGGTACTTGAGGAAGTTGTATTTTGAGTCCTACAAGAGCAGCACCTGGGCCTGCAGATGGCACAGAAAATAGCCCAGGCCGTAAACTGGGAAAAGGTATGCACTAGGTGACATCACTGTGAAATAGTTTGTAAGAAGCAGCATGCAGGAGATCAATGACAGCATCATTTGCTCTGGGGGATTCTTCATAAGAGCAATTCATCAGAAGATGAATGGACTATCACCCTGAAAGCAAGTAAGACATTTATTCATTTTAAATTGGATACTGGTGCACATGATGGTGTGTTGATTGAAATAATGTTATCCTCCTGACAAAAAGCAGATAATGGAGAGTCAGGGGAGGCTTACAGGGGTAAGCTAATAGCAACTAAAGTTAACATGAGGGTAAATGAAGTGGACAGTTATAGTCTATATTAACTTTATGGAGAAGAGCATCCATTACGGAATAAATAATATGTTAAGCCTCTGTTCTCATGAGGACAATGTTCTCATGGGACACAACAGGAGGACAATATACCTGAGGAAGCATCAGAGGACACAAGCAAAGGAACAAACTCTCTCTGAGCAGAACACACATTGGAGTGGAGAGTCAGCTTCCCTACAGTTCTTCCTATGAAAAATTCCACTCCTCTTAAGGAAGAGGCTAAAAGAGGAGCTGGGTTAGTTTATTACCCCAAGAATCACAAAATGCTTAGGAGAATGAACTGTGGGTACATTCTTTGTTCATCTCTAGAGAAGAAAAGAGGGACGGAATGTTTTGCATTTGGATAAACCAGAAGAATTGAATAAAAAAGAAAGAAGTCACAGTAGTTGTAAAGGGATAATTTTTAGGGAAGCTGTCTATTAGCAGATATTTTTATATGCTGGGTGTATCAGCAGGGTTCTGGGGAATGTCTTTGGAAAAAACACAGCACAGGCTTTGTGCATTTTCCATGTATTATTGAGAAAACCCTGTTTTTTCAGACCTCCATTTAGACTGTGCTCAACACTCCAGTTGCATCATTCAGGAAATTAAAAAATGATTTGATAGTACAGAAGGAACTGGGGCACCAGAGATGATATTTTAATCTTGGGAAAATGGTAAAAGAAACTGAAATGTCAGAACAGAATGACTGGAAGCTCTGAGAAATCTGGAACCATAACCAAAGCTGCTGGGTTAGTGTGACACCAGCAAAATGTAAATTTTCTGTAAAATAAATAACACACCTGAGATAAAAGGTTATTCAGCAAGACGTATAGGTAACAATGAGACCACTACAGTCAACAAAAAAATAGGTTTCTTGGAATGATGGATTACATTAGGACAGTTGTACCTTAGACTGCTGCCTGAATAAATGGAGAATGCTCCTATGCCATGACATTGCCTGACCTTAATAAAGAGTCTAAGAAGTAAAAGGAGTTAATTTGAGAGGATGGTATATACAAAACTATACTATCCATCATTGCCTCAAAGGAGGATTTTGGTGCAATCTTGCAGGAGAGTGGTCACAGTTAGAGACGGGTGGTTTATGCATAGTAGATGCTAACAGGAAATGAGACTTAATAAGCTCAGATAGAGAAGGAGGCTTTGGCATGGTTGTAAAAGACTTCATGTCTTAGTTGTGGGAGGCCTTAGCTATTAGTATTTTATTAGCTGAAATCGACTGCAAACCACTTATTGCTGTTACTGAAAATGGCCTTGCAAACACTCCAGAGAATTCACAGCTTGTTGGTTTTCAACTACAAATAGATGATTTGTAAATTGATTCTGAACCCGGAAGAGCTTTGGAGATGCAGACACACTCCTTAAAGCATTTGACAGGAGTGGTGAAGTCCAACATTAGCATGTTACAGTAACAAAAATAAACCTTGTGTTCTGAGGTGAGCTAAGGACCGCAAGTTTCAGACTGACTCCCTCGGATGAGGTGCTACACAAAGTATTTAAGCTTCAAATGGCAGTGGTGAGAACAGCATTTTCCTCATCACTGTTGTCAGTGTAAGGGGAGCTACCACTACTGCATGAAAGCCTGTTTCAAGAATCATGACTCTGAAGCTGTTACTAAAAAGTATGTGAAAAGCAGTCACAGAGGTCAATAGGGGTTCTCTGAGGGAAAAAATGTAAAAGGAAAGACAAGAGTTATTTTGACCTCCAACGAGCTGTAGTATTGAAGAGGCTCTTAGGTTTTGCGGCATATTCCAGAAATAAAGATCATGGTGTAGGAAAGTGTTGTATTGATAGGACAGAGAAAAAAACTGGCCAGAGCAAAGTACACATAGATTATTTACATCGCTCGGGGCTGGGGGCGGGGTGGAAAGTCCAGAACAGAATTCTATAAACTGTGTACTTACTAATTTTATGACTCCTATAAGATAATTTTGTTGGGTGATGCAGGTAAAAACGTGGTGATGGGCTTCATCAAAGGTCTTTTCTTGCCTAATACATGTCACTTGACAGCAATAGGCCAGAATTAGGCATGCACGAATGTAGACAGTTTGCAGTGCAACACTGGCTTAATCTGTTATGTGCTAGTCCCAGTGAGCTTCTGTGCTCAGCAGGCGGGTGAAGAGTGATGTGAGAGACAGGAGCAAATCCAGGGTGTTTAGACAATAGGTCTCCAGGTTATGAAGTAGCCAGGAGAAGCAGCTGCCCTGTCTTCTGACAGGGGCAGGTCTGATCTCCCAAAGGAAGCGAGACACCACCTCAGACACTGTTGGACAGTTTAGTTATTATTGTGACCTCATGTGTTTGCATTAATAACGGTTTTAATTATAGCTGTCGTTACATTCTGCCTTGGAATGGAACGTGTGGTATTTGGGGCTGTGCCTTCAAAGGCTGAGCAGCTTGGCAAGGCACTGTGAGGCTCTTGTTGCAGTGCACGGACAGCTGGGTGCGGACAGAGGATTATTCCCAGCACCTCTGCTGCCGAGTAGCACCAAAGACCACAGAGGGAAAAGCTACTGAAGGTCAGAAGACAGCCGAGAGGCAACATGCCCTCCAACTATGACTGATCGGCTAAGACCCTGTGGGAGATAGGCCATTTGCTCTCGCTGGCAGAGGAGACGCCAACCCACCCAGAGAGAGGGATTCTGAGAAGTCTCTGAAAGGGGAACCTCAAGGAATGTCCCTCCTCCTGCCGGCAGTCATTCCTGCGGGAAACACGGCCTGCCTGCTGGGGAGGTGGTGAGTCCCAGTGATTGCTATTCGAGGCAGAAAAGCTCATTCTGCCCATTTTCAGACCCGCATAAGGCCTTCAGGATTTGGTCCACAGACAGTAGAAATCATAGGGCTTACGTTAATGTGAAATAGGCTGACAGGTACTGCAGGTGAGACATTTTTCTGGTATGTACAACTTAACTCTGGCAGGTTGAGATGGTGTGACTTGGTTCCAAGCCTAATAAACCAACAGAACTAGTGTTTCCTATGAATGGGCTCATTCATTTCAATGGCAATATGTGTACACATGTGTTTGTGTGTCTGTGTGTGTGTAGAGAGAAGAGAATCACTCTTCTCCCCTCTCCTCATGGCCCGTATCAATGCAGCATGCTGAGCTATCCAGTCTATCAACTCCTTCATAAGGAATCTGAAATAAAAAGAGTCCAAGGAAAGTTTAACAGCTTTATAGCTTGTAATTCTCTTTCGGTCAGGTTTTGTTTGTCAGGGAGAGCACAAGAATGAGGCCACACATAATTTAACACCTTTCCCTATTTAGCGTTTGTTAGTTTAACTTTTTCTGAGATTGTGTTTTTTTTAAAATGTTTGTCTGAATTAAGTGAAGGAAAGTGATGGCCCTAAAGGCTGTAGTTTTCCTTGCAGAACAGGCACAGGACGAGCTCCAGCAGAGAGAACTTCCCCGTATTCCCACCCTGCTTTGACCTTGAATGACCTTTTGCAGGGCCCAGTAGAGTCGGTCTTCATCTCCTTCCAGTTCTTTGCCTTTTTGCTAAGACTGACGGCAGGGCTGTGCCAAATGCGTCTGTGCTTCTGGGAGGCTGCTACATGTCCAAATCAGAGCCTGACTTCTTTCACACAGACACAGCGTTGTAATAACCTTTCCAATAATAAGGAGGCTGGCGAGCAGGGCTAATGAGACGGAGATCTTAGGGTGAGTATTTCAACACCTGCAGCCATGGAAGTGCCACCTTTCCCAAGGGCTCTATTATTACAGCCCTGCTTAGGCTCTAATACTTGCTGGGGCCTTGTACAAACCCGGAGCAAGACAGGAAAAAAAATGTGGGAGGAGAAATGCTTAAAACCACAACTCCTCCCACCAGATCTCTTTCATAAAGGAGCAGAGGCATAAAATAGCTTTCCCTACCACGGTTCAGCAGACAAAAGCACTCGGCTATTCCAGTGTCCTGGCTAGTGCAGCGCATTGATCCTGCTGTATTTTGAAGGTGGGTGATGCAAATCTGCACCTATCTCTGACAAGTAAATAATGTGTCAGGCAGCAAATTTTTACTGTGCTGCACCCCTAGATTTTGATATGTCAGGGACCTTTTAAAAACAAGGCCTCACTCCTGAATTTGCTTTAGTGAAAAGTTACCAGAGCCCCACCCCATGACTTTTCTGAAAAGGATTCTCCATGCTAGGCACAGTATGTTCCAGCCTTGTGCTAATGTCACACAGGGGCTGGTGACTGACCACTGCAAACAGTTTTGCACTCCCTCCACTTGCACCTCAGGGTGGATGAGCTGTATTCCAGAAGCCATGAGGTCTCACAGGGCTGGTGGTGTCCTCCAATTTACACAGTAAGCTCTGCTAAATGGGTAGTGCCATGACAAGAAAGCCTCCAGGACCCCATCTGAAGATGTGCTCTTCTTGTGTTGGTGTGCTAATTGGCTTGACTGGAGTGGCAGGTGCTATTTCTTCCTGTGTGAGGGAGGAAGGAAGCAGGGAGCTGTAAGGGAAGATTAGACAGTGTGATCCATCGAAGGGCATCATCCTTGGTGCACAGGGGCAAAATTCTGCAGGAAAGGATGGCCTTTATTTCTGCATGACACTGAATTATGAGCATTAACAGTGTTCAGAAGAGAGCTTGGTTTAATACAACACGTAGGGTTTTTTTTTCCTGTTAAGATGTGACTAAAATCTGAATCTGGATGTTGATTTTACTTTCTGGAAGCATGACCTGGAGCATGCTTTCTGCAGGGTTTGGGGTTTTTTTGGGGGGGGGGAAGGGGGGTTGTGATAAAGACAGAG
Organism: Gallinula chloropus; assembly: GCF_964237585.1. Taxonomy (NCBI): domain Eukaryota; kingdom Metazoa; phylum Chordata; class Aves; order Gruiformes; family Rallidae; genus Gallinula; species Gallinula chloropus. The sequence continues at coordinate 140,513,323 of NC_140085.1, read as the reverse complement.
ACATTTAGACTCTGCTGATAAACTCCCTGTAAAATTCTGGCTGTTTTGATCCAAGTTAGTTAGGCCCATTTCTGTAGAAAACTGCTCTCTTGCATTTTAATCTTTTTCATATGGCATCGAAGTTAGCTATGGCTAGTGAAGAAATTACTATTATTATTCATTAACTTCAGTCTCTCAGAGGAACCATATGTGCAGAGCAGAGGGTAAAGAACACTGTTGGTTTTTAATACTGAGTCACGGCTACTGATTAAGTGTTCCTATTTTTTTTCTTTTTCTTTTTAAGAAAAAGAAATGAAAAAAGAAAGGTTTTTTTTTTTCCTGAGGCCTAAACGTCAGGAGAGTTGATTTCCTCTAGGTGCCACAGTGTCTTAAGGAAGTTTTAGTCCAGCAGGCCACAGTGATATCAGCCAGCACTTGTTTTAAAGGATATCTGTAAAAAATTCATGGTTAGATTCCTGCATCTCAGGTCACAGGAGAGTGTGACTATTAACAAGTTCCAGCTGCTTTATGGAGTTTCACCAGCCATTTGTGGATCTTTATTTTTTTTTTAAGGAAATCTTTTAACTGCTTTTTTTTTTTTTTCCTGGAGGTATATTAAACCTTTAAATCTTTTTATTTTTTTAAAGTTCACATTAAATACTCCCTTTGTGTCCATGCTGAGGAAGTCTTTAATTACATTAATAAAAAAAAAAAGAAAAAGGAAGAAAAAGAAGGAATAGTTCTGATTTTGCTCTCAGTTGCTCCATGATTGTGCCGTCTCCTCTAGTCATGTTTTTTGTATTTATTTTCTCAGCAAGGTGCCTGTTTTAATACTGCAGCTGATGCTCTAAAAGCGTGTGAGTTATGTTTTATTATACACAAGCCCTGTAATACTCACGGCTGGCTTCTCCGTGGCTGGCTGAGCTGTGCCATGCTCAGGGCGGAGAGCAGCTCCAGCCCCAGGTCCCCGCTGGAGTTTACATCAGCCTCGATGATGGTGGCAAAGGAGGCACCATTCGGGCAGTACCTGCATTCAAGGAGGTCCAGCTATGGCTCCTTGCAGTCTCAGCCTGCTCCTCTCGTTGGAGCCGGTCCCAGCGGCTTGATGCCACCTAAGAACTGCCTTGCTCTCTCCTCTGAGCTGCCTTGCTCAGAGCCAGGCAGCTGCCAGGGCTCGGCACTGGCCGGTCTGTGCTGCCTCCATTGCTGTTATTTCAGAACAGGAAAATGCTGAATAAGAAAAACAAATATAACAACACTGTTTTTCTCTGCAAATTTAGGGGTCTGAAATTTTGGCATGAAAATCTTTGTTTGGAAATTTGGGCCTGGATCATGAAGAGAGCAAACACAGTGACTTACTGTAGTACCTGTGTTTGAATTCAAATAAGAGTAGGCAATGGGATTTCTTCATTTAAAGTTGCAGTTTTCAGAACAGGAGAGTCTGCTCAAAGATGCATACCACGAGGAAACCGCCAGAACCACCCTTTGCCAAATGATTATTAAGAGCAACAAAAATATGCAAATTCCTTCTTGCAGATTTGGTGTTTGCCACACTTTTGTTTATCCTACATACATACGTAGCCTCCTCAATTTATGTATGTGTATCTACATGGCAGGTATGTATTTACAGTATGTGTGTATATATATATCTACATACACATATAATATTCGGTGGATAAGGGTCATTATTCTGGGTAAGGAAGAGAAACACAGAAGAAAATAACACTTATTCACAATCTATTCAGGACTTTATAGGAAATCTGGGGCATTGCCATGACAATTCTGAAACTGATTAGTTAATACCTTTTGCATTATTGTAAACACCTACTCATTTACTTCTGCAGCATCGAAAACTTTTTAAGATTGCTTGTTCAGGCCAAATATGCACAGAAAACTTAGGACAATCCTCCTTCTTCTGTATAATTATTGTTTTTCTCAACATAAATCTACATTGATACAAATAAATAAGTTCTAATTACCATGAAGCTCTGCATGTCTACAAAGTTTGGCATGAATTAGGAAATGCACCTGGAACTTTGTTGCTCTTGTGTAAAATTAATAATAAATATTTTCTTGCCAACATCAATATGTTCATATTATGGTAATGGGACTCTCTCTGATGCCTAAATTATTTAACACATTCATTTTTTTATCTCCACTCAAGCTTACTAGATAAAGTTGCTGAGTTAGGTATCAAAGGTGATGGTTCAAATCAAACTGATATTGCAGTTTAATTAAAATAGCATTAGGACACATCTCTCAGTCTTTACTCAGGAAAAATGTACTGGAGTAGTCAAAACTTTCTTTTCCTCTGCTGGCAAGGCTGGAGTTGGCAGAAGGCACATGCAAATATTGCCTGAATCCCTGCTCCATGATTTTATTTGCCACTTACAGGTGGCACTGCTTAAGGCTGTGACACAGGGAAGTGTGGTAGGGGGGAGAGCTGAGTAGCTGCAAAAGAGCCAGTTGTCCTGGTCAGCACCTTGTTATCATGGCTCTGAGAAGGGTCTTGGCCATGTGGTTGCCTGAGCTACCACTGTTTGAGAACTGTGGTCAGTCATCTGTAATTGACCACTGATAAATCAATAGCTCAAGGATCTCCAGTGGCATCCTGTTTCCCTTCTGTTATCATCTCATGCCTGCATTCTTCCACTCTACGTCATTATTCTAGGTTCGTAGATATTTAGCTCTATCAAGAACAGATACTTGTTACTATATCTGTGTAAAATTACGATTACTTCAGGCAACTATGAGAAGCTAACCAGAGGGTTAGCAAACAGAAGGACTAATTGGGCAATAACCACCTGGTCATCAGATAATTGCTGATACAGTTGAGCAAGCTCATACAAAGCTCAGGTAGGTGAAGACACGTCCAGAGGAAGCCTGAAGAGCCTTGAGACCTTACAGAGTCAGTGTGCAGTCTGTGTCCTGTTAGTAACGATTTACTGGGCTATCAGGCAACACACTGCCTGGTTTCAGAATTCAATCCACTTCCAGCTTTTCCCTGTAGATAGCAGGCTCCTTTGTTGGGAGGCTAAACTGGTGTGTAGACAGTAAGTTTCCTTACCTTCTCTTGTCTTGTCAGAAGCAGCTCAGTCTCTGATGATGAATGAACCTTTCTGTGCTCCCCTCACTCTCAGAGAAGGGAAAGAGTCTTCTGTGTGGAGAACCAGCTACTCTCCCCTCTTCAGGAATGTACATCATCCTGTCACAGAGCATCCCTTTGTTTGTAAGTTCCCCTACTAAGCAGGATGCTACCAAAGTATTCCACATCTCAACCTCCTGTGAACATCTTCTGGAGGGCATGATCATGGCCTGAGCTTATGTTTGGTGTGAAATAACTCTGTTCTCGATACATTTCTGTGTTCTTTCTGCCAGGCCATCTGTCCTTGAGGCAAGAGGATTCAGATAGCACCTTTTATTCAGCACCAGGTGAGATGGTCAGATACTGGCAATGCCACTGGGTGCCATCAGCAGATTTCCCCTACGCCAAATTTTTTTTTTCCAAAATGTTGAGGCCAGACCTTTTTACCCTGCTTTTATACTGTCTGCACCACCCCCCAAAGAATATTTTGGAGCTTCATGAAACTGTGGTCTGTGTTGGGGAAGGGGACAACTCCTACGACTGGTGACAGGTCCAGAAAAGTGTGTCAGATGTATCACTCTCAGCTGCCTTTTTAATAGTGTCCATTGCATATTCTTACCTATCACTAGATACTTTTCTTTCTTATTAGTTTTCTTTTTCAGTTTATTCCTTTTTGGTATCATGATTTTTTTACTCTTTCACAGGACATGCCACCTCCTCTCCCCCTATCCCTGCAATGGACCTTTGCTGTTGCTCCTGCTGTATGGCCATGCTTGCTTTCTTCTTTGATACCTTATGCACTTACCTGCAAGTTATCTTGCTAGGAGATATGTACCCCTGCTCTGACATCCTCTGATTTCTTCAGTAGCCTGCTTTCCTGCCCCTGCAGGAAAGAAGAGTTATTTCAGAAACTGTTTCATAGCCATGTTTCCAGACAGATGCAACTCCTTGCTAAAGATTCTTGGTTTGAACTGGGACTGTTCTTGTAAGTTCTCTGGGTTTAATATACCTTAGGCTCTGCCTGCCATACACCTGATGGTGAATAGCCGATGTGTTTGTCAGCATTTGATTAGATGACTGTTATTCCATGAAAAACAGAAGGATATAGGCCAGGCTCTGCCTTCCTAAGCTATTCCCCACAGATGTATGTCTAACTCATTTTACAGACCTCCACTTATGAAGTCTTCTCAACACTTCTGCATCTGTGGCATTAGAACAGATTTTAACGTCCAGCTTAAACTCCTCTTGCTGTAATTAAAGCCTGATGGGTTCAGCCTATTTGTCATTGTTGTGGAGAGCAGCATGTCCCTTTCCCCCTTGCTGTACCCTTTCCCAAGAAAGAGTCTTTTGGTGTGGTTATACTTACAGACAGAGCATGCAGGAGTTTAGGGACTGAACTGAAAGCTCCTGCAGCAGGGCAGTTGCCACTCATGGCAGCACCCTGTCAGTCCCCTGTGGGTGAATGGTCTCTGCCATTCTGTATATCCAAGTGCAGGTCTTCACCCTGATGCTGAGAGCCAAAGCACACTGAAATCAGTAGCAGGTTTAAACCTTTACTGACTTGAGGGACCCCCAAAAATAGGGGTCCTCTGTTAGTGTTGGCCTCACAATGGCAGCAAAATGGCTGCTGCAGGAAACACCATGGCATTAGAACCACATCTGGCTTGGCAGTGCTGGAAGGGGCTATATAAAACCCTATTGAAAACCCCAAATGCCTGTGAATGTTCATGATTTTACATTTGGATCTGAGACTGCTCACTGAGAGAGAGCTGTCTGCCCACAGCGGAGGAAGAGCAGTTCTCCTGGTCTCATCCTCTTTCTGGTTACCTGCCCAGGCACCTCCCTCCCTTTCTCACATCTGTTAATCCGGATCTCTGCTGCTGTGAGAAAATCATATTAGAAAACTGCTTTCTGTAGTTGCAGGCAGGCTTTCCCCCCTCTTCAATGGCTGAAGCAACTGACATCTTTTGTCTTTTTTTAATTTTTTTTAAATTTCTTTTTTTAAATTTTTTTCTGGAACACCCGACCTGTGATTTCTGACTTGGTTTGGGTCCCTTCTCACATGAATAGCAAAGCATGAGCTTATCCTTCTCTTTCTTAAAATAGCATAGGTGTAAAATATGTTGTAATCCTCTGCAATTAGGGCCGAGAGCAGGGCTTGAGTTGCTTTTCAGTGAAATCATAATCGCAAATATTTCTTGTATTACATTGTTTGGTATGAGTGCTCTTGCTAATTCCTTGTCTCTGTTGAAGGGCATGTGTTTTGGCTCCATGATCCAAAAGTTCAAGACTAGCATTTTTCTGATTCTTGTTGTCCTGCATCTTGTAAGCTGAGTATTTAAGTTTTAAGAGTAGCATGTTTATTTATATATGTTGCTGCTAATCCAAACTGTCTGCTAAACTAATCCCTTGTTAAAATGAAATCAAGTCAGCTATTTTAGATTACAAAGTTAAAACAATAGCTCAGTCAGACACTTCACACATCTGTTTTACTTTTCCTGAATAGGTATGCAGTTTTTCTTACATTCTTTCCCTGCAAAAGTGCCACCAATTAGTTATACTTTCTTTTCCTTTCATTTTTCTCTTGTGACCTAAGTCTTTTGTTTTCTCGGTTCTATTGCTGATTACTTTTGAAATGCTGGCTTTTTTATGTGTTTGTTTTCTTTCTCAGTAATACATTTTAAAATGGATAAAAATTTCATGCTTATTACTTGTTAATATGTTATCATACTCCATTACCCAAATTTGGACCAGAGGTAATTCCAATGTGGGAAATGCCAAAATAATACATTCTTGGAGATGAGATCTTAGACAGATATGGAAACCCAAAGTAGGCTTTGATTTACTTACAGTCTACAGGAAATGAAGCATTACCGTCAATGTGGTACATAGAGATTTTAACTGAAGATAACTTTATTTCCAGCTTTACCTGCTGCTTTGATTTAAAGTGGTTTTCACATCATCTAATTTTTCATAAGCTTTCACATGTTTAAGGTTTGGCTTTTTTTTTTTTAAAGGGATTGTATAAGTTTTCATTTTGTGCAGAAACCCCCTTCTTATTTAGTGTATTTGGAGAACGTTTTGAAATGACATTGGGTGAGGGTTCAGGAGCCTTCTGGAGCCAAAAATATGGAACAATTCCCTTGCTTCTGCATGTGGGGTTTACCTCACCACTTTTTAATAAACTATGTTTTGGAGTGGTATTCTGAGAGGATGACTCTGTTTCATCCAAGGTAACCTTCAGGCCCATTCTAATTTTGCATCACTTTCTTGATCCACTTGTTTTGTGGGACCTTTTTTAAAGGTGGAGAAGCAGTCTTCTGAGGCAGGTTGACCCCGTCTCAGTCCTATATTTAAATTTACATCAACCACTTGAACATTGTCAACTGGGGAACTTTCAGGGCTCCTCCTGTCCCAGAAATGTGAGTGACCGTGCATCACGGGGAGGTGGGAAGAGTTCCTTTCTGCTAATGGGAAACTGAGGCATAGAGAAATCATATAAGGTAAATTCAGATTTCTCCATAACTTGGGGATGATGTGACACAGTCAGGAAACGAAGCTGCTCCAGCTTGCCTCCCTGAGCTTGTGGGAGTCACATCTATGCACTGAGCGCAATAGTTTCCTCAGCATCCCTCCTGATAAAATGATCCTCCTGCTCCTGAGCAACCCCCTGTGCTGCCTTGAATGGTGGCATGTGGACTTTAATGTTTCATAATCCATGCATACAGGCTTTACATTCTGCAGGGTGTGGTACAAGTCTTTACAAGAACATGTGGTTGCAGCCTCGGACCTGGCAATAACTCTGCTCTTCACACAGGCTCCTACAGAAGGCATGGGAGCACAGCTTTACAGCTTACCTTCCCAAACAGGGGCCAGAAGAGTGGGGCCAGCTCTCAGCCAGTGCCTGGGATTGCACATCCTCCCTGCTAAAGGTCTCCACCTCCTGTGGTAGCACTCAGTAGCTACCCTGTGACTGAAGTTGGACCCCTTGGCTCTGATCTAGTCAATATTCTAGTGGCAGTGTTAGATAGGAGACCGTATCAAGGTCATTATTCTTTCCCTTGATGAAGCCCAAATCCTACTGAAATCATTAGGCGTGAGTTTTTACCTTCGATGGGCTGTGCTAAGATGGGCTGTACTATGGTGGGGCTTTGGGATGCTAAGACTGCATATTTCCTACATAACTTTTCTCATTTGGTGGGAAGAGGAAGTTCTGAGTATAGTCAGTGAGAGGGACAAACACCTCCAGAAGAAGGCTCAGTTAGTCTCTGATGATGGGTTTGATGTCTCCATGCCTCACATGCAAGAAGCCAGCAGTACTTTTAGCTTGGTGGCTACTGTCTCTTGAGGTCTGGCAGGAGTGATTGCCTACCATGGAGACCAAACTGCCAGACACACAGATTTTTCTGTCTCCTGGCAGATCTTCCAGCTGAAGGAGTGACTTCAGCAAGTTACTAGTGGCTCAGTGATCTCCAAATAATGTCCCTTCCCTCCAGACCTGCACACACCCCACTGATCACAGTTCCCCCAGGCAGAAGGGCTAATCAGTGCCACATGGGGCTGCCACCAAGGTCATGGTCTGAGACAGTGCTACCATAGAGGCAAATGGGGTGAGACCCTAGTATGTTAGAGCTGAGCTTGACACTGAGGACACATGGGGAAGTCAGCAGGAGTTTGCCTGTATAATTTTTACAAATTTATTGGTGCACATGGATCCCCTATGACAAGTATCAGACTCTGCTTCATAGCTCCACCAACACTTCAGATTCTTTCACGCCACGTGTCTCCCAGCATCTTGTATCCTTCCTGCATTGATCCTCAAAATCCTGCTGAGATCTGTTCCCCAGGGATGGGAATCATTGCCTCAGCCTTCTCTTCTGTGGACAGCTACATCTGAGATGGTTACTCAATGCTCTCTCTGTAGGTGATGGAAACAAATAAGAACTTTTAGGATGTGATTCATATGGCTTCTACTTTTGGAGGAGATGAGTTGGGCCTCATAAGTGCCCATTTTCTTTTCATCAGCTTTAACAGGAATTCAGGGTAGCTAAGTCTTGCTGCAGATACCTTACTTTGGAAGATGTTCAATGCTATTTCAACACCCTGAATGTGAAAAGCACCACATGACTACGGTGTCATGATGTTTCCTGTGAAGGGCTGTTAAAGCACATGGCAAGTGAAAGTGTGTAGCATTTTGTATACCTAGCACACTTCCCGGATGGGCTTTATCTACTTTTCTGTTATCCCTGTAGTGCATCTTCATGTTTGGTCCTTGATGTGAAGTGTACAGCAGGATCATGGTATTAATAATTTGTCAAGCCTCTCACAAAGGATAAAGGAATATTTCAGCAAGTCTGCCATGCCCTGTTCTATTGACCTTCTGTCATCAGCAAAAGCAGCAAATAAGAAAAAGCAGGGGGTTATCTCCTCAGCTTATGCTCACGATCTTGCTGGAGAGAAAGGTATTTACCCAGTTTAATAATCTGGGTAACATAATGTTAGTGCTATGAAGGAACTGGTTTTGAGAAAGACTGTGACATTTGAAGGAGGTTACCCTCCGTCTTCTGATCACATTAGTTTCTCCTCTGCTTATTGCAGCTAGGAATCCAGGTACCCCTGGGAACTGCAGCAGAGTTGCTGCCAGCATCCAGTGACCCACAGATACTCTGTGCTCACAGTGTATTTCCTGCGTGTGTTTGCCACACGTGGAGTAGCTGACTAGGTGATTTCCCAGCCATTCTTTTTCTGTGACACCCAAGAAAAGTTATAGGTGAGTCGATCCTAGATAATACACTCAAGGAAATACTGGCTTGTGTTAGAACAAGAGGCTGGATTTCTAGCATCTATGAAAAAAGGTTCTAGTATGCTGTTCTGGACCACTGTGGCAGAAAATTAAAGCTGATTATTGGCATATGTTATATTTCTAGCATTTGTATTCCCTTCTTAGCTATTTCCATCATTCTTGTAATATCATTTTCCATTATCACAGCCTTTGAGTTGAAGGATGGCAGATGAGAAATCCAGTGATTGCTGTATTGTATTTTTAAAATGTGCCATCTGTTTCACTGCCCACTGCATCTCTTTTTCAAGTCTCTTGATACTTTGATGATCCCCAGTGCTACAATATCTGCCTTGTTTTGTTTTTTTTCCACACACACAACCCCTGCCCTGCCCAAGGTAATATTGTATGATGGCAAAGTGTGATCATGGTTTTCTAAGATGCAGTGTTATGAAGAAAATTACAGAGATACTTTAGATCTCAATTTCTATTAAATAGTTGAAAATCTGAGATAAAATAACTCACCCGGTGTCGCAAAAAGGTCTGTGACAAAGTAGACAACTGAGCAGGCAAAGCAGGGATACCTCCAAATCCTAAATTACAAGCCTTCCTGTTGGCAATCCATTTCTTCAGGAAACACTGAAGCTACAACTAAAAGAAAAGAAGAAGGGACTACCAACATTACCCCAGACTTCTTACAGTTGTACAAAACAAATTGAGCTTCATGAGGGGTGCCAGCAGAGAGTGAGCTACAGCAAATAGCTGGGACCAAATCCATGACTGTAACCTGGCAATGCTTTGCATCACCAGCATGCCATTTAAAAGCTGGAAGAGATTCTGTCTGGTAATTTCTTCTTTGTGTTTTTAACACAGTGGAGCCCAAGTGGATCTCTGACACACCTATGACATGCTCCAGAATCTTCACAGAACCGAGAAGTGTTTTGCATGCTCTTGGTTCTCAGAGGTTCTGTGGGAGGGATATTGAAATGGAAAGCTTGGTGGAAGGCAACATCTCTTACCTTGTCCAAAACTATAGAGTCAAGTAGTCCTCAGTTTATTAATTCCTTACATTTTCTAGTATATTTGTAATTTTTACACCAGGGGATGTTTTTCTCTAAAGTTTTTCTAATTGAGAAGCCGAAATTGATCTGGAGTTTTATCTTGGTCCCATCCTCCAAACAAAAAACTGAGAAAAAGTCCCTCTTTATAAGGAGAAGAGGACACTGCATGGGTTGGGGGCAGGGGAAGAAGGAGGAAGAAGGAGGAGGAGGAGAGAGAGTTGTGCAGATTTCCTGCCCACACTTCAAAAGGGGCTCTCTTCTCCCGTATTATTTCCTTTCCCATTAGCTTCACTTTGTTGGCTTATGGTTCCAAAATGCACCAGGAGTCAACTCCAGTGCAAACCTGATATTAAAAACTAACAGGCTAATGCCAGGGAAAACACACTCTCCTCCTGGTTTCAAAGACAGATTTTTTTTTTCATAAGTGCAGCCATGCTTTTCTAATAAAAATTCATTAAACAATGGTTATGAAGGATGAAGGGTGGGGGAGGGGGAAGGGATACAATCAAGTGAGTCCCTTTGAACTCACTTGAAAAAATACAAAAGCAAACAACCAAGCTGTTAGTGTCACACGTTTCCCTTATGAACAGAGAGGCCTATCCAGGTTTGCTCTCAGTCAAGAGAGTAAAGATGAGTTAGGCACCTTCTCTAAACTTCTCCCTCCAAAAACTGTAGGATTTCTATTCTGTAAACATGGACGTGGAGGCTCTTTTATGTTGCTTCAGTTTACATTATTGCGGGTCTAAACGAGTCTAGTAGAGACTGCTTAATTCGTTTATGTAAAGTAAAAACAAATGTAGAAGCCCTCGCTATTTTTTATTGTTAACATCCCATTGGGAGGCAGGAGAGTAAATATTTTAGAAGTTTAAAGCAATCTACTTAAGCTTAATAATAATGCTGGGTTTCAAGTAACAGAGAAGAGTACAAGTCACTGGAAGATCAAAGATTACACTGAGTTTTATAGCAAATCTGGGCAAAGATCTCCTGGGAGGGGTAAATCTTCAGAACTCTCCTTTCCCAGTCTTTCATGGTGATCGTTTGACATCTATGGAACAAGAAAGTGAGGAAGCGAGAATTCAGGCAGTTCTCCTGTGCCCAGAGACCCGTGAGGCCAGAAAACTGAAGGAATGTTAACGTTTTGGCTAGCTTGTAGCTTAAAAATTGTAAATTAACAAACAAAAAAAAAGGAGGAAGAGAAAAAAATACTGTGCCAGAGATGCCCTTTCTTTTCCTGGATTGGCTTGTAATCTCATGCTAATTGAATTTTGAGTGAGTCATCTCCAAACAAGATTGCTGACAGTTTCCCTGGGTTTATGTTAAGTGCTTGTGCTTGTCAGCAAATTTTCTGAATCATTTACCTGTTGAGAGACACTAGACACTCTTTACATTCTTCCCAGCAACAGTGTCCCTTTCATCTGAAAGAAGAAGAGGAGAGTGCTGTATTTTGGGCCATGGGCATGATTGCATATTTAAAAAAACAAAAAGAAGGAGGAAAAAAAAGGAACATCAATCAGAAGAAGTGATAACGAATGATGCCACATAACAATACTGTACTACCAGGTATATGTGCGTGCGGATGTGTTCAGGGAATTGATATTTAGAGAGCATAATCAAGAATCTCTAACACAGGAACAGAAACTGGGCCACATTGTTTTCCCATGGCTGAGAAAGTTTCCACTGGCCTGGCTTCCAATTATAAAAACACTGGAGTCCTCAGCCGTCACACCAAAGCTTGTAAATTTCCTAATGAATATTTAAAATAACCCTATGGAGTTTTTTAATGTTAATGTATTTCAGCCTTTGACTAACACGAATATCCTACAGGGCTACCATCGTGTTTAGCTACATGGTTAATTCCATTCTTTTCGTTTAATGCTAAAATATAATGCCAGAGAGGGAAAAAAAATTAAAAAATCTTTGGTTCAGCTACTTCTGGTGTGCATTTTATGTGGGGTTTTTTTTTGCCACAGTGAAGTTCCAGACACAGAGCAGACCCACACAGCCAGTTTCTTTCTAGGCTCCCTTACAACACAAAACCGATGCGTGCACTCCCCCCACCCCCGAAAAAGCAATTATTGAAAATCAATACCATAATAATGGTGAGCAGAGCTGTGTTTTTTTCTTTGATAGCCAATTATGAGCAATTTACTAAAGTTGTCAACTCATGGCAAAACAAATAGTGTTAATAGTGTAGATTTCATAAAGGCCTATCTGTCTTGTTATTGCTGCAGTCTGAGTGTCGTTCCAAGTTGAGGCCGGTAATGGAGCAATAACTCACCGGGTGATAGAGAGAGTACCATCACCAGCACTGGTTGCCTTTGGAGCAGGGGGACTAAGCACAGTCACCATGCAATATGTCCAAATGTGATTCCCTCCCCATAAATAACTACTGGGCTTTTACAGGAAAGGTGGGGAACCATACTACCTAGCAATTTCTTTATGTGGTTTTGGGGTGTTTTTAGACAGCACAATAACACACTGCGGTATTTTTGGAGGAATTTTGAGACTGGGAAGTTAGGATTGTGTTTTTTGATTGCTGACTTCAGGCCTGAAGTCAGGCAATGCAAGCTTACCATGTGTTTGTGTAGCATCTAGCGCAACAGGAACTTCACAGCTTCTCAGTGCTACTGGCATGCCAAATTATAAGATGAAGGAGCATAAAGCCGATGTTAATATAGTAGATGAAAAGTTTGGTATCAAATCAAACAGATTTCTTTGTGTTGATGACAGTGTTACTAGGCCAAGTACTGCCAAAATTTTTAACTGTGGGAAGCTGTCTCTCGTACATTGCAACAAACATGACAGTCTCCGCCTTTTTGAGAGGAACATGGTGCTGATCTTGGCATTGTGCACTTGCAAATGAGTTCTTCTAAAGCAGGGCTATACTCTCCTGCCACTGTAAAAAGTACTGGGGAGAGGGTAAGTAAAAAACTCAATGGATCTGAGGTGTTCCCACCAGGGGAGAGGTGCAGAGCGGCAGAGTGATTTCTCTGGTCCTTGGGAAATTCTCAGAGGTGAAGGATGCTCATGTGGGGTCAGATGTGCTGTCTATATCTTTACGGTTGAGCTCACCCACGAGTGAAGTTGTGCTTTAAGCCCTTGAAAGTATGCAAAAAGGTATTCTGGTGTCAGCCCAGAGCATGCTCAGCTGTTTGCCTTTCCGGAAAGACATTGTTCCTAGTCCCAGTCTTTGGGGTTATGGACAAAAGGTGCAAAATCAAGGTGTGAGAACACAAACTGGAGACATCAAGTGTTCACCCCTGAACTTAGGAAGGATTGTTGCTGTGCACAGATAGTTTCTGAGCCATGTTCATTCTCTGGTCTTTAAGAAACATATGAACCACAACAGCAAGGTATTATTCCAGGGGACAGAGGGAGAGGAGACACAAGGCTCCCAGCAAGCTCCTTCCTGCCCTTCCTGCGCTCTGAAAGATGTGTGCATGTGTGTTTGTATTTGGAATGTAAATGGAGTTTCCTCCTTTTTTATCCCTTCCCAGTTAAGTGCTGGAGGAATGACACTGGCCTTCCACTTGCAAGGAGCTGCCAACAGCTGTGTCTGGTGTGATGTCTGCCATACACATGTGGCGCTCCCCAGTGCTGGTCTGGTGAGGGTCTGAAGACAGCAACAGCACTTGCTGATAGTTTTGAGACACTGTTCTACTTTCCTTTTGAGTGTCCCAGGCTTTGGAGCAAGTGCACGCCCCACTCTCCCTCCCTAGGCGCAGCTGTCAATGAAGAAGGGGTGTCTACACTGGGAACTCACTCCAAATGCTCCCTTAAGCTGCCTTGTCTGTTTTAATCTGCAATCCCCTTTCCCACATACTGGAACAGCTGCCTTGGTTGCAAACTCCAGCTGGTGCTCACAGGGTGCCTTAAACGCCTTAAAGTGTTTCTCTGCTGGAGACTGTGAACATCTCCATTGCCATAATCCCAGCTGCGTGTGGCAGGGGTGGGAGTTGGCATCCCACCTTTCTTGGACTGCTTTAGCGGGAAAATCTTTCTGGAAAATAAAGGGTCGATTTTTTTCTTCTTTGTGCCTAATCTGTTTCTTGCTAAGTTGAGCCTGGCGAGCAAATTTTAGGTGCCTCTTTAAGCGTTTGCAGATCCTGCTAGCAAAGAAGAGGAAACTGGCTCGAGGAAAATAAAAACCAGCCTCCACATGAAGGAGAAATTGGAATAAATTTCCATGTCAGGTTTAAGGTCTGTTGTAAAGCCGAGGTTTGAAGCTGAGCCGTAGAATCAAATATGGTAGCGCTGAAGCGGGGCAGTCTGTTCTGTGAGATTTCTTTGCTAGCAGACATGAATTCAAGAAGCCGTCTAGCCTTAAGGGATTTCTATCATCTTGGGTTGTGTAGGACAGGGAGCTAGAGTTCTTGGAGCTTGTCATGCTGTATTGGTCCTGACATTGAAACAGAAGGGAAAGTATCTCAGTGCTTAGCAGTGAATGGGTGGATGTGGAGACTTATTTAGCAGTTCAGAGGAAACTCCAATGCTATTTTAAAGCATCGAATGAGGAAGAACAACCCCTTCAAGTGATTCTGCAAGGAGTGCTTAGTTCATGAAATTTGGCTAAGATGCTGTCACTAGTACAGCTCTTCTTGTGAGAAGAACCATATGATCTTTAATTGACCATAAGTTGTCAAAGGCAAAAAAAATGGTTTTGCCAACAACATTAGGTGCATAAACTGAAGGAGTATCAGCACTGAATTCTGCATAATCACCAACACCATGTTTCCAGTCATGAGCAGAGCAGCAAAGCAAGTCTGGGTGATGAGGAACTGCTTTGCAGTTGAATAGTTCATTTGATCTTCCTTTCCGCACACATCACGTTGCAGTAGGCCTGTATTGGGAGTGTGGAGGAAGCCTCAGATGAAAAATGGAAGGCCAGAAGGTCTAGGAAGGAAACATCTCCATTTCAAGCTTATAAACATCCAGCAGTTTGGAGGATGGTAGTGCTAGTAGTCTACATCTCTACCTGTGAGTAGATGAAGGGTTTTGCTGCTGCTATTGTGTATCTCTGTGCCTCTGCTACTTGGCTAAACCTTGACAGTAATTTTCCAGAATCACCGGTTCTGTAAAAGTGATCTTCCACAGAGAAGGGCTTTCTGTTGAAATTCCTTGCCTGAAACCCAAGTGGTGTGTTACTGGTGCTTGCAGACCAGTTCTTTCTGCTCCCACGTGTATATGGGAGTTGTCCCCCCCAGCAGATCATAGAATCATAGGGGTTGGAAGGGACCTCAAGAGATCATCGGGTCCAACCCCCCTGCCAGAGCAGCTCCCCAGCTCATATTGCACAGATAGGCGTCCAGACAGGTCTTGAATATCTCCAGAGAAGGAGACTCCACCACCTCCCTGGGCAGCCTGTCCCAGGGCTCTGTTGCCCTCACTGTGAAAAAGTTCTTCCGCATGTTGTTGCGGAACTTCCTGTGCTCCAACTTGCAGCCATTGCCCCTTGTCCTGTCCCCACAGACCACTGAAAAGGGGCTGGCCATTTCCCCCTGCATCCCCTGCTTTATTTATAAACATTTATAAACATTAATAAGGTCCCCCCTCAGTCTTCTTCTGAACAGGCCCAGCTTATTCAGCCTTTCCTCATAGGGGAGATGCTCCAGACCCTTAATCATCTTTGTAGCCCTTCTTTGGACTCTCTCCAGGAGATCCCTGTCCTTTTTATACCAGGGAGCCCAGAACTGGACACAATACTCCAGGTGGGGCCTGACCAGAGCAGAGTAGATGGGGAGGGTCACCTCCTTTGACCTGCTGACCACACTTCTCCTGATGCACCCCAGGATCCCATTGGCTCTCTTAGCCACCAGGGCACACTGCTGGCTCATGGCCAATCTGTTATCAACCAGGACCCCCAGGTCCTTCTCCACAGAAGGTCATCCCCCAGCCTGTACTGATGGATGTGGTTATTCCTTCCCAGGTGCAAGACTCTACACTTGCTTTTGTTGAATTTAATCTGGTTTCTCCCTGCCCAGCTTTCCAGCCTGTCCAGGTCTTGCTGAAAATATCCAGTGTTTGCTGCATGGCACTATAATGAATATTCACATCTTGATTTATGCCCCTAATGTAAGTGTATAAATTTGGAGCTTAGACTCCTGGTTCCCTCTGTAGCCTCCTCCGGATGGCGAAACCGATTATGAGTCCAAACTAGATGTGAATGGTCCCCCAGAACGGCCTTTCTCTCCCTCACTGCTATGAACAAATTGTTCCTAGGAAAAGTCATACCCTAATTCAGGTGCAGAATTTTGGTACCTCCTGTTTAATGCCAATGTGAGCGAATGTCCTCTGTATGTTGTGCGCATCACATCAGTGACCTGGCCTGTGTAAGAGATGCTGCTGGTAAAAGGAGAAAACTGGGCACTGAACCCCTTTGTCCTGGGCACTTTTTTTCATACACTGTCTCTTTTCTGGCATGTGAATTGTGTGTTAATAGCTTGCAGTTTTCTCACATTTGTTGGTTATTTGAAACTATTGTCTGAATAATTTCTATGAATAATTCTTGATCTGTAGGTCTTTCACACTCATTTTACTGGGACTACTGAAAACTGCAATTAATTTTTCAAGATGAGTTAGTTTTTGGTGGTGTCATAGACTATAAAAACTATTTCTTTTCGTGGAACTGACTGTTGGAAAATAGCAGGCATTGTCCTATGAAGAAATACATTTGGGTTCCTGATGAACAAATCTCATCTGTTTGTAGGTCCCGTTTGCTTTGTAATACCATGATATTAAATAAGCTCACCAGTTCACTTAGCCCAATCCCCTGCAATATCAGGTAATGATACAGTAATTCAAACATTTGAGTATTGATGAAAATGCTTACAGATTTTTAACCTATAAATTAGCTAGGGAGTAACTTCCCGTATGCTTTTGATCAAGTTGCAAGTCCTGAAAACATTAACCCCTTTCTTGTGGACATTTTATTTCTCCTACATCTGGTTAATGTTGCATGTAGAAAACTCATAGAGAAAGAGAAACACGGACTATAAGAAAGGTAAGATGTAAAACTAGAAGGAATCTCAGGTCCCTGCCATCACCAAGGCTAGACAGTATTTTAAAGAGAAAAAGTTAAATATTTATAAGCCTTAGAGAACAGTTTATTTTGGATTAGTTTTGCATATGAAAGTTTGGGTTGGTTTCTTTTTTATCTCAGGAGGCTCTGTTACGCCCGTTAGTCACTTCTCTGCAGGAGTACCTCAAGGAACTTTCTATTGCATTTGTGAGTAAATGGCAAACATTTATATCACATGGCTGCTTCTTGTCCAGAAGTAAGACCACGTGTGGAATCCCATTTTAATATTTAAGTGATGATTTTTTTCCCCCCAACAGCACTACCATGCTTTATGGCATATTCTCCTTATCCATACTGGGAGAACTGTTTTGCTTTTATGGACATCCCATAGTGTAAAAGCAGACAGAGGGAAACTAGGGAATTAGTTCTTGAGACACTCTCTTCTTAAATTATCTTCTCAGTATCAGCCAAAAATAACTGTAGTAGTAACTGTGAGCAGAACAAATGGTAATACTATTGAATGCAAGCATGACAGAAAGTCTTTTATTCTCAAACCCCAAAAGGCTTCCTTTCTAGTAACAAGCATTAAACATTTCAATATCATTACACTTTAGTCAATTTAGATTCCATAAGTGAATGCTTATTAATCACTAACTAATTAACCAATTCAGACTCTTGTTTCTATATTAAAAGTAGCCAGGTCTTAAAGGTTCAGTGCCAGCCTTTCATATATTTTGAAACCTCCACCACACCAATATGAATGCTTCCACTGTGTACCATGGATATAACACTTCTGTGCTCACTGTCCAAATTCACTGGGTCCTTTGAAGAATATTTTCCCTAGATGTAATATTGCAGTACAACAGAGAGACTTTGAGGTGTGAGTTTTGGTTGCTACTGCACTCACAGACCCCCAGCAGACAGTTGGCTGTTGGAAATAGGAGGTTGTGGCAGTGCCATTCCAGAAGTGCAGCACGGCATGTGCCAACCCACAGATTTGTGGAATTAGGTGAGTAATAGTGGGGGCATACGTCATATGCTGTGAGGTGCCAGGGATCTCAGGAAGTCGCCTGGTCCAGGGGTGCGTCCCTGATATCTATCTTATGCTGGTGAATGTTCGCCTAAGCTGCAGTGATGCTAACACTGTGGCTTTGCCAAGCAGTCTGTGTTGGTGCCCTGTGCTCCCTACTGTTAGAAAGCTTCTCCAAGATATAGCCTGTGTCATTCCAACTAATATTTTAGCCCATAGTTTCACAAGATATCAAAAACAGGCACGAAGAAGAGGTTGTCCTCTTTTTTCAAGAGAACTTTCATGCACTTGAAGACTATTCCTGAGTTTCTTCTCAGATTTATTTCTTAAATACTTCCAGTTCCTTCAGATTCCTTTATTTCAGGTTGTGTCCTCTAGACCTCCACTCATCTTTGTTCTCTTCTAAATGATACCTTCTTAGACACCCTGTACCTAAATACAGGACTCCTGTGGTGGCTCGCTTCCTGATGTTAAGGGAATTGCTTACATCTTGTAAGCAGTTTTTCTTATGTGCAGGCCAGTATGTTGCTTGCTTCCTTCAGAATAGCATGATATTGTTCCTCTGCTCCTAATTCAAAGCTGATAATTCCTGATAATATTACGAATAAATGCCTGCGTTAAATCATCTGCCAGTTTCTAGCCGAGAAATCCTGCTTGAATAGGTTATCTGATCAATTTCACTTTATCATGTTGTACCTGTCTTCTATAATATGTTGCCAAAATTTTTGCAAGTTCCTTAACAGTGTGTGAGCATAGCTTGGCAGAATATCTGGTATAGTGCTATTGTCATGAGCTCAATTTGAGCAAGAGCAACATATATTTATTACTTGAAAAGAGCCTAAGCCAGTCAGCTTTCCTCTATGACAGAGTGAGGAAAAAGATGGCTTTGAATACCTTAGTTGTCCGTTTGCTTTTAGCATTAGCTTCTGAGAAGCATTGTCCTGGTTGTGGTTATCCATGAGGAAATCCCACTTGCGCGTTAATGGTGCTACAGTATTTCAGGATAAATGAAGCTAAGCTCATCCAAAGATTTTTGTATGCAGTGTGATAAGGCCTTTGAAAATCTGTCCAGTTTCTACCTATCTGTGGCTGGAACCACAGGGGAAATCTGGCTGTGGCAGGAAATACCAAACTAATTTGGGCTCCTGGCTCAGGGCTCCAGAAAATGGCCAGGTGAGATGTTCGATGCTTCTTTGTGCTTCAGCCTTAACCTGCTCTATATTCACTCCTTTCATTCCTCCCCGTGTTCCTCAAAGCAGAATAACTTTCTGTCCATGTGTGTATGGTATGTTGGCAAGCATTCACTACAAGCGAGTCCCCCATGTTTCTCAGGAAACTTTAGCAAAATTCCCATCCTCATCTCTAGGGGTAAATGGCTGTGTTAACTCATGTCTGTTGTTTTAAACCACACTCCAGCCTTCTTCACTGTAAAGTCAGCAGTCAGATGTGATAAACCCAGCATTCAGCTACTTCAAACAGTTGTCACACCACCTGTGTGATAGATTCAGTAAAAGACAATGGAGGAAAAAATACACAACTGTCAGTTTGAATTAGAGAAGGAAGTGTTTTGCTGCAGTTTTCTAACTTGCCAATTAGCGACTAACAGGCATGTCATTCTTTCCAGTGATGTTTCTTGCTTCCTAATAAAGCAAGTATGTGCATGCAGGCACTAATGTTTCCATGTCTCTCAAGGAAGATAACTACAGAAGTAGGCTCAGGCCTATGGCAGGCACCTGCATTGGACTGCAAGTAACTGAAGAAACTAGATAGGGAAACACTTTCCACACCCAGGTGCAAAACATTTCACAGGGCCTCCCACCAGTGGATTTTCAAAGTTTCCTCTACCTTGAGAAAAGTGCAAAGGAATGATCGAGCCCTACCCTTTCAAATCCCACCTGAAGTCAAACACAACAGCCTCTGGTGAGACCCTTAGCACAAAATACCTTTCACACAGGGGGAGACAGAGCAGTAGGCTGCATGGAGCATTTACAAGCATAGGTTGTGACCTGGAGGAATATGGAGTGTTGTTTTGCTCTTTGTGGTTGTAGCTCCATCAGGGTTGGAGCCAGTCAAGGCAATGGGATGGGCGATTCAACTCTCTCAACTCTATTTGAACACCTACAAAAAGAAGAAAAAAGGATTTTCCTCTTATCAAAACTTTCTATTTTCATACCACTTGCTGCTTTTCTAGGCATTACACTAACCACAGAGTAACAACATACAAGCAGGACAAGAGATTCTCTCAAGGAGAAGACTCAGTTGCATGGATGACCTTCAGGAGTGAAGACACTGAATAGGTATCAGGAGCCTCTGGGCCTTTCTTTGCCTCTGCCACCATTCAGTCTTCCAACCAAGTCCTTCTCTAACCATCTTGCATGTGAAGCGTAAGAGCTGGGACTTTCTTTTTTTTTGCTACATGTTTGAAGAGTGCTTAACAACAGCCTGTACATGCTGCTGTATTGTACTCTAATAAACCTCCCCTAGACACCCACTGGAGGGTGGTGCAGCAAACAAGAAACAAGATAGATGAATGAAGGTGCAACAGCCCCCAAATAATTATGTAGTGAAGATGAAGTGACCAGGGGCAGGTGACCAAACCATATTTACTGTATTGTTTGCTCCAGAACATTATGCCAGTTTCAGAAACTGGAGAAAACTGTGATTAGAAAGTCCCCTTGAAAGTAAACCAGCCTTTAATGATCTATCTGCCCCGAGCTGTCTGGAAGTGACTTGGCAAGTAAATAGGTACTTTTGATGTTGTTGATGATCCAACAAGAATGGGATACAGCTGCTCATGCCAGTGGTTGCTGCTGTGACAGCTTTTGCTCTATTAAGTGTCTTTTGATCAATTCTGTGTAAATCTGGGCTCAGCTAGTCACCATAAGCAGTGAAACATTTTAATTTCTATTTTCAGATGGGGAGGTGCTTACCAGCTCCTTCCAGACAGCAGATTTGGATAATAACAGTACCCACCTGCTTTGCCACGGTACATGTGTTTCAGCTTTTGGTGTTTTCAATACCTCTGGAGTGTTTGATCATCTGCGCAGGTGTACAAACAACCACAGAAGAATGAAGACATGGAAATTTCCCAAGGCAATGACAAGAATGGTATTTTTGTCTTTTTACTTGCACTGAGACCCAAAGTGCGGTAGAACTTAGGTGGTCAGTTGTGGGCAGAGGAAGGATATTTTTGAGGTTGCAGGAAACTCTGAGAGATGACTGTTTACTTGAAATGAGATCAGATACAAAGCTCTGACTCATGCCCAAGGTCTCTTGAGGTCTGAGGAGTTCAGGGCTTGGGTCCCCTTTCAGGACCTCAGTAGTGTAAAGCCCCATCCCTACAGGTGCACTTCAGTCCAGAGAGCTGGCTGCAGCTCCTATAGACAGATCCACATGAGTTTTTTTCCTACTTGGCTCGTGCGCTGATAACTGCAGAGACAGAGCAGCAGGTAAGACAGAGCTGGCTGTACAACAGTCGTGACAAGGAATGATGAATAACTTCAAGAACTACCTAGCTTTGAACTTGGAGTTGTCATGGCTAGATGGCTGTCTTGCCACCTCGGCTACCTGTTTTAAAGATACGTCTATACCTTCTTGTGAGTAACGTGTATGCTGCCATCCATACACAAGTGGAGGCAAGCCTGGCCCCAGAAAAGTTTGTGCCATGTTGAGAGGAGAGGAGCTTTAGTGAAGCCCCCTGATAAATTACATCCCTTATGCCCAGCTGGGCTTCTGCTGCTGCTGCTCAGTGCAGAACAACTTAGGCTTAGGCTGCTGCTGCAGCACAGAGGGAGGTTTTGCCCCTTACTTTATGCTGCCGAGGGCAAGCAGCCTAATTACGGCTTTCTGTGAACCCAGTAGGGGTTCTTGGTAGCTGAATAGGCGTGTTGGACCTCCATCCCTCTGCAGGGCAGACAGACCTGAAACACTTATTATTTCCTAGGTGGGAAGCAGGTGCTTCGTGAAGAGCATAAATCCTACAGAGCTAGGAAAAAAAAACCTCCACAAACCCACTTGGTGGAATAGATGCTGGGGAAAAAAAACACAAATCAGTAATTCTGCCACCAGGCACCTACTGGCGTTGTCAGTGAAATTTAGTAAGAGAGGTGTACTGAGCCATAGGTTTTGCAAATGCTTTTTTTCGAAGCCTGTTATAAGTCTCCCTGCATGTTTATTTATTACTGTCTACACAGCACTTCATTCAGGCTTTTTAAATGATTCTGAAAGGCATGCGGTTTAACATCCACAGGTCTGATGTCATGCTTTAACCTCCAGAAGAGGACCAGCAAGGGCAGCAGCTGGGTGACATTTCCCACACTGTTTCAGCAGCGTGTCTCTGACTCCTCCTGGAAAACTGACTGCTTGGGGTGAGAGGGAGAGGTCGTCTACACACTCGCACCATCAGACCTTGACCTTTCTGTTGACAATATCCACAACGTATCTTTTCTGACAGCTGCAGCGACAGAGCCATTTTGTGACAGGGACACGTGTCCAGGCTGAAATCATCAACTCATTTCACCTAGGCTGCTGAGCAGCTATCAGAAAGTTAACACCTTTTGGTTGCTCGAACAACTGCTCTGGTTTTGAACTAGTGGCCTTTTGGTGACAGGCTCTGATATCCTATTACCAATTCCCAAGCCGTCCCGCTTCTCTGAACACATGCACGTTCAAAAAACAATTACATATAAATGTAAATGACTGAAGTGCCAAGTGACAGAGACGTGACCTTCACCTGGGCCGGGTGGATTGTGTGAGACAGTGCGAACTGGAGGTAAGCTGACACCTACGGCCTTCTTGTCTCGGTGGTTTCAGAAACAGACGCCAGCCCCAGACCCTCGCTGCCCTTTGCTTCCCTTCACCTGCACCCTCCTCTTGGACAATAAAAATGAGACATAATACATCAGTTCTCTGATGGCTTTATTTTCAATCGGAATGGGAGATTGGGATCCTGCTACGACTTGTGAGATTTACATTCATCCGCTGTACTGGGTTGTTAGGAAGCTGCAGTTTGGGTCACTTCAAAGTACTTTTATTTTGAAAAATTGGCCAGAACTTCAGCTGGTGTACATCAGCAGGGCTCTGTTGCTTCAGTAGAGCTGATTTACTCCATCTGAGGATATGGCCTCATATCATATGGCTGTTTTTTAACTTAAAAGTACATAATACTGCCAAGTACAAGACAGGCAGACGTAGGGTTCAGTATGGGAGTAAAGGAGAATTCTTTGTAGGAATATCTTGTTGCAGTGTAAAGACATTTATAGCAAATGATTAAGAAATTATGTGTCCCTACATTTTCTAAGCATGCCACGTTTGGATATAATTGTGTTAACTTTGAATATTATTACTTCCATTTACAAAGTGAAATTCCAGCCCCGCTCTTTGAAAATTTGTCCCTCCGTACTTAGTAAATCATAATTATACTGTCACAGTGGTTACCAGCGGACCCTGAGGGTCAGTGGACTACTTCTAAGGGATTCAAAAAAGGTAACTAAGAAAATCAAACCTATTGTTAATAATCTTGAATTCATTATGCAAAGATGTGCAGCACCGCTGAAAAAATGTTTTGGGGGTTGCAATTTGTAAAAGACTGGAAAGCGCTTTCAATGAGGTTGTATTTCTTTCCATCTTGCTGTTTTTCCTCGTGTTCTGTTCCCATTTCATTTTCAGTCTCTTCCCTATAGTGTGCTTGAGTTTGACTTTCCTTTCAGAAGAGAGGTTCTCGAGTCTTTAAAATCTATCTATCTAATCCACACCAAAGCATTGGCGAATGTTAAGATGTTATTGGCATCCTCAGAGCTTTAGAGGTGGCCATCAGTGGTGGTGTCTGAAGAAGGGTTTTAGGACCGAGCCATCTGTCCAGATATGATATTCCCATCCTGACAAATCAAGTGCTTTGTGAGTTAGCTGTATTGTGCCTATGCTTCTTACAGCTTTGACTTTCTTTGGTCCCTGCCATAAAAGAGCATAGTTCTGAGTCTTTCAACTGAATATGTGCCTTATGTGAGAGCGGTGATCCTGGTGAAATCCCTGTCAGAAACCCACAGCAAAGTGCTGAACAGATATTTATAGTAAAAAGAGAATTTCTTCATCAAAGAACATACAGTCTAGACAAAGTACCTTTAACAGCTCCGTGACACACCCCTGACCTGTGTAAATGGAAACTCCCTGTCCCTGTGCCCTTTCTTTGTGCTGTGTCCAAATCCTACCATCAGTGAGGCATACTGCTCTCTGAAGGAGCTTGCTTGCTTGCTTTTTCATCCTTTGCTTCTCCCTTGATGCTGATAGCTTAGCTGGGACAGAGGGAATGTATTTCCTTCAAACACCTCATCAAACAAGGACTTCAAAAAAAATCTCACTTCTTGCTGGCTATTTGGAAATTGGAGTTGATTTAGAGTTTCCAGGACAGATTCTCACATCGGTTGACATATATACTATTGAATCCAAAATCCATATAATGAACACCAGGATGGGTAGCAATGAGGATTAAATACACATACCATTAACAGAATTGTAGCTTATTCTTACACTGATTGTGAGAGAGAAACTTTACTGCTAGTAACTCTTCATTATGGAGCAAGAATTTGTGTGAGAATTGGGTAGAAGGCAAAGGCAACAAAATACATCTGAGGTTTCATCCACAGCTTCTTTAAGTGAAATGCAGTTATTAGCAGGGTAGTCACCCTCTGAGGAGTATGAAAGTATTCCGCAACTAAGGTGTGAGGAATAGCTGATCAAATAGCATGACTTTTTAACTGTTCATTTACCAAGATATAAGAATAGCTAAAAATTGCCCATTTTTCAGCAGGAAAATGGAAACATATTCATTAGAAGTAAGATCCCACACAACATTTTTTTCCCTGCAAAGAACATTGTGTTTTTCATTTTGTCTACCCTGCTGGTAAAACAGCCAAAAAGACATAAAGGAGGAAGAGGGTAAGAACATGAAAAAAAGAAGGAAAGACAAAAATAGTAATATTAAAAAAAAAGTTCCTTTTTCACTGCAAGAAAAAAAGGAATTTTGGAGGTAATTAACATATAGTTATTTTTCTATCCAGAAATGCTTTTGATGGAAAGCTGTCTCCCTTACTAGATCTGTTTGTGGTGTTTATCAACAAAGGGTTCAGCAACAATGCATAATTAAAAATGCTTTTGAAAAAAAAAGTGTAGTCTTACAACTCAGAGGTGAAATGGCAATGGAAAAAAACCTCCCTGAACATATTTAACTATCCACCTAGATCCTGTTTAAGGTTGCGAGTGAGCAATTTGTTATAATACCATATCAACCCAAGCCCCACTTCCTTCCAAATAATGTGTTCTTGTCTCCTCCATTTGGAGCTGGCCAGAGCAGTTGTGCAACTGCACAGCAAACTGAGTTGAGGAAATTATCTGGCTGAAAATAAACCCAGGGAAAGGAAAGGGTGTTTTAATTTTTCTCATCAAACTATTTTGTGCCCATCAGTGTGAATCCTGGCAGAAGAGAGCTGTTAGATATTCTGTCTGGGACCATCTTGGCCTTGTGTGTAAGCCTTACCCCAGTTTTCAGATGCAGGATGCAGACTTGCCCTGGGGAAATTTCAGAAAAGGTTTTTTTTCTGCATTTTACACTATGCAACCTGCCATGGGGCTGATACAAGACCTTTTCATATGAAACATGCAATATTCCTTGTTAAGCCAGAGCTCTGCTTCTGCCTTGATTTTGAATGTGTTGACTTCATTGAAGATACTTCTCACTTGCATCACAGCAGCCGAGGAGAGAATCCACGTTGAGCTTCATAACGTTGTAGCAAAGGGAAGAATTGCACCTGTCTTCAAATTCTATAGATTCTGAATATTTTTTTAAAAAAATATTAAAACACATCACAAGGCCTTCTAAAATAGCACACCTCCACCTACCTTCTGGGTATGTATGATCAGTTCTTTTTCCTCTGTATAAGCTGAGAAAAAAAAGCATTGAAAACCCAAAACCACACGGCAAATCTGTGCCAGAGTTTGGACTAGAATTTGGATTTCCTTCAGGGATATTTAACAAAATAAGCTATGCAAATGTATGTGTCATTCTAAGTGGTGTAACAGCATCCATGCGAGGACTGGGTGAATAGAAATGTTGCAAAGATACGCCTTTTGTAACTGGCATAGGAAAGCAAGATAGGCATTGTGCAGAAAGTGCCCCTTGATCTGATTTTTAAGCACCTTGCACTGCTGTATGTTATTTGCCCAGGCTGGGGTGAATTCCTGGCCTAAACAGCTTGCCCCAGTACATATAGAAGAGTTTTTTGTGTACTTGAATTTGCTTTTAGATAATTTTTCACCATGTCCATCTGGACTTTTTTTTTTTTAATGTATTCTTTCAGTACCATTAGTGAGGCAGAGCAATGCCATTTTTCTAAGGTCCTGAATGTTTACTTCTCCAGGTAGGGTGATTATGGGCATGATGGAATGATGTCTTTAGTCAAGTGTAGATCTTATCTTCCCATGTAACAAGGTAGCCTAATGAAATGAGTTTTATTCAAAGACCTTGTCTCATAACGCTTCAGGAAAACATGATAAATTGAATGATTCTTTTAGCAAATGCATCACACAAAGCACTGGCATATTGCTTATGAAGTTTAATTTTGTAATAGTTCATGGGGTATAATATACCTGTAGCTATTTCTGTGGAATGAATCTTACAGGCTCATTACAAAAGCAGAACTGTTGTCCCAAAATATTGCTTTTCTTGTTGAACTGTTGCTTGGATTCAGGGCAATTTGCATGTATAACCTCCAAGGAATCACTGCATCTCACTTTTTAATTTTTTTTCTCTTATTGTGCCATTATTATGAACTATGGTGAAACTCTTTTATTTAAGTAGTGAGAGCCTAGCTGTTATTAGCAGTGGTTTGACTGACCAAATGTGGCAGACCAAATCTAAATCCAGAAATAAATTAGATTTTTTTTTTAAACTGAGAAAAGTTTGGTTGTTTACCAGCTGTAAGGATGTAAAACTAGACAAAAATAAAAATATTGTGACTTGGACATTCTTTTGTTCTCTTGGATCTCAGATGTGCTTTTGGTTTTTTTAAACATTTCTTAAGACATCTTTAATGGGAAGATGGCTGATTCAATTATGAAAATCGAGAATTTGGTCTCTTGATGCAGCTATGTGACACTTTATTCCCATTACTGTTAAATAGTGCATAATGTAGTGACACTTGTAGTAGACCTTGTGAGTATATTGCCTTGTCCTTTGTGGTCCATTTGGTTCCTTCTGGACCTGGCTGTGGTCAGCTGGGAGGAGAGTGTTTGTCACGCCAATGTATGTGAGGCTTTCAGTCCATACAGTGCACTCCCAGGAGTTGTGGGGTGAGTGTGGACATGAAGACAGTGTCCCACCTTCTACTTGTATGAGAACTTCACTCTTACTTCAGCAGAATTCCCACTTTTGTTCTGTTTGGCTGCTGGGGAAAATGTAAACACTAACAGTATAGTTTGTTGGTTTAAGTGGGAATGGATGTAGGAGATGACCTGGCAATCTGCATAGGTATAATCTAGAGTTATTTATTCAAGTTTTTGGGAAAACCTGTACTCAGTGTCCCCTGGTCCCTGAAGACTGATACCATAACCATTTCACCATCTATACTTTCTTAAACAGGGTGGCTTATTTTACTGGCTTACTGGCATATTTTATGGCTTACTGCAGGGGTGTTGGACTAGATGACCTTTAAAGGTCCCTTCCAACCTAATACATTCTATGAGTCTATAGAGTCTATGAGTATGTACAAGTTGTTGTACATACGATGGCAGTTCCTGGAACCTGCTAAACTGACCTTCCAGTGTGTGCAGTGCTGTATACCCACCACTTCTTCAACTGGAAACCATCTTGAGAGCAAGAGCTGATACAAATCTAGGTCTTGCCCCTGTAATGAGTTGGGATACAAGAGGTGTAGGTTTGTAGACCAGGGATGTCTAAAAGCACTCCAGGTAGACCTCTTTGTACAGACTATAAAATTCCTGGGCCTGTTGCAACAGACTGGGATCATTACTTTTCCTTAGCTTTTTCTCAGCTCCATTAATTTCTCCTTGTAGTTTCCTTCCCTGCGATATCTGTAGAATTAGAATGACTGAAAAGTACCAAGGATGAGTTTGTGGAAGTAATGCCAGAGAGCACAACTGAAGCCCGTTAAAATCAATGTGAATTTTTTAAAAAGGTGGAATACCTCAGGGTTTTTTCCTGCTTTCATTCTGTTATTTGTGTTATAATAATCTTTAGAGGTGCCTAATGAAACTGGAGCCTCACTTTGTTAGCTATTGCCTATGCAGCACTGGCTAGACCTTCGACTTCATTGGGTTCATTGGAGTCATGCCAAGGCTGAGCAGCAAAGCTCTGAGCCCATCTCTGCTGCAAACATCTTACTGGATAAGAAACACCTGGCCTTAGGAAGCTCAGATCTGGGCCTTTACATGCTGGTATAGCAGAAATACTCATTATTG
This sequence comes from Gallinula chloropus, assembly GCF_964237585.1. Lineage (NCBI taxonomy): Eukaryota > Metazoa > Chordata > Aves > Gruiformes > Rallidae > Gallinula > Gallinula chloropus. The sequence goes on along the minus strand of NC_140085.1, from coordinate 140,484,901 downwards.
CCAACATTAATGCTACGGCAGGGGAGTTGAGTGATTTGCCTGAAGTCATGCAGCAGGCTGTGGCAGGACCGGGTCTCCTGAGACCCAGACTGAGACTCTCAGTCCTTTTCCATCTGTCTGAGGAAATTCTCTGCCTGAGCACTGTGCCACTCAGGGAGCCAGTTCCAACAGCAGTTCCTAAGTTTTGGGGGTGAGTGGGAGAAGTCCACAGGAACATTAACTAGGAAACACAAGTGTGGTACATTTGTTGGAGTCTGAACTCACACTTTAAGTGCTCTGGGTTCTCAAGGGTAAAAGGTTGGAAAGCAGTGAGCTGTAATATTATCTCAGTTCGTATTATTTGATCTAGTTGTAATGAGACACCCTTTTAGTACATTACTACAAACCTATAGTTTTTGGCTCTTGAGTGAGTAAAATGGAACTTCAGTAACTTGACTTTGAACATGAAAAACTGTCAAATATATAAATTATTGCTGTTATATAAATCTACAAATCATATTAATTTTGCAAACTTGGACTCTCAAGATTGTTGAATCTCTTTATCCATTCTTTATCTCATGTCAAAGCACTGAAATATGCTTCAAGGGTTGCATCTTGTACAATTTGGAGTCTACTTCTCCAGATCTTTCCAAAGAGTATTGGTTAGGATGCCCATGCCATTGAGCTTGCAACTCTTTGTTAATGAAACTTGTAGTAGCACTGAACATGATAGATTTTATCATGGGATAAAGGAGTTAAAAACCTCTCTGGAATTGGGTTTGAAATCTATAATGTGTGTACTGTATTGCACATACACACCACAGTCAGTATCTTTAATCACATTTGGTGTTTCTGTCTGTCTGCATATACTTCACAATTTTTTCTTCTGTGGCTTCAATTAGTGTTTAATGAACTTAGTGAGAGTTAATTATTAAAAAGTGACTTCAGGGGTCAAGCCTGTTTTACTTAGATCCGCAAAGACACAGCATGAATGTGGTTTTGCCACTATGAAAATTGTAGTGAAATGCTCATCATTAATTTTTTAATCAAGGAATAAAAAGCTGACCAGTCTAAGTGTTCTTTCCACAGCACATTCTCTGGCATTATTACTATACATATTTATAAAGCAGCAATCTGTCTTGTGTTCAGGTATACCACTCTTACAAATCTAACAGCAAGCATCCATTTAAGTCTGACAGCATCATTCAGTTCTTTTTATGTTCCTCCTCCTTACTGATTTTAAAATGTTATGAAATTGAAGTAGACTGCAGTAAGTACAGTGACAATATGTTATTTTCCCATTAAGTACTATGGGATGTGGTTTTATGTGCCTCACTTCAAAGCTTGCAATAATTAAACATTAGGGAGAGATGCTGAATGCATTTTTTTTTAATGACATCAGAGTCACAATGTTAATGCAGAGTCAACACAACTGCAACATTTTGGATTCAAATCCATAATTTTTTACAGCCAAAATTTGTGTTTTGATGAATATCTTGCACTGTCCTTTTAGCCTTTGAGCTAAAGCTCTAGTTGGTGTGGGATGTGCCTTCTTCCATCTGACCTGGGTAATGTTTGAGCTGCAGGGCTTTGGACTGGCTTCTCCTGACCAAACAGGGAGCCGTGGGTTCTCCCTTGCCCTGCCTGCAGGATGGACAGTGAGCCAGCAGAAAGCTCCCTTACACCTCAGTGCCACCCATGCCCTATGACTGACGGTGCCGTTGTGCCTTTGTATGGTCCTCCCAGTCAGCTGCTCCGGGGCACGGAGAGATTCAGCTTATTTGTGGGTCTTCTATGCCTCAAGTCAAACCTCAGCTTTCACTAACTAATATTGTTAGGCTGATTAATATTGCACGGCTGGTAATAATGCTGAAGGTACTCAGATTTAGCCTACCAATTGGTAATACTTTGCTCTAAATAATAATGGAAGCATGTTGTATGTTTGTATCAACGAAAGAGTCCTGTGACAATGAACTCTTCAAGCCTGACATTCAGAGGGGTCAAGCTTTCATTAATCTTCTGCTGCCTTCAAGGATCATTGTTGATCACTGCTGGGGAGATTCAGAACTGTCACTGTGGTGGCTGATGAAGACCAATCTTCTTTGGCATTCGGTGGTTCTCAACCAAGACACAAGCATCTGACCTTTAGGTTTTTGTTCTATCCTCACATTATGGTCACACAGGATGTGTTTCACCTGAAGTGCCAAGGCAATTTCGACAAAAATCATGCACTGCATGTGCTGTTTGTTATTGTGTCGTTTGACTGAGCCCGCACAGCCCATCTGGGGAGGGATGGTGCATGTTTTGTAATGGTCGAGCCTTGGTAATTGAAGATGAATTATTAAGTGCTGACAATAAGTGAGCATCAATATGCAAACAAATAAGCAATGACAAGGAAAGGCAGGAGAGAGGGATAAGGAAAATGGAAAAGGTTTCCCGAGGATTGGACAAAGATGTTTCTCTGGGATTATTTTGACTGGTGTCAACTCTTCCTTTTATTTAGGAGCAATTTCTTTCAAAGCAATAAATATTTGAAAACTTCATATTTATTAAGTGTTAATTTTACCCCTAGGCCTTTTGAGCTAAAAGTTCAAAACACAACACTGGAAATACACACAGGCTCCATCTGTTCATCTCCTGCTGCATGCTTTGAAAAACGTTACCCAAAGCCTTCATTATTTTTTGTGGTGCTATTTTTTTTTCTGGGTTTTGGATCCTTGCTTTAACCTTCAGCACCTGCACTTAGGTCTCTGTCTGTAAGCGACCTCTTCAGTAGCCTGTACAACTATTCCTGGTCACTCGCTGCAGCTCAGGGAATTCAGGCCATCTCCAGGAGAAGGCCAATTCTTATTTTTAATTATGGTCTATGGGCAGGGATCTATATTCAGGGCTTTGGCCCACTTCAATCTACAGAGGATGTACCACTGGTATCACTGGTATTCACAAAACTGAAGGATAGCAAACTGCTTTTTACAGGAACCAAATAAACAGGCATTGCCATTATTTAAGCTCCCTGTTTTGGGATTTAGCGTGTGTTCATGATTTAGATTTACAGAGCACTATGTGTCCTCCGTGTTTCTCACCTGTCCCCATCCTCTTTTCTCTCTTTCATTCCCTTTTGCCTGTTTTGGTCCACGTCCTAACACTTTTCCTCAGCATTTGCCTTTCTCCAGCGGCTCCCCAAACCTTCCCTGTCTCATAGGCTGAGATGATCAGAATTTGAATAATCAGTGTTGACACATTTGAGTGCCATCATTAGGGGTTAGGCTTAATCCCTTGGGAGGAATGGAGCCCTGGGAACTCACGGCTCGCAGAGCATTGTCTTTAGTTGTCTGCATGTTCAGCACCATAGGGCTTACAATTTGCTCAGTTTTTGAAGTGTTTTGTAATTTTGTGGCTCATTTAAAGAGAACGACAGCTCAGGTTCTGCAGAACATCTATCATGAAAACACCAAGCCAGTCAAATTCCATGAATAGGATACAAGCAGGATCTGCTTTAAAGGTTTTTCATTTTTCTCTTTTTTTTTACCCTTGGGAATTAGGTTCCCGATTGTAGTAAGTGGAAGCGCTGTACGTCTGGTATTTCAATGCTTCTGTAAACTAGGCTATTTATTTATGTGAAATATGGATTTAGACGCAACACTTAGAGCTCCAAATCTTACACATCTTTTTAGTTCTTGCTGGCAGTAAGGCAAAAACTCCTTCTCATATGAAATACTAAAATGTGTGGGTTCTTGTGTCTTGGATGATAGCTCTTTCCCAATTTTAAAGAAAGCATCTCTGAGATTTAACTTCACTGTTATTCCTGAACTTCGGAAACATTATCAAAATGATTCAGGGATCCCTACTTCACTGAGAGACCTGACCTGTTAGCACTGTGCTCCATGATAGGTAAAAGAAAAGCATGTGTTAGAGAACAAAGAGACATATTAGTACTCAGTGCAAAGCCAAGGCATGATTTAAACTATGTATAAAGGTAAAACCTCAGGGAGAATATCATCATCTTTCATAGGTGGACATAAAAGGAAGTTGCTTTTGAGGAAAGGCTTGAACAGGCAAAGTGTCATCACAGGCAGTGAAATTGGTCTCATTAGCTAGGAAACATAAAAGGCTCTGCAAAGACTTTTTCTTTGGAAGAAGACTGATGATTTCTCATGTTAGAGCTGCACTAAACAATGTTGGTAAGTTGTGCTCGGGATGCTGATTATCATGAACAGCTATTGTTTGATAAAACTCATCTTTTCCTGTAAAGATCTTGTGAGCTCTGGTCCTAGGACATTTGAGTATAAATTGCTGCAGTCAGACCACTCCAACTTTGTTATTTCACCAAGTGCAGATTTATTCTCCTCTGCAGAATTTGGAAGCTGCACCAAATCAGGCAGACAGAGGCACAGAGCTGTTCAGCCTTTCTTAACAGGAGTGTTCTGGTTCAGGTTGGCTTCCTGTGGCTCAGAAGTGTCCTTGTCCTTTTTTGGACAGCGTTGAGTCAGGATATCTGTAGCTGGGGTACTCAGCTGCCTGCTGGGAAGCTTGGACCTTCCCCTCAGAATGGGGTAAAGCCAGAGATCCTTCCCTTGCAATATTTACCATAGGATGACATGAAGTTACAAAACATAGAGCAAGTGGGAGAAAGATGTCTTATCACAGCCTCCGTCATAAGACTACAGAAATCATCAGACAATCAAAGAGACTGGTCTGGCTATTTTGCCCAGTCAGCAGCCATTCCTGAGAGACACAGCATCTGTCCCAGCATCTGCCTTGTTTCTCTCCTAGGTACTCATCTTCTCCAGGGTTACAAGAGCCTTTAAGCGTGGTTGGCTACCTCTCCTCCCCTTAAAGGAAATGGTCATCTTATTATGGTTGTTACTGACTAGTTATAATGGATTTGTGCTCAGGAATCTAAGTTACTTTAACAGCTTTTTAAAATTCCAGACATGGGGGTTTGGGTGGAAAGGGTTGGGAAAAGAACAAGAAGTCTTTTAATTAAGTGTGCACATTCCCCTTTATACCCTGAGTTGGCCATAAACCAGGGAACAGGACCCAACTGTTCAGATTCTAACTCCAATTATTCAACTGTACAGAATGTTCTTTTTAGGATTATAAATATTAATAACAATAATTTCTCATAATTTCACCTTCAAAGAGAACGGTGAGAAAAGACAGGTGAAAACAGGTTAATACAAGGGGAAATGGCTGACTCCAGATTTGACTTAAAGGTTAGTAAAAGCAAACCAATTTTTCTCGTATAAGAAAAAGTGTCATTTTAACAACATAGTTTTAGCAGCATATGCTTTTTCTTTGTGTTAGCCTTTGCTTTTGTCTCATCTGCTGTTAAGACATGACAAGCCTGTTCTCAGTACACAGCACCCAGCGTTAGGCATGTTATGCCCAAGAATCTGTCTTGTTTCCCCACTTCCAATTTATACTACTGCGGGATGTGGTAACATATTGAGCTATCCGTCAAGCTATTAGGCTGGCGGTAACTATTTTTAATAAAATACCACAAAATGATAGAAAAAAAATATTTGAAAGATGAGGATTTGACCACTTTACATGTGTTATAGATTCTGAACATGATGTGCAAATGGTAAATTCTGAAAAGTTATCTTCCGTATAATGTCATTTCTGCAGAACTCTCTTGCCTCAGGGTTGTGAATTATTGTGCTGTGAACATTATAGGAGAGATTATTTACAATAAATCGTGTAAAACCCCAAATGTTTTGCAATCAGAATATGTCAAATGCTGAGGAATGAGGAACCCACTTTGGTTTATAACTTCCTTCAAGTATGAGCCAAAAACTGTACAGTACTGTACCTAATGGAAAAGCATCCAGACCAATCTCTATAAATACTTACCACAGTCCCATAAAATAACCTATTAGAAGCACTTGACATTTTAATTTATACCTGTAAAACTGGTGAAAAAAGTTACATAGGCTGAGCTATTTAACGTTGTCTCAACATTACTCACGCATAAAATAACTTATAATACACTCTAAAGAATTGTTCATATAATCTTTTGGCTGACTGTTATCTAAAATATGGTTTATCTGAATAATATGACTTATGCTTCCTCCAGTTCCCAATTTATGGTGTTAGAGGCATTCTTCTTTATTTCTCCAGTGCAGTTGGTATGCTGTAAAATTCTACTGGAATATTCCCAGGTAATGATGTAATAGGAGCCTTCATGGTAGTTGTGAAATTAATATAGGATCTTACATTTGTAAAATGTTAAAGCTTTTTACCGAAAGGTCAGGAAATTAATTCTGCCACATTACCTATCTGCAATATTTGATTTACATTTATTGCTTTTTATGCTGTGTATCAACATATGAATGTAAAAAGGGAAACAGAAAACACTCTGCTGGAAAGGATGTGGGCAAGTAGGTCAACCCACAGATTATCTTGGACTGCCCCAATTTGAGTATTCTGGTTACAAACAGAGAAAACCTAAGGAAAATATTTGGGAGAGTTTTTGAAAGAGGCTCAGTATGCTCAGGGCTAGTAACAACGCTCCCAAGTTATTAGTATTAACAGTAGGAAGATTATGCCAACATTTTTGAACTGTACAACTATGAATGCAAATAAGATGCATGAGATATGGAACAGATCACAGGACAGATTACTTTGCCCTTAAAACCATTGGAAGAAATGTCGGGCCTGAGCCCAGTGAGTGATATGTACAAACGACATACAGAACCTCACGCTAAAACTACATGGCAGCTGCTAATGCCCACCTTCCTAAATATATAGAAGTAAGAATTCTGATATCTACATGATACCGTTGTAAGGAAATAGGTAAAAAGGTTTCATTTTTATTCGTTTTGCAGGAATTTTGATGAAAAACGTAGTCTGTAAAATTTGCAGTAGTACTTCAATTTGATCTGAATAGCACAGGCGTGCATTCCCGGTCAGCTCGTGCAATATACCGATGCCAATAGCATTTTACTGCCCAACTCATTTTTATGTTCTTTGGGAACTCTTACACCAATGTTTTTGACAAAGCTGTTGAAGTACATTGGACAGACGGCAGATATATTTTACCTTGCACAAAAAGTGCTATTCAATGGCAAGCAAATCAAGCAGTTATGCACGATTCTCTATGGTATTTGAAGTTATCAACCGAAGACTAATCCTCAGTGCATAGGAAACCAGCAAAAAGATGGCAAGTTGCAGGTTGCCATGAACAAGGAAGTCCTCTGTAAAATACATAGCGTGTGACATTACTGGTACGTTAGATGAGCAGAAGACATATTCTATATTTTGTAACTATCCTCCAGATAAGATATTTCTCTTTCTGTTGGTGGTTGCCCTTTGAGTTGTCTGGAAAATGCTGATTTTGGCAGTAGCGTGACCTTCAGGAAGCAACAACTAACTTTCCCTGTCAAAGATCTACAAAAACTGAAGCATTTACTCTGGTTATTTTTCCTGACTTGGGAGGGAACAGCATGCCAGTTTCATTGCTGTAGGTACAGGGATGAACAAGCGCCGTTCATCAGCATTTACGTGAAACCAACAGTGGCCTTCTGTGCTTGCTCAAGCCCAGTTTGATGGTTTGGTATTCATCCCTACTTATAAACTACTTATCTCTGGTGACTGCTCTGAGTGTCCTCACTACAAATACCCTCTGTGATGAATAGAAAGAATTACAGGCCTTCAAAGCGACATACGGTCCATCTAAGAACTTGTTTCCTGGAGATGAGAGCTTTGTCAGAAGGAGTAGAGGAGTCCACGCAAGTAGGTGCTACCATTAAATTCCTGAAGTTATGTGGGTAAATAAAGTTTCTTTCCCCACTAGAACTACTTTCCAAGCTTTTTGTCAGCCCTTAAATATGTCTTTTTGCATAGTTGAGAAAAGAGAGAGCTTTGGTGTCAGAGTCATGTCCCCCCTTCCAGTCTTTCCCCCTTCCCCCATATTCTATGTTCTCTTATTAAAGGAAACAAAATGGTTTGGAAATGTATTCCAGACACAAGATTTTTCTCCTTAATGTATATTTCTGATGCAGCCACATGCTGGGTTCTTTACATTAAACACATTTGGTGATTCAAGTTTACTTTTAGAAACAGCCTGCTTTGTTTTCTGTTCTTAGTTGTTTTTCTTTTTTTTTTATAAACCCATCAGTTTACTTTTCATACATCTTGTCCTTTTAAGGAATGCAGGGCTCTTCTTCCATCTCCTATTGTTTATTTAGTGCTTTGTAGAAGCACACTGATCTTTGCAGCCAGCAGCCCATTGTCAGGCTCCTTGGGTTGCCTCTGGCATTGCAACTTTTAGAATTATGATTTCCATCCATTAGGAGGTAACTTAATTTTGGTTTGGATTAATCTCACACAGCTTTAGCTGTCTAAAGTATCTATGCTATGTTAGTTATATGGGCTCCTTCTGAACTTAGCAGGGAAAAAAGGATCTTCAGGAGGTTACTCAACTCTCCCCATTGGAAGGGCACCTGGATGATGAGCTTTGTCTCTGAGTGGACCCTCCTTGCTCATGTGTGTTTCATATTTTCAGTCTGAGCTTCACAAGGAAAGGGTCAAAAGCCTGTTTTGTCATAATATCCCCAGCATGCTAGGATCATAGAATCACAGAATCTCCTAAGTTGGAAGGGACCCATAAGGATCATCAAGTCTAACTCCTGGCTTCACACAGGGCCAGCCAAGTCTCATGCCGCACTGTATGGATGGTGCTTTGGCCTAGGTTCTGTTTGTTTCACTCTAGCTTAAATCTCTTCCTAGCTGCCATTCAATAAACTTAGATTTTTCAGTGGGTATAGAATTGTTCACCTTCACACCTGATTAGTTAAAAGAATGATAAAAAATGGATCAAGTTGAGCTAATGCAACTCCACATGCAAACATTTCTAATCACTCCTCTGATGCTCCTTTATGCATCTAGTTTTTCTGTAAAAAGCTGCTCAGGGCCATAGGTTTTGTATTGGCCAAAAGCTAAACACTTCTAATGCTGTTTTTCATTCTCAAGACCACAAGTACAGTATATTTCTTTTGCAGTTTCAGTCTTCCAGATTCCCTTTGTATTATTATAGATTCCCTCTTGGGATCAGCAAAATAATATGTGAAGAATATTAGTGATATGGAAGCTTGCTTCAGGGTTATCTTTAGATATCTGAGTTGAACTCTACAAGTGAGGTACTAAATCTGCCTTGAGATTATCAATACAAGAACAAGTGAAAATGCAGGCTTTAAAAATAGCTTGTACTCCTTTTGTTCTAGGACAGGAAGGGAAACTGAACCAAGCTCTGCAGTCATTGTTGCAGTGCATCTGGCCTCACTGAGCTGGCACAGATGCAACTGCCAGCAGAGCGTGAAGCTACACGTATCATGTTTAAAACAGTCAAATATCACAAGGTGTGCAGGTATTACAGCATGGGCAAGGCACAACAGGAGGTGCAGATGACTGCTCATTTTGCACGTAATCATCCTGAGTGATGATGGTAATATACTACCAGATTCTTTGGACTATAGATAATAATGATTTTACAATGGCTTAGAGAAATGGCAATACAATATCATTGTATATGCAAGACAAAAATATTAAAATTGAACCTCAGAAATTTGTTGTGTATTCTGTAACATCTTCTGCATGGCTGGCATTTCATCAGTGGGCTAATAAAACTTGGGTTTTATAATTACGCCTCGCTACTGAGGTCCACAATGAAACCAGTTATTTTCAGGGAGTAAAACCAGCCTTCACTAAAGCTTTTGCAAGGAGCCAAGTATTGCCCTACTCTTAAGGCTGACTGAGTGGGTCTAAAAATTTTACAAGAGCTGGCTGAGATTTATACCTATAAAAATCTGTTTTTTCTCTTTTTTTTTTTAACAGTAAAAATCCATAAGTAAAACAACGTTTAGCCTTTCAAGGTGTAAAGCTTAGGTTATTGGGCCATTTGTAATTTTTTTTGGCAACGTTGAAGTATTGCCTGATTTTCAAGGGAACTTTATGCTGTATTTCTGAAGGATTTGGATATATGGAAACCTCTAATAATTCCTTTTGTCTTCTAAGCTCTTCTACGACAGAGGAATTTTTAAAAAATCATTCTGTTTTCACAATAAAAATGCAAATTAGCCTTTGGTATAGTTTGTACATAAAGGAATATATTTTTTTTATATATTTGGTCCATCAATTAGCTAGTCTTGCCCAATAAATTTTCTTGTTTTGTTACTAATAACTAATGAAGAACAGGTAAAAAAAGCCACAACAGCATCTTGTACTCATTAAGAATTGGATCAAGCCAGCTTGCACATCGCATGAAGCACGCCGTCACATACAGAAAGCAAGAAGTGTCTGGGGCAGCATACATTATTAATTAGAGCTGAAGCTGGACTTCTGTTGTGGCAATCATGACTTTCATGTTCTATTACTTTCATGTTCTAAAAATACTGTGCCTGACTTGATGTTTTATGATTTCTGTATGTGAGCGGGTGGACATTAGACATATTTCATGGGGGTCTGCAACCTTAAATTCTTCTCACTAAAGAAAAGAGGTTCAGAAAGGATATGGTATTAATGTAAAGCCTTTCTAAGTGAGAGTGAATGTCCACGGAGGACAGCAGTCAGCTCCTGGCACCTTGAACTCAGTGGGATGAAGCTGGAACATCTTTCATAACCTGGAACATTTAAAAAAATATTTTGTATATTTCATAGCCCTTTTTTTGCTGTTTTGTATTTCTCAAGACTGCCGGTGCCTCTGGTATGGGAGGGCCAGCATTCACATGCCCATCCTTATATCTGCACTTTGTGTGGTATGGCATGGACCCCTTTTAAGATTTCCTGCCAGTTCCTGGAGTTCACTACAGAAATACTCTTCAGCCATTTCGTGCTTGCACTGTTTGAATGGTCCAAGTACAGCAAAAGATTGACCTTATTTTGGGAACTCATTATATCTGTTAGCTGCAATGAATTGAAGCATGATCAAGCCGATCATGTTCTTTTGCAGTAGTGATAGCTAGGTAGGTGACAAAGCTGTCAATACAATGCTTTCCAATGAGTGGATCCTCCTTTTTGAAAGTGATTAAGAAAAGGTAAATGTGAGACTTTGCTATTTCCTCTGTTGTCATGAATAGGTGCATAAACTTGGCAATGCACAGTTGAAGGAAAAGGTTAGAAGGTGGTCCTTTGACAGGAGCTCCATCAGGGATCGATAGGTTAATAGCATGCAATCAGATGTCGTCTTCGAGTCACTCTTGAACAGCTGCAATAATTATGTTGGTCCTTCAAGCCAAATACTTGTATTTTGTGCTGAAACAGAAGGGGGATGCAAACATAGCTAACTACTGTATTTTACAGGGGGTCCAGGTACCAGCAGCTGACAGTCAGTAACTTTCTAAACTGCTGGAGCATGATCCTTGTGAGTTTGATTCGGTCTTGAGGTAGCTTCAAGTAATCACAAGCAAAAGTCTCTGGGAATACTGTTTGCATCTCTTTTGGCCCCACAGATCAGACATTGTAAAATAAATTTGTCATTTTACTATAAAGCCATTCTACTGACCTATGGAAATTGGAAATTTTTATGCTTATAATAGGAACTATTATTTTATGGAATGGAGTCCTGTTTTTGATGGGATATTTCTCCATGTAGCTTATTATCTTCCTAGGCAAGTGCGGGCTCTTCTGTTTCAGTGCGGTGAGGTCATCTACAAGTGAACTGCTCTGAAAATCCATCAAGAGAGACGTGGTTCAGTGACATCATCCTCATGTTATTAGTGGTAGCAGCTGATGCTCAGTATCTAATGGAATGGTAATCCTTGTGTTCGGCTCAGAATTTTTTGTGTTTGCAAAGTCAAGCAATTGAGAGATTATACCTTTTCTCCTCAAATCAAGCTGTAAGTGTTGTGAATGGACTTTATCCACCACAAGGCTTTAATGTAAAGGCTTAGTATATATAAACATGAAAAGAAGACATTAATAAGCTTATAACACATTGTGAGATCTGTCTTTTGGCCAACTGGTAAAATCTTCCTAAATATTTTTTCCTTGGTTGCTTCAAGGGCTCTATTTTCATTCCTGAAAAATGTTTGTTCAGCTAGTTTCTGAAATTACCAACATTTTCCAGGGCTATAATCTACTTTGACTAAAGAAAGTCTGAAGATGGTTGATGTTCCAGGGAACATGTGTTTTGAATTAAAGAACAATGATACAGTTTTGTTTGCACTCATAAATAATGAATCTTTTTCTGACCACAAGTAAAGATTGTCTAAATTAGTCTCCTGATTCAGTAATTGATCTGAAGCGTATGCTGTGTCAGAGCTATCAATATACTGATGACTGCATGCATCTGAGAGAGCTACAGTAGTGTTTATGAAGGACATTATAAAAAATATAAAGGAGGTTAGAAATGAGCTTTGTGGATTATCTTCAGTTAATGGCATGGCAAATGTCATTTTATGGACCTAATTTACTGAACATTAATAATGCTACAGTTGAGGTAAATCATTTTAATGGCAAGATTTATGTGAATAACACTGGCACTAATTTACCAATGGAATTTACAAAATCCATTTAGCTTCTAAAGAGGCACTAAGTGGATGTTATGGCTTGGTTTTACACTGACACTGTCACAGGAGCAGGGCAGCCTTGGCTCGCTCTTTCTCCCTTGTGCTTGTGCATAGAGAAAGCCAGAAGATTAGTATGGCAATAGCACTTTGGTGAGTCAGAGAATAGTGCTGAGTGATCAACCCACATTTTTTTCTGTGTCTTCAGCCAAGAGCAGCTGATTAAAGTTATGCCAAAGCTATACTGGGACTGCATCTCCTGCAGTGTTCTCCCTGTATTAAATGCATTGACCTTCAGATAACTAAGCTGAAGCAAAGTCTTTGGTTCCTTTAGGGGTGGAGAATACCCATGCCCATTTAGCTTATGAAATTATGATCTGCTAGTATTAAATGTAATCTACAGTATCTATGGTGTGAAGACGTCCAGAATGACCGGAGGGCATTTCTGTTTCCAAGAGATGACTGTGTCTTCTTAAGCAGGAACTCTCATGGCAGACAAGGTCCACAGGGCCAGCAAGACTTTAGTTAGCAGGGGGAGCTCCCAGGCAGATACTGTCCTCAGAAAAACTGTAGAACCTTCTGTCCTCATCAAGAGGACAGTGCTGGTTCCTATATTTTCAGAAAAAAAATGTGGAAGCCATTTTTTTCAGCCTTAGCTTTCAAATTCCACCAGCATTTACTGTAACCCCCCTTTTTATTCTCAAGGCAAAATGAATACAAGTAGTTGACCAATCTATACATTAATCAAGCTGGGAAAAGAAAGATAAAATGAAATTAAGAAATGCAGTGGTATTCCTGTTTTTACATATATATAGTAGTTACTTAGACGCTGTCATAGCAGGGAACCAACTAACTTGAAGATGGATGGATGGATGGATGGATGGATGGATGGATGGATAGATAGATAGATAGATAGATAGATAGATAGATAGATAGATAGTCAGTCCATGGAAGAAAAATGAGTAAACACTGTAGTGTTTACTAATCAGGTGTCTAGTATGAACATGCAAGATGATCAAATAGTGCATAATTATCAGTTTAAAAATTATTGCATAGAGCATTTGATTATTCATGGAAAGTTATGGGCTCAGCTGAGTGTGAGATTTTATGCATGTCTGTTGGAATAGATTGTTTATGATGTGACATTCTTTAATGGTAAAATGAAAAACAGCACAGTTCTGTGCCAGGACACGAGAGGGTCATAGAGGGAATGCATATTTATGAAGAAAAATAAATACGAAGATGGAACTTCCCTCTCTTTTTCCCATCCCCTACTTGTTATTTTTTTAACTATACAAAGTCCACGACATGTAATTTACACTGGCTTATATATGATTCTGTGATATACACTGTGGGACAGCTCATGTCTTTGCATTTAGCCCTGATTATGGTATGGTGTTGCAGGTACCTTCTTTGAGAAGTGGTGCTGTTGGAGGCATAATTTATCCTTTATTGCTTTTAGAAGATTCTTGTACTCCTGAAATGATGCAAGAAACCAGTTTTACAGACATATAGTTGTATTTTATCCATCTATTTTAAGGAAATGTAGATCCCTCTTCCCATTCAATCCTCCTGCCATAGGGTTTCTCTGTATTCTATATTGTGATCTGTAGTGTATTTACTCTCAGGGAAGAGAGGGTTTCCTCCTCATTTCACAAGTAAAGACCCAAGAAAGAGGCAACTAAAGGTTTCAGAACCAGACTGCAGTGGAGTAAGAAATCAAAGAGAGATTACTTAAATCCTTAGCCTGCACATGAAGTACCAAAGTGAATTTTGTCTTCTTAATATTCTCTAATATCCACTCTTTGATGCTTCCCCTCCACTTACCAGCTTAGATAACACTTGGCATCTTTCCCTCATTTTTTCAGGCTGTAATTTGCATGCATTCTATCCCCCATTTTCCTCATTTATAACTTTAGGTGCATAACTGAAGTGGTCAAGTTGGCTTAGCATCCTGAGATCCTCTCCACAGAACATGGAGAGAAATGCCTACCTTTGCAAAATGATTCAGCCCTCCTAAGTTTTGATTTACCTGGGAAGATGAAAGTCTTCCTTTTACCGAGGGTGGGTGTAGGGGGGGATGGGTGTGGGGGTTGGGTGTGGGGGTGTGGGATTTGGGTGTTAGAGTGAGGAGCTCCCAGGGTAGGGGCTTCCATTAGGTGATTGAAGTTGTATGGGATGCATGTAAGTTGAATGTCTTGGTAGTGAAAGAAAGCCTTGATGTCCTGCAAAGGCTGATGGGATCATGATGCATGCTAGCAGTAATTATCAGAGAACTGCTCTAAGGGCATGTGGGTAAAGTGAATACAGGAGGCTGCTAGCACTTATCTTTACTCATTCATTGAGCAGGTATTGTGCAATTTTGTCAGAAACACCTCTTTCCCCCACTAAGTCTGTTTTTCAGTCCTGGGCACAGTCAGTTGCCAACTTATCAAATAATGAGGTGTTTTTTTGTAGTGTGCACAAATGAAGATGAGAAAAGTGCATTCCTTGTAAATACATTCTCAGAGGAAAAAGGAAACCAGAGTTCTGGATGAGACATGACACATGAAAGCATTCAGTCTGACTCGTATTACCACTAACTCATCATCACCTTTCCCAATAAAACCAAGCTGTTTAAAAATTGTGTTGAATATTTTTTTTCCCGGGAAGGAACAATATTTCAGGTGACAGAGAGAGAACACAGTAGACAGCAAAGAATTCAATATGGATAAAATACTATGTTTTTGCTCTCATTTTTTTCCTTCACTGCAATTTGGTTTCTTCTGAATTCTTTATGGGCTGTGTTCTGCAGGGGAAAAATGCCCAAAACAAAGCAAGCCCTAAGAAGCAAAGTGAATTTCAAAGACAATCTGAAATGAAGAGCGAACATTCAAGCAACTGAGAGGAAGCATATTCTTCCTTTGAACTCAGGAGGTTAGTATGAGCTGGCAATACTTTCTTTCAGACCGTTCCTCACAATTAAGTACTAAGGAAAACTCAGAGAGGAGATCAACGATGTGTCCTGGAAAGAGCTTGAACCCATAATGGAGCCATCAAGAGCAAATATTTTCTAAACATGGGGCTTTCCCAAGGATCAAAAGAGTTACTTCAACAGTCTGTTTATTTACTAGTGAAGGTACTTGTCTTTATTATGCTACTGAGAACAAAGAAACAGTACTAGTATCTGGTTGTTTTATTTCCACAAATCTACTATCACCCTCAGTAGCTCAGACAAGTTCCAGAAGTTACAGAAGTTCCAAGTTACAGGATCAAAAACCAGGCTTGCTCACTTGCCCACAGCTAAATGGGTTAAAGCAATAGTATTGTGGTGTATTTTTAATTCTCATGCCTAGCTCTCTACTGCGGAAGAGAGGAACCACCTTGCCTGTCGTGGTGCTTGCTGCACTGCCCACTCACACTTGAGCCTTAGCTCACAGCCAGGAATATCTGCTCTGTCTTTCTCAGAACAAGCATCAGAAATCCTGCTTTGAGATGTCCTGGGACAGGACCTCAGTTTGTGCGATCTCATAGGGGAAGGTTATAGTGAAGAGCTTTCAAAAGGCAAAGTCATTTAGTTATGTCACCCATGTGAGTTTTATGGTTGGGAGAAGGGATGCTAATAGAAAGTTTTGTTTTCATTTCAGCTATTTTGCATCATTTTGCTTCTCAGGAATGAGAAGGGATAATACATATATGACTTTTTATCCTTGTGCAATTTAAAAAAAAAATTATAATCTTCTTGCCTAAAACTGAGAGAACGCAACTGTGCATCTAATTCTGTGCTTGGATGCTTGTGAGCAATGGGCTTGAGGTTCAGGGACACAGGGACTTGAATCTCTAAGCCAAGAGACCACTTAAGGACTTATTTTTAACATGGGAACAAATCCATTGGAATTAAGAGCTTTGCTGGTCTGGGGTCAGAGAGCTCATCACCCTGTTTTGAACCAACATGGGGGACCTTAGGGATGCATCCACTCACTGCAGCAGCACCTGGCAGCCAGAGCCTCCTGGTGAATCATGCTCATTGTTTTACATGCTAATTGTATATTTAGAAGTGTAACAAATGGAAAGATTGCTATACATCATAAAACCATGCTAAGTGTTCATAGAACTTAGGGAAACCAAAATAAACAGTCACAGACCCTCAGTTAAAAGAATGAAAAAAAGAGAGAAAACTCATGATTTGTCTCCAATGAGAAATGTATTCCCATGACATACATTCTTAGTATAATTCATATCATGCAAAATAAGTAAACACAATATAAGCAAAAAAAAAAAAAAAAAAAAAGAGGAAGACTAAGAACTCAGTTTTTGGCAAAGGATAATCTTAAGAAAAAATAGTATCTGCAAGACCTTTTCTACTACTTGGAAACAATAAATGAGAATACTAGTTTGTGAAGTAAAAAAATGCTTTTTTAATAATAAAAAATATCCTCAGACACCACCTGTAACTGATTAGAGCTTTATCTAGATAGCACAGTTAGTACTAGAGCTGTCTGTCAGAGCAAAAATTAGGTTTCCCTTATAGCTTACACTTGCCCTTGATAGCGGTTTCTACCTACGTTTAATGACCTGGTCACATTTGCGCAACTTACTCAGGTCTGTAAGTCCTCAGTAGTATTAATGAGCTGTAGGGTACCATCCAAAAAAAGAAGTCAGTTTCACATAGCAGCTGAATGGCCACAAGGATGTCATGGTACGTGTAGGATGTTTTGTATCCTTTTGTAAAGGATAAGGACAAGGCTGAGGTCCTTAATTCCTTCTTTACCTCAGTCTATAATAGTAAAGATGGGTATTCCCTGAGTACTCATCCTCAGGAACTGGCTGACAGAGAGGGGAGGAATAACAAAATTCCCATGGTTAAGGAGGAAAATGATTAGCGACCTACTTGGCCAGTTAGATACTAACAAGTCAGTGGGGCCAGATGGGATTCACCTGAGGTCGCTGAGAGAACTGACAGACGTGCTACCAAACCCCTTTCCATCATCTATCAGAAATCCTGGCAGACTGGGGAAGTTCCACTCGACTGGAGGTTGGCAGATGTGACACCCATATATAAGAACGGCCGGAAGGAGGATCTGGGGAACTACAGACCTGTCAGCCTGACCTCAGTCCCGGGGAAGATCATGGAGAGGGTCATCTTGGGAGCTATCATGCAGCACATGCATGGTGGCCAGGGGATCAGGCCTAGTCAACATGGGTTTACAAAAGGTAGATCCTGTCAAACTAACTTGATCATCTTCTATGACAAGGTGACCCGCTTAATGGACAAGGGGAAGGCTGTGGATGTGGTCTGCCTGGACTTCAGTAAAGCCTTTGACACGGTTTCTCACAGCATTCTGACTGAGAAACTGGCTGCCACTGGCCTTGACATGTGGACCCTCAGCTGGGTTAAAAACTGGCTGGATGGCTGGGCCCAAAGGGTGGTGGTGAATGGAACCAAATCCAGCTGGAGGCCGGTCACGAATGGCGTCCCCCAGGGCTCAGTCCTGGGTCCAGTCTTGTTCAACATCTTTATCAATGACCTCGATGAAGGGATTGAATGCTCCCTCAGTAAGTTTGTAGATGGCACTAAGCTGGGAGGAAGTGTTGATCTGCCTGAGGGTAGGGAGGCTCTTCAGAGGGATCTGAACAGGCTGGACCGATGGGCTGAGACCATTGGGATGTTTAACATGGCCAAGTGTAGAGTGCTGCACATGGGACATAACAACCCCATGCAGGGCTACAGGCTTGGGGGAGACTGGCTGGAGAGCTGTCAGGAAGAGAAGGACCTGGGGGTGTTGGTTGACTGCAGCTGAATATGAGCCAGCAGTGTGCCCAGGTGGCCAAGAAGGTCAATGTCGTCTTGGCTTGTATCAAAACCAGTGTGGCCAGTAGGTCTAGGGAGGTAATTGTGCCCCTCTACTCAGCATTAGTGAGGCCACACCTTGAGTATTGTGTGCAGTTCTGGGCTCCCCACCATAAAAAGGACATTGAGGTCCTTGAGCAAGTCCAGAGAAGGGCAACCAGGCTGGGGAAGGGGCTGGAGGGCAAATCCTACGAGGAACGGCTGAGTGAGCTGGGGATGTTTAGCCTGGAGAAGAGGAGGCTGAGGGGAGACCTTATCACAACCTACAACTACCTGAAGGCAGGTTGTAGAGAGGTGGGCGATGATCTCTTCAGCCAGGTGACAGGAGATAGGACAAGGGGAAATGGCACAAAGCTGTTCCAGGGCAGGGTTAGATTGGATATTAGAAAAAAAATGTTACTGAAAGAGTTGTCAGGGCCTGGAACAGTCTGCCCAGGGAGGTGGTTGAGTCACCATCCCTGGATGTGTTCAAATAAAGGCTTGATGAGGTACTTAGGGATATGGTTTAGCTTAGGATAGGAATGGTTGGACTTGATGGTCTTCAAAGGTCTCTTCCAACCTTGTGATTCTGTGATTCTGTAATTTTTCTGCCTGTTCTAGGACATTCACACAGCAACTGAGCACCTTTGTCTTAAACCAGCTACAACTGGTGAAGTTCTTCTCATTTATCATGGGGTCTTTGGCCATTCTTTGATGGGGAACGTGTTATACGTTTTATTTACTTGTCCTTTGTTTCTTTGGGTTTTCTTTTCTAGCACCATTTTTCTCCAAGGGTCCTAATGATTCTTGGAGATTCCTGTGAGCTGTTCTCAGGGCAATTAGCCATGTTGCTTCAGAGGCTTGCCACATCATTCCCTCTGATGTGGTTGAAGAACTGTTAGCCAGTCCCTGATAATGGTGATTGGCTAGGTCTTGACTTTTCTTTACCTTCTCCACTGCCCTTTTAGCAGCATTGTTTTTTAGGACTCAATAGATGCAGACCCCATGTCTATCTGCCCCCACATGCATATGTGAAGGCATAGTCAGCTGAGAGCAGACCTCATGAACTGGTTCTTGGAGCCTCTCTGACAGCTCCTCATGCCCATAAATTTTGCCCCAGTGTATTTATTTGGTCTTTGAAAAGGTGCAGTAGGATCAAATGTCCAGATCTCTAGTGATACAGTTGTGATGGACAAACCCTGCATAGATCAGTGCTCACCACAACTAGTCTTTCAGTGAAACAGTCAAGTAGTAACGGACACAAACAATAACATTTCTTCCTAGAGTCAATTGGAACAACCTATCAAAGCAAAGAAATTGTATTCATGTCATGGGTAATTTTGACCTCTACCAACAATTCATATATTCGGGTACAGTGTTTTTTTCTATTATGCTCTCTGTAATGTTCAGGAGTCTGTGTGAGGAGAGGAATCAACTAGGAAGGACGTCCCAGAGAAAGTGGTAATGGACTCCTACTCAAGTGCTTCAAATATCCAAGAACATCTCTGAATTGTAATATGTAGGTTATAGGATTGGATATTTGCAGAGAGAGAACATTTGTAACATACCATACACACCTTTGGATTCTGAGAAAACTAATAATGTGAAGGGTAAGAACACATGACATAATCACCGTTCCAGCCCTGTTCTGTTTCCATATTTCTGTGTCTCTGTGGGATACTTAGGTTGCAGTCTTGAATGCATTAAGTGTTATGCATGAAGTCACATGACTCGAACTCTGGGGCAGACACAGATTAATTGATTTCTAAAGGAAAAATGCATGCCTGATGCTACTTTCATCGCAATACATCCCTTCTTGTGAAGTGGGTAGCAATCTTTTTTCTATCTGAAATTTAAATCCAGAGCATTATCAGCCATCATTGACACAAATCACGCAAATACAATGCTTCCTTTTCACCTGAGTCATAGGTTAGTATTTCCAACTCTTTTTGTTTGGTTTGTGGTGGATCCCTTCTGTGCACAACTTCTAATTTTGAAAATCAGTCTTGTGAAGAGCTGTCTCTGTTGAAGACATACTGACGTGCTGTTGCTCCTGCATTTTCTAGTAGGATACATAGCAGAGGTGATTGCATCTAGCTAGTAAACAGAATAAACATCTTAGGTCGGTCAGGAACAGACTGGCTTGAGTAGAGTATGTGTGTCTGTTTTGGGAATTGTTCGTGAATGTGCCACATAGTTTGACATCAGCTTACCCAACTGAGGATGTGCATCTCCTTCCTCCCTCATGAGGCCATGTAGAAGTGGGCTAAGTCCACCTCTGAGCTTTTCTTAAGCCTTTCCTAGCACGTTTAGGATGTGTATGTCTAGTCTATTGCTATTCTTACTCTTTTCTTACAGGCCAGACTGAACTGAGCTGCAGTGGGATAATGTTTTGATCCAACATGACAGAGTTTCATTGAAATACCTTCATCACGGTTTGGATTTGACAGATAAATGTCCTGACTTTGTCCTGCTGGACCCTTTCTCACAACTGTAACAAGTTGTATAATAAATAGCCATATCTCCACTTTGCTTTTCAGTTTTGTTTTAGTCTTTTGCTGCTTTTTTGGTCTGTTTAGACAATCAGCTCTTCAGGGCAGGAGCCTGCTGTTCTCACACATCTGTAGAGTACAGTTCCTGTCAGTGCTATATACATCAAAATAACAAATGAAAAGTGCCTCACTTCTGACTGTACTCACAGAGTGTGCCTTACTCTGGGGATAGACATGCTGTGTCTGAGTCACTTGCACTGAGATGCAGTGCATGTAACCCTTGAAGGTTAGGCCAAGTCCCTCTGATGTGCACTTGTACAAAATGCTGCTTCTTTGTTAGTGACAGAAAGGAAGGGCTGTTTTGGCCTCTCTGAGGCTGTTCTCATGATGTCGATCTCCTGCCTGTCGGCAAATAACCATCTTCCTTCCACCCTTGATGGCAAAGACCCTATTAGTCAGACTTCACTTCCCAAGGACATCTTGTGATTCTAGAGAAAATAAAACTGCACTTATTTCCAAGAAAATTCTGAGTCCATTTCATGAGAAGATACGGTCATGATATGTAGCTGTAGAGTGAGGGATTTGCTTTGAGGAAACAACCTGCCTTCAGAAAATATCTGTCATGCAAGGAGAAAAGAAAGTGCCATGCCTTTCAGTTCATTCTTTCCAACTTGGATCAGTTTTACCTGTACTTATATATACACGTGAAAATCCTAAAATGGTGCATTCTCCTTTCCTTATACTGGGTGAAATCTCAGTCCTGAAGCTCTCACTTTTCTTGTGAAATACGGTCCAACTTTTTTAATAACTAGGGTTCAAAAGATGCCTCTGCCCCTCTGACTTATCAGTAATTGCCCTACCCCATTTACAGAGATGTCAAATGCAGTCCTGAGGCGGATTCTAAAGAAATATTCTGTCATCATCGTTCCTAGTAAATTCCTGGGTTTGGCATAAGCTATCTTTAGAACACACATTTTGTTTCCCAATAAAGTATTCTTTTTGTGACCTCCTAATTAATAAGATTAAGGGAATTTAGCCTGGGAATCTGACAAAAGGCAGCATTCTAGGACCCTCACTGAATATTAATATCCATCTTGTAGCAAAAGCAGAACACTTGTTTGTGTATATTGGAGCCCCACTGGTTTAGGTCTTTACTAGGAAAACAACAAAGAAGAGGAAAAAAAAAACAAATTACAGCTGAAACAAATCATCAGCATCGCTGTTTTCAAATTACTATATTTCTGGGGAATTTCAGTCAGTTACATGAAAAAGAAGACACCAGTTTCAATGGAGCTTTGATAGTCAGGTTATGTTAATAATGGGGACTCATGTAAAATGCATAAGGTATACCTTACAGATGAAGAAGATTGCTAATAATTATTCTGTATGCTAAGAGTGTAGCTCTTTCTGAACTGATACATAAAGACTCCTTTACATCCCAGTCTAATTACTTATAGACAGTTGAGCACAAAATTACTTTCATCTGTTTGAACATGTGGAAGGAAAGAGATTAGAGATGTACCTTTCAAAACAGCTGGTTGGCATGTTAAAGAAGAAAACCTACTGGTTCTTCAGTTCTGATTGAAAAGTGCATTTCTTTATAATTAGACCTATTAAAGTAAATGTCGTGCAGGGGGATTCTCAGAGGGGGTGACTGGGGTGCACAGCATGAAAGACAGTTGCTCTCTTTTGGCTGCTCTAGAAACTGGAAGAGTTTTCAAAGCTGAGGGAAGATAGGACTAGGTGTTTTGACACCTTGTGTTTTCTCCTACCTATTTTGGGACTTCTTTTGGTGCACTGGTTTCCATGGAATAAGAATAGGAGTTCCTGGGGATGGCAAATGGCTGTGGGCAGCCACTACTCTGACCCTTCCCGATGTCTTTCTCTTGCTGTCCTTCAGGAATGAGTCAATGTGAGTTGTATGGAAAGAGCAATTCACACAGAGGAAACAATATGCAATGTCACAAAGGGGCTGTAGGCAGATGAGTGATCAATGTCTTGAATTTCTATTTGTTTGCTTTAGCTGATTTCAGCATAAGTGCTGTGGAAAAAGAATGTGTTACACAAGGGTCCTAATCCTGTACTGACTTTATAGCATTGACATGGAATAATGTACGTTTGTAGCAACATCAACAAGCAAAATCTCTCTTGGCCTCCAGGTTTCTAATTCAGTCCAAAGCCTACTGATATGAGCAGTAGTAACAAGTTATTAGAAGTGTTCTCATTCAGACTTCTCTGAGCATTTAATGAAGTAGAGACCTATTGCTGTCCCCCTTGTGCTGAGACATGATTCAAGACTACACAAGATGAAGATGTCTCCCCAGAGATACACACAAGAACTCCAGGCTGACTATACTAGGTGCCATCCCTAATTTTTCAGGTATAGAGAAAAATAAACAGCCTCTGAGGCATTATGGGGACCTCTCCAGATCACTAGAGAGAGAACTGTGTACCTGGTGT
Source organism: Gallinula chloropus (assembly GCF_964237585.1). NCBI lineage: Eukaryota > Metazoa > Chordata > Aves > Gruiformes > Rallidae > Gallinula > Gallinula chloropus. The sequence goes on along the minus strand of NC_140085.1, from coordinate 140,461,655 downwards.
CACTTCTCCATGTCTGAGCCATAAGATACCTTGCTGTTTCCTGTTTGTTCTTGCTCTCTGTGAGATCATGTAGAACAGCTGGAATTTGGTTAGGATGTATAGGTTGACTTAGAAGCCAAGAATCTCTGTTTTAAAATGTTTTGAAGGTTGTTGCCCTTCACTCAGCACTCATTAGACCACATCCAGATACCTTGTCCAGTTTTGGTCGCTGAATGAAGGAAATCTGGGGACAAATTGGAGTGTTGGAGCACTTGCCCTTTGAGATCAGATCTGAGTCAGCCTGGAGAATAGATGGCCTCAGGGGCATGTAACAGCACCCTCAGTGTCTCTGTGGTCATTGATCAGTTGAAGTAGGATGATTCAGAGCAGTTCATAGTGGTAGCACAAGAGACAATGGGCACAAGTCGAAACAAGAGAAGTTTAGACTGGGTATAAGGATAAAATTTTCCCCAATGAGGAGAGGCAGGAAGTGGAGCAGGTTGTCCTGAGAGGTTTTGAATATCCCTGAGAATATCATAAGTCTCAGGAACATGGGAGCAGTTAAACCAAACAATTTAGTATCCCGTCTGTGACAGTCACAAGTGGATAGCATTTAGGGGAAGATGGGTGTGTCTACACAAGTCCTTTGGATTTATTTCAAGCATTTCTGGGATCTGTTGGATGTTGGGATCACAGGGATCAAGAGTTTATGTGAAACAAAATGGTGGATAGACAGACTGGATTCAATCCAGTTTCTCTTGTATTTCTTCTCTGGAGGAACTTTCTACACATAAAGACAGAAAATCATAGATAGCACTTTACAAAAGATTACATCAAATAAACAAAAGGCTCGTGGCTTTAATATGTATTGTTGCCCTTTTTCATTAGACCAGCTCCTGTTTATGTCAATAAAGAAGGCTGTCCTTTGTGTGCATCTGGGTATGCTGGAAATCAGATACTGCATGCCTGCATGAGGCAAAGTCTCTTGGCCGGCACTTGCAGCAGCCTGGGTGAAGCTCCTCCTGAATTCCCTCTCCTCCCCATATAGGCCTTCGGTGAGCTGTTTTGCTGCTCTGAGAGGAAGGTTATCCTGGCTCCTCCTCCTGAGTTTGAATTAAGAGGTTTTACTTTGAGAAAGAAAAGAGTCAGTGTGGTACATCACTCCAAAAGATGATTGACCCTTTCATTAGTGAAATTAGTGAAGACGACGCTGTGGTGCCCCAAGCTTGATGGATGCTTCCCACTGAACTTCAAGGGCAGCACAGGAGAATGTCTGCCCTGCAGAGCTGTGAGCCTACCCAGGGTCCTGCCCCACAATCTGCCTGCTAAGTGCTTTTCCAGCATGCACAGAAGTGAATATAACTGCACCAGCACCAGCCATGCTATCTCATGAATAAGTTGGCCTCTTGTCTTTATTTCTAACTCGGTTTGGACTTGCACCAACTTTGGATTCTTTATGGATAGAAGATACTTCTGATTAAAAGATACATCTTGATTTAAAGGACAGCTAGTGTATTGTACACATAATACATAGCTACCAGGAGCGCTACTGATTGCTGATAATTTAATTCCTATAACAGACTAGAGAAAGCTTATTACCTGGCAGCCAGTATTCAATCACTATTTTCCGAAATAAATAGCCTATCAGACAGCTAACGATAAAAAAGCAAACGTGATGTCCTTAATTTTGTGTATTTTTAAATGTAATATACTGTGCTAACACAGACATCCTAAAAGCTGTCTTCCTGCTAATCCTTCTCAATGGCTTTTTCCTGTATTTGTGGCATGGCTTATTTAAGTAAATGGTATTGTTACATTAATTTTAAAATCTGATGTACGGGCTAAATAAGATAGTATAATAGGGCACGAAAGGCACTAAAATACTGTCTTCTGTGCTATACTCTTGAGGTTCGTGGTTGGTTTTTAGTGTGCTGTAGGAAAAGAAGCATTTTTAAATAAGGAAGTACAACTGATTGTGTATTTCATTTCATTATCATTGTTCTTGGAACCATAGAAACAACTAGAGGAGAAGAGGCTATAGAAACACTCAGGCTTCTGGGATGCAGAGAAGTAAATACTGTAAAATAAAATAATTCTCCTCATTTACCCAACAACTCCAAACCTTGTTTACCTCCACAGAAAACGTGGCGTTGTAGTATGACAAAATGTAATAAATGGGTAAGCAGGAAGGTGGATAATGGAAGCAAGAGGGGAGAATCTAATTTGTTTTAATTAATTAATACAACAAATGGTAACAAATCTACAGAAAAGGCATCAGTCCTTTCAGTTATTTGTCTTTTACCTATGTGGAATGAAGTCTGATGTGTCATTGGTTATAGATCAAATATAGAGCTGGCTTTGAATTTTCAATGTGATTTGTTTGAAGATACATACATTTTTTTAATCATCAAAAATTAGATTTCAAAGAAAGTTTAGAATTTTTCAGTGTGCTAAAAGTAAAAATTAACATATTAAGATATTTAGCTGGGGAACCAGAATAGCCCAAACTAAAGCATTTTATTTGCCTAAGAGATGTAAGGCATTGTATTTTAGATCAGTTGAATGAGAGCCTGTGTCTGCCTGATACCTCATGGAACTGGAGGAGATGCTCTGCAGTGTAGCTCACACTCCTATGTTCTTCTAGTCTGGCTCTTTGGCGGGATGAGTTTTCCACAATATACCAATGTCTTTTCTCATTGAATAAGCAGTATGGTCAGTTGAAACACAGGGTAAGTTAGTGCATAGGTCATCCTAGGACTTCTTATTAAGGATTAGATGAACCAAATCTTCCAATAAAAAGCAGAATGAGTTTCAATTTTCAATCTCCTAAATTCAGTTCTAGGTGTTCTGCCCTTGATAATAAATTTCTCTCACTGCAATAGACATACTATGGAAATAGACAAAGTTTTCTTTATTACTCTTGAAACTACTGAAGTAGAAAACTGAAGCATAATGAGAGAAAAGAGAGGAAAATATTAGCAAGCAGCAATGCACATAGACATAATACTGGCAAGATAGTGGGGTGTTTCCTTATCGAGGTTGTTATTAAGGAATCTGTCCTCTTTCCCCTTCACTTTCCTTTGCAAAACCTGTTTTGGCTGTATCCTGAGTGTATTAATAAACACTAAAGGCATTGAGAATAAATCAGGTCATAGTTTCTGCTTCCTTTTGAGTGTCCATCTGAAATGATTAGTTGCGGAAATGTATATACATAAATATATATATATATATAAAACATTTCTGGAAGAAATGGCACAGCTGCTGCCAGCTATGCCCTCTGGCACTTCGAGAGGCAGAAGCTCCTCTTGGGTTTTACAGTATGCTCTGAAGTGGAGTTGTGTTTTAATTGCTCCATCTATCCCTATTAAGGGACAGGAAGAAAAGGGAAAAAAAACCCTAATGAGAAAATAGATATTGTATATACATTACACTAAATACCTGTGGTTAAAAGAATATTAAGGTTGCTAAATGAAGCACTAAAACCCAGGAAATATTGTATTTATGGCTTCTGGTGTAACCTTAATTTAGCTTCTGCAGCCAACAACATTATGATACAGTTCCAGAGATTCCCACTTCACTTAATGATCAACGGACTGGTCCTTCATGACTGTTCTACCCTTCACAGGCGGTATGGAGTCCCAAGACTTATTTATCATATAAAATACAAGCCCTGCTCTAAGTACAGTGTTATTAATTTCCTCACAATTTTTCATTTAGTCCCCCTACTACATTCTGTTAATGGTACTCATGGTACTCATCATTATAATATTCAGGGTCTTCAAGAACATTCAATAATGCATTTCTGCAAAATCCTGGGAAGTGGTGGGTGATGGCTATTATTTGTTATATGTGTTGTTATGCATACAATATCATTTATGAGCAAAGAGGAAACACACTTTATATGTGAAGCCAAGAATTTATTGTTGTCATAACCAAAATACAGTCTTATTCAAGAATCATTTGTCTAAATCTAATTACTTCAGAAAAGAACATTTCCATAGAGAAAGTCTCATTAATAGTAATTATATAGTTTAAATTGTTATACACACATTTTCTAGCCTTTTTTCTGTTATTGTGCTCAACCTTTCCCTGCTCCTCTAGGTCCTCTGGGTCCTGAGGACAATGGTTTCATTCTGCTGTTAAGGGTGTCAGGGAGTAGCGCAGACTTCTCAGCATCTAGAGTCCTTCTCCAGCAGGAGTGTGATGGTTCATGTTGATGGCATCATCTTCCTCGTTGTAGAATCAAGGGTTTTTTTCTTACGTGCTCACTAGCACGTATTTACATATTTACTCTTTCCTTGTGGGTGTGCAGCATTAAATTAAACACAAAATTACTATATATGATGCCCTTTTGGTATGCTAGGTAGCATTTCTTTATTCACTGATACACCGAATCCCAGTTTTGCCCAGCCCCAGGTCTGCATTTCTTTAACTGACCATTGAGTTGATTATAGCTGTGGGTCTGGACTGCCAAGCCTGCACCACTCCATGCAGGTGTTCCTCTGCACCTCATCCTGTCTCTCCACTTCTCTGCTGTCATGTTGGACCTGCATTCTTTACACTGCCCCATCATGTGTTAAGAGTGGTAAAATCATGGAGGCAGAATATGAGGACAAACAGAGGTAGAACAAATTGTCCAGAGATACCTGGTAAATTAGAAAAATTGATGTTAAAGATAAACCGAGCAAAACAAAGTTGCTGGCAGGTCAAGAGAAGTGCAAGCAGTGCAAGCCTGATGAGCCTCCATCCTGAGGCCTTGCAGATTCAGTGCAAGGTTTATAATCTGCTAGTAGCAATGGCCATGCCATTTTACAGTGTTTGCAATTACAGTGTACATCTGGGGAAGCGGACTAATAAGACAGAAAAATGTTACCTTTCATTACAGGGCACTTACCTGAACTCATCAAAGTCTTTTTTTTTTATAAACCTTAGTCTTCAAGGAATGTTAATTGATTGAAAGTACTTTTAGTTCCTAATTTAATTACAATAGCACTGTAAATAAAGGCAGTGATGAACAGATATGTGCTGAGTTAGGATGCTATTCCTAGTAGGAACGGAAACAGTTGAGAACTTTGGTATAATTCTGCAGTTCAGCTCAGAGTCCAGAAATTCAGAGAGAGTTCCACTGGTATTGACGGCTTTGAGCTGCTCTGAGGATGCAAAGCAGCCATAAACTTGACTTAAATGGCCAGTAAAGTGGATTTTACTGCTGTTTTGTGTCACTGGATTGCTCCAAAGCAGCTGGAATATCCCATGAATCTGGTCCCAGTTGTTTATGTGGAGCTTATTCAAACAATTCTAACCTCTTTGACTATGAAACCTGCTGGAAACCTCATGAGAATAAGCTTGCTTTCCTTCTGCTTTCGAGCAGAAATGCTGAAAGAGCAGTTAGTCTTCCAGTTTCATCACACTTTTGGCCTGATAAAGACTGCAAATGCAAAATAAACCCACCAAAACTTACCTGAGTGTTTCAGAATTCCTCCTCACACATAATTTAATCAATTCTAAGAAGACCCACTGTGTGTGACATCACCTTATTTATATCTAAATTGATTACTCATTTACTGTTAAGATGTATATTGCAGGACTCATCTTCTAACTTGTGGCCTTGCACCTAATCATTCTGATTTTCAGTTGAGTTGCAAATAACATCTGCATTATAAAGAAATGCATGTTGTCTGTTTTATTCTGGTCGTTACTATGCTAACTACTGCTGTATTCCAGCAGGTGATCTTGTGTGAGATTGCTTTCATGGGAGCTCAGGTATCTGCAGCCAAATTAGTAACCTTTCATTCTCTTTATAGGTGGTGTTGCAGAAAAAGCTACTACATCATCCCACTCAGCTGAAACTGGAAGTTCATAGCACCTTAATTTGTACCAATTACAGATTCATAATGAGTTGGTCCACTCAAATCAAGGAACATGCCTGTGGAGTAAGTTACCTCTTGGTGTAAAACTCTCAGCCTTTTGCGTTCTGGTGTCAGCACCAGTCTGGGTTTGTTCCTCTCTTACAATGACACTCAAGTAGGAAGGAAGAGCTAGATGATCCACATTCTGTGTAAGGTCAGAGATTTCTGTGATGTTCAGGATAGTCTTTGTCATGACACCTACGTCATCTCTGGGACATTTCTCCCTACCAGAGGCAAGTCCAACTTTTCATAAGATATAAATAATGTAAAATTATATAAAAATATTTTTGGCTTGAGTCACTTGATGCACAGCCAAGCATAACACTTGGGACTGCACTGGAAGGAACGTCTTTTATTTTTGGCAACACAGATAACTAGCTGACCTAATAGAAAATTACTCTCTCTCATATCTTTGATTAAAATTCCTTAACTTCTGGCATACAGATTTAAAAATATTGAACTTTAAGTTTAGACTTTACAACATCCTTGAAGAAAAGTCCTGCAAATGTGACTTTTCTCTAATTTAGATATGCACTGATGGATAGAGAAGGGCCACTGCCTTCCGTGGCCAAGATGATGGCTAAAGTAAATATTGAATAGAGAGAAGGTTTTATACACTAACACTCAAAAGGAGTTAAAAAGGCATTTTCTTCTGTGGGAATATTCACTCTAATCCTCTTTTAATGCCGTGATTAGTTGTTGCATTTTATTTAATGTGTTTTACAATAATAAGTTTGTTTTGTATTAGTTACACAGAAATGCTTTTAAATATCTACATGAAAAGTATGACCTTAAAAAGGAGGCAAGAGGGACAGAATACTTGAATTGTTAACAGCTGAATAATTGTTTTTGAGAAATGTCAACAGAGCCTGCTTGTCTACAAGCTGTACAAGTACAGCTGTTACAGGAGAGGTAAATAAAGGTGGCCTTTTTGCTGCAATTGCATGTGCAACATTCAGAGGGATTCTTCTAATGGCTCACATGCCTGGGATTACTTGGTCTACTGTGGGTTGGGGCCAAATCTGAATCCAGGAGCACACTGCATAGTGACTAGTTTATTAGTTAGGGGATATGTTTATTTGAAATAAAGGTAGCGCCAAATTAAGTAACAGTTCTCTTTACAGTTTGTATTTTGGACCCATAGCTCTGCCCGTTAAATAGAGGGGAAAAGATCATCCTGTTCACATACAGTTTTATGAATACTTAGCGCTCAGCTGATAATAGAAGTGTTAAGAGCATTCATAATTGGTAAAATTGAATTTGAATTTGGAGGATATTGTGTTTTGGGGTTGTGTGGCAAGGTTTTGGTAGCAGGGGTGGGGGAGTGAAGGGGTGGATTATGCAAGAAGCTGCTAGAAGCTTCTTCTAGGTCCAAAAGAGCCAACACCAGCCAGCTCCAAGATGGACTCAATACTGGCCAAGGTTAGACAATCGGTGTTGGTGGCAGCGCCTCTGGGATAACATAGCTAAGAAGAAAATAAATAAAAAAACCCCAAATAGTGTTTTTTGCAATTGTGAAACAACTTTGCAGAGACCAAGGTTCAGTGAAGAAGGGGCCAGGGAAGAGATGCTCCAGGTACTGGAGGAGAGATACCCCTGTAGCCCATGGAAGACTATGGTGAAACAGGCTGTTCCCCTGTAGCCCATGGAAAATGATGGGAAGTAGAGATTCCACCTGCAGACCGTGGGGGACATCATGATGTGGTCTCCCCATAGTGGAGACACCTGAAGGAGGCTGTGACCTGGTAACAAGCCTATGCTGGACCAAGCTCCTGGCAGGACATGTGGAGAGAGGGGCCTATGTCAGACCCAGTTTGCTGGGAGGACTTGTGACCCCATGAGGGACCCACACTGGAGCAGTCTGGTCCTAATGGTCTGCACCCCATAGAAGAGACCCACGCTGAAGCAGTTTGTGAAGAATTGCAGCCCATGGGAAGGCCTCATATTGGAGAGTTTTGTGGAGGACTTTCCCATGGGAGGGACCCCAGCCTGGAACAAGGGAAGAGTCCTCTCGCAGAGGAGGAAGGAGAAGCAGATACATTGTGTGATGAACTCACTGTAACCCCCACTCCCTGTCCCTCTGTTTTACTGGCAGGGGGGCGGGAGGTAGAGAAAATTGGAGTAAATTTGAGCCGGGGAAGAAGGAAAGTGTGAGGGGGGGAGGTATTCTGAGATTTGGTTTTATTTCTCATTACTCTGTTTTGATTGGGTAATAAATGAGATTAATTTTTTTTCTAAGTTGCATCTGTTTTGCTCGTAATGGTAATTGGTGAGTGATCTCCCCTGTCCTTATCTCGACCCATGAGCCTTTTGTTATATTTCCTCTCCCCTATCCAGCTGAGGAGATGAGTGACAGGGCAGGTTTGGGGGGCACTTGGCCTCCAGCCAGGGTCAGCCCATCACACCTTCTTAGGTTGCACAAACTCAGCACACGTGTACTAAAGGCTTCATTGTGCAAGTAGGCAGGGTAGAAGGGGAAGAGGAGTGATCTGCACGTCTTCACACAGAGGAAGGGGTGTTGGGACCCACAGTGTCCTTCACGCAGTCATTACCTGATCCTGCAGACCACTCTGCTCTCTCTCACAGATTGACTAGCTCAGCTTCTCTGCTCTCCAAAGTCCTTCTATGTGATAAACTTTTTAAATATCCTTGAAACAATAACCCAGGGGGTCAGACATCTCTCTATTAGTATTGCATTGATTACTGTTTTATTGATAAGCTAGAAACAACTATTAGGACTTCTGGTCTGTCTTATTACTTGCAGATTTACTTGTGACCTAAAATGAATCACTACAGATCAACATTGGATTCCTGCTCTGTCCCACTCAGCCCTCTCCTACATCTGCATCAGGCAAAGCAGAGATACTTTAAAGACCTCTTTTGACTATCAAATTAGGCCTTGAATCTCATGAGAACTCAATTTGCGAGATTACACATGTTCAATATAAGGTCCCACTTGTAGGATTAAACTTTCTAGGAAGCCGAACTTTTTAGCAACAGGAACATCCTGTTACTTTTACATAGTACTCGATGTAGTAGTATCTTTCCATCAGCACCCCTGTACCTCTTTGGAATTAACACTTGGCACGTACAAGCAAGAAACTGACAGCTTTCATTGTGATCACTGAGATTTTACAAACTCTGCAATCTACATATGTACTGAAGTTCTTGGGAATTTTTTGGCTATCCACAAAAGCGTAGACTCTATGCTATTTCTTTTTACCTTTTCACCAAAATATTTCTGTCTGAAGGCACTATAGGATGAATATTTTGACTGATATAAAATGTGAGCTTTGTTTTTTTAATTTCTAATTGATCACAGTCTTACTGTGGTAGGGACTCTAAATTGGGTTACATTAGCTGGTGCAGTAGGACAGTCCAGTTAGAAAAAGAGTAGATCCAGTCCTAGAAATAAGATGCTTTCGTATTTTTGATGAATCTGCACTTTTGGATTTGCTTGACATTATCTTCAATTAACTCATTGATGCTTCTTGCTGATTCATGTGTCAAGATCTTCTATTACTTTTCCATAGCCACACTAGGCACATAATGTTTTCCCTGGTATGTTGCCTTTTCTTTCGAAACACATCTCTGCTTGATGTTGGCAGTCTGAACTGCTTGATGGGGATAGCAGTTATAAACATTATCCTTTAGAAACTTGCACATCTGGATGAAGCCAATAGTTCACTCCTCTAGTTCTTATAGAAGTGTTTCCAAGGCTAAAACACTTTCCTGGAGCTTCTAGTTTTCTGTTTCCTAGAAAAAAATTAATGTCTGAAAATCCTGGATAAGACTGAAACAGCTCATATTCTACTTCTCTTTCATCAGTATTTATTCTTTATCATTGTCTTCAAGAAATTAAGACAATTTATTGTCACATTTGGACACAACTTTAAAGGAGCACTGGATGTTAAAGAGACACACTGTAAACCAAGCCACATCCAAAATTATGTCCTTATGGTTTCTGAATTTGAAAAAAAAAAAAGGAAAGGAAAAATAAAGGTGGTCAGAATAGCTTTGGAAATAGGTTGATGATTCTGGATTGTTAAGTGCTTCTAGGTAAAACAGACATTTTTATATTCAGCTTATGCTTCTTTACCAAATAATCAAGCCACATCTTGTGTTTAAATTGGACATGATCTGCATTTTTTTAAAAGGAAACAAATGCAATTGCATATAAATAGAGAGACATCCAAAAGGAATATTCACGAATATAGGTAACTTTATTTCTGTTGTTAAGTAGACTACATTGTGAAGCGGGATAAATTGCACAAGTGTCTAGGGATAGGTCTCAACAGTTTGGGAGTCTCTCTGTGAGTCATCCTGACTCCACACCAGTGTCAATCCCCAGTGCACATCAGCACTTTCCCACACATCTCCATCAAACCATTTTTGATGGAAAAAGTAGGGCATTCAAACAAGAGGGTACTCATTGAAAAAAACAACTCAGACCAGAAACATAGATAATGTGAGCATGGGATATTGTCTGTGTAACAAGACTGAGCACCTACTGGCACTTAATAATTAGATATTAGCCAGTTTATTGCCCATGGAGTAACAGAAGAGTCACAGAGTCAGTAGAGCATAGATGCACTTTAGCATTGAGCTCAAGTCTTGAGCAATGAACAAAACTCAAGGGCTCTTGAATTTCCCATGGCTGTTATCCCTGATGTTTGTTCAGAGCGTTATGGAAATGTGAGCTGTACCCTCATACAACAGAGCTGTACTTCATACAGTTGCTTGAAGGATTCTGTTTGAATTACAGGGAACCTCAAAATCATCGCATTTAATGGTCATCCCCCTGGCACTCTGGGGATATCATTAGGGAACTGTCCTGCAAAAATTTTTCCCTTGAAGAGTATTCCAGTATTGTGCCCCTCTCAGGGGTGCTACCTGGTGCAGGCAGGAAAGGGCAGGCTGCGGACTGGCAAAATGGGTGTGCTGAGGGGGAGTGTAACTGCTGGCTGTGCACTATGCCCTTCCCTCTCTGCCCGATCCTGCAAGGATTCTTTAGGTCAAGCAACAGGGGAGATTCACTTTCTAAAGGTGACAGAGATGGTAGTGGATATATGAGGTGAAAGGAACGTCACTCTATTTAACTGACCAGCGCAATTCACTATTTGCTTATAAAGCGCGAAACCCGGATACTGATCCGTGCTGGGAGTAGGAAAGACAGGTCATAAGCTTATCACTGAGCTCAAATATTCAAACTCCCTCTATCCACGATTTGATCTTCTTTTCCTTGGTCAGGGATTTCTCTCTTGTGCTTTCACAATTCTTTTATAAGTTACTAGTGGATGTTTTTCAACAGGGGCTTATCCGTGTGTCTACCAAAGTATGAGAAGTTTGGAGATAGACCTCGACGTTTTTCAGTCTTAGATGAGGAGTTCTCTGCATGCAGTTTGACATTTTGCTACAAAATATACTTTCTTTCTTTCTTAGAGTGTAGGGATATGTCGTAGAAATTGTCTATGAGTCTTCCTTTGATATCAGTTTTACTCTTCCATTCATTTGCTGTTTTACTTCTGCCACTTTTTGATCCTGATTGTGCTCCCCTGCTTAATAATGTGCTAAGTGTTTCTGCCTACTCCATCACCTTCATTAACATCCTATTAGACACATAGCATGGGTACCTAAAGATGAGCAGCAGAGGTAGATGAAAGAGTGCACAGGCAATCCAAGACAGAAGTGATATATGACAAAGTGTCTCCACTCTGCTTACGTAATTGTCTGGATCTTGATTTAAGATCCTCTTGCTGCCAGAAATGAATTATGCCACAGAATCTGTGTTCTTCCCACTTGAACTCTGGAATGCCATTAGTGATGATTTGTGCCAAATATCATTAAAATTATGCATGAAAAATATAAGTGATCTGCAAAGTAATTATAAGCTTATAGTCCCAGACCATTTTTTGGTCACCCCAAGCTCTGTCTATTTTGAATGAGAGTTCACATAAAAAAAAGAGCTGTCTTGGGTCCTTGGGTGCTTTCAGAATTTATTTATATTTTCAGAATATTATATATATTCAGAATTTTTCAGAATTTATTTATATTTTTCTTCAAAACAAGCAAGTGATTTAGGAGCTATGGGCTTATTTAAAAGCCAGGTGAATTTGGTGCCCAAGCATCTTAGCAAATCTGGACCTGAGGGCACCTGAAGTTGAGTGTACTCAAAATATGTAACTCTTACTAAAAGTGGGAATAACCATTATTTCAGAGCACTGTGAGCCTGAACTGCTTATTGGTGTGCTTTATTTCTGCAGTGTATTTAATTCAGTAGAAACATGACTGATTTGAACCAGGTACAGAGTGGAGAGATATTATACAAATTTCCCTACACAGGCTCTGTTAATGCATCTCAGTTTGAATTTGTAAATCTGCCAAGTTTCACTCATTTGGAGGGAGGCTTCCTCATTTGGGATTAATTTTAAAACTCTTTTAAAAAGTGTCTCCACTTGCGATGAAACATTTTGCTGTGTGTGAATGAGATGTATAAAATCTCGTTCTAAAGGCCAAATTCATCTCTGGTGTAACTTCTGGGGAATTCCCACGATGCTTTGAAATCTTCCTCATTCAGATGATCACAGCTCAAGGAGCATGAATGCTCCTTCAATTCGATCCCTGTGCATTTTGCGCAGAGTGCCAGTCACATATTGGTTTTCTGATATGTTCATATGGAGTGAGAGATGAGGTAGTCACAGATCATTTTCATTTTAGCCTAAGCCAAAATGAAAACTATTCTGATGAAGTGAATGTGACATGGAGTTTAACTTTTTGTACTTGAGAATGATACACAATCTACAATATACCTATATACACAGAGAAGAGTAAAGCTTGCCTTTTTTCTCTCTTCCTTTCTCCAAAATAAGCATCTTAAGAAAGTAGCTAGTAAACGAAGCTGTTGCTGGTGTAAAGTGTTATAGATATATACACATACACTAGAACTAAGATATCTACCTGCCTTTTTGAACACAGTAAATGACCAGGAACAAAACCAAACAGAAAACAAAAATCCAAAACGAAGCCCCAAACAGTTCATGTTAGCTGATAATATCATTCAGGACTAAAGATTCCTTTTGTCTTCTGTGTGATGCTAAAAAACTCTCAGGCTGATAAAATCGGCAAGGACAGGGCAATTGTCATTGCTCATTTTATGACCTGGGGCATTGCTCCAGTGCCTCAGACTGCCTTGGCACCATTAGTCCCTAGACTGCTTCTGCTGATCTTAAAGAGGCTTTTGTTGGTAATCAGTACAGACTCTGGAATCCCAGGACACCACTGCTAGTTATGCTGAGCTAAAATCATAAGGAGTGCAAGCAATAACAAGCACCAAGGCCCGTGTTGACCCTTAGCAGCTGTTTATATGCAATCATAACTGAGCAAATGACTTTCCAAATGAAAAGGCATGTTTTTGGAACTGATAATAAATCAATCTTTAAAGAACGAGAAATACTTATTAGTTTTATTCTCTACTAGGTTGTAAAAAACCAAATAAGAACCCCTGCCTTAGAGCCAGACGGCTTTCACATATATATAGGGAGATTTAAAGGGGTTGCACATCAAAAGGGGGCATTTTTAATAGTGCTCACATGACAGAAGAACACTACTGCATTTCTGAAAGTGATACACTCCAGCTTAATGAAAGGTAACTTTCAGAAAACCGACTAAAATCCCACCAAATCTCTGGCAATTAGTAAAAATAAAACATATAAATTCTTAACGGGGAAAAGGAATAATAAACAACATAATTCCAATCGTGTGAATTTCAGTGTTGTGGATAACGTGGCAAGGCTGTTCTTACTTCAAAAAGTTTGAAGGTAATTAATAACAGAAGAGACTTTTGCAGACACAGGCGAGAGAAGGCAACAGCGCCCAGAGTGAAGGGGGAGAGGAGGCTGGGAACCCTGCGCTGTCCTGCTCCTGCTTCTCTGGGGAGCCTCAGTAGGAAGTCAATGCCATGCCCGGCCCTGGGAGCACGGCTGCGGCAGCCTCCATCGCCTGCTTCCCTAGCTGGTGCTTCGGGAGTGACCCTGGTGGACAAGGAAGTGGGGGGAAAATCACCCGTGCCACCCTGCTGATGGTCACCTATTCCTGCCAAGACCTTATATTTTGTTGTACAAATGTGCAGAGATATCTGCTTTTCTTCCCCCTCTCTCTCTCCCCGCACCAGCTTTGTAAATCAATGGAATTTATGAGGAACAGACAGGAGGCAGGATTCATCTGTCTGAATTAGGGGGTCACATCTGAGCTGGCCAGCTTTCCTGAGAACAAGTTGTCTCATCCTCAAGAAGATGACTTATAAAATAGCTCAGAGCCACACCACGGAAGTGTAGTCCTTTCACTGACCTTGAAGGGAGCTGAGGAAGACTGTTCAGCATATAGAGGTCTGTACAGCAGACATCTTAAACTTAGGTGAAACAAAACCCCATCCAAAAGCCATCCTCTTATATTCCTTTTGTTGGTTATGATTCCTGGGTCAAGAAAAGGTTGGGAATATTAGACCAAGATGAGCAATATCATGTTTGTAGCTATGGTGTTGTTTTGAACTTTTGCAGAGGACTACCACACCCCTCTGATGTTTTCTTCGTAACATACCGACTGCTTCGAGATTGGCACAACAATGTAGTATTAATAGAAGAAATCTGGTTTGAATTCCCTTAAAGTCAACGTTCTTGTAAATCTAATAAGTACTTGGATATTGATGTGCTAGTCACCATCTGCAGAATTCAAAAGTCTGAAATTCATTTAAGTCTTATAATTAACAAACAAAAATCCCCAGACTTAAAATGTCAAAGGCATCATTACTTACACTACATTTTTATGGTGCTGTCCCTAAAAGGATATTAAAGTGCTTCAAAAGTGGACTGATCCCTTACTATAATGCTGTAAGAAGAATGCTTTTTATCACCATTCTACAGAGAAACCAAATGAACTACTGATATAAGCCAAACCTTGAAATGCCTGGCTGATCGCTAAGGACCGTTCCCATGCTGGCTGCTGGACCTGAGAAGATGAGAAACACACCAGGGCAGCGGGTGCAGAAATGGTCTCCTACTCTGTTGTTCCAATGCCAGGGACAAGTGTGCATGGCCTGTGCTGCAGCCAAAGCCTGTCTGGGCATGTAAAAGCTGCTTCAAGGATGGATTAGTGTTTTCCAAGGGTCATTTAGCACAGCATCCATGGAACGTGTGTGTGCCTGAGGCAGGTGGTGGGAGGAAGAGGTAAGGCGTAGGCAGAGAGCACCAGCAGAGACTCCAGCGGAGTCAGCCAGGCGGGTGGACACCCTCACTTTCTTCCTGGCACGATTTGCTATGGGCATTGTCAGGTGCCCAGTAACAATTAGGATATGCTAATTGGCAAATGGAGTGTGCTAATGATCAGATGAAGCAGATGCTAACAAGATTGGCAGGGGTACGGTTACCCTGACAGCCAAGCAGCAAAATAATTTTTTGAACAAAAAGCAATGAGAAGGTGAGGGTACGGGGAGCTGCCCAGCTGCCCTCTCCAAAGGACTTCTGTCCTAAGGAACCTGCTTTGGCAGGGGGGTTCGACTTGATCTCTTGAGGACCCTTCCAACACCTACAATTCTGTGATTCTGTGACTGTTCCCAAAAGCAAGATTGTGATTTAGAGGTCTGTGTGTGTGTGAGGTGTTGTGCTGCTCTCTGTGGTAACCTGAGTCCCTCTCACCTGGAGCTTGCCTGCAGAATAAATGCGTTGTCTCAGGTGGAGGTGAGCTGCCCTCATCAGCCCAGAGTGACTGGTTAGGAAAAGTCAGACATGAGGTAGCCATAGGAACATTTGGTATTCCAGTTAAACTATTTAGGAAACACAAAGGTCCACGTGGCTTATTCCAACCATCAGTACTGTCATACACATGCAATGGAGGCACTGAGCTCCCGCAGCACACAAAAATATTGATGGCTACAAGCAGATATTCTCTGTGAACTTTGAAAGTGTTTGTGGGCTGTTGGATTAGAGGCCCTTGATGGCCAAAGACAGATTTGACAGATACAAATAGGTCAAGCAAATGGGAGGTACTGTAATTTAACTTTGATGTCACCTGCTGATATTTTCTTTTACAGCTTACCTTTGGGTGTATTTGAAAAAAACTCCATGTTTTAATGGATATTTTTCTACTTTGTTTAAAAATAATCTCAAAACTACAGGTTTACTGTAGGACCTCTGAAGTGAGGTCATTTCTGAGGATCATTGAGGATTTGGGAATCTGCAGCTGGGGTTTGTGCTCTTAATCTCTCTTACCCCTTATGAAGCCATTGGCATATGCTCCACTGAATTTCTGTTCACACCTTCTGATTTTACCTCCAGAAATTTCTAAGGTCTTAGTAAAGAATATAGTGCTTGGTTAGGTCGTTCAGACTGAACATAAGGATTTTTCAGAAGTGCATACGCATACTCCTGCCTAATGTCAGGAACCAACCAGAACCTCCACGAACTTCTCTGTTTGACTGAAGAGGTCCCCAGAGCCCAGAACTGTGCCTTTCTACATGTTCAGACCTGTCTTACTCTTGTCAATCCTAGCAGTTACTATCAGGCTTCTGTTTCACCTTAGTTAGCTGCCAGAAACTGGCATTTGCTCCCCTTCAGCTCCCTTGAGCTGTTTGTTAGCTACCTTACAGGTCTCTTGGACTGAGCTTTCAACACAAGACAGTGGGAGCTACTGCTTTCTTTTCAAATCTGGCTGGAGGAAGAAATGGCATGGATCTGATTTTGAGATGTCCAGTTCTGGGTCCCTCAGTTCAAGAAGGACAGGGAACTACTTGAAAGAGTCCAGCGCAGGGCCACCAAGATAATGAAGGGAGTGGAACACCCTCCTTATGAGGAAAGGCTGAGGGAGCCGGGTCTTTTTAGCTTGGAGGAGACTGGGGTGTGAACTCATTAATGTTTATAAATATGTAAAGGGTGACTGTCAGGAGGATGAAGCCAATGACAGGACAAGGGGCAATGGGTGCAAGCTGGAGCAAAGGAGGTTCCATGGGAACATAAGGAAGAACTTTCTCACAGAGAGGGTGATGGAGCACTGGAACAGGCTGCCCAGAGAGGTTGTGGTGTCTCCTTCTCTGGAGACATTCAAAACCTGCTTGGACATTTCAAAACCTATTACAGCAGGAACCCTGTAGAAGCTGAAATTATGTTGCATCCCACCCCTTCAGCTGTGATGTCAAAACAGCTATTACTGATTTTGCCCTCAAACATTTTAACAGCACAAGATCTGTTGCAAGTAGATATGGCTTTGACCCTGAAATTTCCTTAACTCTTTTTAAATCCCATCTTTTGGAATGGAGTCTCATTTCTCTTTTGTGCATGTTTCCTGCTGGGGTTTATGTCAAGTTTTAAAATATTCCTAGTGAAGACCATGAATTGATAAATGTTTGTTAACTGCTGAGTGTTGAGGTTCTGCCAGAACTGCTGCTATCTAAATAACATTATCCAAGGATGGGCACTATCAGATGCTGAGGCTTGAAGGAGAAGGTGATGACTTACAACCTCCTTCCAGCTGAGGAGTTAGAGACTCTTGCAAGATATATAGGATTGCTAATGGTCCAGGGACAGTGACAACTTCAGTGGGTCAAGCAGGATTTTGAATTAGTGGAGTAGAAGTGGGACTGCAGAATATGTATCTTGCTACTTATATTTTTCAAAGTGATTTCGGTTTGCCTACTAATGTTTTTCCTTCTGTTTTCCCTCTATTTTTCTTGTAGAAATTGAGCAGGTGGGAAACTGCTCTCTGGATGATTCTAGTGGATGACACAAAGTGAGGCTCTAGGTGAAGTGAATATAAACATTCAGTGGTTTATTGTTAATAAAATCGTGGAGAATTAAAATACACGTCCCTGTCCCTAGGACTTTGCCCATGAATAGTGTGTGTTTCGTTTTGGGGGAGCTGTGTAATGATAGTCAGTGCTAATGGGTTTTACTGTGAACTGCAGTAATACATTTAGCAGACACATGTTGGGTACGAGCTCACCATCTGTGTGTGCCAGAGTGGTGAGGTGACTTCGGAGTGGAGGAGAAGGAGCTGAGCACTCCACAGTAACACTCGCATCCCTGGGCCAAGGCCAGGGTCTCTTTATTCCCCTTCCCACTATATCTAGGTATCGATCGCTGTTCCCCATTGCATTCAGCTATGATCTTTTTCTTGTAAAGAAATGATCTGTGTGAATAAGTTTGAAGACAAATTTTAAAATATTAAAGGCTGACCTCCTCAAATCTAACTCTTATGTTAGTTGTTTACATACATAATTTAATAACTTGCATATTTTTTATGTATTATTCTGACAGTTGTAAGTGAAACTGGATTCGGGAAAAATATTCTGGTACATGGAATCACAAAACACACATTTGCATTGGTAAGGTACTAGTGTATATTTTGGAGAGCTTATATTGCTACTCATTGTGGTTAGTGGTTAGTATGACTATCATGTTTTTGCAGTATTACGTATCCAAGAAAATGTAATTTTTTTCTATTCCTTTTAAAATCAAATTACAATGTGACATTCAATAAAATATCTTTTGTGCAGCTAATAAAAATGAGATCCCATCTCACTGCTTTGACAAATAAACCACACAAGTCAAAATACTGCCTCTGATACAGTTTATAGCTTAAGCTTTCATGTCAGCCTTTCCTATAAAAAAGCCCCATTATTTATTAATAGCCTTCTATGTCTTAAAAGTTTCTTTTTCTTGTGTGGAGAAAAAATCATTTGCCTTTTAATGGGGTGTCAGATTTGTTTTCCAAACCTTCTAAAAGGTTATCGTTGTTACATATGGACAAGTGCTTTTTTCAGAATCAATGTAAACTCTGTTACCAGGGTAATTTACTGCAGTCCCCTGGTAGCTGTACGGAAAACTTAATTTCACCATTTTGCAAAGTGGAGGGGTGGGACTCCTTCCTTGTGGTTAACTATTTTCACATGGAGTGAAAAGAAAATGCATGCTTGTAGCACATACTAAATAACTGATGGGCTCTTACCCTCTGTTTGAGTTCAGGGCACACTGGCAGTCTGGCTGGGTTCATGGCATAGAAGGATGACTGAGCCAATTAGATATACCATAAAACCTTCTGGCAATTAACTCCCAACTAACCAAAAGATTCAGGCTAATGCAAACAGTGGATAATAAAAGCTTGTTAAATTTCCGTCCATTACCCACACGCATACCCACACAAATATCTGAGACACATTTCAGATGACAGAGAAGCCTGTACGGAGGGAAGAATATTCTATGAAAGATCCAGAGGTGTCAGGTTTGAGTCTGTCTTGCAGTTTGAGTTAAGAAATGACACGAGGCATCGGCAAATATCAAATTCAGACTCGTGCATTTAATTAGAGTTTGCATTAGCAGCTGCAGTACTTTTTTTGAAAAAAAAAGACCCCCCAATAATAGCAGTGTTTTTTTTCTCTATCAAACACTACTTAAAAACTCCTCTAAAGCCAGAAACCACTAGGAATTACTTAAGGAACAAAATTTTTAGATTAATTGCTTTTTTGTAGTACTTTCTATTAACTTGTTTTAATTACTGAATTTGGGGGCGCTGGCTACATCTGCACAGCAAAGAGTGGGTTTCACAACAGGCATCAGTACTGTAAATGCGTCCATCTGTGATCTTTCTGCCTACATTGGTGGCTGTTCACCAGACTGAAGACAGTTGGACATATCCATGCTGTGCTTAAGAGGAAGCAAGCTGAAGGTACCTGCTACCAACCTGGGCTGAAGCACAGATGACTCTCAACTCCCTGAATTTTGGAGCTCACGTCTATTCATCACTTGGGAGGAACATGCAGTGCAAAGCTATTACTGGATCTCACCAAGGAAGGCCTCATAAGATAACAAAATAGGTGGTTTCAAAAGGTAGAATAAAAAGACGAATACAGATGACATGAAAATCTTACGCCACCTCAGATGCTGGAAGCCCTGTGTTCAAGCAGCATCCATGGACCCTGGATGGATTTTCCCATGGCATGCTTTGCAGACCTCGTCCATGGAAAGGTTCCTCTTTCCTCCCATGCTGTGGGAGACAGGGATGTTATACTTGTGGTAACCCCCACCAAAGCGCTAGACAGGCCAGCACGAGGGAATGTACCAGAGTCCCATACAGCGTGTCCTCATGACAACATATGGGCTTCTCAATCACTAAAAATTGAGAAGGATAGAACAGACATGGCTTGCCCAAGATCACTAGCTCCTTGGATACAGTGTCTTCTGCAAGGCTCCAAACGCAGCATGAAGTTACTTAATCTGTTCAGTGTCCCTGACTCCAAAAATCTCTGAAATGTAGGCTGAATCAGCCTCCTAACATTAACTTGGGAATGTATAAAACTCAAAACCTTGAATGCAGTGAAAACAAGTGAAAAGATCAGTTGCCATTTAATAAACCAAAGTTTCTAGTCCAGAAAGGACAAAGTCAAATCCTTGAGACGAGACCCTCTATGATACTATGTTGAAAGACTCGAATTTTTAGAAAGTCATGATTTTGAAAACCCAGGTCATTATTTTTGAAAGCTTGGGGTTGGCAATATTCTTCCTCTGCTTCTGTGAATAAATATGAATGAGGAACCATGAAATTGATGAAAATTGTGGAATTTTGTGGAAAATCAGATTTTCAGTTATCTTCATATAGGAAGAAGTAAACAGAACCCTGGGAAGCCAAGACCCATTCTGATAAAAGATCCTCAGACCCTCCTGGCAAAGGTTTAGTGGTCAGGTCATTCTCCCTGAGATGAAGAAAACCCTGACATAATGCTTTTTCTTGCTTAGATCAGGAACTTGCCTCCCTCATCAAAATCACAGACCAGGAGTCTACCTCCCACATCTGAATTTACTAACCAGTAAATTATTTGCTATCCTGGCAGAAATCTGGTGAGATATTACAACCTGGGTCTGTAAAGCTTTCCCTGGTGAAACTTTCTTTGAAACTAGCAGGATAATTCAAGACTTCTATCTATCAGTTAAACTTTAGAATAGGCTTCTAAAAGGATAAGTAGGGAAAAACCCCCACAAAACCAAGGAACCTTTAAATTAGAGTATGACTGACCTTGGTAAATTTACGAATGAGATTATGTTGTACCACCTGCCTGTGATAGCAAGGGACTGAGTTCAGTGACCCACTGTACCCAGTGGTACGTGTTATATGAAGAGCTCTCCCATAGGAATCTTTCAGTAAGCTATAATTTTCATATGAAAGAAAGGCTTTGTCAGAGTATCCTGGACCATCTCCAAATATGAGTTTGCACTGCGAGTGGGATCCAACATCCTTGGCACTTGTCTGGCTGTGCTCTCAGGAGAATTGCCACCCACTTACATGCTGAGAGCTTTCAAAAAACCTGCTGATGTTCACTTCTCAGCAGGCTCAGTCTACATCTCTTCTCCCTCAGAAAATCCTAAATGTAAAGTGAATGTGTGTGTTAGTGACTTTGGAGCTTTGATTCCCAAGATCAGGAGCATATTTTGGGAATGCTTTTCTCCCCATCATCTGCATATCCATACATTTGAGAGACACTATTACAGATTATTTCTTATGGGGGAAAGGACGTGCCACACATCATTCATCCAGCTCATCTCAATAGTTTGGATTTTGGGCAATATGTTCCTAACGTACGAGTCCACATGGCATACTGCAGAGCAGAGGTAATGAGTGGAGTTAAAACTGATTTAAGTTTGTCTGAATCAGTGTTGACAGAGTAGGGTAAAACTTTAGTTATGTGCATTCACAGACAAACTTCTACTCCATGTAGCTCATGTAGAGACCACTTGGGTGTTTGTACCTTACATTATATCCTGAGCATGCTGTCAGACAAACCACTTGACTGTGCAGGTAAAGCATTAGCCCTCAGATCATGAGGCTATCCTGCAGCCAGGACGCAGAATTCTGGCACAGAGTGGCTGTCTAGCTCTGCTTTGCTCTGTATTATTGGAGTAGCAAGGTGGTGATGCAGCTGCGTGTCCTTCAGCCACTGGACAAAACCACCCAGATCAGTACAAACCATGCATGCCTTAGGTCTTCCTTGCAGTAGATATCTTTTGTATAAAATAAAACCAGATCAAATATGTTTTCACATGCTATCATTGCACCATTCATCTACAGTATGGACATGCTTATAATCTCATTCCAGAATAACCTGATAAAGTATTTGTTGTTGTAGTCTGGACTTGGAGGTCTTCGTCACCATAACCAGAGCTGATGTTTGACTGCAGCAAACCTAGAAAATGGAAACCATTTCAACCAGTTTCGTCTTCTCCTCACAGATCAAGTACTGCCACCATCAGAGGGTGATACTGAAGAGTTAAGTCTTTCTCTGGACCAGACTTTCTCTGGACCGGAGCTAGCATGCAGGGGCTCCTGTCCTGCACGGAAGGGGTGAGGGGATGAAATAGGCTCAGTCGCCCCTCTGGCCCCTGCGTGTTGGCTCAGACTGCTCAGACTAATGAGACAGCAGGATACTCCTTACACTGATAATTTTCAGATAACTTAGTATCTAAATTGAAATCATTATCCAGTGAACATCAGCAAACATATTTTTTTAAAAAATAATAATATAGCCAAAACAGTGTAGCTTTTCAGAGAGTGGCAAAAGAGAAGTCCCCAGGTGAGATGTTACTCTCTGAAAAATATATTGCTCTGTCAAAGCATAGGGCCTATCTCTAATGTTGTTGTAAGAATTATTTATACACAGAAACTTCCTTTAGAAACTATCCTTAAAATTTTAAATATTACTACTACTTCTTTTGTCACACTGTGGCAGTCACACAACATGAAATATTTTTGCTCAGACTATTAGCATCTGGCAAAGTTACAACATCTGAAAACGAGGTCTTATAATGGGAAGTATTAAATAACTATAACTCACTAAGCAGCTCTATCCACACAAGCTCAAAAATATAGCTGTAAAAGCAGGAAAGCTCTCCTCAAATACAGCACTTGCTTTCCCTGTGATTATACTTCTTATCCAAGCTTATGCTGGAGCAACGAAGTCATTGGAAGGTCAAGTGACCCATCCAAGGTCACTGACTGACAGTCAGTGACCTAGTTGCTATCAAAGCTCATGGAAGTCCCTAGCTCTGAGCGAAGTACAAGGTAAGTGACACTAAGGTACATCTTCTCTCAGTTTCCATTATGTTTCTAATCTCTCTTCACTACAGTAATGAATGATAATGAGTTGCAATCTTTTCTCTGGGTTGTTCTTGCTGCTGCATCAGTGACACTTATTGTTACAATAATGATGTAAGTGGAGAAAAAAATTGTGCTAAGTGATATTACGAATAAGCAAACCTAAATAACTTACAAAAAGAACAGCGGTTGCAATAACCTGTTAAAAAGGACAGTCTTACTCAATGTGTCTGTATCAGGCAGGTCATCCTCTCCTTCAACTGGAATTGAAAATACTGGGGAAAAAATGGACATGATCTGGTGACCACTACTTATGTGGGTAAGCCTGAGAAAGGAGAGGTATATAATTGACTTGATATTTACTATGCAAAATCAGAAACTCGGTAAACTCAACAGTGGGGACCAAGCTCCTGTTGTGCACTTGCATTTAGGTGCTGGTAAATATTGAGTTTTACAAACTCACAGGGAAGACATTTTCACAATTACTCAGTGGTCATAACTCATGTGAGATGTCTTTTGAAAGAGCTGAGCGCTCAGCGAAGCCTCTTCAAAAGCCAACATATTTTCAACCCTGCTCCGTACTCCGTGGCTCCTGCTGGGCAGACCATGCTCTGCAGTGCTGCATCCTTTATCAAAGTCCAATTGGGCACTTTTCTGAGGAGGAAGGGAGTGAGGAGGAAGTAGGAAAGAGCCTTCAGCTACCCCTGTCTTTTCCCCTCCATCCTTCTCTTAGACCGTGTCTCTTCTTCCTCTGCTCCAACACTGGCAGCTCCAGCATGGTTCCAACTATGAAGAAATAGCAGCTCTGAGATGGCATTGGGAAATATCATGGCAGAAGAATATGTCGTTCCCCCTTGATGCTTGTCTTGAAGCATTTCCCATCCGTGTGCTCTTGCAACAGTGTTGGCAAAGCTGGCAGCTGGTGAAAATTCAGTGGAATTGTTTGTGTATTTCAGAATGAGAATATTCCACTTTTGATGTGATGTTCAGGATTTTCATTTTCCTTGGGCTGCTGAAACACTACCTCTTGCTTTTTTTGTGGCTGCCTGTAAATATGTGTGTGTTCAGTTCACTATGATGAATTTTTATTTGGTTAATTTCACCTTTCATCCTTAATTTGTGATTTCTGTTGCCCTAATCCTCTACTATCTTATTGTGGAAATTCAACTTCTGCTTTCCTTTCTATTTAAAAATAGCATTTGATTCCTAGAAGGACACAAGTACAAGTCCACTCATAAGCATAACAAGTCCTGGAGGGAATGATAAGCCTGACTGGCTGCTTAGAAGTCCTGGGTGTAAAGAAAAGGAGTAGCCAAAAATTCAAATGGTAGGGTAGCCTACATTGTCTGTAAACCTTGGAGCTCCCTTAGTATGTGATGTATACCACAGAGTAAGGTGCAACTTGAGTTGCTTATGTTTATGCAACTCCTCCTGTGTGGCTAAATCTACTTGCTTCCTAAAAAAACCCCGACACTAATTTCTTTACTAGCCTTTGGAGCTTTACCAAACATTTTGTCAGGACTTAGATTCACCTGTTGGGCTGGTTTCTTCAGCGAATTGTCCTTTCTGCTGCAGAAAGAAAGGAGGGAAATTATACCAAAATAGTATTTATCGTATTTAGCTACTAATTTCCTAGGTCTCACTTGACAATATCAGTCAGAAACTCTATCATCTGTTTATAAGAACCGTTTATTACATTCATTAGTTTTCTCCTACCCTTTGGGTTAAGAAAAAAGTTTAAGATGGATATCAGATTTATATCCTCTAGTTTGATAATGTCGTTTGATAAAGTAATTAAAGTTAACACCCTCGAAGAAAAACATGCTGAAAGCTTTGAAACACCCATCTTCCCCCTATTCATTCACATGTTTTAAAGATTTAGCTCTTATGAAATCCATAAAAGCTCTGTTGATGTTTTGGTGGTGCTGGTCATATCAGGGAGAGTCCCACCAAAGTGGCCAGGGTGGAGAATTGTGATCCCTTAAGAGGGCTATGGTGAGAGTAGAATTGCTACTCTCCACACTTGAAAAACTTACTACATCTGTACTGCTGTGTGATGCCAAGTGTTTCAAACCCATTAGAAAGGGACCGTGAAGGTTTTTCTTTTGTGAAAGACAGTTCCTGCAAGCAGAACTGAGTAAATAGCCCATTAGCTGAATTTTTATTGTATAATCTGTATAGCGACTTTTGATTTTCTTGAAGGTATTTGTTATTCTAAGTAGTTTAATGCTATCCAGAAATATTTCTGGTCCTACAGATTTGTTTTGAGCATTTGATGCATGCAACTGGACCTTTGCTGGTTAATTTGTCAGCTACATCACACAATATTGTCTCTGTTTCTATCTGGAATGAGCATAATTCTTCAAATTGCGTATCTGCTGGGAATACAGTGTTTCTCAATTCACAATTTGTATTCTATGAATATACTGTAGTGTTCGCTTAACATTCATTTTCCATGAATGTTTCATGTACCTTGTACTGGTTAATAACATGAAGATACTTTATGTTTCCAAAACTCTTCTTGTGGTGTATTGGGGGGATTTATAAAGCTGTTTTGACTACAGCTCACTAGTAGTTTGCAAACAGAATTTTCCGAGCTGCTTCCAAACTCTTCTCTTTTGAAACCTCTTCTGCATCCTCCACAGGCCAGCGTAATGCTGCTCTCATCGCTTGTATTTAACTGAAATGTCTTCTGAAAGTTAATGCAAAAAGAGCACAAAAAACCACCAAGAGTGGTGCTTCGTCTGAGCCCACATTCTCTTCTATTTTGGGAGGCATTGGCCCAGCTAGGCTCAGCAATTAGATTACTTGCTTATTCCAGAGAAACTTTATGTGAAAAATAGACCCTCAATTTGTATGTGAATCTTGCTTCCAGGCCCTTCCCAGGGAGGGTTCCTACTGCTTTTCATCCAGCATATTGGGAATGTTAATTTTCCTTCTACATACAAATATTGGGAATTTTAAAACAAGTAAATTCTTCTGGTTTTGTCTCTCTTCCCCTCTCCCCCCCCACAGGGACTCCCCTTTCCTGTGGTCATATTGGTACAAGGGGCTCAAGGAGGCCAGCTTCCCGCTCTGATTAAATTTAAGCAGCAACAGCTGCTGGATGTCGGGCTGGCAATGCTGGCAGTGGCTGTCCATCACCCTCCCTCCCCATCAGCCCTTGGTACCTGGCCAGTGCTTGGAGATGCTGCACATCTGTGGGGAAGGGCGGGTTGAACCTCCAACCTGTATGTAACCCCAGGATCCCTAACCGTGGTTTTCAACTATATTCGGGGAAAACGGGCTCTTCAGGACTATGGCTTTCCAGAAAAATGGCTTTGATGGGGCTGTCATCAGCCATCTGAGACAGCCCTTCTGGGAATGTCATCAGAGCCTGGCAGTTTGGCAGATGTACAGAGTTGCTGAGGTACCTGTGGAAGCGCAGCACGGGGAGCTGGATAATCATAACGCTCGCAACACTTCCACATTTTAATCATGATATACTCGCTTGTAAAGAGAATTTCAGTAGGGCTGCACATTATTCATTTTTAGGGAAGTCTGGCGGCTGCAGAAATCCTAAATCACAGCATTTGCTTCCTGCTTGATGCTAATTTGGGCCAGTTCCAGCCAACAGAGTTACTTTTCCATTGTGTCATTTAATTACACATTTACCCACGCTTCTCAGCTAGTCAGAGCCTTAATATAGGGCCTCTTAATCTAATACTGATCTATTAAAAACTATACTCAGTATTTTAAAGTGTTAGACAACAGATGGAATTGACAGTTTTAATAGGTAGCAACTAACATCATCTCCCAATCTACACCTCTGTATTGGATTTCAAGCAACTGATATCACTGTGGACATGTGCAGATATGGGGCTTGCATTTAAAGTCAGAAATTCAATCAATAGCCTGTCTCTCAACAGAGCTTACTAGATTATATCAGTTAGAAGTGACCATCTGGCCTAATCTTGGGAGTTCTGAGATATCATGTAGATCTTTTTCACTAATGTCATTTTTATTTGGTTAACATTAATAAACTGTAGCAAACATTGCAAATCTTGCAATCTGAAGCTGTAACTCAATTTTTGCCTTTTACATGAGACAAGTCAAACATCTGCTTCTCTAGAGGGAACGTGTGTGAGACTGAGCAACAGAAAGATGCAATCGCTCTGAAGATTTTACTGTCTTTCTAGGTGTTGTGAAATGATGGAAAGTGGCAGTCTTTTTTATTTACTAAAAGAAAAGTGTGTAACTAAAAGGTATCCAATGACTAATGTGATTATTTTCTGTGAATACAAAATATGGAGAAAAATATGTAGATAGCATTCTGGGGGTTAAAGTTTCAGAGTATTCTATGACCGCGATAAAAGAAGAAAGTACATTACATATTCATCTACCAGATTTATGCTACAAATAAAGTTTAACTTTTAATCTAGTACAGTCAATATATATCACAAATCTGTGATCAGGCATTTAACTCTGTCACAACCAGAATGTATAAACATTGAAAAGCCTTTTTTAATACCAGCCAAGAACACTCTCTTTACTTGCACTTCTTTGCTCCTTAAAATTAACTTTCAAATTATATTTTGCATTTAGTTAAACACCAGCACTACTAGAAGTTCAAAAATGCTCCGTTCACAAAGAAGGATAATTAAGGTCAGTGTCCCAGGTCTAATTATAACCTTGTACACGTAAGTGGCACAACAATGATACTTTCATACAAACTGTTTTCATTAGATTTTGATACTGCATAAGCAAAATCAGGAATGATTTATAAATGAATCTGATGTAATTTGAACCCTTGAAATTCTGGAGATGATTCTTTTTGTCTTTGACCCCTTTCTGATAAATTGGATTTAAAAAAATTTCAAATATTGAAGGAATGCATCATGAAAGACCGTAGTTGGGGAGGGGGACAAGCAAGACAGGTGACATCATTGCTAAACAGAAGCAATATGGGAAGAAAAGAAAAAAAAAATTTGCAGCATCATTAGAGAAGTACCTCTCATGGGGTCCTGATGCAGGGTGCAGGGGACACAAACTGGATTAGAAATAAAAGATGCACGTTCTTCTCTTGACCTTGATACTCAGATGTTTTGTTCAACATCTTTATCAATGACCTGGATGAAGGGATTGAATGTTCTGTCAGTAAATTGGCAGATAATACTAGACTAGGAGGAAGTGTTGATCTACCTGAGGGTAGGGAGGCTCTTCAGAGGGATCTGAACAGGCTGGACCGATGGGCTGAGACCAACAGGATGAAGTTTAACATGGCCAAGTGTAAAGTGCTGCACATGGGACGTAACAACCCCATGCAGCGCTACAGGCTTGGGGGAGACTGGCTGGAGTGCTGTCTGGAAGAGAAGGACCTGGGGGTGTTGGTTGACTGCAGCTGAATGTGAGTCATCAGTGTGCCCAGGAGTCCAGAAAAGCCAATGGCATCCTGGCTTGTATCAAAAATAGTGTGGTCAGTATGTCTTAGGGAGGTGATTGTGCCCCTGTACTCGGCATTGGTGAGGCCACACCTTGAGTACTGTGTCCAGTTCTGGGCTCCTCACCATAAAAAGGACATTGAGGTCCTTGAGCGAGTCCAGAGAAGGGCAACCAGGCTGGTGAAGGGGCTGGAGGGCAAATCATATGAGGAGCAGCTGAGGGAGCTGGGGATGTTTAGCCTGGAGAAGAGGAGGCTGAGGGGAGACCTTATCACAACCTACCTGAAGGCAGGTTGTAGAAAGGTGGGCGATGGTCTCTTCAGGCAGGTGACAGGAGATAGGACAAGGGGAAATGGCACAAAGCTGTGCCAGGGCAGGTTTAGATCAGATGTTAGGAAAAAAATTTTTTACTGAAAGAGTTGTCAGGGCCTGGAACAGGCTGCCCAGGGAGGTGGTTGAGTCACCATCCCTGGATGTGTTTAAAAAAAGGGTAGATAGGGATATGGTTTAGCTTAGGATGGGAATGGTTGGACTTGATCTTAAAGGTCTTTTTCCAACCTTGTGATTCTGTGATTCTGTGAACTCTAAGAAGACGGGAAAGCCATTTCAGCCCTGTTTTCCTTCATTTCTCCATCCAAAAAAGATGAGAATGATTGTCACCTACCTTGATTTTAGGACAGCAGGTTCTATCATTTAACACCTTCTGAAGAGCCAGGTTGTGTTGCTATTGAAAAGTGTTTCACTTAAAAAATGGAACTAGCTGATTTGACATCAAAAAAACCCACACTGACTCCCACGAAACAAAATCTAGAATACTGACGAGCCTCTTATATCCTCAAGACAAGTAGAAAGTTTAGAATTTCAGTGCTGTTACTGTATGAAAAAGATTTCAAAGCTGAAAGGAAAATAGAACCTGAACAAACTGCGAAATCAAGCAATAGTACCCTTGATAAGTTAAGCACTTTTTCTCAAAGAACAAAATTTTTGGTAAAGAATGCCTTGAAGTTTCTTGGATATGATATTTTTGCAAATAATATTTTATTTTTGTAATTTATTTTCTTGTTTTATGGTGAAAGCTGAAAAGATGAAGTGGACCATAGTTCCTGATTTTTTTTTGGGGGGTCATATCTGCCTTTTAGAATTCTTATTCGAAGTAAGTAAAGAAATATTGGTTCTTTCAAAATACATCACAGGGATGCTATCATTTTTCAGCCAGATCTAGCAAGGGAATGGAATTTTGCATAGCAAAGAACCTGAAGATGTCGTTTGTTGTTTTTCTATTTCTACCTGTGAATCGAGCAGAATCCTGAAAATGTGACTGACCACCCCTGCTCTTGAAAGAAAATGGAAATTTTTCATTCTTTTTTTACAGGAAAAAAAACCCTAAATATTTTTGCAGAGAACACCCCCATATTTATCCATTGCTAGTAGCTGACTAGTAGCAGAACACAGCTAGCAGCTCCTTCTGTGCTAGCAGGCTATGCACATACAGTACATTTTTTAACTTTCTGTTTCTCACTGTAGTTAATAAATCAGGATGCAGATGAGAGATTCATAGTTAATTTTCAGTAGCTAGCACAGCATGTCTCAGCCTATAAAGTCCTGGAAGTCTTGGGCTGTGAATTTCTTGATACTGACAAGCCAAACAGCTTAGAAATTATAATTATAAGTTACAAGTGTCTTAAGGGTTGTTCTTCTGACATAAAACTAATTTCATGTTTTTATTCATAATGTGAAAGAGACGAGAGGATAGGGTGTTATTTAGATTGAGCTCCCAGAGATTTCACAGGCTCTGTGTCCTGATTATAATGGGAAGAGATCATTTACTTCGTTCTTTGTAGATAGTTGATTCTTTCTGTGTGCTTATTTTTTTTTTTTTGACTATCAGGCTAACGAAAGGTGGGATTTCTTCCACTTTTCATCCCAGCTTTGCTCACAGGCAGACATCTACTGACGCCGGAAGGTTTAATTTTTTAACGGTCTTACCAGAGTGTATCAGACTCCCTCCTTGTGAACTGGTTGCACCTTGATACTGCCTTTTGCATGAGAGATGCTTACACCAGTGAGCACTCTCACATGAACCATTTTCTTTGGCCAAGACACTGCTTGAGTATAGAAGTGTGAAGGTGAGACCTGGGATGGAGAAAGCACCTTCAGCAGGTGAGGAGCATTCCCATCACCCCTTCCTTGAAAGGAGAATCACAGAACCACAGAAGGTCTGGGTTTGGAATGGACCTCTGGAGATCATCTAGTCCAACCTGCTGCCAGAGCAGGATCACCTAGAACAGGTTGCACAGAACAGAGTCCAGGTGGGTTTTGAATATCTACAGAGATAGAGACTCCACAAGCTCTCTGGGCAGCCTGTCCCAGTGCTCTGCCACCCGCACAGTAAAGAAGTTCCTCCTTATGTTTAAGTGGAACTTCCTATATTCCAGTTTGTGCCCATTGCCTCTAGTCCTGTCACTGGGCACCACTGAAAAAGGACTGACCCCATTCTCCTGATACTCAGCCCTCAAGTATTTATAAACACTATAAACACACCCCCGCTGCTCTGCTCCCCGTCTTCTCTTTTCTAGGCTAAAAAGTTCCAAGCCCCTCAGCCTGTCTTTGTAATGATGTTCTAGTCCCCTAATCCTCCTTGTAGCCCAAACATGACATTCTGGAGATAACAACTCGATACCCAAAACTACTCCATGGCTTCAAAGCCTGAGAATATCTGAGGGGTGTCCTAGGGGTGTTCTGCCACCCTGAAGCCCATGACAGCTGTGTCACTAAAGCCACCACTGGTCATATTTTATCACACATGCTAGGTATGACATCAGTTAGGAGACCTAGAGTGAACCACAGCATGAAGACATATGGTTGGACTCAAAGGTCTCTTCCATTCTAGCGATTCTGTGATTTTGTAACACAGGGCCAAGGCTGATTCCTTCCACAAGCCTCTGTGTACACGTGAACATGTCAAGGTAGGTGGAGAAAGGCAGGCCAAGGGTTGTAAGACAATAGTGATAGCAAAAATGGGTTTCCGTTTGCTGGCTGAGGTCTGCCAAAGCCTTCCCTCCCTGCTTCAGATTTGGCTCGTGTCTGCTGCTGGGGATTAGGAGTAACTCTGCTGCTGTAGTTGACTTGAGCTAGCCTCCAAATGCTTGAACGAGCTGCTATAGTTTCATTCTCAATTTTGCACATGTAGTTGAGGATTCACATTGCTTACAGCCCTGGTTAATTCCCACATGGAAGTGCAATGTCAGCATTAGCAAATTCAGATATTGAACAGGTAATACAATTTTAGCTAGGCAAAGTGAAGGTCCTTACATCCTGCTTGAAAAAGTCCATGCTTTATATCGGCTGGAGTCTTCCAGATCCTTCTACAGACACAGTTGAAATGGAAGCTATCTCACCTAGTTTTAGCTATGTAAAATTGGGGTGCCAAGTCTAATCGTGACACAAGCTGGAATAATTTTGTTTTGACTTGGTCTTTACTTAGAAAAAGCAGTAAATCTCATATTCTGTGCTAACAGGACAGTAAATTAAGTGAAAGTTTTGTGTTTTGACAATTTTGGGGAGCTTTCAGAAGCTTGCAGAAGTATAGGGAAGGAGACTAACATAATTGCCAAAGTTGTCTTGTGACAGCAGAGAGTTTAGAACTGAAGAATCATAAAGAAAACATTTTCTTTTCCCCTACTCCTCTTCAAATGTAGTTTCACAAGGTCAGGGGTTGCAACATATGAGCAGCAGTACAAAGTTATTTACAATATTTACTTGCAGGTGGTACTGAACCAAGCATCAGATGAACTGGATGCTGTTTTCCATTTCTGTCACTCACGTCCTGTGCAGGCTTGGGCTATTTGTTTTGGGTCTTTGGCTAGTGATGAGGATCAGACCACAGGAATCCATTCCAAACTCACTTTGCACCTTGCATGTGAACTCATATCTGTGTAGAGGTCCAAGCTGGATTTCAATCCAAATCCATGCTGTGGTTATAACAGAGAATATAAAACTTAATTTTGACTGTTTTGAGGACTGGATGAGACACTGAGTGACCTGAGATTTGCTAGTGCAGGTGTCCTGCAGTCAGCAACAGAAATGCACAGGTCTGGGCCAGGGCTTCAGCCTCTGCTCAGTCAGAGCAGTGCAGATGTGATGTTTCACTTCCGATAGCTTGTCTACATTCATTTATTTGTACAAGAAATCTTTGGGCAGCAGGTTCCCTCTCTTGCTATCCCTTTATACTGTGCCATTTTGTTATTATAACGATTATTATCTTTATAATATCATGTTACAAAATTATTATTATTATTATTAGTAATAATAATAATGCTTTTGCTTTGCCATGCCATTCAAAATTGCCCATTACTTTGGCTTGTCTTTTTCTGTGTTAGCTTTCACTTTGTCATTTTGGCCAGCGCTGTGTTGTACTTGTGAATCTTGCTTGGATTAGACTGTGATGCACGTCTTGCTGGGCTGAGGCAGATTGTGGATGATAAATATCAAAGAAAAACAACCTGCAGCTGCTGGAAAATGCCTTACAATCTCTGTGTTTGCAAAGACAAAACCCTAGAAGGTCAAATGATAGAAAGGTTTTGAAGATATTTAGTAGACAGACTTGTGTAAGGGAAATGCAAATCAATTGTAAAATATGTTTTGAAAGGTGGGATTTGGTTAATTCATTACATGAAGAGACCAGTTGGAAGAGAGTTGTTCTCAGTTCAGATTAGCTTTTCCTCACAGCATCTTGCTTTCATATCTTGAACTGTTAGTACTTGCTGGGCCTATTTTCATCAATACGACTGGAACTTCTTAACAATAAAAAGTGAAAAATCTCTGGCAATCTTCTACTGATCCCCATCTCCTTGAAGAATTTATTTTCTAAATATGAACTATTTATTCTTATTATTTGAATTCGAAGAAAGTGTCTGAAACTGAGGGACATTATTAATTGAATTTAATTGCCTTCATGACTTACATTACTCTGTAGTAGCAACGCTTTGAAAATATAAGTGAAGAAATTCAAGGCAAAGCAAGGCAAGGAAATGCAAGAGTAAGTCTTTCTTACAGCTGAAAGCCCTCAAAAGTGGAAGAAATGTAAAGATATTTCCTGAGTCTAAAGAGTTGAGTTTGAAGACATGAGGCTGGTTGAGAGCTGGGAACACTGTGTTAGCTGCAGGGGGCAACTGGGAAGGAAAAGTGTTACACAGAGGGAAATGGCATAGAAACCCAGAGGACAGGAAGGAGCAGCCATAAGAAGATGGGGAAGAGAGGGAAACAAAGGGAAAGAAGTGCTTGATGAGACACTGTGGTTCTGAAAGCCTTATAATTCAGAAACTTGCTGACAAGTTCAGGCACCTCATATAAGGTCTTTCTTCACCTTTGTGCAGATGACCCTCCTATATCTCTAGGGTGTCCCACAATGGATCCAAAAATGTGCTTTGTCATCAGGTTATATCCAGCCCAATCTGATCACAAGTGAAGTGGAATTTAACATTCCCCACAATAACGCGCCTGACAGCACAACTTGATATATATGAATGAAACAAGATCACTGTCTCCACTACTAATAAATGTTCAAAGTGTAGGATTTTTGGTAGAGGTTAAGGAGAAATATATACTATATTGCGTTAATTGCATATTTCTCAAGCACAAAATGCTGATATATTGTGACTTTTAAAAATATATGACAATAATATATTGGATACATTGCAGAAAAAAAAATTATGCCTTTACCTTGAATATCTACTTTCTCTGACAAGTTGATGTAATCATTTTAGTGAAGGAAAAGTGCTGCAGAGAGGAAACCTGCAAAGATTCGAAGGTTAGAAATGTTGAACAAAAGGCTGAGGGTTTACTTTGCATGCAAATAAGTAATTCATCACAAATCCATAAACCAATTAGTAATGAACTAATGATATTGCTTAACAACTGTATTTTTGATTAACATATAAATAATTTAGGTGAGTATTTCTTTCGTCATGCCAGTTTCTGCTATTATTTACTAGCCTTGTCATGGCTGCTCTTAGATCACATGCCCCTTATAAAACATTTCCCAATCTATTGCAAGGACCAGTTTGTTTTAATGCGCTCAGTTAACACTGCTAGAGCTATTAACAAGCTTATTAGCATAATCCATTGTGATATATCATTGTATAAAAGTTCAGCTCCGCAACTGAATGGGACTGGGAAATGGCTTTGAAGATTTTATGATACAATAACTATCCATTTGATATGCAATTAAAAAGATACTCTGAGACACTAAGAGTGAAGACAATGGCATCACGAGGAAAAGAGGAGGGGTTTGGAAGCAGAAGCTGCTGCCTGGTGCAGGAACCATATGAGTGAGTTGTGTTGCTCCTGCTCCTTAGTCACAAATTGTCTGCTGCTGAGGGGCTCTAAAGATCCAGTAACAAGTTGGGTCTGGCTCTATCTTTTTAAGCAAGAACAAAAAAAAAAAAAAGAAAAGCAGTTTAAGGCTCAATATCTTCTGCTAGCTCACCTATGATCAATTCCTCGACCTCTCAAAAGAGTGTTTTAATACATAGTTAAACCTCTGATTTTATGCTGGCTTTTTGCTTCTCTTAAATTTCAAATTCCTTTTCTTGGCTGTATGCATTATCCTTAGTGAACTAGCGCAGAGAGAACCAGAATAAAGGTTACTGGACACATTACCACACCGTTATTGTTCGAAACTCACTCTGTATAATACGACTGTATTCTGCTTTTAAAAATGAACATGCAAAGAAAAGAGTAGCATCTTTATTGTGAAAAAAGTAGCTTTTCAAGAAAGTGTTGCTTTCTCTGATATGCAATAGCTCTGATATGCTAATACTTCTGTTCCTCTCAATCCTGATTCTCCAGAGATTATTTGACCAAAACGTCCATTGTCCATATAATAGAAAATATTCATGATATCGTGCACTCACACAGAATTTTTCTGCTGGCTTACTTCAATGCCTTACATCAATTAATTCTTCTTCCTGATGAGGAAGGGAATGGAAAGCTGATATCTGAAGTCAGCATGATCTAGAGGTTTTGCACAGAAAATGGAGATTTGGTTTCTAATCATAACCGCCATTGCCAGGCTGTGTGACCATATGCAAAACTTGCCATTTTTCTAAGACTCAGATTCCCTGTTTTAAAAACAGGTATCAAAACATCCAGCTTTTCAGAGCCCTTTGGCATTTTTGCATAAAATTATTTACAACTTAAATTAAAGGTGTTACAGGGAATGT
Source organism: Gallinula chloropus (assembly GCF_964237585.1). Lineage (NCBI taxonomy): Eukaryota > Metazoa > Chordata > Aves > Gruiformes > Rallidae > Gallinula > Gallinula chloropus. The sequence continues at coordinate 140,425,997 of NC_140085.1, read as the reverse complement.
ACCATCTAAGGCAATGAGTATTAAGTAATTTATCGTAAGTCCTGAACCCAGTTACACCATGAGGAGGGAATGACATTTTTAAATATTTAAAATTTGGTGCCCTGTTGAACACTCTTCTAAGTTGTATGGCAACTGAAAGTGTACCCAGACTGAACCACTTCCTGATACATAATTGTCCCTGTAAACAGATTTTTGGAGGTAGACAACATGAGGAGGAGTGCAGCATCTTTAGCAAAACAGGCTGAGAGATGCTTCTGCCCACTGTCACCCCTGTGGCAATCACAGTAACAAACTACTGTGGAGTAGGAAGGATTAGAATATTTTTCTATGAGTTTGCTTTGTACTCATCCTGGTAATATGCACTTTTAAAGCTGCTTTCATGGTTGAAAATACAAATTTTTATGGGTGAAAAATTAAACAGAAATTAGCAGGTTTTTAGTAAAACATCTGGCTATATTTCTGTTTTCTGAAGAATGACATCATAGCAAAGTTTTTGTCTTACCCAGATGTGACCATCAGGCACATCCCCTCATAAAGACAAAATTACATGTGGTGGATGGAAAAATGTTTTGGATTTGCTGAATAGAGAGAACACAGAAGGAAAAAAAGTTTACCAAGTAAGGTAACATACACTGATAAGTTAAAAATTAGTCCAGAAGAAGTTGTGGACCAGGGTCAGCACAGTCACTCTGGTCAGCAGATACATCCACCTGTGACTTACTTAGGCATCAGAAGAAATTTGGGGCGGCTTTGACCTGGCAGGGTGGCTCCATGGTGCTTACCCCTGATGGGGGTGGTTAGACTTGTTGCCAGGAGAATCAGTTGAATCTTCTCTGGGTTGTGGTTATTGACAGCTTCTAAGAGCTGCTCAGAGATGGCTGAGGAAGAGCCTGAGGAAGAGCTGGCCTGAGATTGCCCCCTCATCTTGTTTGCTGCACCACCTGAGAATTAGGAAGCCACAGTGGTAAAGCCACCTTTGTCTTTTGGCCTGGAGTCCAGCACCATCAGATCCTCCCTGAAACCTGAGGACTCAAGCCTTATATGTCTGTTTGCCAAGAGATTGGGTGATATATAGGGTGTCATCATTTTAAAGCGGGTTCAAATTCAAAGCTGTGGGCTTCATTTGAGTGCAGTGTGAATTATCATATACCTCTGGCCAAGGAACTCCAGCTCATTTAATAGATAAATTGAGATGACAAAAATGGCACAATTTAAATATCAGCGATCAACAGGAGCAGGGAAGGGGGAGAGAGAGAGAGAAAGAGCCCAGCTTCTTTTATTACAGCCATCTTACTGCTTCCACAACAGGTAGCAGTATTACATATTCCCTTTCCACTTTAAAGCTCTTGTAATTTCCTTCCTCGTGTCGGGCCGATTTTATTCATTGTTTCCTTGCAGCAGTGATTGATGTTCTGAGCTGCTAATCTCTCTGAGTGATAACTATTTTCATGTAAGTCCATGAGTCTATGACACAGGCTGCTCGGCCAGGGCTACTGCTGACTACTTATTTTGTGCCTCATTTACATTTCAATCTTGGCCTCATGAATGTAAAACCTAGGCTGCAAATTAATAACAGGAAGAATATTAGACCGCTCCAGAGTGGGGGAACAATGCAAATCCACCAGAGCACAAGGCTTTACCATTGTGTTCCGGGAGGGACTCATTTATTGGCCGGCAGTGAATGACATTACAGAGAATGGCATATCCAGAGTGACACAAATTTATTTCTGTCCCCAGCGCTCCAGTATATTTTCATAGAATCAGGGGGCTATTTGTCTAGGGACAATTTAGTTTCCATGAAAAATTTAAATGGTTTCTGTGGAGATAGTGGAGTGAAATTTAATTTGTTTCTCATTTACTACAGCAGGTATGAAAAGGAGAAAAATTGGATGTCTGATGGGCTGAAATTGGTGCTGTCCCTCCCCACTATCCCCAAAAGGCCTGTGGGCCTATATCATAGAGATTGAGCAAGACTACCTCATCCCTCCCCTTAGAGAATGGTAACCTTAAACCAACTTACAGAAAACCTTTGGGGAGGCTGCCAATCACCCTGAAAACAACATTTCCATCGATCCCCTGTCTGTGTGATTTATGGCTTCATTTTACGGTAATTGAGAATTAGTGAGAAGATTAGCAAGGCTCAACACTTCACCTTGATATGCACACTAAGCACCGTAATTTGTCACTAAGGGATGTCGGACACTTTTTTAGTTACACGGGGTTCCCATCTAATTGAATTTGGGGATAACATGGAAATTAATTTGACACAGGAAAATTTTGAATACAGCCATTTCCTCTATTGTAATGCACAATACCGGGCTGCATTCAGGGGCAGCTATATTGATCCTGATCACTTTCAATTGTGGCCAGCTGAAGGATAGAATACACTAAATCTTATTTAAGCTCATATGAAAGCAGTTCATCTGCAGCAATCTGTGGCAGATAAAGAATATTACCTTTCATTTTGTCTGACTGCATCAAGATGAAGTTTTGAAAATTTACTTCTTGCAGCAAATATACCAAATGTCTAAAGTCAACAGTTACAATTCAATTACAGACCAGCTCTTGTGGGCTGTTTACAGGGTAATTTGCTACTTAGGCAGCAAATGAAAATACTAACTATACTCTCCATGCATAGAGAAGTTGCAGCACATGGAGAAGCCCCAAGGAAAGACAAAGAAAAAAGATTCCAAACTTCTTGGCAATTTAAAGCACTGCCCATTGGATTAGTCTCATTATAGCTTGAGCGGTTTCATAGACAATCATTTTTTGTTTGTTACTGAGCCATCTTGTGGGAAGTTTATTTTATCGTGGTTGCTTAGCATCAGAGTCGCAAAGATGGGACAAGGTGCAGATCTTTTCATATCTGAGAGACACTCTACCAAAGGACTTACCTACATTTACATTTCTATTTTATTCCACCTTTATTTCTTATAACACACCTTCCCCCCCCCCTCCCCCCCCCCCCTTGGCTTTATGCTGTATATATCCTTCAAATAAGGACTTCAGATTCAGCAAGCTGCTTAGAAGATTATTTGCTGAGAAAGGTGTGCCCTGATGTGAACAGGGAAAGCACTGGCACTGTATGCCAGAGGCGTGTGTGGCTGGGATGTTTATGGACATTCTTTACCAGACCATCTGGCTTGCTTTGTTCATATTTGTTTGAGTGATAATTGGCTTGAGATGAGCAGTAATCAAGATTTATCATTCATTACTTATTATTATTGCGTGATTGGTTTTAAGCTGGTCATCATTGCATTGCTGTTTGGAAAGACTTTTGAAAGATTTAATGGCCATAGTTTAAAGTTATTTATTCTAGGCCTGTTCAGTAGGCATGGGTGCACACCAGCTCCTCTGGACAGCGAAGACATTCCCCACTGTACAGGCATCAAGAGATGGTACTTAATGGTCAGAGATACATAGATGTGGTCAATAGGTCTAACCTGGAGGTCTCAAGACATGGCCATGGAAGAAATGCTACGCTGAAAGCTGTCCTCATTCAAATCCCTTGGATTACTGATGGCAAATGACAGTTGTCAGCACTTTTACATCCCAGAGTACTTTGGTGTCCTATAGGCGTATTATTAAGTCTCAAGAGTTTACCTGCAGGTAGACTTTTGTGGGAGATGATGAGAGGCGATACTGCAAGAGGTCAAACTGTTTGAAATGACATTATGATTTTTACTCATTTTATTGCTAGAAAAGTTGTTTCTCAACCTAGTAATTTGATTAATATTATTAACAATGTGTATACTGCATATGCATTCTTATCACACTTTCATGGGTTGTTTTCACTAATGTAATATAAAAGGGTGTTAACATGACATAAATGCCACTAATATAATAAGCTTAAAGGAATTTTGATCATGTTAGCCAGGGTTTACTTTCATATTTGGATGCCTTCTGGACCATATTAGAGAAATAGAGCTCTCCAATACAATGAGAAACATATTAACATAATAGAAACCTTACTAATACAATAAAATATCCATATTTGATTTATACACCAAGTTATGTCATCTAGCAAAAAAGTAGACATTTCTTCCCCTCTGAATGGCAAGCAGTTAGTCAAGATGTCATAGTTTGCTATGCTTTTTTTTTTTTTTTTAAAAAGAGATTATTTTGACTCCAGAGTTTCTTTTCATGGCTTGCAAGTGTACTGACCCAAAGATCTGTTACTTCCAAGGTAAATTAGAAGATTTGTATTAGCAAGTTACTGGCTCACAGATATTTGCCCCTTTCCTATGCTGAGCTGCAGCATCATCTTTTCTCTATCCAGAAGAGAGTAGAAGATAAGGGAAAGGAAAAAGAGAAAGTAATAAAGAGGGAAAGGAGATAGAGAAAGTAGTAAAAAGAACAGGAAAAAGCAATAAAGAGCTAAACTGTAAAAGAGAGGAAGAGAAAAAGGAGAGGAAGGAGAGGAAGGAAGGAAGGAAGGAAGGAAGGAAGGAAGGAAGGAAGGAAGGAAGGAAGGAAGGAAGGAAGGAAGGAAGGAAGGAAGGAAGGAAGCCAAACCATTAGGATTACTGTAATTTTCTGTGACATAAATTTATTCACATCACCTTAGGTTCTGATCTTGTTAGTTTTCAGAAACTATTATATACAAAGGGTTTCCAACCAACTGTAGATATTTACTTTCAAAATTACGGTCCTCAACACCTTCATTTTGTTGTTGTCCTAAGACTACAAGTGCTTCTGTATTACTCTGTGGTCTTTGACCATAATTTCCATGGGTGTTGAAGGTTATACCTCTGTAACTTGCTCTCAACACCAGGGAGCCATTTGGTCCCCAAGCTCCACCAAAGCAGAGGAAAGGGCCATTCTCCCTCATTTAACTCCCTTGAGGGATTTGAAAAAAGATTCAGCTCTTCAGTTCACACTTTCTTTTGAAATACAGCTTTTAAAAGCGATTGCTTAGTGGCCAGAACCTTCCCAGGAAGCGAGATTTCGGGTTCAATTTCTGCCTTTGCTTGAAGAAATTCAATCCCAAATCACTCACCTTATCACAAGAATACTGGCTGCTCTGTGCGTGTGTCCCTGGACATATTGAATGCATTTTCCAGCCAAGAGAGAGCAATCCTGAACATTTCTGCCAGCTGGACTGGAAAGGGGTTCACTTCCATGTAAATATTTCCATTTTCTATACTAAAGCCATTAGATTGGTCTCCATTTTTCACAACAATGAAATAATAGTGTGTATTTGTCCAGCTTTGTTACAAAGCTTTTTACATTTGTAGTGTAGCATTCTTGAATGTGGCTGTCATCTACTTTATTTTGACATCATCTTTCCTAAAGGAATGCTATCTTTGGGAAGTTTATTCAAAGATGTAAAAATGTATGTGCATGTGAACATGTGTCTCTTGCCAAAGACACTACCACAAAAAAGTGTACATTAGGTTCATATTGCAAGGGTTCTGTAGTGTGTGACTGGGGGGGGCTACAGGGATGGCTTGTGTGAGCATCTGCTAGAAGATTTCCCAATGTCTGACAGAGAGAATATCAGCTGACTTCAAGATGACCCTCTTGCTGGCCAAGGCCAAGTCCACCACTGATGGTGGTAGTGCCTCTGTGATTAACATAGTTAAGAAGGGGAAAAAGTTGCTGTGCAACAACAACTGCGATTGCAGACAGAGAGATGAGTGAGAAGATGTGAAAGGAATGACTTTGCAGACATTGAAGTCAGTGAAGGAGAGGCAGGAGATGCTCCAGGCATCGGAGCAGGTATTTCCCTGCAACCTGTGAAGACCATGGTGAGGCAGGCTGTCTCCCTGCAGCCCAGGAGGTCCATGGATCAGATATTGACCTGCACCCCATGGTGGAGCAGATGGATGCTCAAATAATGCTGTGACCCTATGGGAAGCCCATGATGGAGCGAGCCTCTGGCAGGACTTGAGAACTTGTGGAAAGGGGAGCCCACACTGGAGCAGGTTTGCTGGCAGGACTTGTGACCCCATGGGGGACCCACACTGGAGTAGTTTGTGAAGAACTACAGCCTGTGGGAAGGGCTCATGTTAGAGAAGTTTATGGGGGACCCCATGCTGGATCAGAGGAAGTGTGTCAGGAGTCCACACCCTGAAGATGAAGGAGCAGCAGAGACAACGTGTGACGAATCACTGTAATACCCACTGCCTATTCCCCTGTCCTGCTGGGGGAAGGAGATAGAGAAAACTGGGGAAATTTGAGCCTGGGAAGAAGGAAGGTGTGGGGGCAGGTGTTCTGAGATTTGGTTTTATTTCTTATTACTTTGTTTGGCTAGGTAATAAATTTTTTCTAAGGTGAATCTGTTTTGCCTGTAATAATAACTGGTGAATAATTTGTCCCTGTCCTTATCTTGACCCATAAGCCTTTTGTTATATTTTCTCTTCCCTGTCCAGCTGAGGGGGGGAGTGACAGGGCAGTTTTGGCCGCACCTGGCCTCCAGCCACAGTCAACTCACCACAGTGTCCGTTTCCCTTGGAGTGGAGGGTGATGAGCTTTGCTATGGTGTTTAGTTCCCATAAGATATTACTCCTCAGAGTTGGGATGGCTGCTGACAATGTGGTAGCAAGTGGTAGCGAGAGGTGCAGACAGCTCCCTTATCCTACAACTTAAAGCTGTATTTTAATCTTCTTGGCCAGTGTCACCAAAAGACTTCTGGATAAGGACAAATTCTTTGAAGATGGTAATAGAAGTCTCTTGAAGAAGTAGAGCACAGAGGGAAAATTGTCATGATTGCCAGTCCTGCTTATATGATGTGGTGCAGTGTTGACTGTCAGCCAGCATGTTCAAACTCCTTCATGCTAAGTTATGGCCTTTTGCTGTAGCCCAGTTGAGGACAGCTATGACTATCATGTTGTCAGGTTTCAAGACAAGGTTGGTTTAGATAAATACTCATGAGTGGTCTGATTTGAAAGCCTGTTGTTAGATGGAGTCTTTAAGTGACCTGATGCTGGTGGGCTTTTGCCAACAACTGTAGTTGTGTTATTTTCCATAAGAGGAGATTAAACTCTGCCTGCAGACTTCTCAAACTATTTTCTTGTACATTTCCTGTCTCTTATTTCTCAGCAGAACCTGGAGGAACCTACAGAAGGAACTGAGATGAACTCTCTTGTTCAGGCAGTGGAATATCTAGTTGACTGTTACATGACTGTCTCAAGACCCGCCTGGACGCCTATCTGAATGATATGCCCTAGGGAGCCTACTTTGGCAGGGGGGTTGAACCCGATGATCTCTCGAGGTCCCTTCCAACCCCTACAATTCTATGATTCTATGATTGTTTGTGATGCGGAGGTAGATCTGGATAATGCTTATGATTTATAATACTGCAAGATGTTTTGAGGTTCATTTCAAGCTGTGAGTATAACATTTAAGTACAGATTTCATACTGTTTTGTGGCTCAATTCAATCCACACATAGCAAGGCAAATTTATTTTTACTATCAATGTATTTGAATTGCTGAAGGCTCACTATTTTTTAATTACAAACACCTTCAGATTCTCAACTGACCATACTTCACCAGACCTGAATGTCCCCTGTCTGCTGTGTGGTATTTAGCATTATCCAACAGAAAATAGGAGAGCAGAAGCACCAACGCAAATTATTGAGAATACAGGGACTGCAATCAAGTTGTGCTTTCCCTTTGCTTGTGAAGAAATTAGCTGTTTATAAAAATAACTCTGCAACACTAGACAAAAGTGATGGCAGTTTGTGGGTCAGAATAAAAGAACAAAAGGTGCAGCAGCAGTAGGAAGTCATGATAATTAGAAGCAAGAACAAGACTACCTTAGGAAGCCTCAGAGCTGCAATGGAGTTAGTGCAAACAAACAAACAAACAAAATGCTTTAAACAGAAGAAAATTGCACAAGATGCTCCTTACGTGTAATTATGGAATGGGATATATTTATCATCATGACTATGGGCTTCCTCTATCCATGCTAAAATGTGTGGAAAGGCTGTATTTCTATAATTCCTACTGCACCTGCTGAGGAACAACCACTCCTAGGTGGGACATTGGTTTGAAACTAGAAATGATATGTAATACTTGAGAGATTTCGTTTTCCTTCTATTTCATGCCATTTGACTAGATTGGGCTTCCACGCTTCTCCCAAGCTCCAGCCTTGCAGCATTGCAGACACACATTGGACCTGGTTTCCCACACAACACCCACCTATCTTCCCATGGGCCTTGAAGGGGAGCATCAGCTGCTGTGGGCAGAAGGCAAGCTGCCATTCTTTGAGGCACCTACTCTAAAGGGACTGCTGTCCTTCCCTCCTGTGGCTACAGTGCCACTTGCCAGAGAAGCTGGATATGGCTTTACTCAGCATGGGAGGGTGCAGTAGGGAGGAAACACCTTGGGTAGTCTCTGTTTGTCTTTTCCTCTCTATCCGGTTCTGCTGTGGAGAATCTGGGTCAGTTATTGGACCTCTCTGAGTTACTTGAGAGAAAAACATAAAAAGAGGTCTTGTTCCCCTTCAAAGTGTTTCTCAGATGAGTAAGATACTTGATGCAAGAGCAATAATGTGGCTTCCAATACTTTGGATGAAAACAAGAGTGAGCTTGAAAACATGTTATTAAGCAATTCATTTTCTGTAGATGTCAAGATTACATGGACTTGAACAACGACTAAAGTCTGTGAACCACCAAACCTTTACGCCTCTTGAGATGACTTCCAACGCTCCTCAGGTTCACAGCAGGTGTGGCTGCTTTGTTCCCCTGTGCTTTGCACCTTGTGTTTCTTGGGGACTATAAAGCCACCATGTGCTTGATGGGAGCAGGCAGAGGGGGATGGGGTCGAGCAGCAGGAGAAAGCGTAACTGAGAGACTGATAGAGACATCCTGACAGCTGCAATGGGTCATCAATAGATCCATCACACCAGTAATTTGCAACAAATTTAACATACATCACTTTAGTCAGGCCACGCTGTATCTGTCTTGTCACAGCATCAGAGTGAATAACACTTAAATCGGGTGTCACTGCTGACCTTTCTGACCCTCGAATTGACACTGCTGTTTGAGCTTGGCCTAGCTGGCAGCAGATGTAGGGAAGATTAGTACAAAAGGTGTGGGGGGGAGGCGGTGGGGGGTGTGTGTGTGTGGAATAGTGCAAAAGGAGGACAGAGCATAACAATACAGTTTAACCAGGCAAACAAATGGGATCTCTGGATTTTCTCCCAGCCCTGCTTTGCTTGATGAAGTGTTGGCATTTATTCAGACCTATTTCCAGCATTCTTTAGTTACAATTTTAACTGTGTATATATTTTCCATTCCAAATAATTTAATATGTATGCATGTATGCATGCATATATATATATGTAATAAAATTTGTAGGTTTCAAGGTGACCACCGTGGAGACCAAAGTACTGTAGAAGTTGTAGAACACAAACAATAGTAAAATTAAACTGCCCTCTTCTGTGTTTGAAATGTGAGACCCGCCTGAGACATGAAGGGCTGCTTTGACTTAGTTGCCACTTTGAGCATGCAGACCTAGCACTGTAGGAAAAGATGAAGCCTCATAAAAAACTGCATCTTAGGAAGAGAGCAGGAGAGAACAAGAGGCACCATCAAACCCTGAGATCCTGTGATGACTTCAGGCATGTTAAATAACCCTCCTAGATGAACGCAGGAAGAACGAAGAACCACCCAACACCACAGTCTGGAGGTTAGGGAAATCTTCTCCTGACCCCAAATCTGAAGGCTGACTTAACTTGGAACCAGTGAGCAAGACTCACCAACCAGCTAGACGACATATTTTCATGCAGCCAAGGGAAGCCGTTTCCCGCATTTCCAACCTTAATGAATACCTTCCATAGACTTCTGTAGCTGTTTCTACAGACTGGCGTGGAAATGACTGCGAACCTGTTAAGTCTCCCTGGCGCTAGAAACGAGACACCCTCCACAGCCAGGCAGAGCCAGCTGAGTCTGCTCAGCATTTATTTTCGAATCAGCACACGATAGAATTACATGATTTGTTTGCTCACCCGAAAGGCGCTTTAGAGCCATTCATGGTATGTGTGCGACTGGATGCTGGGTGGGCTGTTGCCCTTCAGTCATTCATTCTTCCAAACAAATATGTGGCTATGAGCTGATTTCGGACTTCCCCCCCCCGCCCCCCCCCTCCCCCCCGTGAGCTATTGTTCTTAAATGTGTGAATTTTAATTAATGATTTTTGAGTGGTAGTATACAAATAAGCTGTCTTTGAGCAGGCAATTGGAAGATACAAAATTAATATGCATATGCCTTGTATAACAGCTTGTCCTTTTTTTTTTGACAGTCTGCTTGATGTTTGATATCTTGGTTAAACTGATTTATCACATCACTAAACATCCCTTAACTGGAAGAGCAAGAAGCTCTTTCTGTTATTTTGTATGTCTTATAATTTTCACATTTAATGAATATTTCAAGTTAGAAAAATATCACAAGTGACAGAAATAATAAAAAATTAGAAAAGCGTGGAAAAATTACTACCTTATGGAAAGAAAGAGAAATTTTATTTTTCCTTTTCTTCCCCCCCTCCACCCCTCCCAGCATTACTGCTTTTTAGGAAAGGCTAGTAGAAAATCAGAAGGTATTTTTTAGTTAGTTTGCAAGGACTTTAATCAGATTCTATTTGTCTTTATTGTTTTCTGAGTATCAAGTTGACACCCCCTGATGCCATCATGAGCAGGAGTAGGCTTCAAAGGACTTGAGTTAGGCAATCTTATTCTTATCAAATGATACTAAAAGCAGTTACTAGATGTGTAGTATCTTTAGAAGGAAACTTGTGCCAAGGTTACTCATAGTAGTAGTCTCTTTGTAATTATTGATGTATACCATTTAGTAATTTCTTTTTTGCTTGGACAGAGAAAGGCAAGAAGTAGGAGGCAAACCAGCACCTGGCAAGCCACATTTTGGTCAGGATTCAAAGCTGAGTGAAAGAGCAATTTTACCATGAAGGTGAAGACCTCTGCTCCGTTGTCCAGCTGTTCCATGGTGTGCTGTGGAGATGTGTCTCAGGGAAGCTAGGGGTCATTCAAAGGTGGCCATGGGGCAAAAAGGAGTTCATCCATATACAGCTCATAACCATGTATGAACTGGTGTTAGGCCCAACAGGGAGTTCTGGTTCTTGGGATTAAGTAGCTCTTTCCATTTTCCATATGTATGTTCTCCACTTCCCTCAACTTGCCCTTTAAAAAATGTTTTGTTTACAGTTATCTGTTTGTATTCTGCTTAAAACTGTTTCTTCTGTTATTAATTTTTATGTGAAAGAAAGAGTAAAAAGATGCATTTGGCAGAGGACCTTTGATGTGTATCCATGATGATTTTTGGGTTTGCTCCCTGAGAACACCCTTGCCACAGACAGGGACACCCTCCACCAGACCAGGCTGCCCAAAGCCCCATCCAACCTGTCCTTGAACACTGCCAGGGAGGGGGCAGCCACAGCTTCTCTGGGCAGCCTGTGCCAGGGCCTCACCAGCCTCACAGGGAAGAATTTCTTCTTAATATCTGAACTAAATCTGCCCTCCTTCATCTTAAAGCCTCCTTCATCTCATTACGCCTTGTCCTATAACTACACATTCTTGTAACTGGTCGGTCCCTCTCCAGCTTTCAAAATTCCGGTATGGGAATACATCAGATTATCTCATGAAAACTATGATTTGTTTGCTTTATGGCCCCTTGGTCCAGTATCCATCACTTGACAAAATTTTCTGTCACAGACCATGAGTTCTCCTCAGAATCAACTACTTCACCACCAGCCTTTTAGCTCTTGTGCACGGGCTCACACAATTAACCAGGGAGCCTTCCCAAGACAAAAGTGTTGGTACAGAGCATTTGCCTTCTAAGTACCACGATGCACTCACATGGTACTACCTCAAAGAAGCTATTCAGTTTGGGAGGAATGGTGTGTATGAAAATATTTTTGTTTTTCGAACACGTGATTAAATAGCAAGTGATTAAAGAAATAAGCTAGCTCTTGTGGTAGCTGTACTCTTCTGATCCTAAAGTGGGTAGAAGAGAGAGCTAAAGTATTGCCATGAACTTGTTTGTTCTTGTTGGTGTTAATACCTGCACCCTTTACTGTTTTCACAGGAAATTAAGCTGAAAAATTGCAAATGGGAATGATACAGACTGAAACTTTGCGTGGAGAATCATCTGGCTGTGGCTGTACCTCACTCCATTCTCAAAATACTTTACAGATAATGTTTTGGCTCCAAATTCACCACCGCAAGGTAATTGCATCCTTTTTCACACTTTACAAATAAAGGAGGCTGGGACTCTATTCCAGTCTCTTCGTCTCCCTTGTCCCATACAAAAACAGAGCCTCTGTAGCTACAACCCTTTTTTGCTTAGAAACCTGAGAGGTTTAGCAGCAGTATTTAACAGAAAAGGAAGCCAACTTCACTTTTGTGTGTGCAGTTTGTGGTAATGGTCGTGGTGGTGGTGCTGCCATGCATACCTATAAGGGACACAGCCCAGAAGGGAAAGCACTTTCCCTCTGGAGCTTGGCAGCCCGGCATCCCTCCCTTCCTTCAGGAGAAAGATCAAGGAGTGTGGGCTGGTCCTGGAAGGGGGGGGACAGCATGCACCCACTTTTCCTCCTACTCCTGGAGAAGTGTTAATCCTACCATTGAGGAGTGCTGACAGCAGACATGGTGTGGGCGCTGGGGTGCCGGCACCACCAATATCTCTGTTGCAACCACCAAGGGCATTGGCACATCCTACAGGAGGGGAGGATGGCTGTGCAAGCCTGCTTGTTTCTTAAAGCCTCATGGGTGCTAGGCTGTTCCTAGTGACTTGACTTTGCTTAAACAAATGTCTCTTCTCCTGCTTTTCTTATCAGCTGTTTAGCCATTCATCTGCTGCCTTTCAATTTATTTTTTGCTTGTTTGTTTCAAATTTTTAGCCATATATTGTTTAAAAAGAAGCATGGAAAGAACTCCCAAGTATAAGTCCCTACTGGGTTGTTCTCTGCAGCCCTTCTTTGCTCTTTGCTACCATAGGGACAAGTAGGGTGACGTTAAAATAATCACTTGGTCCAGCTTTATGTGACTGCTTAAGCCTAAAATTAAAAGATGCATAAATAACGTTTTCATGAAAGACTTTATGGTTTAGTTTTTGAGAGTTACAGGTTTGCAGTTGTTAAGTCTCCCTGACTTATATTGAATACTTCCATATTAAAAAATAATAAAGGTATGCTAAGACACTTTCCCAATAACAAGTTTTATTAGGTACATCAGGTGCTACTGTAGCATAGATATACAGTAGTGTAGGTACATTGCAAACAACATCTTATAGTATCAGACAAAGAGAACCTTTTACAAACCCCATGTCTCTAATTTCATTTTAGAAAATTAGATACTCAGAATTTTGCATAAGATAACTGTATTACTGGGATGCAATTTGGCCCAGGTTTCTAGCTTTAGTGCATGTGGCTCCTTAATAAAAAGTGTCAGTTAAAATGAAAATACAGCTTGGGTAATTAAATTTAATTGGATCTTGTCACTTTAAATCCTCTTCGTTTTTGAGTGTTTCTACAGAATTGCAGCTTCTGGTTTGCTAATTTCTTTATTGCAAGCTGTGCACTGAACCTGACTGTCCTATAATAAAGTGGAACCTTGTTTTTGTAGAGGGCTTTGAACCACGACTGTAATAACAAACAAAAGGAGGGTGGGAGCTAATTTATCACCAAAAGAAAAACTCTCCTTTATTTCCTACATGTTCAGTTAGTGAAAAATAATAGGTCTGAATTTATTAACTCTTTAATTTTCTTGCCAGTCGAGCAACATTTTGCACAAGCTCTCATGAATACTACAGTGTGATGCTATGCCTGTGACAGGTAGCAGCAGCAATTATCATACTTTTTTGTATCGGAGTTGTTTGGGCAAGCAATGGGGATTAGGTGAACTGCAGAATTCGTACGTAGGTCAAGCAGGGTGCAGGCAGCCACAATGCAAATGATGTGTACTGCCTGCCGATAGCCACCATGCTGATTCGGCGGGGTCACCTTCTCCAGAGGTGAGAGGTAATTCAGTTTCTTTATTGCACGTTGCACATGCACAGCATCCAAAGGCAAGGAAGATTTAAGTGCAGGTGATGAAGAGAGAAAATATTGGCCGTACCAACAGACACATCATAAAAATAATCAATCTGTCACAAATTGTACAGCTGCTAATGCCCATATTTCAAATTAAGGCCAGTTGAATGAATTTGTACACTCAGGTTTTATGTCTGAAATACAGTATCATTGCATCCTTGATTAGAAGATAGGTCACTTAACGCCGACATCACAGAAGGATTAAAGATGTAAGACTGTCCTTCACAGCACAGTAGTGGTCCCCTGATTCTGTGCTAAAGCAGATGGATATGATGTAATTACATTTTGCAAAGTGCTGCCAATACAACTATTGCAAGCAGGAGCATTATGTCAGCGTAGTGCGTGCTGCTTAAAAACTCTTCAGTTCCAGACGTGTGCCTCACATCTTACCAATACGCCCGGCAGAGGATCTCTGCAGCCAAACACAGAAGGGTCTCTTCAGCTGTATGCACACACCCATGCAAGGTTATTGGAGGTGCCTGAGGTTACATGAGATATCTGCACATGGCTGGTGGACCTGGGGCTCTTAGAGTAAAAGTCAGAGCACAGCTGAAAATGTCTCTTCACTCATTGGTGTCTACATAGGAGATAGGTGTCTAAGTGCCTATTTTAACTAATGAAGCTCTAGCATTTGGTTCAGCTGCCCGCAAACATTCAGTGGCAGATAGGATGTCCTAGTTTACCCCAGTTGACCTCTACTTGCTGGTCCAGAAGGGCATAGCTACCACATGTTCCTGTCTTACATCTATTATATCTCTCTTGATACTCCAAGAGAGTTTGGCTACTATGAGTTACCTACCTATGATTAGGCAACTAAATTTAGGCCTAAAGATCCATTTATTCCACAAAAGGAGCACACATACAATGAACTGTAGGTGCATCTATAACCTGCAGCTATACAACTACTATTTTTGCAGACCAGCTCCTCATCCAGGTAAAGCTCATGCTTACCACAGGAGCACCCTGACAGCAC
Source organism: Gallinula chloropus (assembly GCF_964237585.1). Classification (NCBI taxonomy): domain Eukaryota; kingdom Metazoa; phylum Chordata; class Aves; order Gruiformes; family Rallidae; genus Gallinula; species Gallinula chloropus. The sequence continues at coordinate 140,410,974 of NC_140085.1, read as the reverse complement.
ATGGAGCAGGAACATGTGGCTCTTCCAGCCCTTGATCTCCCTCTCTGTTTTGTGTTGACCACCTTGCTGCCCTGATCAACACCTTGTGGGGGCCAGTGCTCCATTATTCCCTTCTAACTCATCTGCTGTTTGTTCCCAGGGCAAGGCATCTCATGCCAGCCCATCATGACTTCACAAGGAGAAAACTGTTGCCATGCCTTCATGCGTGGCTGCATTACGAGTAGAGATCTGAATGAGGCAATTAGAGGCAGGAACAACCCATCCTTTCCAAAATAGGTGGCAAGAAACATGATTGGAAGATCTACTTTTCCCATTCACTATAGCTGGAACATATATAACTAGTTTGTAGTATTAATCTGAATTTTAGATTACTAAATTGATGCATCTAAGAGTAGATGAATCCTATATCATCTATGTTTCTGTGTTTTATTAATGAAGACACAAAAATTCTATTTGCTTGAAATACTGCAGTTAGATCAAGGTAGGAGTCAAAATGCTTGGTAATAACTATAAGGATGAGACTCACTATAAGAAAATGTCCTGGCTTGCTCTCACTGAAAATGGTGGCCAAACATCCCATCAGTTTCAAAGAATCAAGAACAAATACTTTCACACTGCTTTCTGTAAGCAAAGAAAGTGTTATTTTTACACTTGCTTTTTCTCACTGATTTTTTTTAGAGCATCTGGAAAGTACTAGATTACAAAGACCTGTTTAAAGAGACTACCCTCTTTATTTACACACAGAGTAGATGAACAGATGAATAAAAATAATATGATTTCTGACAGTCATCATTTAGCCAACGTGATTTGTGAAGCTGCAGTAAGTCTGCTAGTAAGTCTGGTTGCTTTTTTTGAACATTTGAACCTTGGGATCCAGACTGAAATGACAATTAATTTTTTCAGATGAACTATCAATTCCTAATTTATGGGAATGATGAATACAATGAGTCTCATGTTCTGTGTATGACATGAGACTCGGAGGATGGACTGCACAAACACCTCTAGTTGAGTCATTTTAACTATTTTTTTTCCAATTTTTTTTCTGATTTCAAGGTGTGGAATCTTCATGATGGAACAACATGTAAGCAAATATTTAGATTTATGATTTAAATGCTGGTAAAAAATTAATTGCTGCACTTTTTCTTTGCCTTCCTCCAGAAAAGATGGACATATTAATTTAACCAGGTTTTAAGCTCCAAGGTTATTTGGCACTGCTTGGAATATGCTTTCTTGTAGCTTTAAGCTTTGGAAGACAATTAAGCTATCTCCACATCCTTTGCTAGTATAAGAAATTTTGTCAGACCCCACTGACCTCATTGGGGACGTGATCCACCTTGTTCAGTTTAACTTATAGTCTTCATTCAGTCCATTCCTCCCAAATTGGTCTCTAAAAAAGGGGAAAATACTGTGCCACATAGCCAGAAGTATAGCCATACAGATTAAACTGCATTAGAAGCTCCAGTACAAGAATTAATGCTGTCCGATTAATTTTAGTGAGCAATGTCTTTTTTTTTTCTGCAGTGATATATGGCTCCTTAAGGATATACAATTACAAATTTACATATTGTTTTTTTTGTGATCTTATCTCTACCCCTTTGATCTTTGAGGGTTTACAGCAATCTGCTGCTAAATTTTTGTATCATAGTGAGAGTAATTATTTTAAATTTATGGATGATTTCTGATTCAATCACTTCTGTTCTAAATTAGAAACCATCTGAGTGACAGTTTAAAAATCACAATAACAAATCTTACTTGACCTCTTCATCATCATCATTTAATACAGACTCTTAAATGAACATTTTTAGTATCTGATTGTTCAGCACTTACACACATTATCACGAAACATTCAATTTCAGGAACAGCCTTCTGTTGGGAGTAGGAGCAGCTCAATACATATATGCAAGACATTATACAATGCACTGCCCAAGACCTCAGGGGACAATCTCAGTGACCCAGGTGTTTCCTTCTGGCCTTATGTTTGCATTTGGGCAAACATCCTCTTTTGGGTCCAGCAATGCTGCATGTTACCAAATTTTAACCCTTGCAACTGCTTTTCTGTAGAACAGCTCCTGACTTCTCTCATGGAGGAATTGGTCTGCATGTGCCTGTTCGCTGCAGGTCAGAATCACTTGAACAGGGATTTGTGTCATTTAAGCTAGTCAGACAGACTGACCTTGCCAACAGTGAATGAGGGAGACATGCTAATCATCTTCAGGACAGACAGAGGTGAATTGCCACCAGCACACCTCAGTCCTGAACAGGACTTTTCAAGCTTCTGAATTAAATTAGTGAACTCTAATTCATGCAATTAGGGCCACTGATTTACGTAGCACTATTGCCACCTATAAAAACACCACTTACATGATCCTACATCTTCCTTACAAAACCTTCACATGTTTGAGAGGCACCAGATTAGGTTGTAGTTACCTCCTGATCTCTTTGATATGTGACAGGAAGAGTGTCCCTGTGAGTCCTCCACTGCTCCATTACAGGTTGAAATAAATTTGCTGTACAGCTTCCATGGCTCACTTGTTTTCACAGCTTGACCATTGGCATACCTAGCAGCCTCCCTGACAGCAAAACTGTGTTGTTGATCATGCAGTATGATTCAGACTGAGAACTGTACTTGAGTAACTCATGAACTGTATGTTGCTCAAGTGCTACAGGTTGTATCCCGTTCTGTGAGCCAACAAGAAACTACATTGTGGACCTGCTTTTATATAACTGTGCATCACCCTTCACTGTTCATCACAAGAAACCTTTGTGAAAATCAGAGGTGATAGATATAAATATTTTTGCAATGCTTTTTTATTTAAAATCCTACCTTTATTTGTTTTATGTTTGCACTTTGGGTGACTCTTTTGTAGGACTTTTCTCCTTCTAATCACCTAAAAGACATTGGCTGGGTAAATAACGTGGTGGTCAGCCATTTGGAGTAATTTCATAGGTCTTCTGTGCTGCTTCCTTTGCCCAACAGTGTCATGTCAGGTAGTATTACAGATGGTGTGCATATAAAGAGATGGGTCTATGCAATTCTCAATTGGCCAAGCAAACTCAACAAGAGCGAGCAGTGTTCATCTTTTCACCCCTAAACTCAAACACTGTTAAGAAAGAAAAGATGTTGTAATGTAAGAATCTGTGATTTAGGAAGGAACTCCTCAAAGATAAAGGAGGGTTAGTGCTACATAGATTTGCCAATATCTTTAAAACTAAGATGCAGAACATGTTACACTGGTCTGATGGTGGACATGCCCAGTACAGCAGATTAACAGCTGCTGACAGAGACACCAAGGCAAGCTTGTATGTCCTTGGCTGTGGGTCCAAGTAAAGGACCAATAATGTCCTTCCTAAGGGAGCTCCAGAGAAACAGACAATTAACTGGATTGTCCCACAGGAGCAGTCACTGTGTAGATGTCTCTTGTGTTGGTCGAGGCCACCTGCATCTTCTCTGAGCTCTCTGCTGGGATCTATCAGTATGGGGCTATTCTCACCCAACTTTACCAATCAGGTGTCATTTGTGAGAGAGGATTTCATCAACCCCTTTAAAATACCACCAATACATAGCAGCACTAAAAGTTTTTCCTTCTAAGTGACTTGCACCCCTTAATAGGATAATGTACTGGAAATGTATGTCACTATGATATTTCGGAATGGATAAATAATGCATGACACTGGCAAATGAAAGTTTTGAACTCAAGAGGAATCACTGGCATTTTTTAAATAATTTAGGAAGTGTTCATAAAAGAGAAAAATGAGGAAAAGGCCTTTAATAAATGTCATTTATTTGGTATCATAACCTCTTTAGAATGGCTGGTATTTTTTATTAACTTCATGTGGATATAAATCTATTTAAATGTGGAAGTATCTGCTTTCTTTGCAAAACTTGAACCTATTTCTTACAGTAGAAGAAATTCTTATTGAAGTTTAAAGTGTAGATATCCAGTGACTAGTGGGCAATTAATGGCCAATACTGACAATTACTATTTTCTTATTCAGAAATACAAGTATTTGCTAGTTTACTGAGAGCAATTAGTAGAACCCCTGTCAGAACTAAGTGACTTCTCAGTTTTATGCTTTCTTCTTTGTTCTTTCATTCATGCCATACTGGTTCCCATGTCAAAAAGTGATCATGCTGACTAATGTTTTATAGAACACATTCAATATCCTTTGATAACTCTAGCAAAAACTGTTCATATGGGCTAACTCAGATGGTTAAAGAGACTAGAATACTTATATAAAACCCCCATGGAGTTTCTTGTTCATGAGATAAATCACTTGAATATGGTTTTATAGCAGTTGTCTATCTCTTGCTTTGAAAGCGTTCCTCTTGGGTGCCTATACTTAGTGCTGCCTTCTTTACCCAACACCTTTGTTTGCAAATGACTTGCAACTGAAAGAGTATATAGTTTAAGAGTTGATGGCAGAAGTCATGCAAGGAAATCTATGTATTCCACAGGGATTCTAGTTTAGCTTTTTTACTTTTTTTTTTTTTTTTTTGTATGGAGTTTAGTTTATAGTACCTTTTAGTATTAAATTATAGCACTATTTTTCACCTCTATTATCCCATCCACAAAATCCAATAGCAGTTCTCCGGACTGTCTGATTCAGGTTAGTGTAAATTAAGTTTCTTCCCCTTTTCTGGGAATTTCTGATTGCTTTGTAGTTAGAAATCAGTGTGTGTGGTTCATATGGCTTCTGTCAATGCAGGATGGGGTGAGGATTTAGAGGTGTAAGGGCATTTTTTTTTTCCAGAACAACTTTGGAATAATGTCACTGCATTGGGTGTAATATGTAGGGCATCTCATTTTGTTGGTGATGGCACTAGTGGATGCTTCTCTTTTTCAAGAAATAATATCTTGATACTTTGTAAGTGTTCTACAGACCTCTTTTTTTGTTAAGTTTATTGAGAGGTTGTGATGTGGTCCCTCTCATCTTTTTGACCTGATGTTAGCCTTGTCTTCCTGTTCAGTGCACATGCACATTAGGGTGGAAGGTAGATGCTTTCAATGTGTGGTTAACATTATGCTCAAGATATCTCACACCAAATCAGTGTTTGAATCGAAGATGCCAGTTCTGTCAAATATCTTAAGCAGGGCCTGGATTAAACTAGAGAGGGTACAAGAATTATGTGGTATAATTTTGTCATATCACTTGTCTCAAGAAAAAACCCAAACATTATGAATGCAATGAATAGCTTGACATTTTTATTGATCCTTTTTATAATGTAAATTTAGCTATATTGATTAAAGAATTCAGCTTTGATCCAACATCTTTTGAATTCAATAGAAAGATTCCCAATGGTTTAAAATGTTCCCCACTGGTTTAAATAACTACCAAATCCTGTTTAAAATCCTATCATATTGATTCCAGTCAGTGCTGTATAGGATCTTCTATATCATTCAAAACTAGGAGTGAAGAGTTCCTTTATTAGAAGTTTTTCAGAATGGCAATTAAATAATTTTCTGATATTTTTAAAGAAAGGAGGCAAGTGAATTTGGCAACTTTGCAAACATACAAGTAATGATGTAAGAAACAGAAATATTCTCATTTCATACTTTGCAGACCAAATTTATGGGACTCAGATCATTAGATTTTCTGCAATTGAGGTCCGAAAGACATTACACTTTCTATACATACGAGTATTTGGGCATGTACATCTGTGTGTATGTAAGTGTATGTGCAAATTAAAGTTTTAACAATATCAATCAGTCAAGTGCATTTCCTCATGAAAAAAACTTACATGTAAAAATATTTTGATTCATAATTTTGCATTTTGTTCATTGTCATTCATGTCTACTGCTGTAAACTCTGTTGAAGCCAGCAGCATTCTTCCAAAGGTATATCAGAAGATGTCAGGATGTGTCCCACTGACTTAAGTTTAATCTTGTTTCCTTTAACATAACCTATCCAGCACTAAATATTCCCCGTCTTCCACTTTGGTAAAGAAAAAAGTTGCTTTTCAAAACAAATAATGAACACTGCATGAACACTTTGACTTTAAATCTCATTAAATACCCCGTAGCCAAATAATAGAAAAAATTATGTTACTACTCTAATCTAAATACATAAATCATCTGTGCAAAAATTATTTCTCATGAAACATATTTGTATTCATTTTTTCTCTCTCTTTTTTTCCCCCCCAAACCTACATATATATACACACATCTATTACTGATGCAGGTAAGCTACAACTCTTTTTGAATGTGAAATTGAACTAGCAGCCTTTGATCTGAACTGCAGGCTGATCTGAATTCAAGAAAAGGCTGCTGCTAAGCCACATTCCCATTCAATCCATTAAACCATTCACTTCCGTGCTCCTCATCACACTGACTCCTAATTTGACAATGACAAAGAGCTCCACGGTGATTTTAAATTTCATAATTTTAATCTGTCAAGTCTGACATTTAATTAGTGCCCTTCTAACCTGTGCCCGCTCACTTGAAGGTTACTGTTGGTTTTCCTTTAGAAATTTTTCCTCTGGAAGAGTGGATTAATAAATATGTACATAACTGGCAGGGATAAAGACAATACACACACAATGGTCTATTAGTTCCAAATCTAGACAGATGAGGTTAATAATATTTTAAAGTGCTGCTTTATTGTATTAAGAGTGATTAAGCCCTTGGCTCAACCCTGTATGAGTTGTTCATTGAAAACATAAAATATAAGGTCTATTAAGCAAAGTCTAGTGAGAATGGTTACCCAAACTACAGTAGTACCGTGTTCATGAAGCATACTACAGAAGCATATAATTTCTGAGATATAATTTCTTGAGTTAGCAAACACAATGGAACATGCTAGGCTCACTAAACAGACTAATTAGATTTTGATCGCTAGTCAGTCTATGAGAACCTGCCTTATTGACTAAAATCTAGTGCAATTTAACACTCTGATATTTCATTTTCCAGAGGACTGAATTCAAATGCAACTTAGGTCACTTGTTAAAAATGAGTTGGCTGTTCTTAGATCAGCCCCACAAGGGCATAAATCCCAATCAAAGAAAATATGCTACCATTCGTTAGTGCTAGGAGAGTGGTCAGTCAAAGTCCTCAGGGATGAAAACTCAGCCAAGCTTTCCAGCACCTTAGCTGACTGCACTCAGTAACTTATGATGTTCATTATACTGTCACTAAATATTGAACATCTAGAAGTGAAGATAGGAATAAAAGAATGCCCTTTCTTAAAAGAGGCATTGGAAGAAGAACACCTGTGAGAATACAGGGCTATCAAGAGCCTTTAGTTCTCAGCTGGGCAAATCCCTTTTCCTCACGCTGTGCAAACTGCATACTTTTCAGAAACTAACCAGTCTACATGAATACTCTTTTCTTTATTAAATAAGTTGCTACCATGACAGAATAGCCTTTCTGGCAACTCAGACTCCTTCCATGGCAATTTAGCATTACTAAGTCTTCTCCAGATATTTTTCTGGAAGACCCAGAAGAAGCAGCAAGTAATACAAAGTAGCTGCCTTTAAGCACTAGAAGTCTCAAAACCAAATTGGATGCAGGTTTATTTCCTACCACTTACACCCAGATTCCTCTCTCAGAGTAGCCTTGCTATGGTTAGCTGTTCCTGAGGTTAAGCAAGAGTTGCCAAATACGGCTCTAAACAACCTTTAAAAAATCAAAATGACAAGAAAAACGATTCACCTTTGGCTTTACTTAATGTATTGGTTTTGGTGTGCAGGCTGATATACACCAGTATCTCAGGATTAACCTCTCCCTCTGGATACTGTTCTTCCACTATAGCAATTACAGGAAACATAACATTTCTGAAAAGTTTCTGTACATTTCCTGAATTTATCATTATTTAGTTAAACAGAAACAGAAATGTATAATAAAAACCAGTATATTATGCCTAAACATTTTCAGAGAAAATCTGGGGGAGATCAACTTTAGATTTGAAATAAAAGGATAACTAGTGTCTGCTGCAGCACAAATGTATATGACAAAAGTCTGGAATTTGCTGTCATCCATTTCTCATTTTCTTCATCTTAGTTCACTATTTTCTTTTAAGAACATTCCTGTCCTCTTCTAGGTACCAGAACATAGGATGTTGTACTCCGATGCAAATATGCATTTTTCTCTGATCTATCCATGCTGCTGTAGAATTGAAGAATTAACTGGTTTTCACTAATACCCTGATGTTCTGCAAGCTGAACACTGGAAGGAAATTAAAAAATACTAGGAAAAATGGACTGCAACCTCCTTACTAGTAACTGCATATTGAACTTTTTTCTATCTTTATGGGACTTACGTGAAAAATAAGATGCCAATGATGTGTAACGTGGAACCTTCTTCTCTGTTAATGTTGTCTTCTTCATTAGGATAAACCACTGAGACCCTTACAGGCCTTTTGCATCTCAGCAGTACCTGGTGCTTTTCTACTGTGGTCAGGGATTCAGGCTCAGCATGAATGAGGCCATTTTTTGTTTAGGAAGTGCTGAACAGAGCAGTCAATTTTTTGAATGGATGTATAAGTATTTCAGCTGAACTTTTGCCAGGAAATGTTTCTCAGCTTCAGAAACTTTAGAGAGTTAGGGACTTCTTCACAATAGCTTTCAAGGACCTTCTCTCCCATGCACAAGAAGCAAGTTCAAATTTTCTAAATTAGGGCATTATTTTAAGGAAGCAGTTCATTTATGCTTACTGTTCCCAGATGTGACAGCTTATAAGAACAAATCTATGCTTCTGGTGTCCAAGTTAGGAGTTATCCATTTTGTCTGCAACCAAAATATGTCTTTAAGTCAGGTAAGGCTCCTTTCTATCTCCATTTCTGCTGTAACAACTGTAGTACCTTATTATGTGAGCTGGTATGACCAATTATATAACATTATTAATGGAGCACTGTTTAATATAATATGGCATAGGGATGGATTTGTTCCCAAAAATTGTGGCACTTAGGCTATTACAAAGATCTTAATATGTCCTTTACAGTTAGGGCTGAGAGAACACATACATATCTACTAAATTATTTGTGACAAATGACTGTCATGAAATGGTGATAGCAATGACTAAAAATGGAGACCAATGCATTCAAATAAATTCACTTGGTATATGTACATTTTTTGTGTATGAGACAGCACACTGAAGACTACAGTTATTTTCACACCATTGGCCAGACACCAGTTTAACTTGATGCTTGTGAATAATAGAACAGCAGCAGCTATTTGCTTGAATGACTTTCATGTGAACAGAGACATTCCTGCTCGGCACACGAGTCCTGACTACTTTTTTCTTCCATGTGGAATTATATGAAGTGCAGGGATGCCTACCTTGGGTGCTTACTCTGGGCGAGATGGTCCTCTCAAGTCTCATGTGTTAAAAGAACCAGAGAGTTTTGGGTGTGAATTCAGTGTGGTTTGTATTCCTGAGAGCAGACAAACCTATCACAGACAGAGCCAGGTTTCAAGCCAGCGAGACTTATGAAATGAATAGTAGTAGGGTCCATGCTTCAGGCCTTTCTGCTTGCCTTCTCCCCCACGATTTTGACCCAACTGCTAGACACCCATTTCCAAGAGCAGATGGGGGTGAGCTTTAAAGGGGGAAATCAGAGTCTTCTGAGTAGGGCACTTTTTTAGGAGTAAGGATAAGGATGAATTAAAGAGGTAAATGCATGAATCTGCTTATCTGTGAAGGCAATTAAAGCTGGATCTCCCACATAAGCAGCTTCTAGATTACTTCAGAAAAAACAAAAGAAAACAAAACAAAACTGGTCATTTCTTTCTGCTGTTAGATAATAATGGCAGGTGCTTTAGGCTTGCAAAAGGATCCTGGGGATTTTAGTGGAGAAAATGTTTTTTTAATTCCTGCTTCAGAATAGGAACTCTGAAGAGGGGTGGAAATTCAATTACCTCTCCCCTCTCTTAGTGTTTCTATTGACTGACTCTAACTCTCTCGCTGCTTTAGTGTCTGGAGTTTTCCAGCCATTGAGCTGTGTGCTCTGCTCAGAGCCGAACTTTGGCTGCCTTTCCTGGTGTTACACAAGCAGGTGTAGGTGGATGGGCAGTAATAGCAAGCAACACCCTGAGCCACTTTAGTCATACAAGATACATTGATTTATTGACAGGTTAAATGAAATTGAGCAGCAAAACAATACAGATTACACATGGGAAAAGCAATGTCTCGTTTGTGACCTGTCTGTCCCAGCTTTCAGCTGCAAAGCAAGGAAGATTTCAGTGCCTAGCTCAGAGATTCGTGCCATCTTGCTTCTGTTCAGCCTCTCCATCTGCTTGGTTTTTGCTTCCTAATTACAGTTATGTTAATATTCTGTTGACTATAGTTATGTATCTTTGTCATGGGAGATTCCAAGAAACATTAGCTTCTGCTTACTTTCTAAGTTTTTTTCCTGAGAAGTTTTGAATCTGTCATCCTTTGTCTTTGTTTGCTGCAGCATCACCTAGGCTTTTGTATTATCTTGTCTCACTTCTGTTTGTTATACAGTGTGCCATCTGTGATAATTAGGGCTCTGATAGAATTTACATCCTTTTGTAGTGATGCTGGAGGGGTAGAAAGAAAAAGAAGGACACAATATGTAACTAGCTCACTTACATAAAATAAATCTATACATATAAAATGGTGTTTCACTGAAGTGGTAAATATGGCCATATAACAGTCCGTGGGTTTCGCTGTGGAGATCTTTTATTTGTCAGAGATAACTAAAACAGTTAAAACTGGGCAAAATAATATGACTGGTGGAGTCTGTGTAGAGTTGGTGTAGAGACTGTGTAGTATGTCAAGGGCAATTAAGTACTCCCTGAACCTTCCATAATTTTATTTTTTTGGGTTTTTGGTTTTTTTTTTGTCTACAGACTTCAGGTTTATGTAAAGGTAAGCTTTATATAAACTCCCTTGGAAACCTGTGCATTGCTTAGCTTGGTGTTTCCAAATCTGGGGTGCATGGACTATGTCTGTGAGATGTCAGCGAATAGTTCACAAAATACTTCAGAAAACTCTTTTAAAAAGCATAGATATGAATTCCCACATGTAATCAAGGCTAAAAACTAAAGGAAAGCATATTAAAGCAATAAAGAGACTAAAAATTTAGCATAATTTTTATTTCTTTATAGAAGAGGAGCAGTATGGTAACATCAAAAAGAGAACCTGTGGATGTCTTCCAATATGATCATTTTGGCTTTTGCTCTTCTAAGACTATTTGCATGGAAATCTACCCTACACATGTTGCCTCTGGAATAGGAAAAAAAAGCTGATATTTGAATCAGTCATTCAGATTCAATTGTTTCAGAGTAATCCTTCTATGAAACTTTAGTCCTAATGAACACACTATATAAAAAAAATTGTAAGAATTTTAAATTTCAAAATTGCTGTGGCCCATTACAAGCTGTCAAAGGAATACATTAAATTTCTTCTCAAATTCACAACTTCATTTTCCTCATGGAGGAAGATTTTAAGTGCCATCACTATGCCACAGAACCATCACTGAAATGGACTGTTGATTCTTCCCCTGTTAGTCTTTTTCCTTCTAAGTCATGCGGTGGCTGATTGCCTGAAAAATAAATAGACGGAGCACTGTTGAATCCATAAAGTTGAGGAGAGGATCAGAAAACATTGCTTGTGCAATTAAGAGTGTTCTCTACAGTCAGCCTTTATGATTTCATAGAAAGAGGAATACATACTTCCCCCAGGCTTTGATAGTGATACTTTCTTTCTTATGCTTTCCCTGGCTCACCACTTTCCTGTGCTTGTCTCAAATATTCTGAACATGCAGAATGTCTAATACATACACAGTGCACTCCAACCACCTTTTTCATGTAGATGGAAAGCCTCAGAAATATTTTTAAAGTTAGTTTTACCATTTTCTATTAGCTCTTGTAACCAGACTCTTTCCTGCTACATCATTTTAGTTTTAGAGTTTCATAAGAATTGGAATTCTGGTTTAAATATCTAAACAGATTTGTTCTATGTGAGTCAGCTAGATTTCAAATTTTTATTTTCAGATTAATTAGGCTCAAAGACTAACTGTTGGAATGAAGAATCATTGAAGATTTTTTTTATAGTCTTTCTAAAAGTTATTTTATGTTGACCTGCCCTAGAAGAAGCTCCTGGCAGGACTTGAGAACCTGTGGAAAGGAAATCCCACACTGGAGCAGGTTTTCTGGGAGCACTTGTGACCCTGTGAGGGGCCCACACAGGAGCTGTCTGTTCCTGAAGCTTTGCACCCTGTGGAAGAAACCCACACTGGATCAGTTCATGAAGAACTGCAGGCTGTGGGAAGGACTCATGTTAGAGAAGTTTGTGCAGATCTGTCTCCCATGTGAGGAACCCCACACAGGATCAGGGGAGGAGCGTCAGGAGTCCTCCCCATGAGGAGGAAGGAGACGCAGATACAACGTGATAAACTGACCACAACCCTCATTGCCCATCCCTCTGTGCTGCTGGGCAGGAAGGAGGTAGAGAAATCAGGAGTAACGTTGAGCCTAGGAAGAAGAGAGGGGTGGAGGGAAGGTGTTTATAAGTTGGTTGTTTTTTTCCTCATTACTTGACTCTGACATAATTGGTAATTAAATTAATTTCCTGTGTTGACTCAGTTTTGCTCATGATCTTAAATGGTGGAGGATCTCTTCCTGTCCTTATCTCAACCCACAAGACTTTTGCTACATTTTCTCCCCATGGGGCAGGGGAGTGACAGAGCAGCTTGGTGGGCACAGGAAAGTGCTCAACGTGCTGCATCAGCACAATCATAAAACATAGTCCGGTGCTAGCTGCTATGAAGGAAAGTAACTCCATCCCAGCCAAAACCAGCATACTCATGAAGCTTTTTCCTCAAAAGACATTTTTCCTGTGTTAAGGACTAAATGCAGCAATATACAGGACTTTGCTCTGCTATACTCTAAGACAAATCATTACTGAGATTATAAAGGCATTAGGGAAACTCATGCAGATTTGTATGCAGGATGTACAAGATTTGCAAATAGGAGTTTCAAAGACAAGCTGGTAATTTCAATTTTTTTAAAATACAGCCACATTTTGCATTCTTTCATGGAAACACCAGTTAGGCTAAAGTACCCCACATTTTCTGTAGAACATTTTCCAGGCTTTGCTTTTTGTTTTCTTTGAAATCTTTAGTGTACAAATGCAAAAATTGTTTTCAGAGGTCTTTCTGGGGAATGAAAGGAGGAAAGCCAGCTTTTATGACATGGTTTATGGCTCTGATAATATATCCATGCTTACCTTTTTACTTCTCAACAGAACATCCTTTCATTCTTTCATAATCAGACCTCAGTAAACCAGGAATATCTTACAAAGTTATTTTCCTGAAATAAAGATCCTAATTACACCACACAGGCTTCTTGTACAAGGGCCTTTATTCTTTGAGAATAAAGTCTTGTTAGCTGTCAAGGTCTCAAGTGTGTGGCTATCTGCCCTACAATACACTGTATGAAAGATATTTACAACTTGGAGCTGAGGGCCCCTATATAACGCTGTAGAATGGCATAAACAATAATCAATGCATGCATACATTTTCTAAAATAAAACAGAAAACCAAAGTAAAACACAAATGTTAAAAGTAGCTTTTTAGAATCCATAAAAATAAAAGTGTCTGATTTGTGGTTATCTTGGGTGTTATCTTCTTTGGATCTTCTTTGGGTTCTGAATGTGTTTTTTGGTAACAGAAAGCAGAAACGTCCACATTTGCTTTAATTAACAAAAACATTGAAGTTACTAAATCAAGGAATCTTAGACCAAAAATGCAAAAGCACCATAAGCCCAGGCTATCACTATGTCCTCTTCACCAGATGTATCATATGCAAAGGAACAATTATTTGCCTTTCAGTATTCTGCAGAGATGTTGTTCTGTAAGGATTTGTGGTACAAGTTCTAGTAACTCTAGTATAAGTATTCTGATATTAGTGACCAAGTTTTCCCTTCACAAAGTTTTCTTACCTGCAAAGGGATTAATGATTTCGAAGCAAAACCCAAAGATTGCATGGTATGTACTTTTGTTCTCTAGCCAGGTTCAGACAACCAAATGTTCAATATACCTGGATCCCTTGGAAAGCTGTATTGGTACAGAGTAACCTTGGGTGATACTTTCCATGATTTAGTTAAACTGTGAATGGGAAAAAACACTGTGTAGTTGAAAATAAAGTATATGGCTCTTAGATCTTTCATGAAAAGAAAATAATTTACAGATTTTTTTTTTTTAATGTGAGAATACAGAAAAATATGAAACCCCAACCAATCTGCAGTTCTACTTTACTCAGGGTACTGTCATCTTTTTCTCTTTCTCCACATGTTCCCTAGGAGAATGATGAGCCCCAGCGATTTGCTGAGGCACTGCTTCTGTCTATTCATGTTAGGTCATCCAGTTGGGGAAAAGAAACAACAATATCTTTCTAATTATCATCGTGGCATCTGAGTGCGTAAGTAGGTGAATGATTACAAACATCAAAACATGATTTGAGAATAATGAATTCCCTAAACGAGCATTTGCAGCAAAAAATGAGCTGCAGTTTGTTTGCACAAGTGTGTCATGCAAGTCTGAACTGCAAACACATTCCTAAGAATCTTTTGGCTTTTGGACAGCTTTTAAGGGGGTGAAAAAACAGAGAGTTTCACTAACAGAGAAAATTATTAGGCATGAAATTTTTGTCTTTTCTAATGTTTTGTATGCTTTTTTTCCAGTCAGAGAAGTGCATGTGTCTGTTGAGTTTTTCTTTCAGAGTTTGTCCTGGTTTTAATTCTCTGGGGGATGATGTGTTTCTAGGACTCCTATTAGACAGACATGCAGCTAGAGTATTGACATCTGATAGGACTGTAAACATCTATGAAACAGAGCTCCTCTGAGATGTCTAATCTTTCTTCCAAGGAACATAGCTCCCTTCTCCTCTGTAATCAGTGAGGAACACAGAAGCCAAATTGGTGTCTTGTATCATCATATTAAACTCCACCTTGTTTCATGTACTGCACACAATATTTTCTCCTCTCAAGCCAAGATGATTCCTTCTGATCCACCACAGTTCATGCTGCCTCCTTCCTTCCAGGCTTGTTCAGTCTTTTGCTTGGTCAAAAGTTTCTCCTTGTGGAACAACTTGGCGGTCCAAACAGAAGCACTGCACAAAGACTAAAGTTTGTTTCATCCATCATGAGCAACTCAAAACATAAGCAGCTAAGATTGTGTCTTGTTTGTGTGTGGGAAACAGTAAAGGAGAGCAGAGTCCAGAGGATAATTCATCTTACTCTATAATAAACATCTTAAATGGACGATGTGAACTGGTTTCTGAGGTTGCTCGCCTTTTTTGCTCACTGTAAAACAGGGCCATATAAACAGTTTAGGCAATATGCTAACTTCTGGATGTCTAATATTAAGTTAGACCATACTTTAAGGTCATGTCTGGCTCTGTAGTACTGCTTGATTCCAAACAGCAGGAGAAGAGTATTTTAATTCTGTTTTTACTTGTTCGATACATTTGACAAGGAGGGAGAGTCCTTTTCACACGCTGGGGAGGAGATGTTCCCATGAGTCATTTGATTCTCATAGACTGTGTCCTTTGTGGGCTTACATGAAAGGTTAGTTTAGCATTATCTTAAGAAGTCTTCTTTAAATAATGACAATTTAAATAAAAAGGTGGAGATACGAATAAAAACTAAGAAAAAAACCTATATGGTATGTTTTGACAATTCCTATTGCAAAAGTAAGAAATTCTCATATGAACCCAGATCCAGTTCCTCTTGAAGTGAGAAGAACCTCCTCTGCAGATGATTAGGTTATACACTTATGATAAAGCTCATTTAATGAAACCTTGCAATCATGACTCCTGTTTGTTTGAGGCAGGGGATAACAATACTTTTTTGTTAGTTTCTACTAACAGCTGGCAAACGTTAAAAAATGTAACAGATGGATTAACCAAAGTTAGCAGTAAAAGCCATATCAAAAAAGTCAGATCTGAATCAACAAAAATTAAATTGAAACTCTCGAAAAACAGACAGATATTTTGTCCCATTTGTGCTAGGTGTAATACTATACATAATGTGGCTTATCATGTGCAACTTTGTGCTATGTATCTCACAGCAGATGTACAAGGAATACAGGTATCAGTGAAATGAAAGTAACGATAAATGTCCTTTGAAAACTATGTGAAACAGGTAAACACCCTCATTGTTCCCACTCCAGAGTGGTTGACCTCTACTCAGTATTTTTCATATGAATGAAGCAATTGGCACAACAGATTTTGCATCTCCAGCATGCTTTATTGAAACCTAGTCTGTGCTCCAACTACACTGCTGGATAAGAGCCCACTCTTCAGCAGGCTTACTATCATTTCTAGGCAGTGAGACGCCAAGATCTTGTGTATAGGTAGGTTCAGGGCTGTGCTTATAGCCCATCTCATTACACATGTAACAAATGCATACTGCAATGTGCATACCTGAGAGACTTGGGCTCCTGCTCCTACTGTCTTGGTCTGCTCTGGAATAGCAGACTTGGCCACAGTGGCTCAGTGGGGAGCATGGACAAAGCTATGTGTACTATGAATTCTCAGTGGTTAGGTAGACAACTGTACAGTAGCAAATATAAGTAGCAGAGAAGTCACCTAGTTCAGAGGAAGCTAAGCCTTTGCATTTCCCAGCATCCTGCAACTTTTACAAATAGTTGATTTGTACAGCAAAGCCAAGGCACCAAGCAGTGTTTTGGACCGTGTTTCAAGAGAAACATAAAAAAAATATAAATGCTTATGTTAAATACTGAGCCTTATGTATACCTTAGCATTGATGATACTTTCTGATATGCAAATGTGATTGTAATTTGTCCATTTTATGTACCTGCATACATCACACAGCTACCTATAAAAGACAAATCAATGAGCTACTGAAGTCACTTCATAGATAAGTCTGCTTGATTTTACTCAGTGATCGTGCTTTATTAAGTTGCAGTGGATTAATGCTGGCCAGTAACTAGGCACCCACCCACCTGCTCACTGTCTCCCCTGTGGTAGGATGGGAGAGAGAATCAGAAAAACAATAGTGAGAAAAACATTGGTTGAGATAAATACAGTCAAACTAAGTGAAGCAAAGCTGCATGTGTAGGAGAGGAAAATAAGGGATTTATTCATTACTTCCCATCAGCAGACAGATGTTTAGCCACTTCTTGGAAAGCAGGGCCTCCACATGTGAAATGGTTACCTGGGAAGACAAATGCCATAACCACAAACATCTTCGCTTCCTCCTCATTTCCCCCAGCCTTTATTGTTAAACATGATGTCATATGGTGTGGAATATCCCTTTGGTCACTTTGAGCCAGCTGTCCTGGCCGTGTTCCCTCTCAATCTCTTGCCCACCCCCTGACTTATTCCAGAGGTGGGAATGCAGGAAAAAGAAAAAACCCTCCAATAAATTGCAAGCACTGCTCCACAACAGTATGTTATCAAGGCTGTTTTAGTTACAGATCCAAAATACAGCACCATATGGGCTGCTATGAAAAAAATAAGTCCATCCTGGCCTGAACCAGTACACCTGTTTAGCAGCATCATACTAAGAGTCTTTTTCCAGGATATTAAGTGATGATGGTTGACATATTAGGTTATATCTCTCCTTTTTCTACTAAGAAATCATAGATGATTTGGTTTTAAGGTTGTGGGGGTTTATTTTTAAGGAGGGGCTTTCCATGCCCTGGTGAAATAATTTACCCTTGGCATTTTTCCAATTAATGGCTTAAACTTGCACCAGGGGAGATTTAGGTAAGATATCAGGAAGGATTTCTTTACTGAAAGGGTTGTCAGGTATTGTAACAGGCTCTCCAGGGTGGTGGTGGAGTCACCATCCCTGGAAGCATTTAAACAGCATGTGGACAACGTTCTTAAGGACATGATCTAGAGGTGGACAAGTAGGGTTAGCCTATGGTTGGACTCAGTGATCTAAAGGGACTCTTCCAACCCAGGTGATTCTCTGATTCTACTATTCTATGATTTAAAGAGGTGTGGTTGTGATGATTCTCATATCAGTCATAGTGATAGTACTAGATTGGCAGTTCCCATGAAAGTGACATGAAAGTACTTAATATCTGTGCTACAGAGGAGGTCTTGATGCTAAGAGATAGAGTCCCAGAGGTACCTTGCAGGTGTCCTGAGCCTGCATGTCTACAGCTTTCTTTAAAACACATCCCACAGGAAGCCTCAAAATGAGGTGATTGCCTGACAAAATGTTAGCATAACGGAAAAGATAAGCTAAGTGAGGGTATAATGCCCTTCCCTCCACCCCTCCTCCCTGCAGAGTCTGGCATCTTTGCCCTCCCTTAGGGAGGCATTGGCAATCAGCTCCAATAATGAAGGAAGCATTGGCAATCAGATCCAATAATGGCTCCATTATTAATGGGTATGTTTTCTTCCTGCGATATGTTTCTTCCTTGATTCTGTCTGTGGGAGTCTTATTCTCCTTACCCCTTTGGCTAGCATTAATTTGTTCAGCTTCTTTTTTTCCATTGTTGCCCTTTCTTTTCCCTGCAAACCTTAATTAATTCTGTATATTCTTGTTTAATAATACCTACCTCAGAGGGACGTTTTGAAGCTTAATTAATTATTGTACAGGTATTTTTTTTTCAGTTGCATCTTTGAGCAGTCCCTCTTTGCAGCTATTCTGGCAACTTCTCGTTCTTTCCATTCTTTTTTTGTAGGCCTTGCAAACTTTTGCACCTCAGTGAGGATAATTAAAATTTCTCTGCTCTTCTTCCACACTAAGGAACCTCTTTCAATTAAGGTCTACTCACTCTAGTTTGGACTCAAAGGGAACCAGGAATAAGCCTGCTTGTCTGTTTTATTGTGTATTGAGTTTCAGAGCCATGATGCCTGTCCCAAAGTGCTGAAGAAGTGCTGTTCTGACCTCATATGAGGCTCTCCAAGGTTGGGCTGGAGATGGTACTTAAGGTGTAAAGTGACACAGAAACTGGAGGAGGAATGCAGGTACCATTGTCAGCTGCTTCAGCTCTTGTGAAGTGGTAATTTTAACCAGGTGAAATACACCTAAGGTGCTGCCTGTCATTTCTCATGGACAAAGGTTGCGCAGCACTCTCAGCCATCCCCTTCACAATCTTCTCTAGTCCTCCAGCAGCCACTGAAACATTTCACTCACCATCCTATAAGACCTATTTCTAGTGACTCCTGATATGCATGTTTTCAGGTTCCTCCTGCTGTGGTTTAGTCCCAGGCACAGCTCAGCACCACGTGGTCGCTCATTTACTCCTCTCTCGGTGAGATGGAAAGACAAAGGCAAACCTCGTGGGTTGGGATAAGGACAGTTTACTGGGACAGCAAAGGGAGGGAGAAATAACTACGGTATTTTAACAGAATACACAAAACCGGTGATACACAATGCAGTTTTCAGTGATGACCACATAACTCAGACTACAGCTCTGACCCATCTCAAAGCTGCATCATCCCTGAGCCACATGTCCTGGAGTGGTGCTGCCCCACTCTGATTAACCCCCTTTTATGCTAAGTATGACTTCATATGGCATGGAAAACCCCTTTTGGCTAGCTTGGATAACCTGCTCCAGCCAGGACATCTCTCACTATATATGCCATTTTTGCCTTCACAGATTATTTTGTCAGATCTGCATACACCACCACACCTTGCCCTTAAGATGAACTTGTAGGCAGTTTTATAGCAACCCAAAATTTCTTCTATTACAGTAGAGAAAGAGACTTCATAATGCTCCCAAACTGCCCCTTCCAATTGTACAATTACCTTAGCAGGAGCTTAATGACGAGGATGTTGGAGCCTTGTGATAATTAGGGATGGAGGGAGTGTGACAGAGAAAAGAAAAGTCCATTAATCTAAGACTTTCTATCAAACTCTTAAGTGAAACAACTTCTTACAATGATTAAAAAGTTCTACTGACATTTATTTTTAAAATATTAGCTAATTCTACACCTGCAGTTTTCTTTGATCTGAGACATCAAACTTCCACAGAACCACAGCAGTGGAAGGGGACATGACTCCTCTATCTGATCATGTCCAAGGAAAAGAGAAAGGAGGAGGAAATTTGTCTAAAAGCTCCAAGTGACTTCACCAGAAGCAGATTTTTTTTTTGTAGGCAGCATTCTTTTCTGTTTTTTTTTTCCAGATTGAACTGCATTTTGAAACCCAACACTCCCTGCTTGTTCACCACTGCAACAGCTATGCTATGCTATCTTGAGGTTATTGCTGGCTACATCATGACGTCAGGTGGTCTAAGGACAGACAACCAGACAAAACTTGGAAACAAACTAGATTACAACTTAACAAAAATCCTGGTACTTGCATTAGCCTGGTGATTATGACAAATTTGGAACACATATGACAAGTCTCATTTCTGAAATCATGACAGATTGTAAAAGCAATAAATTTTAACTTATGTTTTAAGCCAAATAATTTTTTTCCCTGCAGTGAAATTCTGAATATTCTATATACGTTATATAGGTTTTATTCCCTTTGAAATCAATAAGAGAACTACAATGTGAATCTGAAGAATGAGTTTTGCCTTGAGTGCTTTTGATAATAAATAGCTAGTTTTCTCAAAGAAGGTAAGGGTTTCAATTTAGCAAAAGAGTCTTTAACATATGGAGATGAGACACCTTGAAGCCTTAGGTTTCCTGTGGGTATTCATCCCCCTTTCCCAACCCCAAGGATGGGGCCATTAGGGAAAGGTAGAAAAGTGCATTTATGATGCCATTGAAATAGATGGCCTGATGCCTTTTGATTTGAGTTCCAACATCAGTTAAAAGGTAAATTCTCTGTTTGAACCAGATATATCACAACAAAGTCATTTTCATTTGCAACATCTCTTCTGTGGAGTTATTGCACGTTCATAGGTACAAACTAAATTAGTAAGAAAGAAAGTAAACCTATTAATGTGTGGTAAAATGATTATATCTTCCCTTTCACATTCCTCCCAGTTTTGTGAGAAACATGTGCTTTGGTAGGTCTACTTCCACTTAAAAGACACCTACTAAAAGAATAATGACACAAAAACACTTGTTGACATACTTAACATTTGCCAAGAGTTGTCATAGAGTGCTCCCAACTCTGAACTGGCCATCAGGGAAAAATTGTATTGTAGTCATGACCCATGCAACATGAGCTTCAAAACACCATTTTGTTTCTTCAGTGCTATCCTGAAACATTCCAGGTATTTCCTTCAACTCTTGCCCAGAGTTGAACTAAACCTCTTTTATCAATCCAGAACTCACCACTGTGACTCAGTAAATGCATACTTGGAATAACCTGAAAAAAATCTAAAAGATCAGTTATTGACAGAAAAATCATTTACCATCTACAGACAGTATGTTTCAATTACAGATTTACTGCTAATCAAACTTCCTTCTCCTTTGTTCGACATTTGTATAATTTTCATCAGTTTTTCTTCAGTTCTCCATGCATGCTGCTTTTATTAAGAAAAAAAAAATTGAATGCAATGTTACCTACAATATTTTCACTGTGGTACTATTCAGCTTCTTTTACATGTAAAATAATTTTTAAAATTGCTAAAAGTAGTGAGTGACTTTTCCCTGCTTCATTTAGAATGTAGCAAAATTACATTAAAATATGAGACCATGTGGACGACTTATTAAACTCCCCCACATTTGTGTAATTTAGACATTACATAATGTATGAAGGAGCAAATCTCATATATACATATTTCAACAATAAACATTAATAACATGTTAATATCTTTATTTCTATGCTCTTCCTTTAATCTACCAAAGGAAGCTGGAAGCAAAGTTCATATCACAGTTATTTTCATTAAAGCTACCCTATTTTAAGAAAGGCCTGAGCTTTCTTCAGTGGGTTATGAATATTTTACCTTTCAGCATACACATAAATATACAAATATATGTATTTCATATACCTACTACTTAACAAATGTTCTCCATCTGGACAAGAAGGTATTTCCAGGATATTTGGACTCATCATGATGAATGGAGCCATTACCAGAAGATCACAGGGTCATGGAAAACAATGGACAAAGTTGGTAGGAGACTGATTTGAATTTGGCAGAGATGGATATAATAGCTGCTTTCTCAATTTCAGTTATATTTATTGCTTATAAATTCTATACTTCAACAGATATTATTGCAGCTATTGTCTATATTTTATAGTGTAGAACCATGCTGTGACTGGTGTTAATAGAATTTGATGTTTATATTGCAATGAAGCCTAGAGACTATTCAACTTTGCCCCTGCAACAAGCACTGGGCAAGTGCAGAAATGTCCATAGACTAGAATTTAAAGATAACTGGGATGTATCTAGCTTTGTTATTTGAACCCTTCTGAAATAACATTTTGTCTTCCTGAATGCAAAATGTAATTTAAAAGGAAAAAAAAAAAGTCCAAAATCAGTGGGCTGGGGGTAAGAAGAGCAGAGAGTTTGCATCCCTGGTACCAGGGAACAGGGCTGCCCAGTTGGCCAGCCACATGAAAGTCCCACAGCTGCTGACTGCAGTAGTATAACTGGGAAAGGTTTACTCCTAACTGAGAAAAATCAATAACAAGGGAGGGGCAGATCAATGCCTATTCTGGTATCTGTACTCCTCATATATGGGAGCAAGGGCAGTGTGAAATACAAGCTCTGCATAGATTACCCCAGAATAATCAGTGAGCAGATGGGGAAGGAAACTGGTCAAAGTTACTAGTCCACCAGCACACAGGCTAAGGCAACTTCCATCACTGGGTATTTTTCAGAACAGGCTAACGAAGTACCTGTTAAATGTGTTTTACATGTTGTTGACCCTATTTTGGAGCAGAGGAATGAACTGTGTGTCTAAGCCAGTTATGACACTATTTCTTTGACAGTGTATTTAAAGGGTGACTCTCAGTCCTTGGGCCAAGTTAAGCAAGGATGGCAAGATCACGCTGATCAAGTTTCAGTAGTTTACATTGCAGAAAACACACTCCAAGCACCTTCAGCATGTGAGTCATGAGACCTGGTGGTTATTCTGGGATGGATGGATGTGGCACTGGGGATGCTGCATCTCCATGTCCACACTGACATCATATGATTCCTGTCCACACTGACATCATATGATTAAGGCAACAGAGAAGGAACTAACCTAAGAAGCAGTTTGGGAGCTCACACAGTTTATTGTTCATCCCTATCTGGGAATAATAGAGAGCTGGGTACTGAGAAAAGTCTCATATTTTGCCTGCAGAATTGCAGTATCTGGCTAAGCATCTCAATCTGATCAGTTCTCATACTTTCTTGTGCATGTGTTTGCAAAACACCCACCATCAGAAAGAGTAGTAATGAGTAAATAATTTTAAAGCAGTACGGTCATAATCCCAGCTTGCTTAGGGATGGATCATACCAGCTGAGGACAGCAACAGTTGTTCTCCTCATGGCAGAGTTAAAAATGAATGCAATTTAAGTGGACAGTAAATATTTAAAAGAAATAATCAAGATTTACTTGCATGACTGAAAGTATCCCAGATCCACAGAGAGAGGAAAGAACATATAAAAGTTTATTTATCTTAAGGGATGGATTAGTAACATAAGAATCTCTACAAAGACCAATCAAAAATTCCAGAAATCAATGTTTTTTTAATCTGTCAAGAGTTGAATCATTCTAGATAACAACATCTGACTCAAACCGCATCTAATTACTATAGTGTGATATTCCTTAGCAATTCTATCATAACAAAATAATCAACATTAAGTATGAGACAAATAATTATGTGAACTCTGTTAGATAAGCGTCAGTCTTGTAGATATTATTACAAGTCAAAGAATGGAAATAAAGGAAAATGATATTTGAAAATTGAAGGCCACATTCAAATTGTCTGAGGTGGTAGTTTTTGACAGACTGTCCTGTATTAATATAGTAACCAGACAAGGGTTAGCTTTATGGATAAATATGGCTAGACCTACAACTTGGTTACGTAATGATAATAAGGAATTTAATTTAATTTTAGCAGAGAAAATTTCACTAAAATATCTGGCCAGAGGTTGTTGCATTCAGAAGCTTAACCTTAGCTACTGTAGTTATGTTCTCTGAATTATGCACTTTTAAAAATATTTGTACAAGAGTTACGCTCACATTAAAAATGTCAATTTGAACAAAATATTTTAAATTTATTTGAAAAGTAACAAATATTGCAGTAGAGATTTTGTGATAAAATAGACCTATCAATGTGAATCCTTACCACTCAAAAATTAAGGCTTGGGGACAAGCACTCAAAGCAACCAGTACAGAAAAGAATGGAAATTTGAGAACCTGGTGTGAAAACATATTTTCTAGAATTCATGGAAGTGTATTCCCAGGTTTGTCTTAAGCACAAGAATGTTTAGAATAGTTAGTAGCAGTAGGCACTGAGAAACTTTCTAGAGAGAGTCCTTTCGGTCTCCACAGGAACTCCAGCTGCTCCACTAATCATGATAGACACAAAAGCAGAAGAAAACATTGTTCAGAGATGCTGTCAGTACAGTCGTTTGTAGTACTTAAATTGAGGTGAAGCAGTCCTTTCAAAGTTGAAACCTTATTTTGGTTTTTGAAATTTTAACTATCTAAGAATTTGCAAGTCCTTAATAATCTTGAACCATACTGAATTTAACCACACATCTTAAGAGAAACAATTTTCAAACCTTTGGAAAAGTCTTTCAATATTTCTTAGTAAACATTAAGACTGTTTTTAGATATGGAGATAGGTCTGTTGTTTGGCCTGGGGCCCATAAGCCACAGTGTCAGTTTAGCTCATTTTTCTCCACCTTTTACATCGTTTCCTGGAAGAGGGGATGCGGTGCCTTGAATAGCCAGTGCTATGACTGCTTTAGAAATTGTGGGGATAGGATTTAAAAAATGTAATTTTACTCTGAATTAACATTAAAAAAGGTGAGGCAGTTCAGATCACTCAACTTATTTAGTCTCCATATTTAGCAAATATCTCATTACATAATTATTATGAATACTAACAGCTATAGCTCTGAGTCTGTCCTTCTGAATCTCCAAAAAGGGGCATAATCACACCTAAAATGGTTTAAAAATTACTTCCTAAATAACTCACAACATGTAATGGCAGCTTGAGATATCAGAGACTGATCTTTGAGAGGGAAAATTCAAAATGTCTTGTAGTCATCATATTACTGCAAACCTGTGATCCAAAATGCTGAAGACATGGAAGTAATACTCTGTAGCTTCTAATATTGAGTGCTAGAGCATATGTGTATAAAACCCGACCACTCTTGATTTCTAAGGGGTAATAAGCACCATGCAAAACACCCTACAGAACTGCACACTGAAGCTTGGCATATGAATATTTCTTACATTAGGGAGCCTTGACTTCCACACCACTCTGACTGTGAGCATTGCCATTTGATTTTCCTACATGGAAAAGATTCCAAATTTGATTTTGCCTTAATGCATGTGTTAGATCCTGGCTGCAGTCCAGAGCTGGATAGGGAAGACGTTCCCAGTCCACTACTCTGAAAGCCTGATAACTGTTTCATTGGTCCTGCCGGCCTGCTGCTGATGTTCCTTCCTGATCCCTGAAATCCCCCAAGTCTCAGACTTTCATCTTGTCCTGAATCAAACAAGTTAGTAGAAGAGTGAAACCTTACTTTCCACATTGGTCCAGAGAAGTGCACACTGAGGAGGGTTGGTGGGTGAACACCATCTGTGCAACACAGAGCCTGCGGCTGCTTTGCCCCAGCAGTGGGGTGTGTGGCACTTCCAGGGCGATCTTCCAGCAGCAAAGCCTTCCTCCCAGGCTCCAGAAAAGGAGTTGGCTACAGCATATGTGTATTTGTCATCTCTTGCTTGAGCAACCACAGTTGTACCACTGAAATGATCACAGAGCTGAAGCAACAGGCTACAGCTGATGCAGCTTGTCTCTTTTCTTCATGTTTCCTGCACCGGTAAGCCTGTGCTCAAAGATTTCCACCAGCCAGTCCTCTTTAGTTGCCAGCTTTTGGTTCTAATCTCATTCTTAATTGTTAAAAGAATGTATAGAACAAGCTGCTGCATGATCACAAAACTGAGGGTGGAGCATTCGAAGAAAAGGGATGGCATGTTCCCTGTTTCCAAGCTCTCATAGACAGGAGTCCAGGTGAATCCAGAACCTGTCTGTTTTAAGAAATGCTGGGAAGCCTCTGCACTTCGGTAAGACTTTTCCCACAAAAGGCACTCAGAGAGCTCCAGTATTAGCGATTCCCACCAGCATTGCCTGATTAGTCAATACTCTTCTTTTCAAGGACAAAAGTCTGTGAGGAAAGAGCCTCGAGGCTACTGCGCTTGATTTTGTGTGAAACGCACAGATATTCCAGGCATAAATGACATGGAAAATCACAAGATAGAGAGATTACACAAAAAAAAATCTGCCATTTGAAATAACGTTTCTGTTACTTGCTTGGAATGCACCATGGACAGCAAGTCATTGGCTGAAGTAGCTGAAATTTAGGATATTGTTATGAGCGTGGGCCCTCTTTATAATTCCATGGAGGAGCCTTGTAGTATTTGAAGCTTCAGAGAAAGCCAGAAAATTTTCTGCTAGAATGGAAAGCAGTTTATTCTTACCCATCCCTCAGGTCCAAAGCCTGAACGTTATGTAAGCTAATATAGATAACATAAACATTACTAAGGCATCAGAATCAAAGCTGCAGGAAATTCAGGCCTGCATAGTTGATGTTGAAATTTAATATATGGATTCCATATTTACCCAGTGTCAACAACCGCTACTCACATGTTTTCAATGCCTGCAGTCTAGGCATGGGGCGAGTACATAAAAGATAGGAACCATGTGGCAAACCATATACTAGCAATCTGTGCTGCATAATGGACAGAAAAAACCCCACGATACACCCCTGATTATTCTATGATTACACACAAAGTTCTTACATATAAGACAACCATAAAATCTACAGAAAACAGAAGATACATATTTAGCCATGACCACTAGATCTTTGGGGATATATTGCTTTTGGTACAAATAACATTCTGTTTTCTGTTGCATAAAAATAGGGGAATATTATCATCTAAATCTAAATAAATGTCTGCTGCTACATTTAGGGAGATAGATAATTATTAAGATATGTCCACGAGGGATAAGTGCATACACACTTAAATGCATACACACATGTACAGATATATAATATTTATATCTAGGTAAGGTGAGAGCAAAAAGGAAGAAGAATACAAATATATGGAAGACAACTTAAGCGTTAATGTTTTTCAATACAGTCAGAATATTACTCACCTCTGAAAAGAAAAGTAAGGATTTGTTTATGGGCACATTCACAGGGACTGCTCAGGACAGTCCTAGTTCTGTCTCACTAAATTTTTCAAATTTTAAAAGGAAATTCAGTGGAAAAGTTTAAACTTGAAACATAAATTTGCATGAAGTCTCAAATTTAGTTCACTCAAAACTGGATTTGCCTTTGCTGGTTGCTTTTATGGAAAAAGCACATTGATTCTTTACCCTGACACTTTTTTGCCCCGTCTTCTTGCTTGAGCTTTTACTGAAGAAATGTTCAGATTTTCTACCTCCTGCATGTGCTTCTGCTTGTCCTGTATTTTACATAACAGATGCTTTGCTCCTTCTCATGTAATGATGAATTAATTGTGTTGTGATATCAAAGATAATTTTCAAGTTCCAGACTGTATTGTTTTTGAATCTTTTAAGAGAAACTGGACTTCTGGAGTTGTCCTGTATGACAGCATGTGTCAGGCAGCGTTAGGACAGAAATTGATGACTAAGTAGTTACTATCCTGACTGGCAGAGGTATAAAAAGATTAGAAATAATACCTTATAGACACACTTCCATCACTACAATGTGAAGTATATCTAGAGGTCAAACCTTTTAAAAATGAAAACTTCAAAGAACCTGATATCTGTTTAGGTACCTAAGGACATTGAATAATTTTCAAAGCTCTCATGAAATAATGGTTTGATGAAGCATGCTGAAAAACTGAGACAAAATGAATTTGTAATATCATTAGGAAATGAAGACTTGGGCCTATTTATTTAATTTTCTTTTAAAACTTGGACATAATCATCCACCATCACAGTTGACAAGACAACTAGATCTTTATGGGCTGGACAGCGAATGTAGGAAAATTGTACTTCCCCATTGTACTTTGCTCACTTGTCCACAAGAGATTTTCCTGTATCTTAGAGCCACATTGTATAGACAGAAGTAGTTGAACTGTGGAAATAATGATTCACAGATGTGTGAGAATTTGTTTCAGACACTGGGGAAGATACATAAATGTGCATTCTGTGAGCTCTACTATCCTTTTCCCTAATGGCATGAGTTAAACTTCTGAGCAGTGAGCATTTTTTCCAAGCAATGCTCTCAGTATAGCTTATACTGTACTATACCCTACCTTTTTTGGTCTGCCTTATGTTTCAAGAACACAAAGACTCCATTGTTACTATGCTTAAACTTCCTCCCTGTTACCACAGTACATACAAACTGGGAGAAATTACAGATATACGCAAGTCATATATTTACGGGCTGTTTTGTGCTGCCTGCATTCTCTTATAATCCCTTCTTTTATTCTAGTAGTGAGCAAGATGCTTCCTTATTTCTTTAATAGCTGGTGGTGTCAATTATTCTTTCAAACCAGAATACATGAGTGGAAAAGTCACCCCAGGAGTGTGGTCTTTGCTGCCATTCTCCAAGGCCCATTATCCTGGTTTTCAAGCTGGTTACCCATTACTTGTATATGCTAAAGCAATCAGTGGGGTGCTTTTTCTTTCTCCTGTGCTACATTGTGTTCTGGTGGTCCCCCAGGCTACATCTGCACCTCTGTCTTTTCGTTCAACCAACCTGTTTCAGGTTCTTTTGATTGCTGCTGATTTTCACTCTAGTATCACTGTTGCTGAGATCACACTGCAGCAGTCCCAACAGTCCAGCTAGAATTTAATATGTTTTTAATCTAGGACTGTGCGTGTTCACATATCCATTGTTAGCATCATTGAAATGTAAACACATTCCTCCACTCTTCTTGGTTTCACGTGGGAAAATGTCAGTCTCTTCTTCTGCCCAAGTGCCCAGTTCACTGTCTCTCCATTACCTCAATTTTTCTGCAGTGGCAAAACTCATCAAACAGCTTTGTGAGCTTGTCCATTGTCTGGGGCATTGTCCTGGCAGCACTCTTTTCATGACCTTTATTTTTTTTCCCAATGAGATTACAAAAAACCTTTTTATGCTACCATGGTCAGTTCTTCATGCATGTCCCACCTTTCCTCCTACTGCTTCCATACTGGGAAAAACTAACCTTCCTTGTAGATATGGGTCTCAAGGAGGATCCTTCTCTCTGCTGCTGTCTAGCTGCTGTTTCGTGTTCTTGTTAATCACCCTCTTCCCCTAGTTCTGGCACTCACTGGACTGATCATTGCCACCATAATTTATATAATACCTGTGGGAAAAACCAGGAAAACTGTGTTGCTCTGAAACTAAATTGGCACTTTATATTCAGTGAGGCATTGTGAGTACAGCCACCATTTCCTCTTGGTCCTTCCTGCTGCCTACACCAAGCTGCTTCCACCTGGAAGTTAGAGAATGATGGGGGGTAGTGTCCAGGTTGCAGTTTATCACATTCACATACAAAGGTAAAAAAAAAAAAAGACCAGATGACTGGCAATCTATAAGCAGTGCTTTCTCTCTGCTGACTAAAAGGGGGGTAGGGGGGAAGGAGGCAATTAGATCAGATGAAGATGTCTACCCTGTTTAAAGTGAGGTGAGATAAATCCCATCAGCGTGACTTGTGATGGATAGTCTTTACTTCACAGCTGTCATTAAATAACATTTAAAGATATTTAAAAGAACCTTAATAAAAGGTGTTGTGAAGCAAAACACAACTACTTTTAACATGTTGTAATTGCACACTTCACCGTGTCTGGCAGATAAGGCTTCTATTGTTCCTTTAATGCATGTGAGACGAATAGCACATTTAATTACCCTGTACGTCAAAATTAATACAGATCCCAAAGCAGGCAGTGTCAATACATTTAGTTATATAGCAATTATAGTGCAGCCAGAGCCACTTAATGTACAGGATTGAAAACAGAAACTAAACAAACATGAAAAAGGGAAAAAAAGCGCATGGATCAGTGCTTCAAAGAATAACCTTATAACCTTAGGAAAGCAGGAGTTGTTCATTAGTACTAGGCTGCAAGTCCAAATAAATATGTAACCTCTCAAAAGTGTTCAGACCAACCCCAGAGCCTGTTAGGCCTTGTTGTTTTAGAGACCTCAGAAAGGTGAAGGTGAGCTCTTGACACAATGCTTTTCATTTGAATTCACTTCCTGCTCTCTCGTTTACTGGAGGTAATTTCCCTTGGTACCTCAGCTGGCTTTCTTCACACAGAATGATTCGCTATTTGCATTTTGGTTCTAATACTGAATTCGCCTAACATGATTCAATCTTATTTTCCCAGTGGTACCATTAATATTTTAATTTAATCAGAATTTCAGGAACTTGTTTGCCATCCAGAGCAACTTGGTTACCTGTCAGCCTCCATCAGCTTGTCATATTAGAGGTGATTGTTCCTTGAATCTAATCTACTTTAAATGATTTCATTGGGTAGAGGTCTATAAATCATTTCAGAATGAGTCTGACAGATGAAGGCTTAGGTAAGTAAACAAATCAGGCTTGCTTTACTTTAGGCAGCAATGAACTTGGCTTTATCAACTTCTCATTGATTTCTGCACTCCAAAAGGTCAAAAAAATCTCTTTAACATAAGAACATTATTAATATAAGTACAGTATTACAACCAACCATAATTAAGATAAGTCCCAACATTCAGTGATCAGACTGACTTAAGAACATTGCAGACTGCATTTCAATAAAGCCTGTTATGCAGTTTGAATTGATGAATTCATTTCCAAAAGGTTTACTTTCGTCTTTCCAATCAAAACAGAAATTAACTGAATATTAAGCAGTCCACAGTCCCACTGGATTTTGAGCCAAGTTTATAAAGGATAATATGATAAGGCTGCAGCTGGGAGTCTAATGTACAGTATATTATTTGAACCTTACAGTATGTTCACATTTACTTACCTAAATCATAGTTAAAAGCAAAAATCTGGTCCCTGTGAAATGTCACTGAGGAATCGGGCATCACATTGTGATTCGCTTCAGACACGTGCTGGGGCTGAGTTAATCAGAGATTGGCAGCATGAAGCTGGCAATGACAAGGTGATACAGAGAGCAAGGTATGTGACATGAGAGCACGTTGCATTGCAATCTCTAGATTTCAAACAGCAACGGGACATGGTGCTTGGAAGAGCTGTATTTCCTTCAGCATTGGCATGGGGGAAAGCTCTGTTTTCCTGCAAATGATCTTAACTGGTGATAGGTAAGGGAAAGGAATGAAAAACAGAGATAAAGTATGAAAATAAAAAGATCTCATTTAGTTAATGAAGTGTATACATGGTTGACACAAATGCTCATAGGAAATGTATAAGGAGACATCCTGCAGCAATTTTAGATGCCCCTAAAACAAAGGGTTTATTAACATCCAGCAAGTAAGGTATGCATAGCCTCAACCTCCCCCAGACCTGTTCTTCAAAAAAGATTTAATGCATATTTGTATTTCAAATCAGTGTAAAAAACTGATTTCAGATAAAATATGCATATATAAATAAGTTTAAGGAATAAGTTGCTTGATGAAGCAGAAATGACTGCAACTGACGCCTTCTGTCACATCACCAATCAATGGAAATTAGACCATAAAAATGGGATCAACTCTATGCAAAACTGCATGTCCCAAAGAGATATGTGTCAGGTAAAATGTTCAATAATAGTTAATATAAGTCTGGACATACGGAAGTAAAATCCCTTCATGCTGATCTCTACAACGCTGTAGAGAATTTAGCTGCACACTGGGGTGGTCCCTTCTGTTTTGTAGGCTAATAACCACATACAAATCTGCTTGAAGATTGTTGCTAAAACTACAAAGTCCATGGGTCATACCAGGCTATGTAGCTTATGATTTTAGTGAGTGTTAGTGTCTGCAGCCACAGAATTGATAAGGCTGGTGTCACATGCTCTTGCTTTGGCACCTCAGCCCAAGATACAAAGAAACTATTTAGATCTGAGATTACCAGGTCATTTTGGAGGAGTTTGTGTCATGGCTTCCGTGCACAGCTCTAGTTTGTAGCAATTGCCTTAAGTGCTCTGTTCCAATACCCTTAATATCACTTAAAGGTAAGAAGTCTGCCGCTGAAGCTGGAAATGCTTCATTCTGTCTTGAGTAGCAGCAATGCATAACATTTTTTAGTTATATCATCACACAATAGGTCAATATTGCTACAGGTCACCTTCCAGCACTGTTGCTGTGTAGATAGTGAATTGGGTTGTCCTGCATCAGAGAATGTTCGTCAGTGAGGCTGACTTTAGAAAGAGAACAGATATATTTGCCTGAAAGGACAAAATTCATGTACCTCAGGTATCTAAATTTTGGTATCTGGTGGTAAAGGAACTTGTAAAAGGTAATTTATCCCAGTTCTTATTGATGGGTACCCAAAGACACCTGTCTCAAGACGGCTGTGTCCTAGAAATGCCCAGTTCCCTAGCTATAAACAGAGTGTGGACCACATCTAGATGTAAAAGACCTACCCTTAGCCTGGATTTAACCAGGAGAATGCTGAGAAACATTCCACCTTGAAGCCATTGACTACATCAAACCCACAAACTCTTTCCTTTACTGAGGATAAGAGAGCATGTCATGTGCTAGTAGATGGTCATTATGACTAGGGTCTGAGCAGACACCATGCTTTGCCCTCCACAGTGTTTCATGGGCATACATGAGGGATCCCATGGAATAATTTTTTCTTTTTCTTTATTTTCTTTTGCTAATACTGGTTAGCATCAGTTTATTTCCTCTGCAGATCTGCAAGATGAGCTAAGTTCTTTGGGTGACTTTGAGAATAAACTCTTTTCCCAGACACAAGTTAAAAAGAGAAGCTTTGTATGCCGAGGACACTGCAAAATTCAGGCTACAATGCATAAGACATAATTTTGTTTTGGAGCAGCACTTCAGTCCCTCAAATGATCTTCAGGGCTACTATTGTCAGTTTCTAATGAAGATGTATTTGAATGCTTCCACCCTAGTTAGATCTTCTTTTAATTTTGTTATAATTTTAATAGTTATCACTTATAAAACACTATTTAATTTAAAGTTAGTGCTGCATCAACATCAGAAATAGTATTTCATTTAAATGAGATGTATATATAGTGGTGACTTCCAATACTTCTATTCACTTATAGTTCATTTATCTTGTTTGAAAATGGCCATGACTTGACAAGAGTTCAAGTTTTGCATAATAATACTAAGCACTGAGAGCTACTCTGAGAGCTATGGCAATATGTCTCCATTCTTCTGTCAGCCTTTGATATGAATAGCGCTCCTTCTCACACCTACTGTTGTCTTCTGAGGACTAGAACACAACAGGGCTGTCTTCCTCATCCCTGATACTACAATAAGACTGAGGCAACAAGCATGAGGAGCTCACTCATGCATTAGATTGTAAATTGATAGAAGATGGAAAGTCTAGGAATGAGAAATATATGTGGCTGAATGTCCAGCCAAAGATGTCACTGGATATTTCCACACAGAGGTCTAGAAGGACATACTGCTCCCTCATGCTGCTCTGTCAATCACTTCTTAGAGCTTCAGGCACTGACATGCCCCTGTGTGGACGTACCAACCCAAACTGTATCAACAACCAGCACTTGGGCAGATGTAGCTCTGATGGTATGAACTTGAGGTGACAGAGTCAGCAGTGAAGGTGGGGTTAGCAGGCCTGAGTGCACAAGACTGAAAATGTGGACCAGTGTGCACTCATTGGAGGAGACCAAACAGAGATTGTACTGTCAACTGCACCAACCACCCCCCCACTAAGGGATTAACACTCAGACATTCCATACGGTAATCAGTCAATAGAATAAAAGTACTCATGGATTAAGATGTTAAGCAATATTGTAATCACTACCACACCTGTTGAGGAGACATGATGAACATGATTTTATTTAATTGGTTTCATTTAATTGGTTTAATTTTGCTTGATTTCAAAGCATACAATTATGCTTTATCTCTTTCACAGTATCTATATATGAGAGTAAAAGCACATGAAAACTTGTGGATGAGTTTCTCAGGATGAGAGTCTTCTTGCATGTCCTTTTAGCGTTTTACATGTTCTGTTTTCAGAAGTATGGGCAGTGCCTGCTTGCGTGGACCCTAATGAGGTGAGTTCTTTGGCAAAGGTTCATATTTAACTGACCAAATTGATCTGTATTTCTTATAGAAAAGTTTCCAAGTTGGAATGGTAAATAAGATTTTTAATGAAATGGTAAAAAAATAATTTTTCTAAACTCTTAAAAGATAATTTTCTGTGTCGTGTGTTATCTGAAACCCTGTTAGCACCAAACCTTCACTGATATGAAAAGTGCAATTTCATACCAAGATGTCAGTGTTAAATATACTCCAGGAATGACATTTACCAAACTTTGTCACAGATTGTTCTTGTTTATAGAAGCAAGATTGCATCCTTTCTGCACAGACTTTTTCTTTGACCTAGCAAAAGTAGCATTTACCATTCAAGTGTTTACAATAAAACTCTTTGGTAGTAACTTCAGCATTTCCTAATCAGACAGATCTCATCTGAAAACAGAAAACATTCTGACTTGCTTTAGTTCCGTGAGCTATTGCCATTCAGAAACATTTGGTAGGAAAGCAACCTGTGTGAACTGAAGCAACAACATCTGGTTGTCTTAAGCAAAAGTTAAACTGAAGGTGTAAATTTGTATTTTGCTGTTTTGTAATTTTTTTGGTATGAGATCAGTGGAGGGTGTCTAGTAAGTGACATTTATCACTGTTTTGTATTAAAAACTGCCTGGAAACTTCAGGAAAGTATTATCAGTGAATGCACATGCACATACTAAAACAAATGCGCACATGCTTTATATTATAACATTACTTTTGCTTTCATACATTTCCAATATCTTAATCAAAGATATGCCTTGGAATTATATTAAACATATCTAATACATGTACAATGTATACTTTATATTCCATCTCTCCCGGGCTTAAAGTACAGATCAGGAGATACATTGTAAATTGCTCAGGGCTGGATCTGCCTCAGCCTCTTCATTCCAGTGGGAATTTTTCTATTAAATTCACGAGGCTTTGGATTCAGGTCCTTATTGCCTTTTTAGCTGTGCCAGCCAGGAATGAGTTCCTCATGCAATGGTAAGCAAAAATGATATGGGCTGAGACGTGAGATGCTCTTCGGGTGGGAAACATGCCACTTGATGGTCCAGAAGCCACCTGGTCCTATTCATGGGCTGATGAAACGCCAAAGTAATTTTCAGATTTCATATTGAGTTTTCATGAAAATTCAAGATGATCCATGCAGTTCCAGAGTTTAGCAATGGGGAAATTTGTAATGGATGAATTTGTTGTTTTCAGCTGAGATGCCTGCATGTGTGTTTGACAGAACATACAATAATTCCTTTTGTGAAAAAATAAGCCAAAGAGAGAAGTTTTTGTAGAATCCAGACATTTTCTAAGTAAACTAATATTGAAAAAATTAATGAATTTAGGTATACAAGGACTTTGCTCTCATTGGTGTCAATGTGAGACTTCACTGCAGCATGAAGATCTATACATTTCTTGTCCTGTGAGGCAAAGCATTTTGAGGAGGCTGAGCCACAACTATGGTCTCTGAGGCTACAATGAAATGGGGTTATGATCTCTTAAATACTTGAGACAGTCATTAAAATCAATATTCCATATGGAAAATAAAAAATATTTGAGTTTTTTAAAGTGTAAAGATGTTGTGGTTTGACTTTTTTTTCATAAAATTTGATATCGCGTGATTGAAATGTATCTGGAAATAAATTGTTTTCAGCAGTCCCAGTCTCAATTTGAATAACAAAGAAGAAATATTAGTGTGCTTGATTTGAAGCAATTTTCTTTTTTGAATTTGCCAGAGAAGGGGAAAGAACAGGACAGAAGCAATTCGATGTTATATTTTTGTACTATTTTCCTGATGGCACAGATATGAATTAAACTGAACCTAGGGAAACATTAGAATATTTTGATTCTTATGTTCTCAAAACCTAATGTTGCTATTTTATTATATGAAAGTTTAATGCTTCTTTCCTCTTGGTGCCAAAAATAGGACTGTACTTCTCTGACTGACATTGTAAATTCACTAAGATCAGCTTTTGTGTTAAAAATGAATAGTGAATGGTAGAAAACTCAGTTGATACACAGCTCTTGCAGATCATTTTTAGGTCAGCCATTTGTAGGTTTCTTTTGGTTTAGTTTCAGCTCAGAGGGATTTTTTTTTTGTTTATTTATTTCTGTGACGTGTAATAAGAAAACAAAAACTTTGGGCCCTATTCTGCCAGTGGTATGTGCAGAGAACACCCAGAGGCTGTCTACAGTACTTTCCCAGGATGAGATGATAGATACAGAGATTGACAGGACAAACTAGATGATCTAACGAGTTTTTCTTTTTTTGTGTCTAACCTCTATTACATACATTTAAAGAAGAAAGATGCTGACACATTTGTCCCTTTGGCCAAAGTTTTGAAAACGTTGGAGTGACTGCAAATAGCCTCTGCTTAATAACGGTAATTCTAATTTCAGCTTGGGTTTTGCAGCAATGAGAAAAGAAACCATAGGCACTGAAAAGTGTAGATTTCACTGCATGATATGAAATATTTAATTTAAAGCTTCCTTACCCATGAACTATGGGAAAATGTGTATAAGACATCAGAAAAATGTGTCCATTGCAATATAGTTGGTAATGATAAGACCAGGTTGTGAAAATATTTCAGTTCTTGTGACTAATAACATTGTGATATTTGTGATGGAAAAGGCTGTGAAAGGCTAATATCTAAAGCATTAAAACATAAAAA
The DNA here is from genome assembly GCF_964237585.1 of Gallinula chloropus. Taxonomy (NCBI): domain Eukaryota; kingdom Metazoa; phylum Chordata; class Aves; order Gruiformes; family Rallidae; genus Gallinula; species Gallinula chloropus. Next base: position 140,374,114 of record NC_140085.1, on the reverse strand, counting down.
ATGGCAGTAATAAGTTTGCTAAAATGGTTTCTCCCATAGTTAACTTTATTGGGGGATACTGGTCTTGGAAAATTCTTTCTTAAAAGATTTTGTATACTCATTTAACTGCTAAGAGGAATTAAGTAAATGACAATCAGACCAGGGATTCCTCGCTGGATTATGTAGTCTGTTGTTACCTTCAAAAAGTGACTTGGCAACTCATGATATAATACTTTTTTTCAGTGTATGAGCTTGTAGTTTTTGCTTGGTAGATTAGTCCTGGACATTTCAAATACTCTCAAATAACACATTCTTCTCTTCCGGTGACTGTGTCAAGAACATGATTGCTACAACATACATCCATGAGTAGGTGGTCAGCACAGCAGGCTAATGCTAGGACTATAAGACAAATGATAGGTATAAATTATTTGCAAGCTCAAGTAACAGCAATTTGACTTTTTATGAGCCTGTAACAATGCCCCCAGAGACGAAAGTGTGAATTTCTGTAGATCATTGCATTTTCATGGCCTTGGCATTAAGTAAAGGTTGCAACTCCAGGTTTTGAATTTCCCTACTCATAAATAAGAGCCATTTTGTTTTTTATGTCTGATTTTTGCATGAAATATGTATATTCTAATCCTTGCTGAGAAGTCTTCAAGGAATAATAGTGGGGGCTTTTTGGTATAAGTTTTCATCTCACATGCTTGCAGAAACCATACATCTTTGGTGTTGAAGTTGCAGCACCTATATCAAGGGCTTGTGTATCAAAGCCATGCTCTTCTGTATTCTAATGTTTAACAATTTGCTGATCGTGACTGACAGGTTTACAGAGCTAACATGTTCTGGAGTTGTGGGTGATTTATTCCAGAATAACTCAGGCGATTCAGAGAGTTTAACTGCCACAGACTTCCTTCTCATCACAGAAAAGAAATGCCTGTTAGGATTGATTGCATTCCCTTTAAGATTATTCATTAGAGAAGAGACGTCACTCTACAGTGTCCTCAAGTAACAGTAACATGGGCATCCAAATTCGCATTGAAAAAAACACAGAGGATGGTCTGCTACTTAGTCTTCTTTGCTCCTTGCAATTGTAGTTATTGCCAATAAAATAAGCTGTATGATTTTAATTGCTAAATAACCTTGTAGTTGCAGGTCATCACTATTACAATTGCTATATACAGTATCAATGATGTTACAGTAAGAATCACCCAAATTAATGAAGGATGAACTTTCCTGAAACCAAGCAAAGTGCAATGATGATGGAACCAGAACTGGCTTCAGCAAACGGTGCCCAGCAACTTCCTTGAAAATTATGTCTTCAACCTGCATATTGTGGTCATAGGCCATGCCAGACACCAGCTGCAATGTTGCAGCATGCAACAATACAATTGCACACACCATCTCTCCTGCCATGGAAAACAGTTATGACAAAAGGAGACCAAAATCATGCATTAAATTAACTCAACAGACATTTTAGATGGTCCATAGACTAAGGAAATGATAGCTCTGTGTTTGTATACATATATGTCAAAGCCAGGAAAAGTGGTGGTAATTAATTGGAAAGAGTAGGATTTGGCTATGATGTAGATTGTATAGAATAAGGGGTGGATAATGTCCGGTTTTTTGGCTAGAATGGAATTAATTTTAACAAGAAGCTGGGATGGGACACAGCCCTGACAGCTTTGCCAAACTAGCCAAAGGGACATGCAATGCTATATGATGTTATGCTCAGTTAATAATGCTGAAGCTGGCCAGGTAGGAAGAGCTGCTGTTTGGGGTATTGGCTGGCTATTGGGCTTTGGGCAGTGAGAAAATTGCACGATCCATCATCATTTTTGTATATTCTTTTACTTGCACTGTTTTTCTTATTGTTCTCTTTTCTGTCCTACTAAACAGTCCTTATCACAACATGAGTTTTATTTTTCCCCTGTGATTCTCCTCCCTATCCCATCATTGGGGGAGGAATGAGTGAGCAGCCTCATGGTGCTTAGCTGCCAGCTGGGGCTAAACCACGACAGTTGGTTTCCCTACTATAGTAAAGGGTTTAAGCTGATATTCAGCCTTGGTTTGTTTAAAGTTTTGTTTTTATTTTAGGAGCTTTCTGGATGAAGGATGTAGTAAGAAAATTATAGACATTTTGGCCAAAGTTATGTCAAATTCTGCTATTATAGCGCTTCTGCTGTTTTGTTTTTCTTTTGTTAAGTTTCCGAGAGCAGGCTACCCAAGAGAAGGAAGCTGTTGCTCCCTTGCCTCTTCCACTCAGCCCTGTGCAATAGTATGAAGGCCAACTATAATACAGACCTTAAGAGATTTAGAAGTGCTTTGACCACAGTGGTTGAAGAACTTTTTAACAACGCATGGTTTCATCTCTAATTGCCTCTTCTGAAATGTACCTTCTCTCTTTTGAGGGAAATTTTAGATATTGTTGGTAAAATAAAGAGATGTTTTGGTCAAATCTATTTATGTTAGAAAATCCCCTTTAAGTAGGAGTTGGATTTGCAAAAGTATTGAGCATATCTAGTTGTATTTTTAAGACAGTACACAGCAACTGAACAAAGAATTCAGAATTAACAGGCATCTATGCAAACATGTAAATGGGAATATAGCATATCTATTCTACCTTCAATATTTGAAGTTTCTTATGTCTTCTAAAATTTGATATTGCAGATCAATCTTTGATTTTTCCACTGATTTCTCCTGCAGAATATAAAAGCCCTTACCAAATTTTAAAGCAGATCTCTGGTCTGTCCAGACAGGCTTTCAGGCAGGAAAAGATAAAATGTTTCAACACAGCATCATCCTATTCTCACGGTTTATCATCAATTCCATTGCCAGAGCACATTCCAAATCTTAGGACTTGCAGAAAACAAGTTCAGATCTCTTTTCTTCTATGTCCAAGCACCCATTTTTCTTGATTCAAACAAAAGTTGTCTGTGTATCAGTTAAAATATATTGACAAACATTTAAGTTTCTCTTTATAGCTTATTAGTAAGCATCTTCAATTTTCAAAATGTTGGCAACCTTTGACTGAGAGCGTCTGTCCTAACCATCTAAAACATAAGGTAGCTTTGCTGGGGATGCTCTTGGAGATGATGGGCTGTGGTGCTTCATATCTCTTAGTAGTCACAGTCTCTCAGGACACTTCTGTCCCATGGTGATACCCTAGGAGGGCTGAATTGGAGGGAAGGTTTTTTTCTCTTGCTTTTGCTTAGCAGCTTCTGGCTTGTTAGCAGTCTTAAAACTGTCAGTGAAGAACCACCAGAGTAGTTTTGCCCACTGAAGAAAAATATAATGGTCTTAGCCCTCCACTCTGATCTCCCCTGAGCCCTTTCTGACATCCTTCTTTTCTTCGTGATGGGGTTTCTGCATGGGGAAAGGAGAACGAGTATTCAATGCCATGTTCCTGGGTACGTCAGCAATTGAAAAGACCCCTGTTCTTGAGAAATGCCTTCTTCCCCCCCTGGATCCATGTGAAACGTCATCACAGCTCCAGAATTCACAGTGAGGTCTGTTGAGGATCAGCCGATCATCCTGGATTTTCAATCAGCACCATGAATTTTTAAAGCTGTTAAGGGCGTTAGGACTAACAAATCTGCCAGCTCTTCCTCAGGCACCTCCATCTGAGTCTTTGGTCCTAATCCAGCAAACAGTATAAGCATACGGTTATAAGCCAGTGGAAGAGCAGCATTGCTGGAACTATGTACAGGTCCAACATTGAGCAGAAGTATAAATTCTTTCCTGAACTGGAAGCTTCTGATGAAGCAACTCCTTAGTTCATTCATATTATCATCACAGCCTGATTTAGGGGGATAGAGCAGCTGTACTGTGTACGGCTGTGGTGCTGAGACTCGAGGCTCAGAGCACAGAGATCATGCAGCACAGCTGGAGGGAAGCAATGATTCTTCCTCAAATTTTTTTGTTGGAAAAAGATCATGTTAAAAAGGGGGGTGATTATGTTCCTTTTGATACAGTATATTTAAAATAGCCAGATTTGAGTTGTTAGATAATAACAACAACAAACATCTGCAAGTTCGCAAGCATGTACACTTGTAACTTCTTAAATTCATTTAAGAGAAAGCCATTCTTTTCCTCTAATTTCCTGCTGTAGTGGTACAGCCTCTGCAAACACACCATTCCTCTGCTAGCTTCCTTTTAGTGGTGTTTAACATTCTACACATTTTCCTCCTTGCTGCGATTAGCTGAGGCATAAAAGGTTAATACCTTTAATTGTATCTCACATGTATATATATACATATATTTATATCTATATATGCCATGTCTTAGCTTTGCTGCTGGTGCCAAGGAAAATGTTGGATTCTATTCAGTTTTCTTCATATTCATTTTCCTGCCCACTTAACAAAATTACATTCAATGAGCTGTGGGAGAAATTCACATCAACGGGCCATGTAATGCAATTTCTGGTATATATGCAGGAAGAAAAAATCCTACATTTTCTTTCATTTCTGTCAAAATCAATCAAATTGTACTGAACTGAACATAATCTCTTAAAAAAAAATCATCCAGGCATTTCCAGCGAAATAAGCCTCTCTTACATGGTAACATGCACATATTTAAGAGGTCTCTGTTTTATTTTTTTTTAATCATGCCTAATTAGGTTTTTTTTAATCACCCACACAACTAAGGCTCTTGCCTGCATAATTTATGACATAGAGGGGCCGGTGTCAGAAATCAAATGTTGTAAATTAAAAATAACAAGTTTGAGACTAGTGATTCAATTAAAACCCTAGAAAACATTGGATTATGCATAATTGAGAGCTTGTATGCAGAGATGCATGTCATGCTTGTCAGCTTGGATGGGAGGATTGGATTGGAGCTGTCAAGAGCATTTAAATCAACTCAGTAAAAAAATTAGAAAACAAAGATGATATTTATTATTAACTTCCAGTGTTCAAAAATAAACTGAGGGGTATTTAAATTGAATGCTTAGATGACAAGGCTTTATTTATAGCAGAAGTTATAAAACTCAGTAATAACCCTAGCTGGCATAGATGTAAAGATACTACTGTGCAGCTGAGCTGCAGCCTACAGTGTGAGGATTCAGCGGTTGGCCCTGAATCAGGTTCAGCTAATAGAAAGCTGTGTTGGAAAAGAAGAAATCCAGATTCTTGAAGGGAGCCATGAATGACCAAATCTTTACTTTTCTTCTTCATTTCTTCCCTTTTTTTTCCTTCCTCCCAGAAACTGATGATGCTCCATGAAATACTTTGTGACCTCTGAGAATACGTGAGGCCACCCTGGGGGTAGGCTGACTTGTCCTGGTGTCCCAGCTCTGCACAGCTACCTTCTACCAGCCAACAATTCTATTTGGTAGTAATAGCTGAGGTCTGAGGATTAACAGCATCTTCCCACTTCAGCCTCAAATCCTAGAGTCACTTCCAAACTTTATTTGTAATTGTTGAATTACTGATAAATTCGGCTGTTGAGAGGGAACACAAAAGCTAGCCAGAACACTTCCCATATTTGAAATTGAAGAACTTTTTCAGTTCCACCTTGAGAAGAAAGACTCCAACAAAACAAAAATGCGACTCTCAAGACTAGAATATGTCTGACTCTGGAAAGCCTACAGACTTACCAGGAGTCATCCAAGCCCTCAGAAATAAACCCTGGAAACAAATGCTCAGGAAGTTCACCTAGTTACTAGCCTATATATCAGTCACATAAAATCAGCCTTTATTTTTTTAAAAACCAGCCTAGTCCCTAATGATATGGCCCTTTGGATGACTTGAGATGTTATTGCAGTATACTTAGAAATACTGAATGTTTGTATTTTTCTTCTTTTAAACCTATTCTTTTCACTCAGTGAGTCCCAAGAAATGAAATTTCATATTTTTTTCTCCCCTCCTCCTGAAGTTTCTGTAAATCTAAGTTTGGCAGTATACCCTGTTCCCTATTAGGGTGTCTCACACCAAACAAAACAAGAATGAAAAAAAAGATTGCAATCAGCTTCAAAAAGCTTTAAAGTATGGGGCTCAGTGAGGTGACACCTGAGAGAGGCGATACCAGCCTTCTCAATGTTTTGTGACACTTAAACCTAAATATAATGCTAGGGAAAAAAAATCTTGCCTCAGAAGAGGGAAAAAGGACCTTCATAGAGCAGAGAAAACTATATGAAGAGTTAAATTCTTCTCCTTTGGTACACCGCTAACCGCTGACGTCAAGGGGATTTGCAAATGCACATCTGAGAGTGGAATTTGGCCATAAGAGAGGTGGAAGAATGATTGATGACTGCCTAACAGCAGAGGAGTTGGATCAGCGCAATCATACAGCGGAGCTGGAAGTTGCTCCGCTTACCCTCAGCAGATTGCTATCAATTTCCCCTGCGAGCTCAGGGGCAGGTGGACAATCTCCAGAAACACAGGCAGCTCTTGGTACCTGTCTACCTCGACTGAATATTAGCCCCAGACAGTGCTGGGAGGACAGGTTTTTAGGGACCTAACAGTGGAAGTGATGCACAGAAGACGTGAGCCTGGGCCACCTTTTGTGTGGTGTATGCAGGGGATGCACACCGGCCCTAAATTTAGAAAGCGAGACAGAGATGTGTTTAGGCAAATTCGAAGGATTCTAGAGGGAAATACATAGTTAAAGCTCCTTAGCAAATCTAGAGGTAAGATTTTAGCACTTCATTTTCTTTTAAACCTCAATTGGCAATTCCAAATCTTTGCTATACTAAATTTCCTCTTATAACCTATGATCACTTGGTAACATTTACATATACTATCTTTGTATCTCTTTCATCATCTTTCTTTGATGTTTTATTAGTTACAAGGTTTAGCCTAGAAAAGCCTGCGCGTTCCTCTTTACTTAAAAAAAAAATTAAAATGTGAAAGATTTTAATTTAAGCCATTCTGAGAATTCTCCAAATTATAACAAGACTATAAATATGAGCAGGATAGTTATGTAAGCAGAAGAGACGAATAAGAGGTGAATGGTTTTTGCTGTATTGGAAACTTAAGCTTTATTCCTGAAAGTTCAAAATATTAAAATTATTTTCCATTTTTCTAGGCAAAATCAACTAAACAGGAAAGTTGTGTAAGTAATAGGAGATCTGAAAGTGCCTTCAACGCTGGCCTGGCTTTGCTCTTATTAACCCCTCTAACGGTTTTCTTATGAGCTTCAATGGGAACAGAGTTCAGCCAAAGTCCTTCCATTTATTAACTCTGGTGTCTGGGAAAAGGATCAAACTTTTGCTGTTTTTTGGAGGAACTGTTGGTGTCAGTAAGTTAATGTGTAATACTGAAAAACGTTAAATTCCATTTCTGTTAGAGCACAACCAACTGTCAGAGTTCCCCACTAAAAGATAAACAAAACCTTTTCTTCTCCACCAAAAAGAAAATGTAAGTATTTCATTTGAACTGACTTTCTAGACTTATGGAGTGTAAATTAGAGACCATTTTTTCAGGCAAAAACATTAATCATTAATCCTGTTCATTGTCATGGGACTCTTCTTTTTAGTGTGTTCTACACTTCCACTTCCCACAGAAAGTAAGAGCTTTTGTGTTTCCCTCATGGATTAAACTGATTGGAGGGGCACTGTAAACTATTCTGGCAATTTAGGACTGAGTAGATGAACCCCACAAAAATACCTGGCAAAAATGTCTGAGCGCAGATTTCTAGAATGAGAAGATAGTAAGGCAGGCTAAAATGTTGAAGGCTGAATGTAGAAGAGGAAGATCTGTGAAAATGGGAATGAAATTCTGTGTCTTTGAAGTAGATGGGAGTTTCTGTTCTTTATTCTCTGAGTTTAAGACTTTGCCTTCTGCCCTTGACATCTTTCTTCTACTTTTTACCATCTCCACTGCTTCTGCATATCATCTGCAGATCAGTGCAAAACAAAAAAAACTCAAACCCACATGACTTCTGCTTCTGTTAGAGACTCTTTAAAGTTTTTCAGATTGTCCCTGACTTGATTTTCACTTTTGGTAGAAGTTGTGTGGGATTTCAAGGGATGAGAGCATGAGAATACAGGGGTATAATCACACAGACCATATCCTAAGACCACATGACTCTTCTCTTCAACAGGCTCCTCAGGTCTGAGTTAGAAGCCCTAACTCTGTATGCAGTGTGAGATAGGACTCAGAAATATTTTCCATTAAGTCCATTGTGCTGCAGAGGCAGCTCTGTAAAATAACCACTTAAATAAACTACTTGTAAGCCCTTGCCTCAGCTTTCAACACTCTCCTTGAATTTGAGATCTTCACCAGTTCTTAAACGTAAACCGCTTTGGAAAGAAGAAATGATGAAGTCACTGCAAACAAGAGGGGATGAATGTGCACTCGCTCTTGGGAGATGTGTGTTTGAATTTTCGTGGGATGCAGAGGGTCTTTCACAGTCTGGCCAAGCACTTGTGACCATAGCCTAAGCTACTAAATAAAGGAGGTAGATAGGCTTCCTCTTCTTGTAGTTGCATTTCTCAGTAAAGCTGAAGCCATACTCAGACCATTGTGTGGAGCTGCATGTAAGCAGTGTCTTTGGACTTGACCTCACACATGATACTTGTGGATGTCTCCTGGTTTTGGAAGCAATAGAGTTAATTTTCTTCCTAGCAGCTGATGCAGTCCTGTGTTTGGGAGTTAGGATGAGAGCAATTTTTATAACACACTGATGTTTTTAGTTGTTGCCAAGCAGTTGAGGACTTTCCTGCTTCTCGTCTTGACCTGCTAACAAGGAGGTGTGAGGCACCCAGGAAGCTGGGAGGGGACACAGCCAGGACAGGTGACCCAAACTAACCAAAACGGGTATTCCACAGCATATGACATCATGCTCTGTATATAATTAGGGGTGGGCTGGGAGATGGTGCAGCTCAGGAACTAGATGAGCATTGGCTTTGGGTGGTGAGCAATGGTGCTGTGCATCACTTGTTTTGTATATTCCTTTATAATGACTGTTGTTGTTGTCATCATTGTTTTTATTATTATGATAATGTTCTTCTATGCGAATCTTTATCTCAGCTCATGAGTTTTAGCTCTTTTGTTTTTGATTCCCTCCACCATCCCATAGGGAGTGAATGAGTGGTGCTGGTCGGGTTAAACCATGATAGGTTCCAAGCCAGAATTATCCTTTGGTTTCTGTTTTGTCTCCTAACAGACTGATTATTTTATGGTGTAAATCCGAGGGCACATGTGGCAAACCTTGCACAGTGTCATGAGGAGGATGAGGGCATGTTTAAGGTGCAAACCTTGCGGAGACTGTGATGAGGGAGATGGGACTTCATTTTGTGTGAGCTTGAAAAAGACAGACCTGGTGCAGTGCTGCCTATACTGCTGTTTGAGAGCATGCAAACTGATGCCAGCGTTGTATGCAAGCAATACCTGCTACTAGAAATGGCCTAAAACAGATCCCAGCAGCACACTAGCAGTAAAACAGCGTGGAATGCACACAAAGTCATTCCAACAACCTTTCAACTAGAGGTGCAGAAATGTCCTCAGACAATTTAACTAGTGAACAGCAGGCTTCTGGGTACCAGTTACACATAAGCATGGGCCAAGACTAAGATCAAAACTGAGGTATAACAGGATACTGCAGAGACAGAACTTTTATGCTTCCTGCAGAAACTTTCAGGGTGTTGCTTGGGTGTGATCAGTGCCTGGTCACTGATCAGGTCAGGTGGCAGCTTAATGGAGATTTTCAGGGTTACTGTTTGGCATACAGACAAATATTTTGTTTTTTTCCCCCTTATTCCTGCTGGACACACCTACCTGTCTTTCTGCATACGGTGTGAAGTGTCTAGAGAACATTATTAGCAGAAACTTAGGTGTCATGGGAAGGCAACTATCTTCCCCTGGGATGAGGTAGCAGCTCAGCTGGGGTTTTGAAGATCTACATTTTGGACTTAGATGTTTACAATGGCTGTTAAACTCCTAATTCTTAGTAGATCTAGGCCATAGCATGCAGGCAAAGCTTGATAGAGTCAGCTAAATTTTTTCTTAGAAGTTTTGGGTTTCTTTGAAGCTGAAACTCACAATGGAACTAATTATAACTTAACTGTAGTTGTCTGCCTAATGCCTTACAATATTCTTGTTTGACAGACATTCAGTACAATTATTTTTATACTTTTTAAAAGGTGGTTTCATGTTATTTATTTATATATATACAAATTAAGAGCATTTGTGATGAATATGAATTGTAATGTTGAATAGTACGTGTAGAATTTTATCATGAATAACAGAATTTATTTTTTCTCTTAAAAAGCTTAATTTTCTGCTGACCATTGAATAAAAAAGGAAAAAAAAACCACCCTAACAACAGTATTTCAATTAGCTTATGTTGGTCCTACTGAATTAGTGAAAAACATTACTTAATGAGTGTAAATAGTGGTGCAAAATTCTCTGTAGTAGCTGTACATCTTAGTAACTTAATATCTCAGGAATATGCTAAACCTGAAGATTTTTGATCAAAACATTCAACACCTGAGATTTTTTGATTAAATCATTCATAGATGATCATTATGATTAAATCATTCAAGATCAGTAGGAACTGATACAATCATGCAGTCTAACCTCATGTACTGAAAGGCTCATGTGGCAGACAGTGAGAGAGAAATTACCATTTTGTGGCTCTACTTGCTATGGAAAGTGTGCATCCAAGAAATTGTAGAACTACTTCATCAGAGGAACCTGCTCAAATGTTAGCAGGCTGCAAGCTTGCCCCTAATGATTAGCCTGAAATCACTGTATTGCATTAACTGCGAAGCTTTTCTTCCTGACAAGCTACAATACAAGGTTAATGTGATATAGGTAACAAAATATTAACCTTTATACTAATCATTTTTTTCAAAAGACAATGAAAAATGAAGCTACTTGTATAATGTTGAGGAATTAATTGGGGCTGCCCCATTTCATAAGACTTGATTAAAAAGAAAAAGGAATGGCGTGATGAGAAGCAAAGAAGTTAGAAAAAGAGGAGACCTCAGTAATAAGAAAATGAAACAAGGGCTTGAAAATACAGGTTCCAAAATCCCAAATCATCCAAAAAAAGTAGTAAGTGAAATCCCCAAAATACAGGATCAAAAAAACATCAAAGCAAGCACGTATACACTGCCAACAATTAGAACAGTATTAATTAGCAACAATGTTCTTTAATCTATAAATAATAAAGTGATCAAACGGTCCCACAGAGAGGTGTATAACAATACATGGAGTTCTACAGTCGTAGGTCAAAAAGTCTATTTAAAATCCCTGTGGCTAATTCATATGTTCAGATTTAAAGCCCTGTTTATTGTGTAGTTGAGAGATCACTCTAGGGTGGAAGAGATGTCAAAATGAGACCCAGAGCCTCAGACAAACTACATAGTGTACAATGAAGAAAGCACAATCTCTGCTTCCTTGTAATGAACCAGCAAGCAGAAAACTATAATAAGAAAGAATTTAGGTTTTAGAAGAGACTTAGAACAGACTCCAATACAAGGAGTCCACAGCATATCAAGCGTGAGATTCACCATCAAATTGACAGTTATCACGGTGATCACAGAGCTGTAACAATACATAATGTGTGTGTGTATATATATATATGTATCTATATATATATCTTTCTCACACCATATAATAGGTCTGAATATTTAGCAATAGTCTTAAGTTGCATTGAAAGATTTATGTAATTAAGCCACAATATGTTCTGATGATTTAATATTGCTATCTCTATTTATTGAGTCAACAGGTAGATTAACGAATAATAGAAGATTAATTTTTGTCTCATTGTTCCATCTGGAAGACTGCTTAAAAATGTGATAACTCAAGTAGTTAAGAGACTTAATACTCACTCAAATTTATTAAGAATTCATTTCTAGAGTTTGAAGGCCTGTCATTTTACAGTACCTTAAACTTACAAATTATTCTCCGTTTACAAATTGATTATTTCCATATAGGGGCAGAACTCTGTAGTTTTCTTTACTGCATCATGAATCAATGTTTTTTTTTCCTGAACACTTCTTCAGTTGTCAATTTGTCTTGGTTTAGTTCCAGGTAGCTGCTGAGCACCATGCAGCCAACTCACTCATTTTTTTCTCACCCACAGTGAGAAAAAAAACTTACTGGGTGGGTGGGGGGAGGGGAGGGAAGGAACGGGGGAAGAGAAAAAAAAAAGAATGGAAGACGAAGGTAAAGCTCATGGGTTGGGATAAGGGTGGTTTACTGGGACAGCAAAAGGGAGAGAGAAATAACAACAGGACTTATAGCAAACTGTACAAACCTGGCAATGCACAATGCACTTTCTCACCCGAGAAGCTCAGAGCCATCCTGAAAACAGACTGTCCTCAAGCTGTGTGTCCTGGAGCCATGTGACTCTCCCCCACCAGCCTCCTTTTATGCTGAGCATGACATCATTGGTATGGAATATCCACTTTGGTTAGTTTGGGTCACCTGTCCTGGCTGTGTCCCCTCCCAGCTTGCTGGGTGTCCCTCACCTTCCCGTTAGCACAGCATGAGAAGCTGAAAAGTCCTTGACTGTTTGGCAACAACTAAAATGCCAGTGTGCTATCAACCCTGCTCTCATCCTAACTCCCAAATGTGGCACTACATCAGCTACTAGGAAGACAATTAACTCTAACCTAACGACCCAGCACACAATCATAGTTCCAGTTGCAACCTCCAACATGTTGCATTCCTATCCAGATGGTTTAACCTGAAGGCTCGATGAATACCATTTCTAATTTTTTAATTGAGTAATTAATAAAAATACTGACTAGTACCAGACTCTGGATTAAGTCCTTCAGAACCTCCAATTTGACAGTAGGCAGTTAATAATTATACTTGCACTGAAGTTTCCCACTTAAGAACTGTTTCACCATGGATATTTTCCTATTTTTCTCACAAAATCACCCATAAACCAAAAAGTGAAAGTACCACTGAAATCAAGATAGGTCAAGTCTACTTTTCCCTGAAGGTCAAAATCTGTTGATCTGTGACAGAAAGAAAAAAAAAAATTACAGAAGTTTTTCTTTACTGGTGTTGGTTATTATTATTAATTTCCTCTTATCTGCTTAAAAACTGCTTGCTCTGTTACTTTTTCTGAGAATCTATAATTCCTGGATTCCTCTTCTTTTCCCTTAAAAAATAATATATACATATATACATGCATACATATATATATTAAAGGAAAAAAAAAGGGAAGGTTTAGATTAGATATTAGAGGGAAGTTCTTTACAGAGAGGGTGGTGAGGTGCTAGAATGGGCTGCCCAGAGAGGTGGTGGATGCCCCATCCCTGGAGGTGTTCAAGGTCAGGTTGGATGTGGCTCTGGGTAGCCTTGTCTAAATCATGCCTGGATGTTGGTGGCCCTGCCTGTAGCAGGGAGTTGGAAGTCTATGATCCTTGGGGTCCCTTCCAGCCCAGACCATTCTATGATTCTATGATTCAATGATATATGTAGGCATTATACTTGTCATTTTCTGATTGTCACAAAACTCCTGTGAGTTCTCAAAGAGGTGGTACTTGGCTTGTTCCACTTCTCTGTGCATTCTCAGAGGAATGTCGTAAGGTTCAGAAAACTTGAAAGCAGGTAGTTATCACAGTGTATGCTGACTGTTCTTTCCAGTATGGATTCTTAAACCTGTTACTGTCACAAGTTTTGTTAACCATTTGGTTTTGCCTTGGTCAAGACAAAAAAGTGATAACAAAATGCTTTGAACAAATGTTTCAGTGTAAAAAAACCTGAGATTTTTCCTTTCCTACTAAAAGGTCAAGTCTTTCCTTGGTCTTCCTGTAACTACTTTTACAGTAGTTGTTTTCTTTATCTGCTTTGCTATTGAATTCATTTAGAGCTTGGTCTAGCTGCTTGTCTTCTGGGTATTTTTTGTATTATTGTACATTTGTTGTTCATTGGACCCGCTTCCAGTTTCCACACCCAGAAAAAAAGGTCTCTCTTCCCATCCAGTTCATAAAAGATCCTTCACCAATGCAGTAGAGTGTGACAAATGAATCTCCTTGAGGACACAGATTTAATTTGCTCAGCTGTTAGGCAGCTTTGGGGCTTGTGGTTCCATGTTCTCCATTTTCTCAGTGGTAAACTTTATGCAGGATCTAAATCTTGCTATTTAGCACTCCTCACTGGTGCTCAAAACTGTTAATGCTGCATCTGAGCAGTGATTTCAGAATCAGGCAGACACACAAGAAGAAATAATTTATCTTTAAATGTTTTGAGTTTGGCAGTAACATGCACCAAAAAGAATGTTGAGTAACAGTTAACTGTGGTCTTTTCTACTTCCATTGCCTACAATTCATCCCAAAGGTGAGGATGACTTCAATTTACTGTGTCCTAGGCTCTTCTAGACTAGCAGCACCTGAATGAGGTACTTACACGTTTTCCTCTAGAAAAGTGTGATTTACAGACAAATGCATCTGGGCTAAGTGTTACCTGTAGAGTTGTAGGTGTTTCACTGTTTGCAAAGAACATAATGGTAAGTGCTGATAGTTCCATGTCTGCAGGGTCTGCTAGCTTTTCATGAAGCAGCAGGAGTTCTCTGGCACTATTTGGTCTACAGATTTCAGTGTATGCAACTGATACTTTTTGCATTTCAGATTTTTCCACCTGGGGAGTAACTAATGATGATTTGGACCATTTCCTACTCTTCTTGTCTCACTGTCTGCCCCTTCCCTGAACTGTATAACTCTGTATAGCAAATATGATACGATTCATGGTACATAAATGAGCCAAAAAGAAGAATTATGTATTCTCCTTACCCAAGCAAAAAGTAGGTTCGTGTACTGTACAGATAACATCAGAAAGCTGCTCAACACCAAAGCATTCATTTTTCTAATGACATGGGTAATTTCATTTAATGAAAAGAGGATATTTTCAAGTCATCTTCATTTCAGTAAAATTTCCCTGGGCAATATCTTACTCACATTGTAAGTGTCTCATAGTTAATTCCAATTCCAGGAAAAAAAATGGTGCTTTCCTTAGTATTGATATGTAAGTAATCAGAGATTCTTTAAAATTTTAATAGAAGCACAGTTTAAAGTTCTCTATGGTAGGGAATCCTTGGACCTGGCTTTTCAGATTTCTATTCAGAAATTTGGGTTTTGGATAGTTATATGAACATCATAGAATGTGTTGGAAAATGATTCCCTTCATAATTCTATAAGAAACCAGGGCCAATATTTTAAAGTTATACATCAAATCATTCAGGGGTGAAGTAGGTTTACAGTTCCTTTTGCCAGAGATGGAAGTAAATCTTAAAAAGACCACAAAAAATGCAGATGAAAATAAAAATACTTTCTTTTTGTTTTTTCCTCTCTGCAGTGAAATTCATAACCAGATCAAGACAGTATTCACTGTTCATCATATGACTTACACTGACTGAACACTATCCCCTTTCTTATTTAAGACTTTATGTTATGATCCTTAGTTCAGTTCTTCAGTAATCAAAAAAGCAGGGTCTTCTTTCCCCGTCCCTGAAGGTGTTCAAGGCCAGGTTAGATGGTGCCCTGGGCAGCCTTGTGTAGGTCCAGGCCTGGAGGTTGGTGTCCCTGCCTGTGGCAGGGGGGTTGGAGCTCTATGATCCTTGGGGTCCCTTCCAACCCAGACCATTCTATGATTCTATGATTCTATGATTCTGGGCTGGGGAGGGTTCAAGTGAGTTCACGCCTTTTTGTAGTTGCTTTCAACGGTTATTTAACATAAATATACATATATATAGACAGACATACTACAGAATATTTACAGAAGGAGACTTGAACTGTTAATTACAAGTCTTTGCTTAAGCAAACTGATTCTCATTTAGCTAGGATGCAGGAATGTATATCACGTAACCCTAACATCACACCTCAAAATAAATTGAGAAATAGGTGTAGATGAACAGGACATCATCTACATGCTAAGCTAGAATTTGCAGAATAATTAATTTTTTTTTTTTAAATAATGAATACATTTGACAAAACCAGTTTGTTCAGAAACAATCCATGAAGAGATAGGTATGTTCAGTGAATAGGATTTTTGTTATGAATTATTAACCTATGACTAGTAATTAGCTCCCAAACATAGAATTTGAACATGAGTCTTTTGCAAGAAGCGTCTTCCTCCCAAATATCAGAAATGTCCATTTGCAGAGCAGTTGCGTGGTGAGGAACACAGTTAGCATAGGAAACTCACCATTTAATTGTACATGCAGCTTTGCAAAATACTTTCCACAAAGATCTTTTTACTCAGGCTACTTTCCTTTCACCACTGTGAATTCAAGAATAACAGAGGAAGTTGGACAAGCTGATGATCAAAGTTTAAATGTCGCTCGCAGCATCTCGTAGACCTCAATTTGAATTCTGCCCAGTGTGATCTGTGACATTCCTATTGTCTTAAGGAAGATTTGAAAGAAAAGGGAAAAAGAAAGCTCAGCGTCAGGGAAAAAAAGAAAAGCAAGCCTGAATTAAAATGTAAATTGACAAAAAGAGGAAACTAATCATTCTCTTCTGCTTTGCTGCTGATGGCAACAGGGTTTTGTAAAGATAACCACCCACTCAATTGTGCTCCTGAATTTAAGTTACTTGTGTAGTATCTTTTGCTGCAACACCTAAGTGTGTCACCATCCTCGTAGGCATACACACAATTCCACCTCGAGGTGGCAAAGCATTAACCCCTATATTTTAAATATGTGAGAAATGTCCATGCCCACTAAGGTCTGAATGTATTTCTTTTAGGTCCTTAACTGAGGCACTTAAGTGAGTAATGCAACAGTCCATTTGCAGAAATGTAGGCGGTCAGGTGGCCTCTCCCTCGATGCCCCTACATACTTCAGTGCAGTGTCTACAGTTAGGCAAAGTCACCCAAACAAATGATGATGGAGCAAGGACCTTCTGAGGGCTTTTCCAGGTCTCTGCTTTCTGGACCTTTCTTCCTCACTTGTCAAGTCTTTGCTTATTATTATCACAGAAAAAGGGGACTACATGATGATGATAGGGGACTATGTGAGTATGTCAACTGATGATAGAATCACAGAATGGTCTGGGTTGGAAGGGACGCCAAGGATCATAGAGCTCCAACCCCCCTGCCACAGGCAGTGCCACCAACCTCCAGGCCTGGATCTACACAAGGTTACCCAGTGCCACATCCAACTGATACACAAGAGATCCGCACAAGTTGATGGGTCCAGATGGGATTCACCCGAGACTACTGAGGGAGCTGGCACAAGTGCTTGCCAAGCCACTTTTCCTTATTTACCAGAAGTCCTGGTTGATCGAGGTGGTTCTGCTGGACTGGAAGCTGGTGCATGTGACACCCATCTTACAAGAAGGGCTGGAAGGAGGACCTTTGGAACTACAGGCCTGTCAGCTTGACCTTGGTGCTGGGGAATGTGATGGAACAAATCATCTTGAGTACTATGCAGGACAACCAGGCGAACAGACCCAGTCACCATGGGTTTATGAAAGGCAGATCGTGCTTCACTAACTTGATCTCCTCCTATGACAAGATGACCTGCTCAGTGGATGAGGGGAAGGCTGTAGATGTTGTCTACCTGGACTTCAGTAAAGCCTTCGACACTGTCCCCCACAGTATCCTCCTGGAGAAACTAGCTACTCATGGATTAGATGGGTATGCTCTTTGCTGGGTTAAAAACTGGCTGGACAGCCAGGCCGAAAGAGTTGTGGTGAATGGAGCTAAATCCAGCTGATGCCAGGTCACAAGTGGTGTTCCTCAGGGTCAGTGCCCGGGGGGTGTTAGTGGACAGGTGGCTGAACATGGGCTGGCGGTGTGCCCAAGTGGCCAAGAAGGCCAATGGCATCCTGGCCTGTATCAGGAATAGTGTAACCAGCAGAAGTAGGGAAGTGATAGTTCCATTGTACTCAGCTCTGGTGAGGCTGCATCTTGTGTACTGTGTTCAGTTTTGGGGCCCTCACTACAGGAAGGATGTTGTGATGCTGGAGCGCATCCAGAGGAGGGTGACAAAGCTGGTGAAGGGTCTGGAGCACAAGTCCTATGAGGAATGGCTGAGAGAGCTGGGACTTTCTAGTCTTGAGAAAAGGAGGCTGAGGGGAGACCTTATTGCTCTCTACAACTATCTGCAAGGTGGTTGCAGACATTTCGAGGTTGGTCTCTTCTCGTGGGTCACAAGTGATAGGATGAGAGGAAATGGCTTAAAATTGCACCAGGGGAGATTTAGGTTAGACATCAGGAAGAATTTATTTACTGAAAAGGTTGTCCGGCATTGGAACAGGCTGCCCAAGGAGGTGGTGGATTCACCATCCTTGGAGGTATTTAAAAGGCTTGTGGATGAAGTACTTAAGGACATGATCTAGAGGTGGACTGGGCAGGGTTAGGCTGTGGTTGGACTCAATGATCTTAAGGGTCTTTTCCAACCCATGTGATTCTATGTTTCTGTGATTCTATGTTTCTATGATTCTATACACACCTGGACTGTGGGGTTATGAGCAAAATTTCCATAACACTTCCTGCTAATGCTGGCAGCTGTTACTGGAAGACCGTCAACCAAAGGGACAGGAAATGATTTTGTTTCCTTCACAGCTACAGCACTGCACTTGTGGGTAATATGGTGGAATGAGTATGGCTGCCTGTGTGTCACACAGCCTCTGTGGGCAGTGGGGAGGCAGCAAGCAGTCCTGCTGCTGGGACAAGTGCTCGGTTAGCTCAAACATTCTTGCAGCCTCACGGTTTTCAAAGGAGCTGTTTTGCCTACTTGCAACTCTGCTAATCTATAAGATTTCATGTCTGATGAACAAACTCTTCCCCCTCAGGCTCAAATGAATAGTTCTACTAACTTCAAGAAGAGTATTGGCTTCCATAAAGCAAGATGAATATGGCCCTTTTTCCAACTAGTGATAAAATATTACAAAAATTACTTAAATTTGCAGAATTATATTGATAGCACATAGCTGCAATCAGCCCTGAAATATTTTGATGTTAGACTTTGGAGCACAATATAAGTATGTGTTGTTTTCCCTAAAAAAAGAAACTCAAGCTCTCATGCTGTAAATATTGAATTATCATTAATATATTAGCACAGAGAACTTAAGTCCTAAGACCTTCAGTGTCTTTGCTGAAGTCAGCATCTTCAACCAGAGCCTATCATTGATGTCTCTTGTGTAAATCCTTTGAAGTTATTACTTCTCTGAAGTGAGGAGAGGAACCAGGATTTTAAAGGGGAAAAGAAAGTATGAAATCAACTGGCAGATGTGTTCCATTCTGGGAGGAAGTGGGAGCAGTGAAAAAATAAATGTGGACAGCACAGGACCACAGAGTGCTGTCAAGGGCTGATCCCTAGTTTGTTTTAATGCATGTGGCTCTACTGAAGTTTGTGGGGCACCACCTGGAAGACTGCACCTTTCTACTCTGGTCCCATATGAATTACTCTCACTTTCCTTTCACCAATGACTCCCCAGTGATGGAGACAGAGGTAAAGATCTTAATTCTTCTGCTCAGGACAGAGGTCTGGAGCCTGGACATTATCACAGATGGGAAGAGTCCTGTGACTGAAAGTGGGTTGGATGGGGGACACATGTGAAGAATGGTTGTGTATTGTCCAGATTACAAAAATTCTACTACAGCTTGTAACACCAGCCACAAAAACTCCCTTGCACTGCCAGTGCCAAGAGGATAGTTTATGTTGTGAGACTTGCCTGCATCATTCATCTTCATGAAATTCCTAGTTTTCCAAAGTAGCATTGACCCAGGTTATTGTTCTTACGAAGAAAACCCAACAAAAACCAAAATCAAGACAAGAGGACTAACCAAGCTAAATCCTTGAGAAACCATCTCCTTGTGAAAGGAGCAACAGCTCTTTGTTTTGATGGAGGGATCCAAACAATGTGCTACTCAGGCATTTGAGATATGATGGCATTTCTAATGCTGGAAGCAGATGAACTTCACATGTAGGTAGAGGTAATCAGCTTTCTTTTGTGGGCAGACTTTACTTCTTAAGCTTTCTTCTCCCCCCCCCCCCCCCCCCCATCCCCCAGTTACACAGCACAGAAATAATTTGATATTTGAAGAAGACACCAGGGGAAATATAGTTCAGTACGTTATATGAACAGACAGGATACACTAACATGTTAAAGAGTCTGGACAACTCAGTGGAAAAATCCCGACTCAACATCCTTTTCTATTGCCATAAAAGAGAAAGCAGTTTTAACTTCTGTTTCTAAGAAATTGGAGCATTTGGAATAAATGTTTTATGTGCTGGCCATGTCATCTGAGAGCTGAACAGCATTTTGCCTTTGTGTAAGTGGAAATTAGGCAAATAGAGCTGCAGATTTTCTTTTTAAAAAATTAGATAGCTATGCAGGTTGGGAAACGTGCTTTGTTCTATGATCACTAAACATCATACTTCCAGACCCATAGTCACAGCGACTCTCTGTACGTGTAGTTGTCAAAATCTCCCCAGAGTGTCAGGACCTCTGGATGGAAACTAAGATGCCCATGCATTTTTAGTCTTTCTGCTTTTTAAGTGTGATGACAGTAGAAGCTGGCACTGCTGTAAGGGTAAAGCATGTTCCTGCAGGTTTTACTCAGCTAAAACTCTAAACTGAGTCACATTAAGCTGGATCACATAAAGAAATATGGACAAACCTCTTGCAGCCAGAGGTTCCCTTAAACCAGTTAGGGAAATTAAAAAAGCAAGGAGTCCAGCAGATCAGACAGAACTCTTCAGTACCGTTTCAGAAAGTATTATGATCGACCAGGGATTCATTTTCATTGCTAGTTCAATTCCTTAAGCCTTGTCTAAACTGTGGAAATGTAGCATTCTAAGAAGCAGTTGGCCCTCCTAACATGGTTGTAAAATACCTCATGTCCATGCCTATAGGCCTGATTTGACTTTCGGAAGTGTGCAAATAAGAAAAAATTCCCACTGGTGGGAGCCACAGTGTAGACAAGACGTCTATGAATGTAGCTATATTTACCACCATTTTGCTTTACTTTGCTTTTCCAATAGATTTAATGAGAACTGTGGTTGTGGCTCCCACTAGTTTTAACACATTCAGCAGCACTGCAGTCGAACCTATGGAATTTTAACCAGTTGTATATTTCCTTATTAACTCTCCTTTCTTTTCTTTTCTTTTCTTTTCTTTTCTTTTCTTTTCTTTTCTTTTCTTTTCTTTTCTTTTCTTTTCTTTTCTTTTCTTTCTTTTCTTTTCTTTTCTTTTCTTTTCTTTTCTTTTCTTTTCTTTTCTTTTCTTTTCTTTTCTTTTCTTTTCTTTCTTTTCTTTTCTTTTCTTTTCTTTTCTTTTCTTTTCTTTTCTTTTCTTTTCTTTTCTTTTCTTTTCTTTTCTTTTCTTTTCTTTTCTTTTTTCCTTTCCTTTCCTTTCCTTTCCTTTCCTTTCCTTTCCTTTCCTTTCCTTTCCTTTCCTTTCCTTTCCTTTCCTTTCCTTTCCTTTCCTTTCCTTTCCTTTCCTTTCCTTTCCTTTCCTTTCCTTTCCTTTCCTTTCCTTTCCTTTCCTTTCCTTTCCTTTCCTTTCCTTTCCTTTCCTTTCCTTTCCTTTCCTTTCCTTTCCTTTCCTTTCCTTTCCTTTCCTTTCCTTTCCTTTCCTTTCCTTTCCTTTCCTTTCCTTTCCTTTCCTTTCCTTTCCTTTCCTTTTTCTTTTCTTTTTCTTTTCTCCTCTCCTCTCCTCTCCTCTCCTCTCCTCTCCTCTCCTCTCCTCTCCTCTCCTCTCCTCTCCTCTCCTCTCCTCTCCTCTCCTCTCCTCTCCTCTCCTCTCCTCTCCTCTCCTCTCCTCTCCTCTCCTCTCCTCTCCTCTCCTCTCCTCTCCTCTCCTCTCCTTTTTCTTTTCTTTTTATTCCCTTCCCTTCCCTTCCCTTCCCTTCCCTTCCCTTCCCTTCCCTTCCCTTCCCTTCCCTTCCCTTCCCTTCCCTTCCCTTCCCTTCCCTTCCCTTCCCTTCCCTTCCCTTCCCTTCCCTTCCCTTCCCTTCCCTTCCCTTCCCTTCCCTTCCCTTCCCTTCCCTTCCCTTCCCTTCCCTTCCCTTCCCTTCCCTTCCCTTCCCTTCCCTTCCCTTCCCTTCCCTTCCCTTCCCTTCCCTTCCCTTCCCTTCCCTTCCCTTCCCTTCCCTTCCCTTCCCTTCCCTTCCCTTCCCTTCCCTTCCCTTCCCTTCCCTTCCCTTCCCTTCCCTTCCCTTCCCTTCCCTTCCCTTCCCTTCCCTTCCCTTCCCTTCCCTTCCCTTCCCTTCCTCCCTACTGTCCTTTCTCCTTTTTTCTCTCCCTCCTGCCCAATACCACTTAAATTTTATTTGATATGAGCTATTCAAACCATTACTGGAGTTTTATAGTACCACTATATAGGCCACTTCTGACCTTTCATGGTTTCCAAGACTCACTGAAATGGCAGCAGCCAACTACATCCACAGAGCTACTGCCCCTGCTGCGACTGGGTGCTATGTGAGACTCATAATCAAGATGGGTGGCAGCTCTACCTTCCCTCTGAGGGACATGCAAAATGCCCATAAAGACTAGAGGGCCAGCTAAAGGGCCCTGAGAATTTTAGGGGGAGAAGTTGGGATGTACTCGGCAGTTGGTCAGAGAACTTAATGGTTGGTCAAAACCAGAGGGTAAGACAGCTCTGGAGGAGGAATGATCCCAAGATGAGAACAGTCCATGTGTCCGCATGTGTGGCTCTGCTTATGTCACTCAATATACCTTGTTCAGCTAGAAATAACCCCATTTTCTACTGCTGGCACATAGCCAGGGTGTTAAAAAGCTGTGTGTGGGTAAGTACCGGAGAATCAGGTTATGGTGCAGCTCCGCACTTTCCTCACATTACACAAATACTAGACATGGTACCAAGGGGGATACATTTCTAACCTTAACACTTCAGTGATGGATAGTAGGATGGATAGCTATGCTTTCTTTCTAAGATTCTTTCATTTACATTTGGGGGTCTCAGGTGACAGACTACTATTCCACCCTCTTTCAGCTCTCTTTCAGTGAATATGCACAATTGCAGCTTAGTTCCAAAACCAATTTTTAAGCTGAAAATAAATGTTTTCTTTTCTCTAGGAGGGAGAGAGAAATCCATATGTCTAACAACCACAGGCTGTGGCTGTCTCTTTAAGTTTTCAAATCTTTACAACCAATTTACAAATGAGTACATTTCTATAACCCTTGTGAATAGCCATGTTTTTTTAATGCAAGAATCTGTTTTATTTGGACTATCTCTCTTCCCACCCCCACCTCCCCCACCCTCCCCAAGAAAGTGTACCACATGAAGAAGAATGTGTGGGCGTTGTGAGAATGAATGATTTTCAAGCTGTGAGGACATTATGGCCTCATGTACCCTAGGAAAAGTACTCGCTGATGACGACCAGTGTCAACAACGACTGCAGCTGAACAGCGCTGAAAACAGTTCAAGTCCTTCTGTCCCCCAGCTCACACAGTATTCAGCAACATTTCAGGTAGTTTGATTAAAATCTGAAGAGGCACTGATTCCACTAGCCTGGTATTAACAGGAGAGTGAGCCCTAGTGTAGACAGCTGCCTGGCTCCAGAAGCCACCGGCAGTTCTCTGTGTGCTCGACGTGTCCTGGAAATGGCTTTTGAGCCAGAAAGCTGTCTACACTAAAGTGTTCACTATTTATGCCACCCCTTTTCTTATGTTAGCATCAGAATGGGGTGAAAATTTAGCATATAAATAACCTTTTCATTTGAATTTTCTCGCCAAGGAGATATTTAAGATACTTTGGTGAAATCTGAATTAGTTTTTCTTCATAAACTTGTCACATCAGTAAAAGGAAAGCAAGACTGAAATGAAAATGAAGCAAATAACTTTCTACTTTAAGATTTTCAATTAAAAATATAATCTTGGCAGGAATCTCTTTAATTCTTCCCAAAAGACCTTTTCACATTAGCTTGTTATGTAGCCATGGAAGGATAAAGTCCAGTGCACTTTAATGCTGTTTCCATGGGAAACAACATGAACAATCCTGTGTTACTCAACTTATACTTCCAGATGAAACCGAAATGCAAAGCTAGTAGCTTCAGACTCCAATAAAAAGTGTAGCAATAGATAACAGCATCTTGGTAATAGAAGGAACTTTTAACGGTGTCCTACCCACCTAAAATAACTCAGCCATACATAATAGATTGAGAAGGAGAAGAAAACCCCAAAATTATGTGAGGAAACAAGTGAGAGAGAACCTGAATAAAAAAATTGAGAAATTATTTTGAAAAAATCTTGCAAAAAAACAGCTAAAAATAAACAATTGGCCTGATGAGTGAATTCAAACTCATTATAAGCAGAATTTAACTCATATTTACAGAATTGTAGAAAAAACTCCACTCACTGCAGAGCAGATGCAGAATGTGAGGCTACAATATCCTAAATCCTAAAGCAGGATTCTACATTAGGTTACACCATTTGGCAGGACATTTGTAAGATCAAGAGCAAATATTTTACATATAGAGCAAGGGAGAAACAGATCCTTGCAGGGAATCTCTTTGCTCATGGGAAAGCACTTACGCTATGAGGTGTCATCCCAGTCCCAAATGTGCTCTGATGCTAAACCATCTTCATTCAGAGAAGGAGATACAAGCTGCCTTCTTAAAGACCCAACTTCTATCTCCTAGCTATGTGTGGAGATGAGGGATACCACTCATTTAACTTCCATCTCCTACATGAGGGCAATTTTTTCCAATTTCCTCCGCATGTTACCTAACTTTACATGTCTGTTGGATGTTCAGATGAAGAAATAAAACCATGGGGAATCATATCTACTCTATTTAAAGCAGACAATGTGGCTATTTGTTCACTTTTTTACGTTAAGGTTCTGTCATCAGGCAGTACTGCAGGTCCTAGCAGCAGCCCATGGCACTGGAAGAATTCTCTTTTAGAGCCTGCCATCAGATGTAGAGTATCATGCTGGATTCTTTGTCCAAAAATATTTTTGGGAACTATTGGAGGTCTCACTGTACAGAGAAAAAGGCTCTGAACAGCACAGAGAGCACTACATCTATCTGTCTTGCTAAAACTGTGTGCAAATCATGTGCATTTGAAAATGACATGGATTGTATTTTCTAAGATGATGCTTACCTCCTCCTATTGGCTCACTGATCATCCCCCTTCACACACATGAACATACTTGGCGCCCTACACTTCTCCTTTCACGTGCAATAAATGGAAAGGTCATTAGTGCTGTCAGTCACTGGTACATCTTGTTCTCCAGACTAATGCGGGAAGGATAGGCTTTGGAACACAATGGAAAATTTCCTTGCATTAACTACCAGAAAAAAGAGACACCCTGTCTCCAGACTAATGCGGGAAGGATAGGCTTTGGAACACAATGGAAAATTTCCTTGCATTAACTACCAGAAAAAAGAGACACCCTGAAGGCCTTGTCTTTTTTCATTAAATTCATAAAAAGCTGTATAATTACAAAGCTTGTGCAATGCTAATTTTCTACACAACTTTCACACTTTATCAGCCCTAAAATATATCTGAAGTGGCAGCACTGATACACAGATCAGGTGCCAGCCCACATATCCTGCCATAGATAATGCGACCCACAGAAGCACGGCCTAGTCTGTAAAGAATTAAGAAGAAAAATCTCTGCTAAGGAGAAATGCTCTGGCTGGATTACTCAATGAGTGCTGACAGGGGAGGCATTAAACCAGGGCATTAAAAGACTGCAAGAATTGCAGTTTTGCCCCTGTTAGGCAGAAATGTGCCTTAATCATTAAATTAATGATAAACAGAACCTCCAAAAAATCGCATGCAACTATTAATAAACAATCTCGCAAAGTTACATTTCATTAATAACCATAAACAAATCTATAAATGGTGCCCATTGGAAGGATAATGTTTTTCCCCTCTCTCTGAGAACATATGTTTGTAAACCGTGTAACTGGGCCCCGAGTAATTTTGGAGTGAGTAATTTCCGAATGTGCAATTACAAATGGCTAAAGTGCAATAGCTCCCCGAAGCATCATCACAATTTCTGCAGTGAGTGTTTAATTGTAGCCAGACTTTGTAACCTTACCATGGCCTGTGTCCTTGCCATAACCCTAGGCCTAAGCTCCACTCTTCAACATATGGGAAAATTTTTCAAGCTGATTGCTCCAATCTGATTAGGGGAAGTTATGTAGCTGCCATTTATTCAGAGTCTTGTTACCACACTCTAACAGCTGCTTTGTAAAAGATTCCCATTAAGGCCATTTTCTGCCTACTCCAATTCCAGCACGCCTGTCAAAGTAATTGTGATTGCACTGATCGCTCTGAGGGTGCCAGCAATAAAAAAATTAAAAATCTCTTTGATACTGGGTTGGCAAAAAGCAACTTCAATACAACAGTAAATTGGTTAGGAGAAAGTGCTTCATGCCTTGGCCAGTTTTCCTTCCCTGGGTAAATCCCCCAGTGCATGAAGGCACAGGTGTCTCCAGGACAGTTTGAGAGGAGGAACTTGCTCTGCAACAGGTGACTACTAAAAAACGAGGACAATTTCATTTTACAACAACAACCTTTCCCTTCAGCTGCCCCTTTGGCAAATTCAAAAGCTTTTCTGGGTTTTTCTCTCCCAACTGTGGTAATGTTGAGGTTGATAGGCTGCGCACAGCTGAAATGTCATTCCAGTGCTGCAAAGCAGGCAGAAAATAGATGGCTTTCCATCATGGTGATCCTTTCCAAATTTAAAAAGAAAAAAGAAAGAAAAGAAAAAGAAAGAGAACAATAAATGTCATGTGTCCCAAAGTGAGGGTGTCTAAAGGATGAGAAGGTTCTCTCAAAATCCTACCAGTAACTTCAGCATGTCTAGAAAGCCATTATCCACATTTTTTTTCTTTTATTTATTCAGATTAAACACAGAGAGTTGATCTCAGATAATTTCTGATTTGAATATGCAGATTTTCAGGTGAGTAAGGATTAAAAAAGACCCAGGCTTTCACTTGAAACCGAACCCATTTTCTGACAGGTATCTTTGTCCCTTTGCATTTCTAATATGCTACTTTACACTTAGTCCAGTTATTATTTTTATCATTCATTAGTAGTCAGAAATAAAAGATTACTAAAATGATTACATCTTTCCTTGTAGCTAAATGGGAATCAACATTAACATGAGGCCAGGTTGGATGGGGCTTTGGGCAACTTGGTATAGAGTAGGGTGTCCCTGCCCATGGCAGAGGGGTTGGAACTGGATGATCTTTGAGGTCCCTTCCAACCCAATCCAGTCTGTGATTCTATGATGCTATGACTATGAGTGGTTTAGTGTTTGCTTCTTCATGCAGCAACTATAATGTTCAAAAGCAAAGGAAACAAAAGACTTTTGGTTAAAATGATACTCATCTTAAGAGGCTTCAGGGTAATAGCTAGCATTATTAGTATTACTTGATATAACATATAATTCATGAACTATGGATTTTGGAATTGTGGGTTATATTTCACCTCTAACTGTATTGGCTTGACTGAGATGGTTTTAGCAGGTTTCTCCTCAAGTGGGAAAGTATTTTGGTCTTTGTTGTTTCAGACCAAAAAGAAAATGTACAAATCTAATGAAGATTCTTCAAGCTGAATTTTAAAGTCAGCAAAGTGTGTTTATGGTTCACATAGGCTTACTGAGTACCTCTGCCTAGACTGTGTGAAACATGTAAAATTTAACCCCCAAAATCCAGTTACAGCTTAACCATAGTCTAAGCAGTTTAATTCTTCCCAATCTACATTTTTTTAAACCTAAGCTACTCAGATCTTCTAAGAATTAAAAGTAACCTCAAATGACAACATTTCTCCTTTACTAAGGAAGAAAGATTAGTATTTTAGTTATTTCGTGCAACTTTTGAGAAGGTGACAAATGGCAAAGTTCAGCTCTAGGCTGTGAAATCAGTGAAGAGTGATTTTTCTCTAGGCAGTGAATTAAAATTCTGGGTATAGATCAGATAACCGCTAAAGACCAAGATATTTGCATGTGGCATTCTGTGCTAAGCATCAAGCCTAAACAAAATACCTCAGAAAACTGCCTAAACAAGGTTTCTAAATCTCCAAATAAGACATAATCTACAGTATAAAACATCCTTGAAAACCAGAGTTTTGCTCTTTTTTTAACTGTGAAAATTGTCTTTGGTATCCATGAGGAGGGATAGCATGTGTTCTCTATTACATCTGGCTTGCCAGGGGTCAGCAGCACAGAAGTTTATTTGGTGAGTTGTCCATGTTCCATGTTCCATGACAACTTGTCTGAAGGGGTCATGTTCTTGGACAAAGAATATTACACTTTTGGGCTATTTTTTATTAGTTCCTGGTGGCTAATAAGATTTCTCAGATGTGACCGAGTCTTACTGTGTAAAATAAAGTGGATAGTTATTTCAGCAAATGATGCTGGCAGGGTGAACATAGGATCTTTCTGCCATCACTGCAGACGAGTCATGCTCTCCAGAATCCCTTGTGTCTCATCAGATTATCACAGCAGGGCTCTCACAGGTCTATTTCTAGCTGTTTTTTTGATGATGTGTATTCTAGGGAAGGACAGTTTGGTGTTACAGAGGCAAGAGAAGACAGGCAAAGAATTTAATGTCATTAATTTTGCCTCATGATCATTTGGCATAAAATACTTTTATGAAATAATTTTTGGAGTTCAGGCAGAGTCTAAACATTTTTAGCTTGGAAATGGTGGTGAATAGATTTTTATATCCATCTGGAGGCAGAAATTTTTTAACCAAGGCAACATGTTCATTGTTTATGCCCACTGATAGCCTAAGGGTCCAGTCCGAATGACAGCTGGTTATGCACATCCAAACATTACCTGTGAGAAACTTAAATTCCAGAATTCAACTGCAAAGCTTTAAATCACTGTATCGAAAACTTTCTTTCTAAAGACATTGATATATCCTACGGCTGCAACTGTTTTGACTTTTATAAGAACATGTCTCCCTCAGTTTCCATGAAAACATTAATTTTATGATGGCTTCTTGTAGGTCTCTGTTTATTTTGAGTCCATGTGAGTTAGCTGTTGGTTAGACTTCCCTGGGCAACCTTGTTTTTTCTAGAATCCCGTTGATGAGATTTTTTTCTAATGCTTTCTTTTTGCTGGGACAAGAGACTGGGTGGCCAGGCTTCTCAATGGCGGTGAAGCCGTGGTGTAACACCTTTTGAAAGAGTGGCAAAATTGTTCAAATCCCCACTGCTTTATGGGGATTAATTTAATGAGAGCTGTCAGTGAACATCGGAGGTGTGAGAGAAGACCAGGGTGTTACAAGTGCTCTTGAAACCATGCTCCGGCTGCATACCTGCCAACATTTCAAATGTTCGAAGTGGTAGACTTGGCAAATAGGCTGAGTCTGGTTCCTATGGCTGCCGGCTCCTGCAGAGCCTCCTGCCCCCTCTCTCAGAGAGGCCAGCAGCTTCTTGCTCTCGCAGGCTGGCTTTCCCTCCTGAAAAGTCATGCACTCCCTGTTTGAATCCTCCCGTTTCCGTTGTTCAAAGACACAAGGCACTGCTGATCCTCTGAGCAGGGTACCTTCTTCAGTGAATGTGTGCCTTGTCATTTTAGCAGCAGTAGAAATTTTGCAGACTGAGTGTGTTGGCCCAGAGGACAGGCATTGGTGGGCATATTTCTAGGGCACAAAGAAGAACACCAGTCAAAGCAGTGGAAAGATGGATTACGATGGGAATTAATTAACAGATCCGTTATTAAATTAGTTACAGAGGGGAGTGGTGAATATACTAGATGTTGAAGGAAAAGGTCTTTAAGGCATGAAGCAAAGTAGGACAGAAGGTAGAATTGATTTCAGATCTGACATTCCCAAATGGGATTAAAAAGACCTGCTTTGCTTTAAGCAGATAGTTATCTCTCCAGTGGATATTCTTGTGAATCTATAGGGACTGTATGAAATACAAACCCGATAGACTTGTGCACGAGGGCACTCAATCTACTCAGGATTTATACACAGTTTGATTGATAAAGAACCCAAGTAGACCCAAGATGCACCTGATTTCCTATGTTGTTACTGTGAAAGGTATATCTACATGCTCAGCACTCTCATTGCACCCAGAAGAAATGTGAGCTGTTAAGCAGCTTTATACAGGCACATGAACACTAGTCTGGGATTTGCAAGTGCCCAGAAACTGTGAGCAAATGGCCAAATTCCTTTTGGCCCCACAAGAAGTCAACAGCAACACAGGAAAGGTGAGGTAGATGACTCACAGAAGTGAAAATCTATGGCCAGGAGTGTCAGAGTTGGCAGGTATGGCCTCTACTGAAATGGAAAAAACCCAGGCAAAGAAAGTCATGGAGGCTAAACCTACCCTCCGTCTATTGTGGCTGTAGCAGAAGGAAGGAAATAAGAAAGCAGAGTTCCCAAACCCCTAACCTCCAAGTATCTGAGTATCCCTCAGCAATACTCTTGACCTCAAAAATTACTCTAATGACCAGCCACACAAACAAATGTTGGCCAGACCAGCTAGCTAACCCTCTCTGCAAGAGCCAGCTTCTCTGGCTACCCAAAGCTGAGCTTCTCTTCCTTCTGGCAGGTCATATTATTAGGGGCCTGGAACACCTCCCCTGTGAGGATAGGCTGAGTAAGTTGGGACTCTTCAGCCTTGAGAAGAGAAGACTAAGGGGGGACCTAATTAAAGTTTATAATTATCTTAAGCCGGGGATGCAGGGGGAATCAGCCAGCCCCTTTTCAGTGGTCTGTGGGGATAGGACAAGGGGCAATGGCTGCAAGTTGGAGCATAGGAAGTTCCGCACCAACATGTGGAAGAACTTTTTCACAGTGAGGGTGACAGAGCCCTGGCACAGGCTGCACAGGGAGGTGGTGGAGTCTCCTTCTCTGGAGATATTCAAGACCCGTCTGGACGCCTATCTGAGTGATATGTCCTAGGGAGCTGCTTTGGCAGGGGGGTTGGACCCGATGATCTCTTGAGGTCCTTTCCAGCCCCTACAATTCTATGTTTCTATGATTCTATGATATTTTTCTCTCACCGCCCCACTGATCTGGTTATCCCTTTGTGTGCTGTATACCCTGCCCACACTCATTTACCTCTAGGGAAGGCATGGTATGTGGTGGGGAACTACAGGATCCTTCTGAGAACTGAGCATGGAAGGGATTATCCAACTTCTTTCCCCTTGAACTATTTAGAGTGGTAGACTGTGGAAAGAAAAAGGGGTGAGCTGGTATTGCACTAAGAAAACAGAACATGTGATAGAAGTGATGATAGTTAGCCAGACCATGTTGCTTCCCTGCTGGCTGAGTCTTGACACAATGAATGGGACTGACTTCTGGTGGCTCCACACCTCATGTGGGGTGTCTTGGGCATTAAACTCTCTTTCCTTTGCATGTAAGAGCAGCACATAACCCCTGCAAGGAAGTTTCCCTCTGGTCTGACAGACACATGCCTAGGTGTGAAGCGCTCCTGTATGTTAAATAATGGCAGCGATAAGTCTCGTGGCATTTATGTGCTGGATGCACCAAGCAGGCAGGAGGGTTATGTGCTACCCGCCTCCTCTCCAGTCAGTCAGAGTATTTGGTTGCAGTGTGCCCATCTGGTCTATGTCCCAAGATTTCCTTTAATGCCGGGGGGAAGATGGGAGAGAAGGGCGGGGAGGGGAGGAGTATGCCTTACTCCTATCCCCATCTGGAACTGCGGTCCAGTGGAGGGGTGCACCTGGGCGCAGGAGCCAGGGAGCACTGCTGGGCTCAGCAGCACAGGCATGTCTTTTGTGTTAGGAAGGGCTGCAGTGAGCAAGGCGACTCCTGCCATGTAACTTCACTTCTTCCTTAATGGCAAGTGTTCGACTTTGAAGCTCTAGTCTCCCCTGATCAGTTTACTCCATAAATTAACGTGTTAATTGTACACACAGTGCTGTCTATTAAGGAGGTGTGTGTTTGACAGCCTCCAGCTGCGTGTTTGCAGAGATCCTGTTATAGAAATCATTACAACGAGCAGTTTTCACAACCTTTTTAATGCACTCTTAAAAGTAACAATTACAGGGGCTTTAACATTTGCAGCTGAAACATGTTTGGAGAATGGCTCATTCAGCTGCTTTAGTGTTAACTTGATGTTAGATCGGATTGCATGATGCCAAATTAGCCGTACACCGCATATCATCCCACTAACAACCTAAGTGCTTTTTCTCAAAAAAACAAATCAAAAAACACCACCATTTTTAAAGCTCGTACTTCAGAAATTCTTTTGTAACAGGTTCCATCTGTTCTTAATTTCTTGCCTAAACAGGCGAACTAGAAAGCAAACCCTTTACTCGCATCGACTCCCTGTGTGAGCCAGGGCTCACCAAAAGGCTCAGGCAGTCTGGCCCTGAGATAGAGGCAAGTGCGTGCTATGTATTTGCAACAAATCTGTTTGACCTCTCAAATGCAGTGGGCACTACTGTTAATATATTGAACCCCGTGAATCACAAAAGCAGAGTCAGAACAGATGTGTGTTAAAGTTTTTATTTGTCATCCTTTTCTCTTTGCACACCGCTTCGCACACCTGTAAAAACAAGTAAACACAATTTTGTTTCTTTTAATGACAGGAACTGAAGTCTAGTTGGAGCTGGGTATAGAGGTCTACTGTCAGAAATGACCATTTCACCACCTGTCAAACAAACTTTGCCAGGGTCCTCCAAAGGGTCCAGTCATCAATGGGTTTGAGAGTATCCATGAAGGCATTCACACCCACCACCAAGGTGTACAACCCGGACAACAGCTGATGCATTGGTTGCCACCTCTACAAGTAAATGTATATTTGCAGGGACAACGTGTTGGCAAAAACCACCTACAGGTTCAGCTGGACCCATGGCTGCGGCTAGAAGCTTATTGTGAAAAGAAAAATGATCCCCTTTTCTTTCCCTTTGTACATTAAGTTGCTGTCTCCAAAAAGTAAATGGAGCCCCTGGAAGGGCTGGGGCTGAAAGCAAAGAAGTAAAGCATCGAAAGGTGAGAAAAAGATGCAGCGGAAGTTAAAGAAGCTTGACCCAAGGAGACACAGATCTGTGTAATGTAAATGGGAAAACTTGAAGAAAGAAATGGTTTGCAGACGAATAATTGGAAAAGGTTGACCTTGGTACTGTAAGGGGAGGGGAGGGAGAGAGGGAGAGAAAGGGGAAAAGAGGAATGAAGACCTGTGTAATGTAAATTAAAAGGATTTTAGTATAAGCATTTACAGACCAGTTGGAGCCCAGAGAACATACGCCTGTCCTCTAGCCACAGAATGTTTCAATATGCAATTTTCTAAAGTAATCTAAAGTGCTGCTTGTTTCAAGAACAAAACCCGCACTTTTACAAGGCTCTGCAATTTGCCATTTAAATTGCACAGAGGAGTTTCATGTAGTAGGTCACAGGTATGCTGCCCTGCTTCACCAATCCTTTCCAGCAGGCAGCATGCATTAAGCATGCTGCTACCTACCAGGGTTTTCCTGAATTTACTGGAGGCCTTCACTGATATAATAATACAGTAGGTTCTAAAATGCTTGAAAAATAAAATGAAGATTAAGATTAAACAAAACATTTTTCTTGGTGATAAATTTAAGCAAATTGAATGTAATTGCTCAATTTTATTCAAAGAAAGCGACTGTGCTGACCTTATGCTCAAGTATTCTTCTTGACTTTTGCAAGCCTGGATACATGACATCATTTGGACAATTTGCACATATTTATACAATTTGTCATCATTCCGTCTTTACAGTCAGGAGAGTTACAGGATTTGCCTCTAGGCTTACTTTTCCCCCTGCACAAGATGCTTTATGAGAATCATATGCTTGCAAGACTATTTTTAAAAACTGAAAAATTTAAGTAAACATCGGGAACCTACTTCATACTTAAAGCTGATATGAAGAAAATAAATTGTGAACAGAGAAACAGGGGCTGGAAAATTCTAAACCCAAGCACGTACTGGAGGCACAAGTGTTTTTGTTCCTTAGGCTACCTTTGACATGGGTATGTATGAACAGCATGGGCCAGGATAGTATTTCAGAGATGGGGGAGGCATTAAATAAATTTTTTTGTGCTTCCACCAAAGGTAATTGACTCCTGTACCTCATTACCATATCAGTCAGTTGTGCGGATTATCAGGAAGATTAGGAAAGTGGCTATTTGGCATGCACTCCAAATTTGGATTCTTTTGAGATGAAGGAAGGGGAAAAGATTGGCACAGTCAAGAGGAGAAGAAAGAGTTTACAAACTAAATGTTTATAGTTAAGTCCTTAGTAGTCGGAGCATGTCAATAAGCTGTCAGATGTTTTCAAGTGGCTAAGTAAACCGATAGATGCTTGAAAAGTGGCATTAATTTTTGACAATTTAAACTCTTATATACATGGACTTTTCTTAGGACTGCCCCACTCTGCTCTTAGGTTTCAAATTTAGAAAACACTTCTTTTATTTGTGGTAGGTGTGATTACTGAGGCAGTCTTTAAAAGAGAACAGCAGACTGTGTTCTTGAGAGTGCTGAGATGCTCCCTTACATCTCTGTTCTTTTATGCTGTGCCTAAACCGAGGGCACCTGTTAATTTTCGGTTTAGGTGCATACTACACCTTTGAGTTCTTATCAGGGCAAGACCTGACTAGGTACCAATATTCCCTTCTATCTGCTCATTTACTCCTGCATCCCGAAGTGCCGATCAGAGCTGATCTGTACAGCAGATTGGCTGAATCACCACTTGAGGGTGGTAGTAAATATGGGGTTGACAGATCTCTGGCTTTGCTGTGTTGTCTGCACTTTCCACAGTCACAGAATCACAGTCCTAATAAAAGATCTAGTACTCTTTCCCACCCCTTCTGCCCAAAGAAAAAAAGGAATTAATTAAAAGAAGCCCAAACTGTTTGTAAATAAACATCAAGTATGACCTTTTATTGGCAGGGGGGGGAGAAAGAAAATGTGGGTTTTTTTTTCTAAAGTCCTAGTTTTTACTGCTTTGAATCAGCTCATTCTTTAGGATTTCATATAATGATTTTAGAATAAATGTAATTATCCCACAATTAAAAAGAATTTTGACCTCAGATTGAATGAAATATTATGTTCCAATAACATTTTTTCAGCATTCGATGGCTTAACCATCGAAACAGGAAAAAACTGCAGTGTGTGCAGCTAGCAAGACCTTTCTCCCACAGCAAGAAACAAGTTTGGTCATTGATTTCAGCTAGCGTAAAATGAAGTCCAAATCGATTCACACCAACAGCTTTTAACTTTCAGAGGGGACTTACATTTGAACGATAGACTGAAAGTGAGCAATCCATAAACCTGGTAAACAACACTTTATTGCT
Organism: Gallinula chloropus; assembly: GCF_964237585.1. Classification (NCBI taxonomy): domain Eukaryota; kingdom Metazoa; phylum Chordata; class Aves; order Gruiformes; family Rallidae; genus Gallinula; species Gallinula chloropus. Next base: position 140,339,006 of record NC_140085.1, on the reverse strand, counting down.
CTTGTAACTCAGTAGATGTGCATCGAGCTTTATACACAAAAGCAAATCTTTTCTCTAAGTTATTATGGACAAATAGAGAGGAGACAAACAGCAGACTCGGAAAGGTGAGGATGGATGAAGATAGTAACCATCAACTGAAGTATATTTCCAGTGAGTAATTGGAAGCAGGGATTGGATATTCCGTCTTGAAACAATCACTTTTTAAGGAGAGTTAGAGGGAGGAAGATGGAGCGTCTCAGTGAAAGCAGAGAGGGATGAAAGCAGAAAGATAAACACAGAACCTCACTTTAGGGGCATGCGTTTTGGGCTCAGTGGTAGATGCAAGGAAAGAGGTATGGTAAGTGTAAAAGGCAGCAGAACAACGTAAGGCTGAAGAACTTTATTCTGACCCTGTAAGTGAAAACAAACCTGAAGAGAGGCTTTAAAAGCTCCTTGTGGCTGAAGTCATGCCAGGGTTTTGCAGAAAGACTCAGTTAATTAAAACCTGCAAAGCAAAACACCGCTATTAATTCATTAAATGGTCCTGTGGGCTAACAGGCTGCTAACGTAGCTTATGCAGACCCTGTGCCACTTGCCACTTGTGACAGCAGAGCCTGCAGGCAGCGATGAGGCAAGACTCGCCAACGCTTACCTTTACACGCCGCCACTAAATCTTTGCACAATGAGGGCCTAAGCATCTGTCAATAAGTCCTGACCACACAGGCGCATTGACTTATAATCTGACTTCTATTCAGTATGCACATGGGTTATCAATGCACATATTTGGTACCCTTCATTAGTTTAGTGTGCTATCTTTAGAGGAAAGTCAATGGCCTGCCCATCTCAATGGATACCCAGGAATAAATTTGTGAACTAACTACAAAAGAGTACATAAAACCAGATGAGGCATGACAGAATTAAAGTCGAGTCAGAGGCTCAGCTGTGGCAAGCAGCCAGCTGTGCCACTGCCAGTTAGGCCATGCGTATTACCATTACAATTATATCGAAGGGAAATGACTTCATGCACAGGGTATGGCTTGAATATTAAAAATTCCTTGAGCGAAATGAAAGGCGCATTACAGTATGATAGAAAAAGAGTGCAAACATGTTTCATTTTATTTCAACACTACGCTCCAGCAGATGCACTGGTAAGCAAAGGAAATTGCTAGGTCTCAGTTTCATGTTCCAGGGCTTTACTGATTGGAGGACAGATTTACAGCACATGTAAGAAACAATTAGAATAGGGACTCCACCAACAACAAAGCAAGGGAATAAATTCCGATAATGAGACGGGAAAAGTACAAGGTAGAAATGATCTATGTGCTTGCATTCGGGGTATAAAATGTCAAAAAGCCCTGTGTCAGCATGAATTGCACTAGGCAACAGATGGTGTACAGATTATGCTCTCCCTTCTCTCTCTCTCTTTCTCTCTCTCCCTCTCTCTCTCCCCACGTCTCTTTCTTTTATAGGTTTCTTTCCAAAAAACCTACAGATTTCCCCCAAACACTTGGCTATTTATTGGCTGTCAACTGAATAATCATAAATGCTTGGTTGGGAGACTGTCAAGAAAAGAAGGGAGAGAACAGACAGGAAAATACTTCAAAGTTTTCCCAGTCACGTTGCAGGGATAGGAGATCTACTCTTTGGATTTGGAATTGTTGCTTTGGATTAAATATTCTAGGCTGAAAGTTTTGATCCTTCCTCCGCCTTCTGCCCCCTGTTCTGGAGACAGTAACTAAGAGAGAGGTGTCTGCAGAGTAAGGGCTATGCAAGTGCGGTAGTCACGCCTGACATCACAGCTATGAAATAGAGCTCAAAGAAACTTGTTGCTACTTCTTAGCATCTATTTACATTGAGTAAGTAGAGTGCCTGAACCATGCAAAGGTCTCGGTTTGTGCGAAAAATTCATGAGTCATGGAGTGATCTGAAATTTGTGACAGATTTTACCTTGGTGAATCGTAAGAGACAACACTTAAAACCCATGATAAAACACCCCACAATACATGAGCCATGTGGGTTGAGGATTGTTTCATCTCTTTCCCCAGTGCAGCCACACTGTATGTGAAACCAGGGTGTTACATGCATCGGTTTTGGATGAGAAATGAAAAAAATATTAGTTCTACAAAAAAGATACTTGAAACAAACAAGTTAATAACCAATTGGTAATTCATTTACAAACGTCCATCCTAATGAAAACAACCATATATGAATGCCTGTTGCATTAGGCATTTTAAAATCAGAAGCAGAAGAATCTTGAGATTTTACAGTTTGATTTGTAGAGTGGTACCTGGTCTTTTGTTGCTTTTAACCATATTGTTTATTTTCACATGGGTTGGATGCTCTGGAAGGGTAAGATGAAAATTGTCATCTGGATGACATTTTCCTAGTTTTTCCACTTTTAAATTTAAAAACTCTTAGATTTTAAACTCTTAGATGCCATTTATTTAGAATTCAACTAAACAAATTATTTTTAAAAATTCTCATGGCGTATTTTCTGTGTAGAAAAATACTGGACATTGGATGATCCAAGTAGTCAAAATACATTTTAAAGTTCAAAACTCAACTGTGTTATTGTGATGCTATGCCTTGCCCTTTTTATCCAGACCAGTTCCTAACTTGCTTGACCACTAAGATGAGAGAAATGTGGATTTACAAGGGAGGGTTTTAACCAGGAGTTATGACCCCCTCATAGCCCATTAACACCTGCTGAGGTGACACACGCTCCTCTGCTTTTTGGCAGGGCTGCAGCTGTGTGCTAGCCTTGCCCATCACACCCCTGCCCCAGGTGCTGCTGTTGTGTCCTACTTGACACATCTGGCAGTAACAGAAGACCCTTAGAGGTAGTATATGAGATGAGGACAAAGGATACTGAAAGGGGCAGCAGTTCCTGAGATGTTATTTTTTGTGGTAGATACTTCCCCCCCCACCGCCCCCCCGGTATCAGGGAAATATGCCCAGAGGGCAAATACCCACAGCAGAGCTCAGCCCACAGCTGAGCCGTGGGCCAGGGCAGTTACAGAAATACTTTCACTCTGAAATGATAGTGTCAGGCTCAGGGTGGAAGTAAGTATCAAAACCCACTGGAAATTGAAGCATGAGTTGTCTATCTTTGTGTATTACAAGCAGCATATCAGACTGTCTAGAAGCTTTCCAAAACCAGCTGACATGCGTGGCCACGCTGCTGTTTCCTGGTGTCTGCATCATGTAGGCACGTACTTTCAATCTGCATACAACCCACCTCATTTCCTTCATGTGTTGGGTAGGGTGAACGCAGTCATATGTTACCTCTAGCTAAAAACCTCCTGACTGAGTTCCATATCTGTGGACCTTCATCACCCCACCTCCTTGTGGGGTTTCCCCATTGCCCTACTTCTGAGAGGAGCTGCCCTCTCAGTCCCAGGGAGGTGGATGCAGCAGATATGATCTAGCTTTGTCTTGTGGGAATAATACTGAAGTGATGTCTTCACAAAAGCAGGAGGATGCGTGTCGTCTCTGGTGTGTTTCATGTGAGGATCAGCAAAGGAGAAATAGCAGCTATTTGTCCAGTCCTCTGCCCCCAGCCCCTCAATCACACAGGGCTTTTGCACTTAAGGGATTCTCAAGAGGCCAACAGTATCACAACTTGAGAGGCTTCTCATTTCTCAGTGAATGAGGGAAACTTAAATAATTTTAAAATAACTTTAAAAATAATTTTTTTCCTCTGAAGATGAGTGTCCCAGAATGTGCACCCATCCCCAAACACATACTGATGTTGGTCATGACCATGCTCAGTCAGGAACCCTATTCTAAAGGCATCAGCAGGAATTAGGAAAACACTAAATATGAAAGTGTCTGGGATGCGTTAACAATGAAACAAGGAGGTCTGCCAAGATGGAAAGGAGAGTGAGCAGTTACATGAGTGAGCACGTACAAGGCACTGATAAAAAAAATCCTGGTTAGGAATGACATTGAAGACTGACACTACCAGACATCACATTATAAAACACAAACAAAAAAAGGTCCAAATACAGGAGAAATTTTCCACATTTGACAACTTGTAAAGAGAGACATTCAGCTCCAGCTCATGTGGTCAGGAGTTAAAAATTCCAAAATTTCATAAGGTAAAACTGGCTACAGCTTCACAATCTGCAGCTAGAGGCTCCAGTGCACAGGAGGATGCTATTTCTCCTGTCTCGGAAAACTGAATTAATTCCTAGAACTTAATTAAAACTTCAGAATACCTCTGTAGTATAGATATTCTAATCACTTTCCCCATTATACAGATTGTGAACAGAAAGAGAATGAGAGTTTAAAAAACACTTAGCATTAAGCTAATTCACTCCTTTGAAGTCTGTAGGAATATTACAAAGAACATGAAAGCCAACAGAGTTAAGCCAGCTCTAAGTGCCAGATTTTCAGAGATCTTATTAGAACTGATTAGAAAAAAAAAAAAAAAAAGCTTTCACTTTGCTTAGGAAACTCTGAAATTTATTTTTTATACCATATTGGAAAATAGATCTAAAATTTCACCGAAAACTAAAATTTTAGGTTGGAAATGCCAAAAATGTAATTTATGATTATTATAACATAGTTATACTTCTTACCTAGCTTTTTATAGTATTATGCAATAATTTGACAAGATGAAATATAAGGAAAAAGTTTTGCTCTTCACTTTATTTGCATGAAATATTGGCTACTGTAATGAGATAATGAGATCAAGCATATTTGCTTTGACTTCTAATTGCAGAAAATGTCATAACACTTTGACACATCTCTGCAAAAGGCATTGAATATGACAAAAAAAAAAAAGTGCCTTTTCAGATGGAGAACCATTTCTCCTGAAGTGTTTAACCATTTCAAGCACTTAGGTCTTCAAAGATGAAAAATATTTGGCTTGGAGGATCTTGATAAGTACCTGAACTGGCAAAGTATTTGTCTTTCAGTTAACTGTATGACTGTTTACAGCTTCATGTTTCTAAAAAAACTATAAAATATGGCCCTAAATATGCCTAAAATTCCCACCCAGGCTGTTTGGCTACCTTGCTTCAGACCACTGAGCAAGTAGGTGTCATGGCCAGTGAAAGGTGATTCAAAACTCTATAATCTTAACCATCAAGACAAGTATTGCTGTCCTTCCTTTTACAATAAGAAAAAAGGAGATGATATCATGAGATTCATGTAGGAGAGAGGCATAAACTAGATTAAAAAGAGATCCAGGCATAATTATTTCCATCCTGGTTGCACACTCTTTGGGCGTTAGTAGGCTTTCCATGGTGTCAGCAGTCTGTGCAGGTATCAGAAGTTCTCCCCCTGCTTTTGTGTTACACTGGCATTGCTTCATTTCAATTGCACTGACCTAGATACAATAGTTGTCATGCCAGGAACTCCTGAACTAGAAGCTGTGCTTCAGCATTGATTTCCTTTTTTTTTTTTTTAATTTTTCATTTTTTCCTTTTTTTTCTTTATTTTTCCTTCTTTCCTGCCCCCCCCGCCCCAAGTTGAATAGTGTGAACTTCTCTTCTGCTGCCTCAATTTCTCTAATAATAAGGTATACACCCTGTAGAGAAGTTATGAATACAAAATAATGAATGCCAATTAACAATCAATGCAGAGGAAACCTTTATTAGTTAGTAGTATATTGCTCAGTTCTACTTCTTGAATCACTCTCTACTTTGAATCTCAGTTTATTTTAGAATCCCTATGAGAATCACTTTGTTTTTCAGTTCCCAATATACATATTCATTATGAATTATTGTGACATTGTGTATTTGCAAGCCTTCAAATAGAAATAGGTTTTTTGCCTATTGATCCCTGGATCAATGGCAATGAAATTCTGAAGGTAAGCCAGTTATAGACAAAAGTTATGTGTGTGTATGTATACACACACATCCACACACGTGTATACAGGTATGTGTTCACCATGAAAGACTATATTTGAATTGCTGTTTAAATAAATGTAATTGTATGTTGTTCAAAGGAAAACTTCTCACACTGAGATGAACGTGCAAGCTTCCAGACAGAGTTGTCTTAGAGTGCTTGGCATTGCTAGGGACAGGATGGTCATCAACTTTCAGGACTAAGCCTATGTATGTGTAAAAAGACCTTAGCAGACAACATTTCTAGTCTGAGAAATACGCAAAATTAAAATAAAGTTTTCAGATCAAACAACAAAAAATAAAGTTAAAGTTGTCAGTGTCACGCTGTGAGGAAGTTAATGACAAAACTATGATATGCATCATCAGTTTTTGCAAGGAATCGTTTTTTACAGTCTTTTGTACTTAAAAACTGATCAAACTTAAATGTAGCAGTAGGTTTGGAGCTGCTTTGAGAAAACTGCAAATGTTGGTGACAATTTTGATTATAACATGTACTTTCCATGCAAAAAAATGTCCACAAACATTAGCTTTAGTTTGTTTTTGAACAAAGGTAGCAATACCATGCCTGTTGTACTTGCCCATTAAAAATAGAAAGTCAATTAGGAAGAAAGGATCAGGAATAAATGCATGAAACACAGGCATACATAGTCGGTTAGCATGATTTCATAACCTGTTTCATTAGGCAACAACATAAAACTAGGACTTTGGAAAATTATTTCAAGGAGGTCTGTGCAAAATATGTCAAACCTGGGTGAAAGGCTGGTTCTAAGCGTTGAGGGATGCAGAGGACATGGCCAAAATTGATTTATGTAGGGATGGTGAAGGCATGCAATTGGTAGGGCTAAACCATTTGGTGTGCAAAGTCCCCCCGATTTATCCCCCAAAATTCTGTAAAAATTTGCTTCCGTTTTGATTCAATCACCCCCTGTTCTGAAATCAGCAGCTGGCATTTGCTTGCCTCTCACTTTTTTTTGTTGCCAAGCTCTTCAGACTCCAGCTGAAAGCTTTGTGTAGCACGAGGTTGCCACACATCTCTGTGCTGCTGGTGTCCCCTCGCACAGAGCTGGAGCAGAAGCAGCACAGGCTGCACCACCATGGCACACCATGGTGCATGGCACATCCCTTCACCACAGCTCACACGAGGACCACTCACACTGCAAAGTGCCCAGGGGACTGAATGAAAATCCTTCACAGTCTATTTTCCTACCAGGATCCCTGTATCTGTGAAACTCACTTCTTCACTTGCCAACACTCCTGAAAAATTATTTTTCTCACATGACTACCAAAACAAATGGGAGGCAGAAAGATTTTTAAAATGCTTTTTTTCACTGTATCCACTGAGATAATTCACATATTTACCCAGACCACATGTCTCATAAAAGGGAATTTTCTTCTGAACATAGAATCAAAGAATGATATGGGTTGGAAGGCTCCTCAAAGATCATCTAGTTCCAATATCCCACCCCTCTATTCATGATATCAGTGCTTCAGTGAGTTAACTACAATATCACCAATTCCAGGATTTGGAAGAAAAAATGCTACCAAAAGAGGTCTATTATGCAACTTGTTTTTAAAGTTTTTTCTTTCTTCATAAAGGAATTTATCCAACAGTTCTAGTTAGGTGTATCGTTGCCACTCTTTCATTGTCTGTGGCTTGTTTCTTCTCTGAGACACATCAAATGTGTAGTGCTGTTAAATTTTTCCTGAAGTTGTAAATAATACCTCTGTTACAAAGGCACAATGCAGGTGATGTGTGATCTTCAGTCTGAAGTCTCTCTTGCTGAATCAGTGGTTGTGCTGATAATGTTGCAGTCTCTCCTTGCACAGGAAAAAGCCTGTTTTTTAAAAACATTTTAATGAAAGCGCAAACACAGGGTCTTGCTGTCCTGCTTTGTACAATGCATGATGGAAGCCTGATTAAGAATCGTTAGATGCCTACCTGTTGTAATGGTGAACATTATCTAATTCTGATGTCAAAAATACTTCCTTTTGATTTTCCACACTGGAAATCCAGTGTGGTCCCCTGCCAGAACTGGCACTGGCACCTCTGCCTCTGAGCTCACCACACACTCGCTCTGCATAAGCTAAGAGCAGGGCACTCGAGGAGGTGAAATAGGTGAAATCCCAACCATTGATCAGGAGATGAGGATGCAGCGTGGGATGCTTGCCCCGCTCGGCTGCCTCTCCACAACCGTTCCTCTGGGCTGGAAGGGTTATTAAAAATTCTCTGTAATGCTCCATGGGAAACAGTATAATACCTATATAAATATGAATGTGTATGTGTTGTTCTCTTTTGGCATCACCCTTCACCTCCTCCTTCTAAGAGCTGTGTTCCTGAGTATGTTAAGTCAACGAGAGACCCTACAGCTGATGGTTTTAGTGCCATTATTTCCATGAAGGGAAACGTTGGAAGTAAACTTCCTCAACACAATTATATGCCAGTGATTATGTGGAGCCTTGAACATGCTGGTTTGTGATTCAGTGAGAAGTTCCAGAAAAATGTGAAAATTTCTTTTAAGGATACCTTGTTTTTTAAGTGTCTGAGTCCTTAGAAGAGAATAGAACAAGCATTTCAACACTATTTAAAGAGAAAAAGTCTGAAATAATCTAATTCAACTCTATAGACATTGACGCTATTTGTAAATTCACACTCTTTCAAGTTTTGCTCTGAGTTTGTTTGAAGCAGTAGAAAATAAAAGATGTTAGAAGGCAGGTGAACTTCTACTAAGAGAAACTTATTTCTGGAAAAAAAAGCCTATATTTGCTTGTACACTCACACATACAGATGGGGTATAGCATTATGCCATATGGAAGATAACCTAAAATATTAAAATACATTAATTCTCTTGCCCTGAAGGCCTGCTGGCTGATTGCAGACAACTCACTGGGGGTTTACACTCCAGTAAATTCACTTAGTTTCATAACATAGGTATTTGCTCGTGCTGCGATACACTGTAGGGCAATGAGCCTATTGATCCACTGTTATTAGATGTGTTAAGTCTCTGAACCATATTTAAGAAATAAAATAACTGAATTCTGAAATTTTTCAAAAAGTTAAGTATTACAAAGCTGCAAGTGAATAGTAGAAAGTTTGGCACAATACAGTCTTATTTCTTGAGCAGTTTTAGATGTCTTTTTGTTGGGAATGTCCTTGCAGACCAGAGCATTTCTTAGCACATCCTGTGGTCTTCAGTTGTACCCATATGCTTGTGTACAGCAGCACTACAGCATAATGACAACAAAAGGCGATGTGAAGACTTTTCCAACGAGCTTCCAACCCTTCTAACTGCCTCCCACTTGTGACTGGAACTTAGATTTGTTGAGTTGGTACTTAACAGTGGTCAGAGGAGGCTGTAAATTCCGCCATGGTGATGTTCCCGTGCTCATTGCCGGTCTGATGCTCTTGCATGAATTTTTGTTCCCTTGAGGTATATCAGCCTTCAAAGATGATAAGATAGCTGAGTCCTTTCTGTTGTAGGGAGACACCACTCACAGAGGACAATAAATTAGCAAAAATAATCAGCATTTTTAGTGAGTAAATGTGAAAAAAATTATGTAAACCACAAGTTAACATGAACAGAAATAAAAAATGAAGCTACTGATATGACCTAACTAGTTTTTTCTGATCATAATGAAGGAAATTTCCTCTGCCATGACCCCAGTGTATGATGATAAAACCGGCAGCAGAGTAACTGTAGACACATAAAGCAACTACCCAACAGATTCAGTGGGACAGATCTTTAATTTCTGTAAATCAGTTTAATCTGACTAACTCTCCTGTAGCTATTATGGTTCAGCTTAGAATAAACTCTGGCTGAACCACTGAGGTCTCATTTCAGGCCTGTGGCTTATATTCTTATAAAATAGGGAGTGTTTGTAAACAATGAGACAAACTCTTAAACTCTTCATCATAGACTGTTGTTCAGGTGACAGCCAAGCAGCCTTCTCTTGTTAGTCATTGTTTCTGTAGCAGGTAGTCATGACACGTGCTTTTTCAGCAAATTGAATTTTTTCCATGCACCATTTCATTTCTAGACCTCTTGGGGCCGATGCAGTTTCTACTGAAGTCTGTAGAAAAGCCTTATATCAGTGGGAGCTATCTGAGGCCATCACAGCTAATTTCCCCATTTGGGGGAAAAAAAAAACCCCAACCAACCAAAACAACAAAATAAAAACACCAAAGGGAAATACTGTTTTGGATGTCCCCATGTCAGCTCTTGACAGATTTATTCTGAAGAAGATTTAAAATGCCCACTTCAAAAGTTTGTCTTGGCTTTGCCAGGCATTCACCAGAGGAAGCCTGGCCTTGCATTTTTCTTTCAAGGTATGCATTGGTTTCATGGCTGAGCACAGTTCTCTTGTCTGTTTCTCCATGCACCCAGTTTGCATATGGGCAGAGGCTGACATGATAACTATGCTTATCAGTATTGCCTACCTCTGCCTCCCTCCTCTGTCACCACCTCCGGGTGCCCCATAGCTCTTCACTTGGTTGCATGTGATGATGTTGCATGTGCCCACCTTGACAGACCATGCTGTTAAATATATATATATATATATATACATATACATGTAACCAGTTCATATGTGGTTGTTCACTTAGTGCCAAATTGGGTCAGTGCCCATGGAGGGGAGGAGTGGAGTGGGGGTGGCAGAGGCTTTCACTGGCTGCTGGAGTGGCACTGGTTAGGCTGAGCACCCTGTGCCAGGACTCATTCCCTGCCTGGCATCACCAGCAGCTGCCTGCTGCTTCAGAGCAGTTAAGTGTGTGTCTCTGCCTTCACTGATGGCACTGCTGCACTGAATTCCAGCATAAATGCTTTTTCATACCCTTGGAGAAGGGCCATCAATGCTTGCCAGAAGTTCAGTAGATGATGCCAAGAGGATGGTTCTACTTACCTGTTTCTTCCAGTATCAGCTACTCCAGCACATGAAGCACTTGTGTTAACATGCTGTTAGTGCGGTGTAATACGCACTCCGGTGTAATTATTTTTGATCAATTATTCTTTTTATTTGACCTTTTTTTTTTCCCCTGGTGAGTGACTGATAACAGCTTGCACTGGCTAATCCACAGCAGACAGCCAAGAAATGCCATGGCATTTGTCGCCATTGCATTTATGTGAGTCACTTCTTCCTGTCTTCCAGTTTCTGTATTTACAAAAGTTGAAATAGATTATTAGCATTTATTTCCTGTGTAGCAGCTTAACAATCCTCTAATATAATATCTCCTAACCATCTATATGTTATTACTTGTTATTTTATTAATTTCCACATTTGGACACAACCTTGCCTTAGTGACCATCTCCTTTCTGATGACTGAACTTCCTTTGTATGTCCACTCCTGCTAAAAAGTGCTGTTAGCAGATTATAATGTTAATCGGCATGGCATTTTAACACACAATCACCCCAAATAGCATGCAAGTCTCTGTTACATAAGTCAGACATCCACTCACATACTGGAAGGTAGGATCTGCTCTGGGGTTTCTTAAATAAAGACCCTCCACATTCTGTTGAGAAAACTACTTTTTTATAATAAAAGAAGCAGACAGTGAGCATTGAGCTGAAGTAGTGTATTAAAAAGGATCAAAACCTCTATAACAGCCTAAGATGTAAAGATGCAAGATTTTTAATATTTAGTGATAAAAATTTCTCCAGCCTCTCAAGTATGGCATTTCTGATTTCATCAAAAAAATATTTTCCTGGACATAATGTCATTTACATTATGGTTCTAGATCCACAGCGATAAACATTGAACTCTTTCCTATAGCTTACTTGACACAGTGTGATTTATATAGGCAGTGAAAAAAAATACCATTTTCACAGTTTACCCTGAAAACAGTTGATCTTCCCCAGAACTCTCAAATTTCTCCTCTAAAACAAACACATTGATTTCTTTTTCAAGGAAAAATAATAATTTTCCTTGAAGTCGAAGCTTTTGGAAAAAAAAACCCGCAAAAACAACCAACCAAAACAGCTGTCCACTAAAATGTGTGCAAAACAATTTTAACCACTGTTGTTTTAAAGTTTCTAACCTCAAGGCTGTGAAGTTCTGCTGTACAGCTCAAATGTGTTTGAGAAAAATTGGATAAAGATCAATGTTCTTCTGATGTAAAATTTCAAAAAAACCCTTTCAAAGACTTCCAAATCCTAAGGTATGCCAACAGTTTAAAGAGATGTTTCTATCATTCTCTTCATTTGAGATACTTTCTGTCTTTGAAAATTAAACTTGATTCCTTTGTGATGGCCAGTATTTTTGCACTTAGATGGAGAAGGACAAGTTTAGAGTCCCTGGGCTGACTTGAGGCCACCACACTGATGCTGCATAGTATCTTTCACTGAGCATTGTCCCACAGTCCCTTCTAGACAGATATATGTTGGACAGCAGCATCCCAAATGATGAATATTAATCTTGAGATAACAGGCAGATCCACTTAAAGTGGTCCTAAGTTTTGTCATTGCATTTTGTCTCTAGAAAAGGATATGGCTATTGTGTCTTTTAGGTCTTTGATCCCCTCCCCTTTCTTCATCATGCAGTTCCTGACATTTTTTAAATCCACAGTTTGAAGATATTATTCAACATCCTTCTAGTGAGAAGGACTAGACGAAAACCCTTTCAAAGGCTTCTACCTCTTCCCTTAATCACACGAGGCGTGGTTGGTAAGTGATGTAAGGCATGCCTTTCCCTAGGGACTGAGTGCTCAAAGCTCCTGATTGCTTGGGGAACAAGAGAGCCAGAGGGTATCCTAAATCAAACCCTGTCTCTCACTCACCAATGCACCGATTGCTGCAACAGCTCGCTTTCATTAGGAATGTTTTCTTCAATTAAGGGAGGCGTTGTCAAGTATTCTACTTTTAGAGCTCTTAATTTGTTATTTTATATTGGCAGAATTTTTAATGCCATCCCAGAGTCCATGGCATCTTCTGGGACAATATATTGTCTGCTCCTGTGCCATGACATATCACCATAAAACACAGGGCTATAAGAGGCTATAATAATTTATGAGAGTACATTAGGTACCCATGTATAATTTATCAAATGGGCATTACGGAGGCAGGGCTATGCCTGACTGACAAAGGTTACCTCTGTATGGGAGTCTCGTATAACCACACAGGGAAGGAGGCAATAGCTGATGTTCACTGAATTATAGCAAAGAAGATTTTACTCCACAAACTGGGCACTCCAAGAAGTGAAGAGCATGAACAGTTCCTGATCTTTAATGTTTTGACTCCAAATCGAATCAAATCCACAAGATTTGGTTAGGGATTTCTATATGCATTAAAACTCAGGAAGCAAAGTTTTTAAGGGAGGAGAGGTATAAAGGCCATTTGAACTTGAGCTGGGGTCTGGACTGGATTTAGAAAAAACCTGTGGGATGTGTTCAAAATCTATGCAAATCTAAAGTAAGGAACCTAAGTAAGGAACCTGTTGAACCTTTGAGGTTCCCATTTCCTAGGACCTGCTAGACCTACAGTAGCAGCTTATACGTGACCGTATATATGGTTTTTGGTGCTGAGCACTCTGCAGTTCTGCAATTCTGCTCCCACTGAACTGAACATGAATCGAATCATCTCAGGGAAAAGCTTGAATGCTATAGGGTATTGTGTAAAATAAAAGTCTGAATCTTATTCACACTGAGTTTCTTATGTCCTGTGCCAAGAAGCCTGAGTAGACCCCTGAAGAAAGCCTCTGCAGCATAGCACTGTGCACTTGCCCATGTGGCTACATTCTGGATCGTGCCAAAAACTGGCCACCCTGCTGTAGCCTTCTTCTGACCAGACCGGCAGCTGTGCTAGTGGTATAATCAATTAATCACAGCGCTGGATGTTCAGCTTTTTATCCAGTCCTCTGGGAAAGGGAATTGGTTACAGCCTGGTGTTACCAAGCATGCCTTCTAGCGCAAACTTCAATGGTTGCTGCTTTCAGATTTCTTCACTACAATCTATCACTTTGGGAAAGATGATATTTGTAATAATAGCTAATAGGAGGGTGAAGCAAATAAATTAATTTTGAGTTGGCTACTGAGCAGCCATCACACAGTAAAAAAAAAAAAAAAGCTTGTTGCAACTCTGAACTAAATTTGTTCATTAATTCAGGACTGAAAAGACTCTAATATCCTTAGGAATCTGAATTTCTCGCACTAATATTATTTTCATAGCATCAAAATGATCTGTTTCCTCTGGGGAAGCAGATAACTCAGTGGGTGGGCTCTGGTCTGGGAGTTAGGGCATTTGATTTTTCTGCCTTGTGGAACCAGTTGAGAAATACTTTTAATGAGTGACAATTCTCAGAGTACAGTTTTGTTTCCTTTATTTTTTTTTAATGAAAAAAAACCCCAACCCTAATCATTCCCCTGTAAGAAAAAGGGAAAAAATGTTTTATTTTTTGAAAATTTGTATTCTACTTATTAATTTTATTTTATTACTTGTAGAGAAACCATCTTCATTTCCCTGCTCCTCTTGACCTCCAGATTTTGAATGATGTCACCTTATTACTTCTTTTGGAGAATTTCCACCAAATATTCTTCTTTCTACCTAGAATTATGCAGATATGCCATTATCTGAGCCCTTTATGATAACACCATACCTACCTCCTGGGTTTCTCTCTGAGGCAAGCAAGTCCTCTTACCTCCATTTCCTTGAAGAGATGATAAGACAAAGTAGTCTAGAATCTCAAACTCACTCAGACATCTGAACTCAGAGTAATAATGACTGGATCAGCTGAATATTAAAGTCCTGATTTTATAGTGTGCTTAGCCATGTAGAAAAGAAAAAAAACCAACCCCCAACAAAACTCAAAACATCGGTTCTATTTATTTCCCTGTTATACTGGGAAGATTTCTGGGCTCATCTTGAATGAAAACCAAGAAGGTCTGGAAAAGCAAATATCTCTCCAGGACTGAAATCCTACTTCTTGCAGATTTATATGAATGACTTATCTGTTAAAATATATACCACAGTGAGCATAGCCCCAGTTGAGTAAAAATAACTAATATGAATAATATATAGAAATTTATCTATTTCATAAGTTCTTGCTGCGCACAAATAGAGAAAATGATCCTGACCATGTTCCAACTGGTTTGGACAGTAACACAGGTAGCCATCAGAATTCAAACATGTAACGCTGATTGGTGGCACACTCTCCAGGAATTGTGGTGTATTAGATTTTTGAAAGGAGTTTTGAGGCTCTTGTTGGACAGCTTTAAGGAAAAAGGGAGATTTTGACAATAATGTAAATCAGTAAACCAAAGATGAATAGCTTGGTATGAGAAGACACGAGTACCTTGGGCTATACACATGATACTTTCTTATCATGTGTGAGATGTGTCTGAGAGATCATGAATTACATGCAAAAGCCAACCACTATTTTTTATTATTGGGGGAGGGGGAGTGGGGAAGAAAGCAAGACCTGGATGGTGTTGCCTAGAAATGTGTACACTTGTTTATTTTCAAAAGTTGGTTGAGGGCTTGCGAGGAACAGCAGGGTAATGGAATATTCATGAAGCAAATGCCCTTCACTTAGTGGAGGGCAAAGGAAAGCAGATTGCTAAACCCCTTCAAACTTCCTGTGCAAGAAGCTCACGCCACAGAATAATGAAGCCCGTGTTTGCCACTCTGCAGCGCAGTCCTAACCTGGCACCGCTTGGCTCTTTCACCTCTCTTTTTCTTTTGACTCCTCCTCCTCCTCTTTTCAGGCATGGATCCTTGTTGCTGCCCCTTTGACCACAGCTGCAGCAGCACAGACCTGCATAACCAATCACAGCCTGGCAGAAACCCTCCTGTTTTTCCCCAGAGCCAGCTGGTAAGGATGAAAAGCACTGAGCTGCTGCTGCTGCTGCTAGCGCAGTCCTCACCTGTCAATACCTGAGCACAGCGGGGGTCAGTGAGCGCCCATGACTCGCCAGCCCAAAGATGCAAGCCAGTTTTTACTTCATTTTATGGGTTGACTTTAATGAGCTTGGAGACAACTGGAAGGGAAAGTATATCACCGTTATCATGGGATATGAACAGACTTCAGGGCTCAAGCAGTCGGTCTCCTGTCATACGCAAGGTGCCAGCCATTTTCAGCCCCAACATCTTGAGAGCCAGAAAAATGCTGACCCTACCAACCCCAGCATCCCACCAGAGGCACGTGCTGCAGGAGTGGTGCTTGTTGCAACTAACAAAAGCAGGACCGGGGGTCAATGCTCTGCCTTCACAGGGGCTCGCACACCCGTGGTGGGCTCGGCGTGGCCAAGCGCGGCATGCTGCTGCGCGGGCACGCAGTCTGCGATTGTTCACCCCCGGCTGGCCAGATTGGTGTCAGCTGCCCGCGGCCCTGGGCGTCCATCCCCGGGGTCCCCGCGGACGGAGGCGGCCGGTGCACAAAACCGGGAGGCACGAAGCAGCAGGTGGCCCCCGCGGAGGCAATCAGGATCACATTCAACGGGGGAGCCGGCTCAATTTCCAGCCCGGTGTCTGCCAAGGGGCCTGGAGCTGCCTTGTTAATGCTGCAGGGAACACGTGGGACACATTGACTGCATTAATTGTCCCCACTCATTCAGCGGTGGATGAATTATAATGTTACCACTCCAGGGTAAAGCAAACACCTATCATAACAATCATGTCATTAGTGTGCAGATGCCGGCTGCTCTGCTTAACCTTTTGTATCTTTTTCTTTTCTTTTTTTTTTTTTTATGGCATGCAATAAGAATATTTTTTTATTGTTTTTCATATAATTGATTTTTAGGTTGCAAGTGTTGCTAAACGTTGAAACAAGCACAGCTGCATTGCTCAACGGCTAGGAATAGGCACACGGACTGGCAAAGCACAGATTAAAGTTCCTTTAGAGAGAAACAACGAGGCTTTAAAAGTCTATGTTTGCAGTTTGGTTTATCCTTAGCGATGTGGCTGACACATTCGTTATTCACATAGCAAGAGCTCTAAAAGGACTAATGGTCCTTAAAAATATAACAGTCTCAGAAAAAAATTCTAATTTAACTACAGCTACTGGTGACCAAGAATTATATATGCACATCCAGACAAATGGCACATTCTGGCTTGAAAATGAAACTATTTGCATCTCGGCAGAATTTTTTTTTGTTTGCTGTTATGTACATGTGCACATGTATATAGAGAGACACACACACAAGCACACACAAACACACACGCACACAGATGTGCATGTGCACACACGTCTGTATATGGACATTCCTTTTTATGTATGAAACTTTATAATAACTTATTTTTAGCATGTTTATTAATAATCTACATGTGAAAATACTATGTTAGCTTCAAGTCATGTTTACTGACACAGGCATCACAAAGCTTCTCTAAGTATTTCAACATCATTATCCCACAATTAATGATCCTGAGCTGGTGCCCTGCTTTCATTTTTCTTTATTTGAGCTCTAATCTGCATTTAGTTGGCATTCTTAAAAGGTGATGCCAAATGGTTTGGGACCTTTCTGCTGCATGTTCCTAAAGCACCCAAGTGCTCTTTCAGATGTTACCTGTAATCCCTTGCCTTGTGCTATTTGCTCTCACCAGCCCTCGTATGTGTCGTTGGCAATTGCTCATCTGAACACTCCAGAAAGCAGAACTGGCTGGTTGTGAAAGTGGTTTGCATGCTTTGGTTCTTGGCTCTGACTCTACACTGATGTTTCTTAAAACATACATATCTTTTATGCTTCCGGAGACCATTGCTGAAGCCAGCGGCCTTGTGTCACTTTTTGTTAAAACTACTGGTACATATTGCATCACCATATAGAAAGAGGTTGACTGTCAATTCATGTTCCATATGTGAACTTCAGCATGCATTCATTGTGGAGGTGGAAAGCAGACATTCCCCCATCTCCCCTCTGACTTCTCCCACTGTTTCTTCCTGCTCCCTTTGCTAGGAAATGAACAGAGATCCCAGACATTTACCAGTCAAATGCTTGACTACCTCCTGCAAATAAGCTCAGCAGGTTCAACGTGGTGCAAAGCCAAGCTTGCAAACAAATCTTTGAGCATTTTGCACCTAAAAGCATGGTGCAAGAGGTGGGAGATGTGCATGGAGGGTGCCGGCAGACTGTTTGTAGTTATACATATGTAGAGTTGCGTTATTCAATGTTTGATGCCATTATTGCGAGTTGGGCTTAGAATGAGATCTAATGGTAGGCACAGTGTCATACAGCGAGAACAGGGGAGGAATGACATACTAAATACATGTAAATCTATAGCAAGATTAAGTGTGTGGTAGGATGAGGTTAAGGATGAGGTTAGAGTTTTATGGTTATTGTTTTGGTGATTTTTAAAATCATTAGATGCCTTTGACTAATTTTGTGTAGGTGCTTGCGGTTTGTGAAATGAAGAAGCCATTTAAAGTGGTTTAGTCACATTTCAGCCTTAAACAAGTATTTAATTTTTACATATGCATGTAAAACCGTGTTGTTTATTGGTATTTCCACTGAAAATT
Source organism: Gallinula chloropus (assembly GCF_964237585.1). Taxonomy (NCBI): domain Eukaryota; kingdom Metazoa; phylum Chordata; class Aves; order Gruiformes; family Rallidae; genus Gallinula; species Gallinula chloropus. Next base: position 140,320,739 of record NC_140085.1, on the reverse strand, counting down.
ACTGTGATTCAGCTCTTTTGGATGCATTTCAAAGGTGTAAAGTGAATTTATGTTCCATAATGAGTAGAAGGTGTGTTTCCCTGAAATTAAAGAAGTTGTTTTTTATTATGATGGTGGATTCATCTGAGATTATAATACCGTTTTCCAGTATGCTATGGTTCTATAAAACCAGAATACAATCTTATATAGCTCTTATAATACTATATACAAATGCATTAAACAGTATAATCTTTTTTACGTACATGCCCCTTAGACTGTTTGTGAACGGGAGAAATCTTCCCTCAGACTTTAATTTGTTTTATGTGTGCAAGTACACACTGTCAGACTAAAAACCCTACAGTTTCTGAAAAGTGTTTTTATGAACAAAATAAAAACCTGCAATCATATCCTGTTTGATCATTCCCCTTCCCCCCCCCCCCCCCAATAATATTTATGGTATGTTTTTTCAAGCACACAGATTTGGCTGATCAAAACCAAACAATGTTATTCAGTGGCAGTTGGGTGTCTGCGCATTTATTTTTGGCCACAAGTAGCCTAGGCTAGAATCAGCTTTATCCAGACGGGGTTTTTTGTCCCCAGTCTCCAGAAAAATTACCGTAAAAATGAACCCATATGAAAATGAGCTCTTGTATGTAAAATATTTTCCCACACATTGCCGCTGCTGAATGTTTTTACTTAGCTTGCTGGAAATGGTATGTCTGCACAAATAATGAATGTGGGCTGCCGTCACATCCATTCTCACATTTTCCTATTTGAAAAATATGGGTACAGTATGGACATGCTATCGATTGGGAAATAAGTCCTGTCTTTTTGATTACAAAATCTTCTACCTGCAAATTAGTGAAATGTTCGCTGATAATTTGACCCACTGCAATGCACTGAAGTTTGATTACTGGCTCTTAAACCTATAAGTATGTGTGTTATTTGCTAGCATATGTGAACATATTTATAAACATTAAAGCAGCATATTTTGGATTGTATATAGGGACATAATAATACTTAATAGATAGTTGGACACATTTATCATTTCTCATATATTTCTGCTAATCCCTGGATGATAATGACAAATAAAAATCTAACCTAAAGAAGATTTGTGTTGGAGTTTGGTATAAGTACTGCTATAAGAATATTATTCAGAGAGGAAAACCACTTACAGGGAGAAGTTCACAAGTAAATAAGCTTATAAACTTAAATGCTGATTTATACCAGCTGAGGTCCTGCTATCTTTTCCTTAATAGTCATGGATTGTTTTATACCCAAATAACTGGATAATTAAAATAGCTTATAGTTCCCCATATAATATCTATTATTATATTAACAACAACTGCTGCAATGGTTTAAGAAACATTAAATTAAATTCAGGGCTGTTTTCTTAAGCCCTTCATAAATATTTTAAAAGTTAATTAGGAGACTACAGGTATGAATAGAGCAAGATTTATTCATAATTAAAAATCAGATATCACATGTCACCTCTTCTGATAGAGAAAAACCTTTAATTGCTTGTAATTAGGCAATTGTCCCTATAGTTTGCTAAGGCGGATTGAATTGGAATGAACTTGCTAGAAAGACATATTCATGGTAATAAGTGAAGTTTCCTGCCTTTTCTTTGTTCGGTTGCTTCTTTTTTTTTTTTCACATGTTGGTACCAAATACGGCAGAAATAGTAAAATATGCATATCTTACTGATACATTAAATCACAGGAAATACCTTTCTGTATAATTTGGCATCTGACCTTTATCTAATGCCTCGTAACTTTTCATGCCAATTATTTTGTCTTCCTTTACCAAAACGTGAACAAAAAACTGTGCTCATGAATGACAATATATTCATTCAGTAGACCTATGATATATTTTTCCAATGCTGTAATTAGCATTCCACTTTTTACAATGTGGAAATGAAGCAAAGAAAAATAGATTTTCCAGAGCCCAAATTCTTGGGGGAAAATTACCGATCAAAACAAATACCAGACACATGGTTGCTCAGGTATCTGACCCTAAAGTATTGTGCATGATATACATGCATGGTCTAGAGCAGCTCCCAAAAGGTAGGATGTTGGCTAAAATTTTAAAATCTGCCTATTCTAAGGAAGGTATTTACATATAAGCATCTTAATATAAATGGGTTAATTTCCTGCAATATAAGTAACTATGTATTCTGCCAAACTTAGTAAGGACTACATGTGCTGTTGGATAGTTAAGACAGTTATAGCAGAGTTTCTACATCCTGTAAAGACTTGCACATGTGCTTTACCTGGCATACTCACTGCCTTTGAAGTCCCAGGAACTTCGTACAGTGTGCTAAACTAAGTCTGCAGAAGTTATTGCTTTGTTCAAGCCAAAGATCTGATTTGAATAACCTTCCTCTTATACTTACAAGTGCCTTTCTAATCAATATGATCTTTTATTTTGCTTAGAAATTCCCAACTACAAGTCTAATTGGACTTGATACACCCTGTATAATCAGGCATGTAACTCCCAGCTCACAGCCCTGCTGAGCCGTGTCCTTCCTGGACTTAGCCATGGTTTGCCAAATGCTGGTTCTCACAAAATATCTGCACTAGACTTGTGCCTGCTCCCTCAAAACCAGGTAATAAAACAAAGTATTTATTATTTAGAACGAAAACATTTCAAGGTCATATGCCTCAGTCAATCATATTTTTCTGCTCAGCTTCAAGTTGGTCATTGAACCAATTTGGATGGAGTCCCTTCCTTCCTTCCTTCCTTCCTTCCTTCCTTCCTTCCTTCCTTCCTTCCTTCCTTCCTTCCTTCCTTCCTTCCTTCCTTCCTTCCTTCCTTCCTTCCTTCCTTCCTTCCTTCCTTCCTTCCTTCCTTCCTTCCTTCCTTCCTTCCTTCCTTCCTTCCTTCCTTCCTTCCTGCCTTCCTGCCTTCCTGCCTTCCTGCCTTCCTGCCTTCCTGCCTTCCTGCCTTCCTTCCTGCCTTCCTTCTCATATATCTATCTACTTAGAAAAACATACACACACATATATATATTTATACAGCTTCTAGATAACGATCCTTTCTTTTGCTCTTCCTAATTACTCTTAACCTGTTTACTTTCAATAGACCTCCAGGATCATCTAGGGTATTGGCAGTGCTCTTGATTTGTCTTCCATACTTTTTTCTGTTATTTGTTGTTTATTTTTTTCCCTTTGTTCTTTGTAGCTCTTGTGACTTTGATTCTTTAGTAATACAGATCTTTACCATTTGTTATTTAACATTGGCAAAGGCTTCGAAATTCAGCCAGACTTCATGTCCACTGCATATGGTTGCTAGCAGCGTGAAAGGACCATACTGAATGTCATCAGTTATTTATAGTCCTGTGTTTTTAAGCCTCTGTTCCTTTAACTCTGGAGACAGGACTCTTGAAGCCTGAAGCTCACCTCTCTGTATTAACAGTGTGTGCTGCAATGTCCTTGCCTTCATTTGTCATGTTGCTTTCCAGCTGGCATTTCTTATCACCCTTCGGCAATACAGGAATACTAAAAATTCTGTTAAGGGGCAGTTGCTAAATGGCAGTGTGGCTTCCAACTGTGGCTTTCCAAAGTTGTTGTGAAAATCACTACATCTCAGTTATTCGTATCTGTTAAGGGTATGCCTCAGAAACAAACACATTAACAGGTTAATTTTTAAGGTTTTCCAGCCACATTCCTTACTTCCTAAAGCCCAGTCTTGGAGTTCCTTACCATTGGCCTGAGCAGAACCAGAGATGCTTAAGCAGAGATTCCAGGATAATGTATGTTAACTGTTAAGATACTTGTGGTATATAACAAATTACTTTGTCTTCGCGACAAGTTCTCTTTTATGCATTGGATATGTCTCAGCCTAATTTTAGCCATCTAACAGAGGGGCATCCAGTTTCAAGCAGTCATGTAGGCTCCAGCTGTAGTCACTGCCAGTAGAGGCACACATATGTTTGAATTTGGAGGCAATTCATTCCACCTATTTTAGATGCTTATTTTGCAGACCAATTGCCCTCTACAGGTTTATTGCTCTGTGCAATGACATAGGATCATCAACTTAGAGTGGGTGCTCAATTTTTGTATGGCAAACAGTAAGTAAAATTAATCCAATTTTGGTTTTGTTGCATTTGTAGAACTGAAAGAATTTTATTGACAGCCTATTAGAATTTTTTTTACAACATATTTGCCTGCCCTAAACTGAAGTACAGGGTCAGCTTCTGTGTTTCTCATTACACTTATTGCAGGCAAAAATCTGATTTTCATGTCCACAGCTAAAATTAAGATTCTTAATTAGTCCTTCTTGTAAGTATTTAAAATTTCAATATAGGAAGTTACCCTCTCAAGATAATAGAAACATCTAGTCTAACACCCCTGCCAGAGCAGGATCACTGGATCACCTAGATTAGGTCACATAGGAACGCGTCCAGTCAGGGTTTGAATGTTTCCAAAGAAGGAGACTACACAAGCTCTCTAGACAGCCTGTTCCAGTGTAACCGAATGTGTAGAAGAGTTTTCTTATGTTCACATGGAACCTCCTGTGCTCCAGCTTGCACTCATTGCCCCTTGCCCTATCATTGGAAATCACTGAGAAGAGCCCAGTTCCATTTACCTGACAGTCACCCTTTACATATTTAAAGACATTAACGAGGTCATCCCTCAGTCTTCTCTTCTTCAAGATAAAGAGACCCAGCTCCTTCAGCCTTTCCTCATACAGAAAGTTCCTCTCCCTTAATTATCTTGGTGGCCCTGCACTGGACTCTTTCAAGGAGTTCTATGGCCTTCATGAACTGAGGGGCCCAGAACTGGACACGATATTCCACGTGTGGTCTGACCAGGGCAGAGTAGGGGGGGAGAAGGACCTCTCTTGACCTAATAACCACACCCCTTCTAATATACCCCAGAATGCCATTAGCCTTCTTGACCACAAGGGCCCATTGCTGGCTCACGGTCATCCTGCTGTCCACCAGAACCTGATTTTATAAATGCACACAAACACATATTCTTAAGCAAATACATGGAGATACACAGAGTCATAGCCCAGTTCTGCAGATAGTGTTGTCAGTTAAATATATGTGTACATGGCATGAGTAAAGGCAAATGTGCAGACAGCCTAGTGAAAAGAAAAAAGTCCATGAAGCCATTAAACTTTATAGACCAAATATTAGTTTGCCTTCAATCAAAGAATACCATTGTTGGTCTTCCAACTGAGTCTAATATTCTCTATTTCACAAGATATTACAATCAGTCCTAAAACACATGTAAAGAGTTAGTCTGGTCATGAATAAGTTTCCAGTGGTTTATGAACATCAAGATTTGTGAACGGTCAGGCATTAAACCTTTAAAAACATTTAAAGGAGTCTGACAAGAACCTGTGGACTAATATACGATTTACACATGTTATATAGGACATCTTCACTCCATTGTGCCCTAAGCAGTGTGGTGGCAATAATGAAAACTGTAAAAGAACTTTATTTAAGAGAAAGGAAAGACAAAAGGTCTGTTTTGAATGGAAAGTTCTCATTCTGAAACCCTGAGCCCATTTTTCCTGTCAGATAGGAATCATGACTGGTTGCGTTACGGTTAATGCCATGTAGCATTCTAAGGGATTTAGACTAAAGTTGAGATGACCTTGGCAAACAAGTTTAAAAACGTTCCCTTCAGCACTACAGTAACCCAGCACCTGGAGTGTGTTGGGCCTTTTGCGCTCAGGAACATCCTAAAGGGTGGTTACAGTGTGCTTTGTCATTTAAACTCACCCAGGGACTAGAGTCACAGGCTGTGCCCTGGTGACAAGTCTGCTTTCCGTGTAAGGGTGGTGAACAAAGGCAAACCTCTCAGAGCAGCAAAGGAGCAGCCTCAGACACTCTATTTCTCAGCTGTCTGCATAAAGCCAATCACAGCTGACGGCACAGTCAGTACAGAAGCTTTGGTAGGAAAATCAGTGGCTCAGAGGAGAGCTCCAAATCCCAGCCAAAAGATGAGGTCCCAAGAGGCTTTCTGGTCACAGGACATTGTGCAACAGGTCCTCCCTGTGCGACCTATACTCTGCTGGATATCTCCTGAACTTCGTGTAAATCATCTGTTGTACACAGGCAGTAAGAGAAAGTATGTGTACACACAAACCAATTTGTGAAAGGGAGCTGCTAGGACTATGCACTCACACCTTTCTCCCAAAATGTACCTCTGCAGCAGTAAACTATTTGAGGTTTAGTGCTCTTGGAGTCTAATGAAGCTGCTGAGATTCCAGACAAGGCAGATGTATTTTTAGTACTCCCTTAACTTCATAAATACCTGACCCACACATTTTGCATCTGGTTTCTTGAGGTATTTCAATACTTACCTAAATTCGAAGAATATAGTTTCAGTGTTATTTCATTATAAATATATATACAAATAGATATTGACATATATTTACTGTGTAAACCCCCCGCACCCCCACCACCATACATATATTGTCTTTATGCACAATATTCATAAATCAAACTGGAGTGAAAATCCTCATCTTTGAGGAAGAGGAAGGCGTTGTCTTTTGGGATTCCATTGTCACAACATTTTGACTTTCATTCTAAATTTAAACAGGATTTTAATAGATTTCAGTTCAAAAGAAGTAATGATTTTTTTCAATGCCCATATGATACACTCTTTTTCTTTATATGAGATGTAGTCTGCTTAATGAGCAGATTTCTACCCACCATATCTCTTTCATTAATAGAAATACATCAAATAACACAGGGATACCCATGCAGTATTTGTTTTTCTTTGTCCCCAGCAGAAGTGAGCAATAACTTTGCATGGTGTTTTTAAACAAGGCCAAAACCACAGTGTGAGTCTGTAAGCCACAGTTCTGTATTTTAGGTATGAAAGGGTAAACCAGTTTTCAAGGAATCTCTGCAATCTGTCGGACAGTATAAAAGAGACAGTGATAGTAATTAGCCTTTTAAAATAACTCTTCGTATCCTTAAGCACATTATGGAAATTTATAGTACACATCAGATGTCAGTCTCTTTGTGTGTGCAGGGGGGGATGTGCATGTACGTGCATGTATGGGTATGTGAGAGAGTGAAAGAGAGGTTTCCAGCCATCTTTGCATGACTGGGTTTGTAGCTGAACTGAAATGATGAAGCAATTTGTAGCGGTGTCAGTAACTCCTTGGGGGATGCTCACTGAACGCATGTCATCAGGTGCCATGCAATTTTCTGGGCTTGTTGCTCACTCTGTGACACCAGTTCATGATATGTTCTTAAAGATTATAACATTCTGCTCCTTAGTTTTAGAGGTATTAATGTTTGGTTAATCTTAATGAATCCCAAATATTCCACCACTCCCATCCTACCACTCGCTGCTCAGCAACCAAAAATCCCTTTTTGCTCTTTGCCAGACTGGCCTTACTGATTTATTGCCATGATTATATTAATCACTAACATGTACCAGAGGAGATTAAGGTGGTGGGCCAAGGGTCATTACCATTAAAAAGAAAAAATAGTATGAGACTAGGTGATTGTCTTCCAATTTGAACTACTACATGCACAGACTTACTGTGCATCTGGCAGCTGGTTGTCTAGTACCTTTGGACACCTGGACATTTGGTAGTTACTATCCAGGAAGTGAGCTTCGCAGAAAGATCTGGGGGGGTCCTGGTGGATAAGTCAAACGTGAGCCAGCAATTTCTCCTCACAACAAACCTGGGCTGCGTTAGCTATTTTCATGACTTGCCACAGGTGATAGAAATGTTCCTTCTCCTCTATCTGGCACTTGTGAAATTCTGTGCCCAGTTTTGAGCTTTCCAGTATGCATAAGAAGTCCCATGAGTGGCTACCAAGCTGGTTAGGGGCTGGAGGACATACCATATGAGGGATAGGTGGGTCTTTTCATCCCAGGGGATCTAATTGCTGTCCACAGCTACCTAACAAGACAGAAGACAGAGCCAAACTCTTCCCAGAAATGTGCAGGGATAGGACAAGAGCCAACAGACACTGCTTGAAAATCATCATCAACCATGAGGTTGGTCAAACACTAGAAGAGGCTGCCCACAGAGGCTGTGGGATCAACGTCCTTGGTGTTCAAGATTAAACTTGACATATCCCTGTAGAACCTAATCTGAATAGACCTCCCCTGAGTGGAAGTTAGGTCCAGACAGATCTTGAAGTCCCTTCCAACCTACATGGTTGTGTCATGGTCATGGCCTGATTCAGTAAGTGAGTTCCTTCTTCCCTTTGTCCCCCACATGCAGTTCCATGCAATATCCTTCAGTTGAGAAAATGAGACTAACATGTGGCAGAAGTAGCTATGGACTGGGAGTTAGGCTATACTTTAAATTCTCACGAGCAGCGTGGAATGCAGGTCTCCTGTGTCTTATAAGGCATTTTAACTGCTGTACTCTTGGATAAAAGGAGGGAACCGTCTCCCTCCTTCTGGCATCTGACTCTCTGCTTCATTTGCTTTTATATTCAGTGCCTTTAAATGAAGTGTTCTGTTCTTGATTGACCCAAACACTTTTTTCTTTAGTTTCATTTCTTCAAGAAGAAACAAAACCTGATGAATTTAGTTCAGGTTGAGCCAACTTTAAAAAAATAAATGCTTTGGTTTGGCAGTTGTGTGTGAGTGATTCTCACTGCCCTTAAGAAGGAATAGAAAGTTAAGTGGCTTCCTTCCCAATCTATGGGCCAAGACAGTGGCCAGGAAGGATTGCTTTACAGCTTTAGACTCCAGCCCAGGGGCTGAATTTCATTCCAGTTAATCTTCTGCTTCATACTCACATTACATCCAATCTTTACAATCTTTTTTATAGAGACAAAACCATGCAAAAATATTTAAACAGATTAATGTACAAATCACCATTCACACCCTGCTTAACACTTAAATAGCAATCTTCCTCTTTTGATTGTTTCACACAATAAAAATAACAAATTGAGAGTAATGCTAAGTGCATTCCAGACTTCTAGATGTTGTTGTTCCTAAGTTTTCCAAGAACAGTCTAGAAAATTCTAACTATGTTTTTTCCTGTGTAAAATTATAGAAATGTCAGTTCCAACATAAATATACATCGGTTTTTAAAGGGCAACAACCAGCACTCTTTCCTCCAACTTGCTTCTACACAAATTGTTTTTTGTTACAGGTGAGCCTCTAGGAGAAGGACCTGTAAAGTGGCCAGTTATTATTATCATTAATGCTACTATTGTTATTATTGATGGTTTAGGTTTTAAAATAAAGAAGAATTAGAAGCCTAATTAAAACAGTGGAAAAAGTGTGCTCAGGTGGGAACTGAAGAGCATCTGTTTCCTGTGGCCTCAGCTACCACAGATGAAAGCCAAGCTCCTCCACGTTCCATTTCTGACAGTTCAAGATCATTGATTTTAATTTTAAAAGAGATGTAGCAACGACACAGTAAGCTGAACACCTTTTGGGGAACACATCAAATAAATGTATATGAGAGTATGTGCCTTCTCTCCCTTAATTCAAGTATTGGGCCTTAGGTACACCTTCACTGCTTCTAAACCGAGCTTTGAACCTGGTAGAGTGAGACCTAACCTAGCAGTAGCAGGGATTAGAAAGCCATAAAGCCTGGCACTGTAAGAGTCTGGTTTGATGTAGCACAAACCACACAACGGCTGAGGAAGGTACAGGTAGCATGGGGAGTGACCGAGTTGTGATCACACTGTTATGTCTTGACACAGTACCAAGATATCATGAGATACCTGCATACAAAACTACCTAGAGCTTCTTGGCAGGTCCTTGATGCATGGGATTTAGTTCAGGCTTCAGTACTGCCAACTGAAGCAAACCTTCTGACAAAGCTGTTTGCAATAGCAATGGAAATGCAGTCTCCATGTGCTGAGGGAACAGTTTTCAAACACTTCCATTCCTAAGACTGCCAATATCTCCTTGGAAGGTAACCCACTTCTCATCAGCTTCCAGAACTGTAAAAGGCAAATAAAGATACTTATCTACCTTGCAAGAGTTTTTGACATCTGCATGTGTAAAGATTTTCCTAAGTGTGTGAGGGGGTTACATTGCATAAATGCTGTCTTTTATGGCCACAGAAGGACATTTGACTACTCTGGTAGATATTACGTTGATGAACTAGAACTAACTTTAAAAATAACTAAGCAGGAAAAAAACCTTGACAAAACAAAACAAAACAAAACCCACCAAAAATCCAACCAACAACAACCTTTCCTTTTATTTATTCATTTTATGTTAAGAATTTATGTTGCTATAATAAATTGCCCCCACTTTCTTCCAGGAAAAAGCCACTTGAACCTTCACACTTCATGGATCATGAGAGCCATTTTGATTGGAATAATTTTTGTAGAACTTTTCCCAGTGATGTCATAAGCTTTCTTTTGTTCTGTTTCTTCTAAGGATGCTATAATTGTGTGGACCTTCCATGGGAAACTGTTGTGTACTTTCCCATTCCTGCCACATACCAGACTTGTGAGCATAAGCAAAATATGTTGGTGTTTCATTGCATCAGTTCACACCATTACAAAGACTTCATCAGTAATGCAAGACTTTAAATAATATGAAATATTTCATTTATAATTACAGGTATTAAACGTATTTTTCTAAATGTTGAGTTTATGGTGATTAATTATTTAGCAGTTGCATGAAGTCTGGATATTTATAGAGAACGGGTTTAACCTATAAATGTGCTGAACACTGTGCTGAAAATATAATCAGTGTTTGAAAAACAGGAAAGATCTAGCTGGACAGCACTTTTGTATGTGCTTGACTTTAAGTACATAAGCCTGTACTTCTGTGCTCGGCCAGGATGGGATCCTGGTGCTCAGCACCTTGCTAGATCAAGACTTCAAGAAGCACAGATTACCATTAATCCCTTCCTGCCAGGAAGGACGTCATATCCCAGCTGCGGCCATGCAGCGTGCTCTGTGGGGCCAGACCTGGTCTGCTAAACAACTTCAGGCTGTGAAGATACTTGGCTGAGCAACAGAAAGCTCCCACCTGCTTTTCTTCATGAACGTAACATACTTTGGTGCTGATACTCTGGCTCCAGGGCTTCTTGCAGCTCCTCTACCCATCTTTGCATTGTCTTGATGGGGGTAAAGTAGGAAGCAGGCTCAGCTTGAGCTGTAGCCCTCTGCAGTCCAGGCTGGAGGAGGGTCGGCTGCCAATCACCCGTCTCTTTAAGCTACACTGCCCTTGTTCAATAGAGGTAATGGGTCCAGTGGGCAAGTAATAGGTCCAGTGGGTCTATTACACATTTTTATTGAAAAGCAAAATAAATAGCCCTGTAAAACTCACACACTGCCCCAGGGCTGCAATAATTTATGCACCTTCTTACACCTTTTTCCTTCTTTTTGCTTTTTTGGAGTTGCTTGAGTGAACTTTTCCAGCAGGGCAGGTAAGAGGTTTTGTAAATTCATCACCAATTGTTTAAGAAAGGCAGTATTTGAAAATGCTGCATGTTGTTATGCTGGGATCTGTGGCAGGCCTTTACTACTTGATTATACACATGTGTAGTACCAAAGAAGATCGCATTTTACTCAGTCAAGCTTGTTTAATAGAAAAGGCATAAAAATCAAAGTATGTATACTATCAGGTTTGCTTTCCAGAGAGAATGTGTTTTTCCACAAAACTAAGGAAAGGGTAATTTACCACTCAAACAATCTGGGAAAAAGGAGAACATTCTTTCCTAAACAGCAACAATTATGCATTTGGCAAGCAGTAGTAAAAGCAATTGTGCTTCCTTTCCCTTTACATAGCCCATAGTAAATCTGTACCTGGGACTGATTAGAGAACAACTGGAGAGGTGCTGCTTTTCTTTTCAAGGTCTACCAATGAACTTTTCTTTGTTTTGTTTTGTTCTGAACATGTTTTGCCAGTGGAGTTAAGATTGTCCCACCTTCTTTGCGGTTGGCCCTATTTGTTCTTCATTCACAGAAATACTGATTTTGTATGACTGGGGGAGAGAAGAAACCCAAATAATGTTGGGGAAAGTCAGGATGATGAATCAAAGGACATCATCCTGATAGAAATCCTTTGAGACCTGTAGAACTCTCTACTTTCTTGAGTATCACAACAGCAGTAATTTGAATTCTGTTTATTTATTTCTACTCTGGTCCAGATGGTGCAATGGGCTATAAAAACGACGCACCTTTAAACCTTAAAACCAACACTGGACAAAAGTAAGGTTAAGTGTAGCTCTTTTGCACCAGACCTAATGAATCTCTGGTCTACTGCGCGATCTCTGAAATTTGTTCCTTTGTAAGAACATGGGTACATTAAGCACATTTGGACAAACCCGCTTTTGCAGAGAGGGAAGAAATATTAACCTCTATTTGTTCAAGGCATATGCCCAAGAGCAAGAGAACAGATATATTTTCTACAACTCTTTGTTGACTTTTATCACTATTGTTAGCAATTTGGATAGTCTCATTACCAGGTGGCTTTTGTGTAGGATGATTCTATCTAAAGCAGCTGTTATTCCTTTTTTTTTTTTAACATGTGAGACCAAAACAAGAGGGAAAAAAAAATCAATGTAAAATAAATAAAAAACCCTTCCTAAATTCAATAGAACACTTTAGGCAGAGCACTTGAGACAGATGTTGAGGAAAAAGGAAAACACAATCTCTTTATGATTTACACCTTCCCCTCTCACAAAATTGTCATTAACACCTAAAATTTGGGAGACAATAATAATTATTTCAGACTGCAAAACAGGGAATAAAAGTTTATGGAAAAGCTCCTGGTAGGATTAGTGCTCAGCTGGAAACTGAAACTACCACATAGACAATACCACAGCATTACATGGATGAGTAAGGCACCCATGAGGAAACAAAACAGGTATCCAGCCCATGGGAAATAGAAGCAGAGCCCTGGGACTGCATCAGGTTAGGTTGTCTTACGGGCTGTAGTTGGCTTCTGTTTATGTGGAAATGGTTTAGAATATGCATCTAATGGCAGAGGTAAGAAAAGTTGGCTATTTAAAGAGACAGTGTTAAAAGCTAATTACTTGAGGTTAAACCAGGAGACAAAAATTAATAAACTTTTCCTTAAGGTGTTATTTTTCTAAAGGGCTTCCTCTTCATATTTAATGTTGTGCTTGTGAAAGCCACTAAGCCAAGAGTCCTGGAAGTTGACATGTCTCTATCTGCAGAGCAGTGAGAGGGTGACTTAACGATCTGGCTTCCTTACCAGCACCAGTCTGAAAAAGCTGCCTTGAGTGATGCAAAAGGGTACAGATTATTTTCAGCAGTCCTGAATTCTACCCAAGGTCCCTTTTCCTAATGTTTCTTCTAGGCAAGACCTTTGTTTGGGGGTAATCTCTGTCTTTTTAAATGATCAAAACCCTCAAAAGCACCTTTATCCATTGGCAGGAAAAACAGTGGAGCTTGGTAGAATTCATGTGGCATAAATCCATCCCTGTATCCCTACACTCATTCAGCCCAGGGAGTCCTGATGGAGACAGAGGTTCAATGTCAGTGTTTGTCTGCTAGGACTGGATTGTATTGTCAGTGCATTAATGCCCGAGCACAGACTAAGAAATCTGATTATCTGTTGTGATTCTTTACAGGTCCGATTTCCTTCCGTATGGAATAGTGACTGTGCACCACTATTCAGGAACGGTAGTGAGGTTTAAGCGATAGCAGTGCTATAGACAGGTAGAAGGAAGTCCCCTAAGAACAGAGGACTTACAGATGGACTGGAAATTTTCAGGTCTAATGTCTGGATTTAATTTAATTTTTATGCTGTTGTTAGAGACAGCCTGGAGTTTCTGTAAAGAATGAGCAAAGATACTGTCCTTTTACACTCCCAGGAGTGTAATCTTAAAAATCTCTTGTCTGTTTTTCCAGTGGCTACAGCTTCCCATCATATTGTGTTACCCTGTATAGTGAGGACATCTGCGGGGGGATTCAACCCTCTGGCTCCAAGTGAAATTGGTACTGGTTGTCTCTCACCTTCCACTCTTAAAAACACTTGACAATTTGACATTCTCACTGCTAAGTGGAACTGACAGAGGCTCATCAAGAATAGGACATTGTTATCAGCCCTGGCAGAAATCATACCAACAGCCTTATGCGAAGTGATGACTTGCATTTACTTCCAGCAGGATGAATGCAATTGGGTGTCAAGTGTTCTCAGTGTATGACTAGGGAACAGTGAGGAAGTTACTTAAAGAACTTGTGTTCTTCATGCTTCCATCTCAGTCATCTTGGAAGTAGATTGCAAATTGTTTAAACCTTAAAATGCTGCAGAATAAATGTATCATTATTATACTGTAGTTTGATATGGCTTAGAAAAAACCTTAATATTCTCCAATGATTGTTTTCAGATGTTGGTCTTTATCAGGCCCAAAATGCTGGGCAAAAGATGAAGGCAAATTGTTAGTACCATTCTGCTTGCCAATAATTCATTCTTCCTTTCTTCTTCCTTTTTCCTTTTTCTTCCTTTCTTTTTTCCTTTTTTTTTTTTTTTTGGAACATGGTTGTATTAATGAGACTGGTTGCGCAACGCACACTGCACTGACCTTTCCTGTCTAGGACAGGCATACAAATCCTGCTTTTGCTAGAGTGATGGAAAGCAATTTGGATCTGAAGGCTGTAAAAGGCAAAGCTGAAATGAATTCTGACAAGTTGTAGCTGAATTCTTCTTGCAGAGAAACAGCCATTCCTTCCCCCTTACCCCTGCCGCCTGGCTCTTTTTAAATGGTCCAGAATTGGCTGTTTAATATCTGAGAGCTCCAGAGCCTGAAACTGTCGGGAATGGAAGGGTTTTATTGATGCCAGCTGAAGGTGCACTCATCAGGTGAACAGAGGTGTGTTGACAGCCCTTGGGTGTGTGAGTGAGTGACATTCAAGTCCCGTATCCAACAATGACCTTGGAGAAAAGCGTATGAAGAAATTAACAGAAGAATTTCAAAAGGGTTAGGTTTCAATCCCTGTCGTCTTATTTCATGATACTCACTTAATAAATAAAGAGATAGATTAAATATTTGCCTCTCACTGCCCTGTCACTGTGCTGTTGACGAAAATGAGTAATGTGACATCTGACTAAAAATGCTCAATGAAAGTGGGGCCCACTGTACTTAAAAGGAATCATTATTGCACTGCATAAAATAAAATGCTGTAAAAACCTTAACTTAGGTAGCGAAGGATTTACCTCTTCCTCTTTGCTAGCAGGAGGTTTTGTTGTTGCTGCTTTTAACTCCTCATTTACAATACATTTCTCAAATAAGGGTAGATTAAAGGACATCTCAGTAAGAGAAAAACAAGAGCCAAAAAGAGTTTTCTAAGAAAGAAGCCACCTACTTGTATTTTGGTTTTTTTTTCTTGAATATGGAAACAGCAGCTAAGGCCATGGGTAAGGAAGAAGGAATGAGGCCTCCAGGTTTGTCTTTTGTCATGGCTGTAAGTCCCATTGTAGCCCACTGGGCTGGGGATCTGCACTGGCCAGCTCTAGGTCCTAGGAGATTCAGAAATGCAAAACCAGTAGGTTCTTCTTCATTTCCTTGGCTTCCACTGGGAGAAGCTTGAGCTACCCAAGCCCAAATAAACAGCTGAGGGAACACCTAACTGTTACCTCCATTATCCATTATTTTCCCTTGTTTTTAGCTGCCTGGTGCTATAGGAAACACCTGCACGGGGCTCTGGTCTCTTTCTACCCAGCTGACTTTTTTCAGCCGTGCACTGGCTTGGGGTCAGCCCTCACAAGCAGGTGTTTTCCCTCAGAATAGCTTTCTTGTCTGAACCCGAGTGGATCACAAGGGCCGAACTTCACTGCCGGAGGTCATGGGTCAAACACGGCAGCACGGGGTCCCCCGGGTACTGCGCTTACCAGGTGTTTAATATTATCAGAGGTTATTTGCTGAAACCGTGATAGAGTGTTCTCAGCGATTCAAAATAAATTTAACGAGAACAGTTTTAAAAGCCCCCACATTAGAGGATGTCTGTTCAATGGACAGAGAGGTTAAAGTTAATTCGATCAGGCATGTGTACTTTCTCCAAAAAGGAACATATGCACTCAGCGGCTTGGCCCCATTTGTTGCAATTTTGGGTCTCATTTCCATTTGCAAGAAAGATAACTACTTGCATATGGAAGCAATAAATAAGAGAAGTCATTAAAATTTCTCTAATTTGGGGGTGGTGGTGGGGGGAAGTTTTAACAAAGTAATATCTTTGCCAGGGCAGACAGAAATGTAAATTAGAGATTGGAAGGAAACCTATTAAAGGAATTGCTGTGTTACTAGTCTTTTTTAATCTAATGAATTTATGAATTGCCACTTGTTAGGTCACAGACTTTGTTAATTTCCTATGTGTTTAGTTAAGCAGAGAAAGTGTGGGGCAGGAGGAGGGAGGGGTGAAAGGAAAACGCTTGTGAACAATGAACCTGAGCAAATATTTTTGTACAATGTGTTAAGGTTATTAGGTTCCGAATTTTTTTAATAAAAACAGCCACATTTAGAAAATCTGAGAAAGATTGGCCTGCACATCTACTAAGCAGGACGATAAAAATTTCTAAAACTTTTCCTGTGTTTATTTTTTCACTTTCAAAAACTTTCAGCTTTTGAAGGGTTAAAAGCTCATGACATTTACTGAATAATCTTATTAAAAACAAGAAAAATTTTAAGAAAACATTGTCAGCTTATGGTGCCAATTTAGTAGTCGCATGTTCATGGGCAACACTGTCAGAAATTACAGCTAATCTGATGCCTCTTGGGCTTTCTTTGGTCAAAAGCCCAAAGAAGAATTTTCATTCCCTCTTCTCCTGTGGATTGCAGAAGCTAGAAAACAATGTGACACCTTGGGTCCCCTTTTATTACAGGTGCTCTGGGCAATAGATGGCATTTTGCAATCCTGTGGTATCAAATGCACTTGTCATACTTCTATCATTCAGTGCAGGTCTTCCCATGGCACCCTGTCCTGACACACAAAAGGTGAACTAGTGATCCAGTTCAGCGGATTTTTGAAGCTCATGACAGAGACAGCAACGCGAAGAACTACATCAGTGTTTCTCCCTATACATTCAGCCTCATCTCATCCCAGCTAGGCAGATGAGTGAGCAGCCTGCAGAACCTGCCCATACAGACCCTGGGCACCTGCAATTTCTTTCATTTGTGGAGGCAACCAGATATTGAAAATAATTTCTGAATGGGCTGGATTCTTAGTGGTTAATGCAAAATGTTCAAGTAGCAACCTGTTGGGGTACCAAGTGGCTGTTTTCCCATCTTTGGGGATTGAGGGAATTAACTGTAACAGTATCCTCTCCACACGGACCAGCAAGTATAGACTGAAAAATAAGTTTTATGCATACATATGCATGCACAAGCACACAGACACACTCAGAAATTCAACCAAACCTTGATGAGTTTTGATAAGCTCCCTGCTGCACTTTGCTGCAGTGTAAATCTGTGCTCCTGTGTGATGCTTCTGGCTCAACTTATAGCTCTCAAGTAAAAAAAAAACCAACAAAACCCCCAAAAAATCCCCCAAACCAAACCCAAAACAAAGGCTGGTTTTGTTGCATTTCTGGCATAAAAGAAAACAGAAACGAATGGAAATCTAACTAAAATGTCTGTTCTCAGGAGGCCCATGTCTACATTCTTGAGGGTTCAGATCGTTTGGATAAACTCCGTACAAGTATCTGAACTTTTTGGTAGGTCTCCAAATTGAACCTCTGAACCTTCTGAGGCTCACAGGCAGCTAGCCACTTTTGTACTGCTGTCGGGTTGGACTCAGTTTGCTTTCTCAGGCCCTTGATACCAAAAATATTTACCAGGTAGTTAGTAGAATCCAGTTGGAGAAGTCAAGAATCTGTCTTGGGTTTCATTGGCTACTACAAGGGAAAAGTTTTTGCTAATGAATTAGTCATCAAGGGATGAAATAGGAGTTGTTTTGTGGTTCAGCTACAAGTCGAGGCCTAAGAAGGTCTAGTCTCTGTTCCAGGTCCTGCTACTGACTTCCTACGGCATTTAAACAAGCTGCCCTTAAACTCAGTGACATGTCTGCTAAAGGGGGATGTCCACATTACAAGAAGAAACTTGTTATTTGTCAGATAGTATTGAAATGAGCACATCAGAAAGCCTCTACTTCTACAAAGTAATTCCAGAAGGATGAGTAGACTGGTGTGGTTTTAGTTGGCTAGTCCCAGGTACAATCCAAGAAGGAAATTCTTAGGAAGCCTAATGGACTTCATTTATTAATTTGTTTGGTGATCAGTAATATTTAAAACAGCTTGGATTTTAAACCACATGAAAAATATGCCACCCTGCTGTTCCCACAAGTGTGAGCCAACTCAAGAAACTACATGTAACTCCTGTGCCAGTAATACATTTATTATTTATGTTTTCAATTATATTTCCATACCAACCTCCTTGTGTAAAACTGAAAAATTTAAGCATACACCCTCAAAGAATTATCCATATTTTTCTTACAGCAGGCACTGAATCTTTGAAAAGGACACCCTTCCCCTTGACCTACACTGAATCTTTGAAAAGGACACCCTTCCCCTTGACCTAAGTGGCATATTTCCCACTGAAATTTGTGTGAGTCAGAGTTAGATCTGGGAGTCCTTTCCGCTTCCCTCAAAATGAGCACACTACAGAAAAAGCTTCTGAAGCTATATTAAGCTGGTGTTGCAGTGGTTATTGAGCAGCTTGGGGCAGACGACTATTAGCACTAGCACCAGAGCCAGTGTGATGACTTGGAAATGAACTAAATAAGACTGTGTTTAAATGAGAAAAACTTAAATTGGGACATTTATTTGATTCATTTTTATTTATTTAATTTCCAGGGGAAGTGGTCACAGCACCGAGCCTAGACTGAGTTCAAGATGTGTCTGGACAATGCACTCAGTCACATGCTTTGACTTGGCTGGCCCTGTGTGGAGCCAGAGTTGGACTAGATGATCCTTATGAGTTCCTTCCAACTCAGGATATTCTATAATATTTTGATTCTATTATTTATGAAATATTTCTCGTCTTTGATAACATTGAAAGATTTCAGTGACCAAATACAGCAAATTTGACATCGAGCCCATCTTTGTAACTTGGAAGACATCATCAAGACCATCTAAATACAAAGCATTGACTTCACTGCTGCACACGATCTTACATCACTTGATTTCTAAGGAATGACACAATGCAAAAGCCTTTGCAGTTTTTATATTGTGTACCAGAAATATTTGTAGAGCTATCAGAACATTTTTGTCTTTTTTTCTCATTTGGTCTTCAGGACGAGAGGCCCTCTAGTATTGTAGTTTTAAAGGTCAGACCTACCTATGGTAAGTAAGCAGCCCTTTGATGTTTTAGTTTGACTGCAGGCACTGAACTCAGCAAAACCTATTGTTTGTCACCTATCATTTTACTCTGAATGTAACATATATTCTATATATTTAATATAAGAAAAACATCTGCTGCACATACGCTAAAGTACATGTGACATTATGCAGATGCATTTAAAATACTGTAAATTTACATTGTTTTTCTGTTATGTTTTAAAGTATTTCATGGTATGGTGTAGATTATAAAACGTAGGAATATATCACAATCCTAGTGTCATGCTGCATGTTTTAAGTAACAGGAACACTGAGGACTTTTGTAGTATTTTATGTGTGTATTGTAATTGATCATGTCTTTTTTGTTGCCTCTCCAGTACTCTAAAAAAGGTATGAGTGATATATATCTTTTTTCTATAGCGATGATTGCTAATCTAATACTATGTTTCTGTGTTTTGACACACGAATGCTGAAAAATAGGAAGAAAAGAAGTCCTGACACTGAGAGGCTGATAGTGCCAAAAGACAAAAGAAAGGAGAAATTCATCTTTGAACCTTTCTGGAATAGAAATACATGAAAAAGTCTTTGGAGGAATACTTGAAGCTTATTTTGGGTTTCTGTGGTAAGGTTTGAGGGGGGTGGGGAGGGTGGGTGTGTGGGTGTTACAGGAGTGGCTTCTGTGAGAATCTGCTAGAAGGTTCCCCCAGGTCTGATCAGCCAGGCCCAGCTGGCTCCAAGATGGACTTGCTGCTGGTCCAGGCCAAGTCCATCAATGGTGGGTGCTTGTCCTCCAGCCAGGGTCAACCCACCACAGTCCTTTTATACCAGCCTTTAATACTAGTTAAAGACTTGTGGATGATTGCTGTCCATTTGATGTTTTAAGCATAGTTTCATAGAGTCATCACACAGTCACAAGATGCCAAGTACCAGTTAAAATAATTAAAAAGCTATTAATTTTCTTTTGAAACTCCCTCATGCAGTACTACTCACCCTAAAGTGGCCCCCTTTTTTTCATCAGCTTAAAAACTTGTCTAGGTTTTTTGAACCTAAATTTAGGTGACGTGCAACTTAATATGCCTTATAGTAACAAAAACATCTACATAAGGATGACGGTGGTGGCACAGGAGAGCGACACAGTACTGGAGAGGTAATTGATGTGCACATGAGGAGGGATACCCTGTATGGATTGACAACAAGCATGTCAAAAGAAATCAAGTAAGCAAAGTATTAAGAACTGTTGATTGTATTGATAATCCCCTTTTACTACAATGTGCATAGCAATACCAACTTTGTCTAGGGAAGCCTGCATTTACCCCTTGTTTTAGATAGACTACTGCTCCAGTGCCCCTCAGCAGTCAGGCATAAGAATTTGTGGCTCTTCATGATGTCAACGTTTTGCCATTGTTGCTTAAAGGGTGGGAGTCTGATTTGTAACTGAGGGAGGGGAGACTCTCCCATTGAGTCATGAGGTACAGAAAGACCCCCTTGCTTTCTAAGTTCCTTCTCAGAGAGGAGCCAGTCTGGGACTGGCTGGGTCCAGTCTTAGTCCCAGATTTGGTCAATGGTTTATGTCTAAAGGATCATATATCTAATCACATATCAGAGTCAACTTTTGCCTGTTGGAGCCCCTGAAGGACTTCCACAGAGGCCGTTTCATAAAGTTGAAACTAATAGAAAACATATTAAAGCAACAGATACAAAGAGTTCAGAATTGCCATTGATAAATGCATTTACTGCAATAGCCCTAATATATATGACTATGATTATAATGCTAGCAAAATACTATCTTGGGTATTCTCACCAAAAAGGTGAAATCACAATTGCTTACCAAGAAGGTATCCCTGTCTTGCTGGAGGAGAAGCACAGCCTGCATCTCTGGGGGCTTCAATTTCTTCTTTCCTCTCCCTGGGTGTAACTTTCTCAATACCTTTTATAATCCAGTCTTAGCTGTTCCATCCCAGGAGTAACATTTAACATGATTTGGGTGGAGAGTCAAGTACTAAAGTCATGTATGTTTAGCACATACTGCTTTTAGCTCATTATCATATTTAGGGGTGTCAACTTTAATATTCATTTTGCAGATAATGAAGCAAAAGGATTCACTCTAGGCACCATGGCCTTCAAGATTCTGTGTAGAAACTGTCTATTTATTCTGCTTTG
Organism: Gallinula chloropus; assembly: GCF_964237585.1. Classification (NCBI taxonomy): domain Eukaryota; kingdom Metazoa; phylum Chordata; class Aves; order Gruiformes; family Rallidae; genus Gallinula; species Gallinula chloropus. The sequence continues at coordinate 140,299,386 of NC_140085.1, read as the reverse complement.
TCTAGCCAAAATGGTCTTGCCAGACTCCCTCCTTCAGCTGCTTCTCATACCAACCCTGTGGATCTCCATCCATAATGTTTGTGTAAGAGAGAAGCAGACACCTGTGTTTTTAACCTCTTATACGCAATTGTCACAGCCATAAGATTCAAAAGAGAAAATATGGGCACTCTGGCTATAATCACAAAGATAATTTAACTGTGGACTTAGCTTTAAGTGTCCGAAATCACTGGGATTGTTCAACACTTTTCAGGAATGAGCGTATAAAGCTGGTTTTGTTTTTCACTTACTAAGTGCCAGGCCTATTTTTCATATCATATAAATGATATGACAGAACAAAAGTAATGTTTGTGCATCAGCTGAGGTAACTTGGTGACTATGAAGAGTTGGGGGTTTGATTTGAGAAAGCTTATTTTCCAAATTCAGTAACTGAAAGAGGAGTTTCTGATAGTCTGAGATAAGTCACTACTAAATATGCTCAACTCACTAAGAAGCACAACTTGGCTGTTCATCTCTTTACGCATCCAACTTCCAGTGTTATTTTATGTTTCATTGATATATAACAACATTAACAGCCTTCTTTGGGTGGATGTTTTTCCCCTCCCTGGTCATTCATTAGCGACTGTCCTCTATACAGATTGTTGCGTAGTATTTATATATGTTTCCACGGACCCATTTGTGGTCAATTGATTTCACATTCATACCACATGTAATGACTCATTTATTAGCTCTAGAGTCTCCTTATTTGCATGGACTACTTGTATCGATATCATTAGCCTTGAACAACCCCAGTAGCCCTGTTCATGGCCACGAGCTTTTAAGTTATAATCTCAATTCTTATCAATGTTCAATTGTCAAGTTTTCAGTCAATTCTAATTAGTCTCAGGTTAAAAAAAAGAAAAATACATAATCCCCAAAAAACTCTGCAACAATAGTGACACATTCACAGGGGCCATGGTTTCTTTTTTGTCACACACTCAGACTAACATTTCCATGTAATTGGTGCTTGCGCATTTTGCAATGTCTGAAATGCTTCTAAATATGAATTGCATATCTGAAAATTATTAATGACATTCTTGGCATTCCATTAATGTTATTTATTATTTATCGTGTGTGAGATGGAACTGCCTAGAGGCCTTTGCAAAGGATCAAGGACCCGTTGAGCTAATCTCTTGCTAGGCATATAAATCCAGATGGATGAGCAAATGCAGGAGCACATGGCAAACAGCAAAACCTGTTTGTCACTTCAGCGTTTTAGCCTGCAAAATACAGCCATAGCACAGAGGCAGTGGCACAGTTAGTATAAGGGGCACATTCAGCTGTCACAGCTGAAAAGACACAGACTGAAAAAATCAGGCTGGTTTTAAATTTATTTATGATGAACCACCTCATCTGTTCTTTGGCCTTAATGATCAAGCAGGATTTGAAGGTGAGAGGAACTGTATGGTTTATCTCTGAACCTGTGATATGGGATTGATATGGCTGAGGAGCACAACCGGACTAGGAAATTGGAAAGTAATCTATTGTACCATATTATTAAGCATCATGTTATAGACCTTTTAACTCTGATATATGAGGAAACCAATCCTAGTACTGTATTGCTCTCAATTTGTGTATCAAGTAGACTCTTTATAAAATAGGTGACAGAAAAAAATCTCAACAGATCTCCACAATCAGAAACTCCCTCCACCTGCTGCTGATAATGTATTCACCAATAGTTCTACTTCCTAGGCCTTCTCCATCTCCCCCCCTCTACACTGTCATGAGGAAAAGGACCTAATGATGGGAAATAATTGTCCCCCTGTATTCAGCACTGGTGAGGCCCCACCTTGAGTCCTGGGTGTTCAGGTTCCTCACTACAGAAAAGACCTGGAGATACTTGAGCGTGTCCAGAGAAAGGCAATGAGGCTGGTGCGGGGACTGGAGAATAAATGTTATGATGAATGGTTGAGGGAATTGGGGTTGTTTAGTCTGCAGAAAAAGGTGATTGAGGGGAGATAAGATCACTTTCTACAACTGCCTGAAAGGAGGTTGTGGGGATGAGGTTGGGGAGGCCTGACCTTTTCTCCCTAGTGACAAGTGATAGACCAGGAGGAAATGACATCAAGGGGAGGTTTAGACTGGATATTAGGAAGAATTTCCCAGTAAGGGTAGTTAGGCATTGGAATGGGCTGCCCAGGGAAGTGGTGCAGTCTCCATTCCTGGGGGTATTTAAAAGGCGGTTAGATGTGGTGCTGAGGGACATGGTTTAGTAGTGGTTGGCAGCTTAAGGGTGATGGTTGGGCTTGATGATCTAAAGCGTCCCTTCCAAGTAAGACAATTCTGTGATTCTATGATTCTATGATTAGGGCCAGTGACCAGGAAGAGCTGGAGTCAATGGGTGTTATGTTGCAGTTCTCTGCCATGAACCTGAATCACTCATAGAGTGTTTGTCAGCCTTTTTTCCTTGTGTATTTTATGGAGGATGATGCTGCCTTCATGTGGGGCTACGAGGAACATTATTATTGATTGGTGGTCTCTGCTTTTCATCTTCTGGTCTCCGACATCATATTTTTAGGAGCTTTGCTCTGGTTATGTCAGGAGAAAGAAGGCTGAGGAAGCTGGTGATGAAAGATGCCAGGAGCTCATGGGTGAGAGCAGGGCTTGTGCTAATAGCTGCAGTGCTTTATTAGCCATCACAGTTTCTCCCTTTGGATTGCTCATGCTCAAAGGCCTCTGAAAGCAGCCCAGAAAATACAACTGAAATCAGGAAATTTCCAAATGGCAACAAGGCCCAACAGCCAAATAAAATAAATGAGCTGGCCTAGGAAATCCTTGTAACTTGCCACCCAACAACAATAAACCAATCCTACGACACAGAAACTGGAAAGGAAACAAAGAACCCTTTTAATTATTTACAGTAGGCTTATTGTGGCTAAGTAAACATTGGCCGTGGACTTACAAAGTTATCCTAAGTAAAGTGGGCTAATGCAGTAGTATATTGCCTATACATTTCACACACAGCTTTTTTAACAAGTTCCAGCCTAGTGTAAATAAAATGTATCTCCCAGCAGACAGGCTCTTAACTTGGGAGATGGTTTTCCACTTACCAGTTTCACAAACTGCAGTCATTTTGTAATTAGGTAAACTCATTATCAACTTTTGTCTTAAAGTGGGTTACAGTGCAGCTTTAGAGACAGAATATAGTGTGCAGGCAGAAGAAAGCCAATGGGGACAAGATAACCCCACTGCACCAAGAGGCTTCTCCTAACTCCCTGGTTTATACCTGAGGTGTACAATTGTATCTCCTGGGCACAGTTACAGGTCTCTGCCTTCACCTGGGAACACCTAAAGTGGCATGCCCATCCCAGGGACTGAGTTCATGTGGGACTTAAAGTTTCTGGCATGCTGTGTGAAGGTGTGTAATGCAGAGCACTTGGGCCTGACAGAGGTGGGCGGGAGGAAGACAACCAGCCAAAGTTCATCCAGCAGTCCTGTCCACAGCCCTCATTGCATACACAGACTACTCTACACAAACAAGTGAAGAAAACAGGAATTTCAGGCGTATGTGGTAGTGTGTACTGAATATATAAATATTAAATATATTAAATCCAAAACAAACCACAGTGAAACAAATCCCCAAACTGAGGAGATCTGTGTGTTGTGGAATTAATGAAATCTGATATTTCTGTGGATTTAAGTAGGAAGGCCCCTGAATCCCCTCAGTATCATGTACGGCTTAACCCTATTCCTCCTCTCCCATCCTTTATGCCTGTGCCATCTCTCCAGCTCCATCCTGCCTCCCTCAGCCCCAACCCTGCACACAGGGTGCTGTAGCCCCTTGCCACTCACCCACTGTCCTGTGTTAAGAGGTGCCATGTAACAGATAGTGTTTGAGCCCTTGTTAATGCATTCTCTTCAGTAATGCATTACTTAAGCTCTCCCTGCCCAGTCTCCAAGTGTCATGAGAATCTGATGTCCCTGAGACTTCCACAGCTTCTCGAATTTCATTGATGAAATGACACAAAAGGCATTAATAGGACACCAGAAGATAGAAAGTAAGAAACTTCTATGAAGTCAGGTTATACTTAGCTCACAAACAAAATGGATACACTCTACTCATGACTGAGATTATATTTAAAATGCTTTTAGTCAGTTAAGTACTTTTGAAATTAACGCACCAGCCAACGTAACCAGCAGCAAATTCCACCTCACTTTGAAACAAAGTCTTTCCCATCAGTGCTAACAGATGATTCTTATGACAAAGGCTACTGACCAAGAAAGTAAAGAAATTTCAGAGCATATGGCAAACAAGTGCAGAAAAATGGTTGGCCAAGACCTGATCTTCCCATTCCTTTTTGGGCAAGGTGAAGGTGCAGTTATGGTGTTTCCGAATACTGGGTTTGAGGTTTGGTCAGAGTCCTGACCAAGCATGGAGCAGAAGTGTTATCCCGCAACGAAGTCCTTTGATTTTAACACATAAGGCAGAGGAGTGCCACGAATTCTGCCTACAAGAATACTTACATTCAGTTTACATAAATTAATATGTTTTGATTTTTCATTGTGAATAGCATAACTTTCTGACCATGCTGATAGTTCCTGAGAGCCTTTTAGCAGACTTTGCCCTCTTTTGCATTGAAACCGTCAGCCTTAGCTCTAAGACTCTTTTCTGACTTCCTGTCCCTAGATGCTCACAACTCTCACATTTAGTCTTCCACTTGTCTTGGTCTCCTTCTGGGTGCATCTTCTATTTTCCCTAAATAGCTGCTGCAGGCCTCCTCCAGCGACTCGAGTGCGATGTATAAACTAGTGTTTACCCGTTGTTCTATCCTCTCACAGAATATGACTTCCCGCAAACCTAATCCTCATCTCCTGTCTCCTAGGTTTAACGTTAAAGTCTGCAATATGACAGGGAGTGGTGCATGTTTCCATCCCACTCCCTCCCTCTTCCTGCCCAAATCAAATGGTTAAAAAATAATATGCAAAACGAAAGAAAAAAACCTAAGAAGTGTTACTTCATCTTGCTGCTCGTTGTTTTCATAGGCAGCATCTGGCCTGTTAAGCAGACAGAGTTATCACAGGAGACAGGGCATTATGCATTGCAAATCAGGAACTCAGCATTATGTAACAACCTACAAAATATGCAAGTATGGTTTGAATGAAATACAACTGCTGGACTACCAAACAGATAGGCAGCCATGAAAGTAATTACAAATACAGATAGAAATGAAAAAAGAGACACCAGGGAAATGTCTTACAATATTTTCTGGTAATCAGTCAGTATTTTGTTGTCCTTAACATGGGTCAGAAAAAAAAAATCCTACAGGTTAAATTCTGTAGGGCTTTATGTTATTTTTTAATAAAAAAAATTTATACAAAGCCCCACAGGAAAAAAGTCAACAATGTAGTTACCTTTCAATATATTCAAATGATAATTTTTATTTGGAGCATAGGATATGCCAGATGGTATCAGTTCAGTAGTTTATCTACTTTCTGTATAAGACACTGATCACAGAACACTTTTCTAACACTCAACATAGAGTTTATCATAAACACTTTTAGGTCTTTTAGTAACCTTTCTCTTAATTAAAGTGTCAATTTCATTGGGTTTATTTAACACTGATGTTGCTTTGGAAAGAAAGAGAGGATCAGTATCTTAAAAAAAAATGTTAACATACAGGGAAGTATTTCAAGTAAATCTTTGCAGAAACCATTGACTTTGCTGCAAGGAAATCTAATGTAGAAATACACTTTTTGACCAAAGGGATCTTATCCTTGTCCATTTTTCACCATAGTTAATAAACTCTTGACAAGACCCAAGATTATTTCAAGGAGAAAATGGTCAAAGTGATTTCCTTGTGTTAAGATATTTTAATTTGAATGTCATTTATTAGTTTTCGTCTGAAATACTGTGTTCTCCCTCCCCCCTCCTCCCCCCAAGATAAGTTAAGAGCCAAAAAGATACTTTTTTGTCCTTGTCAATCTGCTTTGTTCAATGATTTCTCAGTCTGGCAGCAAAGGATAGAAAGGAAATTTAATAAACAAACAAGCATTGCATCCATAACTCTTATTATTTGTTGTGGTCTAGTTTTGTTGTCAAGTAGTTGATATTATTTAGTTTGATTTGGAACAAAAAAAGAGCCCTTAAAATCTTGAAAAATTTGGAGCTGGTGGTATCACCTGAGCTTTGGGTGTCAAGGTGGGTCTCAGTCAGTACTTTGCTTACTGAAATTCAGATCCCCATTTTACAGAAAGCATTAAATCAAAGCTATTGTCTCTCCTTGACAGATCTTACTGGCTGTTTTAGCTGCTCTCACTCCTGCTACCTGTGAATCCCACTCAGAAATGTTCAATCAAGACAATCTGGGTGGCAGGAGAACAACTGATTGCTACGGATTCTGCTTTCAGAGGGAGAGCCCAAAACGTCATGCCAGTGCTCAGCATTACTGCTCTAGGTTGGGTTGTGCCTCTGTGTGGCTGTGCTGAGGTCACTGCCCAACCCCACAGTGAAACTTGGAAAGCCAGTTCTTTCTTCATGAGACATAAGACTTTGCTATCTCTTCCTTACTTTTTCCTATCTTCATCTCCTCACCTTTTGTGTTCACTACTGAGAAAATTCTCTAAAAAAAAAGCTAAGCACTACAAATGGTATATTACTTACCCTATGGATAGATTTTCTTTCTCCTATCTACTTTATAGTAATGCCTGAGGCATATGACAATGGACCTTCTTCTTTTATGGTGATTTATGGACAGCATTAGATGACTAGCATATTTTAAGTTCCTCTACTCACTCTGTGCTTGTCTCAACTTGCAAAGATTCATTTCTCTCTCCTGCTTTTGCCCAATAGGAGTTTAAAAAGCTGATCCTAGCAGCAGAATTATGTGAACAGTCTTTTTGCCCTTCTTAACTCCTTAAATTTGTTTTATATGTGAAAAGGGGAAGGAAGGGAGGAGTAGAGGAGGAGTGAACCAATGTGAGACGAGGTGAGAAGAGGAGAAGGAGAGAAGGAGAGGAGAGGAGAGGAGAGGAGAGGAGAGGAGAGGAGAGGAGAGGAGAGGAGAGGAGAGGAGAGGAGAGGAGAGGAGAGGAGAGGAGAGGAGAGGAGAGGAGAGGAGAGGAGAGGAGAGGAGAGGAGAGGAGAGGAGAGGAGAGGAGAGGAGAGGAGAGGAGAGGAGAGGAGAGGAGAGGAGAGGAGAGGAGAGGAGAGGAGAGGAGAGGAGAGGAGAGGAGAGGAGAGGACAAAAAGGAAAGAAAAATATAATTTCACTCTGGCCTGTTATTTTAAATAAGCGCATGCATTATAAATGGTAATTTGTTGTACTTACTCATGGTTATTTTCATTCCTCCATGTCTTTCATCTAGTTCCATCATTCTAGAAGAACTAACACAAGCTGAAATATACAGTGAGTTTGTAAAGATTTCCAGTTGGCTTCAAGTGCATTTCCTGACTGGCGTTCTTTTTCTATAGCTTCTGGATCTTAGGCAAACATTTAAGCTTGGCTTTAGGTATATGCCAGGAAAAGTATTGGCCCAGATATCAAGTTTAAAGACACATCACTTTCCCTCTTCCTGCCTTCTCCTCTCTTCCTAATACCAAAACAATAAACTCCTAATAAAATGGGGTGTTATTTTAGTTCTTCAGAAATAATATTGTTCTAGGAGGAAAAACAGCTTGCAGATGGGCATTAAATTTGGCTGTAAAGACAATCTCTGACTTCTAAAGCTGCTACCAGTATCTGGCTGTCTGAAAAGAGGGCAGATAACACAGAGAAAATGATGGCAATAAACCCTCATATTGCCATGTAATATAATAGTTATATATTTTCTTGGCTGAATCTTCACAGTTTGGTGAGACTTTCTGAGGTCCATATTACCGTGAATTTTGCAGCATCTGGAAGTCACCAACTATATTCTTCCTGAGCACTTAGTACTGCTAAATCCCACCCTCCTTATGCAAACCAAACTTTCACTGGACTCAGTAGTCAATTGCTGGGAATGCAGGCTTTTAACAGAAGACAATTTTCTTCATATTTATCATTCAATATTACAATTTTAAGGCTATGAGAAATTAATATTTTCAAGTTAATGTAATAAACATCAATTCTCTGTTCAGTAGTCAGTATTAAAAGAGAAATTCAGACCATAATATTTCTTCCATTTTAAGGAGTCGATCAATCATAGAATGAGAATTCAACACAGTAACAGGGGTTTGCCAAGTTCTAAACATGAATAAATCTTGGTTTTACTTACACTTTCCCACAGGATCAACTAAATTTTTTAATGAACAACATGTTGAATATCAAACAGGGTGAGATACTATCCTTCTATCCAAATCGATGTGTGTTCTGATCTTGTATGACTGGGCCTTTACAGATTGTTTTCCTAGAGAGGAGGACACACATTTTTGAATATTTCTTCATCTGTTACCTGAAAACTTTGCAGCATCTAAGGGAAAGTGAATGTTGACTAAATAAATTCATTTTCGGAGGATTTCCATCTCACCCTGATCTTGATTTGGCTTATCAAACCTGCAGCAACACTTCAGTTTAGCCCTTCAGTTTCCTGCCTTCACTTGCAGAGACTGACTGAAACGAAAGGAAGCACAATTACGATATTCATTTTATAAAAGAGTAAAGATTATATTGTAAGATTTGGAATATTTCTTTTGTTTTCTTCAGCAACATTTCTCTGAAGTTCTCTTTCCTACCCTGCCTTGAAACAGAAGTCCCTTCAGCTGCATAGCCAGCAGTGACTAGTTAGTATGAGCTGGATTTACCTATGAATATGTTGGATCAAATTTCTTTCCCCGACATATTGGCAATATAGGTATGTTAGCACAGTTTCTTCATGACTATATTCATGACTGGCAGCAAAACCAGGCAGCTGGCATTGAAAGATCTTCCCAGGAGGTATTCTTGCCATTTTTGCACTATTTTCTTGATTTCCTGGGAGGGTTGTGAATCTGATGTTGCATTGCCAATGATTCTGGGTGCTTGTGCATTGAAAATTCCAACAAGCATTTTGCAGATGTCTAGAAGGGTCATAGCACTGTATTTGTTATTGCTATGGCAGTGATTTCAAGCTCAGTTCCATATGTGTTGTGAGTAGCTTTGGGAGTTAGATTAAATAACTTGTACAGAGCTACTGTCACAATTTTTTTTTTTGTTTGTATCTTTGGGCATCTTGAATCATTCTGAAATAACAATAGAAGTCCAATGAAAAAGTCCAACTTAGTTCCTACGTCATGGGGACATTTGCATGAGAGAAGAAAGTTTTCCAAGATCTCACTTAGAATGCCAAACTAGTGCCCAGGGCTCAAAAGCAATAAACTCAGATAGAATAGGGTCAGTTAAAATGGTCAGAGGATGAAGAGTGTGATTAGGAGAGAAAGCGGAGAGGAGGTATGAAGAGGATGTGATTGCTCCAAATAATAAAAATGAAAGAATGTGTATATGGAAATACACAGTAGTGAGGGAGAAGAATTCTTTAGACTAATGAATATCATTGAGTAAAAGGAAGTCCTGATACCAAAGTGAGCTTCTTACATAGCTTTGAAAGGTTATTCCAGTAGAAAGGACAGAAAACCCTAATTAGACAGCTGGGGAGCAGACTTGATGACCCACAAAATCCCCTCTGGTGCTCCATTCTTATGCTTTTTTAAAGCTTTTTGTCTAAACTGCCTACATCTTAGGAGCTTTTTTCCTGTGTGTTCAGTCTTACCTAGTAGTGACCTACTAGGACCAGCATAAGGAAATTGCTTAACACATGATGTTTGACCTTTGTTTCATCCCCATGTAGTAAAGTTATATTTTATTTCAGATCAATTATATTGTCTTCATCTCATCAAAGATGACCTCAATAACAAGGGAAATGTCTTTTTTTTTTTTTTAACTTCTTGTGAGAAATCAGTGATTGCCAACATGTATACTGCTGGAGTTTCTTGCAAAAAGTTTTAGGTACTTTCATTGCTCCCCCACAGTTGGCTGTTGTTCACAGTCCCTTGAAATATCCACCAACCAATAGGAGGCAGCTTCCAGAAAAGAGTTTAAGTTCCACTGGTGCTGTGCTGCTGTTTTAAAACAGTGAGCCAAGAGAGTATTCTGCTAGATCTATGGTGGTAATGACACCTTAGTGTTGATAAACTCTGCCCTTCCTTCCTGTCTTTAATTAGGTAAACTAGTATTGTTCCTTACTATTTTGAAGTAACTGTGGTTCTCATCTTCTTGTTGTTGGGTTTTTTGTTTGGTTTTGTTTACTGGGGTTTTTTTTTCTCTGATCATGCCTGGCATTGTGACAGCCTGTGTTTAAATGCGACTAGAATTTACTTTTCTATTTTGCCACTTAGATGCCTAGATCTCCAGGGCAGATGAGTGCTTTTTTTGTACAGCAATGACTACAAAAAAATCCTCATAGTTCAATAGAAGCCCATAATAATATATAAGTTGTAATTCTGACTGAGATTTACTTCAGAACATTCACATTATTAAAGCCTTTTCATTGGATGCATAGATGACCTTTTTCTTAAATCTTCAATACAAAAGGAAGCACTGCAGTCTCCAACTTCTTCTGCAGCTTTAATGCCATCAGTACACATAAATTTAAACTAAACCCAAATTTTATCTCAATATTTATTTTATTACCAGTTGATGGGTCCATGGGCTGAAGTGCCATTCACAGCACAGGGGTGCTTCATAATAGACTAATTTGCATAAGTGCTAAATAATTTACATATATAAATTATATATCAAAATGCTCTCTAGAATCTATTCAATTCAATGATATTGTTGTTTTGTAGCCTTTAATACTGTTGAGTCTTTAATATTTAAATCCCGCACCTCTTCCAAAGCAAACCCACAGGAATACTTTGAATATATTTTTAAGAACTGTACTGACTTTGCTATTAAGACGACAACTTGAACTTGATTTTCCTTCACTAAGAGAGATACAGATGACTCCATCAGAAGTTTTGGCTCATATAAAAGCTTCACATTAAGATAATCTAAATATTCAAATAAACACTAATGATCCAGACAACTGTAGTTGTTCAGAAAGGTAATTAGGTGGGCAAGGAGGTACTGCTGCAGTGATTCCAAGAACCTTCTCTGTTCAGTGAACAATGAAAGCCCTACACTCAGAAATGTAAGCAAGAAAAGAAACGCAGGCAGCCAGAAGTGCCAGAATATTACCTTATCTAGGTTTACAAAACTTACGAAATACCAGCAGAAAATCAAGTGCAGCTGAGTGGATTAGGGAAGATCTTCCAAGGCTTTCACAGTGACTTTTGGAGTTAAGGGTGAGTAGATCTCCATAATACGCAGTATGAAGCTTTCATTTGTCAACATAAACTGCCAAATAAGAAATATTTGTTTCAGGTGATTAGGTACACTCCATAATAATATTGCACCAAACCTATAAAGAAAATCCTGTTTTTAAAACAGTATGTAAAATTCTGTAAATGTTGGCAAAAGTACTTCTAATAGTCACAGTTACCTGTTAAAAAAATTGTCCAGAGCTGTCTCAATGTCATTAGCAAACCTATTTATTACTACATAAGTCAAGACTGAACCATAAGAGTTTCTTAACCTTGCTTTGCTATTTTTAATGTTAAATTATAGGCATTCATCTAACTTTATACAGCCTTCACATGTATCCATTAGTCACCTCAGACTTGTTTTACAGTCCTTGGGGGAAAATGTGCATCGTAGTGGCATGATCTACCTTGCTATAATGTGTACATCTCTAATATGTCTAATAAACCTAAATCCTGAAAATGCTTGCTTTTCTTCACTGATTTTAAGGCAAGCCCAGGGTGATTAGCCCATATGCATTGGTTTAATGCAGCAGACTAAAGGTGATGTCTGATGATTTGTAAGATGACTAAAGGTGTCTGAAGTGACTTCCAACTATTGACTATTTTGAAAGTCCGGTGTCATGTCTCCCAGCCATTGTGGATGCCTGAGACACCACAGCACACACAAAATATTACTGGGTTCCTGTGAACAATTCCAGCCTTAGCTGTCCTATTCAGAATGAACACATAGTTTTTGAGAGCCCATGCTCTACTGACTGAACATGTTAAGATTGCCTAAACATAAGTCGTGGCTTGAAATGCATGAGACATTGTCCATCTGATGTGACATGGGTCTGTAGAACCCTTGGACCACTTGGTAGGAGGTAGAAGATGGTACTTCATGCTACATGTAAATGGAGCCATAGACCCCATCCACTACAGTGAGAGCTTTCACACCTGTCTCAGATTTGGATACCTGCCTACATTTTGTTCTTAGATATCTGCAGTCTGGTGCTGAAACCTTTTTCCAAAGTTTGGGGGAATTAATTCCACTTCTAGTAAACTTGTAAATAAAATCTGTCATTTTAGCAAGCTTTTGCTTTTACAAATGATAATCTGCCACAGGGTTAGAAAGCTGAGCTACCTGTTTGCTTTATTTTTGACCTAGTGAGCTGCATATTTAATATTTTTCATAGCCCCTAGCACAGGCAAAGCATTACGAAAAAAAACCCCTTTGCTTTATAAATTTATCATCTTACTAAAAATGCTACTAAATTCAAGTCTGGTAGAAAAGGTTCCTTAAACCAGTAAAAGAAGCAGACAACAAATCAAGAGGAGCTACGCAATACACATTATTTTGGTTATCCTTACAGACCTTGGGAGGGATTCAGTAGTTTGAACATAAGTGTCTATTGCTGCATGATATGCCCCAGGATACCTGAGACATCTGCACGAGGCTGACAGGTATGTCACGGGACTTACAAGAGACCTGTGTCCTCCTAGACAAGCAGCTGGAGACCAGGTGGGGTCGCTTGAGATGTCTCAAGTGGCAACAGATGCCAATGTTTAAGCAATTGAATCCTGTTCTTTGTGTACAATAGAAGCCGGACCACCGTATGTGTTGCCTTGTCAGACACAATGCAGCTAGCATGAAAGCTTTCTCTCTGACAGGAATCACCATCAATGATTTGTCTTTTAAACCATGCTTAATAAATTATTAAGAAATAAAACCACATGCATTAAAGAAGCTTAGGGCTGGGTTCTGAGCTAATATAAATTATTGCAGCTGCACTGACTTCAGTGAACCGACTCTTTTCTTTTAATCAGTTGAGGATCCTACTCCTAATAGAGCTTATGCACATCTTTTACATTTCACATTCATTGACATGGGATTTCCTGGAGTCAAGAACATGTGCTGCTTGGCACAGTGTTTTGGGATATGGTTCCTGTCATTTGGGTAGCTTCATATATTGTCCTTTCCCTAAGCATTAGTGTGACTTGCAGTTGCTCTTTCCAGGCATGAACAACAAAATTAAACAGGAAAGAATAAAACCTAAAACCAAAACAAAAAATAAAACACTTTAAAACCCCCCAACCAAACAACCCACAAAACTGTGCATAACAGCACGTGTCCTTGAGCCATTGTATCATTTTTAGTAAAAATTGGGTCTGATTCCTGAGGGCCTGATCTTTCAGGAGGATGCATTTGGTGACTGTACTCCTTATTCCCAGGACTGTGCCAGGGTGCAGCTTTCTCTCTGGAAATTAATTCCTCCTGTGGTATATGTGACCTGTATCCATCCTGCTCCTTTTCCAATGAAAGACTGCAAAAATTTGAGTTATAAATAAGCATCTCTTAGAAAAATACTGCTTTCCCTATTTTTAAATGCAAGATGAGCAGGACATTGGAATTGAAAGGAATTATTCCCACTGTTTGATTTTAATTTTTTGTTAAAATACTGAAGCAGTCCTTGGCTTTATAACTCCCAAATAATTACCCAAACATGGCCAACATTACTTTCAAGATCAGAGTAGGGCAGGTGGGGTAATAAGATGAAAAACCTGAGGATGAAATCAAATACATCTAATTCAGGGTGATGGGATAGCCATCTGCCTATCAGGGGCATCTACCTCTTCCTGCTGCTGCTTTAGAGAACTGAGGTATCAGGACTGTGTATCAAAAAGGACAATTTTTGGCATATTTTACGTGCTAAGTTTTGTTACAGTGGATTCCACCCTAACTGTCTAAAAGCTTCAAGCATCTGTTGTTTTTCTTGCCAGGAAGAGCTGTATGTGAGTGACCCGTTTCTTCGTTTTTTGTATAAATTGTCAGTACTTTTTGCAAAAAGCACACTTTGTTACAAGAACTACTTTTTTCTTTTATCTTTTTATTCGTCGGCGAGCTATTGGCATTTTCACGTTTCCCTTTCCCCCTCTGTAAATATAGGTAGCATTTCTTCAAGGAGTATATCCTTTTATTGTTACAAATGGAAAAGGAAATATGTACACAGTAAATGTACAACATTATGGTTACCTGTAGGAGAAAAAAATAATAATCATGTTTCCTGAAATGACTGTCAGGCAATGGCAGCTGTCAGAGCAAGCATGACAGTAGAGCAGAGATATCATGTGGATTTGCCAAAAGCCCATTCACATCAGCATTTAGAATTACAATTTTCTGCAGTATTTAGCTGTTCATAAACTATTTTAGCCTGAACAGCAATATTATTTTTGACCTATTACATAGTTACCTCCTTCTCTGCTCTCCACAAAGGAATAATTAGTTTGGCATAATATTTAGCTACTTTTCTGAAAAGAGCTTTTGTCTGAGTAATTGATTCTTGTTAATGGGTGAAGGCTCAGACATGAGCTCCCTGAAATTTGTATGTGAGCTACAACTGAAGATGAGTTATATGCCACTTGTCCATGCATGATGCATGGAAGATTTGGGTCTGCTCCTGTAATCAGGTCTCTAACAGAACCTGTAGCAGCATTTCCTGGTGGAGGACTCCTACTCTGTTTCCAGCACATGGGTGAGGTGGAACCTGCTACATGGCTTTGAGGTTTTTGGTATGCCTTGTGTGGTGGTAGGATTTTCAGCCAGAAAGGGAAAACAGTTGGCAAGTTGCTCAGACATGCTATGGTCTGCTAACCCAGGGAAGACAGAACTGTGTCTGCATACTCAGTCAGGACTTGCACCAAAACCTCTGGACACATTACATTTCCCTCCTTCGGTGTACTACACAAGGGTGGTGCCTTCAGATATCCAGGAGAGATTTCATGGGCAGAAGATGTTTCCTTCACTGCACAGCATACATATAATTCAGACCACAGTGTAAAATAGGAAACAGAGTCAGGTCTAGACAGTATTTCCATTGCTGTGTAGGTGGGTAAACCTGAGCTTGCTGCCACAACAGTGGTCGGTACAACCGAGCAGAGTGGGGGAAAAAAACTTTGCCAGGAAACTTGATTAACTTTCCCCTGCAGAAAAATGAGAAAGCAGCAACTGAACCATGACTTTTAGCTGTATTTTCTGGTAGTAAAACAGTGATGAGGACACAGCTGAAGTACAGCATTCAGAGTCCAGGAAATTTTTTAAAAATATAATCCAATTTTTTCCTGTTTCAGAATAAGAAAAAAAATAGGTGGGGAAGGAAATCAGAGTAAATGAATGTTGTTAATTTATTAGTAAAGTTGGACACATTTTGTCTATGAAAAATAGTGACTCTTCTTAGATCTACTTCTAACTTTGCCAGTAATTATTGAGAGAAAAAACCTATCATGAGTCTTCTTACCATGCAAAAAGATGTTTGGTCTTGATTCACTAAAAACTTTTCTTAAGGTTTACAGAGTAAATTAGTTATTTTTGTTGGCATTGTACCGCTGTGAAAAATCGTGGTTGTGTGGGGGTGAAGCCAGATGGAAGTTCCCCTGCAGTTCTTGCCTGGTTCTAGCAACTTATCCTTCCTTGTTTCACTTCCCACATTGAATTATTTACCATCAAAAAGGGAGAGTATACTATATTTGGATATGATTAGATTATGATTTACTCAGCCATGTCCTAATTCTATATTAAGTAAGAGTTTTCTGATTACATCACAAGCTACTCAGTGTGATGTATACATTTCTTTGTCCTGCATGTCATATATTCTTCATTTCATAGCAAAGGATATATAGGAAAAGATAAGTTTACTCGGTGGTAAGTGAAAACTAAAACTTGATGTGAGATGTTTTTTCATGAATCAGAGCAATTGTTTTAACTTGTTTGCCTCTCTCTCTTCAAGGCATACTCTAGATTTCATTTTTTTTTTTCTATTTAAGAAGTTCTGTTCCTAATTTGAAGAACAATGGCGTATGTTTACATGAGTTTACTCTGAGTAAGAGAAACAGCTTCTTTAAATTCAACTGCAAACTGTGTTTGAATATCTGTCGTTCATATCAACTGAAAATTGAAAAAATATGAACTGAAAAGAGATTAAAAGTACACCAGAGACTTCTCCAATGAAAAGCTGATAAATACGGAAGAACTGCAAAGAACATGAGCCAAATGTCCAAAGATATGATGCTAATCTGATTTTAAATTTATCTGATGAATTTTGGAAAAATGAGAAGCTCAACCTTAATTCAGTGTTTACATTCTCAGCTTTATTTTGTAGATTTTTTTGTTATAGGATGTCAATAATGAAACCTAGAAACACATGAACTTCTATATTAGAATGATCGGTTAAAAACACAAAATACTGTATATAAACCTGTTTATGACAGTTTTTTAGAATGTATTTGGAGTTTATATATACACAATGATGCTGATAGAATGTAATTGTGTAAGTTGAGTGGATTTTTTTTCCCTTTTGTCAGACAAGCATTTGCAAGACAAGCATTTCCTTTTGCATTGATTGCCTGCAAAGCTGGGAGTCAATAACCTAAATGAGATAATTTTATAATATATATTAATTCTGTTTACAGTGGAATTGTACTTCATTTAGAGCTGAACTTGCCCTTTTAACACCCTACTGTGGTAACTGATCATCATGTATTTCCAGGATACCAATAATTCTTTTATTCTTTTAGAGAGATTATGAAGACTGCACCCATGTCATAAATTGGATCTTATTCTGAACTATCAGAAATAAAATATAGTAATTTTTAAAAATAATTAATTTTAAATAATAAAAAAAATCTTTTCAATGATTTGTATAATTCCTGAATCCTGCAGCCTCTTGTGATGTACTATGCATAGCTTAGGTACATCTTTTTCACTATCATGTAATCAACATATGCATATTCTTTTCTACTAGTTACAGTGAAAAAATAGAGAAGGAGATTCCTTGGAAACCAATATATACTATGGTTCCAAATCCTTTGTCTCAAATAGGAATTAAATAGATCAAATTAATCCCCACTGCTTTAAACAGAACTACATGAAGAATTGATTTATCTTCAGATACCTAAATGGAGTTATTAGAGGATGCTTAACAATTTTTTTATCCACTCTGAAGTAAATAAACACTCCAGTCAAAATTCATGCTGAGTGCAATTTACCTAAAAGCAATGGGAATCTTCTAGGTGTGAATGTGGTCTTCTGTCAAAAATGTTGAAACTGAGCTTTGAGAGGTGAGTTTACATCAGTGATCAAAACTTCACATGCAAGTTCATGTGCTAAAAGAAATGATGAAGCAAAGGATTGTATAAGCAACTCATTTAGCTCATGAAAAGCAACAAATTCATATACACAGCTTTTATTTAAACAAATTTTGGATTTAATAGAAATGAAAGACTTGAGCCTTAAAAAGATGAAAAATGTGTGCAGGAAAAGACCAATATGAACTCTTTCAAACTTAACTTCTGTAACATTTCCACTGACCTGCTTGGTTCTTTAATGGAAGTTCACACGAGGATACCTTTTCTGGACAGTAGTTTTTTTCCAAAATCAGTTGCCAGATGCTTATTGAAAAGTTTCAAGCAGACCATATGTACAGTAAGCTCTCCTGATATAGTTTTTCTGGCAATTAGCAGATTAGAGACTTCCTGAAACAGAGATCATACCATCTCCATGACTGATTGATAGCCACCAATGAATATATCCTCTAGGTTCCTACATAATGTTTGAAAGCACTTATTTTTGGCTTTCCTAGTATCCTGTGCTAATGCCTTCTCTCACAGTCATGTCCTACACCTGAAGACAAAAGCTTCATAGCTTTTCAAACCTGCTATTTGATCTTTGTATGCCCCCTCAGTCATGCACTGTGGTTGAAAGTGCAAAGTGATACAGTTTTTAGAGATAGATTATGGATTTAGGGTGATGCCTTTAGGAACCTTATGCAAAGCAGGTGATCACGTTGTACCTCAGCTTCTTAATTAGTAAAGTGGTGCTGACTAATATTTACTTACCTTACCAGAACACAAGATACACTGAACAGTAAGGAAAGTGTTTATAGATATATAGATATATTTATATATTTATGCTGTATAGGAACATTTTATAATTAAATGAAGATTGGACCTATTTGTGAAATTCATTGATGTCACTCTGGAAGCGGACATAGCACAATACACACAGTAATTAGTACTTGACGTAGTAGCACTGTACAAAACATCAGCAGTGAACTTGAGCAAGAATAATAAAGAGAAAATAATCTTAAAAACATCGAACAACATGCATGGACTTAGCACAATGTTGAAAAGCTTTTGTTTCTCATACATTTTTGAGGTGCAGTGCCTATAAGTAGAGTTTTTTGGCTGGTTACTGAGCTCTGGCTGGGCATTGAGTATGCAATATGTTGATGTGTGCTCATAAGTGACTTTCATTTACTAAACTGACACACAGATTTCAGACTTCAGATACTTCTCTAAAATCCGGTATAAGATGGATGACTTGCTTTCAGATTCACTTAAGCAAAGATGTTTGGCCATGTTTAATTTGCTAAAGTAATTTCCAGATGAGTAGTTTCCTCCAATTGTCCATTAACATTAAGTGAGATTAAGGGAGCTATTAAATACTGATTCTTTTACTCAGGAGATCTCTATGCCTAGACAGTTTTCCTGCTGATATTTATGAGAACTCTTCTGATATACTTATACCTCATATGCTAAATATTTTAAATTCCTCCAAAGAGACAAAGCAGGTGGCTTTGTACTCATTACAAGTAAATCTCATTTTGCTGTCCAAATTAGCTGTGGAACCAAAACAACATAAAATATACACCCATCTCCCTGATAAATGTTGACAGAACCCTCTTGCCAAAAATACATCCATTTAAATCCAAAGTATTATAACTAGTTGTGTTCATACAGCTTTTATTTACAGCAGGGAAATCTTTGCAATGATCTCTGACAAGCTATCAGGCTATGATTAGTGATGGGTGAACTTCGAAAATATAGTTTAGTAAGGCAACTAAAACATTGTTTGTTTATCCAGACTTCACTAAAGCTTTTTAGTCAGGACATTGGATAAGATCTGGCATTCTCCTGAGATGTTCAGTGCTTCTAAATTCTGGATGAGCTCTGCATTGGGAATGCACAAAAAAAAAAGAGAGTGGCTGCAAGGGTGTAGATGAGATAGGTTTGGGTGAAAGAGAATCAAGATGGTGCTCAATTTATGACACTTGTGTTATATATGATGTGTCTAAATCTTTACAAAGACTACCAGAAAACAAACAATGGCAATAATTGGTTTAAAAAAAAAAGTGTTATGAATTTCTGACAAAATTATTAAATGTATTTAAATTTATTAATTATTTTGAAGCTTCTGGGCATTTTGGAAAACATCTGCAAATTGATTTTAGTTAATGACCTTGCAATATTTATTACTACCTGAAATTCACTAAATTTCTGTAACTACATGACTAAAAACATACTTCTATCCTCCTTTTCTTTCTCTCCACCTACTATTATAACAAATGCGCCTGCTGTGTAAAGAGTTTACTTTTGGGGATCCCATTTCAAGAGCATAGTGGAGGGGCCTGAAAGTAAAGAGACATTCCTGCTTCTGCCCAAAAATGACGCCAGCTATCCAGTACATGGGAAAAATGGGTCCAATCTGTGCCTGTTCTTACGCCGTGGAGTGAACTCTGATGTAAGAAAGAAGACACACTGCACGAGGTTGCTCCTTTCTGCAGAGATGGCAGCCAGTGCTGCTCAGGAGCACAACTGGGAGGTCTAGTCTGTCCAGATCCACCGAAGGACTTCCAGGTCTGTAGAAGCACCTTTTTCTTCATTTTTCTAATTGTCTGAAGAGGTTATTCAGCTTTCCAAGAGGGAAAGTCAAAGATGAGGTTTCTACGGGAAACCTGGGAAATTAAAATTGCTATGAGTAGTTGATTCTAGGCTTATTAAACACTAATAACTCTCTGGTGTCTCTGCTCCCAATCTTTAAAAGAAATGAACCTGCTCCCTCCTTTTTCTGTTGAGTTTTTATGAGAATTGGAGACCTTTCTCTCCTTTCTTGTGTATCAACTGTAAAATTCAGCTCTAGGGAATGCTGTAAGAACAAGGAAACACTCACACTTGTGCTTTCTTATGCTACAACGAGTCATGGAGAGGAATATGCACTCTGAGGTCATTGTTCTTCTGACCTGTTTCAGACACTGGAAAAGTGTCTGCTTCCTTCTGTTGATTGTAACAGGAGCCTGGAGTAACTAACCGAGATGCAGACATCTACACTGTTTTTATTTGGTCAGGTGAACCTTCATCATTAGAAATGCTTTAGCTGAGTTAGTTGCTCAGAAAATACAACAGTGCCATAATTGTTCATCAAAACACATCAACTTCTATAACATCATCCTTTGGTTTCTGTGGAATTTGAATTGTCTTTAAATGTTGTCTTTTCATGCTCAACTTGAATTCCTTAAGATTGCTTCTGTGAGCTATGTTTGTTACTGAAGTGTAAGAAGGTAGCTGTAGAAAGATTTGATGTTAAAAAACAGCTCTTTTTCAGATGTGTGTTGACCAACTTATGTTAACTGCTGTATAGCTGTAGCTACAGGAATTGACAGTCTATTGCTGACTCAGTCAACAAAACCTTATCCTGAATTACTATGGAAATTAACAAATGAACTTCAATATTACTGATTTTTCTTTTTTTCCTGGATAAAATTATGGTTTGAAATTAAATAATTGAGCTATTATGGCAATTTAAAAAAAACCCTCATATTTACTATTCTATGAGATTAACTACTTTCCCATTTAAAATAATGGTACCAGTATTAAGGGAACGAGCTTTCAGAGTATCTAAGCTCAATCCTGTGAACACTTACACACATCAAACTTGATTGTTCTTGCTGACAGAATTATATAATGAGTAGATGAAAGGAATGTAGCAGAGGTCATATGTTTGGAATTCAGCACAGCATATGTTCTTGTGCCTCATGACATATTACAATGAAAAGTTATTTACAGTTTGGCTAGAAAGAAATTGTAGTTTATATGAATTAGATACTGCTCCTTTAAATAGCCTTCACCCTGCCTCATGGGATTACCTCTTTTCTATTGTTTTCATTTGTGCATTTGTACAAATTACCGAGCGTGGTTTCTGGAGTTCAGACGTCATACTTTGGTATATCCCTAATATTATGTTGGTTAGAGAGCAAGGGCAAAAACCTCAATGTTTTCCTATTGTCTAAGAAGATTTACGAGACTGTCAGGACTCTCAAAGATCCAGTTGCTCTACAGATTGGAAGTGCCAATACCACCAGATGAGGTGCAAATGCCAGGATTGTGTGGGAAAAGGGATATTTTTGATTGTGCTTCAACTGATCTGTAAGTGCTTCTTTCACTCTTGAAAATGGCTAGTTCTTTTGAATTTGAAATATATTCTAAAATATTCAATGTAAAAATTTGCTGGTTTTCTATCCCACTGGAAAATTAAAGAAAAACTCTAATTTTTTTTAGTTTTGCTTGCTTTCTTATTTTATTGTCGTTCATTTCTTTGAAAAGTGCTTTGAAAAAACACAGAATTTAAAATGAAACACTGAACTTTATAAAAATTACTTCAAGTAAAAATTTTCAATTAATTTACAATCCTATTGCAATAGTACTTTTGAGGTTTGAATTTGCTTACAGCCTACAAGGTCACATATTGTTCAGTTATCTGTAGTTGAGCAGAAAAGCACAATCATATCTGGATCAGATCAAGGTCCACCTAGTCCAGCATCCTTATCAACATATAGCCCATAACAAATGTCTAAGGATGAATCAAAGAACAAAACTGAAATATTATTATAGTTTTCCAAAATATCCTGTCATTCTTACTTAGTGATTTATGGCTCTGGGATTTCCTTAGCCAGCAGTAATGCCTTTGTATTCAAAATTATATCTCCAACTTTCATCATAGTTTTACCATAGATAGAAGTCTATGGAGATCACTAATAGGTTTAGTGATTCCTAGAAATATAGAGATCAGGATCCTATTTTTCAGTGTTTCCTATGATTGCATCAGGAAATTCAACTAATAATATCTCTAAAATGTTTATTAATTTTTTAAAACAGCGAGCATTCCTTTTCATCTGGGTAAATATTTCTATTCCCATGTGTAGTTATCTTCATGTCATGAACAGACTTTTACTGAGGCAGGAGTGAATATGTGAACCTTGTATATAATAAGATGTCACTGCTTTCAGATGTATGTCAACTGACAGTTTGATTTGGCTATTGGTCACAGCTCTTTTTTGTTTTTAATTGTCACATAGATATCTTACTCAGTAATTGTAACACTTTGCCACATTTTTTTTAATCCTGAGGCACAATAAATGCTAGGAAAAAAAATCTCTAATGCCAAAAATCAAACAAGCAAATGTAGAATTTGATTAAAACCTCTGTAAGTGTCAGGTAAAATGTAAGGGCCTTTCTGATTTTTATTAGATACTGGACTCTTTTGTCAGCTGGTATAAATCAGTCAGCTTCAATTTGTGTTAATGGAACTAGTCTGACTTGTACCAGTTGAGGAACTGGATTTTTCAGCTCCAGCATATGAAAGTATCTATGTTAAGTCAATCAAAAAATGTTCTATGACAAATGAGGAAGGTATGATAGGATCTAGATGGCAGGGAGTTGTGTTATATAGTGTATTTTAAAATTCAAGGTCAAAGGTATATATCCTGTTCAAATCACAGTGACTGAGTTTTGAACATCCAGACATTTCCTTTAGAATAGGTGATAAAAAATAGAAAAAACAAAAAGATTTTTTTTCTTGTAAAATATTAAAACAATTTGAAACTGTCTGTCCATCTATACACTGTTTGATTACCTACCTAATCTGACACAAGAAAGTGATGGCTCACTGCATTTTAAGTGAAAAAGTTGTCACATAAAAATGTCATTCCAATGTCTAGTCCTGTCATCATTCCTAGTGAAGAGACCAAGGTCTAAACGGATCACAGAAGCTAAACTGCTCATCTTTGGAACCTGTTTTTCCAAGCCAGAGTTAGCATACATTGGTTACATGAATGAAGATAGTCTGAAAGGTATTTATTTATTCAACTTGGGATTCACTTGACTTCAGTCTTCTGACTCCTAGGATCTTCTCCTGTGCATTCAGTCATGTGAACAGGCAGCACTCTTTACAGTCATTTATCACACTTGCCTGGGGAGTCATCAGTATTTTTACAAGGCATTGACTCTCCCTTTAGTTTGTTTTGTGTTTCTCCTTGACTACAGGAGTCTAGGTGAGTGCACTAGCCTGCCTACGTAGTTTTAGTAGAACAGGGGGTTAAAACCTGGACATAGAAGGTTGGGTGGTTCTAGGCAGGACTCATCATGGTGATGGACAGAACATATCTCCTGGCCATGACGGTGTTGTAACCACCGTCTTTGATAAGAGTAGTGACCCATTTGGAGATCAGTCATAGCCCACATGCAAAAGTCAGCGGGAAAAGGGTGCTTTGAGCTTTATGTGTAGTGTACCCAAACAAGGGTCCAGATTAATCTCCTAGACTTGAAAGCACATTCTATATCAGATTGTAAAAAGTAAACCCTTAGGGAAAAACAATGCAGTTCCAGTCTCTGGCAGCAGCAGTCCCACTGTGCTATATTCCTGGATGGACAGGATGGGGAACTAGATCCTCTCAGAGTACCAACTGGTTCTGACTCCATTACTTACTGCTATGAAGGGAACTGACATATTCAGTAGAACAAGAAAAAATAAAAAAAAAAAAAAAGAAAGAAAAAAATTGCCAATCTTTTAAGAATAGATATCTGTGTTTGGAAATAAAAGGATATATTAATTGCACTGTGGCAAGAGGGACAACAGTTCATTAGCAGCAGTTGTTACGAGGAACATGTGAAAATTTTTTAATGCTGTTTTCTTCTTCTTCTGGGCAAAAGGATCTACAAGCACCTCCCACGACCTCCCCCCTTCTCTGTTAGCAGCAGTCCAAATGGGTTTAATGTTTATATGGATGGTAATAGTTTATTGCTAGATTCTAAATATGTTACATAAAACATGTGTTCTGATTTTCAGTTGATCATGCTGTACCAGAGGGGAGGAAATGCAATTAAAATAAAAACGACACACTAACTGGTATTTCTGAAGGCAGTTTTTAGAATTTAAATTGTGACCTCAGTGTAGACCATAAATATAAAATTCATATGTGCTCTGCTTCCTGCATATAATTACCTATCACAAGGTTCATAGTTTAAATGAAATTCTTTATGAAGCAAGAAATAGTATAATAGTGTTTTCTGGCTTAGTGCCCTACAGGATACATCAAGCGAAGATACTTTTTCTAATTTTAAAGAGAAATAAAAACATGTGGAACATATGCACTTTTGATGCTGTAATCCTATCAGAATATGTTTGTTTTTATTAAATTTTCCTCATTGAATGCTTCCTTTTCTCAGTGCATTCAGGGGGTGACACTACGTTCCACATGAGTTTAATAGTTATGTGAACAGTCTGAAGGATCTTTCAGACTCTTTCCTTTCTGCCTGTTTATAAATACTCAAAGCCTGCAGTCTGCCTATCGGTAATACTTCCTCTCATCTTGGCATGAAGCCTGAAGAAACAGGATTTGGGTAGGTGAATTCTGCAAGATTTGAGGGTGGACAGGGAAAAAGGATTAATCCTGACGGACTGTAGGCAGGCAATATAATTTTACCTAATGTAATCTTTGGGTTAATTTAATTGCCCTGTCCCATCATGCAGTAGGTTCAAATCATGGTATGTGCACAGGCATGAATTCATCTCTCCATCCCAAAGCTCACCATCTTTCCCACTGTTCATCTCTACATGTCTGTGGCTCTACATGTCTGCTTTGCCCTTGCTGCAGAATCTCAGAGATGTCCATATACCAGCTAATAGCACTCTTGGGATTTAAAAGATATGGCTGAACTCCAGGTTTATCTTCCTTTTTCTTTAGACAAATGGTTTAAGCTGATCAATGTAGTTGATTATTCATATGCACTACTTGTCCTGCAGAGATCCTCTCTATTTTCCCACTTCAAGGCTTCCCACAAGGCATCAAACCACTAACAGGCATGAATGTCCTTGTTCACCTTGGTTACCAAGGAAGCTCATTTTTTGTTAGATTATTTGCCCATGCTAGATTGGTCCTTACTTTCAAGCTTCCAACGTTTCTCTTACTTGAGCACAGGAAAGTGCTTTGGTGGCTCCTACAGTCTTCATTATCACAGAATCACAGAACCATAAAATCACTAGTTTGGAAAAGACCTTTGAGATCATTGAGTCCAGCCGTATCTACTAAACCATATCCCTAAGAACCTCATCTACTCATCTTTTAAATACATCCAAGGATGGTGACTCAACCGCCTCCCTGGGCAGCCTGTTCCAATTCCTGATGACCCATTTGGTGAAGAACTTCTTCCTAATGTCTAACCTGAAGCTTCCCTGGTGCAGCTTGAGGCCATTCCCCTTCACGCGATCACTGGTTGCTTGGGTGAAGAGACCGACACCCACCTCTACAACTTCCTTTCAGGTAATTGTAGGCAGTGATAAGGTCTCCCCTCAGCCTTCTCTTCTCCAGGCTAAACATCCCCAGTTCCCTCAGCTGCTACTCATAAGGTTTGCTCTCCAGCCCCTTCACCAGCCTGGTTGCCCTTCTCTGGACACACTCCAAGACCTCAATGCCTCTCTTGTAGTGAGGGGCTTCTCAAGGTTTAGATCATAAGAATTTTTTCTTTCAAATAATATTTCCATTCTGTCACAGCTTGTTGTTTAAATTTTGTTCTCACTATGTGTATGAACGTACTGGGAAAAAATTTATGTTGAAAAAAATAGTTTCTCTACAACTTAAAAAAATCTATAAACGTTCATGCAGAAAACTGCAGCTATATTTTCATAAAAATACTGATTTGAATAGATGCATACAACTACATTAAAGGCATCAAAGAATCAGCAAAGCAATAGTGTATGATAAGCAACTAAATCCTAGATACCTTAAATGCCATTTGTTATCTCACAATGATTATGCAGATCCACACATACACTTTGCTTAAAAATCCCTTCAGTTAAGATAACATCTTGTTCGATGTAATCTTATTCACATGTATTCTAAAGCTATGGTGATCTGTTTAGTGGTTCATGCTCAAGGATGTCTGTGGCTATTATGTGCACATGACTATGCAAGAAAATGTGGCAGATAAAAAGAAACATGCGAAATATGTGTAGAGATGGCAGCTCACAAAGATGGCAGTGACTGATGTTCTCCTTGTGGTAATCAGATCATGGCAGAATGACAACAGTGGAAAAAAACAGTAAGAAAAATGTTTAGGGAGCACAGAAATGCTAGCAGTTCTACTATCAGTTGAACAAATAAAGTTTAAGATAGGTTCTAGGGCTCAGTTCAGTTGCCTAAATATATTTGTCTAATGCCACTGAAGACTACTGCTGTTATAGCCTATGAAGGTCTAGTCAATAAAGGCAAAGGAGTCTGAAGATGCATTCAACTCAGTCTAAAGTAAATACTGGTGGAGGTCAGCTGCATAGTTTTGCAGAGTGTGGAGGGGATACACTAGCTTGATCTGACCACAGACTTCTTGGACTCTTCAGTTTGGAGTAGTTTTGTGGGGGTTTGTTTGTTTGCTTGCTTGTTTGTGTGTTTATAAATGAATTTGTCCCTTGTGGTTGTGCTCTCCAGCATATAATAAGGTGCAGCCCCTTGATCAAATTACAAGCTCTTCTCCAATGTTTTTAGCACTGTAATAACTTTCTCCTCTGTGTATTCAGTTTTCTGACTCATTTTATAATTTTTCCCTAAGCAGCGATACTGTTGAGGGATCCCTGTTATCTGAACGTTTATTTTAAGGTTGTGTGTCAATGTGTGATGCCTTTAAAAATATTACTCCTTGTCAAGGAGGTTGAAACTGAACAATAGATTTAGGAGTTACTGGTGCAGTACGTGGGAAGAACAAACAGAGAAGTAGTGTAATAACATAAAAATGCAAAATACATTCTCAGTTATTTTTTTCCTCCTGATAACTCTTACACCACTGATATTTATACAGAAGCAAAACAGTTTTGTGAGTTAGGCTGTCCTTTCCTTTTCCTATGCAGATTTTGGCAGTGCAGAGAGAGGATCTCAGCTTGTGGGTGGTCTTTCCCTATTACACCGCCCTATATTATGCAATTCTAGAAAGAAAACCTTTTCCTTTGTTTCGATGTTTGCACCTTTCAGATGCCGTGGCTGTTGATAATAATTGTGCAGCAGCTTTATTTGTTTGGCTCCTCTAATCTGTCCTTTCAAGAGTTAGTACCTCTGTGGCTAGTTTTGTACATTTTGCAGGTTTTCCTAAATTTCTTCCAGTTTGTCACTAATGTGAATAGTGTATTACTATTGTTCAACTAAGGTGCACGTGGCATAAGTGTTATATTAATGTATTCATGTGTCCACTTGCACATCTTGTGTCTTGTAGCAACATCAAGGTAATGTTAGCCTCTCATTTTCCAGCAGCAGATGCAGGCTTCATCTTGTTTGTGCCAGACAGCACAATGGGTAGCAAAGATTGCCAGTCAAAAAGCATCATGAGTAGATAATTACCACAAATCAGAGCATCTTCTGGCCAGAACAGCAGCATCAGACCATATACTCCTTACTTTTCATGTTTTTATTGGTGGCTTTTATCATATTTGAACTGAAGACTTGTGTTAATCTCCTTCAATGCTGAATGAAATCATGTTGCTTACTACTTATTGAAGAAGTAAATCTTTCTCTTACCTTTGCTTCTCTGTTTGATGGATTGTTTAGAGAAATAAAGCTGTTCTCTTCACCGAAATTGACTTGCCTGAGTCTCAGATTATTCTTTTATATATTAGATATGTGTCTTTTTCTTTTCAAATGAGTGAACTAAAGGAAGGTGCTGCTTCTGTTATTCTTCTGCTCTAGGGTCCTTTAAAGTTTTTATTTGGGTTAAGCACATTTGAGATTAATAAGTGCACAGAAGACAGGTCAGGTACCCATCATGTCAGACTGTTGCCATTAGATTTCATTTCATCCCTTCAGATATCTGTATAAACCTCGCCAGCAAGAATCAAGGTCAACTATATAGCACTGTACTTTTGCTGTCTATGTCGTATTTTTGTCCTGCATCTTTGCATTTTTCCAGGTGTTTGAGTGATGCAAAGTTGCTTACATTTGTGTAACTTCTGTTCAGAGGGGACATTAATAAAGACAAACATTCTTCATTCAGCAAATGCAATAATGTCTGGAAGTCTCCACGTGTTGTGGAGTGATCCCAGGCTTTCCAGTCATGGAGACATCAGTTGAAAAACCCCTTATCTCCCCCAGGGAGGAAACCTGGGATCCATTTACGTGTTCTTTGTAGTTGATAAAATGATTACAAATGGCCAGTTAATATTTCAAGATTATTCTAAATTACTGATTAGCATGGTAAATTTCAAAACATTAAAACAAATGAAGACATGCTTTTTAAATATATTTCCTTTAATACTCAGAGCTTCTAGGGCAGTTAGTTATAAAAGGCCAAAGGTCAACCGATTGGTTCCAGTCTGGAAATTTAGATGAGTGAAGTTCTTTAGGGCTCCTGCTTTGGATCAGGAACAATTTGAAAGAGCAACAAGCTTTTCTTTTTTTTATTTTTTTTTTTTTAAACCTTGATGGAAACGGATTAATTTCTTGCTTGAAGAAGTGGCAATAATAATACAAGAGGTCCTCACTCCCTACCATGTGGTAATTTGCATCCATAATGTTTTGATATGTCTCTTCCTATTTCTCAGAAAAGACATAATAGCAGGGTGTCGTACTGAGATTCAGAATCATTAAGACTTCATTAAAAATATACTAAAGCACATTTACTTGTATGTGATGTAATTTCATCATAAATAATGAAAAACTAAATGACAGCTGTCAAAAATATTTCTTATTACATTCATTTTATTATTTTAATTATAGGTCTAAAGCCTCCAATAACTACAGAGGGATTTCTGTGTAATTCTATAACATAGATATGAAATAGCTCATTCTTGTTAACCCTGATGGTGAATAATGTGGAAGTTCTTCCAGTACTGAGCATTCATATCCCAAGTTCATATATGAATAGCTTTCAATCACACAAGGAATCAAAATTTGTCATAAACCTGTTGCGATTTTTCAGTTCTGTGGGGGGTTTTTTGGTAATTTTGTTCAGCAGTTTAGTGTCTGTTTAGTTCATTAAAATAAGCATTTGAGATGTGAAATGGGATCGAGAAGAAAGACCCTGACCATCCTACTTAGATGTTTATTCAATAAAGAATTAGCCTATCGTCTCTACAGCAATTGCTGACCCTTTCACCTCCTTTATTCTGTTGCCTCTACAGCCTTCCAGGACAATATTCCAGATGACAGGTAATAACACATCATGTTACTGAAGCTCCCATTTAATCTCTATCTGTTGACCCTGTTGGCAGGTAATATCATCCGTCTCCACCCTAAGTCTAAATTATTTCTAACTAATTGCTCCCTTCATATCTTCTCTTCATCTCACCAGCTCACTGGCAAGGGTGTGTTTAAATGTATTGATCACCTTTTCTCAGCTGTAGGATGGAGGACATGCCACAGGCACTAACTTACTTAACCCCCAGCAATGGGACCGCTTAACACCGTGAGGAGTCAGGTTCTTCCTCCCCTCTCCCCCGCCCCTTCAAACTCGAGCTGAAACACAGTGATACAGCTTCTTTGTCCTGATTCTCTACCTATCTCCTGCGTGACTTTCAAAGGAGTTTATTATTATTACAGTGCTTGTTGTCAGAGCCCCTTCTTCTGTCTCTTGAAGTGCCTCCCACGGTCATTGCTGACTCCAGGGCCTCTTCTTGTCAGTTTTTACATTAATGACATTCCCAGTGTACCTGAAATCTGAAATATTTATGTTTGCAGATGACAATGTTCCTCTGTTTGCTGCTAATGTCTCCTTCTCTCCTTTGAAAAGACATATGTGATCAAGTAGCTTAATAATATGCAGTACTTCTTTCCTTTCTGCCCCTCTCTCTTGACAGAAATGTGGTTATACTCTTTTCCTGCTCACAAATTAGTTGCCCTTTCATGCTGCACAAACTTTACAGTTCTAGAAAAGTAGCTTATCTGCTTCCTTAATAAGATACAAATGTTTTGCATCTATGGAGGTGACCTCTTCAGGTCAGGGCTGAGGACTGTTGGCTCAGCGGTACCGGAGGAGACCTGCACTGCTTTTGCTCTCTGGCACGTTTGGTTTTTCAGAATGGCTGTGTATATAAATGTGCATCTAAACACAGGCAAATGTATAAGTGTACCTATGTATATACACAGATGTCTTCCTCTGTCCCCCCAGAATGCACTGGAGCATCCAGTCCTTCCCACAGGGATTGCATTAAGTTGGGGAGGGGGTTAGGGTGGGGGAGAGAAAGTTTCTTGTCAAATATTATGACTACTTCAAAGGAGTGGAGTCCTAATCTATTTAAAATATGAAGTACATTTGGATAAGCCATGTAAATTAATGTTAACTTGGGGAATACTATGAGTAGACAGCTAAAAAGGATCAAGATTGTTGAGAAAAATTAATTAGGGAGAGGAAAGGAAGTCAGAAATTTTTTACCTAGCAAGAAAGAAGGGAACTTTAAACACTAGAATATGTATTATTCCTGTGAAAATAAAAAAAAAGATTACAAGTCAAATCAGTGGACAAAACTGTGTATGTTAAAAGTAAAAGGGAATATACAATAGCTCAGAGAAATGTTAAGTTTTCTCTAAGTCACTAGTTCAAATGGAACCAAGTTGGTAACAAGAAGACACCCATCTTAGCAGTCACTGTAACACTGAACAGAGACCTGAACAGAAGTTAACAAAGCACTAGTATTTCCAAAGTTCATTTCATGGCTACTTCTGGGTATGCAGGGGACATATGCAATAGTCATAAGGCAAATAGAGCCAAAAGGATAAAACCAAGAAATGCACCTGTGATGCTGAGAAAAGGCTCCTTTTGCTGGTGTGAAAATGAAATAGCCTTGAAGACTAGCCGTGAAATGGGCAGGAATGAGAAGTCTCACAACACGTTCTGCTCAGTCATTCCCCAACTCCTGGACTTTTTGGAGGGGTAAGAATAAACACAGTGAAGTGTTAGTACTGTCTGCATGCTAGGTTTTTATTTTCTGTGATGTTTCTGTAAAATATCTTAAGATTATACATAAAATCTCTTAGGCAATGAAGACTGGAAAGAGCTTATCAAGCAACATGGAAGGTCTACTTGGAAGAGTGCAGAGCTGTGCACAGATACCCCTTATCTTAAATACCAGCAGCTCTCTCACCACATGAGTGCAGCAGACTCTCAGTGAATGCATCTTTCTCCCCTCCTTAGTCCGGACAGAGCACTCTGCTTCAATTTCTCTGCAGATGTGCTCAGAGTCAAAGCTGAGGATGCAATATTAACTCTGGACTTGGAAGTACAGTCCCTGAGCTAAGAAGAAACCAAAGGTTACTGGAGAAATGGAGAGGGGGTGGATGATTCATCCTTAGAAGCAGCCTGAAGAATGAACTTGATGTGGCCAATCCTTCTGCCTGCAGAGAATGGCTTCACCTATACAGTCATCTGCGCTCTTCCCACAGCGCCTTTTCTTGAATAAACTGCTCCTGTACCTCTGAGGTCCTCTTGCTCATGCCAGTTGTTATGTACAGGAAATCACTAATAAGGCAGGTAGAAAACACAGGTTCAAGTGCCCGGGATAGACAAGTAACTTTTTTTGAGTATATACTTTATGGTGACATACTGTTTTAGCAGAATAGTTCACTTGCAGAAACATGCTTACTCTACAATATCCCATGTGACACGGCATCTCAGACTTATACAGATGTTTGCTGTTCTTTTTAGCTCTACCATGTTTTTACATTCAAATTACCACAAAATAAAATAAAATACCACACAATACTACCTATAAACTCAATACAAGCTTTGGCTCCATCCAGTTCAACAGATCTGACCATAAAGGTCAATGAACACATTTGTGATGTTAAGGTAGGATTCTTAAACTTCCCTTGGATGGGGAAGCGAAACTGCTGCAGTTTAATCCATACTTTTTGGGGAGAGTTGTTGCTGAAGGGCATTAGCTCTTTAACCACTCATAGCTTTTGTATTTGGGAAGCTGATGCATCCCTAAACAGTGAGAGTGACCTAATAACTAAGTGATGTAAAAGGTGAGGATCAGACTGCTCTCTGAGAGTAGTTTGATCTTTCACCCTTTTTTACTCAGTAGGATCGGTGTATCTAACGTAATTTTAATCTTTTACCCTCAATCGACTAAATTATAGAAATACTGATGGATATAGAAGATTACAGGCATTAGGTTTCCATCAAGCTGAAAGAATTCCCATATCCACCCATGTCTCAGAGGGATTGTTCATTTCTAAGTATAGAATGTATTTAATTCAACTGTGAACATGTGCTATTTTGATGTTTGTAAGGCAGATTTCCCAGGCATGACGGTATTGTTGCAAATGTCATGATTCGGGATTGCTATAATATGTAAAGAGGAGGAAAGAATTAAGGAAGAAAGAGTAGAGAGAAATATTCAATCATTCCCAGACATTTGAAATACTTGCAATCAAAAAGATGGAAAAAAAAGTTTATTTCAGCAACAGATTCCAAACATTGGCTGAAAATCAAAATTTTATATATAAATGGTTTGCTTTTACATATAATGTACATTGTAAGTCCTTGTATACAGCCTTTCATCCTATCCTGTGCCCATTAAAAATATCACCCAATATCCAATTTCTCATAACCCTATATTAGAAAAACTGATTGGGCCATTTTTGTGTAAGATCACATAAGTAGCACTTACTCTGTAGAAGTGTAGTTAGACGTAAGTCTAATGAGTCACATCCCTGTACCTCCTGCTTCCTCTGAAATTCAAAGGGGCTACATGTAAAGTTAGATGAGATGTATTATATGCTCCTTGTATAACTCCATGCTACTAATTCGTCTGTGTCTCCACAAAAGAGGCAGAATCACTGAAGCAGTAGGCAGAGTTTGGAGTAACATGTAAAACCCATATACTACCCATGTACATGTACAAAAATTTCCAGCATGGTTTAAGTGACATTACACTTTTGAACTTTCTTTCTATTATTGGCATCTTGTCCAAAAGCTGTAATCTTCAACAGACTCTGAAATACCAGCTAGAGACTATACAGTTCTTTTCTTCCTCTCTTTTCCTAACCTTTTGAAAAATATTATTTTAAACTGTTAAGCAGTGATTGAATTGGAAAAAACCCACTGTAGTGGTGGATGTAGGGTATACAGCTTTTTAATCACTTCAGGACAGGCAATATTACTGTGCATCATCTGTGGAAGAAAATATTAAATAATTGCTAGGCTACCTGCTGCACCTTATCATAATTATAATTTTTTTTTCCTAAATGTTTGCTTTGAACTAGTTTCAGCCTCTGTTACATAGAAGGTTTTTAATCTTGGTTCTCACCCATACATATTTACCTGAGGCTGTCAAAGAGTAAGCACATTGCTTTATTAGCTGCTCTGCTAACCCAATCAGGCTGATAAATGTAGTCTTCAAAAAGTAACGATAAATCAGAAAGCATTTTGGATAAGATATGACTTTGTCCTGTTCAATCAGGAATGTTTGAAATCATTACATTTGAATATATGCACTGTTGCTGATACAAGAAGCAGTGTTTAAAATGAAGGTCATGGAAGCTTTCAAAGAGTTGACAGACAACAGGAGATAGGAGGAGCATAAGTTTAGGTCTGATATTGCTGGGGCTACACTATGGTATAATAAATAAATGGAAAGATAATTTCCCCGAGGAACAAAGAGCAAGAGAAAACATGACCATGAAATATTCTGTACTGGTGCTCCTGAAAGCAAGAAATGTGAAATCTTGAAAATTCTTTTTCCCATTGAATCTGAAAGAATTGCCTCAAAAGACAGTGTTCTGCTTTGATCATTGCTTAAATTCAAGCTGTAAAGCTTAGTGGTAAAGAGGTATATGTGACCTGTATGTCTGGATTGGAGAGGTATCTGCTGTATGGAAGACAAGCATGAAGATGTGCTCTAGAAATAGTGGTGAATTGGAAAGCATTACATTCCTAGAATGTTAGATATCCATCCTAGCTCAAGTATGACCTTATTTGTTCAAATGAACACATCTCTAGGCTAATGGCTGTGATTCTCAGTTTCACTCCCCAGCATAGAATTTGCACAAAATGAAGCCTGGACCTATTTTCTTTTTTACACTAGATTAACAATAAATTTACCTAATCTTTCACTCACCTTGCTATGTCTGTATGCTTATTGCTTTAGAATAACTACCCCTGAACTCCAGATGCTGCGCTGAAGGTAACAGTTCACCCAGCCAGGAATACTATGTTGAGCGTGACCAACAGCCGGGGCTTTTGGGTGGTGTCCAGTGAATCGAGCATGAGAGCAAACAGAACTCTATCCTGCTGTTGATGACCTTGTACAGTGGAACAATAGCGAAAAGGGAATTCAGATAAAGGAGCAATATGGAAGACGAATATAAAAGATGCTTGGAAAACCTTGCTGTACCCTGCACAGACAGCTGGCTGGTGACTGAAATGAGTTCAGATACTGTTTTAACCTCTAGTCTGGAAACAAAAAAATCTGAGGAAAACAGTGGACCTTTTTTCGAGTAAATACGGTATTCAATTTAGATCTGTAGACCTGGAAACATTTAGGGCTGCAGGATGCGTAATTTTTTATTATTTTTTTTTAATATTTGTTTCTATATTGTAAGACATAAGTCTGATAGACTGTAGCACAGTATGAGTTTGCTATTACTTTCCCACGGAAAAATTACATATGCAGCTCCAATTGCGAAATGCACAGTCAGATTTTCCAGAAGAGTGAGATTTCAGGACGCTTGCATTCATGAGTTCAAACATTGTTAAGTCAAACATAAAATACTCTGTTTCCAAGACAAAAAAACCTTGGAGACCTGGCCACAAGAAGATGAAGACCATAGTGGCAGATGATTAGCTTAGCAAAACAGAAAACATGCAGTCCTATGGCGAGAGCCAGGCAATAAATATACCTTTAGCTGCAGTCTAGTCTAACATGGGTTAATGCTTCTATCGTTCTAATCTTGCAAAACACAGCTAGAGATGTACCCTTGTGTTGTTCCAAATTATTTCCTCGTCGTTTCTCTGAGAGAAATGCACACACATAAATTGTTTATGAAAGCTCATCTCTGACACCATTTATCCACTTTTCTTGAGATATCTGATTTGCCAAAACCGAAACCCTCCTTTATGGTATATGAGACGCTTCCTGACAAAATCCCCATTTAAGGGCTAGAGACGGGGTGTCTCTGGAGACTGGTAATGAGATACAGAGCAGAGTTCTTCAAAAGTTCAAAACAAAAGTATTAGCCATGTGAATCACGCCTGGTTTCATGCCTTGCTGGAAAGAAACATTTCATGTTTCTGTGCAGAAATCAGACACAGCTTGTCATGTGGTTTGGTTTGGATATGAAATTAGATGAAACCTTGGGTTTTAGTAACATTTCCTTTTCAACATGTAATTGTACAAAACTCAGACTGTAACTGAAGAGAAATCCTATGAATGTATAAAGACTACACATTGAGTTGCTGCAGAGCAGAGCAATGTATAATGAGGTATATAAGCTGTTCTAATGACTTGCAGCATCTCTCAGGTGTAAAGACCCTTCTGCAACAGTGGGTGGAGCAGCATCTCAGGACCTTGTGCAAAAGTTGTACAGTGTCTAAAACAAATTTTCAGCTCTGGGTGGGGTGACTTGCGCATTCTGAATGTGGTACAGGGGTTGCTGTGGAAGGGATAAATTGCATCATCCGAGGACCCGTCAGTATTGTATTGGTTTTGGCTGGGATAGAGATAATTTTCTTCATAGAAGCTCATACAATGCCATTGTTGGGGGTTGTGATCAAAGCAGTGTCGAGAACACAGGGATGTTTTACCTACTGCGGAGCAGCGCTTACACAGAGCCAAGGCCTTCTCTGCTTCTCATGCTGCCCTGCCAGCAAGTGACCTGGGGGTGCACAAAACATGGACGGGACAGCTGACCCCAACTGACTAAAGGGATATCCCACACCATGCTATGTTGTGTTTATGAATAAAAGATGGGGGAAGAAGGAAGAAGGGGAGATGTTCAGAGCAATGTTGCTTGTCTTCCTAAGTAACTATTAGGTATGATGAAGCCCTGCTTCTGGAAATTACTAAACACCTGCCTGCCCATGGGAAGTGGCAAACTAATTCCATGTTTTGCTTTGCTGGTGTGTGCAGGTTTTGTTTTATCCACTAAACTGTCCTTATCTCATCCCGTGAGTTTTTGCACTTTTAGTCTTCTGATTCTCTTCCCCACCCCACCAGGGAAGGAGTGGCTAGGAAGAGGAATGAACGAGAAGCTGGGTGGTGTTTATCTGCTTATGGGAGTTAAACCACAAGAAGTATATAAGGGCTGTAGGCTTCAGGATATATGGGATGGAGAGTGGAGATACAGTCCTGCAGGATTTTAAATGCTAGTCCTACCTTCTCTGGATTTCCTAGTCTAGTAATCTAGCATTTGCTGTGTTTTGGAGCTTGGACCTTGGTTCACATCCAGCCCAGGTACACCAATACAGAATTGCTTGAAGTGCCCATGGACAGAAATTACTTCAGAACCCTATTCCACAGAGTGGTCAGCATTGTGTCATGGGCTGGTATGGGCAGGTTTGATGAACACTTGCACCAGAAGTGACTCAGATTCTCTTCTTGTGCATCAAAAAGGCCCTGAGAAACATGTTCTTTTTCAGAAAAGATATTTATGGGTGTTCCCCAAGCATTGCTTCATAGCCACTCCTCTTCAATTTTATATAGGATACATAACATTTTTCCTTGTGATTTCCTATAATAAGATATTGCAAATGGAAGTTAAATTTGCTTTCTCAGGTTCCTGTCCTCAGTTTAGAAGATCCTACTTACACCCAAATAATTCCATATTACAGCCTTTTCATCAGTCTGTTTACAGATTTGATTCCATTTCAATAGAAAAGAAAAACAGACATTTTGGATTTAGTGAAAATCATAAAAAATGAGAATATAGATCTTGGATGGAAGCAACAAAGCAGAAAGCAACATTAAAAAAAAGTATGTCTGCTTCCAAGGGAGACCCAGACGATCCAACATACCTAGACACATTACTAGAAAGGAACAAACCTTGCAGTTGGCTTGCAGTCAGACACCTGCTCTGAAATCCATGACTCAATGGATCATAGTTCATCAACTCACTCCAACTATTTTCTAATTATTGTCACATTTTGTTATACAAAAACCTGGCCACTTCCCAAGAGAAAGGATCATCCTCCAAAAATGTCCTAGAATTCTACTGAGAGGAAAAGAAAAGAGGAACTTGGGGTAAAACCAAATTATGTTATAGTACTGACAGTAAAATCCCTAAACCTGGACATGTCTACATTAATTATGAGATTCACCCTGTGTGTGTAGTTCAGTGGGGAATGCTATTTTTAAGCAGAGAAAAGCAAAAAGTCTCTTGACAGTTTTTTCATTTCATGTTGTACTTCTAGTATCTGAAGATAACTGAGAGAATTTTTGGTAACCAAAACAAACAGCCCAGAATTTCTCTTGCCTGTTTTCTAGGAAATTATATACCTCCTATAGTCACCTATAGGTGATTTATATTTTTGGTGTGAGGTATGATGGATCTGTTAGTTTTAGAACCCAATTGCTAAAAAAATCACTCCTCTCTTCCCCAGTGGAACAGACCCACTAAATTCCATACAATCTCTAAGATGTAGATGCAATGTCTACAGAGCAAAAAATAATAAATCTTAGATCATCAGACTGTGTTTCAATGTTTAAAAAAAAACATAGTGACCTAAAACCTAATCCTAAGATAGTTTTGCTTAAAGTTTGCTCTAGAGACACCAAAATTCAGAGTTTCTAGGCTTTTAAGTTCTGTATATTTGGCACCTTACCTACCACAAAGTACTTTGGCTTGGGGAAGTAATAATCTCTGTTTGTAGGCTCCATCCCCTGTCAAAACTGTGTAGAAGTCTAAAATTTTCCCCAAGTCTCTGGAGTGGTCTGACACTGCAGTCTAAGCCCCCTGAAGCCTTACTGCCATCACTGAGCCCAGAAAAAAGCATAAAAGAAGGGATAATTTTATTTCAAAAACACCACAAAAGGAGGGGCTGCCTGAAATTTATACATTGGCCCAACATCTCAGCAGGAATTTGGAAGAAAGGAGTTCATTTTCTCCCTCTGAAGGTAGACAATTGTTCAGAGGAAAGGAGAAATCACAAACTGAAGAAGGCAACAGCAAGGCTGACTCTGTAATGGACAGGGCACAGAAATCAAATGGGTAGAACTGAACCTTACGCCCTGCAATAGCTGTGAATTTTGCTTTATCCAGCAATGTGATGAAACCAGTAAAACTGAGGTGCAGGGATCAGACTCATTTCAGAGCGAGTGTCCCAAACATAAGGAGGCAAACCTTTTCTCTTTCATCTGCTCTTGACAACACAGCTTTTTTTGTTGCATACCCTATACTGGTGCTGTTGGAAGGGGAAGGATGGGAGGCAGGCTATTTGCTCTGAAACTCCATAAGGAAGTCACTCTCCAGGGAAGAGAAAAACAGGAATTTCGAGCTCCCAAGAGTAAGGCAGAAATGAAATTCATATTTCCTGTTTTCTGTGCTGCTGCTGTGAATGTTGGATTCATTTTCAGCAGTGCTTACTGCCTCCAAACTAGTAAGATGCCTGCTCTTTGGACACTGTCCTCCCAAGCTCTGAGGTGACAGGAGCACTTGCACACTGGAGGGAGGTAGATGAGATGTATTTCTGGTCAGCTGCTGGCTTGCTGTAAGTAGCCTCATGCTCACTGTGTGGAAACACAACTCTGTCTGTGGCACTGCTCGATTTAGATGCTCCAGGTTCTTCAGTGATGCTGGGAATGCAGTTTCAAGGAAGCATGATGTCTGTATTAGATGCTGAGTGGGTAACTAAATTCTGACTCCAACCATTGTCCTCTTAGAAGCAAAGTTTTTCCTCCAGAGTACCTCCAAGTTTATTGCAATCCATAGCACCCATTTTGTCCTCTTTGATCAAACTAGAGAGATTTAACTCTCAATAAGAGAGCATGGCACCTTTGAAAACGATCTGACAATGAAAAACACATAGCTAACTTATTTTCTGCTGAAGATGTTAATCTATGCTCACCTAGAAAAAATAACATGAAACTAGGTCTGAGTCCTCTAGAACTGCTAATCTTCAGACACATGAATAGCTCTTGTGTTAAGATAAAACATCAGCTTAGTGACAGGAAACTCTTCCCTGCAACTTCTAATTTAAAATAGCAGAGATCTGTGGGTTGGGTTTTTTTTTATTGTCTAATTGTGTTAGCATGCTTCAACGTCTGTGATAACTTTGAACTTCCATGAAGACCAAAATCTTATCAGTAGACCTAAAGATGACTGTTGGTGACTGTTGATAATCTTTCAGGACAAAGAAGGAAAATAATCAGAAAGGTGGGTGTTTGTGGTGGAGTTTTTTTTGTTGTTTTGTTTTGGTTGGTTGGTTTTGGGGTTTTTTTGAATGGGTGGGTTTTTTTGGTTGTTTTTTAAGCAAGTAGACCTGTTCTAAAACAAGGTTAGAATAGAATTAATCACAGCTGTAAATCAATAAATCTGGTCTTTTTATTTCACAGTAGACATGTTTTCAAACCAAAACTTTTTAAGAGTATCAGAAAAAAATCACATCTGAGGTTTGCTACTAAAAAGCAGAGAGATAAAATATAAGTATATGATTGTTCACAGGAGGAAAGATAAAATAGGCCAAATCTCAGTGAGGCTTGTACCCATGAATCCTAGAGACAGGACAGTATCTAGCCCTATGATAGAGGAAGAACTGCATTTTAGGATCTTCATTTTTATTTCATGGAAGCTTTCAGGGTACTGGCACACTACCTTTCTTTTATTACTTTCCAGAGAAAAGAAATTATTTCCCTACTAGCGGAATTAATGTCCTTTCTGGAATCTCCAGTTTTCAGAAAGGAGGATTTCTGCAATTGCCTTTGTTCAGCCTGAAAAGCTAGGCAGGACATATGTATTCTTACTCCAAGCTAAGCTTCCTCTTACATAAATCTGGTCATTATCCTGTAAAGTTTTGTTCTTTCTCTTTTTTATTTTTCTTTTTTATTTCCCTTTTTTACTTTCCCCTCCCATTCAGATAATTTCTCTTCTCAGAAAGCAAAGCCTAGCCGATTGGATTCTGCACAGTAATTTTAGATTTGTCAATAAAGACTTGTATTGGTTGGGAGGGAAGAACTTAGCAGCTGACCTCACTAAGTGTGCCATTATTTCTGGAGTGTGGTTTACTTTGAGGTGAGACAAATGGAAATGATTAAAGTCATATTTTATTGAATTTAGTAGAGGGGTGATATGAGAGAAGATAGTATGGAGATGATTAACCGAAAATCAGTCACGTCATGTATCAGAAATGACTGGAATAATAAAAAAATCCACAAAACCTCTCTTACAATATATCTAGAAGGATAAAAGAAAATAATCTTACCATCAAAGGCAATTAGGTATTACCTATTAGTATCTTTTACTAGGGCTTTTGGCACAGGAGGATTGTCTCACTGGGGCTGGAGTCGCAGACTGTGGAACAGGGCAAAAGAAACCCATACCAAAATGCCCTGAGATGTCAGTCAAAATAACCTAGGAGACATAAGTTCTCTTGCAAGGCACCATGCAACATTGCACATCTGCCCTGGTTTTGGATGCAGCGTACAGTTGTTTATTCCCAGAACATCAGAGCTCCAACATTGTTCATGTCTATACTTTTCCCTTCCCTGGTGTAGCCAGGTGGGCTAGCTCAGGAGGGAGGAGGAGGAGGAATTCTCAAGTCTCATAGGAGAATAAAAGCAAAGCTTGTGTAGTATACCCTGTGGTAATTAAAACACAGAACTACATCTTTGCCTTAACAATGAGGGTCAATTTGTAAATAAAGCCAAAACTGCCTTGAGACCTACGGGAAAGAGAAAAGAGCTTGGTCTCTGAAATGAACCTAAATCCAACAAAATTCATCTGATCCTTATAAAGCTACTAAGTGTAACTTGTGAGTAAATGACCAGAACAAACAACTCACTGCAGCGGCATCCTCATGTTACTTAGCTAATTTTCAAAACACTGGCTTCTTGGGAAAGAACGTGTTCAACTCGGGTGAGGGTGGTCCTTTCGACCATATGTACCTAGAAGGATAAACAGACCTTGCAAGAAAGTATTTGCAGCATTGGAAAAGTTTTGCTCTAGTACTGCTGTCCCACAGTGTCCTTAAAGGCATTTTGCACAAAATACACCATTTCACAAAACTATTGGTTAGTTGTTCTGCATACTATGGCTTTCTTTGATAGGTAAAACAAACAAAACTGGCTTAGCAAACCAGTTGAGTCCATTAACCCAGTTACAAATGTAATATTTTAGCATTTCAGTTTTTGTCAATGAGTAAATTTTTTTTTTACTTTATTTTTTTGGGCTGAGGGGTTGATAATGACAGGAATGCAATACACCTCTGTGACTAACAGTTAATATAAATGTAGAATTTGGCCTGAGAAGTTCTGCCTTTGGTGAAGAAGAGAGATAGTATAACTTAGGGAGAAGTAATTCCTTGGAGTTTAATATGATCACTGGAAAGGAAATGGAAATTTTGGGTGGGACATAGGTGAATGAAGACCTTCTGTGTTAGAAAATTCAAAATCTATCAGAAATTTATAAGTCTGCCTGGAAACTGAATATTAAGTATTACTATAAAGTTATTAAGTATTAAATGACATTTACAGTATTATTTAAAGAATAAGAAATTGATTTTAGGAAAAGTATGAGTCAGAATCACCATACAACTAGAAAAATGAGTTTCTATTATAACCTGAGGGTTTTACTGAAAGGACTTTTAAGACAGGCTCTTGAAAATTATACCAGCTTTTGTTAC
Source organism: Gallinula chloropus (assembly GCF_964237585.1). NCBI lineage: Eukaryota > Metazoa > Chordata > Aves > Gruiformes > Rallidae > Gallinula > Gallinula chloropus. Next base: position 140,257,199 of record NC_140085.1, on the reverse strand, counting down.
TGAGAAGCGTATTTGCTATTCTTCACTCTGTGAATAAAGGAGCATGTTAGAACTGACATCAGCCCTTTTGAGTAATGGGAATGGATAGGAACCTGTTTCTATCTTAGCTTGGTAAAGATAGAGTTGTTTACTTTAGACATAGAGCCTGACATCACTGCTTTTATTTTCTTTGGTTTTGGGTTGTTTTTCTTTTAATGTGTGTGTGCATCTGCTGTTATTTTGTGGACTTGCTTCTGGTACTGCTTGCTTGCTTGGAAACCGATACCTTGAGATCACAAGGAATGAAATGAGGCTCATTCCTTTTGAGCTCTCATTGGTCACTCATTTTTCATTAATGCTGCTCAAGTTTATATCAAAACCAATAAGTAGAACTTCCTGGAGTGAATGCATAAAACAAAAATCTAGGAAACATAACAGTTCTGTGCTAGTTTGTGCTGATAAGTTTTGGTCTCTAAACTGTTTAGAATGCCCTTTGACAAGAATTGTGAAAACCAGATATGGTGCAAATGCTCAGGCTTGGATTCCACAAAAAGCATCTGGTTCAATTGTCTCAGAAATAAACTTTCCTTCCTTGGTGCACCAGGATTGATTTGTTATGTATGTGAACATGCTGCAAAGTTCCTGTCTAGTTTTATAGGCAGTTTGGGAAGCAGACAATGGACACATAAGACAGCTGAAAGAGTCCAAGCTTTATGCTTTAGATGAGTGATAGATGATATCGATTTGATTAAATTCTTTTTACATGCGTTGGATGTGAAAAATTCTGATTTATTCTACAGATGTAGAGAGCAATAGATAGATGATTGCTATTGTTATAAATCAAAGATGTAAAATATATAATTATGCTTATGACTTGTAAGAGAAGCTACAATAAAAAAGGAATTTGTTCAAATAAATTGCATCTTGAGGACAGTGCATGTCATGAGATCAATAAGCAGAATTTGTTAAGCAACAAATGTACTGCCTCAGAGACTGTCACAGAATTTTGGTTACATCAAGCTCTTAAGTGGAAGTGTAGGCAAAAGGATGAAGTGAAATAGAGTAAATGTTAAACCATGAATGTAGCTAACTGGAAAAAATAATGCTACTGAAGTGTGTCTACATGAATTACAATTTAATCAAGATGCCATTTGTCCTCAATTACATAAAGATACTTATAAAAATACCTAGGCTATGTCCAGTGTAAGTTTATTACTTTTTAACATGAACCCAATTGGCAGTCACATCCAGTTAAAGGATAAAAAGATGCAAGATGGAAAGTCTTATTGAGAATATTAAGGTGTGTAGATCTGCACTTTTACATTTTTTACCATCCAAATCGCAGTGGAATGCAAGTCTTTGATGCCTGTTAGATCCACTTTTTATGAGACAGAATTTTTAATATTAGAAGTTGGATAGCACTACAGCAACTTCTGAATCCCAGTTGGTTGGGGTGGGGGGAAGAGAAAAGAAAAAAAAAAAGAAGAAGAAAAAAAAAAGAAACCAAATTTGAGGAATTTTGTAATTAAAATAATCAGAACATACATTAAATTCTTATCTCAGCCAGAGGTGTCTGGGCAAATTTTGAAATGTTTATAAGTGTTAGAGAAATGAATTTGTCTTTAGTGAATGTTCGGAGTTGAAGAGAGATGATAAATGTTTTTTCATATTAAACTAGCAGTTATAATTGTCTGGTGTACCTTTCTATGCCATTTTGTCATTGCTTAAAATTCAAATGATGGGCATTAAATCCTTCTCTGCATATTACCTTCAGGTTGCAACAGATTCCATATGGGGAGTTCTGTATTCATGTAGCACTGGAGACAAATTGTAAGGAAACTTGAACAACATAAAATCATAGAATGCTTTGGGTGGGAAAGGACATCAAAGATCATCTAGTTCCAAACCCCTACCATGGGCAGGGACACCCTCTCTAGACCAGGTTGCCCAAAACCCCATCTAACCTGGCATTGAATACCTCCAGGGATGTGGGCATCAACAACATCTCCAGGCAACCTGTGCCAGGGCCTCACCACCGTCATAGTAATGTGAGCCAGGAAGCAAGCACGGCTTTGGTTTTTCATTTCTGCTACGTAAACACAGGCTTTCATGCCATTTAGGATTCCCTTGGTTATCAAAAACATTGATACCTGGCAAGTACATGCATGACCTATGGGAGATCCCAGAGATGTCTCTGGGCAGATGTAAGCCAGGGAATACACCCTACCACATATCCACTTGTCACTTTCCAGACAATGACAACTCATACCTAGGAATGGAATTAAAGCTTTAGATTCACCAGCCTAAATTTAAGTTTCTACGGTGTAGGCATCCATGTGTGAGTACAGTGTCTATGGTCCTACTAGAGTCATCGAAGATTTAATCTATTTTAAGGACTAACTAGAACAGCTAGAAATAGACAATGAGACTTCAATTTATTCAACCACACCCAAATGTCTGGTGCTTTCTCAAACAATTGATGGCATTTTGACAGACCTCCAGCTGTCGGTTCAGAAAGGTAATGTCTCTCCTGGGTTCTACAGTATGTTTGGATCACTCAGGACCCTGTGACTTCTCAAATGACATAGGCCACCATGTGCAGACAATGAGGTTCTCACATTTAACCAGCTTAATAGCTGTCTGGACTCCACTCATTGTACTCTCTGATCCTCACTGATCCACATATGGATGTTTAGACATACCCCATATATCCCATAATAGATATTTTAAAAGTCCATCACAGAACTGTGGTGCCCACAGCAGGCCCAGGTGCCAATGAAATAGGGTAGGATTTTTGGCATGGTACTATAGTCCAAGTTGTTTACATGTCAGTGATTTCCAAGCCTGTCACTAAAGATCAGATTCATCATGCCCATTGCCTCCAACCAACATGTCCTGAGAGCTCAGCTTTTTGCCTGGAATGCAGCACAGCATTAAATGAAGCTACAGGGTTTTGACCTGCAATTCACATCCATGTAGCCTGGAGTCTAGTAAGAGAAAGCCTGTGTTTGCCAGTGGAAGGTCTGTACCTCCTTGGAAGAGCTGTATCTGCAGCTCTCCCCTTAGGTGTTCTACCAACAGAGGTAGAGTAACCAAATAACCTTCTTCTGGCAAGGTACTGTGTACTTTGCATAACAGCAATGAGGCTTGGCAAGACAGAGGTGACTGGAAAATAATCTGCATCTACTTCTTTATCTCAAGGTTTGCCTCCTCCTCGTAAAAAAATGAAAGGGCCCAGCTTTCTCTCTAGCTAGGCACCCGCACTTGCTTGAGGAGTTCCTGAGTTACAAGTACACAGGCACTAGAAAGAAATATTTCTTTTATCCTGCCTAAATTCCTTATTTTCAGCTCCTCTAATTTGGGCTGGTTCAGTAGAGTCACCCAATTTCCCCCTGAAGGCATAACTCTACACCCTCAAAGAAGGCCTTACCTTGACAATCGTTTGGGTATCTGCTTCTGCTCTATTACCTGGTGATGTGGACATCTCAAACAGACACAAACCACTCCACTACACCATGACTGCTAACATACATAGACTTGCTTAAATTCTGCAGAGGAGAAGGTACAGATTGCCACTTCCCTCAATGATTGCCTTTTTGTTAGTCTTGATTGAAAATTCTGAGCGTTAATACAAATTACTAGTAATAGTACTGTTAAAATTTCTATTGATAATAATTACAACTGATACTAACTGAACTTCATTTTTCTAAGCTAAACTAACAATGTTTTTTAATTACAAATTCATCTTTAGATTGCAAGATGTTTTAGAAAAAAGCCATATTTTTCAATGAAAATAGCTATATTTAAAAATATGCTTGCTTAGTATGAAAGAGTTTTTTCAATTTTGAAAACACTAGAAGTGAATTTTTTCTTTGGCTGTACCACATATTGACAAAAAGAAAAGTGAGGCAGAGTGGATGATCGCTGCAGAAAACAAGAGTTACTATTCTCATTCATAGCTACCAAATAAACTTTTGCATCATCCTGGTGAACTGTATGTGCTTCCATGGGTGATGATGAAAAACATACCTTAGCACACTGAAACTCACATGATGACTCATAATTACTGAGGCAAACGCTGAAATATCTAAATAAACTGACACTGGACAAAATTACTACTAAGAGGCAGACTTGTGTACAAATGTTCATCTTCATTAATGCTGAGTTGAAAATAGGCAACGTGCCAGTTTAGTGGATGGGTATTAAGCTCAGATCATAATCTTTTCCAGTAATGACTACAGGTATCTCAATTAACTGTAAAATTATGGTGAGATTCCTGTGACGGTGAATAGCACATTTTCATGAATACCACATTCATTCTTGTTGGTTTATCAAAATAATAGCTGCATTAATAAGGACTGGTCATTTGTTTCGAAGTGATCCTGTCAGGTAACACATGGAAAATCCTCATTCATTTCTTCCCTCTTCATTCTATTAACATTATTCATACTGAACCCTGCTGGCATGCGTGTGACAGAGTATGGAATTTGAGAACACTTTGGCATCGAGCAGCACCCAATTATTGGAAATTATTAACATTAACAGAAATGACTCTAATCCTTGCTTTTTCAGCAAGAATATGCTGCCTCAGTTTAGCCACATGATGGCTTTTTTAGCCTCCTCATTCTCTTTGTTGATTAAAACCAAAGCACAAGTGGGTGATTTTTTTTCTTTCTCCCCTCCCTCCCCAGTATCCTGATAGCTGACTAAATTAACACTGCCCTCTGATCACCAAATGAATGGTCTTTGTGGGACCAAAACGTGGGTGATCAAACGGAGCGTCCGCCTGGTTTGACAGGTATGGAGTTGAGTTGCTCATGTGCCTCTCCTGTGCCTGACATCAGCAGCAGGAGGGGTGGAGCAGTCCAGGGAGTTAGTGCATTTACAGTTGTTACCAGGGAAACAAGAAAAATTGCAGACGTTCTGTATTATATATAATACAATCTGAACCTAGCTGTATCACAGCAGAATTTGGCTAATATAGCAATGCACTGCGCAACAGTAGCAAAAAATTCCAATATTTTTATTGCTGTAGCAGGGACCTCTCATATAAAATGTTATTCATTAGTATTTAACTAAATTAAGACTTGAAAGAGAAGATAAATGGAAATATTAAGTTCAGCCATCCCCTTGGAAAAAATGGTCCTACACTAAATTTCCATTGCAACTTCATTCATCTTCCCAGCTTTGAATGGCCAACAATGCAGATGGTGCTTTGTTCTCCAACAGCTTCCTTTCCACTACAGTCCTACCTTCGCCTCACTCTGCGAAGTGTAAATTTCTAATTGGTATTTCACAATTCTCAACAATTTTTTACCTATTTAGACCATCTTCTATCTAACACAGCACTGAAATGCAAACAGCTTGACAGCAAAAAATGAATAAAAGGCTACAAAAACATCCGAGTATATGTTTGGAATTGAATTTAAAATTTATAATAAAAGTAACTAGTGCAAACTGTGTCTTGCTTTACACGGTGTTATAATGCTACCTGGTATCCCTCAGGTTGCAGAGAGTAAAGAAGGAAAGGAGCAGGTCTATGTGGTGAAGCAATTGCTGCTGAAGGACTGAGGTCCATGCTGCATGAAATTTGGAAAGCTTCAATTTGGACTACGTCAGCCCTGTGAACTGAACTCCTGTTAATGGTTAGGCCACATTAAAGATGTTCCTGGACAGGGACTCTTGGTTTAGTTTCATCTGATGCTGTTTTAGCACTCTGAAGCATTCTATGGTATCAACCAAAGTATGGAAAGTGGGAAAACCCAGTACATTTTTGGTTGAAACACAGGCTCCAGATCTGGATTGAAATGCTAATGTGGATGCACCCAAAGTAAACCACAAAGTTAGGAAGTCAGTGGAAAAATACAAAAGAATATTCTGCCACTTCTCACATTCATATATCCTTTCTGCTGGCTCTTCTCCTCAGCAAAAGTGGCGTGGATGATGGTATATTTGAATAGTGCATCTTGTGCTCAGAATGACTAAACCAACATATTTCTTATCACTCCTCACTGCAGAGTGTCTCTTCATTTTAAGCTTTGTTTTATCTTGGCTATTTCTTTAACGTTTTGGGCTTGGTTGTGGGTTTTTCATCAAAATTCTTTTAGGCTGAAGGACAAAATTGTTTCTCAGCTGTCTGAGTCAGAGATCTCTTTAGATCCATCACATATATCTCTTTCTGGTGAAAATAGAAAGCTGCTACTCTCCCTGAGTAATAACTACCTTCTCAGTGCCTTATGCCAAGCCTTTGTTACACGTCAAAGGAACATGAAAAACCATGAATCTCAGCTTTATTTTTGTAATTTCTTTGTTGTAGAGAGCAGTCGAGTATGTACACTTATTTGATGCATTCATCCTGAGTGGGAAACACAGACTCCAAAGTACCCACCAGAAAAGAGACCCTTAGCAGCTCCGGAGATGTCTGACTTTGTGAAGTAAGTGTGAGATGCTAACGGGTCCCACACTTCAGAGGTGTGGAACAACGAAGTGCACACTCTTATCCCTGATCAATAAGAAAGTAGGGTTGGTGATGACTCCTGGCTCCCTTCCCATTTCACTGGCTTTGAAGTGATAAAACCACCACTCCTGATAGGACCTATGAATTTCGATATTTTTTTTTCCAGGTCATTGCTGCATAGTCAAGTGAAGTCTCAGACAAGGATTTGGGGCTGGAGCCCGCTCAGTGCAGGTTTAGAGATAAGTGTCTAACAAGCTCTACTGCAGATATACAGCTGCAATATATAAACTGATATATATCAGTTTTTAAAAGTCTATAATCTAATAAAATCCAGCTGGTTTTCAAGGTGACAACAGAAGAAAATGTTTTCTGCAATATTTATGCTAACTTTCATCTTCCAACTAGCGTTCTCCAGGAGAAGAAATGGAAAATGAATTTAACATTGGCAAAACTCTTGGTAATTCCCTACCTTTGTTCTTATAAATGGTTCTCACTAGTTCCTTGTGTTCTAGGGTAACTGACCCTTCATGAGAGGAAATTGTGAAAAACCCTAACCAGATACATTTGCAGAATTATTAGCGAGAGAAAGCAGACTAGAACTAAGCCCATTTCTATTTCTGTCCAGTGACTTGAGGGCTGCTTACAAACGTTAAGGCATTAAACTTTAGCACCATCACAGCAGTAGCTCTGACAGGGACACTGCAGTGACAGGTGTGTGGGGAGGTGGGGGGGTGATGGGGCATGGACCGCGGATGCTGTAATTCATCACGAGTGCTGGGGTAGGAGCTCGCCACTCCTGACTCCCATCTCCTCCCTGGCAGCCTCCCTTCTGCCTTGATTGCAGGCTCATCTTGGCTCACAAAGTGCATTAAACATAAACACCATTCAAATCATCCCCGATCCCTCTGAGTGACAGTAGCACTTCGTCAGCTTCAGCAGCTCCCTGCGCTGGCTTCGCGGGGGGGTGTGATAAAGAGGATGTAGGGAAGCGTATTTTAATTGCGGGCATTTTCACTTGAGGAAAAGAGTAAACAGATGAAAAATGTAGAAGTGTGACAGATCTACATAATTAATTGGGGCCCCAATGTGGATGCCACTGGGTTGCTGGCAGTCACTGGGCTCAGCAGCAAATCGAGGATGGAGAGAGGGAAAAGGAATAGGCACCTAGAGCCTCAGATTACATGTTTTAATTGAGAGCATATTAACAACAACTCCATCGTACTTGGTCATCTCACCAAACTGCAAGCTCATCTAAAAATATAAATAAAAAATTAAAACTCTTTAATTATTTTCTTTCAGAATTAAAGTAATAAAGAACCACTCTGAAAGATTTTTTAATCAGCTTCCAAAAAAAAGCCTTAGAATAACTACCCCCCTCCCCAGTCCCCTTTTTAAATGGAATTTGTAATCTAACGAGGAAATTATTTATGAAGTATTTGCTCTGCACCTGAAAATACCTCCAGTGAAATTATGTTTGGCAACCTGAAGCACTTTGAAGTCGATGGAGTGGCAATAAAAATTAGGCCTTCATTAAAGAGCAATGCCTTTTCTCCAGCAAACTGGCACCGCCTCAAGAGGTCAAACTCTGGGAAGGCCACAGATCTCTGCCCAAGCCGTGCCTGTGCAACACACATGGAAGCAATTTTGTCCATATTCTCTGCTGCTCTTTATGAATTTCTTCTTCTCCTTCCCGCTGCCCACCCTTTTTCCAGGCTTGCTTCTACAGCTTTCATGTTGCATTTAGGAAATTAACAGTAACTGTCAAATTACTCTGCAAATAGGAGAATATAAGTTTGGAAGGAGTAGAACTTGCCTTTTGCCCTAGGGCCAAGTCGGTGGAAGAGCAACAAAGGGATCCTTGAGAAGTGTTTGGATAGACTGCTTTAGCAAGTCAGGCTCTTATTTTATCAAGTGCACACAATTTTTCCATTGGAAACTTTTGCCCCCTTCCTGTAAATTATTCTTTCCCCTTGTGCACCCCTCTTGCTGCATGGACCAGGAAGGGTACTGGTAACGATTATAGCTGCTAAGCATTGTCAGGGTAGGTGTTAACCCTTGGAGAGGGATGGAAGAGGTTTGGAAGTGGGGATTCCTGAGGAGATTATGTACAAAAGGATCCGTTTGGTTTGAAAAAGAACCCAATGACTTCTCACATGTGTTTGCAAAGACAATGTATAAGAGGGAGTAGTTACTTTAATTAAATACTGAAATCTTTTGGAAAAAAAGTGAGAGAAGAAAGCTCAGAGGAATTGTAATCTATGGAGATGTAAGCTAATTACTTAATCACTTGCATTTGTAAATCTTATTATTGGAAAAGAAATTACTGTAGTGATTAAATTACAGATATTTATCTGCTAATAGCCCTGATTAACTGGTGATGCTAATCTGTCATTCTGAAAGCCAATATTAACGGCATCAATCTCACAGAACAATAAACAGTTTATATGAAAGAAAACTTTGTCCGTGCAGAGTCCAGATGTGAGAAGGGAATGTGGGATATGTGAGATTCTGGAACCAGTTTGCTGGACCAAAACAGCCGACGCTCTCAAAATGAGTAGTTTTGGACCATTAACCCGTTGTCAGGCACAAAGCGCTACTTAGTTATGAACAAGTACTGTCTTATACTGCAAAAGAAATTTAGTTAGCAGGAATTCTAGAGTAAATAAATAAATCCCAAGCTTAATTTATTACCAGAAAGTTATTAGGGCTAGGGCAGGTAGGCCAGAGAGAGTTGTTACCAAGTCCTGCTTGCAGGTTCTGCAAAGGAAAGGTAGCTGAGAGAAGCCTAAGAGAAGTATAATTTATTTATTTTTAACAGATACCTGACTGATGCTATTGATTTTCACTTTGGCTAAATAAACTTTTTCTTTTTAATCAGTGTTTCTTACCACAAGGGAAAGTGATGAAGAAGAAAAGTGGAAGGACCAGTACCTTAATTTCCTCTCCATGTTGCAGGGCAGGTTTTACAGGGAAATGAAACTCCAGCAAATAAACCCAAGTTAGAGCTTCAGAGGAAATTTGCTGTGAAGCGGACAATGGCAAAGTACCCAGAGAAGATCAAGTTTCCTATTTAAGCTGTTCAAGAAGCACTGCAGGAAAAAAAAAAAGGAAAAAAAAAAAAAAGAAATGAAACAATTGCTGTAAATGCTTGCCTTACAGAGCTCCTATCTCAAATATAACTGGAATCTACCAGTGTAATCTTTATGATGACCAGATGTTACTATTTCTGGGAATGTCCTGAGTTTTCAAGGGCTGCTTCAGTTTCCTGACTTATTATATTGAAACCGGTGTTTGCCTTGGTTACAATAAAATCTGCCAGCTGGCTCATCTCATCCTATCAGTGCCTCTCATTGCAATCTCCTTTATCCCAGTGGTTTAAAGCAACCCTTCTTTGTGCAGAAACCACTATAATAGTCTTTAAAACAAGAATTGAGACCTTTTGATTAAATTGTGTTAAGGATTATTGGTGAAGGAAAAGAGAGTGTGGAAGGTAAGAGAGGACTATGGCATGGTGTTCCTTGTGCTGCATGCAAAGATAAGGATGTACTGATAGCATTAGATCAGAAAGTGTAAGAAAATGCATTCACTTTGGCCCATCATCCAAGTCTTCCCCACAAGTTACTGTATGGTTGGATTTGGAGGATTTAATTTTTAATTTTTTTTCTTCTATTTTTTTCTTGCAAGAATGACAGAGATTTTGCTAGAACTGTCAAGTCAGATGCAATTGAGCATTCACAGTAGGTCTGAGAGGCTGCTACACATCCAGAAATCCCAGATGAGTCTATACCACATGTGCTGTGTAGTTCTACAATACGAGCTCAGTGTATCATTTCAGAAAACACCAGACCTCTGACGTGTTAGGCTCAGTCTTTGAATATCTCTGAATGAAGTTGTCTATACAGCAGTCCGAGATAACACCCACATGCTGCAGATGCTCCCTGGTATGAACCTCTGCCTGTGCAGTAGAGTCTGAAATATCTGAAACTTCACTGGCTTTATGGTCTGGGTGTAGGAAACATGTCCAGTGCACACACCAGTATTTCTGTGTGGGAAATACTTAGTGGATGCTGAGGTTTTAAAGGTTTTGCTCCAAAACCAAATAAATTAAAAAGAAGGAAAAGGTATGTAAAAAGAGTTGAGATGTCCCACATTCAGAGTCCAAAATTTGAGGAGTGGAACATTGAAAGTTCTCTGATGTGCTTTTTAATAGATAAACACATGTTACTGTGTGTTTGCTCCCTCTACATTTTCAAACTAAATGTAACATGCACCTATGTGGTTAGAAACATGGCAGGAGAAAATCCATAGCTCCCTGTTTCCATTGCACCAGCCATTCATGAAGGTGATAGTCTTGAGACCTAAAAACACTAGATGCTATGTACATTGATTTGGTTGAATGAGAGAGCCTAAGCTGTCAGCTCAAGATGTTCTGGATGTCACCAGGGGTCGCAGAAATGCTACAGGCTCAAGTGGCATGGGTCCCTTGTGGAGACCTGTGTCCTTCAATGGCAGGTGAAGACCAAGTCTGGAAGACTCCTCTCATACCTTGCAAACATTTGTTCTGGGGACAACACAGCAGCAAATCTCCTAGGGAAAGTAATGCAGCAATGCACTCAGTTTCTGACTAGGAATTGTGGGGAGGTCAAGTTTTATGTCGGCTTTCCTTTCCAGAAAGCTAGGAAGTGCAAAAAACCTTGTGACCAAAGAGTGGCTATCGAGAAATGCTGTTATTTCTTGGGTGGAGTGGAGGGCAGGGGGTAGTAGGGGAGGGGTGGGGGGAAGGGATGGGATGGGATGCGAGCAGGGAAAAGAGGCCTGGGAGTTACTTCCATAACAAATGGAAGTGCTTTGTATGTAGAGATTCTTACCACAAGGAAAAGGATCCCAAAGCCAGGATTGACTGACTGGATGCAATGGTAACTAATTTATCCTTGGCACTGCTGCCTTGATTATACAAAAACATTCAAACGAAGGGGACTTTCTATTTTCCTCTTTTTACTGGAATTCTTCTCCAGCTAAGAATTTAAAATAATATTAGAATATTTTCCCCTTTCTGGTAACCACTATGACTTGTTGGGATCCAACAGATGATAAAGGGAGCTGGAAGATTTCCATCACTGGAAGCAGTCACATACTTAAAAAATGAAAAGACATAGTTCACCTAACATTTCTCAAGTCTGAAGTGCTCTAAAAGAGAAACAAAATGTTTTCTTAAAAATAAGTACACATATTAAATAGTTAGAGTAGAAAGGTTTGTTTGTTGCCAGAATTTTGGTGTTTAATATTAAAGTTTCCAGGGAAGAAAACTCAACACTCTAAACCTGAGTTCTGGTATGAAAGCACAGGGAGCTCCAGTATCTAATTTTCCACCCACCTAAACAAATCATTTTAGGCATTTTGAGCCAAGATCTTTTGAAGTTCCCTTAAGTGAGTTGTTGTTTTACACTCTGATTTCATTTATACAAGGAGGGAGAAAGCACATTCTTTATTTTTTTTTCTGAAATATTTTCAACAAAGTGTCTGCTTTTATAAAGCATTAATGGTAAATGGTTATAAAGAAAAAAACTTACTTAGGCCTTTCATTTTCCTTTCCAAGTGCTTTGACTTGTATATTTTATTTTCTGTGGTTGTACTAATTATGGTATAAGTAGTATTATCCTTCTGGTAGTAAAAATGGCAATTATGACAAAGCAAGAAAGCTTGGTCCTGCTTTCAGTTTGTCTTCTCTTTTTTTTTTTTTTTTTTTTTGATTGGGAGTTCTGCAAGGCACTTTTTTTAGTCTGCATTTACTGAGTAGGGATACAACATGATCCTGCTGTCAGTGGGAGCTGCGGGAATTCTGTAATTACCTCTAATGTCCCCGTTTTCCTGGTAAGGGAGTGGGAACAATCCATTAGGGCCAGATGCTCATCTTGAGTCTCTTCTGAACATGAGGAAACTGAGAATGATTCATCCTTCTGTGGTATTCTTTAAACAAAGTTTTGTTTGAGGTTTTTTTTTCCAATTTTAGAGGACATTATGCTGCATTGCCAGTAGACATGGTAGACAAGTGTTGAGGAAAGGTACAAAATCTTGGTCTTCTATTGATAAGGTGTGTGCAGCAGGAACTCTTATTATTAGACTTGAAATATTTGGGCATAAAAGAGGCACAGCATGCTTTATCTAAGGCTAATGCCAGTTCCCCGGTTTTTCTTCCTTTCTGAGAAGCATGTCTTTCTGTCAATAGGGCATAAATTCCAAGGAGCTTTGCAAAGCATTACCAATATGTATTATGATGCCCAAATGCAAACCTGCAGTCAATCTGTTTGGACAACAGCTCTGATAATATCCTTCTTTCTGAATAAACAGGTCTAACAAGATGCTGCTAAGTTTCCATGCACACTAGCAATTCTAACTACCCAGGTGGTAGTTTGTGCACACAAACAGTACATTCTGGGCTATAAAACTATCATGAATTCATTTGTCAGAATGAAAGCATCACTGTGCAAAATACCAGGGAAAAAAATGTATTTCTGTCCACATAGCAACTAAGTCTGTAATTATAAGATGAATTTGCAGAAGTTATAATTTTGGGTTTGCAAACAGGCCCCTGAGAGTTTGGTCAGTATACATGCAACTCACAAAAATGTTTTCAGGATTACAGCTTAATCTGGGGAAAGATGAATCTTTATAAATCTTTTGGATCCGGGTGAAGAACAGTAGCAGGTGTGAAGAGGAAGCATGAGATGGAACTGTAGTCACAGTCATCACTGTTGCGTGAATGTTTGTGCTCAAGATCTTTCTTATTTGTTATTTGAAAGATTTGTGGAACTGTCTCAGACACAAGATCGTTGGTATCCCCACATTGTAATTCTTTCACTCAGTTATAAGACCGTCAGTGATGCTGACTAGTGAATTTGAACTCTTCGACTTGCTTGGGTGACTTGTCCAGTTACATGGACAACTCTTGTCCACTCAGATCTGGGTGCAGTTCCACCGTCCCAGCAGCTGCCCCCCAAGAGGTTAGTGTTTTCCCAGCCTTACTGGGGCATTCCTGCTTCACCAGGGAACATGACCAAGCACAGCAGGACAAGGAAGGCAGACCTTGCAGAGCACGCTGTTTTCTGGAAGAGGAAGCTTCTTATGGAAATCTGTGAGTTGATGGTATTTGGTAGAAAAGCAGTCTAGAAAGCTTATGCTGGGATATAGAGAGATGGCCTTATGCCAACATGGAAAGAAGATCCTCTGCTCCCAGAACTGTCTTGAAGGGTGTTTTTCCTGGATGTGACTAAAGCCAGGACTGGTGATCAGGGCCATAGGTAACTGTGCTGACAACCTCTTTTGCAAGTGTTGGCAGTCATTCATGTGGTTCCTGGACATTTTTTCTTTGCCAGATCAAAAAACCAAACCAAACCAAACCAAACAAACCACTTCTTTTTTTTCATTAATCTTTTTGTCTTCATTGATCTCTTCTTCTTCGTTAATCTCTTCTAAATATTCAAACCAGGCATTCTGAAGATGAAACCACCAACATGAGTGTAGCTAAAAATGCATAGAGATGTCCCAAACCAATAATATGTTGTCCCTCTCCTTATCAAGTAACATTTTTATTCACCTTATTTCACCTATGTATAACTGTGTCCCAGTTAGGAAGTGTGGACTGCACAGTTTTAAACACATCAACAAATCTTTTATGAGCAATTTAAGAACTTATCAACTATGTCTCTTCCCCTCGTGTACTGGTTCCAATTTCAGAATAGCTGGACTGAAATGAATTAAGACACTAATGAAGGAAAAAAAAAGATATGTTTTCTATATGGAAAAAAAAGTTTATTCATGTGAGCAAATTTTTAACGACAGGAGATATGTGTTCCTTTATTTACTAAATACCTCTACCAAAATTTTAGCAAATTTTACAAATTTCAAATAGCTACATGAGAAAAGATTTTTCTCCACTTTCTCACATATTCTAACAGCTTTTTAAGTAGAAAAGAATGTCATTTTTACTACATTTTTGTTCAGAAAAGTAACAAGAAATAGTACTTTACAATAACTTACATTGCAAAGAAATATGAATTTTCCTACAATGACTTTTAAAAACCACAGGAAAGTAAGATAATTTGGTTTTTGTGAAATAATTTCACAATCTCATGCAACAGAATATCTAAAAAAAAACCCAAACAAAACCTTCTAACAGACTGCTATTGAGTTAAAGTACAAATGAAACTCTTAAATAACATACGTTAGTAAATAACATAAGTGGCATACATAAAAAAGGAAAAAGGGCAATACTACTTATAGTTTTGTTCACCTTTACTCATTTTGTGCTGTTCTTGTTGAAAATGACAGTGTATGCTTTCTTACTATGCTGTCAGTTTTTTCCTAAGGAAAACCAGCAAACCCAAAAGTAATTTCTCAAAAAAGCCACATGTTGGTTTGTGTAGGTATGTGTGTACTCCAGCTGGGTTATATTGCAAGAGAGACTTCTGCCATCCCCACATAGAGGCGAAATATTTAAGTATGTAAATATGTACATACGTTTATAGTATATGGGAAAGCGAAGGCACTACAGCTGTACAGCTAAAGGGGGCACAGTTTTCCCATGGTATAATTCATCATTATTGTGAGTTTAGTTAAGTGGGAGGTCTATTTATGTGGTGGTTAAGGTGCCTGTCAAAAGGGTGCTTGGCACTTTCTCCTCCTTTGCGCTTTGAAGTTTACTTCCTACAGTAACATTTTCCAGTCATAACACCTCTTTCTTCACAGCTAAAAGTCAAGGCTGCTAGCCATCCGCCCATGCTTCAAAATGTAGAAGTTGTAATTCAGCCCTGAGGAAATGAACCTATTACAAGGAACCTGGTTTAACTTCCTGCTGTGGTAAAGAAAGCGGAGAGCTACTATGAAAGCAAGCCTGCGAGCCTAAGAAGTATGTGTAGGTATTGAGCAGTTACAGTCAACTGGAACACACAAAGCAATGCACCCAAGCCCTTTCTGTAGGGACCAGTCACTGCACACAGCACCCGAGGATAACGAAACCATTATGGTTGCTGTGCTCTATACAGAGAGGGGTGTGTGAAATTTCCTGCTCTGGTTGGAGATTTCAGCGTTTTCATGACAGTGGAATAAAGGGCTAGTCTACAAACTGCAAAGAATGCAGGTCAAAAAAAGTGGTTTAATTTCTGCAGGCAGAAAACCTAGATATCCTGCAGAGCTTCATACAAGTAAATGGTATGGATATGTTCACAATTATAGGTTTAGTTTATTAAGGAGTAAAGTTCTGTAGTAGAAGTTTGAGACATCTTGAATCACTGGTCATTGCTTGATGCCTGAAAAGTTAATACTTGCCCTGAAACCTAGGAAGTATAGTAAATTCTATCTGTTCATAACATCAGAAGTTATTCACTGTCATTATTTTATATTCTAATAGTGCTGGTTTAGGAATAGTAATCCAAGAATATCAAGCAGATAAACATGATATCACTTCTCTCTACAAATTCTTCTCATTTGTTGGCTGAAATTGTCTCACATGAAATCCCAATGCTATTCTTTTTCTTTCTTAAAATTAATAATTTTTCTTTGAAATTATGGATCACCTTTATCCCAAGAAATAAATAAGGCATACTGTGTGCATTCAAAGCAGTTGAAAAATATGAACACATCAATCAGTTTTTAAAAAAATGCTTTTAAAATGTTCAGCTTTTGATAGGCGCTCATGTAAGTATTCCAAATATTTACAAAATAGCCAGCGATATTACCCAAACTGTTTTGTTAATGCTGCTTTGCTGTAAAAAAAGTGTTTCTCGTATGACAAACTAGTGGCCCATAAAAATTTTTGAAAACACTCTTACATTCTTAGAATGCTTTACTTATTTCACTGTTACCTTTTGAAATGACACTAATGTAGTAGACTAAGCAGGGAATAATGTAAGAGCTCAACTAAATGCAACATAATGGTCTGGAAACCGCTCATGTTTTTATGATTCCCATTTTTGGGGATTGCTTTTCATTCTAAAGTACAGAAAAACTAGACTATGAAATGTCAGAACAAGGTGAGGTGGAGATTCCAAGCTTTGGGATATTCTGCAAATACTGCAGAAAACTGTTAGACATTCAGCCAGATATCTCCAACAAAGGACTCACGATTTCTTGTCTACTGGATAGACAAGCAGCATTCTTTATTCCATTGGGATTTACATAAATTCCTGAGCTATAGCTGAAACTGTGCCATAGAGGGCAATTGTACAGCCCTTTGTCACCTCTCACAAGTTAGATGAGGTCAGGGTCAGACTGGGTTAGTATTGCACAGGAGGTCTCCAAAGCGACCTCAGGATGTGGGAGGAAGTGGTCATGATCACAAGGCAATGGGGCAGCCTTGGACTTTCCCTGGTCCAGGCAGGAAGCAGCTCCTTGCATGTTTGGATCAGCCTGCAAACAGACCTGCTGTCCACACTTGGAGAGAAAGCCAGTATCGTGCCCCTGTAATCACCGTGTCCCCTTGCATACTTGGCAAGCTTACAAGTTTTAGCAGTACTGTCCCAGCCAAAAATTCACCTGGGGTTGCGGTTATACTGGGCAAATTAATTATCTGCTTTCACTAATTTAGGTAATTAGTTCAGTCTGTTTATTCATTTGTTGGTTGCTTGTTTCCACCATTTGTTTTCCAGATAAAACATGAACAAAACCTCACTTTTTTAGAATGTGTCTGGTGAAAACCTTTTGCAAACAATTTGGTTTTCTGCAATTGCACTGTGAGCCAGATTCCGATGAGCTGTCCAATTTTCAAAAGAGCTCAGTGTTTAATAACCCGCAGCGAGCACATGCAGTGGAGACTTTCAGTATCTCATAATAGAAATCTTCAAGAGAAATATATTTTTAATAACAATAAAAAAACCCCCTCAAAACCAACAACCATGCCCAAACTATTCTTTTTTTGGGCTGCAAAGCTGAAAACTTAGGGGACTGTGCTGCCTATCCATCCCACCTGTCAGTCTCCCTAAATAATTTCTCAAGCTACTGGACAATTTTTATTAAACTGGAAAAAAAAAAAAAGAAGGAATATATGTCTCAAAGTTAATTAAATACTATAATTTTTAGGCACACCGGTGTCTTGACAGAGGAGATGGATCCAGAGCAGTACTTCCGCTTCCAGGTATGACTTAATAGGCACTTAAGGACTGCTCAGATGAATATCATAGGTTTATCTCCAGACTAGCCATCTTGGGGCTGCCTCTTAACCAGGGAACACACAGAAGGGAATGGAGTTTATTGTAATCATCAGATGGTGGATGACTCAAAGAACATAAAACCGCTGGAAAGGAGGCTGCATCAGTGGCAGTGGTCATGGAGTAACTTTACTTTTTATATGGAGCTTTATATCAAAAGCTGGCTCTATTTCAGAAAATGTTGATGTGCCATATGAGTAAATCAAAATTAAATTTATACATTGATTTCCCTTCCATTTCTGTATTGTCGGTGTTATTCATATTTTATTTCATAACCAGCTGAGCCTGTCCAGATCAAAACAGGTGTCAAAGTGCCAGTTTCTGCTCAGTGAGAATGCTGAATAACTGGCTTTGTTTAAGTATCTGTTTTGCAGAGAAGAGTAGGACTACGCAAGGATTTGTTTGGTTATTGTTAATTTTATATTATCTTACCTTATACTATTTGATTTTTTTTCTTCCATATAGTGAAATAAGATCACTTTGATATGTATATGTCCCTGATTTGTACTCCTCTTGACAGATCATCCTGTCTCTTGCAGCAGTCTCCTTGTCCATCTAGCTGGAAAACCTCCAAAGACTTTTACCTCTACACCCCACCAACTTTGTGATCATGGTAAGCTACCTACAGCGCTTCATTTGGACAAAGCCTCAAGCTAGGACTTGAGATTTACACAGTTCCTCCCCAAGATGGTTCCTTCCTTGCAGCCAGCAGTTTTCTTTGTGTTTCCACCCTCCCAGGAAACCAGATTGAGATGCTTTGCCAGCAAGAAAACTCTAATGGAAGCCCTTCTTTTGCTAGACAGTATTTTCATGACAATGAAAGCAGCAACTGGACAATATTTGAACAACAACCATACAGAGTGGTAAGGCAGCACCTCAAATTTAGCCTGATGTCTCAGAAGCTGTAGAGGTCCCCATAGTGGGGTGCCAGTCCTCACACTCAGCTTTCATCTGGATGTTCTCCTCAAAGTTAAGGGTTTGGTTATATAGCAGCAAATTTAGATGCCAGTAAAAGATGCTATATCTTGGCTTCAAATAATGTCTTATGGTACTGTAGTATTTCACCCTGCAAAAGGCAATTTTTGTCCAATGAAGGAAGAGGGGCCTACTGAGGAAATGTCTGCCGTGTGGCTAAGGAGTTAGGGATAATAGGGCAGTAAATGTTGCTAGGCGTAGGCATGAATATATCTAGCCAATGCTTGCAGCCTCCAAAAACTTTCCCCACTCAGATAACTCTACCAGCACAGGGTTACTGGGCTCTGAAATAGTTTTAAAAGTAGATTGTTGTCATTTTTCTAATTTTCAGTTTTCTTCCATCGGATCTTTGCATGTCCCTCAGCTCCTATTAAACACAATCCATCTGACCAGTAACCCTACACATGTGGTGGAAAAAAAAGTAATGAAAAAAACGGGGTCAGGGAAAGGTTGGTTGAATAGGCAATTAGTGGGAAATTTCATAAACAATAAGGGAAATGTGTTAGAGAGCAGCCTATTTTTCCTACATAAGTCTCCATTTCATCTCCAGGAATATTCTTTTCATGCATATTTAGTTTAAGAAAAAAATGACCATACATCTTTCAGGATATTTTTCATTCTTCATTTATGATATTATAAATGTTTAGGTAAAAAATGCTGGTACGGGAAACAAGTCAAATGAGAGCAATTCAAATTAGCGGGCAAGCTACAGCAGAGTCTTTCATTTACAGTCTGCTTGATCAGACCACATTAAAATCAGCAAGACTTAAGCCTACGCTGTTTACAGCCCACAGGTTGTTATCCAGTTTCAAACCTTTCTGTTCAGAATTGTTAAGCCTGTAAGCGCTGTACTGCATGCAGCTCACCATTAATTGGAAGCTTGGATTCTAATGGTCGTTTTTTGGGGCGTGAGCTGGAAATCCTGAAACCCACAGCATGCCCTAAAATGTATTCATTTAATTTAAAAACTTTACATAAAATTACCAGTTATTTGAAAGTTAAACACTCAGTCGCAGCGTTCTGTATCAGATGCTATGAATTTATTCATATCTAGATTTTAAATTACCTCTTCTCTGGTTAAGATGCCAATTTTGCTAGGCTACCTGAAACATAATTTGCATAGAGTTATTACATCAGGAAAGAAAAATATCCTCTTTTGTGTTCACTGCCTTGTTTCTCTAATCCCCACAGACAGGGAGAAAGAAAGGCTGGCTTTATATTGTCAATTTCTTTTATTGCACCCATTGGCACTTGTCAATATTCCTTACAAGACAAAATGTACAAAACTTCTAGGACATGTAACAGCTTCAGAAGTGTCCTGCCACTGATATGTGGATGTACTGTAAATATCTACACATCAATTAATTGAAAAACAGGAATGGTTTGATGTTGCAAGCCCACAAATGGAGCTGTAGGAGATGAGTTGCTGAGCTAATGAATCAGTTCCACGAAATGTTCATATGTCTACATCACTATCAAGTTTAATAAAAAAAATATAAATACAGGCAGCAGAGTACCTTCTTGTACTATTTATTGGGGTAAAGTCACTGTATAACTAAGGAATCTTGTAAACATACACAGCTCCTTAGGGCTTTTCTGGGAGTTGGAATAAGATATGCTTCCAATGCATGCTTTCCTGTTATTTTTAAAACACGGGTTCAAACTGAAACATACACAAGATCTGGGGCCACTTGGCACTGGACCTGTAGCTTTTCCCGTAGGCCAATGCCCTAATTGATATACATTCTGCAGGCTCTTGGTAATAGCATTCATTCTTATGCAGTTGTGCAAACATATTCCCTTTCAGTCAGCCAGGACTCAGTCACACCTACTTGCAGTCATTCTCTTGTCACACTGAGTTAGAGTGACCACTAGCAAATAAGAAACAATTGAGAATCATGCCAGTATTTTCTTTTCTTACCTGACAATTCCTCCTGAGGAGCCTTAGGTGTTAGACCTGGCTAAATGTAATTTGAGTAACTGAGGTCTGCCTAACCAGCTCTCCCTACAGTAATAACTCAGTGATGCATCCTTCTTCACTCCTTGCCCTTGACTCTGAGCTGGACTTGTTTTGTGTATCATTTCTGAAAATAAACAAAACAGTTGAGTTCTGTTCTAAGAGGTCATTGAGATGACTTTTCCCACCACAGCCTGCTCAAACTTTTAATCATGAAACCAAGTCTAGAAGATATATGTTGTGGGGCACCTTAAAAATTTAGTCCATCAGGTGTCCCAGTTGGGTACAATACTAAACTGGACTTGATGCAGGGCTCCAGTTTTTCCACCTTTCCAGAAATTAAAAAAACCCCAAAACCCCCACAAAAAGGCAGGAATAGTTGATACCAGAAAGAAAAGGATAATTCTTTCCCTACACACAGGATTCAGTTGAGACATGGCAGGTGTGTGCATATGGACTCATGAAATCAGAAATGCTTCCGTGTCCCACAATTCAAATAAAGTCTTAGAGATCAAGTAGTTTTACTTATGTTGAAACCTTGAATGGAGTGATACATCCTTTGAGGGTAAAGTGTATTTGAGCTAATCTGAAAATTGACTTTTTAGTTTGCAAGAATGGTGCAATAAAGTAAAGGAAATGAGAATGCTTTTATGAAAATAAAGGAAACAAGGAGTTTCACAAAGTGGACAAAGACAGACATTCTGTTTAACCTGTAGGCTAACAGTAAGGTTTTAAACCTGGGGAGCTCTGGTAATGAAACACCCACATATATTCCCAAACTGCCATCCCATAATCTGCCTGGTGCTTGCATTCTTACCTGACAGTGCTCCAGTCCAATATGAGGCAAAGGACAGCAAAGCCGTGAAAGGAAACATAGTCTTGTATTTGGCAATTTTACTTTTTAAAATTTAGGATTCCCTGGTTTCAATTTACATAGCATTTAATATCAAGGCATATCATACAATTTGGAACAGCAGGTACTGAGCACAAGCCACATGGCAACACCTGATATTTAGATTATTTACAGTGTCTGAGCAATGAAATCTTCTCTCCCCTGGCTTTAGATGTCTGCATCTGACAGTGAGTGTCTACACATGACCTAACAGTCCTGAACTCCCTTTATAGCAATGAGAGAAATGTGCTTTATAGGGGTGACAGTTTTCAGTAAAAGTAGGTGTATACTTTAGGACAAGATTAATCACATTCTAGAAATGTCTGTTTCGTTCCATTACTATAAATAGACCCACATTGATTAACAGAAATGTAGACATCTGTACTATAGATTCTGACATGTAGTCAGCTGAATGCAATCCAAACACTTAAGAGATGCTTACAACTAAAAGAAATATATTGCACAAGTAATTGATGGTGAATATTACCACTCATCATCACACAAAACTTTAATCTTTTTCTCTGAAATATAAAGGAATCCTGTCTTTCTGGATTGTTGTATTTTATGTGCTAGAATTTTAATCTTCAACCAGTGGATAAATTTGTATATGTGTAAAAATTCTCTGCCTACAAGACATTTGAAACTGAGAGAATAAAGAATCAAAACTTCTAATTACTATCTAATTTTTAGGGGTAAATATACAGACTTTAAATAACTTCTTTTCTGCATAATATCAATGATTCATTTGCATAATTCTCATATGTTACACACAAGACAGGTTTTCCCCTCTACCACTCCTGTTCCTCTCATGCATATCTCACAGGACATGGAAATCTACCTGGTTGTACAAAATTAAAAAGGCATTATGTATGAGTGATAAAACTGAGAGAAACTGTGTGTAGTACGTTTGCCAACTTTTAATAATAGTCTTTACAAAAAAACTCAGCCAAACTAAGGATAACTCATTTGATCTTTATGGCATATAAAACTGTTACAAAATATATGGATCTTGTATGGGGTTTGACTGCAATTGCTCTGTGACTTGCGACTGGAATCCCTTTTTGGGACTACCCAGAATTTATTTCCTTAAGCACTTACGCTGTTTGATGCTCACTCCCCTAAACTACTGCATTGTCTGTGATTGTTTCAGCACTGATGCCTTGAGCATTTGCCTAGCTGGAATAAATAATTTTCATGGAGAAGTTCCGGTGCCATACTGTAAGATAAGTATGTAAAAACCAATAGCACAGCATTTGAACTCTTATCTTTCACTTTGACTGCCAAAATCCTGATCTTAAGTCATCGATGGAATAAACTATACCATATAATAAAGGTCTGGAAAGCTTTCTTATAATTTCCTCTGCCATGAGCAGAGGATAATATTTCCTTTGAAAAGTTGTATTTAGGTCTCGTGTGTCCCATAAGCTCTCTTTTCCACAGACTACCCTAATAAACAATAAACTTACCCATTCTGTCTCACTTTGTGCAGTTCATAATTCTTCAAAACTTTCAATTTTGTCTGTTTTCTTTGTAAAATAGTTTGTCATCATTGTGCTGCTATCTGATGGTTGTAGGCATTAGAATGATGTACTATTTTTTCCGCAGTGAATCTGAAGTCAATCTGATATGGATCTGTTATTCCACACAGTATGGGGAATAAATAGGAATTAGTGAATAGTTTCAGAGCTATGGTCTTCTGGGATCAAGGAAATGTGGTGGGATCGTTTACATGATGGGAGGGTTGTAATGAAGGGATACAGGCCCAATGGGAAAGACAGACCAGGAAGATGAGGAGGGGTAGTTTTCCTTTATGGAGCTTTGTTCAGGGGTAGATGATGAGTCAACTGAGACCTTATGGGAAAGGAGTAAAGAGAAGACAGATAAGGATGGCATTGTAGTGGATATGTGCTAGAGGTTGCCTGAAGAGGAAGATATGGTTGAGGCCCACTACAGACTGCCAGAAGTAGCCTGAGGTTCACAAGCTCTGGTATTTGTGGGTTTCATTCAACCCACAAGGAGTTGAGGGAGGAATAACACAGCATGGCATAAGCAATCCAGCAGTTTCCTGGAGGGTATCTGCTAAAAGTTCCTGACCTAAGTGACAGAGGAGCCAAGAAGAAGATGTACACTGCTGGACATCATGCTCACCCAAGAGGGACTCGTGGAGGATGTGAAGGTCAGAGGTAGCCATGGATGCAGTAACAATGAAGTGGTGGAGTTCAGGATCCTGAGGGTAGGGAGCAGTCACAATCTCAGACTTCAGAAAAGCAGACTTTGACCACACTGAAATACTGTAAGATAAGACTCTGTAGGGAAAAGGGGAACAAGAAAGCTGGTTAATATTCAAGGATCACATTCTGCAAACTCAAGAGCAATTAATCTCAATGATTAGTAAGTCAGGCAAAAATGCCAGAAGGTCTGTGTAGATAAACAGTAAGCTCCTGGCCAAACTCAAATATAAAAGGTAAACATGCAGAAGGTGGAAGTGGGCACAGGTAACCTGAGAATAGAGGCATTGTCCAAGCATGTAGAGATGTGGTTAGGAAGGCAGTAGCCCTCTGAAGGGCTGTAAAAAACAACTGGAAAGGCTCTCTAGGTACCTAAGTGGCAAAAAGGAAAACTGTGGAAAATGTGGGTCCACGGCTGAATGGGGAAGATGAGCTGGTGAAAAAAGTATTGAATGCTTTCTTTGCCTCGGGCTCTACTTGTAACACTGACCTTTAGAAAACTTAGGCACCAATGGTCAGGGGGAAAGACTGGAGCAATGTAGACTTACTCTTACTGGAACATTTACTCTTATTGGAACTCTTATTAGCAAACATGCAAGCAAATTAGACACACCAAAGTCCCTGATGGGATGAAACAATGAATGCTGAGGGAGAGGGCAGTTATCATTTTGAAGCCACTCTTGATAATCTTTGACTGATCACAGCAACTGGGTGAGGTGTCTGAGCACTTCCTCCTATCTTCAAAAAGGGCAAGAGGAGGAACCTATGGAACTGCAAGTTTGTTAGTCTCATGTTGATACCTGGGAAGGTTATGGAACACCTATATCTGGGAAATTTTTCCAGGCATATGGATGACATGAAGATGGTAGAGGGTAATCAGCATGCGTTCACAAAGGGGAAGTGAACACCTTGACAGGCTGGAGAAAGGGGCTGACATGTACATGCTGAAGTTCAACAAAAGGAATCACGAAGTCCTGCACCTAAGGAGGAAAAAACCCATGCACAAAATTATATAGGGGACAACCCAGATGGAAAGCAGCTTGGCCTTCCAGGAATCCTGGTGGACATCAACTTGAATATAAGTCATCAATGTGCCCTTGCTGCAAAGAATGCTCATGGTATCCTGGTCTGCATTAGGTAAAATTTTGCTAGTGTGTCAAGGCAGGTGATCCTTCCTCTCAGTCCTGATGAAGCCACATACAGAATTCTGGGTCCAGTTCTGGGCTCCTCAGTACAAAAGAGAGACAAACATATTTGAAAGAGTCCAGCAAAGAGTCATGAAGATGGTTAAGTGACTGGACCATCTCTCCTATAAGAAAAGGCTGAGACAGCTGCCACTGCACAGCCTGAGAGGAGAAACTCATGTTGTGGGGAAACTCATATGAGAAAGGAGGGTGTAAAAAGTCAGGACTTTTAAAGTGGTTCCCAGTGACAGGACCAGAGGGAAATGGGCACAAACTGAAACATAGGAGCTTCCCACTGAATATCAGGAAACACTTTTTTACTTTCAGGGTTACTAAGCACAGTCACAGGTTGCCCAGTGAGGTTGTGGAGTATGCATGTAGCTATACAAAATCATCTGGATGTGGTTTGGGGCAGCCTGTTGTGGGTTGTCCTGCTTGAGAAGGGGGGTCAGATGAGAGGATGTCCACAGGTCCCTTCCAACCTGAGCCATCCTGTGATTCTTCAAAATCCACATTTTAAATTCAGTGACAGTATTATCGGTAACTTTTGTAAGATGACCATTTTTTTCCCCAACAGAATTTTTCCTAATAGAAAGATGTGATTCAAAGAAAGTTCAGTGTTTAACATTTTTTCATTATTTTTTAATCCCTGCTAGAAATCCTCATTCTTTTTCTCTGAAATTCAAATAGTTTCATTTGCTGGGTTTTTTGACTCCATTATCTTTAAATATAATAGTTGAAAGAAAAATTACTCTCTTTCTTCTACAGAGTACTAAGGTTTTGATTGGCATTTTAATCTCTTCTGCATAATTGATTGTCTTGAATGCATACAATAGAACTTTCAGTCATTACTGTATTAATATTATCACCATTATTGCAATTGTTAGCATTATTATCATAATTTTGAATTTATGTTCTACATTTTGAGAAGGGGAAATGTTTTTCTTTTTCATATTATGTCTTAGAAAAATTTGGTCAAATGCAAATTATTGAAGTCTAGATGTTTTAGGTGCCTAATCCTCACTGCTAGCCAACATCCAATACGTGAACTTCCAGTGGATATCCATTTCACTTAATCCAGCTATTTTAGAATGAGAAGAATCATTGCAATTCCAAAAAAGTGAAGAAACATTAGGGAAAAATAAAAGCTGCCATCCACAAAGTGCAACAAAACCAAACATAGACATGTTGTAGCCAAAATTTGATCAGAGACAAGCCAAATCAACCTGAACTTGATCAAATGAACAACTTAATAAAAATGAAATTGTACAAACTGGAGGAATCAGTAACAATACAGTGAAGGAGACTTCTTCCACTGGAAATGAAATGAAGATTTGCTCTGATTTGTCTAATCCTTTTGTGATCTAGCATTGCTTCAGAGTGTTTGGTAATTTGCCCTCTTCCCTTTCTCTCCTTACAGTCATACACTCAAAACATGTACTATTTTTCTAACCTGCACATTATTGTTACCAATCTCTGTTGACCTCTTAGGAACAATTACAGTCATAGGGTAATATAATGAATCCTACATTTGTCTTTCCCATCTCCAATCTTCTACCTAGCTTTAAAATATCAGTCAGATTTAACCCCATACAAGTTTTACCACCTGTAGCTTCCTTGGCTCTGGATCAGGCCTGGTGTGCTTCTCCGGCTTTAGAATAAACTAACAGTTACAGTGAATGCTGTCTCATCAAATCACGAATTGACTCACTACATTAATGCCAAGGGTTGGTTGTTTTCTTTTTCCTTTTAAGCTTCTTCCCCCAAATCTACTCCCTATAACAGATTATGGGTTTTGATATGCATATTATAACATTGTTTAGGAATGAGAAAAAAACAAATAGATATCTGAGATGGTTTAAAACTTATTTAGCTTGCTTGTGAGGCTTGTAAACCAATGATTTTCATGTGCATAGGCTAAGCAGGGTTTTTCAGGTTTTTTTTTTTCCCTCTGTGTTCTCTGGTTCTTCTAGCACATTTGGGAATCTCCCCTTGCAACAAGCATGGGAACCAGAAGGAGAGCTCAATTCAGTGTGAAGCTGGTCTTTGTAAAGCAAATGTGCTGAATGGCTTGAAGAAAAATTAACTGGCAAAATTATCACAAATAAGATGATAGGGAAGATGGTAAGACTTACCTTCTAACAGGTTACCAGTTA
The DNA here is from genome assembly GCF_964237585.1 of Gallinula chloropus. NCBI lineage: Eukaryota > Metazoa > Chordata > Aves > Gruiformes > Rallidae > Gallinula > Gallinula chloropus. The sequence continues at coordinate 140,230,170 of NC_140085.1, read as the reverse complement.
ATTTTAAACCATTGAAGCACTTGTGGTTGTAGGCTGACTTTTTAAAATGGTGTTGAAAATTTGTGACAAGGAAAGGAAAAACTACAAAGATGTTTTTATGACTGAAGAAGAGGACCTTGAAAACTGTAAAGCACATACTTGTAAATAAATAACCATGGTGAAGGTCAGGTGTGAACTTAAAGGAATAATTAATGGTTCATATACTAACTTGCCTTCCTGTGAATTATTTGTATGTTCACACTAACAAATGTTCCTCATTTGTGTGTTTACCATCAAGGAGCACTTCACATAATCACTCAGAATATAAAAATACTTCTATGACAAGAAATTACTGAAGGTTGCAGTGAGATAGATACATAAGGTGAGTGTCTGGCACCAGAGTCTCAGTTTGTGTCAGAAGACCGAGCACTTCTGAGGCGAACCACCCAGTTGTCCTTGATACTTTGCTGTAGCACACATCATAGAGAAGCTTTGGGAACTACAAGTGGTTTTCCTTCTTAACGAAATTGAGTCAAAGAGGCTAATGGATGTTAGAAACCTGGAACTAGACCAGTTTCAAATGTGTGTAGAGCAGACACTGTCTAATCAACAATTGCTAAGTGATAGTTGATGGAAACACAGTCAAAAAGCACCATTTATTCAAGGTTCAACGAGACACATTCAGGCAGACAGCAGATATTTTTCTGCTGCAAATGAGATTCTTTGCATACTTTAATCTTGTTTTGATGGCTCTTGATATCATTGTCCTCTCCCTTCTAGCTTATTTGCAACTATACCATTGCAATCTGGGGTTTTATTTTCTTTACCATGGTTTACAGAATAATTTTCTCAAGAATCCAGGCCTCTTCCATTTTCACAATGACATCTATCTTCCTTTCTCTGTAAACTAATCACCAACTCAGGGTTCAATGCATTTGCTCTGCTGTGCATTGCATCAAACACAGGGTTGAGCAGCAATCTCCTCTCTGGAACATGACTAGAACCCTCAAGAAGGACGGCTAGAAAGTTACAGTCTTTGTCTATTATCTTAGATATGCTCTGAAAACCAAACCTGCATGCCTCAATTCTGCCCAGCTGCCTCACTTATTTACAGAGCTGTAAAAACCAGTTTTTTACATAGTCAACTCTTGAAGCACGCAATTTTTGCAGAGTACACATACCCTTCCACCAAAAAGATCGCTTTTCAAAACCATATTTTTTTATTGCTCAAGTTCCAGCTTAAGTTATTTCATAGTCCTTTAGGCCACTGAGATTTGAAAATAGGTCCAAACTGTGTAACAGCAACAATTTCTCACTGGTATTTTTCTTAAACCAAAGTGTTTGGGGAAGTCATTTTGAATGACTATTTACTAACCATGAAATTTTTTGAAACACCTAATTGTACCAGAAATTGGAATTTCAAAATATCAAGTATCTTAGGCCTGCATCCTGCAAAAAACATTTGAGCTCAGCATGAACACTTTGGAATTGCACAAATCTATAGGGTTAAAGAGTAAATGAATACATAGATGTAGTATTAGTTCTGTTAGCTGATGGACTAAATATAGTCACTCTAACCAGATGTTCAACGCTAATGTTTAATTTAATTCTCAGTCTTTCAATTTTTACTGTATTTATGAAAAATGTTTGTTGCAAACATTTCTCCTGGATAATTGCTGGTGGAATATCTGAGATGAAACTACCGTGGAAAATGTGTCACTGAATTTGTGAGGCTAGAAACAACCTCCGGATGATGCCATGTTCTTTCAAAAGAGCTAAAGCTCCTTATATTTCCCATTGATTTTTCTTTAAATAACAGGAACAAGCCTGAAGATGTTAAATGTTCTTATATTTCTGATTGATTTTTTAAAAATAACAGAAAAAAGCTCATAGGTATTTTTTCCTCATGTTATTTTTAGCAATTATTTTACCTTGTCATAAGACATATATCATCTCTTAAATGTTATTAAGAGTGTTAAACAAGCTGTAAAGCATCTTTTCCTTTTATTGGGTTGCTGTTGGAAACACGATCACACTAATAGCACTCGCACTATATTTACTTTAAAGAAAATATTATCAGACAGTATTATTGATGTGACTTAATAACAAAGAAGAGACATTACAAGTGCTGGATCAGATTTCTTATGAGAAGAATCATTTCCTTATACCTAAAATAACTCTTTCTCCCCTTCTTCTTCTTCTACTTTTTCTTCTTCTTCAAAGATTTGTACTTTAAACAGCTGATAGAGCTCATTGATCCATCCAGGCTTCTGTGCATGTCATCTGGCTTCTTAATATTCACAAAGCTCGTACACTTGCTTTGGGGTAAAATTCCTGGTTAACTACTCCAGGATGTTTAACTTCATGACTGAAACCTTATAGTAATCTATTATAGAGAAAAAAAGAGTGGCATACTTGTGCTACTTATATATTTAAATTATATGTATGCTTTTTTCATAAGTGATGGCATTTTACATTGCCATATGATTTGATGATGTACTGTACAGATCAAAGTAGATTTTTTAGCAACATATGAAAGAAATACAGCAAATAAGATGTACAGGAATTTTTATTTAATTTTATTTTAATAAATGCTTCTGCTTTACTTCCTTTCATACATACTAGGTTGGATCATCTTTCACACAACTACCCATTCTTAAGTAGTTTTGTTTCCAGGCCAAGATATCTGGCTTATACTTCAGCAAAACATTTAAGATTTTATTTAACTAACTCCAAACCAGGAACTGCTCATGGACAGCTTCCTGAGTGCCCTAAATGTCAATGTCATAGGAAGAACATGGAGTTGTTAGAGCAAATCTACAGGAGGTCCATAAAGATGATCAGAAGACTGGAGCACCTCTCCTATGAAGACTGAGAAAGTTAGGCTTTTTCAGCCTGGAGAAGAGAAAGCTCCAGGGAGACCTTATTGCAGCCTTCCAGTACCTAAATGGGGCCTAGAGGAAAGCTGTAGAAGGACTGTTTACAGGGGCAAGTCGTGACAGAACAAGGGGTAATGACTTACATTGAAAGAGGGTAGATTTAGATGAGTTATTAGGAAGAATCTGTGAGGATGATGAGACACTGGAACAGGTTGTCCAGAGAAGCTGTGGCTACCCCCTCTCTTGCAGTGTTAAAGGCCAGGTTGGGTGGAGCTTTGAGCAGCCTGGTCTATTGGAGGGTATCACTGCCCATGGCAGCGGGCTTGGAACTAGATCTGGAGGTGTTCAAAAAATGTGTAGATGTGGCATTTAAGGACAAGGTTTAGTTGACATGGTGGTATTGGACGGACAGATGGACTTGATGATCTTAGTGGTTTTTTTCCAACCTTAAAAATCCTATGACCTTTAAGGTCCCTTCAAACCCAAACCATTCTATGATTCTATGATACTATTTAACATATTTGTCACCTTAATCAATTGTAAACATATCACACCAGTATTTTCTGACGTACTTCACAACATGCTTTCCAGGAGTCATGGATTGTGTATCTTATGAAAGTACAATAATGGCATGTATTCTGGAAGCTTGGCGAGTATGGGACCTGAAGATGACTAGGATTTAGTTCCAGATTAAAGCTGGTCAAAGATGCACATCTATCTTAGAATGAAACATGCCTTCAGGTGCTGTTTGGTAGCTTGATGTCCATTAACAAAAATAGGAGATTAGCCACGTAGGTTACAGAGAGACCTAGGTACACTGGTGAGTTCAGTGTGTGAATCTTGAGCTGCTACAATCTGGGCAGCATCCTGTAGCATAAACATAGGTATTCTGGGCCACTTGAGATGTGTAAAGCTTGTCAGAAAAATCTGCATAGTTGATACTGGGACCAATGCTATTCAATACATTCACTGACTACCTGGATGAAGGAAAAGAATGTACAGTCAGCAAGTTTGCTGACAACACAAAACTGGGAGTGGTGGCTGACACACCAGAGGGCTGTGCTGCCATTCAACAAGATTTAGACAGGCTGGAGAGGTGGGTGGGAAGAAGTTTAATGAGAATTAACAAGGGCAAGTGTAGGGTCTTGCATCTAAGGAAGAACAACACCGGGTACCAGGATAGGTTGGGGTCTGGCCTGTTGGAGAGCAGGGTAGGCAAGAGGGAGCTGGGGATCCTAGTGAACAGCAGGATGACCGTGAGCCAGCAATGTGCTCTCATGGCTAAGAAGGTCAATGGTATCCTGGGGTATATCAGAAGGGGTGTGGTTAGTAGGTTGAGAGAGGTCCTTCTCCGCCCCTACTCTGCTCTGGTGAGACCACACCTAGAATATTGTTGCAGTTCTGGGCCCCTCAGTTCAAGAAGGACATAGAACTCCTTGAAAGAGTCCAGTGTAGGGCCACCAAAATGATGAAGAGAGTGGAACACCTTCCTTATGAGGAAAGGAAGAGGAAGTTGGATTTCTTTAGCTTGGAGGAGACTGAGGGATGACTTTATTAATGTTTAATAACATGTAAAGGATGAGAATCAATAGGATGGGTCTTCTCAGTGATGGCCAACAATAGGACAAGGGAGAATGGGTACATGATGGAGCATAGTGAGTTCCATGTGAATGTAAGGAGAAACTTCACTGTGAGGGTGACAGAGCACTGGAACAGACTGCCAAGAGAGGTTGTGGAGTCTCCTTCTCTGGAGACATTCAAAACCCACCTGAATGTGTTCCTGTGTGATTTAGTCTAGGTGATCCTGCTCTGGCAGGGGCGTTGGTCTAGGTGATCTTTCAAGGTCCCTTCCAACCCTTAATGTTCTGTGATTCTGTGATGCAAGACAGTAGGACCTATACTTTCTGCAGAAATAGATACTCCACAGCACCTGCTTAGCTTACTGAATCCTATTCTTTGTGTTCAGTAAATTGGCTTAGCTCACATGGTTATTTTAGCTTTGTTACAACATGGATTTGGGTCTCTATTATTTGTCAGGCTGTGTCTTTCAAGGACTGTTGCAATTCATACTAGGATTCACTGCATCTAGCTTTAGCCATATCTTCAAAGCTACCCTTGAACCTTTCTATTTCTTGCCACTGACCTTAAACTGAGTGTACATTAAGTGATTTAGATGTAGACACCTGTGCTGAAGAGCTCTACTGCTGGTCAGGTAAATTCCTCCCTCAATAGTTGTGAGGTTTCTATCTTCTCAAATTTGTTTTCCCTTGGCAATAAGAAAAAATTAGGTAGAGTTATTTCAAATTTGTTCTTATATCCATATTAATTTACTTTAATAAATTTATAACACCTTTATTATAGCTAACACACAGGTAGACAGTGTGGTCACCTAAAACCTGTTTCCCTCAGAAATTAAGTTTAATGGAGTAGTGGGGTAGCAAAGCCTAAGAGAATAGTGACAGGAAGTGTATTTAATGGTTAGTGAGATACACTTTTTTTGCCAATTTTTATCCCCACTCACTGTGTGACCATAGGCAAGGCACTGTACCTCAGTATATTAAAATGTAGAATGGTTATAATTAATATTCAGCATAATTAATGATAAAGTGCCTTGAGAACATGTGATGAAACAAGCGCTAGAAGTGCAGAGCATTTTTGCTTCAACCTCCTTAAAACTGTATCCCCTTGTCACATATTTTCAAAAAGTCTACAAGTCCTTACTAGAGCTAAATGACTAATTCAAATGAATAATTTATCTGAAGAATTTTGCTTTGTTTTCTCTTTGCAAATTGTTCTCAAATAGACTGCAAAATTCTTGGGCTTATTAGTTATTGCCAAATTATGCACAGATCTCTTCAGTGAGTAATTCTGTGTCTGAAGATTGCTGAATTTTTTCCTGAAAATGTTAGTAATTTGCTGTGCTGTGCTGGTAGTCCTTTCCTATTATTGAAAAGCATATGTAATTAATCAATGCAGTCATACCTATGTGTAATGATATTTTATAAATAAATACATATATATGAAAAATTCCTGATTCATGGGTTTTAAAGGTCAGAGGGCACCAGGAGACCACCTACTCAGAACATCTGTAGAGTCGTTTTCCCCTGAGTTGAGCCTAATAATTTGTGCTTGACTCAAAGTGGCTGACTCCTTTTAAGAGAATCTGCAAAAGATTATTGAGAAAAGGAAGCATATTTTCAATAGACTTAAATCCACTGTATGGGGATTCTTTCTTCTCCCTCCACTACGAATCAAAGTTGACTAGAAACTATTGGATTAAATTACATCTTCTGTTCTTTCTTTATTGGATGGCTTCAAGAGGCAGAGGACAATGCATGGCTATTGGTAGGTTCTTCCAATAGGTAATTAGCCTCCATGTTAGAAATGTTTCTTACTCATAATATGATTTTTCCAGGCTTTAATTTCCCATTATCCATTCCTGCTAATAACTTCCTATGCCAGTACTCCCTGTGAAAGTACTTACACACCACAAGACACCTCTTGATCTTTTTCATAAGCTAAATAGATCAAGTTTCTTGGTTTGTTTACTGTAAGCATGTTTTCAAGCCTTCAAATAATAGTTTCTTCTGAGCACTGTCTTGAATTTGTTGACATGCTTTAATATTCTACTGTCAGTCTCAGCAGTGCCATTTATATAGCTAAAGTTCATGACATATTGATTAAGGACATCCATTTCCTGCTCAGAGATCAGGAGAAATATCGTTATGACTGTTGCCAGACAAATGATGAATCATACATACTTAAAAAAACCCTTTCAGTTACACACACACACCACACACACAAATTCATTTTTGGTCAAGGCAAATGCTTCATTTGACTGAAAACTTCTTTTTTTATTTAGGATATATTTGTGCCTACTCAATCTATTTAAAATTCCTTAGTTACAATTAGCATATTCTTGAAACAAGTATGTTGATTTGAAAGAGAGATAGAAATATATATAATTTGTAAAATAAGTGAGAACAAGGGTTAATTTCATGTGTCTTTGAATGAAATCCAGGAGCCAAGTTTTAAAAAACTACTGGAGCTTTCAGTGATATTGAAAATGATCTAAATAAGTTTTATCTGGCTCTCTATGTGACTTACATCGACTGCATGCATAGTTACTGTTAAAATGCTACATACGATGAGATGTTTTTTACAACTAAGGTTCATAGTTAAAATTAGCAAGCAATTTACTTCTATTTACAGGAAAACAAGCAAGAAATAAGACAACCTATATCAACCTGAACCTAAATTTGCCTTAAAATCAGAAAACACAATCCAGCTATGAGACAAATATATGCACCATGTATACATTAGTAAAACAGTTTACAGTAAAGCCCTGCTACTGTGGCCTCCTCCAGAACCCTGATATTTAATAAATACACACATATTGGATTCACTAGAGCTTGGATCAGGCTCTGAGCACAAATGTTTCTTGGCATCACATAGCAGGTTATATGAACGGACACTTTCCTTCACTTTGTGCCTTCACCATCTGTTCTGCCCTCTAATTACAAATGCAAAATGAACATAATTAAATATTGGCATCACACAAAAATAAGCTAGAAGTTATTTCAATGCATATGCATGTTCTTTATTAAATGCAACAAGCATCTGTTTTGTTTTCTTATATTTCAAGACACAGATAGAGGGAAATTGCTTTTTCCTGACAGAAAGGATATTTTATATTAGTAAATTGGAACTTAATGCAAGAGGTAACACCTTACAACAGTTTCTGTAAACAGAGATTCATGCCTGAGTTCTTTTCTGAGGAAGCAAAAAATAACAGCAAAAAACAGGAAGAAAAGCGTTTGCTAAACATTGTTCTAACTGACTACTGAAATCAAGCTCTTGGTCCAGGTGCTACTGGAGCAGTATGATTCGGGTAGAAGTAACAACTTCTGAGTAGATGTCAAGACTTGTGTCATTGTCTCCTTGCAACCCAAGCTATTCATCAGTAGGTGTTCACTCAAACTGCTGCCTGCCTTCCATAATGGTGCAGACTTTTTTAGGCCTAACCCCTGTAAAGCGTTACTTATTAAGTATCTTGGTATTTTACAGCTTCTGTATGGGATGTAAGAAATTATAGGCATCTGTATTTTCCAGATAAAGAGGGGAAACTTAGAGGCATTATGATCTGTACATAGCCCATATTACAAACATAATAAACAGCTATATCTATACCAGTAAATAAAAACAAGGGGTAGGAAGTCACCCCTAGGCCCAAGGCTATGTGATGTACAGGGGCTTGTGTCCAGGCTACTCAGGATCAACCTCCACTGGAGCTGTATTGATATTACAAAGTACTTGGTCCTATATTTCTTGAGCATTCCAGTGTCCGAACCCACAATTCTTTTTTTGTGTGATTAGTGCCTGAAACAATGAGGGATTGTGCCACAGCCTGCCAGAAAGATGTTTTTATAGCTTGAAACTGAGGGCATGTGTAGTATAGATGTAGCTAGAAAGCACATGGCTGGCAGTCAAGCATAGACTGCCCTGAAACAGTGTTGGAGTGTTTTGACTAGGAGAAGTCAAACTAGCTGCCAGCCTGTCCAACCTGCCCTCCAAAGGAGTGAGCTGTCCTCCAAAGCATGCCTGGGTTTTGTGTCAGAGACCATAGGAAGCTGTCCCTCCCCCCACTGCCCAAGTGGTGTGAAATCTCCCTGGCTTGCACACAGCAAAGTAACTGTACATAGGAGAAGTCAGTTGCTATCGCACTTTCACTGCAGTAATGATCAGGCCTTTGGTCACTTGAGTAGTTCGGAGTCCTGTATTAAGCCCATTAATATAAAGGCTTCAGGGAAACAGCTTGGCTAGTCAGTAGGATAGCTACAGAGAGAAGTTTGTTTTATAATAAACAACTCTTTGACAAATAATTTCTGCAATCTAGGCTTCATTTTGAATTCACAGATATGAATCCTTTCCAGTAGTACTATGCTGGAACTGTTCCTTTCTCACATATTTCACGGTAAGCATTTAATGGATCATAGACTAGAAGTGAAGTGCCCAGTTCCCAGGCTACTTTATACCACAAAGGTTAAAATCTCCTCTTTTTGTCTGTCTTCTACACAACCTGGACAGAAGCTGCTTGATAGAAAATAAAAGAATCCACGAGATGAGTCGACTAGAGCATCTTATCTTGATAGCCAAGGTTTACCGTCACCCTTGAGCAGACAGACTCCTACAGTTTGGTTCAATGCTCCAACAGCAAAGCAATCGGGTAATGCTGCTACAGCCCACGTTTGGTGAGGTGCTCAGCACTTCATGTTGGCAATATCTACTCACCTTTGACTAGCAGCAAAAACTCAGGAAAAGAACCTGGTGTTTACAACCCAGTGGGACTCTAATGTAAGTTAGGGAAGGTTGTCAGTATGAACGTTTCTCTTCTGGAGGCACTGGGGTGCATCCTGTTGCAATTGTAATTTGTTTTTTTTCTCCATTGTTATCCCACATGTACTGGCAACGTCTTGCTGTTAATTGAACTGAATGACTTAGCGTGGAGATGAAATACACCACATTGTGGGCTAGGTGATACACATTTCAGGACTGGTTTATGAAGTGCTACCAGAAAATATGGCTGAGTCCTGGGTTGTCTGTGAGCTCCCACAAGTTGTCCTTTTCTAAGTAGATCAGCATTTTCAAGACTCCATCAATTTGGGGCTTGTCCAAAGGCAAGTTATTAGGCACTCTCAGTTGGATTTTCTTTGCCCTAACATCAACTCTCAAAATTGTGCTTGTAGTCCAATTTTGTCATTTGGGCTCCCTCTACAGCCAACTGAAGAAGACAGATGCTTTATGACAACATTTCTTCAGTCACAAGATATGCATCCAAGACAAATAGGGTGACTCATGCAACAAGCATAGAGAGAATCCTGGTGATTAGCTCAGTCTAAATGTCTAAAATTAGAAGAGAACTGCCCATATGGGTTTTCCTAGTAAAAAACTGAAGAATGTTTCAAGTTAGTTTAATGATTTAAGTTTTCAGCTAGAGTATAACTCAGTATCTGCAGCTATTGGTGTATTTAATGGTAAAGCAAGCAGTACTAGATCTTTTTGTAAATTTTCAGCTGCTACAAAGTCAGTGGTAGTTTGGCTATATAAACCAGTCCCCATAGGTAACTCAATGGAACTCTTTTCTTCCATGATTACCAGTTGAAAATTGATAGTGATTATTACACTACTGAAGGTTGATCAACTTTGTTAATACAAATATCTAATTTAAGAATTCCATTAAAACAAAAAAACCAAAACCAACCACAGCTTCAGGCTGAATATTTAACTATAAATGAAAGTTATAGCAGTGGACAGGTATAAATTGCTCATATCTTCTAGACAAGTTTTATCAAGGAAATCTCATCCACATCTGCTGACCAGAGCCCATAGAAGCCTAATAGAAAGACTAAGCAATATTTACTTCAGAAAGTTCATATGGCTGATGTATATATGGTAGAAGGAGAGAGAGAATCTAATAGAGATATGAAATATGTTTTTAGAAGGAGGTGTGAGATGCAAAATTCATATCCAAGAGAGTTCATGCTGTAACAATGTTCAGATCACAGCACTCCAAAAATTTTCAGTATATGCCCTTCAGTGTTGTTTTTTAAACATAGGGGTTTTCTTGGGGAGGATAGCATCAGCTTGGAACTGTACCTCACACAGTGCAAGGAGGAAAGAGTTTGTTTTTTCTAAAGTCTTGTTGAAGTGTTAATTTAAAGAAGTAATAATGTAAATCTTATTTCAAACATTCTTTCCCCCCAGCAGACTTCTATATTAAGACATTTGGGTAATTGACCAATGTTACTGCAGCTCAGCAGGCATTATTTTCTTTTGGTAAAAGGATACCACAGTAAATTTCAATGAGAAGGAGTTAAAAAAAAAAAAAAAAGGTAAAAATGAACAGACCTAAATAGGACTTGAATATGAAAGGAAAATATAAACCAGATGGGAATGATGGAGACACATTCTCATATCTTTCTTTTCTTTTAAGATTGGTTTAAAAGTTTCCCTTCACTGCATTGGCTTTCTGCCTCTGAGTAACATGAAGGAAGGTATTTGTTCAGCAGCAGCAGCTGGGAACTATTGATTGGATGTATATTGCCAGTCAGCTACACTGGGGCTGGATTCAGTGTCCAACGACATTCAATGGCACCATTCCCATGGCTTTCTGTGGGCATTGGAACAGGTGCTGAAGGGGAAGGCCTTGTTCCCCTGCAGTTGATAGCGAAGCCTTTGGTGAGGGCAACCTTTCCTTGGGTCCTGAAAACAAACTTGGCAACTCCACTGGCAATCTTTTTGGGGAAGGAGAAGAGAAGCCTTCGTGTAGCTTCTCTGCTATCATAAACATCTCTAACTGTTAATAAGTCTGAAAGCTGCAAAATAAGTAACTGTGGGGCTTGCTATAACAGTGCTGGACACTTCATTTCTCTTGCACCCACTAACAGCAGAGAGGAATTTTTGTCTCCCTTTCTGGTCCTCCTAATTAAGCCATAGCAGCCATTGCGGCTCTGGGACTCTTTCTTCAAGCCATTGTTTCTTGGTATGGTTTTACTGACACATGAAAAAAGCTCAAGGGCAGGAGTTGTATGGTGTTTTCTACTGAAGCTTCAGCTTTAAAGCTGGGACTCAGGTTGCTTCACTCTACTGCTGACAATTTAGCAAATGGTCCACGTTATGCCGCTTTGATCTCGTGAAAGTTTTCAAAAAATTCATCCTTGAAGAAAGCTACAGGCCCAACAGATCCCCCAGTTCATTAGCAATCCTTTAGCAGTTCCCAACAATTAGAGCTGTCAGCCAGCTGAACTCCGTTCGGAGGCCGTGCATTCAAAATCCCTGACTAATGACTTGGTAAAAAGACTTGACAGTGTGTTGCAATTTGTTATAATTGAATCTAAGCTGCATCAGCTGTTTGAGGGGCTGAAATGTTTTCAAACATTACATTGATTTAAATTAATGCCACAAAAATATTCAGAAATCGTGTCTGTCAGATTCAGTGCTAATAATCATGTTCTCTTCAGATATGAAGAAGACATTTCATCACCATTTGAAAGCATTGTCAAGCAGGCAGTTTAAATTCCCCCTCCTCCTTCCCCCTTAAGTGAAAAATAAGTTGATAATCACTATATTTATGAGAAGAAAGCGCTTGGTATCTGAAATGGGATGGGGTAGGAGGGAGAGGACTCCTGAACTATGAGAGCCTGGGGAAGTAAAATTTGAAAAGCCCATTACAGACTACCCTTCAATATAAAACTTCCAAAAAATTAAAACCAATTCTGCAGCAACCGTTGTAGAAAGTTCAAAAAGAAGAATTATCTTTTCTAACTTGCACTCTGCAGTTATTTTAACAGTGGGCACATAAATTGAACAGTGGGACATTTGGCAAGCAGACTTCCAGCACACGCTCTGGTTAAAACTTGCATCTGCTTTCAGAATACCTTTCATTGAAAAGAGATGGGATGATACGAGTCATCAGGGCAGCTTTACTTTCCAAATAAATTGTTTGTTCTGTTTTTTGTTGGGTTTGTTGTTTTTGTTTTTTTTTTTTTAAATCCTCTGTTAGCATTAGAAAGCTTTCATTTAAATTGAGAGGAACTCAGACTGTAAGCACTGAACCTGAATTTTCCTACTTTGAATGCTCTAAAAATGGAATTTAGACTCCTTATTCCATGTACTGGAATATTTGAAAGTCAGCTCCAGACAGAATTTGGGCCTTTGCCCATCCTGAAAATCAAGACAGTTTGGATACAGTGGTTTTTCTTTCTCTTGAAGTACAGAAAACCCTGAGTGGACAAAAGGATAAGTTAAGATTTAATCAGTACAGAAATTTCAGTACTGCAAAAGTCATTGAAGGGGCACATTTCTTTCTAATATACCTGTGCAGTTTAGGCTGGCCTGGGACACCAGAAGTTCTAGTTATCACATTATTTCGCCCAATAGACAGAAAACTACTGACAAACCATAGCGCAGAAAGCACTAATGAACTTTTCTGACCTACAGAAACAGATTGCATCCTGCTAAGGCCAGTTTTACTCCTCTAAGATTTTGAAAGTCATGGCATTTGCCTGACCAGAGGTGGATGTGTACCATGTGCATACCCAACTGTGAGCTGGCATGGCTAGAACTGATGCCACTGGATCATCTCTTCATGAGGTCAGTAAAGCCTCAGCGTTAGCAATACTGGGGGCTGAACTGTAGAAAGCTGAGAGAATCACAGTTTTTAGTCAGGAATTGGATGTTCTTAGAAAACTAGCTGATTACAAAACCAGGCAAGAACAGAAGCAAACAGACCCCACTCTGAATCTCTTTACATTGATAATTTTTTCTGAATGCTTGCTTCTTCTTTCCAAAGCTCACATCTGTTTTCCTACCCATTGTATTAGAAATAATCTTCAATATTAGTACCTACCTTTTTCTCTTTATTTTCTATTAATATTGTGGACTGGATTTTTAATAGATTTCAAGGAAGGTCTCGGAAGAGTCTTTAGTACAAATGCAGAGATCCCCTGATACAAGTACATAAACATGCCTGTGTTACTTTAGAGGCAATGTAACATAGTTTTTATTTCTTACAAAGTTTTACATGTGTAGACCTCTGTATTAGCTATAAGGTATGTGGGGAACTAATAACACATTACTTATTCTTTGAGCCTTGCTGATTTCACAAACAAGTATGGCTCATAAAACTCCTTACATAAAAAAACCAGCCTTCTGCAATGTCTGGTTACAAAAAAATGTCAACAGTCAGCTTGGAGCTCTTATACTTCAGTATTCCCAGATTTTACAAAGATATGTGTTCCAGGGATCATGGTTAACATTAAACAAATCACAGAAGAATATTCCACTAACAGATCCTATATTTATTTCACATATCCATTTTCTTTAAATATCATGGACCTGATTCTATTAGGCAGGTGCAATTTCAGGAATGCTGACGTATGGCACTTATTGAGCACTTATGGGTGGATTTATTTCAATAACCTGATCTATTGAAGCTAGGTTCCCTCTGTAGTCACAGGAGCGTGAGAAGCACCTCCAGACAGTGATTTGCCTCACTACCTATCTTAGACAACCATCTCCAGATGCTGCTCCTGCCACAGGCATATTGTTCATTCACATGCTTTACAAGGTCAGAGAACACTGCAGCTTTTCAGATGCTGAAACACAGAAAATTCCACAGATAAAATCCATTAAACTTTTTTTTGCCTTGAATAAACCGTCTGTATTTTCACACTATAGGCTTGCCAGGAGCTGCCCTCTAATTCTTCCAATGGTTCATTACAACATCTTGCTTAATTTTCACAGCTATCTTCTACAGCTGATATGAAGACACAATACTAAACCCACACCCAAAGGTACTACTGCAATAAAAAGAAAATGAAGTTTTGAAAAGTGAAGACCTACACAAGACTTTTCAACCCCCGGTTCGGCATTTTACTTATAGTCTTACTCTGGTATACTTTGAGTGCCTAACCCTAACAACATCTGCTGAAATAAGAGGGAACAATTTCATACTTGCTTACCAGTAAAAGTTTGAGTTTAGGTACAACAATGTGGATTGGGTGGCTTGATATTATGCGATATTTGATAAACATATAAAAAGTGAGATTTCTTCTTTTGTTTTGGAGTCGTGCCTTACCTACAAGACATCATCCCAGTTTTCTGCACTCCCCATAGCATCCTCAAATCCCTCCTGTGAATTTTGCTTTGTTCAGTGAGGAGCTCGCCTGCTTAAAAATGTAAAGAGGTTTGCATTTTCTTTCACCACAAATCAAAACATGTAAACTAAAGTAAAAACTGATTTAGAAAGGTGGGAGAGAGGGAATGTTAATTATCCAAAGGTGTGATATCTACAAAAAGAGCCAAGTCACAAAAAGGTTATCCATTTAACCTAAATAGCCAAGTTAAACAAGACACAATTGGGGTTAATTTAGCTTTCCAGGCTTTCATAAACTCATACTTGGGAGGTCGAAGGAGGGAAGTCAATTAGCCCCAATTGTGTCATGTTTAACTTGGCTGAGTGAATCACTAACCCTTTTGTAAGTTGGCTCTTTTTGTAGCGATCACACCTTTTGTATGACCGAACAGTTTTCTAACTTGCTTTTTTTATTGATGTCAAATATTTTTTATCAGATGTCACAGTTTCTTGAAAGTGGTGGTTTGATAGCGGCATAATTAAATAGCAAAAAATGCATTCACCCATTTCAGCGCTTGAAGAAAACAAATAAGTATAGATAGAGCTTTGAATGAAATCACATACTCAACAGGCTTTGTATTCATAGATTCCTGAAACAAAGCCAAGCGCATAATCCTCAGGGCTGTACGGAGCAGTCAGTGAAAACTGGCTGGAATGTCCATGTGTTAAATTAGACACCAAAAGAAGCATCAACACTCCCATGAATGTGACAAAATCAACACAAATGAAAGCCCACTTCTTTGTAAAAGAAGCTTCTTACTTGGAAAAACATGTTCTGCTACTTTTAGGACTCTTGGTAGAGCATCTTCTTGAATGCTAGTAGTGCCAGTAGTTAGGGTAATTAATTAATTTATTTATTATTCATCAGTCTGCTGAATTCAGTCTTAGCAATTGTTTCCACAAATATCAATAAAATGTTCCTGCTGACCAGGAGCTGAGTTATAGCCTTTGTACATAAGATGCAAACTGTGAATAGAGAAAGAAACTTCTATCACAATGTCATCAAGCAATAAAACAGTGAAACAAACAGTGATGGCAACATGGCAGAAACACAAAGACAGCACATCTGTAGTGGGACCCTGTCAATGCACACCTTGAGTATGTGCCACTGTGGTCAAACTCTTGGTTTTTATAGACCCCCTTTCTTGATGTCTTTGGCAGCTTACTTTTTTTTTTTAACCTTTTTTCTTCCCCCCCCCCGCCCCCGCTCCCCCCCTCCCATCGTCACAGAGCATATGTATTCCAGGAATTGCCACTGTACTGGCATTCATCCATCATCTACCACAGACTCAAAGACTTCCAGTTCTCTATGTATGTCATATATATGTCAGCTACCAACATCACTTCAACACAGTATTTAAGTCCCAGCAGGGTGCTGTGAATATTTTGGTGTTGAAACCAGTGAATTTGCAAACAATATTTGAATAATTAACAGAAGTACAGGACCTGGATCTTGAATATTTAGTTTTGTTAGATAATAGTATAATATCTGAAATAAGGTATCTTTTCATTAGTTTCATTCCAAGTGTTACCTAGATATCATAGTCTAGCAATACCTTTCCTAAATATTTGGGCCCTAGCTTTATTATTGCTTATTGCAATGCTACTTTGTAGTGCTGCATTCATTTCTGTGTGTGTGTGTTATTGTGTTTTGTCTGGTGGACCTACAAATTACAAAACTACTAGATTTTGTCGTTCTTAAGCACCGTGCATATTAATTATCTTTAATCAGAGAGCCTGTTGGCAATTTCAAGAAGTTATAGGTGGATTGAGCTTCTGCGTGGAACTTGTATGACTAAGGTGATTACACATCTCCTTGGTTTCTAGATAGCAGGGATAACTCAGCTCTGACTGGTACTTAGGATGTAATGTGGTGAATCCATCCAATGAAAACAACTAATTTATTAATTAAAAGTAAAAAGAAGCTAGACAAGTTCAGGAGGTTTTCCTTCTGATAATGTGTGTTTGAAAACAGTTGCTGCTTTATTAGGTGTGTACATAATTAGACACGATCCATGTGAGCTCATAACCTTGCAACATACAATGCAGCACTTGATGCTATGATTTGCTCATGTCGCACCCACAAGAAGTTGAAGGATTTTAATTTCCTCACTTTCAAAGAAGCTTCCTATGTTCATGTGGTCTCCCCAACCTGAGTTGCACACTAAGGGATTCCAATAATATTTAATATAATTTTAATATAATTTTGATATATCATATCAATCATTTGGCCTTGGCATTTTTGGTGGCAGAAGGGACTATGGTAAACACCTCTGCTTATATATCGTAGGACAGAGCAGCTGTTCCAGGACATGTTCATTTAAAGTGTTAAGAATTTTTTCCTTAAATTTGTCCTGTTGTGATACTTGACCTGGCTCTATGTGGGTATTTATCAGCATTCATTCTTATTATTTCAGTAGATTCTGTCACCTCTTTGATCTCGTTTAGCATTTTGTACTGATCCGGAGGCCGGCAGCGTAAGACCGCTAGTCTATTTGTACAACTTAGTGAGACTCGGCATACTTACAACTAGTGCCAAAATGGCATTTGATCTTGTCACTACCACCCTCAGCAGAGCAGCCACAACAGAGTCAGGGAGGCTTTTCCTCGTTATTGCACTCCGGAGGATCTCTGACCGCCAGTAAAAAAAAAAGGTGACTGCGAGTTCACGTGCCTACAATGGTTGTAGTTCTGACTATTTAGCAAGCTCCAAAAGCCATTGCTACTTTAAAGTCCCTTTCTTTTATTACAGGCAGGGACACTTAATTGCTGTAGAACATCGTTTCCCTGACCAAATATTCTGTGGCTTGAACTGAGGTGTACAGTGCTCATTACAAGTGTCATTATAAGGAAAAGAGAAAGGAAGGGGTAAATCAATATAATCTTATTATAATAGTTGAACCAAAACAAATTTGTTTCCAAAGAATCACTAAAATACAGGATTGAAAGAGAATAAACTCATCCGTTGCTGTCATGTAATAATTAAGACAGCAGAAATCACTCTGAAAATGTAATATTCTCTCTTAGTTTTCTGGTTTTTTTCCTCCAAAATTATGCTACATCACAGAAAATATGAAATGCATGACAAAGACCATGATCTCCCGTTGTTTCCAGTAGTTCTGTTATCTTCAGTGAGTGTCTCCTGACACTCTTTAAAACCTCTTCCATCTGCCTGCACTCTTTCTGAGTGTGCTCAGATGACAACTTTTGAAGTCTCTTAGTACTTTGCAGACATTGACTAGGCCACATTACAGAAAGGGCTTTTATTAACTGAACAGCTGCTTTTGGGAGAATTTCCATTATATGGGGAATCTTTGACAGCTTTTCAAAATTAATAAAAAAGCAAACAGGTATTTCCAAAATAGTGTTCTTCTAGGATAGTACTCAAGCAGTGAGGACTGGGTTGGCAAATAGAAGGTGCAGGATGATATGGACAAAAAAGATCTTGTAATTAAAAACCATGGCTGAAGGGTGCCCACCTCAAGTGCACATACACAAATAAAGGAGTGCTCAGAGGCCAGCATGATGGGGGAAACTCACAGACTTTTCCTGGGAAATCAGCGCAATTGGGTACCTGTCTGAAAAGCTGTCCACCAATATCTTTAGCATAGGGAACAAACAGCAGGAATTAGAGGTCTACGTGCAGTTATAGTCCTATGATTTCACTAGGATTGAGGAGATGTGATGGGATAGCTCACACAGCTGAGTGCTGTGGTAGATATATAGAAAAAAGACATGGGCATGCTGGAATGAATCCAATAGAGTGCCATGAAAAAGATTAAGGGACCAGAGCACCTGTCATAAGAAATGTCAAATACATCTGGAACTGTTCATCCTGCAGAAGAGAAAGCTCAGGCAGATCTTATCCATGTTTACAAATATGTGATTAGCGAGGAGGGGAGTCATAAAGAAGATGGAGCCAGACTCATCTCCATGGTGCTCACTGACAGGACAGGAAGCAATGGGCACAAACTGAAACACAGGAAATTCCATTTAAACAGAAGGAACCCTCCCCCAGCTGTTGCAGTCAAGGTGGCCATACACAGGAAGAGGTTTCCCAGAGAAGTTGTGAAGTCGCTATCATAGCACCTACTCAAACCTCAGATGGATACCATCCTGGGCAACCTGCTCTAGCTGGGCTTTTTCTTTCTGAGCAGGCAGCTAAGAGCACTAGTCATTCTCCAGAAGTGCCTTCTAGCTTCAATCATTGAATGAATATCAAGATAGGTGTGACAAATGTATACTTTAGGTAAAGCAAGAATAAAAACACCCATGATCATCCATAGCAAATATCTTGCTGCTTCAAGAGAAAAAGACCCATTGGGAAAAAGTATCAGATTTTGAGACAGAAGAGAATTGCTCAGGATATGTGTGATAAAGCTCACTGTGACAGGAAGGAGAGAATCTGTGATACCAATTCAGTGGGTCAGCAGAAGGCAATATAGAATCTGAATTCTGTATATGAATCTTATAGGAACATACAGAGAAGAAAATGGAGAGCACTGACTCCCTTCCAAAAGACAGGCACATAAATGTGGTGTGATGCAACGCAGAATGAAAACATCAGATAGTCCTGTTCAGCTCTACTTTGTTTCTAACACAGTAGCCTCTAAATCCACTATTTCCTGCTACTACTAAACTTACTACCTTATAGTCTCTCCATGTCTTATACCTCAGAGAATTTTTAATCAGCCTTCTTGCTCTTCAAAGCCATTGACAGGTCAGGGGCTAACTGTCAGCTACTCAATGGCCCAACAAGGTGCCTTTGCTCTTTTGGCAGCGCTGCTGTTGATAGTCAGAGAAGGTTATGGAAAGTGGTTTTGGCTGGTGGAATGGCACAGTTCCCACTAAGGAGCATATTATCTCTGTGTGTGGCACCTTTCAAGGAAACCCTTCCCTTTTAATCAATGATTCCTATTAGAGTGGAAGGCAACGAATGAGGAGAAAGGGAGTTACTGGAATTCCTTGTACATATGCATCCCACTTCTGGTGAGCATGTGCCAGAGATGTGAATGCCTTAGCCACAGGGGTTTAATAGGTTTCACCTGTACCCACAAGCTGAATTATAAAGATGAAAAGGGAGCAAAACTCTTTTCTGTTATTGCAAGTTTTGTACCTGGCAAAGCCCATATTGCCACGTTGCTTTGTAGCAGCCATCTGCAGCTACTCTCTACTCTGGAAGATGCAAAAACTCGATGGGGTTGAAAACGGCTTCTGTGTAGCATTGCCTGAGTTTTTCTCCAGTAACAGGACTGTGCATGGACCCAGGTGCTGATGTGCAAATGTCCATAAGTGTTAAATTCCTAGCACAGCCCTGACAGTGTTGGGCCCGATTTCAGATAGGCGTTTCCTGACTTAGCCTTGGGGAATCCTTAGGGACACAGAGGGATAATGTGAGCTAGAGGTTGTTCTCAATAGACAGTATGTGGGAGATAACCCTGTTATGAAGGAAGATCATTTAGTCATACATACATGAGAAAACCTAACCTATTATCATATGATATATCATATAGCCATAAAAGTCTGATAGCCCAGACAAACCTCTTTATTTTCATAAACTGGTCTTACCCTTGCTGGTGGGTGAATAAGAGAACAAGAGGTGCTTAAACAGCACTTCTGAGGGAGATAAAATGAAGACCCCCCAAATCAGAGAAACTTTCTAATAGGAATTTACTTAGGTAGCTTTCAGATATTAGACTGCATTATTTTTTGAGAAGCATCCCAAAACATAAAAATCTTTTGTGTCATCTTCATAGCAAGCTCTAGAAATACAAATCCTCCAAGTAGAAGAGACAATATTTTCTCCACTCTAGTATTTATGCTTGTGAATATACAGAAAGCGTTACAGAATATTTGTATTAGAACCACAGTTAATTCATGGTGCATTGTCAAAGATTTGGTATAATTGATTCTTGGGCCTACTTCTCATTCCAGTGCAACTGGGATTTGTTGTGGTGGTGACTGCCTCTGCAGTAGACTTAAATATTTCCAGGAATTGTGTTCTTTTCTTCCCAACAACTGCAATCTGTCATGCTCTGCCCTTGCTGTCTCTATCTGTGATGTGACTACAGATGTCTTTCAAGCTAGACTATCAAGACAATGCATTTGCATTCTAGTGAGCTCAGCCGGTGCTGAATGATGTTTGGCCTATGGAGTGTCACCTCCTCTCAGCCAATCTGTGTGATTCAAAAGGCACAGCTGTTGTATAGAGGGGAAAAAACCCTCTCTCTGTTGGATGTTCAGGCATTCATCAAAAAATATCAGCTAGTGAAATGTAATAATCAGATGTTATAGGTACACCTCAGAATGGGCATTTCCTCTTCCATCAGCTGTGCTATCTCACTGTGGCAGCATGAAGAATGGACAAGTCTTTTTGATATATGAAGGCTTAATCTTTTATTCAGAAAGTATATCCTGATCAGTGTTTAAATGTGATAGGTTACAAAATGAAGAATCTTGCTTTTTAAATTGCAGCCTTCAAGGCACAATGAGTCTGTTAATCTCCCGGCACAGTTACTCTATGGCAGCTATCATGATGGCATTTCTTCTTATCGAAGTCTTGTTATCCAAGCAGAAACTGTTAAAAGGTGATTTCCTCCCAGTCTTTAATTCCGCTCCATGCTACTAGAATAAATACTTTCTAGTCAGCCATTTACATTTGTATTACATCACCCTAATTGATTTTGAAATTTTCATTGAGCCAGATAAACTAGTCAGGGATTTTCTTTTAACTAGTCAAGATAAAAACTAAAAGAAGTCCACAGCCACCATTGATGACGCTATTCCAGAATCACATATCAAGAACACAGAGCCTTCTTGAATTAGTGACATGTAAACTCTATTTTTTTTTGACTACCAGATATGTCATTATAGCAAGCTGCCCAACTAACCTTTCAAACAGAAACATTCAAGCATAAGGTTCTCCTCACACTTGAGAACTTCTGAGGTATCTTTTCATTCAGAGATATTCTGTGATGGTTTACAGTGGGAACTGAAGGTCAAACTGCATTCTTTAATAATCATACAAGTTTTTGAACTGTTTCTTCAACATGTTATAAATTGCTCCAAATGAAGATGCTAGAAATTGCAAAACTTTATCAGCTGTATTCTCATTGGACTAGCAAGCATCCCTCAAATTACCCTTTTTTCAGAAGTTAAAGGCCTCCAGTATTGATGTGAAAATTTCACGATTTGATAAGAGATTGCATTTCATGAATTGTTCTGGAAAGAAGATGATTTCCTGACTCTCCTGGGCTACTTGTTCTGTTGACCTGTCAATGGGATGGTTTTGCAGTAACAGAAACAGAAAGTTATACTCAGTCAACAGAAAGGTAAATACTATCAGCGTAGGAAGAGCAAGACAATCAGACGAGCACTGGCAGGTTGCCGAAGACATAAGCAAAATTCTTTGGACAAGTGATGGGGATGGTTCAGTCTACATTCCTGTTACCTGTAGTTACAGAAATTAAATTCAATAGCTCTGGGCTGGTGTAGGGAGCAAAATAAAATTTTTTTCACTGAAGGATAGATTTCACGTCACTTGATGTTAGTTTAGTAGAAGTAAGGCAATGATTAAAACAACATCACAGACTATCTCTCTCGTAAAGGACTGGCATCACCAGAGAGCAAATAACCACAGTAAATTCCTCAGATAAGTGAAATGAATCACCTGCTGGAAAGGCTTACCTGTTTCTACTGCATATAGGGAAGTAGCTGACATCACTGGTTTACTCAAGATGTTTCACTTTCAAATGGCTAAAAATCAACACTTTTAACAAATCAATTCAATTTAAGTTGCAACCTTTTCAGTGGATAAGATTGGCACTTACATTTCTCTGGCTATATCTGCATGCAACTCGTGATAAAGAATGTTATATGTTGTATGTTGTATGTTGTGTGTTGTATGTTATATGCATATTTTATGCATTGCCTCATTAAATTCTTTGTGTATTAGTTATCTTCTGCCTCATGCAAATCAGGGGAAAGTTAATACAATAGTATAAGTGTGTATATGCAGAATTATAAATTTTTTATGACTTCTGTATGAAAGTGCAAGTATTTCCAGCCAAAGGAAAAATAAAAACATCCTTTATGTTTCTGTAGCTTTTATCTACATGAAGCTGTGAAAACATTCTGCATGCTTGACCATCATGTTTCATTTCAGAAAATGGAATATTTGTGGCTAAATGTGAATTATTTAGTCAAATGGCAACGGCTTTTGAAGGAGAATGTTGTGTGGTTACAGGGCTGTTCCTGAAAAGGACATTATTCAGTTATAAAGCCTATAAAACTTTAGGATGTTCATATAATATTAAAAAATAATTTTCCTTACTTACAATGGATGTGTAAACATTTAATAATTAATAACTAACAAATATGTTTAGTAACAATTCTGTTCCAAAGAGAGAACCAGAGAATATAGAATGAAAACACCACCTAGTCCAGATACTACTATCATGGGGTCAATTATATCACAGCAAGCATCTGCTCACAAACTCGTGAATTCTCGTTGTAAAATTAGGTTGTTGACTCCCTACACATCTACTGGGCATACTGTTCAGATTGTGACTGCTTGCATGTTTAGTTAACTGCTCCGCATCTTGAGCCCCATTATTTTATGGACAGTTTACACCTATTTGCTATTATGCCAACACTATCTTTGAAGGTGGAAAGGCAGTTTTCCCTATATCGTTAAGCAGTCACTGAGACCCAAGGTGTGGGATTGATCTCAGAAAAATGGCCCAAAATGTAGGTCTTCATTCATGCAAAGCTTCACTTATACAACCTTTTCTGCATGCATACAATGTAGAAAAGCAGTCAACTCCAGAAGAGATGAAACCTCATTCTAAGTCAGACGTATGTTAAGAACCTTAGCGAGCTCTTGTCAGTGCTTCACCAGTTAGCATTGGTCTTTACTGCAAATGTCTTGTCAGATACATGCATGCAATGACAGCAATGTCTTTTTTCACTGCAGTAACTATTTTGTCAGCTGAAGTTCATCCTGTGTTCGTCTGATGCACATGATCTGGCTCTTCTATCTTACAGCAACAGCCTTTTTGCAAAAATTCTTGTTGCTAGCTTCCACTTTCCTTGCCCTCAGTACTAGTTTATTTCTTCATGTGTCTAGTTCTCTTGATCCCCTAGTCACCTGGTTCTTCCTGTGTCATTCCAGTGCTCCTCTATGATGAAATAACAGTTTAATAAACCACCTCTTGATTTCTGTGTTGAAATTATTAATGAAAATACTAAATACTAAATGAAATAAGTCCCAGGATCAGACTTTCAGGATTCTTAGTAGGAATCTTAATTGAAATAAATACCTGTTTCGTTTGTTCAATAAATTGTAATCTTTCCTTTATTTCTTTCTGCATTTCTGTCATCATTTGGTATCTGTCCCATCTTCCTCCACCCATCATATCAGATGCTTTATTGCAGTCCTAATAAAAAAAGTTTAAGTCCAAGACTGGCAATATATTGTGTTAGTCCAGTGCAGTCTAGACCGCTTTCTCTGAACTCACATTTTGCTTTAACTCAAGAACCATAAAGCAACAGACAAAGGCAATTAATGATAGCAATACCAACATACAGATTTATTTAGTCCTGATGTCTGTCTTTGTGGCATAAATCAACCAGACATTTTTATCCAGAGTTTCCAAATTACTGTGGAGCCAACTGAACATACAGAGCTGGAAAACAACAGTCACGTTTTTCTTTTCCCTGCCTCCCCTTCATTTTAGAGATATTTAATTTTTAAACTTCCTGAGAAGCATCTTCCACAAAAAAACTAGAATTCTAACCCCTGGTATTTTCTCCCTGTAAAGATATTCATAGGAAGGAATCATCTGCACACCAGTGGTGCACTGAAGCACACTGCACCCAAGGGGGATGCAAACATCTGTAGCACCTGAAAAACTGCATGTTGCAAAATTACTGTAGAAACACTGACAGTGATCTCAAAACATTTAAACAATCTTAGAACTGAAATTCTTAGATCTTTCTTTTGGGGTTGTTTTCTGTACTCTCTTCAATTTTTCATTTGCAAGTTTTCAATTCCCTTTTAACTATGGACAAGAGTACTGGACACTGTTGTTCAGCACTGTTAGTTTTTGAGGGTTTTTTTCATCCATTCTTTATCACAGACATGAAATTAGTCTCCCTATTCCTACTCATTGCCCTAAGGATTGATTTGGTTCATTCACAAGACAAAAGGAGCTGGTGTTGCCTTGTTTCTTCACTAAGATCCCTAAATATTTTCTACACTCAGTATCTTTCTAGTGAAAAGAATGCATCTTTGCACATCAATGAGGAGAGATGTATGATCTGTTCATAATAAGGGGTATTTTTGTGTATTTGATTAGGCTGATAAATATGTTTGCTTGTATGATTCTAGCTTGTGAAGCGATTCAGGCTACACTGCAAATCTGTGTTCCTGTTCTAAATTCCTTGCCTGCCAGTATTAACACTAGTGATTACATTTTCTCTCTGATCCTTACAAAAACATTGTATTGGCAAGGACTTTTTGGAACATCATTACTTTCACTCCAGTGTAGCAATAATGTTGAAATTCTCAGTCAAATACTCAACAATTGACATGATCTTGATTCATTTCTGCTAACTTTTTGACTGGTGTTAGTTTAAACTATGTATTTTACAATGCTTTTTAATTTTGCAAAATTTTAGGTATATGTATGTGATTACACTTATCAGCCAGGATTAAAAAAAATATGAGGGATTTGGTAACCTTTTTTTCCAAGAATATAGTGACAATTGATAAAATTCTGGTTTTCTAAATAATGACATTTTATGATAGCTTTTCCATTATTTTTCAGGTAGTTATGCTGGTTTAATAACTGTTAAATTTACTAAAAAACTCTTAGTTTTTGAATACTGGCAGAATGTGGGTTTTTTCATATCAGATGCTAACACACTGATAAAATATGAGGGAACTTTCTGTATACATGTAGTATTTGTCTTATAGCCAAAGTAGTTGAAATTAGGAGAGATGGGCTCAGTTCGAACTGAGCCACAGTCCCTCTATTAGCAAACACCATCATATAATGCAGATGTCTAAATCTGAGTGAGTCACCTTAACAGTCCCTTCATAGTTGATGGAGAGAAACAGATACTTCTAGAGCATCATTCCTTTCCTTATAAATAAATGTATAAAATAGATTAAATGAGTCACACCTTAAAAAATTCTCATTTCCTTCCCTGAATATGAAGGAGAAGTGCAATAACTCACTCATATACAGAAATGTAAAGCAAGGTGGAATAAATTGTAGCCTTAATATGTTTGCCCCCATCTGTGACATGAGCAACAGCATAGACACAATGACTGACTATTTCTGAGTCTTTATTCATTAATATTTATAAAGTACTTTAAGATCTTGGGATCAAAGCAGTAAAAAGAGGCAATCGGCAATACATGGACAATCCATTCAAGTGTCAAAGTCCCATTTTATAGAGCATTATATGTCTGGGTAGCTCTTCCTTACAAACCTTATGAATTAATTGAGAGGACAGTTGGACCACGGAGGCTACGTGTCCCTATTCTAGCACAGGAGCATAGTGTAAGGAGCTTTCGGCGTGGCATCTTGGTTCATTTCATCATAGTATCAGAAATGTTACTCTTCACAGGTCCCATGTATGCTGCAAGCTGCAAGGCTTGCCTGCAGGCCACTTCTCACTGCCCTGCGAAGCTGCTCAGCGTCACCATCTTCGTGCACACCAATCAATCCCCTGGTGCGTGTTCCACTGCGATATCACATGAATCCTGGGTAATGCCAATGTGATGACAGACAATTCAGCAGCAAAGGTTGGCACCTTTTAACTGGCTGAAGCTGCCCTGTGATATGCTCTGAACCTGAACACTCACTCCTTCAAAAAACCAAAAAAACCCAACCAACCCACAACCACCATCCCTGCTGACCACCCCAAACAGGTCCATCGTTAGTCATACATTTACTAGCATTATTTTTTGTAATCACTGAATACACTTGGAGAGCTAAAGAGGGTTAATGGTCACAGATTTCCCCTTTCTGCATTTGGGAGGGCTCCAACCACCACATAATGACTATGCAAAATGCTGTTTCCTTATTTTTCTGAAAGAACTGTACACTTGGCACACGTGTGCTTCTGATCACACTGCTGAAGAGGTAAAAGGGCTCCATAAATCCACACATCCAGTCAACATGCAAGAGTGGTTTTTTAGGTTTGCTTCTTTTTTAATCTGAGCTAGTTTTACGCATAGACACACACACACACACACATTTCCTAGCACATTTTGTATAATTTAAGTTATTTTTGTGTTATATGCTCTTTCTGGTGTTCCCATGGATTCGTTAGGATGAATAATTTCTGTCAATAATGAACACAGGAACCCAGTACATGAATACTTGACGAGATGAATATATGCATAGGTTATACATATCAATTTGTGGTGAATGCATGAAACAAATGCATAAGAAACTGATTTAACTAGCACGAAACACAGATGAAATAGATGGCATATAAATGTAATTATATTACTTTCAGGGAAATAAGATGGTGTAGATAGGAGGGTGATGGGTATGTGGATTCCATAATGAACATCAGGGCAGTGGAGAGGCTCTTTGCAAAGACAATGCATCATTTTATGTCTTTAAGAAAGCCACAGTCATACAAAAAGCCAATAACCAAGCACTGTTAATAGGCAAAAAAATAAATGTATTCTGTGGTTTAAGAAACTAGAACAGGTATAAAAACAAATGTTGGTGCATGGAAAGACGTATATGGGATTACTAAGGAGGCAGAATTTGTATTACCACTTTCAGTGGATTTTGAAACTGCCCCAACAGATTAACTGGCGTGCAGCATAAGCATGACAGTGGTACTACTTATTTGTATTTATGATCACAGAAAGAACAGATACTTAAAATCATCGTATTTTGAAAATTTCTCAATGTTTGAAAATCCCCTTTTAAAGCTTTGATCATGTTTTTTGTTGGTTTTTTTTTTTAAAGAAGAATTTTTAAAACAGCGGTTTGTGATGCTCACACCATTTTTATACTAGGTAATAATACTGTATGATAATGATCACTATGCTGGAATGCCTCTAGGGACCTGGTCTCTAGAGATGTATGTGTGGAGGATCTAGTCTTCCAGCTGATTAGTTTTATTGTCTCCTCTCTTTTTGTGCTATAAAGCTTTTCAAGATCCACATAAAACAACATACAACTCTTGTATCTGCTCCAACACAGATCTTTCACCCACCAGAATTTTACTCACTACACTTGTCAGGCACAACCCTAAGCCTCACAAGCATCTCTTCCTTGGTACTTGTTCAGCCTCACACACGCATTAGGGTTTCCTCAAGAGTTCTTTCAACAAGCTCCTACTTAGAATAAAAGGTAAATAATGTTTATCTATTCTGTGATTTTTGCCCCTCATTTTTCCTGAGGTGCTTCCTGTTCCCTGCACTACTGGACACCAAGGCACAGACAAATCTGCTTTCATTTGACCTTGCTCCAGGGCTCATCACCAAAAACCCCATTCCTCTTCCAGAGACTCCCCATGCCTTTTCTTCTCACCTTGCACTTTGTTTCTCCTTATATATAAAGCCATTCATTGGTCCCTGGTGAGGGAGGAATGTGACCCCCACCAAGCATGTGATATCCCACAGGGTTACCTATAATGGCTCTGTAGTCCCCTGAGAAGCTTTTTGTTACCTGAAAGGTTACACTCCGTGACATACAGCATAAAAGTGAACGTTCTGAGTAGTCAAGAGTTAAAATTTACCTTGGCTGTTTCAATAAAATGCAATTTAATACGGCAAGGAACACATTTCATATCTAATGTTGACATTGAAGGATCTTGTATTGCTTTTTTACCAATAGAAATGACAGTGATTCATCAGCTTTTATTCCATTTTATATTGCTGTGGTGCTCTATCAGCCAGAGAAATGCTCTAATTTTTGGCAAAGTTTACCCACTGAGTTCTTTGCCTTGCTGCTTTTCAAATAAAAAATATTTCTTGTAGAAGGCACTCACATTTTTGTTATATTCCTGATCTTCTCACCTTATAGCTTCCCTGTCCCCCTGGAATCCACAGCTCGGTATTTCCTATAGCTTCTTTTTAAAAACAAACATATATAGACATGTGAATTCTTCCAGATTTCTTGACAATTTTTCATGCCTTTGCACCCTGTTTTATTTTAGAGTTTCAGCATGCATCCTTAACTTTATATCCTGTGAAATTTGAATTGCCCTAGACTCTCAGGATTTTCTGAGATCAAACAGCATCAATATTAATTGCTAATAGAGTTTCCCTTTTAAAATAAAATTGTTTTTAGAATACTGAAACAGCATTTTAGCAATTAATACACTGGAGTTACTTCTACTTGTGATCCATATACTTTAAACATAAGGACAAAAAGTGCTTTGATACAATTTCTGTATTGAAAGAGGTTCAACGTCAGCAGTTGAACTAGTTTGTGCATTTGACATTTGGACTGAAATTACATGGAGTATAAATCTTACGGAGGCAGTTGTCATGAGGCTTTTACTCTGTGAGTAAAGGCAAGTCTTAGTCACTTCTTCATGCTGCATTCAGCTAGAATGTCAAAAAAAAAGAATGTCCAGAGAGAGAAAAAATAAAAGGAGTTTAATATAATTGAAACCTAAACCAAACCAGGGTCTTCTGTGTTAAGCTGTAGTCAGGGTGAGTTTCATTCTGCAAATTTGACAACTCATATTCGGATTTGCATTTGGATGGGTCTGGGATAAAGGGGTTTAGATAGGTCCACATTCATCCAAGTTGAAGAAGGAAGCAGACCATATTTGTATTAAAAGATATACCAAAATGCTCCTGTTGCAAATTGGGATGTGTAGAGACGAGTAACAGTACTCAGAACAGCAGGAAATGTGAGAAGGTTATCAACAGTAAAAGACACTGTCCTCCCACCTGACATGCTCTGAGTGGCAGGCCCTGGCAATAAGAAAGAACACCTTCTCATGCACAGTAGCAAAAATAGAAAAGCCACAGCTATCTACTCAAAATGGCTAAGAAGGTATGCATAAAACAATCAAATGAAACCTTACTTTTCTATGGAGCATTCATTTTCTCAGAAGATGCATCAGTATTTCTGTGAGCCACAAGCCAACTGTACCAGCTAAGTGGCAAGATTTAAGCTATCTGGATAATCCATTTCATAGCACCAAACCTTTTCTTTCACTTCTTTTTCTGTTCGTATATCCTCCACACTAGCTTCTCCAACCCCAAACCAGCACCAGCTCTAAGAAGATACTTGAAATTTGTCCACTCTGTGATTCTTCTAGTAGTCAAGCTTTAAACTCACTTCGAAAGTAGCACATAATTTCCTGAATATACTTTACTCTGGGGGGAAAAAAAAAAAAAAAGTGGAAAAATAGAAAGCAAAAGGGCAAAATACAATCTATCTCTATAGCTAGAGGAGGTGTTATCAGAGATCCCAAGCAAGCAGTTTAAAGGCACAGTGAATGTATTGAGGCTAAGAAATACTTAAGGATTATGCTGGAAAACAGCATGTGCATGAGAATCTCAGAAAGGCACTCAATATGAGACAAAAATAAAAAAAAGTCTTCCTTTTTATGTCTGAGAGATCATAGAGAAGTCATAAGCTTAGTGTGGATTCTTTATGTTTTGCCAAAGGTTTGGCTGGAAATGATTCTGCTGCCATAAAATCTGTTTATGACAGTATTAAAGGAAGTATATCACTCTAAAAATGCTGTCTATTCTGCCCCAGATAAAGGCAGCAGGGAGACCTGAAGCTCACCTTAAAATTGGGTTGGAGAAGAGACCTTAGCAAAAGCACAGGGACAATCTCAGCACCGTAACACCCCAGGACCCGGCTGGTGCTGCAAAGAGGGAGCGGGTGGTTAGCTCTCTTTAAGAAACCAGCCTCAAGAGCTGCAGGGGAAAATGAGAAATTTACTGACCACGTTGAAGCTGTATGCACTCTGGTGCAATAGGAGTGGCGACAGTCGTGGGGCACTGTGATGTGCCTGCTGCTGCGCTGTAGTGTCTGCGGCTATCACTGCTGGCAGTAAACGAGCGTTCAGTGGGCTTCGCACAAACCATTTTCCCTTCAGTGTTCATGTGTTTTATGGGCTTGAAAGTGAAGGAGGAAATAGAAATGCTTGTAGGGGGAAGTGCTTTTAATACATCATAGTAATTTTTTACTTGTGACTTTTGTGTTAATATAATTTGTAGCTCTTTCATGTCCTCCTTTCATTCTCTCTTCCCTGATTTTTGCTGTGCAAACACTGAGATTTCCTGATCAAGGAGACTTTAAACAGTCCACAAAGATCGACTGCTTTCATGCTTCCAGATTTTCTCAGGCAGTTAAGCTCAAGAGACTGGTGCAAGAGCATGTATCAAGTAACTTATTGACACACACAGAGACACACACTGGAGAAGGGAGGACACGAGCCAGCTGCCCTGACATGAAAGGGCAGTGTGACTTTACACCACAGGGCCATCACCCCACTTGAACTATGTGATGGGACTCTGAAACAAGCCCAGGCAAGCCAGAGTCTCCCAGCCAAATGACCGCACTGCCTCACATTCCTATGCTACCACATAAGTCTCTTTCAGGAGCAGTCGTTTTGCTGCTAAAGAGCAAATCTACTCCTAACAGCTAGGCCTCCAGTGCCTGTGCTCCTTGGCTATACCTGTCCATATCAGGATATATTTGCTACAAAACACCATGAAAACAAAGGGTATCATGGAGTAAATCATAAAATCACAGATTCTCCTGAGTTGGAAGGGACCCATAAGGATCATTCAGTCCAACTCCTGGCTTCACAAAGGGCCAGCCAAGTCAGAGCATGTGACTGAGGGCATTGTTCAGATGCTTCTTGAACTCAGCCAAGCTTGGTGCTGTGACCGCTTCCCTGGGGAGCCTGTGCCAGTGCCCGACCACCATCTCAGTAAAGAACCTCTTCTTAATATCCAAACAGGCACAAACCTGGGGAAGACTGAGAATACTGAGTGGGCAAAGTCAAGTCTGTGGCTACCTCTTGCAAGGATGGAGGAAGGAAGGAAGAAGAAACAGCTGGCAGCAGAGTGGTTCTCACACTTCATCTGAAAACATGTAAAGCAGTGGTCTGAGATGCCCTGGTCTGGCAGGTTGCCCCTGAGTGCTGTACACAGAGGTAAAGAGGATCACAAAAGTAAAAAGGTTAGATGTGGTCAAGGAGAAAATGGAAGAAAGCTGAGCAAATAATCACAGAGCCTGGCAATTGCCAGTAAAGGGATGAGGGCTGGAACAGCAGCTAACTAGGAATAGCTGTAAAAATAGCAGGGAAAAGCTCTGCTTTCTACACAGATACAGCTCTGAAGTTGCAAAATTCCATCACAAGCTGACCTCAAATCCAAGGGCCTGAGCTCACCCTCCAGGTATTTTTGGCCGCTGAGCGTATTTCTGACAGTGTAAGATTTTTGTTTCTTTCCATTCCAATGATACCACCTTTCTGTCAATGGATAGAAGAAATCTAAGCAATTTCCAGATATAGTCTGGGTGTATTTATAGTACAATTTCTTGTTGGCATCAGCTGGTGCTGTAGCAGGGATAGTTACAATCAACAGGCATGTAGCTGGGTTTTTTTTCAGCAATCTCGGGACAGACGGGATTTGAGGTAAAGTACAGAGATGAAGACAGACAACAAGGTTCCTTGGTGCACTCTTGAATTGCACGTTTTCCCCTCTCCAAACCTGACATTATATGAGAATGAAAGAGATGCCCAACAGGATAGAACCGGTGGTCTGGTCTATCCAGTCTGACTCTTTGCCTGATGAAACAGATACAGGACTTTTAACACATGAACCTGGCCATTTCATGGCAGACCGTTTCCCCATCACACTGCATCAGTTTCTGTAATCATGGGATTAGGAGTATTTTCCTGTCCAGTCCTTCTGGTACCTGTTTATAGACCTGTTGGCCATGAATTTGCCTTCTACCTTTCTCATCCTATCTTCATATGCCTTGTGGGAACAAGATACGAGAGTTTACTGTGTACTTAGTAAAGGTAGGTCTCCCGTGGGTGGGACCCTACAGTGCAGCAGGGGAAGGGTGTGAGGAATGCTTCCCCCCAGCTAAGAAGGAAAACAGCTTGGGAGGAACTGACCAAAACCCCCATTCCCCCATTCACTGCCCCTCCCATGCTGCTATGGGAGGGGAAGAGGAAGTAAAATCATGACTAAAGTGAAGTCTGCAAAGAAGGGAGGGGTGGGGAAGGTGCTTTAAGATCTGGTCACACTTCTCATTACCTGACTCTGGTGTCACTGGGTGTGCAGTGCAGGGTAATAAATTAGAGAGTTTTCTTTCCTTTATTCAGTGCTGTGTCTGTTGTGCCAGTAACGCTGATTGCAGAGTGATCTCTCCTTGTTCTTATCTCAACTCCTAAGCCTCTCAATATGTATTTTCTCCCTTGTCCAGCTGAAAAGGGGAGCGATAGATCGATCTGGTGGGTGTCTTGCCTCCAGCTAGGGTCAAACCACCACAATTTCCAATTTTTAAAAATGCTTTTCCATGTGATCACCCACATAACTTTTCAGGTAAGGCTCAAAGCAGTTTTCCTGGCTGCTGCTTTGTTTTCATTCTGAAATGTGCTACACTTTTTACCTGGCTTCTAACACTGTATTTTTCAACAGCCTCCAGGCTGCTCCTAGGGCTCTTTGGTTTTGGACAGCTGTTTTTATGAGGTTTTGCTTGTTTATTTGGTCATTTTTGTCCAATTACCTCATTTTTACACAGTTTATTTTCTTGAAATTCAGTACTGCAGTCATTGTCAGAGAGACTTTCACCAAAGTGGGTCCTGTGCATCAGTCCAGATTATACCAAAATAGCCTCTTTTCTTGTGGTTGCTGAGACTAGTTGTCCCAGAAAGCAACCACCTATTTTCTCCAGAAAATTTCTCTCTCAGCTCATTTTTTAGTACTGATGTGTAAAAGCACTTGTAGCTTTTATTCTGTTGCTCATTATTACTCAGGCAAGTCAAATGGCAGACTAATTTGCCTTGATTCTTTATTGCAGTTGTGATTTTATTTTTTTCTTGGCATTTTCAGGGATGTGTTGGACATCCAGTTTGTATGTTACGGTATTCCAGGTGCCCTTCCATAGTTATGCATTTTCTACTGTTTCCAGTTTAGAAGAGACCATAGATAAATATTAATTTTTGCTGACATCTTCTGAAGTCTTCTCTTTTTTTGCACAAGAAGCCAGATACCATGTGGTCACAAGTATCTGAGTGTCTAGTAGTTGGACTTCCACTGTCACCACTTGCAGAGGCAATGCAACATGATGTTTGACATCAGATGGACTGAAGGGTCTTATCTAAAAAGTGATCTAGTCAAAACTGGGATCTAGTCCCAGGCATCCCAGCAGACTCCCACTTGCCCCCAGCACAGGGTCACCATCACAAAATTCTTTCTGCCCTTTTTGGCCTTTCAGAATCCAAACCCCATTTTCCTTCTTCTTCTTCTCCTTTTACTCTTCTTCTGAGTAAAACTGCCCTGCTGCTGTCCCCTCTCCTGCTGACAGCAACATAGCATTTCTTTAAAGGCCACTGGCACTTACAGACTGCATAGAGCACTGCCACCTGGTGAGTCTGGTCTGGAAAATAATGCTTTTGCTCCACAAGTCATTGCATGGATGTCTCATTAACCACAGTCAGAGAAGTTTGATTCAGATTCAATGACATGGAAAGGTAGGAGGTGGAACATTTCCTTTTGTGCTGTGCATTGGCTTTTACATGGGGTTTAAACCGGAGCGCTAACAACAGGCATTGCTTGCTCATCCAGCTGGCAGGTTTGACCTGTCGCACTTACTGTTTTTCATCACAGTCTTGTAGCTGGGAGTGGTTCAAGCACAAGGGACTCCAGAATAATTTTCAGGGAGGAGATAAGAAATAAAAGCTGTTCTTTCCTTTTCTGGGGGGTAGGGGTGGGGAGGAAAGTAATGCAAGATTTTGCATCTGTCACTGTATCATCTGGCAGGTGTTTAAAAGGGGCATTTCCTCAGTGAATCCATACTATTTTCACCAGCTCCATGCCAAGATGATTTTAGTGACTTCAAGAACTTTTTTTTTTTTTAAGAAAAAGCTCATTGTAGAACAGATGCAGTTTCCCTTTAGCTGTTTTATTTATTATTTGATTTTCTTGAAGTTACCAGAAGCAAGAAAATAATATCCTAACAAATTTGGAGTAGGCATGTTTGAGCTCTTTGTTGACTTTCCTGACGATGTGTCTTTACAAGCTTTAGAGAGAGGGAAGCTCAGGATTTCCATCCCCTCTTTACATAAAGTAAGCAGTTCATAAAAACTAATTTAATCTCTGAGCTGCATGCAATAAGCCTCTTAGATAAGTCTTATGTTCATCTATACTCTTTTTTTCTCCTTTAACTATCCTGTCTATTCCTGATATGTAAGCCATAAAAGTCCTAATCCAGTAACAGTTGAAATTAGATAGGAGAATGTCAGAATTTTTTTATCCATCACTTAACAGAGTTCTGTAATATTTTATAAGAGGAATGCCCTTGTGCTTTGTGACCACATGATGAGTGAGAAATTAAAACATGAGGCTTTCCAAGCAGCATTAACTGCAATTCCTGCATATCCACATGCCATTGCCAGATGAATTGTCTGTGACTATTCCTGAAATGTACATATAACAGAAAAGCATACTCTATATGGAAGAAAACCCCCACAGTTTTATATTAAAAAAAAAAATAAAATCCCCACTGTAAACATTTGGAAATGACAAATACTCTTAGGACATATTTATATATCCAAAACAATATCAATTATTAAAGCAAAAGGGGAAAAAAAACAAAATATAACTAAAAATAATGTAGAGTGTTTAATAGATTTGTTTAAGAGTCATAAACAAATAACCCATGAATACTTTAAAACAGTTAGTGTTGCAGGAAGCAGACATCCAGAAGACTTTATTAAAGATTCAAACATTTATGAAGTGTGCTCTAGAGGTTAAAGTAGGGGCCTGGCAGTCAAGAGAGCTGCCTTATTTCCCTGCTCTGCTGCACCTCTTTCCCGGAGTCAGCGAGCCACCGTGCGCAAGGCTGTACTTGCATTGTAGCGGGGATGGTTTTGCGCTGGCAGAACATTGTGTCTGAGCTGTGCTGAGGAACAGAATCCAGTCTCAGGCTGAGGAGAGGTTAACTACCGATGTCACTGCAGCAGTCTGTATGATGACAAAAGGTCACATTGCAACGTGTTTCTGGGACATCTCTCGGTCGTACCAAACCCATCTCCATTCCTATCACCTCACTCTGTTCTTCTGCAAGAGGGAAGTGTAAGCCACCTTAGATTTCTGTGAGCTGCTGAAGCCAGGGCATAGATTTTGTCTCCTTTTGTCCCTCCGAGGAAATGACCAGGGATATAGCCATCTCAGAATTTATTCCAGAAACTCTATTGTAAAAGTCTAGCAAAGCAGAAACTGAAGGACTATTTGAAGTCTTTTTATTATAAGGAATAAAAAGGTAAATGAGACAAAAAGGTGAACTGTTATTTGTATAGAAGACCAATAGTGTGAAGTCCTTATGATGCAAACTTTTAGCCATTTCCATAAACTCTTCCCTCAAACATTTCCTGCCCTGCTACCCACTAAATAATCCCACTTACGTGACAGACCTCACAAAAGCTCATTCTTAGGCTTATGAGCGGCAGCTGGTATGTCAACAGGATCCCTGCACTAGGGAGACAGAAATAAGGCAGGAAAGGGGAGAAGAAACCTGTTGCTACCAGTGGTTTAGACTAGCCAGTTTGTGCCCACAGTAAACAGAGACAGGTCCAAAAAAGCATTGGGCAGTTTCCAACTTCTTTCCTGTTTGCGGGGACATCTGAGAAAGAGCATGAACAAGAAGTTCGCATTATGTTACGGGATGCATCGTGAGTGGGGAACTGGAATGATGTCATGATTCTCTTGTGTTACGTGAAGAAAATACTACCAATGAGTTTTCTGCATCTTCCCCTCCAGTATGAATATATATTTCAGGTTACCTTAAAGCTGGCAAAGGAAGGATTTTTATGCTACCTTTATAGCTGAATTAAATTCTTACAGTAAAAATGATGACCACCTTGAAAGATCAGTGAGGAGAACTAGAAATTAAACTTAGGTTTAAGCCAAGACAGTGTTCACAGAACCCTTAGGCATCTGAAAATCCTTAGTGTTCAAGTCTACAAAATCCCAATGGCGCCAAAAAATTTCAGCTGTCGCACGTACCTAAAGAAGCCTGTATCTGCTCCAGCACATCTATATTGATACCACAGTCCTATTTTCAGCCTAGTTAGTGCCTCAGGTTATCAAGAGTCCCTCATCCTGCCACCGCTTGTATCCATCCTGCAGTGTAACAGTCTCTCAGATCACATCTCATCAACCAAAGCAAAAAAGTGCTCCACTCCTCACTGGCCCAAATGAGGAGGAGGAGGTGAGTCCATGACAGTACATAGGGAGATCTGAGTCCCCTTGCG
Organism: Gallinula chloropus; assembly: GCF_964237585.1. NCBI lineage: Eukaryota > Metazoa > Chordata > Aves > Gruiformes > Rallidae > Gallinula > Gallinula chloropus. Next base: position 140,193,111 of record NC_140085.1, on the reverse strand, counting down.
CTTCCTGGGTACATAATCACTAAATATTGTGGTATCTACATCATCTAGTTGTGAGTATTGGTGAAATCATGGATCCAATTAAAACATTGTCCTTCTCCTCTCTTAGCTTGTTTGTCCTGCCAGTTGGTCTTCACAGGCAGCAGAAAAGATATAAACATTGTGGAAGATGCTCTCAGAGCTTTCTGTGAGTCCTTTATTGCCCTCACAGATCCCAACTTTAATTTTCCTTCTTGCAGGTAAATATGATTGAGATGATTAATCCTGATGGACTGTAAATCTGGGGAAAAATACTCAGCCTTCAGTTTGTTTGGAGGTGTTGAAAAGACCCCCAGCAGGGCACTGTCTCAGCAGATGAGGATTCCTTGCATAGGGGTAGCTGCAAAGCTGGGTCAAATGGAGATTCCAACTACAGCTAAACTTCTAATGCAGTGGGCTGTTTTATTCTTCTGGTGACATTTCCAAGTCATGGCACCCCAGTACCATGTGCTCTTCAAACAGAAGTGAAGTAGTGGCCTTGAAGAGTTTACGGTTTAAAAGTGGGACCAGCACCAACTGGTGAGTCTAAGAAGTAAGTTGGATGGGAGGGTGGCCCTGCAAGACAGCAATGGCACAACAGCAAAAACCATGGTCAGCAGCAGTCACAGCACATTTACTGCTTGGCCACGGCTTCCATTTGTTACATGAATGCATCTGTGAAATGCAGTTGCTTTTGTAATTAGGCAAGGACTGGTGAACATAAGACTCTGTGGCTGCTCCACGGACAACCACTCATCCGCATTAGAAGAGTGTTCCCTGGGCCTGTTGTGAGTTGCACAATTACTCATAACTAATGGCAAAAAAAAAAGTCAGTTCCACAGCTCATCTTCTGCCCCCCTAGACCTGTCTTTTTCTAAGTCTTCCCCCAGAGAGCAGATTTTAGAAAGTTTCTTTTGTTTCTTTAAAAAACATCTTAAGGGGTACAAGAGGCATTCATTTTTACTTTCAGAAAAAGGTAAAAGAGAATACAAATATCCTTGTTTTCTTGTAATCCAGACTCTAAGTATATTTAATGGCCCTGTTAGTGCTAGGCAAAATTAAGTCCTTATGAAACATGTTACAAAGTACCTTTGTAGATCTCATTTTTCAATAAAAAAAGGGTTTAGGTCATGTTGAACAATCTGCTACTTATTAGCACTTCACCTTCAATAGGTCACCTTTCATGGTATAATACTCTGTTTTCATTAAGCATTGAATCCAAAAAGGCTGTATTTTTAGAACTCAAACAAAATATATAACTTACATTGTAAGCACAAAGATAAAGAAACACAAAACATTTAACTACAAAACTCTTACCTTACACAAATCTGTCAGATTCAATGCTTTTCTCTAAATGCTGTGATAATTACAGGGACAGCTTGTATTTTTAAAGGTGAAATGTTAGGTGTAATATTTGTTGGCAGGCCAGGAAAAGGGAAAAAAATAAAAAGAAGGAAAAGAAAGAGAAATAAACAAAAATAAGCAGACTTTGACATGTTCAATCTGGTCTACATCTCAGAATCGCACACACCTGAGAAGAAAGAATATGTAAAACTTGCTCATATTTATTAGATCAAAATATGCTAGATACCAGTTATATCAGGGTTTGTTTTCTTTTATTTCTTTGTGAGTCCATTTTGTTTCAGACTTGCCCAAGGAATACTTTAAAGAATAAATATCCTCCCCTCATCTTTTATAACAATAGTTCCTTTAAGATATAAAACTTGGGGACTATGGTCACATTTATTGAAGTCTATTCCAACATATGGATAAGTTATTTTTCACTGATATTTACTTTTGAGTGCTTGTGATGGACCAGCCTCTTGGAGATGCATTGTATGGAGAAGAATGAATGAGTAAGTCATCTCCACCTGCTTCATCATTTGCAAAAGTGAGATAATACTTCTAAACTTTCTACTTTAGGAAGTTCACTATTCCTTTAGGAGCACTACATTATTTGCTTTGACCAAACAGTCCTCCCAGTTGATGAGTCATATGCAGGTGGTTGCACTTGCATGGGATGCGTTGATACTTGTTCACTGTTGACTGAAAAAAGTAAGAGTAGATGGTGAGATCAGTTGTACCTGCCAGAAAACAAAGAGGTTGCAGTTCTCTACAGTTCTGCCTTGTAAGTGCAGCCTGGAAGTAGAAATCAGTACTGCCTTTGGTCTTCTGTGCCATACAGAAGGGCAAGGAATTTTAGTTACCCCAATCTGACTAGTGGTTTTGAAGACCAGGATCCCACCTTCCCAATAGAACAAATATGGGGAGACATCATCAGTTCTCTGCATTCTAGGAGTGGATGACAAGCACTGAAGTCAAAGGATAACATTCCTAAACCGCAGTGAGAGGAGATTTCGGTGACAGCCTTCAGCAGTGCTTGGTTATCAGAGCAGGCTGAAAAGTTTTACTTCAGTTGCTGACAGTTTTGATCTGAGACCTGCTCCCCCAATCACCCTCAGAGCCTCTCCCACACTTGCTTCAGTTTGAGTCTGTCTTTTTGAACGTGGATGTGAAGTTACTTTGGATTAAGATAATCCCAATGTCAAGTGCAAAGAGATCGGTTCTTCTCCTCCTCTGCTGGAAGCATTTTTTTTCTGCATCCTGGCAGTATATCTGTCTTCCTTGTGCCAGTCAGATGTCACATCCTGCTCATTCTGTGGTTAAACAGAGAATGAATAAACCACATGGAAACTTGTTACATGAACAGGGGTCAAAAGTAGGCATTTTAAGGGTTGGTAGCTCACTCAGAAATCAGTTTTAGAGCTCAGACTGGAATAGGTGCTCACCTTTACATTGTCCCTTTCTCTTCCTTCTCCATCTTCTGAATGATAGGTTTTTGTTGCTCACCTTGTTTTGCTAACCACTTACACATGCCCTATCAAATGAGTTATGAAAATTCAGATTAAATGAATCTATCAGTTTCCCTTGCTTGCAAAGCCAGTGCTCTTAGAAGAGGGAGATAACCAGTCAATTTAGAGTGATCTACCATTCTTGATTTTGGCCAATATTTTATTTGTCTCACTGGCCTGCTTGTTCTGTTCGAAATGCATTAACACAAGCACTCCATTAAGGGTCAGCAGTTCTTTGATTAAGTTTAGCTTTTTTTTTTTTCCTAATTAAACAAGAATTGAAGGTAATTTCAGTTGTTAAATACTCTACATAAAACAATATAATTTCCAAATACAGTATTGATATAGTCAAATAGCTTATATTTAAATAACATGCGGAGTGTACAAATCCAAGCATTATATTAATGTCTGAGTGACAAACAGGTAGATGATTTATTTGAAAGTCTTCTTTGTGGAGAAGCAGAATTTTAATTCTGTTTCCATTCTGAGCCGATTGGAAATGATTTCTCATCACACCATGGATTTTATCTGGTACATACATCCTTGCAAGTGATAATCATACACATTTGGGAAATTACTCCCACAAATGTTATTCCATTCGAGAATCCCCTGTTTTAAGTATCATGTTCAGCACATATTGGAAAGAAGCTTGCAGTTAATATATGGAAACATCATTTGTATTTAATCACACAGTTGGGAGTAGTTATAGTAACTAAGTAGATGCAGGCAGTTTAAAATGCACAGATTGTTACTGCAACCTAGCTTGCCACGGGCACTTTTTTCCTTTGATAGCTCAAGTGCCGAATAAATAAAGTACAATCAATGCTCAGAACTGGTCGAAAAAGCTGTGCCATGTAGGTTATGCTGTCAGTCCTATTAAATAAGGCCACACAGCTCAGCTATGACAGAGTGAAAACAAAGGGCACCCGAGCAGCTTTCTTACTGCCTTTCGTCCATTGTCCCTGGCATCTGGAGGGCACAGAGGCAATTTTGCCAGGCTCCACTGAGCTCTCCTTTGTGCCTGGGTATTTTGTACAGCAGATGAAAGCTGGGTGAGGACATTCGCCCTGTCTCTGAGCATCTGTGTGACGCCAGATGCATGCACAGGGTCAAAGGTGTGACAGGGTGGCTTCTGCACTGGGTCTTACCAGGCAGTTTCTGTTCAGCACCCTTCTGTTCAAGCAGTGTTTAAGTCAGTGTTTGACAAATACTGTAAAGTAAACATGTGTTTTTTCCAGTAATCATTCAGGGACCGAGTCTGAAGAGCAAATTAAATTAAATTGATCCTGAAATATTTTTCATAAATGTATCAGTCTACGGACACAGATACAACAATGTATAGACCTTTTTGTCTTACTCAACTTACATTAAAATTGTCAGCTTAAGGATGCTGGGATATAAAATCTTAATAACCTTTCTCATTAGAAATTATAAAAATATATGCAGTTGTATGTGTGTATTGTGCATATGTTCTGATACGTGCACGCACATGCAAGAGAGCCCTACAGAGGAACCAAATGATTCTGTGTCTGTCTGAAGATACCTAATGTGTTGTAAGGCACTTAAATACTGAAGAAATGGCCCTTGGAGAAAAGCTGAAGCTAGACAAATAGATCTATACCTGTGCAGTTGCACATCTACTTTTTAACGATTTTCTTATACTTTACTAGAAAACATTAAAACACATCTATGCCCATATACTTGATACAAAATTTGCTGTGTCCTGTATTAATGTTACACATGATGTTTGTTTTTCCTTCCCTCCTTTTCCAAGGTATAAATGAACTGCTTATACGGAGTTCAGCAACATAACTGTACAAAATTAGTTACAAAGAGAAGTGTCAGAGTTGATATTCCCGACACAGCCTTTTTAACTCTTGTTATGTCTTAGACTTGCATACTGGAGATAGAATAATGCAGCAGTCCAAGATCCCAGGAGGCTCCTGCTACCATTGTCTTTTAGGTTTTTAGCCTGTGGCCTTGATTGAAAGGAGAGCTTCAATTGGGAGTACTCATTCCTTATTATAAAAAAATGGGCATTCTGGCATGTCTTTGTGAGGGGAAAAAAAAAAGAAAAAAAGAGAGAAAGAAAGGGGGGGAGTTTAAAATATTTGCTCTCTGTTCCTGTGTAAAAACTTCTTAGATGGAGTTGGCAATTGATGTTGAAGTAGAGTTAGACAGCCTTTGAAACACTTAGCTAGTTCACTAACACTATGGAGGATCTAGTTCACTGCAGCTTAGATTCATAGACAGCATTTTGCTTTTCTGTGATCAAAATGCCTGTGCAGTTTGAAGGGCTTATCATCAGAGTTGAATCCACACAGAGCCTAACCTGAGAACAGCCAAGAAAAGCATACATTTGAAGGGCTTTGATGCTCCATCACATAGCCATTCAGTGGCTATAATGGAAAAGGAGTACATGACAGACTTTGGTCGTGCCTGTCATTCATAAATCTCAGTTACATATACCAAGCGTTCCAGATTTCACAGTGAAATTGCGTCGGTACCTCACTCAGCTGCAGAATGAACTCTCACTGCTTTAACTGCATACATTACTTTTCTTTACTCATGCTACTGAGGAGCATATATGCTAAAATTAGATTATTTTATTTTCAAGAAGGACTCTTTAATATATTTACATCTTTTAGCAGATGGTGTAACCTACCAGATCACAAGAAGCAGTCTTATTGATGTGTTTTATACTGCTGGTTAAAGAGTAAATATATGCAGGCATTTAAAGTTGAGAAGTAAGCAGAAAAATGACAGATTTCAAATATTAATATTGCATTCAGGATAATTTTTTTCTTACTTGTTCAGTCAGAGACAAGTCCTTTTTAAAGCACTTTGGCAAAGGATGAGGACTTGTATGTCTGGTGGAGGCAGTAAGTAGATTAGTCAGAAGCTAGGATATTTTTGCCATTGGCTTCCGCAGGGCCAAGATTTCAGGCCACGGCCTAATTTTGCAATCTTTCATCAAGCAAAATTCATGAGTATCAAATATGCACAGAATTGTTCCCACACGGGCTATCAGCAAGGCTGTGAACACACAGAAACTAAAATAGAGAAAAGAGCAAACTTCTTGTTCAGGGAACGTAGTCATTCAGATGAGCGGCCATTGCCAAATGCTGCTCTGTTTAGTGACTTTCTCACCATTTTCAGATGTATTTCTAGTAATACAGCTCTCTCTTTTGCAGCTTATTATCCTTTCTTAATTCAAAAGCATGTATTAATTCTGTATTTTTCTATTTCTTTCTGAGAGGAAGACTACCAACTGCATTGTCTCTTCGCTGATTCACATTTCTGCAGTTGGTTTGTACATAGTTACATAGCTTCATTCTGGTGACATGTGCTTTTAAGTTTTTATTTTCAAACCTTAATAAGGATCTTTCATCTTCAGTGAGACTACATACTTCAGCCCTGCATGCTTCCATCCTTATTTCCTCCCAATTTTTCGGTCTGCTATTCTTAACAAAACAATTAGAAAACATTTATTTTTATTGTTTCGTTTAAAAAATGAACATATACATTACTTTAGTATGGGAAAAATCCCATCAAGTAAAGGCCTATTTCATTGTTTAATTAAATAGTACTTTCTGAAAAGCAGAAAAAATCTCCAGATGCTCAGTAACTAAAATAATTACCAGGGATGCACAAGCCATGTCCGTACATTTACTGAGAATGCTGATATTCATATTTATTAAAGAAGCTCCACCACCTTCTCTTGGTGTCAGAAACTTCTATGCACCCAAACATGTACTGCATGCCTCTGGAAAGCTCCCCAGGGTGACAGGGCCCTCCAAACCTTCAGACAGCAGGAGTTGGGAGCAAGTACGTCTTTCCCCCCTCCTCTCCCCTCCCACCATGCCCTGCTACACCCCGGGTGCCAGCACCTAGCTGCAGACTTCCTCCCCACCCCTCCTCTGCAAGGGCATTCAGGGGTTACCTCTTTCTAATGTGATATTTTTAGCAGTCCTGTTAGTCTTATCCTTGGAAGATGTCTGCTACTTCTGCTCTCTGGAGGCAACACATAAAGAAACTTGGGGGAAAAAAAACCACCAACAGCATATGTATTTGCAGGGTAACACGAGGAGAACTGGTCACTGGCACCAAGATTTCACTGTGTGCTCTTCTCGTGCACCGGTGCTACAGTGTGTGATCCAGGGCATGGTGGCAAGGGATGCCAACAGGACTGACACACAGCACCCAAGTGACCTATCATTAGATCCTGAACTTTACTGTACTTCCTTGGGAGTAATTTCCCTTGAAATGTTTTCCTTTCTCTCTTGGCAAACAGTCTCTGCCAGCCATCCCCTGGCCCCCTGCCACCTGCTGCCTCTGGTGCTGAGCCCCAGATGTGGCGCTGAGTTGAGTTCGAGTGCTTGTGGCACAGAGTGGGGAAAGCACCTGTGTGAAGCACCAGACCCCAGCGAGCTCTCAGCAGCAGAACAGCCTCCTGTATAAATTTTAAATGCCTGAGGCTCACGGGCCATCCCTCCTCATCCACACAGATCTGTGGCTGAACCTTGGTTTTCCATTCATGTTGGCGAGAAGGTTTCAGTCTGCATGACGTATTCATCTAACCCACATCCATACACCTGAAAAATGCTTTAGGTTCTGCCAGTGCAGTGGGTAAATAATCTTGCTAAGCCCCCACTCTTACAGAGATATGAGCAGTGTTAATTGCCTGTTCTTTGCCAGACCCAGCAATATGTTTTCCAGATTCCCTTAAAAGAGAGTTACTCGTTGGCTCAAAACTTCTCGTTTTCCTTCATCACTTCTAGTATTTATTATCTTCTAATTCTTCAGCAATACCTTAAGTCTAAATTAGGTCAGTGACTCAGTATTGGCAGTGTGCTCTGTAACTTTGCCACTGAAATGGTATGGGGACTGTATTTCTCAATCACTTGTATATGACAGACATTACGCAGAAGTTGGGAGAGGAATTTTTCTTCTTGCAGACTAACCCCCAGGTTCCAGTCTCTGTTAAAGCCTGTCAAGAATTTTCCCCTTGACCTCAGTGATTCCTGGCTCTAGATCCAAGACAGATCGTCACATGGGGTGTTTTTCTCAGTTCCCTTATGATCTCCGGGATTTTCAGCCAGAAATCTGTCCATAATTGTGTTTTCAATTCAATTTCATGGAATAATCTGCCTACCTATTATTTGATAAATAGTATTTTAAATCTTCTTTGTAAAATTTCTTCATTTCACTTTAGCTACAGCGGTGCTAAATCTATGGAACAGAGCTATCCATGTCCCGCATGACACAGTTCTTGCCTGCCTCCCATGGCAGACGTTTCCAAATGGTTTGTGGGATTTTTGAAAGCAAAATACTCACTCATACAACTGCTACCATTTGTAACCTGCTTTGCATCACGTGGGAGCTCGTAAGACCCCATTGTTGATCTATGGGAAAATCCTTGCTGGATTTGACCTGTTCACATTGACAGTCACTAGACTTAAAATGAGAAAATCAAAGTACTGAAATACAATAGTCACTCATGAGTTGAGTTGCATCTCTCCCTCACAGGAAAACTTAAAAGAGCCAGCAGTTTCAGTGATAGTCTCTGTCTGCAACATAATGTATGAAAGCAAAATGAAGAGGAAGGAGTTGTTCCCACCTGAAGGGACTTTACAGTATAAAGCAGCAGTGAAAATACAAATGTTGCTGGATTACAGAAGAATAAAAATAAATGAGAAATGTCATGGATCAATTTGCTGGTATAGCAGAAATCGTAAGTAGATCACATACTCGGGAAAACTCTTACACTTATGATTCAGTGTAGGCAAGTAGGTAAATCACTTCTCTCCCTCCCTACCCCAGGAATAAAGGTATATTTTCAGTACAATGCAAGGAAAAACTTCTGTAAAATATTGTCAGAAAAATCATTAAAGGAAGGTTTTTAAAAAGAAATTTCAGCACTGAATGAAGAGTGCTGAGACACCGTGGGATACAATAGGGTCAGACAACCACAGAAATGGAAAACTAGATTGAGATCTCAGCCATTTATCTAAGCATCATTTCCTTGAAGGAACAAGTCCATACCTTCCTATACCCTCTCTCTCTCCCATAACTGCCATAGATGATGCTGTTGCTCCTCTGCTATATACTGCAGCTGCAGAACAGTGAAGAGATGCCAGAGAAGGTACACAGGTGAGTGAACCACTTCTGATACACCAAACACTCTTGGTTGGTATCTCCTTTTATGAAATATTCGGCTTGAAACACACAAAAAGGGAGGTTCCTAGAAGATGGTTCATCAATAGGTCTGTCACGCCGATGCCTGTGGGCTGTCACTTACAAGCTGACATCTCTGCTCAAGCTGTGTTTTGGTGCTACTGCTGTCCCCAGAAGAAGGAAAGGAGAGTAACAAGCAGTCCAGAGTATGTGCTGCTGGTGACCTTGCCCCTTAAATGTAGGTACATTGAACTGGGAAGGGGAGAAATTAAAAACCAGTGAAAGGGGATGCTTTTCCATACATTATTCAATTAGGCTGTGTAATTCTCTGCCATAGCTGTTCTTTGCAATTATTTCAAAAAAGTAACTAAATGTGCATGCTCTTAAGTTACCATCATTAGTAACAACAATTGTGGATGAGAACCTTGAAGACCCTGGTACTGGCTTTTGGCAGAGATCGGGAGAACCTCAGGATTAATCCATACATGGGATGCCTGACACATCTAGCAACTCCACAGAGCAGCTGTCATTGTTTCAGAGTGCTTCAAAACTCAGGAAACAGCCACACAAATGCCTCAAGACTGTCATCAGCAGAAGAACATTAAACAGGCGGGATTTGTCTCCCTCAGAATATTTATTACCTCTTTTGAAAAAAAAAACAAAAAAAGTTAAGCTTTTGGTGAGATTGATGCTTTGTCCTGTACTGTGGAAAGTTGCTTCAGGTCAATAAGTGGAAATATAACATGGATCAACTGAAAGATTTTGATAACGATGTGGCATACATTTAGGACATTTTCGCTATCAGTGAACAAACAAGAACAAGGAGTTGTTTTGTTTCTCAGTTTTGATGAAACTTGCACAGCTGTAATGAGAAATTTACTACAGACCTGCCTGTCTTCTGCAGAAAAGGAGGAGAAGCTCCCATTGTCTCCGTGAAGCTGGCTGTATCATTTTGCCAGAGGAAAGTATTGCAGCGGATGGGTGTGTGCCGTAGATACAATCATTGACTGGAGCGGCTTTATGGTGTTTTTTTTTAAATAAGGCAGTTCTTCAGTTCCTTTGGAAATCATACAGAGGATTATCTGGATTTAAAATCAATATCTATAAGTCTGGGGCAATTTGCTTGGAACACCTAATTACTTTTCCCCTCCCACTAGATTTTCAGGCCAGCTGGTTACCTCAGGGCTTCAAATACCTTGGGATCCATCTTTCTCTCAGAATTGTTCTCAATTAACTTTGCATGCCTGCTTTAAGATCTTGGAGTTGGCAGTCCTAGGTGGCAAAATCTTCTACTAATTTGTGGGCATAGCCATTCTAATAATACAGCCAGTTTTGCTTTTAAACTGTTACGGAAAGGAACTGAGAAAGGTACTTTACAACTGTCTCCAGCGGGGAAAAAACACTTAAGAAAACCCAAACACCCAAAACCCCTGGATCAGTTTGTTAAGACTCTGATATCCAAAAGTAGTGTAGGTATTCATCTAAACAGCTATGAGAAGTTCTGCAAATACTATATTTTGACAACATTGGCTCTGCTCTGATGGAAATTAAACAATTGGCAGAGTCGAATTTGATCACATAGTCTTGATTTCTTCTAAAGGTATTAATCTTATCATAATCCAGGATAACCAACAGTAGAAAGTCATCAGCAAGATTGCAGCACCTTGTCTGCCTACCCTTTCTGTCACGTACATCAGCTCCCTGGGGTGAGCTCTGCCAGAATTCAAGACACTTCCCCATGGGATACACCTGGAAGCCTAACCATTGTTCAAAGTAAAGCACTAGGAAAACCACAGGGATACCCTTTGCTGCTAAGGAAAGGGACTAGATATTATGTAACCCAGCCACATCTATATCTGGCAAAAATTGCACAAGTGCAGGAATTATGAAGATCTGAAAAATTCTGAAAAGAAAGTAACTTTGCAGCAATTGCTCTCTGTTTTCTCCAATAGATGAAGTAAGGGGCATCAATTTGTGCCTGAGAAGTTCATATAATCATAGAATTATCGAGGTTGGAAAAGATCTTCAAGATCATCAAGTCCAACCATCATCCCTATACCACCAGATCACTAAACCATTTCCTGAAGCAGCTCGTCTACACATTTTTTAAACAGCCCCAGGGACGACGACTCCACCACCTCCCTGGGCAGCTGGTTCCAATGCCTCTTCACTCTTTCAGTGAAGAAATTTTTCCTAATATCAAATATGAACCTCCCCTGGCGCAAGTTGAGACCTTTTCCTCCTATCCTGTAGCTAGTCATGAGGGACAAGAGGCCAAGCCCTGCCTCACTACAACCTCCCTTCAGGTAGCTGTAGAGAGTGATAAGGTCCCCTCTCAGCCTTCTCTTTTCCAGGCGGAACAACCTCGGTTCCCTCAGCCTCTCCTCATATGACCTGCTCTCCAGACCCCTAATCAGCCTCTGCACCTTCTCCAGCACCTCAATGTCCTTCCTATACTGTGGGCACCCAAAACTGCACACAGGACTCAAGGTGCAGTCTCACCAGGACTGAGTACAGGGGTAAGATCACCTCCCTGGCCCTGCTGGTCTCACTGTTCCTGATACAGGCCAGGATGCCGTTGGCCTTCTTGGCCACCTGGAACTGCTGTTCAAAAAAAAATGGGTAGTTTGCTAAATGTGTATTTTGCTGTCACAGACAGTGTGAAAGCATCTATGGGTTCCCAATGGCTGCAGAAGAAAAAGGTTTGTGCAAGGCTTTGAAGCACGACAATACCAGTTCTTGCTCAAGAAGATCTCAAGCTTCAGTCAGCCGTTTTCTGGAAGTCTGTACTGGGGAGGAAGCATCATTACATACGATCTGATTTTCATTATCTTGCCCGGATAGCTGATATCATTCACTGCCAGAGACAGGATATATAACTAGATGGTCTGAACTAGTCCAGACATTCTTAGATATTTTATGTGCAATATTGTAACTGACTGTGAACTGAAATATGATCCCTGAAATCTGCTCTCTTTTGCTTCTAAACTCAAGGGTTTGAATGAGTCTTATCATTATAGGATGAGACTTCAGGAGCTCCAGGATGCCCAATTAAGTTTCTATGAGCCTACGGGAGACCTAGTGAACAATTCCACCAGGGTTTCTCCACACATTGTGGGCGTGGGACTTGGGGGTGGGCAGGAGAGGAGAATGGCTAGAGTTTAAGGGCAGGAAGAATCAGACCAGCGCATACACTGCTGCACAGATAAACTTTTGTTAAATACAGTGATTCACAAACCAAGGAGCTGTTTTTTAGGTAGCAAAAGTTTCACTATTCATAATTTCCAGTGTTTAATCACAATTACTGTTAAAAGATCATGCCATAATGTTTTTGCCTTCAACTTCCAGCCAGATTTTGTGTAAGACTGTTGAGTCTGATAGGAGTTGCTGTATTTTTCCTACAGATGTTATTATATTTTGTAATCGATCTATCTCTCAGTCTTGTTTTTAAAAAACTCTCCTTGCTCTTTGCTTCTTAATGAACTTGTTTATGCAGTCTTTAAACATTTCTGTGGCTTTAATGTGGGGATGTTTGAAATTTCTATCATTTTTTCCAAACTGTGGGCTGCTGGATGGATAAGTCACCTGCTTACAGCTTCATTCTAATGATAAAGCAGCATCCCTACCTTTACAGAGTAGGATGGGAATCTATAATGCAAATACTGTTTTGATTCTTTGTGAAATTTAAAGGGAGCTACTTGTTTGATACCAACACCTTCCTTGTTGCTGTGTCAAAGACAGCCCTCCAGACCAGCTTGGCATGTTTGGTAACACACCAGTAGTTTACAAATGTCAACTCAAAAACTACCCATAAAACAAATACCAAAAGCAGAATCCACCATGGTTTTGATATGCCTAAGAGCTAGCCACAGAAAAGTTGCAGTGGAGACAAAATTAGGCGCTGACTTTAGTATTTTGTGCATTTTTTAGGACCCTAGTAGCATCTTAGTGGGGTGAAAGAAGGGCCTAAATTTAATGGAAAATTGTGAGCACTTCTGAAGATTTCTGGAGAGTTATCTTGCTAAAGTGTACACATTAGCTGAACGGGGATCTCTCTCTTATAAACTTTACAAGCATTTATGTCACTCCATTGACATGACTGAAAGCCTTAGGAGAATTTTTTTAACAAACACACTCAGAATAAACGTACTAATTAGGTGCCTCATAATACCACTTGGTGTTACACATGACCCATCTATCAACATAAGCACAACACAATAACATTTTAATGTCTGAAGGCAGATGTGTTTACCTCAGCTCATAACTATTCTACACAGTTTAATTTATCAAGAAGGGTATACTAATGGGACTTGAAGAGGAACCACCCCAGTGTATTGGTGTCTGAGTGGAAGGACCTTAACAGTAAGCAAAATTTCCAACCAGGTTCATTGGAATCTGAGGAGGAAGGAGGGGAAGAGCCCTGCCCGTGGGAGTGGTGAATGTCCTTGCAAGTTAGCAGTAAAGCAAGAGTTGTTTCACAAGCTGTTGTTCAACATTTATTAAAGCAGCACCAGTGAAGGAGGCGAGGACTGAACTCTGAGGCTCCAAGTTAGATTTTCACTTCTCTTGCAATTATTGGTAGCTATTGACAGCGAGTCAAGCTGCAAGTTCAACGCCTTGGTGGTGCCTGTAGAGGCTGTGGATTTCTTAGGAAATAAATTGTTGGGTAAAGCCCAGTGGGAAACATGGACAATTCACATGCAGTCTAGTTTATTTTTACGCAACCAAGAATATTACTTAGGGAAAAAAGTAAAAAAAAAAAAAAAAAAAGAAAAATTTAAAAAAAAAGTCGTTCTACTACAGCAGCCTCACATTTTAACTGTCATTTTAGAGGATTATGCTGAATGCTGCAAGAAAGCTAAGCAGTGAAAAAGCTAGCTGTCTCTTCCTACAGGAGGAGGAAAAGATGATTCTGGCAAATGGGGCATGCTGGGAATATGGAAGTTGTCAAGCAAGCCTTGTTTTGAGGTTACCAACTTTTACCCACAGCTTCAGTCCTCTGCAGCTCTATCCCCCTTTCAGTGTTCTGGCCAATTCCTAATTGCACACTGGGATAGAACATGCACTTTTGACTCCAGAGTCTAATTTAATGAAAAGGTTTGCCATCTTTATGGCTAGAGAATGTCAGAGGTGTTCTTTGCATAGACACTGTTTTTTTTCAACTGGTTTACTAACATCATTTTGCTATTCGTACCTAGGGAATTTAGGAAAAACACAGTTCCTGACACAGTTACCGCCAAGGCCTAATGTTCATAAATGCCAGGTTGTCAGTCTCATCAGGTCTAAGCAACCGAAATAGAAGGTGCTTTTTAATGCTACCCCAGAGTCAATTAAAATACAGTAATGCTGACATCTGCAGAATACAGAATGATCAAAGTAAAGAATGCCCATACAGCTTCTGACATAAAAACAGTGTGTTTGGCGGCAGAGTGACACAGTGTAACAGGTCAGGTAATTATGAGAAAATCTATGATGTATCTGTTGCAATTGCTTAGCTTCTTTCCATTATCAGAGCCATCAAACAGAACAGCGCTCTCACTTCTCCTGATGGATCGTAAAGCTAGTGACACCCTCACTCTCCTGATACAGATGGCATCTCAGGAGCAGCTGAATTAATTTGACAGTAAATAGGTGATAGCAATTGCTGTCTTCTCTTTTTGTATTATTTTTATTATTTTTTTTAATTGCACCAGGACAGCTTTTAGCACTTCTGGGAATAGCTCAGAAAGTCTATGCAATGATTAGCAGTGTACCCTCCTCTGCCGTAAACCCCTTCCGATGCTGCTGCCATTTTATTTACATGATAATTGCTCAATGGCAACAAAATTTTATTCTCCCCCATCTCCCCACCCTAACTCTCAGTCTGAACTATGTGCATTAATTATGATGATTAAGGAATTCTCTCAATTTTTTTTGCCTTGATGTGTTTATTAAATTAATGAAGGAATCTGACACATGGGCTTGTATGCTTAGGGTACAGTTATGCTAAAGCCATGGGTATATTTTAGATGGCTGCATATTTTCTGCCTCAGTAACATTATAATTGGCTTAATGGATTTTCAGTTATGTGCATTCGCTTTCTCCCCTCTCCGAAGCAGACTAATTACAGCTTTTTACATTAAATTCTAATAGATTTCAATTTATCTCCTCTAAATTATCACAATAATTACAGTAATAAATTAGGCATGTAGCTGTCATTAATCTAAACAATTTGAATTGGGTATCATAGCAGCCAGGCACAGACTATGTTTCCTAAATGTGTATTCAAATATATTCCTAACAGTATAATCATTCTGTGGGAGGGTCTCATTTCCCAACAACCCGTGAAACCTAGAATGCGGAATGAAAGGAGAGAGAAGAAGAGGTATGTGGGAGCATAGGAAAGGGATGAGAGAACGGAGTAAAAGTCAAAACAGGCCAAATTTGAGGGACCACTGCACGCAGTTAGCAACATCTGAAGAGTTGTCTTGGACAGGAACATACCTGAAGCATCCTGGCAGACGTCAGACTCCACCACTAAGCCATGACTGGGTTTTTTCCCTCTTCTATAAAAATGTGTTTCCAATGCTTCTTTACTCAAGAAAACCTACTTGAAATTGCAGCTGGCTGAAACATGGAATTTTACCTTTCGTAGTAAAGTTTGGCAGGAACAATCTTGGTTTGAGAACGGTTTGGAAGGAGAAACTCATTTAGCACAATTTCCAATTTTTCAGAACATATCACAAAATGGAAAATCTGAAAGTTTCATGGAGGAAACTCATGTGACCATTGCTTTTCAAACTAAGAACATTCCTTTAATTTACCCTCCCCTCTGCTGAGAGCTATTGAGAGAAGTACTGACTTGACTCTAGTCAGCTTCACTACTGCTCTTCTAGCAGAAGGCTGCGAGGCACTGACATCCTCATGCCACTTTCCTTGACAATTGCCAGGCTTGAAGGCTTTAGGTTTGGGACAATTCCCTTCACATCCCTCGGTTTCCTCCCTTCTTCCCTAGGCATCTGGGCTTCCAAAACACCTATCTCCCTGAGTGCCTGAAACCCCAGGGGCAGCCTGACACTTCAGGCTGCAGCATCGTCACAACCAAGCCTGCCTCAATTGCAGTTCAGGCAGGACTGTGACAGACTAAGGCCAGTGGACAAATCATGCCTCGTCTGTGACGTGTGTTTGCTTCCAGACTCTTATAGGTACAGCAGTGCCTGCTCTAGAGGCTAAAGCTAGTTTGGCTATGCCTGTGCTCATGCCCAGCCATGCTGATGTGCCACAAATCAGGTCCACTGTGCCACCGGGTGGCATGGGCAGTAGCATACAATACTGGGGTACTTTTATCATGCAAAGGGGAGAAAGATTTAGATCTGTGTTGTAGCCAGCACGGCTTCATTATCCCAGCATGTAAAAACAGGGACAAGAAGTTATGAAACACTTGCATGCAAATTTGTATGCACTGAATAGTTCTCCACTTCTAATTATCATAATATTAACCTATGAAGGTCCTTGTATGGTATGCACCTGTGAAGCTTTTGGTTGTTTCTGTTATGAAAGTGCAATGGAACTTGTGCAAACATTGAAAGGATTGGAAAAGGGAACTTTGTAAAAAAGTCCAAACTCTCAAATTCCTGTTTTACTGTTAAATAAAGTAGACTCAGAACACTGATATCACATACACACATGCACGCACATATATATGTATATTGCATAATGTTTAAAGCTTTTCTGAGCACGAAAAAGGGAATACCTAATGTGCAGTTTCAATTGAGTTTCCATATATGAAGACACTTACTACATTTCTGTTATATGTCCTCTAGATGAAAAAAGTCACTTACATTTTTCCTAGTGACTAAATCATTTTGCAAATGCAGGCTGTTCTGTGAATTTGGAGAGGTTTAAATTGGTAACACTTAAAATAATAGCATGTTGATTTGTGCAGCTCTGCAATGGAATTCCTCTGGAAGGATGTATGACCTCTCCATTAATATGAAATGAGCTCCTTGTGATACCTTAATGAATATGCAGCGTCCCCTTAGTGACATGAGTAACATTTGAAACCTTTATGCATTTTCAATGGGCATTCACCTCAGCTATTCCTCAGAGCAGGTTCATTCATAGTCATATTTCCTGTTATCTGCTTACAAAGTTAAGATGTTCTTACTGTTTGAAATTTGTCACTTACTCCAGAAGAAGGAGGGAAAGAAAAAGCAAGCAATGGCTTTAACGGGCAATGTGCCAAGATAAATGGTCCCTGCTGTGCATGTTAGGTTTGATGCAAATGTTCTTTGTGTAGATACTACTTCCTGTACAGAATATTGCAGCCTTATGGCAACCTTAGTCTTTTGTCTTGATGATTGTATGAAATATTAATCCCTGAAACAGTAATGCTAAAGAAAGGCATTCTGCAGTGTATCCGGTAGCTACAGGTATGGGCAGGGATTCAGATGTCGGATCCTATTCCTGTCTGCACCATAGTCTCAATGGGTATGTCTTTCTATGTCTCAGCTCCTTCACTTGTCAAAGAGGAAACATTATCGTTAACTGAATCCTAGGGGTTTTTCTGCACCTTACCTATATAAGGTAGCGGTAGGATGAGGGGTAATGGTTTTAAACTAGAAAAGGGGAAATTTAGGTTGGATATTAGGAAGAAATTCTTCATTATGAGGGGGTAGATCACTGGAACAAGTTGCCCAGAGAGATAGTGGAGGCCCCATTCCTGGAGATGTTCAAGGTCAGGCTTGATGGGGCTCTGAGGAACCTGACCTAGTGAAGGTGTCCCTGCTTAGTGCAGGGTGGTTGGACTAGATGACCTTTAAAGGTCCCTTCCAACCTAATGCATTCTATGTTTCTATGATTCTGTAAGTTGGTAGAACACACTGCGACACCATATGGGACTTGGATGGTAAAGATTTCTGATCATACTGGCTAGAATTAATACTGGACACAATGCATCATGCTATTTTTTGGCTGACCAAAATACTACTTTGCCTTGAACATCTTGCCCTAAGAAGTACTTTCCAGTCTTCCATTCCTGAAAAGTTATCACAGTTATTGCTCAGGATAATTCAGTGTGTTTCTGTTTGAAGGCACATCCTTAATGATGTATTTTGGAGGCTATGAGAGGCTGACAGCCTGATGGTTCGTTTTCACCTTTTGAGAAATGACAAAGATCTATTGATAGTTAAAATTCAGAATGGACATTTTAGGGGTTATAAAAAAAATTAAAATTCTGCACACCATGCTTGGGGGTGGGAGGTGTACAAAAAGCCTTTTCTAGGCTATCCTCCCTGTTTCTATAAGCATGGAAACCAACACACCAGAACAGACATGTTCTATACCTACATATCATATACAAAGCCAGTTCTTTTCTGAAACGCCTTTTACACTTTAAATAATGTCTTGAGTATATTAGTTGAAGGGGATAACAAGCCATTTACCAGCCTTTTTTCCTTACATTACGGTCTCTGCTTCCTCAGAGGCCTATGGACATCTACAGTTGCTTCTTTTTTCTCTCTTTAAAAAAACCCCAAAACAAACGAACAAGCAAACGAGCCCTTAATTTATTGCTAGCAATTGGTGATATTTGTTGCTCCCCACAAAGCCTACAAAAGCCTGCTATAGGAAGTAGAATAAAAAAGGGAGAAGAGAAAAATAGGGTTAAGATATGTTTGGCTCTTTTCTCTTTTTCCAGCAGTCCAAAGCTTTCAACATCCATCCCTGCTTCTATGACTGGATTTCCACATTGTTTATAGCCAATGGACAGAGGGATGAAAGGCATAAGTAAAGGGAGAGGAAAGAATTGCATAATTAACTTTTTAAATTAATTCATGACCCAGTTAAAAGGACAAGGAAGGGGTTATTAATTAATTAAGGTGGGAAACCCTGTGGGCATATGAGATTTAGAGAGTTTTAACTTACCAGCCAGGTTAAAAGGCTTTTCTAAGGGTGTACTCAGAACTCAGTGAATCTGGAATACAGTTAATGCAAAAAGAAAAGGTGAAAATATATTGTAAAAGGTTTTTTCAGGGGGAATAAAAAGTCTAAAAAGACTGAAAATTAATTAGGGAGAATCCTGACAAATCTTTCATCCAAATTTGAGAAAGAGCCCAGCCCAATTCTCAGCTTTTTTTAAGCCTGCTTATCTCTACTGAGTACAGTGGATGCTTAATGAAAATGAAGTATAAAGATAGAGATTTGGTCATGAAAATGTTTTTAAAATCTTCTCAGGTCTTAAGAATTTCAGAACTGATGGATTAGTACCTATAGCAATAGTAGACACATTAACTAGTATTACTCAAAGTGAACTTTTTTGACTCTGTGGAGACATTATAGACTTTCTTTGCAGATGTGCAACTTCTCAATCAAAACACGTTTTAAATTGGGCATTGTGGGTTCCCCCTTTTCTCAGGCATCTGTGACTGCAAATGTCCATTTACAGTATTATGTCTTTATCTCCTTAAAGGCTCACATCACCCATGATGCTTCTGAAACTTATACAGGTACCTCAGCATAAAACTTAGAATCTTGGTGAGGTAAAGAAGTCCTTACATCTGTTTTGTCTTCCTATTATCCATATACATATATATATCTTGTTGACTTTAGGCTTTTTGGTCTTTAAAGTCAGGGATAACTGGCATAACCAACAACAAGTATATTAGTCCAAGAGCTGGTTTATGAATTTATGAAAAAGGATGTTCTTTCTCACTGATAGTATTTGAAGCTGATTTACTCTTTGCTTATTTAGCCATCTTACATTTCAATAATTTCATGATATATATCAAGAAGAATCGCTTTCAGCTGACTTTAAATGCCACCTGCTTTTGTTAGTGGATACTGGCTATGTGTCTCTGTCACATCAGTGTGTGGTAAAATCTCCATCATGGTTCAGATGTTGTCACAACAAGTAATTATGCAGAAAATCTTTGCTTTTTCCCAGTCACCACCTTGGAATATCAAAGGTTAAAAAAAACCAACCCAAAACTAAAAACCAAAAGAAATCAAAGTGATGTGAAAATGTTACTACAAACCATTTGAAAATTAGCAGGGAATAAAAATTATGATCAGTTGAGACAGTCCACTGCTAATGGAATTTGGGTCTTTTTTATACAGAAAAAATGTCATACTATCGATGCTGTATTACTGTTCCCTAGGCAAGTAGCAATCTATCTCCATTGCTTTATGATTCTCTTTTTCTTTATCATACTGCAGCATTTTGGTGTGAGAATTTTAAAATTAAATCTCCTTATTGTGCAGGCAGGATGTCCAGTTTTATTCTATCAAATGCCACAGAAACAAAGGGAACAATCCATTTTTCCTGATAGAAGCCAACAGTTCGTAAGAGGTTTGAGATGAGTGTAAGGATACAATTTGCCTAGAGAGTGCCTGAGGATCAAGACAACCTGACTTTCCACGGAATGAGTCTGTCAGCTGGCATCTTGCAGTAATTGCTTCCCATGGCAGGACCTCACCAGCCGAGGGAGGACTGCTCTCGTCAACCCAAGAATCAATTTCTACAGTAGCTGAATGATAATTGTTTGCTAAGGCTCGGGGAACTTGTTGCCAAGCCTGAAAAAGGGGCTGAAACTATGATTGGCACTCATTAACCCGGGATTTGGATTTGATCGTTTGCCTTAGTAGAAGAATGTGTGGGGGTAAAGGAGGGAGAGGACTGCAAAATGTTCCTTTGTTTGGAAGAAACAAATGAGATCAACTGCAGAACCGGTATCTGAATGTCAAGCCTGAAACCATATCCGTCTTCACTCAAAGGGAGAAACTGCATGCACTGTGAGGCAATCTGGATGCTTTCCTTCAAGTAGAAACGGCTCTTTGGATTTTTATTTTTTTTTCCTGATAGATAACCTCTGTTTGTGTGTTTTGTTCAGTATGATAAGTATATCCCGATGATTGATGTCCTGAAGTTAGATCGCTGAGTTACACAGCAGAGAGGGTAGGAAAAGACGTTCTAGAGGTCCAGAAGACTAACTTCTGACTTCCATAGTCAAGCTTGTCCTTTTGCAAGAGAGAATCACCACTGCCTAACCCTCTCCTGCAGATATTTGTGCCTGGCTGAAGCTGTGCCCAGCAATGATAGCTGGGCAGCCATGTGTAGCGTGTTCTGATCCTCACTAAAGTATGCCTAATGCATTCTTTTGTGATTACCAAAGACTCCATCACACAGCATTTTAGCAGGTAGGCAACACCTGGAAGTGTGATTTAGAGCATCGGTCTCTGATACTGCTTTTACAGTTGTCTTTCCTAGTGGCTGTTGATTATTTATGTCACCTTCAAAGTATATTGACTGACATATAAACATTTTTATGTCTGCATTCAACTAGTGCATTCACATAAGCCTGCCGGTGCTGGTTCAGGACGAAGTACAGAGCAGTGACTAAATGGATAATCTGGTGTTTAGAAGATTGAATACTTCAGAGTCATGCTCCACCAGGGAGCCCCTATATCATCTTTGGTACCTATCAATGTTTTCAGAAATTCCAGACCACCTCAACCGTGTCTTTTACTCTTCTACTTTTATGTGCATTACCAGAAAAAAATAGTCTGTGATTCACAACTCTGGTCTCACCAAGGATGTCCCTTTCAAATCCTTGTATGTTATGATTTCATGAATGGCAAAACTGTGGCTCTTTCAGCCTGAAAGTGGCCCAAGGGTGGCTCTAACAAATTTTGGCATCTCAACAGGAAGCTTTGTAGTAGGCATTTCAGCATCTCATGTGTATATAAAGCAATGAGGACATTAAAAAGAATATTGTGTAAAATAAGAACCGTACAGTTTGTTTATTATGAAGATAATACAAAAAAGACAAGGGTATTTAGCGGTTAAGTGTGAGAATAAAACCCAGCAAACCAGCAATAGTAAGTTTCTCCTAGGCAACTTAGCACTCATCCCAAGTTGCCTCATGCAGTGTGTCCCCTGAGGCTCAGCAAAAAGCGATGGTGTGAGGATCCTGTAGAGACAGGAAGGATGTTCTCTCACATGTAACCTCACAGCACTGGAAATACAGCAGATATGTAACTGTTCTGTGAAGGCTTGGTTGGCAGCTCTTATCATGCCTGATTTGTGCACATCAAAGCTTGCTTACCAATCTTAATGGAAAGAACAAAAAATATTCAGATCTGGTGGACTGTTTCAACATCAACTGGAAAGTATCTGTACTCAGCTGTGGTCTTATTTCCCACCCACAAGTCACATGGAGGTCTTTCATTTTTGTCCTGTTCTTAGGTAGCTTGGAGTACTTTTTAACAACTTTCCATTTCCAGGTAGTTTCAGCTCTACACTTTATCAAGTTGTTGTTAACAGTACATTCTGAATGTGAACCGGGTTATTTAATTTACATTGCATGGTGCAGATAGTGTCACATCACTTGTAGCTCCTTGGCAGATCAGTCATGCCCTCCCTGACAGCAGTACCAGGGTATTTGGATGCTAATTAGGCAGTTTGATTAACTAATGGCTAGACATGCTAGTTTGGAGACAAGCATCCTACAGTGAACTGACCTGAGGAAACCTCCATGTTCAAAATAACTCCTCTGTTCTATGTCCTTCTGATTTGGGCAGGTTCATGTAAAATGCTGAATGACTTGGGAGGAAATGAAAAGGTTCAGTGGCTTAGTAGATCAGAACTTCTCAGATGCTGGAGACTGATTCTTTAGCTCATGCGACAATTATATCTCAATTTGATCACAGAGGAATACATTTTTTCTTTTCTAAGAGTGTGGACATTACATGCTATACCTTCAGTGCAGGTCTACCAGCAAATCAATGTGAACAGATGTCAAGTTACAGAATCCCAGCTTGGCGATGGGTTTGCATTCAGATTCAACTGGGGGAAAGCAGCTTTGTAAAAATGCCAACTTTTCTAAGATTCACAGCCAAGAAAGTTATATTAAATGAATCTTGCACATGTAAAAAGCCACGGTCCTTTATTAAACCAGTCCCAAAAAAGACAATGTCCTTTAACTAGAAGGATGTATTATCTATGTAATACAATTTTCAATCTAAATCTGGAGACTTCTATGAGCAATATATGTACAGCCAATGGAAAGAGTGATTTTACAACTGACATACTTTCTTATGTATTTTCCAACAGGTTCTGAGCTACTCCTTAGTTACCAGATATGGTACTTCACAAGGGTTTTGGAATTATGAATGACTAATGTTCTTTGTACTGCAAGAAACACTACACCGCTGAGTTCTTCTGATCAGGCATCCAATGGTTTGTACAAAACAACTAGGGTGACACGCCTCTTTGATGTGTCAGACAGATTTAATCTGTAGTCCCGATATTTTCACAGAATAAGGCTCTTAACTGCATATCGTTAATTGAACTGTGTGCCTCTAGCTGTTCTGGAGGGGTGCTGCCTAGCCAGAGACACAAAAGGCTAAAAAGAGTGACACCAGTTTGAAGTCCAGGTAATTTGTCTCAAACTGTGGGTTTAAGGTGCAGTAAAAGACAGAGAAGAAGCTATGTTCCCTGAAGTTATATCAGTGTTGCCATCGAAGTATTTTGTGACAATGCTCCATTTTGATGCTGGTTTGGAAGAGAAAATGGCCTCTCACCCGCACTCCTAACATTGCTGGGGTTACCTCTACACTCCCACTGGGTAGGCCCACCATTCAGAAAGAAGCTTTGTTTTGGGGACTATGCTTATGCAAACAAATGTAGAAGTCCACTTCTGTGTTTCTGATGCTCCTCCCTTTTAGTCTGCTAGTGGAAAGCAATGTGGCACTGGTTATCTCTGATGTGTATTTTACAGTCAATAAGCATTTGCATTCCATACCTTTATATTCCACATTCCTGTAGAATTACAGGAACGGTAAGCATTAGGCTTGTACTTGTGCTTTCAAATAACTTACACAGAGGTTGAATTATGTAACTATGATGAGGATAAATCCCTGCACACTACCTTGAAAATACGAGGTTTAAAGTGAACATTATAGTATCAAAGTATTGCACTGCCAAGAGTCTTTGAAGGTTAAATTGATGAAATATGATGAAATTAACAGAGTGAAACCTTATATCCAAAGATGTTTTCTTTGTTCTTGAATAGAACATCTTACATCAAGGTCTCTATTTGAATGCCCTTACAGCACATCAAAATAATAGTGTCAGGAAAAAGCCCCATCAGGTTCTATATTTTGTGGTTAACGAGTTCTGCTGTGTTTCATTTCAGAAAGGCAGTTCAAGAAATGCTTCTTAGTTTATGTTTTCCTTGGGAGAAATCCTAAATCTAAACTGGTATTAATTTTCTTCCAGTGTCTAAATCACCCTGTATACAGAGGCCTCCACTTATATAATTGGAAATCATTGCAATTATTGTGTATCTTTCAATATCTCTATTCATCCTTCCGCTACACCCATAACCCATGACATCCTATCTGTGCTAATGTCTGTCACCACTCTCTCCCGGAATGAGACGTGTTGGAATGTGTATGATAATCTCTAATTCATAAGGGCTGCCTAAAAAAAGGATATAAAGTCAGCTCAGATGTGGCTGACAGCTAAAGGGGTATTCTCCATCACTTCAGGTGTTACAGGTGTCTTCTGGAGAAGAATCTCCTATGGCCATGGTTGAAGCATGGACAAGATTTAATCTGGCATAAATTGGCACTGTTTCATTGAGAGGGAGGTGATTCCACGGTGCAGCCCCAGTAAGCAATTAAAACCAGCATCAAATTCTAGGTGTGAACACTGCTGACATTTATGCCTTTTCTCTGAACGACTAGCCCAGTCACATTTACCTCAACAATAACAGCATCACCTCTGCAGTCCCATTCTCTAAAGGCAAATAATATAGACTTAGAATTACATTGATTTAGAATATAGATCGATAGTCCATGAGGTTTTTTGTTTCTGTGAGAACCTATGAAGTTCTCTAGATTTTGTGTGGGCACATTTGTTAGTCTCCCCTCCATGTGGTGGATTCTGAGTCAGCAGGCCTGAAGCAGTCCCCTGCCAAAAAACACTTAGCTGCATGAATGCAGTGCTGAACCTGACCTTATAAGCCCAGCTGGCCTGTGGGCTCCTTGGAGGATATTTTTATCCTAACACTGATATTTGTTTTCTTTCAGCATATAAAACACTCCATGTACAGTCTTCCTCTTACACTGACGTTCATTCTATCATTATAATGTGTACTGTTATTGGCTTGGCCCCTTACACTGTCCTTACACAGTGTTACAGTTTTTGGGTTGACGATGGCTCATCTCCTTTTGGCCTGCCGCACAAGGATATGAACACATGTCTCTCCATGGACATCTGTGCAGCTCATACCTAAGGAAAACTGGGCCAGTAGAATTAGCAATTTTAGTTAACTTTTTATTCTGATTGCCCTCTTCTCTGATGTCTGCCCTTGTGGTTGTGAACTACCAGGTAGCAACCCAACCCACACCATCTTTGATGATGATGTCACAAGCCTGTTTATCTCTCCATGGTGACTAGTTCTCTTTTTGCAAAAAGCCCGAAGACACTGTTCTCACATCATTTACCACGAGTAAAACTCATTCCTC
Source organism: Gallinula chloropus (assembly GCF_964237585.1). Lineage (NCBI taxonomy): Eukaryota > Metazoa > Chordata > Aves > Gruiformes > Rallidae > Gallinula > Gallinula chloropus. The sequence continues at coordinate 140,167,558 of NC_140085.1, read as the reverse complement.
TTTACTATGTGATACAGCTTCTTACCTCTTCTACAATTCAGCAAGTAAAGCTCTGGAACTGGGCCACAGGGGCATCTCTATTGCAGAGGTGGTGGTAGTGAGACCTGATTGACACAGGTAGTTGGGGAGTTACCTGTCCTGCTGAGCCCACTGCCCATTGCCAAGGCCACAGCACCAGCAATGCCAACGGAGCGTGGGGGCTCCGCCACACTAGCACATCACTCCCAAAGGATGCAAAACCTGGCATCTGCCCTCTGTGTGCTCCCTATGGCCCATGAACAGGAAAATAAATGCCTCACTTGATTTTTTTGTTAGAAACACCAATGAGCCAAACTCTTCGAATATACACTATGTGGGTAGGATTTAAACGTTTGGGAAAGGTTGTATTCCAGCGCACATCACTGGAAGGCTGCCAGAGGCAGCCTGGAGCCAGAGAGGAGAAAAGTGTTTATTGTGGTCAGCGTGGTAATATCGAGGGCAGCAAGGACAGACCAGAAGGAGACTGAAGCCAGAACAGCTGAATGCGGAAAGTACACAGAAATTATAATGTAGTAATGAGCCTCCAAGAAGGCAGGCGTGAGAAGGAGATGCCTGATCTGTGGAAGGGCTCAGGTAGCTAATTTGAGGAGCCTGGTGCAGGCAGAACAGCCACTGTGGCAGGAGCAGTGATTTGTTGCCGACCTTCGTACTAGCAACAAAGGTGGGGGCAAAGAGCCCTATCCTTACCCCTCGGAGCTGCTTGAAAACTCCGACCTCAGCGTCTTCCTGGCTCTGACTGAACCTGCATCTGACAGCAGGCAGAAATGCTCTTCCGTGCTTTCCCTGCAAAAGGGTTTTTTCCTTGTAGTTCCCTTCTTTTCTTTCTTTTTCTTTTTTTTTTTTTTTTTTTTTTTTTTTTTTGGTGTCTTATTTTCCCCCTTGTAATGGAGGGAAAAAAGGTTAGATTAGAAAACTTCAATTAAGCCTTTAAAAAGACCATCTGCTGAATGCTGACTGGGGTTTCATGTAAACAAAATGCCTGTGCTGGTTACAAACAAACGATCTTATCTATTGTATTGTGTTACAAATTAAAATTAGATTAAGCCACCTACATGGTACCGCCACTGAATCTTAAATTTCTTATGGAAACTGAATGTTTGCTGCAAGTATTCATTCGGCCTGATGAGAGCCTCATTATTTTTGTACCAGCAGTACACACTGGGTATAGCATAATCAAAGCCTGGGGGTACGTATTAATTATCCTTTTGAATAGTGATGAAATTTTAAAAAGATCTCCTTTAGGCTCACATCATCAGCAGATGAAACAAAGCTTTGCACAGCTTGTGAGCAGTGGCTCACATGTGTTTTTACATCTGTTCAGGATATTTCAATTTGAAGCGCAACAAGCCAAGTCTGGGATTAAAGACCCAGAGAAAGAGGGGGGGAAAATCTGCAACAATAACCAGACCCCACCCCTTCCTGTCTGCAGCGGAGTGGGAGAGTGCCTTCTCGGTAATAAAAACTGGCTCCATTTTGCTTTTCCTTTCTATGAGGTGGTGGTCATAGCATTTAGAAGAGGGGTGTGATGCTCTAAGCCGATGCACTGCCAGTGGGTGCCAGGACCAGTCACCTGGTCACCTGTTCTTGCTGCCCACTGCGGCATCAAGTGAGCTTCTACTATAGGCTGTTGTCAGTAGTAGGGGTTCTTGTGAGTTTTGTGGTGTTTACCTCTCTAGTATGGGTTACGGTCAGGTTAAAGGAAGGAAATGTTTGTGCTCCCCTGGATGCACTTGGGTCTGTGTCTGCCAGCTCATGAAAAAATGGGGAAACAGGAACGTCCTTTTCAAGAGGGTTATGTTGTCCTCCCTGAGTGGGATTGGGCACACGCTGTAATTGCTTTGCTGGAATGTAAAAGGATCAGTTTGAAAGACTTTTTAGAGCAATGTCGAAAACTGCAAGCCACAAATTGCCCAGGTTAAGTCCGACTGCTGTGATGAGTGAAAGCAAAAGTGGTCAGTCAGAATGGAGACATATTAGCTTTCAGTGGGAAAGGATTGCTGTGGTTCGGTGCTCAATCAAAGGCCTGGATTCTCAGGCAGCCACAAAGCTAGAACCCCTCTGAAGTCTGTGTAAGCTTTGACTTGATAGACACTCAAAGATCAAGCTGATCATGTTTACAAGTCTGTACACATATTGCTATTTGGTGGGTCTTCATTTCTTTTTTCTTTTTTTTTTCTCCACTGCATCTCTTGAGAGAGAGGCAGTAGCCAGTCAGTCAAATTAAAATAAGAGAGGCAGGGGTGGGGTATGAAAGGAAACAATGCTGTTGGCCAGACCTGACCTTAGATCAGGTTGTTTCTAAAAGTTTATTAATTAGTGGAGCAGGCCAAATTTGGCACTCATGTATACTGCTTTCTAAAGACGCATCACAATAGCAGCCTAGAATGTCAACCAGAGCTTGATTTTATCAATGGGCTTGCATGAAAGCAGTATAAATCTGCTAGGAAATAATCAGTGTTTACAGGTTGGAATACATCCTTCAGTTCTTACAATAGATTTGAAATATTTTAGCTCATTGTTTTAAAAGTACATAGAGACACAAACAAAGGGAAGCACCATAGAATCTATTGAATAGTCTTACTTTCTTGATCAAGGTGTTTTTTTAAGCCAAACAATCTTGTCAAAGGATATGATTTACTTAGCAGATTGAGGATATAAGAGTCATAGGAATGGAATCACTGAATCTCACTCTATGGGCCATTTTGACGTACCATAAGCATCTCCCTCTTGGTGTATGTTATAAATCAAGCAGGACTTGGGGAGGGATCCCAGACCCACCAACACCTCTGTTCCCTATGGGTCAGCTGTGTAGGTGCCAGGGGAACACCCACTTAAACAGGGCAAGAGCACGGTTTTGTCCACAAGTCACTGGTGAATGACGTGAGCCCTTTTCCACTGGCAAAATTGACTGCGACAAAGCGAGCTCTGAGTAAGGGCTGGTGGGAGAAGGGCCTAGACTCTACTTCTCAGGCAACAAATGAATGCTGTCATTATTAAAAATTAATTATGCTAATGACTTGAAGACTACACTTTGAGTTGTGTAGTTGTTGCAAACTAACAGCTGTTGAGGTTCTTTCTCTGTGCTCAAGCCTGCGTGGCCTGTCATTTACTATTCCTTACAGAGTCCAGAGCATGGATCATAACAATATAAATATGGATATATGCTTAAAAACATGATTAAAAATAGTTACTGCTCATGGACAGTAGCCAATTTGCCAACATGAATAAAAGCAATGCTATTTTTAAAAATGCAGCATGACACATAATGGACAAGCCTATAAAATTCAAATAATGAAACTTTTTCAGAGTTAGAAATGACTGAGTGTTAAAATCTGCTTTCCTATAAAATAAAAAGTGACCAAAAGTATTTTCTTCGTATTTATGAAGAAAAAAAAAAAAGAACTGCTTGCAGGCTGAGGCTTTGCATGCCAAGTTTCAGCCTAAAGCGAAATTTAACAGCTGAGTTATAAACCCCTAAAAATAGGGTTTTGTAATGGAAGTGCTGACACAACTTTACCTATCACAGTGAGAATGGCACAGCTATAATTAAAAGTACATAGTGTACTTTGTCTTTGACTAACATAAATAGCTGTCAGGATGGCCTCCAATACAGTTCTCCATATTATTTTCACTCCGACCCGATGGAAGCGATTCCTTATTCCTGCATGCTGAGACAAATTATCTAAAATTATAGGGTCCTTGGATTTCTCTACAAATAGCATCCAAACACACTCACAAGTTGATGTCAAGTGGCACTAAGAGCTCCAGCTGTTGTAAGGGAGAGGGACTTTGTCTTGATGCTGCTCTATGAAACCTAATTACTTGTTTTTCTGCTACACTTCATTATGGGGATGATCAGCATCTTTTCACTGAAGCATCAAGGTAATGCCCACCAACTAGACCAAGCCTTTGGCTTTGGGTGCCTTTAAATTGCTAGATAGTGCTGTGGCTTCTTGTTATTGTGGTTACTCTTGTTTTTAATGATACTTCATTGAATGGGTGATATGTAATTAAACTTTTCCAACAAGGCTGCTTCTTTCTGACTTTTCCCAACTCTTCTTTTACATTTCTAGGAAAAAACAACTAAGCCATTTTTATATATTTAATGACACTCTTAGCTTTTGTCTGGTCGATCAACCTTGTTGGGTTGGTTTTGCCTCCCACCTCTTTTTCCTGTTTCTCTCTTCTTCCTGTGTATGCTTCTCTTCCCTTGCCTCCTTTTGCCCTCTCGTTCTCTCTGTAGGATTCCATTTTCCATCCCTCTCTCTCCCCCCATACTTTGCATCTGCCCTGCTTTTTCTAGCAGAGCTCCACTCTGCGGCTTTTGCACATCCAAATCAATGAAATCAGAGAGGGGTATTAAGTGCTATATTCCTAACTTCTGTCTCTGTTTTCCTAAAGCACATGAGTTTAAAGCTAGTTGTTGGGGAAAAAAATAATTGCAAGAGTCAAGCACCTTATTTTGCAAACACTTCCACACATGTGTAACTTCATGCGAGTTGCGTCTGTTATAGCTTCAGTCTGTGAGACTGGGACTGAGGTGCGGCTTTACAAAGTACTTATGATTCAACTGGTAGGTTTTGGGAGAGGGGTTGTTACAACGAGTCAAGGATTTTCTTGCCCTGGCGTAACAATTCCTTGTGTAACTTGTGTGATGTGCTGCCATCTTCAAAGGTGGGTCTTAAAAGTGAGCTCTGTCTAAGAAAAGGATCCCTCCTCTAGAATGGGATTTCAGAGCAGGGAAACTCCTCACACCTCTGCTGGTGCAAATAGGGGCAATTCCTTTGGTTTCTCCTCCAGGACATTTAACGGATTCTACTGTTACCACCGCAATGCAAACCAGGAAGAACGTTTCAAAGAGAAATAGGGGATGCACGTCACTAACCATCAGGTGACAAAAGATAGAAAGCAGACTGTAAGAAATATAATAAAATGGCTGATAGAAGAAACATGAAGTAACATCTTTTTTCTAAGTAAAATGTTCTGTAGCAAGGACATGAAGAAAGTTTTGGTCTTGAAACCCACATTTTTTCCAGTGAAAAACAGAAAAAAAATTGCATAATTTTAGCCAGATGAAAATGAAATCTGATTTTATTTTTGGTTTAGTTGTTTGGTTTAGAAATTTGGGAAGGTTTTATGAAATTGTAGAATATTAAAAAAAAATAAAAACCCATTGAAATTAAAATATTAGAAAATTAATTAATTTAATTAATTTATAATGCTTATTTTTCAGTTTGAAGCCAGTAGGGGGGGGAAATTAAATGAAGGTTAAATAAGAGACGTGCTTTTATTGCATGTGGTGTAATGAAAGGGCAGATAATACTTATAATTTTGTTCTTCTTCCTTAATTCTTTTGCTTTGTCCTGAGCCTATCTGTACAGGCCCAGAGACGAATGCTAACACACGCACACTGTCCCAGGACGGCTCCTCTTTTCAGTTGTCTTCTTCAGGTGTCTTGATTTTTGGCCTGCTGCCTGACAGAACTAACCCGAGGCACAGAGAAATCCCAGCATAGCACAAACTTTGTCGTATCTTACTGCTTAAATAACACCATAAAAAAATTAAAAGGCTTGCTGGTTAGGATTTTCATTGTTGCAGCTTATGAAGTCTTGAAGAATTTCAGGAAATTGATTACCCAGGGAAGGGGGGGAAGGTGTTTGGTACCTATGGTTGAAAAAAAACCCCTCGAAACAAACCACCAACAACAAAGACCCTCTGACTAGAAGTCTCTTGATATTAATACAATGTATTTGCCCTTGTCCATCCTCGCAGGTCTGGGATCAGGCAGCGATAAAAGCGCTCCGGTATAGGCAGCAAAGCAGTAGCAGAGCAGCGCGGCCTGCCCCGGCCCGGGCGGGATCGGCGTGGGCTGGATGCCCTCTACCGGGAGATCCTCCGGTTACCGCCTTGCCTCCTCTCCCTCCTCCGCCTAGGCTGGAGAGACCGCAGAAGGCTTTTTCCGCCTCACCTACGTCTCCTTTACACCAAAACATAATGCGGGAGGAGACCGGGAGAGACTCGAATTAATCCCGAAGTTATTTCACGGGGCAGCAGCCAGGAAGGAAATCAAATGCGGTGCTTCAGCGCGGGGTGGGGGGGCAGGGAAGAACACCAGGCTCCTCTTCGCTGTCTTGCTGCTGGTGTTGTCTCCTCATTTCCCCTGGCAGATGGCTGCCTCTGTCCAGCCCCACTGCTGGGACGCAGTAGTTTCACCCCCAGCCTCATGCAGCACACAACACTTGTGCAAGTGAGCTCTGGAGGCCTGTGCTGTGTTGGGAGTCATGACTTCAATTACACCTTTGAGTCTGATGCTTTGAGGGTGGGGGACCAAAACCAAAGTCTGGGCAGGTTGCTGTGTGCAGTGAAAGGTAAGAAAGATGGTGCTGGGAGAGCTACATGTGAGGCAGTACAGCCTACCCTGCCCTGCCCTGCCACACAGGGTGGGCCTGTGTCCACACATGGCACCTCTCTTTCCCTTGACCCTGGCCCAGCAAGTGTGGCTGGGAGAGTAATGCTGGAGGATCCTTGGAGGCCAGCTGTTCTGGTCCGAAACTGAGCCTGGCCTGGGGCCGTCTGTGGAGAGGAGCTGGAAGTTGATGCCTGCAGCCAAGTAGAATCATAGAATTGTAGGGGTTGGAAGGGACCTCGAGAGCTCATTGGGTCCAACCCCCCAAAGTAAGACAGGGAGAGCTCAGAGATGGAAAAAAATGAATGAAAACCAGGGACAAAGCATGTGTTTTCAGCAGGGAAGCATCCTCTGGGTGTGGCTGTGCCCACGGTTCCTCCTCTGCTCCAGACAGGGGCAACCCAAGGCACAGTGGTGCAGAAGAGTCCTCTTTGGCCACGGCCACCTGCGCCACGCATGGTGCCCCTTCCTTCACAGGTGACGTGGGCAACTCCACTGCTGTCAAGTTTCAGCGCCACAAGAGCAGTCTCGTTTTAGCCACGTAGGCAAGAAAATTTGGTCTATGTGCAGATATTCTCATCCAAAATCAGCAGCCAGTGCAGTACACCCTGCCAGCACACAACTGGTTGGGATGAGGCTGTTTCAGCCTTACCCCAGGATCTGATCACTTACAAAGGCTTCAATTAGATCCATCATGTTATCTGAATGGTTATTTTGTGACTTAATTCCCCCTGCTTTTTCGCAGTGGTAATTAAATGAGCGAGGAAAAAAAAGAGACAGATTAATTGATTGAACTGATTCCAGGAGAAACCATTACTCCTGTTCCTCTTCTGGTCTATATGGTGTTTAAACAACTCTGAAATAGAGCTGGGTGAATCCTGCCAACATATTTCTGTGAGCTTTGCTTTGATTTTCAAATGAATTGTCTTCATCTGCTTTTATCCCCCTATTGCCTTGGCTTTATATGAACATTTGTACAGTCTAGTTTGCTCATGAAAAGGGAAAAAAAAAAAAAAAGCCAGTGTGTTTCAATACAATGGAAAATGAATTTCGTCTCCATGAGCTCAAGAGTTATGTAGTGACAGGACAAAAGTAGAGTCACATAACAGACCAATAATCACTAATGACATTGTTCAGATATGCCACGTTGCAAATGAATATACATCATGGATCAAACAAAATTTATGAAAATGACTTAACAGAACTGCCAAAATCATAAACTACAGAAACTCTGGATTTAGAAAAAGAGGTGAAATGTACCAAATACCGCAGTTATTGGCAGTTATTTGGTCTTTTATTGAAAAGATTAAGAATATTTTTCTTTTAAATTGCATTCATTTAATGTACATTTGTAAATGCTATGGCAGCGAGTATAGAGCATATTAGTCAAATCTGTGTTTAGGGAATATGAATAATTTGTATTAATCATAAAAGTCCCTTGGTAGTAAAAAAATATACTTACAGATCTTTTAAAGTATTTTGAGAGGAAGGAAGGAAGCAGGAAAAATCACACAGGAGTACACTTTTAAGAGAATTGTACAAAACAAACTTCAACATTAAGGAAATGCAGGTTTTCATCTGTTTCTATTCTATAGTTTCATAAAATCTCCTTGAACAATTATTCAGAGAGAAACTAAATAAATGTAGGGGGGGAAAAGCATAATAAAGTTTTAAAGTTTTCCAGAAAATTTGAAAAGTAGGCAAAAAAGCCATCTTAGTTACCTACTCTTCTCCTCTAAGGAAAATGACTTTTCGCTTGGGCTTGCATGCAACTTTTCTTTTTTATAAATCACTTAGTGCAGCAATATCAGACTGCAAACTTATGGAACAGCTGAAATTTTTCAAAGATACATTTTGAATTTTTTTAACGAGCAGACATGATGTTTAGGACCATGCATTTCCCCGAATCCCGCATCCTCGATTTAATTGTCAGTGCTGGGGTTTTTATTTCGTCCCAGGTGATTGTTCACCTCAGGAATGTGCTACGGATCCACTTCTACCCAGGCTGACCTACATGTTTGGAGAAAGCATTGTAAATTTAAATCTCTCAAGAAAAACATGAAAAGCAAATTAGGATTGTAAAGAGGGAAAAAAAAGAGTCAGGAGGAAATTTCTCACTGTCTTTCAGACAGCATATAGCTGAGTATACACAGAGTGCATACAAAAGTCTTAGTTTTAAAAATAACCGGTTTCCTTTAGAAATGATACAGAAAACAAGGTATAAGATGGGCTTTATTATACAGTATTCCATATACAACTTTTTGTAAGAAGCAACCAGAGTGCTATACAAAATCAATATGACGCTGTGCTGAGGTAAAAACAAAAAAAGTTCCATTTCGTTCTGACACAAATATTATATATAAGCCAAAGGAGGTGTTATATTACTTCATGAGAGAGGGTTTTCCTGCATTATTATTTTGGGCATGATTCTTTGAAAATTATGTAGCCAAGCGCTGGAAGGTCCAAGAGAAAAGTCTTAGAAAATCTGGGTAAAAAGATGAAAGTCACTCCTGATTTGTAGTAAAAGTGTGTTCATTACCTTTTCTTCGCCCCCCCCCCCCATTTATCTCCCTAATCAGATTGTCTGGGAATGGGGAGTTTTTCTAAATAAAAATAAACCTGTGAGGTGGGGCTTTAATCTGTCTCTCTCTCTCTCTCTCTCTCCCCCTCCAGAAAATAAAATCTCCAAAACTGTCACCAATGGCTACCATTGCCCAACTGCCTGACCCCATCGAAGGGCCTCAAGTCGGGAGGCAGATAGGCAGGACACACTTCTGTGAGTGCTGAGCATCTTTCCTTCTGCACCTGCATGGCTGACCCGAATTCAAGCAGATAGATGTCACCTGCAAAATCTATGCATAATACAAGGAGAAGAAGAAGAGGCAAAATTTAATTAGAAAATTAAAACACGCTGTTTGGAAGCAGCTACTAACTTGTGCATGAGAGCTTATAAAGTTCTTATTACTCAAGAGTGTCTGATTGCAACCTACCAGCTAGTACAGTTGTTCAGTCAAGAAGAGGGGGAAAGAAATACCTCACAGCAGAGCACAGCTAAAAACATTGGAGAAAATAGTTGTTATTTCAGGTGCGCAGGTTCCCAGTAGAAAATAAGTTTAATTAATTAATTTATTTTTCTAATTTGTTAAAATATGCCGAGGGCGACCTCTAGGTACATGTGCAAAAGCCATAAAACCAGATTCATTCATTAACCAGCTGACACAATGTCAACCAAGGATAGTCAAATAAACAAACTGCATGTGGGGAAAACTCAGACTCCTCCCATCCAATGCTCCATAGGAGAAAGCCTTCAGGAGGGAACTCACTTGCCAGCGTGCCCTGGGCTCCTTGCTCACTGCTTTTTTCAAGTGACAGGGAAAACTGGGTCTGAATCAAGGGGATGAACCCTCTCACTCTTTATTTAATGTTCACATCATTCAACTAAATGCCATAAATGTACCCACTTTTTTTCCTTTATTTTTTTAAAGTATGCAAAATGCGAAGTAAGAACCAGTTACAAAAGGAGGGTGTAAAGCATTTGCACTTCTGGGACTGGACAGAGAACTACAAATCAGGAATTATGGCTTCTCCTCCTCCTCCACCACCACCCACAACTCTCCTGCTCTCTAATCATGGGGAAGGTACCCAGCCTCCCCCAGGTCAGAGGTGTAAACTTCATCACATGAGGCTTGTCAGTTCCTAGTAATTCAATGTATAGCTCTTTTGCCAATGTGTGCTTTGAGCTTCTCTTATTGCTGTGACAGGATGCTATGAATAGTTAAACTGGCTGAGGAAAAAGCAGATGCACCTCAGTAATGGCATTATGGAAGTAGTGGAAGGAGCCCAGCCCTTGCTGCAGCACCAGGGAGCACCAGGGTCCTGTGCATAGGTGACAGCAGTGCTGAGACATCAGTGCTCTACACCTTTCCCAGCAGTTCTGTGTCATTGTCATGACTGTGCTATTGACAGCGCCTTTGTGATCCCTGAAGAAAGTACCTATTGGCATCATGCTCATTCACTGTGATGCCACCAGCAGCTACAGCTTTTCTCTCACAACATCCTTGTTATGCATTATGAAATAATGTGTTATGGTTTATGTTACAAATAGCCAATTTTTGAAAATTAATATTTCAGCTGTTTAACAAGCAAGTTTTTCCATAGCAATAAAAAGAGGTTTGTGTCCAAACATCCCTTCTAAGCCCCTATTTATAGCTATGGAGGGGGGGGAGGGGGGGAATCTTTTTGTGCTGCAACTTCATATTTGAGTTCTAACAGACGAGATTCTGTTCAAACTAGACTGCTGAGGCTGTGATGGACACAGAACAGGGCAAAGTATATCTGGTTTTCAACCTGGGAGGAAATCTTCCCCCTACCCTGCCCCCCTCAAAAATGTTTTCAAGCAAAGATCAGACACGGGCTTTTACTGCCTGGGGAAAAACAAAACATGACCCACGATAGATTTAGGCAGTTCCATTTTTGCTTGCTATTTTTAAAAGCATACATGTTATTTAAAAATAATTAGCTTGAGCCAATTTATGTGCAATGTATATATTGCACATATGTCTAGAGGAAACCAGAAACAGGGTTGTATAATCGTAACCTTACAGCACTGAAGGCCTGGCATAATTACTGTTGCAAGAGAGAAAGCCAAAGAGATTTTATCTGTCATATTTATTTCTCCAATGTAAATATATTAAAAGAAAACAAAAATAAACTTTTGATGGGCAGAGCTTAACCCAGTTTACATAGTATGCATTTCAATAACAATAATAATAATAAACCAACCACATATTCATGTTCAATAAAGCACTTGAGGTGGCAATCTGGAAGATTTTTTTTTCAGTGACTGCAAATTTTATCTTTTGCTTATGAAGAAAAGGGCACCTTCAGATACGAACATGCATTTTTCCTTGATTTTGTCTCTACATGGCAAGTGAGTCTGTATGGGGCAGAAGGCGGCTTTACTGTGCAGAAGTGTGCACAGGTTTCTTCTGGCCCTTAAAAGAGGTACTTACCCAGTATAATAAGGCTGCTGTGTATGTGTAATATCATCTTATTTAATGAATTGTGAGACCAAATGTGAGGATGAAACTATAGAGTCAAGATCTCCCAGAGGACTTGCTAGAGCTTGGACTGGGACATGACTGATGCTTTTCTATAGCCTCAGACCCAACAATAAGGCCAACTTTACTTGCAAAGAAAAGACCACGTTAAATAAAATCCATATGAAGCCTGCTAAAATAATACAATTTGAGTAAATCAGTGCCTTAGGACTTTCTCAAATGTGTTGTTAAGAAAAGAAACCCACTGGAAGGGACCAGCGCATTCTGAGTGGGCACCAGTTAGGGACTTTAACACGCTCCTCTGTGTCTTGGTGACCTCGCAGGAGGTGGGATAGTTTTTCCCTACACAGAGCACACGTCTTCACTTTGCAGCACATTGTAAACACACTTTTCGTGGTAATGTCTTGTTTTGTTTTGTTGTTGGTTTTTTCTTTTTTTCCCTGTGGATTATGCATTAGTAATTTGTGCATCACATGCTGGCAGTGATCACAGTGTATTGCACACACTACTAATGTGAGACAGAAACCTTCGCATATTCTAGCTCTCTTCTCATATCTTGTTAGCATCTGTTTGTGGTAGGCTGCGATGATGAGGTGCTAATATGATACAGCGAAGGAAGTGTAATCCATGAACATTTTTGTGTCACATTTGTGTAATATATTACACTAATCTGACCAGACTTTCATGTGCTCCTACCCAAGGAATGCCATTTCAACCTCCTCCCTTCCCCCATCAATGCCTTTGAAGGTTTGTGAATGATTTCCTGTACACAGGCTGTGTAAGAATGTGCACACATTCTTTCCCTGGTTGAGGAAAGAGAGCTTTTTATACCCGCTTGCTCTCGTCGTAACAATGTTCATGAACAAATTGCACTAAAGAGGGAAGCATGTTCAATTATATTCTTCTTTCTCAGCTCAGAGGTAAATGAAGTAGAAGGTGCACTCTCTCCAATAAGTGTCAAATCCATTCGGAGCACTTAGTGCAGTGTCTGGGGGCAATTTTTTAGCAAAAGTTTTATGAGGCAGCAGTCTGCAGGTTGCAGAGCAATCACTAGGATGTCTGAATTGGCAGCCATTGTCCATTGTTTGTGTCTGAGATGTGCCATCAACCAGGGCATCTTGCAGACTGATTCTGATTTTGACCTTGTCCTTGGACAATTTGCTAGGTCTTTTTTCCCTGTCTATGATTAGTTTGGCCCTAGACTGTAGGTTCTTCAGGTGATAGCTGTCTCTTCCTACATGTCTACATAGCTTTAGTACATTGGGATACTACTCCTGACTGGACCTTCTTCTCAGTGCTGCAATAGAAGTAAATAAGGTAGTAAAATGAGCTCACGAAAAAAAATCTGCTTCATAATTATGATAGAAAATGCTTCATCCTGCTGATCTGATTCTGGAAGGGAAAGCTGAACCAAAGGTCTGGATGAAAGACACAGAATTAGAAAGTCATAATGGTTTTGGCAAGTCATTATGTATTTCTCAGTGGATCCTTGCAGTAAATTAGAATTTATAAGAAAGAGTGAAGAAAATATACCTAAAAGTGAGATTTTTCTGGACTTTGGAGCCCATATATATGTGCGTGTTCTGTGTGTTATTTTAGATATTCACTTGAGACAAAAATTCCCTTAATATCCATTATATAATCTAAGTCTTTAGGTGAATCATCCTATAACTTCCCAAGAGCTGCAAGCAATGCAAGATCACAGCATGACTATCCCTGTGGGAGACGGTGAGACAGGTGCTTATTCTACCATGCTAAGATCAGTTTGCTGGCTGGTATTTTGCATTTTCCCCATTACAGAGGCTTCCCACCCTGTACTGTGGGGGGAAGACTTTTCCTATTGGAAAAGCAAGGAGGAAAGCAGGGTGCATGTGTTCTAATAAATTAAATAGTGCTTGTAACTTTTCATGGCACAAAAATGCAATCTTGCACTCTGTCAAGCTGTTGGCATGCTTTACCTTGTACTAAAGAACTTTTCTTGAGCAACTCTCAAACATGAGCCAAAAAATGCAATTGGAGGACCTACCCAGCCCAAGATGATTAGCAGACTTCTGCTTTGGACTGCAAGCAGGTTCTGAACTCCTTTCCTGGTACTTCCTACTTGATTTGCTTTCTAGAGTTTTGATTTTGCCACCTATGGCAGGACCAAGCTTGACTCTAGGTGACTGTTAATTTCAAAGTGAAGGTGGTTTTAAAGGTATTTCTCCTTTAGTTTAGTACTATCATACTTGAATAGCTTGGAGAATATTTATCTAGCATAGCACGGTGTGGCAGCGTATGGTTACGCTATTAGCATCTTACAGCGTCAGCTTGCCAAGTACACACCGCTGTGTTCACCACAGTAACAAGTCAGAAGTTTCAGAGGTTATGCCTAAACCGTGTGCACCTATGGTGATTCTTAACTACTGGTCCACAGGCTGCCCAGGGGGGTTGTGGAGTCTCCTTCTCTGGAGATATTCAAGACCTGCCTGGACACCTATCTGTGTGACTTGTCCTAGGGAGCTGCTTTGGCAGGGGGGTTGGACTTGATGATCTCTAGAGGTCCCTTCCAACCCCTACAATTCTGTGACTCTGTGAAACATACTCTGACCCATCCAGGACTTCAGGTTAGAATGACACTCAGCTGCACATGATCCTCTCCTGAACTTTGGTGGGACGTTTTGTTTGCATATTAGCTTTCATTTTGTTTTACTGGAGAAAAAGCCCCAGAGCACAATCATGGAGGATGAGGAAGTGACACAGTGTTTTCCCTGTCCTGGACAGTGACCAGAATGGCCAGTGGTGCCATTCAGCACTTCTGCCCAGCCCTTCAGTGCAGCCAATAGGAACTGGAGCAGACAAGCAATGCAAAGGCAAACCATGCTCATCTCTTCCCTACACAAACAAGTTGTACACTGTAGCATTTTGGCATCACAATTCACCATAATATTGGTGAATTAATCTCAGCAGAATAAGTAGCTAGACAGCAAGCACAGTGTTTGTAGCCAGTGTTGATGTAAAAAAGACAAGTTAGTATGTACTACAGTATGTTAACTCATTACTACAACATGGAGAAACAACGTATTCATATTTCATGGACTAACTTCCTATTGATGTGATGAGGTTTTGAGCATAGCTACTTTACTGGTAAAGCAAACACGAATAAAATTAAAATAAAGAATGTATAAATTGTAAAACAGAAAAAGAAAAGCTTTCAGAGTCCTGTGACGTGTTTTCAAAACATTTTTCTCTAAGAGCTACTCTTTTCCTTATGTCTTTCCCTGACAACTTTTTGCTTTTTATCTCATTTTAATAAAAAGATAGCACTTGAGAGCACCTCACAATCCAGCATCTCAGCCTCTGCCTTTGTTGTTTAAATTACAGAAAGATAAAGAACGAGAAAAAGAAAAGCTAAATCTAAAACCCAGAGCCTTTCAAGACAACCTCATCAATGAGTTTTGGGCCTCCTCTTCAGGATTCAGATCTTCTTTAACTGCCTTTAAAGTCAAGAAACCTGATTCCCCTCCAGTAAAAAGCCACTGAAACATGACTCCAGTGCAGTAACAGAAAGCAATACTTTATCTGATGCTATCTGTTGTGAAGTGGAGGCTTAATGGTAGGAAAAAGTGCTATCCCCAGACTTTCCCTGAGCAAGGGTGGACCTCTTCTCTACAGAAAGATTTGAAAGCAGGAGTGTTCCTGAGAGGTCAAGTCCTGATCTACTGAGACTGTAAGGACCTCATGATTTCCCACAGGGAACTGTCCAGGCCATGTGCCATGTGAGAAGGAGATATGAGGACAAGAAGGCTCTGCAGGGTAGAAAGGTGCTGGAGGGATCACATTGAGTTGATAGGGAATTACCTAGAAAGAAAAGGTGTTTATCCTTCAGATAGCAAAGAGATGTTACCATGGCTGCCCAGGTCCATTGGATCTGGCTGAGATGGAGTTAACTTTCCCCACAGTAGTCCTCATGGTGCTGTGCACTGGTGGTACCCAGCAAGGTGTTGTTAACACACCAGTGCATTGACTGGTGCCAACCAGTGCTGGCACAGCACCCAGGCTGTCTCTCCAATGTTCCCCCCAGCACACCCATAGAATGGAGGTGGTCAAGGCTTTGGGCGGGGACACAGCCAGGACAGCTGTCCCTAGCTGACCAAAGGGATAGTCTATACCATATGGCATCTGCTCAGCAATAAAAGCTGAGAGAAACAAGGAAGGCATTCATTTCTTATGATGTTTGTCTTCTGAAGTAACCAATACAGGTACTGAAGGCTTGTTTTCAGGAAGTGGCCAGGCATCACCAGTTGATGGGAATTAGAGAATAAATCTTTTGGTTTCCTTTGCTTCTGTGCACAGACTTTTGCTCTTTCATCATTAAACTGCCTTTTTCTTAACCCGTGGGTTTTTCCATCTTATTTTTCCCTGTCCTGCTGAGAAGGGGAATGGTAGAGTGATAGAGCTTGGTGGGCATCTGGCGCCCAGCCATGGTTAACCTACCACAGCAGCTGAGTAGTGTAGGAAGACTGAACACATTGGAGGAGGTAAATTCAGTATTTATAAGTGGTTTGGATAGAGCATGTTGTTTCTTTTGCAGTTTCTACTGAAGATAGCAAAAATTGTTATACAGTCTGGAGAACCTGGGAGAACCATGCTTAGGCAGTCTGGTAGGTCACTGCCCAATTAATTATTTACAGGGAAAAAATCCAAACAGCCCAAAATTTTAGAAAATGCTTCAGTTTCCATGTTGGCTTTGGACTACATTTGTTTCCACTCTCAGTTTGTTACAAAAGGAAATGTTTTATCTCAATGTCTCCTTTCTTAATATTTGGTCCTAAAAGCTGCACTTGATGTGGTAAGAGGGGATAAATGCTTTTTCCAGGTCTCAGGAGAAAATCATGTCCCTTTTGGTCATGCAAATTTTTGTAAATACATGCTTTCACTATAATGAAAAAGGGCAGATGCATGCAGAGCAGATTATTCTTATAAAATGGTATTACAATGATTAATTTAATTATTTCATTTCTGGTCAGTGTAACTATTCACTGGGAGCTGAATAACCAGAATTTAGGGTAGCTCTTGACCAAAGATAGAGACCTGGGTTTTCTAAGTGTTACTATTCTGTGACATATGACAGGGATTAGAGTAGAATTAGTTTATTATACCCACAAGTTCTTTCCTGTAAGGAAAGGCTCTTTTAAAGATTAAGTACATGTCAATTTAGTGACTCTTCAAAGCATATAGCCATCCTTATCCTCTGGGAGAAGAGAGTTTGGGTATACTTATGTGTCATCTATGATGTTTGAGCATACTTCAGGAAGGGAGCCTCTGAAAGCTGTAAAGGTATGGGTTTATTAGCCATATCATCAAGGAAGGGTGATTTGTTTAAGCAATCAAG
Organism: Gallinula chloropus; assembly: GCF_964237585.1. Taxonomy (NCBI): domain Eukaryota; kingdom Metazoa; phylum Chordata; class Aves; order Gruiformes; family Rallidae; genus Gallinula; species Gallinula chloropus. The sequence continues at coordinate 140,150,679 of NC_140085.1, read as the reverse complement.
CACTAAGGTAATTAGTATTAAAATATAACACGCGGGAAGTTTTCGAGGTCTACAAATGTGTGTGAAACATGGGAAATTGGTCTTTTGGGGGCTGATTCTGTAATAGAGCAGTCCAAATAATTGAGTTTGTGCAGTAAATGAAATACAATATAAAGGGATTGGATTGTGACATATGCAGTCTTCATTGGTGTGTAGATTGGTGTCTGCTTGAACAACTATTGATAGCCCAGCACAGCGTATAGGGAATCTCATAACTAAGCTTTAAAGATGAAAGGTTCAGATAAGACATTGTCACATTTTCCCTAAGAAGAATAAAAATAGGATAAAACAATAATTGGGGCATGATGATGCACACGTTTTTATAGTTAGACTGAACAAGATCTTACCTAGAAATGCTTTCCCACTGGAAAAATGGAGCTGAAAAATATTTTGAGATAGCATTCAAAACCCACAAGAGTTTCTAATAAAAAATATCTTTGTATAGAATTTGATCAAACTCAGGGTAATATTAATAGATCCACATTAATTCCAACAGACCCTAAACCTATTTTTCAGCTATCTTGAAACCAAAAGAAATGTGTGATTCTATGTGCAAGCAGTCAACAATTTTTGCAAAAAAAAATTATCTTCAGATTATTTTTTTTAAGAATGCAATGTTCAGTTTGGCACCCATGAAACAGGCATAGAAACATCTGTATTCATTGAATGTTATCTACTGTTTAATATGGCTCATGTTTGTTCACTCAAACCACCAAGACAAAAATGGTAGGTAAGTAGACAGAATAGGGAAGATACAGCACTGTCCTAAACGTCAAATAATTCACAGAATCACAAGGTCAATTCCTCAGTCATCTGAACTAGTGCACTTTCTTTCATGTGAAGAATGTTGGGCAAATTATGGAGGGGGTTCTGGCCAACTACACTTTATATTTTAGATTAGGTTCCACTGGGCAGAAATGAAGAACAAATTGGAAACTATAGTTTACTTGATACAGGAAATATGTTTTCCGTTTATTCCTATGTAAATTTTAGCTTGTCCTATTCCACTGAGTTATTTGGCAGAAGCTGATTGACCTCAGTGGAAACAGAATCCTTGCAGGAGGTCTACGACCTTGTTGCCATGGGAGAGAACCATAATTTCTTCATTATGGTTTTGATAAGGATCTTCCTCAGGATTTTTTTTCCATGTTTCTACATTTTGATCTCAATGGAGCTGGGCAGCACAGTTACTCACGCAAAAGTTACCAGGGTAAAATTTAGATTCTTGAAGATGGCTAAGCAGAGCTGACACAGGAGCTGCTGAAATGCTCAGTGGGAGTAGGATTGTAGGCAAGCAAGGAGATCTAAAGGAGGAAGTTCTTCTTGGAGAGTTTCCTTCCCCATATTTCTGTCCCAAGAGTTTTGCTCATTATCTGATTCTCAGAGGCAATCTAATCACTGTTGGCATCACTTAGCACTTCTGGGTTTAGTTCCCCAGTCTGCCAGTTACACTTAGAGTCATTTTCTCTGGACTTGGTGTATCTCAGTTTATTTATTTAAAAATAAAATCTCTTTTTTTATTTATTCTTTTCATTGAATAGAGCAAGATTGATTCATTTTAAACATATATATAGATAACCGTTATATGTATAAGACATTACATATATAATTTTATCAAAATAACAGTCTTGTTAATATAGTATCTGTTCATAAAGTACCTAGACACCTGTAAGCAAAAGGATGCAAATATGGTTACATAAACACATGTATGTGTCTAGATTACTGGAAATTACATTGATACTTGTGAAAGAAAAGAAAAATAATTTCTAATACCCTGGTTAAAGTAATATCATCTTGACTTCTTTCTTCTGCATTGAGTTTTCTTTTTAAAATTCTCTTATTTTTTTCAAAGGCTCTAAATGAAGAAATCTCTTTACTGTCCTCCAAATTAAAAGCAAATGTGTCCTCAACAAATTTGATTAAAGGAACTGTTGGCCTTAACTAGACTACTCACCTCTATTACAATAAAACGTAGTTGCCCCAGATGTGTATATAAATATAGAATACATATAGTATTTCTACACAAGGCAACTTAATCTTTTTGAGGACATCATTTTTAAAGAGTCTCTAAGCAGATGTGCTTTGGGCTCATCCTTTCATTTCTTTGACCATCTCTAAACATTTTACTTTACCCATTTTCATAACAATTCCATTCACTGGCAACTTCAAAAGCTTTGTACCAGTCTTCCTGTTGTATAGGATGCAACGGGATCCGTCATCTCAGCCAGCATCCCTGCCATGAGCCATTTATTGCAACAAAAGGCACTGTGTTAATGACATGGCTCATCATCAGTCAGTCCTAGTGCAGGAGATGTCAGATCCACTGCTGGAGAACAAGGATAATTTGGACTTAGCTTTTTGAAATGTAAAGATGTCAGGGGCTGTGAACAAAGTCACCTGTAAATTGGTTGATGATTTTCTACTTTTTTCCCTGTACATCCCTGCTCTGAAAGGTTTCAGTTTTTTGTTTTTAAATGTTGTCTTTGGAAGTCATCTTAATTTAATCAATGTAATCAATGTGGACATTTTAGTTTACTCTCACAATATAAAATTAAAGGAATTTTATAAATTTAAATTCCTGTTCTAGCAAGAAATGGGTTTTTTTAAATCATTATTCTGTAGCTGAAATGGCTGAGAAATCAGTACAACAGAAATTGGAAATATTTTTAAAGAAGCCTCCAGAAAATGATAAGCCTGCCTGCCACTGACACGTATCTTTTAAAGTTTTGGTCTCACTTTTGACAAGTTTAACACTAATGTTGGCAAGAACACAGCTGCATGTTTTCATAGGATAATGTCAGTTTTAGCCAGTAGTTGGGCTAGAAATAATTGTAAAGGCCTTTGAAAGGCTTTTGCGTCTTTTTTTTTTCCTTCTTGTTGAGTTTTTGTAAAAAGCTTGATTGCTGGCATATGAGGTTGTCATAATATCCTTATATTCTTTATTACTTCACTATTTTTGCTTTTTTTTTCCTCTAAAAATACTCCTAATCAAAACTGAAGCTTACTGTCACTGAGGGTTTCAGTGTAATATAGCTCTTTGCATTGAACTGTGGAGGGATAATATTTCTGGAGATAAAGGACTGATGTACATACAGTAAGACCCCAGATTTACAGTAACCATTTTTGAGCTAGGTAAACAAGCCACCAGCTTGCAAGCATGTGCATGACTCATTTGTCTGCAGGTAGTGTTTACTCACACTCACTTTTAAACACATGCTTAAAATTAGGCGTGATTGTAAGCATTGAAGAATCAAGGCCTCCACGGATAAAAGGAAAAGTGAGACTTGTCAGCTATTTGCATTCAGCTAAAGCATTCAATATGGAGTCTCATGAAAATTGGACTAAAAAATTAATTCAGTTTGGTTTGAATATACATGCTCTTCTGTGGTTTGAAGAGTGTTCAAAGGAGCTTGGTAAACAGTTAAGTAGCAAGTATCAAACTAGGTTAAGGTGTCTAGTGAGGTACCACAGGGACCTCTATTAGGTTCTATTTATTTAAGTGTCATTAAGAACTAGAAGAGGGATTCTGTTAGTGGGGCATATAAAATGAATGTTAATGACTACAGTTTAATTAAATTCACAGTTAAAGCTAAATTGGAAAGAAGTTGCTAACAATAGAGAAATAATAAGGAGAGAGATAGACATCTGGACAGGACAAAATAAACTGAGGATCAGCTTGAGAAAACTGGTGCAGGCAGGGAAAAATATTGTAATGCAGAAGGCAGATGTTCCATAGCAGGAAGAAACAAATAATGCAGAGAGACTTAGGAATGACAGTGAATAGTAAAAAACTCCACACGACTTTTTCTTCTTGGTGTGTCTGTATTCGGAAAGTATTATGTCATGGAGCTGCTCCATAGTACTTTTGTGCACTGCCCTATGACTTTTTCTTCCTATATTGAACAATTGTTTTAACTGTTTTTATTGAAAAGGCAGTGATTGATTCATGTAGTAGATTACAAGGTAAAACATGCTGGAAGAAATAAGAATTAGATGTGTGGGATGTTATGAGACCATAAACACCTGACAACAGTATCTTATCTATTGGTAAAAGGATGAAAACAACCCCACCTGACGTGGGCTCCTTTGTATGGTGGGAAGATGTGTGTTGGGACAGGCTGAGGGACTGAGGCACAGTCTGGCCTTTAAAAAATCATAATCTTTAGAATTTGGAGTGATTCTACCTGACTATGAGACATAATCCTGTTAAAAAAAAAAAGTACCTGGAAAGTTTATTTCCAGCAGTGATTTTCTTGACAGAGGACAAAATCCGTAAGCAAGCCATACCTCTTCTGACTCTGGCTTTTAAGTTTCTGTGACACAAATTGCTCCTACATGTAAAATTCCGGTAGGGAGCCTGTAGTGTCTGGTTTATGTGCTTCTATACTAGGCTAGGAAACAGGATTTTCTGCATTTCATTACTTTTTCTTTGTTAGTAGACCTTGTGTTCTACAGCACTTGTAGCTGCATCACTGGTTTGGAATATGCAGAGGTGCACCTTGCAAACTTTGAAAGCTGTGGCAGAGGTGTGTGTACTGTCCTTGTTCTGTAACTCAGGGGGGAGGGAAAGACAGTGCAGAATTCAACATGAAAGTTAAAAGGAGAATTCATTTGTTATTTTCTGCATCTTACTGATGTCCATTCCTTCTACAGGCCCCTCTGATTTATCATCCCAAAGCTACAGAGTGGCTGTAGCTGATGCTCTGTCAAAGCTGCAAGGGGAATAGCTAACAGCTGTGCATGGATTGTATTGGAAAAAGGCAAACACAAACCCCACATCCTATGATTTTACTTGCTCATTTCTAGTTGCAGTTGGAAATGGTACTAACAGATGCAGTTTAGTAGTCTGCACAATTTATGAGTTTTTTGCCTCCAAAGTAACATGTCCAAAGGAGTGTTTAGACTTGGTGGTTAATATGAGATGGTTAAGCCACAACTTATGAGCTAAAATTCATCGAATGCTATCTAATTACCTCTGCATTTACTACCTAACACATTCTTACCTTCTTTCTCCATTTGCTTCTCAAACTCGTGACTCTAGTATATGTGGGCACATCTTATTATGTCTTCCTTCTCCTTTGTCCAAAAGTCAAAGTACACAACACTCGAGACCAGGTTCCAAAATGAGACATTAGCAACGTGAAGTGAATTGAAAAATGGTTGAAAATGTTAATTCAACTGCCCCTGGCTGTGAAAATGCCACAATATTCTCTCACTGAAGACTCCCAGGAAACCGAAGTTTTCTGCATGCCAAGAAGCATGGTTTATCTGGGTGTTCTCTCAAGGAAAAATCTGAGGAGGATTCATAGGGTGGTCTTCCTCTGCTGAAGGCCCCTGAAGCAGCCAAAAAAGCCAGTGTTCTGAGGGCACAACAAAAGCACTTGGACAGGAGAAAAACGCATCACGGATTGCAGAGTGGCAGTAGCAGGCGGTTTGAGTGCACTCGTTTTACAATCAGGTGATAGTCAGACAGCATTTGGCCATGATGCAAGAGCCCCCCCATTGATTTTTTTGCCTTTCTGACATGATTCAGAAAAGCACACCTCCATTTCTCCTAGGGGTGCCCTCTTCATGCATTTTATCCAGTGACAGTTTCAGATAAAACACATAAATACTTCTTTACCTGAAGCAGCCATTGAGTACACCATGCAAGAACAGCTTTTGATGTTCGGACTGGAGTCTGAGATGTCCTATCCTTTCTATCTCCTTCCTCTCTCCCATTTCCCTTTACCCAAACCCCAATTTATCTACCAGTTAGTTCCAGTACACTGGGTGTTTGGTTTCACACTGTAAGATTCCTAGTTCTGCACACATTGGGTTAACTGCTTTTTTGTCCAATTTGCCTTCAAGATTTCACTCTGGTAGCTGAATAAACTTGCAAGACTTGTGACTGGATTCTTAGGTTTGAATCTGTGTGTTCCTACACAGAAGCAAGTAGTGCATCTCTGAAAAAAATCTGGCAAAGCTATGTTATGAGCAGGCTGATACGAACTGAAAACATGTAGCTGTCCCTAGATAAAATTGTGCAAACCATAACAAAAAATCTTCTGTTTACATTTTGAGAGCACTAAATGCAGATATTGTCTTGGAAACATCATTATTAAAAGGATAATAGCCAGTTGTAGTCACACACCTTAGTGAGTCATTAAAATAGAAATGAATAGCAAACAATATGAATTAGCAAGATCATGCCTACAGCTACTGCTTTAGGTTTTTTAAACTTATTTCTCTTCTGATATCCATGATAAGTGACAACAAAATAGATTCCTGTTTTTTCCTCATTATCCTTCTTTCTTTTCCCTGGCTCAAGGACCTCCCCCAAGGTACAGTCTGTAGCTTTCAGGTATTTGTTCTTTCTTTTATGAACATTGGCCTTGACTTTAGCAGGAGACAGAGAGAGATTTTCATTCAGTAACATGTAATTAAGTAGTCAGGGTGAAGAGCAGCCAGTTTCTGAATAGGCTGATTAAGATATGATAAAATCAGCATCTCATTTCTGCTACACATATCAAGGCCTTATCTACTGCAGAAGTTTGCACTGCTATGATGAGATCAAGAGATAATGTTTTCATCATAGGGTAAAGTCCACTAGGACTTGTACCAGTTTAACTGTTTCAGAAGGAAACCACCTGCCCCCTGCCATATCTGTACTAATGTGCATGCAAGACCAGGCCTATACAACATGTGCCATGTTCATGCAGGAAAAACTCAGTGGGATTTGATAAACATGCAAGAATGATAAATTCAACAAAAACTTATTTCCAAATACTTAAAAAGGTCACTTTTTAATTTAAAAGAGTAACCTTCTAAATAATTCTTGTTGCTCGTAGAAAAAGGTTGTTTAGGCATGGAAAACCGAGCAAACAAGTTCTGTGTCACTTAAAAGTAAGCCCATTTGCAGTAAGAAATGGGTCCAGTTCCAACTTCTCATGTGAGATTTCCACTGATATCAGGCTCATCATCCCTTTCAACCAAAGGACTCAAGAACTTTGGGCTGCAGGTGATTTTACATTCAGCTATGGTCAGTTCAGCCTGTTGAGACCTTGTGTTTTAAAAGTTTCTTAGTATTGTCAGACAACAGAAAAGCTGTAAGTGCAGGGCACAGGCTCCCAGCACAGGCAGTATGAAATGTCAGCACCAGGAGGAGCAGGACCTAGGAGGAGCAGAATGTAATGCTACGTGGTTGGGATGGATACACAGACACTGTACCCAAGGATACAGTACCAGGGATGGCTTTAGTGCTACTACTGCCCTAACCCACACAACAGTACTATACCTGTATTCATGTAAGGTTCATTTGCTGAGGGCTTAAAAACACTCTCCCGAGCCTTATAGCATCTAGGCTGAGGTCCTTTCCATCACAATTGGACAGCTACTGATAATGGAATAACCTGGTTAAAGTTAGCTTATATATCAAGTCATTGCTTAGGATTCTGATGTTCTTGTATTTGGATTTCAGATTTAGAGAAGGGACCTTCTGCAGGCAGTGGGCTGTTCGTGACTTTGTTGGTAAGAGGTTGCTGGCTGTGGGGCTGCAGAGTAATTCCTGTGCTCTGATTTCCTTTCACAAGAACATGCTCATACATCCTTCTGGAAAAATGTGTACTATAATGAAACAGGTTTCTCTTGTGGGATTTCCCATAAATTCTTCTTGCAGGAGCAAAAGAGGTAACGCTAATGACATTTGACTGAAGTGAGGAGCTGGAGAAAGTTGCCTATTATGCCTAGAAGGTAGTCCTGGAGACAGTTGGTGAGGTGGAACCCTTTTACTTTCCCATTATCTTTTGTTCTCTGTGATTACATAGAAAACCAGCATTGTCAGTAGCTTCTCAGTCCCTAGGTGTGCCAGAGATGTCTCTTAGAAAGGTTTCCCAAAATAGAGTGGATGTCACAAGCTCCTCACAGCTTTCTTTTTGGAGAGTTTCCATGGGCTGACAGGCATGGCCCATGTTTCTCACCTTCTTATCCTTTCTTCTATCCATCCAAAGCACTGAGTCTCACATCTAGAAAGTCCCCACAGGAATTATAGCACATAGCAGTGGTGCATGGACCCTGTCATAGAGCTACTGAATTTTGAATTAAATGTGTCTCAAAAAGCAACCACTGAGTACAAACTTCATGAGAAACACCAAATACACAAACAGAAGTAAGTATAAAACTCAAGTCAGTCCTTTAGATTTTTGCTCGAAGCTCCATATTTAAAAAGGTTGAAAAAAAAAAGGAGTGTGGCAGAACATTTCACACCTCAATTTAAACCATTGTTTTTCAAAGGAAATGTAACTTGAAATAACCATGTATTTCTTACAAGTGTTATGCAAACAGAGAGTCATGTGTGAAAGCAATTCTTATCTTGCCGCCTAGTTGGGGGATAAAATAAAATAAATCCAAGTCAGGCCTCAATAGAAAATGGAACTCAAGCCTCTGGAGCACATGGGGCAGGGGCTGAACATGCTGTAAATCAGGGCAAGTCAATTGGCTGCAGTAGGAAACGTGCTCTCTTTGTGCACACCTGTAGGTCAGAACTAGCAAACGCACTATTAAAAGCAATATCCCTACTTAATCTTTAAGGACTGTTTGCAGATCAAAGTGCACTCATTATGAATATGGATGTCATGTTTAAATAGTCCCTGCTTTATTGCCACATAAAGTACTCTTAAAATATTTCCTTTTTACTTGAAGTAAAACATTCTTGGCACCACCAATCCCCTCCTCCTGCTCTAAATATCGCTCCTACTAGCAAATATATAAAAGGGTAGAGTTACAAGTATTTCACTGTAGTTCACACCATCTCAAGTGGACATCAGAAAAAGCCCAAGCTACATCATCAATAGGATGCAGGAAAACAACTGGTTGTTATGACAGTTTCTGAGTCTGCTACAACAAGGGGGTAATTCTGTACTCTGTAGATCGTCCCATGGATTTAGCAAGGCTTTATATGAGGAGAACTACTGAAAGTTGGGTCGGAAAAAAATACGAGTTCTCAGTAGCACACAGGTGCATTTTCCCTATGCTTGACATCAGTGTCCCCATTTTATTGAGAATCAGGACATGTGCTAGCTCTCTCCTCCTGCTCTCAACCTCTCTACTATGTCCTCAGCAATCCTTTTTCCTAAATGCCTGCCCCATCCCTCCACCACAGGGTGGACACTTTCTTTTCATTTTAACATGAAGGTGCTGTTATATGTACATAGGAGTTTTTGAGGAGTAATAGAGACTGGGGATGTGTTTCACAAAACTATTCCTAGTTCCATCCTTTTTATGCTCTTTGATAAGATATTAGACAGAATGGACCTTCATTCTGATGTACTAGGACATTCTTGGTTTCTTGTGCTTTTCCTTGTCTGTCCAACCTTCACTGCACTGGTGTACAGCCTACCTTAACGCACCCAACTGAGCTTTGTCTCACGCTGCATCACCAGTGGTTCACTTCTAAACAGCAGTGGCTGAAAAGCAACGGCACAGTTCTTCCTACCCTTTTGCTCCTAATGGTGTCTCCTCCAGAAAATATACCTCAGAAATATCAGGCTTTGCGGTGTGTTTTGAAGGTGGGTGCCTTCAGGCCAGAATGAACTAAGGCAGGAAAAGTAGGGCCCTTTGGTGAAACCCCTCTGCCTTGTTAGTTGACAGTGCAGCGTGGGGTAATACCTCAAGAGTCATAACTTGGAAGAGGTAACCAAGATCTCCTAGGGCTTTCCCAATTTCCAGGTAAATAATCTGTGAACTTCTGATGGGCCATCAACACTTTAAAAAAGGGTTACCTTAACTCATCCTATTTGAGAGATGATATTTAATAAGAATATTTTCTTAATATTTAAATCCTCAGAACTTGTATTATTCATTGTCTGGGCTTAGCAGCGTTATCTTTAGTCTACGATGCTTCAGATTCATGGTGTAGATGCTATTCCATGCATTTTGGAATTCCTGTATTACTTCTTACCCTCTAAAGTACATCAGAGGCAGTGATCATCACTGACACTGATACACTGGAGATTTTGATAGTCCTGACTGCAGTTATTCTCTAGCATGATCCTAAATCAGGAACAGTGTGACACATGTGTAAAGGCAACATAACATGATTAGAAAGGAGACTGCCCTACAAGTTATTTCCACCAGTGCAAACTATAATACTTTTTTGTCACCCCTAATTTGAACTTCGTCTTGTACCTTGTGCCTTGTGAGTGCATGAGCTTCACGATGGTGCTGTGAGGATAACAGCACACCTCTTGCCACTTGTAAAAGGCACAGCATGAATTTTATTTTATACAACCTGAAATGACTAAAGTGGCCAAGCCGAGTTCAGTCAGACTTAGGAAGCAAGTATGTAAGTATGAGTGCATCTGTAAGTAACAGTAGCCATCAGCTCAGGTTGTTACTAGTTCAAAAACAAGGGTTTTGGGCATGGGTATGTTTTTATGTCATCATTATAATATAAGAGAAATCAATAACCTTCAGCCTTATAAAATATCTTGGGAAAAAATACACTAGAAAAAAGGTGGCCCTTATTCTTACCTCAGGTTTAATCCCCAGAGGGATGAAGTGTCTTCAGTTCACATCCATTTCCAGTTAAGTTGATGTCTCACAGAGTCTGCCCCTCACACCTGCTTGGGGTTCCCTTCATCCTCTAAAGCCAAGTTGCATATCCTAAAAGTTATTTTTGTTCCCAGATAGTATCTGTGGGGCCAGATATAGACACATTGGTACAGTGCTGCACCAGCCCACCAGACCAAACCCAGTTCTGCACCTTCTCCCTCCTACAACATGATATAGGAACAGGCCAATTGCTGACTGGCCAGTGTTACCCAAGCCAGAACAATGTCCCTGCAGGCTGAGTCATGGCCCTGAGCCATCTCTTGACTAGTTTGGCACAGGAGCGCTCCAAATCTCTTCCCCCTATTCTTCCTACCTCATGGATCTGAGTGATTAGATTCCAAGCCCCTTTCCAAAACCATCTTTGTTACAATACTGGCACTGTTTCTGCTAGTGACAACCCCTGCCTAAAAAATTAGCTTCTTCCTGTAAATTATTCTGAAAGGTTCTGTAACACTAATCTGGTGTAGCCCGGCCAAACTGCGTTATCCTTTGAAACCTTTGCTAAAAATTACTCGTCTTGTTATTTTCCTCTTTTTTTTTTTCACACTGGTGTTGGGCTTTTCATGTGTTTTCCTTCACTTCAACGTTTTAAAAGGATCTGCTGGAATAAGTCTTCTTGAAATATCTCCCTCCCCTATCAAGGAGGCAAACAATTTTTTATGATAATTGCCACAAGAGATATTCTATTATTAACTATACTCACAGTAAATTAATGTAACCATAATAAAAATTAACATTTTAATTAAATGGAAGTAAAACACTTTAAAGCTAAAGGTTGGTTTCTGCTTTTAGTTATGTGAATGGAGAGTTGTGTGCCATACCTTTTCTGGCAGCACTGGTGTTGACCTCAAAGTATCCATTGAAAACCAGAGGAGATGAGGGTAGGTTGGGGGCCCTTAACTTGAGAAGATGCAAGTCATTCAAGGAAAAGACAACTATCAACTTGCTGATGTGCTTTCCCCTTGTTCATTACGATTTATTTCTTTAATGTCATCCAGTGAAATATATTCATATCTGTAACAAAGTTCTGAGTATTGGTAGACTGAGGACTCAAGGATTTCCTGATGGTGGGTGTGTGTCTGTGGGAGGGAAACATCAGACACTGTAACGGGCAGTATATTGATGGATGGGCAAAATTCTTCCTTTCCTACTCTAGATACCCCATGCTCTTTTGATCAAGTCACTACCAATTCATTACCTGTCTTTGTGACTCTGTAGATACTGCCTTTCCTGTATCAGCTAGGAACATCTAAACTGGAAACAAGGTACAACTTCTAAGTGTGCTGGTAACTAATCATCAAGGCTACTTCACTACGTCACACGGGGTCCTTAAGTCAAACCTAGTTATTTTCATAACAGATTGATTCCAACTTAACCACCCACATCCCTGAACTTGATGCAACGAAAGAGTGTGGCTTATGTTGTGCCCAGGTCAGTGCAGATGCTCGTGCCACTCCTCATTGGATTTAAGGATCCATGAATCAAACCTGGTGCTTTGGTTTATTTCCAAAGAAAGTAAGTAAAACAATCAGAGGCAGTCCTAGAGCAAACAAAGCTGGCTGCCTTGCACCAGTGGAAGTAAATTCATTTAAAATGTGTTTTGACACCTAAGCAGAACCTAGAAAAAGAAAGCTTCCCTTTCATTGGTAACGTCCACCTCACCTGCTTAAAATATTACCACAGATGAAGTTTCCCTTTTTAACAATAAACTATTTAGCAAATGTTGGGTTCCAGCTTCTCACCTTTACGGCCAAATCATTAATTATGACCTTTTTAGTGTTGTTATTAAGCAGTTCCCCCCTTCTCCTTCAATTTCTTTTCCTTTTCTAACAGTGAACCTTCTGTGTCAGTGGCTCATAGACTGGAGCAGTTGTAGTGTGCAAGTAGCATCCACAGATCAAAGGGGGGAAAGAAGAGTTTACTGGAAAAGGGCAATGCTGCAAAGACAGGAGGAGGCAGTACATGCACAGGCAAAGCAATGAATCCTCTTTTTTGTCCCTGCTATTAGCCAGGATTCTCTGGGGGTGGCTCTGCAGGGATAGCCATCGGGATTCACAGAAATGTGGATGTTTAAATCATATGAATCTCTGCCTTCTTATGGGGGAGGAGAAGGCTGCAGGTCTCTCACTGGAGGCTCTCACCTCTTTCTAGCATGTGGGCACCCAAGGCAAGTGTGATGGGCTGCCATGGGCACCTGCCTCCAGCATCGGCTCTGCTATGGCCTGGACACTGCTTGAGGAGCTCTGTGCAAAGGGAACTGCCCCCATCTGAGGAGGACCCATCATAATCACCCTGGAGGCTTCCCCAAATGCAGTTCACAGAAAGAACAACTTCTGCTGTTGTGTAAAGGAGGCTTTCACTTTACATCTGCCCAGATGTTGCTCCCAGAGGGCATGGGAAGGTATGGTGGGTCTTTTCTTGGCAAGGATGAGAGCTCCATTGCCTGATATATTGGCTGAGCTACAGATGCATCAGGCTTGTATACTTGCATTCTTCATTGTGAGTGAAGACCACAATGCTGACGTGTTTGGTGTGAGAGCTGAGGTCACTATTGCCCTTGCTTGCACGTTCACAGAGGCTCACCACCGGCTGGCTGCTTCCCAGGCTGCCACTCACACTCCTAGCCTGGTGGGAGTGCTTTCCCGTCATCTCTGCTCAGTCTCCAAGGCTGCTGAGGGACCTGCTACTGCGTTACTGCAGTAGGGTCAGGAGAGGCGAGAGGCACTCCTCTCACAGCTACCTGTGGCACTAAAACCAAAATACACTTTTTAATCGGTAAGAGAATTTAAAACTTTATTTCTTCCTTCGTTTCTCTCTTTCCGAGTTGCTACAGAGACTGAAATCATCTCAGGAGAAATGAAACAGAGATCTGCTGCCACCTTCTGATCACCGCGTGATTCTTCCATGTCCCCAGCGCAGGAACCGTGCTGGGCAAGAGAAGCGGCCACATTTCACTGAAGGGTGACAATACCCTTCTGTCATCCACAGCTGTACATTACACGAGATTTCATCAAACTGCACTGAGGGGCTGGGATATGCGGAAAGACACTCAAGTGCAGGGTTTTAAAAAGAAAAACTAGAATATATCTAAAACCCACGTGCAGATTCAATGCATCACTACTGCAGGTTTCATGGGTACAATGGAGAAATGCACTCCTGCAGTTTAGAAGTATGACACCACTTAGCACAACCACAGTTGCTTCAGAAAATGCACTGCTGCCAGCACAGCAGTCACGCAATGCAGCGTCACACCCCGCAACAGAGTGGTGTCACTCCCGCCTGCGGGCAAGTAACAAGATTCAACGTTACAACCACAGCAGAGTCACAGAACACACTATCACAAGTGCACTAAGTGCTACAATCACCCAAGACTACAAAATTAAAGCACAGCAAATATTCACTTACCCATCTCTCCAGGTAAGGATACGTTACCTCAGCCAGCATCCTGGCCAAGGGGGAAGAGTCTCCTTGCAGAGCTGGAGAAGCAGCTCCCCCTCTCAGACTGAATCCAAGGGGTTTTCTTTGGATTTATGTCTGATGTAGGACACATTGGGCAGGACTGTGCCCTAGTAGACAATGCCACCTTCCACATTTGCCATTAGCAGTGTTCCCCCTTATCTTATGCCCTATCTGTTGGTATCTTTGTATTGGCTGGGCCCATTGAAGCCAAATCGGGACCCTCTGGCTTGCCTTTATCTTACTGCTAGGCAGCTGAATAATGGCTTGATCGAGTGTACTGTTTGTTGAAGAAATTCAAGGCTCAGCACAGGTTTCCATTCACTGACTTGTGCACCACTGCCCTGTTTAGTCTTGGTTTACAGGACAACTCAAGTCTGAGATACCTACACAGCTCCCCATGAGTTGTCTCTGCTGAGATGGGGCCTCGAGGCTTTACAACCCCCCATGAGTGGCCTGATGCGCTAGACTGCTAAAAGCTGTTTGTGGAACTCTAAGCCAGATGATCCTTACAACCCATCACTACCTTAACTTATTAGGAACCTCTTAAGTTTATAGTTGTTAATATTTGGCATGGGTGGGATGGAAAAAGACTCGTGTGAACAGCCTGTTCCCGTTGATGAAGTTTTTCAAACACTCGGGGGGGCTGTCCCTTGGCTGCTCTGTAATCACTTATTTCAAATCTTGAATTGCTCTCTGGTATGTAAATACTGATAATAACTAAATATAACAGAAAGTGGCCACATACGCATGTGTACACCTTATTCATCTGTCAGGATATTTTCTTGGGTCTTCGGCACCAAACCCCTGACCTTTACCACTTGGAATAAAGGCTCTTTTGTCTATAAGCAAAGTGGCAGACTGAACAGTAATTTTGGCCTGCCACAAGAATGACAGTATTAAGCATTCACTTCTCAGAGGCATCAATATTGCTAATGATTTCAAACCCCTGACTCAGGCCTCCTGAAACCATTAGACAGGCCTTACACTCATCAGTGCTTAAGACAACAATAAAGATATAAGGGTTTTTTTTTTCATTTTTCATCTGTTTTTGCTGTTCTGTGGTTTACATTTTCATCAATCACCTCGGCAGACAACTTTTAGGAGAAATTCAGCTTCTCCTGTGATTACCTGGCTGCAGGAACTGAAGGGGGGAGAAACCACACACACAGAGACACACACACAAAACCCCATATGAAACCAAAACAAAGAAAACACCAAACAATTCACTGAAGATGTTAAGTATTGGATGGCTATGAAATCAGGAGAGTCAGCACCATGAACATAAGCTTTTTGCAGGCCACCAAAGCACGCAGAATATTAGAGCTCCTTTAAGCTACCATTTAATCATGGGTTCTGTGGCATTATGACTGCTCAGGCTCATGTGAGCTTTGCCACCCCAACCCAGCCACCAGAGAAGACAAGCCACCACGTGTAGGTTCCCATTGTCCTTTTGTGAAGGAGCAAACCCTGGCACCAGGGAGGAATATATCTAGCAGCACCCCGGCTTAGGCACTGCAAGTCCTTGCATCTCCTGGCCCCAATTGCAGTGGTGCCTCCCAGAGAGGCTCTGCCCCTTTCCCTTCACCTGGAAAACCACACCTGAAGAGGCAATGTCCTTCTGGGTGAGATCAGCAGCCTGGATCAGACAGATAAAACTTCAAATGTGAGAGTCCTCAGTCAGTTAGGGAGAGGGACTGGAGACCCTTGGTTTCTGTTGCAGAGCTTAACAGAAGCTGACATTCAGAAAACCCTCCACATCCACCCTCAGAAAATCAGGAACGGTGATGATCCCTGAAAGCAAAGCTCTGACAGCCTTAGTCTCCTCTGAAAATCTCAGCAGGAGTTTTTAATCAGGGTCAGCCTTGTAACAGAGACAAGTAATGATTTCCTATAGTCTGTAAAATTCTGATGAGAGTAAAGTAAACATTGTTATTACAGGGTTACAGAGTCAATTTCCTATCACTTTTCACTAGGACTATTGTAGGGAAACATTTGGGTAACCACATGTTGTGCTAAAACCCCCTAAACACTAGCAATGTTTCCTTTTTAGGAAAAGAGACTTGTGAATGATTTAAAGCCTGATTTGGTAATTTGGGCCCTCTTTTACTCGGAAAAGGAATGGGGGAGAAGGGGGAGGGTGCCAAAACTATATTGCACATTACCAGATTTCCAGGATTCTGCATTTTCTTACTCATTAAACTTCACATTGAATATGCATCACTTCTCCACACACAGCTCCAGCCCTAGGGATCGCACAGTCCAAATGTATTTTAATTACATTATTTATTATTTAAATTAATTTAATTACAAAAAATAACAGACTCTGCACATGTTCGAAAATGGCATGCTGTACGACTACATCTTGAGTAATTGTTAAATTTCTTGCAGGCCTCCTGCTAGGAAGTACTGTTTTTCTTTAAAAGTGAGAACACTATTATATCCGTCAGTGGAAAGTTTACACATTGTATTTCTTCTTTCATATGCCGTTAAACATGAGGCTCTCTCATTTCCCCCTTTCTTCAGAAGGCAGGAGACCCATCTGGCAATATTCTGCAGATCAGCATTTCTTAAGGAGAGCTTGATTTAAGTGGTGGTTTTGTTGAAGGCAACGAAAAAGAAACTTATGAACCTGGGTTGCAGCACTATGCCTTGTGTTGTTATTAAAGTTACTCCATGCTTGTTCCAGGCCAAAGCCAGAGCTGTCTTTAAGCTGTGAAGAATAAGTAAGAGGCATTCTCTTAGTTCTCATCCCGCTGCGTTTTTGACTTGCAGCAAAGGAAATATGGCCAGTGTTTGCATAGCTCTTGACTTGCCAGCTAATTTTGCTTTGAGAGCTGAAAACTGAAGTAAGTAAAATAAGACCTTCTACATAAGCTCGTATGTTGTTGAGGTTTTAGGGGAAAAAAGACTGCTAAGTGTCTGCGTGTCTTTTCACTTGTTTTCTGGCTGGTGCTGGGCACACAGGTGTCGAGATACTGCAAGAAGCAAACTGCCATCTTTCTTCTCTGAATCAAATTTAGCAGTTAAGCCTCTTTTCCTTTCTCTCTCTGAGCTGGGAATCCGGTGCAAAATGTGTGAAAACTGGGAATAAAGCTTTCTTGGCTGAAAGAGTGCAGCTAAGGGATTGTGCTGTTAGAACAGTGTTCCAACAAAGATCAGGAAACTTTTCAAAAGTTTCCTATTTGAAAAAAACCAACTCTTGAACAGAAGTAAGATTCATAAAACAATTATAGTCGACTTTTCTCAAACCCTAAATGCCCCAAATTACCTCAGACTTCTGTCTCCTCTTCAGCAGGGCTTTGATCCTGTAAAAGAGAGCAGTGCAAACGAAATGCACTGGAGAATTTGCTGCTGCTCTTGCTCATGCTTTGTATGGATTTTAGTCAATAGTGCTAAAAGCTTAACATAGGCATCAGGCAGGGATAATGCTGCACAGGAACTGCCAAGTCAGATCAGCCATCTACATGGTTCGCATTTTGTTTCTAAGAAAGGCTAGTGACAGATAATTCAGTCCTGGTCATTTAAGTAATTGCATCATCTGCAAATATTACCATCTCAGTACTGAGCATACCCAAATGACTAGCAATTATGTTAATCAGTTCTACTCTAACACACTGAGGCAGCGAAATGCTAAGGTATGCAGTGGTGAAAAACGCACTTTTAATTTTAGCCTGGTTTCAGCCAATCTAGCTTTAGGAAATTAGCTGAGGTCCAAAAAAATGTAACTGTACTCTAGGTTGTCTTGGTAGCTGTGTAAAGACATAAGCACTTCTAGAAGGTAAGTAATCCAATTTCAGTGTCCAACTTGCAATCTGTAACTAGTCTATCTTGGAAGGGTCTATCTTTCTCCCCCTCACTATAAAGAAAGGCCAGCCCATATTTTTGGCAGCAACAATGAAGAATTTATGAATTAAATTGTTTTTATTCCACACCATAAGACAGCTTATTTGATGGATTTGCCTCCATCAGAGACTTAGAAAAAATACTTTCTGCAAGTCTTTTCTGTCCCCTTGGTAGATAGAACAGTGGATATTTTTTACCTTGCCTTCAGTAAGGCTTTCAACTCTGTCTACCATAACATCCTCACAGAAAAGCTGATGAAGCGTAGGGTGGATGAACAGTGATGCGGATTTAAAACCGTCTGAATGGACAAGCCCAAGTGGTGACGAGCAGTGCCATGAAGTCTAGTTGGAGGCCAGCAATTAGCAGTGTACCCCACGGGCTAACACTGGGATCAGTGCTTTTTAACATCTTCATTAATGATCTGGATGATGGTACAACATGCCTTCATCAAGTTTGCTGAAGAGACAAAACTGGGAGGAGTGGCTGATACACCAGAGTGTGCCCTTGCTTCAAAGACATCCTGTCCCTTGACCAGCACTGACATACATGCAGGACTGCAGGCATACGATCTGGCATGACATGAAGAGCATGTGACTGATGTGTGAGATGTGAGCCTCTCAAACCACACTGCCACTAAGGTTGAAGGTGGAGCTAAGGTGTGGTATGACTCTTACCCACATTCAGAATGCATTTGCCCAATTGAATGTTGTTGTCAGGTAACCTGGACGTTAGGTGTCCCTGACAGTCCGTCAGAGCCATGGCATTGCTTATGATCCTGTGTTTGCTGTCGGTGATGAAGTGAGAACCTCTGTGGGCATGTCATTGCTCATCCTTCTTACTGCCTCAATAAAGTTTGCTTTATAACATGTTGTCAGACTCCACTTCTGATCAGACCACAGAGTATCCTGAATTGCACTAGGAGGTGTGTTGCCAGCAGGTTTTGGGAGGTGATCCTTCCCCTCTGCTAAGCACTGGTAAAGCCACACCTGGAGTAGTCTGTCCACTTCTGGGCTTCCCAGTTTGAGAGATGTGGACACACTGGAGAGATCCCATGAAAGGACCACAAGCATGATCAGGGGACAGTAGGATCTCTCACGTGAGATAAGGCTGGGAGAACTGGAACTGTTCAGCCAGGAGAAGACAGGGCTGAAGGAGGGAATCTCATCAATGTATGTGAAAATATTTGATGGATGGACCACTAGGTGGATAAGGAATTGGCTGGACGGTCTCACTCAGTTGTGGTCAGTGGATCAATGTCCATGCTTTCCGTAACAGACTTGAGTTTTCTTTTTCACAGCCTCTATTTCTTTGGTTCCTCTTTTCTGTGTTCTTTAAAAGCTCACACCCTTCATTGGAAGGATTTCTTATCCTCTGTAACCCCGCCTCTGTTATTCATCATTACCTTGTACTTGCCCCTCAGAATATGTTAAATGAAATGTGAGACTGACTTCAGCTTTCACCCAGGACGATACCATGTGAATGTCTGTGTCTCATCCTTCCAGGGACAAAACAGTTTCCTTGTTTCTGAAAGTTTCATCTTCACTCTAAGAAGTGATGTCCTTAGTGACATCAGCAGAGTTTACACTTTCTAGGCCCAGAGGTGACTTTAGTTATAAGCTTCAAGGCAAGGACCTGAAAAGGTCTCCTCTCCCATGAGAACACTTAAGAGATTTGTGGTTCTGTGAGATTGTATCCCTCATCACAAATGATATGTAAGAAATTAACCCCTCTCTGCTAAATTAAACACTCTCTCACCTTCCCTAGCCTAGATTTGGTAGCTGGGAGAGTTACAGAAGCAGGAATAAAATACTTCAGAGTGTGGATGTATATTTTTGGGTACTTTTGGACCCAGTATAAAATCCCAAGTGTGGACCTTCACGCATCTAGTATACTGCAATTTCCTAGAGGCAGGATTCATACAGATGTGATACCTGACCAGGCTTCTGAGGAGGGTGGGACCAGGCAAATTATATTGCAGAATAATCCTACCAGATGGATCTATGCTTTAGAAACAGCTCTTCATTTGGCCCTTCTCAATGAAAAAAGAAAAGGCAGGGGAAAGGGAAGGGTGAATGAATAGGGGGAAAAAGTGATGACTCCACAAAAAATGAGTGGGCTTTGCTGAAAATGAGGTGAGCCTTGGGGCAAAGTAATAATAGAATAGTAACTTAAATTGATAAAATACCTTTCAGCATGGTCTCAAAGCACTGCACAGTTATTAAAACCTAATGCCAAATTTAGCACTACAATAAAAACACAAAACAAAAGCAGTTCCACAATATAGTGAAATATATATAAAATACCAAAAATAGAGTAACTCTAAACTCTGAACAATCTTACTTTCACCTTATCTTTGGAAATATGAAGTGATTTTTAGAGCACTGAGTACTGGGGTATGTTGTTTTATAAAGAGGGCAGTAAAGTAAGTGGGAAGCACACATTTTTGGGTAGGAAGCATACTGGGCAGAAAGCAAACCTACTGTGTCATGCCCTAGACTCTAGGAAACAGACTTTTAACATTGCTCATGGGATTTAAATTTAAGACAATCTAATCATTTGGTCTTAAAGATGGAGAAAGACAGGTAAGGAAGAAAAGGACTATTTCCATTGGATCACAAGTGAAAGGATTATCATATAATATACCAGGTCTGGCTTATGCAGGAAATCAGACTATGTGTTTATAATGTTCCTTTTCACTTTCAAGAACATGTGCATCTACCAGTAATTAATGTTATTTATTGTGGATATAAGTATAGTTGAGACATATGAGGGAGTCTTCTTGCTGCTTATATCTGGTCTGGACATTCTATTCTTCCTTACAATGAATAGAGAGATATGGGCTCCTTCATTCATCATTCACTTGCCTCACTATAGCTATCTCCAATATGAGGTGATAAATTGTGTCCTAGAATATCCTGTTTTCTTCAACTAGCTTCACAAGGAGTTTAGTAGGACAGACAGAATGCTCTTCATTCCATCAGATGAATTCTACTTTGGACTGGGGGCTGAGGGAAAGAGAAATGTTTTCCACCTGTGCAGAAAGAATAGAGACAGATAATACCATACTGACTGAAACTTTAAATAGCCAACCTGGAAAATAAGGAATTGTTCTAAGACAGTTGTAGGTATTTCTCATATGACACTAAGCAATTCTGGAATCCTTAATGAACATATCCATTTCCAGGACATTTGTGTAAAACACTTTTTCTGTTTGACTATACTGATCACAGTTGGTCAAATTATATCTATATTCATTTATCAAGATATTTATTTGTGTGTCTTGCAGTTCTCTCTCTTGTGCTCTCCTTTCATCCCTTCTCTCTCTGACTTCTTGCTGAGTAGTAAACAAAATCACAGCAAGTATAATGAATAAGACAAACCATTGTTGAAAAACTTTACTTTGTGATTTATATACTGTGATTGAATGCTGAAGGAAAATGCACAGTGCCTTAAATGGAATATCCCAGAGAGTATGTACCATCCCTTCCATTCTGGTTTAACGTTAGTAATATGATACCTAAATTGTCAGTGCAATCAGGATTTCATAGGTTTAAAACCAACTAGAAGGAACTAGGAATAGGACTGTTTTAAGTAACAGTCTGCTTGCTGTCTTCTGCATCTGAAAACAAAAGCAACAGTAAGGCTCACAGGAGTCTATAAACTGCCTCCTTCCACAGTCCTTTCCAAACAACCCCAGACCACAATAGTAAATTTGCTATTTAGGATTCTGAAAAGGCCTGGAAAGTCTTAGTCTAGGAGGACATGAGGTACAGGCACTCCACAACCTTGGCCTAATATGGGGAAAATAAAGGAACTGAATTAGACTACCGCCGATCTTAAAATGGTAACTGAAATTCACGACACTTTCATTTCAATGCAGTTCACATTGTGATCGATTTTACACATCAAGAACAGAAGCACATCAAAAAAGAGAGAAAAGGAAGGAATGGAACCCCGCAGAAACTGAAGTTAGTAGGAACGGTCTGAAAAACCATGTGTCAAATTTGTCAGAGAGCGAAAAACTTCACTGTTTTAGAGAAGTGGATTTTTTTTTATTCTGAAATGAAGAAGGCACCCACAGAGCAAGGGAAGGAAAAGTGGTAAATAGAAGTCACGAAGCTGTGGTTCTTTGAGGGAATTTCAATTTAACTGAACAATATGCAAAACAGTAAAAGTACTACTGTTGATAGCAAATATGAAGAAAGTGGGTATCAAAAAGCATAATTCTAAACTCAAAAAGAAAAGAAAGAGAGGTGGATATGTATTAACACAGGAAATGAGGAGGAGGATGACTTGAAACAGGCAATAACCTGAATGAAACCTTCCATGCGGGACCTTGCTCTGAAGGTGAAGAGGGGATGGGTATTTCCATGTTTAGTGGGAAAGTAAAATAGGGTTACGGAAAGGATTATTTGGGGATCAACATGGATCACAGAATCTCAGAATCACACAATTGTAGGGCTTGGAAGGGACCTCCAGAGATCATCGAGTCCAACCCCCCTTCCAAAGCAGGTTCCCTAGGACAGATTGCACAGGGAGGCTGAGCATTTGAGGTGAGGCGGCAACAAGAGATGAGGAATAATGTGAGGAGACGTATTTAGCTATTTGGGACTATGGTTAAGAAAGCTAATTTTAGAGGTAGGTTGTATAAAATGATGAAAGAAGATTAAAAAAGTAGCCTGTATATACTGGGGGACTGAAGAATAACCAGTACATTTATTACTTTTTCATTGTAACAAATGAAACTCAGTTTTAATCTATACACTCAGTATTCCAGTTTAACACTGTATTGACGGGTCCTAGTCTGACAGGGTTGGAATTACATTGGAGAAACAAAAAGCTTAAAAGAATATGGGCTGATAAACTGTGGATTTGTGAGTCAATAAAAATTGTATCTATAAAGTTAAAGGTCCAAATAGCCCTGTTAAGGAAAAGAAAAAAAAGATGTTTACAAGCAACACAGGTAGATATACCAGGAAATATACTATAAAAGAAATCCATTTGCAAGCTGGGGATAAAAAATAACTAGGAACAACATACACACACAGCATATTGTTCTGTACAAGAGCTAACTGAGAAAATGAAAGTCACTTTATTAACTAAATATCACTTTTTTTTTTAGGAGATAGTCTGAAGAATGAAGAGGCAGATTAAGGGTCATCTAAAGAGGGATGAAAAATAACAGTTTTCCTATGAACCATAGGCAGAATCAATTATTTTCTTTTTATTGTTTTTAATAAATTCAGGGAGCAAGAGACTGCAGAAATGCCATAAAATGACCCTTGTAGGTCAAGGGAGTTGAGCACTGGACAAAGGAAGTTATACAAAGAGCTGCTAAAGCATTAGAAACATGAGATCTAAAGAATATTTGGTAAACAAGAAACTTTGAGGTTAGACTTCACACATGATGTTCACTGCCACAATACAGATTATATGGATATCCTCCCTCCCAAATTCTCCTCAATGATCAGCTGCCGTCATCACTTACACTTGATATTAACACTACTAATGCACTAGTAATCAAAAAGCAAAGAGTACAGACACAAACTGAGCAGAGTTATATCCCATAACCTCATAAAAGTACAATAATTATACAGGCACTTCTCAGAAATTTCTAAGAAAAAAGTGCTAAAGATGAAATATATTAAAAAATATTGTGGGCTTCTGGCAAGCAGTAAGGAGAGAAAACTTTATTAAAGTTTGCCATCTTTAACAAAGAAACAAGAACTAAGAAGAGAAAATATCTGTCAGAATCCTGGAAGTAGAGTAAGTTTGGAGACTCCAGCATTTACATGAAATTTCTGGAAATGAGAACAAATTTGACCTCCTGGAAATCAGTAAAATGGAATAATCTTTAAAATGCTGTTAAAACAAAGAATGTGACTAAAAGACAGGAAGATCTGTAACAAGAGGTCTTCAGAGAAGATGTCTCATTTGGCAATCATTTTAATTAGAGATAGCAAGACACCAGTATATAGTTCAAAAGAGATAGGGTATTATTTGACCAATTCTGTGGATCTCAAACTTTCAAAGATGGAGGCTGGGGGAAGAAGTTGTCTTCATGCTTTATACCTGCTTTAGTTACAAGAAGAAAGTAGACACTTTCTGGAGAACTACATTACATGGGGCATTCTTATTAGGAACCTGAAGAGAAATTTATTAACACAATTTACACAAACTTCTGAGAAAGTTGATTGCTTAAGGAATAAATGCTTTCCCTTCCAAGTAGGAAGGGCATCTGTTAGATTCCAAAACTGCAAAATAAATTAATAGTTTTTAGTGGTTGGGGATGGAAATCTTCTCAGATTTAATAAGAGTAATGTACATTTTCTCCACTGTTCTTTGCACTGCCTGTGGAATTCCCACCTGTAGCCATTTTCACACAAAAGCAATAGAGCACATGAGGGAGCATACAGGTAGTTCATTTCCATGTGTCATGTGATTCTCTTTGCAAGGTAACTTCTTCTTTAAAAGTAAAAGTACTGTAGACATGAAAAATTAGCTGTGATTCTTTATATAAACAATGACAATCCTGAAAAGTGACTGCATTTTTGAGGAAATTTGATGAGAATGGGGAAAAAAAGTAAGGAAAACTACAAATTCAATTGAGTCAAAATCAGGGTAAGATGCCTAAATATAAACCTTACATGAAAACATGGCAGCCTGTAACATTCCTCATCTATCTGTTGCAGCCTTCTGAAGAAACACTGGTTAACCCTTACTTGCCATATTATGAAAAATACAGTCTTCATGAGGACCACAGCCTTTTTGTTATCCATGACAAATAAGGACTAACCATGATGCAGTACTAGCAATGAAAATTAGATACTTTGACCAACTAGTTCTCCCAGTACCTGGTGCAGGTTTTAAATAATTAAAGGCCTTAAGTTATGGGAAGGTAAAAAGATCTTTTCAAGGGAAAAGAGCAGTTACCAGTATAGGAAATGTATTTCTTAAATTTCTTTTTCCATTTCAATGTTGACCATTAAGTATAATAGATATGTAGGTCTTTAAAGGGTAGGAATATTGCCTTGAAGAATGGCCAAGTATGACCAAGCATGAGAACACTACATTATGCTGATGTTCGAAGAGCATTTTCACTGCTTTCTCAGCATAGTAAGCTGCTTTTTCATACAGTTCAGTTGAAGAATGACATAAATCTGTGTTTTATTTGACCAAACTCTATTCAGAGGCATAAACTGGAGCAGAATGACATGAGGAATTTGGTTACTTAAATGTTTGCTTGGAGAAAAAGAAATATGATTAGTAAAAAATAAAAAGCTAGCAATTTAGTCAAGCTATTTGAATATCGCTGAATAATTATAAGAAGTTTCTTATACATGTATACTAACTTATTTAAAAATAATGAGTTCTTACAAAGAAACTTCTGACCCTCTTGCAGAGAAGAAAAAATCCCCTTTCAAATATTTTCAAAAAATTTTAGAAATCAAAATAAACTTATTGAAACTCTCAGTGAAGCACTCCTATTGAACTATGCCAATAACTCAGGAGGAAGAGTTATGTTTTAAAGAAAGGGATAAAGACAAAGCAGCAAATAAGGACATTAAAGCAGAAGATGACTTTGGAAGAAGATTTTATGAAAGACACTAAGATGCAACTCAAGTAAGACACTGTATTTTCCACTTGTTTTACACAGAGAAAATAGTATGAAATAAAATGCAAACAGAAGCTGTCTCCAGTTAGAATCAATGCATTTCCTACCAATTTTCTGGAATAACTGTAGAGAAAGAAGATTCTTTTTCTGTCTCCGGTGGTTATGCTCGGAAGTATGACTGTGCTGGAGATAAATTACCATTGCAGTGTACTGTAATACTTTTACAGGTCCTCTTAAGCTCTATTGTAAAGAAATTCACTTTGTGCAGACTAGAACAGAAAGAAAAAAATCAAACAAGCAAAAATAAATCAGCTATCATCCCTGTTTTTAATTTCTGGTAAAGATGCTGCTCAAATCTGTAAGGAAATTTTCATCCGTCTTTCTCCTATTGTCATGAAAATATGATATGGGATATCTTGATATTAAATGAATGATTCTGCCAAGGCAAAATGTAAAGAAGAGGCAAAAGCGGCACAGATATTTAGAAATATGGAGAGTTTGTTGTAGGATGCACAAGACATTCTACAGATTCAGTAAACCTAAATCCCAAATCAGATACTTTGAATACTAATAGTAATACTGGATGATATAAAATTTCCCTGGATAGTGGAGATGATTCAAACTTCAAAAATTTGTCACCAATGATTCTTCCCTAAGTGCAGACTTAGGCAGTTGTCTAGTTATCTGGTGTGCATGTAGGAATGTTGCTGTTTCTTGAGTTGCCCAAATGAAAAATGTCATTGAACTCTTCCCAAGAGATACATGCACCATTCCTCACTGTGTTCTTTATCAAACCTGTGCCTGTGCATTAGGGAAGAGGCGTGTGTCCTGAATTTCACTGTGTAGTTGCTCTCTCACTCAGCAATAGGACAGTCCCAAATAGGAATTCACTATTTTCTGAGCTGCTGGCCTCTAAGAGAATATCAAACACTTTTTTCATTTTCTTTGTGCTAGAAAGAGCATACACATTTGTTGTGGAATTCATGCATGTTCATAGAATCATAGGATCATAGAATTTCTTGAGTGGGAAGTGACCCATAAGGATCATTGAATCCTGTGGTGGTTTGACCCTGGATGGAGGTCAGACACCCACCAAAGCCGCTCTATCACTCCTCTTTTCAGCTGGACAGGGGAGAAAATATATATTGAGAGGCTTAGGAGTCGAGAAAAGGACAGGGAGAGAGCATTCCACAATTAGCATCATGGGCAAATCATACTCAACACAGAATAAAAAATAAAACCATTTATTACACACACATAGAGAAACTAGAGTAGAATAATGAGAAGTACAAACAAATCTTAAAACACTTCCCCCCACCCCTTCCTTCTTTGTGGACTTAACTTTATTCATGATTACCCTCCCTTCCTCCCTCAACAGGTGTCACAGGGGGAGATGGGGATGGAGGCTGCTACAGCATGGGGTCCCAGTGACGGGAGGAAGTCTTCCACAAACTTCTCCAATGTGAGTTCTTTCCCACGGGGCTTCAGCTCTTCACCAGCTGCCCCAGCGTGGGTCACTGCTATGGGGTGCAGTCATAAATCACAGAATGTCCCTCAGTCTCTCAGGCCCAGACTGCTCCAGCCTGGTCTCCCACGGGGCCACAAACATCCCCCCTTAGCAAACCTGCTCTGACAAGGGTCTCTCTCTCTTACATCTCTGTGTCTCTGTCTCTCTCCATGGGCTACAAGTGCTCTCTCTCTCTCTCTCTTTCTCTCTCCCTCACTCATCTCTGTGTCTCTGTGTCTGTCTCTCTCCACAGGCTGCAGGTCCTGCCAGGAGCTTGGTCCTTCCAGGAGCTTGCTCCAACATGGGTCACAGCATCTTCCAGATATTTCCACCTGCTCTAACACAGGGCCTCGCCACGGGCTGCAGGTGGGGTCTCTGCTCCCCATCATCTTCCATGGGCTGCAGGGGGAAATCTGCTCCACCGTGGGTTTCTTCATGAGCTGAGGGGGGGTCTTTCACTCCAGCACTTGGGGTGCCTCCTTCCCTGCCTTTCCTGGCTTTGGTGCCTGCACAGTGTCTTACATTTTCTCTCTCCCTTCTCTGGTGGCAAAAAATGGCCACTTGCAGATTTTTCTCCTAAATGTGATTCCCTGTGACCATTGCTTGCTGTGACCATGGCAGGCTCAGCCTTGGTCAGCAGCAATTCCAGCCTTGAGCTGGCTGGTGTTTGCTCTGTGGGGCCTGCAGAGAGCTTCTGGCTGCTTCTTGCAGAAGCCACCCCTGCAGCTCCCTCTCTTCCACCAGAGCCCAGGCACGCAAAACCGTGACAGTCCATCTCCTTGCAGGACTATCTAAAACTAAATCATGTGACTAAGAGTGTCATCCAGAAGCTCCTTGAACTCTGACAGGCTTGGTGCAGTGACCACTTCCCTGGGGAGCCAGTTCCAGGGACCAACCACCCTCTCAGTTAAGAACCTCTTCCTAATGTGTCCAGGCCAGCACAACAGGCAATTTTTATTCTTCTAATCTGGAAATCTGAAAAAACAAATGATATGGAGAGAAAAGGGTGACTGTTGGGCTAATATTAATTTTGAGAAAATGAATTTATCTTCTGTTTCAGTTTAAGAACCAATGCCCTTCTTTTTTGTTAATTTTATGCTGTTGAGAAAAATACATTCACTATTACCATTTAAATATCTGAATAAAACTACTGAAATTATAACTTTATTAGTATTCTCTAAAGGAATTAGTTATTTCTCTCTTCCCTCTTCAGAAATATACAGCAGGCATTAAAAACACCTTTGCTGCATTTATTTAAGAATAAATGCAATGCCCAAAGACTATCAGTGTTCACAGTTGTAACAAAAGTACAAGACAGTTCTTCAGGAAATAAAAAGTTATTTCCAAATGACAACACAATGTCCAGAGTACTGAGAAACCCACTCCAGACAAAGACAGTAGCTGACCAAGCTTCAGTGAATCTCAAATTTAATAGAAAATAACACTGAAACAGAGATTCTGTTCAGTTTGATGTGGAAATGTTAAACTCCTAGTTGACTATTGGGACTTAAATGCCTTGTTTCTCCTCTACAGTAGGTACAACTATCTGTGCTACGAGGCACATCTCGCCTCCAGCGGCTCTCTGTGAATGCTGGTCTAACACCAAATTCTGTGTGAGCATGGACAGGGGAAACTACATTGCCATGTCTGCTTCACACAGGCATTGTGGGTCCTATTTGGTCATGTGTTATTTTCTCACCCCCCCACCATCCCCCTTCTCATACAATACGCATCAGGGGGCCTTAGGAGGCATTTCAAAGCATCTTCAAGTAGTTCTTCATGGGTAGCAATGGAAAGCTGCTACTGGTCTTTATCTTTCAGAGGCAACATAATCAGCCATGTTTCTAAGTACAGTAGGTTCTCAAGCATCTTCTCAGTCTTCCCCCAACAAATCTGGGTTCCTCTGCTGACAATATCCATTAGGATGGCTAACTCAATTTCCCTCACCCTAAAGTGATAGAACCCAATCTCATTCTCCTTCCCTCCTCCCTAACAGTGGTTTTTACTGAGATCAGAGTCACCAATCCAAGCCTAATAAACATTAGGAGCACTGGAGCCTACATTTTCCTGAACAGACCCCTTATTTAGTTTGATCCTTTTGTCACATCATCCATCACAACCATTGGTTTTAGCCTGTTCCTGCGATTCGGTTACACTTAATGCAGCAGTTCAGCTAATTACGTGGCCTTGTACACACAGCAAAAGTTTTGTCTTATTTGCTGGTTGCTGAATTAGCATTTTATGACTAAGTGCCGATGACCATCACTACACAGCCTCCTGACTAAGAGGAAAATAATCACACCGTGTCACATTAGAGATGGAGATTGTTCAGGGGAAATACGCCACTCAGCTCAGAATGGTTAAATGGGCTTGTTTACAGGGTGAAACCTCATATAAAGCAGAAGTCCCTATTTAACCAAATATAAAGCAAAGTCCTTCCCTGCATACTACTTGGCAATTTGCTTTGGTGCTAACTTGATTAATCAGGAAGCTCAATAAGAAATGGTTCATTTTAAGTTGGAAAATCAGTATGCCTGTCATTCCACATAGCCATGTTTCCACATTTCAGCCAACACTGGCCTTTGTCAGGCTAATATAGTTTCAAATTTATTTTGATGAAGTCTAATGCCATCCAAACTGTCAGAGGTACTTAACTTGGCTACTAATACCCCAAGTAATAAAGGCTGTTCTCCAGCATGGACTGCATGATCGTTATTAAGCTTGATGACTAACCAATAAGTTACTAGATGAAATTAAGCTTTTTATATATAATGTGTATACACACACACACACACATTCAAATGTGCATTCATACTTGCTTTCATTTGCAGACAAAAGTATATTCATTTCCTCCCCAGAAATAAAACCAAACTTGTGCCAAATAATTTTTCTAGAAAAGACTGTATTCGGTTAGCTGACAAACCAGTTGCATTTTCAGCCCTATAAGAAATTCAGGTATAAACGTTTCCAGAAGAGCACACATACGAGAAACATTCTAACAACTGCATTTCCCAACTGCTCCAGGCACCTAAAGGCGTGAGTAGACCTCCAGGAGGATTTTCAAAAGTGTTTAATCAGCTTCACTCTTTAAAGGTCTTTTGTTACACCAGGAGGTGACTACCTCATGTCTAGATACCTACTCATATTAGCAAATTTGTCCCTACCTCATTTTGAATAGAGTATTATGCAGATAGACAGTGGGCAGCACCTTGGAAATTACAAAAGAAGAAGAAAAAAACCATAGTAAAGTAATTCAAACATTTGCCCACATTACTTATCTTTGAAAACCTACCATGAGCACAGCTTGCACAATGACCCCTTGTACACTCTCTTCTACCTGAAATTTTCATTCAGCTGAGAAATATTATGATATGTCTGGCAACCTATTCTAGTCCTTTTTCAGAAGAAGGTAAAATGACCTTCTGACCTTAGTCTTGTCTCTTCCAACTACTGTGAAAGTAAATAGCCAGATGCCTCCCAGACATTGCCAGCTTGATGCAGGAATGGCTGATGAGCTCCTTCAGCCCTTGTGGTTGAGCAGATCAGTGCCAACTGATGCTATCTGCAGAAAAGCCAAATTTAACTTATTTTTACTGATTATAGTGAGCTTTGAATCAACTTGTTTGCCAACGTGAAGGCAGATTTTTTAAAACAGTTAACCTAACAGAGATGTAATCACAAGGTAGCTTTACAAGGCAATCAACTACTGAAATGATGGCTGAATAGCAACATTTACTGGGAAGAACTCAGATACACCTGATGTTCATTACACAACAAGTCTCAAAGCTTCCGTGATGCTTCACAGCAGTCATATCACAAGTGGTGCTGGCAGTAAAACAATTACAAACTTTTTCCACCTTTCCCTGGGAGCTCATGCTTTCAGCTACTTTGAACTTTGCTAACCTTTTTCTTGCTGCCTGCTGTCTAGGCTTTTGCACTCCTTCAGTCAGAAATTTGGGGAAGTCTAATGAAGACAGTTAGAGAATTAGAATTGGTGTAAAGAAAATAGAACTCTTTACAGCTTCTAAACCACAAAAATGGGTTTAAATTCTAAAGAAAATATTATTATACCTAAGAAATAGTTATTACTTTCCTTAGGGAAAGAGGAAAATTAATTCATATATGCTTAGGCTATAAAACTCTGGAAATCAACTTTTCAGATTTTCTTAAGAGGTTATCTCTAATCGCTGAGTAACCATGTGCATGTGCTCATGAAAAGAAGACTCGTACAAGCCTCAGCCTCAAATACCTCTTTACCTTTGTTTTCCTCAGAGTATGCTCAATGTCTGCAGCAGTACTTTCTGCATTCCAGATCTGCTCACCCTGCTCAGCTGCTGAGGAATAGAACGATTTCCTGGAGTCCGCAGTTACATACAGGCTGACCTTCACTTTATTTCACTGATACAAGAAACATCAATGTTCATGCAAGGTCACAGCATTTTTCAATAGTGTCCAAAGTGGTAGTCCTTCCCACAAACCTACCGTCTGTAACTGTATAGAGAAATTAGGGAAACACCAGCATTTCTTAACTAACTGCTAGTTGGGAGCTAGCAATCTCCCACCTGTAACGTTCAGCGATCTGTTTCATATTCCTCATATATGTTTATCACCCCACGATATACTTAGTAAAGAAGCCTTACAATCACAAAGTTACGAGGTGAAGAGAGAAATAAGAGAAATACAGCAGGCTGTGTGCATGCATTATGATGCAGTCTTTAATTACACAGCCATGTCCACCCGCAGGACCCCTGCCTCATTCAGCGCACAAGGCAGACTGAGCTCAGAAAATGAGCAGCCATACAGTATTTCTTTTTCTTCTCATGATTTAATATATGGCCCCATGCCTAATTTTCTGCACACCATCCAAACCTTGCACTGAATGCATAATTATTCATTTCCTAATGGGCTTTTCCCTTGTGCGCTTTTTTTTTTCATAGTATTCTAGTTATTAACAGAAATTAATGAATTTATCTTCATAATGTCCCTATGGTATCATTCTCCCCATTTTACAGATAGGGAATTGTCAAAAGTGCCAGCTAATTTGGGGTGGTAATTTGAGATGCCTGAGGTCTGATTTCTGAAAGTACATAGCAGTATGTATGCTCCGAGTAATGCTCCTATTTATCTTGGTGACTGCTGCAAAAGCTTGGCCATTCTTCAAAAAAGACTGCAGGATCACAAGTTGTAAGTCCAAAACGTGACAATAGAGAAGGTATTCCTAGAAAATCTCTGACAAAGACAGGGTGGAATCTGGTTTTCCAGGAATCTTCAGTGTCTTTTATCATAGTCCTTTTTGTTCATCTGCCTCATTCGGTGCCCGTCTCCAAAGCATCAAGTGATCTTCAGCCATGACACAAACCGGATTCACCCCTAAGCACTCTTCATCCTATGTTTTTAATGAAGAAGGAGTCTTAGGATCTCTCATTTCAATCCTCAGGCATAACACATGCCCATATGGTGATGAATTAAAATGTATTTGGACATTTTCTAAATGTTGGGCTAGGTGGTAAGTTTTGTCAGCTTAGAGATTCTTTCAGTGTCGCCTTGTGGCTTGGAGCTAATTAATTTGAAGATAGATGATGTGGCCAAAAGAAAAGAAAACCCCGAGTTGAACGGTGCCCATACAGACCCGTGTCCCCACGCAAGCAAGCTCACCTGAAGCAGAACCGGGGGTGCCGGCGGTGCAGAGCAGTCCTGCGTTCTTTGCAGCCCGGTGGAAGCCAGGCAAGGGAGGGAATTGCTCTGGGACCCCCCGCTAGAGGGAGGTAGAGGAACACATTCGGCCCGCAGCTGTGAAGCCCCGCAGGGGAGCAGACAGGTCGAGGTTCCAGCGCTGCTGATTGTTGGGTAGGTGGGATTGTTGAGGGGTGTGGATGTATTGGAAGAACAGAAGAGTGGGGGTGCTCTTACTTCCCCCTGCTATACACACCTACTGTATGTTATTGATCAGGGAACATATTAGCTCCATCAGCTGCAGCTGCACTCAGCCCTCCCACACCCATGCCCTAAGAGAGGTATGTCCTCATGGATAGAATATATTCTCTGGTCCTGCTCCTCCCTAGCTCTGGGTCTTTCTCCATTATTTTCCCCTCTGGGTGTCTTGTGTAACCACTTTTTGCTCCCTCACATTACCTGCTTTTGATGCTCCTCTGTAGTGATTTGCCATGTCTCAGACAGAGTTTCCACCTTCATCTCTGTTCAGCTCCTGACATCTTGTTTTTCACCACATATAGCTCAATATCGTGCCCCTCACTCCTCCATCACACCTTCCCACTCCTCATTTTTTACCCCACTTTCAAGAACAGCTTTCCTGTGGCATGCTGAAGGGAAGAGGAAGGGAAGGGAACGGAGAAAGAGACAGAGAGGGAGAGAAGGATGCCAGTCTTTGGGCAGCCATATGGCCAAGCAGCATCCCCTTTAGCTGCAAAACTGGCAAGACTTTACAAAGTGTGTATCAGGTTTCAGAGATGTAGGAGGTGTATGATTTTTGACAAGTTAGAACTTGGCCAGATTTGGGCAAATTTACACAGTACAAGGCACAGTCCTTGCGTGAATATGATCTTTGTACCAAATTTTGGTGGAGCCAGAACATTTTCAAGGCACAATTTTCTATTTTCCTCTTTTGTTTGTAATGTCATCTAAAGAATATTTTATGTATTGTCAATCTATTGTCATTCTCAGAAGTAGCTACATCCTTCAGCAGTCCTGTTGCATGGGGGGTTTCAGCTCTATGGCTGAAGTTTGCCAACCTATAAAAAGCTAGTGAGTTTTAAACTGTGTAGTGATGTGAATTCTAGCTAACAGCATATCAGTTGGGTACCTCCTGGGCTATAAACCCACGCTAAACATTACCAGAGCTTCATTAGAAACTAAAGAAGAAATTTCAATCATATTCCGTATTGTTGTTGAAAACCATGAAATAACATCGGTGACAGATGTTTGCTTAAATAAGTACTCAGTGAAGACCTGCCTACTGATGCCATGTTCTTGATTCACATGTTTAAAACTGGGTTTGACAAAATGCTCCATGCTGTCATCATAATAAACTATGTTGGTTCCTCTCTCACAGCAACATGATAAAGTAAGTGAAGCCATATATTGTACATAAGAATATGGCAGGATATGCTTTTTGAAAGGAAGAATGAGATCTGTCACAAAAGTTACACTGAATAGACTTATTGATCTTATTTTTGGCCAGCAACTGCTTTAATAAGTTTGAAAGATATTCCAGATCTGATTTCATGGACATGGTTTTAGAAGTCCAAATATGGGGCAGACTCATAAACGTAGGTTTTCGGCTTTTAAAAATTTCTGAATGGTTCTGAAAGCTTTGAAAGAATAAATTATTCAGATAAAAATATTTTTGAGTAAAAAAGATCAGAAAATTGTTGCTTTAAAAGAATACAAGTAAAAATAATGTGGAATGTCTGTAGCCACATTAAAAATATTCATATTCAGTATGTTTTCATTTACTATTATTTATTTTCATCTTTCAGAGAATTGTATTAAATTATAACAGTATTTTATTTCTTAAGATCAAAAGAATCTGCATTTAATATTCATAGGGGCAATTGTCCGTGTGGTCTCATATTATCTTATTGGAACATCAAAGCTTGTTTTAGATTTCTGCTAGTACCCCTCTGGGCAGATCCCGTGTTCACATGGAAGCTATTGGTTGAGATTCGGGACTGACTTTCATGTGGGGGTAGGAGAAAAAGCCTATCTCATACCTATAAACGGACCACCAGGGGATGCTTTGAAGATGGGATGGAGGCAAAGCATACACTATGTGCGAGTGATTACTCAGGAACTTCTTTTATGTGACTGCTGGGAAGAGGTTTTGTTTCTAATGGACAAACCTGATGACAGACCTGGAGAAACTTGACATTTCCATATGCTTGCTTAGCTGTTTAGTCTATGACTGTAGGCATGTTTAGAAAGGCCTTTAAATGAGTAGCTGTTGCACACAGGAATCTCTTTTTTTAAAATATTCATGCAACAGCTATTAACATTCATCACATGTATTTCTTAAAAGCTTCTGATATCCTCTTAGAACATTTGCTGTATGTATTTAAGATGACTGTGTAGGGTTCCAGTCCCTCCTGTATAAAACCCAAAGCACAATACCCACAGCAACAGCTGCCGCCTTGGACGTTACAGCAGGATTTATCTCTTCCAAACTCGTTCTTATAAAAGTTAGAGCACTAGCCTGAGCTGGCTGTCTTAGCTTCACTCTAGTCAATGGAGAGCAACCGGAACCCCCAGAAGTTATCCAAACTGGCCTGGGTGTCTCAGAGGGGGTGAACTGCTCTATAGAGCTACTGGTTGCTTTCCATAGGGAGGCAGTAGGTGATCTGCTTGACAGGCAGCTACCACTTGGCCAACTCAAAGCTAAATGTGATGCTTTCATACCACTTTGCTTCTGGGGACACTGCTAAAGATGTCACAGCGTCTGTCTAGGACATTGTTTCTCGGCATCAAGGGGTAAAGTACCACCTAAAGGGCCATTTTACTGTGCCTTATGGGTTGTTACTGACATTTATCATCAGACTTTAAGCAGATTATTTCCTCCCTGATGAAGAGCTGAAAAGTCTGATGTGACAGCTGGAGACCAGACAACAGTACACACATGTCTCAGGTGATGCCAGATATTATGTGTAGACAATTCCAGTACCTGCATTCAGAAACATTTAGATACTTGCATCTTGGGGCTGAATCCAAATTGCACCAATCACCTGGCAGTAGGAAGAAGCTTCCCTTGTCTGTCATTTAATTGTGGAGGTGTATGCATCCTCTGAAACACCTAGGGGCCACTGAGAAGGAATAAAAAGGGACCTTAGGTAGCGCTCATCCCAGTTTAGTTTAAATGGTTACAGCATACATGATTATTACTTAATTAATTTGAGTTAATTGTCCTGAGCCTATGTTAACGTCAACAGAGAGAGGGACAACTCTGTGGTACAATTCACCTGACCTACTTTCTATATTTTCTTTGGCATTAAATGAATAGTTTTCTAAAAGTGCTGTTTTTTTCTGTACTGACTATGAAGTGAATGGAGGGTAACCAGTTCTGAGATAATGTTTGCATTATACCTGGCCATATCTGATGGTGTGAACCACACCTGTTCTGACCACCATCACCCACCCAGCAGCACTCTGCAAAGCATTTCTGAAACAAAGCACGGTTTACAGACACATCACTAATCCTGAAAGGGGTGGAGGGAGGCAACCTGCTTTCTCTCTGCAGCTAAAAGTTACAGTACACGCTCAGCAGAAAAGTAGAGTTTGCTGTCTTGTTCGCTCAGTCATTAACCTCTTCAGGGAGGAAACAGTAGGGTGACTCAAGCAACAATTGTTTTGTGCCTATTTATTTGGGAAGCTGCCTCTCTCCCTTGGGTTTGTGTGTGGGATCACCAGTATGAGTAAGAGAATCCCAGAGAGTATTTGTGTCATTTTTCTCAATCAGATTTTTTTTTTTAAACCTGTTCAGATCATGATCAATGAGCTGCTTACCCATTGCATGGGGGTCTGATGGATGTCAATAGGGGTATTTGAACCATATGCCTTGCCACCATGTATGGAAAACAACATTTAAATGTTTCCAGCATTTAGGCAAACAAGAATGTAGGAATTATTGTGCTGAGTCAAACAAAAATGTTTCTGTCCTGTTCCATTGTTATCAGTATATACTTAACAGATAAATGAGAAATCTTCCAAGCAGGGTGAAGGGGTACTCTGTTATCACTCATGCTTTAATGTGAATTTAGAACAGGCAGTGTGAATTTAGTTTTATACACTTTTTCAAATTTATCTAACTATACTATTTCCAGGTACTGTGGTGATATCAGTGAGACATCTGTACCGGAGACTTTGAAAAAGATCAGTACTGTGGTTCCAGAAGCAAAAGAAAGCATATTCTCCTGTGGTACAATATATGGAAAGAATATCAAGCAAGCATAGTTCTTACCTTTTGAGAAAGTTAGAAGTAACACTAGATAAAATGGAGAGCTCCTTTTCTCTTATTTGTACACACATGAAATAATTTTGCCCTTGTTTTTCCTGTATTTATATAGAGAAAGCATTGTGGTGCTTTTTGTACTTGAAACCTTGTTTCACGTTGTGATAGAGCTTGTATACAGTATTAGGCCAGGCAGAAATTGCAAGGTAGTACTCTTGTGTACAAGTCTCACCGGACTGTAAACATAAACATGAAAATTTTCCTCCCTGATGATTCCGTTGCACTTGATGGGATTGCAGCACCAAGGATAACTGCCTGTTGGGATGATGCTCTGAGGGAAAGTACTCTCAGTGATTTTTCAGGTTGGGTTTGGTGGAAGAAATGCAAACGGCTTCAAGCTATTCTCATCGTGCAACCGGAGAGAAAACAACGTTCTTTTCTGAGAATATGTATGTGCGTGTCAGTTAAGCACCTTGTAGTGTTCACTGGAAACCTACAGGAATCAAACTACCTTTTTATCTTCATCAAACTTTGTAACTTGCAGTGTCAGTTCTGACCACCAAGGTTCTTCTGCCTTCAACTGTCTAGGACTATAAAAAGTCCTCCTTGGTATGATGTATATGCTCGTGTTATCAAGTCTGTAAGATCCCTTAAGGCTTCTTGCACTTAAAAAGTCCATGTACTGAAGCAATATGTTTGCATCTTCTATGTAAAATAGCATAAGACATTGTGATAATATTTTTTTCCAAAATACCCAGAGGCAGCTGACTCTATTGTCAGAGCACTACAAGGACAGAAATGCATCTGATACTACTAAGATGCTTTCTACATTGATGTGTGGTCCAATAGCTTATCTGCATCTTAGAGGACATATTTTTATTAGATTTGCTAAATCATTTTGCCCTTCAGGCTGACTTTGTTTGCAAAGTTTCTTCCTTGTCTTCAAAGCCTGTGCTGCAAATGCCTATGTAAATGCTGACAGAATGTGTGAAGGGAGTCAAAGCATTTGTATTCCATCTTCAACTCTTGATTCTTTTAGAGCCCTGAGAGTAAAATCATATCAGTACATCAGAAGGGTTTGTTTTCTACTGTTCAAGACCTGAATTTACTGCAGCATGTGTGCTATCCTTTCCATACACCTACCTCCCTGCTGCATTTTTAGTTCAGCTTTTTTGGTCTCTATAGGTGCTGCCTATAATTCTGTGCACTCTGCAAAGTTTCTAATACAACAACGTACCACTCTCAGTTTTCTCTTAAATACTACCTTACTAAACATGGAAAAGAATAGTTTATTATGCCATTGTTATAGCAATGGGTGTTACCAACTGCCATACTCCACAATATACTCTTTCTTGCATGGGTGTGGGTCAGAAGAGTGGATGAACCATGCTTTTTGCATTTACCAGAAGTGTCACCTGTGCAAATTAAATTGCTTATCTTTAGACATGATCTTGAAAGGCTGGAGAAAGAAAGGTGACAGGAGCTTCATGAAGTTCAGAAAAGAGAACTGCAATGTCATGCAACTGCGAAGGAACAATCAATCCCAGGCACTGGCACAGTTTGGGGCTGACCAGCTGGAAAGCAGCTTAGCAGGGAAGGCAAAGTTAGTAGACAAGAACTTGACTATGAGCCAGAAACACATTCTTGCAGCAAATAAGTCCACGGGCATCCTGGGCTGCATTAGGCAGAGCTTGGTCAGCATGTAGAGGTTCTCCTCTGTTCAGCACTGGTGAGGCAAACCTGGAGTTCTGGGTCAGGCGCTGAGCTCCCCCACAACAGGAGACACACAGCCATACTGGAGGGAGTCTAGTGCAGGGCCACAAATATGAATACAGGATTAGAATATCTTTCGTGCAAGGGAAGGTTGAGAGAGCTGGGTTGGTTCCTCCTGGAGAGGAGAAGACTCAGGGGGAATCATACCCTTGTGTATGAATACCAAAATGGGGGCAGTACAGAAGAGAGAGTCAGGGTCTGCTCAGTGGTGTCCATTGACAGTTACACACAACAACAAAACAGCAGTTTTTGCCATGAGGGTGGTCAAACACAGGAATAGATTTCTCAGAGAGATTGTGGAGTCTCCATCCTTGGAGATACTTAAAGTCCAACTGGATATGGGCCTGGGCAACAAGCTGTGGCTGGCCCTGGTCTGAGTGGGTGGTTGGACTAGACGACCTCCAGAGATGCTTTATAGCCTCAGCCCTTCTGTGATTCTGTGTTGATCTATGATTTCTCTTGTAGCTGAGAAAGGCTGTAAGTCTGAAAAAAACCCCAAAAGATCCTTTGCCTTTTTGCAGAAGGAGAAAGGAAGGGAGAGGAACATATTCTCTGACTTTTGGCTTTTTTTCAGGTTTTATTATTTTCTGGGAATGACCGTCTAAGTGTCTTTCCTAAACAAAACGTGAAGTCTGGAATAAAAGTTAAATTTTAAGAGCTAAAGGAGGATGTCTATATTGCACTGGTTATAAATTTTCTGCTTCTGTGGTGCAGGTAATATACTTGCACTACAAAATCACATAGAGGCTTATATACACAAGACTTTCAGCAGTGTCCTTCTGGTCAGATTGCCTTTCCTTTTCTTAAAAGGGTCATTTGTTTTTCCTATGAATTTCCTTGCTGCTGCATAAGCAGCACTGGAACAAAAGGTTGCACAAGTTCTCTGTCTTTCAACTCCTTTGGTTTCTTAGCTTCAAAGAACCACATCAAAATATCCTGCAGCAGAACAAACACCAAGTGGATATTCTTTCAGCATTCAGCAGATATCGCAATCTGCCAACTGCCCAGCAGAACATGGGGAAATGCTGCCAAATTCCTCCTTGACATTCAACAGAGCCCGTTAATACTGAGGTAGCTTTATGGGTATGCTGCAAATATTTTTTGCTTGGTTTCTTTAAAGACACTTTAACATCAAACCAAATGGTGCTGTGAAAGGCTAATATAGAAATTTTGAGGTAAAATTTTACTGTTGAAAGACATTCAGTTGTCTGACATTTGTGTCTAAAAGCTTTGAAACTATGATGCTCCCACTTGGCCTCCATTCCCTTAAGTTCACTGCTAAGGACAGTCCTCCTGCTGAGTCCCATGGTAGCAGAAGGGGCAACTCAGCCAGGATGTAAACTTTGAAAACAATTTTAACTTATTTCAATCCAAGATATGGAATAACTTCAGAGCTGTGGGTTTAATCAAAATTAAGAAGAAGTACTGACTTTTCTGACTGCCTCTTTTACCTCATTTTTTATCTACACCATTTTAGTTGTGCTACCTGTTTTACTGCAGGGGGTGGTAATGGGCTGAGACTTTTCTGATGTGGGGATCTCTTCCAGTACCTGGGTGTTCAAATCCTTTGTGTAATTGATTGTGATCTAACACCTTCTGCAAAATAGCATGCAAGAGACATGAGACTTCTGCACGCATTGAGATGCAATGAACGATAAATCTGCTCTCAACCATCTGCTAGACCCTTTGTTTACTGCTGCTCTTTGTACTGAAGTTCAAATATTTTGGAATGAATGGGGGAAAATTGCACAAGAAGCCCCCCAACTCTGCTTTAGCTTTTTTATGAACAACATCTGCAGAATATGATAGGAAACAAAAACATCTGTTTCCATTGGATTGCTGTATTATGCTTTTCTAGTGACTCATATGAAAACCTGAAGCTAGGCTGTTTGGGGTGTTCTCTCTATTATGTAAAAAGCCTTGAGCAAACTCAATACGCAGTAGTAAGGTACTTGGGGGTGTAGTGTTTCACCTCAAATAGCAGGGCCACAGTAAGCCTGATTCAGATTCACAACTTCTGGATGAAGGATCTTTTGGATGGAGAAGACATGTGAGGTCTTGTCTTCCAAGTGAGAAAGAAATCCAGAAACATATTCATGTTCTAGTGGTAACACCATTACTCGTGGCAGTATTTACTGTAAAGTATAGGCAGACTTATGTCTGTATACATTAGTTTCATTTGGTCTGTGACAATCTGATGCACTGGAAATGGTGGTGTTTGGCTCTTACTATGCGTGTAGTGGAGTGCAATAGATTAAAGAGTTTTCTTTCCTTTATTCTGTGTTGAATCTGTTCTGCACCTGACACTGATTGCAGAATGATCTCTCCCTGTCCTTAGCTCCACTCCTAAGCCTCTCAATACATATTTTCTCCCCTGTCCAGCTAAAAGGGGAGTGATAGGACGACTTTGGTGGGTGTCTGGCCTTCACCCAGGGTCAAACAACCACAAAGTGAAAAGCACTATTTACTGTTATCATTGACTAAACATAGACCCTGAGCAGCTGCAGCTTCTCTTGTTCCAAGCTTGGGGCTTTTGCCCAGGCTTGCCACATGGCAAGCACAGATTCATGCAGGAACCATCTATTGCTCAGGGTGAGGGTACACCATCTACTAAATCTTGTGCCAGCCGTTGCCAGCCAGAAACTGAGCAGGAGTAAACCCTGTAGGTGGCACTGGTACAGTTTGCAATCAATAAGGGTAGAGAAATCTCCAGGAGAAGATGAGTTACAACTGCATTTCCCCTCTTATTGCATAATACCGCTACTTCGGCCTCTAGATTAGTCGGTGATAGATGTTTGTTTAGATACTCAGTGACTAAAGGTCAATTAGGGTTTTGTTTTCTTTTCCCACAGAAAATGCTGACTTTTTGCTCTTGGTATTTTGCAAGTTTAGACTTGCATGGCTTAAAAAAAAAGAAAAAAAAAAAGAAGAAAAAAAGAGAAAAACTGTATTTAGTCCATTCTTTCAAGCATTCAGTGAGTGTGAACCTCCGTTTTCTTCTTTGCAGTTCACATTGTTTTCAGGAAAATGGAAAAACAAAATTAACTAAGCTTTGCATGGCTGATTTTAGTGACTGTAAAAAATGTACTCCACCCCAAAAAAGCAAGGTTGGTTTTGAAAGCTTTTTCAGATACACTGCAAGATACCTCGAGATCCATTGCAAAAGAAGCAATCATTTTCTGCTGAAAATTATGCATTTGATAATTGTGTAAACATAAATTCCAAGTACAGTGAAAAAACACTAATGTAATAATAAAAAACCTAAACAGCAAAAAGAAGGGAAAGCAGAAGTTGTTTTAATAAGTCCTGTAAATTGTTTTTTCTTTTAAATAAAAAGTGTTTTCCTCTTGTTCTTCCTTTCACTGAAAATCAGGCATCAAAAGCAAAGCAAACTGTGTAGATGTTCATTCTATCAATGTAAATTGGCTCAGCAGTGGTATAACTAGCACAGAAATTGTGTGAAGAACAAATACACAGTCTGTTTGTTCTGCTGTTGAGAAAATACAGTTCAATTAGTCTGGACTACCATATGATACAAAATTTTTCCCTTTCTGTGGGTTATAATGAGAAATGCGATGTAGCATCTGAGGGACTGATGCCTTTGAGGAACATGACAATTTTGAATAAATAAGAAGGGAGATGTGAAAGCTGCCACGTACCCTTCCTCTCACTGCGGGGAGTTGAACAGTCCTCTTCCTGTCTGGACTAGTAATTTTTTCATTTGTGGCTAGGAGCGCATGAATCACTGCAAGCCTGCTCTGAGAGGTGGGTTGCATGGCTGTGTGACTCTCTGGGGAAAAGGAAAGAAGGAGAGGAGAGTGGACAGTGATGTCAATATAATGAAAATGGCAGATAAGGGATTGGAGAAGCCCCACACTGCTCTCCTTCCAACTAGACAAAAGAAGTAGCTCTTATTTCAGCAGCTAGGTAGTATGCAGCACTATATCACAGTTTTAGAAGATGAAGAGGCTTTTTGGGGGCAGATGTCTCTGCTGAATGTCTCAGGACCAAAGTGATACCCTTGCAAGTCTATAACCTGTGTAAGCTGAAGTCAGTTATTTCAGTCAGTATGAAAGGAAACTGTGTTCTTGAACTATCTGGCTTGTTAATATTCCTCAGAAGTGCCAGATCCATCCAAACCTTCTTAGATTTGGTACAGAAAAGCATAGAATCATATATTTT
Organism: Gallinula chloropus; assembly: GCF_964237585.1. Lineage (NCBI taxonomy): Eukaryota > Metazoa > Chordata > Aves > Gruiformes > Rallidae > Gallinula > Gallinula chloropus. The sequence continues at coordinate 140,107,713 of NC_140085.1, read as the reverse complement.
CCTGAAGACATTTTGTTCCACCCTTCAGACACTTTATTTGGGGACAGCTGCTTGTACGCTGTCTCACCCTCTCATTGATCTTTCCCTGAGCAGTGGTTCAGCCCACAGCCACAATGTACCCAAGAGTACTGGCTCCCAGCTCTTCATGCCAGGAGCTGGGGCAGAGGGTACCGTGGACACCAGACATCCTTCCCAGGGAAGCAGTGCCTGGTGTGGCTGATGTAACCAAGGTCTATATCTCATCAGAGATGAGGTACAGCATGTACCAGAAGAACAAATCTTAGTGCTTGGGCTTCCCCTAGTGCTCCCAACACCCACAGGCAATGAGTGGGGCTAATCTGATATGTGCCTTCTTGTACCATGTTTGATCAGTATTCGGGGGAGGACCTTTCCTGTTGCTTAAATCATGTTCTTTATCATTCTATAGAAATTTTTCTAGATGTCCCCAAGAATGTTTAGGGGCTTTTTTGAAAGGAAGAAAAAAAAAAGTGCTTTGGTTTAATTTCAATAATTCCTTATATTTTACTCATAAGAGGTTGTTTTAAAATAAATATTTGAAATATGTGGCATTTTATTTATTTTATTTCAAGTCTGTTATATACAATGTGAATATGATTGTATACATAAACAAAAAAAAAAAACCCTTTATGTCTTTAAAAGATAATACAAGATATTTCTGTTTGTAATAAAAACTCAAGTTACTATAATGTCTCAGTTCAGGAACACTCATTCTCGTCTTTTTTTGTTTCTTCCAGAGTAAAATTTCAGGAAAATATACTAAAACGTTTTAAATTCAGACAGAAAAGTGTCTGCTCAACAGAAAGTACTTTAAGGTAGCTAGCTAGCTTTGTAGACAACTGTATGTATCTGTGAATCAAACATGAAGTACCTAAGTGATACATTCTGGGATTTACTTCCAACTTTGTTGAGTCATTACTGTAACAGCTTCTTAACTATAATAAGCTGGTGAAATGTCTTTGGTTCACATGAAAAATGCCAATTTATCATGTGATAAGAACTGATCTGAGCTAGATTCTGCTCATCAAGCTACATACAGTCTGCATTAATTGAAAATCCATTGCTTACAGTGCGATTGAAACTTTGCATGGTTAATCCTATGTGTTATATGTAGCATGTTAATCTTGCTAGTGATCTAGCAAATCTGAAGTGATGTCAAGCAAAATTTGGGGCATGTGCCTGAACTATTCTTCCAGTTGCATTTCCCAGTATTTGGCCAGAAAACTTCTGGATTATTTTTCCCTTGTAGAGGAACCGGGGTAACCTAGAAACAAATTTTGAGGCATATTGGTGGATAATACTGTTTCCTATTTCTGATGAGCTCTGGAGTTGATTTCACTTAAGCAATGAATAAAGTATCTCTTACTAATCATTGTAATTTTCTGATACGACATTTTCCATGTTACACTATAAACAAGTCAATCAAAGTATGCAATTGGAAAAGCTCCGTCAACAGATGTAGTCATTTAATGACTGACTGATATCCAGGTAAATAACTGTAGCCAATTCAACATATAATCACAGTATGCCTATACGAACTTACCCATGCTTTTAGCACTTAAACTTTTTCAAAACATTGCTTTGAAACAGCACGTAATCTCAGTAATACAGGGAAACTCACAGAATAATCAAGATTATTTTTTCCTGAGGTCTAATCACATAGGCTCTTGCATTTAAAATTATATGTATTTTAAAGGTAATGTGCTTAGAAAGCATTAGAACATAGTTTGAGAACAAGAGGGTGGTATATGCAATGTGAATATGAAGGTCTAATTTGGGTCTACAGCTGCAGATTACGCTAAAAAGCAGCTTGAAATAAATGCAACTCAGTTAAAAGAAATATTGTTCAAAATTAATTTTCTAGAAGCTGCTTAGTCATACAAAGACTATAAGATACTGAGGACCTGATCTCAGAGGAGGCCCATGAACCCCCACTATTCTGCAGGAAGCTGCCTACACAGCACTACTTGCAGCATAAGGATGGACCACTTGGTGGATAATGAACTGAATGGACAGTTGCGCTCAAAGAGTTGTGGTCAGTGGCTCAGTGTCCATCAGTGACAAGGGCTGTTTCTCAGGGGTTGGTACTGGACCAGCACTGTTTAACAACTTAACCAGAGACACAGTGGGACTGAGGGGAACCTCAGCAAGTTTGCCAACACCACCATGCTATGTGGTGTGGTTAACACTCTGGAGGGTAGGGATGCCATCCAGAGAGACTTTGACAAGTTTGAGAGGTGGGTCTTCCAGTACCTAAAGGGGGCCTACAGGAAAGATGGAGAGGGATGGAGTGTAGTGACAAGACCAGGGGTAGTAGCTTCAAACTGAAACAGGATAGGGTTAGATTAGATATAAGGAATAAATTCTTTTCTATGAGGGTGGTGGAACAACCTGTTCCACCAGACAAGCTGTGGCTGCCCCCTCTCTGGAAGTGTTTAAGGCCAGTTTGGATGAGGCTTTGAGCAACCTTTTCTACTGGACAGTGTCCCTGCCCATGGCAGAGGGGTTGGAACTAGGTGGGCTTTGAGGGCCCTTCCTACCCAAACCAGTCTTTGACGCTATGATTCTATTATAAAATTTGACTAAATACTGTACATCCTCACTCTTCTGTTCTTAGATGTTCTCTTTGTAAGACTTCTGATGCGTGTCATGAAGCACAAAGTTTCGCAGTAGGAAAAGCAGCTTACAAAAGCAAGTACTCCTATTCTAAGGAGGGCTTGCAAAGCAGTATCCTACCACTGTGCATATGAGCAGTATATTGTCTGTATTTTCTCTCTTAATGTGGGAAGAATAACAGTGTAGTTTTCACTGTTCTACGTCCTCCATAAGCACAAGGACTGATTCTCTGCTCTGCAAGCATGTATCATGGAAGAATTCTTGTTCTCTCCTGTCCACAGCAGGAAAATGGAGCACAGTCAGAGAACAACTCATATTAGAACAACAAATCCTAACTCTATAAACTATCAGACATTTATTTCAAATACCAAACCTGCCCAAGTAGTTATAAATCCTGGGAAATAATAGATGTGAAACCAAGTAATGCAGTTTGGTGTCTTTCTCAATGTCAATGTACTCCTGACAAACTTTTCTGTTCAGCTGCTCCCCTAAACTCATCGGGATCTTTCATGTAACTTCTTAACACCTTCTGCATTATGCAGATTTTAGAACATCACATACATGTCATCATTCATTAAAACCTGGAAGCCAGCAAAAGAAGCTATAGTGTTAGAGGTTGGCATCAGGCAGGCAATCTGAGCTGCTTTGGGGTCATTGTTTTCATCCGATCTTGAAAATAAGAAGATTTTTTCTTGAGGCCCCTGTTTGTCACTATTCTTCTCATCTTCATGCTGGCTTTCTGCCTCAATGATGCACTCCGGATCTTCATGTTCTAGCTTGGTTTGTACCATTGCATGATCTGTTTTGTTTATCCATTCCTAGGAAAACGAAAATATTAATGTTGTCAGGGACTGAGATGTCAACCAAAATAAACCAGTCTGTACAGACACTAATTTTTCCTCTAGTAATGGCATCTTTCCAGAATGAGCCACAATGGAAAAGATTAAAAGGAAGCAATACAGCCAATCAGGGAGTAAGGCAGAGGATGGAAAAAAGGCCAGCTGGCAGGAAAGCAGACAGGATTCCACAAATGCATACAAACTCCTACTTACTATCGAGTCTTCTTTAAATACATCTTCATGTATAACCAGGGCCCTTAGAAAACCTTAGATATGTAAATTACCTGGTGTTCACTCCTTGATGGACTCATGCATTCTTTGAGCCAAGCCCTGACTTAAACTGAGATTGAGTTTACTCGGCGGCTTATACACCAGAGCATTTCTGTATTACAGCTTCAGTATTACTTTGTGTTTATATTTTTCTTCTCTGAAAATAGCTTTAAACTATATATACAATTTATATACATATACACACACTATATATAGAAAATTATCAGTTTGTCACTGAAACATTGTTAATGCTCTTTGAGCAGTTGAAAAAGAGAAACCCTCATTGGGTTTGAAAATGTAAATATTTTACTTGTCTTCACTCAGAGAAAACTTAGTAGTAATTTATTTAAGGACAGTTCGATTAATACAAAAAATATGTTACATATGTGATGTCATGGACTCAAGAAGCAGTAAGAAAACAAAAGCAAAACCTGTGATCTGTTCATCTGAGAACCATTTCATGTCTAAAAGTTTAGCAACCATACACCTCTATGCCCAAGAGAGGATGCTTCCTACTGTGACTGATGCCTCTGATGGCATGAGTGCCATCGCTGGTTAGTACTAAGTCTCACAGCACTTCACAACGTAAAAGGCAACACCAGGTTGAAGTACAGTCCCTGAGCTATCATGTGCAGGAATGGACGAAAACACCACAACAGCATCTCAGTGGATATTGTGCTTCTGGACACCCTTATACTCCTCTTCAGCAGTTTCTCTGTCTCTTTCTATAGTAAGTGTCTTTTCACAGTGCCAAAGCAGCACTACACCGATTGTACGAGCTCGGTTGTTTGCTCTGTGGATGCTCTTGGTGATGTTGCGTGAGGGGAAGGGCTTTTCCCTCGGGACAGAGAGCACTTGTGATAATCTCTGTGCAGAGAAAGTGTCAGTAGACACTTTCAAAGCATTCTCAGCACTGTAGATAATTCACAGCCTTTCTAGGAAGGGACCATTTACCTGGAAGTTTCCATTATGATCACTGAAGAGATCAGCAAATATGCACTTTGGATCGGGTATAGCAGGCATGAATGACTTCCGAAGCCTATGGGGGGGGAGAAAAATACAAATCAGTGTTTTGTTATAGTATGGGCATTCATACCAAGGTCTACTTCAGCACAGCTCTATAAGCACAAACGTATTTTACATGACAGTACTCTAGGCTTGATTTCTTTTAAATGTGTTCTTAAGTCAAAGAACAGTTATAAGAGCATGATAATGCCATCAGGGTAAGAGTGATTTTTGTGCTGGATTTGCAACTGACCCCAGTTGAGTAAAATCTGGACTCTATACAAACTTCCAGCCAGTCATGAAGTGTGATGATGCTTCATGCAGGTTTCAGAGCTTTATGGACCCCTAGACAGGGAACATGGCGCAGCAATGGTACTGGCTCACTGAGTGAACGCAAATGTAAACTTAAACCATAGAAGTAGAGCAGAAAAAAAATCAATTTATGATCTAAAAAGTGTATCAGGATCCCATATAGTTTTAGTTCATTTTCTGAAATATTGCAGTTTGGGGTTTTTTTTTTTTCACCGAAAAGTCCAAAGTTTTAGGGATTTGCCAGGTTTTTTGGTTGTTGGTTGCTTGTGTTTTTCAATTGCAGATTCTAAGCATGAACAGTCATTCAACTGCAAACCCAAATATTTATGTAGTCTTACTAAGTTGAATGCACTCAAGCTTACTTTTCAGCCTCCTTCTAACAGACACTGAGTCTGATGAAAGTTGCACAACATAGTATCCACTCAGAAGAAGTAACAGAAATAACTGACTTCTCAGGATTTAACTATATTTTTAAAAAGGAGAAGGAAATAAGTGGAAGAGAAAGTATGCTGTCCTGAAACACTGTCTTGTACAAGTATTGTTCTGGTTTTGAAAATTAAAAGCTTTGTATGCATTATTCCTCAAATACTAATTAAGCTACAAACTTCTACATCTTCATTATGTCTTCGTATATCAGCTAAGAATTTTAAATACTGAGACACTTGATCCTGAACTATAGCTCTATTTTCATGACATGGTTATTTAATAGTAATCAATAGAATGATATTTACCTCTGCCATTTACACAGAAGAATCAAGAGGATAAGTATCATTAGAAGTACTACCAGCAAAAAAATTAAAGCAATTATCGTGTTTGACTGAGGTTTTCTGTCATCATCACATGCATCTAGGAATAATCGCAGAAAAAGCAAGTGATTATTTTTTTTTTTTACTTTTTTACTTTAACATAAATATTCCTAATCCTGACAGATGTTTTTAAGAGCAAATAAAAGATGTTCAATTGTTCAATTGAAAAAACGGAGGGGAGAGGCGTGCGGGGGGGAGAGGAGAGGAGAGGAGAGGAGAGGAGAGGAGAGGAGAGGAGAGGAGAGGAGAGGAGAGGAGAGGAGAGGAGAGGAGAGGAGAGGAGAGGAGAGGAGAGGAGAGGAGAGGAGAGGAGAGGAGAGGAGAGGAGAGGAGAGGAGAGGAGAGGAGAGGAGAGGAGAGGAGAGGAGAGGAGAGGAGAGGAGAGGAGAGGAGAGGAGAGGGAAAAGGAAGAGAAGGGAAGGAAAGAAGCGATCCTTCCTTAAACCTTGCAACAAACAAAAATTGTGCTCTTATTTATCTAAATTGACCTGGTACTAAACAAAGGAACAGGCTTAAAGACAATGTGTAAAGGTATTATGAATGAATTGAGTATTTCTTCTAATCTTCATCACATTTCACAGACAGTTATACAGCAGCTATACGCTAAAATCTATATTACATACACCTGCCTACAATCACTAAAGGTGCAAGTGCAATTATACATGTAGCCTAAGTACCTTATTTCCCAAGAAACAAACAAACAAACAATCTCCCCCACCCCATCAAACAAAAAGCCAAGAAACAAGTGTTGATACCTAAAAAGTAATTAGTGTCATGATACTATCTAACACACAGGTGTATAAAACTAATGTATGTGTTCACTTTTTGGCATTCTGTGTTTTTCCTCCGGCTTTTGTAATGCCACCTCAAAAATCTACCTCCTACTACTGACCTTCTTTCCACATAAATACTACAAAAACTAAACTCATTATTATTGCATCAAGAACAGTGTGGCTAGCAGGTCAAGGAAGGTGATTCTGCCCCTCTGCTGTGCTCTCGTGAGACCCCACCTGGATTACTGCATCCACCTCTGGGGTCACCAGTACAGGAAAAACATGGAGCTGTTGGAATCAGTCCAGAGGGTGGACACGAAGATGATCAGTTGCCTGGAGCACCTCTCCTACGAAGACAGGCTGAGAGAGTTGGGCTTGTTCAGCCAGGAGAAGAGAAGGCTCAGGGGAGACCTAACTGCAGCCTACCAATACTTAAAAGGGGTCCCACAGGAAAGCTGGAGAGGGACTGTTCCTCAAGGAGTGTAGTGATAGGACAAGGGATAATGGCTTCAAACTGAAAGAGGGAAGGTTTACATTAGACATTAAGAAGAAATTCTTTACTACGCGGGTGGTGAGGCACTGGAACTGGTTGCCCAAAGAGGTTGTGGAGGCCCCATCCCTGAAAGTGATGTTGGCCAGGTTGGATGGGGCTTTGGGCAACCTGATCTAGTGGAGGGTGTCCCTGCCCATGGAAGATGGTTGGAACTAGATGATCCTTTCAACCCGAAGCATTCTATGATTCTATTCATACAGGAACAATTATCCAGTCTGCTCCACCTGCCTGAATTGTTCAGTTTGCCAGAAAGCCACAAAAAAATTTCTGATCCCTAAGATCCAGTGAAATTTCTTGAGTACAGTTTTGTTCATGGCTTCTTCTGATGTTAGACTTGGAGTCAATAATAACTCATTAAATAACTTCTCATTCAGGGGCACCCATAACAACCCAACCATTAGTCAGTTTACACTTTGCTTTCCATTCTTGAAGTTACCTGCTGACAGCCTCTGATCATATGGTCCAGGTAGGAATGCTATGTGTCCACCTATCAGAGGTACATAGAGAGACATTGTCCTCTGTGTTTTCCTAATGGCATTTGCAAGCCACACCTGAGGACATGCTTTCAGGCTCACAATTTGCATGATGGAGGAGGATTGCCTGGAGATCAGCACTATTGCTACTAGTGAACAGGCCAGACATACCAGTGCTGCAGGATTTTATCCCAGTTTGATCTATACAGATGTTCTTTGGGAGAACCAATAGCCCGTTGCATTTTAAAGAACACAGGTCTGGGTGCACTGGACATCTGAGTGTTTCATAGCTATGATACAGCCTAGTGGGTGGTTTAGCTGATAGGATGCAAATGTGTTGGGATGGTGTACAGTCTTTACTACTGCAAATCTGGTTTTGGTTTCCATAACCAGTAGAAATACTGTTTCCATCAAAGATGGTCAGTCACATTCAGAAAAGTGGTGGGAAAGCAGTGCTAATGCTGACTTTTCACTTCTATTTCACGTATTTCCCCTGCCCTTCCTGTTTTACTCAATCCAGCACATACAAGCATCAGAATGTTATGATCTCTAGTCCTATAGTTCAACTGGATGTACTTGCAAAACAAACTGCCTTCAAAAATGGGGCATCAAAGTTTTTTGTAGGGTCTACATATGTGGACACACAGACCCTCCCATGTATCACATAGTTGTCATTGGTGGACCCTGGACACTATTGCAACACAAATAGTGACACTCAACCTTGCTGATTATGACATAAGTTTGTATCATTATGGGCCATCAGGAACAATGTGTACGGGAGTTAAAGATGGATGATTAGACATACACATGAACTTTCTTTGATGACAAAAGGTGGGGCACAACAATGGAACATTAATTTGCTTCATGTCCCCAGCCTCTTTTGCTGTCACCCCTTCCCCGTTTGTACTTAGACAATATGTGAATGCAGCACAGATGTTACCTAATAATGTGCCATTCATCCAAAATGTTTCTGCTTCCCAGTCACTGCTGTAATTAACTACGTTGCATTGGGGTGTTAGCCTCTTCAGTCTGACCCGGAAAGAGTAGCATTTCCTTGGATCAAAGCCTTGCTGTGTGATGCTGCAACACTTAGAAATTCTGGACTGAGAAGGAAGGTGTATCATCATTAATTCTTTTTTTCAAGACAGTGATTCAGAATGTTACACTCAGTCATGGTGACAACTAGGACAAGAGATAGACCAATGCAAAACCTCAAGAACTGCATTTTAACTTCTCTGAAATTTGAGGAATTCTCTTGCTTGACTGACTTCACTATTTGTAGCTATTTCTCATTATCTGATATTTAATTGAAAGCCATAACAACCATTACATACTGCACTATGTTGCAACTGCATGTTTAAAATATGCAAAGACACTTTGATCCACAAAATATTTACGAGTCATACATGAGACTGGAAAGGTTTAAGTTGATTAAATAATATTTAGAAATACTTAACAGATAATTTTAGAATAAACAAAAACCCTGTGTCATCTCTTTTCTTTCACTCTATTTGGTTGGGTTTTTTTCTCCCTTTTTCTCTCTTCTTGTAACTCTACTTACTTTTACTCTTCTTTCTGCTTTTGTCTTCCAAAACTCCACTATTCTGAATGTAAGACCTTTCCCTTACATTGTCCTCAGCTCTTTGGGTAGCAACTAGATATAACTCAAAAAGTAAATTATTTCTGGCATGACAGGGATCCAGGATCCCGAAATCTGTTTTCTGCTACCAGCTATATTTGAAAATATATGATGGGAGAACAATTTGAAACAACTCTATTTTACTTTCTGTGGAGATGCTACTTGCAGCTCCTTCCAATGCTGATAAAAAATGTCATCTCCAACTCACTTGCCAGTCTTTGTCAAACTTGCTTTTGTATTGAAGCTCCAGTGTCAAGCAGTGCACACCTCTCCGTGGTTTATTACAGCTTACATTAACAGTATCCTCTTTCCAGAAGAAGGTCACATTTTTGGGTCGATTTGGCTTTACTAGGAAGAAAAGAAAGAAGTTATGCTATACACTTAAAAAAATACTTTGCAGTTAAAAACATTGTTATTCCTTGCTCATCTCAATGTTTCACTATGTATGAATGAAATGAAGAAGGTAACTTTTCTTCTTGGAGGACACACTTTCGTAGCTTAAATCCCTATTAAACATCAGAATGGATCTTGATACCATGACACTGCTCACCATTTGAGGTGCTACATTCAAAGGTAGACACTGTCCCATCTAATGAACCTATTGCAAGTACTTAAGGAAGGAGCCCAGTCTCCTCATACTCCCTGCAATCAAGAGAAAGAAAGAGGCTTCTTCTTTGGAAAACGACTAACAAATTCTGTACCAAAGCCTAGAGGACACACTTGTGCAGATGTTGGAGGCTATGTAGGATATGGTGGAGCATCTGCAAAAAGTACTGGGTGCCTACCTCAGCGCAACTGAATCTACCCCTCTCTGCTTTCAGATGGGCTGAAGAGTATGCAATGGTTTAATCTATGTAGATGGCTAGTCTTCAGGAGTGGGAAAAAAAGGGGTAAGAAGACTGTAACCTGCTTTCTTAATCCTTCAGGTTGCCTTTATGTATTATGAAAATTCTGCCTTCCCAATTTAAAGACCTAAGTCTGATCCTTGATATTTTTGCTTTGTTACATAACCCTTCTGAAATTCATGTGAGGATTAAGTGGGTGTTTAATAGCCAACATGTGAGGATCAGTCTACAGCTTTACATAATTTACCAGATATTGCTAAAATTACGGGATATAAAACTATTTCCAAAATTAGATGCCTTGACAGGTTTTTATACTCCATTTTTCTAAAAGATTATTAATAAATGCTAATAGTGTATTTGGAATATATATATACACATATATGCAGATAGGTCTGTGTTGTATATTCTCTATGCAATTTTTATTAGAAAAAAATCCTTCCACTTTAAATACTGCAACTATATGCAACTCCAGAAGATTGTGATAAATTAATCTCACACTAGATGTAAAACACATATTTGGGGGCAAGAGGGTTTTAATAAAAAACAGGAACATTGTAACTCTATTAGTAGAAGGATGCTGTCAGACTGTACCAGAGCCACTCAACTAATTTCTGTTGATATCTGATGATGGTTTTATGGCAGTCTCTTTGATAAATAGTTTGCTGTCTTGCATCCCATGGAAGATGGCAAAAGAAGGGATGTTTGAAAATACGAGAAAGATCACACTGCCAACACTAAGGCAAGAAACTATCAACTTTTACTAATTTTTCTCATATGAATACTGAGCAGGCCTCAGTAGAGTAAGCACATTTCTATCTTTTACTGTTTTCATTCTAGTCTTGAAACCATGTTTTGGGCCAAATCTGACTGTCCCATGTAATCCCACTTAGGTGCAGCTACACACAGGCTTCTGTGATGACAGCAAGGAATGAAAATAAACATGAAATAACTATAGTTTGGCATTGGCACACACACTAATAACATTTTATACTCCTATATAACTGATTTCTTCTCAAACTGAGGACAACAAGAGAACACTGTGACTGTCAAAGTAGTGGTGATTTTACACACTTACTATAAAAATCAGATTTGAATATTTTGGAAAAAAATTCTTCACTTCCATTGCTGTTCCTGATAGAGATGGCAAGGGTGGGTCCTTCTGTCTTAAAAAGACATCCAGCATTATAATCTTGATCCAATAAATAGGTAGGACATTGCTTCCAAACTTTGTGCTTGCCTTCGTCAAATCTATAAATGAAAGAATATTGGTCAATGGAACATTCTTACCAGTTTAAACAAGTTAATTCCATACTGGTTTTGGTTTTTTTTTTTTGTGGGGAGGGGGTGGCTTTTGTGAGGTTTTTTTGTTTTTTTTTTTTTCCTCTGAAAGAGAAGTGCATATAGAATTTCTTGAATGACCAAATTTCACACTGGTGTGAGGGAATTCATTACCCAAACCTTATAGACTGGGTTTTGGATACCATCTGAAATTATCACCTTTCCTTCTTGTTGTTTTCTAATAAAAGTGACTTGCTGAAGCAGATGCTTTCATAAATCTCTTTCCAAGACTGTATTGCTATAGGTTCTTTCACATATACCACCCAGAAATAAAAGGGAAGATCAATCAATATGACTTTCAAATGTTAAAGCATTTTCAGGTACTGTTAAAGGAGACTGAAATGGACTTAAGATACTTCATCCACATCAAATCCTTTAAGAAGGGAAGAATAGGCATGGCCAATACTCACGTATAAGAAAATGACACATTCTCCGTGGGAAATAGTTTTCTTGCTGCCCATGTGATCTGCATCTTCTCATTATTGAAATTGATTATTGTGGTGTTGATCGCTTCTTTCCAACCTGCCCAGGACATTGACAGAGAATATGATTTCAACAGTGAGTATAAAAGCATCTCTTGACATTGCTAGGCAATCAATCCATATTTCAAAGATATGCGAGCAATAGACTCAGATGATCATAAAATAAGGAGATCAGCACAAGTAGCTATACTGCGAGTTTAATCTATGTGGTTCTGGTAAATTCCACTTTACAGGCAACCAAGATCACTTCATGTCCTCTGATTTCACATGCATATTATTTCCTCTTCTGACCTTCTCTATATTATGCCTCTTGTCAGGGATGAAGGTATCTTATTCCCATGTCCATCAGAATTCCACAATCACATACTGAAGATCATTCTGACATTGCAGAATGGAGAAATTAAGAAGGAAGAAGGATTAGAAATCCATTCTATACCAAGGAGAAGGATGAATTTATTCATCGAAGAGAAATAACGCCTGAGTCATTGATACCATTCTGTGATGGCATGGCTGCTGGGTAGATGAGGGAAGAGCAGTGAATGTTGTCTGCCTTAATTTCAGCAAGGCTTCTGACACTGTCTCCTGTAGCATCCTCATAGGCAAGCTTATGAAGTGTGGGTTAGGTGAATGGACAGTGAGGTGTGTTAAGAGCTGGCTGAATGGCAGGGCACAGAGGGCTGTGATGAGTGTCGCAGAGCCCAGTTGGAAACCTGTAGCATGTGGTGTGCCCCAGAGGTCAGCACTGGGTCCAGTCTTATTCAGTGTATTCATCAATGATCTGGATGAGGGGACAGAGTGTCCCCTCAGCAATTTTGCAGATGATACAAAACTGGGAGCAGTAGCTGCTGTACCAGAGGGTTCCTCTGCCATTCAGGGAGACCTGGACAGGCTGGAGACTTGGGTGGAAAGGAACCAAATTAAATTCAACAAGTGAATTCAGCAAGTGTAGGGTCCTTCCTGCACCTAGGGAGGAATAATCCCAGGCACCAGTACAGGTCAAGGGTTGACCTGCTGGGAAACAGGTCTGAAGAGAAGGACCTGAGAGTCCTGATGGATAACAAGGATAACAAGACAGCAGTGTGCCCTTGCGACCAAGAAGGCCAATGGTGTCCCAAGGTGCATTAAGAAGAGTGTGGCCAACAGGTCAAGGGAAGTTATTCTCCCCCTCTACTCTGCCCTGGTGAAGCCACAACTGTGTCCAGTTCTGGGCTCCCCAGTTCAAGAAAGACAAGGAACTACTGGAGACAGTCCCTAAAGACATTTAGGGATGGAAGCATGTCTCTTATGAGTAAAGGCTGAGAGAGCTGGCTCTTTCTAGCCTAGAGAAGAGAAACCTGAGCAGGAATCTCATCAGTAATAAATCAGTAATAAATCGTAAATATCTAAAGTGTCAGTGTCAAGAGGATAGAGCCAGAATCTTTTCAGTAATGTCCAGTAAGAGAAAAGGAACACTGAGCACAAACTGGAACATAGAAAGTTTCATCTCAATATGAGGAAAAACTTCTTCGTTTTGAGGGTGACAGAGAAGTGGAAGAAGCTGCCCAGAGACATGGATTCTCCTTCTTTGGAGATATTCATAACCTGGACACAATCTTGTGAACCCTGTTCTAGGTGATTCTGCTTGAGCTGGGGAGGTTGGAAGAGGTCTCTTCCAATACTTATCCTTCTGTGAGTCTGTGATTCTCTCAATTATTTATTTTGAATTCTGTAAGATTTGAAACTGTATTTACTTGAATGGACAAACAGGAAGAAAATGTATCTTGAATACCAGCAAGAAACTACTTGAGGAGGGTAAAATTTTCAGACCGATGTTTCCAGACATGAAGTGTCTACCACTGAAAACTTTGCTGGATTATTACTGAGGATTTTAGCTTTGACTGCTATCTACATTTTATGCCACTCTGGATAATTGAAGGACTTTGAAGTTTTAAAAACATTTCATATAAGTTTTTTATCACATAAAGTGATCCTGAATGTTCATGGGAATCAGACCAAGATATCCTCATGGTTGCTATCCTTTGCTCAGTAATCAACACTAAGAATGTGAGAAAGGCATGTGGAATCTGGTACCTGTTTTGCCTGTTTTAATGACTATGTCTTCTGCATCTAGGCATTTCATGACTTCTGTAATAAGAGTTAGTTAAAACATTTCTATATATGTGTGATTGTCCTTTTGTATAAGTGTTTTATCAAAATCATTCAAGAGACAATTATGACAAAAATCCAAGACACCTTGGTTATATGTAGCTGCAGGTCTCTGCTATGTGATTGATAGGGCTCTGGTAAAAAAGACCCTGCTCTTCCTGAAGAGAAGGACTTGAAACTAACTCCTCCATCTCCTAACTAATGCCAGCAGGCTTGTTCTGTATTGTTTTCTTGAACAGGAATATCTCATGTGTTTTTCTGAAGAATGGAGAAGTCAGTACTATTACACACTGCAGCAAAACCAGAAGTTCATAACCTCAAAAGCTATCATTTAATTAAACTTACTCAGCCAATTCTGCCTTTGTTACAAAAGACTACTTAGCCCTTGTTTCCTAAATCCTCAAGCCCTTTGGAAGTCACCTCATTAGGTCTGAGGGATGATTATGTCTGTATCTAATGTCACTAAGAAATACTATGGCAAAGTGCCTAAAAGTGGATTCTTGGTCTTCAAGTGAACTAACACATTTTAATTTTTATGGACTAAGGTCTAGCACAGTTGTGCTGTGCAGTATCTAGTGTTATGCTTAGTGCAACGCAAATCCATATGACTCCTTGGACCTAGATTTTCTATAACAATAGCTCAATGTATATTTAATGCACATTTGAGAGCATATTTACATGTTTTCCATGTTTAAATAAAATGAACACTATAGAAAAAGAATATAAATGTGAGAGAATACTGTGCTGTCCTGAGATAATTTTTATGAGTATAGACCAAATCCTATCAATTCTTTTTGGAAGCAGAAACTATGTCATGTAGTAGCAAAAAAATATGTAGTACTGTAGGACACATACCAGTGCCTACATTAGCCTGAGCTTCAGAGAGAATTATCCAAGCCTACATCTTTGGTGAACTGGTCCACACAAGACTTTAACCTGACAAACACTTCTGGGTGCCTAACTCTTCTCAGGACAGAGAAGCTTGGAAAATACCAAGATAGTGAGTGAAGAAACTACCTTAACAGGGGAAGAAAAAGAAATTTCCTTGAGCAATTAATTATGCAGACACAATGATGAGCAAGAAAATTCCACCTCCAAGCCACTTTTCAAAGTTTATTAACGCAAAAAATTAATATTGAAGGTGAACATTATGAAACAGCTGAACGTCATGGAACAGATGAAAAAAGAGAAATAGGAGAGGCAGTATGTGAGCCTGAAAAGATAACAGAATGGAACATGTATGTACTGGAACAGCTGCAACCTCACTGAAACATAACAAAGAAAAACCACTTTTGATTTCCTTACACTGATGAAACCTGATAAGTAACCACATGTTGAACTTCCACATGTTGCAGCACACTGTACTGGAGCAAGACCCAGAACTGAGCGTAAAGGTTTTAGTTCCCCTTAATAGTACTCATCTATGAGAAGAGTTTCATTTCATTAATAGAGGTGTAGGCAAAAGCGCAGCGCCTGCGACACGGGGCTGAAGAATTGAATGCACAGGACAGAGACTTAATAGAAAATCTCTTTTCAAGAAAAGGAACAACAGAGTGAGAGAGATTTCTATAGTCATTTTGAGGCAATGCATAATCCTTATAGAATAATTCTTATAATGCATCAAATAGAATGTTGTTTTCGGGTGGGTCTTTTTTTTTAGAAGGCTGCCAACCATTGCTAGGCATCACAACACTTCGCATCAAATAAGCACCACAACTGTAATTTTCAACTTTTGTTCCACAAAGTCATGCTGTCAATACAGCGTGGCTATAGGTGGTGTCCATGTCAGGACTGGGAAGAGTCGTGTCCCTTCACAGGAGAGTCAGTGAGTCACAGAAGCAATTAACACTGGAGAATTAGGTGGTGCCACGATGCCCAACATGGTACTTACCCTACGCACAGCAGAACAGAAAGATGATTTATAGGTCGACAAGATGAGGATATAACATTAAAGTATTTCTCCTTATAAAATGAATGACAGGCAACTTGTGGTAAATTAACAAGAGTGAAGATTAGTCTGTGTTTGGCTTTACATTTTATTTCTCTAAGAATACGTTTATCTTTGGTAAGCTATAAGTAATTGCATTACAGACAAACACAAGAAATAGAGATGTTCTTCTAATTAGGTAGTGAACTAATCAGTCTTTAATGTATTTATTGATGTTCCTGGTTAATAATATTTTTATCTTAACACTTTCTCAGGTCCAAGATATTGCTGAAAATTTTCCCATCATGTTCATTCTTCCAGAATGCTAAGTGCTAAAGTCTTACCTGGAATCTGTTTTATCCATCTTTGTTCAATGTGAAGCATAGGATTTTTTTGTTACAGCTTACTCTGTTATAACCTATGTCTTAGTAAGTAGCCCTGCTCAAAGAGTTCTGTCTTGATTTTTAGTCAGAAAATTGCATAGACATCTGTTATTAGCAATTATTTATTTATTTAAGAACAAAATTAATCTCTGCTGAACATCAGTTTTTGTTTCATTGATTCTTTTCACCAAAAAATACTGAATTTTGCAGCACATGAGATAAAGTATGCACAGGAATATTGCCAATATATCAATTTCATAAATAATTATCTGTGGATTTGAACTTACCAGGAGACTGAGAAGCCACCAGGCTGCCTAGTGTGAAGATCACTGAACATGTTTGAAAGATGAGTGTCATGGTTGGAATGACACAACAGACTGTGAAGAAATGAGTAACTGTAATCTCTGGACTTTACTATTTGATCACTTTATACCAGAGGCTGGGGGGAACCGGAGGAAATGACTACAGGAAATAAAGAATTGACATATCTCTAGCTATAAACAAATCAGAAGTGGAGGACTTTGGAATGCACACCTTCGTCGTACTATGCTAAAAGACACGATTAATTCCTCAGGATATGAGTATCTCTCTTGTCAGCACTTTGGCTTATCTTTTCACAGCTGTAGCAATCAGACCTGAACCAAATGAGGGCCAGGTAGCAGTGCATAGCTGTCACCACTTCATATCATGCATGAAGACACTACCCTTGAAGTACCCAGTGACCTGAAGGCAGGAGAGGTACAAGCAGCCTGCCTTCCCGCCTACAAATCAGGAGCTGCTCCTGCTAGCAGGTGTGTGCAGTGCTACTCCACATACCTGGGGCACCTCAGCTGGCTTGAGCCACTTCTTTTCTCAGACTTGAAGCAGAAGTTTTGAGCCTTTTTGTGACACAAAGATGAGCTGCTAGGGCTATTACACAAGAGGTAGCAGTAGGATGATTTTCTTCTACTGTCACTTGGAAACATACATGCTGATATAGCTTCCAATTATACTGTTATACCTAATATTTTATATATTGACACTTATACCTTATGCATCCATAAACCTAAAATTAGAAAGCAAGAAATATAACAGTGTTTTGCCTGAGATTAAAGATATTTTACAAATAGCAGAACTTAAAATGTTATAATAATGACAATAAGTCTGAAGAGGCCTGTTTTCTTTAGGTTTGCAAGTAAACTGGGCTTAGACTACATCCACACAGTAGCGCAACAATCTGGAGCAGGGAAGCAGTGGGGTGAAGTGGTTGGTGCTGGGAGCCACACAGTGTGCATGGGGACAACGAGGAGTGTCCCTAGAGTAGCACTGGTCCAGCCCCTCAGACTGCCTGTTAGCAGTCAGAGTCTGCTAGAAGTCCTCCTGGACTGCAGCTTCTGGGCTAGACTCACCTAAGAGGACCCCAGTTCTTTGCTGTGTGAACTAAAGTGTGGGGATGATTGGGAGACTCACTTCACAATGACAGTCCTAATCTGAACCGACAAGTCAGTGTGGCCCTAACCAGCTGCCCATGTTCAAGACAGCCCCAAGTGCTCCCTTCTCTGGGCTTTCATGACCTGGTAAAGGATTTCAGTTTACTCTTCAGGTACATGTAAAACAGGCAAACACATCAACACAGTTCAAATTCAGCCTCACCCTTCATTAAGCATCACATAAACTGCTCCATGAAATTAGGAGGTAAAAATACAAAATGGTAGAGCTCAATTCCTATCTCTACTTCCTAGCTGGTCTTGAGCTTTTTCTGTGCTTGCATCAGAAAAAGTACAGGAACCTTCTTTTCGTTCAGGGGCCAGCCTGGGCAGATGGAGAACTCAGTCGTGTTATATGCAAAGTGGGCACACAAAGTATACTGCCCTCTGGAGAACTTGTCCCACAGACAACTTTTTGACTCCATTTTCTCAAGTAAGGAAAGTGGAAGTTTGTTTGCAACACGTGATACCAGGTAGGGAGCTGGATTGTGGCTGGGAATACATCCAGTTCTGCTATGATTTCTGTTCAGGCTTAGTTTCATTCCTTGCAGAGCCTTACCAAACATGTTCACTGTCCTTTTTAACCCAACAATACTGTTTGTCAGATGAGACAGTTGTGAGCTTTGCCACATCATCAAAGTCTCCAGTCAGGTGATGTGATACCAGTTTTGATCTAGCTATTCACTTATCTTGGGTTGGCTACTTTCGCTGGCTTATCCATTGCATGTCCCAGGAAGTCCTATTTAAATTTCAGTGACTCTTGGAAACCCCAGCATGACTGTCTGACGCACATACTTGTTAACTGTCTAGCCCCTGCTTTGATCAAGTTACTCCAGGGAGACATTAATTACTGGAACTAAAAAAACCCAAGAAATATAGAACTGAAATACTAAACTAGGTCATATGTGATAGCTAATGGAAAGCTGAAATCACTCACAGTTTCCACAGTCAGCATTGCAGAAGCCAATGAGATAGGCAAATGAAGGCAGAGATCCAAAATTTTCTGGTTCCCAGGACATGGCAACTCCCATATGTCCTCATTTAAGATAAAAACTAATTTTCCTCTCAGAACAGCCGTCTTGTCTTTCCTTCCAGAACATGTGTCTTGAGTATGAATTTGAGCTGAATTTGTCCCTGTCTGCTTTTTAAACAGGGAAAACCCACTGGATCACAGACCGCTTAAGACAGTTCATTCTTTGCGGCAATGGGATGTGAGGAGACATAAAAAAAAAAGGTATCTAAAATGCCTTCTGTCTTATAATTATCTTTAAGACACTACATATAAAACAAGATCTAATTCTCAGGTGACATTTTCACTGACCATTTCCTCCTACTAGATATTTTGGTACATCAAATAATTGTCCCTCTGCCAGTCTTTACCTCCTTTCAAGATATTGAGGGCCGCTTGAAGTCAAACAAAATTGCTCCTTTTACTGCTCTTGAAACCAAAAGTAGGGCTGAGGTCCTGGGAGTAAAAAAGCAACAATGACTGGGTCAAACAAACACTTGCAAAAACCTGATGCACGGTGGAGCTATTTTTGCTGCTGCTGAGAGAAACCTCAGATTTCGCACTTGAGCGATTAGGCACGTCCCACTTCCCTCCCGTGCAGGCAGATGCTTCCCCAGCCACCTGCCTCACGTTCTGCTGTCTGCAAACCAGCTCTGATTACCTGGTTTGGTTTTTTTTTTCAAATCTGGATGATTCCAGTCTATGAACCGTAAAGCTGCCTGTGTTCCACAGGTTTCGTTCTCCCCTAGCTTTTTTTTGACCTGCCTGCACAGGGGTAGTTAATTAACTTGCCCACATCCTCTGGATCACTGCTCCTGTTGTAGTTTTGCGTGGCTGGGTTCTGGTGAGGAGGGGGGCTGCTGGGGTGGCTTCTGCAAGCAGCAGCCAGAAGTTCTCTGCAGGCCCCACAGAGCAAACACCAGCCGGCTCAAAGCCAGAGTCGTTGCTGACCAAGGCCAAGCCCATCAGCGACGGTCACAGCACCTCTGGGAATCACATTTACAAGGGAAAAAAAAAATGCAAGCAGCTGCTTTTTGCCACCAGAGAAGGGAGTGAGAAGATGTAAGAAACTGGCATCAAGGCCAAGGAAGAAGATGGGGTAGGGGGAGGAGGTGCCCCAGATGCCAGAGAGAGATATTCCCCTGCAACCTGTGGAGAAACCCATGGTGGAGCAGGTGTGCCCCTGCAGCCCATGGATGATGATGTAGATATCTCATCTAGAGCCCATGGAGGACCCCACGCCGGAGTGGGTGGAGACACCTGAAGGACACTGTGACACTGTGAGAAGCCTGCATTGGAGCAAGCTCCTGGCAGTGAAACCTGCAGCCTGTGGAGGGACCGACCCACACCGGAGCAGGTTTGCTGGGGTACTTGTGACTCTAGGGGGGCCAGGCTGGAGCAGTCTGGACTTGAAGGTCAGCACCCCATGGAAGGGAGCCATGCTGAGAGAGTTGGTGAAGAGCTGATGCCCCAACAGAAAGGACACACATTGGAGAAGTTTGTGGAGGACTGTCTCCCAATTGTGGGACTCCACAGCACAGCAGGGGAGGGGTATGAGGAATGCCCTCCCAGCTAAGAAGGAAAACAACTTGGGAGGAACTGACTGAAACCCCCATTTCCCCAGTCCCCGCCCCTCCTCGTGTCACAGTGAGGGGAAGAAGGGAGCGCAATCATGAATAAAGTTGTCTGCTAAGAAGGGAAGGATGGGGGAAGGTGCTTTAAGATCTGGTTGCACTTCTCATTATCCAATTCTGGTGTCACTGGGTGTGCAGTGCAGTGTAATAAATTAGAGAGTTTTCTTTCCTTTATTCTGTGTTGAGTCTGTTCTGCCTGCGACACTAATTGTGGAATGATCTCTCCCTCTCCTTATCTTGGCTCCTAAGCCTTTCAACATATATTTTCTCCCCTGTCCAGCTGAAAAGTGCAGTGATAGAGCAACTTTGGTGGGTGTCAGGTCACTGCGTGCCCCCTTTTTGGGGCTCATATACACTGTAACGTTGTCATGTTTGACCTGACAAAACAAAATCCATCCTAATATGATAATGCAGGAAAAGGGAAAGCAGAGACTGAGGGATACCTGAAAACTAGTGGCCAAGGCTTGTGATTTTGACTGCCAGTAGCAAGTATTCTTAATAAGATACCCAGAGGATGAGGATGATTCAAATAAAGCAACTAAATCAAAAGAAGCCCTTTTGACTTCATTTTGCATTTTGGATGAAACCACATAAGCAACACTTGGTCCTCTGCCAACTCCTCCACCCATGACAGCAGCTCTCAGAGGTGGCTTCACTTGCCAGCTGCAACCTCCAGCACCCTTACTGACTTTCATCGGTTTCCTTCCTCTCTTTTTAATCTCCTTCCTATTATTTTATCAGCAGTGTAAAGCAGGTCTTTGATCACCATGTAGTTAAGCAAAGCAAATTGTCTCAGGCTATTTTTTCTTTCACTTAGAACCTAAACAATCACTAGCTTTCCATTTAATATTATTTATTTACTCATGACCTTGGTAACAGACTCCACAAAAAGCCCTGCAATATAGCCAAGATTATATCCCTTTTTTGCAATGATGATTCCTTGCAATTTTTAGCATTAACAGGAAGTGATTTCAGTGTGGGTGGTATAAAGGGAGCAGTGACCCATTTATAGAAAATACTGAGTTCCATCATTTCATGAGTAATCATGTTAGTCAACCTGTTGCTCTGAAAAGAGAATCTGGTTCTCTTTCATAATATGCTGTGAAGTGAACATGTAAAAAACTCTGCCATACTTCTGGGGCACATCTTCCACACAGGGGATTAATCTTCAGGGTGCCTGGTATTCTTAAAATTCATGCCTCTATGCAATCACTTCAAAAATTGTCACTCATTGGTCTTCGCTCACATCATCTGTCCTAGCAGGAGGTCTGTACAGATGAGCAAGGAGTTTCTGAAAAGGTAGTGTGCAGAAGCAGAGGCAGATGTCCTAGCAATATAAAGCTGCTTTTCAATCTTGCAGGGATAGGGTTAGAGAAGTTGAGCCAACCTGGAGTTGAGTCCATTAAGGGATGTGAATGGCAACAAGAAAGGATCTACAAGTGAAAGGAAAACTACAGAAACCACGGGCCTGCTGCTGAATGAGACAGAGGATTTAGTGTCAAATGGCACCGAAAATGCTGTGTTACTCAATGCCCTCTTTTCTTCAGCCTTTACTAGCAAGATCAGCCCTCAGAAATCCCAGGACCCTGAGACCAGAAGGAAAATCTGGAGCAAAGAACACTCATCCTTAGCTCAGAAGGACCAGCTTAGTGAGCACTTTAACCAATTGGACTTTCATAGATCCATGGGCCCTCATAGGATGCATCCATGAGTTCTGATGGTGCTGACAGATGGGAAAGATTCCTGATAAATAGAAAAAAGCAATCACTCCAAAAAGGGGAAGAAGGGAATTACAGGCCTCACTTCAATTCCTGGGAAGGTGCTGAAGCAACTAAACCTGGAAACCTTTTCCAAATACATGAGATCATTCTCAGCCAACCTGATTGCATTCTACAACAAGGTGTCTTTCTGGAAGGCCTTTGACGTTGTCTCCCACAACATCCTCAGAGACAGGTTGACAAAGTATAGGTTGGACAAGATTTGGAGTGTATTGAAAACTGACTGAACTATTAGGCCCAAAGTGATGTGATCCATTGAACTAAGTCTAGATGGAGGCCAGCAACTAGTGGTGTACCCCAGAGGTTGATACTGTAGCCAATACAGATTAACATCTTCATTAATGGGCTGGATGCCAGGTCAAAGTGCAATCTTGACAAATTCACAGATGGTAATAAACTGTGAGGAGTGATTGACCCATTGGAGGGTTCAGTTGGCCCTCAACAGTCTGGAGACTTGGGAAGAGTGGAACCTCGTGAAACTCCTCAAGAGGAAATTCTAAGTCCTGTGTATTTGGAAGTGTAACATTGGGTCTAGTACATGTTGAGGGTTGATTGGCTGGAAAGAAATGCTTCAGAAAAGGACCTTGGTGTCCCCAGTACAAGAAAGATGTAGACCAAATCCAGTGCAAGGCCACAAAGGTAATTAAGAGACTGGATCAGCTTTTATAAAAGGAGAGGCTGACAGCCTGGAGAGGGCTCAGGGAGATCTTATCCATGTATGTAGCTCACTTATGGGACTAACAATGACGGAGCCAGACTCTTTTCAGTGACACCCACTGACAGGACAAGAAACAATGAACAGAAATTAAAAAAGATGAAATTCAATCTGAGCACAAGAAAGAACTTTTTACTGTGAGGACAGAGTAGCACTGGCACAGGTTGCCCACAGACTTTGTGGAGTCTCCGTCTATAGACATATTAAATACTCAGTTATACATAGTCCTGTCCAACTGGCTCTGTTTTACCCTGATTGAGCAGGGATATTAGACTAAATGGTTTTGAGAGGTGCCTTCCAACATCAACCCTTCTGTGATGCTGACATAGGAAATGTCACACCACTTTACATTTACACATCTGAAGTACTGGAGTTCTGGTACCTCCCTATCCCCCATTTCCCACAGAGGTGGTAGAGTTGGAAAAAAGAGTGAAGCTGCAAAGTCAACCAGAGGCAGACAGCAATATTTGTGAGGGAAATAAAATGAAGAGAATGGTGCTTTACAACTTGGAGAAAAGACGAATTACTGGAGAATTGATAAAGCTCTAAAAGTTCATGAATAATGAGATGGTAACTAAGTAGTGACTGTTTGCCTTTTCTCACCACATTGGACTTCCTGACAAATGAAGCTATGAGGCAGCAACTTTAGAACAAACATCAAATGCAACTATTTCTGAAAATATGTCTTCAAACAGTGCAGTGTGATCCATAACGAGCAAGTTGCAACTTGGTAAGTGATACTATATTTTTTGGTAGGCCTGGGTTGCCTGGCACAGCCAACCAGTAAATGTGAAATAAGAATCAGTAGACAGTGGGTAAAAGAGGAAAGAGAGACAAATATCACTTGTCTGCTCACAAGAAGTAGAAGCTGTCATGTCAGGAGGAGGTATGTTCTGGAACCTGAAATGTCAATCAGTATGGATATGAAAGAGGAACGAATTGCACAAAATGTGACCTAGTCATAGATTTTAATATCATATTAAAACCAGGAGAATTGACTTCTTATGTATGAAAAAAACAGTTAATTTTATCCCATGTAGGCATAAAACTCAATAAACATTTACATATCCCCTTCTCTGGACAGATCTGCAACAGCTATACCCAAGCAATAGGTGTGGAGAGTCAAAATAAAATTTAACTCTCTTAACTTGCCAGGCTGATGTCTCTGTTGCAAGAATTTGCCCTGAAGTAGGAAAGTAGGTGTTTTTCCAGATGAAGCAATGATTAACTTGTGTGTGTGTGACATTCCCTTTCTAGCTTTAAAATACAAGCTCAATTGCAGATCCCATACATGATTGTACTGGAGAGTTTTATCACTAAGGAGGACTAAAAGTTTCCGACTGCTTTGCATTTGTTTGCTGGGTATCAATGCAATCTGCCCAATACTTAATTTTCTGAACCTACTGGAAACTGTGACCTTTCATTCATGCTCAGGCGTTGCCTGTTGGGTATCAGTAGCCACAGCAGGTGAACACTCACAGCCGTGAACCCACTGGAAGTGCTGCAGAGAGCAGCGCGTGAAAGCCTGACCCGCAGTGACTTGAACCGGCATCATTCTTGCTCAGCGCTGTCCTGTACCTGCCTGTACCTCCATTTCAGGAGGTCATTACTAGAGCTGCAGAGTGAAGTATCCTGAAGTCAGAAGAAAGAGTCGTGCACAAGCCAAATCCTGTGTTCAGGTACTTCTGTTTGCATGCTGCATATAGCAACCACAGAGAGATGGGTCCAGATAGCAGAAAGGCGCTACTTTGTGAATGGCTTACGAAGGAGGACACAGCATGATGAGCTGAAGTTATATGGACGGTATACACTGAATGAAATGAAGAAGATGGTGTTCTGATAAGGATAGTCACATGGTGTGCAGGGCATTTGTCTACACATTTGAAGTTCTTCACTTTGATAAGGTGATAAGGTCTGTTACTGACGTTAACAGCTCCTATATACAGTTTCAAGTCTTTACCTAAAAGAATAAACATGCTTGGCCATTAGCAGGAATATTTCAGTGTCAACAAGTAATACAAGTTAGTAATTAAAAAGTGGAAATGGAAATGGAAATGGAAATGGAAATGGAAATGGAAATGGAAATGGAAATGGAAGGGAGTGGAAGGGAAAGAAGGAGAGGGGAGAGGAGGGAAGGGGAGAAAAAGGAAGAGGGAGAAGAGAAGAGAAGAGAAGAGAAGAGAAGAGAAGAGAAGAGAAGAGAAGAGAAGAGAAGAGAAGAGAAGAGAAGAGAAGAGAAGAGAAGAGAAGAGAAGAGAAGAGAAGAGAAGAGAAGAGAAGAGAAGAGAAGAGAAGAGAAGAGAAGAGAAGAGAAGAGAAGAGAAGAGAAGAGAAGAGAAGAGAAGAGAGAGAAGAGAAGAGAAGAGAAGAGAAGAGAAGAGAAGAGAAGAGAAGAGAAGAGAAGAGAAGAGAAGAGAAGAGAAGAGAAGAGAAGAGAAGAGAAGAGAAGAGAAGAGAAGAGAAGAGAAGAGAAGAGAAGAGAAGAGAAGAGAGAAGAGTAAATATTATTTCAGTTGGAAAGACCTACAATGATCATTTAGTCCAACCAGGGCTGACCATAAATTAAACCATATTATTAATTGTATTGTCTAAATGCCTTTTAAACACTGACAGGCTTGGGTTATTGACCACCTCTCTAGGAAACCTGTTCTAGTGTTTGACCACCCTCCCTCCCTGTAAAGAAATGTTTCACACTATAAAGTCTGAACTTCCAAAGGGGAAAAAAAATGTTTTGGCTGAAGTTAAACCAAATGGGCTCCTGACAGTCAGTTACACTTTCTCTTTTCTTGTCTACTCACATTAACACCATATGTGGGACCCTTCAACTACAAGTCAAAATATTGCCCTACTCCCACATCTAAACTGAAGATAGCAAAGCAAATTTTATTATTCTGTCAACAAAACAATCTAAAACAATCTATCGGAGATGCAGTAGTTAAGTAGAAGTGCATTTGTGATGATCTTTTGATTACATAATCTTTAAGATTATGTGTGATTAAGAGCTTTAGGATCCTAACAGTATGCACTAATAATAATAACAATCATCAGTATCTTTAATAAGACTATGTAAGTAATTATGGCATTGCAGTCCTATAATGCAGGGAAAGCACATAGGATACCAATAATTTCTGCAACTTTCAGCTACTCTTCTTTGAAGAACTCTGCTTCTTCCATCTCCTATCATTAAATTTTGACCTGTTATTGAAACTTCCAATCCTCTGGCACATCCTTTTGCAAAATACCCAACACAGCTTCCCCTGCTCCTTCCTTGTAAAAGGCAGAGCTCTCATAATTCTGGAACAATTTTGCATTGCAGACAAGGAGCTTGATTCATGTTTCCTAAAAGGATAAAGAAACTTAATGGAATGCAACCTGAACTGGCAGTCAACAAAGATATATGAGACAAAAATGTGACTTATTAAAAAATACATAAACACTAATTGGCAGGGTTACATGGGATGGGAAAAGAAAATTAATAATTTTTAACTCGTAAGAAAACATGTTTTATTAAAGTGAGCATATCTTCTCTGTGTACCTTCCTCACATTTGTAAAAAAATAAACCAAACCCAAAATAACCAAAAAACAGAGGAGAAAATAAGCATCCTTACACCAGTCACCAGTGTTTCCACTGCTAAAAAGAAGCGGCAAATAATGGACCCAATACCAAAGCAGTAACCTTTCCTTCTCCCACTGAAAAGCTATTTCATCCCTCGAATGTCAGTTCTCCCCAAGTCCTCACTGCTGTGCATAGTGAGTGGGACACCACACCAGGAATACCTCAGGGCAGTATTTCATCTCTCAGAATTTGAACTGGTTTTGGAATACATCCAACAGAACTTGCAAGGCAATGAAACACCTCCTAGAAATTTTAGGAGGATACCTGGGAGTTAAACAATGATTTTAAGAGTGGTTCATAGCCTGTCCCGTGAATTACTGGCTGAAATCCCAAGTGGTCTTTCAAATCATAACAGAAATGGCATAGTTTCTGAAAACAAGCTTTTGTGTCCTGCACATGAGGAAACTGTGCATTGACCTATTTATCACAGAGATTCATAACTACCTCTGTCACTGTTTAAGTTTCTGGAGCCTGTAATGGAATTCAGTTCTCATTTAGCAAGTTTGTGTGAAAATGTACTTTCATGGAAGGTGGTGGCAGAAATAAGGGAGGGAAAGAGTACGATTTGGTCTTGATACTTATCCCCCAAGGGTGTCGTGGGAGGGACGAGACTGCTAGAAAAGCAGGTGGGCAGCCAAGAGGGTTTTGCCTGCAATCTACAGATGGTAGCTGGGGCATGAAGAGGACAGGCAAGAGATGCACATCAGGCAGGTGCTGATTTCATGGTGGTGTTTCAGGCTCCTATGCATACTGGTGAGTCCCAGATGGTTGGGAAACTCCATGAAATGCACCCTGGAATTTCCATCAGGTTTCTCTCCCCCTCCTCCTTCCACTGCTGCAGACATAGATGGGGAGGAGATAAGGATTCAGTTTAAGAGCTCTTCCGGAGAAGCATCTGCACATGTAGTTGTATAGGAGATACTGAAACTAAGATAAGAACATTAAGAATGATTTTTTTTTCCATACTACTTTAACTTCTTATGAATGCAGTTGTTTTCATGCATTACAACAAAATGCAGTCATTGGATTTTTCTGCTGCTGAGTGCCAAAGTTGACATTCTGAGTCAAATTAGATTAATGAAATAGAGCTGTGTTGTTTTTTACAGTCATTTGGACTTTTCACTAGAAAAGTCCAAGTGGCAGATGGTTCCTGTTGCATCTTCTATGGCTACAACAGTGAGAGCTACAGCAATGGCAAATCCAGTGCTCATAACCTTCCAGCTACTAGTTCAATTCAAGATGTCTGGCTCCAGTTACAACATGCACTGAATTACCTTGGAAAAAAAAAAAAAAACCCACCAGATTTCACCTGTGGCTTATTTGAAATCACAGAATCACAGATTACAGAATCCCGGAATCACAAGGTTGGAAAAGACCTTTGAGATCATTGAGTCCAACCGTACCCATCCTCTACTAAACCATATCCCTGAGCACCTCATCTACCCATCTTTTAAATGCATCCAGGGTCAGTGACTCAACCATCTCCCTGGGCAGCCTGTTCCAATACCTGATAAGCCTTTTGGTGAAGAACTTTTTCCTAATGTCTAATCTGAACCTGCCCTGGCAGAGCAGCTTGCCAGTGGAGGGTTAGATGCTTTCTACATTTTGTCTCTGTACTCAACAGCAAACTTTTGTGGTGCTTGGAGCCCAATTTATGTGGAAAAAGCAAAAAAGCAACTTATTGTTATGAAATAATGTTAAACTGAGTAGTTGGTAATCTCAGGATGTACTGAGATGACTGCAGATTATTATCTTTAGAAAACATTTTAATCCTTGTCTAAGGTGTTTGTTTTGAAAGATGCAGGTTCCACACTCATTTCATTCACCGGGCAGTTTATTACACTGGCTTTTATCCTTTTCTAGGTAAGATTGACTCTTCACAAGAATAAACTGTCCAAAAATTAAAGCATAATAGCAATTTCATTCTTCTGAAACTACTGAGCAAGGACTCCCTGGAACATAGGATTTCATTTACAGAAGTAGAACTGATCTCTGTTGGTGCGTTCTTTTTGAGAATTTTTATTGGCTTTCTAAAAATCACTGGGTTGGTTTTTTTTCCCCACGTGGAGTTTGACTAGAGAATCAGCATTTCTCACCTCTAACATGCCTAAATTCATTCACAGAAAAATCTGCAAAACTGGTGCTTGGAACTGAGCACTGTGGACTTTTGGTGCGTTGAACAGTTCATTCCAGTTTTCATAACAGATTAAATCTCTCATGAACCCACTGAACTTGCTACTCCTGAAAGCTCCCACATTCCACCATTGCTGCTGACAGTGCCCTAAAAATATTCCAGACTGCAATTATTGTTTGAATAAATTTTAGTGCTCTTGAGTTTAAATCTTGCACAATATCTGATAAAGGCAAAGATATTTTGTACAGTTTTGCTTCGACCTTGAAGTCAGGTATTCAGTTAATTTAAATTAAGATTAAAATCAACAAGAACTTAGGTCAGTTTCAGGGCAGTGCAGGAACTGGAATACAAGAGCAGGGGACCATGAAGGGGAAACACAGGGAACAGGATCTCCTTATGTTGATGTTGCTACCAAGAGAAAAATAGACCTTGGTCACAGTGCTGGATTCATACCCCTCGTGGAGTCAAAGAACGATGAACAGATCCTTTCATGCACGTAGCACTTGCTCTGCACCAGTACAAGCATTTGGTACAGATAGCCAGTCCATAGTTTTCCAGAACTTTGGACAGTAATGGGTTTTGCTAGAGTTTGAGCTTTGGGGATACTTAAACCTTGGTGGATCCTGAAAAGAGCTATGGATTAGCTGTAAAAGTTTATGTGTTTTATCAGGAAAGGGCTCACTCTGAAGACCGTCCTCTGCACAGAGCAGCAAGCACGGAGCACAGATACCAGATCTTGCAGGCCAGGTTGAAAAGAGAGATAAACAAACCCTCTCGCTCTAGGAAGGTCATACTGTTTATTATCTTCACTTCTCCCAGTCCTTGTACAAGCATCAGCTATTTTGAACGCACTCTCCAGAGCAGACATATTTCCACTTTAACTTGGCCCCCGTTTAATGAAGGGCAGATTTCGATCTGACTAAGAGCAAGTGCTCTGCACACAAGCTTGCTGTGATTCTTAAAAAGAGCAGACGAGACACCCCAGCAAGCGCCCAGCTCTCTGAAGCATCGCTTGAGGCTATCCAAGGAGAAGCAGAGGCTCATCTACAGGAGCAGGCTGTTTGAGAGCTGTCCGTTGTTGCACGGATCAAGAGAAATCACTTCTTCCAGTGCCAAGCAATAGCCAGGCAATAGCCTCCAGCATTTGGAAAGCTAAATGGAAGCAGGTTTAGCCTCTGGTGGGTCTCAAAGACCGATGAATTATAACTCTTGAAAATTTGGTTCACAACCCAGCCAGGTTTGATCTAGAATAACTAAAATATCAAGAGCAAGATTTGCTAATTTTCACAAAATATGTAAATTGAACACTTTTTATGACTTACCCCAAGAAACTGTCCTCTATATGTTAAAAATGGAGTGTTTTAAGGCATATCAAACTGCATACACATATTTCTAAGTTGTGTTAGGGACAAGGCATTTCATTGATTGCAAACACACAAAGTTATTTGTGTCTTGCAGTTGACACAAGATAAAGGACAAGCCGATGGCATCATTTGGCTTTGGTCTGTGTCACTACCCAGTCCGAAGTTTTTATATTTTCTCTTCCACAAGTACCTGTGTCTCTTCAGCAATAAGCATAAACAAAGATGGGTGCCAAGTGCCAAGTTTTTTTTCACCTGATGTTCCTTACATGGTGCACCAGAAAAGGAACTGACAGGGTGTCAGAGAGCATTTCTGGCCTTTTCCTCCTGCACGGTGAAACCGGTCCATGTTTTGCCACCTTCCACATCAGCAGCTTCTTGTGGTTATGGGACAGCATTGTGACCTGTGCTTTATTTGACTCACATATTAGGAAATGGAGCACACACATGATCAGCAGCCCTAAAAACAACTCCACCACTTTTAATACTAGAATAATATATTCTGGACTCTGAGCCAGACTGTCAGAGTATCTGGTACCTGTCTGCCCAAATGGAGCCAAGTGAGAATCAAGTGGGATAAACAATAAATATTGTTTAAATATACAAGGTGTATTAAATAAAGAACTCTGGCTTTTGAACCTGAGATCAAAGAGCAGGAACCCCGGTTTCCCAGGCATTAAAGTGACAGATATATAGTCTTGAATTTTTCAGTTAAAATGGTTTTGCTCAAAAGAATAATGGATGTGGATAGTAAAAGTAGATAAAAATCATTAAAAATAATTCAAAGGTGCTCCATAATAGCAGTAAGAGCAGCAAGAAGAACATGGCTTTGTATTTGGACGTTTTCTCACTGCTCCTCCTTTCAAGTTTTATCTTCCTACATTATTCACATTTGTGAAGTAACTCTGTAATGCTATTGATATTATTATTTCCATCTTTTTTATCTGCAGAGAACGTATATTTTCTTGTTTTATCCCCATTTAGCTGCAGTCTCAGATCACATTGCTCCATTTACTAAGTTTGCAGCTCGCTCAATGCTGGTGAAAATTAATCATTAAAGACTATACAATGGATGAAAGGCAGGACTTTCCAGCCCTGTAAATTTACAGCCATTCAGAGCATGCAGCTGCGCCTGGCTCCTCCAGCCACACATAGACCTGAAGATCATAAAATTAAGATGTGAATCCCATATTGGTAAATACATGATCCACTATTACTTGGCTTTTCTGTTTGAGGTGATAGGAGAGCTCATGCTGAGGGTTTTAGCCAGCTTTCTAAAACCCATGCTAGAATTTTCTATCATAATAATCTGAAGACACGACAGTTGACACTTTCACAAATGCCATGCATCTTGACCTCCTGTGTATGGCAATAGGAAGTTCCATTTTTGTGAGGAATCCCCCGTTTGGTGCTGAAAACCTTCAACACAGAGCAGTGCAGAAGTCAGAACAAACTGCTCTCTAATAATGAATCACTGAGAAAAATAAAATATGTCAAAGCTGCTACCCAGTGGTGGGCAGATTCTAGATACCACTCAGCAGCTCTGTCACAGGCAAGAAGAAAAGAAGGTCACTCTAACTTCAAAGATACTGAATCTAGGAAGTCCCACCTAAACATGAGGAGGAACTTCTTTATTGTGAGGGTGGCAGAGCACTGGGACAGGCTGCCCAGAGAGGTTGTGGAGTTTCCATCACACGAGACATTCAAAATCCTCCTGGATGCTGCCCCATGCAGCCAGCTGTAGGTGATCCTGCGTTGGCAGGGGATTGGACTAGATTATCTCCAGAGGTCCCTTTCAACCCCTGCCCTTCTGTGATTCTGTGATCTTTAATGGTATCCTGGTGGTTTTAAACTTCTGAGCATATGTGTGTGTTTGTGCACGCTCACGTGAGTGTGCATGCACGCATCTGTATACATAGGCTCTATATAAATAGATACATAAATATGTGTATATTCATAATTCCATAACAAATTATTGCTGCACTTACATATATGTTATTATTTAACCCAGAGATGAAGTAGACACTTATTGTTCATATTTCTAGATCCAGTGGAATCTGATTTGTAAAGTGACTTCAGTGCATCTCTCAAAATATTGCATAGCAAATAGCCTCTACTGTTCTGGAAGACTATCCTAGCAGTTAGCCTGCTTTCCCTGCTCACTCCACTTGTTGGGGATACTTTACTTAGTATAGATTGCATGCACACAGAAAAGGAGAATACTCACTTTGTAGGTGGAGTTTCTGTCTACATGCAGGTGCCTTCAGATGGCTGACTCCATACCTCTACCATCACAGAACGAGCCCAGATTTGATTTTTTTTCCTTAGATTTAACCAGATCATTAGTGCTAGCTGGTGAGTGTCCTGTCTTACTGATTGTGCCCATCCCAACCTCTCCAGGAGCTCCTGAGAGGCCTTGCCATCCACCAGCACCAACCTCTGCTCAGTGCTCCTCAGGACCTCATCCACTGTGTGTCCAGGAGCAGCTCCAAGAGGGTGAAAGCTCCAGCTCTGTGCTCAGGCTTCAAACAACCTCTTCTGCAGGAGCTCCCAGACATCTAAACACTCATCTTTGAGTGTGAGAACAGGAATGAACTGTGGGGAGTTAAAGTCCTGTACAGACTTCTGAAGAGAAAATAGCATCTACTTAATACTCTGCTGTCACTAGATAAGATGTTGGACTAATGAGTGGCAGCTTCCTGGATCTCAAGAAGGGGTACTTCAGGGAACCCAAGCAAATAAAATGGTTTAGAGTGCCTGAAAAGCTGAAAGCTGGATAAATTTTAAAACTGAACATTTAAGCTTGTGACGAGCTGAGCTGAGGAGTGTGACACAGCCAGGTACAGGCATGGGAAAAGCTAAATCAGCTTCAGCTCTCCCATCCTAGAGACACCAGCAAGGCTACAGTTACCTGTGTTTCACCTTGTTAAATTACCATATTGCTCTACTTTCCCCTGTATTACGTTCCACAATGAAAAATCGAGCACAGCTTCCATTAACTTGCTCTATCAATAAGCAGTTCAGTCTTTGTTTTAAAAGAAACCCCAACATTTAAATATATGTATTTAATTAGCAAAGAATTATGCATATTATTTAATCACATTTACTGAAATTATTTAAGTTTTTAAATCACCAACTGTAAAGCTTTCAGAAGTGAAAACAGTAATTTCTCCAAAGTTCTGATTTCATTAAATGAAAAAATAAAATAATAATTGAAATAACATATTTAAATGTTTTTTAATAAAAAAAAATAGCAATAAGAATGTCAAGTGCATGGTCTTCAGTAATATTGAACATGTTTAGAGAAAAGTTTCCTTTCCAGGGGGTAGCCATGCCTGGGTGAAAATACTTCATCCTTTGCTTACTGAATATTCTAGGCCTCTTTGAACAACAAAAGCACCATTTAGCTGACACAGGTGGACACAGGAGCTCTGTCCCTCTCATGGCACTGGTTCGCAATCTTCTACAGACCTGACTACGGGACAGTGAGCTAAGGAAAGTAAATATAAATAAATAAACCCAAGTAAACGTACAAAAATGAAGAATAGTACTGTGGAAGTAAAATATTTTTAAAGGGAGAGGAAAAGATTATTGATTTAGAAACTTATGTTGTGTCTCTGTTTTGCATTTGGGTTTCAAATGTCTTCCAAAATACACTCATGATTTCATGCATAATCAGTGTGACATGAAATTACAGTGACTGCTGATGCAAATGAGGTAATTGTGCATGCCAATTATGTGTTACATGCCTGTTGCATTGTTTGAATAAGCAATTACTGAATTTATAGAGACAAGCATGTTAACTAGGAATGCATATTAGGCACATAATTACCACCACTTAATTCAGAAAATCAGGCAAAGTAGAATTTAGCTGGGGGAATGGTTATGAATCTTGGCATTTTCCTAGGCATAAAATTCCAGTTTCATTATATGAATTTATTGCATTTATACCAGCTTATGCCCCAAAGTGATTTATAAAATTAAAATAGCTCAGTAAAATCAGACACGTGCCTAGCTAAGCATGCAAGTGGTCATTTTGATCACTTTGGAACTCCTCAAGTTTTCTGTGCAAATCTTGTGGAAGCAAAGTTATCTGTGGAGAGCTCTTCATTTGCTACTAAACTTTGGTTGCCCCACTGGCAGATTAAGCAGTCCCACATATTCTAGGGCAGAGGATGGAGTGAAGAGTCAACATCCTGAAACCAAAATTTTAGCTGGAGCCATGTCTGATGCTTTCTACCTTCCCCTGTTTGGCAGCCTTAGATTGCCAGGATGCCCTTTTATGCCCAATCTGAGAAGTGCTGTTGGCTGGTGCCACACCACCACCCACTCAGTGGTGGTAACTCCCTCATCATCCAGTCTTTCAGAGGGCTCTGACCATTGGGTGTTCTGTATGGACTCATCAGTGATTTGTAAGTCTCAACATGGCATGTGTACATAAACCCTGGGTTCTGTTACAGCCTTTGCTGCGAATGAAACCATAATGCTCACTTGACCACTTGAAAAACAAAGCTTGTATTAGTTGTTCCTGGTGGTGGGTTTGTCTGTAGTCCCAATGCTCATGAGGTATCGATACTTCTTAAACAAAGATGTCAAATAAAGGAAAGATCCAAACGACCTTATTTTATAAATTCATAACCTATTTATCTATATAAGATAATATATATAATGTATATTTTTTTCCAAATTATAAACTAGGTCTTTTGTCAACATATATAACTTTTCCAAGTGATAAAATCAGTAATTCAGCATCCTTTACAGAACCCTCAAATGAAGGCCACAGAACTGGCAATCTCTCTCTTCCAGACCCAATCTCACACATTTTTTCTTTTCCCACTGAGGATGTATCATTCCTTTCAACTGAACTGCTTGCATGTGTAAGGTCGTGTGTGCAAGTCATGAGCGTGTCACGTATTTAGGAAATTGCCTACAGGTCCTGATTGTGGCCAAATTCCTTGGGCTATTAGAAGTTTATATTTTTCATGTTTGTAAAACCAAGAGAATATGTTGGCAGAAACTAACTCCCTGGAACATCTAACAAAGTGGAAGGATTTGAGATCAATCCTTTAGCCCCAGTGCATACGACAGCAGAGAAGGCCTAAGGTGTCCTCCTTTCTGCCCCAAGAGTTGACAGCATATACTCCAGCATTTCAGCACTTGAGATTCATGATGCATAATTATATTTGGAATGGTGGTGGGCTCCCAAAGATGTTGAAACAATCTATCTCTCTCTTTAAAAACAAAACAAAACAAAACACAAAACAAAACCCTGAAAACTCCCCTCTTCTTTCCCTTCTTCTGTGCTTCTCTGTCCCTAAAGAAAAAAAAAATGGGTTTGGTTACTTTGAATCATAATATAGTCTGCATGCAAATTAAAGAAAACAAAGAGTCACGCTGGTTTACCATGGTTTCAGAAAACACCAGTCATTTATGTTGGATTTCTTCAGTGGTCAATCTGGTTTATTCACTCAAGTTCATATTTGACATCAGTTCCCTCTCTTTATGACAAGGTTTAAGACTTTATCACTTCCTCCTTTGACAGGTCTCTTTTCAGTGTAAATTTCTGATTAATCTACTGATGTTAAACACATAGTGGTTGCATACAAGCTCTGTGCCGCCTAAGGATTGCTGTGTCCACTTCAGACTTGTAAAAGGTTTGTATGTTTAAAAGCTTCTCTGTAAGTTCTCCAGATCTCTGAGTTGCTTTTATAAAAGACGTTTGCCCTGACAAACCTTGTGTCACTGCATATTCCTGCATAGACCTAATGAAGTACTTTTTTATAGTAAAATGTTTCTATTAAAATGGGAGCATGACAGAAATTATTTTTTTCCATAGGTAACTGCCACTTTTTCTTACTTTTCTTGTAGAAAAGTGACAAACTAAATCTTTTTTTTTCTTTCTTTTTTGACATCTTGCATTGGCATTCTTTTCACAAAGACAGAATTTTTTTAAATGTGAAAGATCTGATTTCAGGTAAATCTTCAGAACACTTGTAAAGTGCCACTCTGGTAAATCACTATATAGTGTTTGGTTTTGTCATTTGGCAGCTTTTCTAGGCTGGGTTTTGGTTAGAGAAGTTCAGCCATCCATTTCTACCCAGCAGCGGTACTTTCATAAACATATGCAAGGATTACATGCAAACGTCTGTCTCTTCCTTGATTAAGATCTCTGGTTAGTGCTGTTTATTTATTTGTAGTCATATTTTTAATTAGTTCTGAACTGTTAAAAAAATACCATATTTTACATAACAGAGAAAGTAGCAAAAACTGAAGAACTTGGCAAAAGTTGCTTTTTTGGTGTCTCGAGGTTTCACAAACCCCAGACTTCTCTTTAACATACTATTGTTTGATGCAGAATTATGTTGATTCATGTCAGTCTTGTGGTGTCTTACAACTTCTTTCATCTGTTCTCAAGTGAACCCATATATGTAAAAGTTTATGAATGTAAAATTGCAAGGGGAAGTTAATTTCACTCATTTATTCTTTCTTCTGGTTTGAGTTTTAAGCAAAAAAGCCCTCTGACCAACTGTAACCTGAACTATTTGCCTCTTTGTTTCAGTCCATGATGGCAAAACTTGACTTTTTCAGAAGAAAAATGTGATGAAAATTCAACATCTGAATTTTTCTTATACACATTTTTTCTTTCCATTGTCATAAAAAGTGATAGTAAACCTACAAACTTTGTTTTAACTTTACACTGGATTTCCATATTTGTATTTTATGCCTATTGTTTTAATTATTTCCCTTTCTTAAAACCTTATTTAATAATATTTCATTTCTTTGATTAGAAGTTAAATCCTTGTATAGTGGAAACTCCACACAAGCTACCCACCATACTTTACTGAGAACTCCCATGCCATCATCATCCACCTGAAACTTCGGTGTCTCACTAAAGGCCACACTTTCTCAATACTCAATGGACATTGCTGAAGACTTTGTAAGAGCTGTTTACCCTGCCTGCCATTAGCTTAGTCCAGTGTACCAGAATGGGACTTAATGACCTGGGGAGAACTTGGGCTCTTTGTAACCGTGGAAGACACCGTAGAGGCAAAGAAAACAGGGAGGTAATTGGGCATTTAATGATACTCCCTTGTACTCACAACATGGGTGCCCATCATACTACTAACTAAAGATTTTCCTGCTCCCTCAGGCCCTGATTTATTTGTATTTCTGGAATACTGTATCAGAAACTCAGATATCAGAAGGTAGTTGTTCTGTTACAGTTATTGGTCCCACAAGTGGTATTGTAAAGCTGGTCTTGTGGGGAGAGCACATTTGTATATAAATAAGAGATTTGTTTATATATTATGTAGATTACGTTCTTAAAGGGGATGGAGATGCAGTTCTGGACTCTAAAGATCTGGTAATCTTCTGCCCTCAAGGAAGGGCATTCTGTTATGTCTGTCCCATAACAGAATGTGGTTCACATCATCTTTTGCTATCTGATCTCTTAATAACAAAGTGTTCTTGTGCCTTTCAATGACTAATTACACTGAGAGTTCACTATATTTAGAAGAGCAACCATACAAAAAACCTCTAAAAGAGGTATGGTCAAAGTCATCTTAGATCACCGTGTTTAGGTAAGATTTGGATTTTTGTCCATTTTTTCATGAAGATCCAGTATTTTTGGAGGCTGGAGGGGGGGGCACTTTTCAGCCAGGATGTCTTCTTGCTTTGTTACCGTATGATCCAGCTGCGGTTATTACTGAACTGCTGAGAGGACCCTTCAGTACAAGAACAACTGGAAGTGAGGCATGCACAAGATAATATTCTTGAATAGGTAAATCTGTTTAAAGGAAGGAGGGGAAAGCCAGTCACTAGAGACAGTCTCTTGCACCAGCAGCAGCTTTGTTTTTTCTTGACAGTCCCCGTTTTGTTTTCTCTGTGAGTTGTTTTGAAAAGGAAGCAGGGGCCCTTCTCAGAATTGCAGCAAATGTAATTGAATTTCAAACGTTGTTTTCAAACAAACAAACCATAGAAAAGTTGAGGATGGGGAAATATAAGCAAAGTTTTCTAAAATGCCGTCGTACAGGCAAACACATGTTTTGAGTTAACTTAAGCTCATTTCTGGTAACAGTATTAACTTTGTGATGGCCATGACCAGCAGACATATGGGGAATGGAGGGTGGCAGGTTTTATCAAATTAGATCTAAAGGGGAAGAATGTGTATTTAGGGTCTTTTTTCTTAGTGTTTTTTAGAAGGCAATCTGGAAAGGGCAAGCAGAAGCTGGGAGGGCTCATAGAAAGATCAGATTATTTTGGGGCTGGAAACGGGA
The DNA here is from genome assembly GCF_964237585.1 of Gallinula chloropus. Classification (NCBI taxonomy): domain Eukaryota; kingdom Metazoa; phylum Chordata; class Aves; order Gruiformes; family Rallidae; genus Gallinula; species Gallinula chloropus. The sequence continues at coordinate 140,069,299 of NC_140085.1, read as the reverse complement.
ATTCTGATTTTGTTAAGAACATCTTTTCAAGATGACCTGTTCTCTTTATTTCAGTTTGAAATGCGGTATCGTTATGGAAAACCGGGCCACAAAGAGGTATCTGCTTTCCCTGCAAATTTCTTCCTTTGACTTGGTGCTTGGGTATGGCAGAGCCTCTGTGCATCTGAGTGTAAACAAAGTAGCTTTTATGTGACCCTGGTATTTCATAGCTACATAGGCACATTCCATGCTTTTCTTTTCTGAAATCCATTCAGCCTCAGAAATTTCAGTGAGCTATGGACAACTGCAGTGAAATAATGCCTGAGCCATACCCTGGTCTAAACTCAGTTACATCCTTACAATAGAAGGTGCTTCAGTGGTGTGGAGTAATCATAAAAGCTGGTCTTGGAGAGCCTAAGTAAAAAGGGCTTCCTGGGAGCATACACCCACAAGAGGTTGGTACGTCACATCTCTGTCAATTTGCATTTCTCATGAAAAGCGATTCTGAAGGGAGTAAATTTGATCTTTAAGTAATTAAGAAGCAATAAATACAAGCTTCCCACTTCAGGTGCTCCTCCTTTGTAATGCCCCTCTCCTAGATAAACCTGCTTATGTTTGTTTCAACTGAGTAGCTTTCAGAGAAGAAGCTTTCTTGGTTCGCTTATGTGACAAGAGGACTAAAATAGGACAGCGTCACTCATAGCTAAGGAAGGGTCAGCCTGAACGCTCAGTGCCTTGTAACACATGCACTGATCCACTGCTCTTCTGCATGAGTATAAAACACTGCTATAACAGAACACCTCAGTTTTACCTTTCTTTCCCTTGGTGCAAATAGCTGCCTTCAGTGCAAGCCTGAGAAGTGGAATTTTTTCAGGTTTTCACCCAGGTACCAACCATGAAACTAAGAGATACAAGATTTTCCTCACTCTTTCGCCGAAGGAAAAAGCCCACCTTATGCTGTAAGGAGAACCAGTGGCGGGTACCAGTGAAGCCAGCCCAGGCTGCCACACGTCACTGCTGGCTCTCTCACCATGGGAAGGAAATTGTCAGTCAGGCTCACGTTCTGTCCCAGTTCTGTGTTGAAATACAAACATAAATTAGGGATGAATAAATTCAGGTTAATAGGCATGGCAGACTGAAAAAATGACAAAAGCAACTAATAATTACTGATGAAGTCAGTATCACACTAAGCAAGAGAAGCAATGTCTACTGACACCTAACAAACAGTGCTTACAGGCAAAAAACAAACAGATCTAGATAGGCCTTTTTTCTTTTTCCTCTTATCTCTAATTTCACTATCTCGTTTATCAAGAAGCAAAGCAGAGATAGCAGAGCACAGCAAGCAAGTTTAAAGTTTTGCTTTGAACAAAATGGATTCTCTCTGCTCCACATCCATCCTCAGGTACCATTTTTGGACAAGAATTTTTCTTTCCAAAGACAGAGCAAGAGGATGGAGTACAGAGTCAAAACATGAAATATGCCCACTAGTTTTAGATGAGACAATTCTACATGGCATATGTCCTTATACAGAGGTGGGGTTGCCACACCCAGTGCTGTGCCTGCACTGCAACCCAGTGGTAATAGCCCTACCAGAATGGCCATTAAAAAGGGCCCCCAGAAGGTCTCGCTGCCCAAAATCATAGGTGGCTGTTCTGAAGGACACTGTAACTGTGCCATAGCCTTTTAGTGAAGAAATTCCAGGAAGAAGGTATGAGCCACAACTGGTCATATCCCTATCAAAGATGTTGAGCTTATCTACACTTCAAGGACTATGTTTTTTCTTCCACTTGCCAAGAGGTGCACAAGAAAGAAGAGGCTGTAGCTCTCTTTATATTGCCTCCCAGGCACTGCTTGGTCTCCCAAAAGCCCAGTCCTCTCCAAACAGACAGGGCAGCCCCTTAACCCCTCTGTATCCAATCTGGAGATCTCCATGCCAAAGGCAATGTCCCAGGGCAGGTAAGGAGGGCATCTGGCACTTCCAACCCACCCTCTCCTCCAGCTGGCATGCCACAGGAAGCCAAGGGAAGGATGTGAGAAAGGGACAAGCATAGCATGCAGCCTCCCTGTCCGGCTGTCTGTAGTCCAGGGGCTTCCTGAGTCACAGATACATGTTTAGTAGTTCTTGACGATTAGCTGTATGAGATGTTTTTAATTATCTTTTGAAGCCATGATGACCATCAGCATCCACAGCACTCCTTGGCAAAGATTCTTACAGCTTAACGGTGCACGTTGTTGGAAGAGACGTTGTTTAGTTTATAGCCAGTATAACCATCCTTCCCCCTCTATCTCTGTTCCATGCTGAAGGGTGCTAGAACACCTAACTCCTTCTCAGGTACAAGCTATTTCACAACTTTCACCGCTGCTGTCTTTCACTTTCTAGATATTTTATATTCTTTTTTGGTTGGACAACTAGTCCTGCATACAGTTGTTGAGCCACCAATATACCCTGAATTTTTACAATGTCATTATAATATGTTCTGGTTTGCTCTTTAATACCTTATTAATTCCAAACATTCTTGAAAACAATAATTAGATAAAAAGCACACCCACACACTGCATAAGAAAAAAAAAACCCAGATAGACCATCAGTTTGTCTTGACAGGATGTTTGTGTTATGATCCAACAGATCAAATTGCTGCTTTATATCAAGTATCATCTAGCTTGGCAAAACAATGAAAGAAACCAGAAACAAAACAAAACCCCAGACAACCAATCCCACCCAGTCAACCAAAACTTAGTATCTTTTAATCTTGTCTTGTATGTGATTTTTGAGGTATTGAAATAACATTTTGTTTCAGAAGCTTCAAATTTGTTATGAAATAGTTCCTGCTTGCTCAATTATACTCACTTTTTAAGCCAAGGAAAATACATCTTTATCCTCAGGTAGCATCTACCTCTCCTGCCTTCTATGGGTGACATTGGACCCTGAAATCAGTCTCTGCCTTGCTGTGCTGAGCCACCAGGTTTTGTGCAAGAATTGTACACACTTCCCAGTATTTCAATGGAATAAAGAAATTCCATATAGTCAGCGAGAACATTGCTATTAATTTCTTTTGGAGCAAGACTAGTATGCCCTCATAGAGTTTACGTGATATTTTGATTTGCATTCACCACAAGTGCAAAAATTTTATTTAAATGACAGAGATGAACACATCTTTAGGTTGTGTGTAACCACAATAGAAAATTGTATGTTTTTTCAATCACATATTTAATAAACCCATATTGTTTCCAAACAACTCAATGTTTACCTCACTTGGTTTCTTTGAGAAATAATGTCATGCTTTTATATGCATCGTAAAAAAATTGAATTTTTTTTCAGAGACCTGTTTAACAAAAGATCTTCTTTTACAGAGGAAAAAAAAAACCTTTGGAATTTTGAATCTGAGTTCTTTATTTCTTATTTCTTATTGATTATAAAAATAGAATTTAGTCTTCAAAGTATTATCAAGTATGACTGATAGCAATCAGTTCATTTGCTGAATTTTTCTAAACTAATTTGAGTTCAATGAATCTATCCAACCTCATTGAAGGTCAGATATTATGCACGGTGTATCAGTATCTTTATATTTTCACTTTTCAGAGTAGTAGCATGTCTTCAAGAACTCTAACCTGATTTATTATGTAAATGAGGTTGGACTAATCATGCTGTGTGTGCATATGGACCTGTGGACTCTCAGTCACCTCTTCTTTTTTTCCTTTTAATCCTGCTAGCCAGTTTCAGCCAGAGTTTCACTGAAGGTAAGAGGCTGATAAATATTCATTGTTCACAAACATTAAAGAAGTAGTCATCAAGGTAGAGGATGGAGTCAGACCAATTCATTTAACCTTTACAGCCAGGAAAGGATTCCCATAGGCAAAGGTTGTAGAGTTAATTTTTTACAGTGATCTTGTGTTTTACTTCAGCAGTAAAACACCAAATCAGCTTCACATAGCTAGTTTAGAACAAAAAACCCCCACATGATAATTTGGAAGGATATAATATTTTTTTTTGCTTATCATGGCTGCATCTCACAGATCAAATCAGCTTAGTATCACATGCTTCCTGCTGAGCTCTGGTTCTCAGTGAGGTAAAGACAGTACTCATGGCACCAGGTCACTCCTAGGTTTCAAGCAGATAATGAGTCCAAAATTCATCTCATTATTCTCACCTGACATTAAACAGAGTCATAAACATATATTTCAGGCAACCAGGAGAACATTTTTGGTGATGGTTATCAACCGTCCATCTGCTCAAAAGAACTTCAAATTAGCAGGTATATATGGTCAAGACAAGGCAAATTCTAATGACTGGTCTGAGGACACAGGACCTGATAGCTGTTTTCTTTTTCACCACTATACTGCATATTTCCACTTTCTGCCTCCTAATGATGCTTTCCATTTGAGCTAGTACATCTTTTATATATTTTTTTCCTTTCTTTCTTTTCAACTAACTTTGTGTGTTGAGCTAAAGCTCTTGCAGTAAGAGGGAGAGTAAAAGGGAGCTCTTCCAAGTGCAGGGAGAAAAGTAGAAGGAAACAGACACCCTCAGGTGGAATGAACCATCCTTTGGAGGTTTCTGTCTTTCTCCATGGGCTACAGAGGGGTTCTGGTTTTCTAACAGAGGCACCTCATGTAAGTGGGATTAATCTGGATACAGGTGTTTGCATATTGCTCCACACAAGGCAGCCTTTGTCTTTGTAGAAGTCTTGCCACGCAAATGTCTAGTTTTCATTGATTTGAGGTGCTGTCATGGCTATCATGATGATGTGCAGGTGCAAAACTACCCTGAAGTATAGGGAACAAGAAAGGTTGGCCAAGTGATCACAGAAGGAAGACAGGTACATAGATGAGGAACTAATTCACTGCTGTTTCTTCCCATCACTGGGAAAAAAAGTACTGAAGCCCTGATGTGAGATCAAACAAACCAAATACTATAAAAAAGACCCAAATGCAGTGATCATCTAGACATCAAAGGGGCTGGTTTTCCAGTCCTCTCACCTTCACAGTGACCTATGCTCGGTGAGAATGAATGAAGAGTGGGTGGAAATGCAACTGCTTTCACAGGGTAGGCCTGCATGTGGCTGTACCCTGCCTCACAAAGTACAGAGCCATTAAAAATCCAGCTCTGCTCTTTCAGCCAGAGAGCTGTTACGTGCCTCCTCTGCTGACATGTCCTTGGGGGTGCACTAACCTAACCTTTTGTACCCCATGATGAAATAGTCAAGAGCTAGCATCCTGGGATCTCACAGATTGTGTGAAAAAATTGTGCACTGTAGGGCCAGAATGTCATAAAAGACATTTCTCCTCAGAGTCTTGAACAGCAGAGATGCAGTAATTTTACATGTATGTGTAAAAGTGTAGCAATCAGAATTATAAAATACTTCTCTTTATACACTCTAAAGTAAGTTTCCATACGAGCTACATGGTGTCATTGCCTTAAAAGCAGTTACATTTGAAATGACACGCATGTATGATTCCAGGAAAGTAACACAGTCTGTACTTATTTCAAGAATAGGTAACAGATTTTTTGGAGGATTGTTGAGATTTCTGAATGAAAAAGTAGCTGAAAAGAAAAATAAACTCCTCTAATTACAGAGCCAAACTTCAGACATGGATTAGAAGACCCAGAGGACGTATGTGCCCTGACATCTAGCGGAGCTGTGAAGATTTGAGACAGGTCCGTGATGAGATCCCGATGAAAGGTGGGTGCCTAAGTCACACAGCAGAGAGGCAGCAGGATGCCACACTACACATCCATGCTCAGAGCTCAGTCAGGACATATCAGTTTGTGCCCTGAGGAGGTATGTCTGCAGTAACATGATGGCACTCCAGCAAATAATTCCGCTTGTGTATCATTATTCTGTGGAGACGGTTCCTGTGTACCTGCATCTCATGTGGTACCAGATTACTAAAAGCCAGCTCCACAAAAGCAAAGGTCCATGGTGCCTCTTTGCTAGAGAACTGGCAAAAGGAGCAAACTCTATTGTCAGTGCGAGCATTTTGCCTAAACAGCCCTCAGCTGTCACAACAACTTTGCTGCAGCATAAGTTTCTGTATGCCAATGATGACCTGTGGGGAGAGCAAACTCTGAAGGTCAGAAAAAATATGAGAAGCTCATAACTTCTTGAAACAGCATGACCCCTTAACAAGTGTCCTTTTTATTTCAACCCAGCTGATGAGTGTCCTTTCTTTTCAAACATAAGTTTTTTACAAATGCTCCAGAAGCTGGAGTAGCATAGGTGCTTTACCAGAGGAATTTACCAGTCACCTGTAGCATTAGACAACGTATTAACAAGGATTTTACAGAGATAGTGTGAACACTCACTACAGTCTATGCAGGGGTCTTTCTACAAAAGGGTTTTCGCCACATTCCCTGGCTCTGGGATCTCTGTGGCTGCTAAAGAGTCCTGTGGGATAATTGCTGCAACTGGCTTTGGCATTAGTGCAGTTACTACTTAATGTGCACATTATTGTACCTGCTCCTTTTCAAAGTTCTTGTTGTCGAAGACAAATGTGCTATGGCTTGAGAGTTTGCTTTTGTGAGGTGAATGACTGACACCTAGTGTTGAAAATCAACTCACATGAAAAACGTGCATTAAAAAACAACCTGAAAGGGATATTTTTCTTCTGCAGCCCAGAAGGCCAAATGCATCCTGGGCTGCATCAAAAGAAGTGTGGCCAGCAGACTGAGAGAGGTGATTCTGCCCCCCTACTCTGCTCTGGTGACACCTCACCTGGAATAGCATCCAGCTTTGGAGCCCTCTACACAAGAAGGACACAGACCTCTTGTAGCATGTCCAGAGGAGCTCCACAAAAATTATCAGAGGGCTGGAGCACCTCTCCTGTGAAGACAGGCTGAGAGAGTTGGGCTTGTTCAGCTTGGAGAAGGCTCCACGGTGACCTATTAGAGGCCTTCCAGTACCCGAAAGGTGCTTATAATAAAGCTGGGGAAGAACTGTTCACAAGGGCATGTAGCAATAAGATGAGGGTTAATGGTTTTAAACTAGAAAAGGGAAACTTTAGGTTGGATATTAAGAAAAAATTCTTCAATATGAGTCTGTTAGATCACTGGAACAAGTTGCCCAGAGAGGTAGTGGAGGCCCCATCCCAGGAGATATTGAAGGTCAGGCTTGATGGGTATCTGAACACCCTCATCTAGTGAAGATGTCCCTGCTTACTGGATCACTTTTAGCACAAGTCTGTGTGCTTGGAATAGGGCAGGAAATGAACAACATAAATTCCCTAAAGAGGTTACCTTGAAGCCTCTTAATTTCAATTACCAGGACTAAAGACTGCTCACCAGACACAGCCTTTTCCTTTAACATACACTGTCCTCAATCTAAAGGAATCCAAAACATATGTGTAGTGGTTTGACCATGGCTGGAGGCCAGACACCCTCCAAAATTGCTCTATCACTCCCCTTTTCAGCTGGACAGGGGAAAATTCAGAGGCTTAGGAGTTGAGATAAGGATGGGCAGAGATCATTCCACAATTAGTGTCAAGGGCACAACAGACTCAGTGTAGACTAAAAAAAAGAAAACCATCTAATTTATTACACTGCGCTACACACCCAGTGACACCAGAGTCATGTAATGAGAAGTGCCTCCAGATTTTAAAGCACCTCCCCCACCCGCCCCTTCTTAACAGACTTCACTCTAGTCATTATTTCACTCTCTTCTTCCCCTGCCCCATTGTGGCATGGGGAAGGGCAGGGAATGAGGGAATAGAGTTTTGGTCAGTTCCTCACGAGATGTTCTCCTTCTTAGCTGCAGGGGAGGCATTCCTCACACCCTCTCCCTGCTGCACTGTGGGGTCCCACCCACGGGAGACAGTCTTCCATGAATGTCTCCAATGTGAGTCCCTTCCCATAGGGCTTCAGCTCTTCACCAGCTGCCCCAGCATGGGTCACTTCTATGGGGTGCAGTCATAAATCACACAATATCTCTCAGTCTCTCAGGCCCAGACTGCTCCAGCCTGGTCTCCCACGGGGCCACAAACATCCCCCCTTAGCAAACCTGCTCTGGCATGGGTCTCTCTCTCTTACATCTCTGTGTCTCTGTCTCTCTCCATGGGCTACAAGTGCTTGGCAGAGGCTTGCTTTAATGCAGGTCACAGCATCTCCTGTATTTCTCCACGTGCTCCAGTGTGGAGCCTCTCAACAGGCTGCAGGTGGGGTCTTGTCCTTTATTCATGGGCTGCAGGGGGCCACCCGCTCCACCATGGGTTTCTCCATGAGCTCCAGGGTCATCTTCCTCTCCAGCACCTGGAGTGCCTCCTCCCCCACTTCCCTGGCCTTGGTGCTTGCACAGTTTCTTACATCTTCTCACTCCCTTCTCTGGTGGCATTAAGCAGCTGCTTGCAGGTTTTATTCGCTTGTAAATGTGATTCCCAGAGGAGCTGTGACCGTCACTGATGGGCTCAGCCTTGGTCAGCAACGACTCCGACCTTGAATTGGCTGGTGTTTGCTCTGTTGGGCCTGCAGAGAGCTTGTGGCTGCTGCTTGCAGAAGCCACCCCAGCAACCTCCCTCCTCCACCAGAACCGAGTGATGCAAAACTACAACAGTATGTTACATATCAGACAGGTATTTTATTTCTTATTGGGTTCATGAAGAAATAAATTGAGGATGCAAGCATGTGTGCAATCAAAAGTTTTTATATAACCCTGAATACCTCATACTTCACAGAATCTTCAGTCAAGTAGGGCAGGTTTACAATGCATCAAAGGTGACTATATTTAGAATATAATGAATATATGTCACTGTAAATTCTCCTCAGCCTGCTGAAAGTGGGCACAATTTTGCTTGTGTCTTTCTATTGTTGCCAGGGGTTGGAACAGTCCTTGATATATGCATCACTATTTCTTTTTATCAAATGTCCAAAAAGGATCAGGGATAAAACTTTCCCATCCTGTGTGTTTTAAATAAAACATTTTTTTCTATAAAATATACCCTGTGATTCAAGAGGCTACTAAAATCTTCTAAGTGGATAAATCCCCTTTCTGTACTGTCACTGAAGTCCAGACTAATAACGTTTCCCCACATTAAGACAGTGAAGATGAATTATGTGCCTTTGTGAAGCTACCCAGTTCTGATATTTTCTGGGTTTAGATATTAGCTGAACAGCACATGTTGCTGTTCCCCTGAATACAGAGACAATATACTTGGTCTTCACACTAGCAGAGAAGCCATTAGTCTCTTCAGTTGGGAAACATATAATACCTCAGTGGTTCCTCCGACTGCTCTAAGAACATAGGTGTAGTTGATTAGTTGAAAGGCTGACCTAGACCACTGGTTAATTTACTGGTTTATTTTCTCTCTAACAGGGTCAGAAGCACTAGCAGAAGCCTAAGGGAGAAAGTAAGAAGAGGGCAGATGTATTCTGTGTCTTGCAATTTGTGAGTGGAGGACTGCATGAAACAGAAGAGTCGACTTTGTATCTATCGAGTCTTTGATATTTTTTCAGGTTTTCATCCAGTTTCTTTCTGAACCCACATGCATTTTCAATGTGCGGTGAAAAGAAGCTCTATAGTTTAAGAAATGGAAAAGGGCTTCCCCACAGTCGTCCTTTGCACAAAATCAAGGACAAAATTAGTATCTGTTAGCTGTTGTAGACTAGAACATTTACATAACCACCATATTTCTCATTTTCTCCATTGGTCAAAATAACCAAATGACAACCAGAAGCCAAAGCAACCTTTCAAATACAATTAGTTTTCATCAGTATGAATGCAAAGTGGCAGCTCACTGGATCCAAATTAATTTTATGAGGTAATGAAAACATAATGATACTGTTATATTGTCTGGAATAGTATTTCTTTCATTCTTTCCCTTCACTTCCATATCTTTCTTTCTTTGTTAAAGTCCTGCTTTGCCTAGGTGTTCTACATGTACTTTTTTATGCTTATGTGGTTTTGATTTCCTGCAGCTAGATAAGTGTGTCTGTGTTTTTTAGAAGATTTTACAAAATTAGAAGATGATAATAGGAAAGCTGAGTAAAGCTACAATAGTTTTGACTCAGAGGTGTTGAGTGCTTCACTAGGTCTATGTCACTCCAAAGGTTTACCTGACAAAACACCAAAATCATATCCCCTAACTATCTGTCCAATTGTTAGGAGTTTAACCATCTGCTGGGTTTCAGGAGAACTAGAAGCATGGTGACAGGCTTTATAGAACCTAAGGTAATGGTTTGAAGAGGAGGTTTGGGTTGGATATTAGGAAGATGTTCTTACTGAGAGGATCTTTGAACACGGGAACAGGGTCCCCAGGAAAGTGGGCACAGCACCGAGCTTGACTGAGTTCAAGGACCATCTAGGAGGTGCACTCAGTCCCATGCTCTGACTTGGTTGGCCCTACGTAGAGTCAGGAGTTGATGATCCTTATGAGACTTGATGATCCTTATGGGTCCCTTCCAAATGAGGATATTCTATGATTCTATGTTTCTATGTGAAATTAGCAGCCAAAGCTGTCATCTGGATTTTTTTTCTGAGATTACTGAAAATATGCTGACATTAGTATATTCTGATGAGATGCAGTAATACAACTCAGCACAACCCAGTGCTGCATCAGCCAGCGAAGAATTTTTATCTTCTCAATGCCATCTTTATCTTTAGTGCTACTTTGTTGGGGCCATCTGGTTCCTTTAGATAAGTAGATCAAGTTGTACCAGTCAGCTGGCATTGGCTATTCAAAGGCTAACGGATACCATACAGCCGTAATGGAGAAATACAGACAGTATGCTAAGAACATGACATGCACTGCACACTTGGCCCTGATTAAGATCGGTGCCTTTTTCCATCCATACAGCATTTCTGTGACCACATTACTTCTACATGCTTACACGCACACACACTTGCAGGCTCTTTTTCTCTTCGATACATTTCTTCTTGGTGAAACTTACAACTGTGTACAGCTATGTGTGAGCTATTTGATAGAATAAAATTGTGCACTCAAACTTCAGCCTCAATACTGTGGTCCAAGATTCTGCACCCTTGATCATGATCAAGGCTGTTTCTGCTCAAAACCAACGTTGCTGCTTTTACAATATGGGTCTGCAACATGATGAGATATGAACTCTGACTTCTTTAACTGTATTGGAAAAATTCCCAAAGGCAAAGGCTATACCTGCCAAGCTGTTCTTTCCTTTCACCTGGGCAGGGAGAGCCAGAACAAGTCAAGTAGAGCATGGTTTGCCAGCATCAGCCTCTAATCTGAGTCTGACAAGAAAGTGATGGAAATCTCCAGAGGACAGGACTTCTTCCCCCTCCAACTACTTTTTTGAAACTCAGTTTAACATCAACATATCAGGCTAAACATTGCAGAGCAGCTGCGGTGAGCCTGAGGCTTCATCTTTCCACCAAAATCCCTCGTAAGTATTCAAAGAAAGTATCCCAGTGTCCTATCTCAGACACCTGTTCTAGGTTGGAATGTTTGCTGGAGGTATTTGCTCAATATCCCAGGGCTCTGGCCAGCTCTACTTATTTGGACATCTAACTTTGAGAAGACAAAAATTAGGGGAGATGGATCTTGTCCCTAACAAAGGTCAGGTCTTCACAATAAAGAGGAAGGTGGACTTCTTTAATTGTATCAGTGGAGTTAAAGCAGGAGACCTGCCCTGAGTTAAACCAGTTTGAAAACTTGAGGAATATTTCTCATTGAAAGCAGGTTGGTCATGCAGTAATGGACAACTTGACCAGCCTGCGTGAAGAATCCCAAGTTTGAGGGTTGATTTGGTGTTTCCCTTTGTCTTCTTAGAATTATCCTCCCTTCACAGCAAAGGAAAGGGGCTGTTGTGCCTTCAGAAGCTGCAGTAAGGTACACCTGATATCTACATAGCCACTGATGCTTAGGAAGAAACAGAAACATTGGATGATATGCCTAGTCCTAAGTCCCTGTGTGCTGTATGTTCTTGAAACCTTAAGTGTACAAATTGCTAGTTATCATATATCATAGGGCTTTGTGATCCAGACAAAGGGATTTTGACTCCAAAGCCCTCTGCAATGCACTGCCCAGTGTCTCATCAGGCTGTGCCACTTGAATACCAGAAGGTGAAATCTTATTTACAAGAGCTTCATTCACAGGTAATGCAAAGGAAGACAGATGAACTGAGTAAGGCTTTGTATATAGTCAAGTGTTTATTGCCATACTGAGGATTACACAGTTTTGCTTTCAGATAATTATATTTCATCGTGTGTGTGTGTATATATATATATATATAAAAATATTGCACATTAATCCACTATTGCAGTATAGGTCTAGGATAGATCTAGAAAAACATTTTTATTTTAAGGAAAAATTATACTATTTTGTAAATAAACTGGAAAAAGTTTTTTACAAAGATCCAGATACTGATTTTTTTTCTTTAAACATTAGCACTTTAGGATTCATTTCCCATAAAACTGATACTATAATATTTCATTTTATACGATGTGTTTCTGGAGGTTGACATGTACATGTGGGAGAATTGTGTGTATTGACAGAAAATGAGATTGCTTGTAAGCAGAGGAATTTTGTTCTAAAATAATTATTCTATTTTCAGGTAAAATAGTAAAATTACTTTAATCTATAGGTACTGTGTTTTATTTTAAAACCTGGCACTGGTTGGTTTTAAAGAACAATATAATATTCACTGTGGCCTGATCTCACCATAGGAAGTCTGGATTCCAGATGTGCTTGGCCAATGTGTGGTACTTCTCTAGCTCACATATTTTCTGTTCCTTTCACTGCACCAGTTCTATATTCTTACCAAGACTGGAATACCTAAGTTCATGACACTTGTTTTCTACATGTCTCCTGCAATATTTTTTAACTAAAGCAGTAATTCATACCCCCTCTTCTTGAGAAAACATGTCTGGACCATGGTTGATGGGATAAACTGCCTTGTCAACACACAGAAATCTTGTCTGACCATCCAGGAGAAAAATTAGTATGTTGATCACTGTTCTTGTGCATTCAAGGCAGAGGAGATGGTACAGGAGTTGTCATTTACCTGTTATCTACAATTTGTCTTGTCCCTGAGGATTTGTGTGGACATCAGGCTTGACAGGTACAGGGGGAAGAGCAGTGATGTTCAAAGGTTGAGGCCATTCTTACTTTTGGTAAAAAATACAGTGCAAGAGGAAAGTAACACTACCTAGTAAAGCTGATTATTCTTCCATGAGATCATGAACTTGATGTTATGGCAAACATTGATAGTCCTTTTTTTTTTTTTTTCAGGCATTTCCAGCTTGACATCTTGAGATGTTACCAGCTACTTTTAACATTAAAGGAGAAAGAATGCAGTCTTCTCCACTGTGGTGGGTGAGACATTTTGCCAAAAGAAAGCATATTCAGATGAATCAAAACTGCACAGATGCATATCTTATAAAGTGAATGCTTAAAAAAAGCACAAAAAAAAGTTTTCTATTGTCCTCTACAGCAATATTTCAAGTGTAATCAAGTATTTCCTTCAACCAATATTATTTTCACAATAAAAAAAAAATTACCACAAATGAAAGCAAACATTTTTTAGGCAGCTTCTGCCTTCCAGAAAATCAGGTCCATCATTTCTTTGTATTTTCTACCTGCAAAAAAAGGGTACAGAAATGTCTTCCTTGCAAAATTAAGGCTCTCTTTTTCTTTCACTTGCAGTCAAATATATAATGTCTTAACTAAGAGTTAAAATACTCTGCCCTGACTGTGTACCTCAAAATGAACTGGCAAGGCTCGCCACCTCATGGAAATGAAAAGAAAGGTTTCTTCAAAAGGACAAGGGAAAATAAATATCAATAGTTGGTCAGTTCTCTGAGTTATGGTTATTTAAACAACCACAATATAGCAAAAAAAAATTGTTTTCTTTGCCTTGTCTAGAGTTTTCTCCTTTTACTCACTTCAAAGGAATAGGTTTATCACATTAAAAGACCGTATGTCTTCACAAATGACTCTTCTTTCTGGTCGATATCTGTTACAACATTCAGTGCCTCAAAATGTTATTTTTTAATATTTTTTAAAGCTTTAGGAAACCCTTGTGAGCTTTTGCTGATATTTCCTGGAAAATTCACAGCTTCCACCATTTCTCATGAAAAATCAGATGTTGAATAGCTAGTATGAAATTTGTATTGTCAGTCTTCAAAGGCATTGATAGGTCAGTCAGTACTTGAAAGCTATTGCAGCATAATGAAACACTAACTCTAATTCTATTTTAACACAAGTGGACCTCAATTTTAGTTCTTATTGTCTGATGTGCTGTAATTTTACTGGCTGAAGATCAGTAGTAAGAAACATACTGCTTTGCGTTTGTGATCCAAAGTCCATTTTAAGAGTTGTGTAATGTCAAAGCTTAAAATACTTCAAATTATTGGACTCAGAAAAACTCCAGTACCAGGTAACCTTAAATCTGTCAGAATATTGTCCACCTCACAGAGAGGTAACTCTTGCATGCAGGTGAAAAAACGTATAACATCCCTACAGGTCTTCTAATCCAGACTCCTTCAAACATCTCTGTTGAATGTTCTCATCTCCATTCTCTTCTTGTATTCCCATAGTAACCTCTGAGTGCATCTCCATTTGCATTGACATTTGATTCTGTTGGATAAATATTGGATTATACACAACATCTGCATTCAATGGTGTTACAAATGCTGGAAATGGTTAAAAGCATGCTACTTATTTGGTATATCTGGGATTGGTACAGATTACTTTGTCACGTAACTGGAATACAGAGGTCACAAGAGCTACTGTCTCAATCTAAAAGTTGCTTACAGGAAAATTTTCTAAGTGAAAATTTTCTTAGTTCTTCTGAACCTTTAGTTGTTGCTTCCCACCCTCCAGAATGATATGTCTACGTATGTAAGGTTTATGTCTAAGTCACAGTCTAGCTTTCAAAGGGTTAGATTTATTTGTTTGATAGAACAGATTATCTCAGCACCATTCTCCATGGTCGCCTTAAATCTTAACAGTATGTCCAAAGCCAATGTCTCTGTTATTTTAGGTGTCAGCAATATTTGAGGTACTGACAAGTTCCATATGTTTTATTCAATTTATCTTTCCTAGAAGTTCCACCAACAATCATCTCAGCTACTTGTTATAGTCATCTGGACAGTAATTATACAGCTATGCTAAGGTCTTCCTGTCAGAGGTATATTCAGTGTCTGAGGACAGAAATCTCTTCTTTATCTGTGAGTGATAATTTGGGGGGGGAGAATTATAAATTTTTTTTGGGGTAATCATTGATCACTAGAGTGATCTAGAGTGCAGGGAGATACAGAATATAAATTCAATGGTGATGATTTTATCTTTACCTTCTGTCGATCTATACGTGATGGTTAGTTAATTTACACATCATTATTGGTGAAAAGTGTGAGAAAGGATTTTTACACAGAAAAGATGTCATCTTTTGGGTGAAAACTGGTCAAATAATTTTGGCCAGAAGTGTCATAGAAATTACTTTGAATCTTGAGAATAAGAGTCCTGGCTTCAGTCCAATTCTGGAGCTCTCGGGCATTTAATTTCTGAGAACATGACTGCAAAGAAGAAGAGGAGCACAGACTGCTCTTGAGAGCCAGCCCAAGGCTTGTGGAACAAACTCCAGATGCAAGTTCAAAACACTTCAGTACTGTGATTTGTAATATTATGTTTCATATGGGCACCAGTTTTTCCTTAATTTGTCTTTGAAACAGTACAAATTAAAGCAACCCATCCCTCTTGCCTCAGAATTTAAATTGTGATTAATGAATAGAGATGGCCCTTGGTTTCTGTCAGAGTTTGCAATCATGTAGGTATATTTACACAGAAACCAAATCACAATGTTGGAAAGAATAAGTTTTCTCCTGGAAGACAGGATGGCACAGCAGCTCACATTGGATATTGTCAGTTACATTGCTGAATGCACTGATGGAAGACATTTTGATATTGCTGTGTAAGTAAAATAATATGGTAGGACAAAGTAAAATTAAGAGTAAAATTAATAGAAAACCTGCAAATGGTGTGAATAAATGTTTTGAGTACATAGGATGGAGAAAATCCTCATTACAGTTTTCTCTTTTGATGTTGTTTCCCAAAAAATATCCCACTTTGGGCACACTTGCATATTCTCATCATGTGTGGCAGGGAAACCAGGTGAGAGGTAATCTTACCATACTGCCTACAGCACAGTTGACACTGTGCTTCACTGGAATTATAGGGATCCAGACCACTGACTAGCATGTTTTGCCTCTAACTCACACAACGACAGACAGTGGTAAGAAGCATTGAATGTGCCAAATAAAATAAATATCGAAGATATTGAAAATATTTATTTTGGTTTTAATTTCTGTTTCTCTCAATTGACTTTCTCTCATGGCTTGTAAATTGCCATGAAATTAGCTAACATCTGAATTTACAACACATCAGCTCTTCCAAAGTAAACATCCATGTACATGGTTTTATCCCGAGGCAGGTGTGCAGTTAAGGTAGGTTATGTTGCGTGCATTGTGAAGCCTCCTTTTACTTGCCATAAGAATGTGCACATTTACTACACCATAGCCAACAACTTGCAGACCTCTACAAAGGCTTTCCCTTTGATAACTTGCCCACATCCCGTAATTGGCTGTTCTGCGGGGAGTCAGGCTGATCACTCCTTAAAATTTTGGCCCGTTGAGTGTGGATATGCTGAAACACTTCAAGACACACTTGAGATAATACTCCCTTGAGGATTTTTTCTCCATCCTGCCTCCCGAGGTCACTGTCTTGTAACCTCCACAAGCTTTCTCTTCTCTTCTGGCTTCACTACAAACATTATGCATACCTTCTTCCCAGTTTTTCTTAAAAGTGTCCTGCTGCTCTAAAGGTACTGCTGTACCATTCCAATCACAAGTAATATCATGCATGTCAATGTAGTGAGAGAAACAAGACAGACCCACTCTACCTGGTAGCAAGTCTCGTCTGCAGCTAACCAAGCTTTGATATTGTCTGAAGGACCTGGAACAGGCATGGTTATAACTTCCAGACATCCATACCTACAAGAAAGCGATTCAGACACGTGTCTCTTAAATACCTGCAGGAATAGATCACTCAAAAGTGCTTTGCAATAGATATGCCACTCTTTTTTGCTTAATTGTAGAGATTTTTCTCAATGTTTTTCCCAGCTTGTCTTCAGACTGACTGGCTTTTAGACTGATAGAGTTTTAAAACCTGATAGGTATACACAAACATATGGTTTCCAAGCTTGAGAGCTTGTGCAAAACGACTATGCTTATAGCTAAAATGTTACCCCTACACTTTTTTTGATAATTAAAAATATTACCTATAAAGTGTGACAATCAAAGAAAGAAACATCAGGTAACAGGGAGCAGGCATAGCATTGGAAACATCTTTTAACTGATTTGCTGATGTCTAGAAGAATTTGGGGTTGAGAGTGAGTGGTGTCTGCACAGAACCTTGAAAACATTTTGCTTCATCACGAAGGATTATCTGTTGGTTTTGAGTACTGTGCAAATTTTCCACTGAAAATATTTAGCAGCTGAATTGCTCTCTTGAGGCCAGAGTCACTCTCATTATTTGACCAGAGTATTATTTTATGTTTAGATGCAGATGGCTTTCAATTACATATTTTGTTTCCCCCAAGGGAAATTTTTTGTTCTGTATTTTTACATCAGCTCTTTCCTATCTATAATTCCTTATGTCTTTGTTTACCAAGCTAAGATCACATGAAAACTTATTTGATCCTAACCAGAAATTATATTTAGTCATTAATTAAATATCCAGTTTACTTTTAACATTTCCATATTGCACCTTCCAAATATTAAGGCATGTGGAGTTCCCATCCTATCCTGAACAAGTTTATTTTTCAGTTCAAGAAAGCCTTATCTGCCATGTCAATAGGAAAGTTAGGTAGCCAGGCAGAAAACTGGTGGCACGGAGGCAGCTGGCTGCAATAATTTTTGGTGGGTGTAGGATGGCTACTATTACTTTCCTGTACAGTACACCAAAACTTAACCACCAAAAATTATTGCAGCTGTACTATTAATACAGAAAAGCAAATTCCTTTGATCAGCCTGACTTTGGTTTGGGGTTTTTATTTTATTTCTTGTAAACTGTCCATCTTAGAGTAAAAGATTACATTCAGTAATAGCTGAGGATTATGAAATTAAATTGTGCAACATGGCAAATACAGTTCATCTTTGTCATGATTATTATTGATGGCCCCAGATGAGGAACTTACAGAAGCATGGGGCAAAGCCACATTGAGAGTAGGGAGGCAGCAGTCAGAGCAAGATAACAAAATGCCATTTGTAGTGGCAGAAAGCCATCTGAAAGTAGGATGTGAGACTGGTGCTCCAAGGGCTGTGATGGGACCTGTGAGATATCAGTGACAGGGTACAGCTTCTCACACAAGGTCTTAACACATTTGTTAGAACAATTGTCAGAAATGCATAGTTAACTACTTCTTGTAAACATAATTTGTCTGAGAAGTTCTGTGTTTGACTAATGCATTATACGGTTTGTTTACCCTCACCCTGACCTCCCACCAGAAACGTACGTTACCTTCTACATGCACATATCAGCAAACTTCCAAGGAGAATCAGGAGACAGAACAATGTGAGGCAAAGCAACATAACGTCAGGTGTCTTCTCTTAAAAAGAAGAGGGAAAGGCAATGTAAATAATGTGGGAAAGGGTACATAAGTGGTATATTGCACCCTTCCTGAATTGCTACAGATTTAAAGAAACATTTCCTGGAGGTTTTTAGGTGGTATGGGGGCTTCTAATTTCAGCACTGTTCCTTCCTCATCCTTTCAGCCCTCGAAGTTCCTGCTGCCTTGATCCAGCACTTCTCCTGGCTTCCTCTGCTCTGGTGGACTCCATTTTCTCCTTTCTTTGGATTTCTGCTGTCAGATGTTGTGCATGGCCTGTCCTACCACTGGATACTTCCATCGAGCCTTGGTTCCTGTGGATATTGGACCTTTCTGTCCATCTGCTCTTGACACACCTCCGCTGCTGCCCTAGCTGTTTCTGGATTCCTGCTGTTGCCACCTCCCATCTCTATGCACCATCAACCCCCTGCCACTGCCTCCTCACCCCTTCACAGCTGTAACTGGTTTAAGGCAAAATGAAAATAAAAGCTTTTTGTCAGGCAAAATATTCTCTTTGATTCAAGAAACACCATTTGGTTTTCATTATACTTACCTTTTTTAACCCTGCTAGGCATAGTCCTGAAAAAAATGCCAGCAATACATATTTATGTTGTTCAACAAATACTACTGCTCTGTACCTTGCATGACTTCCCAAATACCCCAAAAAC
This sequence comes from Gallinula chloropus, assembly GCF_964237585.1. Classification (NCBI taxonomy): domain Eukaryota; kingdom Metazoa; phylum Chordata; class Aves; order Gruiformes; family Rallidae; genus Gallinula; species Gallinula chloropus. The sequence goes on along the minus strand of NC_140085.1, from coordinate 140,050,087 downwards.
TAAAAAAAAACCAACCAACCCCAGTGTCTTTCATTGACTCAAAGATGTATTCTTGAAAAAGTTCATTTTTTGTCAAATGCCTAGCTTTAAAACCAGAACTAGTTTTGACTGCTTTGAACTAAGTACTTTGAAGAAAAGCAGGCAGGAACAGCTCTTAAAATGTTAATAGACCAAGACTGGTTTTACACAATGGCCTTAGGATCAATCTAGATCAAATTCAAAGAGCAAAAGAAGTGTACTGAAGTTCCTAGTTTGAACCCATCTGTAGTTTAAACCAAAGATAATATGAATTTCCAGAAATTTGACACGAAACCAAGGAAAAACTCTGTACAGAAAAGTGTATGAGACTAACCTTTGGGTTAAAATAATAAACTATTTTGGGTTAAAATAATAAACTATTATTTATTCATTTTAAGATGAAGCTTTTTTCCTTCTTGTCTTTTGAGATAAGGGCTCGGAAAACATATTCTGAAAAACTTTGCTTGAGGTAATTGTCCTGCATCATTTGGCTAACCCTGTATCACGTAGACAGAGAACAGAAGAGGAAGCAGTGGTCTTCGTGTCAGCCAAACCACTGAGAGGTTGGCTTTTCTTACCTTCCTGCCTCACGCATTTTGGGAAGGAGGGAGAAAAGAGAAGCCCATATAGTCTTTTAGGCAGTCCATTTCATGGTGATTCTCTTTTTCATATGCGAATGCTTAAACTTAGTCCTAAATAACAGCACTTTGAATCCAAAACAAGTGGCTTGGTTTGCAAAAATGCAGAACACCTCTGAATTACTATTAACTTCAAAGAGATCTATGAATGCTCAGCAGCTCTAAAAAATTAGACCAATTATTTCAAGTTTCTATAGATGAATAAAGCTGATCAAATATTTCTTTTTTTAGCAGAAAGTTTCTATACTAAACAGCTCAGTTGAGTTTAAATTGTGTGTTTTTTTAAGGGCATATGCTAATTCCAATGGAAAATGAATGTGTTTCCCACGAGAAAATTAACAAATCCTTTTCATGTCAAAGGAACATTTCAGAACAAATATTTTAGTTATGTTTTGAATTATGTTATTTCAGTTTGAGGTTTCAGCTTTTTTAAATGGAGGCTGAAAAGCTTCTTAAAAATGCATTCTTAAAGAAATGTAGCACATTTCCTAGATGAAACATTGGAACATCATGTAGAAGCAAGCAAAAAGCAGGTCATTGCAGGTTCCTTCAATGCTTTCAGCAGAAAATGTAACCCATTCCAAAATGAAATATCAAATGGAAGCTTTTCTTCTCAGGTTTCTCCACAGAAAGGTTCAATTTGTTTTATAAAAGCCTCCAATCCTGTCAACATGAACTTGTGCACACATGCAGCACGCTCCAGGGGTAAGTCAGTATGTCCTGCACTGACCACATGCAGATATTACAGCTTATATGCAATGGGAGTCTGGTCCACTATAAACTTTTCTAAAGTGAAGGAACATGCTGTGCTTGTTCAGCATCCATAAGAGCTGTACCAGAAGCTGGGAGAGCAGCAGTGTTGAAATCAGCTGGAGGAGAATTGCAACTGCTGAGAGCAAGGTTTGGCAGGCTGGACCCAGCACAGGTTCAACTCCATTCCCTTCCTCTGGTAAGGAGCTGGCAGGGAGTGTAGAGAGTAAATCTACATTCCCCCACCAGGAAAAGCCCCTCTAGTTTCACCCACTCTCCACTGCCTACACGTCAGATGTGTCCAGCCAGGATACCAGGCAGACCCCTGTGCTGGCTGTGCTATAGTCCTAGGCTTTGTCTGCCTTCAGTCAGAAGAAAGAAGCCTTATGAAAGGATGATTGAAGTCTCTTATGGCCTGAAACATGTTGTATCCTTCACCATATTGAGCATGTGGAGCAACTAGGTTTCTTTCTCCAAGTATTTCACAAGTAAGATGATTTTGAAATTAAATGAATGAATCTGGGCCAACAAAGGTGGCAGCTGAGAGGTGCTAGCAGACCGGTGGGATGTGATGAGGCATCCGACAGTGTAGGCAGGTAATGTCCTATAAACCTTGTAACTGAATTTACACTCAATACATTGAGGGGGGCAAAGGTATGGCCTTGTATTCATAGAATCATAGAATCATAGAATTGTAGGGGTTGGAAGGGACCTCAAGAGATCATCGGGTCCAACCCCCCTGCCAAAGCAGCTCCCTAGGACATATCACTCAGATAGGCATCCAGACGGGTCTTGAATATCCCCAGAGAAGGAGACTCCACCACCTCCCTGGGCAGCCTGTGCCAGGGCTCTGTCACCCTCACTGTGGAAAAGTTCTTCTGCATGTTGGTGCGGAACTTCCTGTGCTCCAACTTGCAGCCATTGCCCCTAGTCCTGTCTCCACAGACCACTGAAAAGGGGCTGGCTGATTCCCTCTGCATCCCCTGTTAAAGATAATTATAAACTTTAATTAGGTCCCCCCATAGTCTTCTCTTCTCAAGGCTGAAGAGTCCCAACTTACTCAGCCTTTCCTCATAGGGGAGATGTTCCAGGCCCCTAATCATCTTCGTGACCCTTCTTTGGACTCTCTCCAGGAGATCCCTGTCCTTTTTATACCAAGGAGCCCAGAACTGGACACAATACTCCAGGTGGGGCCTGACCAGGGCAGAGTAGAGGGGGAGGATCACCTCCTTTGACCTGCTGGCTATACTCCTCCGGATGCACCCCAGGATCCCATTGGCTCTCTTAGCCACCAGGGCACACTGCTGGCTCATGGCCAACCTGTCATCTACCAGGACCCCCAGGTCCTTCTCCACTGAGCTCTTCTCCAGCAGGTCATCCCCCAGCCTGTACTGATACAAATGGTTGTTCCTTCCCAGGTGCAAGACTCTTCACTTGCTTTTGTTGAATTTCATCTGGTTTCTCCCTGCCCAGCTCTCCAGCCTGTCCAGGTCTCGCTGGATGGCAGCGCAGTGCTCCTGCGTGTCAGCCACTCCTCCCAGCTTTGTATCATCAGCGTACTTGCTGAGGGTGGATGCTATTCCCTCATCAAGGTCGTCAATGAAGATATTAAACAGAACTGGACCCAACATCGAGCCCTGGGGAACACCGCTAGTAACAGGCCTCCAGTCAGATTCTGTTCCTCGAATCACAACCCTCTGGGCTCGGTCTGACAGCCAGTTCTCAACCCACCTCACCATCCACTCATCTATCCCATGCTCTCTCAGCTTTGCTATCAGGATGTCATGGGAGACAGTATCAAAGGCCCTGCTGAAGTAAAGGTAGATGACATCCACTGCTCTCCCTCCATCTACCCAGCTGGTGATGAGATCATAGAAGGCTATGAGATTGGTCAGGCACGATTTCCCCTTAGTGAATCCATGCTGACTACTCCTCTCTTCCAATTGCTTGGAGATGGCATCCAGAACAAGCTGTGCCATTACCTTTCCTGGGACAGTGAGGCTGACTGGCCTATAGTTACTAGGTTCCTCCTTCTTGCCCTTTTTAAAGACTGGAGTGACATTGGCTATCCTCCAGTCTTCAGGCACTTCTCCTGTCCTCCAAGACCTGTTGAAGATGATAGAGAGCAGCTCAGCAATCCCCTCCGCCAGCTCCCTCAGCACACGTGGATGAAACCCATCAGTGCATTAATCCCTTTGAGCTGCTCCTGGACCTCCCTTACCTCAACCAGAGGGAAATTCTTTGTTTCCCCAACACTCCAACTTTCATACAGGATCTGTGGGTCCCGAGGGGCCTTTGAAGTGAAGACCGAAGCAAAGGCGGCATTCAGTATCTCCACCTTCTCAGCATCCCCCGTTACCAGGACACCCTCCTCATTCAGGAAGGGTCCTACATTATCCCTGGTCATCCTCTTACTATTAACGTATCTAAAAAAACCCTTTTTATTATCCTTTATGTCCCTTGCCAGCTTCATTTCCAAGAGGGCTGTAGCCTTCCTAGTTGCATCCCTACAGGCCCTGACCACATTCCTGTATTCTCCCCAGGTACTCAGACCCTTTTTCCATAATTCATAGATCTTCTGCTTCTCTTTGAGTTTACTCAATAGCTCTGTGTTCATCCATGCAGATCTTCTGCCTCTCTTTCTGGATTTCTTACTCAAAGGGATGCATCGTTCCTGTGCTTGGAAGAAGCACTGTTTGAATAATAGCCAGCTCTCACAGGCTCCCATTCCTTCAAACAGTGTAGCCCATGGGATAGCCCCTATTAAGCTGCGGAGGAGATCAAAGTTAGCTCTTCCAAAATTCAGGGTAGCTATCCTACTTTTTGGCTTGTTTCTCCTGCCCAGGGTCTTGAACTCGACCATTTCATGGTCGCTTTGTCCTAAGCTGCCCCTGACCTTCACTTCCCTAACGAGCCCGTCCTTGTTAGTGAAAACAAGGTCCAGCACCCGCCCTCCCCTTGTAGGCTCCTGCACCATCTGTAGCAGGAAATTGTCTTCAACACACCGCAGAAATTGTCTGGACTGCATACGACTGGCCGTGTTGCTTGCCCAGCAAATATCTGGATAGTTGAAGTCCCCCATAAGGATCAGTGCCCGGGATCTTGAGGCTATTTCTAACTGCTATAGAATGCATTATCAACCTGCTCCTCTTGATCAGGGGGCCTATAGCACACTCCCACAACAATGTCACACATAGCAGTTTGCCCCTTGATTTTAACCCACAAGCACTCGACGGATGGTTCATCCTTCCCCAGGTGGAGCTCAATACATTCTAGGTGCTCTCTCACATAAAGAGCAACTCCCCCACCTCGCCTTCCTAGCCTGTCTTTCCTAAAAAGCACGTAGCCATCCATGACAGCATGCCAGTCGTCCAAGTTGTCCCACCACGTCTCTGTGATTGCAATGAGATTGTGGGCCTGCGACCGCACAAAGATCTCTAATTCTTCTTGTTTGTTCCCCATGCTACGTGCATTTGTATAAAGGCATTTTAGTGGGGCAGCAGATGTAGGTACCCTCAACAGCCCACAGTGAGATTTCTGACAGGGGATTGGCAAAAGTGGCTCCACTGAGGAGTAATCAGGGCAATCCACAGAATTTTCCCTACTGTGACTCCCAAAGTACTTGCCTAACCCCAGCAGCCTTCGTGGTATCCTCTTCCCCCTTCCTAACTAGTTTAAAGCCCGATCGATGAGCCCTGCCATCTCCTAGGCAATGATCCGCTTTCCTTTATGGGACAGGTGAGCCCCCTCAGCAGTCATCATGCCAGGAGCAGAATACATCATCCCCTGATCAAAAAACCCAAAGTTCTTCTGCCGGCACCAGTCTTTCAGCCACACATTCAACTCGTGGGTTCTCTTGTCCTGCTCTGAACCTCTCCTCCCACAAGTGGGGATAGAAGAGAATATTATTTGGGCTCCCCCCACCCTCAACTAAGCTCCCCAGGTCCCGGAATTCCCTTTTGACAGCTTGCAGGCTACACTTTGTGATCGCGTCCCTGCCTGCTTGAACTATCAGTAATGGAAAATAGTCAGTTGATCTTACCAGCCCTGGTAGCCTTCTGGTGATGTCCCTTATCCGGGCTCCAGGGAGGCAACACACCTCCCTGCATGTAGGATCTGGTCTACATATAGTGCCTTCTGTCCCTCTAAGAAGGGAATCCCCTACTACAACTGCCTTTCTCTCTTGCCTAACAGAGGCGGTCTCAAGGCTTGCGGACGGTCACTTCACTCTAGGCTTCCGCTTTCTCTGAGGCAGAGCGGCTCCATTCACCTCCTCACATGACTTCTCCTCAACTACCAGGGCCCCGAATCTTATTGCCTGCATCTTCAGATAAATATGTACATGAAGCTCAGTAGATCGAAGAGGCATATTCCAAAATATGCTGTCTGTTGCATTAGATAAAGATATTTATCTTGGTTTATTACCAATAGTATTTTACTTCTTTTTTGCATCACAATGTACAGAGACAAGTCTATGCTCCAGTTTCTCTCCATAAAAATAGCTTCAGTCCATTATACTACTTCCCCTTTACTTAACCTGTTTTTTCAAGATGTTGCTGATCCTGATGTTTCAAGAGGTTGCTGCATATGGAGGCATTTGTCTCATCACAGAAAGCACAAGCTTTCCTTGTTAGCATACAAATGTTACAATCTAGTCATAGGAGGTAAAGGAAAACTACAAGTCCCTTGATTAATTTGTGCTGAACAAATATCAAAATATTTTTAATATATACTTAAATTAGACCAAACCCATTTCCTACCTGTCAGATAAGGAATTATTCCCTTGATGTAGTAAAAGAAATGTTAGACTTCGTCCTTAAAGACTCTCTGATTTGAAGCATGTTGCAACTCTTGTGGGATTCTTGGCTTACTCACCCCAAATGCTGAGAGCGTTTGTAGAGCTGTTTGGGCAGGCAGGGCGGTGGTGTGAGCTGCCCGGCTGCTGATCATTACTGTTTGCTAAAGGCTTTCAAGACCCAGATGCAATTCACCCCAGGAAAGCAGCCCTGTGTTACACTGCCTCAGGACCCTGGCAGCACAACCTATGAAACCCAAGGACTGCCTTTCCTTGTAGCACCCAGAGCAGTGTGAGCCTGGTGCATGCCATGGGCCTCCAGACTCTGTTATGGTGTAGTAATACAGCAAGCAGAACAAACACAACAATGAAGTAAATATCTTGAATGCTAATATTACACCTAATGGTAAGACTTATGAATAGTAAATATACAGCAACTTACCATCATAAATTAACACCGGCTCGCTCCATTCACTCCAAACCTTGTTTCTTATACACACTTCTTTCTTTACCCTCACTTGTGCTACGCATTTTTTTGTTGGCTGGTGAAATGGATACTCATATTTCTCTGCAGTGACATTTACAATCTATCGAGAGAGATTTTAGGGGGTTATTTTAGGTGATATCACATTGCTGTTCAAATCTAGGGATGTCAAATACTGTTATTTACATCTCTAACCTAGTAGAAAGATTTTCAGAGCAAGTGTTTATGTCCGGGCACAATCTGACCATTTACTTGGCATGTGTTAAAATTCAGAGCTGAACCTACAACTGATAAGAAATTGAAGAGATAAAGGGAGGTATCAACTATGGCACAACAGGAAAATTTTGAAAACACTGATTTCCCTTTCATTTTTTTATCACACCAAATGTAGGACGAATACAGCAACACCGCTTAGCTTCAAGGTTTTAGTGTGGGTAGTGTACTATACTTGTTCACTAGAGTAAAACCTCAAACTTTTCAGTTGGTGGTAAAGGATACCCACTATTTTAGTGAGTATTTTTAAATATCTCTAATGGTGCCTGTGAAAGAAAGGATGTGACAGAAGATCAAGCCCACACAGGGAATGTTAGAATTTAAAACAGAGGGATCTCTTAATCATTCATCACTTTTGAAAACTGAAGTGAACTGCAAGAAAGCAGGAGAGGTAACTCTTGCTCATAAAAACTAAAAATAATGTTGGGAAGTTGCAAAGAAGTAGAAAGTAGGCAGCTCAGGCACAGAAGAGCGAGAGCCTTTGCATCCTTGCTGGTCGGAAAGCATGATCCTGATGACGTAGCACTATAAGGCCAACTGTAAGAAAATGTGACACCCAGATCGTCTCATACTGACCGGTGCAGTGTAGGTTTGAACTTGTGTAACATGATGTTTCTTTCTCTTCTTTCACACTGTTTAAGATCTTTTCAGATCTGGTGACAAAAATAAAGACCCAAAAGTTCATATACTAAGTTTTTCAGAAGTAACTAAAAAAATGTGGAAAGTCCTTGGGCTTTCAAAAGCAAACTGCAGGTGACTCCATGGGCTAAGTGCTAAAACCATACACTGTGCCTGAAAATTTCTTCCTAACGAGCCAATAATAAGCTTATGTCATCATAGGAAATTTCGCAAAATGCAGGGCTGAAAGACTTACTGGAAAATTGCACAGGTCACCTTCTGGCAGTCATGATGTGCAGCACAACCTACGTCTTACATGTGACATGCCAGTCATACATATTTGAATGACATTTAGCTTTTCCTTAGTAACACAGAATGATTGACTCAGTTTGTGGTCGAGTGTACTCCACAGACCTTTATTCTTCTGCATTGCTGCCCACATGTTAATTCCTTATTTTGTGTTGTCACATTTGACCTACACTTCCTAATTTTAGGATTTTCCTTAATAATGAATTTTGGCTTGTTGATTTCAGAATTACCCAAATGAGTTCAAGTTCTCGACTTGCTTCCCACAGTACATGCCAACCCTTCCTAGCTTTCTGTCTCCTGTGGATTCCCCTCCCTATTTTCAAACTATCAGTCTGTATCACGGTGTTTTTATTTGTGTGTATAAGCATTTAGTAAGTCATCTCTTCATGTATTCAGAATAAATAATATAGAATTGTATATTTTAATCATTATAATCTTACCTGTTATTCAATAAATACCTACAAGTCTGCTTAGGGACATCCTAATTCCTTAACTCATTAAGTCGCTCGACAGTAATTAAGACCTTGCTTTGACCAGGAAACAGAATCTCATTCTTTTTCTCCCTAACGTGTCTTCTGTAATACTGCTGCAGTTTTCTTCTTTAACTTTGCACAGACCTCTACTCTTCTTTTGCTCCTTGGCTAGGTAAACTGAAATTTTAGGGATCAGCATGTGTCCAAACAGGATACCAAGGGTCCAGCATGAACCTCCCTTGCTCCTTTTGCTTGCAGCCTTTAATGTTTAGGAGCTTTGTGAATGGATAGGGACAAGCTCCTGATGTCTCTGGCAGCAGTTTTGAAGTATTAGACTTGGGAATGGCTAAGAGGATAGGATATCTTTGCAGAGACGGCTAGAAAGAGGCTATCTGTCTTTTTCTTCTGGAAAAACCCAAAGAACTTCAGTATGTCTACATCAAGCCCTGAGCTCCTTCTCCATGTGCTGAAATGGAGGAATGCAGGAAAATCCAGCCCTGCTCTGGAAGCTGTGTAGCGGTATTAGCACCGTGCATGAATTAATAAACCCTGCTTTAATTTATGAAGATAACATTATGTGATCAATAATGTGTCTACCTCATTGCACTTCTACATTCTACTGTGTCTAACAAAGAGCAGATGCGTCTCAATTTAGTCATATATTCTTTCAGGCTTTAATTGTCTCTTAAATATCTGTACCCAGCTTAGATAAGCCTTTTAGCGTTAGACTACCATGTGCTGACTGAGGTGTGTGTTAGCTAAGTTACAGGTTCTTAAAGAAAAGCACAGCTTCAAAGAAAGTTTGTATAAAAACACTGGAGATTCAGAAAATTCACATTCCAGTGCACATCTGAATTTCAGACTTAAGACATTCTGAACTGAGTGACTGGCTTTCTACTCTTTTGGAGTTCAAATAAGAATATGCAGAAAAAATGTTCAGCTCAGGTGGCATTTAATCACCATACGTCATGACCTAAGCTATAACACTCTTCTATTTTACGCTAATAAGACTTAAAGAAGCTGCTGATACACCATGAAAGATTCAAAAATATATATAAAATGTATGTAAATAGCAGGGGTGATTCTTTAGTGATGTATGTGGAAATAACAATGAGACAGATTTTTTTTTCTTAAAAATATCATAGAGGTAGCTGCTAAACTTTTATTTTTATCAATATTACTTCTTCTATAAGTAGTCTATAATTATTAATAATTATATTATGGTAATGTATAATTCAAATTCAAGATGGAAAGAAATAAAACAATCATTCCACCTCAATGTAAGCATGACTGAAATACATTATGAAATGTGTTGATTTTCCATTTTGACAAGAAAGACAAGAAAACTTGTATTCTCTCTAAAAGATCTTGGTCTTTCCTTAAAGTTTGAGTTCTAATTCTGTTTAATTCAAGTGATGTCTAGTTTTTATGCAAGTTATGCTGTACAGATTAAGTGCACCACCAACAAAACTGATTACCTTACGATCTGTTATTTTCACTTGATAGAAAAAACACTTTTTACTTGCAGAACCAATAGTAGGTGGGGGTTTCCAGTGAATTTTAATACTTCTGTTTTCAAGGGAAAATGAGACGTTGAGCGGTGGGTTCAGTTTCTCTGGAAAAAAAAAAGAGCATAGACCAACCTTTTGTACCTCATGCTCTTTGTCATCTTTATGCTGATACAAAAAAACCCAGTGTGTGTTATTCCTTAAAATATACTGCTGACTATATTGGAGTTTATCACACCCAAAGGCAGCATTCAGCGAGTGACGTATTTTCTTTGAAAGTGCTGCTCACTCAGCGACATCCATTTATATCTCAAAATAAAGGAAGAGAGTGTCTTTATTTATTTTTTTTTTTAGTATATCTTTCAAGAGAAGGATGCAAGGTTGAGCAGGAGAAGTGGGTCCTTTGAGTTTGTTCTCCAGAGTCCAGGTAAGCGCCAAGGAGACCTCAGAGTTGCTACAGGCTTCCTGCCATCTAGGCTTATTTCCACCATGGCTGGTAGTTTAATTTTTAACAAAAAAAACCACAAAAAGGAACTTATCTCTCACTGAGGGGCTATTGAATGAGTGTCAGGTCCTGACAGGTCTTACTCAATATATGAAGTTTGCTATAGCTGTTTAGGAAATCTCTCTCCTGTAAATAAGCAGATGAGCACTTGTCACAGAGGAAGCACTATGTGCTTAAGAGATGTAAAAACCGAACAAAAAGTCCCACTCCCATCACTGCACTCCAGTCATAAAGTAGCAGGAGTGTGATGGCAGTGGAATTTATTTATTCCTTTCTTTGCTTTCCAGACAAATTAAATAACCAATACACAAACTGTTTATAATTGGTAATAATAGACAATACTTACCTATGGTTTGAGGTGTAAAACCTTTGTAATAAGACAGTCTTTTTGAATTATTTCTAAGATCCCTAATAGTTACGTTTAAATTTATTTTTCTTGATGGTTGGAAATGTATTCCTTTCATATGGCATCCAGTATTTTTCTCCCTTGTGTTTTTTATATATTGCTGGCATTCGAAATCTTTCCCTGCATGTCTGTGAGAAGGAAAGATGGGTCTTGTAAATCAAGGACGCAGGTACAAAAACATGGGTTCGTACTTAATTTGCACAGGACACTTACCTGTATGAAAAAATAATCTGGATATCTTTAGGAGCTTCTGCTTTAATATTCCAGCTGCAGTTGAAAAAAGAAATGTTGTATATGATGCAGGAAAGATTCTGAATATATACTGTAACAAAGAGAGAGAGAAAAAGAGTGATTTTTTTTTTTACATGGATTTTTCTAATAACATGACAGCTGCCTTTACAAACCCATTATGTAGCCTTCTTTCTAGAAGTGTGAATAACTAAGTGGAATGTGAGAACAAATGGGTCTTTCAGTTTTTAAAACAATGACAGCTGAGAAGCACATCTGCTACTACCAGCAAAAGACTTATAAACCCAGTTAAAGACAAAAAAATACATCCAGGCCGTTAGCTGAATGGATCTGCTCTTTTAAGATTTCCTGAAACCAGGTAATACAGAGGGCAATCTGGAGAGGGTGATTGGGTTGTTCTGACATCTTGCTCAGCAAAGCTGGAGCTTTCTGACTCTACATGTCTAGTAAAGGAAATAATTCTGCAATATTCCCAACAAATCCATGCCAAAAAAAAAGTAGTATAAGCTAATTGCGAGCTTTCATCATGAACACTTGGGTGTCTTAACAACATGTAGGGAATAGCTGACCTGGAGGTGCCTTGTAAATAAATTCTGCCCAGCCACTCTCCTTAATCACATCTTCTGTTTCTTTTGAAAAAAGTTGTGTTTTCACTTTAGCATTAAAACCTGGATGAAACTCAAGATGTATTCTCTTCTTCTTCTCCTTCAGTCTTTCCTAAGAAGAGGGAGAAGGCATTGCATGAAGGTAGATGGTACTAGGTATTGAAAAGGGATTTACACAGATTCATCTACTGAATGAAGTGACACACATATTCACTTTAAACTATGTGTAACTATTGAACAACTTACTTTCCTTTCATGAGTGTTATTGAAGAATTTATAACTCAAAATATACTTCACAGTGTAATTCTCAGTTTCTTCTTTTGTCAGGTTGTTGTTCCAGAACAGAATAACTCCTGACTCATGCTTCGTAATCCACAGAACGTTATGTAGCCCAAGCACATCTGCAATTACAATGACATTACATAGAGGAAGAGGGGTCCCCACACAAGGAATTTGGTGCTCAGTACTGTTTGCATAGCCAGTAGCCTCCCCAGGAGCTACGCTCTTACATGCAACACTTTGACAGTTGAATATAATTGATTTTAGCAGAGAGATTCACATTTACCTGCAGCTCTCAAACTGTTAGGTGATTCACTTTTACCTGTCTCTTCTAGCACAGGTTTCTGTTTCTCTCTAGGGGCTGTTGAAAGTGCCTTGACAAGAAGTCCAGATTAGACAGCTGCAATGGCTAGCGTAAGATGAACTGCTGGTTAATATTTTACTTACCCACTGCATCTGGTTGCCCACTTGCCAGGCTAGTGGGAAACAGTGCCTCATGCTGGGAAAAACATATTATCAGCATGATGGGAATGACTGCAACACGTGCCATAGCAAACACTTTGGACCATGGGTCTGTAGAAACTGAGACTCTTTAGTTTCAAGCTCGGCTGAAAAAGCACTTAGAACATGATGTTTTCATTTTGCACCTGTGAAACAATATAAAACAGTCACTTAAGTGCTTAAATGATGTCTGAAGCATAAGAAGTAAATATGAAATAACATATGTTTAATAGGTCTTGTTGATTGGTGCCTTCTATTCCCAGTATGTTTGTGTTTACTCATGCTCTTTAACTGGGTGCCAGGGCTGAAGAGGACAGGTGTCTCGTGCCCAGCTGTGTTTGAAGGGCAACACTGCTTAGTTCGCAAGGCAAGACCACGGATGCAACACTACCAATTCTGAAAGCAGGCAGTTTGGGTAGGAGGCACCTGATAAAACTTTCGCTAGATACAAAACCGGCAGCTGTGTCTGGATGAGTTATCCAACCTCTGTGGGCAACAGGACAACTTCAACTTCCAGGTTGTGCTTCATGTTACCTGGTTTAGGGATCTGTTTTAGGAGGATATAAGCTGTAACTGTATGAGGAGAGATTAATCTCAACATTTACAGAAGGGACTATCGGAAAGAATATATCAGGTGTTTGCTAAATTTGGGATACAGTCATAAAAGCAGATTCTTTGCCAGTCAAAGATGGATTTAGAAAGACATAATTGCTCTTTGATGGCATTCAAAGATTGCTTTAATGTGAAACAACCTCCAAGACCTTGCCAGTTCTCCACAGAAATAACGCACCACTGATTTTGGGGCCTTACACTCACAAATTAATTGATTTTTCTTGACTCTGATGGCTTTCAATACTTAATTGTCACACATCCCCTGTGTATGTTGTCCAGGAATCACCAAAAAGACCCCTGGAGCCACATCAAAATGTTCACAACACACTAACAAGAGACATTGGTCATACAGTGGAAAATGTGTAAAATGTTGAGCGCAAACTGAAGCCTTGAAAAGCTGGAATCAAAACTCAATAGCCCTGGTGACTATCAAGCAGTGAGGCTGCCTGGGTGAAAAATACATGCACACATTGCTTCAAGATGTTGCTTTGGTATAATCCAGTGAACAAGGTGCCATTTAACGAATGCTGTCCTTGATTATGAAGTGCTTTGAGAACCCGTAACAAAATGGCGGAAGGCACCTTGTTCCTTCTGGCACTGACCTCAGCCGTAGCAGCCGCGGTAGCAACTGCAGTGTATGCGCCACACGGCACATATGGCCAACAGAAAAGGTAAATTCTGCTTGGCCAGCCTGGGAAATAAGTCAGCTCTAATTGACTGGAGAGAGGGAATGGGTGAGCTGTTCTTACCCTTCTCAGTGATGATATCCCCAGGATGGCAGGATGTGTGGCAAAAGTTAGGGAAAAGGTAAAATTAAACTAAGGAGTCTTCAAGGGTCTATAATTCACCATGCAGTGGCTCTAAAGGGCTCACACGTTCCCAGGAGATGGACCAATCAGAAATAGTTCTAGGCACTTGTACATACTTCATTTAAATTTGGAGAAAGTGAAAAAAAATGAGGACAAGAAAAACTAAGCAAGTTAAAATCTTTGTGACTGTTAGTAACGTAACTACTTTTGTGAAAAACATGAGTGAAAAGGGGACATGAAACAGGAAAAGGAACAAAATAAATCTTAAGGCAGCAACAACTTTTGGTACTAGAAAAAAGGAAAAAAAAGAAAGAATCTGTGAGATAATATAAATACATTCAGTTGGAGGAAGGAAACACAGAGGCAGATAGGGAAGATTTTTGAATTGTGTCTGGATAAACTTAACAAAAAAAAGCCAACCAAACTGAGTTAAGGAAAGGCATTTCAGGAGAGATCATTGCTGTTTCCTGGAGGTGAAGTGTCCCTAGGAGTGCCTTTTGTCCAGCAGCACTGAGAGGTCCTTCTCCACTCAGTGTGGAAAGACTCCTGCACCTTGCTCCCATAGCACTGCGAAGGCAAGTGGAGTCAGCAGGCTCAAAATAGGGCTAGGCAAATTTGCAGCAAGCAGGACTATGAAAACCTACAAAAACCTGTTAGAGATGGATGTTTCCCCTAAGAATTCTAATTCAGCAGCTGTAGATACTGGGGAGATACTTGGAGAATGGGTTGAAAGAGGTGGCCAACATTATGAGTTATATATAAATAGCACTTCCCATTGCCACTGTTGCAGACAGAACAGCAGATGGACCTCTGGGCTGACCCCACAAGGTATTTCTTATGTTTATACACAATGAATTTATGAAGTGAAAGTATTGCAACTTAAGGACAACCAAGGTGATGCAATGGACTAGAGATATGCCTTAACAATTGCCAAGAGAACTATACCTCCCTCTCTTCTCTCTAACCCTACCCCCCTCTTTCAGTCACCATAAAACCCCATCCCCACAACACCCTCACAACAAAGTGAATTCCACCCATCAGGAATGGATATACATCTTGTTTATCTCAGTGGCTTATCTCAAAGCATGTATCCCAAGTGCTCTGTGCATGTGCCCAGACTCAGGGTCAACTGAAGGACAAACTGTGAGGGGGCTCGGAACCTCTTGAGGGGGCTCGGACTCTCTTGAAATTTTGGGGTCCCTCTGGAGATGACAATGGGCATGCACCCCACTGCCAGGTGGGAGATGAGGCTATGCCAAGGATTTATTGACGATGCAATGAGATAATACTGTCAAAATGCAAGACCAACAAAGATAGAGAGGAATGTTCCCCCACTGGACCTGAAGGCATCAGACTAACGGGATGCCACGAATCAATGGTGGTAGCTATTGCATGCCCTCTCTGTCTCTCCCCCCTCTCTTTCACTCTTTTTGTTTCCCCCTTCTCTTGCATGCTTGTTGTGAGCCAGATGAAGTGACTGGACACTTGACTTCATTTTGAGTCTTAACTCTGCTCCCAAGAACTGCAAAGACTTGGTCACAACAAAACACCTAATTAAGCCTCACCCAGGAGTTAAGTCCAGCAGCATCTAGCCACCCAGAGCAATCTGAAGCTGGTTGAAACAGAAGGGGGTTCAACCTCAGTCAAATTGGTCTCTCTGGTTGTGGATCATGACAGGTGATCAGCAGGAAAAAGCCATCCATACATAACAAGCTTTTGATCCACAACTTGTCAAAGGACACTTATTTCCATTTATGATGACATAGTTCAGCAGAAAGACAGAACATTTCTTCTCAGATGTATGCAGAAAAGACGGTGTGTTTCAAATTGTGTGCTACCAAGAGTTTTATGTTAGCACATGGTGCTGAAATTCAGTCTATGAGTCACGAAATAAAATTCTCTGCCCGACTATTTTTTGAAAGGCCTTCTAGTCCTTCTGTCTCTGGAGCATTGCAGACTAGCCAAATATACTTACAGACAGTCCAGATAATCTAACAGATTAGGTAGAAATTATCTCAATAATCTAAACAATATTTTTTTAAAAGAACAAACCTATTACTTTCCAAAGAGTGCACTGTCAAAAAGAAAGGATTCTTAACATTTTTAAACTGTACTACACTTATAATTTACTTTTTTCTTTTAATCCCTTTACTTTCAATGATGAGCGTCAGCTACAGCTACTGCCTGTTGGTTGCTGCTCAGCAATGTCTGATTTTACAACAGTGGGTTTGGGAAGTCAGATAAAGGGGGGGTAACTTGAAGGCAGCTGCCAGCCCATATACCACAGCAGCTGCAGAGATTGTAAAGGCTTGTACAAAACCCACCTGCTGAATCTGGGAAGTAGATACTCAGGGCAAGAAAAATTAATATAGTGAAACCACTTTTCACAAAACTTAGAGCAATGACTTTGATTTTGAGGAAAATGTACCATTTTATTTTAAAAATTCAGGAGACCAGAGAGCTTCCTGAAGTGTAGACCTGTTCCCTGTCCATGCATTTGAATAAAGTCTTTTTTTAAGTTTGTCATCTGATTTTAATGTCTTCCTAAATACAAAATTTATTGTTTCAAGAAACCACATTTTTTAATAATTTCTTTGAAAAACAAATAGTAAAATTGTCCAAAAAGACAATTTCAAGTGCCCTTGAAAAAATGCATTGTGCCAAATTTACAAGGTAAATTCAATCACTAAACAATGAAATATTTATTTGTGGCTCTAAAGCACAGTCTTAGATAAGGGGAATCACTAGGAATGTTTGCCTTTTTAAAAATTATCTCAAGCTTATGCTTTATTTCAGGTTGCCAATTTATATTTTACAAAGCCCCCATATCAGATAGTAGACAATGTTGAAAACAATTAAGGAATAATGAAATAAACAATATCAGTCAAAAACATTTTAACGGTCTGAGCAACTGAAGAGTAAAAAGCAGCAACATTTACACTCTTTCCAGTACTTACCTTCATTTTAACAATGTTACAACCTGGGTATCTGTGTATCATTTGAGCTGAGAAGGAGGAGAGGGCAGCACTGGAGAATGCCTTGATTTAAGACTATAATGAGAAATAGAGTCAAGGTACTTCCCTTTTTGCAAGACGTCACCTCAGAAAACTTCATTCCCACTGCCACGTTCCATTCTCAGATGGAAGCACACCTCCCAGCGTGTGAACACTAACTGGAACCTCAGCCAAGTTCTTCAAAATACTTTGGAAGAGCTGCACTTCTACATCACTAACTCAGTGATCAGAGCTGTTACCATTTCTTCACTCGTTTCATACAGAAGATAAAGATTTCAAAACATTTTGCACATTGCAATGAACTCTTATCTTAAATAAAAATAAAGGAAACCGAGACAGCTCATAGGAGAAATGAAATATGTAGTGCAAGTGGTGGCTATGAAATTAAAACCTCAGAAAGATTATATCCTTCCTGTCGTTGTTCTCCTGGTTTTTTGGTGGCTAATAAACATCTTTCACTGCACAGCAAATATAAAAAAAACCCAATCAAACAAAAGAATCCTACAAACTAGACAGATAGCCAAACGTCCCAGAATGAGTGGAGGAAACAAGAGGCAATTGGCCCAAACTTGAATCTAGGAAGTTCTAACTAAACGTGAGGAGGAACTTATTTGCTGTGAGGGTGGCAGAGCACTGGTACAGGCTGCCCAGAGAGGTTGTGGAGTCTCCTTATCTCGAGACATCCAAACCCTGCCTGGATGCTGCCTTGTGCAGCCTGCTCTAGGTGATCCTGCTCTGGCAGGGGGTTGGACTCAATGATCTCCAGAGGTCCCTTCCAACCCCCTGCCCTTCTGTGATTCTATGATTATCAAAGAATCACAGAATCACAGAATTGTAGGGGTTGGAAGGGACCTCGAGAGATCATCAGGTCCAACCCCCCTGCCAGAGCATCTCCCTAGCTCAGATTGCACAGAAAAAGAAGAAATACATTTTGAACAGGTATCACTGTTTTACTCTCCATATCTGAGGCTGTTCTCAGCCCAGCTTCTGAAACTGTCCTACTTTTGCATTTTTTTGCTTTGTAAATGGGATTAGTTTGCAGTTATCACACATGTGATTGCAAGCCATACTGGCATGTTAAGAGTAGCATTCTGGGGAGTCTGATAACAACTGGGTTTGCAATCAACATCACTTTATTGATCCGAGCTGATATTTTTCCCCCTTGGGCTGAATTTAGAGGGGGAATAATGGAAAAAATTACTTATTTTTTAAATGGGAATGTGGTTTGGAACAGATATGTCTCTTCATTCATGTTAAAAATGTAAATTTGCTGAGAATCTAAGCCTGGGTCTGGTGCAGAAACCAGCCTAAGATGTCAAGAATGCATTATTTACTGTCTTTAAAAAAAAACCAAAACAAACTTCACAAATTTGGACAGGTTATTATCCTCTTAAAAGTCTAAAAATCACAAGCACTGCTACAAATTGATCAAGGAATACTTTTTTTTTTCATTTACTAATTGGTGCACTCCCCTCCAGAGTGCATTGTATCTTCTTTATTAGCAAAATATATACCTTTTTTCAGGCTTATATGCGGTTTATACATTGAATTGATGGTAGCACATTAGTAATTGAAGCATGTTTCTTCTTGTTTTCTTACATCAATAAAGTACTACCATTGCTGACTTCAGAGAAAAGCCATTCATTACCTGGTGGCACATTTTCTGGAGTATTCTTGTAATTCAAAATAACTAAAGATGAAAAGGAAGCAAGCTACACCTCAGGGATTTTTATTTTATTAATTTTATTATTTTACCTTCATGCAATGTTAATTTATTCAGACTAGCAGGAATAGCAGATATTCTACACTTTTTTTTCCATCCTTGGCAAGCTCTCAAATTGAACTCAATGATAGTTCTAGTTCATCCAAGTGCTGCATTGGACCAACATATGTATTTGGGCTGATCAAAATGGCATCCCATATGATTAAAAATATCACAAAGCCAATGCACTAGGCAGTACTTCACCCAGGGTGTAGTTATCTGTAAAAAGAAATGACTGCAAACCATCCAGAAAGCCAGAGCTCTGAGCAAAGTTCAGTACTTGACAGTAATTTCTTTTGTAGTCATCTGAAGCCTGTGTCAAGCTTGTTCCAGTGAAGTCCCATACGTGAGATAAAAGGACATGGGCTTTCCCTTCTCACATTTCCTTGAAGTCTAGCTTGTTGTTTTAGCACACTCAGTGTTTTCTATCATGTGCTGGGGGCATTTGGGGTGCTCTTTAGATCCACTTTTGTTTACACTAAGAGGGTAAGAAGGGGAAACCTCATCTTGTTCTTTGTAGCCATGTGAACATGAAGTTTCATAGATCTGATCTGTTGAAAATGAAATATTTCCCTGCAAAGGCAGGTTTGAAGGGTATCAGTAATATAAGAGGCTGTCCCGAAAGTGGTCTGTGCCTGTTGGCAGAAGGGAGTTTTGACACCATAGTTTTCTACCGCAGTGACTAAACCACCACCATT
Organism: Gallinula chloropus; assembly: GCF_964237585.1. Classification (NCBI taxonomy): domain Eukaryota; kingdom Metazoa; phylum Chordata; class Aves; order Gruiformes; family Rallidae; genus Gallinula; species Gallinula chloropus. The sequence continues at coordinate 140,030,781 of NC_140085.1, read as the reverse complement.
TGGGTCTCTTAATCCTGCTTTGAAGCTGATCTCGTTTCTGTTTCACACAGGGAGGGCAGCTGTCCATGTGGCCTTCTACTCTGCATATGCAATCTCAAAATGTACCATTTCTCTTGCTGCAAATTATTTTTGTGTCACTTTCCAAATGTACCACTACAAGGCTTGCCAGAGGAAGTAAGTCCTTGTAGATGACTCTTTGCTTTCCAAGAAAAGATACTTCAGATAAGATGCCTTGTGTTCTAGTTTCTGTTTTTCAGTATCTGTAGAGGCTAACACCAAAGACAGTCAAATCATCAAATCCTGCATGCAGAGATTTAAGAGGCAGTGGTGTGCAGGTTTGGGGTACACTGATTTTGCATCAGGGGTAGGAATGAACCCTATAAAGGAATGCAATACTATATAGACATGTTTATTCTCAGCTAGTCAGGACGAATGAGGTTTGCATTAAATGATAATGCTGATAGTACTGTGACTATAAATCCATTGGACTAAAGCAGACCTGTTTAACACCTACTGTAGGATACACAGAGAGAGAGAAAGGAGAGGAAAAGGTGTGAAAAACCAGACCCCTAGTCTTTTCTGAGTGAGGGACTCGGGCATGCTGAAGTTACACAAGTCACACGAGAAATAGCTGGCAATTGTTACTGTTCTGAACTTTCTATTTTAAACCTTGTGAACTACATGGAAAAATTCAGAACAGTGATCAGGAGCTGATATCTCATTATACACGCAGTTTCCTCTGGAGTGACGGTGAGATGAGTGATGAATTACAGTAAAAGGTGATGACTAGCAGCCTAAGAGACTAAGGCTTCAAATCATGACTTATCTTTTAGCATGAAAACAATAGATAGGCATCCTGAATACTTCTAGGAAGAGAGCGTGCTGTACTACAAAAGCCAAGCTATGTTTCATAACCATTATGCTTCTTTCAAGGGAACTGGTAAAACATAGCCTGACACAGAGCAAATTCCTTGATAGCTAAAAGCAGATATATGGCAACTGATTACAAACTTATGCAACTATTCCTGATCATATATTCAAGCACTGATGACAGAATACTTAATATATATTTATGTATTGTCAGCTAAAGGCTTGTGGAATTAAGTAAAAGATTAACAATGCATATAATGTTAAACTTCATTTATGCTAAGCTCTTACAATCAGTTTAAGTAATCTGATGGTTGCTGTGCCTCAAATGGCAACTCTGCAAGGTCACAGGCTTGTGATGTACCCGTTTCTGTATTGGAACTGCTAAGATCACAGAATCACAGAATTACAAGGTTGGAAAAGACCTTTAAGATCGTCGAGTCCAACTGTTCCTGTCTTATGCTAAACCATAGCCCTAAGCACCTCATCTACCCTTTCTTTAAACACATCCAGGGTTGGTGACTCAACAGATCTGTGTGTATTGTTGTATTCAGGCAATCCTGAGTGCCACCTTCTCTAATCCTGTTTATCTCTTGGCACACCCAGTTAACAGGAGAAATTTAGCTACTAACACACTGCATTTGCTTGAAGTGTCTACCTGCTAGACCTATACTCCTTTCCTGCAGGACTTTAGCAGCTGTCCAGAGTGCATAGTGTATGGACAGAGGGAGCAGACCCTGCAGGGGGAAGGCAGGTAGGGAAGAGCTTAACATACACATTCAGTCTTTTTCTCGGTCAAAATTCTGGAGATGGGATGAATCCTCAGTTTTGGTTTCTGTACCTTAGAGCAAGGATTCAGAGACTTGAAAACTGGCACCTACAAGTTGTTAGCTGTCCACGTTCCAATTACAGCTAATGGAGATCTAGCTACACAGACAGACAAAGGTTTGGGTGGGAAGAAGACTCATCTCACCTTGAGGTGGACCCATAGAGTAAATCTGATAAATCAAACCGTAAACTTGCGTTGTCTAGATCTCTGCTCAGACTCCTTAAATGTTATAAGCCTCTGCTCCCCTCATTTGGATAAAACCTTTAAAAATTGGCAGACTGAAAAAAGCAATGGACCTTGAATAAACCCCATTTTTTAAATTTCCATATTTTAATGGACCATTGTTAATTTTTCATCATGCTTACTCTATGCAATTCATTTAAGAATGTCCTTCAGAATGGTTCATTCTATTTTTCTTCACAGTTGGTATGCAGAAAACATTTCAGGTGCTCAAAAACTATCTTTGGCATTATAAAACCTTCAGAATTCCAGTTTTAATTTTCATTCTTCCACCATTAAGAGCTAGGACTGGTTCTAGAAAAGCTGCCATTGATTCACAAATCAGTATTAAAAGACTGCTTCCTATCTAGATTATGAAGATTTTGTAAAATGCTGCCTTCTGCATCCTCCATCAGATACTTTAAACACAGAAGCCAGAATTTGATAAGGAATCGTGTAGTGCTGTGCTGGGGCACTCTACCTAGCCAACATATATGTACAGAAGACATGCTCAGTGAAGACAAGCATATCAATACCCTTAACGCAGCCAGTTCTGGAGGGGAAAATGTCTATCCATCTGCTATAGCCATCATTTTGGGAAGAATTTTCTCAATCTTCCCCAATGAAACTCTAGTTGCCCAAGATTACAATACTGAGGAGTAGCATTTACCAATCAGTTGAAAGAAAAGTATCTCCTTGCCAAACAGTCTGATGATATAAAATTCATGAGAGACAGGCAGAGGGAAAATGTCTCTCCATCTGCCAAGTCCATATAAATAAATAAATTGCTTGTGAAACAGCTTTTGCTAATCTCAGTTCCAATACACATCAACCTCCTTACAATAATTGAGCTGCCTAACAAAATCACTGCCATGAGCCACTTCACCTAGAGACATTTTCAAAAGCCATTCTGTATTAAAGATAGTTTTCTAAGTGCTATTCTGAGCACTCTTAAATTTTGGTCAACACTGATAATTGTGCCTGTTCAGACTTCTGTCTCCTTATTACTAATCTGGAGCTCATCTACAAAAATTCTTCCATTGCATTCTTGTAGTCTCTCACTCTCCTATCAGTGAGAACACACTGAGCAAGAAATCACACTTGAAAGACAGGGAGTCGCCTCCTTCATGCTAACACTTCTGAAGCACCAACACAGGAACAAACATTACATACGCTCTTTGAAGCACCTCTGTTCTCACCCAAAAGAGTGACTTCACTACAGGCACTGTTATTTGTCATTCATAAAAAAAAATAACAGGAAATGTTTTGGTATAGTCTTAAAATGTTAAATATTTAACATCTGATTTATTTAAAATTTTAGAAATTTTTGTAAGAAGAGACTTCTGAAATCTTAAACTTTGCCTGCAAATAATTCAAGAGTTTAGGGTTTGTGTTGTTTTCCATTTTCCTAGTAGAGGGTACTTGATTTTCCTGCCTAAACAATAAAGATTTCACTTGAGGATTACTGGATAGAAAGCAGAGGAGGTGGAAGAGAAACTGCGTTAAAATCTGTCAGTCAGAAGGCAGTTGCTCTAGCACAGCACTGACTTCCTCGACAGAGGAGGTCAGAGTTTATGCATCTGGGAAGAATTTGAAAAAGGGGAATGAGCCTCGCCTGAAGTTTAAAGAGTGAATGATGTCAGGACCTACCTTTGGCAGAGGTTCAGAGCTGTTGCAGTCCATCTGTGATTCTCTCCTTCAGTCCCACCAGAAGGGCTCACAGTTTTTTGATGGAGAAGATGAGAGGATCCAGCCTTTGACAGGGCTATGTCCAACTGTGAAGCTTTGGTAATTCCCAGTTTAGCTTGCTGGGGAGTCCCAGTGAGACATGTTTCTCATTCTGAGGTGATTTCTCAAAGCTGTAGCTTCCACTATGGATCAAGCTTGCTTTACCTTTCCAATTCCTCTCTTACACTCAGTCCAATGTTTCTTGCCTTTTTCTTGCACATCATTTTACTGTGTGCAACCAGATCGGCTAACTAGTGATTCAGTCAGATCCCTCTCAGTCCAAGGCACTACTTCCTTTTCCAACCCTTACTAGTGCCTAGGTCACGCAAGCAGCATCAGCTTGATGCAAGAGGGTTCTGTTTGACTCAGTCAGGTCGTCATCACCCTGTTAAAACAGTTCCTTGTGTTCAGCTGAGTCATATTAATGTAGCCACTTTCATTTAATTTTGTCTGACTTGTGTGTGTGTGTGGCTAAATGTTTTCCTTCCTTTTAAGCAGCAGTTCCTTAGTTTAACAAAGGTTTATTTCTGAAGATTCACTGTAAGGAGTCCAATAGCTGGAAAACCTGAGGGGAGATAGAGTAGCCATTGTGCAAACATGATAGAGCCAGCTAATTCATAGTAGGTAACCTCACCACTGAAAATACCAGTACCAATATCAGCAGAAAAGCCATTTGTGGCACCATGCCAAGATCTATCTCTACATCAGGAAGACAAGATTCATTTCCCATTACTTAGATACCTGTCAAAGAGCCTTAGGTTTGGGCTCATAACCTTGGGTTCCTCTCACAAAGAATAAGGATTAATGAATTTGTCATGACTTGGGTGCCTATTACAGGTCTAATCTCATCCCATAAAACAGAGTAAATGAACTATCATTGGGATAATTCAGTCTGAGACAAGAAATCAGCCTTGTCAGATAAGTCTGGATCAGACTCGGCTATAATATTTAGATGGTTAATATTAGAGCTGAACCCCACCCTATGGGTTTGAAATTATTGTTCTGGTTACAACTGACCTATGGATATCTATTAGGGTCTCAGTTTTGAGAAAATAGCCTCATACCTTAAACCAAAGCTTCTTTTGGGTACATCACATGAAGACTATTCAACACTTTGCCTTCTCCTAAAATTGCTAGACACCTGTCTTGACCAGGTCATTATCTCTGATAAATATACTATTTAAATTAAGAATCAAGAAATATCCCTGCATTCTCCAACCTGTAACTATTGACATGGGTGACATCCCAGAGAAAGAGCTTATTGAGATCTACTTCAATTTTATTTTGTGCTTCTGCTTATTTTAGGGAAGGAAGAAAGAAAAAAAAAAAAAAAAAAAAAAGGAAACATTAGAAACTTATTTTAACATACAATGGGTAGGTGGCCAGATGTGGTGATAAGTATGGCCAGGACTGCAGGGGTGGTCCATGTATAAAGGCACCGGTGGGCTCTCCTGTATCCTATTCCAGCCAGCTCCAATGTACAGCACCACACAGCTGAGCTCAGCAGCCAAGGTGGTGGTACCTCTGGGAAAACAGGAGAGAGGAGGAAGGAACAAAATGAATAGGAATAAGCAGAAGGATCACCAAGGTTGGAGGAGGAGTTTGAGATGGTCCATCATGGGGCAGAGATTCACTGCAGCCCATGATGGACCTTGTACTGGAGCAAGGAAAAATAATAATGAGGAATGAGCCGTGGAGATGTACCATTCATGTATTGATCATAGCCCTCCAGTCCACTTCTCCCCTGCAACACTCAGGCGGGTCAAGGAGTATAAAGTGAAGGAGTGAAGGGAGCCTGGGCAGAGGTGGGGGGATCCAAGTGTTGTTTGAATGTTTGTCTTTGTATTTCTTACTAAGGAAGGGGAGTGAGCAAGCAACTAGATGGGAGTTTGTCTGTTAGTCAAAGTTAGCCCACCACAATATTGCACCAAAATAGGACTTTTAACTGATCCAGACCATATACTGTTACAGAAGGAGATAACGTTTGCAGCTGGAGTACATACTTTTACCTTATCTCACCTAGAGTTACCAGTACCTGCAGGAGAAATTGCTGAAGAAGTGCTTTTCTTCCAAACCTGGCTCTTCTGCTGGGTGGAAAACTAACATTGATCATCCCCTGTAAGATCAGGCCTATGATGACATGGATGGGTTTTCACATGTCCTGTTTGAACAGAAAGAAGTTTAGCCAAATGAAGAAAAAGTTGTGATTAACAGGTGTCATGGTTTACCCAGCAGGCAGCTAAAACAACCACACAGCCATTTGCTCACTCTGCCCACCCCACAGTGGGATGGGGGGAGAGAATCAACGAGAAAAGGTAAAACTTGTGGTTTGAGATAAAGACTGTTTAATAGGACAGAAAATGAAGATAATAATAACAACAATAACAATGATAAAAGAGTATACAAAACAAGTAGGCAAAGCACAATTTCTCACCATTCAGAGTCAAAGCTCAGCTAGTTCCTGAGCCACACACCTCCCAGACAAACTCCCAGTTATGTGCAGAGAGTGATGTCATATGCTATGGAATATCTCTTTGGCCACCCTGAGTCAAGTGTCCTGGCTGTGTCCCCTCTCAGCTTCTTGGGCACACCCTATCTTCTCATTGTCAGGACAACATGAGAAACTGAAAAGTCCTTGACTACTTGGAAACAACTAAAATATCGGTGTGTTACCAGCATTGTTCTCACCCTACACTGAAAACACAGCACTACACCAGCTGCTAGGAAGGAAATTAGCTCAATCCCAGGGGAAACCAGGACAACAGGTCAATAAAGAAAAACACTAAATCTGAGAAAAATGTGTCACTATGATGAAGATGGACTGCAGCCTGACCTAGGATCTTCTTTATTCAAAAATAATGTGGAAATGTTTAACATTGTAGATATTATGGGAGTCTCTGTGGATATAGCAATGATAACGCAGAACACACTACTGTTGTAAGGTTGTAACCTAATCTTTGGAGATTTGTAGTCTTCATTTTTCACGTGACTTTGGTCACTGCTCACCCTTTCAACTTCGTTAAACAAACATTATACTCAAAAGCAACTCCTGCCGGGAGGGTGTCTTGGTTTGACAAATACTATCAAGGATTTTTCAGTTGGTCTTTGGATGTGATTTGCAGCAAGGAGGCATCATTGCTAAAGCAAAGGCTCTCTGGTAAGAGTGGAGAGACACTAAGCAATTATGTCTTGAAGGGCACTGTCGTTATGGTGTCACTGCTGAGCATAGCACCACCACCAGGTATCCTATTAAAGATGCTTACACACTAGGCTACCAGAACAGACTCCAAAAAAGTGCATAGAAATAAACAAGATGTTCTTCAAGAGCTATCTGCACTGCCCTCATTTATGTCTTGTTGAAATAGTATCCCGTGGCTGATACTTTGATACAGCAAAAAGAGTGTAAGACAGGCCGAGGCAGTCTCACAGGGTCAACAGCTCAGCGTGTGCTGCTTTACAGAGAGAATCCCAGGTGCCGTCACAGAGAGACTAACCCTGTATGAGCAGAAAGGTACTAACTATTCAGTACTCAGGCTCTGAAGAGTAGTGTATGTTTTCTGAACATCCCAAAGGAAAAACTACACCAACTCAAAAAAATAGGGTGGAAATAGTTGTTCAAAGTCTTGAAAGAAAAAAAGAAAAGCGGAACTAGCTTGGATAGCGTGTCTCACCAACTGGAACAAAAGGTCAGTGAATGAGGCATTTCTTAGGAAAAAAAAAATGCTCCCATGCGAAAACTCACTAGAAAGCAACAAAGAGAACATAAACCAAACTTCACTGAGAAATACAGAAAGGGAGAGGAAGGACATCATTAATTTACTTCCTTTATTTTCTCACATAATACTTGGTGTAGCCTAGAATGGAAACGACTGAGGAAGCTGAGCCCAGTTCTCTATGAGTCAGAGTAGAATAGTGAGAGCATGGGTAAGAAATTAAAATGTTTACGTTACTGCTGTATTAGCACAACTTCAGAATGATGCATATGGCCTACCTGGGAATAACCAGATGATTGTCATTGTGATTTAAAAGAAAAATGAATTCTGAAATAAAGAAATGTCTTTTCAGTGAAGGTATTTAGATCTGCTCAAATCAGGCTCAGCTGTCACTATGGTCAGTGAACAGAACTACACTCTGACAAAACAACATTCCTCTCACCCTGCTCATTTTCACCCAGAAAGTGCCCATTTCTCTTCAGAGTCTGAAGGGAGCACAGAGTCATGTAACTAAAGTATAGGTGACTACAATATGCAGTTTTAATGTACAGGTCACAAATTCATCCCACCCTTGAAGTCTTGTTTAAACTTCACTGTGTGGAGCTATACTGTATAAAATGGCTTTAAGAAAAAGCATAATTTAGTCTGTCCAATCAGCATGCCTGGAAATTCAGCACTGATTTTCTCTTTGTCAGTGTATAAGCTCTGTTAACAGATTTTATGTTTTGGTTGAAAGGTTTAAGAGCACCGATTTGGGGGGGGAAAAAAACCCACCAAAATAAAAGCTAAAACAGGTAGTTAACATCGTCTGTGGGTAAAAATCTTTACCTAAACTATCTCCACTTTTCCACCTTTTAAATCTTTTGTTGTACATGGGAAAAAGGGTAAGATAAAAATTTAACACCACAATAAACATTCCATTTAGTTCAAGACTGGATTTAGATTTCACACTGTGATAGACTCCAACATAGATTATTTCCTGATTAACAACTCCAACAAAGGATCAAAGAACTAGTGGAGTTCCTCAGGGGGCAGTATTTGGACCAATGATGTTTAATATCTTTGTTGGAAACATGGATAGTGCATGCTCAGCAAGATTGCTGGTGACACCAAGCTGTGCAGTGGGGTTAACAAGCTGGAAGGGAGGGATGTCATCCATCTTCAGGACCTTACACTTGGCCTTGTTGAACTTCATGTAGTTTGCACAAGCCACCTCTCAAGCTTGTCAAGGCTCCTCTGGATGGTATCCCTTTGCTCCAGCATGTTGACTGAACCACACAGCTTGTTGTAGCCAGGAAACTTGCTGAGGGTGCACTGGATCCCACTATTTACATCGCTGATGAAAATATCAAATATTACGAGCCCCAGTACAGATCCTTGAGGGACACCACTCTTTACTGTTTCTACTTGGACATCGAGGCATCGACTGTAAGGTTTTGGATGCATCCATTCAGTCAGTTCCATAGCCATCTAACAATCAATGTGTCAAACTGCTATCTCTCTAATCTGGTAGCAAGAATATTAAGGGGGACCACATCAAAGGCTTTTCAGAAAGGAGTCACATACAGATGATTTTTGAAACTCACAGTTTGGAATGCATGGACAGTAATTTCCATTGTAGATAAGCCTATGTCTTAGAGTTTAATGTATGGAGTGGCCTGATACTGCTGCTTACAGAAAAAAAAAATAATTACATTTTCCTTATGAAATTAGGGTATGTTACGTCCTGGTTCTGGCCAGGCCAGAGTTAACCTCCCCAAGCAGGCAGCAGAGGTGAGCTGAGTTAGCCCAGGCTTTTCTCCACACCACTTGTCATCACTTCCCCATTAAAGAGGGTGGTAAGGGAGGGGCACTCCTGGGTACCTCCAGGGTAGTCCAAGTGTGGCTAGGTTGTATTCTGGAGTTGGTCCTCATGTTGTGCAACACTGTTGTCATTGGGTTGGTACTCTTCTATCAAGTGCAAGGGAAAGGTACCACGTTCATTGAAGAACTTGTGTGTTGGCCAAGCAAGTGGATGACCATGGTGCAGGGTATTCAGTGTTTGAGGGAGCTAGCCATGCGAGAGATGATTAACTATGATCCCGATAATCTGCAGCTGGACACTGAACCTGATGAAGTCCAATGTTCCAAGCCACATAGCATAAGTTTGTGCAGAGTCCACCAACATCATATGCCAACTCACTACAGGGGAAAGGAAGATGCACCATCAGGGGATGAGGTGGCTGGCTGAGTCCGTCTATTCAAAGAAATTCTTTCTTCCTCTCTTGTCTCAGCTGTGAGGAAGTTGTCTTGACAAGCCTTTGAACAGATCAAACAGCAGACAGTCCATGCAGTAGCCCTTGGGCCCGTCTAGACAGAGCCATATGTAAAGAACATGCTCTACATCACAGCTGGGGAGAATGGCCCTACCTGGGGTCTCTGGCAGAAAACACCAGGGGAAACTCAAGACCAACTCGTGGGGTTTTGGAGTCGAGGATACAGAGGGTCTGAGGCCAGTTACACACCAACGGAAAAGGAAACACTGGCAGGATATGAAGGGGTTCGAGGTTGTAGAGAAATGGATGTTCATCTCTTCACCCAAGCAACAGGTGATAGGACAAGGGGGAATGGACTAAAGCTGCACCAGGGCAGGTTCAGATTAGACATTAGGAAAAAGTCCTTTGCTGAAAGGTTATTGGGAATTGGAACAGGCTTCCCAGGAGGTGGAAGAGTCACTGGCCCTGGACATATTTAAAGCATGGGTGGATGAGGTGCTCAAGGATATGGTTTAATAGAGGACAGGTATGGTTTGACTTGATGATCTCAAAGGTCTTTTCTAACCTAGTGATTCTGTGGTTCTATGAACCACTTCAAAAGTGATTGGAACTGGAGCCCAACTCCTCCTAGCACCCTGATTGCCAGTTCTCGGATGGATGTTCAAAGGGAAGGCCCCTTCTATGTGCCCTGCCACCGATGCTATGTGGAGCAAGTGGGTCACGGTAACCACACAATGGCCTCGAACAGGAAACCCCAATATCCCAGTAATCCTGGAAGTAATCACAGACAGGCCTGAAGGCAAAGATTTTTGGAATATCAGCAAAGGAGGAGTCAACACGTGCTGAAGAGGCCCCACTGCATAGTGAACTGACAGAAAATGACAAAAAATATGCCCTATTCACCAATGGGTCCTGTTGCATTGTTGGAAAAACATTGGAGATGGAAGGCTGCTCTATGGAGTCCTATATTACAAGTTGCAGAAGCTGCCGAAGGAGAAGGTGAATCCAGCCAGTTTGCACAGGTAAAATCCATCCAGCTGGCTTTAAACATTGGCAAATGAGAAAAGTGGTCAAAATTATATCTCTATACTGACTCCTGATGATGGCCAGTGCCCTGTGGGGATGGTTGCAGCAATAGAAACAAAGCAATTGGCAGCACAGGGGCAAACCCATCTGGGCTGCTCCAATGTGGCAAGATATCTCTGCCCAGCTAGAGAACCTAATTGTAAAAGTATGTCATGTAGATCCCCACGTACCTGAGAGTTGAGCCACTGAAGAACATCAAAACAACCATCAGGTTGACCAGGTTGCTGAGATTGAAGTGGCTTAAGTAGACCTCGATTTGTAATGAAAGAGCAAATTATTTATAGGTGGCTGGGCCCATGACACCTCAGGCCATTGAGGAAGAGATGCCACATATAGATGTGCTTGTGATTGAGGGGTAGGTTTGACCATGGACACAATCTCACAGGTCATCCATGAATGTGAAACATGTGCCTTGATCAAGCAAGCCAAGCAGTTAAAGCCTCTGTGGTATGGAGGACAATGGCTGAAATACCGGTATGGAGAGGCCTGGCAGATCGATTACATAACTCTCCCACAGACACGCCAAGGAAAGTGGTATGTGCTCACAGTGGTAGAAGCAACCACCAGCTGCCTAGAAACTCATCCTGTGCCCCATGCCAGGACACCATCCTGCATCTCGAAAAGCAAGTCCTCTGGTGACATGGCACTCCAGAAAGAATCATGTCAGACAATGGAATTCATTTCTGGAATAATCTCACAGATGCCTGGGCCAAGAAACACAGCATTGAACGGGTATATCATACACCCTACCATGCACCAGCATCTGGGGAAATGGAGAGATACAATGGACTGTTAAAAACTACACTAAAAGCAATGGGTGGTGGAACCCTAAAAAACTGGGATATGCATTTAGCCAAGGCCACATGGCTAGTTAATTCCAGGGGTTCTACCAATCGAGCTGGCCCAGCCCACTCTTACCTCCCACGGACTGTAGAAGGGGATAAAGTCCCTGTAGTGTGCATGAGAAACCTGTTGGGGAAAACAGTCTGGGTTGCTCCTGCTTCAAGCAAAGGCAAACCCAGCCCCAGGATTGTATTTGCTCAGGAAACTGGGTGCACTTGGTGGGTGATGCAAAGTGACAGGGAAGTCCAGTGTGTACCCCAAGGGGATTTAATTTTAGGTGAGGACAGCTGCTAAATTGTTACTCTATAACAAAAACAGTCCATGGCAGATGGTTTAAATAATAGATAAATATATGTTATGAACCTCCCAAATACTCTTAAAATTTAAGATCTGAGCATGATGTAGCTGGTGTGGAAAAAGGGGTGGATAATGTCCTAGATCTGTCCAGGCCAGAGTTAACTTCCCCAGGCAGCCAGCAGAGGTGAGTGAGTTATCCACGCTTGTGTTCCACACCACCTGACATCACTCCCCCATAAAAAGGGCTGGTTGAGGATGGGGACTCTGGGATCCCTCCAGGGCAGTGTATGCAGTGGGTTGGGCTTTGTGTTGTTGCAGCATTCTGTTATTGTTGGGTTCGTAAGGTTCTCTGTGTTATTACCAGGTGTGAGTGTAATTTTTGATGCGCTGTTATTTTTCCTCTTTCTTTTTTGTCAGCAAACTGTCCTTATCCCAGCCCACGGAGCCTCTGTCTGTTTGTCTGGGAGCGAGCAAGTGAGCTGTGTGGTGCTCAGCCACTGTTTGGGGCTGAACCACCCTGTGGTGGAGGGGGGACGCACTATATCAGAACAAAACAGACACAAATTAAAGGGCAGAATGAATGTGTTCTAGAAGCAAAAATTTCTGAGTGCAATCAAGGGTGCAAAAATTAATATCTCTGAAAAGTACATGTGGCCTTCAACTTTTATGCAAGCAGTACCTTGCTGATTTCCAGTAATCAGGTTTTTCTTCCTGTTACTTGGGAAGATTCCCAAAGCGGCCACACGATGGTAGCCTAGGATCAGAAGCAAGCAAGCTAAAACATGAAATTAAAGAAATAAGAGAAAAACTACTTCTTCTTTTAAACTGAAATCAAAACAAACGTCCTCACACCTTGAGGAACTGAGCTATATCTCATCTTCCAAGCAGCACAATATCCAAGACCGGGCTGTCCGGTGTACCCAGTAGATAGACACAGGGGTCTCTGGAGCTCTGCACTGTTATGCACAAGCAAGCTCCTGCTAACATGTCCCTTACCACGTGAGGTCAGCACATCATCAGCTGCAGTTGCCTGACGTTTCCCCTCAAATTCTAAAGCACAAAACGGCAGGAATAGAAGTTTTAAGCAATTATTCTTGCTACAGTCTCAGAGTACCTTATTCATGAGAAAAACAAACGGCTTTTCATGTCGCATAAAAAAAGAAAAGAGAAGGAGGATTTGGGATAAAATCAACTAATTCTGTAGTTTGAGGAGACCTGGGGATATCAGGGATATGCAGATTTTAGCCAAATTCAGCCAAGAGATTTCCTGCAGACAGGTTCTTGCTGTGGCCATTTCAGCATAGCCAAGCCACTCCATTTCATGAAAGCCACTCAGGCAACGGGCTCCGAGCAGAAGATCACAATGGCTGTCCCTCCTCCAGTGGCTGAAACAGCAGCAAAAGACCCCGGGGGAGAGAGGGTTTCCAAGCCCCTCACCCCAGGGGGGGCGAGAGGGGCCTCCTAAGGACAGGTGGCTCTGACTCAGTGGGGGCATAGGCTAGAGCGAAGGCAGCCAAACCCCCTCACGTACAAGAGCAGCCCCCAGGGAGCACGTGTGGCACGGCAGTTGGTGCAGGGAGGGCGCGGGCAACTCACCTAATGTCTGTCGCTGGCCCAGAGAGACCAGCACCAGCTATGGTCTCCACTCTGCAGAAAGCCATTGACAGAAAGAACACAGCCACCCAAACAGAGCACCCGCAGGAACACGCAGTATTCCACGTCTCTGGCCACAGACAGTGCCTGAGCCTGTCACTGGAGGAGCACGGCGATGGTGCCGGCTGTGTGTGGTACAAGAAGGTGGATGGTTTGCTTGACGTGGTGGCAGAGCTTAGGGAGGAGGTGGAACAACTAAGGAGCATCAGGGAGTGTGAAAGGGAGGTAGACTGGTGGGGCTGCTCCCTGTCATTCTCACAAGGCAGGCTTGCAGAAGCTTCATAAGGCTATGCAAGTTACTCCACGATTGGCAGAGGTTCTCCTGCCCTGTCACCGTCAGACAGTGGGGACCAAAGAGACAGGGAGGAATGAAGACAGGTCCCTACTGAGAGATGCAGGAGCATCTCTTCCCAGCTGTCTTTGCCCTCCCAGGTGCCCTTGCACAATAGGTCTTCTGCTTTGAAACTCAAGAGGCAGAAAAATGATGACATGGACAACGGCACACCCCGGATGTTGCGTAGGGCGAATTGTTCATCCCTGCTCCTGCAAAAAACAAAAGCAAAAGCTGGGTAATTGTCATGTGTGACTCCCTTCTGAAGGGAATGGAGGGGGACATATATCACACAGACCCTACCCACAGGGAAGTCTGATGCCTCCCTGGTGTCTGGGTCAGGGACATCACTAGGCAGCTCCCTAAACCAGTATGACCTTCTGACTGCTACCCACTTTTGGGTATTCCAGTTTGGCAGCGACAAAGTGGTGGAGAGAAGCCCAAGGGCTATGAAAAGGGACTTTAGGGCATTGAGGCAATTAGAAGTGTGGGAGCACAGGTAGTGTTTTCCTCCATTCCTTTAGAAGCAGGGAAAAACACTGAGAGGAGCAGGAGAACACACCTGATCAACTCATGGTTAAGAGGCTGGTGCCATCAGTGGAATTTGGAGGTTTTTGATCATGGGATGGTTTATTTGGCCCTGGGTTTGTTGGCAGCAGATGGTGTCCACCTGTCCCAAAGGGGACAAGGATCCTAGCCTAGGAGAAGGCAGGGCTTGTGGAGAGGCTTTTAAATTAGACCTGAAGGGGAAAGGGTAAAACCAGGCTAGCTAGAAATGAACTGGACAACAGACTGTCAGAGTCGGGTGGGACAAAAAGTCCAGCTGAAGTGTGTTCACACGGCTGGTGATAAAATATGGAATGGCATGCCTCAATCAGAGGTGCTGTGTGTTAGTGAGTTCCTTAAGTCCACTCCAAGAGCTGTGGGGTACTTTGGAGCACATGTGAAGTGCTTCTACACCATTGCAGGTAGCATGAGGAACAAGCAAGAAGAACTAGAAGTTCTGGTGACATCACTGACTTAAGTGAAACCTGCTGGGAAGAGCCCTGTGAATGCAATGTGATGGATGTTTACAGGCTCTTCAGAAGAGACAGGCAGGGCAGGAGAGGTGGGGTGGTGGTGTTGTATGTAATGAAGTGGCTGGACTGCATGGAGCTGTCAGTTTGTGACAACACTATTGAGAGTCTCTGGGTGAGGATTAAGGGACAAACAAATAAAGGGGATGTTGTAGCGGGAGTCTACTATAGACTGTCCAGCCAGAACAATGACATTGATGAGTTACTCTTCAAGGAACTGAGACACCTCTAGATTGTCTGTTCTTGCCCTTATGGGAAACTTCAACTTGCCAGACATTAACTGGGAACACCACACAGCTAATACAAACTTGTCCAGGAGATTCCTAAAGCAACTGGATGATAACTTCCTTGTTCAGGTATTAAGGGAGCTGACGAGGAAAGGTTTCCTCGTAGATCTTTTGCTTGTAAAACGAGAAGGACTCATGCAGGAAGTGGAGGTAAGTGGACATCTTGGCCACAGTGACCACAAAGTAGTGGAATTTAAAATCCTTGTTGAGAGGACGAAAACTGCCTCCAAAACTTCAGTACTAGATATGGGGAAAGCAGATTTTGGGCTGCTCAGGGAACTAGTTAGTGAGGTCTACTGGGAAACTGCTTTTGAAGGCATCTGGGTCCATCAGTGCTGGTCTCTTTTTAAGTACCACCTCCTAAAACAACAGGAACAGGTAATTCCAAAACTTCAAAAATCAAGCAGCGGGGCAGGAGGCCACCTTGGCTGAACCTTCTTCTAGACCTTAGGATGAAAAAGAAAATGTATGGCTAATGGAAGCAAGGTCAAGGAACATGGTAGGATTACAGGGATGCTGTTTGCCTTTGTAGGGAGAAAATTCCCGTGGCCCAAGCTCAGTTAGAGCCGAGGCTGGCCAGTGCTGTGGCAGACAATACCCCGGCTGAGAGCCGAGATCCACACAGCTGCCTGCTCTTTAAAGGAAAAGAGCAGGGAAAGGGGGGGGTGGGAGGGTGGGGGAGGCAAGGGAAGGGAAAGGGAAGGGGCAAATAACAACCCCAAAACCAAGAAACCAAAAGCCGGTAGGTTGGGATAAGGGTAGTTTACTAAGATAGCAGAAAGATAAAATATAACAATGCTAACAGGACTTTAGAGCAAAAAATACATGAAGCTGTTGATACACAATGCAATTTCTTACCGAACCCACAACTCAGGCCGTGCCACCCAGAGCTGTCCCGGAACCTGACCATCCCCCCAAAACTGCGCTTCCCAGAGCCGCCCCTGCTCCTCCTCCCATCAGCCCCCCCTTATACTGAGCAGGACGTAATTGGCATGGAATACTCTCTTTGGCCCATTTGGGTCACCTGTCCTGGCTTCGCCCCTCCTTTCTCATGAATAGAGAAATACGAAGAGCTGAGAAAGTCCTTGACTGTCTGGCAGCAACTAAAACATCAGGGTGTTATCAGCACTGCTCTCATTTTAACTCTCAAACACAGCATTCCATCCGCTGCTACAAAAGAAGTTAACTCCATCCTGACCAAAACCAGGACATTATCCACCCCTTATTCCATACCATTTACGTCATGACCAGATCCAACCATTTCTTTTGGGTACAACCAATTTCTTATTTCAGACACACATACATGTATGTACACATGTATACACACACACGTGCATACAGGTATATTTCCCTTAGTCTATGGACCATTCCTCTGAGTTCATTGAGTAAATGAACATTTAGTCCATGATGATTTTCAGGCTCCATTCGTCGTAACAATCTCTCATGGTGTGAGTATGCGCCATTGGATCGTTGCATGCTGCATCTCGGGCTCTCAACTGATGCACCTGACATGTCCATGCCCATAGTCTGTGAATCAAAGGTGTTCATTTTCAAAGGGAAAGAGGAAAAAAGGTTCTTGGGAGGCCAGGTTTTGGTCCCATCATCGTGGCACTCTTCCTTCATTGACTTGTATGACTCCAGCTGTAATTCCATTGGTACAACATACAACAACATACAGCAATTATAGCAATAATGAATATATAGTAATGGGTTATTTAGCAATTATTATAATACAATTTCTACCTTATTAATTATATTGGCCATTCTCACCTAAAATCAAATCCCTCTGAGGTACATATCGAACTTCTCCATCCTTCTGCATTACCCACCAAGTACAGCCAGGTCCTTGAGCAAAAACAATCCCAGACATGGGTTTACCTTTGCCTGAAGCAGGGATGACCCAAACCGTCTTCCCTAATATACTCTTCATATGCACCACTGGGACTCTGTCTCCTTCTACAGTACATGGAAATTTTGACTGGGCAGGACCAGCTCGGTTGGTGGATCCCCTAGAGTTAACTAACCGTGTGGCTTTGGCTAAATGTGTATCCCAATGTTTGAATGTTCCACCACCCATTGCTTTCAGGGTAGTCTTTAAGAGCCCATTATATTGCTCAATTTTCCCAGAGGCTGGTGCATGATAAGGAATGTGGAACACCCACTGCCATGCTCTTTGGCCCAGGTATCTATGAGAGCGTTTCGGAAAAGAGTCCCATTGTCTGACTCTATTCTTTCTGGGGTGCCATGTTGCCATAGGACTTGCCTTTCCAGGCCCAGGATTGTATTCCGGGCAGTGGCATGGGGTACAGGAGATGTTTCTAGCCAGCCGGTGGTTGCCTTCACCATTGTAAGCACGTAACGCTTGCCATGGCGGGTTTGTGGGAGGGTGATGTAATCAATCTGCCAGGCCTCCCCATATTTATATTTCATCCACCGTCCTCCATACCAAAGGGGCTTCAACCGCTTCGCTTCCTTGATTGTGGCACACGTCTCACACTCATGGATAACTTGTGCAACAGCATCCATGGTTAAGTCCACCCCTCGATCTCGAGCCCATCTATATGTTGCATCTCTCCCTTGATGACCTGAGGAATCATGAGCCCATCGAGCAAGGAATAACTCACCTTTACGTTGCCAGTCTAGATCTACCTGAGCCACTTCAATCCTAGCAGCCTTATCTACCTGATGGTTGTTTCGATGTTCCTCCATGGCCCGACTCTTAGGCACATGGGCATCAACATGACGTACCTTTACAACAAGCTTCTCTAACCGGGCAGCAATATCTTGCCATAAGTCAGCAGCCCATATGGGTTTGCCTCTACGCTGCCTGTTGTTCTTTTTCCACTGCTGCAACCACCCCTACAGGGCACTGACCACCATCCATGAATCAGTATAAAGGTAGAGCATTGGCCACTTTTCTCTCTCAGCAATGTCCAGGGCTAACTGGATGGCCTTCACCTCAGCGAACTGGCTTGATTCACCTTTTCCTTCAGTGGCTTCTGCTAGTCATCCTGTAGGACTCCATACAGCAGCTTTCCATCTTTGATGCTTTCCCACAAGGTGACACAAGCCATCAGTGAACAGGGCATATCGCTTCTCATTCTCTGGCAGTTTGTTGTAAGGTGGGACTTTTTCAGCGCATGTTACCTCCTCATCCTCTGGTGACATCCCAAAATCTTTGCCTTCTGGCCAGTCTGTGATCACTTCCACAATTCCTGGACAATTAGGGTTTCCTATTCGAGCCTGCTGAGTAATTAGTGCAATCCACTTGCTCCACGTAGCATCAGTGGCATGGTGTGTAGAAGAGACCTTCCCTTTGAACATCCAGCCCAGCACCAGCAGTCGGGGTGCCAGGAGGAGCTGGGCTTCAGTTCCAGTCACTTCTGAAGCGGCTCGAACCCCTTCATAGGCGGCCAGTATTTCTTTTTCTGTTGGAGTATAATTGGCCTCAGATCCTTTGTAGGCCCGACTCCAAAACCCCAGCGGTCGACCTCGAGTCTCCCCTTGTGCTTTCTGCCAGAGACTCCAGGTGGGGCCATTCTCCCCGGCTGCCGTGTAAAGCACATTTTTAACATCTGTCCCTGTCCGGACAGGCCCAAGGGCCACTGCATGGACTATCTCGCGTTTGATCTGCTCAAAGGCTTGTTGCTGCTCAGGGCCCCATTGGAAGTCATTCTTCTTCTGAGTTACGTGGTAAAGTGGGCTCACAATGAGACTGTAGTTTGGGACATGCGTTCGCCAAAAACCTACAACACCTAAGCAAGCTTGTGTTTCCTTTTTGTTGCTTGGTGGAGACATAGCTGCTATTTTATTGATAATGTCCATTGGGATTTGACGATGTCCATCCTGCCATTTTATTCTGAAAAACTGGATTTCTTGCGTAGGCCCCTTGACTTTGTTTTATAGCAAAACCAGCTTCTAAAAGGATTTGAATTATCCTTTTTCCTTTCTCAAATACTTCCTCTGCTGTATTGCCCCATACAATGATGTCACCAATATACTGCAGGTGCTCTGGGGCTTCACCCTTTTCCAGTGTAGTCTGAATTAGTCCATGGCAGATGGTGAGGCTGTGTTTCCACCCCTGGGGCAGACAATTCCATGTGTATTGGATGCCCCTCCAGGTGAAAGCAAACTGCGGCCTGCACTCTGGCGCCAGTGGTATTGAGAAGAAAGCATTTGCAATGTCAATGGTGGCATACCACTTGGCTGCCTTTGATTCCAGTTCATACTGCAGTTCCAGCATGTCTGGTACAGCAGCACTCATACCTGGAGTGACTTCATTTAGGCCACGAAAATCTACTGTCAGCCTCCACTCTCCTTTGGACTTCCGCACTGGCCATATGGGACTGTTAAAGGGTGAGTGGGTTCGGCTGATCACTCCTTGACTCTCCAGTTGATGAATCAGCTTATGGATGGGGATCAGGGAGTCTCGTAATACAGTATTGTCTTCTGTGCACCGTCGTCATAGCAATTGGCACTTGCTGTTCTTCGACCTTCAACAACCCCACAACAGAAGGATCCTCCGAGAGTCCAGGCAAGTCACGCAATTGTTCAATTTCTTCTGTCTCCAAAGCAGCTATTCCAAAAGCCCACCGGTACCCTTTTGGGTCTTTAAAATACCCTCTACGGAGATAATCTGTACCTAAAATGCACGGAGCTTCTGGGCCAGTCACAATTGGGTGTTTCTCCCAGTCCTTCCCATTTAAGCTCACTTCAGCCTCTAACACAGTCAGTTGTTGGGATCCCCCTATCACTCTGGAAATGCAAACAGGTTCTGCCCCTGCATGATTCGATGGCATTAGCGTACACTGGGCACCAGTATCCACCAGAGCCTTGTACTCTTGTGGGTCTGACGTGCCAGGCCATCGGATCCACACAGTCCAATAAACAAGGTTATCCTTCTCCTCCACCTGGCTGGAGGCAGGGCTCCTCTATTGTTGCTGATTGTATTGGATGTTCATTGGTGCAGCGTTCTTCCTGGCAGAATCTCGTTGTGCGATTGTTTTACCCTGTAGCTCATTTACTCGTGCTTGAAGGGTTGAGGTGGGCTGCATGCCCCACTTACTCATGTCCTCACCATGGTCACGCAGGTAAAACCACAGTGTGTCTCGAGGTGTGTACCTTCTGTATCCTCCCTTTTGGGACGATGGACGCTTTCTCCCAGTAGCTGCAACATCACTCCATATGGGTTGGGAGTTGGACACATTGTTTTCAAGTCATTTGACCAGTTTCTCTACCACTGTGTTGACACAGAGGGAAACATTGTCTTGATATTTCCGGAGTCGGCAGGACACATCATATACGGTTGGTGGATATGCATCACTCCAGTAGCCACAGTGCTAGTCACGGGAGTTGCAGTAGCCTCAGTGCTAGTCACAGTGGTTACAGTAGCTGCAGTGCCAGTCACAGGGGTTGCAGCAGCTGCAGTCTCTGCTGGTCTGTTTTCCTTCCTTTCCCTCTGACAGTGCTGACAGTACTGACAGTGCTGCCTGTTATCAAGCAGTGTTTGGTAAATAGTGGCCAGGGCCCAGCACAGTGCAGTTAGGTGTGCATCTCTGGGAAAGCTACAGCAATTTCTTTTCAGATATGCAGTCACTTTATCAGGGTCTTGTAGCTGTTCAGGAGTGAAGTTCCAAACCATTGGGTGTGAGAATGTGCCTAGATACTTGCCCATACTCTGCCACATGCCCTGCCACTCGTGATTATCCAGCCTCGGAGAAAGCTCTTGAGTGGTATTCATAAACCTGTGATTAATATATAATGAAAACTGAACCACCTGCACCAAACCTACCAACAGCAAAATGCTAGTTTGAATATCCCAGGGATATTGAAAATTTTCAAAAACTGTTACCAGAGCTGTTGTATTTAGCCCAGAGGGAAAGCAAGCAGTGTAGTTATTTCTTTCTGTACCCCCACCATACTGGCTGCTGTTATTAACCCCTTCCTGTCCAAAGAATAGACAGGGCAGCAAAATCTCATACAAGTACCAGCACAATTTCATGGCCATCGATATTACTGTATCATAGACTGTTATTATAAAATACACCAAAATGAAGTACAGGAACAAAAACAGGAGCCGCAGACCCAAGATGGTAAAAAATCCTGCCAGAATTGCACACAGGATACAGTGGTTTTGTTGCCACAGCTGTGACCACAGCCTTGTGAATAAATACCACAGCATTGTGACCAGAGACTGCTTAAACAACAGTGCTTATCACAACTTTGTCTTAACTACAATCATGTCAGATCTACCGTTATCCCAACCTTTTGGGCCCCACGTTGGGTGCCAAAAAAAGGCTGTTGTGGTTTTACCCCAGCTGAGAGCCAAGATCCACGCAGCTACCTGCTCTTTAAAGGAAAAGAGCAGGGGAAAGAGGGGGAGGGGGTGGGGGAGTGGGGGCGGGGGGGAGAGGCAAAGGAAGGGAAAATGAAGGGGCAAATAACAACCCCAAAACCAGAAACCAAGAGCCGGTAGGTTGGGATAAGGATAGTTTACTAAAATAGCAGAAAGATAAAATATAACAACGCTAACAGGACTTTAGAGCAAAAAGTATATGAAGCTGTTGATACACAATGCAGTTTCTCACCGAACCCACAACTCAGGCTGTGCCACCCAGAGCTGTCCTGGAACCTGACCATCCCCCAAAAACCGTGCTTCCCAGAGCCGCCCCTGCTCCTCCTCCCCCCATCAGCCCCCCTTTATACTGAGCAGGACGTAATTGGCATGGAATACTCTCTTTGGCCAGTTTGGGTCACCTGTCCTGGCTTCACCCCTCCTTTCTCATGAATAGAGAAATACGAAGAGCTGAGAAAGTCCTTGACTGTCTGACAGCAACTAAAAACATCAGGGTGTTATCAGCACTGCTTCCATTTTAACACTCAAACACAGCATTCCATCTGCTGCTACAAAAGAAGTTAACTCCATCCTGACCAAAACCAGGACATGACCAAAATCCCCATTCCCCCAGTCCCTGCCCCTCCCTGTGCCACAATGAGGGGGAAGAAGGGAGTGAAATCATGACTGAAGTGAAGTCTGCTAAGAAGGAAGGGGTGGGGGAAGGTGTTTTAATATCTGGTTGCACTTCTCATTATCCATTTCTGGTGTCACTGGGTGTGCAGTGCAGTGTAATAAATTAGAGAGTTTTATTTCCTTTATTCTGTGTTCAGTCTGTTCTGTCCGTGACACTGATTGCAGAATGATCTCTCCCTGTCCTTATCTCAACTCCTAAGCCTCTCAGTATATATTTTATCCCCTGTCCAGCTGAAAAGGGGAGTGATAGAGCAGTTTTGGCGGGTGTCTGGCCTCCAGCCAGCATCAAACCACCACAGGTGGGTAAGAAACAAGACCTTGGTAATTACAGGCCTGTCAGTCTCACCTCAGTGCCTGGTAAAATTATGGAGAAAATCATACTGGGAGTGATTGAAAAACACCTAAATAACAATGCAGCCATTGGTCACAGGCAGCATGGGTTCAGAAGAGGAAGATTCTGTCTATCCAATCTGATTTCCTTTTACAACAGTATCACCCAGCTGGTTGACTAAGGAAAACCAGTTGACTTTATTTTTCTGGATTTCAGTAAGGGTTTTGATACTGTGTCTCACTAGACAAAGCCATAATGTGCAATTGGCTGAAGGATATGGTCCAGAAGGTGGTTGTAAATGGGGTTACATCACGCTGGCAAACAGTCACTAGTGGAATTCCCCATGGTTCCCTTTTAAGTCCAGTACTTTTTAATGTTTTCATAAGCGACTTGGACACAGGACTACAGAGTGTCTTAGATAAGTTTGCAGATGGCACCAAGCTGGGAAGAGCTGTTGACTTCATTGAGGGTGGAGAACCTTTACAGAGAGACCTGGACAGGTCAGAGAGCTGGGCAATAACAGCACCATGAAGTTTAACAAGGGCAAGTGCCAGGTTCTGCACCTAGGAAGGGGCAACCCTTGCTGCACATACAGATTGGGGGATGAGACATTGGAGGCCAGCCATGCTGAGACGAATTTGGGGATCTTGTTTGACAGCTAGTTAAACACGATCCAGCAGTGTGCCCAGGCAACCTGGAGGGCCAACCATATCCTGGAGTGCATCAAGCATGGCATTGCCAGCTGGTCCAAGGAGGTGATTGTCCCACTCTACACTGCAACCTCACCGGAAGTCCTGAGTCCAGTTTTGGACACCACAGTACAGGAGAGGCACAAAAGTATTGGAGAGTGTCCAAAGGAGGGCAACAAGGATGGTGAAGGGTCAGGAGGGAAAGACTTATGAGAAGAGGCTTAAGTCCCTTTGTTCATCCTGGAGAAAAGGAGACTGAGGGGAGACTTCATCATGGCCTATGGCTTCCTGATGAGGGGGAGTAAAGGGGCAGGCGCTGATCTCTTAGGTCACCAGAGCTAGAACCCGAGGGAATAGTATGAAACTGTGACAGGAGAGGTTTAGTTTGGATATTAGGATATTAGGAAGAGGTTCTTTACTGAGAGGGTGGTTGGGCATTGGCACAGGCTCCCCAGGGAAGTGGCCACAGCTCTGAGCCTGACTGAGTTCAAGAAATGTCTGAACAATGCCCTTAGTCACATACTCTGACTTGGCTGGTCCTGTGTGGAGCCAGAAGTTGGACTTGATGATCCTCATGGGTCCCTTCCAATTCAGGAGTTTCTGTGATTCTTAGCCCTGTATCTTGGAAGGGTACAAACTCTGTTTGTAAGATTTGAAGTATAGCTTAGTCATGCGGAAAGGTGAAGACAGTGTTTATGTTATACAAAAAATGTCACTGTACTTGAAGCCAGCTTGGGACTTGGGCAATTCTACTATATATGCATCTGTACTTGTTGGTGGAGTTAAAAAACAAAATTAAGAACTACCAAACTAAAAAGCAAAAACCAATTCTAAACTATATTCAAGTTGCTAATATCACTTGCTTTCTGCTTCTAATTGCGGAAGAGTGGCTACATGAGATGCAAGGCCATGGCTCTATGGAGCCATTGTTCAAGCAGTCTCCTGTGTAACTTAATAGTACGAGTAGGCGTTGCACCATCCTGACGCAAATGATAGAAAGGAAGGTCAGTGTTTTTGATAGCGATGTTACACAGTACAAGAAGTAGAAACACGATGTATATTTTCAAGGATCTGCTGTTCCTGAGTGTCCTGGTTTTGGTCAGGATAGAGTTAATTTCATTTGTAACAGCAGATGAATGCTGTGTTTGAGAGTAAAATGGGAGTACTGCTGATAACACCCTGGTGTTTCTAGTTGCTGTCAGACAGTCAAGGACTTTCTCAGCTCTTCATGAGAAAGGAGGGGCGAAGCCAGGACAGGTGACCGAGCTGACCAAAGAGAGTATTCCACGCCAGTTACGTCCTGCCCAGGATATCGGGGGCTGACGGGAGGAAGGCCTAGGGCGTCTCCGGGACGCGCGATTCTTGGGGGACGGTCGGGTTCTGGGACGGCTCTGGGTGGCACGGCCTGAGTTGTGTGGTTTGGTGAGAAACTGTATTGTGTATCAACAGCTTCATATATTTTGCTTTGAAGTCCTGTTAGTATTGTTACATTGTATCTTTCTGTTATCTTAGTAAACTATCCTTATCCCAACCCACGGGCCTCTTAATTTCTTGATTTTGGGGTTATTTGCCCCTTTCTCTTCCTTTTTCCCTTCCCTTACTTCTCACCCCCCTTTCCTCCTCCCTTTAACCTGCTCTTTTCCTTTAAGGAGCAGGCAGCTGCGTGGATCTTAGCCCTCAGCCAGGTGAAACCACGACACTGAGAAAGAGAAAGAAACGCTGTTCCCAGATTGCAAGATGAGTGATGTAATCTTTAACCAAGAACCAATCAAGTTGCAACAATTATAATATGCATTAGTAACAGTTATAATATGTATTAACGATAGTATAAAAGAAAGCCGTTAGCCATAATAAACCGATCACTTTGCTTACATTAAGCGGTGTCCCGTCTCTCTGTTGCGGCAAATGGTGACCCCGACGTGATTCGATCCTAAGTGGACCGGACAACGTGATTCGATCCAAAACGGACCGGACGACGTGATTCGATCCAAAATGGACCGGACGACTCGGCATTCCGAGGAACTGGAGAACTGCCTATCTGGCAGCCGGTCGCAACTCCCGCAGAACTACAGAGTACGCTGCTGAAAGGAAGCAGGAGCCAGCAAACAATCCCTCGGGGAAGAGAGGTGAGTTGCGGGTAATCAAGATGGGAGGGCAAGTTTCGACCCCTGTAGAAAGAGACGTATATGAACTTATGAAAGCCTTATTAGCCAAACATGATAAGACTATTTCGGGTCATGATCTTAAATGCACGTTGAAGTGGGTCCAAGTTAAAATCCCCACCGTCACTGCATCGAATATTTTTACAACGGATCAACTACCTCGGCGCCCAGGCGACTGTATAGACGGGTCCTGCCGGCCACGCACTGCCGAAGTCTGTCCAAAAGGCTGCTACAGCGTAGTGAGTTAAATGGCTGACAGACGAGTGGTGTATGATTTATGCTTTTTAGAAAAGTGAAAAGTTCAAAAAATAGATTGTAAAAAGGAGCTCCTGGAACTTTTAGCGTATGGGGTAGCAAAGGGATTTTTTAGAGATCATAATGAGGTTTTTGAGAAGGAGGAGTGGTGAAACTTTGGGAATAAACCTGGAAAGTTAGTCTTGGAAAGTGATTATGTACCTACCCCCCCCAACTGGACTTAATGAGGTTTTTGAGAAGGAGGAGTGGTGAAACTTTGGGGATAAACCTGGAAAGTTAGTCTTGGAAAGTGATTATGTACCTACCCCCCCCAACTGGACTATCGGTAACAGCTGAACCCCTTAAAACATCAGGGGCTTGTGAGGCACCAGTACCCTTTCCCCCACCACTGACTGAGGAATGGGGAATACACACTTGATAAAAAAGGCGAGGTGGTACTGAAACTCCTCCACAATCTGCTCTCTAAGAGAGTGATTAAAAATTATGCAAAGTCTTTAAAACCCCTCCTTTTTGTGGAGCGAAGAAAGAAAACTGATAACAAGCCTTGACAGCGCTTTTGATTTACCTACTTGGGAAGCTATTGGAACTCAAACCTAAGTCATTAATAACTCTCTGGAAATTAAGTAAAAGGACTTTAGCAGAACACATTGCTGCTACTTCAGCCTTTGCAGCTTTAGCACCTGTTCTGGGTTCTACCGAACCAATTTTAAAAGGGAAAAAATTTACAATGGAGAATGTGTTTTGGTTTTGGGTGCTCTTTCATCTACCCCAGTTACTATGCCAAGTAATAATGCTGTGTTATCAGAACAAAGTGATAAATCTGTCAGAACTGACCGGGAAGGGGAGAGAGTAGTGCGTGTAAATCTGCCACCATGGCCTGCGCGCCCCCCCCACCCCCCCACTACTATACCTCTGGAAGGAAAAATGTGGAAACAAACGTACAACCGACTGCCTAACTTTTACTGCACCTAAAGCACCACATGACGCAGTTGAAAATGTTAACCAGCATCAACAACTTCAGCCTGTCCTTGAAAAGCTGGAAAAAAGCGGAGCGGGCGATGGCATGCCCTGCTGGGAAAGGGTTTGCAGAACTGCCCACCCAGCCACCCGAAAACTACTGAGATAAAATCTACCAACATGAA
The DNA here is from genome assembly GCF_964237585.1 of Gallinula chloropus. Taxonomy (NCBI): domain Eukaryota; kingdom Metazoa; phylum Chordata; class Aves; order Gruiformes; family Rallidae; genus Gallinula; species Gallinula chloropus. The sequence continues at coordinate 140,003,988 of NC_140085.1, read as the reverse complement.
GAATCACCAACTAAGGCACAGAGCAGTGTTGCCCCCATGGACAAGGAACCTAAGCACAGGGACAAGAATCCTACAGAGATGGACACATCACCCACACCTCCCGACGAACTCATCAATACATCACTGTCTCCTGATGCCCGAGACACTCTGCAGAGACTGCTCGTCCCAGCCTGGGCACATAAGATGGCATCAGAATGGGAAAAACGGTTACATCAGGGTATTTGGATTCATACTCAGTTGAGGAACTTACTGGGGAAAAGTTTACCTGGGAATGAGCGGGTGGTGGAGAGAGTTAATAGTGGGCCGGTGGGAGGTGGACGGAACAGGGAGACCGTGCGGCAGGTCCTGGTGTTCCGCCAGGTCCTAGTGCTCACCCAGGGCTCGGCCCTGGTGACCATCGGGGTCGCGCTGTGGTTCACAGCATGGGGAGGAGGGTGCTGCGGGCAGCAGCCGAGACCAGTGAGAGCATGCTGCACAGCCCAGTGCCTTGGCAGAATTGCCATAGAAGTGGGAGAACCCACTTGCATCTTGCAATGTCGCTTGTCTGATGGGTTGGTTTGCAGCGTTCACAGATTTAGCCAACTGAGAGCAAGGCTGGTGACGTAGCAAAGAAAATGGAAAATAACAGGAATTGGTGTTAGAGGAAATACAAGCCTCAACTCAGCAGCTGGAGTTACAGGCAGTTGTAAAAATGTTTGCAAAGTGAAAAGCCATAGTATGTGATTAATTGTATGTGGTAGGAGCAGTTACCCGAATGAAACGAACATTATCGAAAGGAATTTTAGATAAGAGATTATATAAGGGTTGTTTTTTTTTTTAAGGAATTGTGGCTGGATTGTGCAGTCACGCCTGGACTGTCGACAGTTTGCTAGTGGCCTTGTCCCTGGCGCGAGTCCTCGTGGCACAGGCCCACTAGAAGTTTGGCAAACGGACGTTACACACGTCCCCGAATTTGGTTCGCAAAAGTATGTCGATGTTTTTATAGAGTAGGTGTAAAAGGAAGTTTAAAAGGGGTCAATGAAAGTCAATGTCAGGTGTTGTTAAAAAATGAAATAAAGGTGTTGCATGAGAGAAAAGATCTGTCGAGATTGAAATAGGTGGAACACAATATACCTCCTATAAAAGTTGATAAATTTAAAACTTCACCTTCAAGTAGACTGGATTGATGAAAACATCCATGTCTAGGTCAAATACCAAGTATGACACTCTGAATGCCAAGTCTGGGATGCATATATAGTACCACAAATCCTCTGCAGAGGTCATCTTGTGTGTTTTGTGAATTTTCATGAAGTCATACATTCCATGCAGTTAGCTAAATTGCCTGCACTGAAATTGATAGCATATCATTTACTCTGTATAAATATTGAAGAATATAAATTTTCCAAACTATATGTAAAAAACCTGCAATTAAGAAAATTCATTTGACAGTAAATTAAATATTTTATAGCAACCCAGTTCCCTATAGCCTAGTTCGCTGAAAGAGTTACATTGTGGCCCAGCTTTTCCAGTAGAGTTTCAACAGCAATACAGTTCTGAGAATCTTCAGTTTCAAGAATTACAGAAGTAGACACCAGCATTATCATTATTCTCTAGCACAAGTCTTTCAATTCCTCTACAAAGCAGCCATCAGAACTATGTTTTTCTTTTCTCCCGTTTCCTCTTTTATGACAAAAATATTTGTACTGTATAAGTGCATTCCTAACTGACCACAACTTGGTCAGTTAGGTCACCTGTCCTGGCTTCACCCCTCCTTTCTCATGAAGAGCTGAGAAAGTCCTTGACTGTCTGACAGCAATTAACAACATTAGGGTATTATCAGCACTACTCCCATTTTAACTCTCAAACACAGCATTCCATCCGCTGCTGCAAATGAAGTTAACTCTATCCTGACCAAAACCAGGACACCCTCTATTCTGGTCTACTTGTCTCCCTGTAGAGAAGCAATAGCTGTCACTACGCTACTGAAGTTCGGGGTAAGGGAAATGAGTAAGGAGTAGGCGGGGTTTTTTTTTACCCTGTAAGTGCAAGAGTTGTTTGGAAGAACTTAACAATGATGTCACATTGTTAAAGCCCATCAAAATACACCACCAAGGCAGATTCACAACTTCCGTCCCTTTTCCAATTACTGTTACTGCTGCAGGGAACCCGGTTTTAAAGGAGGAGGTAGGTTTACTTTTATTGTTTACTTTTCTCAAAAGAAGCTGGGCAAAAATATAGTACATTCTGTTATTTGGGCTAGTTTTAGTGCTGTTAACACAGCTGTCAGGGGTGATCTGAAAAAGTTGACGGAATGTAGGCTGTGTGTCTTTAGCTTGGAGACTGAGGGGTGACCTCATTAATGTTTATAAATATGTAAAGGGTGAGTGTCAAGAGGATGGAACCTGGCTGTTCTCAGTGATGTCCAATGATAGGACAAAGGGCAATGGGTGCAAGCTGGAGCATAGGAGGTTCCATGGGAACATAAGGAAAAATTTCTTTGTTCTGTGAGTGACAAAGCACTGGAACAGGCTGCCCAGAGAGGTTGTGAAGTCTCCTTCTCTGGAGACATTCAAAACCCACCTGGATTCTGTCCTGTGCAGCCTGCTCTAGGTGATCCTGCTCTGGCTGGGTGGTTGTACTAGATGATCTTTTGAGGTCCCTCCAATCCATAACATTCTGTGGCTCTGTGATTATCAAAGAATATAGGAGACAATTCAGAAGGGTGTAGTACAGAGGAACTCAACTGTTCTTTGCGTCACAACTCATAAGAAAGGATAATGAGTGTGTGGCTCCTACCTCTTTTTCAGTGAAATAATGATAAAGAGTGGTTAAGCAAGAAATCGCTAGAACAATCCAGCTAGTTCCCAAGTGTAAACTCAAAAGAGAAAATTTTCAGTTTCATATTGAAATAATGAGAAAAGTGTCTCATGAAGTCTTAATGCAATTCGAAGTGTTGCTAATTTATACTGTGAACAAATATAGTAGGCTCAAAAGTAAACCTTAACGTAAGGGTACTCACACCTGTCTACCCTGCTGTAATGTTTTGCATATCCACAGAAAGTGAATAAATAAAAAAATAAAAATAAATTCCCTCAAAACCTGAACATAAGTCCTATCAGCAAAGGGGACAGAGTGACACACACATATCAGAATGGCCTTCCTAGCATATGCCTGATGTTGCCATGAATGTCATACTGTGCGGTTGACAATGGATGTTTTGTAGGCAGAGTAATGTTCTGGCCGCAGAACTCTGGCTAATTAGTTTAAAGAATATCTGAGTATATCTTTATGCAGTTCTCTCAGATATAAAAAAACTGAGGCCATCACTGAAGAGGCCAAGGATGTAGTTTCATTTGGCTTTTCCTTGACCACAATGCAATTTGAGGAGTTCCTTTCACCCTATTTCCCATGTCTACAGCCAACTCAACTGCTTGTTGAGCCCCGCGGGAGTCAAGTTGTGATCGGATTTGAAATCAGAATAATGCTTTTTGATTTTGATCTGCGGCATTGCCAAAGATTGCGTAAAACCCACCCTTCTAAGGCTCTTGCACAGCACCTAGGATCATAACTCAGACTGTTGCATTTACCTCACAATTTCTTGATGGGAAGAAAACTTCTCTATTTCTTCTATAAATAAGGAAGTGAGGTACACAGATTTGATTGACCCTGGGTCATAAAGTGAATCTGCGGCAGACCAGAGAACTGAGAAAAACTCTCCATCACCTCAGGACAGTACCATAATCACTGGACTCTTGTGAGAGGTTTGTTACATATAATAGAATCATAGAATGGATACATACATATATTTATGTATCTCAGGAGTGTGTTTTAGCTCATTCTTTTCTGGAGAAGAATGGCTATTTCTTGCATTACAGTTGAGAAGAAAGGAATCAGGAGGAAATATACCTCTCTAATTCTCCCTAATTCTCTCTAATTCTCCCTTTGCTCATCATATCGGTGAGGGATGTGGTAGAGGCCAAAAAAATAAACGGATTAAAAGGAAATTAAGGGTTGGCCAGGCTTTCTTAGACTGATAATCACAGTGATCTATGAGGTAGCCTTCAATTTTGGCAGTTGACAGGGTGCTGCTTGCCCATAGCTGAGAGAATACAAGCTCTGTGCTTAGGCTCTCATACTTTTCTCATCAAGGATAGACTGATGTCAGACATTTTGGTCTGCTCAATAACAGCATTTCTTCTCAAATCAGTGCTATCAGCAACATGGTCAGATGCTTGTGGGATCATAAGGAAATAGAGGCTTCCAGATTGGACTTCTGTGAAGTTTGGATGGGAAGTGGTCACTGGTTTTCTTAATATAATAGTGTCCTGCTTCCATCCAGGACAGACTTTACTTCTCCAAACGGCCAGCACAGGTGAACCACGTTGGCCCAGGCTGTCTCCCACACGACATGACATCATACCCCTGTAAAAGGGGCTGGACAGGGAGGGGTGGTTCAGCGCAACTCTGTGTGGTTAGGCTTTGGGTCAGTGGTGTTGGTACAGTTCTCTGTTATCGCTCTGTGTGTGTGTGAATTCGGCCACAGGCTCTGTTGCTGTTCCCCTTTCGAGGTGCTTGTTAGTAAACTGTCCTTATCCCAACCTGCAAGGGCTCTGAGCAGGAGATGGTGCTCATCCACTGCCTGGGGCTGAACCACCATAGCCCTTTTTGGCACAAAGGGTTGGGATAATGGTAGTTCTGACCTAATTGTGTTAAAAAGCTGCGATAAATGTTTATCATATTATTCAAAAAGGTGATGGCAATAATGATGTTTTGTTAGATCACCTGGCTTCAGTATGTGAACCCATACCCGCTTCATGCAATCCCTGCTGTGTTATTTATCACCTCGGGGAGTCAGGGTCTTAATTTCTTTATACTGTGTGATACCGATTTATGACAAGATATCATCTGTGTCTGTGAGCCTCAGAGGGTATTTCGACATGGCATTTCTGTCATTTCCAGCTATTGGGCAACATATCTTAGCATTATTTAATAATGACACTTGATTTATGTGGAAGATGGGGGGGGGGGGGGGGAGGGGGGATGCTTCCTCCCCCCCTTTTTCCTTCAAGCTTATTACAGCATCTTTTGAGAACTGACTATTCCTGAGATGTCCAGACCAGTTGCTTATTCTCCTGAATGTCTTTCAAGTCTTACGTGCTATGAAAAACTGTTTCAAGAATATTGCCAAGAGATCTCCCCTGGGGCTGAAGGGTCAGGGGTGGCATGGTGTATGGCAGGATATGAACAAAACAAGTATCTATCCAGGAAAAACAAATCCTTAGGCACTGCAGCTACTCTGACTCCTGCAACAGACACTGTGGCTACCCAAACCTCAGAAACCAACACTGTAGCTGAGCCAGAAAGAAGCTTTACAACAGGCACTGTAGCTGCTCAGAACTCAGAGAGTACAGCTCCTCTAATCCCCACAACAAGCACTACATCTACTCAAACTTTAGAGGCCAACCCTGTAGCTGAGCCAGAAAGCCAAACAGTACCAATTTCAGTCTCCCCTATACAGAAAAGAAATACACAAAGAAATCTGCCTGCTTTGTGAAAGACAGTGATGAACCGGGACCACTGAGACAACCTGAAGAAGAGGCAGTACCAGAGGTCATCACCTGATCCCTGTCCTTGAGTGAGCTGAGAGAGAAAATATTTCAACCACCTTCTGGGTGAGCACATCATCACCTGGCTACTCTGATGCTGGGACAATGGGTCCAGCAGCCTGGAGTTAGAAGGTGGGGAGGCCAAGCAGCTGAGATCCCTGTCCAGAGAAGGAGGCATCAACAAGGTGATCGGAAGAAAGTCCCAAGCCCTGAGCTTCTGGAGGCAACTTCTATCAAGTGTAAGGGAAAGGTACCTATTCAGTGTAGATGATGTGTGTCGGCCAGGCAAGTGGACAACAATGGAGTGGGGTATTCAGTACTTGAAGGAGTTAGCCATTTGAGAGATGATTTACTACAACCCTGATGATTTGCAGCTACCCACTGATCCTGATGAAGTCCAATGTACCCAACCCATGTGCGGTAAGTTTGTGTGGAGTTGTGGGATGATGATTGGAGGTAATGGTAACTTAACAGTTAAATCCTATTTCAAAAGGCTCAGCATTTACAAAACATTCCAAGGTGATAAGCAGCTGAGATGCCAGGCACCCACTCAGCCATAAAGTTCCTAAACATCCTCCTTCGTAATACGTTCCAAGGCAATCTGGAAGGTTAGTAACATCAGGGGAGTTTGACTTATTGACTCTGACACAGCTACACAGAAGATGGAGCAAAGTGGAGACATTGTGGACAAACTCTGTGATAGCACGGGAACTTGAAGGTTAAGATGGAACTGGTAAGTTGCATTCCTGCTGCCCTGGCCCACAACTTCCTCCCTTGTCTCAGTTGTGGAGAAACTGTCCTGGAAGATCCCATGACCTGAAGAAAATTTGTCATACTGACCACCTGTACAGACCACGATTTCAGCTATTAGAAGTGTTCCCCTGTTCCAGAAAGAGCTTATAAAAAGTGCACACCATGAAGTGTCTTGTGGTTCTGTCTGCGCAACCATGGTGAAGACATGAGGAAGTGGGATGGGAAACCCACCTCAGTCCTCCAAGCCCAAGTCAACGAGCTACAGTTATAAAAACAGTTACAAAAAGAGGAAGAACACTGCGCCAGTTTCTGGTAGACAGCCCACCAGACTGTGTGATTGTACCTGTGATCCTCTTGAAGGGACTTTTCCTTCTTGCAAGAAGTAAACAGCAAATATGATCAGCAAGATTAGAGTGGCCCTGCCTCCAGTTAAGGGAAGGAAAAGGACAATTGGATCTATTGGACTGTGTGTGTCCAATGGCCTGGCACATCAGATCCACAGAAGTACCAAGCGTTAGAAGACACTGGTGCCCAATATACCCTAATACCATCAAACTATGAAAAATCAGAGCCCATCTACATTTCCAGAGTGATGGAGGACCCCAGCAGCTGACTCTATGTCGCAATTTTGTGTTGTGGGTGCTGGGAGAGACCGGGGGCTGCAGAAAATGGCTGCTGTAAGGAGCAGCTAGAGTTCTGTGCAGGCCCCAAAGAGTAAACATCAGCCAATTCAAGGCCAGAGTTGCTGCTGATCAAGGCCAAGCCAATCAGCAATGGTCACACTGCCTCTGTGAATCACATATAGGAGAAAAAAAAACACAGGCAGCTGCATTTTGCCACCAGAGAAGGGAATGAGATGTAAAGAGCTGTGTAGACCCCAAGGCTGGGGAAGGAAGGAGAGGAGGTGCCCCAGATGCCAGAGAGAATGATGCCCCTGCAGCCCATGGAGAAACTCATGGTGGAGTGGGTGTCCCCCTGCTGCCCATGGAAAAGGCCAAGACCCCACCTGTCACCTGTGGAGAGGCTCCACACTGGATGGAGCAGGTAGAGACATACAGGAGATGCTGTGACCTGTCTTGGAGCAAGCCCCTGCCAGCACTTGCGGTCCATCGAGAGATACAGAGACACAGAGATGAGCAAGAGAAAGATTTGTGCTGGAACAAGTTTGCTGGGGGAGGCTGGTGACCCCATGGAGGACTGGGACTGAGAGACATTGTGATTTATGACTGCCCACCATAGCAGTGACCCATGCCAGGGCAGCTGGTGAAGAGCAAAAGCCCTGTTGGAAAGGACTCACATTGGAGAACTTTGTGGAGGACTGTCTCCAGTGGGTGGGACCCCACAAAGCAGCAGGGGAAGGGTGTGTGGAATGAATGCCCCCCCCAGCCAAGAAGGAAACCAACTTGCAAGAAACTGACTGAAGCCCCCATTTTCCCAGTCCCTGCCACTCCTTGTGGTACAGTGTGGGGGAAGAAGGGAGCAAAATCATGACTAAAGTGAAGTCTACTAAGAAGGGAGCGGTGGAGGAAGGTGCTTTAAGATCTGGTTGCGCTTCTTTAAGATTGGGTTGCACTTCTCATTATCCTGTCTGTGAAAACAGAGTTGTAGTGTAATAAATCAATGTAGTGTAGTGTAATAAATTAGTGTAGTGTAATGAATTAGATAGTTTTCTTTCCTTCACTCATGCACTTTTCTTAATTTGTTTCAATTGTTTTCCCAAGATACCGTATAATTCTGCAAGTAAGAATCTCCGAATTCAGGTCATCTTTATATTCAACATGCTATGGTCTTCCATGTAATATTTCAAAAGGATTGAGACTTTCTTTGCACCTAGGCTTTACATGTATCCCATAGCTGCAATAGGTAGTGTTTGATGCTAATACAAATTTGCTTCTTGTCAAATATTAGCTAACTGTTGTTTTATCAAACGGTTCATCTTCTCTACCTGTTCACTTGTTTGTGGCCTGTAAGGAGTGTGTAACTGCCAATCAGTTCCCAATATCTTGCTCACTTGTACTACTTGCACACAAAAATGTGATCCTCTATCTGATGAAATGCCCATAGGTACCCCAAATCAAGGTATTATTTCATTTAGTAGTACCTTAGTTACCTCTCTCACAATTTAGTTCTGCAAGGAAATGCCTCTGGCCATCCAGAAAAGGTGTCAGTAAGTACCAATAAGTACCTATACCCCCCTTTTCTTGGGAGCTCAGAGAAACCAGTTTGTCAGTAGCCCCCTGGTATGTTTCCTTTTCCAATGTTCCCTAATCGCACCTGGTTATCTGTGTTGGGGTTATTTTTCAAACATTTCACAGAAATGTTTACAGTCACTGTCAAATTCTAATATATAGAATTTTCGCTATTAATTTTTGATTTAAAATTTATACAGGGAGTCCACTCCCCAGTGCATCCTATTGTGGTCTTCTTTGACAATTCCCTTTACATGTTACTTTAATGATTCTTTATCAGCTCTAAAGTATTCTATATTTTCCTGCTCATTCAAAACTCCTATTCCTTTTTTCCAGAATTAATTTTAAAATCTCTTGCATTCTTTCTGCTGCCTGTTGAGCATCACGATCAGCCAATCTATTACCTTTATCTGGTCAGTGTTACCCTTCAGCTGTCCTTGGTAGTGCATAATGGTGATCTTAGTTGGCAGTTGAACTGCTTCTAAAAAGCAAAGTATTTCTCCTGCATGCTTGATGTGTTTCCTTTGACTTGTTAAAAAGTCCATGCTCCTTCCAAATTGCTCCATGGGCATGCACAATTCCAAAGGTGTACTTAGAATCTGTCCGTGTATTTCTCCTTTTTCCTGCTGCTCTTTCTAATGCTCTGGTTAAGGTAATAATTTCAGCCTTTTGGGCTGAAGTTCCAATAGGAAAACGATTTGATTCTATTACCTGATCGGTAGTGGTCAGTGCATATCCAGCCTTACGGATACCTTGCTGAATGAAACTACTACCATCTGTGAACCATGAATCTTGAGCATCTTCTAAAGGCTCTTCTTTCAAATTCTGCTGGAATGGAGGGCTTCTGTTGTCTCCAAGCATCCGTGTGTCAGTGTTTCAGTTGTGGTTTCACTGAGGAAGGAGGCTAGATTCACAAAGTTAGTTACTTCAATCACAACCTCATCAGACTAAACAAAAATACCTTGTTATTTCAGAAATCTGGATGGGGAAAGCAAATATTGTCCCTTTTGTTACAGAACGGCATACCCAGTATGAGAGACCATTCCTGTCATCTTCTGGCCTAAAGTTAATTTCTGGGCTTCTTCGATGTTAAGTATTGCAGCAGCTGCTGCTCGTAAACACCCTGGCCATCCTCTACTCACTGTCATCCTCCAGCTGTTTAGAGAAGTATGCCACTGCTCTTTTGTAAGGTCCTAAATGCTGAGCCAGAACTCCTAGGTTTAACCCCTCTTTTTTCGTGTGAAAAGAGCAAGAAGGGTTTAGTCACATCCTGCAGCTTCAAGGCTGGAGCTCTCATAAGTTCCTTTTTAAGTGTATTCAAAGCTTTCTGGGCTTCTTTTGTCCACACCAGCTGGGCAGGATTAATTTTCAAGAGTTCATAAAGAGACTTCGCTATTATTCCATAATTGTAAATCCACAACCAACACCAAATCAACATTCCCAAAAAGGTTATGAGTTCTCTTACCATCAGAGGAAGAGGGGTCTTACAGATGGCTTCTTTATGCTCACTAACCTATTCTCCTTGTCCTCCAGAAATTTCATATCCCAGATAGGTTACTCATTGTTGTACCATTTCAGCTTTCTGTTGAGAGACTAGATATCCATTTAGGCCCAGAAAAAAATCAACAAGCTTGTCCCTTGAATACAGTCAGGTTTTGTTTCAGTTACTATTCATAGGTCATTCACATACTGTAGAAAGATTCCATCTCCGGAGGGAGGGTCCCATGTTTCAAATTCTCCTGCAAATTGATTCCCAAAGATTGTTGGATTTTATGCGTTTATTTCTTAAAAAAATCTTTGGGGTAACACTGTCCAGCTAAACTGGGTTTTCCCACCAGTGGTAGGACCTTCCCATTCAAATGCAAATAACTTTTGATTTTCTTTGGCTAATGGCAAGCAAAAGAAAGCATCTTTTAAATCTAGGGCTGTAAACCAAATACGTGTATCGTTAAGTTTTGTCAGCAGTGTATAGGGATTAGCTAGCACCAGGTGGAGATTTTTAACAATACTGTTGGGGAATCAAACCCTGGGCTGCCATGTGACAGGCAGGAGTTCTCCCACTGAACCACAGAGCAGCATGATCTTACAGAAGTGTGCAGCAGAATCCACACTCACTTCATGATTACTTCAACGTCTCAGTCACACCTGAATAAGATCTTTACAAGACAAATCCAAACCAGAACAATACTCAATATAATTGTTGAGGTTTCCAATCATTTACATGCTACTAACCAGGTGTATACAATCAGGCACTAGTAACCTGGTATACAATACTCACTTGGGATGTCTCCTGACACCTTACAGTATCCCCAAATGACCGGTCTCCAAAAACAAATACCAAAGTATACCAAATACAACTGGGTATACACTAAAACCGAGAGCTCACATAAGTTTAAAAGAATACCTTAATAATCAGAGGATGGTCCTTGCAGTGAGCTGAGCAGGGCAAGGAGTCCTTCCAGGAAATCCTGGGCTGCACTTTGGGAGTCCTGTTCCTTACTGGATCCTGCAGCCAAGCAGAGAGGGTCCCATCTGGGTTGCCAAACCGAAGCCTCAAAAAGCTGGAATCAAAACTCAATAGCCTTGGTGACTATGAAGCAGATATTCTTTATTGCAGTGTTGATCACAGAGGGGATCGCTCCTCCTAATGTGTGTGCCATTTAAAGCCAAATTTCTCATATTTCATAGAATCATAGAATCATAGAATCATAGGCGTTGGAAGGGACCTCAAGAGATCATCAGGTCCCACCCCCCTGCCAAAACAGCTCTCTAGCTCATATTGCACAGATAGGCATCCAGATGGGTCTTGAATATCTCCAGAGAAGGAGACTCCACCACCCTCCTGTGCAGCCTGTGCCAGGGCTCTGTCACCCTCACTGTGAAAAAGTTCTTCTGCATGTTGGTGCGGAACTTCCTGTGCTCCAACCTGCAGCCATTGCCCCTTGTCCTATCTCCACAGACCACTGAAAAGGGGCTGGCCATTCCCCCCCTGCATCCCATACTTAAGATATTTATAAATATTAATAAGGTCCCCCCTCAGTCTTCTTTTCTCAAGGCTGAACAGTCCCAGCTCACTCAGCCTTTCCTCATAGGGGAGAATCTCCAGACCCTTAATCATCTTTGTAGCCCTTCTCTGGACTCTCTCCAGGAGATCCCTGTCCTTTTTATACCAGGGAGCCCAGAACTGGACACAATACTCCAGGTGGGGCCTGATCAGGGCAGAGTATAGGGGGAGGATCACCTCCTTTGACCTGCTGCCCACACTCCTCTTGATGCACCCCGGGATCCCATTGGCTCTCTTAGCCACCAGGGCACACTGCTGGCTCATGGCCAACCTGTCATCAACCAGGACCTCCAGGCCCTTCTCCACAGATTAACTATACATATTCATTATCATTTCTAAGAAAAAGCAGGGTTATGCAAATTATTCCCAGCAAGCCATTTACACTAACTCCTCCCAGGCAGAGCATGCTCAGTGACACTCAGGGGATCTTCTGGTGGTGTTCAGGGATGAAGGCTGAAAGTCTTCCTCTCCTTCAGGGCATGCTCTTTATGGTTTTCTCCACAGTCTCAAAACCACATTCCTGCACAAACTAGTTAGGAACCCTTTTAACTGAAAACAAGATAGACTCTGTTTTGCAGTTTTGTGAGGCTGTGCTGCTGAGATGGTTTTTTAAGCAGCAGTTACAGTTTTCTGCCAGCCTAAACTGTAAACAACGAGCAATTCAAGGCCAAAGTCACGGCCAGAGAGATAGTCACAGCGCCTTTGAGAATCACATATAGGAGAAAACAAGCCAGCAGCAGCTGCATTTTGCCACCGGAGAAGGGAGCGAGAAGATGTAACGAGCTGTGCAGACACCGAGGCCAGGAAAGGGCAGGGGAGGAGGAGACCCAGGTGCCGGAGAGAAAGATGCCCCTGCAGCCCGTGGAGAAACCCATGGAAAAGGCTGATAACACAGCTCTGATAACACAGCACTATTACTTAGCATAGTAACTGGGGTAGGTGAAAGAGCACCCAGAAACAAAAACACATTCTCCATAGTAGATTTTTTCCCTTTTTAAATCGGTTCTGTAGAATCCAGAACTGGTGCTAAAGCTGCAAAGGCTGAAGTAGCAGCTACGCTTTCTGCCTCCACTTTGGTTAAAGTCCTTTTACTTAATTTCCAGACAGTTAGTAACGACTTAGATTCTTTCGCCCGAACTGAGGGTTCGTCAAGGGTTTGAGCTCCATTAGCTTCCCAAGTAGGTAAAACAAATGCACTGTCAAGGCTTGTTATCAGGTTTCTTTCTTCGCTCCACAGAAAGGAGGGGTGTTAAAGACTTTTCATGATTTTTAATCACTCTCTTAGAGAGCATATTGCAGAGGAGTTTCAGTACCACCTCGACATTTTATCGAGCGTGTATTCCCCATACCTCAGTCAGTGATGGGCCAAAGGGTACTGGTGCCTCACAAGCCCCTGATGTTTTAAGGGGTTCAGCTGTTAGTGATAGTCCAGTTGGGGGGTAGGTACATAATCACTTTCCAAGACTAACTTTCCTGGCTTATCCCCTTGGTTTTCCAACTGAGCAGACGCTACGGCTGCTATGTGGTTTTTGGTTTTGTTTTTTTGCTTGATATTGCTGTATGCAGTTCATAACTGCTCGCCACGGCTTCATGAGCTTTTGGCACCTTTCTTATCATCTATTACCATAGTCCACTATTTATCTCCATTCTCCCACCATTCTGACATTTGCTCTCTGTACGCTACCAACCCTCTTAATTCTTTTTTAAGGTTAAATTCCTTTACCCCCTGCTTTACTAAAAAGCATAATAATAAATTGAAGGCTACCTCGCACTCCATGGAGATTTTCACAGCCTTTTCTTTGGGCTGTTTTCAGTAGGCTGCCTTTCCTTTGGGCAGTTTTGAGCAGCTTTTCTCACGTTTGTAGCCTTCCTTGGACGGCGAGCCCCTGCTATCAGGTCGGCTCAAGCACAGATCAGACGCATCATATCCTGCATTCGCTGATCTTCTGCTCCCCGGTCGCTGCTACCGGTGCTTCTCCAAGCTCTTTGCTGCCGGGGTCCTGTTGATACTGGGTTGGGGCAGCCAGTCAGGGCCCTTTTCAGGCTGTTCAGGTGCCATTTCTGTGACGGAGGGAAGAATGCAGCCAGCCAATATGGTTGATAAAGCAAGCTTTCGCTTTATTGCAAGTGTTCCTTTTATGCTATTCCTACCACGTGTTATACTTCTTGTATTCTAATTGGCTCTTAACCAAAAGTTACATTTACATACTCCACCCATCTTTTAGCCTGGGAATCATGTCTCTTTCTCAGTCCCAGGAACACTGAATCCTTATCACACCTCCTGCTCCCACATCTTGTGACCATGCTGTATGAGACACAAGAATACGCTGACCGATTGTTGACCCTTCTGTTGTCACCAAGATGGCGTGGGACCTAGTCTTACTAAGCTACACAGGCGACTGTTTGGACAACTGCTCCATAGGCTCATGGCCTTGCTTCTCAAGCCATTCTGCAACAGAGGACTATCTCCTGTGGGTGAGACCACATGGTGCAGCAGGGGGAGGGTGTGGAATGAATGCTCCCCCCCCACCACCCAGCCGAGAAGGAAACCAACTTGCAAGGGACTGACCGAAGCCCCCATCTCCCAGTCCCTGCCCCCCTCTGCTGCAATCATGGGGGAAGAAGGGAGTGAAATCATGACTAGAGTGAAGCCTGCTAAGAAGGGAGATGTGAGGGAGGTTAGAGGTGTTTTAAGATCTGAAAGAGGAAAACAGCTCATGAAGAAGTAACCGAGAACCCCATTTTCCCCTGTCCCTGCCCCCCTTTACTGTGAGCAGGGGGAAGAAGGGAGCAAAATCCTAACTAAAGTCTGCTAAGGAGGGAGTAGCGGGGGGAAAGTGATTTAAGATCTGGTTGTATTTGTTTTAAGATCTGGTCGCACTCCCAACTCCGTTTTTTTCACTTTTCTTTGTAGTGTAGTGTAATAAATTAGGTAGTTTCTCTCTTCTTCACTTTCTGTTGAGTCTGTTTTGCCCATGTCATTGCTGACAGAATGATCTCTCCCTGTCCTTGTTTTGACTCCTGAGCCTCTTAATATATATTTTCTCCCCTGTCCAACTAAGAAGGGGCGTGATAGACTGACTTTGGTGGGTGTCTGGCCTCCAGACAGGGCTAAACCACCACACTCTGTCTCTTAATTGGTCGTTGGTCTCATTATTTATAACTCCCCTATCTTCACTTTTTTTATCTTCAAGGCTGTTCCACTGTTCAGGTTACATTTTGTAGCTGGTCTAACAAAACAGGTCACACAGCTACATCCATAGTCTACTAAAATCCAAAACACACGAATACTTACTATTCTCAAAACACTCAAATTCTCCTTATATTAAAGCTGTATTAATTAATTGTCTCTTAAACTGCATCACTGAATCACTTTATCTTTCCTAACCTGATCCCAGGCAGCTCAAACTATTTACTTCTATTCCTCCCAGGCTACATACAGGTTATCCTTCCTGTGTTTGCTGGCATGAATGGGACAGCCATTGAAAATTTTGTCTGTGTCATTTTTAATGTTTCCTTCATGAACTGCACTTGGCACGTGGGCAGGACTGCTTCAGAAAATACCCAATATTTCCTGTACTGGAAGACCTCAAAGTAAGTCAGTCTGCTTGAATCTAGGGAATTTTGTTTCTAGTTTGACATGTGACATTGTCAACATTTAACTGATGTGATATTTCATGTGAAGGAAAGGAGACTTCTCAGGATGCCCGAATTACATCGAAGACAATATTGGTCGTCACACAGGATGTACATTTGAAAATGTCACAATAAAAAACAAGAAAGCTCATTTCCTGGTAAATGGGTCTAGAAGTGGACAAAGCATTCAGTCGTACATGAAGATGATTCATCTGTACAGTATTGGTAAGGTGTGGCTTTTTTTCAATTTTCTGTCCAGTTTTATGTGAAGGGAATGAAAAATTAATCCCCAGAAAAAAATCATAGATTTTTAAAATACTGCTCCTCAGAACAGATTTTTTCCCTTTTCCCCCAGCCTTGACAGCTGAAAAGTCACAAGTGCAGACCTGAACAAAATCGAATGAATGCAGAGACAATCTGAAATCATAGGTCAGAGGACTGTGAACTTTTCAACCATATATTTATTGTCTGAAAGAAAGATGTCGTATTTTGGAACTAACTAGTGAAAAATACCTGAGCAGGACTATCTAGATGTTGGTTTTATATCATTATCTTGTAATTTTGTTCATCCACATAATATGATTACCTATACACTGTGAAAAAACCCTACTTTTTTTTTAAAATGAATGTTGTTAATAAATATATATAAATTACTTCTGTTTAATATAAACACAGTATATAAAAACCCCAACAAATAAAAACACATCTTCCCCTGGCCCCAAACCTCCACAGACTGTATGCTTGCTGAAATCAGTAAAATCTAACAAATGGATTGTGTTTTTCACTTTCACCTACTGTTGCTGATGATAATCCAGGCTCCTCAACTGGAGTGTTAAATCAGGGATTCCTGCTTCACAACATGAGGTGAATATAATAATGCTGTTTAAGCTGAATTAAATCATTTTAAACCTGTTCTTTATACATCTACCTATATTTTGAAAAGGCAGAGTGAAGAGAACTGATAATTCATTAACTGTAGCTCTATTTTTTTTTTTTTTCAGAAAAACTCACCCCTCCATTAAATGTCACTGTAAACTGTACAGGAGCTTCTCATGCCTGTGAAATTCAGTGGCAGCCACCTCGCACAAGTCACGTGAAAAGACAGAGTTGTTTCAAATATGAAATTATCATAGAAAGCAAGGTAAGAATAATTATGACACTTACATAGTAATTGCATGCTCGTATTTCCATACACACTTACCATAGAACCAATGCCTTTTTTCTTTCCCTACTTAACTAGCCTCTCCTTTTTGAGATGTCATGCCCCTCTTGCACATGAGCCAAGGACAGCTGTCACTCACAAACAGGGGTAGCAAACTGAGGGAATGCTTTCAGCCCCCTGTAGAGCTGGTCCTTAGAGAAATTGGGCAGGGGTTCCCCACACTGAGGTGAATAGCTATTCTAGCACATAGAAGAAAATGGACTATATTGCCCAATGAGTTTATTGTGAACCTTTACAGGATACAGCAGAAGAACTCTAACTCTACTACAAAAACCCCAAGGCTACTGTTAAACAGGGTGCAGCCAATTTTATGCGTCCCTGTAAGGCCTAGTATAGTATCTCAGTCCTACTGATGGTTTTTGCTGAAGTTAGGTCAGGACTTTCTTTTCTGCAGTTCTGCTCTCTGCAGTCTCCTGTCCCATCAGTCACTTTCTATCATGTCTTCCACACACACACTTTGTGTTTGCTCCTACTTCTTGTAGTTGCCGCTACTGCCCCGTCAGGTTTATGGTAATACTAAATTAGGTGCAAAGAAGTAAAGATGTCCTTGCTTAATGCATGGGGGATGGACTAGATGACCTTTAAAGGTCCCTTCCAACCCAAAGCATTCTATGAGTCTGTTCTATGATTAATAACACATCCTCTATTGCAAAGGCTCACCTGTAGGTTAGGATGTGGTGCAAGAGCACCTGGACCCCCGTACTTTCCATCTGACGCTTCGTGTATCCAACTTTTCTGCCTTCTCCTACTGCCTCAGTTGACTGAAACCAGTGTAGTGTTGCTGAAGGAGCTTAGAGGTTTACATGTAGATGAAGGATACGCAACAAAGCATACGCAAACAGGGTGGTTGCAGTATCACTGTCAGAGTGACATGTAAGGGACAGTAATACAGCCTTTGTTCGTTGTGGGGTTTTACTAAGTTCAGTGTCCATCCTTTTTAACTTGAGGTGGAAAGAGCCACCCATGTCTTTGAATAAAAATACATAATCTGTCAGGTTATTGGAACAGAACATCCATTTTTTCCAGATCCTATCTGTATATGGTTGCTATTACACATTTCAGTAACTTTTGAAAACTTGGATGAATACAGACAGTAATATTGTATCAATCAAAAATAAAATTTTAAACATTTGTGGAAACATTTGTGACTTCATTGTCCCAACAGTAAAAAATAAAAAGGAGATATAGCAAAGCTAAATTAAATGCTTAGAAATGTAAAAACTACAGGTGAAAGTTTTAATTGAAAAAACATTGTCCAGTTTGCTAGTATTTTTTTTAGATACTTTGTTTTGTACAGGTAAAACATGCAATTTTAATTGTGGCAACCTGAGCCCTTTTTTGTCTATTTATTTAACAAGCAGCTCTGCAATCAAATTTAAAAGGTAGAGTATTTCAGGTACCAGTGGTGAGGAAAAACCTTTCAATGGAAGAACAGCTTAACTTCATATTCTTTAAAAGAAGGAATTGAAAATATTAAAACTACTTTTTTTTTCCCCTGAAAATCAATCATTTGTAAAGCAGGACCCCCTATTAAATAGTAAAGAATAATAATATATTTTTTTCTTGTTACTAGGCTGATCCTGCCAAAAACATCAAAACCACAGCTAAAACAGTAAGTCTTTATTAACATGTTAAACTAATATATATGCTGGCTGGAAATGTGACCTATATCACACCATCTTTTAAACAAATTGGTTTTGTTTCACACTACCCATTTCAATAAATGCTCTTTATTGACAAGATTCCTAAACTCAAAGCTTTAAACTTTTGGTTATAAAACAAGGTGCAGAAACCACCTGCACATGTGGAAATTTGTATTACTTCTATGCAAGTCATAAAATCTTCCATTTTACAGTCTTCTGAACATCCTATTAAATTGAGAGATATGTAGAAATATGGATCATAGCTCCACATTACACTTAGACGTGCAGAGCATGGAGCAAGTTTTCTTTATTAATGGTCCTTGAAAGGGGTTGATATGGAAGAGGCAAAAAAGGTGAAAGATTAAGCCAGCATAAAAAAGGATAAAACCAAAACCCAAACAGGTTTTCAGGAAGGCTCAATATTCTTCTAAGAAAGATTTCAATATATCTATCAATTTTTTCACCTCTGACTATTAACCTCTACTTCAGTTTAGAAAATATCAGTGGTAACCTTTAAAGAAGTAGCTTCTCGTAGAATAAAATATTTAGAGACCAACAGTAAATGAATTATAATTTTTTTCCCAAAGTCCCATTGTTAATAAGAGTCTAAGGAGCCATGAAAGCATACCACAAATGTAATCTTCATTTCACCAATAACAAAAATGTTCAAGCAATGGAATGAGCTCATTTAATGAAGGATAAATTTCTATTTGCTATTTCTGTTCAAAGATATATGTGTAAAATTTTCTTTTGTAATTGTTTGCCTCATTAAACGAACCTGACTCATTATTAACATCTGTACATCTAGTGAATAAAAAGTTGCCAATCCAGTTGTTTTGTATTTAGGAGAGCAGCATCACAGGACACTCCTACATATTTGGGAGCTTCAGTACAGGAAGAAAGTACAGCGTCAAACTCAGAGCAACTGACAATGGTTGCTTAGTGAGCACGAGCTGGGGAGAGTGGAGTACACCTATAGAATTTGGTAAGAATGAAAATAATTTTCCTGACCTAGTTTTGCCTCCATTGTTACATGTCTGTGTCTTTTATTACTTCATACTGACAGATGGAAACACATTCATATTCCCACATTAATTTGTTAGGAAGAAAAGGAGCGAAGAATTGGCTTATCTCTTAATTCGAGGGAAGTCTCCAAGTATCTTGGTGTGACAGTGGGAGCTTCTTGCAATAAGAACTGAATGAAGCAGACCTTTTTGAGGTCTGTTTCCAGCTGTGGTGGGTTGACCCTGGCTGAAGACCAGATGCCCACCGAAGCTGCTCTATCATTCCCCTTTTCAGTTAGATGGACGATAACATGTGATGAGGCTTATGGGTTGAGACAATGAAAAGGAGACACCATTCAGCAGTTAGCATCCACAGGGAAAACAGACTCAACACGGAATAAAATGCATCTAATATTTTAACCAATCAAAACATAATAGGCTAATGAGACCCAAAATTTAAAACATCTCCTCCCACCCCTCCCTTCTTTCTGGACTCAAATTTATTCATGATTTTTCTCCCTTCCTCCCCCCACCCCAGGTGGCACAGGAGGAGACAGGGAATGGGGGTTTCAGTCAGTTCATTACACATTGTCTCTGCCACTCCTTCCTCCCCAGGAGGAGGACTCCTCACACTCTTCCCTGCTCCAGTGTGGGGTCCCGCCCATGGGAGGCAGACCTCCAGAAACTTCTTCAATGTGAGTCCTTCAGCTTCAGCCCGTCATGAACTGCACCAGGAGCCTGTTCCAGCATGGGCTTCCCACCTAGTCACAGGCCTTCCCACCTAGTCACAGCATCCTTCATATATCTCCATCCACTCCACCATGGGGTCCTCCACATGCTGCAGGCAGAATCTCTACTCCCCATCATCTTCCATGAGGTGGAGGGGCACAGCCTGTTTCACCATGGTCTTCTCCACGGGCTGCAGGGGATTCTCTCCTCCGGCGCCAGGAGCACCTCCTCCCCCCTTCTTCTTCAGTGACCTTGGTGTCTGCAAAATTTCTTACATCTTCTCACTCCTCTCTCTGGATGAAAAATGCAACTTGCACTCTTTTTTCCTTCCTAAATAGGCTACTTCTTAAATATGCTGCAATTTACTTAAATATGATACAATCAGCTACCACCATGGCTGATTGGCTTGGCCTTGATCAGTAGCAGGTCTGTCCTTAAACCTGTCTAGCATTGGTTCTGTCAGACTGGAGGAAGCTTCTAGCCTTCTTGGCCACCTGGGCACACTGCTGGCTCATATTCAGCCTGCAGTCAACCAACACCCCCAGCTCCTTCTCCACCTGACAGCTGTCTACCCAGTCTTCCCCAAGCCTGTAGCGCTGCACGGGGTTGTTATGTCCCAGGTGCAGACCAGTATGCGGTTGCTTTTTCTTTAGCTTAGCACCTTGTTGCCAAGTAGAACACGAAGGAACAGGATGGTCGATTATGTGACTGTCTATAGCAATATGTGACCATACCAAGCATTTTGGAAGGAGCTGAAGCTCACAGTGTATGAAAACCCAAGGTGAAAGAGAGTGAGAGGGGAAAAGAAAAGATTTTGAAGTCAGAAATGGAGGAAGAAAAAGAGCTGGTGTATCAGAAACAGCATGGTCAGCAAGCCCAGGGAAGTGATTGTGCCCCTGTACTCAGCATTGGTGAGGCTGCACCTTGAGTACTGTGTCCAGTTCTGGGCACCTCACTACAAGGACATCAAGGTCCTTGAGTGTGTCCAAAGAAGGGCAGTCAGTCTGGTGAAGGGACTGGAGGGCAAATCATATGAGAAGCGGCTGAGGGAGCTAAGGATGTTTAACCTGGAGAAGAGGAGGCTGAGGGGAGACCTTGTCATCACCTACAACTACCTGAAGGGAGGTTGTAGAAAGGTGGGCGATGGTCTCTTCAGCCAGGTAACAGGAGATAGGACAAGGGGAAATGGCACAAAGCTGTGCCAGGGCAGGTTCAGATTAGATGTTAGGAAAACGTTTTTCACTGAAAGAGTTGTCAGGGCCTGGAACAGGCTGCCCAGGGAGGTGGGTGAGTCACCTTCCCTGGATGTGTTTAATAAAACAGCAGATGAGGTACTTAGGGATATGGTTTAGCATAGGACAGGAATGGTTGGACTCAAAGATCTTAAAAGTCTTTTCCAACCTAGTCATTCTGTGATTCTGATGCTTGACACTACCATGCAAAGCCACTTGCACACAGCTGTGAGGTCATGTCTGTTTTGTGATACTAATCAACACCTTTGGTGACTCCTTGCCTGTCTTTCAGGAACAGATCAACTTATATCTACTGCATCATATACGTTATTTCTGATACCAGTGCTGACAACAGGTTTTGTACTTCTTGTCTTCACAATGTAAGCCTCATTCCTTGTGCAAGCTTTTATTCTGTACTTATTCCCACTTTCCCCAAAAGAATTTTCCAGCCTTCTTGTAAAGGAGAGGAGGGAGGGGGAAAATCAACACTGAAATGTAGCAGGAATCATGACCTATTGGATGTTCCGTAAGTGGGCTCTATATTTATGATTCCCAACCTTCTTATTCACTTGATAAACATTAACACTTTCAAATCCTGGGACAGGGCCTCATATCAGTGTCGCCTTCCTGCCATCAGGCCCTGCAATGTAGATGGGTGGTACATGAAATTGTTTCCTTGTTTTGAGGAAATTTCCCTTTCAGCTACTTTAAAAAGTAACTTTCTATGATTCCTTAATAAGTCATAAAATGATTAAGTATCATCCAAATTCTGAATGGTGAAATTATACCACTGTGTTCAGGTTACGTAACTTTTAGTTACTCTTTTGCTACTTTTGTGTTAGAGAAATAAGATAATACCTGAGGAGCATTATTATGTATTACATTTTCTTATGTTTGCATGCTAAGTATTTTCTTCACCAACCTTTTTTATCACTGTAGAGGCATCTATTTGAAAAAAACATCTGCTACTGTACCAGAGCCAAAAAACCTATTCCATGACAACTCTCCAAAGGATTTCCAGGTATGTTTTCCTCCCACTTGCCCGAAATCTGTTGTAAATATGGATCCGTTGCAATCGCAAAGCAGTGGTGACCTAAGTATCAGATAGGTGCACAGCAGCAAAGTTATTTTTCCTTTCTTTTTCATGTTCTTGGGGTGATGAAATGCAAGTTCCATATGCAAGAAATTCTTCTCTATTTTCCCCTTTCCATTTGTCATCCATCTGCCTGGGGCATTGGAGAAATTTCACCCTGCTCTCCCTATAAGCTGTATGGTGCCACCCGAACAGCACTGAGCCAAAGCTTCTCAGCACAATAAAAATACAGAATCAGACTGTTTGTCAGCTATGGGGAACAAAGGGACAAAGAACTCTACTGCTGGTCAAAAATAGTTGTGCCATAGCAGATGTTGAGATTCATGTTAGTATTTGGTAATAATCCTGAAGGAGGAAAATTTTCTAGGGTATAATGAGCAAGAAAGTACAGCAGAGAAGTGAGAGGTTCTAGCTTATGTAGAGAGCTGGATCCAATTCATGACAAGGCCAGACAGATGTTACAAGTAACAGAGGGGAACCACCCAGGTAGACAGCATGTTGCAAAGTTTGCTGCCATTTGCAAAGTCTTAAATTGGCCTCAGCCAATTCTGGAAGCAAGATTGTGTCTGCGAGGACACACTGGGTCACTAGTGAACCCTTATAATACCTTTTACTTTCTGTTCCTTAAGCATGTTAACTTAATTGTTTGTTCCTCTTTGGGGAGCTCATCGTGAAGGGAAGACTTAGACATAACTGCTTCAGTCCTCTCATTGACAGAGTCCCATTGCAGCATCTATATAATAACTAACTCTTTGAATGTCAGAAGATTCATAAATAGTAAACTTGTAGATATCCTACATACGAAAGACTAATGAAATGTTTTATTCTTCCTTTAATAGGAATATAGGGATCTATTAATAAAGCATGAAACTGAAGAACCAGTAAAAATTACTGAAGAAGTACCATAATGGCATGCAAGTGAAATGAACAACTCTTTTTTTTTTTTTTTTTCAACTATGTATGTCTGGTTGGAAGTAATTTACAGGCTTTTCATATTCTCTCCTTGCAAACAGAGAGAATAGTGTTACCGATAGAGACAATTCCCCAAGAGACTATCTTAAAAAGTCTGTCTGGATCTGATTTAATTTTCCATAAATAATCTGAGTTGTTTGCACTATTTTTGTTTCTTCTTATGATGAGTATTCTTTCAATCTTTCAGAGAAATATTTCTGCAGAGCTTTGGAAGTTATAATACTGCTTTTCAAAACAGTTCAAAAGGATAAACTAAAACCAACTGAACTTAAAGGGGCTTATTCAGGATCTCCGGTGGCCCCATGCCTTGTAAAAGGTACAGCCATATTCAGATTGAGATCATGAATAATAACTTTGTTATCTGTACAAAAACTCACTGAAAACCTGCTGTGCTTGCTGGCTGGGATAATTTCCTTCATAGTAGCTCGTATGGGGCTGTGTTGTGGATTTGTGCTGAAAACTGGGTTGATAATACAGAGAAGTTTTTGCTACTCCTGAGCAGTGCTCACACAGTGCTAAAACCTTTTGTTCTTTTCACGCCACCCCACTAGCGAGGCGGCTGGGGGTGCAGAAGAATTTGGGAGGGGACACACCAGTACAGCTGATCCCAGCTGACCAAAGGGATACTCCATACCATATGATGTCATGCTCAGCATATAAAGCTGGAGGAAGGAGGCAGATGTTCAGTGATGCCGTTTGTCTTACCAAGTATCTGTTATGCTTGATGGAACCTTCAGTTTCTGAAGATGGATGAAACAGGTTCTGCCTGACCTTTGGAAATGTGGAATGAATTCCCTATTTTTATTTGCTTGTGCATGCATAGTTTGTACTTTACCCATTAAACTGTTTTCATTTCTACTCCCAAGTTTCCTCACTTTCATTCTTGCAATTCTCTCCCCTGTACTGGGGGGTCGGAATTAGAGAGCAGCTGCATGGGCCTTAGTTGCCAACCGGGACTAGACCATGACACTGGCCAAGACTAAACCTCTTAAAACTTATCATTTGTCCATACAAAATAAGTATTGTTATGGTTACAACAGCAAAGTTCACTAATACTGCCATTACAAATAATCTATTTTTTCCTCACATCAGTATTACGTGGAGAATATTTCTATAGAATAAACACTAAAGATGACCTGTGCCTACTAGGCAATTCAGTTCTTGACTGGCTTTTCCAAAGCTTTACCTGAGGTGGCAAAAATTACTTCATCTGAAACTGAGTTGGTGTTTGTTTCTGTCAGAAAAAAAAAAATCTGTATGACAAAGCCTTACGCAAATCTCGAGTGATTTGCACATTCCGGTAAATTGAATCTCTGCCAAAGACAAGAGGTACTGCAGAGTTCAAGAAAAGACTGATGCAGGTGAAAAAGCAGCAGAATAACTCTTGAAGTGAGAACCTGGAGTTAGTTGCCCTCATCAATCCTAAGCATCCTATGGGAGTTTAGCTTCTGCCTGCAGCAGAGCCCTGGCTTGAAGGAAACATGCATTGAGCCATCTCATACTGCAAACTGAGCTCCAGAAGGCAGGTACCAAGTCAATCAAGGACTGAAATCTGAAATTGTGGGTCACTAAACTGCACACAATACTCATGGCAGATAAAGTTCCCTCTGCGTGGTAAAATTCCAGATCAGAAGAAACGAGATTACCTCCAGTAATCTGTAAAAAACAGATTACTGCCTTTGATACTGTTTGTTTCTATGATTCTATGTTGCAAAATAAACTTTCATTAACAATTTCTTTTTAATAAATTTTAGAACAGAACCAGAGCAGGAACTTTGTGTTTAAGTTATAAGTGCCTAAAGATTAGACCCCCTACATCAGAAGTGACCAACTAAAGCCAAAACTTGCTTTAATCTAGGGGGTTAAAAAGGTGAGGTCTACTGGATCCTCTGCATTCTGCTTCACTCACAGCTGAACATGGCCATTGGTGCACCCCCTACATGCCCACTGCTTTTACCGTGAAAGGTGCTGAGAGACTGCAAAGCCATTCAGAAACTTGTTCACTATCATCAGCCTGATAAGAACACCAGAAATCCTATTCAAGAAGCAGTGGAGGTGGGAGAAAGAGTGGGATTAAGGTATCCCTCTCCCTTCCCTGAGCAAAGACCCAACATAACATTGACTAGGAAAGGATAGTCATGTCATACAACCTTCTAGCCAAACGGCTCAGATGTTTGCACAGGTACAGGTCCTTTATTCTGGCCTCCTATGGCCATTTCTCTGCGCTGCATAGAAATTAATTTGCTGAAATCTAGACAGTTATTGCTGCACGGACCAAAGAGAGGGTGCCATCTCCTATTTGTATCTTTGTATCTACACAAAAGCTGTAACACACCAGCATAGCAAAATACTCAGCCAGTTCTTGTGACCAGTCATGATTGTTGTTGGAGCAACAAATTATTCTTCAAGCTTTTGGGATTTTAAGAAAGGTTCTTTTTAAACAACCTGCAGTGACTCTGCTCCTTGCAGAACCAAAGGTATGTAAATAGCCCTAGCATCTCTGCCTATCTTTCTCTTCTCTCTTCCTCTTTCTCCTCTTCTCATTTCAAGCTCCTGCATCATAGTGAAGCCAATCAACACTAGTTTTCTGCCCTCTAAAATGTAACCGACTTTGGCAGCACCATCAATAGCAGCAGCTTTTCTTGGGGATATTTTATTTTTTAATTTGTTTGCATTTTTGAAAGCCTTGGGTGAGGACTTGCCCTAAATATAGGCAAGCAAAAAGTCCCCTGTGTAGGCCAGTTCCTTTGAATGTGGTAACCCCACTGTCCTTGTGGGCTGTTTGGATTGTTTTGCTGAAACACATTCCAGCTTAGAAACAAAAAGTACCAAACCTCAAATCTCAGACTTCCTCATTATTTTACAGATGTGCACAATCTGACAGGGCACCAGAGACAACACTGCTCCTCTACTGCCTGATGCACAGGCTCAAGAGCTTTACACAGTGGGAGCATGGCACTTTGCTTGGGGTGCACAAATAGCCACACAGTTGAGAATTCAGCTGGAGAAAGAGAACCCAGCACTGGACAGATGTGTTTGTCCTCGTCCAACCATTGCAAGATGCGTAATTGGGATGACTTGAAAGCTGGAAGTTTGCAGCACTTCCCAGGACCAGATTTAGGCACAGAAAAAACACACAGCTGCCCAGGGCAGTCAACAGCCTACTACACCAGCTCTAAGCAGCGTGATACAGACACTTCCCTGTCACAGCCATCAGTAGGCACAGCCTTGTTGTCTAACCACTTCCGCCAAGAAAGTCTATCTGTGTAGGATTGTGGAGCTTCTGCCTCCTCATAGCAACAGCTGCCCTTAAACACCATCCATAAAGTACTGCAGGATCAGTAAATGCAACTTTGGTGCAATTGGTCCTAGCCTTTCTCCTCCACAGCCCAACCTCTGGGCTGAACGGTTTGCCTCAACTCCCTCCCGTCCCGGCTCCTGCAGTGTGAGGTGCCAGAGCGTGAGTAGACCTCCTGGTTTGTATGTGTCTGCTGCAGGAGTAGGTGGGAGCCTAGTGCTCTGGGAACTGACCTGCTGGAGGAGGGAGACCAAAGGAGGTGAAAGGCTAGGGGAGTGGAGAAAGACAGACACGTGGAAACTCTGTCTGGAACCCTATTTAATTCTCTGTGACTTTTCCTGTGGCTCTGATTTTATAACCCAGGGCACTTCTCTCCCTCCCTTCTCCATGAAATGCAGCATGTCACTGCCACAAAATTGACTGCTTTTCTTCCAAAGATGAGAACACAATAAAGTGTGGGGGGTTTGTATTCTTTGTGACCAGAAGTCCTTTCTTCAACCTTTATAGCACAGTAAGTGTTAAAAAAACACTTACATGGGTAAATATGGATTTTCTCTAATCTGGAGGTGCAGTGAGACCTCTAACCATGGACTGAACGATTGCCATGGGCGCCGACCTGAAGTCTAAACTTTCAGTTGCTTTGTCTGTCCACACTTTTAATGGGATAGGGATAGGGGTAGTGATTCCTATTTTTTTAAAAAAATAACTCCTTCTAAGACTAAATCTACATTTCCTTAGAATATCCGCCTACTCTTATTAGTCATTCAGTCCCACTCTTGCTTCATAACTATGCTTCAGAAAAGCTGTGTCACATTTTTATTCACTCCCAGCCTCCAAGAAAGTGAGCTCCCATTAATTGGTCCTTATAAAACCACCATTGCCTTAGACCTTTCCTTCTGAACCCAAAAAGACCAGGGCAGGCTCTGTTCATTCTCTTGTGATTACTGTTTCTAAGGCGGTTTTTTTAAGTTCTGGATGCTCAAGGTACTTGTTCATTGCCTCAATCAATACCAAGTTACTGACAGACAATCAAAAGCATGAAAACGACTACAGGGTATCGCTTAATACATTGCTTTCCAGTTCAGGCCTTGCTCTTTGCTTCTAGTACTGCGTATGCAGCAGAAGTGGAGCTGGTTTAATTTTTGTTATTTCTGAAAAATACTTTTTCAGTCAAAAAGTTGCTAATACAATGAGTTGACCTGCTGTGTTACACCTATTTCCTATACCCTGTATGAGCTGCAGAGAGGGAAGCACATCAGACATCCCTTTGGCTGTTGGCTGGTCTCAGTGACCACTCAGTATGACATTACAATTACAAGCTATGTAAGAGAATGGACCTGGGAAATGATCACACACACACACACAAGATCACACAAGAATCACAAGGTTGGAAGAGACATTTGAAGATCATCAAGTCCAACCATTCCCATCCGGTGCTAAACCATACCCCTAAGAACCTCATCAACCCTTTTTTTGAACACATCCAGGGAAGGTGACTCAACCACATCCCTGGGCAGCCTGTTCCAGGCCCTGACAACTCTTTCAGTAAATTTTTTTTTCTAATATCCAATCTAACCCTGCCCTGGCACAGCTTTGTGCCATTTCCCTTTGTCCTGTCTCCTGTCACCTGGCTGAAGAGACCATTGCCCACCTCTCTACAACCTCCCTTCAGGTAGTTGTAGGTGGTGATAAGGTCTCCCCTCAGCCTCCTCTTCTCCAGGCTAAACATCCCCAGCTCCCTCAGCAGTTGCTCATAGGATTTGCCCTCCAGCCCCTTCCCCAGCCTGATTGCCCTTCTCTGGACTTGCTCAAGGACCTCAATGTCCTTTTTATGGTGGGGAGCCCAGAACTGCACACAGTACTCAAGGTGTGGCCTCACCAATGCTGAGTACAGGGGCACAATTACCTCCCTAGACCTACTGGCCACACTGTTTTTGATACAAGCCAAGATGCCATTGGCCTTCTTGGCTGCCCAGGCACACTGCTGGCTCATATTCAGCCTGCAGTCAACCAACACCCCCAGGTCCTTCTCTTCCTGACAGCTCTCCAGCCAACCTCCCCCAAGCCTGTAGTGCTGCATGAAGTTGTTATGTCCCATGTGCAGCACTCTACACTTGGCCTTGTTAAACTTCATCCCGTTGGTCTCAGCCCATGGGTCCAGTCTGTTCAGATCCCTCTGAAGAGCCTCCCTACCCTCAGGCAGATCAACACTTCCTCCCAGCTTAGTGTCATCTGCAAATTTACTGAGGGAGCATTCAATCCCTTCATCAAGGTCACTGATAAAGATGTTGAATAAGACTGGACCCAGGACTGAGCCCTTGGGGACGCCACTCGTGATCGGCCTCCAGCTGGATTTTGTTTCATTCACCACCACCATTTGGGCCCGTCCATCCAGCCAGTTTTTAACCCAGTGTTAAAAGCCACTGTGATGACACACTTAGAGCTCATTGATCATTAATCTCATGCTCTAACAGGAATTCAGGAAGCAGAAACACCTATGAACCCAGGCATTTCTGGATCTCTAGAGAGTAAACCCTCTTTTTCCCCAAAGAAATTCAGCACTGCACTATCTTTGGCTTTCCCTTTTGGAAATAACTATACACATGAGTACCTGACCCATGAACTACTGCTGATATGGTTGTATCACTCTGTATGTCCATGATGAAGTAGTAGGTTAGGGACAAGCTTCGGATTTTGATAAAGGTGAATCCTGGAGCATCCTGGAAGGGTATCAGGTGATGTTTTCAAAATATAACAGGAAAGAAATGGAAGTGGTAGAGAAGTACATGGACAGTTCTCTCTCCTAAAGTTTTTAACTCCAGCAGAACAGATGTGCCTGGTTTTTAGGAGGAAAATGTTGACATATCTTGCTGCTTGAATATTTTCTAGTCATGCTTCAATTTCAACCTGTGAAGAAATGAAATTACAAGGATTATAAATTTCCATATTCAATAAATTGTTGTCTTTTTTGGTGAAGGAAAGCCTTTCAGGGTATAAGGAAGCTTTTGATGTTTTATATTTTTTATAACTGTCTCCTTTAGAGATTCACAGCTGTGACCTGAGGTGAAAAGAACTGCTCAGCAGCAGGCCTCAGAGTCGTTTTATGTAGTTGGATGATTACTACTTGCAATTTTTTGTCGTTTTTTTTACAGTACTTTGTGGTTTGAGTATTTTTCACATTGGGAGACCAAACCCAGATCACAACTTTTGATTATGAATTATCTCATTTTAAGACTTTCTTTCCCACAAGCTTAAGGAACGTTTGCAGTTTGCATTGTCATTTCCGAGTGCCCCCTAGACCATTCCTGCCCAGCCTCCTGGGGCTCTCCCAACCCTGTCCAGGGCACAGGACTCCATCTCAGACCCTGCCCTGCCCTGGCCACATGTCATGTGCAGCCAGACCTACCTGTGAGCCCACGTCCCAGCCATGACCCATATGCAAGGAGGTGCCAAATTCCTGGGGCTGGGGCTGCCCCTGATGTCCCCCACTTCCCTGTGCCTGGCTGGGGCTGGGACAGGCCTTGGCTGCCAGGCCCTGCCCTGCGCCACCATGGGGAGGCCCCACAGTCCACAGCCCCTAGAGATGGTGTGTGTTGAGAGGTGCTTTGTACCATGCAGTATTATTTAGAATAAGAGAGAAATACCTGTAAAGGAAAAGGAGTTTTTGCACCTGCCAGATTTCCAAGCACCAGCGGACTCTATAAGAGAAGGGAAAATTTAACTGGCTGCATTCTCATGTTTTATGAAATCATGAGTTCTGCAATTACATAAAATTGGTAAATGGGGGGAAGTAATGACCATTGTGTCTTGCAACAGTTCCGATGGTGTGACAGTTCTCGAAAACACACCAGCCCAGGAAACAGCCCTATTTATAACTATGCAAGCATTTTAAATAGACCTTTTTCCTTCTACTTTGAATCTGAAGACTATGATAGAAAGATGAACGAGACGTTCTGAAATAAAAGGTAGGTCCATCTCTTTCTTTCTGTTTTGTTTGCTGACTTATTCACTGAGACCCTAGGAAGTCCAGTGGAGGGGTGATATTCCAGGCAAAATCTGAAAATCTGTCAGAAGAATACATAGAGCTAAGTTGAATGAACTTTTTAAAAATAAAGGACTTACTGCCTGCAAAGAAAAGTTCTAGCCATAATTTTTATTTTCTTACTGGGTTTGGTAACGAATTTGTAGAAGCTAGATCCCACTTTGTAGCTCCCAGATCCACTTTTAAGCATATACACAAAAAATTCTTGAAAGTACATGGACCAAACTTACCGCATTCACCATTGGGTAACTAAAGCTGACTGCTATTGCTGGGACCAATTTTGATATTTTGTGTTTGCAGCTCTTTACCCATCTGCTTGGCATTTAATCATCATAACCTTTGTCTATAGCAGGTAGAGAAATAATATTTAGACCTTAAGACAGCAGTCACAAAATGTATGTACGTAACTTTTATACAGCACTCCTGAGACCACCAGCTTTAGGGAAGGTTGTACACATTTTTTTGTTACAGAAAAGGACAACTTCTTTAACATTGTTCCTGTTTATTTGAATATTTCTCTGACTGCTTGAGGAGTCTATCTAATCTTTCCTCCCGCCAGAACTGATGTTGTCCCAAAAGTTGGGGTAATTACCTGTTGAGCAGTATGCTAATATACACACAGAGAAGGGGTATTTGATTTATTTCATGTCTGTGCAGAGGTGATCAGATCATGTAGAAAGAGGCGCAATGAGCATCTCAGACTAGACAGATTCAGATGGGAGTAGTTCACACTGCCAGCTTTCACCTTGAGAAGGTTTCACTGTTCTCTGTCTCTAAGGAGGAAGAGATGGTCACTCCTCTTGCACTCATCTTTATGACCCAGTGGATGCTTCTGAACACCCAGTTGTGTGTTGGCTGGCACTGCACAGACTGTGAGTAGAGCACTACCAGAAGTGAAGTGTAAAATACTATTATGGGTAGTTGTGCTTAAGTTGCCTTCTCTCTTAGGCAGTAGGTAGTAAACTCTGCACCTAGAAATACAGGAATCAGTCCTGCATCTTCCTGATCCTATTATGTGACACTTGCTGCAGAGATGACAGATTCCCCTATTATAAATTTGATACAGAATCTGTGGAGAATGAAAAGGAGTTGGATGAGTAGCAGGAATTTCACTGAGAATTGGTGTTCAGTGACTGCAGGAGATTTTGCCAAGACTATAATTGTAAATTTGCTATGAAAATTTTCAAAGGAGATAAATCAATACACTTTCTTTTGTTCTTTCATATCCTTAAGTAAAAAAAAGGTATCCTTGTTAGGAACAACGTCTCTGTCTTAGCAGTCCTTTCTAATTTATGTTGAGACCTATGTTGGTACTGGTCCTCTCTGACAACTCTTGTGAAATTGCCTTCAGGGGATGCTTGTGGAATCAGAGACTTGATGGGACTGAAGTGTAAGATTTCATAGGAACTTTGGTGAGAGGGATCTCATGCTGTGGAGATGAGAATTTTTAAGTAAAAAGGACAGACTGAATTCAGGGACATTGGAGATGTGGTGATGAGCTTGCTCAGGGCTGACTGGTGTGACACAAAAGCTTGTGAAGACACAACATTTCTGCAGTGGCTCCTGAGGGCCAAGCAGGTTCATACAATCATAGAATGGTTTAGGTTGGAAGTGAACTTTTAAAGATCATCTAATTCAACCCTCTTGCCATGAGCAGGGACACCCTTCACTAGACCAGGTTGCCCAAAGCCCCATCCAACCTGGCCTTGAACACTGTCGCAGAGCGGGCAGTCACAGCTTCTCTGGGCAGCCTGGGCCAGGGCCTCACTACTCTTATAGGGAAGATATTTTTCCTAATATCTAATTCAAATCTCCCATCTTT
Organism: Gallinula chloropus; assembly: GCF_964237585.1. Lineage (NCBI taxonomy): Eukaryota > Metazoa > Chordata > Aves > Gruiformes > Rallidae > Gallinula > Gallinula chloropus. Next base: position 139,971,704 of record NC_140085.1, on the reverse strand, counting down.
CAGTTTAAAAAACTGGAGCCACTGTAGAAATATTGTGTCTTCACAAGCTTTTGTGTTACACTAGTTAGCTCTGAGTAAGCACATCACCACATCTCCAATGTTATCCCTTGTCTTATCACTACACTCCCTACAAGAGAGTCCCTCTCCATCTTTATCCCTTTAGATACTGGAAGGCTGCAATTAGGTTTCCTGGGAGGCTTCTCTTCTCCAGGCTGACCAAGCCCATCGGTCTCAGCCTGCCTTCAGGGGAGAGGCGCTCCAGCCTTCTGACCATCTCTGTAGTCCTACTCTGGACTCACTCCAATAGGTCCATGTCTTTCTGGTACTAGGGACTCCAGACCTGGACACAGTAATTCAGGTGGGGTCTTACGAGAATAGAAGAAATGGAAAGTCTGACATAACTTATTCCTTTTTTTATGAAAGGGGTAGTACATGAGTCTGTTAAAAAATGAGAAGCAAAGGCTGTGCATTTAAGCAATATGGAGTTGGCACATACAAAATGACACTACTTCCTGCCTCCAAGTATTTGCTGATTACTTACTAAAGGAAGGATAAGAAATTCTTCCTTTGAAAATGTATGTTTAGTCTCCATTGGGTTTTGTTGGGCATGGGGGTTAAGGAGTAAATTGATATGCTTGTGATCAGGAGAAGATTCCTCATGTTCATCCCAGGTGGAAGAAAGCATTGCTGCAAAGCACAAACACCTCACAAGTTTGTATCTACACCTCCCTGAAGTCTTGAAAAACTTCACAGCTCTGCACTTGGGTTTCTCTCTCCCTCTCTGGAGTCCACAAGAAAGCTCCTCATGCTCCTTGTTCATTTGTCAGAGTGCTGAAGAACATCTTTCCAAATGCTGCAACAGGGTTTTGAAGGATGACAGACAAATTTTTCAGTCTTTGGCATTGTGGCACAGAATTACAGAATCGTAGGGGTTGGAAGGGACATCCAGAAATCATCAGGTCCAACCCCCCTGCCAAAGCTCATATTGCACAGATGGTGCAATACAGGTGTCCAGAGGGGTCTTGAATATCTCCAGAGAAGGAGACTCCAAAACCCCCCTGGGCAGCCTGTGCCAGGGCTCTGTCACCCTCACTGTGAAAAAGTTCTTCCGCATATTGGTGCAGAACTTCCTGTGCTCCAGCTCGAGGTCATTGCCCCTTGTCCTGCCCTAGCAGACCATACAAAAGAGGCTGGCTATTTCCCCATCTCCCACACTTCAGATATTTGTAAACCTTAATCAGATCCCCTCTTAGTCTTCTTTTCTCAAGGCTGAACAGTCCCAGCTCACTCAGCCTTTCCTCATTGGGGAGACACTCCAGGCCCTTAAACATCTTCATAGCACTCCTTTGGACTCTCTCCAGGAGATCCCTGTCTTTCTTTATACCAGGGAGCCCAAAACTGGACACAATACTCCAGATGGGGCCTGACTAGGGCAGAGTAGAGGGGGAGGATCACCTCCTTTGACCTGCTGGCCACACTCCTCCGGATGCACCCCAGGATCCCATTGGCTCTCTTAGCCACCAGGGCACACTGCTGGCTCATGGCCAACCTGTCATCTACCAGGACCCCCAGGTCCTTCTCCACAGAGCTCCTCTCCAGCAGGTCATCCCCCAGCCTGTACCGGTAGAAGCAGTTATTCCTTCCCAGGTGCAAGACTCTACACTTGCTTTTATTAAACCTCATCTGTTTTCTCCCTGCCCAGCTCTCCAGCCTGTCCAGGTCTCCCTGTAGCCACTCATAGAATCGTAGAATCATAGAATCATAGGGGTTGGAAGGGACCTCGAGAGATAACCGAGTCCAACCCCCCTGCCAAAGCAGCTCCCTAGGACATATTGCACAGATAGGTGTCCAGACGGGTCTTGAATATCTCCAGAAATGAAGATATTCAAGACCCATCTGGACGCCTAATCTCTCCAGCCTGTCCAGGTCTCTCTGGATGGCAGCGCAGTGTTCCTGCGTGTCAGCCACTCCTCCCAGCTTTGTATCATCGGCGTACTTGCTGAGGGTGGATGCTTTTCCCTCATCAAGGTTGTCAGTGAAGATATTAAACAGAACTGGACCCAACACCGAGCCCTGGGGAACACCGCTAGTCACAGGTCTATCACTCCTCCCAGCTTTGTATCATCGGTGTATTTGCTGAGGGTGGACACTATTCCCTCATCGAGGTTGTCGATGAAGATGTTAAATAAGACCCAACACCAATCCCTGGGGAACACCGCTAGTCACAGGTCTCCAGTCAGAGACCTCCACCCTCTGAGCTTGGTCCGACAGCCAATTCTCAACCCACCTCACCGTCCACTCATCTATCCCCTGCTCTCTCAGCTTTGCTATCAGGATGTCATGGATGACACTATCAAAAGCCTTGCTGAGGTCAAGGTAGATGACATCCACTGCTCTGTCTCCATCTACCCATCTGGTGATGACATCACAAAAGGCTACAAGGTTGATTGAGCATGATCTCTCCTTGGTGAATCCATGCTGACTACTCCTCATGACCTTCTTCTCATCCAATTGCTTGGAGATGGCATCCAGAATAAGCTGTTCCATCACCTTTCAGGGGCAGAGGTGAGACTAACTGGTCTGTAGTTACTGGTATCCTTCTTCTTGCCCCTTTTGAAGACTGGAGTGATATTGGCTATCCTACAGTCCTCAGGCACCTCTCCTGTTCTCCAAGACCTGTCAAAGATGATAGAGAGTGGCTCAGCAATCCCCTCCACCAGCTCCCTCCACACACGTGGATGCATCCCATCCGGGCCCATGGATTTGGGCACCAGTGTCTCTTTTTGAATAGGAGGAATTGAAAGCACGGGCTAGCCACCGTAGGTGTCACTTTGTACTGCAGCAATATAGGCTCCCCTGAGACTTGTTCTATCAGATGCAGCTATAATATCTCTGGAGAATTTAATCCATGACAAAGTCTTCATTGAATCTGTCGGTGCAAATACTTTCCACTGCTACTATCTAAAATGAAGCAAGTAATTCTTAACCCAGCCGATAACCAGCTGGAGTTGCAAGTGTCTCACATATCTAAGCATGTGCCAAGATCCCCCAGCTTGGAGCAGTCACACAGTTCTTCCTCATCACAGATATTCCTGTGTTTGCAGGTGCAAGTGGGACGGCCGTTGAAAATTTCTCCTGTGTGATTTATAATGTTTCCTTCATGAACTGCACTTGGCAGGCAGGCAGGGGTGCTCCAGAAGATACCCAATATTTTCTCTACTGGAAGCAGTGGAGGTAAGCAGGCTTGAGCTCAGAGAAGTCTGAATTCTCATTTAACAGACCACTTTGCCCACATTTAACTAAAATGCAATGCTACCTACAGTAACGTCGATAAGAAGGAATGTGAGCTTTACATTAAAGATGAAAATGGCAGAAACACAGGATGCAGATTCCAAAACGTGGTGATAGAGACTGAAAAGGCTTACTTCTTGGTGAATGGATCTAGCAATGACTCCCTGATCCAGTTCTATGATGAATACATTCCACTGTATAAATTTGGTAAGTAAACCATCTCTTTCTGCTTTATTTTCATTATTGCATGAGGGTACTAGAGCATTTATCTCTGAGAAGGAACCAGGTCCCCTGTCTCACCTAGGGTCATAAAAAAAGTGGTTTTAATTATTTGAATTCTTGGTTATATCATTTCAGAAAAGCTTATGCCTCCATCAAATATCACTGTCAGCTGTGATGAGATTAAAAAAGATTGCATAATTCAATGGCAACAACCACAAATAAGTCATTCAAGCAAAGATAAGTGCTTTAAATATGAAATCAACATAAAGTATAAGGTAAGAGGAATTTCATCACTGACATTTAACATTAATATACGCTTGCATTTACTAGTACTCATGGATAGAAAGAAAATCCATCTCTCTGTATGGTGCAGCCTTCCTCATACTTGGCACTGTACTCCTTTGCTGTTGTGCCTCTCAAGTGCCCTGTTACACCATACTGCTCCATTTTTGACCCCCGTTCTCCTGCATGAGACATTGCTGGAGATAAACAGGCTGACTGTGACTGTTTGGGCATAAGAGGAGGGCACATGGTTAATCAAGACTTGAACACATCACAGTTTTGGCTGTGAATAAAAAGCTCAGAAAAGGTACTCTGTTCACTAAGAGCTATGAAAGCTGTCCTGGACAGGAGTCCTTCCAGCGGTGATGGCATCTCTGTGAAAGGGCAGAGCTCAGCTGTAGAGACTGGGTGGAGAAATGGGCATCCATTTAACAAGTACGAGCTGATGGAGCCGAAAGAAACTTAGATATACAGGAAATGTACACAGCTTATCCAGATAAGATGATTAAGGGCCTGAAGCATCTCCCCTATGAGGAAAGACTAAGTGAGCTGGGACTGTTCAGCCTTGAGAAAAGAAGACAAAGGGGGGACCTTATTAATGTTTATAAGTATCTTAAGTATGGGATGAAGGGAGGGAATGACCGGCCCCTTTTCAGTGGTCTGTGGAGACAGGACAAGGGGCAATGGCAGCAAGTTGGAGCACAGGAAGTTCCGCACCAACATGCGGAAGAACTTTTCCACAGCGAGGGTGACAGAGCCCTGAGACAGGCTGCCCAGGGAGGTGGTAGAGTCTCCTTCTCTGGAGATATTCAAGACCTGTCTGGATGCCTATCTGTGCAATATGAGCTGGGTAGCTGCTTTGGCAGAGGGGTTGGACCTGATGATCTCTCGAGGTCCCTTCCAACCCCTACGATTCTGTGATTCTGCCATTACCTATCTAAGAAAGCAACACGTCTGTTGATCTGCGAATTGAAGCCGTTTAATGGTAGGCAAAAGGAAAATAAACGTGAGAGAAAGCAGAAAGTCAGCGTGAACAAGCACTAAAACTCAGAATCACGCCTTGGCTTCCCAAGCCTTTCTGCAGCCAGGGAGGAGGGGAGAGGTTATGGCGTTCTGCTGCAGAACACCCAAACCACGGTAACCGTGGCGGAATTGCGTCCTGTGACTGCAGGGTGGCAGAGCGTGACCACCCCACAAAGACTGCCCACACCGTGACCACCAGAGAGACTGCCCACACCGTGACCACCCCACAGAGACATCCACACTGTGACCACCCCACAAAGACTGCCACACCGTGACCACCAGAGAGACTGCCCACACCGTGACCACCCCACAAAGACATCCACACCATGACCACCCCACAAAGACTGCCCGCACCGTGACCACCCCACAAAGACATCCACACCGTGACCACCCCACAAAGACTGCTACACCGTGACCACCAGAGAGACTGCCCGCACCGTGACCACCCCACAAAGACATCCACACTGTGACCAACCCACAAAGACTGCTACACCGTGACCACCAGAGAGACTGCCCGCACCGTGACCACCCCACAAAGACTGCCCACACCGTGACCACCCCACAAAGACTGCCCACACCGTGACCACCAGAAAGACTTCCCAGAACGTGACCACCCCAGAAGACTGCCCCGCCCCGCAACCAGATTCGGCCGCTCTGTGGCTGATGTAAGGCGTTTCCCGCATCTCTCTCATTCGGAGCTTCCTGCCCACATCCGGCCTGGTGTTCCACAGAGGAGTTTTTCTCGCAGGCCCCAACACCTCCTACAAACCCACATCGCTTCTCGAATCCTGTGGCAGCTGCCCCAAAGGAAGTCGATAGGGAATCCCTCGTGGCGCTGGAATAAAATGCTTCTAAAACTATTCTAACATGCCTAATACTCGGTTTATAAAGAATATTCAGCTCCCACAAAGTCTGAACAGCCTAGGATTTATTTCAATAATCATTAGCGGCTTTCATAAGAAAATAAATTCACTTGCTGAGCGTCTCGGATTCTTCTTCAGTGAGGTCTGAAGCTAAGGCTTTATAGATCAAGGTATTTGGGAAGCCTGAAGGCAAAACTCACCCACTGAAAACTAAGCTAAAAAGGCATCAAATACCTCAGGCTTTCCCAGATTCCTTGCTACTAGGTCAGTAGATTGGTGCCACCAAAGTCATGGGTTTCATCCAGGTCTGTCTTGCTTGTGTTTCAATTTAATCATCAGTCTGAAATAAACTCTGGTAGTACTTTTCTGTAGCAGGATTAATAACTAGATAAACTTGGTATTGTAGATGAATTACATACTATATACTAAACGTCAGATAAATTACTAGTTGTGAAAAAACTATCAAGTAAGCAAGGAAGAGTAATGCAAAAAAAAAGGGAAAAGTAAGTAAAATAACTTATTCCTTCAGCACAAAACAAGCAGTCATAATATTAAAGTGGGGTACTTTTTCTCATTTTACAGGACAGTCCTGAGGGAAAACCCAAGTATATTTCTATACAAGTAAGTCTGCTTGTTCTATTAATTAGCAATGCTTTATAATTTTGTAATCACTTGTGAAGTGCAAATAGTATGCACATGCCTTTATGTCAGTACCTGTTCAATGTCCTATGCCAATGTCTTATATCATCCTTATTTATAAGTTTCATGAATGTGTCAAACTGCTAGGTCATCATTATATATATCATTTATTATACAGTGAAGGGCAGAACATTATTAATATTCTGTAAGTATTTTGAAAATCCTTCCATTTTACGTTATATTTTCCGCTCTGCCCCTCATCTATTTAGAACAGAATTTGAAATTGCACATCTGTGACAGCAGAGGAAACAGCTCCTGGGAATTTCATTTTTGTTCATGAAAAGTAAAGACCACAAAAGCCCTTTGGGATCCTTTGGAGTCGAGGCTGTCCCCTCTGTATACTGCTCCTCCTTCTGATCAGGGCAGTTTGCACATCCACCTCTATCCTGACAGAATCCAACAGCAAATTGTCGTAACATAAACTATTGCAGCTTTCTGCTTGTTTCAGTAGTTTGGCTGGCAGGTTATGCCAGTCAAAAGGCAAAGACTGAGGAAGGTGAGGTGCAAGCAGTCAGTTTGTTCCTCCCATCACTCAGTTCTCACAGGATTGAAATGAGACGATTCAAGACACTCTTCTGCCCCTGCCAGTGGAATAGATCACACTATATTGTAAGAAGTTACAGGATATAGTTTAGAAACACCTCCAAACATAAAAAGCATACTGACAGGTTACTTTTTTAAGGAGACACACAGATACAGACATATTCTATGCATACCAAATATGCATATGTTTACATTTTGCTTTATAACAGCAGCCTACTTTGACAAGCAATGCTGCCCTTGCCTTGTAAAAGTCTCACTGGTAAATGACACTTTACAAAGAAAACAACTCGGTTTTGCTTTGTTTATCAGGAAGGGGGGAATAGCCACACATTTCAAAGATCCAATACAAGAAAGAAGTACCTCTTGAAAATAAGAACAGCTGGCAGTGCCTGCCTGGTGAACCCAGCCTGGGGGGAGTGGAGTGCGCCTGTAGCATTTGGTAAGAATGGAAATCCATCCCTTGGGCTGCTCCTTCCTCACAAACGCCCCCGTCTGCCTCACACATTGCTGTGCATCTGCAAGCACACAGATTTAAAAAGGCTTCATTTTGGAAACATTTTGTTTCCTTCCATATTACTGAGAGGAAGAGGAGGAAAAGAATTAATGCATCTCTGAACAGCCTGACACTGGAAATAACACAAAAAGTTACACCTTTGCAATGGAGATGCCCAGTTGTTCACTGTGAGGGATGGACAAACAAGCTCAGTGTCAGTCCTTCCCATCAAATGTTACTGCTAAGGTGCCACATTAAAAAGTTGATTTTTATACCAAGTTAAACCTTCCAGATGGACATTCACCAGCCAGTCACTAGAGCAGATGTTTGACACGGCTCTGCATCTATTCCTCTTTGTTAGCAGTAGTATTTCATGACTGTTTCTCTTTCAGGCAATGAAGAAACTGATGTATCTTCAGTATGGATTATATTTGTGGTAGTAGCTGTGACCCTCTTAGTGACAATTGCTGCAATGTTTTTATGCAAAAGGTAAACTTAATTTATGCATTTATTTTATTTTGTGGGGGTGCATGAAACATCTGCGGCTCTTTCTTAAGGTAGAGGTATCTCTGTAGTACAGATAAAGCTTTTTCCCTGACATTGTAGTAGAAACCAATGCAAATGAGTGATCCTGAGGCAAGTGCTACAGTGGTGATGCCCAAAGTTCCTCCCTGGCCTATTCACACAACTTTTTCCAGGGCAATTATATGCGGTTACTTACATGAACAGTACAGCTGGTCTGAATATTTATGGTGCAGACTGTCTATGCAATAGCTTCTTTGCAAACGCATGGGGTTATGCCTGTTCAAAGGGGAAGAAGAGAAACCACAGGTGAATTTGTAGACCAAGTTTTGCAACCTTTCAATTCAAGGCTGCAAATACTTCAGTCTTCCCCTTAAGTAAGTAAATATCTGGTGGGGTTAGCTAGAATTGTCCCAGCTAACTGAATTTACCTGAAAGCACGTAAGCTAAGCAGTTACTGCTTGAAATAAACCCTGAAAGTGAAACAGCCAAAAGCATATTTTGTTGTATCATTGAGCTGTATAGAAATAGTAATGCAGAGAAGATGCTTGTCTTCTAACTTGTTAAATATTTTCCATCCACTTTTTACTGGTTGTGATGGCTTAAAGAGCAGGAAAATCGTGAGTTCTCTTTTCTTTCGAAGACCAGAACTACTAGGGATTCTCTAACCACAAATGAAACTGTCACCAAATTCTAAATTCTTAGTTTTCTAATGTGTTCACTCTGCGCTGAGATGATGTGTATTTTTCCTTTCTTTTCTATCCTGGAAGAGGAAGATCAGAGCTGGTCTGAGGGTGCAATTGTTTTGACACATGATGGTTACTTAACTTTTCTTTTCTACTCCATCCCTTCTGATCTACAGGACGGGCTGTTGGAAAGCAGCATTTCCAAAGATCCCGGAGCCAAAAAATGCGTTTCATCGACTGTCTGATACAAATGCAGAGGTATGTTCTCTTTCGGATTTATAATGTATGTGTGAAATCCATACAAGACTATTGCAGGTAACTTTTAAGTTATGAGCAACATATTATTTGTGTTAACCCTTCTCTTTCCCATATTCTGAGGAGTTACAAGAGGAAATCTGCAGGCAAGTTTGTTAAGAGAAGTCAAATGCAGGCCAGTAGTTCCTAAACTTTAGGCCAATGTGTTCTCATCTATTTCTACACCTTAGCAAGGTTAATCCTTTTTTATTCACTCATTTGAGATGATTTGCAGTAATCTGTGTGGTGCACTGGAGAAAAACATGCATTCACTTGTCCACTTCCACGTCAGTCAGAAATCCGCTGTCAGTATTACAGACTTGCTGGAACGTCACTGTTATGGCCAGCCAAGGGAAGCTTATCAGCTAACAAACAAAGAAGTGAAATATTTCTATAAAATATGCAACAAAAGTTTAAATGCTCTTGGAACTTCCTCTTAAGAGACTAAATTAACCATATGTATAAAACTAATGGAAGTTTTTCTTTTCCTTTCAGCCGTCTGGGAGCAAAATTCAGTCAATAACATCTCAAAATGAAGAGATAACATTAGTTGCTGATGTAGCCAAATAACAAGAAAAACTGGGGAATTTGAAAGTGCATTTCTTAGCTGAGGCAACTGTATATACCCAGGGAAAGTCTGGAATAACATATAGGCTTTCTTCACTTTATTTCCCTTCTTGGCATAAACAGTAGTGTGGCCAAGAGAGAATGATGCCTTGCATGCCATTTTTTTAAACTGCCATTGTATTTGCTTCGAATTTTAGCTAATTTTCACTGTTTGTGTACCTTGTCTGTGTCAGATATCATTCATTTTGTGAATTTGATCAAAATATTTCAGCCAAGAAGTTTTAGTTACTTTTTGCCTGATTTGCCTCAGGAAATACTGTGGGTTCATCTCATATTAAAAAGAATAAGAATGAATTTATTGATATAATTAAAATGTAAAATAGAAATCTGGTGCCTGAATGTCATCATTCTACTGTTAAGAAAAGGCTGCTTCATACTCGACGTTTCCTCAGATCTTTTGAATTACACATGGACAACTAGAAAATTAGGAATGGGATTGAAAACAGGCTGACACATTGAATGGCAGCCTGTAATCAACAGGAATCTCAAAGGACAGGAGTACGTTTATAATCCTAACTAATCCTACATCTTAAGTCTATTATTGCTTAGATGTTAGGAGATCAGACACCTTTTACTATCAGCACCAAGAAACCTGATCTGACATTGAAGTTAACTCCGGTCTACATAAGAATCCTAAAAGGAGTACTAGTATTATCAGTCAGAACAAAAATGACTTAAAATATGATTCTTAATCAATGGAGAAAGAACCACAGTGTAGGAGCAAAAGGTCTTGTTATGGTGGAGGGAAGTAACCCATTTTAATAATGTGCTCATTTTATATAGATGTAGGAACATGTTTCTCACTTTCTGATCCAATGATACTGCAGACCAGAGAATTTGCGAAGTACAGAGATCGTTACCAGAAGGGAAAGGAACTAGTCTGGTATGAACTTTTGTCCTTTTTAGGGTTCAGACAGTTCCCAGTACGAGGAGAAACACAGCTGGAGAAAGCAGCCTGAGGAGGCCTGAGAACTCTCAGACTTATGAAGAAGTACCCTTCCTGCACAAAACTTTGAGACAAGCTGAGACTTATATTTCTGTTTGGGAAAGATCAGAACCTTGTGCACAGAACAATGGTTCATCTTGGAGGATGGGTGCTTTAGATTTGGACCAACTGTTTTTCCCTCTTTCATTTTCTATGGGAAGTGTATACACAACCTGTCTTCTTACAGGTTTGCTCCTGGAAAATGTAAAAGCTCCACCCAAGATTTTCAGAAAAATTACTTCTGTTTCTGTTGTTGGCCACAGGTCTCTGACATGGCCTTACCTTGCCATAAACTCATTTGCAGGAATGGAGTGCTTTTGAAAGGACTATCAACAGCCTTTTCAGACAAGGGGTAAACATAGGGAACCATTTCTAAAGAAAGGCAAATAGGGGTATCTTCTGGGGTATTGTTCATGAGGTAAGTTCTGTTGGGCCATTTTCCCAAAAGCCTGGGAAACCCAAGATTTTCTTTACCCTATTTCAAATTTGAGATTGTGTTCCGCAGGAGAGGTCCTGCTTTAGTGGTGAAGCCCTATTGCCTGTTTTCCCCACTTAGAGCTGTACTACCTAAATTTGGTAGGTTTGAGAGGTTTGCTGCTAAATATTAGATGACCCTTGCAGCCAGCGTCTCCAAGTATGCCTTGGAAAACTGTTTGTATTTCAGCCCTTCACGTTCTCCTCTCTTCCTAGAAACACTGGGCTGTGTTCTGCTAACACTTTTGTTGCCAGGAGCAATTACTCTTTCCAGTGCTAGATTTCTTTACACTCTTGCTTTGCTGCATCCCTGCACTGATGCAATTTGTCAGCATTAAGCAGTTTCAGAAGAGATTCCATCCTTCTGGTGGTGTCTTCCCTGTTCCAGAGGACAGATGGACTTCTGTCAGGCTCAGGTGATGCAACCACCCAAGTCAAGCATTTTTAGACCAGACAGAAAAAAATCCCTTGGAAATTTATCATAGAGCAATGACAACAGACAGAAGCATAAAGGCCATACTGTATCAGAGTAAAATGTCCAGTCAGCCAATCCAGCATGTCACTATGTTTGGATTTTTCTTCATCATGTGTACAACCCTACCATTTTGTACATTGTGTGTGCAACTGGTGCTTCATCTGTCCATTTATCATTCGGTCACTCACTATTGTCAAGTTATTGAACTTCTTCACAGACATCTTTGGTTTCTATTATCCCCAAATACTTAGAACTATTTAGGATCCATGTGAGGATCCTCCTCTTATCTCAGGGCAGCTTAGACCTTTCTTCTGGTCTAACAATGTGATGTTCATTTTTTTACTAACCTCTTTGACTAGCACTTCGTTTTAGGCATGAGCTTCCCTCACATTCCTCTTGAAGAAAAGTCATCCAACATCCTTGAGGGCACCTGTAGTACCCAATATTGACACTTTTTGTCACCTTGCCTTCTTTAACGTATCTTTTAATATACCTTAATCATTTATTTGCCCAATAGTTTCTGGTAAGTTTAACTTTTTTAAAAAATATATTTTATTTTTAGGCTTTTATTCCTCTTACAGGTTGCTTCATAAAAAATGGGGTTTTGGCCTGAACATTGGCCCTTCTATTTATCCTATCAGAATTCATGTGTTTTCCTTCTGTGGCTTCAACTTTTTGACAAATGCTTTCTTGTTTCATACAGCCTCCCTCACCCTTTCACTTTGCTAAGCCAGGAGCAAAGAGGTTTTTCTTTCTAAAGAGGCAAAAAACCCTACAGTTTTTATCTGTTTGTTTTTAGAATGGGAACTCAGAATACATTTCCATGCTTGATTTACATGTGTCCCATAGCCATGTCTTTATCACGTACTGTCATGTGAAGGCTTATGTAAAAGCCAAGAGTATTAGGTAACATTTCTACAGAATAATGTTTCTATTGGTTCTTGGCAAAAATCTGATTTCTGCATCCCTTACAAAGTGCAGCAGTGGGCAGACAACACAGGCCCTTGTAAGATCCAAGTGGTCAGTAGAAACACTGAGATCAGCACTGAAGAGAAGAGGTAAATACCCTCACCTCCTGGGGTGTCTCTTCACGCGCTCGCTGAAGATCAGGACCACAGCAACAAACTGTGTTTTACTTGTATAATTTGATTTCTGATCTCTTTTCTTTGGGAGAGGAGCATATTCCAGTCAGAATTTGAGCAGGTAAGAGCAGAGGACAGACAAGACTTCCACCTCCAGTTCCATTCTAATTCCATAGAATTTAACTTGGCTTTGATCCAGAGTTCCACCAAAAGAGTCTTGTCATCTGGCTCCTCACTTTGGACGTTTGGTCAGCAAATCATCCACAGGTTCCTACCTGAAGATGTAATGCTGGAAGCTCACCATGACTTCTAGGGTGGTATTATATAGAAAACGTTTAGTATTTTTTCCCCCTTAACAGAATTAACCTTTAAGCACTTTCATTCTGTGGTGGTTTCACCCTGGCTGGAGGCCAGACACCCACCAAACCCCTTCTATCACGCCCCTTTTCAGCTAGACACTCTTTAGAGAGCGAAATGTGATTCCCAGATGTGCTGTGGCTGTTGCTGATGGGCTTGGCCTTGGTCAGCAACAACTCCAGCCTTGAGCCGGCTGGTGTTTGCTCTGTTGGGCTTGCAGAGAGCTTCCAGCTGCTTCATGCAGAAACCACCCCTTCAGTCCCCTTCCTCCATGCAAAACTGCAACAATTCACAAGAAAAGAAGTTCATCCCCTGACAATCCCCACTAAATCCAATGACACATACACCTTGCTGCTCCTTTTGTTCTCTGAGATTCAGATTTTGTATTCATAACTGTTTATTCATGCTCATTCTTCTATTGATTTCTTTATATATTCATTTATGCTTTGCTATAAAACTGGTTTTCACTGAGATTCAGGTTTCTATTCTGGACATTCAAACATAGCTATTTGATTATTAGGTTAGTTTTATAATGATACTGGACTTTTGATTATTAGACTAAATAATCTCAGGACAACTGTCTTGCACTGAGGCCAATTGCTATGTAAGAGTCCAGATATGTTTTATTAAACCTCTAAATAAAGTAGACACATGCAAACTGCCTTTAGATACTAGCCCTGACCTGAACTAACCTCTGGACTATGTTCAGAACATTGCTTGCATATCCTGGCCAAATCAATGCTGGGAACAGTTGTTCCTGGCATGTTCTGGTGCTGGGGAGCTTTCCAGTTACTAGTGCAGTCAGGGGCAATACCCTGCATGATCCAACTTCTACTGTAACTGGACACAAACAGTGCTTGGCACACCTAGTGCCTTTGACAAAGTTAATGATTGCCTTTTGGTAAAAGACTTGCCTGGGAAGTTTTTGCAGCAGATCAGAACAACTAGGCCAATTTCTTAATGAGGGAGAGGTCATGCTGGACACACATGCAAACCATCTTTGCATTTCTCTTACTACACAGCAGGGGCTAGAGTTGAAATGGTCACAATCACCTCCAAAAAGCGTGATGGGGTTGTACTAGACTACACTAGTTTTAGTTTATACAGCCTTGCTCTAATCCACCCAAACATAGCCATGAGCTATTAACAATTCACTGGGGCTCTGTAGGGAAAGGAACAGGAAATTATAACAAAAACAATAGCAAGACACTGAGGAGATGGCATCTTGTTCTTCTTAAATAGATGTTATGCAAACTACTGATTTGTTTCCTGATTTCTCCTGGAAAGGGATAACATACTTCAGCTTATTCAGGAAAGGTGTTACACCCATGTTAAAAAAAGCCCAAAAGTTCAACCCGGAGAGCTGCAGGCCTGTCAACCTGGGAAATCAATGGCATGAGTCCTCTTGGAGCACATTTCCAAGCACAGTAAGGATAAGGTCCCTGAGAACAGTCAATATGATTTTACCAAGGCTAAATGCCTGTGGCAAGCAAGGTACCACAGGGATTTGTCCTGGGACCTATCTGGTTTAACGTTTTTATCAGTAGCCTGGAGGAGGTCTGCAGATTGTCATCATGTTTGCAGATAACAACAAATTGGGCGACCAGCTGATTTGCTCAAGATGAGGGCTGCCACCTAGAGGCACCGAGAAACACTGGAGGAGTATTACAAAAGGAATCCTGAAGGGATCCACTACTCACTTGAGTTTACACTGTCCAGAAGAGGTAAAAAAAATACCATTGTTTGAAAATAGCTTTCCCAAACCCCATGTTTTGAAAACTTCTGCTGTGTGTTTTCTAGAACTCTGTTCATTATAGCAGTCCTTGTAAGTCTGCTAAAAAAGAGCTTCACAGATTTGGAAACTTCTTGCAGGATACAAACACAATTGACACATCTGGTCCTTTCTTTGAAGAGTTGGTAACATTTCTGAAGCTTTTGTTAGCCTGGTGTTTTTCTTAGAGCTTCTTATAATGCTGTGAATTTTAATGCTAAACTGAGACATTATTAATAATAGATATTTTTGACCATGTAGAGTGATTTTCCTGTCTTTCATTTCAACGAAGCTATTCATGAATTACCTATCAACATCTGCATAGACAGCATGGAACACCAAGTGCAGTAGACCACCCTACACCTGTGGACCAAGAGCTCTGGTGCTGGGAGGGGCTGTCATGGGGGAACTGGAGAGTCTCTACCTACACATGATTACTCCTGGGGGAGTCTTCAGCCACTCACATTGGCGACACAGAACTAGAATAAAACATGTAAGTGTTTATTAAACAAAACCAAAATCATTGCTGGGTTATCATAAACCCCAGGATGAAGACTGGGAGTTCACAAGCAGTCGAGGTGATCCTTCTCAGGAGACGGGGGGCCTGTTGAAGCGGAACATGAAAGATTTCATACGTCCTGAAAGAAGCTGGTTCCCAGGACAGTCCAGGACCTGAGGGCAGCCAGGGTGCCAGGCAGGCCGTGCCCTCGCCAGCCAGGGCCCATCCACCCCACCCAGTGAGGGAGCGCAGGCTGACAGACCCCCAAAAAGAGATGAACAGTGACTGTGGCAGTTGATGCACACAGAGCCCGATTAATTATTCCAGATTAGAGTTTATAATGGATCTGTTAAAACTAGTTCAGCCACTGTTTGGTCTGATACTGTTCAGGTGAGACTGTAAGACCACTCTCAGGTTACTCGGAGCCGGACCAAACTTGCCACTGCAAAAGGATTCAAATCCTTTCATCAAAGTTAATCAGGCATAATGACATACACTTTTGTTATGGTTTTGCATGGCTGGGATCTGGCTGAGGAGGGGGGCTGTAGGGCTGGCTTCTGCAAGAAGCAGCCAGAAGCTCTCTAAAGGCCCGACAGAGCAAACACCAGCTGGCTCAAGGCCAGAGTCGTTGTGACCAAGGCCAAGCCCATCGGTGACGGCCACAGCACCTCTGAGAATCACATTTAGTAGAAAAAATACGCAAGCAGCTGCTTTTGCCACCAGAGAGGGGAGTGAGAAGATGTAAGAAACTCTGCAGACACCAAGGTCAGTGACGAAGGAGGGTGGAAATTGTGCTGCAGATGCCAGAGAGAGATATTCCCCTGCAGTCTGTGGAGAAACCCATGGTGGAACAGCTGCCTCCCCGCAGCCCATGGAAAAGGCTGAGACCTCACCTACAGCCTGTGGAGAGGCACCAAGCTGGAGCAGATGGAAACGTACAGAAGATGCTGTGACCTGTGCTGGAGCAAGCCTCTGCCAGCACTTGCAGCCTGAGAGAGCTAGAGAAAAAGAGAGAGCAAGAGAGATCTACAACAGAACAAGTTTGCTGGGTGGGGGGTGAGACTTGTGACTCCATGGAGGACCAGGTTCAAGCAGTCTGTGCCTGAGAGACTGAAAGACATTCTATGATTTATGACTGCCCACCATAGCAGTGACCCATGCTGGGGCAGCTGGTGAAGAGCTGAAGCCCCGTGGGAAAGGACTCACATTGGAGAAGTTTGTGAAGGACTGTCTCCCATGGGTGAGACCCCACGGTGCAGTGGGGCAGGGTGTGAGGAATGCCCAACCCCCACGCTAAGAAAGAAAACAACTTGTGAGGAACTGACCGAAACCCCCATTTCCCCCCTGCCCACCCCCTCATGCCACAGTGAAAGGGAAGAAGGGAGCGAAATCATGACTAAAGTTGAGTCTGCTAAGGGAGGGGTGGGGGGAGGTGCTTTAAGATCTGGTCGCACTTATTATCCAACTCTGGTGTCACTGTGTGTGTGGTGCAGTGTAATAAATTAGAGAGTTTTATTCTGTGTTAACTCTGTTTTGCTCATGATTCTAATTGTAGAATGATCCCTCTCTGTCATGATCTTCATTCCCAAGCCTCTCAACACATATTTTCTCCCCTTTCAGCTGGAAAGGGGAGTGATAGAGTGACTTTGGTGGGCATCTGGCCTCCAGCCAGGGTTAAACCACCACAACTTTGCATCACAGATATGTTTGGCATGGGAGGATAGTGCTATAAAGAAGTTATGCAAGGTGTTAGTGGTCAGCAGCGTGGCTGGTGGTACCCAAGCAGGACATATTTGAAGAATATGCAATTTCAGACCACAATGACACATACACTAATTGTGTCCTTTTTAGGCTATGTAAAATAAAGAAATTAAATCTTTTGGAGAGTAGATTTGAAACACGCCAGTCCTGTTCCCAATCTACCAAAAAAGCTGGCAAGGACTGAATCAGTACTAGGCATGTGGTTCTAAAGACCAAATTCTGGAGATGAGCCACTGCCTCACATGCTCTCTGCCTTTGGTATTGCTCATTTAAATTATTTATAGGGTTTTTTTTCTTCTGTAACCTCAAGGTTTTGAAATGGAAAATAATACTAACCTGTCTTTCTGGTAAAGGTAGGCAAGACTGAGCAGTATGGACTGAAAAGCAAAGAATTTAAAATTTTAAATGACCATGAAGTATTTTGCTGGTGGTGGAGTTGAATACACACACACTACCAAAAAAAGAAAAAAATGTTTCCAGGAAAGCAGGGTTAGGAGTAGGTCAATTTGAGCACACACACTAGGAAAAAAAGAAAAAAAGAATGTTTCAAGGAAAGCAGTCAAGAATAGTTCTTTATCTAACAGGCAGACTACCAAGCACCCTGCCTTACTTCTAAGAAGCCTGGGGAAGTAACCTTCCTGCTATTATGCTTGTATTGAGAGTGGAAGGTAGGGCATAATTCAAATCACTCCTGCTACAAGCATTGGAGAACAGCTAGAAATAAAGAGTTCATTACATGAAGATTACATATCTGCATGCCAGATATCACATAAAACAATCTGGGAAGTGGCTAACACTCAGGGCCACATCTGAAGTTGCTGGAAGCTAAAGCAAACATTGTGGCTTAGACTCTCATGTTTATATGACTGCAAAGTCTTCTTTTGCAAACTTGACATTACTGAGCTCGGCACATGCTTTGGATATTTTCTTTTAATTTAAAAATTCAGACACTATTGCACGTCATCTGTGATACTGTTGCCTAAGATGAACCAAAGCCAACCCAAAGTCGGGAAGTGAGGAAGTTTAGAAGTTTGGATCTGATATTTTCCTTGACACTTTGCCTACAAAAACACGAGACAGAATTTTCCTGGCTGTTGGCAAATGCACACTAAGCATTAATCTTCCTCAAAAGAGAGCTTGGGGTGGTGCAGAGGTCACAAACTGCATATACATCCAGGCAGGTCTTGGCAGAATTAAGTGGTCATTTTGTGAGCCCTTTAAACATGGATTCATCACACAATGCTGCTGTTATTTCCAGTACATGCTACTTATGGAAAAGTTCTTTTCTGTAGGGGATGTATTTCTATGAGCATAGCCATGTATTACGACTACTATTATATACTACATGTGTTTTTCTACAAAGATTTTGCATATTGTGACTATCAATGCTGGGTTTATCCAACATAACAGGAAGGAAGAGTAAGTTGCATGATCAGTTCATGTGAAATCATTAGCATCTGCAAATTAGGAAATTTAAGGAAGTTCAAAAGCAGTAAAGGAAATGATAAACTGAGTGGCTTTCTGACTTGCAGCATTTGCTACTTAATACCAGCATGCAGTAACATTTTCACCGGCACAGCAAAACTCTTACTAATGGCTGCATGACCAGAACCACAGGTTCGAGTGTCCTTGTTGCTGCAGTCCAAAATCAAACAAGACAAAGGAGGAAGGTATTTTTCAAGAGGAGGTATGTCTTTCTATGTTGTCTATTGGGTTTTTTTTTTTTTATGTGCCACAGAACATTTTGTGCAGAACACTAGTGCTTGCCAAGGATTAAGTTAGCTACTGTTATACTAGCACATGTACAAATCTGGATTAGCTTCCTGCTTCAGAAAGGCTAAGCAAAATTTTGGTGATGCTTTAGCCTGCTTGATTGAAAATGTAAGTCTGTGTATGTATACAATTTCTAAAACTTTCTGCAAGGTTCAAGGAAGACTGTGAAATGCCTGTGATGTGTGTTGCGCTATTTGACATTTGTTATATGACACTTGCTTTGCAATAACTGAAAGAAATTATATTTTCTATACCCTTTCTATAAATTAACTTGAAATTATGCAGATTTCTGTTTCCTGCAAGAAAGTAAATCACAGAATCTTGGGATGTTTGAGATTGGGAGGCACTTCTGAACTTTGTCCCTACCCTTGCTGATAGCAGGGTCAGATGCAGCAGGTTGCTCCAGGCTTTGTAAAGGCAGGTTTGAGCATCTCTGATGCTGGAGACTCCACAACCTCACTGGAAAATCTATTCCAGTGGTTGACTACGCACACATTAAAAAGTGTTTTCTTGGGTTGAAATTGTACTTCCATTATTTCAGTTTTTTTCCCATTGCCTTCTCTGTGAGCTTGCTTTCCAGCAGGTCATCCTCAGCCTGTGCTGGTGCTAGAGGTAGCTCCTCCCCAGGTGCTAGACTTGGCAAAAAAATAACTTTGCTGATTCCAAGAGACTCTCCATCCTGTAAGCGGCTCCCTCTGAAGCCACACAGTGGTATATCAACCCCTTTTTCCAGTTTTGTATCATCGGCAGAAATCAACATACTGACCTTAAGACTGAACTGATTCTGGGAAAATTACATTTAGGGATATTTCATTGTTTGGTAGGCATTGTAAGGTCTGTATTCCTATTTCTATGGCCTCTGGTATGCTTAGCAAGTTTACGATACCCTCCATATGTCCATGATGTATAAGTATCAATCTATCCTCACATTACCCTATGGATAAAATTCAGATTTTCATTTCTGGAAGTGTGTCATCAGTGAGAGTAACTTTTCCAGAGCCACTCAAGAAAATAAAGTCAGTGGCAAAGCTGGAACTTAGAACCAAGGAATGAACTACAGGCTGAGTGCAGAATGGGTTAAGAGTAGCCCTGAGGAGAAGGACTTGAGAGTGTTGGTTGATGTAAAGACCAACATGAGCTTGCAGTGTGATCTTGCAGCCCAGAAAGCCAACCAAGTCCTGAGCTGTTAGATCACACCAGCAGGTGTGACCAGCAGGTCAAGGGAGGTGATTCTTCCCCTCTGCTCTGCTCTGATGAGACTCCACCTGGAGTAGTGTATCCAGCTCTGGGGTCCTCAACATGAGAAGGACATGGACCTGTTGGAGTATGTCCAGAGGAGGGCCACAAAGATGATCAGAGGTCTGGAGCACCTCTCCTATGAAGACAGGCTGAGAGAGTCGAGGTTGTTCAACCTGGAGAATAGAAGGCACTGGGGACACCTTATTCTGGCCTTCCAGTGCCTTAAAGGGGGCCTTCAGGAAAGCTGGGGATCTACTCTTTGTCAGGGAGTGTAGTGATAGGAAAAGGGGCATTGACTTCAAACTAAAAGAGGGGAGATTTAGAATAGACATTAGGAAAGACCTCTTCTCTGTGTGGGTGGTGAGGCAGCAAAATAAGTTTCCCAGAGAAGTGCTCAAGGCCACGTTGGATGGGGCTTTAGGCAACCTGTTCTAGTGGAGGGTATCCCTGCCCATGGCAGGGGATTAGAACTAGATGATCTTTGAGGTCCTTTCCAACCCAAACCAGTCTGTGAATCTGTGATTCTATGATTCTTGGTCTTCCGTGACATTTTCTGGTAACATCCTGCACTCAGAGCCTAGGAGCAAAGGCAGTAAACTATACAGGCTGTAAAGGCAAGAATTGAAAATGCTTAGGTCAGTATTTAATATCATGCTCACACTTCGAAGTGTGACTGTATTTTCCTTGATGACACACTGATACAGAGATCACTCTAGAGCAGATACAGTTTGACCATGCCCTGCTGTAAACGACCAGAGTCGTGTTTTCTAGCATTCAGCCTACCAGGGATACGATCACTACTGCTGATTAAGACACATGACCCATCTGGTAACACTAGATAATATGTTTAGCAATGTTTTATTTGATAATGTACAGGCTGGGCACATACCTCTAAATACAAGAAATCTCCAAGGCCAAGCATCAGTGGCTGGCTCATATTCATGTAGTTCAGGTGCTATAGAGTAGGCGTATAGCAAATTTGTCTTGGAGAGAGCTCGGGAATGAGCAAAGAACAGAGGAGTGTGTAAACCAGGTACATGAGTGCCTTCTGGGACCCTCCCCTACACAACCAGGTAGACACATGCTAAGACATCAAGATACTTGAAAGGATCAACAGGATAGAAGACAGAAAGGAGCAAAGCAGAAATAAGTTTAGAGTTAAGTATGGAGTATTTATTAGATTCTATGCTATCATTTCCTGTATTAATGAAATATGAGGAAAGACCACTTAACAGGAGAAATTATGTATTTCTTCTGGTCTGGTCCTCCAAATAACACTCCTAACCAATTTGATGTAAGTGGGCGTTTCTTCTGGCATCTTCTGGTCTGTTCAGAGCAGAGGGAGTTTTACCACTCTGGGAGCGGGTGGAAGACTTGGAGGCACAAAGCTGGCATAGATGTGATGCTGGAGCCCTTTGCTTGGTCACTGGGCAGAAGGTATGGATGGGTCAGGTAAATGGCTTAGGACTCACCACACATCCTCTATCTCTTACCCTGCCTGCAGGACAGAGAACAGCCAGGGGACTGGACATGTGTTGGTACTTTCTGCTGATGTGGCAGAGAAAACATAGGTACAACCCAGTACTAATCTTTTCTTTCATATTTTTAAGTTGGTCAACTGTGAAACACAAATCCTTTGGGAATCAACCCTCCCTAGTGCTGTGGTCAATGGAAACGGTAATTACTTACGAGGACGGTGGATACCGGCCCTGCTATTCTCCCTGCATGCCTGATGACATGCTGTGGTGGTTTAATCTCCAGTGGATGCCAGCTATCCACCAAGCCACTCTATTACTTCCCTCTTCAGCAGGGAAGGGAGAAAAGTACGATGGAGAAAACAACCCCAAACTTGTGGGTCACAATAAAGGCAGTTTAATAAAGCAAAAGTCCACTTGCAGAAGCAAAGAAAAAGCAAAAGGTTATTCTCCACTTCCCATCAGCAGGTGATGTCCAGCCACTTCCTGGGAAGCAGGGCTGCAGTAAGCATAGCAGTTGCTCTGCAAGACAAACATTGTAAAAAATTAATTCCCCCCACTTCCTCCCCCTATCTCTCAGCTTTTATTGCCGAGCAGATGCCATACAGTATGGAATATCCCTTTGGCCTGCTTGGGCCAGCTGTTCTTGCTCACCTCAGCCTACTGCTGAGGTGGACAGAATGGAGAGACAGCCTTGATGTGTGCTGGAACTGCTCAGCACCAGCCAAAGCACTGGTGCATTACCAACACCTTGCTGGCTACCAGTACAGAGCACAGAACCATGAGGACCACTGTGGGGAGAGTTAAGTCCATATCAAACAGGTACAATACACATGTCTAGAACGCGGAGTCAATAGTGACAGGAAGGAGTTCCCTAAGCTGGCAGGGCTCCAGATGACCTCTTTGGCTGTGCCCTGGACAAATATTTCCATGAGAGATCATGAAGAATGCTTGTGGGCTGCTGTTACAGGTAGGAAACCTGAGGGAGACTTTGAAAGCAGAGGGGTCATGCAAGCAGAGAGATGACAAGAGGAATGACGCAAAGTTTGCAAAGGAAAGGTGAGGAGAGAGTTGCCAGAGAACTGGAAAACAAATGCCAGAAAAAGAATATAGGATGAGGAAAGGAAAGAAGGAAGGTTAGAAGCAACTGAACAGATGGCACAAAATAGAGAAAAAATATGTTTATATAAAAAGGGACAGACTAGAAGAGCAAGAGGTCTTGGCGTTTGTATGTGCATTACTGTGGAGATCGCTGATAGCATGGGAAAATGGAAATAACTGTTGAGACCAGTATCTCACATAGCATTTCACAGCCAGTCCTCCATACTGTTTGTATTTAAGATTCTTCAGTATCACTTCCCAGCAGCTGTGCCCACATCCCTGCTGTAGCATGATGATTTACAAAGAAAAGATTGATGCTGCAAGAGATAAGAACAGAAGAATCAAGCTACAGTAAAGAGTCTGTTGCTGTTGTATCCCCAGCATGGTCTTCTATTGTGGCTTGATTCCTGCAGACCATGACAGACACAGTCACATCAAGCCAATATGACTACAGCTTGCATGGAGTGTCTGGCTGGGTTTTTGCTTTCACCACAAATGGAGGCAATCTGGAACTGGCACTATGAAATGACCATAAAAATTATAGACAGACAAGTAACAAAATATTACCATGTTTCTCCTTTTTCCTGAGCTTGTAAGAATTCACACTGCTAGGAAACACTAAAAAAACCAAAAAACCTAACCAAAACATTTGTTGCTTTTTCAAGTAGAAGTAAAAAAACCATATTGATTGCTGGGTGTCAACACCATCTTGGTTCAGGTCACAGCTGTGCTCACTGGTTCCTTGTGAAACCCACTGTTTGTTGTTTCAGGTAGTTCCTGTTACATTACTTCCTACAACATACCATTCACATCATGGTTTATGTTCCTCCAAGGTTAAAACTCCTTGAGGTACGCACTGGATCTTCCCATCCTCCCACATTACCCACTGAGTACATACAGGTCATTGAGAAAAAACAATATCCTGAATGGGCTTACCTTTTCCTAAGGAGGAAGAACACATACCACCTTACCCAGCCACTTCTCTATGTGCACTATGGGGACCTTATCTCTTCCGACAGTATGCAGGGCCTTTGGGCAGGACCAGGACGGTTAGAGAATCCTCTGTTTGCCAAGTGGCTTCTGCTAAATTTAAATCCCAGTACTTCCATGCCCCAATGTTAAGCATTATGTTGCTTAATTTTTCTGTAGGCTTCTGAGGTGATGGGGATGTGATATACCCAATCAATGCCATATTTCTCAGCCAAGGAGTCTACGAGGCTATTTCAGCAATGAGTCCCATTTTCTACCTAAACTATTTCTGGGGTACCATATTCCCATAAAACTTGCCTTTCAAAGTGCAAAGGGGTGTTTTGGGCAGTGTCATGTTTTCAGGTATTTCCAACCAGCTGGTAGTTGTTTCCACCATAGTGAGTAGGTAATACTTTTCTTGGTGAGTTTGTGACACTGGCCAAACATAGTCGATTCGTCAAGTCAAACCATATCAAAAAATGAGCCACTTTACTCACATGGCTTAACCAACTGTGGCAAAATTTTCACATTCATGGGCGACCTGTGTGATGGTCACCATGGTCAGCTCCACCCCTTGATCACAAGCCCATCCATAAGTTGCAACTCTCCCTAGATGTGTCAATGTTTAATGACCCCACTGAGCTACAAACAGATGGCCCTTATGCTGCCAGACCACACCCACCTGAGCCACTTCAATTTGGGCAGCCTTGATCACCTGCTCGTTGCTTCAGTGTTCTTAGTGGCCTAATTCTTGGGCATATGAGCATTTACAAGACATACCTTTACAGTAATGTTTTCTAACCGAGCATCAATGTCTGGCCACAATGCAGCAGCTTGTGTAGGTTTATCTCTGCACTGCTAATTGGGCAGCTGCCACTACTGTAGCCACTCCCATGGGGCATTTGCCATCATCCATGGCTCAGTATAGAGATAGAGCATTGACAATTTTTCTCATTCAGTGGTCTCTAGGGTCCGTTTGATGGCTTTCACTTCTGCAAACTGACTTGACTCACCTTCTTCAGCAACTTTTGTGGGATTCCACACAGTAGCTTTCCATCGCTGGTGGTTTCCTACAACACGATAGGATCCACCAGTAAACAGAGGATAATGCCTTTCATCTTCTGATAGCTTCTATGGTGATGCTTCTCGGGCATGAGTCACCTCCTCAGACAATGTTCCAAAATCTCTGTCTTCCAGCCAGTCCATGATCTCTTCCAAGATTCCTTGGTGTTTGGGGTTCTCCATTTGAGTCTGCTGAGTGATCAGTGCTAGCCACTTACTCCGTGTTGCACTGGTTGTGTGATTTGTAGGGAATATTTCTTTTGATCATCCAGTATAGTACAGACTAGGGAGGTGCCAAAGGTAGCTGTGCTTCTGTAATAACTTCTGAAGCATCTTAAACCTCCTTATATGCTGCTGGTATCTCTTTTGTAGATGCTTGTGCCAGTGCTGCTCAGCAGTAGCCAAAATGTTGGTGTGTTCCAACTGCAAATGCAAAGCTCAGCACTATGAGGGCTGCTGTAGGGAAAGCTAATGCCAGCCCAGCCAGAACCAATGTTTCTTAAGCTAGAGAAGGACATCATGTGAGAGTATAGTCAGGAACTATCTTGTTGAACCAGACGGCAGTGGGAACCCTCTCCTGAACTCACACTGCCTGGGAGGAAGCATAGCCTCCTACACACGGACTATACACTGCTTCACCAGAGGCAACTCCATTCACACACTCTGTGAGAGACAAGAAAAGGTAAAGGTAGGCAAAATAAACATGACCAGGTAGAAAATTTGGTTGCTGCTTAAAAAAAAAAATGCCTTTACAAAGAAGACTTCCAAACCAAAGAAACTCAGTAGAAGTAAACAGGAAATGAGATATCTGAAAAGTAGGAAGAGACTAACAAGTTCAACCAGACTCATATATAGCATTAGCCAATGCTTTAAAACAAGCAGTGAGGAATGATTTATGTGTACCAGAGCCATGAATGGAATTCAACCAGATCTCCCTTGGCTATAACTGGCATTTCAACAACTTGTCCTTAGAATAATACTTGGTTGTAGATACTTTTAGATGTCCTAATATCAAAATTCATCCCCCCTAGGGCATCCACAGCTATGCTAATAGTTCTGTTTCATTGTCAAGACATAATGAAGGCAAGTTGTCTCATTTTTTGTAGCGTTCCTTGTTGAAAAGCTGCATCGGCATATATGGCATGCTCATACTATATGGTCCTTTGGACTGGAAAACGCACAGAGACAGAAGTAGGGTCTAGAAAAAGTTGACAACTTACAGAAACAAAAGTTGCAGGTGCACCAGAAATGCCAAGAATAAAGGTGTGCACTGCTTGTAACTATGTAAACCTTTGCTCAAACAAACTGTACAAGAAAACTTGAGATTCACATTCTCTAAAATAGGTCTAAGCAGGTTCAGCCTTTTTTCCTAGTCTCTCAATCACATTTTATAGCCCCAGTTCAATTTTGTATCACTGTAGTTATATTAGTTTAAAATTATTTTGGACGTATTCTATGAGCTAACATCGTGTTTTAATTACAGAGCAGACATCCTCAAAGTTTAATAATGTTCACAGCAAGATTCAACGATTTCTGGACCAAATAACAAATAAAGTGTTGAAAAAGGTATTTTATTTATTAGTTAGGTACAGTGAAGCACACCCAACTGTCATTCTTTAGTATGTTCAGTTTTCCATGAAAAAAGTTGAGAAGTGAGAGTTCACATATTAAAAAATGAAAAATTCTTTCAGGTTAATTAGGAACTGACAGAAATGTCATCAAGTTTGTGATAAATGCTGCCATTTGGGATATTTGGGACAATGGGAAAGTAGCTGAATCCAGTGCTACCCAGTGCCAAATGGCTCATCAAAATTCCTGTTCCTAAGGTACTCTTCTGAATGGAAAGCTGTTCTTAGCTGATCTGTGGTCTGAAGAGAAAAGAAGATGACTGAAAGTAGCACTGAAACTGATAACATATAACAAAACAACAATATGTCTGCAGTTGGCTTTGACCCTTGCCCCCAGGAAAAGGAAGAAAAAGTGTGATTCAGGGTATTGCTCTAAACATTATTCTAAGGGCTATTAAAGCCTTACTACACGAAACCTTGAAATTAGCCCCAAAAGCCTTTCATGCAAGATTGTAGATTAGTCAAAAAAAAGAAAGAAAGAAAAATGGTAAGCAGGCCAGCATTGAATTCCTGCTAAAACCTGATGCAGGCAGAGCCATTTCCCCTCCTGCTTTGCTTAGACAGTTTGGATCTCACAGGTGTTTTCCATGTGCTCCTACCAACACACTGGCAGGAGCAGGTGCAGGCTCTGGACATGCTGGCTGGTGATGGGGGCTCTGACAGAGCGGCCCCAGGGAAGTGAGTCATCCGCACCCCGACAAAACCAAAAGCAAAACCATCCACTTCCCAAAAGGAGCCCTCAAGAAGTGATGGAAAGCCAGTCTAAATGCTTGCTTTGCTGCAAGCACTGACCACTGAGTAGGAAATTCTGCAGTGATGTTCACAGGATCAGAGAGCAAGAAAACCTGATGTTCTGATGCTGTGGCCAGGATAGATATGTGGGACAGCAGTAATCCTGAGTCATGGTCTTTACACCGAATACAGTGAGGGTATGTATCATAACAAGAGTCTGTGGCCTGGCTGTCTCAAACCACTGAGCTGTAGCAGACAATAATGAGCCTACTTGGTTCTTTCAAAGATGACATCCAGAAGAGGCATGTCATCTGCTTGCCTTTTCTAAAGAATATTTTCCAGGAACAAATTAGAATCTTTGACTCTTCCCATGAAAAAATGAAGAGTTGCAGAAACCAAAGTACATAATTTTTCTCTCTCTCTTTTTTTTTCCTGTCTTTTTTTTCCAGAGAAGAAAAGATGTTTGATACTCTCCAACTCATTTGCATGATTTGGTGGTGTATGATGCTATTTCATCCTGTGCATGCTGACATCCAGTGTACAGAGTGTAAGTACATTTTTGCAGATATAAGCTGAGAAACAGGGTTTAATTCTTCATTTTGCAGAGATATTTGCAATTAATCTGCCAGCAGCTGTCATCTTAAACCTGTCAGATCATAGAATCAGATAAAGGTCTGGGTTGGGAGAGACCCCAAGGATCATACAGTTCCAACCCCCTGTCACAGGCAGGGCCACCAACCTCCAGGCATGTTCTAGACAAGATTGCCCAGAGCCCCATCAAACCTAGTTTTGAACCCCTCCAGGCATGAGGCATCCACCACCTCTCTGGGCAGCCTGTTCCAGCACCACTGATAAAGATGTTAAAGAGCAGTGGTCCCAAAACAGACCCCTGGGGGACACCACTTGTCACCGGCCTCCACCTGGACATAAAGCCATTGACCACCATCCTTTGTCTGCGTCTCTTTAACCAGTTTCTTATCCACTGGATGGTCCACCCATCAAATCCATGTCTCTCCAATTTAGAGATAAGGGTGTGGTGGGGGACCATGTAAAAGGCCATGCACAAGTCCAGGTAGATGACATCAGTTGCCTTCCCTTTATCCACCAACGGATACTTTCCCCTGCATCCAACCAAAACCAATAGCATACCCTTACTGAACTTACTGTGTAACACTTTCAGCGGAGCCACATGAATCACCTTTTACGAACGTGAAAATGAATTGGAAAAAAATGGAACTCTCCTGGGAGAGCAGCAAGAATTTCCCTAAATACATATGTTTCATCAAGAACAGCAAAATGGAAATCCTCGAGGAAGAGGTAAAATTGCTTTTATTTGAGACAAATAATTGCACCTTGTTCTTTACCTTTCACTCACCTTTAAAAATTGCAGGTAAAATCCGTGATAACAGTCTACAGCTTGATCTGTCAGGGGCTGTGGAAAGCTTTTGCCATTGCCAGGGTGTATTTTCTGCAGGAGGAGTATCCTCTGCATGCCACAGAACTGAAGTTCTGGCACCAAAGTGAAAGGGAGGTGATAGGTTGAACTATAGCTACATTGAATCATCAAGTGGGATGTAGAGGCTGAAAAAGGGGTCTGGGAGACCGAGGCTCCTAGAGAACTTAGAGAGATGGAGCAAAATACCCTTCAAAGAAAAAGCATCATGGATTTTCTTTATCTCTTCACTTGTTTCCCAGAAAATTGGGTCATGCCTGTAGCAAAGGTTGTTATAAACATGCATTATCCACAGAGAAAGGTAGGAAGCTTCACAGAAAGAGACATAGAGGTGGCTTATTTAGCCTAGCAAAGCAGCTGCCTTAATTGGAGATGCATATTACAAAAACACATCGAGTCTTTATTGAAAATTGTAAGTACAATGCCACAGACAACTTTCTGACCCCTGAGGAGGTCAGACGAGGACTTTTATTTGCTTAATCCTTTGATTAAATTCCACTAATCCTTTGATTAAATTCCACTGTGGTTCCCCCTATGTTAGCCATCCTCTGTTAGGCTGTTGGGGTACTATTGGCCTTCTCTAATAGTAGCACACTCGTGCAGCATCCAACTCCTAAGTGGCAAAGCTGGTTTTGTAGTTACAGTTTTGGTCACTCCGCTCTGTTATACATCATCCTTGAGTGCTACAGGACAGAGTTAGCTCTTGAACCTAAAACACATGCATATACACACAAGATTTTGGCCCTACAAATTGAGTTTCTGAGTTGCACTTTCATAGGCCACGTCATCTAGCACCAGCAAGGGGAAAATAGAGAAATAAACCATCAAATTGTTCTCTTTTCAGGCAAATAGTACTCTATGCAAGTTTCCAAAGAAACAAGACCTGCCTCTGCACAAAGGGGTGTTGTTTATCATTGAAGTGCCAAACACAAACATCTCAAAAACCTGCAGATTCATCCCTGGAGGTAATGTCTGTGCTCGGGGTGAGGTTTTCACCATGTGCAATCTTTTGAAGGTAAATGCTGCCTTAGCAAACAATTCCTCACACGGCAGGTAACCACTTTATTTTCCATTCAAAATGCTTTTTGTTGAAGAGCTAAAATTATTTGTTCTGTAATGAACGTTTCCACCATTCTGCAAGAGATGCATTATGACAAATGTATCAGTAATTGCAATGTTCTCTTCCATACCAGGGCTCCAAAATGCTACTAAATCACAGTAGTTTAAGGGTGGATTCACCCAACTCCTCAGGCTGTTAGCAAATTAAGCTGTTAACACACATTTCTCTCTGAAATTCTTTTCTGCTGGGCTGTGGGTGAGTCTGTCAGCAGCCAGAGCACAGAGCAATGGAAACCATAAAATGGGAGGAGGAGAAGAGAGGAAAGGAAATGCTGATGATTGACAGCAGCTAGGGGAAACTGAACACATCAATCTTCTGGTCTGGATGCAGTCACACTGAAACACAGACACAGACACACACAGGTTCCCTCAGCTGTTGTGCAATCACCGAGCTGGGGCCGCTGCTGTTGAACATCTTTATCAATGACAGAATTGAGTGCACCCTCAGCAAGCTTGCGGATGACACCAAGCTGAGTGGTGTGATTGATACAACAGAAGGAAAGGAAGCCATCCAGAGGGATCTTGACAGGCTGGAAAGGTTGGCCTGGTGAACCTAATGAGGTTCAACACTGCTAAGTGTCAGGTCTTGCACTTTGGCTGGAAGAATCCTAGACATAAATACAGACTGGGAGAAGAGTTCCTTAAGAGTAGCCCTGCTGAGAAGGACCTGGGTGTCATGCTGGATGAGAAACTTAACATGAGCCATCAGTGTGCTCTTGCAGCTCAGAAGGCCAATCCTATCCTGGGCTCCATCAGAAGAGGGGTGGCCAGCAGGGACAGGGAGGTGATTGTCCCTCTCTACTCTGCCCTCGTGAGGCCCCATTGGGAGTCCTGTGTCCAGATCTGGGGCCCACAATACAAGAAAGATGTAGAACTGTTGGAGAGGGTTCAGAGGGAGGGACACAAAGATGATTAGAGGGCTGGAGCACCTGCCCTACAAAGAGAGGCTGAGGGAGCTGGGCTTGTTCAGCCTAGAGAAGAGAAGGCTGCAGGGGGACCTCATTGCGACCTTCCAGTACCTGAAGGGAGCACACAAACAGAAGGGGAATCAACTTTTTAAAAGGATAGATAATGGCAAGGCAAGGGTGAACGGACTAAAGCTAAAGGAGGGGAGGTTTAGGTTAGATACTAGGGGGAAGCTTTTTACAGAGAGAGTGGTGAGGTGCTGGAACAGGCTGCCCAGAGAGGTGGTGGATGCCCTTTCCTGGAGGTATTTAAGGCCAGGTTGGATGGGGCCCTGGGCAACCTTGTGTAGATCCAGGCCTGGAGGTTGGTGGCCCTGTTTATGGCAGGGGGTTGGAACTGTATGATCCTTGGGATCCCTTCCAACCCAGACCATTCTATGATTCACAAAGATAGCCTGAGCCTAAGCCGTGTGGGAGGTAATCAAAGTGGGATTGATGCACATCTGTGTTTCATAATTCCAAACTTGAGGCTTTTATGGCCCATTTTCCCCTTTTATCTGAACTCACAGTTCTCCACTAAAATTCTTCAGTCACAGTGCTCCTGCAGCCCTGTGTAACTGGAGTATTTCAGACTTGACGGAGGTGATGAGATTAGGAGTTTGCTTATATCCAAGCAGAGTACTCCCTACTCACCTCTTCCTCGGGGCTCAACAGAGGAAGCACTCTCATGGTGACCCTCAAAACACAAGCCAGGACACTATGCCTTCTAAAGCCTCTTGCTTTTGATGTTCCCCCCCCAGCTGGCCTTAGCCTCCAAGCATGCAAGTTCCCTGGGGAATTCCCCCTGCTTCAACAAGTGCGCCCTGAGTCCTGGGTGCTGGAGGGGGCTGGGGGCAGCAGCAGAGGAAGCCTTCACCCTTTCACTGAAGTTGGGGCACACCACAGAATGAAGCAGAAAATCGGCTGAAGGGGAAAAGAGAAGGAGGCTGAGCGTGCCTGCACAGCCCAGCCACGAGGGAGTTTCCAAGGAAATGAAGTTCCCGCTTCAATGGGCTCCAGAAAAGGAAGAGATCAAGTCTCTGTCCCCACATCAGGGTGGACAGCTCTACCTAGGAAGCTATTTGAATAAGAGGGCCCACCTTACTTTTCAAAGTCCCAGCTTTTTAAATGTGGGCAAGCACTTTCAGGATTCTTAAACATTAGTTTCAAAAAGAGAAATACTTCTCTGAGTCACTTCAAGGATGGTGTTGAAAGGCAATGTGCCTTCCTTTACCTGTGTGAATGCTCCACTCACTTCCAGGTTTCAAGGTTCAGAGGTGGTCAAAACAGGGTGAGAGTCCGTCTTTCTCTCAGCTGTCATGCCTAACCCAACCAATAACCAGCTGGAGTTGCAAGTGTCTCACATATCTAAGCATGTGCCAAGATCCCCCAGCTTGGAGCAGGCACACAGTTCTTCCTCATCACAGATATTCCTGTGTTTGCAGGTGCGACTGGGTCGGCCGTTGAAAATTTCTCCTGTGTGATTTATAACGTTTCCTTCATGAACTGCACTTGGCAGGCAGGCTGGGATGCTCCAGAAGATACCCAATATTTTCTCTACTGGAAGCAATGGAGGTAAGCAGGCTTGAGCTCAGAGAAGTCTGAATTCACATTTAACAGACCACTTTGCCCACATTTAACTAAAATGCAATGCTACCTACAGTAACGTCAATGAGATGGAATGTGAGCTTTACATTAAAGATGAAAATGGCAGAAACACGGGATGCAGATTCCAAAACGTGATGATAGGGGATACGAAGGATAGCACTTACTTCTTGGTGAATGGGTCTAGCAATGACTCCCCGATCCAGTTCTATGATGACTACATTGAACTGTATAAATTTGGTGAGTATTTTCCTTTTCTTAATGCTTTATAAAATTAGGAAGTGTGGAATCTTTCTCCAAAGAGAAAAGAATAATAAAACAAAGTCTGTAGCCGTCACAATATTTTTCACTGCAAGACAGATTTTGCTAACAGAAATAATTCCAAAAAATAACTTAAATTAGTAGAGGCAGCCTGCAATAATGGCTTGGAGAAGTGGTGTGAACATATCCGTGGAATCCAAGTGATAAGACACAGTGGCTAGACTTTCAAGGCCAGCTTTACAATGGGCTTCTCATCATCCCCTAATTCCACACCTCTCTGATAACCACAAGTGCTACCTGTCCCGAAACCAGAAGGAGGGTTCAACTTCCAAATTAAAACCATGTTAGTTAACTATGTGGTGACCTATGTGTGAGCTAACTGTTTAAGCGCTGATAGAGATCCAGAATGAGATTCAGTTACCTAAAAACAAGCCTCTAGTGCCTTTTGAGACACCCTCAGACCTTTCAGGCATTCATAAGGCTTGCAGATGTGGCCTAGGTCCTGTGAGAGATCAGGGTCCTCCTGGGTGTCCTCCATGGACTGTGACGCACAGCACAGGACTGACTCCTGCCTACAGCTGATGCAGCTGTAGCCCAAAGCTATTCAGGTGAGCATGCCTGCTCCGTGGTACACCAGATGACTTTGCAGTCATGGGCTCTTCTGACATGTCCTCCACTGACTGTAGTGATTAGGCACCTGGGTGGCACCTAGTCAACTATATTGTAGGCACACAAATTCAGATGAATTGACCTCCTACCTGAACACTACCGCAGCACAAAGAATTCCATCTTTTCTCCTGTGAGGATTGTCATTGTCAGGATGAAAATTAAATGCAGAAGAAAACAGCGCACTGGTGATTGTACTACTGAATCACACAAGTTCCCTCATGCATGAACTACAGCTACTGCAGCTGTCCAACAACTGAAATTACCTATCCCAAAGGTTTGCTACTGTATTTTACTCCTCCTTACTAGAGAACATTTAACATCAGCAACACACAGTTGTACGCCAGGTGCCTCAACTGCACGGGTATTTTGCTGCGAACACGTGAGCTGCAGCTGGTTAATGACTATGTCTACATTAAATTTATTTCCAGAAATACTCACCCCTCCAATAAATCTCACTGTCAATTGTACCGGAGGTTTGGACGGTTGCATAATCACATGGAATCCACCCGTTACGAGTCATGTGACAAACAAGGATTGTTTTGAATATGAAATTATTATACAAAATAAGGTAAAAGCAATTTCTTCTTATGTGGAATTGTACCTATGTACATGCATATCTAGAACTTCTGTTTCCTTTGTTTATTAACTCTTCTCTCGTAGACTGTGGTGTTCTCGCACTCCAGCTCTGATGAACCTGCATCCCACTGCTCATGACCTTATTTTGAACTAATCAGATGTGCAAAGCACAAAAGCAGAGGAGAGCAGGGAACTGCCATGAGGGGTTCCCGACCAAAGACTGGGAGAGGCCCTGAGATGCTTTTCTGCATGAGCATGTCTCTCAGGAGGCAGCTGCGGCATGACAGCTTGTGACCTGCAATGGGGCTGTTGCCTTGGTGGCAGCCTCCAGCACAGGCCATGGTCACTCATGCTCATCCTGCTTCCCTGGGCAGGAAAATTCTTTGAGCCTATGAGGGTGACAATGAGGCAAGAAATAGAGCTCTTCCTCCCTATCCCTGGGATACCTATTTCACCATTACACGATTTCCACACGTGGATAACATCTGCAGTACGACAAGTTAGGCCGCACTCCTGTCATGGTTCAAACCCAGGCAGCAGCTCAGCCCCACACAGCCACTTGCTCACTCCATGCCATGGTGGGATGGGGGCAATAATCAGCAGGGTAACAGTGAGAAGACTCATGAGTTGAGGTAAAGACAGTTTAATAGGCAAAACAAAAGCTGTGTGCACAAGCAAATCAAAACAAGTAATTCATTCACCGCTTCCCATGGGCAGGTAGGTGTTGAGCCGTCTCCAGGAGAGAAGGGCTCCATCACACAAAATGGCTACTTGGGAAGATAAACACCATCAATCCAAACATCCCCCCCGTTCCTTTTTCTTCCCCCAGCTTTATATGCTGAGCATGATATCATATGGCACAGAATATCCCTTTGGCCAGTTGGGGTCAGCTGTCCTGGCTGTGTCCCCTTCCAACTCCCTGTGCACCCCCAGCCTCCTTGCTGGTGGGGTGGGGTGAGAAGCAGGGAAGTTCTTGGCTCTGTGTAAGCGCTGCTCAGCAGTAACAAAACCATCTCTGTATTATCAATGCTGTTTTCAGTACAGCCCCAAAACACAGCCTCGTACCAGCTACTGTGAAGAAAATCAACTCTATCCCAGCCAAAACCAGCACATCTGCCCACCCCTTTTCCAGACCACCACTCAGAAGCTTAGTATAGTGGCAGATCCTCAGGCATTTGTAGCACAAGACAGGAAAGCCCAACTAAGGATTAAATATAAACATAGAACTGGAATAAAGCAATACATCCTTAACACTCAATTTATTCAAAAGAAGGCCTGCAGTTTGCATGCTGTTTGGCTTGTCTGCATGGTATCTACCTTGCTAGCTATTTCAGGCAGCAACAGTTTTCCAGCTGGCTGGTATACTTTGACAGTAAGGTAATACTTAAATTTTTTTACATAATAATATAGCTTGCACATTGTGACTAAAGTAATATTATCAAAATGTGGGGTTTTTGAAAGACATATACGTTACCTCTTCTTTCCCATGCTGCAGTCAGAATGGCTAGGATTCAGTAGCTTCCTACATTTGGGTGTGACATTCATGTCACAGAGTGAGACACCTTCATGTAGGTGTCTGCAAAGGAGCACAAATACTACGTAAGAGTCAGTGTGCGTCTAGGTCCCCGTGCAGCTGAGCCCTAGATGTGCACCAGTAGGTGCCTCTTGCCCCTGAAGGTGCTCTAGGCACTGGAGGCACCATAGGTACTTTTATGGAGATGGCAGTGGTAACTCACACCTTTTGGGACAAGCTGCCAGAGGTCTGGCAGGATACCCCAGTGCCACTAAAATGGCACTGTGCACCTAAAGTTTAAGCAAATCATTTGCACCCTCCCCGTTCACAGCGTAGGCTGATGACTTCCATCACGTCCTAAGTCAAAGGAGTTCAGCTGACAATGACTCGTGGAAAATACCAGTATAGTTTACAGAGCAATGTGTGTCTGTTTTCTGAAATGAGACACTCCTTCCAATAATGTCTTGCTGAGATTTCCATAATGCCAGTTATCCTTCTGACATTACATGTGATAGATGTTTCCAGGACCTCAGCTTTTCAATGTTCTCTGGGATCCTTGCTAAAATCACTGCAGTTGATTTTGTTAGCTCACTTTTTTTAACTCACCATTTTTTAAAAATGATCACATTCTTTGATCCAGGTCGGTGCTTGATTCTTGTTAATCAAATTTTGATTGCATGGGATGTGTATGCAGGTCTTCAAAGGACTTTGGAAAAAGCCCTGGAGTATGGATCACTCAGATGTCTACAGACAATTTGACTGGAAGGAGAATAAATTTCCTGTTCAGATCAGTTTTCTGCCAAAAAGTTGTGACATCACAGCTTTCTGATCTGCTCTGTTTGGAGGATGCAATTTTGGCTAGCTCAGGCTGGAGAAAAGAAGGCGCCAGGGAGGCCTTACTGCAGCCTCCCAGTACCTGAAGAGGCCCACAGAAAAGATAGAGAGGGACTGTCCATCAGGGAGTGCAGTGATAGGACAAGGGGCAATGGCTTTAAACTAACCGAGGGTAGGTTTAGACCAGACATTAGGAAGAAATTCTTCCCTGTGAGGGTGCTGAGGCCCTGGCACAGGCTGCCCAGAGGACCTGTGGCTGCCCCCTCCCTGGCAGTGTCCAAGGCCAGGTTGGATGGGGCTTTAGGCAACCTGGGCTAGTTAGTGGAGGGTGTCCCTGCCTGTGGCAGTGGGATTCGGACTAGATGGTCTTTGAGATCCTTTTCAACCCAAAGCAGACTGTGCTTCTGTGATGTGATTGCTTGTGTAATTTTGATATACTTCTCCTGGATGAGAATGCACAGTGCACATATGTCCTTAGAGGCAAATATAACTTCTCACAACCACTGATAAATAATCATTTTTTCCTTCCTTTTCTAAATTTAAATGGAGGGAGCCAAAACTCTGAATAAAGAATTATATTATGGGACATTACTGGAACAGGATAGCCAATTGATTTTTCATTTTAGAATTGCTTATGATCTTTATAAGCCAGAAAATGACAACAAAAGGGGGAGAAATGTTTGATTATTTGACATGAAAGCAACAATAATGAAGATTTATCTCTGGTTTTCAGGATGAGAAAATTGAAAATGAGAAGAAGTATCCTATAGTAAGTATTCCTGTCCTATACAAATTTGTGCTTTTGCAGACATAAGCGTACAAATGCCTTTATACAGAATACAATTACTTCTAGACCTATAGTTTCTGTATCAATATAGCAATGAGAATTCAGGAGGGCATGTTCCTGTGGTATATTTATGTGTAAACTTGATATATATCCCTTTTGCTGAGGTACCTTACACTGGCAGAATTTCCCATGCATTTCACAAAGCTTCATACTTATTATATATCACACAAATAGACTGGGATTTTGATTAAGACAGATGTGACCTTTTGCTTAATATAAATTGGAAACAATCCCCTTCTCATATCTGCTGGTGAAAGAATGACACTGTAGCTTGGGAGAGCTAGACAAAGGGAATGCTGAGATCTTTGATGATTCGATGATTCTATGATCTTCAAAACCTGTGGAAGTTAACACACAGCGTCAGTCTTCCCCTTGAAACTGCGTGGTCCTCTCAGCCCTGGAAGCACCTTAAACTTGGAAGATTCCAGATTTTGTATAAAGTACCATGAGGCCAGACGATACTTATCTACTACAGAATCATCTCAAAAACATCTAGTCTGTTTGACACACATCATCCAGGGAATACTCTTTCTGGGATTAATCCCTGTAAAGTTTGTAAAGTGAATTTACAGGGTGCTTCTGAAGTTTCGGCTTCCCATCCTGTTTTTAGGATCTGTATACAAGGACATGAAAAACATGTCCTCAAAGCATAATAAATTAAAGACCAAATAAACTTCAAAATCCAACTTTAAACTTCAAAACCCAGAAAGACTGGTGGCAGGATGAACTAATTTATCACAGGTTTAAATTTAGGGTGAAGAATGTTTAGCTACTACATACCTACAAATATCATACAAATTGCTTTTTTGTAGAAATGGTATTGGGAAATTAGCCCCCAAAATTTTATTAATATCAGTTAATAAAGTTAAATGCACAGTCTGATTGCTTTGATTCTAGGTACAAGAGAGGAAATACAAATTCCAAAATTACAATGAGAAAAAAAAATACATTCTGAAAATCAGAGCACGTGGAAGAAGCTGTTTAGTAAGCAAAATGTGGGGGGAATGGAGTGAACCCATTGAGTTCGGTAAGACATAAAATATGATTTTAATATTCAATATTATCATGTTTTCCTCCCTTTCTCCTTCACACTCAGGTGTGAATACATTCTTAGCTCTTACCCAGTGACAAGGAAGGAACATGGTGGAAGTTACTGATGTGGAGCACATGCTCCAGTGCTCTGGCAATGGAGGCTGATATGAGCCTTTGCTTAATTGGGATTGGGAAAGCAGCAGTTTGTAAGATGCCTGGGCTACAAAAACAGGTTGAGACAGACTCAGTCATGTCTTTGGTCCAGAGTGCTGAGGCTGTTTTAGGTTTGTGTGGCAAGGTTATGTTAGTGAGGGGAGCCTCAGGGGTGGCTTCTGTGAGAAGCTGCTAGAAGCTTCCCCTAGGCCTGACAGAGCCAAGGGCAGCCAGCTCCAAGATAGACCCACCACTGACCAAGCCCATCAGCGACAGTGGAAGTGCCTCTAGAGTAACGTATTCAAGAAGGAAACAAAACCTAGGGGCAGCTTTTTGCAGCCAGAGAGAGGATTGGGAAGATGTGAGAGACTTTGAAGACACCAAGGTCAGTGAAGGACGGGCGATGGGGAAGAAGGTGCTTCAGACACTGGAGCTGAGGTTCCCCTGCAGCCTGTGGAGGACCCCACGCCGCAGGACTTGGACCTGGTGAGAAGCCCATGCTGGAGCAGGCTCCTGACAGATCCTGCAGCCTGGGGAGAGAGAGGCCCACACCAGAGCAGGTTTTCTGGGGGGAATCATGACCTCATGGGGGACCCACACTGGAGCAGTCTGGTCCTCAAGTTCTGCAACCCAAGGAGGAGACCCATGCTGGAGCAGTTTGTGAAGAACTGCAGTCTGTGGGAAGGCCTCATGCTGGAGAAGTTTGTGGAGGACTGTCTCCTGTGGGTGGGACCCCAGGCTGGAGGAGAGGAAGGGTGTGAGTGGACCTCCCCCTGAGGAGGAAGGTGCGGGTGAGAAAACTGTGATGAACTGACCCCACCCCCTATTCTCTGTCCCCTGTGCTGCTTGGCAGGAGGAGATAGATCAGCAGTGAAGTTAAGCCTGGGAAGAAGGAAAGGCTGAGGGCAGGTGTTTTGAGATTTGGTTTTATTTCTCATTATCCTACTCTGCTTTGCTTGCATAATAAATTAGATTAATTTTTTTCTAAGTTGAGCCTGTTTTGCCCATGACAATACTTGATGAATGATCTCTCCTTGTCCTTAACTCAACCCGTAAACCTTTCATTACACCTTCTCTCCCCTGTCTAGCTGAGGAGAGGAATGGCAAAGTGGCTTTGGTGGGCACCTGGCCTCCAGCCAGGGTCAATCCACCACAGGCTGCCTTTCAGTTCTTTTAAGTTTTTGCCAGGTATATAATCTCTTTCCTTTTGCATCTTCCTCTCCACCCCTTCCTCAACACTCTCTTTACAGAGAGTGTTCCACCACATTTTACTCTGTTATTCATCCTGTGACTCCATTTCTCCTTCTGCTTTTCTGGACTTTGGGTTTTTTGGTTTTTGGTTGTTTTTTTTTTTAATTCTCTACATTTCAAGTGTTTGAAATAGATTAAAATGCACCAAGCATACCTGAACCTTTTGAAAATGTTCTGTAAGAGGCCAAGTTGAAGTTCTTCTGGCTATTCAAGAACTTGGGTGGAATTTGCCTCCGTTGCTGAGAGCCACAAAGACAGCTTTCGTGCACGCAAAGATATTTCTCTCTCTTGGATGTTTCAGGTCAAGGGGAAGATTACATGGCTTTTGTGCTTGTATTTCTGATAGCACTTGGAATAATCTCAGTGGCAGTGCTCCTATTTTGTCTTTGCAAGAGGTAAATCAACCCTACTGAGGTAGAAACTATTGTTACAGTATTTTGTAAGAGAAACATTCCTCCTCTCTCCTGCCCTTCCTACTTACAAACTTAAGTAATCTGGTTATTAATGCCATGCATGGGGTATTATCACCAGTATTGTTGTGCATGACACTTTGGCATGCAAATTCACTACAGCTGAAACAGGGGGAAAGGATGTGAAAGTTAAGTAAGAGACTGATTCCACCAGATCCTGCAGAAACATTTCTGTTCTTACTTTCAAGCATTTAACATACACTTCACTCTGAAGCCACAGGCTTCATACACTACTGGGCAAGAAGGAATCAGGACAAGCCAACTTGTCATTGTTTTGATAAAACTTCTCACTTAGTGATGCAAGAAAGTGATGTAATCTGATTTATTGGAAGTCACTGTTTACTTAAGTATTACTGTCATTCTCATCTCTAAATACATTTTAGTTACCCATGTGGTAAGTGTAACAGTAGTTACCCACCAGCCTACACTCAGAATACTTTCCTTCTCCTGTAGTGATTTGTAGAGCAAGGGCTATTTAACCTTAAAAGTAAAAAAAAAAAAGTGCTTAAAGTATAACAGAAAATGTGTAAATTTTATTACCAGCGTTTTTAATTTCTTCCTGATCCTGTTTTCTGCCCAAAGGTACTGCCGCTCCAAAAGCATATTTTCTCCCATTCCACAACCAAGAGACAAATTTAATCTATCGACTGGTGAAGACACCCAGGTATGCTTTCCTTTCAATCCAGTCAAATTTGTTAGTTGCTAACTATAAATCATGAC
Source organism: Gallinula chloropus (assembly GCF_964237585.1). NCBI lineage: Eukaryota > Metazoa > Chordata > Aves > Gruiformes > Rallidae > Gallinula > Gallinula chloropus. Next base: position 139,931,329 of record NC_140085.1, on the reverse strand, counting down.
AGGCCAAAGACTACAATAATTGGCATATAAAGATGAGCATTAAATTTAGTCCATTAAAAGCTAATTATGCTGTTTTGGAATGAGAAATGCTTTGTGCTAGTGCTGAGGCTCATGATTATCCTGTACACATCTGCAGGCTCATTTTAAGACCAGACCTGTCACTTTTACTGTGGCTGGTAATTTCTGCATGTGCCAGTTTTGCTAAATTGCTCTTCATACTTTGAAAATAGCCTAAAGGAGAAAGCATCTACCATTGGGTTATTCAAATACCAGTGATCATAAGACAGCGTGAATATGTATTTTATAAGCCTGACCATTACCCATGTGAAAAAAACCCAACCCCATAGCATTAATCACAAATGGCAGGGCTGGAAAGTCTCATCAGCTTAACCAGCCTTCCTCTTCCCTTCAGCACGGGATTGCTTATGGCAGCTTTGGTGATCTGTGCATATTGCATTCAACTGATATCCTGTAGCATCCCTACACAGCATATTCTAATGACTAATTACCCTTCCTTTTACAAAACTTTTTAAAATTATGTCTTATTTCCCTTAAAATCCATTACCTTTTATCCTTATTCCTTTCCTACTTACACCATCTTACACACTTGCACGCTGTCAACAGCAACTAACCCTTCCAGTCTTTCTTCACATGCCGTGACAACCAGGCTTTGAACCACTCATGCTTCTCTCTGCTTGAGAAGGTGGCTGGGCACTGGCACAGGCTCCCCAGGGAAGGGGTCACAGAACCCAGCCTCAGTTCAAGAGGCGTCTGGACAATGCGCTCAGTCACATGCTCTGACTTGGCCCTGTGTGGAGCCAGGAGTTGGAACTGGGTCCCTTCCCACTCAGGAGATTCTGTGATTGTCAACTGTCCATTTGAAGAGTGGTTTGCTCAGTGAGAGATCAGCTGGCTAAAGCAGAGATGTACTTGTAGTCAATAAATCAGGCCAGTTGTTTACTGTTGACAACCAGCCTTTCCAAAGAGGCTTTCCAAAGACCTTACAGAAATGTTCGTTCTCTGAGCTGGAAAAATGTGTGAATAAAATTGTAGAAACTTAGAAATTTTTAAAAAAGAAGTATATTTACTTATTTTGAGTTCAAAACCATGCTTTTGGAAAGCAGCATTAGAAAACCTATCCATTTTGAGAGGACAAAACACTCTCTCTTTGTGAGAATCTGTGTTTGCCCATTTCCCGGAGACCCTCAAAAACTGCAGACCCTCCAGATCACTTGCATTTACCAAAATTGCAGGGTTCCCAAATTCCTGCACACCAGAATTACCCAAATCCCTCCACCATGGCCCAGAGGCCTTTGGAGATGCAGCTTTGTACCCGGTGGCACAGGCACCACCATGCAGGCAGCAGCTTCTTGGTGATGAACTGTCAGAGCTCAAGTGAAACAGTCAGCTCAGGCGGCCTCACACCTGCCAGCAGGCACTGTGAAGATAAAACTCATCAGTCCCTGATGTTTCTAAACAGTTTCTAGACTCTTCTCAGCCTATTTCAATCTTCTCTCCACACCTGGGTACCTTTAAGGCTGATCAAAGGCTGTAGCTTTTCAAAGCAGGTAATAAACAGGCAAAGAGGTTCTCTCAGGAGAGCTCTCTGTCTCCACCCAACACCAGGATACCATCACTTAGCGTTAGTGCATTTATGAGGTGTTTTGAAACCTGTGATCTCCTCTGCAAATAATGGCTTTTTAAAGCTTCCCTTTCCTTATTTTGTCCCCACTTACTGGATGACCTTCCACATTTTCACATTATTCACCCTGTTTTGCAATACAACTTCTCCTCAGATCGCTGCAAAAACTCACCATTTACAACCCCCACCTTTCTGCACCGATTTTGCCCACCATGGGCAAGATGCTACGAACCAGCTCATTCACTCCCTTGGGCACCGTGCGTTCCTCTAATGCATTTTGGTTTACTCATCTTTGCTTTTCAGTCATCCTCACCCCAAATGCTTTCCTCACCCTTACTCAGAACTAAACTTTTCATACTCTCTTTTCTTTTCCTGAACAAAACAAATGCCAAGAAAGTGCAAAACACACTCTGTGTGTCTTCCTTCCTCACAGAATTGCCAACTGTACAAAACCCCACAGTGCTTCCCAATCTGAGAGATTTCCTAAACAAAGTACCCCACCAAGACATCCCCTCAATATGATAGGAAGCCCATCCCGTTGGGGGTGTGCATGCCCCAGTACATCCCTCCCACTTTTTTTTTAATCAAATTTCTCTCCTCTCCATGTTTTAAGCCCCAAGCCCTGTTATCAGCACTATGGCCTCACCCAGCGACCTGCGCTCTTGTAGAAGTCCAAGTTAACCAACATAAAAGCCTGGAAAACTCAGGCAACGGTCACTGAGTAAACTCCTTGTGTTATCCTAGTTAAGGATGTCCAGTATTTAAATTAACTTTCCTCTGCAGCTGACAAAGAGCTAGCACCAATCATCTATGTTAGAGACCAGACAATCCATAACTGTCCTTAAGCTATGTTCACCTCCTGCTTTGCACGTCTTGTGCGTTAGAATAGTGAGATGGGGTGCCCTCAGCACTGGTGCATCCAACATTCACAGATCTTCTCTCACCATCAACAGCAACTCCGTAGCTCATTGTGTGCTATAGGCTAACTAACCCCTTTCCTTTCTCTTCAGAGCGAGCACTTAAGCCTACCCAAAAAAATCTGCATCGAGGAGGTGACTGTGGTTCAAGAGATGACCTAACTTTCCAAAAAGAAACAACACTTGGATTCCCCAACAGGAAAGGAAATCATGGATCCTGACAACTCAGGAGTACTTCACAGCAGTCTAGAAACTGGTATCATTACCTGTAAAACTGTTTATCCCATCTAAAATGGAAGTTGGGGAGAAAAAGGCAGCTAAGACCAGTGAAATGTGTTTATCTCCCCGTGTTCAAACCCACGATGCCTGGCAGCTAAGCCCCTCTGCAGGCACCTGCTGCGAAGCCCTGCTCAAACCTTGCCGGCGTTTTCGTCGCAATGCGAGGTGGCTTCTCATCCACAACAAACTCGTTATCTTTTCCTGTCTCCAGCGCCATGATGCTTCTTCCCTCAAAACACAGACTCCCTCCAGGATGGTAGGACTGGACAATACCACAGCAGCTAGTTTTCCCAGCTTATCCCTTTTATATTCCCAGAACGTTTCCTGAGGGGGAACCAGGCTATTCGATATGTGTTTGAAATCGCCCTTTAACCTTGTGACCTGATGACCCCCAATCCTTGCAGCACGTAACAAGCTTTATGCTAAAGGACACAGGAAATGACACTTGACAAGTGCCAGGCTGCCAGCCAGCCGCTTCACCAGCTCCACGCTCCCGGTGCAAACGTGAACCTCCCCAGCACTGACCCACACACTGAACTCAGACAGCAGCTCAGTTTTCAGCAACAGCTGTGAGAATCGGAGTAAAACCTGTGAGAAGATCCAGTAACTGCATTTTAAATGTAAAAAGTGCCTCCCCTTGACAACATTTTATTTGTGGCAAAGTCTGTGAGCTTCATTTCCAATGCCTTTCATGTAACACAGGCTTCAGTTGCCAGCATTTCTTTGTACAAGCTCCAAGCATTTCATACAGCATTTCAGTAAGGCAAAAAACCAAATGCTTTTAAAGTCTCATTTATTGTTTGTTTCCTATGTTCCCACGCTGCGTCATCACAGGTTTAGCCATATGCTAAAAGCAGTAGCTGAACAGAGCAGCACATGCTGCACACCCAGCCCAGGCAAACTGCAGCTCTGCTTATGAAAACCACCCACGCTCGCTCCGATTTCCTATGTCACTTGGCTGAAGCCCGGTTCTTGAAGGGAAGGTGGGCAGCTCCAGCACTGGTGATGCTGGGGAGGAAAACCAGAGGTTGGGCACTCAGTGACACTACAGGAGGTACCCACTACCTCTAGGATTTCAAGGCAGATGCAGAAAATAAACTAAGCAATGCATTTGTATAGACCAAAACTCTTCCCCCACCCCACAAAATCAATATAATTACCACTGAAACAGCAGGTTGCTCAGCAAAGTCAACACCAAACGACCTGCCCACACCCTGAGAGCGCTACCATTCACAGCCACGGTTAAGGAATGGCAGTAGGCAGGCCATGTTTGCTTACAGCCCTGTGTGCAAAGCAGCTCTGTCATGTACTTGCATTCACACACTGATGTGAAAGGGAAAAAGTGGTTTGTGCTTGAGAAGGTGGTAATAATCAGCCAAAGCCAAGTGGTTAATTTAAATACTTCATCTTGAACAGCAACCTCAGAAGGAAGGCACACAAAAGAACTCAAGTCAGCTCCATCAGCCTTCACCAACTCATATGACACACCATTTCCTTCTCTAGACCCACACAGAAGAATTCTTAATAACAGTTGGAGGATGAACACCTCATTTTCCTTGACTGGTCCCTCTGCCATGTCTTCACATATCACAGAGTACAAAAGATTATATACATATGAAGAACAGCACACAGGTATTGCATTATCTCACATAGCAGTATGAGAACTTGTTCAGTCTGATCATGGTCTTCTGACATCAGTCAGTTAACACTGAAGGTTGACCTATCTTCAGCTGCACAGAAGCACAAGTATTCCCTCTTACACACCCCTTCCAGCTTCACCTTCCACAGAGGTACCACCGCTGCTACACACCAGGGCACACAGTATGGCAAATGGCACAACCAGCACTTCCACATAGCAGCAATAATACAATACACAGGGAACTCAGAAGTTGAAGGCATGTACTAGGCCCCTGGGTTTTTGCATGAATGCCACATCACTTTCTAAAGTGGTTTAAACAAAATAAAATTCATTTCCATTTTAAGCTGTTTTACCAAGGGCAAGAGCATTACTTTCAGACTGTCCTTGGGACTTTGGGTTCTCCTAGCACTACAACAGAAATCACCCCATTGCAAGTCACATGAGAAGTTGCAAATCGATTTTTAAGGATCATGCAAAAAGCCACTTGCAGCAGCCCATCATCACACACTATCAGGCACAAAGAATGGGTGTGGTTCCTATTAGTATAACCCATGCTTCCCCCTCCCTCCACCCCCCAGTTCTCACATTCAATTTCTTAAAAAAAAATAACTGAGCTTGTTCTGTTACAGAGCAGTGTAAGTGCATGAGAGGAGCCATCACCTGAAACAAGTTTTCAAACAAAAGAGGCTTTCCCAAAGCTTTTATGTAATAATCTCAACACAGAAAGAGTAAGTACGTTTATTGTTTTACAGCAGAATGCCCCAATTTAAGAACAAAATTGCTAGATGTTCAGCTGTGCAAAATGGTACATAGTGCTTCAGTACAAGTGGAAAAGAACATGATTTGTTAGCAAGTACTTTCAAATACAATTTAATGGTCCTACAAGATAGGACTTGAAACCGGGGACTGATCCAGAGGCAATTTTTTTCTGCCTAAATTGGACCCAGCCACTTTGGACCCAGAACCTACCCCACCAGTTCCCCACTGCAGAAAAGAAGAAAGAAATCACCACACTGAATTGCCAGATTCAGTGTCTGCAGGCCTGTTACCAGGAAGTGGATCAGTCCTTAACGTCAGTTTCTAGCCCCATCTACAAACATCATCTGGCTCCGATAAATAAGACTCACAGGAATTTCTTGAAGGTCAATGGTCCATAATGGTAGTTATCTACATGATCTGCTCAACTTGATTCCCAATTCTAGTTAGGCTGCTTAAATAACTTTCTTGAATTCATCGTACAGCACAAGCACAAAAGCACCCCCCATGCCTCTGAGAACATTGGACCATGCACCCTTGAAGAAGGCCTTTCCTCCCTCATCCCGTGCAATCTTCCGCCAGCAGTCAATGGTTCCGGAGTACATGATATCAGCTGCAGGAGAAGAGCAAAACAAAGCAGAGGAGTTACTTCTGACACCTGTAATTATACCCAAGAGGTTCTCAAACAACCCCCCTGTTCCACTCCCCCAGCTCGTTTGTGATGTCCCAAACCACGCTTTAAGACCGCAGCACATCACGTTTGTCACTGCAAACAGGCAGCTAGCCTGCCCATTTCATATTCTATCAACAGCAAAGTCCTCAGCACAATTCCTGCCACACAGCAGAAGTTATGAGCCCTACTGGGACTCCTCTTATTACTTCAGTGTTGTATAACTTAAATCAGATCTATGGAAAAAGTATCCCCAAGTGCTGAAGGACGACTGTTCAGGGGGAAGAACAACAAACTCAGTTTTATTAATGCTGGTTAAAGAGCTGCACAGGTTAAGAGCCCACCTCCTTTGCGTCCTGACTGCATCATCATCCTACGCCGCACTGTGTCGAAGGGATAGGAGACTACACCAGCCACGGCCGTCACCGTCTGGGCAATCATCCAACTGATAACAATATGGGTATTTCTGGGATCTGGGAGCATGCCTGCAATAAAGAGAAGCAATTAACTTTATCTTCTACATCCTCCTCCAGTTCACTCGCTGCGTGACAGCTACAGGAGAACGATTACAGAGCACTGTAAAGCCAGCTGACACAAGACACCTGACAAACTTTAACCATGCAGCAGCAGTGTAAAAAGAAGTAAGAAAATTCAGAGGATTTTCTTCTCAACAATCAAAATAGGTAATGTTTAAGCAACGTGACTCTGAATTCAGACTGGCAGAAGAAGAAAGCCAACTACTCCCTACTCTTTTCAGAGATAAATGTCATTAAATTAAGTCACTGCCCCATAAACTGCATTAAACTCTAAGCTAGTTATCCATGACCTCTAGGTCCAAACCTCAAGCTTAAACAGCTGCTTTGTAAAAGCATGGCTCCACCCCATTCTTATAAACACTTTAATCTGTCTAATAAATAACGTACTGAACAAAGAAGCTTCTACTAATTGTGCAGTTACTTTGTTGGCATCAGGAGTAACTTCTTTAAGTACAAAACCAGGAGTACTTGAAAGCAGCCTAATGCCACCAACCCATGCCCAAATTTTGCCTGCAACACTGCAGCATCACAGATGCCCTTCATGCTCACAGTTACCACACACAAAAGTAACACCCAAGAATATACGACAATTCTGAAAACAGGTTTATCAGATCCCTTTTGAAGTTTTACCTTTTGCTGTATCATAGATTCCAAAGTAGGCAGCTCTATAGATGATGATGCCTTGGACAGAGACATTGAACCCTTGATACAAGCCACGCAGACCATCAGACTTGGTGATTTTGACTAGACAGTCCCCTAGACCAGAGAATTCTCTGTCTGCGCCAGCTTTTCCGACATCAGCAGCCAAACGGGTTCTTGCAAAATCCAAGGGGTAGACAAAGCAGAGGGAAGTGGCTCCAGCTGCACCACCAGAAGCCAGGTTACCAGCAAAATACCTCCAGAATTGAGTGTGCTTGTCTACACCTCCCAAGAACACCTGCTTATACTTATCCTTGAAGGCAAAGTTGAGGGCTTGAGTCGGGAAGTATCTGATGACATTTGCCAAGTTTCCTCGCCAGAAAGACAGCACTCCTTGTTCCTTTGGAATGCGCACTACACAATCGATGATACCCTTGTACTGCTTATCAGCGGCAATTTGTTTACTTGCATGTTGTACCTGCAAATAAAAACATTCATTTGGACTGCAGGCCCTGGCTGGCCTGTGCTACAGCTGCTTCAAAACCTGCTTCTACTACAGACCAGAGAGCTGTTAAGCCTGAATGCGTGATGGGGGTCGTGGACAGAGACAACAAAGCCTCTGTCACCCATGACAAACCAGCTGTGACAGCAAACTTCCACGCAAAGCCTCCGGGGCTGGCCCGAGTCCACGATTAAAGCTGTCATTTATATGTATTTCAGTGAAGACTATGAAGAACTCGAGACCTGGTTTGGGCTACGCCTCGAGAGCCGAAAGGCTGAGGGGGCCACACTCACTGACACGGAGCCAGCAAACGCCTGTGAGGCAAGAGCCACCCCACCGGCCGCCCTGCGCGCTCCCAACAACCCGAGGGCGGTTTATTGTGGCTTCCCAGGCCCCGCGGCCCTCAGCGCCGGCCGACACCGCAGGGGGGAGGCACGAGGCCCGGCCCCAGGCGAGGACGCGGAGCCTGCGTCACCTACAGCCGCGAGCCCCCGCCGCCGGAGGGGCGGCCCGAGCGCGCCGCGGGGCCTCCCGGCCGGCGGCGGCCGCCGAGACAGCCCCGGCACCGCTCAGGCCGGCGAAGGTCACGCGAGTCACCTTGGGGCGCCGGACTGCCTCGCGCCGCGCCCCGCCCCGCCCGCCGGGGTCACGCGGGGCCCCCGCGCGCGGGTCGCGGGCCCGGCCCGCCCCGCCGGCGGGCCAATGCGCTGCCCGGCCGCGCCGTCACGTGAAGGTCACCAAGATGGCGGCGCGCTGGCGCCCTCCCCCCGCCCTCCGCCTTTCCCTCCATCGCTCTCTGCGCCGGGACCAGGACGGGAGGAAGTGACACCGGGAGCCGCCCCCTCACCCCTCCCTTCCGCAGCCCGCCCCCGCCGCAACGCCGCGCCCCGCATAGCGGAACCGGCTTCCCCGCCGCCGTCGCTGGCGCCCGCCGCCCACGTGACCGCCCCGCCAGCCGGCGCCGGCTCCGCCGCACCGCCCGGCGCGCGCCCTTTGTTCGGCGGGGGGGCCGGCGCGCGCCCCCCGCCCGCGCCCGTCCCGCCTTCCTCCCCCCCCACACCCCACCCCCCCACACACACACCGCCCAAGCCGCGCGGGCCCCGGCAGGGGTAGAGGACGGGCCGCCCCCGCTCGCAAGCTCCCGCGGGGCTCGGCCGCGCCGCTGACCTGAAGCAAGAGCTTGACCCGCTCGATGGGCGCCACCGCCGTCTTGCTGATGGCAGCGGCGACGCCGCCCGCCAGAAAGTCCTTGAGGAAGGAGATGGCCTGGTCCGCCATGTTCGCGCCGCGCCTGAGCCGCCGGAAAGGAAACGCTGCTGCCGCTCAGGCCGAAAAGGCGGCACCGGCGCCGCGCATGAGCTAAATGCCGGCGCCCGCCGGCCCCGCCCCTCGGCTTCCCATTGGCCGCTCCGTCGCGGGGGCGGGGCCTCACCGCCCGGGGCGGGAGGGGCCCGCGCTGCCTGAGGGCGGTGGTGAGGGCGGGCGGTGTCGCGCCGGGCGGGCGGGGCCGCTCCCTCCCCCCGCACACCCCCGCCCCTGCGGCGCCAGTGGTGCAGCGCCGCGTCGCCCAGGGAGCCCCGGGCCTTGTAGGCCCCGCCGACCGCGGCCACCGCCTCTGAACGGCGAGAGGCCCTGCCTCCGCCCGAGCCCGGCCCCCGCGGGGCGGCGCGGCAGAGCCGGCAGCGCAGCGGGGTCCGGCCGGCCCGTCCCGGCTCCGCCCGGGCCGCTGCACGGTGTGAGGACGGATCTCCGTTCCTCGGAGAGGGTTTTCGCTTCCCGCAGCGTTCCCCGCGGCCGCTCTGAGCCGCTCTCGGTGGGGCGCAGGGGAACGCGTCACCGCGCCCGCCTCGCGGAGCCCTGGGCTTGGGGCGCCGGCCGCTCAGTGAGCGGGGCAGCCAAGCGAACTGCGAGGCTGGTTGGGCGGCAGCTGCTGGAAGGCAGGGCAGGGTAGGGGTGCTGCGTTCTGCCCGGGGCAGCTGGCGGCGGCCGGCGTGGAGCGGCTTTGGGGTGTTGTCGGGACACCAGCAGGTTTTGTTCCGCTCTCACCTCCCCCAGGATAGTGCTGATCGAAAGCATCTTGCTTGTTCCCAGGCTCTGTTCCCACCCGCTGTTCCTCACCATTGCGATGCCCAGCGTCCCATCGCCAGGTTTTACCGTCGGTAGCTAGATCATGGAATAGTTACGGTTGGAAACAGCCCTTACGATCATCACATCCAAGCATTAACTTAATCCTGCCTTGCCCAGCACTAACCCACATCCCTAAGCACCGCACCTACCCCCCCTTTTAGACACCTGCAGGAACGGTCACTGAGCTGAGCCAAGCCAAATACTGAAAGAACTCAATGGCAGTTTCCTAAATGGACGATGTTGGAAGCGTGGTCCCAGCTGCTTGTTTAGGTGCTGGAAGTCAGATGCTGCGAAAAGCTCTTCGGCAGGTTGCCCAAGCAGGCAGTCACCGCAGGGCCTCTGTCCCTCTAGACGGGCCCGGTCTCGATCAGAATTTCTGCCAATGGTATTGTATGCTGAAAGCTGAATTATTACAGCTAACAGCCAAACTTCTGCCTGAAACTCTTCCTTTTAAAAGCTGGTCTTGAAATGGTTCAGCTGGAGGGCATTAGTTCACGCACACCTTTTGTTACCGCTTTCACTTTTAATGGATGTTTCTACAACGGTAAATAAAGCCTAACATTCTTTTTTAAACAGATGACTGGTAAACCACAAAGTTGCAGTAATTGAGGTGTCTGAAACCACTGCTTACACATGTATATACCTCAGAGGATTTAAGAGATGAGAGTATCTCTCCCAGAGGGCATGTTGTGAGAACAGGATGTGCCAGGCATGGCCTTTGTCTCCAGTCTACAATAGACTATGTATTAGATGTCACTGTACCTTGGTTTTTTGCCCCTCGGAATATATTGTGTGCTATTTCATATTCCAAACCACGACACAGTGAAGTGACTCCCATGCCCACACAGGGTTAGGCACATACAGTTTTACAGGACTGTATTTTGGATGTAATTCATGAAAGGTTGTGGTGTGTATTCTCAGGGAGGCACACAGAGGCTACCGTGCGATTTTTCCTTCAAAAAATACTCGTAACTGCATGTTACTACATCACAGTGTGTGCAAGGCTGGGATTTTTTTTTCCCCATAAGATTTTCTGTTGAATTAAAAAAAAGAATGTCATGGTCTGGGACTCTGAAGTGGTGTTGGATTTGAAAAACAAAGTGACTTCATGATACAAAACTGTTTACTCAGTAGTTGCCCTGTCCTGGTCATCTTGGGAGCTCAGATGCATCTGACTGAGGAAAATCCTTTTCTCTTTAGCATCATCCTTTTCCTTCTGCTTCTGTACTTTATTTTTTACTCTCTAAATGTTGGGTTTTTTTCTAGTATTCACTTTTGTAGAGCTCCCAGATTAAGTAGGGCTAAAGAGGAGGAGGAGGATGTTCTTCTACCAAATGTGATGCCTCCACATTTCATCTCCAATTATAATCACAGATGAAACTCATGGTTTTATGCAACTGCCTTTTCCCAGAAACCTCCCAGAAGGCAGAGGATTCTGTCCTGGCTGTTGAGGAGCTGCTGCTCCAGTTCTCCCATCTCCAGTCTTGACTAGGCCACTGCAGTGGTGGTTTCCAGACTTGGTTAGACAGTCCTCCTTCATTTACACAGAATGACGCGGAGAAGGACGGTGATGGAGTATCGACACGGCACCTGCTTTAACTTCCTGCACCAGGGGCGAAGCAGCCTGTGCTGGTCTGAAAACTGGGCCGTTGTAAATGCAACAAGCACGAAGGAACTGGGGCGTGAATGGTGCAGTAGGGCTGCTGATGCCATTTCTGGCTGGAGACGGTTTCTGAGGGTGCTACAGGGGGTGTGCAGCCACACTATCTCTGCCATCAAATGATACCAGAATCTTCTGGCGTGATTTTACTACTCAAGTTCAAAATAAATGCAGTCAACCTCTCCCTCCTTTCAAAACTAACTCCAGAAAGCTGACGTAACATCTCTTGTTTATGACATTGATGGGAAACTGAGAATGCATTTGCATACATTTTACAAAGCATGAAACATGACTAGAAACATTCAGATTTTACTACTAAATCCATTTTTTTTCTTCCCTAGGTCTTAACACAGAGAACAACATCTAACAAGTTTCCTGTCAATCTGATTCTGACATTTGTGAACCCATGTTGTTCCAGTAAGCCTCGATACTCAGCGCCGCTTCTCTCCTTTCCCTCTGTCTGCACAAGCATGTTCAGAGACTGCAGCAGAACTGTGCTCCTCTTCTTCTTCTCGTCATCCAACACCATTTCAGCCAGCAAAATCCCACAGCCTAATTTAAGAACAGATACATGCGAAAGTACTAATCCATTACCAAGCAAGAGAATTCCTGCTACCATACATAAGGGTATGAGCTGCAACACACCGGGGATTTAATTTATCATTTAGGGATTTGCTCTGCTGTTAAATGGCTAATCCGATATTAAATACATAATCCACCCTTCTCAGAAAACCTGGGGAAGATTCCCTTCCACATCACAGAGGGATCAAACACAAGTCAAGTCATGCCCCTGTTTTCAGAGGAAGAGGGGATGACTTCTGTAGCCTTGGCGTGAGGGTTGTGGAAAGCACTGAGAGAGGAATAGTAGTTACATTTCTCTGGGACATACTGCAGCTTCATGTTCATATTGAAATGGTGCCAAGCAGACAAAAGGGTGGGTGGCAAGCAGCAGAAAACAAGTCAGTGTTATACATTGTTTCTGCTGGAACGGAGGTCTTTGTGGTGCCCTAGGGATGTGAGCAGAACTTAAATGCCCCTGTTCAGATCCCTGAGGGGAAAGGGAAGACCAGAGTGGGCTACTACTGACAAAACTAGTGTTGCTTTACTCATTGTCTTTTGGCCTGTGGTGCTGTCTCCTGGCACAGTTGGCATAGGAGGCCAACAACTCACATTTCACAGTGATTTCAGTACTGCTAAGGGCTGCGTGACATCCCTCTTTCTGACCCTTGAGAGGATCTCCTCAGAGCCATTCCTACGTGCACATCTCAGACATGTAACAGCTGATAGAAAGTAAATTAAGCATAATACTGTGGTTTCTTAGAGAAGAGACTGAGAGCTGCGGATAAAACTGTTGGCTGTTAATTATCAGGAGTCATGAAAGTCCTTCTGACAGCTTATTAATAAATTCCCTGTTTCTTCATAGAATTATAGAATCATCACAGAATCATAGGGATTGGAATGGACCTCGAGAGATCATTGGGTCCAACCCCCCTGCCAAAGCAGCTCCCCAGCTGATATTGTACAGATAGGCATCCAGACGGGTCTTGAATATCTCCAGAGATGGAGACTCCACCACCTCCCTGGGCAGCCTGTCCCAGGGCTCTGTCACCCTCACTATGTGGCTGTATCAGGAGCCACATTGACAAACACAAGCTCAAGCCCTACCCTGTGATGACCCAGTGACACAGGTTTGCATCACAAAGGAAAAGGATTAGCCAAGCATGTTCAGGGTGAGACAGAACCTACATTATTTCTCCTTTGGGATTCTTCTGCCCTAATTCAGTCATTCATACATCAGGCAGCTGTACTTCTTAAACACGCTCTGTCCAGTAGGAAACGTATAATCACTTTTATTAGGAAAATTAGGACATTTCCTTCCACAGATGTGTGAGACGAATCGTTCTCTGAAAATCACTTGTTTTCTACTGATGGGGGTGACTAGGTGAATGCCTAATATTTAGGTATTTAAAACCGGGGTGCTGCAGCTCATTTGTTACAATGCAGTGGTTTCTACTTCCCCACCACCACCCCCCATTCCCATGTGATTCTCCTTTGCCTTCAACAGAGAGAGACCTGGGAATCGCTGTTCCTGGTTACACAGCAAATGTTGCTAGGTGGAATAACACAGGACTGTAAATTCTAAGTGACCATTACATTACAGCTTTGGAAGATGCTGTCCAAATTTTGTATACTCTGAAAGGAAGATGCAAATAGAACAGCCATTGTAATTTACCACAGACAATTATTTGGGGCATCCAGGTAACATGAGAGTAATCTGAAAAAATATAACCAGATAGCACAGCCAGGGTGGGAAGAACATCTTCAAAGATTAGACACAGAAAATTAAGTTGGAAAAAAGAAAAAAAAAATGTTCTGCCTACAGTTAATGAGGGTTTACTGATGGGATTGAAATTGCATCACGAGAGGGATCAGAACAGAGCTAACCTCCAGCCCTTTCAGGGTGCATACTGTGATGAAGAAATTTTGGCCATGGTTTTACAGGAGATAAAAGTTAATAGATGTAGCAGTCTCTTTTGAATTAGAAAGTGATTAAATCCAGATAGTAATTGTTTAACAAATACATAATTTATGGCTTGCAGGTGGAGGGGGGTGCAGTGTGTGAGCCCTTAAAAACCCTTTCTTTTTTTTTTTAAACACAACAAAACAAAACCCACATGAAATACTTCCACTAGACAGGAGCCAGCTATCACAACCAAAACTGAGAGCTCACACAAAGGGGCTTAGCTATTAAATAGCTCTCCCTAAACTTTTGTGCTGGGTGGCTCAGATGACATCCCTCCCTTTGCTTCTATCCCACTACTGCCGAAGGCACAAGTACTGCTAACAGCTGTGACTAGGTCAAAAATTTGATATAAAAATGACAGGCCCAGGACAGCCAACCAAGCTGCAACTCTTCTTTCTTACAAATTTATGTTCCTCAAGGATTCTCACCTCAGGGTTCAATGAGCAAATGCTGAAGTTTTTGTTTCTACTGTTCTGTTCCTGTTAACCCCCACAACTGTCCACCTCAAAATACTGTTTCCTGTGCACCCATTTCCTCTAAACTGTTATTAACACAGGATGTGGGTAAAAAGCATCCTCAGGAAGGCACAGCTGAATGTCACCTCCAGAGCAACAGACCACCTACAGGCTTTATTAGCAGAAATTCATTTGGAATTTGAATCTTAACCCCCTCCCCCCAATTCTTCAGGCCTCGACTAGTGAACAGGCCCAAAACTTTCCTCAGTTATGCCTGCTGCTTAGGAAGCCTTTTCAGCGTAACACCATTAAATCCACCCCTCCTACCAGGCAGCAAGAGGTAACAGCTTTCTCCCAAGCCATAGGAAAACTTCATGTGGCCATGTACTGAGGGACGACAAGTTTGTAATGCCCAAGGTGGCTGAGATACCTCACATGGCTATAGTACAGCTCAGGCTGAAATGGACTCTGGGAGAGCTGTGGTCCAGCCCCTCCTCGAAGCAGGGCAGCTTTACAGTCAGCTCAGCCTGTTCAGGGCTTTAAGCTCAGATCTTGAAATCTTCAAGGTCAGATTCCACAACCTCTCTGGAGACCCTGCTCCAGTGCTTAAGTATCCTGAGCCCCACAGTGCAGCGCATTACCCCAGACAGCATGCCCAAGGGACCGATGCTTGGCCTGTACGGAGTGCTGTGCTTGAATCAGACTATGTCGAGGCTGTGCAGTAGCCAAGCCCATTCTGTTCTGATTTTACAGTCAGATACATAGTACTTACAGGCTTAAAGTCTGAGACAGCTACAGGTGTGCCAGCTTTAGGAGGGAAAGTATCTGACTCAAACAGCTTAATGCAGCTTAAAGAAGAGCATTATGAACTTTATAAGTAACTGTGAGATGAGAAACGTCTAATTCCTGGAACGAGTTCCTCTCAAAACACACACCAGTTAAGCATAATGGCAATCTTCCTATCAATATGGAAAATAAACTTATTTTAAATTTATTTAGCTGTTGGAATATTTATGTCTGCACAGATGAGATCACTTAAATTTCCTTTCATAAAAAAATTCTACCAAGAAGTAAAAATCCCAATCAGGTAAAAGTCTGACATTTCCCTGGTTGTACACAGCTGAAATGCTCTGCAGTAAGCATGTTTCTCCTGAACAATTCTATCACTGTGGCACTTTTTCTTCACTCAGTGCTCAAAGAGCAAAGTAACTTCTGATTAAGTAACATAAGATGGAGCCTACCAGGCAGATACCACGCTTGACCTCGCTGAGGTTGGTGATTCAGCACAGGCCTGGCCTCTTTCACACTGGCTTATTAGGATTATTGCCATAAAAGGGTGACAGGTAAGAAACTCAACTGATAGAGGAGAAAGCAAGTTTGAAAGTGCAACTTTAATTTCCAGGAAGGCTTCCACTACAAAGCACACTTTAAATAGGAAAAGAAATATAAATATCAATGAAGTATCAGGAAAAAAACCCAAACCTTAGGAGAGGTAACATTAGTGACATGTTACTTGAAGAGGTGGGATATAGTGTGTACTCCTACAATTAAAAGACTGGAACTTATAGAAGTTTCTGAATTTCATTTTCATTGGAGAATTTATACATAATTCCTAAAACTCCTCTCAAGTAATGAGACAGAAAACATGTATGTCCCTTTAACCATATTCCAAAAGCTCTGAAACGGAAGACAGCCATTTCTATCAGTACCCAGCAGCAGCCTGTGAGGGGATACATACCGTGGCTGGAGGTCAGAGGCTGCTAAAGTTTCTCTGTGACATGACTGCTCCTGTAGGATAAACCTTAAACATGTCCCTATGTTCATTTTTGCCTGTGGAAAAAGTCCTTACAAGAAGGGTGTCCTTGAGATGTTTCTGAGTAAAGCCCCATAGGAAAGTGGGAGAGAAGAATAGCATCCCCAAATTCATGCAGATGGTACAGTATTTACAGTATTCATCTTTATTTTTTTAAGTTCTGATAGAAAATGAGCAGTCACCACCCAATACACAGCAGACAGATAATTCTCTTTAATTTTAAGGTCCAAGAAAACTAAGATATTAATGTGACTCAAAAGCTTGTCGTTTTAACTTGCCCAGCTGTACAGCTATGCCAAGTCTAAGCTTAATACTGTCTGCAAACTGGCCCAAAGAACTGGGTGGGCATGAAGGTATTTAGTGCACAGGAGTTTTGGCCTAGCCCAGGGACTTATGCACAGAGCTCACTCCTGCAGAAGCTGCAGTCCAGCTTTTATTCAAGAGCTGTAACAGCTATGCTTCAGATAAGAGAGTCAAAATGATCTTGAACTGACAATACATGCTGGTTGATTATGAGTGTATTGCATGAGTGCTGTAAAAACTGCATGTTATGGTGACAAATTCTCCTTGAAGCACAAAACAGCATCCAGCAAGTTTCCTGTGATCTTAACTTGTACGTTTGTGAATCCGTATTTCTCCAGCAGCTGTTTATATTCTGAGCCACTTCTCTGCTTGCCTTCAGTCATACTGAGGGACTGCAGAACAGCTCTAGGAGGGTGGGTCTTCTGTTCGTCAAGCACAATTTCTGCCACTAGTAAAGCACCTCCTGCATTTCCAAAACAACCAGAAGTGGTTCAGTCAAGTATTTTTAACTTCAAGTTTTCAGTATTTTGTTCAGAGACAGTTATAGAGGTCCCTCAGATTTGCATTTTAATGGTAGTCAGTGGAAAGCAGTGACAGAACTTTACTTTCAGTCACCACTTCCTGGAAGCAGCCCTTAACTGTTGAAAGGAAGGGAGAATGGAGAGCATTGTCTCCACTTCAATGAAGTTCAGATCACTTCCTGACTATGCTGAGCTTAAACTCAGCCTTGTTTCTATTCAAAACTAAATAACTCCTGTCAGCATCTGCAGATCCCAATATTCACATGATTGGGACAGTCACCCATAATTTTATTTCATAATTTATAAAGAAGATTATGGTTTATGGCCTAGATCTAATTTTGACTGTTCTTCATAGCTACAGTCAGACCTGTTGGATTAAGGAATCAGTAGATCTTAGCAGTCAGGCTTTTCTGCTTTTTGTTGTAGTCTTTAATGTTTAATACTGTCCAAGTATCAGTTAACTGCATGCCCTGGCAGCCAAAAGGGCCAACCATGTCCTGGGGTGAATCAAGCACTGCCAGCCAGTCCAGTGAGGGGATTGTTCCACCCTGCACTGGTGTGGCCCCACCTCAAGTACTGTGTGCAGTTTTGGGTGCCTCAGGGTAAGAAGGACATCAAAGTATTAGAGTGTGTCCAGAGGAGGGTGACCAAGTCACTGAAAGGCCTCCAGGGCAAGACTTACGAAGTCACTTGGTTTGTTCAGCTTGGAAATAAGAAGGGGTGACCTCATCGCCATCTACAACTTCAAGGGGGGGCAGCAGAGGGGGAGGTGCTGATCTCCTCTCTCTGATGAGCAGCAACAGGACATGAAGAAATGGAATGATGCTGCATCAGGGCAAATTCAGATCAGGCATTAGGAGAAGGTTCTTCAGTGAGGATGGCTGGTCACTAGAACAGGCTCCACAGGGAAGTGGTAACAGCACTGAGCCCGACAAGAGTTCAAGGAGCATCTGGACCACACTTAAGTCACATGGTTTAGTCCTGCAGGGAGCAGGGAGTTGGACTCCATGATCCTCAATGATCCCTCCTACTCGAGATACTCTATGATTCAAATGCAGAAGGCAGAAGAGGCTACATAGTGCTCCAAAAATTTGTGCATAAATTAGTGCTGAACTCCAGTTTACCATAACCTGGGTACTATCAAGACAGCAAAGCAAACTGTTTCTTGAATAACCTAAAGGAACTTTAGTTAGACTACTTGTGTGTCTACAAGTAAGCACATGTTTAGTTATGTGACAATACTGGGCTTAGTAAGAAAGACTGGGCATGGCAGATTGTCACGTCCCCTTAGTCATATGTGAAGTCTGCAACTATAGTGAGGGCTTATTTTATATAGTTTTATTAGCAGCTTTGTTTCCTTTTTTTCCTTTAGTAGGTATTACCATAATGCAAGTGTAGACATTCAAGGAAAAGCTACTATGCTTGGACAGAAATATCTTTTTTAATATGAACTTCTTATGATGACTCATTTTGTTTATACATGAATATGCACCTTTAAGCCCAGACTATGAAGAACACTTACCTTGTTTGCAAACAGATGATATCTTGCTTAAGAGCACATTTATCTTTTCATCAGGCCAGTCATGAAGAACACGTGAAAGGATGTAGAGATCTGCTTCTGGAAGATTGTCCTTAAAGAAGTCACCTGTTGGGAAGCAGAGTTAGTACATTCCTACAGAAACCACAGAGTACATTCCTACAGAATGAAATTCTAAGTATCACAGAGGAACTAGGAGGTTGAGCAGAGGTAAAGAAACAAACAAGAATGAACAGGTACAGAGAGGCACTGGTTTGCAGATGAGGTGACTGTAGTTAAAGAGCAGATCACAGGTAAGAACTCTGTAATGTAAAAAAATGGAAAGAAAGCCTACAGCAAGGAAGGAGACACTGTCCTTCACAGCCACCATGTTGATCTTGCATAGAAAAGAAAAGCCCAAGACAATGACATGCAGCCTCTGCTCCCAGTGGTACTCAAAAGTGACTAGTTCTTACTTATGTATCCACATTCCCCAGTCCTAGCCAGTTTGGTTTTAGCCCCAGGGACTTGAGAAATACAATGTCCCCATTTAGCATGGGTGAACCCACAAACCTTGTACTAAGACAAACCTTTAGGGCTGGAGCACAGCAGCACATCGTTTTGTGCAGCAAAGGAGCCCGTTCTGTGCTCCAGGATAACAGACAGAAGACAAAAGATGATGTGTCACATTTACCTGACACAAACGTCACTGGAGCCGCGTGCAGTCCAGGAGGCTGAAAGTGAGAGGTGTTTGCAATGACTTCTGGAAGGTCAAATACTGTGACCTTGAGATTTGGGTATATTTGTACTAATTCATGAGCCAGAGCTCCTGTGCAACCTGTTGGAAGTTTTAAAAGAAGTTAAAACAAGCCTTTTCTCCCAGCATTTGCAAACATTTTTAAAGACAAGGCTGTATAAAAACATTAGAGATATAAAACTGGTATGAGAGGTAGACAGCTCCACAATTAACATGGGCAACAGCACTTCCTGGTGCATAGAGCAATGCTTTAAAGCTTGGGGAATGCAGGCATGACCCCTTCTGCCATGGAATTGCTAATATGAACTTTGATATCAGTACCTCAGGGTTTGTTTTGGGTTGTTGGGTTGTTTTTTTCAGGGGGAGAGGGTAGAACAACATTAATGAAAGGGCAAGGACTCGTAATTTGTGGATGAAGAGTACCACAACTATTTACCATTTACAAAACACTGATATCTGAAGTATGATAAATACTCTCCAACATGATGAAGGACAGGGATTGTAGTCTTTGAGTGTCTGCACAAGTGGCACTAGTACTGTATTAATGCCTCTGACACACCACCCACCTCCCCAGGCACTAAGTGTTCTTCCTTAGTGGATCTTTCCCTGTGTAATAATGCTCCCTCTGTGCAGCTCCAAGCACAGGGCAAAAAATGGCCACTGACAACAAGAGTTTCATCAGGTCTATCATTGTCTTCCAACATTTTGGTGGTCATTTTAGATATTAAAAATTAAATCACACAAAACAAACCCATTTTAAGTGAATCAGTGTTTCGAGTTTGATACCCCAATAGAATTAAATCCTTCATTACTTTCAAAAATCTTCAACATGTCAAAGGACAGCAACAGCACAGTTGAAAATGGAGCTCCCAGCCCAATAATCTACCAGCTGAGGCACAAACCATCTTGTTTTCTGCGTTGGGCTGTGTCAGTAAGTAACCGATTGCAATACTCACTTATTTCAAACTACTCAAATACTATTTAAGGAACTCTGCTTTCAGTTAACTGTACCCAGTCCTTTTATTCTGACAATACCAGAAAAGTAACAGCAGATAACATTACTGCAGTTCTAGTAACATATATATGCTTTAAGTAATAAAACAGAGAACTTATATAAAAATTAAAGGGAAAAACCTTATTTAAGTTAATTTTTTAGGCAGTACCTCCTAAGTCACAAGCAGATTTAAACTGTGAGAGATCAAATGCTGTAGCCACGTCTCGCGCCGTCAGGTGGGCAACGCTGTGCATAGCGGCCATGAAACGCTGCTTCACCTCCTGGCTGTCATAGTAGTCCTGGAGAAGGACAAGAGCACAACGATTGCAGTTTGTTTTCATCACATCACTAAAACAACACACAACCCAGGCAGTGGGTCCACACCACTAACACAAGAATTCTAAAACTAAAAGGTCAGGTAAAAGTGCCATTGACTAGAAGCTCCCCCCAAAGTCTTTTGCTGTTTCACTCTAGTGACAAGCAGACTTTAGTGTCTTCTCCAAAGTTCTGAGCACAGACACCTTTTGCAGTGGATCTCAGGAGACATGTGCTTGGTGGGTTTGAACCTGAGCTTGGTGATGTCTCACAGGCTGTTCAATTCACCACTTCTTCCCACTGAAGCTGACGCAGCACAGCAGGGGGAAGGGGTAATCTGAGAAGTGCTCTTTAAAGAAATACTGTATCACATATATTTTTTTTACTAACAGATTTGCTCCATAGCAAGAAGCCTCCAGACTTTTTGAAAGGTCAGATTCCTCTTTTAAATTGCTTTCATTTAATTCTGATATTTATTCTCCCATGATGGGTGAAAAAACCTGACTGGACCACAACTTAAACAAGAAACATTAAAGCTCATACTGGTTTTTGGTTTCTTTGTGTTTGGGTTTTTTTTTTTTTATTAGGGAAGAAGCAAGCATTCAGCACCAAAACCTCAACCCTTTGAAACAATGCACAAGCATGAATCTCTTTATGCCTCACTTACATACAGATTTCATCAGCTATGTCTGGCTTTACAGCAACTGCCAAGTGTAAGTATCTCCAGGCTGTGGTACGCACAGTGCCACAGACAGCCCATAATATTTTGCTTGGTCACAGTCACCTGTACACATCTGGAGCCCAAACCTGAACGCATGGTGACTTCTGCTACAAGCATCACCCAAGCAGACTCAAGCTGACAATCCAGGTGTTGAACAAAGGACAAGATCCAGTTCAACTGTTGCAACATTTAAGTTGTATATAACTTTAAGCACCTACTGCAGCAGCTCTACTAAAACAAAGTATCTAAACTCTCTTTAAAAGAGCCTTTTAAAAGATTGCTAAAGGATGTGCTGTCTAGGTACTAACATCAGGTTAGCACGCCCTTCTTAAGTCTCCAAAAGTCCTTATTTTTCCTTCCCTCAACTGTATGAGGGATGCAGACATCTCATTTACCAGGCTGGCTTCATCAGCATCTAGACATTACGTACAAATTAAGAACCTCAGGACGTAGTCTGAAGTACAACTCTGACAGCAGGCTGGCTTAAAGTGAAGTCCTGACATGTTCTGCTCAGGCTACTGGCTCTCCTCAAACAGGCACAAATATTTATGCCCCTAAGCTGCTTCACCAGGCAAACTGACAAGTTAGGCTAGTTATAACCCTAAGTGATTCTCCAGTTTGAATACATCCTAGCACTAGAAAAAGAATGCTAGAGGTGGAAATGGATAGAAGCAAAGGTTTCAATTCTTACCAACAATATACACTAGCTTGAAGCATATACAAAACTACAAAGCTTCACAGAAGTGACAGGATCCCTCCTCCACTGTATCTACACAAAGTGACTTTGAAGACCAGCCTTGATTACACAGTCAGCACAGACCAAACTAGACACACATCAGTACCCAGTGACTGGCAGCCAGTGTGGAAGGAGTGCACGTGTGGTAAGGTACTGCCCGGGGTTGATGAGAGGCCACAAAGCTGCACATTGAACAGGCCTAGAGGCTGTTCTGAGACTGTGGCAGCTGGATGGGCAATGCTTCTGCCAGAGAATTTCATCAGCACTCCCCAGTATTTAGTCAGAATTTCCCAGTATATTCTGCGATTGCCCCAGCAGTTCAGAGCCTGAAGCTGAAGGGAACAGAAGCCTGAGACTAGTGAGTTACACTGTTTCTTCAATCTCTGAGACTGACTAACTTCGTTAGCTCAATCTTCATTTCCCCCTAGATCAGTTCTGGACAACTCACAGCTAGTGCTCACACTACTAAGAGTTTACGTTACCTTGAATAAATTCTCTGTTTTCTTTCCAAAGGCTCGATGGTTCTGTCTGCTGCCTTCTTTGACAGCAGACTCCAAGTTTGTGAAGAGAGGCCAAAGGTGGTCATTAGAGTGGATAATGTAGCCATGAAGTGAGTATTCACCATCTGAGGCAAGGTAGGTATTTGCTGAATCTGTGTTACTGTAACCTTATGGGAAGAGAACAATTTTAACTAGCTTTGTTTCAGTCCTTTACAACTGTCATTTAAAAACTGAAGGTGTTTTCCTACATAGCTGTTAAGTAGCTAGCAAATCCTCACCTTAGGATCATATTAATTTTTCTCCAAAGATTTCTGAAATATTTTGAGAAGTCTTCTCTTCTTAAAGAAGCAGGTACTTTATTTATAAAGCAAACTTAGAAGCCAGAGATTTTTTTAATTTTTTTAACCAGAGTACCTCATTAACACACCTGATACCCAAGGGAGTTTATTAGAAGTTAATTCTTGACTGGATTTTTCTTTAGATAAGGGCTTCTCCTTCCATTAAATTCAAGACTTCTCCAGTATGTTTTGCCTTCAGGGCTTTCTCCTTGGTCTTGTCCTCTACCAGGAGTTGAAAGCTCCTTTATTTCCTTTTCTTGGCACTTGACCCTTTCAAGTATTACTATGTAATGATGCACATGAAAAACTTACAAATACACAATGCAGCCTGAAGAAGTTAATCCTAGTAACACCTCCCTCACCTACCCACACCTTCAAGCACTGTTTCAGTTAGGGGCACTAAAATTTAAGCGATTTTCCATGAAGAGACATTCCAGAGCTCTCCTCCTTAAAATCCCAATTTTTTACTAAAGATTGTGAACCTACATTGCTCCATCAGGGAATGGAAGTTGGTCCTTATTTTAGGCAGAATCACAGAATTATTTAGGTTGGAAAAGACCATCAAGACCATTAATCTAACACTGCCAAGTCCACCACTAAATCATGTCCCTAAGCACCATCTACATGTGTTTTAAGTAGCCCCCAGGGATGGTGACTCAACCACTTCCCAGGACAGTCTGTTCCAGTGCTCCACAACCCTTTCAGAGAAGACATGTTTCCTAATATCCAATCTGAACCTCTCCTGGTGCAGCTTGAGGCTATTTCCACTCACATCCTATATTTTTTTACTTGGGAGAAGAGACCCACACCCACCTGGCTACACCCTCCTTTCAGGCAGTTGTGGCGAGCGATCAGGTCTCCCTTCAGCCCCCTCCAGGCTAAACCACCCCAGCTCCCTCAGCCGCTCCTCACTTGTGCTCTGGACCCTTCACCAGCTTCACTGCCCTTCTCTGGGCACGGTCCAGCAGCTCAATGCCCTTCTTGTAATGAGGGGCCCAAAACTGGACACAGTACTTGAGGTACAGCCTCACCAATGCTGAGTACAGGGGCACAATCACTTCCCTGGACCTGCTGGCCACACTATTCCTGATACAAGCCAGGATGCTGTTGGCCTTCTTGTCCACCTGGGCACACTGCTGGCTCATCTTCAGCAGGCTGTTGACCAACACCCCCAGGTCCTTTTCCAACAGGCAGCTTTCCAGCCACTCCTCCCCAAGCCTGCAGCACAACACAGGGTTGTTGTGACCCAAGCGCACGACCTGAGCTACGACACTGCTCCCTGGGAATGCCCACTCTGCATTTTCATAGAAGTCTGGTCCATACTTTGCACAGAGAGCAAGAGCAATCTAAGGATTCCTCAAAGGAGACCTGAATGTGCTCATTAGACAAAGCCTGCCCCAAAATAATAAACAACAACAACCAGCTGCTAACAATGAAAGTAAAGCAGCAACAATCTGTCCCCCTTTCCTTCAAATCCAAGCTACCCACAATATCACATTACATCCTGTGACCTTCATGGCTTCTAGTCCTGCATGTCTTATGTGCAGCTGGGGGAAGGAGAAATCAGTCACCTTGTGGCGTCTTCTCCAGCAATCCAAGAGCAGCACATGCATCAAGGAGTCTCTCTGTTCCACACACAGAGGTTCCAACCTCATTTGCAATATCCTCAGCCTTCAGTGGACCTTTATTCTTCAGGTGATCAAACATCTTTAGCTTAGAGGCTACAAACAGAGCCTACATATAGGAAAAAACCATTTAGCATGCTGTGTTTAAAAGACTGCAATCAAGAAACAAAAGAAAGATACCTTCTGGCTACAGCTACTGGCCTTAAAGAAGTGCAACACCATTTAAGAAAACTCCTGAAAATTGGTATGATACCTTTCCTTCTTTTAGCAAAGTAAGAGAATTATGAACAGAATTTGGAAGAGAAAGGAACTCAAAGTATTCTGGAACACAGCCTAGAGATTTTGTAAGAAGACCACCTCTTTATTTGGGTATTTTGCATATCCCCATCTATAAAGCTTGTTTCATAAGGTTAAACGTTCTTAAGCACCAAAATCAATGCCAAAAGATCAAAATCAAATTTGATTTACTGAAAATGGAACTGGAACGCTTCCCTAAGGCAGTGTAACAGCTTCAGCTGCCATAATCTTGGTCTGTGTTTAATAAAAATTAAGGAGATAAAGGAAAAAAACACCCCAAACTTCAGAACACAACTGTACTACATACACACTTTAAAAGGACACGTACATACGGAATGGGGAAGAGACAACAGCTAGTTCCTGATGGCAAAGAAAAACCCATGAGCAATGCATCTGTGTAAACTGAAAACCTTAACTGAACTTGTAGAGATATGTTAACCAAACTAGAGAGGAAAAATAATGATAATATATATATATCTCCACTTGGAATCCAGTTGCAATTCTTTGGTTTCTGTATTCTGAAACTATTAGGATACCAAAATCCAGAGAATTTATATAGAGAGTAAGAGTGGAAGGGCACACAGTAGTCACAGAGTCTATCTGTTCCCAGCTACAGGCAATCCAAGCAGTTGGACTATATGATCACTGTAGGCCACTTCTAACTGTGACAGTTTATTCTATTTTAAAAATCAAAGAGAGTCAAGGGGGAAAAAATATTGACATTCTGTTTAAAAAAAAAATCAAACGCAGAAAAAGAGGAAGGTGTGCTACTGTGCATCTATACAATTTATCACCTTCATTCTCTGTTTTTCTGGTAAGAACATATAGCTGGGATTTATTAAAATCCAAGCTTTTGCAAGACTGAGCCTCTAGTCTTTTGGCTTCCAAGACCTGCCCAATCTTTGGAGTGGTATCACCCGGAAACTATAAGAACAGCAAAGCGAAGGTGAGAGCACAGAATGATTTGCATCAGCCAAGTTTTTGATCCTTTCTAGCATGCTCTAATTCTCAATTCAGGGGTGAGGCAAAAACAGTATCAAAGAGTAAAACACCCCAGAAGTCTGAGTATGGATCAGACCATGCAAACTCTGGACAGAGTAAGTCTGAGAAAGTGCAATTTAGCCCTGATCCCTTCCTGTTCTGCAGCAGCTGCTCGGAGTAAAATAGGCAGCAACATCTTTGCCTGCAGGAGATTTCACTCCGCTTTATGAAGCCCTTGAAACAACACTCAAGTCAACCTGAGAACTTTGCACTCTTGCCCCTTTGGTAAGTGAAGAAATGATGAGTTTTGTCAGATCACAGGAAACACTCATTGCAACTGGTAATTAATTTTACACAGATCCATGCCCTGAGGAAAAATTTTTGCCACCAGCTCAACATGAAACTCAGCACTTCATGCTACGACTTTACACTGAATGAGTGGGAAAGCTGCTTCTATTTACAGCCTCCACTGCACAAAAGCAAATATAGCATTGCATCACTGAATACAGTACACACAACGTGCAACAAAATGCTGATGATTCTCCATGTTATTTTTTTCCTTAGACTGAAGAAAGGCTAAGTATCATCTCACTCATTCAAGTACAGGAAAACTTGCTCCCTTTGGATACACAAGAAAGTTCCCAAACGCAGGAGTCTCAAGGCTGTTTGTTCCCCATCTCTCAATACTGCATTGCCCACCTGCAAACAGCACACCCACAAATCAACACCGACCACGCTACAGTTCTCCTCTAAAACTGAGCACAACTTTCTGCTGTTTCAGCAAAACCACTGTCCACTGTCCTACCTGTTTCCCTCCACCCCCCCTCAAATTTGTTGTATCTTTAGTTTCAGGTTTGTCATTTTACTTAAACAGTTTTTTCACCTCTTCCTGAACCATAAGTGACTTCATGGAGATCAGCAATCTATTAGAATGGTTGGTGTTCATTTCCCCTTCATCATTGTCTTCACTACACCAGAGCTGCAAGCAGGAATTTTGGCAGCACTTAGAAGGTCCAGCTACTCATTTCTCATCATATTTGGCTGCTACAGAAAACACGTGACCTCCTGTTTGTAAGCTGTTACGTGCCTGTCTCCATTAGGTACTGCATGGAGCCAATCTGCTAAACATACCTCAAACAAAACAGGGTATTAAAAAATAAAATAATCTCCTTAATAGGGAATAAAAATAAAATAAAATAAGATGTTCTAGATGTTTAATGCTAAGCATTAAAAGTTAGAATAGAATATACAATTCCTGTTGCAGTTCCAAGTCAGATAAGCTAACCATATTAAAGGATTTCTTTGCAGATTACGTAGAGGTAACTTCCTGCTGGACCTCTTGTGATGAGTTAAAATTTGAAAAAACAACCAACCACACACAAAAAAGTAAATAAAACCACCTTTTTTTTTCTTTCAAGAAATTATTTTTTTTTAAATCTAATGAGTATTTGAAATTTCATAGAACAATTAAAAGAAAACACACACAAAAAAAATATTTGCAATGCACCAGAAGTTTCTGCTGAGATTCTCTGGTACTTCAGTGGTTCTTTTTTACTCATACATTTATTAATACCTTCCTACCCCACTTACCCCAGCTTGAATATTGTGCTTTACCTGCTACATACTGAGTTCCAATGACACCATCACATCAGTCAGCAATGCAGTGAGTAGTTTTATTTCCCCCCCTCTTACCTTTGAAGCTCTAAACCCATCCATCAGCTCCAGAATTTTGGAGGGGAGTTTCACTGCGCTTCCCGACACTCCGTTCTGGTTTTCCAAAGGCACCACAAAACCAGTTCTGACACCGGAACCGTTTCCCGAACTGTGAACAGCTCCTGGAGAACAGGCCCCGCTGCTGCCCAACTTACTGGCGCCTTTGTGCTCTGTGAAATTCGAAGGTTCACTTTCTCCATCACTTAGGTTCTCAAAAGTGTCCACAGAAGGGATGGAGTCGTACTTTTTATGTTGTATGCTGTGTTTTGAGGGTGGATAGTATAACTCTGCCAGCTTTTTGCAGAAGTGATTCAGAGGAAATCCCACCACGTTCAGGAAGTCTCCGTGGACATACTCAACTAACATTCCACCGAGGGCCTGGATTCCATATCCACCAGCCTTGTCCCTGAGGGAGAGAAAGCAAAGACAACATGTACCTAATTGAGGTTAGGAGTAGCACAGAACACAAACAATCCACCAGTACTGCAGAGTCTGGAGTAAAGTCGGGTGTACTCAAGTTAAAGGCAGGTCAACTAGTTATAGTTGGTCATATAACTAGTATAGTTGGTCATACAGCAGGTCAACAACTTATAAATCACAACATAAAGGTAAGGATCATTATTTGTACTAAAGGTGAGTAGCCTATGGACTTCATGCTTCAGTCCAAGTGCCACAGCCACCCAAGCAGGAGGTGCATCAGCAGACTGCAGCCAGAGTGCACTGCCATAGGTTGCCTGGCATTCTCCAAACCCTGGCTACCAGAAAGGTAACATCAAGCACCACTGAGGCCCAGCACTGTCACTGGGTCACCCAGCTGCATACCGACCCCCGACCTATTCCCCAAGAAGCTGAAGGGCCTTTAGGAATCTGTTAGCTCCAAAAGAAGGCGTCTCAGAACTCAAGTGACTGTAGTATGCATCTTGCAGATCTCAGTCTTAAAAGTACCAAAAATGAGGATCAGGAAGTTAAGACCTTCTTGGGGAGGGGCAACCTATTCAAGTAGAGAATCTGGTACTATCCCATTTGGTCCTATCCAATTCTCACATAACCCTCTGAGATATAAGTAGGGTTGGGATTCACAATGCTGTGCTCTTAGATGTCACACTCATACCAAGAGTCTGGCACAGGAATGTAGTTTCACAGAAAGCAACCTTGGAAATTTTATTTGTCTTCAGGTGCAATTATGCAAATTCCACCACATGGAACTGATAAGATGCATTTTCACTGCTCACATTGAAGGAACAAGGCAGCTGGAAGCATGCTTACATGATAACACCAGAGTCTGAAAGCTTAACTCAGCAAGCCTTGAAACCAAAGGTCAGTCTCAGATCTATTAACTTCAGATAGTATGGAATTACACAAACTACTTGTGACAGGAGGTTGCTACACAAAGAAGAATGTTGATTTTTTCATCTTGTGTTTGCTCAGAAGCAGCTCTTTTCCAGATTCCCTTTCTGACAGGCTCCTGAGAGAAACAGGAGGAATCAGTGTTACAGAAAATAGGATTTTTTAAGTGCTATAAACTAGGAAAC
Organism: Gallinula chloropus; assembly: GCF_964237585.1. Lineage (NCBI taxonomy): Eukaryota > Metazoa > Chordata > Aves > Gruiformes > Rallidae > Gallinula > Gallinula chloropus. The sequence continues at coordinate 139,902,321 of NC_140085.1, read as the reverse complement.
AGGCGTTCTCCTTTAATCTTCCATTTTAAAAAACCCTGTATAGCTTTGTCATAGTTTAAATTACTGTTTCTTTTATAACATACTTAAGACTTACACCATCTAAATTAGGAACATTCCAAACACTAAGAAGTCTTGCTATTTTTCAATGAAGTAGCAGTCCAGTAGGATGAAATCACTCTAGTATATACTGACAGAGAGGCAAAAAAATATTGTTATCACCACAAGCAGTGGTATCATACTCTCAGAAAGGACATTAACACAATGTGCCACATCTTGTTTATTTTTATACAGAACTTTACATTCTGGCATTGCACCCCGAGTAGGGTTTTCTATTGCAAGTACAGCTCCTAACCCACCATCATGAAGCTGTGTGGTTAATTCCACTGACTTTTCCACCAAGTCTCTTCCATGCTAAACCCCAGGATATATCAATATTTACATGGGTCTCAACCAGCTCTGGCCAATCTAACTGGCTTTTCTAACTGGATGATTCTATTAGCACAGCACTAACTTTTAAGGCTTCATTTATAATACTGTGCAGAGCACCAGTTCATTTTTCATTGTAGCAGAAAATGCAACTCACTTTAAAGACCTTTTGATAAATAATAAGATCACTGCTGCAACTGAAAACATTTTTCAGTAACTGACTGCTGTAGAGGATACACAATTTCAGCAGGAAGATGTGCAACATCCACTGGGTTTTGTCATTTTGTTTGTGGTTGTTGGTTTGGTTTGTTTGTTGGTTGTTTTTTTGGTTGTTCGTTTTTGGTTTTTTTTTTTAACACAGTACTAAGTCCATGTATACAATATTTGTGTTGCTCAAAACAGAACCAACCCACAAAGCAGCACTACTGCTCCTACAGAGAGATGCTTGGTTGGGTTCTAGGTAGGTTCACAACATCAGGAGCATAGGCACGACAGTTATACATGTGTCTTGGCCCATGCACAGTCATGGCTGTAGAAATACAGACAAATTTGAGCCACATTAGAAAATCCATCTGAGCTAGTGACTGGGCTCTGCTAATGGCCAGAAAGACTTAAGTACATCATCTTCACTGAACTAAACATTTAAAACACATGAGAAGCTGTACACTAATTTTTTGAGTCTCTGTTACTTAGCTGTCTGGATACCCACACTTATTTATCCTCACGTATCTACAAATTAGAAGTCCTACCTGTGGTTCCTTTAAATATGAGGTTAGTGGGTTTGTAGAGCACAGAGACAAAAACTACTGGCACAAGAGAGGTAAGGAGGAGCAGAATTTGGTCACCCTTCTCTCAGGAGAGACAACAGCTAGATGCCCAGTATACACACAGGGCACACACACATCATGGAACCAGAGATGTGCTTCCATTTGAAAAGGAAGAGAGACAGGCAGATACAGGAAAGATTTGGTACAACGTTCTGGTGAATGTAGAACAATTATTTCCTTTAGAGCAACACGATAGATTAAGAACAAACTGATTCTAGTGTAAGAACAGTACAGCTCCCCTTACCTCTGTAATCCTGCACCTGCAGGATTGTTGTCCTTACACTCTAAGAGCCAATAACCACAAGCTGTCCGTGAGCTAACCTGGGCTATGACACTGTAACTATTCACAAAATCCCTCAGATACATTTACTGTAGCTTTGAAGGAAGTAACTCTTAAGAGAAATCATACAAGGGAAGAAAGCCGAACAGTTACATTCTACATTTTATTACTCCATAGTTAAGTCTGGAACTGTAGAGCTGCAGCCTCTGTAAGCACCTCTTTCTCAGAGTGCAGTGGGGCCCTTTGGTTTCATTGCTACCACTCAAAGCAGAGCCAAAAACCACATAGGATCTTCAGGCTGGAAGTTGTGAGCAGAGGCAGAGGGAAAGATTACAAAATAAAAAGCTCAAAGAAGCCAGCAGAAACCAAGCCTACTCACTACACGAGCCCAAAGCAGCTAGGATTACTATGGCCCTTTTCCTACAGAGGGCCAGAAAAGCAGAATGGTCCATGGTTGGAAAGAAGAGGATTAAAGCAGAAAGGGAAAGGACATCTTTCTGCAGCCAAAGTTTTTGAGGGGTTTTTATAACCTTACTATATACCACCTTAGGAAGTATTTTTCCCTCCTCCCTTAAACATATATTATATGCTATACATATAGCTATATACTTTAGGAATTAGTCCATGTCACCAGTCACTTTTAAAGCATTATAGACCAATTTTCTACTTGCTGTAAAAGGAACTCAATCCAAACCTCAAGAGCACAAAAGAGTCAGTTTGATTTTAATTTTTCACGTGTTCATTGTCTTTCAGGGTTTCATAAGTTTAAATCACCGTTTAAAAAAATAAACAAATGGTCACTTGAACTGCAACAGTGTTTAGAAAAACCTGTATGCACATAAATGTGTCATCAGTTTGTGTGTCCACAGAGGAGAGAACAAAAACACCCAAACAAAAAGAAAAAACCAACTAAAACCCACTTCTCCTTACTGTCTTGCAAAATTTATAGGACACTATATTTAGTAGTTCCTTGCAAGGTCAGAGCAAATGCTTCCTATCCTCTGGATTGTATGAATAAAGCTTGGTTGGCTTCTGCTCCAGAGTAATGAAATACACTCTCTGAACCTTTGGTTCCTGAGAAACCCTTGCAGTCACACACCCTGTTTAGCAGGATGAACAGAATTACCCAGTGCTGCTCATAAATCATTTTATTGCAGCACAAAACTTCTAAAGTGATTTTTTTTTTCCAGAAGAAATAATCATAATATTTCAAAATATTTTTCAACTTGACATTCTTCCTAAAAATCTATGGTCCTTCTTCAAATTGCAACTTTCTGATCAGTTGCATACTAAAGATCCCTTTCCAAAAACCTCGCTAGGAATTTGTATTACAAACTGTATTCTTGCCAAAATATTCTTCTCTGCGTAATCCAATTTAGCTCTGGGAAGCTAAATAAGCTGGGAACTTTACATGTTCAGAAAGTATGCTCCATTTATACATAAACATTCCAATAGATCCAAAGTTCACCCTGGTTCTCCTTTCCCCAGTAAAACATGACTGTATAGTTTTACAACACAAACGAGTAAAAAACCACTGTGACTTAGGTCTTACACAGTCAGAACTGAAGTTACAGAGCCAAAAGTTCACCTCAGATCCCCAGATATGCAGAGTCCATAGTGCTAACTGTTGCCTGATTTGCCTTCAGCAAGCTGCAGCTAACACAAAAGAAAGGCAAATTCCATGAAGTCACATGTTTCCTTGTTGTAAAACTCCAAATAAGTACTTTTTTGATTTTAAACAATCTAGTCAGCTTCATCTTAGGAGTAGTTAGGCATTCTGTTCTCATCCTACTCCTTCTATGGAATCAGTGTTGTCTATATTGCAAGGGCAGAGGAAACAAACTAAGACAATTATGGCATAAGAACACACATAAACTGGTCACAAGTGAAAATGAAGTTGGTGTGTCTTGAATCAGAGCAATGCAATTTTGATAAAACTAAACAAAGTTGTAGCTTCTTTCAATAAAGTCCCACAATACCCTGAAGGTATCCAATGTTTACCTGTTTTACAATGAGAACTACTCATTGCCTCAAGTATCCAAGCTCCCAGGATGCCTCTGCTCACTGAGAGGTAATTTTATATTGCAGGAGCACTTGCTCTGACCCAGAGTATTTCAGCAATCTTCACTTCTCAAATTTTAAGGGTACAAAAAAGGTAGCTCACTTTCCCTGGAGGAATGATAGCTCTAGACAAGAACAGGATGACCTGCCTTGCATCACCCATGCTAACACATCTCAACCCTACACAGCAAAGTTTTGCAGAACACAGGGCAAAATGTTTAATGCTGGTGTCTAATAACATACCCTAAGCCCTGTTCTCAAGTGCTGTGTGGTAGCTTCAGGGTCTTACTTACATTGGCTCCCCGCTATGAATGTATTCCCACAACAGCTCTTCTGACAGGTCAGAAAATTTTACTTTAGTCTCTTCATAGAAATCAGTGACTTCTGTCTCTAGCTGATTGCCTACAGAAAGGAAGAGGTCTTATTAGAAACTGTATTTTAGAGAGTCTAACTTCTTTTCTTTTTTCCTTTTTTTCCAGTTTGTATTCAACACTTGTGCTTGGGAAAAGGGTACTACACAGCACTACGTGGCTAACAATGGGCTTTAGAGACAGTGGGCTCAATTTCCCCAAAAAAGTAGAAGCCTGCCTTTTCAACCTCTGCAGTCCTGTCGTGGGGTAACAGGTTGCTCTCCCTGCATGGGATGCACTCTGAAGTGAACGGTGCTTACGCAGGGCTAACTATGGACTGCTTGCACATGCACCCAGCAGTGAGTACAAAGAACACTACAAACACCCTCCTACCTTTATGACTGTTGCCAAAGAACTCTCAACACCACATCATAGTTAAGCACGTGGCTGTTATAAATCCTTGGATGTGAACGTGCAGCTCTATCTGTACTGCAGACTTGAGCATCCATCAGTCCCACGGGTGTAATTTTCAATTAATTCAGCCTTCTAGATCTACAAGTGGTTGAAAGGTGGCCAGAGGTGCAATAAAGTACTGCACATCTGGGCATGGACCCTGTTGCATGTGGCACACTGTGAATCTGTTACCACTGTAGGCTTTTCCAAAGTATTTCCAGAAGGCAACAGCCTTGCACAAATGAGTGTGCGTGTTACAGATCCACAGAGCAGACCAAGGGAAGAATGTGAACTAACTGCCAATGGTGTTAGTGTTGGGAAAACATTTAATGACACAGATGAAATGAAGCTGTTGCATATGGAGACCAGTTACCACATCTTTCAGTATTGATAAAGCACCCTATCAGCTCAAGATGAAAATTCCACCTGTAACATATATGGGGTACTTAACAACAGCATTCCAATTACAAACTAAAACATGTTCCAGAAAAGTCTTCCATTGATTGCATCACTTGGAGAATATGCAGACTTAAGATATTTTTATTCATTTGAACATGATGTGGCTTTAATCTGTAAACTTCAAATGAGATGTACTCTCATGGCATCAGGACTGCTTACTCTACCTTCCTAGAGTAAGCAATGAAAGGCATCATTATTCTTGCTGGATTGCTCACAGGTTGATAACATGTTCTACTTCTGTTGTAGCAGCTCCCTACTGTACTAGCACGTTAGTAAGATTACTGGATTACTGACTAGTAAGGATCAAGTCCTTATAAGAATAACTTAGATGAAAATACTGAGTTTTAATAAAGTGAGAGATGTACCTTTACTGCTGCAATGTATAATGGCCACGCCTGTGAACACACTGTGCTCTTTCCCACTCAACCTGTCAGGGAAAATAGAATGCATTAAGCAACAGTTTTATGAAATCTGCCACATGCAAAAGTGTTCTAGATAGTTACATTACTGCAGCCTGAAAAGCAGATCATTACATTAAGACACCACTTGATGGCTCTGACATGTATCCTAAATAAATATTTTCACTTATACTGAAATGGAAAAACATCAGCAAAGCAAAAGAAGTGTTATCAAGAGAGTCAGTCAGTCATTTCAAGTCTCCAAAATCCCACCTGTACTGATGTCCACAATTTGGAAACCAGTCCATGGCTTATTACCTTAGACAGTGAGAAGTGACTACTTCAAATGTGTATGGAAAAGCCAATCAGCAGCCACAGTACCAGCTGGCAATGAATAGCTAGGTGATGCAACTTAGGTCCACAAGCAACAGGCAACTACAGCTTACATACTTCTTTCACACAGCCTGGCGCCAGAGATGCCATGGCCAGCGCAGCCACAGGTGCAGAGGGCAGAGGAAGGGAGCCGACATTCCCTCTTGCCGCGGCTCCAGGGCGCCACGCTGTGGGCGATTAATTTTGAGGGCTTTGCTTTATTCATCTGATGTGTAAGGGACGGAGGTGTTAATGAACAGCACGAGAACTCGCATCTTTGAAGAGACTAGTTAAGGATCAGCACCCTAGAGATTAGCCAGACTGTTATTTGATGTGGTCAGAAACCTCTTGCACTCTGTCCCCCCAAGATTCCACACAATTCTAAGATGAAGCAGTGAGCAAAAATTTTAATTTAAGACCTTATATATAAATATGTATCATCTGCATTTTTTTCCTATTCCTAATTTTTACGTGCACTTCATATCCATGATTAAGAGACTGACCTACTGAACTTAAACCAAAAAGCCAGAACGTTTGTGTGTATTGTATTGTAGGCTAAGCTTTTTCTTTTTTTAAAAAAAGTACTATTTTTGAACTAAGCAAACTTGGCACGATTTCAAGAGAAAACAGTTGCAAAATCTCTTGCCAGACAGATTCCTTTGGGAATCTCGTACTAATAACATATGCTGCTGTCACTTTTTTTAAGACTACTATTTTTAAGTTAATAACATGCCACAATCAAAAAAAAAATCAGCCTGAATCACTGATGAGAAAAATTAAATCTAAAATAAGACTTACAGAGCAAGACTCCAAAAACTACCAAGCCACTTCTATTCTCTTTAGGAGATGTCAGAGTTAAAATGTGAACTGGTGAAGCGCTATCTTAGCCCTATAAAAAACCCAGTATGACCACTGGGTTCATCACATCTCATCCTTCAGAAAGGAGGTGACTAGAGTTGTGCTAAGATGTGCTTCTTCAAAATAAATTTTAAAAATGCATTACAACATACGTTAAATTTGTAGGAGAAACAAGCTTTTAGGAAAAAAAGCAGAAGCCTCGAACCCACCAGCCTACCATCCATGGAGAAGCCTGATGTAAGGTTTTTCCTCCTCAGTTAAACTACAGAATTGAAGACTGTCCATGAACACATATCACCATGTACCTTCTTGAATATGCAATTTTCTTGCATTACACATCAAGCCTCAAACCACTTCTGACAGTTCAGTCCACCTTCCCACCACGATTTCTCCTGGTACCTCCCCTTCTTCTGCCAGCTGAAGCATGTGTAGTGTCTTGTGACACCTGACTTTGAAAACCAAATCCAAGGGAAAACAAAACAGTTCTTTATGACCCTGATCAGCTTCCTAAGGTGAAGGGGCAAGATTAAGCAGCTGTGGGTAACGAAAGCACGTCCAACTTGTTCAGTGGCAGAACTGGCATATACTACATAAATTACTGAAAGATCAGTGGCCAGGGAGTTCTTCATATACGTTAGGGAATCTTTACAGCTCCTTTAAAAACAGCTCAATATGCAGATTAGGAATCTTACTTAAAAGTACAGACCTTGACAGCATCCTATACGCATCCTGCTTATCAACTGGTTTCTCCAGGATCTCCTCATCCACAGTCTGAAACAGAAAGACAGAGTGAGTATGCTCCTTTTTCTTACCTTTCAGAAGCTGAGGCCAGACATTATGTTTAAACCACGATTTCAGCCAGGGCTATAGTGTCAAGCACATGATGAGTGCAACACTGTGCCCTCCAGTTGCTGCAGTTCAAAGAAAAAGGTAATTCAACTCGTTCTCCCCTTAGTAACTGTTCACTGTCTGTGGAGATGGTAGGTAATGCCCACTACAAGGCACACCACTGAACACTTCACATGATCTAGACTTTGACAGCCACCAGCTGGCCAAGAACAGAATTTCCATTCCTTACTAGAGGATCCAAGGCAACACTTATGCACTACTAATGTCTCTGCAAAAACAGCAGCAGAGCTTCTAGCACACAAGGTATCAAAGATTTCCTTGTTGGGAAAAACCCCCAAAACTAAAACTCACAGCCACAATATCCAAAAGATGTATCACGCTGCAGGTATAACCTCTCAGTGAAGATAGTTTTCAAACTCTAACTTCAAGCCTAAAGATAGGAGTATTTTCTACACCGATCAGAAGAGACAATGCTAAACCACCATGAGACTTCTTACCACAATAGTGTCTGCTCCAATGACAACATCAGGTGTTCTCAGGTGTTTCTGCAAAGGCATAAAAAAGAAACTTGTTGCTGAAGAGGCAGAAAGAGCAAAATCTTTTAAAACTTAGGGTAAGAAAGCATGAGTGTGCTAGTTTACATGTAGGGCTCTATGCTGGCCTGAAAACCAAGCCAGTGTTTCTCCTTTCACGCTGTTTACAAAATACTGATCATTTATATTACCATGCAAGCAAGGAAAACAGGAGGCTTGAGGAGACCATTCTCAGGCTACAATTCTGCACAAGCATGTCACTGACAAACACCTGCATTCAGTAAAGAAATAACAGCATTCTCAAAGGCCACCTGATCTTCGAGGTGGCAGGCAGGACTCCTTTACAAGAAGCACCCTGAGAATGGAAGACAGGGAGTACAGTATTGAAGGCCTCTAGGATCATTCTTCCAAGGCAACTTTTGCTGAAAAAACCCTCACTTTCTTTAACTACACTTTGCTTACCTCTCCCAAAAGGGAACACATATGGTCCATTTTGGGAAACAGAGGTAGGGGGATAGTTTAATTGTGGTCTTTTGCAGGGTTTAAACTGTAACCTGTTCTTATAGCTTAGTTTTGGTTTACTTGCGCTTTATGAGGTAGTTATTATGTAACACAACAGGGCAGGAAATTTACCTATGCCTGTTATCACTGCATTTAAAATTTTGGAGGGAGGTGATTCTTCTACAGGAAGGCTGTTGATGTGCTTTAAATATCAGACTTAATAAAAACCATCATTAAAAAAATCCCTGTGTGAAGAAGCACTTTGAAACCCACCGTGCCAGCATTATCACCAGCAGTGTTTTGCAATGAAACCCCAAATTATGTCAAGCTACTGAGGCTGGGTTTAAAATCCACTCTCCTGCCATCGCATGGTTCTCTGAAAAGAAGTCGACAGCAACCTGGGTAACGATTGACATTGGAGATCATGCAATATTTGCTTTGAAGAATGGTGACATCTGGCAACATTGTTGTTTAAAGTGTTGGACATTCCTTTCCTGCCACCAGTATAGGGCCAACAAACACAGTCCTCTCTTATGGAGCTGTAATAAGAAATTACTGTGGTACATTTGGTGGGATCTAACCAGCCAGTCTTCTAAATAGGTTCTGGTAGAGAACAGCCTTATGTGCTCAAACACAGTGATCAAACAAGGGCAGAAATCAAATATGCTGCTAGTGGTTACTGCTTTTGGTAATCTTCAGGTTACAACATTGATGCCTTGATTATAGAACCTAAAATCATATCAGCCTCTTCCTTCTTAAATCACCTGTTTCTTTATCTACAATGCTTTAAAACAGAAGCTTTCTTCTTTTTCTGCCTTCCTCCAGCAGGTCTATGCTCACAAATTCTGAGCTATTCTCTTGTCACAACTGTTCAACTGAACTACTGTTGAAGGAACGCTACAGAAAAGCACTTGGGTTCACATCAGTGTGTTTTTCCATACAGCCTGACTCTACAATTTGTTCGTTCCAGGTATTTGGGACAAGCAACTGTCCAGTCACAATCCCAAATGCTGGAAGGAACTACCATGTATATATTCCAAGAAAGAGTCAGACATGCAATCCACTTCTGGTTTTGGAAAGCCTAAACAGCAGGCATGAGACCTTCTTTTGATTAGGTGAGTTAGTCTCAGGAAGTTATCCTTCCCAAGTGACAGGAAAACATCAGTTTCCTTTTAGTGGGGGAAACATACTCAGAGACCACCGAAGGAGCAAATTAAGTCAGTGACATACTCACTGCCAAAATAGCTGGTAACTTACTACATGCATTCTGTTCGCTACTTCAAGAGCTTTCTGCTTTGCTGTTTCCACAGCATACTCATAGGGGGCTGCAAAAGAGGATTTTTCAAGTGTCTCCTTAAACCAGGATGGAACCACCTCAAACCGCAGGCCCTGTAACACAGGAAAGCAATTGTCAATCTAATCTTGTTATTAAAGGTTGTTCCCAAGATATATTAAGTAAGTGGTAAATCTGGTTTCTGCTCTTTCCACTTTAATACCACCACAAGCACCAGGGGGAGGGGGAGAAAGAGCTTCTATGATGGTGTTTGATGTACACACACCTTGCATTTGCAAGCAGCCCAAAACAAACCCAAAACAATAGAGAAAAAACCAAACCCAAAATCAGAAAGAACTTTAGAACTCTATGCTTACTCGATTTATTCCTATTAGTTATTAGAATCTAATCACACTTGTAATTTCACTGTTCTATAAAAGTCTCACAGTATAAGCCTTATGTGCTTCATAAACAGACTATTCTGCTACTAGCTTGTTCCCAACTCAACCCCTCCACAGCACTTGTGCACCAGAAGCATGACCACCCACACTTTATTTGTTATTGCACATGTGATAAACAGAAAACAAGAACCAGTTTCTGTATGGTTTTGTCAAAAAACTCTATTTTTTCCTACTCTTTTCCTCCAGGTTATACCTGTACTGGTACCAAACTCAGCAGGCACATTATATTCCTCATAACTTAGTCCATGCTTGAACGCTGATGCTTCACCACATCTCTGTATTTTGGAGAGGATATACTTTTTTTTTCTCACTTACATTCAGCTTCTCAAAGAACAGCAACACTAAGAAACCCAAATTTATTGTACTGTAATACTCAGGAGACATTCAAAGGACTCCTGCAGCCTGCCCTGTGAGGTCCCCATGATCCTCCACAGGGGCTAAAGGATCTCAAAGAAGGTTCATGGCTTCCTTTGTGCCCCGTAAAGTGCTCTACAGAAAGAAGGAGCAATTGCCTTATTCCCCTTGCCTCCTCCAAATACATATCCCATTAAGTTTTCATATGTTCCAGAAGCCTCAGTTGAATTTTCAGAAGTTTGGGTATTAAGGGCAGTGGAAGCACATTACTCGAGCCCGTGCAAGGTATTCCAAACCTTTTTATTAAACACTAGAAGTGATTATTCAGGCATTTCTCCGTCTGAGCACGGCTTCTGCTTGCTTAATCACACCCTCTCCCTGCCAGCAGAGCCCTTCAACCCGCTCTCAGGTTTATCCGATCGCACCCAGAAAGAAAACCTGACCAAGGCGAATGGGGAGCGAGGAAGAAAATAAAGCACAATTCATGAAGTAAGCCGGCTGCGGCTCAGGGAACAGGATGGGACCGCAGCCGGCCGACCCCGGGGCCGCGCACCCCTGCCCGGGCTGTCACCGGGCCCGGCGCCTGCGCCCCCGCCATCGCCGCCAACCACAAGGCGGAGGAGGCGCGGCTCCGGCGGCCTGTGTCCGCCCTGGGCCATCAACCCCCGGGAGCACACGGGCGAGAGGTAACTGCCCCGCAGGCCCGGCTCGGCCAAGCACCGAGGCGGCCGCTGCCCGCGCCCCGGGCGGGAGGGCCCGAGGGGCAGCACCGCCGGCCTTCTCCCCTGCCCTGGGAAGGGGAGGCGAGGCGAGCGGCCCGCCCGCACTCACCACGTTGGTGAGGATCTCCTGCCGCCGCGGCGAGGCGCTGGCTAGCACCACCCGCTTGTTGACCAGCTTCCTTAGCACCGGGTTCAACACCATGGCTGCCGGCACGCCTCAGCCTCCCGCTCAGATCGGGGCGGGGAAACGGCGGCGACGGGTTTATACGGCGTCGGGGCCGCAGGGCGGAGCCGGGTCGGGGCCGTCCCAGCGAGCCTCGGAGGCCCCGCGGGGCGAAGGTGGGTCGGTGTCTCCAGGGGCTGGCTGCTGGCTTCCAGCTTCCTGGATAGCATGGCATGGCTCGGCTTTGCCAGCCAGCCCGCCTGCCTGCCTGCCTGCCCGCCTGCCTGCCTGCCCGCCCTCCCTCTCGCCTGCTTCCCCCCTTCCCTCTTGCGCTCTCGCCGGCCGTGGCTGCGGCCTCCGGGCCCGCCCTTGCTGCTGAGGGCCCGGTGTGCGAGCGCCGCCCCGCCGGGCGCAGGGCTGTGGGGTCGGGTGACACGGGAGGAGGTGCAGCCTTACCGGTAACGGGCCGCACACCGCCTGACGGCGGCCTGAAGGGAGGTTTTTACATCACAGGGGCCACGTACAATACCCCACGTCCCAGAAATAATTCAGGGCTGTATTGGGTGAAGGCACGATGTCATTTGTTGGGGTTTTTTTGGTCAGAAGGAACTGTTTCCATCATCTGATGTGATGTAAATCTTCAATAATCCCACGATTAGCTGTTTAAGTGAACTACTAGTCGAATTTTTTATAAAATTCAACATAAAAACCCGGACTTACTCCCAAAAACTTATATAGCGTGATGCCATGTGTTATCTCAGTTGGCTAATACAGAGGTAAAATACTTAGAATGAAAACATACGTGCAGCCAGTTTACGTTGAATAATCGGGTCCCTTGACATCTGTCCATTGGACTGTAGGTCTCACAGGCTCAGTGAGGGGTTACTAAACCCTGTGGTGCTACAGGCGAAGCAGCTCTGGCTCTGTGCCCCAGCGATGGGCTGCTGAGTGTGCATTGCCAGAGGGCAGGCGCACAGGTGCTGTGCAGCAAGTGCACGGGGATGCACAGCAAATGGCACAGCAGCGCAGGCAGGCATGATCAGAACCAGCAGGGATTCAAGCAGCGCCAGAGGCCTCTTCTTTCCCCTTGCTGGCTGATGAGGGGGAAGGTCTGTTGGTATGAATATCACAGAATCACAGAATCATAGGGGTTGGAAGGGACCTCCGGAGATCATCGGGTCCAACCCCCCTGCCAAAGCAGCTCCCCAGCTCATACTGCACAGATAGGCGTCCAGACGGGTCTTGAATATCTCCAGAGAAGGAGACTCCACAACCCCCCTGGGCAGCCTGTGCCAGGGCTCTGTCACCCTCACTGTGAAAAAGTTCTTCCGCATGTTGGTGCGGAACTTCCTGTGCTCCAACTTGCGGCCATTGCTCCTTGTCCTATCCCCATTCTGTGATTCTATGATTTGTGCCATTTCCCCTTGTCCTATCTCATGTCACCTGGTTGAAGAGACCATCGGCCACCTCTCTACAACCTCCCTTCAGGTAGTTGTAGGTGGTGATAAGGTCTCCCCTCAGCCTCTTCTCCAAGCTAAACAGCCCCAGCTCCCTCAGCTGCTCCACATAGGATTTTCCCTCCAGCCCCTTCACCAGCCTGGTTACCCTTCTCTGGACATGCTCGAGGAGCTCAATGTCCTTCTTATGGCCAGGAGCCCAGAAAAAATAGAAAGCTCTGTGCAAACACAGGCGTACATACTTACTTGCACACAGTGTTTAGCCCTCCAGTAGCAGGCCTTCCCTTGGCCTGCTGCTCTCGTCACAGTGCATGGCAGGATCAGCCCTTCGTCACCATGACCTGACAGGTTGTAAATCACCCTAAGTTGTCAGAAGTTAAATTTTGAGGTTAGATTTTTGTTTTGTTTTTAATGGGTAGCAGTGACTTGAGAGCACATTTGAAAATGTATCTTTGAAACTGTTTTTGCTATAATAAAAAAAAATGCTAAGAACCTATGGAAAATATACTGCATTGAAAATAGAAATAAAATACTTTAATTAAATACAGCTATGAATGGAGATAGCTGTCCTCAGCAAATCCATAATACCAAAAATAGTTCTGGGATAGCTGGAGAGGCAACTAGGAAGAAAGGGCCCATATGAAAGAGAGATAAGTACTCTGTGGTGGTTGTAGTTCTTGTCAGAACAAAGTCACTGCTCTTTTTTTCAGGCCTGTGAACAGCGCTCCTTGCAAACAAGGAGGTTTGCAAGATACTATGGAAATGAAAAACAGAGTACCATTCATATGATACTAATACAATTTTTGAATGAAAGGACAAAGATCTCATCAAGTAACAAAAACATATGTTTCCTGGCACACACAGGAGAAAGATGTGGAGTTATTCTTCTTGGAAAAATGTTAAATCCCCACCCTAATGCCTGCAAGTTTCATGTAAGTTGTAAATCCTAATATGTGTATGTCTTCCTTGTGACTGCAGTGCTAGCCAAAGAAAAGGAAATTGCAATTGTATGGATGCCTTTAGGACTCAGGGCACACTTCTTAATCCAGAGTCATCTTTCTACACTATGCCTTGCTTTGTGTGAGATATGAGCAAGCTAGATAAACTAAATTCAATCACTCCAGAGAACTAAGACGATAATGCAGAGTGTTCTATCTCAAACCAACAGGCCCAAATTTCTTCTTTTTCTCGTTTTATCCAGTCTTTTGGTGTAGTTTTGCTGGCATGGAAACGAAGCAATGAAGTTGTGACTCCCAACTCAACATATGTATACCTGTAAAGAGAAGACAAGAAAGAACACCGCCTGTTCCTGCTGGCTCGTTTCGATAGACAATAATGGAGCACAGATCTGCCCCTGGCCGTCTGCAGAGACTGCAGAGATGCATGCAGTGTAACTCATCTTTCTTACTCCAGAGTAAGACAAGCATGACTTGCTTGCCTTGGCTGAGTCCTGCTTGTATACTGCACCCCTGATTTGCTCAACAGACTTCTGGAAGGTTAAACCATATGTAAGCAAAAGAAGTGTGCAGGATTTCTATAATGTATTTTCCATTAAAGTTCACACAATGTTCAAAAATGGAGATTGCTACAAGAATTTTTAATATGGAAAAAATTAGATGTATCTTTTTATTATTTTTAGTTAGAGGAAATTACTCATTTTTTTTATTCTGATAAACTTACATGACAAAGAGTGATTTAGTTTTTTTAAAAGGCAAAAACATGAAGCAGTTAAAATATGCATCTTCATTTACCTTTACATTAATTTTTGCTGGTCTAAATGTGGGTTCAAAGAACCCTGTGTGAGCAAGCTGAACGAAATCACAGAAGCTACCACAGCTGGGAGAAGTTTGACGAGTAATCGTTATTAACTGCTCCAGAGCAGCCTTGCAAGAGTCAGGCAGAACAAGTGTGAGGCTGCAGTGAGCTGACCGAGGTGAAGATCAATGACACCAGCAGTTATCAGAAAAGTTTCTGTCTTGGCTGACCATGCTAGTCAAAGATTAGCTTTCCCAAGGTTGGTTATGAAACTGTTGACATTTTCAAATACCTGAGGTTTTCTGAACAAGAGCAAAATGGCAGGCAGAGCTCTGAACTGCAGAGAAATTTCCTTGATTTTTTTTGTTCCAGACTTCTCTGCTTTTCTGCCTACAGGTCTATGCTGTGGCCATCACAGTAATACCTTCCAGCATGTGAAGAACACTGCAGTAATCAAATTCTTGTGCCTGCTTTGAAGTGCATCGATTGCAATGAGCGTAGGTATTCAACAGGGATGTGTAATTTGCCTGGGTCACCTGTGCAAGCAGAAGACCAACTTATTGGGGGAGCAGAAGTTAGTGAATCCCAGGGATGCTGCTGTGAAGGGAGTGACTGTTTCACCTTTCAGGAGGCAGCTGGGCTTTTCTGGGATAACCTTGTTAATTCCAAGAGCTCAGTCTTAAGGCTTTTCAAGGAGACTCTTCTGCCATGGAAATCCTTGCCATAGCTCAATGAGTCCACGCAGTTCATGAAGCAAATACTACCTCTTGTTTCTACTACTGTAGGGAAAAGAATGTCAGTGGTTTACAGGTAGATTCTATTTCACAAGCTAATCATCAGGTACGCTCCTGTGTTTAAAGACATCATTGTGTAAATTTAACATTACCTGTGCTATGGTTTACTTTTATCTGTTTATATATTTAACTAGCAGTCTTCTGAGCAGGTACCTGCTTCTCTCTCTCTTTGATCTGCTAAGGTTGCTTTCCACGTTCAGCTAGAGTTGTGGGTTATCAAGGGGGCTGTTCTGGGCTTTAAAAAATAATTTCAGATACTGGTAGTATCTGTAAAGCAGAAGCACATGTTGGCTTTCATATTATTTTGTCATTGCTCCTTGCAGAGTACTGCTGAAGCTTTACTGGAACATGGTGAGGCTTTCAAGAGCTGTTTTCCAGACTCGGGGAGTGCTCTCAGGTTGCGTACGCCAATTTCTTTCACTAGTCTTAGTGTTTAGTGCTGTGTTCTCATAGTCCATTTTTTAAGAACCCCTATCCATTCAGTTTTCTTTAGCTCAGGTCTAAATGCTCCTTCTTCCTCTTCTATCCAGCCCGGGAGGCCTGCAGTAACTCAGTGTGTCTAAGTAATCCTTTCCTGTCATTTCCTTTCCATTTGAAGTAAGTTATGTTGTAGGTATGTAGAAGTACTGTGGGGAAACAACAGGAAGTCACAGTAAGTGAGATTCTAAGTTAAATACGTGGGCTGCATATTGTGTAATGTCCCTGTAAATGTTTTTGCATACACTTACTTTGAAGATGTTATCCCACATAGGTATCAAGTGACATTATACCTTGCATCTGAGGAAACTTCACAACTGCTGAGGGAGTGTATGGTACCTAAGTACCAGATAAATATCAGCCTGTCTCTCAGGCAGCTCCTTGATCATCTCTTGGGACAAGGAGAAGCAGATACATCACACATGGATGTAGCAGTGCCCAGGAGGAGAACGTGGCCATTCACAAAGCATCTTTTAGCATGACAAAAATTTTTATCCAAGCCCCGGTGAAACATACTTGGCCAGCTTATTTAAATTATAGTGTAGAGGGATATTATTAACACAAATAGGTAAGTTTTATTAGAAGAAATTATTTAGGATTATAATGTGGTGTGATTTGTACTGTTTGCTTAGCTTTGCTTCACATGAGTAGCTAGATTTGCTGAAACCTTTAGACTGTGATAGAGTTATTTTCCTTAGTAATTATCCTAGCAGCTGGTACAGGGCTGTGTTCAGCCTTTTAGCATGGGAAAATGTTTTGATGTCACAGTAAGGTTTTGGTAGTGGTTTTTCCCTGAGTATGGGACTCTTCAGTTCTCCATGTCCTGCCCACAAAGGCAGGTTCAGGAATCAAACTAGAAGATACAGATGCTTCAACCCACAGCTGAAACTGCAGATCCACGTGTCAAGAGCCTATCTGCCTGGACACAGAAGAAGAATCCGATCAGATGTTAGAAGACCCTAGACCAGTAATCACTATTGGACCAAAAGGCACATGGTCCATACATGAAGGGTGTGTGGGGAGCGGGTGTGTGAGTTGCAAAGGTGAAATTGCCAAGGGATTTCTTTGGTTTGGGTCCCTCCCTCTCCTTGGAGGCATCCAGACCAGGCTGTTCTTGCTGATGTGCCTTTCAGTTAAATTATTCTATAAAATCCAACACCTAAAACTCTGCTGTGGGCAACCTACATTCGTGCCTGAAAGTGGAAGTGGACCCAAGAATAGCTGTGCATGTGTGGCACCAGGAATGGTGTGTGAGTGCTGGGGCAGCAGCTCCTCTTTTATCATACACAAAGAGTTTCCTTCCAAGAATAACTAAAGAAGGGAGGTTGGGGATTCAGGCTAGCTACATTGCTTTTGGCTTGTGCCACAGAGGAAGTGTTGCAAGGTGGAGAATCTGTGAACTCAACCACATCCTAGTGAGAGGAGCATAGAAGAATTGTGGGGAAGGCAGGGGGCCTGCCAGCAACCTGGCTGTGATGACAGAGGGTATTTGACAGTATCCCTGCATTCCCTTGAGATGGGGAAGTCACTCATGCTGAATGCTTTGTAACAAGTTTACCAAACATAGTGCCCCTGAAGACAGGGTGTGCAGACCACCCTGAGGCAAGAAGGAGGTAAAAGAGGGCAACCCATGGAAAAGGTTCAAAGCAACCCTTTAGCCTGTGATGTTTGTATGTGTTGTTTGCTTGATACTCTAAAAATGCCTGTGCCCTTGCAATAAAGCAAGTAAGCATCCTGAAGCACATTGATGACCGACTGGTGTGTTGTGTCCATCTCTATGACGACAGAAGAACAGGTTTTTGTCCCTGTGTTGTCTCAGAGGATGAGCTGATGGATCCACAGCAGTAACACAGGGCGGAAGAAAGAAAAGAATGCTTCCTTCCTGCTAGTTCCCCTCTGGTACTAAATGTGTGCTACAGCTGCTTCTGGGCCTCACAAGCTGCGTGGTACAGATGCAGCATCGCAGCCACATACACTTCCAACACCGTCTTTCCCAGCTGTTGGCACGTCCCAGTATCTGCTGCTGAAAGCAACTTCTGATCTGCCACTTACTTTCTCTGTGCTCTTAGCTTCAGGCCAACAATCAGCCTCAGAGGAGAAGACAGGGCAGTGCCTAATAACCCTCCAGTCCTGGGACAGGAGGGTATGTGTGTGCTGAACACGCTTATCCCTGTTATCTGGGTGTTTGTTTCCTTGAGGGGCTGCAGATCACATCGTATCCCTGAGCCTCTCCTAAAGTCCAGTGTCTGGCCTGTGCTGAAGATACGTCATGATCCACAACCAGATAGACTATTTTGGCAGAGGTTACACCCCCTTGCATTCCAACCGACCTCAGATTGCTCTGGGTGGCTGGGGGCCGCTGAGCTTAACTCCTGGGAGAGGCTCAGTTAGGTGTTTTGCTGTGACCAGGTCTTCACAGTTCCTGAGAAAGGAATTAAGACTAAAAATGGAGTCAAGTGTCCAGTCACTTTATTTGGCTCACAACAAGTGTGCAAGAGAAGGGGGGAAGAAAGAGAAAAAAGAGACATCACAATAGCTACCACCACAGATCTGTGGTGTCCTGTCAGTCCGATGTCTTCAGGTCCAGTGGGGGAACATTCCTTCTTGCCTTTTTACAGTGTTACCTCATTGCATAGTCACTGAGTCCTTGGCATAGCCACACCTTCCACCTGGCAGTGGGACACCTGCCCATTGTCATCTCCAGAGGGTTCCCAAAAGTTTGAGAGAGTCCAAGTCCACTCAAGAGGTTCTGAGCCCCCTCACAGTTTGTCCTTCAGTTGACCCTGAGTCTGGGCACATGCACAGAGCACTTGGGATACATGCTTTGAGATAAGCCACTGAGATAAACAAGATGTATATCCATTCCTGACGGGTGGAATTCACTTTGTTGCGAGGGTGTCGTGAGGATGGGGTTTTATGGTGATTGAGAGAGAGGAAAGAGGAGGGTAGGGTAAGAGAGAACTGAGAGAGGGGTATGGTACTGTTGGCAACTGTTAAGGCATATATCTACTCCCTTACAAGGGAGTACTTCTACCTCTGATCTCACCATCACCCCAGGCTCTCTTCTGTTAATGCTTACATAATCTCTAGAGAAAAATAAATAGCCTGTCAGACCAGAATGACCACTGCTTCTGAATTGTTTGTATCTGAAAACACATAAAGAAGTTTATAAATTCTTGCTGTGTGGTGGGTTGACCCTGGCTAAAGCCTCTCTGTCACTCCCCTTTTCAGCTGGACAGAGGAAAGAAAAATACTGTGTCCAGATCTGGGGCCCACAATACAAGAAAGATGTAGAACTGTTGGAGAGGGTTCAGAGGAGGCCACGAAGATAATTAGAGGGCTGGAGCACCTGCTGGAACCTTGTGTAGATCCAGGCCTGGAGGTTGGTGTCCCTGCCTGTGGCAGGGGGGTTGGAACTCTTGGGGTCCCTTCCAACCCAGACTGTTCTATGATTCTATGATAACAAGGCTCTTGGGTCGAGATAAGGACAAGGAGAGATCACTCAGCAATTAATGCCATGGGCAAACCAGACTACAGTTAGAAAAATTAATCTCATTTATTATGCTAGCAAAACAAAGTAATGAGAAATAAAAATAAATCTTAAAACACCTCCCACCACCTCTCCCTTCTTCCCAGGCTGAACTTCATTCCCAAATTCTCTACCTCCTCCTCCCGGCAACACAATGGGACCTGGAATGGGGGTTGTGGTCAGTTCATCACATGTTGTCTCTGCTGCTCCTTCCTCCCCGGGGGGAGGACTCCTCACACTCTTCCCTGCTTCAGTGTGGGGTCCCTGTCACAGGAGACAGTCCTCCACCAACATCTCCAACTGAGTCCTTCCCACAGGAGCTTCAGTTCTTCATGAATTACTCAGCATGGGTCTCACATGGGGTCACACATCCTGCCAGCAAACCTCCTGCCCGGGCTTCTCTCTTAACAAGTCTGCAGTTCCTGCTTGATCCAGCATGGGCTTCCCATGGGGTCACAGCCTCCTTCAGATGTCTCGCTGCAGATGGGACCTCTGTTCCCCATGATCTTCTACGGGCTGTAGGGGGACAACCTGCTTCATCATGGTTTTCTCCACAGGCTGCACAGGAATCTCCTCTGGCACCTGCAGCACCTTCTCCCCACCCTTCCTCGCTGGCCTTGGTGTCTGCAAAGTTTCTTACATCTTCTCACTCCCTTCTCTGGCAAAATTAGCTGATGCTAATTTTTTTCTTCCTTGTTAAAGATGTGTAGGGGCACTGCCACCATCACTGATTGGCTCAGCTCCAACAGGTCCATGTTGGAGCTGGCTGGCTTTGGCTGTGTCAGAGCTAGGGGAAGCTTCTAGCAGCTTCTTGCAGAAGCCACCCCCACATCTCCCCCCACCCCACTACAAAAACCCAAATCATGTTGGAAAATGTGTGTATGTTTACTTAATGTATATAATTATATACACAACACGCACATACTATACGTGTGTGGATTTATGTAGAACACGTGTGCATATATAATGTAAAATACAAATTCATATTTGCCTAAGTATGGAAAACAGTTTTCCTTCTATTGTACAGTGTAACGATTTCTCCGATGGTAATACTATAAAGTTTGGGGAAAGGAGGACGAGGTACAGAGAAGAGAAGGTTGATTGGCTCAGCTGGAACACCAGCTCTTCCAGAAGGTGATTTCCCCTGCTCCAACGTCAAGATCGTTTGTGGATCTCTTTACGTTTGCTGTTTCCATCTCCACGAGAGGGCAGTGCATCCCATCATTTCCACACCTGTTTGCTCCGTACTTTTCAGTAGCTTTATAGAGCTGTTTATCGAACATATATAAAATTTACATGTTCCTTTGCCGGGTGCAGAATCGGTGACCCATCCACCTGGTCCAATTCGGTAATGTTGTCACTTGCAAGGAGAGAAGACGTGTCATGTGTTCACTTAAAGGACGAAAGACCATTCACTACAAACACTCCAAGTCCTCGTTTTCCGTGCCAGGATTACTGAGTATAACTGGTGTATGCACACCTGTGTGTACATGCAAGGGCAGTCAGAGCTAATGCTATGTGTGTAGAAAGAGATGCGTTGAGGCTGGAGCTCCAAAGTGACACCAAAAACACATTAGTAGATGCTAAGATATGTTTGTTGCAGAGTTTACCACCCTTTCTGCAAATTTGCATGGTTGTGAGAACAGGAGTAATTCCACCCTATGACCCAAATAACTTCACTGGATGTGAAGATAAAAACTGAGTGTTGATATTGTCAGATTAAAGACTTTATTTTCGTCTCCTGTTTTCCTAATCTGATCAGATTTATCAACTAAGGAAAAGTTATTTGCTGTATTTTATTTCTGTACTCCTTTTAGCAGCAATGTGTGGGAACACTTGCCTTGTTAAAAAAGCTCAGATATATTAACATTTTAGGTAAAAAATCAGCAGAATAGGGTGAGAGACACTGTTGTGTTCCGCATATACTGCGGAAAGCAAGGTGAAGTAGGGGATGGAAAGACGTCAGCCTGTGGACAGTACTGAAGAACTGAGGAGACAGAACCACTGGTGTTGCAGTGCTGAATCTTTTTGAAGGAGAAAAAGATGTTGCACCCCCATAGAGGGTTTCTCATTGGGGTGGTGGTACAGTCTTTTTGTAGAGGTGAATGTTGGGAAGAGGCTTCCAATCATTTAACTTATAACTTTGCCTTTATTTTCTGAATCTATATGAGTTTGGGGAGGTGAGGAAGATATGCAGCCTATTGAAGTGTTTGCTGAGGGCCCCAGAAACATAGTTTCCCAGGCCATGAGCCTACGTAGTTTTCCATCAGATGAACAAACTGCTGTTACAAGCACACAGATGGCAAAAATCCAGAGACAGCTGTGAAGAAGAAAGTAGTAACAGTCCTGGGATGCCAACATTTCTTTTGTGGTGTGGCTTCATGGTAACATGGAAGCCTACCAACATCTGGAAGTCTGAATGCAACCAACAGCTTAAGCAGCTATCATGTAGGTTTCAGAAATGGAGGAGGCAGTCAACATGAACACTGATGAGCAATAAGATGCTTAGTATCTACTTTTGATCAGACAAATTGCACCTTTTATGCCTGGCAAGCCCACATTTCTAGAAATCTGAGTCCCTCTGTGAGATGTTTGCTCAGTATCTAGTTAGTGGTTTATTTGTCTGTTAATCAGATTCCTTTCCTTACAGCAGAGATCTGGATATTTGAAAAGGGAGCCATGTTTCAGTAATGAAACCGTCTGTTTATGAAGAAAAAGTATTTGTAGACATTCTCTCACTGCAGTAGGTCTTGCAGAGACTAACTTTCTGGGTATTTTTCCAAACTCTCACTTGTTTCCCCCTGCTCTCCTTCTCCCTTCACTGCCCTGCTGCTGCCACAAAGGCTACTTCTTCAGGCTCTCTCCTATCTCAATTTTGAATCTGTTCATACCTCCCTCAAGTCTGTTGTCCTTTCTCTTATGACAAGGTATCCTGGTTTCAGCTAGGATAGGGTTAATTTTCTTCCTAGCAGCTGGCAGAGGGCTGTTTTTTGGAGTTAGGATGAGAGCAGTGCTGATAACACACTGATGTTTTAGTTGCTGCCAAACAGTCAGGGACTTTTCAGTTGTTCATATTCCCTGCGAACAAGAAGGTGAGGGGCAACCAGGAAGATAGGAGGGGACACAGCCAGGACAGGTGACTGAAACTGGCCAAAAGGGGTATTCCATGCCATATGAGCATATTATGTCATGCTCAGCATAAAGGGGGACTGGTGGTGGGAGGAGCACTCAGCTCCAGGACATGTTGTTTTGGGGATGGGTTTTGGGATGGCTCTGAGCTGTACAGCCTGAGCTGTGCAGTTCGGTGAGAAACTGTGTGTCACCAATTTCATATATTTTGCAATAAAGCCCTGTTGTTATTATTATTGTATCTGTCTTTCTGCATCCCAGTAAACTATCCTTATCCCAGCATGTGAGGCTTTGGTTTCTCTGGTTCTCCCTCTTAAAGAGCAAGTGGCTGCATGGTGCCCCGCTCTCAGCTGGAGCAAAACCACAACACAAGGCCTTGGAGGAATACAGCAGAGGAGACAAACCTTTGAGTTTCCTCAGATTTAAGACACTCAACAAAACACTTCGCCATTTTTCTGGTACCTCACATATCCAACAGCAGCAGTTAAAGGTGTGGAAGGTACTGGGGAAAGAGTCAAAAGATAGCTAGCTTTGGCATCTCCCAGCAGGACAACACTTACACAATACTTTCTTTACCAGAGTAACTGTGGCATCCCAGATCTGGGTCATATGGGCAGTGGTGCAGAAACTGAGGAAAGAGGTCCATCAGGGTACCAGTGCTGAAAACTTCTGCAGAAGGAAAAGGGAAATACTGACTGCAGGCCGTCATCATGAGCCAAGATAGGCAAGTAGAGTGTTAAGGTATCTATTTATGCTAAAAGCTAGAAAGGTATTGTCTGGCACCTATGAATTTCTTGTTTTGTAATTAAAGAATTCAGAGAGTCTCCTCATTTGATCACATAGTCCAGCTGTTTAGACTTTAAGGAAAAACACTACAAATCATAAGACTTGCAACCAAGCCGTGAAAGACCAGGACTTCAGTAGGAGTCCAGACTTCAGACAGGGTTTCTTTGTCAAATAAAAAAGCAGGCTTTAAAGAAAGATACTTCAGCTAAGCATTATGCTCTGCTCTATTATGTGCTCCATAATTACACTTTGCAAGTTTGACAAGAGAACACCAACTTGCAAAATTTATTCCAGAATGAAAGAAATCTAAATATATCGAGATTAATAATATGATTGAAATTCTGCCCTCAGTAACTCCTTGTAAGACTGTGAGCTGTGGCATTAATGACAAAAAAACAGTGCAAGATTTATTCCAATAACGAGTTCCTATTTTTTTCAGGATGGATTTAATTAGTCAGTAAAATAATCAAGGCTTATATCCTAAGCATTCTTGTGAGGGTCACTTTATATTACAATTTTCATTTTGGGCACTTAAAAGAACTGTGACTTAAGATACATCTAAAAACATTGCCAACAAAACTGACTCTCCTAATTAAATTTGCCAGGACAAGATACTGACAGAATATCTTAAATCAGCTCCTCTAGAAAGCTTGTCAAGTCACTGAAAAATGCCTTCTTACATGCTCTTTCAGCAAAAGGGCAGGAGAGTGTATTTGCCCATGTATTTGTGACAGTTCAGGCCAGGGAATCAAAGTCTCCAGTCATGCAGCTATGACAGCTTTTAAGTGTAGACTAGGCTGCTGCCTAAGAAGTTGAAAGAGAGACAGCAAGTGCAAATCGCCCCAAGAGGAGGGGGATGAGGTCTGCTGCTAATCAGCTCCAACAGCAGCAGCCTTCAAGACAGTCAGGTGATGGAAAAAATGAGAGCAGAGGTGAGAAAAGATGTTAGAAGTGGAATAAGTCATGATGTTCTTTGAAGCAAAATGGGTTAAATGGCGCCAGCAGCGGGAGGGGATTGTTGAAGGGTGATACATGAGTTCATCTTTGCCTGAACATGAGGGATTGCTTCATCAGTGGGGTGGACCTCCAGAGTTGTCTTCCATCCTCACCATCCTGTAATTCTGTGATTGACAACCAGGCTATTTGAAAGAGGAACAATGTGGTTTGACCCTGGCTGGGGGCCAGAGACCCACCAAAGCCACTCTCTCACTCCCCTTTTCAGCTGGACAGGGGGAGAAAATACATATTGAGAGGCTTAGGAGTTGAAATAAGGACAGGGAGAGATCATTCCACAATTAGTGTCACAGGCAGAACAGAGAATAAAAGAAACCCCGTCTCGTTTACTACACTACACTATACACAGCAAGAAATAAGAGGTGGATGAGTACAACCAAAGACCTCCCGCCACACCTCCCTTCTTTGTGGATTTAACTTTATTCATGATTTCTCTCCCTTCCTCCCCTGCAGGTGTCACAGGAGCAGACAAGGATCGGGGTTTCGGTCAGTTCCTCACAAGTTGTTTTCCATCTTAGCTAGGGGGGCATTCCTCACACCCTTCTGCTTCAGTGTGGGCTCCCACCCATGGGAGACAGTCTTTCAAAAACTTCTCCAACGTGACTCCTTTCCCACGGGGCTTCAGCTCTTCACCAGCTGCCCCAGTGTGGGTCACTTCTATGGGGTGATGTCATAGAATCATAGAATGTCTCTCAGTCTCTCAGGCCCAGACTGCTCCAGCCTGGTCCTCCACGGGGTCACAAGCCTCACCCCCAGAAAACCTGCTCCAGCGTGGGCCCCTCTCTCCACAGGCTGCAGGTCCTGCCAGGAGCTTGCTGCAGAGCAGGTCACAGCATCTTCCGTATGTCTCCACCCATCCCAGCATGAGGCCTCTCCACAGGCTGTAGGTGATGTCTCAGCTCCCCATCATCTTCCATGGGCTGCGGGGGGACACCCAGTCCATTATGGGTTTCTCCACAGGCTTCAGGGGCAGCTTTACAGCACCTGGGGCACTTCCTCTCCCCGTCTTCACTGACCTTGGTGCCTGCACAGTTTCTTACATCTTCTCACTCCCTTCTCTGGTGGCAAAAAGCGGCTGCATACATTTTATTTCTCCTCAATGTGATTCCCAGAGGCGCTGTGACTGTCACTGATGGGCTCGGCCTTGGCCAACAATGACTCCGGCCTTGAGCCGGCTGGTGTTTGCTCTGTGGGGCCTGCAGGGAGCTTCTGGCTGCTGCTTGACAAAGCCACCCCTGCAGCCCCCCTTCTCCATCAGAACCCAGCCATACAAATCCACAACAGCCAAATTTGTGGCACAGGCTTCCCCTGGGGCACTCTCAGCTCTTCCCTGACTTTGGGACAGCCTCCTCCAAGAGAGTAGCTGATAAAGCTCCCTGCTGCATCCCCACCTCCAGCACCCTAGCAAGCAAGGTGGAAGAGCTTGGGCTCCACATTAGTTCAGGCAGACCTTACGTGAGGGCTTGAGACTGGGTGCAAGTGGGGCCAAGGGAATGTACTGTCAAGCTTATGGTGTCCTGCCTCAAAGCATTGGCATTTCAAGAAAAGGAAGAACAGGGCGATCACATATTGTCACTTCCCGTTAATAATCCTCCAACCTCTGACCTTTTTAAGTTTAGGGGTTTTCCTGAGTTTGTTGTGGTTTGCTATTTAGTAACATGCAATGGATTTCTTTTTTAGGTGCTTTCCCAGTCCCTCTGGAAAAGAGAATACCCATATGCTGTGTGCATCCACAACATCCTTGGCATAGTGTTCCCCATTTACATTATGTGTTATGAGGGGAGGTACTAACTTTCTGTCTTTTTGAGTCTGGATGTTATTTATATTTTATTTATAGGTTATTCCTGAGTTCTTGCTTGGGCAAAGGCAGTGAAGCTCACCTTATAAACTTCTGCAATCCATAATGATTTTGTAGACCTATTCCCTACCTACCTTACATTGTCACTTTTCTGAGCTGAAGAGTCCTCACCTATTTAAGTTGTCTGGTTTTAAACTCATACGTTAGACCATCCCACATGCCCTTCTCTTGACATTTTCCAGTTCTTCTAGATCCTATCTGTGATGAAGAGACCAGAAATGCACAAATTAAACAATGTGTTGGTGAAATGTGGATTTCTACAATGCTGAGCTGATGCATGGAAATATGTGTTAGGATTCATAGTGGCCACTGCTGAGCAAGATGATTTTGTACATAAAGCAGTGACTGGATTTCCCCACGTGCATTACTTCATATTTACCAATGCTGAAATTCACCTTGAAACATTCATGCTGTCCTGCCCTCCATTGACCATCCAACCTGGCCTTGAACACTGCCAGGGAGGGGGCAGCCACAGCATCTGTGGGCAGCCTGTGCCAGGGCCTCACCACCCTCGATCAGAATGTAGAATTTTTTCCCAATGTCTAATTTAAATCTCCCCTCTTTTAGTTTAAAGCCATTACCCCTTGTCCTGTCACTACATCCCCTGAGAAAGAGTCTCCCTCTAGCATTCCTGTAGGCTCCTTTCAGGTAGGTACTGGCAGCCTGATATAGCTAAACAGACATTGAACACAAAATGGAGCATAGTCAGTGTAGCAAATGTTGAAGGCACCACCAACCCCCTGTCCAGCCCCCTAGGACTCCTCTCACCCTATCCATGGCCCAGAACCCCATGTCAACACCCCAGGGCCATCAGACCCTGCCACAGCAGGACTGGTCTCCAGTTCTCCACAGCCCTGCCCTGCCTGACCACGGGTCCTGCCAAGCCAGGCCAACCGATGGGCCCAGGTCTCAGCCCAGCCTTGGCCCATCCCCATCCCCAGGGAGGTGCCTGATGCCTGGGCTGGGCCCCATCCCCAGTGCCCTCAGCTGCCCTGCACCTGGCTGGGGCTGGGACGGGCTCTGGCTTCCAGTCCCCTTCAGAAATACATTGAAATTTAAAACTATATTAATTTGCTGCACCTATTGGGCAAGGAGAAGTTAGCCAACATCTCATTCAAGTACTGCTGCTTGTAAAATCTTTATGAAAGTGGTATGTTAATGCAGCTTCTAAGATATATACATAAAAAAAGGAAAAAATTAATAGGTATGCAAACTAAAAAAAAAAAAAAAAATCAATCTTCAAAATTCTCGGGAAAAAGGTGAGACCTAAAATGATACAAAAATCTAAACCAAGCACAACAGCAATGGAAAAAATGATTCATTTTGTTTCATAACTTGGTTTCCTTTCCCTCTTCTAAGCTTGAAAGTTTTTCACACATGGCAGCGGCAAACAAAGGAAAGAGTCTTGAATCATGTCCTTTTTTTTTTTAATTGCTATATATACAAAAAAGAAAATCCAAGCATATTCACAGATTAAATTGCTAAACAATAATTACCCCCCAAACACGAAAAAACTCCAAAACTGAATCAAAGCAGGAGCCTGCACATAGATGTTGTCTCACTAAAATTGCATTAACCACAGAGACAAGTAAACATGTAGCCCAGGATCTATATTCCCTCCCAGGCCAAAGTCAATATAGACATGGATTTCTCAATAGCATCTCAAATGGCAACCTATATGTATGTGTATACATTTATATAGAGATATATGTATGTCAACTCACACCCACTGACCGAGGAGGGTGTAAGTCTTGCTACCTTATGGTGCCCCAGAAGGACACGTTTCCAGTGTAAAAAAAACCAGTATACTGGGCCACTTTATGATTTCTTCTCCTCTCTTAAAACCCCCAAACTGCGAACTTCACAGTATATGCTGTTGGACTCAAAGGATTGCAGTCACTGGGTTGATTTCTGTATTCCTTTCTCAAGAAACAATCTCACTGACCCAAATGGGAATTTTGCCTCATCTGAGCTAACCACAGGCTAGTTAGTAAAACGGCATGAAGAGGTACCTGGACAAGGCATCACAGAGTCACAGAAAAGCAGGGGATGGAAAGGTCCTCTGGACACCATCTCATTTCCCTTCCCCCCCACCCAATAAAGCAGGATCACCTAGAGCAGGTTGCACAGGATTGTGTCCAGGTGGGTTTTGAAAGTCTCCAGAGAAGGAGACTCCATAACCTCCCTGGGTATCTCTCTCAGTCTTCCTCAGGCTAAACAGCCCCAGCTCTCAGCCTTCCTTTATACAAGAGATGCTCCAGTCCCCTCATTGCCCTCATAGCTCTCTGCTGGACTCTCACCAGTAGTTCCCTGTCTTTCTTGGACCGGGGAGCCCAGAGTTGGACACAGAACTCCAGATGTGGCCTCACTCGGGCAGAATAAAGGGGGAGGACAACCATCCTGCTGGCCACACACTTCTTAATGCAGCCCAGGACACCTTGTTGCCTTCTTGGCAACAAGGGCACACTTCTGTCTCATGGAGTGCTTGGTGTCCACCAGGACTCCCAGGTCCTTCTCTGCAGAGCTGCTTCCCAGCATCCTTTCTGTTCCTTTTTAGACAATGTCAGAAGAGGGATGACAGCCCTTTTGGCTCTATTTGTTGTCAGTTTCAGTTCAGGCACACTGCAGCACATTTTAGGAGGTGCTAAGTGCTTGGGGATTAGGTTCAAAATAAAACAGTGGGAAGTCTGCAATAGAACTAGGATAAGTAATGGTTTTCATTGTAAAAAATACTTGTATGTTAAAAAAAAAATAAAGGGGGTGAGAAAGATATTTCAGTATAGCATCCAAAAGGTTTCTGCCACGACAATATGTTCATGGTGAGAAAGATGGAGTTCCATGGAAGTAGATTGTGAAGGGGTTTAAACAGCAACATGCAACCATGCACTGCTAAATTATTATGCAGGTTTGCAAAACTAATAGAATTTCTACCTGATGGATATGGGAAGGATTAGGAAAAGCCATTGTTCTTTCTCCAGAGGTCCTAGTGCAAGCAGGCATTTTGGAGCATGTTCTAGAGCTGACACAGGACTTTCGAACCCCAGACTTACACAGTAATGTATTGCATGTCCTCCCCTCTTTCAGCATGCAGGATGTGATTTGAAGTAGGAAGCTCAACTCATCACACTTAGGCATCCAGCAGGCAGGCTGGTAATGCAGGGTGCCTTCCAGGCACATTGCTGGGAAGGTCTGGACAGGTCATATATCATGAAGTTTGGCCTTATTGGCAGAAAACATGCAGATCAATTAAAACTAACACTGTGAGGTGGCACAAAGCACTTCGTACGGCTTTTGAAGGGTAGTACTAGGTCTGCTCACACATATCCTGCTCCAACAACTGGCAACACTTTAGCAGAAGATAGGGTATGCAAATATTTTATCATCGTTTTTGTGGTGATCCGGCCTCTGTCATAAAGAAGTTTTTAGTGATTGGTGGTGGAAATTGTGTTTTAATCTTACCACGCACAAAGAAAAATGAGAGACTGTGAGGGCCGTGGGTGCTGTCTTTCATTTAGGCATGGGAGTTGAGAAATCAGTAAAGGTCTGCTCAAGGCAGAGCTAGCATGTGGTGTCTGAGCCAGCTGTCATAGAATCACAGAATCACAGAATCATAGGGGTTGGAAGGAACCTCGAGAGATCATCGGGTCCAACCCCCCTGCCAAAGCAGCTCCCTAGGACATATCACTCAGATAGGCATCCAGACGGGTCTTGAATATCTCCAGAGAAGGAGACTCCACCACCCCCCTGGGCAGCCTGTGCCAGGGCTCTGTCACCCTCACTGTGAAAAAGTTCTTCCGCATGTTGGTGCAGAACTCCCTATGCTCTAACTGCCCCCTCCTCACCATTACACTGAACTGCAGGGATGGCATATCATACAGCTTTCTCTGACTCGTGAGAGGCAACTTGCCTGGTTCTGTCAGGTGTCTTCTTGGCTCCTCACTGTCAATGAGGTCCAAGGGTAGGTAAAAGCTGTTCATGCTACTGGAAAACTTTGCCTTGGTCTGTCCCCAGGACCTAATTCTGTAGCAGTTGCCTTTATGAGAGCACAGGCAGTTGCAGAGATGTGAGAAGGATTATGTGACACGGTATATGCAAACAAGCCTGTTTCAGGGAAGGGTCCCAAACACAGGACTGCACAATCTATCTGTTCCCTGGCTATTTGATATCTCTCCCATTTTTGGGCTTGGCTTTCATTTTTTCTTCATTCTTTCTGTTCGCCCACTGAAAAGAAGCACATTTCTGACATCTGGCCATAGGGACAGGTTTTCAGCTGGTTACTGCTGGCACAGAATCCCTCTACTTCGCAGTCAATTTCTCATATATCCAGCTGAAACTCTGGTTAATAATCAACACCACTGCCACAAGGAACATAAACTCACTGTCCATGAACTAATATAAAACTGAATTTTCTGATGAGGGGGATGGTGCTCCCACATATAGCCTATATTGAATTGGTGGAAATGACTTGTTGATACCAATCCCATACAGTAATACCAATCCCAGACAAGCAGCAGCATCGTTACTGTAGTCAATGTGAGAAAACCCGTTTTCTTCAGTCAATGCTCCCTGCTTCAAGAAATGAAAATATAATCCTCCCAGCAGCTGAAGTAGTCTCAAACATTGTTAGTTCTAGCTTTCTTTTCATTGTATGAGATATTTTGCTATAAAAAATTGAAATAAATAATATGAGTCAACCTAACCTTTTCAAAGGTTAGAGTGATTTTGTTCTGACAAGCAGTTGGGTGAGTGTTGTGGTGAATTCACAGTGGCTGTGCATTACTCATTAATGGTAGAATGAAAAGCTATTTTTACTCATTCTTTTATAGAAATACAAGAGAGAAAGCAATACATTAAAAAAAACCCCAAAACCCACAGCACCCCCCCAGAAAAACCCAACCCAGCACATTGCGTAGAAAAATAACTCCCCTACCACAAATCTATCTTCAGTGTATACTCTATTCCATACAGTAATATCTCACATTCACTGAGAATCACAAATAGTTGGTTAAACGTGGAGATCATACAACCTGAAAGTACTTTTTGTCCTAAAGTCATCCCTTGGTTTCATGCAGTAGGACTAATTCCAGGTCAACCCTTAATTACCAATGTTGGGTTTGCTTTGGTGGCTTCTTGAATAAACTTGGTTCTTTTAATGCTTCCATTTCCTACCAGAAAATTGTGAAGTAGGATGCACATTATGAGCATGTCTTATGTTCCATCACTGAAAGAAGATATTTTGAGGACAACCATTAAAAAAACTAATGTTTTCTGTGTCTATCCGTGGATTTCACAGGTGCCTTTCTTCTAAGGGTGTCTAAGACTAAAAAACGCTTTCTTGCCTTTGCAAATAGACATTTACTCCCTCAAGCCCATCCATAGGTCCGCTTGACATCGACCTGGCTGACATGGTCCTGCCAGAGAATAAGCTTTCCCTTCTGTTTTCCATACTGTCACTGACCAGTGCCTGAGGGCGAAACACTTGCATGAACTTCTGGTAAAATTCTTTCGATGCAAAATAATAAATGAAGGGATCTATGCAGTTGTTGAGGCAACTGAGGCACAAGGTGATCTTGTAGACGTGGTACAAACTTCCTCGGTAAAATAGGCGGATGATCATATGTGCAAATAGGATGAAGTTGTTTGGAGCAAAGCAAGTGACGAATACTGTGAGGACTATAATCGCCAGATGTATGGATCTGGTCTTTTGCCTGTTACCATATCTGTTTGATGTCTGAACCAGCTTCCGAATGGTACCAATGTAGCATCCAACTGTTACAATAAAAGGGATCAGGAAGAGCACAACAAATAATGTGAGGAGAAAGGCTACCCAGGCTGCAAAGTTGGGCAGCATCTCCCATTTGAGGACATCAAAACAGGTTACAATACCCAGTTCTTTCACCTCATAGGTCAGATCTGTGCTTTCTAGTGGATACAAGGCTAATAGCAACAAAACCCACATGAATAGGCAGGCACCCAAGGCATATCTTTTTCTTCTCCATTTGATCAACTTCATGGGATATACAACACCCAGGTACCGCTCTATGCTGATACAGGTCATGGTCAGTATGGAAGAATACATGTTGGAGTAGAACATCACAGTCACGAGACTGCAAAGAGTCTTGCTAAAATTCCAGTGATTGTTTTGGATGTGATAAATAATCTGGAAGGGAAGGCAGCTGGCCAGCATGAGATCCGTGACGCTTAGGTTGATCATGAAGATAACAGAAGGTGTTTTGGGTTTGATGTGAAAGCAGAGCACCCAAAGCGAGAACAAGTTGCCAGGGATACTGATGGCGGTCACCAACGTATACACAACTGTGAGACTGACGGAGATATATTTATTCTGGAGCATTGACAGCGTTTCAGCATCCAGGTGGGATACGTTTTTAACCATTGTTCGCAAGGGGGTTGTTGATACCTATGAGCCGGCTGGATCATATCATGAAGACTTGGCTCAAAAACCTACAGGAGAAACATTAGGAGAGAAAAGCAACATGTCAAAACAGAGATTGAGAACATATTTCTTCTGATAATCAATCTATGAAAAAGTCCTATGTAGTGTGACAGATTACCTCTGAATGAACCAAATCCATTAAAATTATCTCCAAATCATGGTAATGTTTTACCAGTCTCACTTCTCCCCGTCTTTGAACAGCTACTTTTCCCTGCTGACTAGCTTTCTGATACTTTCTGCAGCCTGTATGTTACCACACATCTTATGTTAGTGTAACATAAAGGAAATCACTTATCACACATTGAAATTAAATTGATGGCTGCATGAGAACACTATCCCATAGTATCTCCATGAGCTAAATCCATCCTATCTACTCTGGTTGTTAGGAGCTTGATTCTTGCAATGATCAGTATTTTCTTATTTTTTTTCCCCTTTCAACTACACAGTGATACATTTGAGTAAGTGGTGTGGGTTTTAATTTTTTTTTTTTATTTCCCCCTCCAATTTGGGAAAGGAAAATCAATTATACTTAGTGTTTTAATGATATAAACAGAATATAAGGAAAACACCATGCATAATAAAGAGCCGGGGATGGGATTGCAAGTGCTTGGACTGCTTTACAGGCTGAAGAAGTAACAAGCCCTCTCCTAACCAAGATGTGGGTTATTAAAAATGTTCTGTTTGCAGCTGTCTTATTGGAATCACCCGTAATTCTGCAGCAAAATTAGTTTCAGTTTTGCTGTCTGCAAAGCAGAGCCATGTTCACACTGCCTGGCCTAGACAGATCTTTCTTGGCAGACACAATAGCTTATGGTTTAGCTTATTTGTTTTAATAGAGTGTAGGAGCATGTGCTACAGGCACGTGTGCTCCCTCTCATCAAACCGCAGGCACAGGGGATGCAGCTTCGAAAAAAAAAGGTGTTAAAACAGCAGTGAATGGTGAGGAAGGCAGAGGATGGAGCAACAGTAAGTTCTGTGAAAGAGTGGAAAAATTGTCCGGAAAAGGGTGACAGGACAGACCAGCCAGGAATTCTGCACACGTCTGTGCTGTTGAATAACAGAGAGGCAGAGTGGGCCCAGCCATACACTCCTACTTGTGCAGGATCACCTGCGCTGCTCAGCCCAAGCATCTCTTTCCAGGACACACCTGCCATAGGAGGTTTGATTAAAAAACCACCCTACAACACAGGTGCCAGTCAGTTGGTGTCACAACCTCAGATCTAGTTCAGTAGGATCTTTTAATTCAATTGTATGGTCACGACCTGTGAGAAGCACAACAGGTCAGTCATTTCCTCAGAGAGGTGGTCAGCTCTCAGTACCTGCTAGCTCTAGGTGGAAATAACCCTTCTGACAAAAACTGTCACCAAATCGATTTGCTAGCCCTGTCACAAAATAGCTGTTGATGGGACCTGGAAATGTGAAGTCCCTACTGCAGGCTGTAGTGCAGCAGAGAGGTACTCAGCTCCAAAAATACTGAGTGCGGATCCAGGAAAAGCACAGCCAGAAGCAGCAAGAAGCTCAGCAGGGGCTTATGTCTGTTGTTTTTTGATATGATCAATTTGACATAGTGCTTCAAATGTCAGCTAAAACAGAAGTAGTGAGAGTCACTATCAAATACGTGACTTTAACAAGTGTTGCTGGTCTTTCAGGAGCTTCTAGCTGAGCTGTTGGAAGCCCAAGAAAAGGCACAAGAAATAGGAATTGGTAAGAAGTCAGAGATGTGTTCCTAATATATCATGCACATGACACACAGCAAACGTGCCAAGTAATGAGCACATCACATGATCACAACTGCAAAACCCCCTTCCAGCCCAATCCATTGCACACAAAATGCTGCTGTTGTCAGTGGCTCTAAGTCAAGAATGAAACTAACTCTTCAGTTTTCAGGGGAACTTAAATAAGCACTTATTGACATAAAGTTCTTGCAAACAACCCTAATGTTATCTATGTTAACTTTTCTATCCATGATTTACCATAGTAAATACCAGTTAATTAACTCTTCATTAGCACAGAAGTCTTTCAAGTGACACTCCTTTGTGCTTAACACCTCTAAACTTCCCAAAACGAACAGAAAATGTTAACCTATATCAACGGAGCTCTGATGGTATGAGATCTCACCCCTAGATAATATTCCTGTAGAAACTGTATGTGCTTTGGAGGCAGGAAAAAGGTGAAAATTTCCATTAAATCTGTTACACTGATCACAAAGCTACTGAATCCTTCATACATTGAGTTTTGTGTTAGGGCTAATGACAAACTTATTTTATTCTAAACTTAGTTTTTCTGAGATCACATCCTGCTAAGAAGATAAAACGCATGGGTAGATGCTGCAGTATGGAATGCAACATCAGGATTTGTGGCCTGGCTAAAGATGTATGTTTTGTGCTTGTGGAATACTACCATCACTAAAAGACAAGTGCCTCCCAAATTTAGGCTTCTCTTGAATAGGGGGGTAAAAGCACCAGACTTTGTGGCTCTATGCGTGCAAGAGCCCTACAAAAGTGTAGGCCCCTTAGCATGGTTTTGGATAAGAAGATGTCCATCACAAGGAAAAAAGCTGCAGGGGATGTGGGGGCATACAAAGCATACAAGACTCTTGCTGCAGGTCATTCTTCATGGTAAATAACCTCTTGGGGAAATGTTGGGGGAGAATCTTGCCTTTCCTGTTGACAAATCCTTCTGGGTCTCTAGCCCCAAATTCCTTGTTCAGGAAAGCCTGGGCCAGCAGGAATTCCTATTCTGAGTCACCCTTACTTGTCATGCTTTGCTTTTTAAATAACAAGGTTAAACTGCTGGAACAAAAATGTAGCATTTCAACACACTTTACTTCTCCCATTATTACACCTATTTGGCTTTAGCTAACACTGTATTATATTTTTAGCTGGTTCAGAGTGACTTTAGTCCTTCCTCCACAGTATGTCTGTTGTATTTTGTGGTTGATCTTGAAAATGTCATAAATTAAATGGGAAAGTAATTGTTACAAGGATTAGAATTAGATTCCCCTTACATTTGAAGAGTTGCTTCCTTTCAATTTCAGGTTTCCAACATGATTCAAATCAGGGGAGCATGCATTGAGTCTCCGCAAGAGAAACTTTGCTGCAGGATAATTTTAAAACATCAACCCTCAGCTAGAGTTTCATAAGCTTAATCTGTAAAAATGCAGTTCTGTTACATAAATAACACTGTTAGAAAGACCTGGTTTTGCTTTTATTTTGGGGAAACTGCATTTAAGCTACAGCATACAAATGTTTCTATGATTCTATAATTCTACAAAATGGACATACGGGGAGACTGAAACAAAAAGTCAGTAAGGTTTCTTCCAGTGAGAAGATCCAGCCTCACTGCCATTTGTACCAGTCCCCAAGTTTCTGACATAGAAAGGCAACTGCTAAGCTTTTCTCCTCACTTCATATTTGGAACATTTAGTGGATGGATGGATGGATGTACTTTAATTTTCTATCAGGTACTAAGACCACCTACATCCTCTATAGTAACCCTCGCTAAATCCAGGAAGGATTTATTTGTGCCTCTTGGAACTCACTGGCTCATGGCACTCGGCATAGAAAGCTCACTTGGAAATTCAGCAATGCCAGGTTTTCATCTGAGCTGCAACTATACAGTAAAGGGACAGCAGCTTAGTGCCTTTTTGACAGGAATGCTGATTTATTTCATTTTCATTGACAAAAGACAACAAATAAAGCATTAAATGGCTGCAGAAAATCAAATAGTAAGAAATCAGAAGAGGGCTGTGCTATTTCTTTGCCATGGAAGAGTAACTGTAGAGATGTATCTACATTCTTTTTAGGGGGCTACTAAATAAAACTGATGTGTTTCCTCTCATAGATCTACTCTCTTCCTGCTGTCAATGTGAACTGCACCTGTGAAAAAGACTGAAAAGCCCATGAGCTAAATGAAAACCCGAATTTCCATTTTATTAAAATGCTCATGATTTGTTTTGCAACTTGAGATGGAAAAATAAACCTCAAAACATATCATGCAGCTGAAAGCCTTCCAAAACCTCTTCTCTTTCAGAGGTTTCAGTTGACTACATGACAAAGCACTACTGTGCAGAATAAAAAGGTCTTGTTTCAAAAATTCTTTGATACTGCTACGCTTTTTGAAAGACACCCTTCCAACTGAGGAACATAGGATGGCATGCTTCAGATTACAGGAAAACCAAATTGAAATGCAATTTCAACTCAACTGTAACTGCATTTGGAATGAAGAAAACTGAAATCACAGATGTTATCAATGGCATTAGAGTAATCATATTAACAGTTTTTATTCAACACTAATATTGTTGAAGATTGTATTTTGTTACTTCTCAAACGACTGTATTTTTTGAAAATAATACTTCCTTTTAGTTTTTTTACTTGCTTAGTTTAATAGTGTTTCAAAGTGGTAACGAGAACTAAAGGGTTAGGATAGTTTATGTCTTAACTAAATGCAGCTAAAACTGGTGAAAACTTGGGGATCCTCTTGATCGGGATTCAGCCCCTCCTGGACTGTTTGAATTGTTAGTGAGATGAAAGAATGTTATAGAAGCACATAAAACAGGCACTTAATTTCTATTGTAGCCTGAGCATGAGGAGAAGAAGGAGTCAGAACAACAAAGAGTCAGGAGCCAGTCATCTTGAGTTGTGGGAAAAGTGACAAACACTTAGGTATTTAGATAGAGTAGGGGTTTTATATATGAAACAAGAAGAAAAAGCGCCCTTTTGTAAACCATCTCAGTTACTGGCCCTAAAGCCCCATTGATGTGATCTAGAGAAACGCTTCTGCAAATGTTCAGGTTCACCAAACTGGGGAATGTAAATGAGTTCATCTCTGATTGTGCCTTCCTTAAATTGGACGTGGGCTTTACTGAAAGAAGCTGCTTCTCACCCTCGCAGTAAACTTCATGCAAATTTTAACTCGTAAGCTTACATCTCTCAAAGCCAAGGGTTTCTTTCAGATCTGAACCTGTCTTCTAAGGAAATTCTTTGGTTTGGGCCTTCCTTGTTCTTTTTTGTTGATTTCTTTTTTGTTTCTGTTGTTTTCTTCCCAGTATCATTATGGCAAAGATCAGAAAGCATTGCTAAGCCTGTAGTTCTTTTATCACAGAGGAATTATTTCACATGAGGTTCTAGCTTACCTTCTTTTAAGAGTAAATACATTTGAGAAATGAGACTTCTACCCCCTGTGTGTATGGGTATTTCTGAGCAAGCAAAACAAATCTGAAAACATCCTACCCAGCCACAATATTCCTGTCCTTCTATGTTACATTGCTTTAGACAAGTAAAACTCTTCTTTTTCTCTTTTTTTTCACCAATGATTATTCAGATAAAAGGCACAAGAAAACCATATGCATGCCCTCACTGCAAATGACGGTGTATTTTTTTACGATGAAATATCTGCTGTATTAATCAAAAACTCCCGTGGAAACAAACTTCATTTTTTTATCTTAGTGCACCCAGTCAAAGTAAACCCCTATGGCGGTTATAGCTCTGACCTCAAATAGTTAGAGCAAGGTAAAACAAAAGTGGCTACTGTCCACAAAGATTTCACATTGAGAGGTAAAAAATCCCTCAGCCTTCAGCAAGAAAATGTAGAAGCATTACCAGCTTTAGTGTAGTGGAGGAGCATATGCCCTTTGGGCTCGTGTAGCTATATCTACCTAGATGAAAG
Source organism: Gallinula chloropus (assembly GCF_964237585.1). Lineage (NCBI taxonomy): Eukaryota > Metazoa > Chordata > Aves > Gruiformes > Rallidae > Gallinula > Gallinula chloropus. The sequence continues at coordinate 139,864,061 of NC_140085.1, read as the reverse complement.
CAGCTTTATTCAAAAGGGAAGAAAAATAATCTTATCATTTCTCATTTCTGTGTATGAAAACGTTCTTCTCTTCTCCTGTCTAAGGAGGCGAGTGGGCAGCTTCCAAGATGCAGCCAGAGAAGTCTCACTAAGTGTGAAAAGTAAATATACAGGTGAGAAGCAAAGAAGCATCACAAGACAATACTTTACTGACTCTCCTGGAGTAGCTAAATAGCAAAATCAACTGTACATAGTTACCTTTACATTTCCTGTGTCTGTCCTGAACTACATGGTTTTGCTGATAGTTGAATTTAAGTTCACATGAACCTTCACCTTTGCTAACCATAGATTAGCAAAGTCAGGATTCTGTGCTGGTGTTAGCAACGTTCATCATAATTCAGATAAGGTTTGCATAAATACAGCCACCCTCATCTGCGTGACCATCAACCTTGGCCGAATGAAACTAGTCAATGTGGTCTTCAGAAAGTGCAGTAGTCTGCGGCAGTCCTGTTTACGGAAACGGTAAGTCTGCGGGCCAGTATTGACAAAAACCTCTCAGCATCTGAAGTGTGATTCTAAGACTTTAAGTGCTAGTTAACACTATAAAATGAAGTAGTTTGCAAGGTTGTTGGTTGGGTTTTGGTTTTTTGTTTTTTTGGTTTTTGTTTTTTTAAATTAGTGTGCAGTATAGTCAGCTTTTACAAATTCTGTCAGCAAAACCTGAGGTGAATTGAAATCCAACATGGGTAACTCCATAGAAAGATTTTCTAGGCTGGCTTAAATGTCAGTCAGAGTGAACATCCTAAACTGGATTTAAAGACATTCTGGTTTATGGGCTCACAGCTAAAATTATATATATATATATACATATATATATGTATATATGTTGTTCTACATGCTCAGAGTTTACAAGCTTAATTTTTTCAAGCCTGATATTTTTAAAAGGATTAGCAAAGCAAAGGCAACCCCTTTTGAGAATTCAACATAGCAACCCAGGAATTCATTCTACAGGACTTGTGCTCCTCTGCGGTCACCGCCCGTGTGCATGCTGTTATTTCCTAAGAGCACAAGGTAGATTGCCTATTGGTGAAATGATGCTGTCTTGCATGTATCATGGAGGAAGAGCGTGCACGCAGGCAGTTACTGAAATATTGCTGATGCCTGTCGGGAAACCTTGGCTTCATTCGACCACAGTGTTTGTCAGATGCTGGTGGCCATGGTTCAGCACCTTGTGAAAGCTCTTAACCACTGTGGAGGACATCCTGGGTAATGTGAAGCTATTCTGTGCCAGAGAGCCCTCCTGCAGGTAGCTTACCCCTAAATTATTATTATACAATGTTGAGTTATATAAAAATTATGAAGATTTATGTTTTTGTAGAACTTTGACCGTAGAAACTGCCCAATATAGTCTAAATGTAAACAGCAGATGAACTGATTAAACCTTTCAAATGTGGTCTGGGTCCAGAACTGGAAGACAGTGGCTTCTGGTCTGCAGTTACTTCTTACTACAAGTAATGGCTTCACATAGCTGTTGTGAAAGTCAGAGGAAAAAGCATTTCCCTTCTGACCTCAGATGCCAGGAAAAGAAGTAAGAGTTTCTTGGCACAAGGTATTTACAGTAGGCAACAAAGAATCTCGCAATCTTCTGAAAACTGTGTGCTCTTATATATGAATGTACATGGTCTGATGTGAAGCAGGTTGAGGGAGATTAACTTCCTCCTCTACTCAGCACTGGTGAGGCCTCATCTGGCACATTGTGTGTAGTTCTGGGCTCCCCAGTTCAAGAAGGACATTGAGCCACTGGGGAGGGTACAATAAAGGGCTACAAAAGTGATTAGGGGACTAGAATATCTCTCTTACAAAGAGAGGCAGAGGGACTTTTTAGCCTAGAGAAGAGAAGGCTGACGGGGGGAACTTAGCAATACTTAAAATCACTTGAGAGGTGGATGCCCAGTGACAGGACAAGGGGGAATGGGCACAAAATGGAACACAGGAAGTTTCAACTGAACATGAGGGAAAACTTCTTCACTCTGAGGGTGACAGAGCACTGTCACAGGCTGCCCAGAGAGGCTGTGGAGTCTCCTTGTCTGGAGACATTCAAACCCCGCCTGAATGCTGTTCTGTGCAGCTTGCTCTAGGTGATCCTGCTTTGGCAGGGGATTGGACTAAATGATCTCCAGAGGTCCCTTCCAACTCCCATTATTCTGTGATTCTGTGAATTTTATACAAACATATATATATAGTCTCTCTCTCTATATATATTCTATTTGAAATCTGTACTTTCTATCTTTTCATCTGTCTTTTCTGTGAAACTCTTTTTGAATGTTTCCCCTCCTTTTCAGTCCACAAAGGAATTGAGGTAGAGCTGCATGTGGGTTTCTGAAGATTATCTTTAGAGATAAAAAAGAAAAAGAAGAAAGAAAAAAAGCAGCTCACATTGCTTTTTCTTGCACTTGCACTTGCACTACGGACATGAGAGTCCGTAGCTGTTGATTGATTTAACATATGATGGAATCCATAAACAGGAGAGTCAACCAACTTTTGCAGGCTTAGCCGAAAGGAGAGTTTGGCATGGTATTTGTGAAGTGTTTTGAGTGAAGAATCAAAGGTAATCTTATCATTCATGTACAGAAACTGGAAACAGAATTGTTAGTGTTGAATCAAAGAACTTGGCTGAGCATGTAGGCCATCTTCAGAGAGGGCTTCTTCCACTGCTTCCACTAGTTGGTCACAGTACGTACAAAACCTCTTGCTACCTCCTAGATATCCCCACAAGCCTGTGCTGGATCTATAATGACAGATGACTTGTAAATACAGGCTGAATTATTGTTCCTCATGTTAACTTGGGTCTATATGAACAGGCAGCTCTTTTTTTCCACCCCAGAGCAGTGGCATTCAGTAGCAGGATTTGGGTATAGCTGGCACTTTTCTTGACAGGTCTCTGTTACTGCCATGGATTTAGCACCCGTAGAAATCCAAATGTCTATTTTAGGTTGAGTTGGAAAGTGTGGATGTCACTAACTGTACTGGGCAGATCTCCAATGACTGTAGCAGGCTCGTTTGTAGTCACTTCCATTGCAAATGCAGGTGTTTGAAGCTGAATCCAGCCCATTTTAAACATCCCTTTGATTCAGATCCTGGTTTCCTGGAGGCCTGTAATAGCCTGGATTCTGTCAAAATCTGAACCAGTCCACTAACTCACAATTGTCCCATCACACTTGGAATACTCATCTGCCACTTCAGATTGACCAAGCCAGCTTCTGTATCTAAATGAATTGGCACAGAATAGGACCAAATGCATGATTCTACCTGTGCCTGTTGTCTTTCTCCTGTGTGTCAAATCCTGTGGTCAGTTTTTGCCATCTTTGTGTAGCAAAGATGCCACAGGTGGGACTTGGAATAAAAATTATGTTTGTCTTCTGTTGGTTCTGCAGCTTGTGATTGCTCAGCACATTACTCATCCTTTATTGGCAGCCTACCCACAGGACCAACTGCTCTGCTCTCTCCAGATGCCTTCTGCAAGGTACCAGTGATGAACTCCTGGCAGAGTGGGCGTTCTCCTGGCTCACACACCAGTTACAAGTGATTTTCACATCAGCACTAGTAAGAACAGTCTTGTCTGGAAAATGCATGATGCCAGGGGCTCTGTAGGAGCGAAATTACATGCACTTGGCAGCCTTCTAGCATACGTGATTCTCTGCTCCTGAAAGAGCAAGAAGAACTAGATGCACAGAAAGAACAAGCTTGCTTCCTGTCAAACTATGCCTCTTACTGGAAGGCTTTGATAAACAAAATAAGGTCTACTGGAAGATCTTTTGTATGGTTGGAACTGATACTGTGTCCTCTCATTCCCCTGGACTCCTTGTCAATAGGTGCCCATGGGTATTTCAGCACAAGAGGTGTGCCTGGGCTGACAAAGGCAGCAGGCAGCAATGCATGTAATCCAAGACTGGGAAACATGTGAGCTCTGTGGCTGTCTCCTCATTCCCTAGCAATTTGGACAGTCTTCCCAGCCTTGTCTGAAGGGAGCAGTGCTTGGGGCTCTTGTTGAGTGATGCTGAGAAATCTTGCACTGTTACAAGCCTTTCCTTTGCAGAGTTTCTCTTACTGCTCATTGTCACAGCTCAGAGTGCAAACCCTGAATCGTATCCGCACCACTGAGCTGTATGTCACTGTATCGGTTTCCCATGTATATGGTCTTGCAAGTGGTTGTGATTCGCTGCAGGAAGGTTTCTTAGTGTTTTTAGTGTTACCATCAGCAGTGAATAGTGCTCAAGCTACAATGATGGGGGTGCCTTGGCTGATTCTGCCTTTTAATTACTGTTGTATCGTGACCTGGGCATGCGTCACTGGGACAGCCATGTATCACTTGCACCTATCTTTAGAGGAGCAACTTGAGGCACATGAAGTACCACTGTGGGTCCCAGGTGGTGTGGCCAGGATTCATCTATCTATATTAGGACCAGTCCTGCAGGTCTGGTGTCTGTGCAACTCCTGGTGAAGCCTGAGGCAGCTCTGTGCACTGTGTGCAAACCACCTCAGAGCTCTTTGCTCAGTAGGTAGAAGCCAGCTCACCCTGTCCAGGCTTATGCAAACTCACATGCTGAAAGAACTGAAAGTTTCTGCAAAAGCTTGGGGCTCATGTTGAGCATCAGTAACTGCAGCTGTGCTGCCTGTGTCTGGCACAGGGCACAGAACAATTCACATGTGCCTGAACAGTGGCTGGGCAGGTGTACCCAAAGGCATGGGTCAGAGGTAATGGGAACCTCAGAAGTAGCTACAGGAGCTGTATAACTGTATGACCTACTGTCCGGGGTTTGGCTGGGATAGAGAGTTAATTTTCTTTCTGGCAGCTGGCACAGTGCCATGTTTGGGAGTTAGGATGTGAGCAGTGCTGATAGCACACTGATGTTTTAGTTGTGGCCAAGCAGTCAGGGACTTTCCATCTTCTCACGCTGCTCTGCTAAAGATAAGGGTGGTTGAGGGGTGGGGGGCACCCAGGAAGCTGGGAGGGGAAACAGCCAGGACAGCTGACACAAACTGGCCAAATGGGGTATTTCATGCCATGACATCATGCTCAATATAAAAGGGAGCTAGTGGGGGAGGAGCACACGGCTCCAGAGCACACAGCAACGCACGGCTTTGGGATGGTCTGGTTTCGGGACAGCTCTGAGCTGTATGGTCTGAGTTGTGAGGTTCGTGAGAAACTGTGGTGTGTATCAGGAGTTTTGTGAATATTTTGCTGTAAGTCCTGTTGCTGTTATTTCTCCCTCCCTTTGCTGTCTTAGTAAACTGTCCTTATCCCAAGGCATGAGGTTTGCCTTCTCACTCTTTTTTCTTTTTCCCCCTTTTTCCCCCACTGCATGGGAAGTGAGTGGCTGTGTGGTGCTCAGCTGTTGGCTGGGGCTAAACCATGGCAGCTAGTTTTAAAAGCAGTGTTATGGATGCACTCAAAGATGAAAGAAAGAGCCAGCATAATTACTACTTTTTTTTCCCTGACTTGCCTCTTAAGAGGTTTTTCCTGACTCGCCTTCAGTTTGATACCAGTTAGAAGTAGGACTGGTAGCATACAAGAAGGGAAGAATGGGAAAAAGAAAAAGATTTCTAACAAAAGCTTCACCTCTTGTTCAGTTTCTTCATGACTACTTAGGCTATCACACTAATATAAAGAGATACATCAAGAACATCACCCTGAAACCACATCTGCTGTAGTTTGGTTCTTCTGAAAGTCCTCGAGTGCAGGTGAGACAGCAGGTTAAAGGTCGGTTCTTCAGCTGAAGCACGTTGCAAGTGTTCTCATATTCAGGCTTTGGTTTCCTCTCAAATCCACGCTGTGCTTAGGCAACTTAAATGCCTAAATAAGACAGAAATTGGATTCTGTCCTTGTCTAACATACTCTTCCTACATCGAGAAGTGCTGCGATTGCAGTCGAGATACGTGCTGATACACTGTTATATGCACGTTACCTGTGAAATAATCACAGGCAGAAGTCAAACGTGTTCTGCAGGTGGTTTGTTGGGGGAGCTGGTGTCTGCTGTTATGAACAGGCAGTACATCGCAACAGCTTGTTACTGGCTTCATTTGAATTCCTCTTTATTGCTAACATCTGGGTCATCACTGCTCTGCAAATCCTTGCTGGAGTCTTGCCATCATGAGCAAAAAAGGATGTGCTTTGAAGAGCTGTTATTTATTCACCTGTCCCCTAAACATTAGTGTTGTAACTATAACTTTTATAACCTTGGCACTTATCTCTGAATTTGTAGGTCTAATTCTGGGTATTCCATTTATAAGCAGCCTCTATCTCACAATCTCTGCTACTACATGTGTCTGTGGTCTGCTGTTGTTAAGTGTATGGGCAAGCAAACACATTCTTGTAATGTAAGTGAAGGTGTGAATCCATATCTCAACTGCCACGTGGTAGATTTGATCTCAGTCCTACAGAGAAAGGAGGTTGCTGACCCCTCTGGGATAAAGTTTCGCAAAACAGCTCCAGGTTACTATGCTAGGAGGGGCACTCATTGATGTACTACAGGACAGACTAGACTATGGCCAATATACTATACTTTATGCCCTGCTTTGTCTCTCCATGAGTTGGCTACTTGCCCACAGCTGAGGTGTATGAAATGGTGACTGCACACAGGCAGCACAAGGGGGTATGAGGTTAGAGAAGCCCCAGCACAATTCTGAGGCAGGCAGTGCCTCAGGACAAGGTACACCAGCAAAACCAGGGAGAGATGGAAAGCACTCCCAGTGACAGGTAGGATGCCTTGCTTACCCGAATTAGAAAAGTAGTATTTATGTATGGGATGTTGTTATGATAATACACTCACATAACATTGCATATTAAATAATACATATTAAACATTATCTATATGATATATGTATGCTAGAAATATTTTTTCAGTGGTACCACAAACTGAAATTACTATAAACAATCAACATACCAGGTGGTAGAATTTCTTTTTGATCAGAGGATATTTTAGCTTGTGTTACAGACTCATATATGTGTGAGTGTGTGTACATACATAAGTGCATGGTATTATATTGTATGATAATATGTAATACATTATTGCCTCATAGTATAGTTATGACTGAAAGCTTTATTCTGCTTTTAAACTTTTTTTCATGACTGTGTTTGTTTTTATGTTTGTTTAGTTTAACCCCTAGTTTGGAAAACTTAGAACTTTTAAAGTTTTGTCATTAAAAAAAATCCACAGATTTTAAATGCAAGGGCACATCTGGGTCTGATGTGGCTCAGTCTTCAGTGAGGTGCCACACACTGTGGTGGCTACTTTACTGCCCTTCATTAATTTCTTCCTGTTGTTGATCAAATTGTTGAGGCTTAGCTGAGGTTTAGCTAAGGCTAGGGTCTAACCTCAAGTGAAATGCATGGCTTTGTGAGAGTGAGACAGGGTGATGTGAGGTCTCAAAACAAGTCTGCAGGACAGAGAGGAACTTGGCTGTGGTCACAATTCAGGTGTGGGAAAAGAAAATGCAACATCTGACTCTCTGGCACTTGAAAATGACAAAATAAAATTTAAAAAAAAAAAGGGGGCTTTCCTTCACCCAAGTAGTTTGAAAGTAAAAGGAAAAGAAACTGTTCCTGCTGTGCTGAAAGCTATTAACACAATAAAATTAGTCCTGAAGAAACTTGCAAGCATACCATAAAGGAGCAGTCCCACCCAGGATTGGCAGTCCTGGCCTTCCTGAGAGCAACAAGCATTTACTGAGAAGGAATGAGCTGGAGAACAAGCTCCTACAGGTGTGAGGTCCTTCAGTGGCATGGGTTAAAATATCTCCTGATTTAAAAAAGTAGCCCTTGGGGTGCTGATTATGGGCTTTATAAACATGTCGGTCTGTGTGATGGAGATGAAGACTCTGAAACTCATGGGATATGGAAAGACAAACTCTAAAATAGTGCTGAGGACCAGTATGATTTTGCTCTGATAACATACTAATAACAATAGAGCAGTCAGAGATCTTTGGAGGTAAATTTGGGATTGTTAGGACCTCTAAAGACCTCAAAGTGATGTACTCTGAAATATTACTGCATTCCTGCAGCTTCAGTGTGTTAACTGAAAATAGGTGTGTAGGAAAATGATATAAATATACTAAGGATAAAGGAAATACTTGGTGAGGATGGCGCCTATTCAGGAAAATATAGTTTAGCCTACACCAAAACAAGGCATGGCTTCTGTTTCTAAAAGCTAAGGTTATCGTTTTCAAACTAAAGACTAAAGAAACCCAACTGGTACAGAAAAGCATATAGTTCAGAATGACACACAGTTAGAAGCGGGAATGTTATTAAATCCTCTGTATTCTTAGTGAAAAAAAAAAAACCCAACACAGGAAAAGATATTAATATAAGTCCAGGAAGGAACCAGGCAAACAGTCTCTACGTGTGAAGTGTATGAAGCAGATCACATAAAACAGCCAGACAGAAAAAACCCCACCATCAAGAGATATTTGTGTCTCTACAAATACGTAAAAAGTGTAAAATGCTGAGACCAGTTGCCCCAGTTTTTGTCTGGGAATCTGACCTAATTTAGGCACCTGAGAATTCTGGTGACAGAAAGTAGTTGGTGGAAACAGTGTCATGCTGATATAGCCCTACCAAAATAGGTCGTGTCACTGAAGGATCCGTACTATTGTATTACAGGAAGCTTTGTGTCACAGCCAGTAAATAATTCAGCTGCATCAACAACTGAGACACCATTTCTATGGACTGAAGGCCGTGACTGCAGGAGCACATCATCAGTCCTGTAACGAGGATGGTACATGTGGCAGCGATGTTCTTGGGACAGAAAAACACCTGTGAGAGCAAGCAATATGGAAACAACAAAACCCTTCAACTACCCCTAAACAAACTGGGGAAATGTGTCCCGAGGTGTGATGCGCGTGTTCAGGCACCACAGTGTGACTCCTTGCAGAAGCCACTCACTCAAGATGCAGATGGGAGCTTCTCACAAGAGGTGGAGGAGCAGCTCTTGACTCAGGCCTCTCTCATCCTGAGCCTCTGCAGCAGCAAGAGCACTGCTGTGGGGTCTCCTGCTCGTGCATCAGAACACCCAAGAACTTTGGTCTGTAGCCTATCACAAATAAATTTGTACAACTCCAGTTCCTTCATTAAAAACTAATATTCTAAGTCTGCGTGTGAGGTTTGACCCTACCTGTGTTTAGTGAATAAGCTAAGGAGACAGAGCTTCTCCTTTGCTTTTATTTCTGGATCCTTGAAGTGCTCGTTGGGAAAAGGCTCACCAGCCCATTGTAGTTGTCCCAGGCATTGCTTTGGACCATTGACACAAAGCAGTGCTGGATGATGGAAAAACTCATCAGAAAGTAGAACTTAGGTGGTGAACCTGGCCTTTTGCTACAGTGGCACGGAAACAAGTCTTGGAGAATCACCAAAGGAAATTCTAATGTCACTGAGGAATCCCTTCTTAAAAATACCTTCTTGGGAGCTGCTGGGAGAAGTCAGATAGCACAAACCAAAACTGCACCAAGGAGGCTTCTTGCAAGCTCACAGTGCAGAGAAGCACATCCCAGAGACCTAAAATTTTCCCTGAAGCCGACTAACCTATTAGCATCGATGTGACATAAACTTGTTGGCCCCAGAGAAATGCACAATACAGGGAAATATCTGATGACAAATGAGACTTGGTAGGAACCGGCAAGCTTGAAAGCTGGAGTCTCGTGAGGGCTTCCCTACTGAGAGGTTTTGGTTCCCTTTTTCACTCCCTGGTATTGCCATAGATCTTGAAGGAGAGCTGCTGCTGGGAGCTCCTTCACTGTCAGGCACCCGATGCTTTGCCAGTGGCTGAAATGCGATCACAGCCCCCACCTCCAGCAGTCACCTTCTCTTCTGAAACCCCGAGAATGCCCTCAGCTTCCTGAGGGGTAGAGGTAAGACGGTGCTTTTGAAAACACAGCACCCACCCATCCCTGCCCTGCCTGCTGTGAAGGAACATCAACGCCAACTCCTTTCTGGCTTCTTTTTCTGAGAACAGTGGAGATCATTCAATTGTTGCTACGACAGTTCCTAGCCCTGTTTTGGCTCATGCTTGCTCCTGGGAAGCTGGGGGAGCTCAGGGTCACCTCAGGCTTTTCCTGCACACCTGCCAAGCCCGTGCCCACCCCAGCCCTGCTGAAATCACTGGGGGATGGGGCTTGATTTTAGCAGGTGTGTGTGGCAGCAAGCCTTCTTCCCCATGTAGCATCATCCCGGCAGTGGGGAGGCCTGGCAGGGCATGCGAGATGGAGTCACCCACACGCCCGGGACAGTCACTGAGCCCAACAGGGGTTTGATGTGGTTTGGCAAGCGAATGGTGGGAAAAGCCAGTGTTTTGAAACTCTTTCAGGGAACTGGAGGAAACAGGGCCAAGTCATCTTAATTTTAACATCTCAGCAAGTCTTTTATAAAAGCATAAAGGCAATGTAAATGCCAGGAAGAAGGCTTTAAGAATCCTTTCTTTTCCTGTACGTGTTTCTCTGTCTCATGCTCTGTGTCATACACATACAGACAGGGAGAGAGGAAGAGAAGGCAAAGTTTCAAGCTTTAAAATAAATCTGCTTTCTGAGGACTGAAGTAGGGGCTGTACATTTCCATAAAAGCCTGTAAAGGCAAAGTAAATTCATACAGCCCCATCTAGCACACTCCAATCAGGTGAGCAAAGCCATACAGCTCTTAACATCTTAGATACGAAAGATAAGAGCAGTACAAGACATTTCATCACATGATGTGGGGAAAGTTTGTACAAATTAGAACTAGCTGCTCAGCACAGGTTCCCCTTTCAATTCTCTGAAACTCTTTAAAAAAATTACATTGAAAAGTGGTTTCCTCACTTCAAGCCTCCCGCCACTCCAGCACCGTCTCTAATGTTACCTCTAAGACTACATATTAATGTAACTTGAGCTTGCTTTGCGTAGACTGTTTTTAGACATTCTGTTACATCATGTCATAAACTACCCTGCACAAAAAAACCCCACCAGAGCTTGCTATTTAGTTTTGTTTACCTGTTTCTTTAATGTAAAAGAAATCTTTTTTTTTTTTTTTTTTTTTTTTTTCCAAGACCAATAGAAAGACACCTAGCATTTCACCAGCTGAAATCTTTCCTTTCTTCTGAAGGTTGTATAATCACAACAGGAAATATTTTGAAATGGTCACACTAGTCACAAGACAGACTACTTTTTAGGCTGCACATGTGTTTATAGCAGTCTCCTGCTTTTAAGTTGCATCACATGCCAACTCTTTGCCACTGCCATTTGTATTTTAATTACAAATGAGATAACTTTTGCAGCATTCAAGAGTAATAGAGTCATACTTCACTCTTGCTTTGGTCTTACTTCCTATACTCAAATTCATAATCTGACAGAAGCAATGAGTGAGAACTATCTAGTTTACATTTAACTAAATGTCTGGATTTTGATTACTTCATACTTATTGCCCTTTTTTTTCTCGTTTCTTTAAGCACCTGCAGCAAAACAGTATTTGAGAAAGATGCTAATTTTGACCTAGGTCTTCAAAAGGAATGAGGCATCCAAATATTTTTGAGGAATTGGTCCTTAGCAGCAGCATTCCTGACTGGTTTCCATACAACTTTCTGCAACAGCAAAAGCAAGCTTGTATCCTGCTGCCAAAACTGTCAATGAAAAAGTACCAACGATAATTTGACCAGTATCAATGATGCTTGATACCTCTCTGCAATGGCACAGTAACTGAAACACTACAACTTCCTAGATTAGAGTAAGGATCCACGTGCCTGTGTAAAAGGAAGGTTCTGGCACTCCAAGAGCACTTCCAAAGGGCTGGGGTGAAGTGGGCTGAGGAAAACACCCGCAATGAGCTTCCTCATCATCACTCCTGCAGAAGGTCATGTCAGTAAGTAGCTGAAAACGTTACTGACTTCTCCGCATCTTTTAGTGAAAAAGCCTCCTTGCAATAGCAAGAGATCGATGACTAAGAAGCAGGACTCATTCTGAGAGTTGTCAAGACTGTAGGTGTGTCCTTGAGGATGATAATCGATTCCATTGCGCTCTCCTGCAGTTGCTCGGTGCCTTTTAAATAGTCACTCTCCTACTCCGATTTTAATAATGCTGATATATTTGCAGTACTTAGTTATCTCGCTAATGGTGGTTTAAGCAATAATACCATCTTGCTTTGTAAATGCTCCAAGCATTATAAGGAAAACAAGCAGCTTTTGAAATTGCTGGCACAGCACCTGCTCTTATTTAACTGCAGAAGGAATCCGTAAAAGCCACACTTGAATGCTTACCCTCAGAGGAAAACTGTTTCTGCAATACACTACCCAATGGTGCAATACACTTAGGAGATTTTCTGTTCTTTCTAGAGTGCCTCAAGAAGTTTGATGTGTTCTGTATTCAGTTTTACAGAATGTATTAAGGCAATTATTTGACATTAAGTTATTTGAACCAGCAGACTTGTTCTCATGGTTTATAAATACATTTTTCCCAAACAAGGCATCAAGATCTCTTATGCTTGCTTTGTAAGATGATCATTTGTCAATGATGTCTGAAAACCTTTCAATGACTTCTTAAAACAATGTAGTAAGCTTGATAAAATAATTCAAAAGTTAGGACAGAAAGCTCTTGAATGAGAGAGGTATTGTGACATCTTTTTGAGTGTCCACTTAAAGCCATACTCAAGGAACTGCATGTATCAAAATGTGCTCAGATGTTTTGCTTTTTAAATTGAGCACTTCCTTGTACCTTAAACTATGATACCCAAATAATACGACTTCCCAAATCAATAATCAAATTAGAAAATTCTTTCTTTACAGGTCATGGATTTTTTCCTGTCCAAATTATAATAATGCAATAATATCCTAAGTGGAAAAATTTCCACAAACATCAAGTTACAACAAGATTTTCTGGTTCTCAAATGACTGAATACCTGATAGTACAAAAGACAGGGTATGACTTTTTACACTGCATATCTGATGTCTTATTTTTTTCACTTGTCAAGCTCAAGAAAGCCACAGTTCAGCTGAAAATGAGTTAAAAGAATTTCTTTAGAAACTGGGTGTAAAAAGAGATTGTGGTTAGTTTTGCTCAAAAAAAAAAAGAGACAGATACACAGGAAAGCAACAAGAACATAGAGGCAGTTAATACAGAATGCAAATCCACTGACCTGGAGTACAACACCCACCATCCACACCTCCTCTACCCCAGGTTGTAGAAACATAAGTAGATAAAAGCCCTTGCCTGCCCAGAAGTCTTCACAGTCCCAGCTGAGATGTCCCATACCTTGGCAGCTCATAATTAGGCATTCTAGAATGAGATCCAGGAAACCAGGACACCGAGCAGCAAGCAAGCTAGACAACAGGAAACGCCTTGGTCCCTGAGAAAGCTGCAGCTTTCGACACTTTGATGAGGGTTTCAGTGAGACATCTAGCTACAACCATGTATAATGACTGAAATTTCTCCTGGAGTGACTTGCTTGCATCAGCTTTAACTCCCCCAAAAGAGTAAAGATCGAAACCAGCAACAAAGGTAGCGTTCCCACTTCCAAAATACCAATCAGGACTTCAGTCTTGAGTTTTAGCACTTACAATGACAACAAGAGAGTATTTAGGCTCCCAAAGCCTCTTTGCAATGCTAGCATTAAGCTCAGATATTGGAAATTCCACCTGTGAAGAAATCTTCTCTCCTTTATTGTGAAGCTGGGAGGAATGCCAACAAGTAGATAAGGTACATGCAATTGCAGAGGCCTGCTGTTTGGCATATAATGTGAGCCACTGTACTGGGTTTTCATGGCAAGGTTTTGGCAGCAGGAGGGCTGGAGGGGTGGCTTCTATGAGAAGCTAGCTGTTAGAAGCCTCCCCCATGTCTGGCAGAGCCAATGCCAGCCGGCTCCAAGATAGACCCACCACTCACCAAGGCTGGAGCCCATCAGGAACGGTGGTAGTACCTCTGGGATGCACCCAAAAGTGGCTGAAACCCTGTGGGAAGCCTGTGCTGGATCAAGGTCTTGGCAGGACTTTCAAGCCATGGAGAAAGGAGCCCACACTGGAACAGGTTTGCTGGCAGGACTTGTGACTCCATGGAGGACCCACACTGGAGCAATCTGTTCCTGAAGGTCTGCATGCCATGGAAGAGACAGTTTAAGAAGAACTGTAGCTCACGGGGAGGACTCACGTTGGAGAAGTTGTTGGAGGACTGTCTCCCATGGGAGGGACCCCACACTGGAGCAGGAAAGAATGGGAAGAGTCCTCTCCCTGGGGAGGAAGGAGCAGCAGAGACAACATATGATAAACTGACCCCATCGCCCATTCTGTGTCCCATTGTGTTGCTGTTGGGGAGAAGGTAGAGAATATGGGAATGAAGTTAAGCCTGGGAAGAAGGGAGGGGTGGGGGGAGGTGTTTTAAGATTTTATTTTATTTCTCATTATCCTATTTTGATTCCATGTTTTACTGCCACTTGATCAGCTAACCAGTCCACAGACATTTGGACTTTTCCCTTGCCAGAGTCCTGGAGCACAGATATTCTGCCCATATATCCTGACCCAGTAGACCTGGAAAGGCACTCCTCAGGGAGAAGCTACCTGGCTCAACTCTACATATTTGTAGCATTCTCCCAGGCAGAGGAGTCTGGATGGAAAAGCCTTGTGGACCGGGGTGAGGCTGGCATATGGAGAGAGTGTCTTCACTGCACATCACCAGGCTGAGCTCTCGTGTTTCCTGCCTAACAGGCAAGAGTGAAGTAGGGATGTTTCTTGGTGCATGAACGTGCCTGATATCCTGGGTTGCTTAGAGAATGATGTTGAGCCTCAGCTCACCAGGCTATAGGTACCTCCTTGCTCTGCCTCTCTTGCTGAGGTTATTTATGTATCCTCCCCCACCACCCCTGCCAGGCTGGGATGGGAGTGGTACAATATAAAGATCCTGTACATACACTGACTACACTTACCTGCTGCAATTGCTACAGTTACTATGGATAAGAGGGGCAGTTACACAGGGAGACACCTATGAAGCTTTTTTCCCTCCTTCAGGGATAGAGAGAAGGACTTCACTAAAAATGAAAGTTGGCCTTATGGAGCTACAGCACAGGGCAGGTTGGCCTCACAGTAGAGACCCCTGTTACCAAGATGCTTTTTAAGAGAACTAAGCTTACAGGACATACATGGAGTAGCTATCAAACACCTCAGCCCAGCACAAGACCTCAGCTATCTCTTGCAACATCCTGTCATTGCTGGTATGACTAACTCCTATCAAGGGGCATGCATCACTGCAAGGGACAGGGTTTGAAGAAAGGAGCAGATGATTCATCAGTTTTTAGTGTTGTGTGGTGGCAGATGGCAGGCAGTCCTGAAACTTCCAATGTCGTGTGTGATGTATTCTCCTACAAATAAAACACTCTCAGAAGGATGAATGAGAAGATGGTAAGATTTAAAAAGCATGAAGAAACCACACTCCTAACCAAGCTGTTGTCAGCTTTTTAACGCTGTCTTGCTTTTCTGATAAGAAGCTACCTGGAAATTTACCAGTTAAAATCATAAAACCATAGAATCCTTTAGGTTGGAAAAGATGTTTAAGATCATCAAGTCCACCATTAATCTAGCACTTCCAAGTCCACCACTGAATGATGACCCTAAGCACCACATCTATGCATCGTTCAAGTACCTCCAGGGATGGTGAACCAACCACTTCTGTGGGCAGCCTGTTCCAGTGCTTGTCAACCCTTATGGTGAAGAAAGTTTTCCTACTATCCCACCTAAACCTTCCCAACAGAACCTGAAACCATTTCCTCTCATCCTATTGCTAGTTACTTGGGAGAAGTCTCCCCTCAGCCTCCTTTTGTCCAGGCCAAACAACCCCAGCTCCCTCAGAAGTTCCTCTGGACCCTTCACCAGCTTTGTTGCCCTTCTCTGGACATGCTTGAGGACCTCAATGTCCTTCTTGTAATGAGGAGTCCAAAACTGAATGCTACACATGAGGTGTGGTCTCACCAGTGCTTAGTACAGAGGAATGATCACTTCCCTACTCCTGCTGGCCACACTATTCTTAATACAGGCCAGGACACTATTGGCCTTCTTGGCCACCTGGGCACACCGCTGGCTCATGTTCAGCTGGCTGTCAACCAACACCCCCAGGACGTCTTCTTCAAGGCAGCTTCCCAGCCACCCTTCCCCAAACCTGTAGCACTGTACAGGGTTGTTGTGACCCAAGTGCAGGACCCAGCACTGAGCCTTGTTGAACCTCATACAGTTAGCCTCGGCCTATCCATCCAGCCTGTCCAGATCCCTCTGTAGAGCCTTTCCACCTTCAAGCAGATCAACACTTCCACACAACTTGGTTTTGCCTGCAAACTTACTGAGGGTACACTCAATTCCCTTGACCACATAATTGATAAAGATATTAAACAGAACTGACCTCAGCACTAGGCCCCTGGGAACACCCCTTGTGACCTGCTGCCAGCTGGATTTAACTTCATTCACCACAACTCCTTGGGCCAGGCCATCCAGGCATTTTTTTACCCAGTGAAGAGTACACCCATTAGTTGGGAAAATAAATAGATCAATTCATTCATAGACTGTAAACAATGGAGAAAAGCAAAAGTATCTAAGACACTGTATATTAAAGAGTTAAGAGGAAGGGAGGAGAAATACGGAAGTAGTGGTTGAAACAATTTGCTTTTAAGCATACAAAAAGTTTAAAAGTCTTGATAACAGTTTAAAGAGAGTGTATAAACAACTCAGAAAAGCCCCAAACTGGTTTGGTAGGGTGTTGGGTTTGTTGGGGTTTTTTTTGGTTGGTTTTATTTTCTTTTCCTTTTTTTTTTCCCCCTGGGGTGTGAGTGTGTTCGGAACTAGTAGAAACTATAATGGGAACTTTAGAAAAGGAAAAAGAACAAATACAGGTTTTTCACCCACACATACTGAAACACGAAGTGAAGAGACTATTTCTAATAATAATGAGAGGTTGGTCTCTAAACCCTTCCAGGGTAGGATAGCACCATTTTTTTCTACCCAGGTATTTAATTTCAGATCTCTTGTATCAAATGTACTTCACCTTAGGGTTTGCTGCTTAAGAACAGCTGGACTGTCTGTGTCAAAAAGGCAAACACAAACTGATTTGCAAAGAACATTTACATACTCTATAATTCTTCCCTAATGATGTTATGCTGGATTTTAAAAAATTACACTATAGTTGGCTGTCTCTCCACTGGGAAATCACAGAATCACTAGGTTGGAAAAGACCTTTAAGATCATCAAGTCCAACTGTTCCCATCCTATGTTAAATCATATCCTTAAGTACTGTTTTTTTAAACACATCCAGGGAAGGTGACTCAACCCCCTCCCTGGGCAGCCTGTTCCAGGACCCGACAACTCTTTCAGTGAAATTTTGTTTCCTAACATCTAATCTGAACCTGCCCTGGCACAGCTTTGTGCCATTTCCCCTTGTCCTGTCACCTGTCACCTGGCTGAAGAGACCATCGCCCACCTCTCTGCAACCTCCCGTCAGGTAGTTGTAGATGGTGATAAGGTCTTCCCTCAGCCTCCTCTTCTCCAGGCTAAACAGCCCCAGCTCTCACAGCTGCTCCTCATATGATTTGCCCTCCAGCCTGGTTGCCCTTCTCTAAACATGCTCGAGGACCTCTTGTAGTAAGGTGCCCAGAACTGGACACAGTACTTGATGTGCTGCCTCACCAGTGCCAAGTACAGGGGCACAGTCACCTCCCTAAACCTACTGGCTACACTATTTCTGATGCAAGCCAGGATGCCATTGGCCTTCATGGCCAACTGGGCACACTATAATACTCTTGTCATTTATCAGCAGCAGCAGTATTTTAGCAGCTGTACAATCTTTATAACCCTAACACAGGAAAAAAATGTTCTAATGCTAAAGTCACCATGTCTTGCAGATATGTGTTAAAAAAGTTCTGTCATTTGCAACATGTCTGTACACAGACCATTGCCAAAGACTTAGATTTGGGATGGTTTAGGATTAATTGATTCCATAAATTAAATAAACATTAATAAAATTAATATAAATAGATAAAATTAAAATATTTCATCTTGATCTTCAGGGTTATTTAGTAGTTTATATGCTTAACTTTCTGCTTCTATATAATCCCGTTAAGACTTGTGCATGAAGCAGTAAGACAGCACTCAACAGTCTGCAAGATTTTTGTTTACCATCACTGAGAGTTGTCTGGCTTCACCATCTTTGATGGCTACACATCAAGAGAATTAAGCTTTGGCTCAGCTCTCAAAAAAGGAAATACGCACACACACACTTCAATTGCCTCTACAGCACGTTTCTCCTCTGGAGGAGGAGAACATTGAGACATTAATGCTGACACAGAAAAAACAGTCTGAATGTGTTTCAGGGAAGGCTTTGATGTTTGTCTCCTTCCCAGAAGAAAGTAAAAGGGCACAGTGGCACAGGGCTAGAGAAACAGAAGGTGAGGGCCAGGAGTCTGTGCACTACCATGTGCGTAAGATACACTGAGATGCTGGGCTGAGGAATGCTTTCTGTAAGCCAGTCAATACATACTGTTCACAGAAAAAGTGTAGGGTGCTTGGACTTAAAAGTGAAAGAAGCTCTTTTTTCAGAACACCCTCTTAACTGTCAGATGAGATTTGTGGCCTTGTCTCTAGGGGAAGGATTTGATACAGGAGAATCCAGAAGGGGATGTGGGAGTCCCGCGTGACTGGCAGCTGGAGCAGGCATTGTTATCATTTGCTTCTACTTGTTCACTTTACCATTAATTTAGAAGCAGGAATATAAAGAAAACCCAAACAAGCAGCTGCTGTTGAGCCGAGCTGCTGTGCAGGTTGCTTTGAAAAGGATTTTTGGTCTTTGTTCACAGGTCTGTATTTCCCCTTCTCCACCTCAATAAATGTGGACATGTTGGTAAATTCTAGCTAAATTTGATACAGGGTGGGGGCCTCAAGATTAACTGACTTTCTGTGCATTGCCTAAAGATATTTGGCCAATCTGATAAAAGCCTAGGATCCAGACATTTATAATTCCATCCAATGTGCTTCAGTTCCTCTCCCTGATTTCTGCAACTGCATGTGATCTTCTCTGTGTATTCACAGCCATAACAGCTGAGGAGGAGGTTGTAGACGTGAGCAATGACAGTAATGACAATCTTTACTAGATAGTAAACCACTCTAAATCACAGAACTTTCAGAAGAAAATTGGTTACTGTTTGCTGCCCATGGAGCTACTGGAGAGCTTGTTGGGTTTTTTTGCCCTTTCGAGAGGGTGTCACTGCGAGTCTCATGCAAACCACTCAGAATGCCTCTCACCCAGCCCTGTTTCAGCCTGGGATCAAAGCAGTAAAAGTGTATCTCAGAATAAATGGCAGTGTGTTTCATGTGGTTACAAAAAACAGTTTGCCAATCTTACACCGAAGCCTGCTTCGATCGGTACATGACAGACCGAATTCATGAATGGGCCAAGACCTGGTGAGTACGTTTATCTTCCACTGCAGCCAAAAGTAAGCAGGAGAATTTAGTATTGGTCTCTCTTGAGTCCACAGCTGGATACAAAATTATCTCTGATAGAGAAGTGTGACTTTATTTCTAATGCCTGGCACACTTCGAATTCCGAGCCAGTCCTTTGTGAATAAATTCCTATTTTCACATGTCGCTTTTTTCAGACCTACTAGGGAGGTTTAAGCTGATGGTGTAGGGAATGGAAGATCTTTTTTCTTTGCTCAGGCAGGTGGAGGTACAGGAACACTTATAACTCCTGCAGCATGTTAATCTGAACCATGAAACAGCAACGGCAGGATGAGACACAATGGTTTTTATTTCAAACATGAGGAAGTGAAATCCCCAGCTCCTCCCACGCTCTTTAGAGGTGGGCAAATATATTTCTGACCACCTTTTTTACCTTCCATGCTCACGACTACACTACCAGTCCCAGAAACGAGTTCGGGCAGCCAGAAGAGTAGGTGCAACCAGAGAAGCCATTATTTCTGCAGTACAATTTGTGTCCCTGCTCTCCCACTGCTAACTGGCATAAGAACAATCTTTCCACGTGCTGGTGTCACTCGTATAACAAAGTGATCCCCAGGCACTGCTTTGAGAGACTTCAGAGTTCCTTTTTGTAGTCCTGCAGCAGAAAAAAAAAACCCCAGAGGTGCTGAGAATCCACCTCACCCAGTGCTAACACTTTCTAGTCAAGGGTAGACCAACCATACACGTTACTGATACACAGATCGGTTATGAGCTCTGCCTCTCTCATGTGTGGGGGTTTGTGTACCCACATAACAGTGCCCACAAACTTTAGCACAAATAGACATGTGAGTCAAGCAAGCCTATCAGCCTACTGCAACATGTAATACTGCGCCCTGGTCTGTTAGTTTCTCTAGCAGATGTTGTTGATGGAAAACTTTTCATTTAAAAAGCTGAAAAAAAGCTTTCACAAGTATGTATTATTTAAAATCTCAAATACTTAAGATACGCTGAACCTGAATCATCTATGATTAGCCCATCAGTCTGTTTTATCCACCAAGACTAGATTTTAAGATTATGTATCTTCACAGCAGAGAATTGCTGAGATCACTAATGCCAGACAGCTAGCAGGAAACTTAATTCTTCATCCTCTGAGAGGTGTTAGTGATATTTTTATGCACCATGGGAGAAATGCGTGACTGAGACAGCACATCTTCATGTGAAAAAATAGGTTCCAGATACATTCTTTGACAAGCATTTACACATTTAGGTCACAAATTTGGCTCATAAGAATATGTATGCAATGCACAAAGCTGAAGGGCTTGATCTTTCTCCTGCCTAACTCAGTTTCACATTCTTCTGCTAGCAGTGAACTTCTGTTAGCTGCAATCCTAGATAAGTTGCAAACTTTTTTATTAACTACATACTTCTAATGACCACAACAGCTCTGATCATTGAGCTGCTTATTAAAGCACTGAATAACTGAGATTATTGGCTTTGCAGTAACCTTACCAAGATGATTAGGGGACAGGAGCATCTCTCATATGAAGAAAGGCTGAGAGAGCTGGCTGTTTAGCCTGGAGAAAATGGAGGGGCAGACCTTATCAACACATATAAATTAACTAAAGGACAGGTGTCAAGTGGATGGGACTAGACTCTTCTCAATGATGCCCAGTGACAGGACAAGGGGCAATGGGAACAAACTGGAACACAGGAAGTTCCACCTGAACATGAGGAAAAACTTCTTCACTCTGAGGGTGGCAGAGCACTGGCACAGGCTGCCCAAAGAGGTTGTGGAGTCTCCTTCTCTGGAGACATTCAAAACCCATGGGGTTGCTGTCCTTTGCAGCCTGTTCTAGGTGATCCTGCTTTAGCAGGGGAGTTGGACTAGATGATCTTACAACCCCTGCTCTTCTGTGATACTGTGAGGGAAAAGGAAAGTGTGCCTTATGAAAACGTCTTTTCCTTCTTTGTCAAAATACTCACAATGCCTATAGATCTCAGGAAGGTTACTGCTCTTGCAGCCTGGACAATCAAACAGCTGAAAGGCATGGGAGACAGAATTTTACCAGCTTGTTGCTTTGCAGTTCAAGGATCCTACTATTGAAAAGCTGTAAGTCAACAAGCTGAAGAGATCTAGTCAACCCAGTTGCCAAGAAACTTTACAGCTGGCTGGAAAATGGACAAGTTTAAGCCTGCCCATTCCATTTGATGTTAGTTGGAACCAAGGCCCTCACAGTGATTTTCCAAAAGCAAGATACCCCATCAGAAACATTTACAGAATCACAGAATCACAAGGATGGAAAAGACCTTTAAAGATCATCAAGTCCAACCATTCCTATCCTAAGCTAAACCATATCTCTAAGTATCTCATCTACCCATCTTTTAAACACATCCAGGGACGGTGACTCAACCCCCTCCCTGGGCAGCCTGTTCCAGGCCCTGACAACTCTTTCAGTGAAAATTTTTTTCCCAACATCTAATCTGAACCTGCCCTGGCACAGCTTTGTGCCATTTCCCCTTGTCCTATCTCCTGTCACCTGGCTGAAGAGACCATTGCCCACCTCTCTACAACCTCCCTTCAGGTAGTTGTAGGTGATGATAAGATCTCCCCTCAGCCTCCTCTTCTCCAGGCTAAACATCCCCAGCTCCCTCAGCCGAACCTCATAGGATTTGCTCTCTAGCTGCTTCCCCAGCCTGGTTGCCCTTCTCTGGACTTGCTCAAGGACCTCAGTGTCCTTCTTATGGTGAGGAGCCCAGAACTGGACACAATACTCGAGGTGGGGCCTCACCAATGCCGAGTACAGGGGCACAATCACCTCCCTAGACCTACTGGCCACACTATTTCTGGTACAAGCCGGGATGCCATTGGCCCTCCTGGCCACCCAGGCACACTGCTGGCTCATATTCAGCCTGCAGTCAGCCAGGTCCTTCTCTGCCTGACAGCTCTCCAGCCAGTCTCCCCCAAGCCTGTAGCGCTGCATGGGGTTGTTATGTCCCATGTGCAGCACTCTACACTTGGCCTTGTTCAACCTCATCCTGTTGGGTCTCAGCCCATCAGTCCAGTCTGTTCAGATCCCTATGAAGAGCCTCCCTACCCTCAGGCAGATCAACACTTCCTCCCAGCTTAGTGTCACCTGCAAACTTACTGAACGGGCATTCAATCCCTTCATCCAAGTCATTGATAAAGATGTTGAACAGAACTGGACCCAGAACTGAGCCCGGGGGGACACCACTTGTGACCATCTTACAGCTGGATTTGGCTGGATTTAGACTCTTTTCTACTCATTGTTCAACAAGTGATGCTATCTCCTATGTACTATTCAAACTCTTGCCCTCAATACCAAATAAATAATTTATTTGTGGGATTTTTAGTGGCATTCAGTGTTGCAGCATCAAAGTGCTTCAAAAAGACCTACGTTTTTTTTCTTTGCCGCTTTCCTGTAACACAAGGATTATTCAACAACATGTTGCAAACAGGAAGGTGAAAAATGAAGGCCCTGAGTTGCCTAGGGCCTGATTTTTAAGAGCTTTTTGGCATTATATAGTATCTTATTGTTTCAAAGCCACAGTTCTATTGACTATATCTGGATCTGTGAGTACTCAATACTTCTGCAAGTTAAACCCAGGTGTCTTTTAATGAGCATTTGAAAATGGGGAACTCGGTGTTAGTGTCTCTTCCTGCAAGTTTAACCCCTTGCAGCCAGATCTGAAAGAGGATTTCAGGCTTTGTAAGATGAGCATCCCATGGGTGAAAGTATTAAGGCACTGATGAGGACTCAGAATGGGATCTGCGATCGCCAGCAAAATGACGAGGTACAGTATGAAGTCGACACTCTTCACTTGCTACATACACTGGTCATTTGCAGCTACGGGTGAGTCTTGGAAACGTAAAAACTTGGAAGAAAAATCTTAGTGAGTCTCACAGAGCACACTCTCTCTCACAGGAAATCTACTGGGAGACTTGAGCCTTGAACCTCTCTGAAGTTTCCTTTTATGAAGATTCCCTGTTGTTTTTTCTTTCTGGGGACCGAAAATGATTTGCTACAATCTTTTAAGATAGAAGAGAAACACTTCCTTTCCCTGCCTAAATGATAAAGTGGCGGTTAAGGTCAGGAAATAGATGCCTCAAGTTGCCTCCCAAGTCTGACCATGACACTTATTATCTGAGCAGGAGATTGTTTTAACCACAAAGCTGCTGCATACTGCCCATATTTCACATCAAAAATGTGCAATGAAAAATTACAGATACGATAAATCAGGGAAGGATGAAAACATCATGTGGGAGGGCAAGAGATTCTCTAGCCTAGAGACAGGGGCAATCATCTGAAAAGGACTGGACGTGTCCTGATCTCTTCTCTTCAAACTGGCCTTCGGGATTATCCAGTGACTACGGAATGTCAAACAGTAACCTTGAAGATGAGACTAGAGATCACGTATTTTGCCTTCTAGCTGAACAATATTTTAGGCATCTGCTCTTTTTTTGTCCAATGACCACTGTCTGATCTTCCAGCTTCAACTGGCCAGGTGCAAATCGGCCCTGATTGTCATAGCTAGCATACTAGCTAGCAAGAAAGGAAAGGTAGAGAAGGCTTTAAATACTCCCCATTTGGAGCTGAAGGTCTGAATTTCTACCCCACCTCCATTTTGGTTCACCCCATCTCCATTTCAGGCATTTCTCATGTATCCAGTTCTTATGGAGATGCCCTTTCTTCAGCATCACACAAGACTACAGGTAGAATCAGTGGCAGAATCTCATTTCCCAAGATATTGCTCAGTCACCAAAATCACAAGGCTACTTTGCCTTTTCCTGCAGTGCTGACCTCGCAGTCAGCCTGTGTCCTTCAGCAGCGAGGAGATCAGGGCTGATCAGGGGCACAGGCAACAGTCTCCCTCCAAAAGGACTGTTGATTAATTTTTTGTGCTGAAGTATTATTCTGTAATATTTAGTCTTGGATGACAGATGGTTATACCATAGTGCTCATGCACAAGGGAGCTGTTACTACACAAAGGGTATGCCAATATTAGTAAATAACATGCTGTCAGAACCTCTGCTTAAGACATGAATTTAATTTCCTCAGGTTATTACAGTTCTGTCACATATTTGATTCCCTCCCTCAACCAACTCAGCCATATTATGTAGTTTAGAAGTTATCAGAGACCAAAGACCATTCCTAAAAATGAGCTTGGATGCAGCCATTATGCACAGAATCACAGAATGATTACCTACTCCACTCCTCCCTGCTAAAGTGGGATCACCTAGAGCAGGCTGCACAGGACAGCATCCCCGTGGGTTTTGAATGTCTCCAGAAAAGGAGACTCCACAACCTCTCTGGGCAGCTTGTGACAGTACTCTGCCACCCTCAGAGTGAAGAAGTTTTTCCTCACGTTCAGATGGAACTTTCTGTGTTCCAGCTTGTGCCTGTGTTCCGTTGCCCCTTGTCCTGACACTGGGCACCACCCCATCCTCCTGACATCCATCCCTTGAGTGTTTATAAGTATTGATAAGTTCCCCCATCAGCTTTCTCATCTTTAGGCTAAAAAGTCCCAAGCCCCTCAGCCTCTCTTTGTAAGAGAGATGTTCTAGTCCCCTAATGACCTTCGTAGCCCTTTTTTGTACCCTCACCAGTAGCTACCTGTCCTTGAACCGAGGAGCCCAGAACTGCACACAATGTTCCAGATGGGCCCTTGCCAGTGCTGAGTAGAAGGGGAGATGATAACCTCTTTGACCTGCTGGCCACACGTTTCTTGATACACCCCAGGATGCCATTGGCTTCTTGCCACGAGGGCACATCACTGGCTCATGGTCATCCTGCTGCCCACCAGGTCTCCCAGACCTTTTTCCTCTTCCAGGTTATTTCAGAGGCTGAGCACAGCTGTTGTTACAGATGTGTCAGATAAGGTGAAGATCGGAGTATGCCATGCCCCTGGATGGGTAAAAACTGTCTTTTCGGTCTGTACCACTAGAGGGTGCAGACAAGCCTCCTTTGCCCTAAAGATTTTTTTTTTTTGTTACAGAAACATGGCTATTTCGGGTTTTTCTCCAGTGTCTTTGAAGAAAAGAGCTGAAAGAACCATGCCTTGCTGTTCTCTACAACTATTTTACATAATCTGTGGCGCAAACCCAAAGTCTATCTTTGTCCCCTTAACCACTGTCCAGACACTGCCCTCTGTCCTTGTCTACCTTGGTGTTGTACTACCAGTTTCCTTTCTTGTCCCAACCATTTCTGTTCCTGCTTATCCACAGTTTCCTACCCTACCTCTCACCATCCCCTCTGCTCCAGGAGGAGGATTTCCCTTTGATCCTCGCACTGACTGACTGTCACAAGACGAAGTAATAAAAGTACAGAAGACTTATTCCTCCAGTGTTCTGCTGCTGAACCGTAGACCAGAAACAGGGTCTACTCAGTGTACCCAAGATCCTGGAAGAACAGGATTTCAATGGGGAACCCCTTAGAGAGTCTCAAAGACTGTTCATATTTTTGAGAAGTTACAGGGGAGAAAAAAAAAGTCTTTAAAAGATGATGCCTTTGTGCTTACTCATCTACTCAAAGCAAAGGCTTGTGTCCTGAATATTCCCTTATTGCCTCAGCAATTGCCCCATACAGCTAAACTCTGCATGAAACATCCTGCCAAGGAAAATGCAAAACTTTTCATCTTAAATGTTGATCAGACTTACAAGCAGCTCCCTAAGGAATTAGTCTCGCCGTGGTCACCGCTGACGTTTCCGTGCTGTAGCAGATCAGATTTCCTCTGTAAGTAAGAGCTGCAGAAAGGACAAACAAAAATAATTTATAAAAATTAATTGTTATAACCCCCCCCCCAACATTTAAAAGAAACACATCTAAAGATAATGCCAAACAATGACACTGACACTGATAACACTGCCTTTGTAGCTTTAAAACACAGTTCGCTAGCCGTATGACATACCTGTGCGGGACGACTAAAAATGCATAATATCCACATCTGAAGAGAAGATTAAAGAGCACATACTTTCTGGTGACTTGGTATTTTCCCTTCTTATTTTTGCAGATCTGATTCAGGTGCAGTGTTATCTAGTAGTAAGTGACCCGAGCTGCTTCATCTTGACTATACCCGCACGTAATCTCTGTCGTTATTTCAAGACTTAACCAGGAGCTGGGAGAGTGAGGATGTGAGAGTAAAATTATTTTCAATTCACCAGCTACTGGGCCGGAATTCCTCATGCATTATTGTGAAAAAGTGGCAAAAATAGGCAGTCCTTGATGAAGAAGCTTCTAGATGCTTTGCCTCAGCCTGAGCAACTCCTGGGCCCTCATCAGTCTGCGCACAAAAAGGCAGAATCTCTCTGCTGTGATATCAGTGAGAGCTAAAATCCAGCATTTAAAGTAGCTCTAAATACTCAACACTGAACAATGAGACTACCGATGGACAAATTCAGTAAGGACGGAAGGACTCTGATCAAAATTGGATGAAAAGAGATCGGATCAAAGTGACATTACCAGATCCAAAGGATACAGAAAATTAACCTTTTGGAACATTTCTCATTGATCAGTGCCTAAATTTAGGCAAAAAAAAGGATTATGTTACCCATTTTAAACCTATTTTAAAATAACAACCGTAACAGTCTGGCTAAGAGTTCCTCTCAGCTTTCCTGCATATAAATAGCGTAGGAGGAACACCAACTTGACCTTCCCGCTCGAAAGCTGGCAGTAAGAGAAAACAAACCCAAGACACAGTCCCAAAGACATTTACTTATAAAATGGGCTCATTTCATCCAGGAGTTTTTGAGACAGCAGTTAAGGGCCAAATGCTCTTCTATCTGCAGTTTTTCAGAGGAGAGCTCCATTTTCAAGCTGTGAAAAACATGACAGCAGTGTCAACCAACATGCCCCATACAAAGCACAGCCTTCTGTCCATGTGGAGGTTCTGCAAGCACCAGTTGTGAGCTGTGAAGCCCCCTCGACCTCTGCTTCAAAACAACTTTTTTTTCATCTGGAAACTATGCAAATAGGCAGTAGACTTGTTAGGCAGCAACTTGCACGCCAAACACTACCGCATCTTTTGAGTGCATTGAGAAATAGGCTTTATGTCTCTCTGTTTCTGAAAAGGACAGGACTCCACCACATAAGTTGTTGAGGCTGATTTGTGGGCTACTGGGTTTCTCCCCTCTAGCCACTCAACCAGAACACATCTGTTACTGGTGCAGACCACAGTTACCATACAAGGAATGACTTTTCTAGGGTTTGCTTTTTTTCCATCCTGTTGTGCCGCTACATGTAACGTACGCCTCTTTCCAACAGCTAAAGAGTCTTTCCCCTGCACCAAATGAAGATACTCATGCTGAAAGAGAAGACTGAGAGCAAATGTTTTAAATCACCTAAGCTGGCCTTCTCTGCAATTCCGCTCATCAGAGAGAGAAAGAGCAAAATTGTCTGCGCTGGCAGATACATCCAAGTCAAACCCAAACCCGCCCTGAAGACAGAAGGTGAACACACACTTTCAATAAATGCACCTGATGGGATGCTAAAAACTGAAGGCAGAAGCGGTGGGTAAGCTGCTGGTTGGTGACAGGGGAGGCCTGGGTTCAGTTTGCTTTCCCCCCGCAATAGTACTCACTGCTGAGTACTTTCCCTTGAGCCGTGCCTGTGCGGTATGTGGGTAATGTGACTGCAGGATGGGTAGGTACACCTCAGACAGCTTTTTGCAAACTGTTGCACAGGTTGCAAGTATTGAGCAACTAAGGCCATACAGAGTTGTGAGGAATAGCTGGTTGCTTAGCACTGATACTCAAACTGAGAAGGCTAAGAATGACTAAAGTGCTTCTACCCATGCTGTAGCCTCTTCCCTAGCAGAGTGATGGCATGGTCTTTGGCTGCATCTCAACTGACGTGCAGCTGTTTGCAAGGGAAGACCTGGGATTCCTGATCAGATAGCCCATGCAGGGGAGCTGTGGAAGCCAGGACACAAGTTTGGTGTCAACTGGGATTCATCTGAGTTCCCCATCTGTAGAAGATGGTGACAAAACTTCTGTGGCTCACAGTCTTTCAAAGGTGGAATTCATTACAGAGGTCCAAGTGCTACCGTAGCAGCAACATCACAAGTAGTGAGGTGATTTAGGGATGAAGCCCGAGCATTGATTGATGGGACTTACATGTCTGAGTCAAATGAATGCTTTTGAAGACCCTAACTAGATTCTCCCAACCACTATGAATAACATCCAGAAAGTGTTTATACCAAACACTGAGCGCAGCCAAGAAGCCAAGATCCAAACATTACAACTGATTACAAGAAACAACTTAAAAACCCCGAAATCTCCAGTGTATGGCTTCACCCAGGGATCCTCACGGCACGTACAATTTCACCTTCTGTAGGACAACCTGGTGGAAGCATATTTTTTTTCAGCAACTGCCATATAGAAGGCTGGCTTATGCTTGTTTCTCAACTATTAAAAAAACCTTCACCCAAACGGTCTCCCTCCCTGCCTATTAGGAGACAACAATTACAGCGTGCAAGAGCGTGCTGTGCAATGAGACTTCCTCCTGGTGCCCGTCTGTCTGAGTTCAGCTTTTATGCATCAAAAGACCCTGACGAAATTATATCACTTTATGATATGGTTCCACAGTCACTTCTGCGTGTATGTTTAGTTGCTGCAAACCTCAGGAACAGTCTCAGGATGACTACAATACATGACTCTGCAATAGCTAATGTTAAGTATCAGGTCCAAATTTACAAATAAAACGGGTCCAAAATTATCTGGGTTTTTTCCCTCCCAGTTTGTAGAAGCTCATTCTTCCTCCTTCTGAAAATACCGTTGAAGACACACTATGATTTTTACTAGTTTGTTTACTAAACAAACTACACCTGAGTGCCCCTTATTTTGAAAGTAGTTTGTGCAGTTAACTCCTAAAAACTGGCAGTAGGCTTTCTTTCTATTTTACTACAGCATTTGCTGTAATAATTCTAACTTCTGACTATGCGTAACGTAACTTCTTCCTTATCATCGCTTTATTATTAACCCATACACCCCTTTCGTTATTTCTACAGCTCAGTCATCTGGCACAAAGACACACATGTACTTGGACTGCAACGAACTTTGTTCTCCCTTCGGATGTGAATAAGAGGAGGCAGAACAAATCAGTTTTGACCGAGTCTGATTCTACTCAAAACCAATTTTGAATAAACAGTTAAGAAGTGAAAAGCTGTTCTCCTTACCTGGTCTGGGATGTGCAGTGCACCTTGAAAGCCTCTTAAATGACAGAGAAGAATTAGAAATAGTTGAAAGTTTGCAATCATCCAACCCCAGGGCTCAGGAAATGACCGTGTTGCAAGAATTAACTCCTTCCTTACTACTAAAGCACTTGCTTTTCAAGCACAGTGAAAAACATCCATCGTACAAATCTGCAGTTTGGTAACCAATGCCATGTCCTACATGTGATTTCTGTTTCACACTGAGATTATGCAGGTGGCCAGAGTCACCTCCATGGAAGAGGGAATTTGTAGTGCCTTCTGCAGAGCTGTGACCAAGTGCGCTTTACTGTTGAGTGGAGCTTATGTGATGAAGTGTATCATGAAATGACTAAGTAATACTTAGGCCAGTATTCTCAACATGACTACAGTGTTGTGGTACTCAATAGAGGAAGGGAAAAAAATGTTATTTAAAGGAGAAGCTTCCTTTGCAGTCTGGACAGACATTTGATGTACACATGGGCTATGACACTTTTATGCACAGGGGGTCTCCAGCTGAAAGCTGGGTGTGCCGCAACACCAGGAGTTAGCTCCCCTTCTGCATAAAACCCCTTCTGCCCCTAGAAGCCTGCTTCCTCCTGCTGGGCATACACATTCACCTGCACAGCATTTCTGAGCCCCAGCACTGTATCACCACCAGCCTGACAGCTAGTAGGGGCCACTTCCACATGAGGGCACAGGCACAAGCACAAGCTGGCGGTGAGGCAGGCATCTCCATGCGGAACCCGAGGTAGCACCCGGGCAGGTGCAGGGAGCAACAGCACCCCAAAATGGATTGCCCCCCACCCAAAACAGCAGGCTGAGAAAAAAAACACAACAGTTCAGACTGCAGCACTGAAGACTGACCCCTTTTCCATTTATCTCATTTTGGTTTATGGTCTAGAAGACAAGCCCTGGACATGGACGCATACAATGTCCCTTCCACAGGCTTGAAGTCACCTATGCACATGCACATTTTATTTCAAAAAGCTTATGGGGCGGAAGTGTCACGCCCTGCATTTGGGATGTTGGTAGAGGAACAGAGAATAAAAATGACACCAACATGCTCTTCCATATAGCAGTTTCGTAGCTCAAGCACCCAGCTATCATGGTTGGGTTTAACCTTCTCTTTAAGAATATCTAAATCCGTATTTCGAGCATAAAACATGTCAAAAGTCCACAATAGCTGGAAGAGATAGGAATCCAACCCATTCTGCTCAGCAAAGCAGGCTCCTTATCACCAAGCTGATAAGGAGCTGATATGATCTGCTCCACAGCCTTTTCCATGGCAGATGCATTTTGCGAAGTACATAAAATGATTTTAGTGTCAAGGACCAGAGATCAGCATTGTCCAGCTCTCAGTGGATGGTGGGTTTCAGAAATGGGTTTCTTTTTAAAATATTACTACTTACAAGACCTGATCACTCAGGCCTTGGATTTCTTTCCTCAGAGTGGTCCAGTTTCACCAGAAGGATTGGAAAGGGTACACATCCCAGCCTTGTACTTCGGCAATTATCCCCGAAAGTGGGAGTAGGAAACCTTAACCTGTCCAGACTGAAGGGTTTTCAACTGCCTGGGCCAGTATTTTGGACAACTGCAACACGGGTGGCTTGGATCATCTATCTTCCCTAGCACTGGTCACAGCCACCCTGCCTTATATGGAGAGCACTACTGTGCCTGTGTCGGACAAGGCTCAGGCTCCTGTGGGCAGACAGACAGACACAGTGCGGTGCTTCCTCCCCTCTCTGGATGATGGCAGATCTGCTATCAGCCTGCAGAGCTGAGCCTGTTGAGAGACCTTGTGGTTTTGGGTTGAGACAGGGTGGGGTTGTCTCACCTAGCTGTGGGCATTTCCACTGCAGATGTCTACCCTAGAGCTAGTCAATCAAGGCACTCTTGAATAAAGGCAAGGAAGAGAAACAGACTTATCTTTGTGAGTTTTAACAGCCAAGTAAAAGTTCCTTTTGCTGTATATATATATATATGCTTGCATAATTTTTATGCAATCAAGACTCTTTAAAAACAACAAATAGGGTGATTATTTCGGATTGAAGTTCTTCCATAGACTTCCCAGGAATTATTTCCAGTAATGATGGTTCACCAATTCCTTTGAGACAATGAGGAGTGCAATCTGTGCTTGATGCCCATCCTTTCACAGACTACCACTAAAATAATGGAGATGTGCAGGATCCTCAATGTAGCCAGGTCCTTGAATGGTGGCCAGAACAGTCGGGTGACTCCTCAAGCCAGGGCTACATACTGTATCACTGCATATGCAGAACCATCAGGGAGCTTTATATTAAATGTGGTGGTGGGATGGAGACTCAAGTTTTTCTAGCTGCGATTCCTCTTACTTTCATATACAAAAAAAACCCGAATCAACTGTCAGTCTGTCAGCTGCCAGACTCACTTCTCAGCATGAGCCTACAGGTAAACAGGAAGGAGTTTCAGTCTCACAACGTCAAAGCATGCAAAAAACTATTGAATACCACCTCCTAAAAAGTAACAAGATTTGATTTGCTTCCTAGGTGTTTTTTTAAAATACTAACCTTCTTTCAGTTCAAATATAGCAGGTTAGAAATAGAGCTTTATCTTTAGGGTTAGAAATATTTAAATTTTGCAACTTTTATTCACTACCATTTTTAAAGGTCCTTTCCCCTCTAAAACTGGGGAAAAGAACTATCAGAACACAAAATATCAGCATTTACTTTTGGTAAAAAGATATGAAAATTGAAAGTCCTCGAGTATTGTATGATATAATGAGTAATTAAGCAGTAATTAATGCTGCTGTATAATATCCTATGGTATATTGTAATATAATGAAAAGAAAGTTTTTGTTGCTTTTGTTGTTGTTACTATTATTATTATCATCATTATTATGATTATTAGTATATGGTAATCAATTTTATGGGACTTGTTTGGTCATGTTAAAATTTCCTCAGATAGCATTTAAGTGCTAAGAAAGCATCACTCTAGAGACTGTTCAAGGCCAGGTTGGATGGGGCTTTGGGGACCTGGTCTAGTAGAGAGTGTCCCTGACCATGGCAGGGGAACTAGATGATCTCTGAGATCCCTTCCAACCCCAGGGACTCTATGATTCTACAATCATGTGTTTCAGGATGATTATGAGCAATGCTGTGACTTTTTATAGACCTTTGGGTTTCCTTTGAGTGAAGTTCTAGCCCTCTGTAAGTTCATAGTCAGATTCTTACTGAGCTCAGTAGGGTCAGGAGTTCATCTTGCAAGTCCTCCCCGGAGGGGTGTCAAGTGGTCTATGAGTATCTGTCAGTAAGACTGCAGTTTGGCTGTGTTCTCCTGGAAGACAGGGACATGACTTCTCCGTAAAGCATTTTAGACTGCTCTGGTAATATTTTAGAGTGGGTTTTTTGTTGGTGGTGTTTTGGTTTTTGTTTTTTTTTTTAAAAAGCAATGTTAGAAAGCTTCTCAATACACCTGCAGTGCAGAGATCATCCTCTCAGGTGAATCTGCACCAACCTTGAGATCAACCTGTATGTGGCTCTGGCTCCCAATGCCCAGAGGAAACAGAAGCAGATGGGGATCTGGTTTGCACAAGGCTCCAGAGTCTCAAGACAAACCAACCCCTTCCACAAAAACAGAGAAGAAATGATTGGTTTTGGGGAGCTGCGCTGAGGCTAAATGTGGTTATTTGTTAATAGCAATGTTATTCCCAGAGAAGTGGGCACTACCTTCTCTTCTGCAGCTGAGGAGTGTCTGGGGTAATGCACAGCTGCAGGATAAATGCACAGCATGATGTTAGTTGCAACAAAAAAAGAGCAAGATAGGCAAGCTGTCACAGCACTCTTCCTCAAGGGTTCTTCATCTCAGCTTGAGGGGCACTGGGAGGAAAAGAGAGTTTGCACAGGTGGTGGCAGTGGTGGCAGAGGGGTCTGGAAGCACAGTGAGATAGGCATGGAAATACGATGGTGGAGGGTGGGCAACCTCAAGAAAGAAGTCCTGTGCTTTGGGAGTGAGAAGATGGAGAGGTAAATTCCTACAGAAAGAAGGAGGAGCTTCCAGGGCTGGACAACTGAGGGAAGGTGGTAGGAGCAATGGAGGCTGACAGAACAAGTACCAGAACTGTGGAGGAGGGCAAGCAGAAGAGAGGGGAGGAAAGAAGTTCTGGTGCCATCCACTCTGGATCATAGCATAGGGAGATGAAAGGATAAGAGTATTCTGGGACACTGATTTTTGTCCATACCATTGAATTGGCTGTGCTATGATGCCATTACACATATGATAAAACTCCAGACCTCAGCTATGACTGATTGTCCTTTTCAGTTCTAACATGCAACCACCTGTGGAGCTCCCCAGAAAGAAGACACTCCTCTTAACTCTCCAGGGAAAGAGCAGAAAATCTTGTTCAATTACTTCTAGAGATAGACTCAGTATGCAAATGTCCTGGGCCCACGAAAGGGTGGTATGGTGAGAAAGAAAACCTGCCAAACCATTTTTCCTTGCGCAAGGATGTGTGACCTGCTTACTTGTCCAACATCAATGGCCTTTGTAGGGTCAAAGCACTTCAACTCCAAAACTTCAGGTTCATGTAGTTTTGCCCAAGAGAAAATATTCATAGCCAAAAATGTTAATTTTAGTGTTTTCAGCACAGGAAATTGTTCATTTTAGTGTTTCTGTCATAGGAAATGAATGCTGACTAATTCAATGGCAATGGTGGTAGAACATGACAGGGTCTTTGCTTGAGACAGGCCTTCCATTTCCTGTGGGAAGGGAGCATTTTAGTCACCGGACTGAAAACTCTCCAATTAGATCTATTCTATCACTTTCAGGAAAACTTCCTATTTTTCATATTTGTCCTGGTCACCCCCCAGAACCAAGCTGTCTCAAGACTTGTTGAGGAGATTCTCAACATCTCCTCCACCTCCACACACAGTCACACAAGCCCATTGTTTTCTATCCCAAACTGGAGGCATTCTCCACACGAGGATCCCCGCATGTGTTTTTCTCACAGCCTGAGCAAAGGCCCCTGTGATGCATGAAGGCAGAGTGGCAACACGTGAGCGAGACCTTATTGCAGTCAAGGGATGCCAAAAAGCCTGGAAAAAAAAAAAGGCTGAAAGTGATGACAGATGTCTGAGGGGAGTGAACATTGTACAGTATGCAATGGGAGGCAGAAGCAGAGAAGCGGGGAAAAGGGGAAAGAGCCCTTAGGGGGCACAGCCTGCAAATCAGAAATAACCAGGCTCATCAGATGCACAGTGGCACCCATCAAAGCAGGGGATTTTGTCTCTCCTGTTTCATGTTGTGTAAAATATCGCGCTGTTCTCTCTGCAGAACAAAACTGCAGCCCGGTGACTGGTGACTGTCCTTGGGAGGGGGGGAGATGCTTCAGTCGAGAGCCAAGAGCTGCAGTTTTCTGCAGCTGAAACTAAAGCCTGCTTTGTGAAGCTCCAGAGCTCTGCTTCCAGCTCTGCAGCTGCCACCTTGCAGCACCTCTGTGGGTCTAGCACAGACTCATTTTTAGGAAAAAAAAATCCCAAAGGAAAAGACGGAGTTTGGGCTGAAAATAAAATTCTCATCAGCTCAAAATACAGCTCACATTTCTTGATTCACTGAAAGTTCTCAGAGTTTTTATCCCTGCCCTTCAGCGTGGCAGGGGCCTTAAGGTTTTCACTGCCCTGTCGTTGCAGTTTTGGCCGCTGCCTCCCTTGCAGACCTCAGTGGAGTGCAGCAGCACACAGGCTCACTGTGAACAAACCACCTGCACAGCACGAAGGGGCTGCAGCCTGAATTGACTCAGCTTTGTGAAAACTAATAACTAGTTTTGAAACCATGTAGCGAACTGCGTGCTTGCTGCCTGCTTGCTGGTCTGACTAACCCCTACAAGGCAGATTTCAGTTTGATAATCCCGATACTCAGTCACACTTTTAAAAGTGACTTCCCCTTGCAATTATTTCTGTTTCAGGGTATGAGGCCCATAGAAGTGGGTCTCCCTTATCTTCCCCCGGCAATGTAAAGGGACCATTAAACAGGCAAAATAAAGGAGTTAAAGTAGGGATTAGAATTTCTTCCTTTGCATTTAATTATTGGACGTATTTTCCCACCAGTCCAATTTTGTTTGTCATTTTATTTTCTTTGAGATATATTTAAATTTCAGCCTCAGGACTGAGCACCTCAAATATTGTTTCTGTGGGAGAAGGACTGGGAAGAGGCAGGATCCTGACCTCACTCCACCAGGTTGCTGCATTTTGCAGAGGGAGCTTCCTCCTCTGCAGAGGCGAGCAGAGCGGTCAGAAGCTCAGGTAACTTGGATTGGAGGAAAATGCACTCACTTCTTGCCGTTCTCCAGGCATCTGCTTGAGCCAGGCCCCCAGGGTTAGACAGACATGATGCTGTCTACTGACATGGCCACCCAACCATAGCTTTGAAGCCCTTCCAGGTCAGCACAAGAGACAAATCTCTGTGGCTCTGCAGTGGTCTGGTGGTCCATCTACAGTCTTATGGGTGAAGCAATTGAGCATTCTTCCCCATAGTTCCTAGGACATGCTAGTTTAACCACTGCAAGCAGTTTTCCTGAAGACATATTCTTTGGTCTCATGTTTCTGGGAACATGCCTTGAGACACCTGGAGGCTGACCAACTGAAGTCAGTAGGGGCAAGGCTTGGTCAAAAACTGTGTTACGGGGGGCATATAGGTTCCAGCAAACCTTCTTCTGGTGGTTATCAAGATTGTTTGGTTACCATAGCCACAAGCAAAGCTTGTTTCCTTCCCAACCTCAGCCAACCCAGGCACCTGTGTGGCTGGTGTACAGACTGGCAGGAAAACAATGTTTCCTGTCTGCCTGTTTCCTGACTAACCATTTCATGGATAGATCACTGAATGGTTTGGGTTGGAAGGGACTTTTAAAGATCAGTTAGTCCATCCCCCAAATGAAGGATGAGCAAGGAGGAAAGCCTTTCCTCAGTCTGCCCAGCTTCCTATCTCCTTGAAACCATACTCTCTACCTCTTGGACAAAACAGGCAGGAAAATGTCCTGCTCCCACAACAGTCAATACACCCATCTTATGGAAACATTTTTCTCTGGTTAAAAATACTAGCTTTTTAATGCTTTGGGTTTGTTTTTGCATTCTGCTTTTAACAACTAACGCATTTCAGTTTTGTTTTGCACCAATTTGGAAAGGGGGTTCCTTTTGGCTCTGTTGCCCAGGTGTAGGGTGTCACAGATTGGAATATGCTGAGATGTTCTGCAGGAGCCATGAACTGTAGAACAGGGGATGCCAAAAAACGAGGCTGTGGCTGTCTCATAGAGGATTGTAGGATCCCTGTAGGGTTTTTTTTAGGGTTTTGGGGGATTTTTCCCTTCTGCCCCTTCTTGCATCACACAGCTGTTGGGAAAATATATTCAGCCGTGTTTGGATAAGAAGATACTGTCAAGTCTTGACTGTCACCAAAAATCCTTTGAAGATGTGTTTGTTTCTACCCCCAACACTAAATATGCAAGAAACAAGCCTGCCTAATGAACAGGAAGGGAAAACAAAAGGTGAGTTATCAGCTGCCCAGCAGCAGTGATTCCATGACCCAAAGCAGGGGGACCATCATCCAGGCCTTTAAGAGGACTCAAGATTAGACACACCTGGGAGGTGGAAGAGCCTCTTTCTTTTTTCTTGATTTTTCACTGTAAAAAAGTTCAATTTTCACACATTATGTAAGATGTCCTATTTGTCTCTAACTTCTCAGTTACAGGAAGCACTCCACCCAGTTTCTTAATTTATCATGCACCGTTGCTTAAAGGTGTCAACAGAAATCTGGGTTTTTTTCCCCTTCTTTTTAAGAAAAAGGGGGGGAGGGAGGAGGAAGTGGATGATCTTTCTGCTCATTAATTATTAATTGTATGGCAGTTACAGACAGAAAACCTTTTGATTTTTCCATCTGCACATTTGCTAAAAAAATCCTTTCAGCAAGGTACAAAAAGATTCAGCATCCTTTCTTGCAGAAAGGAAATGGTGTGCAAGAGAGAAGTTAGGTGGGGCATATTTCCAAGGAGGTCTCTGCTGCAGAAATACGGATCTTAGTCCTACAGTACTTTACAGCCTTGTAATTATTCCTGTGGATCATCAGATAAAAAAAAGTGAGGGTCAAATTGTGTTCCAAATTCTGCTGAAGTGGAAGTGACATCGCTGCAGCTCCTGGAAGGTGTCCATGCTTACTGTCATCCCACAGCCTTGGTCCTAACATCCTCGTTGCTTTTTGCTTGCAAAGCTGAGCATGCAAAATGCTCCCTCTTGGGAGAGGGAGGGAGGGGACTTCGGGGTCATCCGGGGAAGAACCAAAGTCGTGTATTGCACTGAGGATGCTCAGGCAGTGCAGGCAGCCAGCTAAGGGGGAGCGCAAAG
Organism: Gallinula chloropus; assembly: GCF_964237585.1. Classification (NCBI taxonomy): domain Eukaryota; kingdom Metazoa; phylum Chordata; class Aves; order Gruiformes; family Rallidae; genus Gallinula; species Gallinula chloropus. The sequence goes on along the minus strand of NC_140085.1, from coordinate 139,826,077 downwards.
GGTGCAGCATCTCTGGGCATGTGGTGAGCAACAAGGGCAGCAGGGAGGAGGAAGAAGCAAAGAAAAAAAGGGAGGGTGGTTTGGGAAGCCTTTGTGGGACTGCGCAGGCAGCTGTGGAGAGAGCAGTCCTGGGGCTCTCACTGTGGCAGGTGTCGCCTCCGTTGCAGCTTCCCAGAGGAGCAGCTGTCTCACACACAGACCTGATGGCTCGGCTGCCAGCAGTGCTCCAGCTGTGGCACAATCTGGGCTCACATGGGGTGCAGCCAGGGGCTGTGAAGCCATTCACGTAGCTGGTGCACCTCGGCAGCGTGCATGTGCACATGGACCAGGGGCCAAACTTTGGGTGTTAGGTGAGGAGGAAAGGCCAGAGCCCGGAGGGAGGAAGGACGCACAGCACCATGTTGATTTTGTGTTGTGTTGTGCTGTGCTTCACCATACACTTCAGAGGTGACATAACATGATGGGCCATGCACATACAGGGCTGATAAAAGCACCAGCACCATTAGAAAATGTACGTACAGTGTGTTGACAATGAATGCAACAGTGATGTAAATACTGATTGCAAAGAGGAAGCTAAATTTACGTAGACAAATTAAAGCTTATCTGTGGGTCTTTTTGCCATTCACTTTTTAACTGCAGGCTGTCAACTCATCTGTACTTAGCCTTGACCCAGGCAACAATGAATTTTGCTCTGAGCCCAGATATTTCTATGCTGCATGACTGAATGTTTATTGTATTGTCTTCAGTCATTTCCTTTAACAACGCAAACGGGAAAGAAGCTTTAGAAGAATTTCTTTTAAGCCTAAGAAATGTAGTCCAGTGGGGTGTGTGGCCCCTGCACTAATGTATACATTGCATTTCTAATTCAGAGACGTTCATATGCGGGTGTTGTCTGATGCCAAGGAAGATCAGTTCCGTTCTTGCTATTCCCACTGAGCTGGATTTAGTGCCAATAATTGCTTCCCAAAGAAGTTTCAATCATGTTCTGGAAGAAAGCAGAGTATTTTCTTCTGTGGTTTTTGCAATTTGATCTCTAAAATAGCAGTCTTTTCAGGTCCCAAATAAAACTGCAATATGCAGTTATTCCAGACTGAATGTAGTTTCAGTTCTGCATTCTCAGGAAGTTCTTGGCATATCTTCATTTCCATTGCACGTCTCAGGAATGCATCTGCAGATCTTCATTTGTGCCTCCTTGAAACTCTTTGCAGCACAATAATAAACAATGGCATGAAAGCAGAGACTGTTTAGTGCCAGCGGAAGCTTATATATCCCCAAACACACTCTTCAGTTTGGCGACATAGGCTGACTGGATTACTGTTATCACTGTATCAAGCGTATAGCACATCACAAAAATCTCATGGAGAAAAAACTTGAAAAGGCTTGTGTGCTTTTTGGTTTCCCCAAATTATATACAAGGGGAAGTAAGAAGTTTTCAGGAAAAAGTTTTTAATAATTGTGATGCCATTCTTAGTGAAGGGGGAGGAAAGCACAAACAGACCTGTGAGTGAAATCAGTGTCTCTAGGACAGTGTTCCTCAAGGAAAACATAATTCAGGGCAACAAACTCATCAAAGGGAGCTGCTGTCTGCCACTCCTGTGCTGAAGAGCATGGTGTGTCTTTCTACGTGGAAGTAGAGTTGAAGAACACATACACCAAAGGAGCAGTGATGAATATCTCAAACATTTGTTACGAGCAACCAGATTGCGGGCAGCGCCTGAGGCTGATGTGTGTGGCAAGGACCAGAGCATCACCTGTTCACACTACAGGAAACAGCCACAGTGTTAGAACCAGTGAGTCCAGAGGTTTAGGGTGAGAAACAGCAGGGCCAGAGATATGGGTGTTTCCTGGACACAGCAATGTTTAGTATGTCTTCCACTTGTAATAGCAATTCAGGCATTTGTATATAATGCATCAGAAAAGGATGTTCTCTTAGGTACCCTGAGTAGCTGTTCCACCGAATAAATGTTTCCCTTAATGTATCTTTTTACACCCACTCAATTATTATTTCTCTCTTTTCTCCAGTTCTATCTTCTGTCTTGTCAGATTCAGTCCAGTTCTTGATAACAGGATTCTGGTTAGAAGGTGCTTTATGTGTGCAGACTTCTTGAATTTAGTGGGATTTAAAGCTATGCTTTAAAAAAAAATTATTTTGATAACTCATATTGTCCCAAATGGGTTTACAAACCTGGTTGTTTACACAGGATGGGGTCATTATGTGCTTTTCATTGGTCCTGGTTTGCATCACAAGACACTGCAAGGTGAATTACCCCATCCCTCCCACTTGTGACCAGAGCATTCGTGGTTCTGCAGCTTGCCAAAGGGACTGGTGAGTGGGGAAACATGCAGCCCCAGCATGAGCCTACTATTTGGTCTTGCCAGTCAATGTCTTGGTGGGGGAGCACTCACTCACACCGGTGCCAGGGACACCTTTGCGGTGCCTGCTGGGCTCCATGCTAGCGAGGGGGTGGTTCTCGAGGCCTGAGTTGGGCAATCGGCCCAAAGACAGCCTCTGCTTTTAGGCCCCCTAGATGTTCCTTTTCAGCAGTGGCTCAGCCTCACTGATTCCTGTCAGGCCCGTGAAGGTGGGTGGGGTCACGGCTTGTTGCTCCTCACCTCACCTCACAGTGTGCCACAACAGCAACGGGAGGGGAGGGAGGAATTTGGAGGCTGAAATGCACCTTCCCTGGTCCCCCTGTGCCTCAGTTCCTCGCTGTGCATTATGCAGGGTTTCACTTCTTTGTCCCTCTTCTCAACAGGACCCACTCACCACCTCAGAAAATCTAATTTTGCACCTGCCATGGCTCCTGCTGTTGCAGTTAGTGAGGTGTGAAGCGAGCCTGGGGCCACAGGGGGAGGAGGCAAGTAACAGTGCCTCCTGCTGACTTCTGCCATGATGCCAACACGAAGCAATGAACGTGGGTGTACTCAATTATTTGAAGTTTTCTGAAGCCCTCCCGCAGGCTGTGCGGTCTCACACACAAATATTGAAAGGCCTGATGTCAGCAATCGAACTACAGCTCGAGCCCACTTCCCCCTTCACTGAAGGCAAGGGAGCAGATCACTGAGCGGGGCTTGCAGCTCCTTGGCCAGCAGCAAGCATGGGGGAATTACTAATAAAATACACCCATGAGTAAGCAAATGAATCTGAAGGTGTTTGGAAGAAAGCCCCAGCATACTTTTGTAGCTCTAATTTACACACTGACAGCAGCAATCGCTATCACATTTGGGGTGGCCAACCTGGTGGATCTCTATGAGCCACTTCGTCTCCTACATGACCTGGACTCCTTTGGTGAAGCTGGAGCCAGTGTCAGAGGAATAAGTCTGTTTGGCTGACTGAGGGTAAAAATTCAATCCAAAAGCACCTGCAGAGCATTTTCTGTGGTCATCACTGACCAATTCAGCCCTGAACAAATTCCTGAGACGCAGCTAGGAGCTATATAAGAACAGGGAAAATAAAAATATTTCAAAAATAATAATAAAAAAGAAAATTGCAGGAATTCTGTTTTCTATGTAGTATGACACTATGGCTTTCTCAAAAGAAAAGACTCCCACCAGGACCTGAAGCAAACTTTTGTCTGGCTTTGTTTTATTCTTCCCCATCTAATGTTCAAATATCTATAACATTAACTTTAAGGCCTTAGTGGGGAATTTAAGGATTTTGATTCTGAACTTCCAGTGGCTGCTAGATGACGGGTAGATTTTCAAGTGTCTGAGCACATGTAAGCCTCCAGAATATCAAAATACTTTGTGTTTCCCTGGTTCCCACAGCACAAACTAAATTGCACTAGCTTTCCTATCCTGCAGATTTCCCCTGCCCCACCTCAGAGGTGGGGGATACCATTCATCTTCCTTGTTGACTCCCACACACATACATGAGGGGCAGTCTCGGCTTTTATGAATATGCAGCGACCTGTTTGTCATTTCTGATTCTAGAAACATAGCTGTAAATGTGAGAGGCTGAGTCTTTAATGAGCCCGTGGCTGTGAATGATAAGGGGTACTTCCTGTAGGTTTCAGCTCCATCTATTGTTTTTTGTAACAATGGGGGAAAAATGAAATGTGTTTTCTAAATCAGTGATTTTATGACACAGTCATTTTTCTTTCCCTAATGAGGAAGCATTAGGGAATACCAAAACTCAGAAAGAATTTGAGCAAACAGGATAAAAATTAAGGCTAGTACGCCAGTAATTGTAGATCATTGAGCCACACTGAATGAATGCATTTAAATTTAATTGTTTGGCAGGCAAATTTTCTTCATCACGTGTGTAGAAGCCTTGATTGACACCTCCTTCCTCCTCGATACGAAGGCGTGCACCTTCATGAGCATGAAATCTTTGCTTCCACATGCAACAAGGTCCTCCTTCACCGCAAAAGTCCCCAGCTCCCCCTTTTCAAGATGAGCTTGTTACATCCCTTCTCTGCCAGCAACAGCGGGCACCACAAATATCCTCCTGCTCCCACCAGGACAGTTGCTGTCCCAGGGAAGGGAAGAGAAGCACTGGGAGGGAAGGCCAACCCAGCCCCTATTCCAAGTGCCTGCAACGTTCCTCTGTGGTGGTAACTTATGTTAGGTCAGCTTCAGGAAAATAAAATTTTCTGATTTCAAAGCCTTTGCTTCTTTTTCCCCCACTCCTCAGCCCGTTTCTCTTCAGCAGACTCTGCCTGGATGCAATTTCGGGTCTGTGTCCCACAAAACACATTTTCAAACCGCTGCAGAGCACATCCTTCCCCACTGACCCAACATGAAACTGAAGTGTACCGCTCCCAGGGCAGCTGAGACTGCGACTCAGGGAGCCTGAGAGGCCTTCAAGGAACTGTCCAGCTTCTGCTTTGACCGCTGGATGAACCAGAAACCCTTTGGCCACTAGCTTTGGCCTGCCACCTTTTGCACACAGCCCAGACACAGGCTGGCACCCAACCACAGGTGTGCAGGGGCACCCGCAACCCCAACGCTTCCCTCGCTCCCTCTTCGCTGCCACCATCACTTCACTTGACTCAGACTTGCCCACTTGTACAGAAGTGTTAGGTTAGTGTATAAAACAGTCAGGTTAGCAATGAACAGCTTCACCCTTGGGTTTTTTTTTTGCTAGCTGAGACAAGAAAATGCCATTTCCTTTTCATCTTCCTCTACCCTGTCAGGCCAGATACGTGTGAGTTTAGAGCTCAAGCACTAACCAACTGAAACCGCTGCAGCTCTGTGGATAGGAGTCACATTAGCTCTCTAAAGGCTGCCGACCCTCTTTGACTAGATTTCCACCCTTGAAGAGAGAGGGATGGCCTGGAGGGCAATCTGCCCCATGTCTCTGAAATAGCTGTCCTGGAATTAAATTAAATCTCTTTCCAGAAGTGCCTGTATCTCTCCTGTTGACAAGATTAAACCAGACACCTACCTTTTAGACTGTTTAATTTACATGAGTTGAATCCCCCCCCATATTTTGTGACTTACTCCAGAAAGGCAAATCTTAATTCATGGGTATTTTAATGAGTTAAATTCATTGCTGATCTTATGTTCAGCAGGTAGCTTCCCAAAACTGGCCTTGGTATAATCAGTATATGAAAAGAAATTATTTTAGAGTAAAATTTAAATGAAACCTGATAACCGATGAGTATAGAAGTTATTTTTTCCCCTCCAGTTTCTCATAAAGACATATTACTATTTCATTTGTGTGGGCGTATAGGTTAGAACAATTGAAAACATGAGTCCTAGATGGTGTAACTGATATTCTAGCAGAGCAAGTTAGGGTTTTGCCAGCTATGCATCCTACAGGCCTTTCAAATTAAACGTGTCAGAATTAGAGCAGGGGACCAGAAAGTTACACTGAATTTTTATTCCTTAACACTTTTACCTGGAGGTCCTACTACCAGTCTCCTGCATCTAGAATTCCTAAGTGTGAGAAATACTAGGGGATTGTTTTAAAAATCAGGCTATTTCTTAGATATTGTGTTTATGCATTGTCAGTCACTGAGATTTACTTCATTGAACCTTTTTCTGCAACTATGGGGATGAAAAATTTCCTCGAGCAAAAAAAAAGGCTGAAGAAGAAAGTTTAAGTTATAAGGAACCAATTAATGCATTTAAAAAAGGAATCAAAGTAATCTGGAGTTGAACCTAACCCATATTAATTTATTCAGGAAAACTCTCCCTCCAAGGAAACAAGAGATATCCAGCATCACTGGCCATTTCGAATACGACCAGGTGGAAGACTCCCAGGCAGCTGCACTGACAGAGGAGGAGTCCTGCTGCTGGTGCAAGACGTAGGTGAACCTTTCTCTGGAGGATATTGTTGCAGCTGCTGTGTAGAGATACAGGCTGCTAGCTAAATGCTTCCAGATCAACAGGAAAAGCCAAAAGGAAGATGAATGTTTACTAAATGTAAATGACATTTTTAAAAAGTAGTTTGGAATGGCAAACTTGTGGAAATGAGGAGATAATAGAATGAAAATCATTACCCCTCTGCACAACCACTGTGAGAAAGCTTGCTCTTTATCTATGTAAGCATATTCCCCCTCTTCCCCCATGCATCTGCCTCAGTTGGAGGGTGGCTATTGCCAGGCTACCTCAGCTTTACTTGCTGGTGTGGATGTAAAGGACTACCAATGCCAGTCATGCAGGCTATGAAACCTGGTTTTTGTTGATACTGCTCATTGGAGCAGGAGCTAGGTTTATGCACCCCCAACCCCACAATCCCATTTATTTTCCATCTCACAGTTCTGGCTCAGTATTTATCGATAACCAGACTTAAACATTTGCAGGGGGATGAAGCTGGAGTACATTTGACCTCACCTGTGCCCCATCCTGAAAGCTAGTGAAGGGAGGAACACTACAACAAAGATTTGGAGAGCTGGCTATGTGTGTCCCTGACCATGGGCTCGAGTAGTGGGTGCGTCTGGGCTCAAATGCAAGTCCAGCTGTAGGCAAGACACAAAAAACCTACCCAGAGATTACCTACGTGCATAGGATTTGGAATCACAGAATCTGTAGTGGAAGCTGTAGCGATATGTAGCTACCCACCAGGTGGTGCCATGCAAGCACAAGAGTTATCTTTACTGATTCACCTGCCGCGAAGGTGCTCTTCCAAACTAGAAATCTGAGTTACTCCAGATAGGCAGACATTTTTTGTTGTGGTAGAAATCAGCACTGGGAGATAATTCTTGCAATACTGTTGTTACCCTGCTATTTGGAGATGCTTTCTGTTTTTCAGGAAACAATGTAAAGAACAAGGAAAAAAAATATTTATATAATTTATACATTTTGGACCCTGTCTCTATTGACTTTTCTCTTTCTTAGTGTTGGAGAGCATGTATTCAGTCCTGAGAGAAAAGTTTCAGTTGATGTTTCAGTGCTGAAAAGATTGTGCTTATCAGCAATGAGCAGGAAAAATGGTGCTACAGTAATGAAAACATTTTGTGGTTTGGTCAGCTGACATCAAGACTGACAGCACACAGCTTGGGATGGAAATATGTGTATCTGCCGCCCTAGCGTGAGATGTGAGCCCTGACATCCAGCAACACTCTTTATTCCACTTGTCCTTGGTTACTTTTACTAGCATTCCCTTTCCCCCCCACATCTCTCTTTTAACAACCTTTTTTAGACTGTAAGAAACTCAAAAGAAGGTTATCTTCATCCCTTGGACTTCCATCTCCTTCCTGAACTCCCTAAGAAGGACATTTTACTCATATATACCAAGCATTTGACTTCCTTTTGTCCCCTTTCCACTCGACTCATTCCTGCCAAGGTATCTCCTGTGTCTGACTTCCTCTTCTGGATAGAGCTCATCAGCAGCAGGAAAACCTGCCACTTCTGGAAGGAGCACTTAAATGATGCAGTATAGGCAGAAAGAGAGAAGGGATTTTCCATACATCCCACTTTTGGAGGGCTGTTTGAGCTGTTTGGTGCTTTGATGCAAATGAGAGGAAGAGATTTGTGGAAAAAAAAAATTATTGAGTCCTGATAGCTTTGCTCAGATAACCCTGAAGTATAAATCAATAAGCTTTAAAAAAAATATATGAAAAATCTTAAAGCCCAAGAAGCTTCACAATACAGTTATCAAAGTTCAGTACTGTCCAATGAGCAACTTCAAAGTGGGCCCATCGTGTTCACAAACACTATGAAAAGTCAGTCTTCCTGCACTGGGATAACATGAATACAGCCGTTTCAAAGGAGGACCCTAAAACACCTGGCTGAGGTATGATAGAGTTTCCAGATGTTGGAAGCAAAACACCTGCTCCTGGGACGTGGTCCCGGGCCTGAGGCTCAGCACAGATGTCTTGACTTCACATCCAACAGAGGAAATCCTTGCGTGAAGGTGCCTGAGACTTGAGGACAGAGGAGCAAGTGCCCTTGTCTCATCTAGACAGAGACCTGCTTCAGGTTCAGTGGGGTCATAGCAAGAGAGTTGCTGCTGAGTCAGTTTTGGATTCCTGATGCTGAAGCACTGGCACCTGCTGAAACCCCCTGTTGTTCATTTCCAGGGAATTGCTGCTGAGACAGGGCAGGAAGAACCTGTTTAATTGCCATGGCTTTGAAGTATGACTGAAATGGCAAGTTTCTAACCCCCCAAACAGAGGGTTGTAACTCAAGCTCATTCCCATAATACTGTTCTTGTAACAGTAATAAAGCACCTGAAACACCTCTGAAGAAAGGGACTTTTTTTCTCTGACTCAGACATGGTGCTGTAAGTCTTTTCATACGAATGACATGGCTTTATGCTGAATTCATGCTGAACTTTAACCTCATAAATACAATACAAGGCGCAAAAAGTAGCAGCTGTATTTCCTTTTGCTAGATGTCACTCACCAGTAAGGACCACGAGTGGTTTTTGGTGCTTCACAAACTATTCCGTGGCAAGGTTTTTGTTAGTGGTGGGGGGCCAGCAGGGGTGGCTTCTGCAGCCCGCACTCATTTTTAAAAATGAACTTTGCATCACCTGGCAGAAAAAAAGGAAGCCCTGTGTTGCAAATTCTTCATTGCTTTCCTTTTCCCTTCCCTGTGTTTTAGCAATTGGGTCCTTGACCTTTAGAGCAGCTCATGACTTGTCTATAAATTATAGCCAGGACCTTGGTTTGCTACCGAGTCAGTTCAACGTCCAACGGTTAAAAACTTCAGGCCATCCTTATCTCTGAGCAGCTTCACAGGCACAGCACCAGTGTCAAGCCATTTCCAGGAAGGACACATAACGGTTTGACAAGCTCAACAATTAATTTATTTAAGGCAGGGCTTCTTTCCTACCGTGTACATCGAAAACATAGTTTCCACCACACGTACAGGTATGAGGCAATAGCAAGTCCTGTCTATTTGCTTTCATTTCATACCATGGCTGGGTCATGTTTTCAATCCATAACTGAAACTGCACTTACACTGTCAACAAAGGTCTCTTTTCTCCCTGTAGGATCTCACCAGAAACCAGACACTTAGTTTTTGCCTTGTTGTGCTCAGCTGAAGCTAAACCCAGCTCTCTGTGCAGTACCACCAAAAGTAAAAGCCATTTAAAGGGAGTCAGCCAGACCATACAGACCAGTTCCTCGACTCCATTAAGACTTTTATATTGATACCCTAATTGCACAGAAGATTCAGTCCGAATTACGTCCCTACCCTTGCATGGGAATGGTGAGGTAGTGATAAATAAATAAAAAGGAGAAAATTCCTCTGATGAGAAGTGGAAAAGCTCTACATTCTTCAGATTATCTTGAGCTACTTCACTGCCTGGAAACACTCTTTAGTATCTAAAACAGGGGACATGAAGCTCATTTGCATGCTAATGTCAGTAATATCCTTTGCAATATTTTTGCTGTGCCGAAGTGTCAAGTACTGAATTGAAATGTTATACTGAAAGACAAATAAGCCCTATTGTTATCAACTAACATTTCTGTTATGGTCTAACCACTGCCTGGAGAGAGAGAAAGATATAGAGACAGAGAGATAGAGAGATTTTAAAATTGTCTGCCTTTATCCCCTCCTGAGAGCAGTAAGGCAGTCCATACCACACTATAAAAATTCATTATCTTTGTGGTTTTATGAAGCAAATGCAAATAAGGGTGATGTTCTCAACGTTCAAGGCTTTTACCTACCTCAATCTATCCTACCGCATCACAGCTGTAGACTTCTCTCTCTTCTCTATTGTGAAAGTCTTTTTTTATTTTTTATGTTCTGTTCTGAAATATTCAGCCACAGAAACAAGAAAAGAATGTGCTTCCTGAAAAAGGCTTGTGCAGAGATCAACTACTTTGTTCTAATGAACAAAGAGATGAGCGGCTGAGCAAATCTCCTTTCAGAGATAATCAGAAAGAGTTCTGAGATTTCCAAGAAGTTTTTGGGATGTTTTTGAGATCTGGGCTTGGGCTGACTCAGAACAAAACTATATACACACAAAGCTTATTTTTTTAAAAAACAATTTTCTCACAAACTAAAAATTCCAGGAAATTCTGAGGTTTTCTCATATGAAACAACCATGGGTACTGCCCCTGTTCCAGGAGGTTGATGTTTCTGGGAGTTTCATGTTTATTTCTTGCTGCAAACCCTCAAGGATTTTACTGAGTATACCCATTGCCTGTTGCACAGACAAACAGATTGAAGCCTCTGCTCCCCACACGGGCTGCTTAAGCCACGGCCACACTGGACCCTAAAGCTTTTTCAAGCTGCTGGCCCCATGCTCCAGGACCATAAGAGTCCCAGTTGGGACCCAACAGCAATATATTTCTAAGGAAAAACCTCAGCATTTCTCAGTGATGCTCCCAGGAAAAATTCAGACCGGCTCTGCTGATGAGACCCCAAGCTTCATGGCCCCAAGTGCAGCCCCAGGCTCCACCACCCAGCCCTGATCCTCAGGGGATCCCCGCTCAGGCCAGCCCTGCTGCAGCCTGCCTGAGCAGCCTGGGATCACACCACTGGGGAGAAGCTGGGAGTTCCCCTGGGACAGCTTTACATCTCCCATTTTCTTGGGAACTGGGAACTGCATTTGTGACCAGACCCTCAGCCTTGGTCCTTGCCTGAGTCACACCATGGTCTGTGCCCAACCTCCTACCTGCTGCCATCACCTACGGGACCCTGCTGGGCTTTGCACCAGCCCCACCACTGTGGCCTTACCGGGCAGTTGCAGGGCTCCTGTCTGGCCCTGGTCACTCCATCCCATCCCTGCTCCTTCACTGAGAGGTGCTGGATGGAAGGGCCTTAGCTCCAGCACATCCCCACGGGCCTCTCACTGTCTTTATGGAACAGCAGAAGCAAAAGTGGTGCTCTTCTGCTCACTTCTGAGCTACTTTAAGTTGTATATATACTTGGTTTTACAGGGTCCAGTAATTTCCTCAAAAGTTAGTGCACAAAACTGAGGAAAAAAACCGGTATACAGATGCTATATGTGTGTGTAGGTGAAGCCACAAGTACTTGAGCAAAACAGCACAACTGAGCAGAAAAGGAAGCATTTCTGAGATTTCTCACTAGGAGATATCCTTTCAGAAGAGAGGAGCAGGTATTTGGCTATGATGAACTCCCTAAGTACAGTATTGTAACAAATAGAAGAAGAAAAGCTATAAAGCTTCAGGTTCTGCTTTAACACTTTAATGGGACTTTTTTTAATGGGACCATTGCATTTTTCCAGTGGCTCCCTGGGGTTTATCCTAACCAGTTAAGTAATTGCCCTGTGAAGAAAACAGTAGTGGGAAGACGGAGACTAGACTTTTTTCACACTGGCTGTTCACCAAAAAAACCCCCAACAACAAAACACAAAAACACCCACTTCTGTAATAGCCTGTCTCTGTGGAAAGAGCCTTTTGCCTGATTACAATTAATTTTCTTTACCTGAAATACTAGAAAAGTATATGAGCATTTGTAAGCTCTGAATGCAAAGTATAAAACTGATGACATCTTTGCTAGCTTTGCACAAATGTGTGTATTTCTCTTCACTGTGTCTAAAGTTACAGATGTCTGTCCAGGTCAGTGAAAGCTTTTTTGCAGAAAAGTTCATTTTCTTCCCACATGTACTAGGGGCCACGGTGTGTCGACAACAGTGCAAGTCACCTTCCTCTGCTCTAGTGTCCCTCCACTGTCCCCATCTCACCCACCTTCCCTCACTCTCACCACACCAATTTCACTTCCCCCTCTGGGCAGCTCGCTGAACACATGTGCATGCGGACGGACAAAACCCATCCCTCTCCCTGCAGCAAACCCATTAAATACAAGGGAAATTAACTGAGCAGCTCTCTGACTTTTTGATCTGTTGTGCTGTCCCCATCCTACTCACTTCGGCTGTTTCGAGCACCTCGCCCACATTTCACTCTAGCAGGCCTTTGGAAAAGGATGCTGAGTAAAATGTTTCTTTAAGAACCCTAAGTGACTTCAGAAGGCAAAATCTGATTTGGGGGTCTTAAACTACATAAGCAGTTCTGACAACTTCAGCCCTTTCCTGAGATGGATATATATGTTCATAAAGTACTTGATGTCATAAAACACGAGTGGAAATACACCGCTAAGCAAGAGCTAAATACACAGTTAGCTACATACATTAACTAGGTCAGTAGTAATAACACCACAACCCTGTTTTCAGAAAAGATCTGTTGCCTTAAACTAGGAAGTTTTCCACACCTTTCTTTAACCATGGTCAGGCCTGAATTCAATACAGACACATTCAATAAAACGTGGCTTGTTACAGCGCTCAGTTCAACACAGTTATACATAATTATACAATTAACAAAAGAAAAGCTCATCACTTAAAACACATGGGACTTTGAGGAATTTCAAATACTCATCTCGAGAGTTGTACTTTCCTGGAATTTGTCTCACTTAACAGATAAAGGTAGATCAAAACCTGGATTTAGCCTTGTATAACTCAAAATACTATATAAAAAACAGCAGTCACAGTTTCACAAAACAAATAGGGCCAGATAGGGTCTTACTTGTTCATATGCTTTCCCTATTGTGAAATAAGTTCAATTTCTGTCATAAAATGCTTATCTAATGTCTTCTGAAAGAATGATGGGGAGTATAATTTCCCCTGGTAATTTGATCAAGTGCCACCTTTAAATTAGACCGAAAAAAAAACAAACAACCTCTTCCTGATGTGGCTCTTCTTTACTCTGTCTGGAGCCTGGGAATCCTGTCTTACCCTGAACACGGAGAATGAGCTTCTTTCTACATAAACCCTCTGAGCACCCTTCTTCTCCAGGCAAGAGAAACTCAAGCTCTTCAAACAACAATGACTGAACAAACACTACAACAAATCAAACACTCCTGTCAGTCAAACAAAGGAGTTACTTTTGCTCCTAAAGTCTTTATAAATCCTTAACAAATAACTTGTTTTCTTACCTGATCTTTAAACACAGAGTTTCTGCAGACTTTTCTCGCCGAATGCATTTCTGCTGTAGGATAAAAACATGTGGTATACTGTAACACCTACTTCCTCTTTTCTTTTATGCACTGACAAAGCTGTTTTACAATGTTCACTTAAAAGATACATATTCTTTTCCCAGTTCAAAAAATCTATTTTTGGAAGATTACTCATGGAGCACTGAATGGCTGTTTCACTCACCTTGCATCACAAATGCCGGACTCACTGCCAGGGGAACCTTTTCCAGAATGAACATACCATTTTGCAAGGCTGACATTCTAATGTATATCCACCTTTTCTTTAAAACAAGGAAAGCTGCAAGGAATCTCTTAAAATGTTATGTTCAATCCCAGTACAAGATGAGCACAAATATGAGGGAACTGTGTATTTGTCTCCATGTCCCCAGTCTGATCAGTCTCTGCCATTTACCCATAAGATTAATTTTCCAGCGTGGAAAAAATAGGCAACCTGTTTCAATAGTGCCACTTACTTGATATTAGCCACAGGAGGATATCCTAAACTTTACCAAGACTCATGCTTAGTAGCTGGTCTGACAACATGTCCAGTGTAAGGTGGCTCCAGTAGGACACAGAGCAGTCACCTCCAAACTTCTTTGATCATGCATCCATAACAATAAAAATTTTTTGAGCACACTCCACCAGTATATGTATGTTTATGTATAAGTAAGTTTTACACATGTACTACTATATTAATATATTATGCACATTATTAAACATACAAAAATAGAAAATTAAAAGGTTGATACAAAGATGACGTTATTTTTTAAAAATTATATTTGAATTGTATTTATTAATGATTCAAAACAGTTTTCTTCCTACACCCCAGTGGATTGTCTTGCACACTTCTTGGGGCATGTGCACCCTTCTCTGGAGACAATTCACATAGGTATCACCTTAGTGCCAATAGTGGCTACATGATTAGATATGTTATCTAAAAAAAAATCCATTCCTATGCTGAAGTTTCTTCCTAAAAGATAGCTTTTGGATTTGTTTGCCTCTTCCATTAAACCAGAGAACTCATCTGCATTAGCAGTAGCACCCCATCCTAATCACATCAGGTAAGAATCATTCCTGACTGGAGCAGCTGTCTCAGACTGGGAACAAGACCTCAGCTATGCACTTTCTCCTTAGCAGGCTGATTTTTTAAGAGGCACTCCTCTAAGAGAACGTCATATATTAAGCAGTAGGAGATAGCAGCAAAACAGATTGGGGGAGTAACGTGCATAGCAGCTTTCACAGCTTTAGTAAGAACGAAAAATATTACACACGTCCAGTGTGACTTATTCATGAAAGTAAGAAATACAACAGCCTGAAAGCATCTGAGGTGAGAAGACTAAGAAGTGAGAAATAAGCTGGGGCTTTCCCAGAATTAGATGTCAGAAAGCATGATTAAAACCAGGAGATATTCAGAATATTTTATACAGAACAGAAAACTCTGTGTCAGTTTTAGCTCTATTACTCTCGATAACAATTAGAAATATTTGGCAAAAATAGCGCCCCAACAATTTGCCCTAATTCATACCATTCTGATTTAGTTAAAGAGGGGCTTTTTATGGTCTCTGTCTTGCATTGACGTAATGTCTTTGCTACAGCGCCCATGCCTAGCACTCTTCAAGATTCTCTCTGAAGTTCAGTCTCTCAGATTAAGTTGCATTTTGGTTTCCCTCTCTTAGTCTGTTCTCCTGTTAGTGATTTTCAATGTGAAACTTCAGTTTTGAATATTAATATTTGCTTTCTTTTGATACTCTTGTTATCAACAAAATCTTTTTGTATATCCTCTGTTTCATTGCTCTTCACTTTCTTGTTTTATCAAAAGTCAGATACAGCTCTTTTCAGCTGTGCCTGTGAAAGCCTCCTTACTCTGGGGCACACTGAACTCCTGTGTTTTTTAGATTATAAATGGAGGTCAGCAAAGAGAGCAACACACTCTGTGTACAGAAGACGTCCTAAAAGATGCTGATCTATACAAGCGATTTCGTTTGCTTTGGTGCAACGTCAAAACTTGCAGCCAGTTTCCTGCCCAGAGAAGTGGTGAGGAGATGGAGGAAGAACCAGGTAAGTGTTGTCTTTCTGCCCTTTCTCAGATCTACTCTAAAGTGGTGCACAGTTTAATTAAGGTGATTCTGTCAGCAGAATCTGTCAGCAGTGCAAACCCCAAAGGCACTTACAGAACTATTGACCTTAATTGCTCCACACTTAGTTTACTGCATCTTTTGTGTCAAGAATTACAAACAACCTCTTGCAGCATTGGCTTCAGCAGGCTAAAATGTGGCAACTCTTGCATGGTTAAGGAAGTTGGGCTGTGCATGAGGGCATCAGAGTTGTAAACAAATGTCAATTTTTCCTGCCTCTGTTATGTGGTATTTAATCACTGGCAGATGAGCCAAGCAGCGAGCTGCAGCTGGTAACTTATTAAATTGAAGAAGTGACTTCTGCCTGACTCCAGCTGGGGAATTAGTGACCATCTGGCCACTGCCAGCCAGCAGCTGCAGAAAGGAAAATCATGGTGCAGGGATCCCCATTACCACAGATAAAATCTATTTGGTCTGTGTCATGGTTTAACCTGGCTGGCAGCTAAAACAACCACACAGCCGTTCGCCTCCTCTCCTCTCACCCCCAGTGGGATGGGGAGAGAATTGGGAAGGAAAAAAGTTAGAACTTGTGGACTGAGATAAAGACAATTTAATAGGACAGAACAGGAAGATGATGAAGATGATGATGAAGATGGTTGTGATGATATAATGTAGAATCATAGAATGCTTTGGGTTGGAAGGGACCCCAAAGATCATCTCGTTCCAACCCCCCTGCCATGGGCAGGGATACCCTCGCTAGACCAGGTTACCCAAAGCCCTATCTAATCTGGCCTTAAATGCCTCCAGGGATGGGGCAGCCACAGCTTCTCTGGGCAACCTGTTCCAGTGCCTCACCACCCTCATAGTAAAGCATTTCTTCCTAACATCTAACCTAAATCTACCCTCTTTCAGCTTGAATCCATTACCCCTTGTCCTATCACTGCACTCCCTGGTGAACAGTCCCTCTCCCACTTCCCTGTATGACCCCTTTTTAAGAATTGGTAGGCTGCAATTGGATCACCCTGGAGTCTTCTCCAGACTGAACAAGCCCAACTCTTGCAGCCCGTGTTTATAGAAGAGGTGCTCTAGCCCCTTGATTACCTTTGTGGCCTTCCTCTAGACTCATTCCAACAGCTCTATGTCTTTCCTGTACTGGGGGCCCCAGAGCACGGTGCAGTACTCCAGGTGGGGTCTCACCAGAGCAAATAAATATATATGTACAAAACAAGTGATGATCCGCACAATTGCTCACCATCCAGAGCCAATGCTCAGCAAGATTCTGAGACATATAGCTCCTGGCTAAGTCCCTGAATGACAACACGTAGTATGGCATATCCCTGTGGCCAGCTGGGTAAGCTGTCCTGGCTGTGCCCCCTTCCCAGCTCCTTGTGCACCTCCAGCCTTTTTGCTGGCAGGGTGGTGTGAGAAGCTGCAAAGTTCCCGACTTCTTGTAGATATTGCCAAGCAACAACCAAAACATCAGTGTGTTATCAGCATTGTTTTAATCCAAAATCTAAAACACAACACTATACCAGGTATTAGGAAGAAAATTAACTCTATCCCAGCCAAAACCAGGACAGTCAGCTAGGCTGAGGCTGTCTGACTGGCGCTTGCCTTCTGTGTGGGATAACGTTCATAGGAACTGCTTCGCTGACAGATCAGCAGTGGATGCCTGGACTCAGTCCAAAGTGAAATACCTGAAAAAGAGATGAAGCGGGTGTGAAAATAATTTTAAGATGCTGTGTATGCAAATGAAAATTTCCCCAAGTTCTTCTTACAAGTAGTGTCACATGGACTTCAACCTCAGCATCACACAGGTTGTAAAAAATCACCGATTCATGCCTTGAAGTCAGTAACTGCTGGCTGAGTAACGGACCTTTGAGGAAGGCATTCACAACGGATTTTGCATACTGGGCAATTTAGGTGCTAAACCCAGTTTCCTTTATTTTTTTTTTAAACTCGTCAGGTTGAACAGCAGTAAACACTACCACATTTCTGGTACAGCTTTCTAGAAAGTTCCCTCACTACAAGAAAGACATTGAAGTCCTGGAGTGTGCCCAGAGAAGGGCAACCAGGCTGGTGAAGGGGCTGGAGGGCAAATCATATGAGGTATCTACTTGACTTCACTTTTGACAAGTTCACGCTCCTCCTAACTGGCTTTGTGGAGCTTTACCTAAGGAGTTTGACTCCCTCCATGCACTGTATACAGGGGTGTCCATACAGAGCAATGCCACCACACTTGAAATTTAAACTTCACCATCTTTAATTCCTTTAGCCAGCAAGGCTTTATACTGAAGTTTTGTCAGGGAGGTAAATTCAATTCCAGTCTCTGGGACAAGAATTTCAGCTATCAGATTGCTTTCTTCTGTGTACTGTGGAGAGTTACTATCAGCTGCCATGAACTTGGACTTGCCAGGCCTTGAGAATTTATTCTGACAATGCTGCTGCTTTGCTCTCAAAACGATGTGCCATGTCTCTAAACTTACCATTTTACTAAGAACATGTGAGAATATCAGTGAAAGACAAGCAGAGCCCAAAAAGAGAGTGCTGAGCTGCGAGTCAATACAACTACAATGTTTGCCCCAAACTTTACAGTTTCCTGCAAGCTCGTCATCAGCAGAACTGGTTTGATAGGACTCGTGGTCCCTGATAAACTGGTTGAGATTACAAGAACATCCACATTTGTAAGGAAAACTGCCATAGCCCAGCTCTGTAGGGAAGGATGATAAAGTTGTAGATAATCATTGATGTAGAATTTAAATTCTTCAGGTCCTTTTGAAATACTATAAACCACAATATACAATGAGACATCTATACGTAAGATATTTAAACTTATTATCGTGGGTTCGGCTGGGATAGAGTTAATTTCCTTCCTAGCAGCTGGTGTGGGGATGTGTTTGGGTGTTAGGATGGGAGCAGTGCTGATAACACACCGATGTTTTAGTTGTTGTCAAGCAGTCAGGGACTTTTCAACTTCTCATGCTGCCCTGCTAAGGAGAAGTGTGTGTATATGTGTGTGGAGGAAACTCAGGAAGCTGGGCGGAGGGATAACCCTGACATGTGACCCAAACTGGACAAATGAGATATTCCATACCAATGATGTCATGCTCAGCATAATGGGAAGTGGGGGAGAAGGGAGTGGCTGGTGGGGGAGGAGCACACAGCTCCACGATGTAGTTTGGGGATGGTCCAGCTTGGGGACGGCTCTGAGCTGTACGGCCTGAGTTGTGCAGGTCAGTGAGAAACTGCGCTGTGTGTCACCAGTTTTGTACATTTTGGTATAAGTCCTGTTACCATTATTTCCCCCTCCCTTTGCTGCCCAAAGGTCAGTAAACTGACCTTATCCCAACCCATGAGGTTTGCCTCTGTCTCTCTTTTTTCCTTCCCCCCACCCCCTGCCCCCCGCGTGGGGCTCAGCTGCTGGCTGGGCCTAAACCACAACACACATAACCAGAGGGGAAGAAACATGAAAAATTCCAGCCCTTAGCTCAGTAAGCAAAGGCTTTCTAAAAGAGGTAGTAAGTGCTCTGGAATGGCAGCAAACTTGTGAAGCTAGAGAAATGTCACTGAAAGGTAGTGGAGATACCAATTTATTGCACCACCTATGTTCAGCAGCAGAGGGTGAAGTGGGCAACTGAAGCTACAGACAAAGAGTTCTTAGGCTTTGGAGCTTTGCCAGTCAGATTTATTCCCTACAAAACAATCTAGCTCTTATCATTACTTCTCCTTTTTATAGGTCAAAGGATCTTGCAATCATGACATTTTCCCTTTCTAAATCATGTCTTATGACTCAGTTAGGTCCTTCCGCACTAACCTAAGTAACTTTTCCTTTGGTGGGAAGCTTGCTTCATGTGGTTATTTCACAGCAGATTTGGGAGGAAAAAAATTAGACTAGCACATGTAGATGAAAATACACTGTTGTTGGAATGAATTGCTTCTTTTATAATTAAAATTATTTTATAAGAATACTTTTATTCTCTCCCCACTTGCAGAAAACGTTCACTTTACCCTTCAAATGGGACTGTCATAGCATCATAGAATCTTTATGGTTGGAAACGACCACTAAGATCATCATGTCCAACCATCTGTCCAATACCAATATGTCAACTCAGCCATGTCCTGGACTGCCATGTTTATACTTTTTCTGAACACCTCCAGGGATGATGACTCCACCACCTCTCTGGGAAACCTGTTCCAATGACTTTCAGGGAAGAAAGTTTTCCTGATATCCAATCTGAACCTCCCCTGATGCAACTTGAGACCATTTCCTCTTGTCCTATTGCTTGTTAAATGGGAGAAGAGACCAAACCCCACCTCATAACCTCCTTTCAGGTAGTTGTAGAGAGCAATCAGGTCTCCCCTCAGCCTCCTCCAGACTAAACAGTCCCAACTCCCTGAGCCGCTCCTCATAAGATTTATGCTCTGGACCCTTCACCAGCTTTGTTGCCCTTCTCTGGACATGCTCGAGGACCTCAATGTCCTTCTTGTTGTGAGGGCCCCAAAACTGAGCACAGTACTTGAAGTGTGGCCTCATCAGAGCCAAGTAAAGGGGGATGATCACTTCCCTTTCAGCCATTATTACTGCCCAAAGATAAGAAAGATAAGGCAACGTCTAATAACTTCCTTCTGCTTCTGTCTCCTCTTCCCATTGTGCCTATATTATTACTGCAAACAGAATAAAGAAGTGCAGGACAAAGAGAAAATTAATGAAAAAAGTTTTGTTTCATTTAGTCATTGCAGGATCAGCAGTTAGGAAAAACAACTCACCTGCGGTGCTCTTGTGTGTCTTGCAGCCAGAATACTGGAAACTCCACGTATCGAGACATTGGCAGAGTGACTAAATCCTACACAGGTATGCCAGGACCTATTTCCTATTTTATTTTTCTTTTTGATTAAACACTTCAAATTAAGCTGCAAAATGAAAATACACGCCTCTGCCTAGCATCTTTCAGATCTACTCTGGTTGGTAAAATCGGTAAGAAACACTTCTCAGATAGGGAAAATCCCAAATTCACATGAGAAACAGTTGCAAAACAAGAAACAGAATCAAAGCTGCTGCTTTGATGAGCAATTTAGGAAAACCCAGACTATGGTTTCTGTGTTCTTTGGACGTGTTACAGAAAGCAAAACTGAAGAGATTGTAATAAACATTAGTGTCACCTCTCCCCAGGGAGCAGCTTTGACCACCAGATAGGTACACTGTCATGTTAAAAAATGCTGAATCCTGTGTTAACTTACCTCTTACGTGGGAAATATTTCAAAGATCCTAAAGAGAGATTTAAAAAAAAGCAGTCTATGAATTTGCTATCACAAATTTATCAGAGTCATTGCTTCATGCTGTACTCAGGCTCAGAAGACATCTTCAGCTCACAATTTTCATTCAGTTCTCTATAGACCTTAAATAGAAGATTACCAGCAGTTCCAAAATTCACCATATGCCCACCTTTCTTGTCACAGCTTATTTTGAAAACACTTATCAGAATGTTTATTTATCTCAAATGGCAGCTATCAGAGAACAAGAAGATGGGGGGTTTCTCCATGAGGCAAGAGGAGCCACGGGTTTCCTCAGTGCAGCACCTTCAGGGCAGCACCTTCACCAGTCAGGGCACTGCCCCGCAGCACCCAATAAGGGCCAGGATGGTGACAGGGATGGGCTCCTCTGACTGCCTGGTGATCATCAGACAGGGTGAGGTGTCACATCCAGTCCAAGGTCAATCCAGAAACCCAGCTAGGAAGTCAGGACTATCTACAGTGTAGCTCAGATGGGGCCCTTGGGCAGAGGATCATCCTGCTGATGCTGGTCAGGACAGTTAAGGCCTTCTGGCGCACTCCAGGTCACCGAAAAAGACTGTCTAAATTTTTTATTTCCCCATGGAAAGTGTATTTCTCAATGGCCAAAGCTGAATCACATTTCTTCAGATTCTGCACAGCAGCCTCTGACTTAGGCAGCATTGCTGATGGCTTCTCATTAGAAAATGTGACTATTACACAGACCCAGAGATGTGCAAGAAACTTTGCTCTGTGTTGAATCTCCTATTCTCCTATTACCCTTGACTGAGTTTACCCTTAGCTCTCTCAGATGCTTACAAAGAGACAGGTTGCACAGAGATTGTTACTTGTATGTCTTTTCACTCATGAATCCAAGTTCTCCTCTGGCAAAATCAGTGAGAATGTGGCTGCCTTCACCAAATCTTTCTGCTCTCAGTGTATCCAGTCTCAGTTATCAAATTACTTCTTCCCATGATTTCATGAGAAGACAGGAAGGTGCACATGGATCTTTGCAAGTTCTCATCTCCTGGTGGCAAATTGAACTTTCGTGCTACATTGAGCATGGTCCAATATAGATCCACACTTCCAGCATCACATTCACCATCCTGCTAAAATCAAAGGGCATGGAGACAAATAGTTATCGTGGGATAAATTAATCCATAATTAGAAGCTGATGCTGAAACCTGTGGTCTGAACTCTACCCAGGAGCGTGATGGATGCTTTTCAGATGTAGGCAATTTAGACTGCCTAATGCCCACTGAGATGTGTTCAAGCAATAGTACCTGAATATCTACTCATTTGCATCAAGTTCAACAACCAAATCTTTTTGTGAGCTTTCAGCCTCACAAAGGAACTTGATAGCTGTCCAATAATAGCCATGTGTGGTACCCACACAACTTCAAAACAAAGTTTTGTTCTGACTACTGAGGCTCTTTTCCTCTCTAAACACTTTGAAAGTGGCCTCTCTACCTCCTGACTGTGAGACAAGGCAGGAGACTATTTGCATGTTCATGATATGGTGGTTTGTCATCCCCAAGCACAGAATCACCGGAGTGCCAGAGAGCTTTCCCTACACAAACTTGTGTGTGCTCTGCTGGCTGCAATCATTTTCCATAGTATAGCTTGTACATGTGTAGACACATGTATATACAAATAGATATATAGAGATACATAAACAAATATTTACAAATTAGGGGCCAGAAACAAACTTTGATAAAACTTCGCCAGTGTTTTTGGCCACCTGATGGTTATTTCAGCTGTCCTAATCTGCATTTTAGTATAAACCCACTATCTGGTCAACAGAAATGCCTGCAAGACATTTTTTAAGATTCAAAGCTTAAAACGAATGAACCTTGGAAGCTCATTCCAAGACATACTGACAATATCTGTCAGCATGAAAAGAGCACTGTTATGAACAAATCAAATGTGATCTAGCTTAGTCATCCTCCTTTTGTTTAGCTTTTCAGGTTTCACAATCAGGCCCTGGAAAATGAGGAAAGAAGATTGCCAGGAGCAAGAAGCAATTGACATTCTGTCACTGACTCCCCTGACCTCCCCAGTGTGTACACTGGGAAACAAGGCTGGGCTATAGGCACCGCTGCTGAAACATGGACTTGATGCCACAATCATGTACGCTTCGGCCAAATTGTCTCTGGTCTCCCTGGATTAGGTCAAACATAAGTGTGGAGGGCAGGCTGAACCCACAGAGGGGATATTGTCTGCTTAAAACTCTTCAGAAATTCATAGTTCTACGGTTGAGAAAATGCAGTTGTGCTGCTGCTGAATGTTGTGGCATCTTTCCCTTTGTGGAAGAGAAATATACTAGTGAGGAATATTACTGCTAGTAACCCACTGCTCTATTCTGGTTCAGAAACAGATGAAGACATAGGCCAGCAGCTCCTGCATTTTACTTCATAAACTGGGATTTAAAACATAAACTTGGGATTTAAAAAGTATATATAAAGATATGAGATGCTTTTATGCTTGGTATCAATCTGTAGCATGCAATATTGTGGAGGAAATACTTAATTTTCAAATGATAATTTGAATCACATTAAAATATTTCCTGCTAAATGGATAATGGAAAAAGAAAAAGAAGAAAAAAAACCCACTTCTGATCTTTTAGATTTGGGGTTATTTTAAGTGGTTGCTATTGAAATCTCACAGTATGTGAAAGCATCTGTATTAGGTTTGTGTGGCAAGTTTTTGGTAGCAAGGCCGTGCCTGTATGAAAATGGAAATAATCAGTAATTAACCTGACAGCCGGGTACTCTTACTATTACCAAAACTATTTAAAGCACCAATCTTGCCAGCAACTATAATGCAACGTGTCTCTGCAACTTGAATCTAATTCTGTGTCTGAGAGGCCTCAGCATGCTATGGCTCACAAATCAGTACCACTACAGATGCTGATTCCCTCTCAGCAAAAGCATTTATATTTAGGGTAAGGTAGAGAGCGGTGGGCACAGTGCACTGAGACAAACTTGTAGAAGGGACCTGCCCTGTGTTGTGCACTCCCAATCTGAAGAAATCTGGATTTGATGGATGGACTGTCCAGTGCATAAAGAATTGGCTGGAACGTTGCATTCAAAGGGTAGTGGTCAATGGGTCAATGTCCAGATGGAGAGGGGTGACAAGTGGTGTTCCTCAGGGATCCGTACTGGGACCAGTTTTATTTAATATCATTATCAATGACAGAGACAGTGGGATCAAGTGCACCCTCAGGAATTTTGCAGATGACACTAAGATGAGTGATGAGGTTGACACGCCAGAGGGTTGGGATGTCATCAAGAGGGACCTGGACCAGCTAGAGAGGTGGACCCATACAATCCCCGTGAAGCTCAGCAAGGACAAGTGCAAGGTCCTGCAGTTGGCCTGGGACAATCCTCATTACGAATACAGGCTGGGGGATGATGTGATAGAGAGCAGCCCTGGCAAAAAGGACTTGAGGCTACTGATGGTTGAAAAGCTGGACATGAGCCAACAATGTGCACCTGCAGCCCAGAAGGCCAACAGCATCCTGAGCTGCATCACAAGAAGTGTGGCCAGCAGATCGAGAGATGATTCTCTCTCCCCCTCTACTCTGCTCTGATGAGACCCCATCTGAAGTAATGCACCCAGTTCTGGAGCCCTCAAGACAAGAAGGACATGGACTTCTTGGAGTGTGTCCAGAGGAGGGCCACGAGGGTGATCTGAGGGCTGAAGCACCTCTCCTACCAAGACAGGCTGAGGGAGTTGTGTTTGTTCAGCCTGGAGAAGAGAAGGCTCCAGGGAGACCTTATAGGTGCCTTCTAATGCCTGAAGGGGTCCTACAGGAAAGCTGGGGAGGGGCTGTTTGTAAAGCCACGTAGCGAGGGGAAATGGTTTTAAAGTACAGCAGGGTAGGTCTACTTTACTATGAGGGTGGTGAGACACTGAAACAGGTTGCCTAGAGAGGTGGTGGAGGCCTCATCCCTGGAGCCATTCAAGCAATTTGACACTTAAAGGTGTCCCTGCTCACTACAGGAGGACTGGACTAGATGGCCTTTAAAAGTCCCTTCCAACCTAATGCATTCTATGATTTTATGGTTCTACGGTGGGTGATTCTAATCTGTATTAGCAGGACCAATTCTCCGCCAGAAGGATGATCTAGGGACAATGCAACTGCCTCTCCATATTGTCATACTGCACTGCTTTAAACAGAACAAAACAATTAGGCCTGTGGAGAACCCCCCACAGGAAGTGATGATTAATTCCAAGTAATTGAATTTGCCTCACATCAGCACATGTGTTACTTCTAAGGACATGTATTCTTTCCAAGGCAGACAATCTGTCACACCCCCACACCCCACTGACACACAGCACTCAGATAAAGAAACTGAGTAGAGCAAGTGAAAGGAAATGGAACTATTTGTGGAGCTGTTTCTCACCATGGGAAATATAACAATACATTCCAGGTGCGTTCCTTTCTTCCTACCCACTTCAGGGCTGAATTTTGCTTTGTGGGGAGAGGCTATTTAGAGTCTGAAAGCAACATTGGAATGGCTCTTCAACAGTGATGCAACCTCTTCATCGGAGAGATTCTTCTGTGCTGCTGCCTTCACCTTCCAATATTGTTCATAAACTGTTCAATTGCAGAGCGAATCATTTTGTTTTCCCTTCAGAGTAAGAGAGAATAAAGATATTTTCTCTGCTCAGTGACAGCAGAAAACAGTCATCATGCTGAAAGTAACCCCAGGGTGCCACATACTCTTAGTGTTTCTGAAAAGATACATACTAGGAGTATTTCTGGATATTCTATGTTAGGGAAGATTTAGATGAACACGGGACATAAATCATTCTCCAACCTATACAACTGAGTTTTAAACTAAAAAAGAATTTTCCTTCTTCCTTGGTCTGATTTGGAGAGGAAGGATGGTGGAAGCAAAGGAAATGGAATTATACTGGGTTGTTGTCTTATTTTATGTAAACACCCATGTAGCATCCTGCGTGCGTTACCGCAAGCGCCCATTAAGGTCAAGAAAATCCTGCATTTCAGGAAGAGCAGAAGGACTCAGATAAGGCCATGTGTAGTTGGGAGAATTATATCCTCTTCCAAGAGAGGAAGAATGGCCTGCATTAGGGTATGAATACAAAACCTCGGATCTTCTGTTAACAGCCTATTTTAACTGTGTTTATGAATAGATCTATTTTATATATATATATATATATATATATATATATAAATAGCAAGTGCTCCCTCTAGTGAACTTCTGTGGGATTCAGTGTTGTACCTACTAAGGGTGTTGCTGAGAAAAGTTTATAGGCGGAAATGTTATCTTCTATTAGACCACCTGCTCAAGTCAGAAAAAAGGTACAAGCTTTTAGACACACTAGATGGCTTTTAAGGTCAGTAGCAAAATATATTTTGTCAGAGTTGGGAAGAGACAACATCTTACAGTGAAAACCAGACTTAAATACACTGTTGCACTTGAATATGCACATAGGGACACAAAAATATTGGAGAGTGCCCAGAGGAGGGCAACAAGGACAGTAAAGGGTCTGGAGGGGGAGACTTACAAGGAGAGTTTGTTCAGCCTGGAGAAAAGGAGGCTGAAGGGACACCTCACCATGGTCTATGGCTTCCTGATGAGGGGAAGTGAAGGGGCAGGCGTCGATCTCCACTCTTTGGCGACCAGTGATAGAACCCAAAGGACTGGTATGAAGCTGAGACAGGGGAGGGTTAGTTTGGATATTAGGAAGAGGTTCTTTACTGTGAGTGGTTGGGCACTGGAACAGGCTCTCCAGGGAAGGGGTCACAGCACTGAGCTCAACTGAGTTCAAGAGGAGGTGTCTGGACAATGCCCTCAGTCACATGCTCTGACTTGGCTGGCCCTGTGTGCAGCCAGGAGTTGGACTTGATGATACTTATGGGTCCCCTCCCACTCAGGAGATTCTGTGATTCTAATATTGTTGCTTACTGACATTTACTTTGCCTGTTAATCCTTCCTCTTCCTGATAGGTGTGACACCCGAGTTTTACTGACCTTCACTTCAGACTCTGTGACCTGAAGGAAGACATGCCATTTACTCATTCAAGCATCTAACCACCGTGAAAAAAAAACATAATAAAAACAACACATCTGCCCAAAAGGTGACTGCATTTCAGAAGAGCCACTGTTTGCCCGTGTCACACTGCAGTATCCATGCTTGCTTACATCTTTTAAAAGTCAGGTACATTACCACTGCTACTTCTTGCCCACACGTTTTACAATATTATTAAATGCAATGCTTGTAACATTTCTTTCAACTTCGAGTATACCATAACAACAGCCTATGAAAGCTGTCACGGTTGTGGCTGATGTCACAACATGGTTAACCGCAATTCTGGTGTATTGTACCTTTCCAGAGCATTGATTTACTCTCTTAGTTTAAAAATACAGTCATGGGAAGGTGAGGGCTATCGCTATGCACAGGATTCTAGATCTTTGCCATTCACAGTGTGTCACTGTGCTGCTACTGAAACCCACAGAGACATAACAAGCTCTGCTTTATGCACTCCCAAGTGCAAATTCATAGGAGAAAGTGTGACTATGCAGGGGGTGCCCCAGACTGTCAAGCACGAAGTATTTCATACTGTGGTATGGTAGCAGCGGTTCCTTATCCTGCCTTTACAGTAGTGCTTTAACTAAACCAACAAAGAAACAGAGTAGGGCTGGTAGTTACCAGCATCTGCAATGTGAAATAGCACCTCTGCACAACAGCTGTGGCCTCACTGCAGCTGCTGAATTGATGGTGACCTCCCGCGCTGGGTGTTTTCATTGATGCTCCCAAGTCATTCTTTCCACAGAGTGCTGAGCACCAGCCTGCAGCTGAAGGTTACTGCAGTAACCGCGGCGACTTCAGCATCCTTCACTTGCAGCCGACCCAAGTCTGAGGAATCCACCCAGGGTAAGGCTCCAGTGAGAAGCTCTGATGTGCTTGTTATCGGCAGAATAGTGTGAGGTCATTTAAGGACTGTGCTTGAGGATCTGCTGGTCTACCAGATCATTTGTCTCATTTGTACAGTGGGAAAAGCAGACATAAAAAGTGAACAAGTGCCAGACGGCTGCTTCCTATCCTCACTGCTGCAACTTAACCCCCTTTTTTCACTGCTATGAACTGAGGACTAGTGCAGGATGAGAGCACATTTAAGAGTTCTGCTTTGCTCTACCTTAAATATTTATTGGTGAGTGATTAACTAAAGACACATCAATACTTTCCATATTTCCCTTTCTTCCATCAGAGCAGATGGGGAAAAGCAAGGGAAAACATTTCCCATTCTGCCAGCTGATGAACCCATTCCTGGATATCAAGGACACCAAGAATATGATCCTGTTACAGACTTGGACCTCTGAACTCACATGTCTGTGTGCTGATTGCTACCTGTAGACCAGAAACAGGATTCAGTTGCCTGGCATAGGGGGGCTTAGAGTCAGTGGAGATGCTCCAGGGTATTGGGGATATCAGCTCAGGTGCAGTAGGTTCAATCCAGGATTGGAGGAGCCGTACACTCTCCTAAAGCAGCAGCAGCTGAAAGCCAAGCAGGACCCAGACCCCACAGCCCTTGGGGCTGCTCTGGGGTATGCAGCATGTCCTCCAGTTGACAGCATAGCCAGGTTCCCCGTAGGCCACGGGGCACATTCTCCAGAGCCATGTATGTATTTGGGTGTCTAAAGGCATCTCCGATGGCGCTATAGTCACTCACGTTCCCGCAACTACACGATGTCTGGTTGGCTTGTACCATTCTTTTATTAGTACTGGGGTTGGGTTTGTTGTCAAGAAAAAGCACACGTTGTTGGAAGCGCGTGGCAAGCAGCTCCCTGGAGCTGCCGTCCGTGGTAGTGGGTGACCTCAGCCCCCCCCCCCCCCAGCTCTGTTTGGGGTGCCTTCTGGCAAGGCGCCTCTGCCCTTGCGCCTCCGGGTGTCAGGGGAGAAATGGCGGGCATCGCCTTGCTGGGTGAGGTGGGTGCACGCACAGCGAGCGCGCGGGACGCCCAAGGCGAGACACCGCCGCTCCCCCGCTCCATCCCGCAGCCGCCCGCCGCCATCTTGCTCCTGCACCTTCGCTCCCTCTCTCTCCCGCCCGCCCGGCCGGCAGGTGCCGCCGTCACGGCGCTGCCATAGAGAGGGCTCCCCGAGAGAGCGCGCCTGCCCCTTCGCGTCCGGGGAGCGCTCCGCCAGGCGGAAGCGGAAGCGGCCCCGGCGGCGCGCGGTGGGGCGAGGGCCGGCACGGGCCGAGGGCGGCGGCGCAGCACACGGGGCCAGGGGCTGTTGCCCGCGATCCCGGGACCCAGTGACCCCCGCTGGCTGCGGGTGAGGCGGGCGCCGGGAGGATCCTTCTGGGGCGGCGGGGAGTCCGGCGGCCGGGGAACGCATAAGGGGAGCCGGCGGGCGGGGGGTGCGGGTAACCCTGCGCGGCCCGGCCCGGCCCGGCCCGCTGGGGGCCTTCCCCTCTGGCGTCAGCCCGGTCTCCCTCCCCGCCGCCGAGGCTCCTCCCGCCGAGGGCAGCCGCCGGCCTTCCCGACGGCGGGTTGCGCAGCCGGTGGCGGTCGCTCCCCACCGCCTCGTACCGCTGAGGCTGCTCGGCGCCGGTCGGAGCGCGGTGGGGCTTTTAAACAAACGCCTTTCTTCTCTCCTTGCAGACGCCTTCCGAGTCTCTCTGTGCCGGAGAACGCGGGACCCGCCTCGGCGCTAGCCTGCTGAGGCTTTCTGGTTGTTAAGTAGACTTCAAAGCGGTGTGGCATCGCTCCGCCAGCCCCTCCCTTCTGTAAAAAGGGTAGCTGCTTTCTGAGCTATCGCATACCAGCTTCTTGTATTCCTAAGATTGTCATCAGCTCCTTGTTTTGGTTTTTGGGTTTTGGTTTTTTTTTTCCCCCTGAGGTCTTACCGAGGTATAATTACGTAAAGGCTCTAGTGGTTATAAAGTAATTTAAGATGTTTGTGCTCCTCAGTTTTAACTCTCTAATTGACCATTGCATTAAAAGACTTTGCTTTAAATTGGGAATGGTTAAATGGCCAAACAATTAAATTATTTACGTATAAGGGCTGTTTTATTCAACTGCTGTTGGCCTGCAACTTAAACTTGCGTCTTTTATTTTTTTTTTTTATCCTATGCCTTTTCTGTGTTATGGCTGCTGCAACAATAGTTCATGATACATCAGAGGCCGTAGAGCTCTGTGCTCCCTGTGGGTTATACCTTAAACCCATTACAAAAATGACCATCAGTGTGGCACTTCCTCAGCTGAAACAACCGGGAAAATCCATTTCGAACTGGGAAGTGATGGAAAGATTGAAAGGGATGGTGCAAACTCATCAGTTCTCCACTCTGCGGATTTCTAAAAGCACAATGGATTTCATCCGGTTTGAAGGAGAGGTCGAGAACAAAAGTTTGGTGAAATCTTTCCTGGCGTGCCTGGATGGCAAAACAATAAAGCTGAGCGGCTTCTCTGACATCCTGAAAGTCCGTGCTGCAGAGTACAAGATTGACTTTCCTACCCGGCACGACTGGGACTCGTTCTTCCGTGACGCGAAAGACATGAACGAGACGCTGCCAGGGGAGAGGCCGGACACGATTCACTTGGAGGGCTTGCCTTGCAAGTGGTTTGCAGCCAAGGACTCCGGCTCGGAAAAGCCAAGTGAGGAAATCCTTATACAGGTCTTTAAGAAGTTCGGAGAAATACGGAACGTGGACATACCCATGCTGGACCCTTACAGAGAGGAAATGACGGGCAGGAACTTTCACACCTTCAGTTTCGGAGGCCACTTGAATTTCGAAGCCTACGTTCAGTATCGAGAGTACGCGGGGTTTATCAAGGCCATGAACGCCCTGCGGGGGATGAAGCTGATGTTTAAAGGCGAGGATGGCAAAGCCGTGGCTTGCAATATAAAGGTGAGAAAACGGGGCTGTTCACGGGAACCTGCGTGAAAGGCTGAATAGGACTGAATGTTATTTCCCTAATGCTTTACAGATAAACTAGGCCTGACAACAGGTGATGTAAACAGCGCTGATGTAGTTTTGTAGAACATCTGTAATAGGATTTTAAAAGGAAAATTTTAGCAGAGCAGTGGGGCGTCAGACTGCACGAACAAAGTGGGTGAGGGTCTTGCTTTTTGCATCAAGACAGTTCTAGAAACGGGTTGCCTGATGGAGCGACAAAGTGTATGAATGTGAACAGCTAGATGGGCTTTAGCAAGTAATGTATTATTTATAAATCTTGTCATTTCACTTAAAAATTTTAATTCTGAGTACGTTCAGGCATATTTCACCAGAAGACAGACTTTAAAGTGCTTTGTTCTCTTCTATGTTAACTACAAATAGAATTTTTCAGGGAGAATTTCACAGCCTTTGTGTTTGGCCCCTGAACTGATCTTGAGGACTACCAGACAAGTGTTAGAACTGTGAAGTTTAGTATCATGTGGCCTGTAAGACCTGTAGAATACATAATTGATCATTAGTGTACTTCACATACAGAAAACCTCCACAAAATGTAAACAGTAATGTTAACGTGTAGCAGGGTTTCCTGTGAATGCAGCAGGCTTTATTCATAATACTTGCTTACTGAGTTTTCCAGATCTTTTTTTTTCTTTTACTTTATTGTCTTAGAAAATACAAGTATGACAAGAGAGAACAAGACAACTTCTTCAGATGTAGCACCTGTGAAAGCATGGCTTGAGGAAAACTTGCTCTGATATGTAGTCTGTACACTTACATACTGGCCGAGTGAATTGTTTGTGGGTGTATTTCGGTATGCTCAATAGGCATTCATCAAATCAGAAAGTCTATTTCAGGAAACATCTTGGGTATTCCTTTGTGTAGTGTGGGAACATGCAAATATTTATTTAAATTATAGTTCAGTCAGTAAGTAAAATACTGTGATCTTTTATCAAAGTTTGTCTGTCGTAGCTGTACCGTGACCCTCAAGGTTTTCAAGGGGACGTGAAATTCAAACTGACACTTACATGTGGGGGATCAGGGTTCCCAAATTTAGTTTGGCTGTGCAAGGGGAAGCATGCCTTCCTGGCAGCTGCCCTGGAGATTGATGGGAAAGGCAGAGGGCTAAGTTTGCAACCGTGCTTGTCAGGGCAGATCTCTTTTGTACAAGGTCACAGCACCTTGTCTGTTTCTATCTGTCTGTCCTTTTAGTCTTGTTAGGGAAACATCATTTTACATAGAGCTTGGGTGAATTAAATTTTAGAGCCCGTGCTCCTTGTTCTCTGCCCCATGGTTCTGGACAGCAGGCCTGTGGGAGTGTATTAAGGACCCCAGCCTGCCTGCACAGGCATTGGTACCTAGAATGGGAGATGAGGATACAGGGCTGTGTTGTCTGCTGGTGTCCTGCTCCTGCGTGCAGCTGGACATGGCCAAGGTCTGCACGGATGTCCTGTAAGATGAGTTTTTTTCCCAGGTCTCATTGCTTAGGTGTGTGTGACTTCCCTTTCTTTTGTGTTCCCAGTGTCAGTCTTGGAACGTCAGCTTCTCAGTTTGGGAATTTTGGTCATAAAAATTGGCGGCTCAGTCCGGGTGCTGGATGTTGTAGAACTGTTTCTTCTGCTGAACTTTAGGACCACTGTGTTAGGGATTAAAGGAGGCCTTTATTTAGGCCCGTTTATGCCTAGTGGTGTACAGTCCTTAATCCATAACATGATTTGAGAGTTCTGTATGTTCCTGTTCTTACAGGTTGAAAACTTGGACAGCCAGGGCCTAAACCACACTAGGTTGGATGTCAGACACAAACAAAAGTGTAAACTGGTACACGATTGTGCTGCTGTGCAGGCTTTTAGTTCCCAATTAACTGGTTATAATGGTATTGTGCTTGCTCTGGGCACGTATAGGAGTTCCCTTTGTTTTTTAAGAGGTTTGATACCTCTGTGCCACGTTAAAATTTTTGTGAGTTGTGTAGGTTGGGGGTGGTGAAGGGTTTTTTTTGTCTATGTAAAACTTTTCAATTGTATCCTCTAAAGGTTTCTTTTGACTCAACAAAGCACCTCAGTGATGCATCAATTAAGAAACGTCAGCTTGAAAGGCAAAAGCTTCAAGAGCTTGAAAAGCAGAGAGAAGAACAAAAACGAAAAGAGAAAGAAGCTGAGGAAAAACAAAAAGAGGAAGAAAGGTAGTTACCACTTATTTCTCAGCTATATTTTTAGCAGTGAGGCGTAATACTTGTAGTTACTCCTTCACTTAGCATCAATAGATAGAAAATAACTAAAGGCATGTTTCCTTTCAAAGTTCTGCTCCAGTAGTTAAAATGTAGCATTTAAAATGTTGTGGTCCTTTTGAAGTAGGATTTAGGGATTATGAGACTTGGAGTGTTTTACAACTACTTTTGTTTGGGTTTTTTTGTTTGTTTGGGTTTGGTTGGGTTTTTTTTTGTTGTTGTTGTTGCTGTTGTTGAACTCTAATTCCAAGAGCTGTGAATTTATGTGTGTGTTATTCTGATGGGAAAAGGTGTGTTGTAAATGGAAAATATCAGATTATACCCTTGTTCTACTTTGGTATTACAGAGCTAATTTGTTTTTAGCATCAGTATTGTTCCAGGAAGGGGATGGGCTACAAGTCTGTTTTAACAATGACACGTTAAGAAAATGTATGTAAGTCTAATGGTAAGACAGCTATTCAGAGTATAAATACAAAGGGAGCAAATTGTTTCAGAGGTCTTACACTGTCCAGTCGCCTTGATTGCTTAGTGTTTAAACAGCTTCAGAAAGTCTGTGGTTATTTAGATTATGACTAATGCTTATGTTCAGTTCAAAACATTAAATCTGCAAAATATTCGATTACCTAAAAATTGTGCACCTGATCTTTTCCCTAAAAGTCAGACACCTGATCTCAGAAGCCCTCAGCCTTCTCCATAATCCGTGTTTTATCCTAATGAAACCCACCAATCCCTGCACACGTTAATTAGCCGGGTAATTTTCTTTTCTCTGTGATGACTGACTGCCTAGCTGCCTGATGCATTGTTGTTATTGCTGGTAGAATTGGTTTTAAAAATCATTCAGTTTTGTTGTATGTTGTGTTTTGTGTTTGGATTCCAGCTTGACAAGCTAATGATTGTTTGCTGCCACGACTAATGGTTACAATGTTCTCTGTTTTCTACTTCTATTTTTCAGTAATCAACAAGACTGACTTAGAAACAAATTCACTCAAAGCACAAAACGTGTTTTTATATAGAGTGGGAGGCTAAAATTGTATCTGCCCTAGATAAATTATATTATACATAATACTGATCTCTTTTTTTAGGAAGCAGAAAGAACTTGAAGAATATGAGAGAGAGAGAAAAAGAGAGGAAAAGCTGCGTAAGAGAGAACAGAAACAGAAAGATCGTGAACTTCGGCGAAACAAAAAACAACTTGAAAAGCTTCAAGCTGAAGAACAGAAAAAACTGCAAGAGAAGATAAAGTTGGAAGAAAGGAAGCTCCTGTTAGCTCAGAGAAATCTTCAGTCTATTAGGCTCATTGCAGAACTGCTAAGTAGGGCAAAGGTAATTTAAATATTTATTTCACAAGCTAATGAAGAACCCAGTGAACAGAGCCTTTTGCTGACTTGAGAAGGGGTGGGAAAGTGCTGTTCATTTAGTGACAGACTTAGTACCTCTCCAGCTGCTGTTCCTTAGACCAAAAGCTCAAGAAAGTGCAACAAAACAGTAAAATACACGCAAGAGAATGGAGTGAACGTGTACCTGTAATCATAGTGTTTTTTTACATGTAAACTAATTGGCAGGCTTGCTCTTAAGTCCAGTAAAAGAATGTGTAAGCATGAATGAAGTAAATTAAGCACAGAGGATATTTCTTAATTCCAGTTTTGGTGCTGTTTCCCTTCTGGCTTTCAGCAGTTCTGTTAACTGCTCTTTGCAGTTGCAGAGGATGAGCTTTTGTTACTTGATGTTTGAAAATGTGCGGAATGATTTCTCTGCAGGAAAAGTACTGTCAGCCAAGGTTTCAAATTTTAGATCCTATCTCTAACAGTATTGCTATTTTTCACTGAAACAGGATGTCACTTGCTTAAGCCTTGGATAAATCCATGTTAGGGTATAATGCAGGTTAGCTAACTTCTGTAGACATGAGAAACAGTGTGGAAAAGTGTGTAAAAACACTTTGACGTCCCTCTTCCCTTCCCCCACATGGTGCCAGTGTGCCTTAGGAGCATTTTTGAACTCCTGCAGTGTTATATGGTTAGTTACATTCTAGGGGAAGGCAGAAACACTTCTTGCAGACTTTGTAACTTGCAGCTGTGAAATGGAAAGGCTGTCTGATTAAGCAGAGCAGTGTGTTTGTTTTGCTTCCAGAATTTTGAGGTCAACACTAGGCTGTTTGTTTGGGTCGGATTAAAAAAAACAGTTTGAACCTTGTCTTTCAGTATCAGGAGTTTCTAAAGTGGTTGACAAAGTTCGAATCAGTTTCTATGTAATACGTGTATTTAATTATCTGTGGTTTTTATGGACTCACTGCTGACTAATCTGTGCACCACAGAGAAGTTCATGTTTTAAATTTGACTGAAACCTTCAAGTGTTCACCGTGTTAAATGTGTTGTAATGCTTCAAATTTCACATGTTGTTTTAGCTTGTGTGTTATCCTTGTCATACTAAGGAGCCATAAAGACCAAGCTTTGGTTCTGTCATGTGAAATAGGTAGGAGAAATTGACGCTCCAAAGAGTTTGTGGACTGGTACTAATGATTCACTTTACAACAGTTGTGTGTTAGTCCATTTTTTTGTTTGGGTTAGTTTGGTTGGGCTTTTTTTCCATTTAAGAGGAAAACAACCGTTTTGTTTTAGGATGGTTCTGTTTGTTGAATTTTATTTTCTTGCCATATTGCTGCTTTTGTGTTATGGTATAACTGGGAAGCATGAATGTATCTATAAATCTTTCCTTCTTTACACTTACCTTCCCTTTTACTCTCTTTCAGACTGTTAAGCTTCTGGAGCAAGAACATAATGAAGAAAAGATTCGTCTTCAGGAGCTAGAGGAGAGACGGAAGCTCCAGGAGGCTGAGCTCAAACGTGTGGAAGAGGAAAAAGAGAGAGCGCTGGGGTTGCAGAGAAAAGAAAAGGAACTGAGGGAGAAACTACTGAACAATCTTCTGAGCAAGAAAATGGATGCAATTAATCAAAACCAAGAAGAGACAGAAGCGTCTCAGTCTGACACGCAGGCAGCCCCTAGTGCTGTTCCACACACTGTGTCATCCAGCTGCATCACTTCTACCTCAGGACAAGCTGTTACAGGCAAGCTGGCTCCCGACTCTCAGAGAGAACTAGCGTCCCCTGAGAGTATAAATGCGCAGTGCAAGTACTTGAATGGCAACATTCACGATAAAGTTCATGTCAGAGAAGGTCAGAAACTTCATACCACAAACTCTGAGAGGTGTTCTGAGAAAAGAAGTTCGGGGGAGCTTTCATGTGCTCCCGCCGGTAACCAGCAGCAGAAGGGCTATGACCAGAATACCTCCAGGAAGGACTCACGCTGTGAGCAAGGCAAACGTAGCACAGAGCCAAGGAGAAGAAAGAGCCCTTCGTGTAGCAGTGTAAATACTGACGAGAGTAAGGGCAGGCGGGAGAGGAGCAGGCACAGAAGAGATTCGAGTTACCAGGATGACAGGCGCAGGAGAGAGAGGAGGCACTACAGACACTCGAGCAGGAGCTACAGCCCTCGCCGGAGCCACAGTCCTCGCCGGAGGAGTGTGAGCCCCAGGCGCTCGCGGTACCGAAGAACTCGCAGCAGCGAGCGTAAGCGAGACCGGAGAGACAGAAGTCACAGTCGCCGGAGCGTGAGCCGGAGGCGCAGGCACCGGCGGAGGTCACTGAGCAAGCAGAGGAGTGGGTGATGGAAGGCTTTGGCTCCTTGGAAATTTGGTTGGACAGAAGGGCCAGAAAGCTGTAAATGAGCCCTCGTTGGGGTGACTGCTGTAGAAAACACGGTGGTTTCAACCAGTGCTTCACTTGCATCTAGTCCCTGAAAGCAAGCAAATGGATGCCTGATACTTCTGATGTTCCTTTGTGCTTTGTTGTCTCTTTCTAGGTTTCTATGACAAATGTAGGTACAGCCACCCGTGCTTCTGCTTGAGTTCCTACAGTGCTAAAAGCCAACTTGTTTTCTTGATTTTCAGTTTTCTAAACCTTAATTTTAGTCTATTTTAGTTTTTATCTTGATCACCTGTTTTGGCTTGAGAAGCACGTGGGTGCCAGTTATAGGAACTCCAGGTTAATCAGCTATTACAAAGAGATTTGATTTAAAATGCTCTGCTGCATTAAATGAAATCACATTTAACAGAGTAGATTATTTTGCCAACTGAGATTGATAGCAGGACTTTCACATAGTTATTACACTGACTATAAAGATATGCAAGGTATCTTTTAAACTGCTATGATTCCTTCATATGTCTGCATGGTGCCAAGCTTCGTGGCCCAAATTAGTCTGGCATGTAATGCCATTTGTATAGTAATACTTTTTGTGTTAAGAGAGGCACACTGATCTAGGAAATGAGAAGCAGTGGTAAACTGGTTGAAAAGTTGTTCTGTTGTTTTGCTGACATGTTTGGGTTTGTAATTGCTTCAGGTGGCACAGAGCCACTTGAAGTATTCTTTCAGGTACGGACAGCTAGCCGTTGTTGTATGAAAAAGGGGCCTTCTTGCTAAATTATTTTTATTTGTGATGTTGGAAAGTAAGGCTGCAGTGTCTCTTGTTAAACCCATTTAAAAATACTTCTGCTTCTGAAATGCAGCTCAGGAATATTAAAAGCTATAATGTTACAGTGAAAGAGTTTATTTTGCCTTCTTATGGTAAAATTAAAAAGAAAACTGTTTCCAGTGAACCAAAGTTGCTGTTTTCATATGTCAGTATATTAAAATCTGCAGAAGTGTTACATGAGAGTCCATTTGTGGGGAAAACAAAAAAGCCTCCATGCGTTTGAGTAATGATGCTCAGCTGCTTCTTGATGGTCCTGTTACAAACAACTGTGTCAGCTGTTAATTCAGTGGGACGTGTGCTCTTTATGTACAGCCTTCAGATGTCATTTTCCTTGGGTGTATGCATCAGATCAAAATGTGTCCCTTTCCTGGAGTGCCTGAGGAGCACGTGTGTGCTGCACCTCAGCTGGATCCCTGGCTGGCTGAGTGAATCAGTGTGGGGTTTGTTTCTTATTAGACCATGCTGCTGCCATCTTTGTAGCTAGCTGTGGAAAGAAAAGGTGGATGTTATTTTATCTTCCTGGCAACTCATGTTTTTAAAGATCTCCAAGTAATTATATTACATCTCCAGTTTTTGTGACTTCTGAGCTTCTCAGCTGTCTTGAGGGCTGAGAGCTAGACTGATTTATCATCTCCACCAATCTTTTGAATTCAGAGCAGTTGCTTTCTGTGGAGAGTTCACTTTTCTGCTGTCATTGTTGAAGTGTTAAAAAAGCCTTATCTGCCTGGATCCTCAGTAATGGTTTTGCTGAAATCCAATCTCATGTTGGTTGCAAGTATTTGACAAGGCTGGTGGGATGCCTGTTGTAAACGCATGCAGTTCTGCTTAGCCTGCTCTCAAATACTGACATGCTGTCCATGGTAACAACACTTTAAAACCCCCCCCAAACAAACCAAACCCCAAAAAATTCTGTCTGCAGTTATGTGAGAGTTTAACTAACGGTTCTCAGTACCAATGTCTGAGCTCAGGATTAGGTTCTTACTAGTGTTTCTGCAACATACTTCTATTGTGGGTTTCCACTGGGACTGATATGTTGGGTGGGGGGTCTTGATGATGTATCATGTAGTTAATCAGGGAGATGCCGGTTCACAGTGCTGCTTCCACAGCTGGATGACTTCCTGAATGCAGTGTCATTGCCAAGAGTGGAAGTGGTGAAAGCAGTGGCAGTCACCAGAAAGTGTTAGAGCCATACTAAAAGAATCCCAACAGATACTGTTGGTTAATACAAAAAAAGACTGTGCTTGGTAGATTGTTTTGCTCCAGAGAAGGCACCAAGAACAGGTTTCTACCCCACCCTGAAATGACTAAATTCCATAAGCTCCCCTAATGATTAGGGCAATTTCTGAGGCCAGTAAAGGTAATGTAGGGAGGAAGTTCATCTCTCAGGCTTTGATAATCATTCAGCTCAGCACCCATATCAAGCCCTGTCTTTGTGCAATGTCCTTAAAGTGCAATAATAAAGTGTAATTGTACATCTCTCTTGTACAGTTGTTACTCTAAATGTAGAGTAACTCTGTTGCTTGTAGCACTTGTATTATTTCTTCTTTTCACAGCAGCTTCAGGAAGAAAAGCCTGAAAATGCTTTGAAGCTACTTGCAAATGCTTACTTTCCACAAGGCAGAGGAAATGGGGAGGAAGTTGTCTTTAAGTCGGCCAGCTGAACCCAATCAGAACTCTTTAAACTCCCAGTACCCAAAGTTGCCCAGTAACTGCTCCATAACAGAGTTTTATCTGTTCTAACACAGAGCAGTGTTGTTGCTTCAGGTATATGTTTTGAATCAAAGGTCTCAAAAATGTTTTCAGTGCAGAATCTTCTGAATGGATATTGCATCGTGTGTGCTTGCACTGGGTCTGACTGGGATGGAGTTGACTTCCTTTGCAGCTGCCAGGACGGTGCTGGTTTGGATTTGTGACAAACTGATGGCAACACATCGACGCTTTATGTAGCGCAGAGCAGCGCTTGCACAGTGTCAGGGCCTTCTCTCAGGTTTTATGCATGCTGCCTGGAGGGGGGAGGTTGGGAAGGGATACAGCTGGAACAGCTGGCCCCAGCTGACTGAAGAGATAACCTGTGCCACATAACATCATGCTCAACAATAAAAATGGGGCTTTCATCTTTCCAAGGTAGCTATTGCCCCAAGACAGCTGGTCACCAGCTTGCTTGTGGTCTTCACTGATGACGTGCTATGGCCTGCAAGAGAACTTGAAAAGACTTGAAACTTTAATCTTTTTATAAGTTCACAAATACACATTATGCCATGCCCACTGTAATTTATTCAGGTTTTTATTATGGCTGAGGTATGTGCTTGTACTACTGCAAAATCTTTGCTGATGCAATAACTTAAAGAATATAATTTTTTATAGTAAACAGTTGTTCTTTTTTCTGTATTGATTCTAAGTCAGTACATTTCTACCAAGTATCTTCTAGGGGTCTTAGTGTTTCAAATGAAAGAACATAGTGGGAGCTGGGCTTATTCAGCCTGGAGAAGAGAAGGCTGCGGGGGGACCTCATTGCAGCCTTCCAGTACCTGAAGGGAGCATACAAACAGGAGGGGAATCAACTTTTAAAAGGGTAGATAATGGCAGGACAAGGGGGAATGGATTAAAACTAAAAGAGGGAAGGTTTAGATTAGATATTAGGGGGAAGTTCTTTATCCAGTGGTGAGGTGCTGGAACAGGCTGCCCAGAGAGGTGGTGGATGCCCCGTCCCTGGAGGTGTTCCAACGCCGGGTTGGATGAGGGGTTTTTTCCTAATTGACTCTACATTTGTAGAGTAAGCTATTGAATGATCTATAATAAAGGCCTATCCATGATAGGGTGTGTATGTAAAAAACATTTGATACATTATTTGGAAGCATTATCTTGAATGCTCTTAGAGAAAATGGGAATTTTTTGCAGTGGCTTCCAAAATAGTGAGAGCAGGCCTGTACCAAGGCCCATAAACCTGAGAGTTGATCACTGGTAAGTGCTACCTGGACATCACACCAGTGACAGCTTTAGGTCAGTTTTTGAACGTGTATAGGATCATGTAACAGACTTGTGGGTGCTATATTTGGTAGCAGAGGTACAGAGGTTGATAGCGTATGACAACTAAACCAGCTAGATGGGCAGATGCCTTAATTTATAAATGGGTGAGCAAAATTGACCATTGATGTCTTACATTGCTATGTAAGTTAAGGGCTTTTTAAATTACAGGCAAGAGGAAATACATGTATTGCCTGTTTTAATCTGGTATCCTGTCTTGCAGGCATGATCATAATCTGCATACAACACCCATTTAATTAAGTTTATGTTGTATTCTGCTGATCTAGCTCTTCCCCAGCTCAATGAATATGCTATTAATAGAATGTATCTTTTGCTGCCTCAATAAATTTGCAGAGTTGTCTCCATTGTTTGTATAAAGCAGCCATCTAGTGCCATTGAGCCTTCATAGAATCAAACTCTCAAAAACCATTTAATTCCAACCCTGCTGCCATGGGCAGGGACACCCTCCACTGGACCAGGCTGCCCAAAGCCCCATCCAACCTGTCCTTGAACACTACCAGGGAGGGGGCAGCCACAGGTGCTCTGGGCAGCCTGGGCCAGGGCCTCAGCACCCTCACAGGAAAGACTTCCTTCATAATATCTGGTCTCTACCCACCTTCAGCTTAAGGTCATTACCCCTTGTGCTATCATTACCTGCTCTTGTAAAAATAGTCCCTCTCTGTCTTTCCTGTAGGCCCCTTCAGGTACTGTGAGGCTGCGATAAGCTCTCCCTGGAGCCTTCTCCAGACTGAACATGCCCAATTCTCTCAGCCAGTCTTCATAGGAGAGGTGCTCCAGCACTCTGATCATCTACGTGACCCTCCTCTAGACTTGCTCCAACAGCTCCATGTATTTCTTGTACTGGGGACCCCAAAGTTGGACACAGTACTCCATTTGGGGTGTTGCCAGAGCAGAATAGTGGGGCAGAATCACCTCCCTTGGCCTGCTGGTCACGCTGGTTTTGGTGCAGCCCAGGAGATGGTTAGCCTTGTGGGCTGCAAGCACACATTGCCAGCTCATGGAGAGCTTCTTGCCAACCACCACACCCAAGCTGTCCTCAGGACTGCTCTCAATTCACTCTCCAGCCAGCCTGCAGCTGTGCTTGGAATTGTGCAGATTCTTGTGCAGGACCCTGTGCTTGGGTTTGCAGTTTGCACAGGCCCACCTCTCAAGCCTGTCAGGGCCCCTTTGGATGGCACCCCTTTCCTCCTATATATTAACACCACAACACAGATTAGAGTCATCAGCAAACTTGCTGAGGGTGCTCTTAATCCCACTGCTCTTGTCACTGACAAAGATATTAAAGAGTGCTTGTCCCAGTACCGACCTCTGAGGAATTCCACTTGTTACTGGTCTCTGTTTGGATGTGAGCTGTTTACCAGAAATCTTTTAGTGTGACAGTCCAGTCAATTCCTTATCTGTGGAGTGGTCCATCTGTCAAATCCATGTCTCCATGTCTC
Organism: Gallinula chloropus; assembly: GCF_964237585.1. Classification (NCBI taxonomy): domain Eukaryota; kingdom Metazoa; phylum Chordata; class Aves; order Gruiformes; family Rallidae; genus Gallinula; species Gallinula chloropus. The sequence goes on along the minus strand of NC_140085.1, from coordinate 139,784,237 downwards.
ACCAATTTAAAGACAAAGATATCATGGAACAGTGTTAAATGCTTTGCACAAGTCTGGGTAGACGATGTCTGTCACTCTTCCCATATCACCAATGGCATAACCCCATTGTAGATGACATCAAACTTGTCAGGCACAATTTGCCTTTGGTGAAGCCATGTTGGCTGTCACCACTCACTTTATTTTCCATGTGGCTGAACGTAGCTTCCAGAAGGATCGGCTCCATGATCTTGCTAGGCACAGAGGTGAAACTGTCTCTCATAGTTCCCCAGGTCTTCCTGTTTCCACTTTTTAAAGTGGGGATTATGTCTCCTTTTTAGTCAGCAAGAACTTCACCAGACTGCCACGGCTTCTAAGTTGTAGAGATGTGGATTTTATGGATCATTTGGTGGATAAGGAATTGGCTGGATGGTTGCACTCAGAGGTGTAGTCAACAGTTTGGAAACCAGTGATGAGTGGCGTTCCTCAGGAGTTGGTTTTGGGGTCAGTACTGTTTAGCTTCTTTGTGAAAGACCTGGACAGTGGGGTCAAGTGCACCCTCAGCAAGAAGACAGGCTGAGAGAGTTGGGCTTGTTCAGCTTAGAGAAGGCTCTGGGGAGGCCTTAGTGCAGGCTGCCAGCACGTGAAGGGGGCCTACAGGAAAGCTGGGGACGGACTGTTTACCAGGGTATATAGTGCAGGACAAGGGGTAATGGCCTTAAGCTGAAGGAGGGAGATTTAGGTCAAACATTGGGAAGAAGTTCTTCCCTGTTCAGTTGGTGAGGCCCTGGCACAGGCTGCCCAGAGAAGCTGTGGCTGCCCCCTCCCTGGCAGTGTTCAAGGCAAGGTTGGATGGGGCTTTGTGCAAGTAGGGCTGGTGGAGGGTGTCCCTGTCCGTGGCAGGGGGGTTGGAACTAGATGGTCTGAGTTTTATACTTTTTGCTTACAAGGAAGGTTGCATACATGAAAATAGCATCACCTGCCATTTCTCACCTGCAGACACATTAATTTTACTAAATCTGATTTGTTCATAGATACTAATTTCTTACTTTCAAATGTTATGCAAAATAATGTGTAGTGTTTGTAGTGAGTCATTTAAGTAAAGAATAATTCATCACCAAAACAAGAGGTTTTGCAAAGGTAAAGTAACAGCTTTAGCCTGCATGTGGTCCAAGTGCTGACAGCAACGTTGATGGGGTTTTTAGAGAAAGCAAGCCATTGCAATTTCATTTTCATGAATGCATTTGTAGCTTAAAAGGAGCTTAGACTTTAAGCCTTACTAACAATTTACTTGGAAACAGCAATCAGTGTGTGGCTTTGCATCAATCTGATGGGGGTTATCTGCAACCCTCCTCCCCTACATCTTGCTACCAGTAGTAATCCCATTAGATGATTACATCTGGTGTCCTCAGCAGAAGGACTTAGTCATAATTGAAACAATACTTCAAGTGGGTTTAATTAAATGAGTGGTCATTTTATTGCCTGGGCCTCTTGTACCTTATAACTTTGCCTTAAGTGCAGTGAATTTATGGCTCATTAAGACATGCTGGTCCACAGTTGTGCACGCAACCAACCAACTGGTTCTAAGTCAAACTTAGAAGAATCAGGGGTTGAGCATTTTCATACCCGTGAGTCTTTGATGCAGCTGTACTATCACTGTAACATCTGATTGCCAATTTGTGGCTGAGTCATGTGAGGAAACCGGTACGTAAGCTGGTGGAGCCGCAGCCAGCTCTTCCTAGAGCTGTCTTAAGTAAGTTGCTAATTCATTACTGGCTAAAAGAAATGTAACATCTTTTGGCTGAACTGTCATGATCCAAATGGAAAATACAGATTCTCAGGAGGATTATACAGTGGAACCTTTCAGTTGAGAAAGTTTCACTGCATCCTCTAAATGGTTAGAAGGAACTCACGGAAAATTTCATGCTGTCCTGTCTCTTCTAAAATGAGGCGAGTTCAAGAGAGAAGCACACAACTAACTTTCAGCAGCAGTGGAGAAATAGAACTGTCCTTCCTGAGGAAGGAAGAGAACACTAAGATGTTGTGTTGGGACACAATTGTGAAGTGCAGTCTTTAAATATACTCCAAGCTAACATATACAAAATGTCAGGCCATGTGTTGATCATTGCATTGCTCAACACTAATTGCTGAAGATGGAGAAAGTGAAAGCTACAACTGAAAAAAATCCTAACTGGTAACATTTTGCCATCACCATATTGCCTATGTCAGGTCTCCTTTGCTGTTGTTGCCCAAAGGGTCACCAAATGTGTGACAAAAAAAGGTGAGTCTTTCTTTGATGGAAGGGGTCTTTTCTCACGTGAGGATTGCAACATCTGCTCAAGAAGGCAGGCATTTACAAGCTGGAGCAGTGGCCACTGGGGCAGAGAGCTTTCAGAAAATTACCTCAGGGTTTTAGTTTTCTGATGGAAGAATGAGGTACATTCTGCATGAAGTTTAAATCCATACCATATCTAGCACTTGGAAGTCATTTAATTGTTGCTTCCAAAGGACTTTCAGCATGCTCCTGGTTAGTTTTGCAGCAAAGGGGAGGAATGATGGCTGCTGGAAAACATAAACCATTTTGACATCCATCAGCACCTTGCGCTGTCAAAACATGGCAAAGCACAAGTAGGACACCCCGGTCACTGGCAGCTATCAAACAGGCAGTGCTTTCTAAACTGGATTGGGGGGAGATCTGCAAAATACAGAAAAGGAAGAAGACTAAATTCAATTCCTTGTAGACTTCATCTGAATTTATCCTTGTCATACCAAACCAATCGCTGTGACACAGCAAACAGGCTCTTACAACTTCTCTCTGAACTGTCTGCTTCTGCGCTTAGGGATGGGTTGTAAACTGCTGCCAGCCCCAGGGTCACCTGGACCTGTGCCCACCACGGCAAGTTCTGTCTCCCCTCTGGTTACACCCCTGGGGTTTTTTTTATCCTTTTTGTGGACACAGTTTGCAAACCAGGCCAGAGAGTCACACCTAGTTTTTCCACACCTGGGCGGGAATCATTCTAGGCACAAACTATGGTGGGATGCTTTCTTCTCCTTTAGCTACTTGTAGGGACTGTGCTCTCAGATTACTTCTTCGGTAGCTCTTGCCTACTGTGTAATTGTTATGGCAGTGATTTTCCTTGTGTGGCTGAGGTCTGAGATCCTGGATATGTGACCCAGAGCCAGAGGCCAAATAAGTCTCCCTTTCGGCATAGTGAAAGTAAGTGCTGTGCTTATGCTTAAGTAAGTTAGTGGAATTAGGGTGGTGGGAGATGCTGGATTTGGCCAGCAGTATGTTGTGACTCAGCATCAGCTGAGCTGATATTTTTTCACTCTTAAACCCATGTGAATGTCCACATTTCAGCTGAAGAATTCTGTTGCTGAATTGTCATCTTACCTCTGGAGTTATGTCATCTCTCTGACTGACATATGTAAGGATTCCTATTCTGGGGGAAGTCTCCCAGCATCAAAGAGGCATCCCAATGGAGTAGAGCTGCTTTCAAACAGGACTTGAGTAAGACTCTGCTCTGGTGCATCACACTGAGCTCAGATCCTCGACCCCGTCCTGTCCTGATTTGTGTTTTGCTTGTTCCAAGAGCTCAAGTGCTCCTGAAGCACCAGCGTGTTACCACACCGCTGAGCTGACGATACAAGCTGCAATCTGTGCTGCTTCATTAGCCTTGTACCTGATGATGGAAGAGCCAAAGAAACAGCTGAACCTGGTAGAAAACCCCACTGAAGCCAAGTAACTCTGTGAACAGGTTTTGTAACCAGTGTGTTTCTCAGGGACGATAAGATTAAGTGGCTGAGCGGGTGTGCTTTGCAGCTGGTGGAAAGCTGCTTATTTAAACTAAGAGGACCAGAGAGTCTGTGCCTCAGTCAGGAGAGGAAATGAGTTCGACAGGAGACCTTGACCATCCTCAAATCATCTTGCAATACAGCAGTGGATTTTTAGTCTCAAAGGTAAGAAATGTAGCTCAGTCTTGGATAGATCTAAGAGTATGCAGACAGAAATATTCAAAGATCTCACTTTTGGTCCTGAATGTCTTTGGAATGAAAACCATCTCTTAGGAAAACGTCCAGTCTCTTCATCTAGGTAGGAAGGAGAATTGAAAAGAAAAGGATATGAAGGCCTCCTGACCCCTCAGGGTAGACACAGCATTTATTGAGACATCTCTGACCTTTGGGGACTTGGATGATCAGACCTTGTCTCTGCATGAGGCTTTATAAGAAACACATGACTACAGCTGAGGGCTTGCTGTCTGACTGTCATAAATGTGGAAGTTTCCTTCAGTGGTGGGATTTCTTTCCACTTTTCATTTTAGGAGTTTGAGAATGAGGGCTGACTTCAACTGGCTTTTCCCACTCCCTGTTAAACCTTGTGAAGGACAAGATTTTTCAACTACCTTCTCAAAGAATTTCCTTCCCTCTCCCCTGTTTTTTCTGTATGTATTATGAGCTTGAAATGACCTGTGTATTGCCTCTTTTGAGGTGAAAGAAGGTCTGGCATAATGACTGTTTCCCCAAACAGCATTTGATCAAGACACAAAGGCAGAACAAGTAGTTATGGTTTCCTTAATCTTTCCTGACATTATTTGCCTTTCTGTGTGTGTAAGTGCCTGGGCATAACAATATAATACTGAGGACTGGAGGGTTTTTTCCTTATTTACTATTTAGTTACCTTTCCTGTTGTCTCTTGCTGCCCCTCTGGACAGCATGGTAATAGGAGTGTTCTCTGGGCTGTGCAAATGCTGCTGCATCCTATGGCTGCTGAATGTCAGAGCTGACAGTAGAGAGGGGAAAAGTGGGTAATGAAAAACCCTTTTGCTTGGCAAGAAAGAGGGGTGCCCAGTGCTTTCCAAATTAACACTGGGACTTTGTTTTTGAGAAACAAGCTCAACTTTGGTTAAACCATGTTTTGCTGAGGGTAAAGGTATTTCCTGTGGACTTTGTCAAATCACTGTGGACACAGGCAGTTAACTGAGCTGATGCCTTTGTTACTGTTTTCGGAGTGTTTGTGTGGCCAGTGTAATCAGCTAATACTTGTAAACTTCACTGTGTACAGCTAAAGGAGGGTGTTTTTCTTATATATGATTACCTATATCTGAAAGTTGAGGGCTGTTACTGGGGATGTTGCACACCTTCCCTCTCTATGAAAACACAGGACAATTCTGTGGGCCAAATGAGGCATTTATTTTGCCTTAGGGGAGCCTCCCTACCTCAGGGAGAGCACTGTAGCTACGCATGTCAGTCCCTGAAAACTGGGCATATAGAGATATTCCCTGCTGCTGCAACCCACAGGAGAGGCTCTAGGGGTTGCTGGAGCATACATTAGATCCTTAGTTAAAGAACTAAAACAGCAACAGGAAAGCTCGCTACCACACACGCTCACCTTTGTGCTCTCCAGGCAAAAAGCAAGAGAGGCTGTAAGAACGTGCTCTGAAACTAAGGAAGAGGCAGGCATATTCACACCCAAAACCTGGTCTCTAAACGTATACTTTTGAGAGCCCAAAACATTATCTGGCTTCACCAGAAAAAATAAAAGAAGTGAACAAAATTGTGTACTACAAGCAGTATGTGGTTCTGTCAGTGTTCAGAGAAACTTCAGTTTACTCTTTGGACCTGCTTATATAAAACATGATTTTACGTGAAAGAAAGAGTATTATGTGTGTATTTTCTCCAAAAAAGCAGCTTTAGGAATCGGTAGGCTTTGGTGCTTCCATCTGATCCCTCACTCTTACCTTTTCTTACCCCCAGGTTATGTTCACTGCCTGTGAACTGGGGGTGTTTGATCTCCTGCTGGAGGCGGGAAAGCCCCTGTCTTCAGATGCCGTTGCCACACGCCTGGGCACCAGCACCATGGGGATGGAAAGACTGCTGGATGCCTGCGTGGGACTGAAGCTCCTGGCAGTAGAGCTGACACAAGGAGGAGGTAATAAAGGCAGAAGAAAGGGAAGAAGCTAAAAGACTTAAACCTTCTGATGGTTTTGAGAGTGAGGTGAGGGGTGCAGGGAGAAGTGATACCTAGTGATACCAGTTACTGTAGCTGGAAGGAGGAGAGAATCACTTGGAAACTCTATCACCCCTTTAGCTGAAAGAGAAGCAGTAAATGTCAGCATGGCTGATGGTGTAAACTAAAACCCAGGTAAAGGGCTCTATATCTTTAAACTTCTTTGTGCAGGAGCATCAGGTGACCTTGGAGGAGATATTCAGGGTCTCTGCAGAGCTGATCTTAAGAAAACTCTGAGGTGTGCACATGACTTTTTTTAAAAAAACAAACCTTAAAACAAAATGGATGGGCATGACATGATTTAAAAACATGTTTTGTTTTTTTGGGGGGATTTTACCAACACATGAAGTATTTTGTTAGGTTACTGGTCTGAATGGTGAGAGGTGAGGTAAGTTTGCCCTTGCATCAGAGACATTGAGTCAACGTGGTCAGAAAGGATCTGTCAGCATGAGATGGGTGGTCTTGGACTGGTCAGAGTTTTGCAAGTTGTATCACCTGCTCTGGCTTGTGTTGCCCTGCCCTGCTTTAGGGCTCACAGTAGCTGCCCCATGAGTTTAGGGAGAGCAGGATCTATTTTTTGTGTTCCTTTTGTACGTCATGAAGGATGAAGGCAACCTGGATGAAGGATGAAGGATGATCATGGATGAAGGATGCCACTTCAGATACACTGGAGGAGATTTCTGACAGTCCTTCAGACATTCATTTGTCTGAAGAAAGGCCTGTCCTAGTGAAGAGGAGTAGGTGTGGTTGGCATGGTATTTTGGAGACTTGTCTCCCACTTGCTGACCTTGTTGATTGGAAAAGAGACTCATTTGCAAGGATTTTTTTATTATATAGAGCATAAAAAAAATCTTCCTCTGATAGCAGAAGCCTGTAGGTAGGTGCTGACTCTTGTAAAGCATTCCTCCTGCTGTTCAGGGAAGAAAAGTTCAGTGCTGGAGTAAGTGTAGGTACATAGTATTTACATTGAATGGGGCAAAACAAGCTTGACTGTGGAAGCAGTATGTTTGTGTCTTTGGTCTTATAGACACCTTTTGGTTATAAATACCATGCTGTACAGTAGATTTGGCAAAGTGATATATGTGTTAGTAAATATGTTTTTTTCACCCTTGAGCCCTCTACAGAAACACAGATGTTTCCAACACCTACCTTACAAAATCAAGTCCCAAGTCTCAGTATCATATTATGATGTATTACTCTAATACAGTCTACTTGTGCTGGCACTACCTGGCAGATGCTGTGAGGTAAGGAGGAGTGTTGTGTGCTGTCTGTTGCAGATGGCTTTGTGGCATCTGTGTATGTTCTGAGTGGTGTTTTTCTGGGCAGGGCACAATGAAGATGCTGGCTGTTTCTCAGAAAAACAACAGATCATTTTGGCTGTTAATACAGCCAATATGTTTTCCTCTTGTTTTCCATTTGTGTGTGTTCTTGTTTTCCTTCTGATGGCAGAGGTGATTGAGGAGTGTCAGATTTGTGTATGTTTGACCTTCAGGGAAGCACTTGATCATTACAGTGACTCTTACTTGGGGAAGCATCAACAAAGGAAATGATGACTAATGATAACTAAGGGTACTTCTGTTCCAAAGGTGTATAGGACTAGTTTAAGATGGGGCTGGAGTCTTGCTTGTTCCAATCCATGCAACTGGTGATCACATATGGTGTGTGTGATCATTGCATCCGTCTTACACCTTTACCTAAGATGTGTTCCCATAAATCACAGAATCACAGACTGGTTTGGGTTGGAAGCAACCTCAGAGACTATCTAGTTCCAATCCCCCCTACAATGGGCAGTAACACCCTCCACTAGACCAGGTTTCCCAAAGCCCCATCCAACCTGGCCTTGAAAATATCATTCTTTCTTGTGGCAGGTTGAGAAATACATCAGCATATTTTAGGGTGAAAAGTGAGGGTGCCTCTACAGCCATCACATACAGGCTGACATTCTGTGCAAAGCTGACCACCTTCCACGGTGATGAATGAGCTGAAACTACAGCCCTGGGGTGTATTTGGGGTAAAAGAAAAGGAAATCCACACTTGTATGATATTTTTGGTTGCTATTATAGAGAAGGAAGAAACCAGTATGAAAGAGCTTTTGGGATTTCATCTACAGACCCTTTTGGAGCAATGTACAGGTAAAACATTGCTATATTTATAGAACTGTTATTGTTCTTATTATAGATAAAATGAATGTTTTTAATTATGGCTCAGGACAATTAAGTAAGATGATGTGAGAATACCACTCATCAGAACCATCATACAGCATTTTCCTTTCTCAGCAGTATCCATTACTGGGAGAGTGTCTGATATTTTGCATAGAAGTATATAATTTTCTATTCTGAAAAACATATCCAAGGTCTCTGGCACAGTGGCATTGGTAGCTGAAGGGAAAAAGAGATCCCTAGGAAGCCTGAGAATTCGCAGTGTAATACACTGCTGGATTTACTAGTCTTAATTCCCTATTTAAATGCAGGAATGGATAACTGTACCCTTCTGCTACAGTTAGATGTAAGGTAGGTTTATACATGAAGAGAATTGTATTAGTGCCAATAAAAAGAGAGATTAGAGTTTAAGCCAAAGCTCACAATAGCAAGGATGTGGTAGGTTACCTTTTCAGTGCATTGTGTCTGTGTTACTAGGTCAGAAGAAGAAATGGTGAAATTCATGGCTGGACAGAACTCAGTGTGGAGTATATGTGGCAGAGATGTTCTTGCTGCATTTGACCTTTCCTCTTTCATGCAGATTTATGACCTGGGAGGTGAGCATCAGTAGATCTTCTTTAACAAGCCTCTGAACTGCCTCCTTTTATGAGCCCTGAAAAAAACCCATAAAGCCCACCAAAAAAACCCCTCCTGTGTTATAGGATGGGCAAAGTAACGGAAAGCAGAACATATCTCAGCAATAAAGTGAGCATGTTACTGATGTTGTTGGGTTAAAAAGAGAAATGTGAGTGTGGTGAGAGCATTAGGACTCTGAACGCTTTTCTCTACAGTCCCTCACTTGTTTGTGTCCCATCCCCTCTGTATGTGGCAGGCTCAGCTTTTTTTCTTGCCTTGCTTGACACATTCATTCTTGCAGTGCTAGACTCTTTCTCTCCTCCCCTTCAGTCACTGTCATTCAGATATTGTCTGCAGCCCTTACCCTTACCCTGCAGCCCTTACCCTTACCCTGCAGCCCTTACCCTGCAGCACCCTGCTGTCCCAGCACGATTCGTGGGACCTGTCAGGCTCCCTCCCAGGCTCCATCACAGCTTCCCCAGTACCTGGTTTAGTGGCTCAGTTTTTCATTTCTCACTTTCCAGCACCCACAGCTGGGTCTGGCTGAGGGATCCTGTAAGGGCTGGGGCTGGCCCCACAGTCCTGGGTGCTGGGGGCCCTGGGGTGGTGGTGGTGTCTCTTGTCCCCTCCTCTTTCCTTTCAGCAGCACTAGTACTGTGCCAGCTGCCATGAGGATGGATGCACTGCTGCCTGCATTGCTCCGTGGGCGTGTTGCTGAACAGGTTGTTTTTGTGTCAGCACTGACCTTCTTTTGCTCTCCCCAAAGGAGGAGGAGGAGCTTTGGCCCGGGAGTGTGTTTCTTTGTACCCAAATTCCACGGTCACGATTTACGACCTGCCGAAAGTCGTGCAAGTGGCCAAAGAGCAATTTGTTCCCCCTGAGGAGACTCGGATCGCTTTCCATGAAGGTAGGTGTGGGCAGCAGTGTAACGTTCTCACAGGGGTTTCTCCTCAGCCCCTTGGCTCAGCTCACAGGTACCATGGATCAGGTCTCCAGTTGCCCCTTAGGTGGGTGGAGTGCCCGAGGCTGCAGCCTCCCCAGCCCAGGTCTGTGATTTCTTGCTACCTCAGGGCTGCCCCAGCTGGGCACCTGCAGCTGCCTTCTCTCTAAGACACATCTCAGTCAGTCAGCAGCCCAGAAACTCTCTAATCCCCTGAACACAACTATCTGATTACTTAGAACAAGAGTATGTAAAAACACAGGTAAATGAACAATCCTGCAATTTTGTAAAGCTGCCATGCTATGTTGTAAATCTTCCTAACACTCCCTTTTCTCCTGTGCAGACCTGGCAGATGTGTGGGTTGCCAGGCCTGCTATGAGCAAGGGGCTGTACCCCTCTGGTCATGATTGTTAGACTTCAGAGATATTTCAGGCTTTGAATGTGGGTAAGCCAGCCCATATTCCTTTTGTCCATTCCACAGATCCACCTTGCGTGGTCTTTGCACCATCTATGATGAAAATGAATGTGGGAAGATCTAATTTTAGTGGTTTTGAAAGCTGTCAGGAGTGTTGGAAGGACTTCAATATGCTTAAAGCTTTGAGAGAGGAAAGAAGCTTCTGAGGAAGGAAGGGAGTATATAAAAACAAAGGGAAAAATGCAGGAAATGTTGCCTGTGCCAATGATGCAAAGAAATGAGAATGAAAATGGTGAATTAAGATAAAGAGAAAAGAAGATCACTTCAGTACACTGTGTGCTGAACAAAAGGCATAATAGCAAACCAAACCCAGTGCTAGGAGGTGAGAGATGCAGATTTTTTCCACGTGGCTTTATAATGTAGCTCTATGTTTACTGAAAGTTTTTTTGAAATTGGCTTAGATGAGATAATTCTTCTTTTTTTTTTTTTTTTTTTTGCCATGACAGTCTGTCACAGAAAACATGAGAAACTGTTTCTTCTTTTTTTTAATGCTTTATGAATCTGAATTTCTGTCAGAAAAACCCCAACAAACAGCCACAAATCCCCCTTAGACTCAAACACTTCCCTGTGCATCAATGGCCACCTTAGATGAGCTACTGCTTTTAAACATTTCAGATCTTGTTGAGACTGAACAAGGATGAAACACCCTATGCAGGGCCACAGAGGACTTCTGTCTGGTAGCTGTTGTTGTCTGATGTGGGTGATAGACATAGCAAGCCCACAGTCTCTAGAACTGAACAGAACTGAAAATATTTGCTTAACTTGTCCCTCTGAGAGTTTTGAGTAGCACATGTGTTCTTGCTTTGCAGGAGACTTCTTTAATGATTCAATTCCAGAAGCTGAGCTGTATATTTTATCCAAGATACTGCACGACTGGGATGATGACAAATGCAGAGAGCTGCTGACAAAAGTGCACCAGGCTTGCAAACCTGGTAGGTGTGAGCTCTTCAAGAGCAGGGAGAGCCTCACCTGTAAGTAATGTGAAGCAGTTTCGGTGGCAGAGATCCAGCAAAGGGGTTTCTGGGTTTGGTGTTTTGCTTTTCTGAGTCAGTCATGTGTAGCTCAGCCAAACAGTGCCTTGTCTAAGTTCTCATTACCTGGCTTCCAGTTTTAGGCTCACTCTCTACAGGGACTCCTGTTTCAAGGCATTTAGGTGTAAGGATTTGGGGATCCGGGATATTGTTGAGATAGACAAGTGTCTGGGTCATATTAAAAATCCTATTAAGCATCACACTGAAGCCACACAGCCTTGACACCACTGCCTACAGAGCTGGGTTCTCAGCAGAACCAGAAAGTTCCTGTGGATTCCAGCTGGGGAAAGTGGGAATTTCCATCCCAGCCACAGCATCCCCTTCAGCCCTGGTACATCAGTACCTATGCAGTCAAGCTGAGGCTCACTCCTATGCTTTTGCTCCTTCATTCCCTTCTGTGATGCTGAAATATGACTGGACGTAGAGGCTGCTTCTTCCTGAAACTGGCACTCGGGATCTAGTACCTCAGCTGAAACCTAAATCTCATCTTCACAGAGCTCAGCGTGTCTCTTCTTTCTCTTTATTCATCCAGGTGGTGGAGTACTGCTGGTTGAATCCCTTCTGAATGATGACAAAAGTGGGCCTGTAGAAACCCAACTGTATTCAATGAATATGTTGGTCCAGACACAAGGAAAAGAGAGAACAGGGGCAGAGTACAGTGTGCTCCTGGAGGCAGCTGGGTTTGGAGAGATTCAAGTCAAGAGGACTGGAAAAATCTATGATGCTGTTTTAGGAAGGAAATAATATTATCTCTTCTGTGTACCTAACAAGGTAGAATTAGTGGAGAGATGTGAAAATTATCTTCTTAGAGGGGAATCACGATCTTAGCTTTTAGTTAAGGCAGCCAACTTTTATGTAAGTTGATACATTGTCAGGAATATTGCTAATGATAGGCTTTGAGTCTGGCAGCCCGACTGGGAGCCTGACTGGGGTTTGCCTTTGGAAACTGTACAGGAGAGAAAGGAATCCACACCTGTTTCAAAAGAAATAACCCATGAAAGAAATGTGCAGTGTGTTTGCTTTCAGACTTTTCATTCTTTCTAATTTTGTCACTGTATCTGACAAAAGCAAAACTGAATTGTGCTTGAATTCCTGCAGAATAAAACCATTCACTGTAGTGAGCTATATTCCCCTCCCTTTTTCTTTTTTTTCTTTTTTTTTTTTTAATTTCCTGGAGAATTTATATAGTGTAAACAAACAAAATTAGGTCTCCCTGTGGTTAGCATTTTCAGAGGTCTAGGACAAATTCTGTGTGAGCCTTGGGGAGCGTGGCATGAAAAATGATATTAATTTTTCATTTCCTTTAGATTTTTATTTAAGTTACAAAAAATCATTTTGCATCTTCATGACTGGCTGAAGCCCGGTGATGCTATTTACTGGGCAGCCCCTGAGATGACAGCTGAGGGAGAGAATGATGCAGCCAAGTCATTCAGTTATGCACTGGGGAAGTCCTTATTGCATGCCTGCTGCTAGTTCTTTTAAATTATTTGGTCAATCACAATCTGCCATAATGTACCCAGTTCCTGGAAGCAGATTTACAGGTTACTAGAATGAGAAACATCTGGAGAAGGTACCAGAAAGTCGCTCTGTGCAGTTGTGGCTTGAACACTAATTGCATTTGCACGTTGAGATGAATGATAGAGAAGCTTGAGATAGCCTTCTCAGTAACCATTTATAGAGGCCTCCCTCTCCCTTGATTGTAGGAGGACTGTAGGGAGAAAGTAGCCTCAGTGTGGAAAAATCCAATCACAAGGGGATAATAGACCTTCTCATCCTTAAAAGCAAGAGGGCACCGTTCATAAGCTGCTGTGCGGGTAGTGGATTTATGCCCCAGTAGGATCTTGCCCTGTAGATATCGACAGGATACTACAGGAGTTGGTGCAAGTGGTCTCGGAGGGTTCCCTCACGAGCTGCAGTCCCTGTGCAGTGTTCCCTACCTGCGAGTTGTGTGGCATGAAGGTGACTTTGCCAGGAGCTGCAGCCTGTGAGTAATGTGTTCCGAATGCTCGCTCGCTTTCCAGACAAAGTGAGGTGTTACGTCCTGCAGCAAACAGTGAGATGAGGCTGACCAGGTCTTTGTTTCCCAACACTACCCAAAAAACCACAAACTTTCAGAGAAATTATTTTGCTGCTCTGATGGTACCAACCAGCTAATCAGGTATGCTGGGGAAAAAAAAATAACCAACCCTAATCCCCTCCCTGGGCTGCTTCTGATACACTTTTTCCCCAAAAAAGTTGCATCAGTTGTATTTTCCCACAGTGTGTTGTTCAGATCCTGTCTGTGGAGGGAAGCACCTCATTTTGGGTCATTTGACTTATTATATAATTTTCTTACAAGAAAAAGGACGTTCTCACAAGAACTCATAGACAAAGGCAATGCCATGCAGGCCGTGTAATCCCTGGCATGGAGTGGGAGCTGTGTGCAGGCCCCTGGGTTACAGTGAGTTGGCTGAGCTCATCCTGCAGCCCTGGGATGCCAGCAGCACAGCGTGGGTCTAAAGACCACCCTGGGCATAAAGCACAGTGCAGCACAAGCTTGTGGCTGCTCACTTTAGCTGCGATGTGGGCCACTACCTCCCTACGTGCAAAGGGGTTCTGGCCAGGGTGGGTGTGTTCCACCCCTTAATCCACATACAGTTTAACTGTCACAAAGATGTGAATTACGGATTACATCGATAGCACACGGGCTTCTCAGGCCCCAAGGGTGAGTCCCAGGTGAGCAGACATGGCCTGTCCAAACCACCGAGCACCCTGTTTCCTGCAAGGCTGCTAACAGAGCAGCTTTCAGGAGGTTTCTGAAGAACTGGTTGTTCTCACACCTTGCAGCCTCTGAAAGGCTGCAGTTTCTGTGTCCAGGCTTGCTGAAAGCAATTTGATTGTAACAGGATGAAACGGGTTTCTTAAAGTAGAAATGATGCCCCTGTGCTACATACCAGTGCAATCAGACTGTCAGGAGCCAGCTAAAAGCACATAAAACTCCACGTTTCTTTCCAACGTCTCAGGGTGAGTTTTGGGAATGACTTAAAGTTCACGTTGCTAGAAAGGTACATATTTAGTCTGTACCCTGTGCTGTATTTTGTAGCTTTAAAACAGGTAATGCTTTTTGAAATGGAATCCAGTCTTTGATCGATAAACCTTTGGTGTGATAAATGAAGCAGGGCTGGCAGGACGTGTTGCTGAATTCTTCTTTTAGCAGTTATAGTACAAAAGGAAGACTGCAGTTCTAGGCTGTGATTCATGATAGGATGCCAAGGATGCCAAAGTGAGACAAAATTATTCACCTCTTAATGCTTACTAAAACCACTTTTTAAAAAAGTAAAAATACCATATGGAAACAGATATATGGAGCTGATAGAATCTCCCACCTTGGAGATATTCAAAGGCTCACTAGATGTGGTCTGGGTGGACCTGCTGGAGCAGGGGGACTGCACCACACAACCTCCAGAGGTCCCTTCCAACCTCAAAAATCCTGTGATTCTCTGTGTCCAAATATGGGTGGATTTAAGGCATGATGTGTCTGGCAGCTCATTTTGAGATACAGTAACTTAGTGTTCACCTTCAGCTCATCAGCTTCATGCAGCGCCCAGAGAGGTGGTAGGAAAACTCAGATTTAAACTTTCTATTGGTGTTGGGCAAACTGAGCTCCCAACCTGGAAGGAGACCAAGATGATTCCTAGAGAAAGGTGTTTCTCCAAGTGTGGGCTGGAGATAAATCAGCGAAAGGGAAATTTCTGGCCGAAGTACTAGTTACTGGTCCTGATTTGGTGCCACCACACTGGAGCAGTTGGCTAAAGGAGGCTGGGGAAGGATTGTGGCCTCTCAAGCTCCCCTGGAAAAACTGACTTCATCTACAGGTGAGTGCAGTGACCTAGTATCTGACGATCTCTGGTGTGGCCTGTGCTCAGAGCAGGTGGCAAAACACAGCCCACAGATGGTGGGCAACAGTGGCAGCCCTAAGTGCTGTGGCCCCACTGATGGCTTCTAAGAGCAGCCAAGATGCCTGAGGTACTGGCAGTTGTAGAGAGGATGAGGTGGTTTATGATAACAGATTATGCAAGTTCATGGGCTGATCAAGTTCCCACCTGAATAGGAAGGGTACCCGAGGGAAGAGTAGGTCTGGATTTAAAGATTGTTGCACTTAGATTGCTCGGAGGGTTCAGCAATTTGTGGAGGCACAGACAGCAGCATTACAAGCTGTCTAAAGTGCATTGCCAACAGCTGATCAAATGGGTCCGTGGTGGGCTCTGCTGGGATGGCTCCTATGGAGGATGCCAAGCGGTTGGAGCACAGTCAGGTTTCATAATGATTTTATAATCCAAGGCAGGAAAGCAGGCATGGGAAAGCTGGCATGGAGAGCAGACCAAGCAGTCTTGCCCTGGAAAGCCCCTGTTTGGATTACTCACATGTAGCAGAGCACCATAGGTACATAAAAAGAACAGAATAATGCTGTTTCAGCACAGACCTCTGCTGATACCCAGACCCCTCAAAAAACCTTTTCATCTAAGGGGGGCATTCACAGCTTGGGAGGTTGTATTTGAAGAGACAAGCCAGAGTATGGGGTGGTTTATCTACAATGTTGGAGTTAGAAAAACACCAGAAAGAAATTCTTGACAGTGCAGGAAATGCTCAAGTGCGAGTAATTCCTCCAGAAGTATTCAGCTTGTCCCATGAGCCCAAATTTATACTGGGTAACTTAGAAAGCAGCTTTTTCTCCTGAGACACCAATGCCAACCCCTCCAATAGCAGGTTTGTGGATGTCTTCCATCTGCACCCCACTGCAGTAAAGCAATATTGACGATATGCAAATCATAATGCCTTGACTAATCGATATTGGTAGAAAGTGATTACCAAAACTTTAACCATGCATCTGTCCATCCATCTGTCTCTTCATGGACCACTATTTTTGGAGTGAAAACTATTCAACAGCTGTAGAACAGGGTTGAATGCTAGACTAGTTTTGTTAATGAAACAGTTATCAGGAATTCACATCCTGAGCGCTGCTGAATCCCTCCCTCCAATTTTGACAAAGGGACCTGAAGTACAAGGGCAGGATAATACCAGGAGGCCTGGGGGTATAAACTGAAATCGCAAACCATCAGTTACAGATAAAGGCAACTTCAACAGGTAAGTAGAAATGATTTTAAAGCAGAATTTGAAAACGTGTGGGCTTCTGTAACAGACTAGTACAGCTGCCCATCATTGATGACATTGCTGAGGTGTCTGCAGGGAGAATATGAATGCAAACTACTCAGTCCCTCCACTCCTTCAGAGCTGGGTGTGCAGAAGGGATCCCTCTAGTGCTTGCATTCTCACACATGTAAATATTTTTTCTTATTCTTAAAGGAAGTGTACTTCTGGTTCTTTGTACTTTGTCTGGTACTGTGCTCTTGAGGCTTTTTTGAAGCTGTCTTTCATCGCAGCTCAGAAAATCCATTTGACTTGGTATCCCCTCACATGCCCTACCCTCTCTATACACCTCCTGTTACCTCACAATGAATCTGTAGACTAGTTCAACCAAATGCTTTGCCATAGGTGTAGGTAAAACCTCTTGCAGGACTAAGGTGGCTTGGTTGGACCTCTAATTTTGTCGTTAGTTAAACCAGTCACACATGCCCTGCAGCAGCTGCACAATAAAATCGGTGGGATGCTCAGTGCTGTCCTTGAAAGTATGTGAAGGGATGATGGTGTGGTAACACCACAGCTACCCTCATCAGCAATTTCCACCTTCCCACCTAATCAAGGATTTTTCACCCCCAGACCAAGTCTTCCTTATAATTCTGCGGATAACCATGATCACGTAAAAGCTGGTGGCCCAAGGTATTCCTTGGTAAACATAAGTGCTAGTGATGTCCACGGTTTTCTACTTTAACTGTTAAAAGCCAGAACTTGCTGAAAAGTTTTGAGCTCTCCCTTCCTGTAGATCTTTGTCAGGGATGCAAGGAACTGATCACTGTAGCATGATCAGCAAGAGTGGATCAGGATTTGTGCAAAAGAAAGAAATTTGCAGAATTGCATTTAGAGCGTGGGTGTGCAGGCCTAAGTTCCTAAATAGAAAAAGGATCTCCTTGAGGTGGGGCTGGTAGGGAAAGAGGGCCATTGCAAATGTAGCTGAATGAATGAAAGCAAGCTGTTGTCTAGTCTTTTCCTTCAGAGAAGCTGTGTCTTGTTAAATGCAGGCTGCAGAGATTGCAGGCTGTGTCCGGGATGAGGAGTTCTCTGTGTTTCCACTATTGTCTGTTCAGATCAGTGTTCTGGTTACACAGGAGACCCTGTGCTGTCAGAACCTGGGAAATGGGTACTGTTTCAGAGATGTGTTAGGATATTTTCAATGTTAAGGATATGTAGATAGCCATAATGAAAGGATACCTGAGTTTTGAGGTAGCTGGTTAAGGGGTGTTCAGCCCTCAGGCAAGAGATAGAAGCAATAGGAAACCATACCCGGGACAGAAATGCTGGCAAACAGGCACTGATGAGACCAGTGCCAAACTTCAGAACACCCTGGTCATTCTGTGTGGGATCACTGGAGAATGCCCTCAAAGCCATAAAGAGGTTCAGCTAGATCT
This sequence comes from Gallinula chloropus, assembly GCF_964237585.1. Lineage (NCBI taxonomy): Eukaryota > Metazoa > Chordata > Aves > Gruiformes > Rallidae > Gallinula > Gallinula chloropus. The sequence goes on along the minus strand of NC_140085.1, from coordinate 139,766,471 downwards.
TTGTGTCTGAGAAGGGCAGAAACAAGGTTTTTCGGGAGGTTTACAGGAGAGAACACACATCACAGGACATTAAAGTGGGCTTGTGGGAATTACTGTGGGAATCTCACTATAGGGCTAGTGAGAACACATTACTGTATTTAGAGAAGTGGCCTAAGTTAGGAAAAGGAAGGAATCAAGGCAGGTAGGGGAAGAACAAACCTGGGCAAATTGAGATGAGGTGAGATAAAATGTATTGGCCTTATTTTACAAGTTGCTGGTCAGGACGCCTTTCTGGCCAAGCCATGCTTCTGATCAACAAAGATTGTCCTTTCTTCTTAGAAAAATCTGCCCCCTGCTATCTTCTGTTTATTTTGGGGAAGTCTCCCAGCATCAAAAAGCCATCCCAATGGAGTAGAGCTGCTCTTGAACAAGACCTGAGTAAGACTCTGCTCTGGTGCATCACACTGAGCTCAGATCCTCGACCCCGTCCTGTCCTGATTTGTGTTTTGCTTGTTCCAAGAGCTCAAGTGCTCCTGAAGCACCAGCGTGTTACCAGACCGCTGAGCTGACAATACAAGCTGCAATCTGTGCTGCTTCATTAGCCTTGTACCTGATGATGGAAGAGCCAAAGAAACAGCTGAACCTGGTAGAAAACCCCACTGAAGCCAAGTAACTCCGTGAACAGGTTTTGTAACCAGTGTGTTTCTCAGGGACAATAAGATTAAGTGGCTGAGCGGGTGTGCTTTGCAGCGGGTGGAAAGCTGCTTATTTAAACTAAGAGGACCAGAGAGTCTGTGCCTCAGTCAGGAGAGAAAAAGACCTGACCCTTAGGATGGACTGAATATTTATGGAGACTTCTCTGACCTTTGGAGGCTTGTATGAGTAGACTTTCTCTGCACGAGGTTTTACAAACATTGGGGTTTATAGCTGAGGGCTTGCTGTCTGACTGTCTCAAATATGGAAGGTTCCTTCAGTGGTTGCATTTTTTCCCACTTGCCATTTTAGGAGTTTGGGAAACAGAGGGCTGACTTCAACTGCCTTTTTCTCCTCCTGTCCTACCACTTAAAGAACAAGATATTTCAAATATCTTCTTCCCTCCCCAAATTTACCATGCAGCAGGCTGAGTTTGATAACATTTGTATATTATTTACCTTCAGATGGAAGGGACCGCAAATATGGAGTGTGTAATAATGACTGTCTTCTAGACAGCATATCATTAAGGCAGGCAGGCAGTAGTTTCGATTTCCTTAATGTTTGCTGATGCTGTTTTCCTGTGTGTATGTGTGTTTGCATAAAATTCCTCTATTCAATTTCATTTTTAATTTTCCTCATTTACAATGTACAGTGGTTTCAAAATTCCCATTCACGTCATGTTTTTGAGAAGTAATATCAACCATGTCCTTACTGAAGGTAAAAGTGTCTTCCTTCTCATCCTGGATGTTGCCAAATCACTTGCCAACGATACTAAATTAGGTTGCTGATAATAATAAATTAGGAGGAACCATTGCTTTCCCTTGGGGTTTGAGAGCCCTTACAGAGAGATTCTGATAGATGAGAGCACTGTGCAATCACCGACCCTATGAAATTTAACAAGGACAAATGCCAGGTTCTGCACCTGGCTCTGTGTAATCCCAGATGTGCATAGAGATTGAGGTAAAAGAGGCTTGAGTGCAGGTCTGCAGAGAGGGAACTGGAGGTTTTGGTTGGTGGTGAGCTCAATAGGAGTCAACCATTTGCCCTGGTGTCCCAAACGGCCAACCACATCGTTATTAAGCGCAGTACAGCTAACCTGTTGGAAGAAGTGGTTGTCCTACTGTACTCAGCATTGCTGCAGGCTAGCCTAGATATAAAAATAATGTGTCCAAATTAAACTAAGGCTGAAAAGAAGGGCTGGAATTCATGGCTGACCAGAACTTGATATGGGGCAAACGTGGCAGAGGTGTTTGTGCTGCGTTTCACCTTTCTTCTTTCAGGCAGATCTGTGATCCGAAGTTGAGTGTCAGTAGATTTTCTTTAGCAAGACTCTGAACTGTTTTAAAGAGCTCTGAAAAGAAAAACAACTCGGATGTTATATGACATATACAGCCATGGAAAGCAGGACATATCTCAGAATCTTGTCAGCAATAAAGGGAGCATTTTACCGTCTTGATAAATGTGAGAGTGGTGGGAACACTGGGAAGCTTGATGTTTTTCCCTGCAGAGTCACATTTGTGTGAGTAGTGGCTTACCCCCTTGCATACATGGAAGGTTTGGAATTTTTTCTTGCTTGATGTATTCTTGTAGTGCCAGATCCTTTCCCTCCTCCCTTCAGTCAGTGACAGACTGTCTGCAGCTTCTTACACCATTGTCCCAGAACTGCTGAGCACTGCCAGTATTTATGGGATGTGTCAGGTTCCCTCACAGCCTCCATCAGTGCTTAGCACCTGGTTTAGTGACTCTGTTTCTCACTTCCCACCTTTCTGACTGTGGAAGCAGGAAGCCAAGGAATGCCAGTCTGCAGTGCCCCCTGGCACACTATAAATTCCAAATTCACGATTCCCAGTGGTTTGTTCCTGGGGGCCACTACAAGTGTCAAATAAGGCTGGAAGTGACATAGTTCACTAACCTCTCATTAGCCTTTGTCTCTTTGCTCTTATGAGCTCCGTGTCCTTGTGTCTGTCTGGGAGGGCTTCCTGCATGCTTCTGCTGCCATTCAGCCTTCTCCAAGGGAAGAGACCCTGCAGTGACTTCGTGCTGCAGGATCAGCTGCCATCTTTTTGAGCTCATGAGTTTCAAGAAAATAAAACTTAACATCTAATGTCTCTACTTATGTTTGTACCTTCCACATGAGATGACTACATGTGCTGTATTTAGAAAGGCATTTTTCTTGGAAGGATTAACACTTAAATGTGGGGTTTTTGCATTTTGTTATAAAGTAACTACTCTCAGGAGGGAACATCAGATATGTGACATAACACTGTGCTGTTAGACAAGTGTATGGGTTATATTAAAAATCCTATTAAGCATCTATGGTGGTTTGACCCTGGCTGGATAAATATATATTGAAAAATAAAATATATATTGAGAGGCTTAGGAATCAAGATAAGGACTGGGAGAGATCATTCTGCAATTAGCATCATGGGCAAAACAGACTCAACACAGAATAAAGGAAAGAAAACTCTCTAATTTATTACACTGCACACCCAGTGGCACCAGAGTCAGATAATGCGAAATAAAACCTCCCCCCACCCCTCCCTTCTTCGCAGTCTTCACTTTAGTCATAATTTCACTCCCTTCTTCCCCCCTCACTCTGGCGCAGGGAGGGGCAGGGAATGGGGGTATGGGGGTTTCCATCAGTTCACAAGTTGTTTTCCTTCTTAGCTGGGGGGGAACATTCCTCACACCCTTCCCCTGCTGCACTGTGGGGTCCCACCCACAGGACACAGTCCTTCACGGACTTCTCCAACGTGAGTCCTTTCCCATGAGGCTTCAGATCTTCACCAGCTGCCTCAGTGCGGCTCCCTTCCCTGGGGTGCTGACCTTCAGGCCCAGACTGCTCCAGCCTGGTCCCCCACAGAGTCACAGATCTCCCAGCAAACCTGCTGCAGCATGGGTCAGTCTCTTCACAGGCTGCAGATTTTACTACCAGGAGCTTGTTCCAATGTTGTCTTTCCATGGGGTCACAGCACCCTTCAGGTGTCTCCCTTCACCTGCTCTGGTGTGGGGTCCTCCATGGGCTGTAGATGAGATCTCTGCTCCCCATCATCATCCATGGGCTGCTGGGAAATGTCCCTCTCCAGAACCCAAAGCACCTCTCCTTAGGATGAAGGGACAGCCAATGATTGTTGATGTAGGAGGGAAAATAACCCAAACCCACCTCCCCCCCCCCCCCCCAAGAAAACCAAAACCCTAGCAAATGAAATATTTTTCCATTCTTTGCTACAGTCTGTGACACACAGTGGTGTGAGGTATAGAGCAGCTCTCACAAAAAGCCTGGACACTTATGGGGTTAGCAGTATGATTTGTTATTAGAGGAATAAACACTCTTCTCCCTAGGATTTAAGCACTGGATTTGTGGATGTCAGTAGCCCATAAATACCGGGTATTAGAGGGAAATGTGCGCCTGAAGACAGTTTTTTCTCACCAGGAACTGGATGAAGGGGCAAGGTGGCTTTTTGCTGTGGATGATTTAACCTGTGGAAAATGTGCTTCATGAAAAGTTTCATGGATGAGGAAATGGACTTGGAGATACACAAGACCAGAATGGCTTTTTTTGTGACAATTTTGGGCAATGGCAGCTTTGGTGGTAAGTGATCAACTCAAGGGCAAAGCAGTGTCCAGGGACAGGTACACAGAGAAGCCTACTAGGAATGTCCAGGGAAACTGGTGTGAAAAATGATGCTGTATTTCCCTTATAATACAGGTTAACTTGTGACAAAGAGAACTCCATGGCCAAGCCTGCTGACCGTTGGGAGTGTAGGGATGTTTCTATACTGGTGACACTTTTGAGTGCCCAGGGAATAGCAGCTGTGAGGCAGAGGGAAGTAGTGGAGGATCTAATTATTCATCAGGGATCTCTCTGCCACTTGCCATCTGCTATTTCTTTAAACCAGTTGGTGAAGTACAGCTCGCAATAGCCCAGATGCCTGGTGCAGGAAGCATTTGGAGGAGGTGGTGGGAAGTGAGTACCTGTGCGTGTGGCTTGAATGGTAGTTGTCTGCAGGAGCTGTTGTAGCATCTTAGAGTATAATAAGCATACAACTTGTATTAGAAATAGGGAATTTTTTCTCTGTCAAGTCCTGGTCTCCAAGTCCTGGGAGAAGAAACTACTGCAATTTTGACACTGTGCACTTCGTAGTGTGTGACACTGCAGTGTTAACATTCACCAGGCTTTCCTTTAGCTAAAGAATTTGGTGCTTTGGTTTATTGTCTCAGTTCAAGGTGGAGCTTCATTTGAAGAGTTATCCTCTGCCAGTGCAGAGCTCAAACCTTTCAGTACAGCTGTGAACACTTGTGACTGCATGGGGAAAGCTGGAAGGCTCTGGGAGACAAATAGACCTGTCATTTCTGAACGACTGCAAAGTGCAAAGACTTTTGAATGGCACTGTCAAGATATAGCCTCTATAGACTCCTCCCCAAGCCATTCCCAAACATTGGCTCAGCATTTCAGCTATGGGCTTTTGAATGGAATAGGACTCAATGCATAGGATGCAGATGTTATTTCAGCCATCACTTCACCCTTGCTGAATAGGGCATTACCTGATACGGTAGTTAGAATGTTACACCTGTATGTAGCTGCACATAAGACATAGAGACCAGAAACTGGATCTTGCAACATTTCTACAGGGCATAATTTGGGATGCTCAAAGGCAATAAATGCTCCAGAAGGCAGTATGATAACAAGTCTGTTAATTTTGTGTGACCATGTAGAGACAGGTACTAGAATGGCTGCCTCTGCTTAACTGCATATATTATTTTATATTTATCTATAACAGGTATTTCCCCATGAATTTTAAACTAATATATTTTCCTGTTTGTGAAGGAAAATACTACTTCTTTTTTTTTTGTTTTCCCAGGGTCTAGCTGAGAAGCATAACCCTTGGTAGTTCTGGACACAACATAATGTTTATATTTAAAACAGGGTGTGAAGAAAAGGACTTTTGGTTGTGGTGGGTTGACCCTATACAGCAATCAAGCAATCATCCACTCTGCAGTCACAGCCCAACCTGGCAGGGTGGGATGGAGAGTTGAATGAGCAAAGACAGGAAGCAGCTTATGGATAGAGCTGGACAGTTAACAAGTACAAGAAAGAGGTAGGAAAAATAACCAAAACAAGTGGTGCAAAGGCAATCACTCATCACCTCCCACCAGCAGACTGATGTTCTGTGGGTCACTGAGCAGTGGCTTGCCTTGGAAAAACTACCCTGCAGTCTTTACTGCTGAGCTCAAGTTCATAGTACGGGATATCCCTCTGGTCAGTTGGGGTCAGCTCTACCTGCTCTGTCCTCTCCCATCTGATTGCTCACCGCTAGCTGACTGGGTGCCTGGGCAGAGTGGGAAACAGAAAAGGCCTCGATGTTGTGCAAGCACAGCTCAGCCACAGCTAAAGCACTGCTGTGCTACCAACACTGCTTTGGTCACAAATCTAAAACACAGCACCACAGAGGCTGCTGTGAAGAAAGCTGACTTTGCCTTGAACAGGCCCAGTACAAAGGTAAAGATGACATGTAAGTTAGTTAGCTGCATGTTTTAAATGAAGAATTGTCTATGTTGAACAGTGGGTATCTATCTGACATACTGAACACATGGCTAGGCCCTGAATAGAAAAAAAAAAAAAAAGGAAATATTTTAAATTGTTTTGAACCTTGGTAGAGAAGACAAGATACACCCCTGTCCCTTCAGGAATCCTGAATGTTACTATACACGTAATGTATACAATCTCATGCTTAAAGCCTCGTACTCTTCCTGCCTGAATACTAAAAAAAGCCACATGGATATATTTATAATTTTCCCTTGAATTTCTTCAGTTAGGCTTCTGTTTATAATCTAAGAGTGCTGACCAGGATGCATATTGTCAGCAAAGCCACTGGTGTTTGCTGTAGTGACACAGTTGTGTGAAGCAAAAGAGAAGTGAAGACCAGCTTATATTTGAGATATACATATTCCGAATATTTCATATGTGTGCAAACGTGAGGAAACTTCTGAATGCTGATTATTACAGGTAATAATGCCGCTTTCTGTTCTTGCACGTCTGTGTCGGGTTTCTATCCCGTTAACCGGCGCCGGTTCCTGCTGTAGTGTGGCCGCCACCACACTTGCCACTAGATGTTGCTGTTGCTGCGCCTGCCGGCTGAGGCGGCCTCAGCCGCGCTTCGGGAAGAAACGCCAGAAAACGACGAGGTCATTTTAGGTCACAGCTGAAATGCCATGTAAATGACACAGTTTAGACGTTGGGGGGCGAGATAAAATTGCTTAAAGAGTCTCTGCATTCGCCTGTCAATAAACGCTGCTTTTGTCATGCAGCTCAGCTCCAGAGCCACGTGAGGGAGAAGGAGCAAACCCACCAGCTCTGCGAGGTGCAGTGAGCGAACCTGCCCCTCCTTACCGCCGGCACAGGGAGCGGAGCACGGGGCCCTTCTCCACAAAAGGCTGTGCCAGGCCGGCAGAGCTGGGCTGTAAAAGCCCTTTTACGGTGCCACAGGAAAACTGGCAGTGCTGTGCAGGGTTACTTTCTTACCTGGAGAATGAAAGCATCTTTGAAAATGCACGGGGTTGGTGCCTCTGCTGGTCGCGCCAGCTGGAGGTCAGACCCTGGACACTAGGGTGTTTGGTCTGCTCCCCCAGTGCCCCACGCTGACCATGGAGAGACACCCCACCACCTCCTCCTGTCCCTGGCCCTGGGTGATGGCCCCAATGTAGGTCACTGCCCGTCCCAGGGCAGGTCAGCCTGGGATGCTGGCTGTGTCAACCCATGGAGGCCCTGATGGTGCCCAGTGGTAGCTGGCTGCATCCTTGTGGCCCTCGTTGGTCTTGCCTCTGTCTCCCTTGTGCAAGACCTATTTTTGCTACTTCTAATGCCATTCCCAAGATCCCTGGCCTGCTAATGGCCTCCCTGAGGTGCTGCCTCCCAACCTGACCCCTCTGTGGGGTCTGACCTACTTTGTTGGCCAACCTGTGACCTCAGCCACCACTCTGGCAGTTTCTCAGGGTCTGCTTGGCCAGCAGCACCTCAGGCCGGGGTGCCATCATCTGCCATAAATGCACAGCAGTCTTTCCTACCTAGGTTACTGATGTCCAGGGCACTTCAGCAAGGAGTCAGAGTAGTGTGCAATGGAAGCTGTGATTGCTGCCCATGGTTTGTGGCTGCAAGCAACAAAAGCAGGTAATGTGATCTGCTTGGATTCACCACATATCCCAGGGTGAAGCCAAGAGCAGGACTGAACACCACCAAGACCGTGCTGGCACACTAGTGACTCCATAATGGAGGGACTTCATTAGTACAGGTCATTGTCATGGTCTAGCCATGATGCTCAACTATTTTTTTCCATGGATCAGGTCATACCAGAGTTCCCCTACTGTAGCATTAACTCCGTGGCCCGTGTGATACAACTGTCATCTTTCATATGTATTTCTTCAACTTTCTGTACCCACATTCACTTGTGATGAGCAGACAGCACACACATTTGCCCATTCATATTCTTCACACCTCCGCGCTTTTTTGTTATATTTTGTCTCCCATAATAGTTGAGGTCGTGTTCCTGCATTCAACAGAAGGAGGCAAACAGATACAAATAAGAACATTTTGAATTTTGAACAATTTGGGACACCTTTTGAAGGCAAAAAACCATCATTGGAAGTTGAGACTGTGAAGGAACTGGTTTTACCTAGACTAGAATTGATTGCATTAGCGATGATTTGATCTTAGCCAGCAATTAAACACTACCCAGTTGCTTGCTCACTTGTCCCTACAGTGGGATGGGGCAGGGAATATGAAGAAAACTTATGAGTTGAGATAAAGACAGTTTAATAAAGGAAAGAGGAAGAATAAAACCCCAAAGAAGCAATGCAAAGGCAGTCACTCACCACATCCCACAAGTAGATTGATTTCCAGACAGTCTCCAAGCAATGACTAGCTTCCCCAAACCACCCACCCCTTTTTTTTTTATGGCTGAGCATGACATTATGTGTCATGCAATATCCCTTTGGTCAATCTGGGTCATCTTTCCAGCCTACACGCTGGGGGAGCAGAGTGGGAAACAGAGAAGGCCTCGAGGCTGTGCAAACACTGCTCAGACAGAGACAAAACACTGGTGGGTTTAGTCACAAAACCAAAATACTACACCACACAGACTGCTGTGAAGAAAATTAACCCCATCCTGGACAGACCCAGTACACCAATTTAAAAGAAACTTCTACTGGAGTTTGAGGTCATTATTTGGTACTGCCAACTAAAGTGAACTTCTAAAAGGTCAGTACTCTGCATCTGAGAAGGAAATGCATTCTCTACTTTCACTGTTGATCCATCGTCACTGGGGAGTATATGAATGAACTCATGGGTAGTCATGGTTTTATTCTGAGTATATGATGTCCATGGTAATATTCAGTCTTCTGGGGAGTTGCACATGTCTGAGAATACCCTACCTTTCAAAATACCTTCTAATCCCCATAATCAATGGAAAAGTCCGAAAAGACAAGGTACGTGCATGCTCATGAATAACAAACCAATGCTAAATAGAAGACAATTATATTACTCTAAAGCAAAACTTTTGGTGAATCTGAGTAATGACTTTCAAGATGTGGATTTGGAAACACTTCCACTGTGCCTACCTTCCTAGGAAGAGATATTTATGTTTACATAAATGCATTTTAAGGTAGTCCCATGGTCTTAAAGCCTGAACTGAAGGCACTCTCATTCTCTCAGCACCTAGACACACAACAGGGACACTCTAGAACTGGTCCTACACACCTGGAGCTTGAGACTTGGAGAGTGAGCTTACACAAGAAGACTACTGAAGGAGACACACAAGATCTGCTGAAGATGTTGGCATAAATACCAGGGAGGAGGCCAATGTCAGATGTATGACAAATGACTACCATAGGTCAATTGAAATATGGACCTGAGCCTGGACATGGTACAGTCTGCTTTCCCAGCTCCTTCAAGAAAGTAACACAACCTCTCTGCACAGAGATGGCACTGTGAAAATGAGATATGAAGTGGAAGTGTGGGTTTGAAAGAGGCCAGTCTGCGTGGTTCATTTAGGGCTTAGGTTAGGATTAGTGTTTGGGTTGAGAGAAAGAAAACCTACATTTCCAGGTAGAGTGGGTCTGGAAATGGGCTCTAAGAGGGAACAATTGGCTGCAAAGAGAACTTGCCTGGGAGAGGTTTTGGTCTAGATAATGGCTTGATGACTTTGGTGAAGGCTCAGCACAAACTTAAATTCTTGTCTTCCATCTGATGTGCAGACTGCAAAGTTGGAGTGACTTCTGGATGTGTTGATTAAGTCTTATGTTCTCCTTTTCTTCCACCAGTACAGATGGTGGAAATGTCTTACTAGTCTTTCCCAATATGCCTTTCAGACTTGATCTAAAATATTGTTTTATGGTGTAAGCAGACATTTCAAATGTGACACCTCTCTCCTGAATGGCTTATTTTTCATATGAACTTTTTGACGGAGGTTCAAGAGCATCTTTATTTATCTTTTGTGTCATTTTCCATTAAAATTGTAAACTTTGCCTTTCATTTTGGGCCAGAAGCTGTTATTTACAGTGTTGTCAACCTTTAGTACTCAAAGATTAGGAAGGCTTGCAAATCATGAGATTTATTTAAAAAGTTTATTGGCATTTTTAACTTGTTTTCACATTTATGAGACTCTGGGACATGTTCATAATTATGAGAATCTCTACACAGATACACAGGCTAGAAATATCTCTATCTCTCTCTTTTAATGAAAGATGAGATTTTACTTTCTTTTGATTCTCTGGCTATCAGGAAAAACCTCCTACCAGGTAAAAATAAAAATAATTAAGGGATAATGAAAACAAAGAAGCAGTGGTATATTCAGCATTGCTTGAGGTGGACTCATTTCATCTGAACCTTTGAATGAGGTCCCTTATGTTCTAGAAAGAAAAGTCAGGGTGACTGGCTGAGACAGAGACATCAGATATCTTATCTGTAGTGCCTTTAATTCAAGAGCAGACACCTTCCTAAAATGAATGTTCAGTTCAGTGAGTTGTTGAGCTCAGTAATAGGCATCAAAGAACGTGCAAGAAGTCTTTGCAAAGGTTATTGCCTTCGTGGGGCTAATCTCACTAGGCTCTTGTTATAATCACAGGAGACTGAATAAATCAGGTACCAAAGGACTCTGCATTTATAGTCATCTAGAGGAGCCTCCCTCTCCCTTGACTGCAGGAGGAGTGCAAGGAGAAAGTAGATTCAGTAGGGAAAAGCTGGCCATTTGTCACATTTGTGATAGGAGCAAAATCAAATTGCAAGGATGCAATGGTCCAATGGTCCTTCTTCTCCTTAAAAGCAACAGGGCACATTTCATGATTCACTTCTGCCTGAGTAGGTATCAATAGGATGTCCAGTATATTTCAGTACCTACAGAGGGACTGCACAAAAACTGAAGAGGGATTTTTTTTTTACAGAGGCATATAGTGATAGGAAAAGGGTTAATAGCTTTAAGCTGAAAGAGGGCAGATCTAGATTAGATATAAGGAAGATTTTTGTTTGTTTGTTACTATGAGGGTTGTAAGGCCCTGGCACAGGTTGCCCAGAGAAGTCGTATAAGTCCCATCACTGGAAATGTTCAAGGTCAGGTTGGATGGGGCTTTGGGCACCCTGGTCTAGTGGAGGGTGTCCCTGCCCGTGGAAATAGATGATCTTTAAGGCCACCTCCAAACCAGGCCATTCTGTGATTCTATAATTTTATACTGCATGAGTTGGTGCAAGTGGTGTCGGAGAGTTCCCTCACGAGCTGCAAGCCCTGTGCAGTGTTCCCTACCTGCGAGTGATGTGGCATGAAGGTGACTTTGCCAGGAGCTGCAGCCTGTGAGTAATGTGTTCCGAATGCTCGCTCGCTTTCCAGACAAAGTGAGGTGTTACGTCCTGCAGCAGCCCGGCACGAACACAAACAGTGAGATGAGGCTGACCAAACAGCCAGCAGGGATGTGTGGGGCTGACTCAGGTCTTTGTCAGTTTCCCCACCACCACCTTACAAATAAAACAGTTCAGAGAAATGATTTTGCTTATTTGCCTGTACCAGCAATATTAGTTTCATGCTAAAATGTAGCCTGAAGGAACTGGTGGTATCTGTGAATTAATTACCCTTTTAAGTGAATGAATTAAGTGGCTAAATATGAACCCTCTACAGTTTTTACCAAGGAAATGTTAATTTACCCTTGAATGACGAGCACTGCAAAATCAGCCTATGCTGTATCCTGGGAAAATAATAATCTCATGCATGTGTGCCTGCAAACTCTCCCAAACACTTCCTTCCTGCGGTGGACACACAGCATCAAGCCCATCTCAGTATCTTCTGCGCTTGTAATTTCTGTCATCTTACACCCTTTCCAGCTCTGTCACTGTCTGTAGTGATTCTTTTTGCACAGGGTATGGAGTCATCACTTCACATACTTGTAAACCACGTTACATGCCCATGGATTGCTGTGACTCAAGAGAAGATGTTTGGGCTCAGGATGTGGCTAGCTACTGTGTGGGTAGGGCACATGCAGTGTGCCCCAGATCCTGTGATTCCCTACCTAGGCAAAACACGCTGGCTTCATACTGCAGCAGTAACTCGTCAGATATGTTGGGCAGGTGTCAGTGAAAAGGGCACAGACTGAATCCTGAAGACCTTTACGCTGTAAATAGGAAGGTTTGTGAAGAAAATGAAACAAGGTGCCTTTGATTTCTGGGATGAACCTGGAAGTGGGCAAGGAAGTAAAGGCAGAAAAAGAGCTAAAACCTCAGCATGCCCATGGATTGCCATTTGATCATGTTGCTGCTTCATTGCCTGAGCCAGCAGAGAGGCTGGTCACACTCAATATGCTGTAGCTGTATGTATAAACTGATATTTAAGCTTGATGACTCACAGAATTCCTGTCTCGGAGTCAGTGGTAATTCTGCCCTTGTCTTCAGTAAGTGAAAGAATGGAACATTTTGGTTTGTCAGACCTCATTCCTTAAAGGAGGTGCTTCTGTGAGTTAATTCATTACACTAGGAAAAGGCCAATGACATGGACTTTGTGCTACTGTGCCTTTGCACATTTACACAGTGAGCTCAGAGTCCTTTTGCTGTTTAGGCATCAGCATCTTCATTGGGAAGATAAGTATCAGGCTGCATAGATGAGCTTATGTCGCTCATATATGATGGCTCTGTCACTTCTTCCTTAAAACGATGCTTATCAATCCTCTCCTCTCCTCTCCTCTCCTCTCCTCTCCTCTCCTCTCCTCTCCTCTCCTCTCCTCTCCTCTCCTCTCCTCTCCTCTCCTCTCCTCTCCTCTCCTCTCCTCTCCTCTCCTCTCCTCTCCTCTCCTCTCCTCTCCTCTCCTCTCCTCTCCTCTCCTCTCCTCTCCTCTCCTCTCCTCTCCTCTCCTCTCCTCTCCTCTCCTCTCCTCTCCTCTCCTCTCCTCTCCTCTCCTCTCCTCTCCTCTCCTCTCCTCTCCTCTCCTCTCCTCTCCTCTCCTCTCCTCTCCTCTCCTCTCCTCTCCTCTCCTCTCCTCTCCTCTCCTCTCCTCTCCTCTCCTCTCCTCTCCGTTGTGCTTGCCATGTTAGTGACAGGGTAATCCCTGACTGCCCTGAACTTGACAGAGGCATAGAAGTGTCACCAGAGCCTCTTCCCATTTCTCTTGATAAATGACAAACATTGGGTAGAAGACCTGTTCCCCACCTGAGGAATACACATGTTCTCAGCAGAACCAAGCTGTTTCTTTTGCTTATGAGGATGTTGAGGAGCAGTCACCCTTGGCAAGGTTCAAGCTGATCCTGTTGACAGATCTTAAGGAGAAGCAAGCGCTTTGCTGTATGCAGACAAATTAAAAACTTCTTTACAGGTTTTGTGTTTCAACAGGGATTTCTGATGACACCTTTTAGTATTTGGGTTCTTTCAGTTGCATTTTTGCCTGTCATGGGATGTTTTAATGTATGTATTCCATCAATAGATAGTCTGGCATCCTCCCAGCAACCTTTAACCGTCCTTTAAGCAAATTGCAATCAGCATAACTAGTTTTAGCAGAACTTTGATTGAGAAATGTGATCTGGGAGGCTCTTACACATGCTTGGATAATACAATCTCTAAGGTTCTCACTAAAAGCATTTTTGCTAATAAGCAATTAACTTTAGACTTTAGTTTTCCACCTGGTGAATTTTCAGATATGTTGAAATTCCAGCTGTGATACTGAAAAGCAGTCCCAGCTTTTGAAGAAAAACAGTGTGAAAGATCATCTGAGAGACAGATTTAAGTGAATGCCTTGTATCAGTGTCCCATTTCCATAAACAGTGCTGATGGCCAGACACTCAGATAAAAAACAAATCCACGTGATTTTAGTAGGCTCTTTGCTGCCCCTCTAAGTCAGATGTTAATCAGGTGAAGCTGATGAAATGTGTTGGTGTATTTGAGTGATGAATTGTGCCCCTTCATTTTGTGTCATTTTGGTTTTCTTGGCATCTGATCAGGTTCTTTCTAGAGCTGTGGGATGGCAGAAACAAATTGACATTTGTAGGGTTCCCCCCCCCTCCTCCTAATGTTGAAAAGTGGTAGCACAGCGATTTGTGAGTTATGGATGACGGCTGTAGGCTGCAGGCGGTACCAAAATTTGGACCTTGTGCTGGGGATGGGAGTTTGCTCCAATGGATACATATGGCTCTTATAGACAAAGTTCTTCCCTCCTTTCTCATCACTAACCCCCTACCAAAGAACCCGTTGCACCTTCTCTACCCTTGTGTTTTTTAAAACCTTGGAGTCTTCGCTCCCCAGAGAAGCATCAGCTCTCCTTATGCACCTAGAAGGAGCATTGTGGTTCTTTCTTTGTGAATATTTAAGCAATGTGTCACATAACTGAACTGCTGAGCGTAGCAGGGGTCTGGAAGCAGTTGCCCAGTGAGACTGATGGTGCACTGCGACTTTTTCTGAGGCAAAAATGAATCCATCCAACTTAAATCAGCCATGGTACAAAATAAAACAAAAAAGCCATAGAACAAAGGCCTCCACTTTTCACCAGAAGCATTGGTTTCAAGTCCATTGCTTTATTTCTTCCTATTTCTCAGTTCTTGCTTTGACATTCAAGCTGTGATGTCAAAACTATTTCCCATGTACTGTAAAATCTAAAACTTCAGAATATGCTTTTCTTTTTCTTCCTTTTCTTTGTTTTTTATTGGTTCAATTAGTAGCAAAGGTATAATCCTGTGTCCGTGGAGCAAGTGTGTAAGACTTTTTTTTGCTCTTAAAGCAAAATGGACAGGTCAAACTTCTATCAAAATTTTCTAACTTCTCAATGGGAAAAATCACTGTTGACTAAAATTCAGAAGCCCAAAACTGGGTAAATAAGATTCTACTCACACTCATGCTTCTTTATTTGTTTACTGGCATCTATAGCTTCAGAAGCTAACAGGTCATTCTACAGAGCTGGAAACCTGCTCTCATCCATCCATATTAGAGATTCATTTTTGTTTTTCTTTGCAAACCCAGAATGTAACATGGCAGCATCTCCTGTGATTCCTAATCTGAAAGCCACTTCTGTCACCACAATGAAGTAGAAATATCAAAACTGAGAAGTCAGTAAGGAGAAGGAGATGTGGCTCAGTTCTTTATGCTAGTCCAAGTGCACTACTTGGAGAAGATAATAAACCAAAGAACAACACTGCTGTGCATTAAAAGATAAATTGCAAGGACAGTTTGAATTATGAATGTTAAAAATTACTCAGTGTGAAACCATTTAAAATTAATTTATCATCATGAAAAAGCAACTGTGAAAACTGGCCTAAGTATTCATGTTTGACCTTGATTGTTAAATCCCTGGTGAGAAAATTCCTAGCAGTTTCCTTTAGAAAAATAGCAGTTAATGAAGCTGCCATTGGGTGTAGCTATTGTGTTACTCTCTCCCTAGGTGATGGTCTAACACACAGAGAGATCTGGCTATTTTTGCAAGAGAGCTAGTATAGAAAATTTTATTTCTCCATAATAATTTCAGGTTCGGCAATGTCTTAGAAGGATGACAGAAATCACACTAATTATTAGCATTCCCTACAGCATGGAAAGAAAGAGTTTACCATAAACCCATTCTTGTAACTGATGCATATTTTAATCGTTGAGCTGTTTAAAAAAAAAAATACATTCAGTACATTTTGTGCTTGAGCTTAAAGTTGGCATACTTGAGGAGCTCTGTCTTTCCCTAGTTTGAATAAATTTGGGTTTGAAATAACAATGATCTGGAGGACTGGAAAAAATCCACTTAAAGCTAATGAAACCTCGAGAGTATGCAGAGATGTCTCATAAGCAGATTCTGTGTGCCTAGCAGAACTTGTTGTTCTACTCCCACGTGATTAGTCGTTCTCATGGGAATAAAGGCAGCTAAATAAATGTTTCTGCCTCCCCTCTCCCTCCTTCTCCAGCATATGGGACACTGAGATGTAAGCATTCACCTGCTTTTTAAAATGTTAGCGGACAAAGTAAGAGAATTAAGAGGCTCACAGGACTCAGCTAAAATACTACAGTGACCATTGAATCTTTTCAGGTCTATTGAAAATCTCACCACTTATAGACTGGTGCCTACGTACAAATTTAAAGGCTGAATTTATACTACCATTAAAGCATCACTTTTAAGATAGGGTTATGATGCAACAATAAAAATAACTTGAGGAGAGGTAGAAATAAGGACTCTTAAGAGCTGCTGAGATTTTGACTTTCAGATGGCAGGGTGAAGGACACTCAGAGAATCACAGAATCACAGAATCATGGAAGGGCAGGGCTTGGAAGGGATGTCTGGAAATCATCCAGGGTCTAATCCCCCCTCCTAAAGCAGCACCTTTTAGAGCGGGTTGCACCATATTGCATCTGGGCAACTTTTTAAATCTCTCCAGAGAAGGACGCTGCACAACCTCTCTGGGCAGCCTGTGCCAGTGCTCTGTCACCTTCAGAGTGAACAAGTTTTTCCTCATGTTCAGATGGAACTTCTTGTGTTCCAGTTTGTGCCTGTTGCCCCTTGTCCTGTCACTGGGTACCATTGAAAGGAATCTGGCCACATCCTCTTGATGCCTGCCCCTTAGATATTTGTAAGTATTGATAATATTCTCTCTCAGTCTTCTTCTGGCCAGCCTTTTCTCATATGAGAGATGCTCCAGACCTTTTAGTCCTCTGCTGGACTCTCTCCTGTAGTTCCCTGTTTTTCTTGAACTGGGGAGTCCAAAACTGGACACAGAACTCCAGGTGTGGCCTCACCAGTGCAGAGTAGAGGAGGAGGATGTGTGGCCTTGACCTGCTGGCCACATGCAGGCCCAATGCACCCCAGGAGGCCATTTGCCTTCTTGGACATGAGGGCACATTCCTCCTGTATTCATGGTCAGTGTGTTCCCTGCTTTCCTGCTGCAGTGCACAACACACATGATTTCCCAGATAAAGGACAAAAGAGTTGTATCTTCTCTGATTTTCATGTAGGTTGTGGAACTAGAAATTGCAGGATGGAAAACAAGGTGTCATAAGTGATGTCTGGGACATCTTTTGTGACTGTTCATTGTGCTGTGTCTTCACTTGAAGTCACAGCTGCCTCTAGGCAGGGATATGCTCTTTGTAGTGCTACTGAGTGGCTTCAAGCACACTTCTGCTTTTAGCACTAACAGCTTCATTTTTCAAACTTTTTTATTTTCAAACTTTTTTCATTTTCAAAACTTTTTTAAGTGATCTAGAGCTGACTATTGAGCATCTTGAAGTTTCAGCTGACACAGCATTTTTGTTTATTGAGTACTATAAAATATCCATAAGAAAATTAATTAGCTGTATTGCTCTGATTTGATGTTCCATAAGGAGAGGGAGTTCTAACCCTGACTTGCACCAACACTTAGTACAACCAGGTGTTTCCATGCCTCTTCACACACATCTGCTGCCTGCAGACCCTCCAGCAGTCGTAACTATGAAATGTGAGAGAATGGCCTGTGCCAGGATGCAACAAAAGGTCGGACTCCAGGCTAGGAATGTAAGAAAGGGACGCAAATGAGAATGAATATGGGACTCCTCAGTCAGTGACAGTCACTAACTAATCTTGGTCATAAACAGAAACTTTTCCACAGACATTTCAAACAGGCAGTTATCTGCTCAGCTACAAATCAGTTTGTTTGTGATCCGAGTTACCTAAGACATGTTAGCTCAGGGGAAATGGTAGGTCACTCTCAGTGAATTATTTGATTATTTAAAAAAAAAAAAAATCTAAAGGATATTTGACCCAGAGAGTTGTAGGAAATGTGGGTACAGAATCAAGAGTCCCAAAGAGTGAAATAAGCGTGGTGTCACTTTGAAAGTATTAACTCTGTCCATGTATTTAATAAGGTATATTACAAGATCCAGTGTTGGACATCTGGTTTTTCCAAATCAGAATATTGATAATCAGTATATAGAAAACATGTAGTGCTCATAAAAATCACAGTGTAGCCAGAGAAGTTATTGAACAACTATACTTTGGCCAGTTAAGACATTGGCAGGACAGAGAGCTTTTTTTCTGCCATTGTTTTGGCTCTCACAATGGGTTTGCTGCCTGTTTTAGCCTTTGATTTTTCTACAGCCAGGTATTAATCAGGTAAGATCGCATCATGCTTCTTGTTTCCCAGGCACAGGAGAGCTGGGGAGGGCACTGCAGTTCCTCCTCATTCAACGGCAGCATGGATTTATCCTCTTCTGACATTTTCAGGAGTACAAACCCGTTGTGATTTTTGCACTGTACCTCCAGACAAAGCCTGCTTCCAGGGCTCTGGCTTTGATGACTCTCTCAGTTGCATTGCATTAGAAGGACATTACAGTATCGTGGCACTAAAAGTTACATAGGAGGATAAAGATGAAAGAAAAGGAAACAAACAAAAAAAAACCTTAGCAAGCAAGTGTGGTGTTTGTAAGAACAGAGAACAACTTAAGAACCACATTAAAGATTACAAGAATGAAATTTAAAAAGAATTACTTGCAGTGCTTAAAACAGTACTCCACTATGAGAAAGGAGGTGGGAGAATTGTTGAAGACAAGTTTTCATAAATGCTATGTAGCCATTCAAAAATGGTTTCCAAGCAACCAGAACATGTAGATAGCCCCAGGAGCAAGGCGTATTCTGAAAGCTTGGAGACACAAAGAGGAAGATGAAACAGAGCTGGAGTCAGGCTGGGAAGATGCTGGAGTGGAGGGCTCCCCTCACTCAACCCCAACACAGTATGTGGTCAGGCAGAGGGTGAGCTGCCTCACTCTGAGAAGGTCCATCAAAAGAAGGAACATGATAGAAAGGAAGCAAATAGGCAATATAAGAACTTAGAATAAAAATATGCTTTGTATTGTACTCTATTCTAGCTGTTTAATAAATGTTCCTGTTAGCTTTTGTCCAGATCAGTAATTTTTCAATTGTTATTATGGCAAATATTTTATTAATGCCTGGATTAAATCACAAAGGAGAAAGTTTGGTGTCTCAAAAATGAATAGTTGGTCAGATAGTGACAAAAGGTGTATAATTGAGAGAATTGGATTGAAAACACTGAAAAGCTGGTCAATGTGGTTGTAATATGGCCAGTCAGGGTAAATTTGGTTTATAGAGCATGGTTCTGTGTACTCTGAAGTATAGACAAACAAGCCACAAACCGTCTTAGATCATCCTTGTGGAGAAAACTTGGATATGCTTTTTCACACTCTACATGTAATGTAAGAAGTAACTCCACTCGTTCACACACTGGAACAAAAAGGTTATGGAGATCCTTGCAGATAATCAAAACCCTCCTGGACATGGTCCTAGGCAGCCTGCTCTAGGTGGCTCAACTTGATCATGGGGGGTTGGACCAGCTGACCTCCAGAGGTCCTGCCCTGCCTCAGCAGTTCAGTTATTCTGTGAAACATAGGAGGGTCTATGTCAACAAGTTTTTAGGTAAGAACATTTACTTCTTCTGTCTTTGTTTCACCCAAAAGTGTATGTATATATGGGTCCCCAGACCTCTCTTTAAAAACTCACGAAATGCACCCTGGGAGATACATCGCTGCAGAAGTCATGGGGCTGAAGCCCCCTGAAAGCTGCTCCCAGCTGAATCCAGCAGCAATACAGCAGCAATATGCATGCCAGGGATCCATTTCTCTTCCTCACTGCATCCATCAGACTCAGAAGCTACCTTTGATCTTGAGTTAAATCTGGCATTTTCTATGTACATACATTTTCAGCTGGTTTTACTGTGGAAGTTTTGCTACAGTAAATTTCTCCAATCCACTCTTTATATTCTATAAATCCTCACAGTAAAGAAAGTAATGTATGTCTCCATACTGACGCACTGAGCATCACCCACACAAATCTAACGACTGCCTATTTTCTCACATTTGTAGGAAAAAAAGTCTCTGTGAACTTTTCCCCTACATTAATTTTCTTTAACATAGGTAACTGCAGTGAGTAATAACTAGGGGAAAGGATGGTCTGGCATACAACACACAGGGCACATGATTGCTTAACCTCATTTCTTCGGAAGGTGAGACAAAAATTATGATGATTTCAGCTGTTTTGATGGGAAATGAGGAAGCCTGGATATTTTTGGTTTTTATCTTTTTCTGGAGATTTGGAAGTGTGGTTTAGATCTGGGCAATCACCATGAAAACTCTACAATTCAGTTCTTACCAAGAGGGGTAGGAGCCAGAGGAAAACATCTTACAGTCTCAGAGGGGCCATCTCTTTTGTAATCACTTAGACCAATGCAAGAAAGGATGAGACCGATGCAGTGTCTCCGAATGGAGAAGAAACATCCTAGAGAATATGGAAAGTCCTCTACAGCATTCGTCGTCTTGTGCTTTGCATGATGCCTTGTCAAATGTTTCAGGATATGTTCCCAAAATAGAGAAAACATAATCATCCTTTTAGTTGATATTTTTCAGCAACATTTTCAAAACTTATTAGTTAATAGCCCTAGATAAAGAAAAAAAATGAAAAAAGAAAAGACAGAAAGTTCTAATGGAATTATCTCAGCTATACCAAAAATTGACTGTTGTTGGGTTAGTGAGACTATCCACAGCTGAAAAAGACTGCAGAATTTGATGAATGTGCCTGCAGTTGGAAAGGCCTGAGTGTACTCAGTAGGAAAGAACATGCACGAAATACTCCATCCTCTGGGTTTCTTCTTGAAGCCATGTATTGCTTGCATCTTTCTTGAGAGGAGCAATATTGGGGTTGGAGTAGGTGACCTTTAAAGGTCCCTTCCAACCTAACACATTCTATGCATCTATGATTCTATAATATACAATGCATGCACTATGACTATGGTGTCCAGAAGTCACCTTCCACCCAAAGGAATGTTGTCACAATCAGCTTTAAGACTTTCTTGTGACTCCTATCACAGTAGCAGAATTTAACCTTAGGTAAATCAGGTTTACAACAACATACAGTCTGCAGCAATTTATGTTTATTTACTCTCGAGCTTTCTTGTTGCTGCCCAAGAATAATTTCAATAGCTAATGGAAAACATAAACCACATACTTCTTTGATGTATCTGTAACGTGTATCTAGACAATGATTTAATTAACAAATAGAACTCTGAGCCTCTGATTCATCTCTAGCTTTTTTTTTTTTTTTTGAAAGTCTGAGCATTTTTTAAGAGATACTCTTGAGCAAATGGGAGGTGATCAGCTGTGATTTACATCGGCAGTTAACCTGGTAAAATAGTGTTTGATTTTCATCTCAATTCCCCACCAGTTCCTTTGCTGTGAGCTAGAGATTTCATGCAGCCCACTTCAGCTTATAGAGCTCTATTTTTTGCCTGCCCAAAAGGCTTTTATCTGTTCTGGGAGTGATGTACAACAGGGAAATTTCTCTAAAATGCTGCAGGAGTGCAGAAGTGGCTGAGCTGTATACAAGGTATCCTGTTTCTGGTACTTGAGCGGCAGGCTCTAAACGGAAGAGAGTCTTTTGGGAGAATGACTAGAAACAGTTCTGAATGCTCTGAAATGCATCAGAAAAAGATTTTGCTTTGCAAAAAAAAAAAAAATAATGAGATGAGTATGGAACTGACTCTCCAGTCTGTCATCCCAGTTTTATATCAGGGCAACCTCATAGACTTGTGTGGGGTTAAACCAATACACAGCTAAGACAAAGAGGAGGAGAGCTGGGCTCCTCTGAGTTTTGGGTAGTTTGCTGCAGCGCAGTGTCTGACCTGCAGCATTGAATTCAAAATGCAAAGAGAAAGCACTCATGTTAAACTGCCTAATCCCTCACCCTTGTCTCCTTTTTTCAACTAAGGATAATATTTTCATCAGGCAACTGTGGAAAGGAATATTTCAACTGAGGACAAATTGCAGAGCTGCTCTTTCTGTTGGAAGCAAATGTAGTTAGTTTTGAGCTGATAAGGATTAAACAAGATTGGAAAGATGGTGGATTTATTTTTTTTATTATTATGCAAAAAAGCATTTTGAGTAGGAAAATCATTGGGCTGGGAAGAATAACAGGGAAGTTGGGAAAAATAATAGGCAGTAAAATACACAGAAGCAAAAAGCAGTGTGACTGGGGTGGGGGGAACCCAACAAACCAGCACATAAAAAAAAAAAAAAAGCCTAGGACAAAGTTGTGGGGTTTTTTTTGTCCTTAACAGAAGTCTTGGATAGGAAACAGTGGAAATCTAGGGAATGCCCAGCGTGTGCACATCCTGGACAGGCCACAGATCCTTGCAGTGTTGCTGAATGCACAGACTACAGAGGGGTTCTGCATAAATACTACAGTCTGCTCTGACAGATCTGATTGCAGGAGAAAGACTGCATATGGATATTCACAGAATACTGAATCAACACAAAGGTGATATGCATTATAAAGTTATCCCAACAGGATCTGGGAGGACCGTGGACCTGGTGCTTGGTGCCAGGCCACTGTATGGACACTATGTAGGGGGAGCTCTCGTTCCCTTTTAACTAACGTTTTTTAAAAAGCGTGTTGTTTCCTAAATCATTTGGAAAGAAGGGGTTTGTGGGCAGAAATAATTCAGCATTAGAAGGAAGATCCCAGTGAGAAACTATTTTTGTATGGGCAGATGGATTTGAAACTGCAGTTGGCTTAGTGCTGTTCCTAATCTATAATAAGAAACTGTTGTTCTGTGTGATATCCTGGCCATATGCTAAAGCCAGAGGATAGTCTATTATAAAAGAGTGAAGAATAGTTTATCCTTCTGAATTTGTTCATACTCTCTGCGGCTCATACTTCTTCATCAGACAAGGAAAGCTCAGAGGATGGGAGCAGATACTCCTCTTGACTCCTGTCTTTATTGTAAGAATGGAACATTCTCCATCCTTCATGAAAAATGTTGCCAAAACAGGCAAGAATGAACCAAACTTTCAGCCTCAGAGATTTTTAATAACTCCACCTCTTAGACCTGAATATTTTTTTATCCCTGCTAGTGGAAGGGGGCACAAAGCACCACAGTTGTATGAAAAATATGTGGATGACAAGGGAGAAAAGAAAAACCACAGTGTTTTTTTCTTCAAGCCATTATATTAGACCTTTTTTGTATGTACTGTTCTAGACCGCTGTCACTCTCTTCTCCACTCCTGCCTAAGAAACACTGTTTACATTTGCAGGTTGTTGGTGGTTTTTTTTCTGGTAGGAGCAAT
Source organism: Gallinula chloropus (assembly GCF_964237585.1). NCBI lineage: Eukaryota > Metazoa > Chordata > Aves > Gruiformes > Rallidae > Gallinula > Gallinula chloropus. The sequence continues at coordinate 139,743,210 of NC_140085.1, read as the reverse complement.
CCAGGCACATGGATATGATCAATGAATAAGAGTTCCTTGAAGAAAACAGCAGAACAAAAGTGAAAGCTGGACTTCTAAGTGTCCAGGGACGAGACCAGGATCACACACCATTATTACCAACCTGCATGATAAGGAGCTGCTACAATTTAGCAAGTAGAAAAACTAAATGGGAACCACACCTTAGAATCATTCATTCTTTGGAAGAGACTGTTTGCAGAGCCTGGGAAACTGAATTGGTTTGTAAGAGTGGGTGAAGGATTTACTGCAAGAAAAATGAAAAGTAACTGCAGGGACACTGAAGATTTACTCCAGCAACGCCTTACAGTCCTTCTGGCTTGTTAAGGTGACTGGCTGCAGAAAAGATATTTCTTGTGTACCCTCAGACCCTTACTATAACAGCCTGTAAATAAACGAAGTGGGAGTTCACAAACTTGGCATCTGTTCGCAGCCTACTTGCAGCAGTGGACAATGTCCTCCTGGCTAAGGACACTGGCAGAGCAGTCTGGCCCATGTGAAACCCTGCAAGGAACCTGTCAAGAGTGCCTCCATTTCCAGATATGACAACTGATTCCACATTTTTGTAGTTGCAGAGTTTCACATTGCTTGTCGAGACTGAGTTATTTCTGGAAGCTGCAGATTGGTAGTAGTTGGTAGACAATTCTGTTAAAACGTCCTTATAAAATTTTAATTTGCTTGTTTGGTACTCTGATGGTTGTGGTAAGGAAGGGAGACTGGATCTTTAGGAAGAATAAGGAGCGTTTGGGTGGGCTGGAGCTACTGCTGCTGCTGCCAGTGTCAAACACATTGTCAGGTTCTCAAATGCCCATGGTGTAATGCTAGGTTTTTCTTAGCCAAAACCTAAAATTTAAGATAAAGCATAAATATTGCCAAGACATGCATATTTATCAGGAGGAACACGGAGTTTGTTGAAATACTTTCACTGAGCTATAAAATCTGTACTTTTTAGTCTGTGTCTCTCTGATATAATATTCATTTTAGAGTTGATACATTTGATGAATGATATGTTAAGAATTGGGAACATAGAAGTGAACTAGCACTTACTAGAGTTGTAATATCACACCAAGGTTACAGGATTCAAGTGAGATGGCTGAATTTACAGAAGGTGGACAGCTCTAGATGTAGGGTTGGTACATGCCCATTTGAACCAGAAAAGCATCATGCAAGCATTTCCAAGCCAGGTGCGAGCTAAATAATGCCTCTACGCTCTGCAGGACAGTGCTCTGCAGGTGCTAGCACCAGTCCCCAGGGCAGAGGAGTTAGCACACTGCTGACCGTGGGCTCATTTGCCCTATTTCTCAGGACTGCTTCTTGGGTTAGGCAGCACATCCCACTGACAGCGTTATCCTCCTTCCAGGCCAACAGCTGACTTGGAGAACTCGGTGCCCTTCTCCACATTTCAGGGCACATAAATGTTTTGAAATTGCCAGTTTGGTTGGACTTTGCCATGTTTTTCTTCTAAATCTCTTACCAGTGTCACATGCCATTTAGTCAAAGAAGTTTTTATTTTTTATAAAGGGAAGTGTGTATCTTTGTGACAAAGATCTTCTTGACAAAATCTATTCTTGACTTCATGGGCATAACCATTTCCAGTAAGAATGGAGGAACTTTACAACACTACAGCTGGCCTGTCTTTCTGGTCAGTTTGACTGCAGCATGAGTTTTCCTTATATAACAAATATAATTTGCATTTAGAAAGGCTGAGGGATACACCTTATAAATGAAACTGTTTATACGCAAACTAGACTTAACTAATACGGTGGATTACAAAGGATGCCTCTTTATTGCCTAAGGTCCAGAGAAAGCTCTTAGATCTAATGATAAATCAGGAGAAAATGGTTATTAATATTCAGCTCTTTTATTTCACAGGTCTGGAAAATGGTTGCTTATACAGCAAAAAGTTTTCTGTTGTGATTTTACAGAAGCTGTTTGTTTGGGATTTTTTTTTCCACAGCTGTTTTTGCCTTCCTCCTGTTTTTTCTTTATCTCTAGTATTTTACTGAAAAAAAATACAATGCAAGACAATAAGATGACAAATTGAATTTTCATGTTTTCATTTTCTTGAAAAATGTGATATTAAAAAATTTTAGTTCAATGTAAGCCCATCTGAAATGAATATTTGTTGGAAAATGTTCAACCACCTTCAGAAAAAGAAGTAGTTAGTAACTACAGATTATTCGTATGTCCTGACTTTGCTTTGCAGTGGGGTTGCATGCCATTGCATGAAATTACCCATTTGAATGGGTTGTAAGAAACAAGGGCTGGATATCTCTGTTCTTGTCAGACTGCTGTGCTCCAGAAGATGGGGAATGCCATTTTGTTTTCAAATGACACCAGAGATATTGTGAGTTCTGTTGTCTTGAAGGACTATACGTAATGCTTATTAAGTTAAAACTGGAAGAAAAGGAATATAATTAAATGCTTTAAGGGGAGGAAGAGTGTTTTTCAATAATTTTGAAAGGTTGAAGCAAATTAAAGTCAAGTAGGAATGAACGTCCTGCAACTCTGAAACAATAGCAGGGATTATTTGACATAATGCTGCATACAAGTGGTTTGCTATAATAAATTAAGAGACATGTGCTATCATGTGGAAGTTATCCTAAATCTAGGAAAGTCAAAGTTGGCTGATGGCCTGGTCGTGGTGGAGAAACTAAAGAATTCATTGTAAGACTGTGCAGAAATGAACTAAGCACTTGAGAAACAAAAAATCTGAAAGGGATGAATGGGACTAAATTTAACAGATAAAGCCCAGGCCACCTGACCTTTGTGTTATTGTGTAGGGTATGAAGGCTGGATCCCTTCATCTGAGCTATTTCTGACCAGATCTGTCAGGTTCTACTGCTTTTTGCAAGCTCAGGTAGGGGACAGTAACTTGAATGCTTGTGAAAATGGATAAAAGGTAGGTAGACATCAAACCCAGACATTACCATTCTGTCAGACAAAAACTCCTGAGATTAGAAGAGACTTAGGTGTAGAAAGGCTTCAGCCCTGGCAGACAAATAAAAGGACAATATTTATGTTACACAGGGGAAATGTTATCCTACTGGAATAGGAATTCAACTGTATAAAAGACCGCTCTAATGCCAACAATAAACAAAGCCAAGTTTTTAATTTAGGAGAATTTATTCCAGACACTGATACACTCAGGTCACTGTTTGTGACAGTTGTTCTTAATATGATTAATTTTAATGCATCAAAATGTGCCTAAGTGTTTGTTTTGTCAGATAGACCTGAAAAACACGGAATGTTTCTGTCAAGAATGGTTTGTCTTTTTCCCAGATGAAAAAAAAAGTCACATAACACAAATTATGCTACAAGAATAACTTTAATTTTGTGGTAATGTTATTCTGAAAAGAGACAACTGTGTGTTGATTGCCAGAAAAGCCATACATTTTATGGCACAAAGTCAAAGAAAAGGACGAAACCATCAGAATCCAGGATTCTCTCAGGAGATGGCTGTAGTGAAGGACATAAATGCAATTATAAATTTACCCATCTGACTGCAGGGTAGAAACAGTTATAAATTTAATAATCTGTCCCAGGGAGAGATAAAGCACTCTAGAAAAAGATAGGATTAGATTTACTGCTCAAAAATATAAAATAATACCTTCAGGGAAAGCAGTTAAGCCAATACAGTGATCTCCCAAAACTCCGAATTACTGTCCTGCACCTGAAGCACCGAGGTTTGCTTATTTACATAGCTCCAAATACTAGCACTGATCAGACAAGACATCACTTTAACCTTACCTCATTAATAAAAATCCTTACAACCAGATACAGATTCCCTTAATCATACAGGTTATGATGCCTTTTTCCCAGTGATACCATTAAAAATGTGGTGGTGTGCTGGGAGCTGTTTCCAGAACCGGGTGTACCTCCACAGCATTCCAAAATGTCCATTAAACGTGGAGGGAAAAGAATCATCAGACTTGTGAAATTTTGCACTTTTTTTTCCACATATCCCTTTTTAATTTTCCCTCTGGAAACTCATCATATTTCTCTTTTCTTCAGAGCATGATACTTCTATTCCCTATTAAAATATTCTCTTCCCCAACTCTCTCCTCTTTATAAACTCAAAACTTTCTAAAATAATCTTACCTTCTGCTTCTGCTCCATATTCTCAAAGGTGCCTAAATGGAGCTGAACTGATTTCTGCAGGGAAGTTGGTAAAATCTCAGGCATAATCTGCAAGATGGTCATGAGTAAAAAAATGGAAATAATTCATTAAAAACGAGCCTGGTAATGAATTCTTTGAGAGCTGGATTTTTTTTTTTTCTTCTCTATTGCTGATGGGAAAGGGTCTCTTTGGAAGAAAGGTAGTAAAAAAGACATAAATTTCATTTTGTTATTAACTGAAACTAATAGTATTAAGGGTGGCAGCACTGATTGAACTGTTTTCTCAGCCTTGATACATGCTGCAGCTGTGACAATTAAAGGCAAGCAGGTATTCTCCTACCCTTCCTGCTTTTCATTAGAGGCTAATCTCAGTTTTCCCCTTGTCTTGCATTTGTTCAGCCTCTTTGCTGGTAAGCTAGTCATTCAGCAGGTACGCTTCTCAATCTACAGCGAATTCATTATGTGTCTCCCTCTTGCTTCTCCACAGCTGCACGGCAAATACCTCTGCAAACCTCCATCCTTGGCTGCTGTTTAGCAGGTCCTGGGGGAAAACACAGATTTACAGGCTTGGAAAGCTGCGGTTGCAGACAGTACGTGCGCTCCAGGGCACGCAGGCACAGCCACTCTCCCCCTTTTTCTGCCAACACAAGCATATTTCCAGTGCAGCTGAGCCCCACAGTTTTAGGATAATATAGTTCCAGCCTCCTGCAGGACACCTGCTCCAAACCGATGGGGGCAAGGAGCCAGTTGAGGTTTTTCCTGAGGGTCATCATATCCACCCACCCCCCCCCCCCCCAAAAAAAAAAGGAAAGTGTGGAGGAATCCGTTCTAAAAGCAGAGGATGAAACTATGGAGAGTAGGTGGAGGTGGTGTGGCAGGGAACAACAGGAGATGGGTGTCTCATCTGTCCTCCGTCCTTCTCAGGCACTCGGGGGTTTGAGCCGGGGACGGTGGTTCAGACTTAACCTAACCACTGCCCTCCCCTGTAACTAATCATGCAGCGACACTTCATCTGTCATGTTTTAACAAGCTGGAAGATTAGAAGCTGTGACACATTTCTTGCAAAAGCTGAAAAATGATTTGTATTTTCGGATGCATCATAGCAGTGTTTTCATTGATTAACATATGCGCTGACTGCTGTGTAATTTGTTGGCTGATATATGCATCATCATTGTCCCTTGATCTGTCTCCATATAGTATTTATTATCTCAGAGACACCAGTAGTTTACAAAATGATTAAATGTGCCTTTAAATGAACATAAAGGATATGGGAATGATTACAATAATTGCCTTATCACCTTGGTCATTATTTATCGGCTCTCTCGTAGTTATTATGAATGGATTTATCCTTCAGACAAGACACCTTCTATGATCTGCTAAAGCCAATGCCCACAAATCCCTCAATAAAATCAGCCACCTTTTTCTGTCTTTCCCTATGTAAAACGCAGAGAGTGAGAAGACAGTGGCTAAGATCTTTCAAACACCTGTGCAGTTGTCACATCCCTAGCTCAGGACACACTTTTCTGCTGAATCCTTCTCCCAGTGGGTACAGCTGAGAAGGCATATCCTGAAGGAGACGGTCACTGCTGCCTGAGCCATAAGCACATCCCAGGCAAAGAGCAGGAGAGCCCCTACATGCAGGGCAACCCCATGTGAAACACTGATGCTGACAGCTAGAGGATCACAGGACAGCATGCTGGAGCACCAGCTCCCTTCCTCTCTTCTTCTCTTTGAGGGAATTGTGATAACGAAAGCAGGAAGAAAATGTCTCTCTCCCTGCAGCAGCACTTGCTTATTTCAGTGGAACCCCTCACCATGGCACTTCAAAGAATCTCTGCTTTCTTCGCATGGCACTAAAGAAGAAGTCAGCAGTAGATCTACCTTACAGCAGTTAGGAAGTTTCTTTTTTCCCTTTCCTTCCTCTCTGTTTTCATTGCTAAATGACAATGAATCAACACAATGAAGCTGAACCTTCCTTCCTTTTGTTTTTCTTGATGTTTTTCTCTCCAGTGGAAGTGTCTGCTCGTTGGTGCAGGGCTTACAATTAAATTAATTTATCCCTGAAGGGTTTCCAGATCATACTTTTTAGAGCTGAAGCTTTTCTTTATGGCTTTAAAGTTGGGGTTTTTTGGTTGTTGACTTTCTTTTTAATTAAAGGTTCCAACCCTTCAATTTTCTCCTTGTATTTGAGCCATTGTAGCATGCTTCAGAAGCTTGCAAACTGAACTTCAAACAGAGGGACTGTTTCTGCTCCCTTTGAAGTCATGACAAACCTCCTGTTGATTGCAGAGAGGGAAACTGGACCTAAAGTACAAAGCACTTTTATTTCTTTCTGATTACTTCAGTTTCCCTGCTATTGTACTGTGTATCAGAGGTGCTGCAGACACTTGTGGGCAAAACATATAAACCATTAACACAACTTCCTTAGCAGTAGCTTGTTAAGCTGCTACTTAAGGGCAGTTAAGCCACACTCAGCCACAACTTTGGTCTGTGCTGAACAGTCTGAGCAGTCCAACTCTCAGATCTGCCTACAGCCTGATACAGAGCAAAAAGAGGGAGGCCAGAGGTGCTGTGACAGGCTCCTGAGGTCAGCAGTCTGAAGCAGGCTGCTGGGCAGAGCTGCCAAGGAAGCTCCAGCACTAGAAAGCATGTGAGCTTAAACCACAGTGGTTTCGGTGATCCTCAAATCCCACTTTCTCAGAATTGCTGGGTTTGTAAGAGACAGTAGAATAAGATAAGGACTTTGGCTTGATTGAGCTCAAAAACATGTATAATCTATTTTTAAATGGCATTCTCTGCAGATTGACAACTTTGCTTTCCTGCCAGCTCTAAGTAGAAAGATGTCAGAAATTGGTCAAGAGGGAAACAATACTTATCCTAAACTTAGAAAAAGTAGAAAACTGAGATATTGCACTCTGAAAAGCCACCTCTGATGAGAATCACCAGAATGGATGAAATAATATTATCTTGGGAATAGAAAGTGTGTCAACTTCATCAGCAGAGATAAATCTGCTTGTAGTATGATGATGGAGGAAGGCAAACTTGGGGGTGGTCATTGCCTGGATGTTGTGAGTTACACGCTGACATGACTGCTAGTAAATTCCTCAGAGAGAATCCCACTAAAGTGGCTAGAAAGCTGCCTGGTGGAGAAGGCCCTGGGGGTGTTGGTTGACTGCTGACTGAATATGAACCAGCAGTGTGCCCAGATGGCCAAGAAGGGCAATGGCATCCTGGCTTGTATCAGAAACAGGTCAGCAAGTCCAGGGAAGTGATTGTGCCCATGTATTTGGCATTGGTGAGGCTGCATCTCAAGTGCTGTGTTCAGTTTTGGGCCCCTCACTACACGAAAGACATTGATGTGCTGGAGTGTGTCCAGAGAAGGGCAACCAGGCTGGTGAAGGAGGTGGAGAACAAACCTGCTGAGGAGCAGCTGATGGAACTGGGGTTGTTTAGCCTGGAGAAGAGGAGGTAGAGGGGTGACTTTATCACCGCCTACAATTACCTGAAAGGAGGTTGGAGAGAGGTGGGTGTTGGTCTCTTCGTCCAAGCAACAGGGGAATGGGCTCAAGCTGCACCAGGGCAGGTTCAGATTAGACATTAGGAAAAAATTCTTCACCAAAAGGGTTACTGGGCATTGGAACAGGCTGCCCAGGGAGGTGGCTGAGTCACTGAGCCTGGATATATTTAAACGATTGGTAGGAAGTTCCACACCAAAATGCGGAAGAACTTTTTCACAGTGAGGGTGACAGAGCCCTGGCACAGGCTGCCCAGGGAGGTGGTGGAGTCTCCATCTCCGGAGATATTCAAGACCCGTGTGGATGACTATCTGAGTGATATGTCCTGGGGAGCTGCTTTGGCAGGGGGGTTGGACCTGATGATCTCTCGAGGTCCCTTCCAACCGTTACAATTCTATGATTCTATGATTCTATGTGGTGCTTATTGATATGATTCAGTAGAGGACAGGTATGGTTGGACTTGATCCCAAAAGTCTTTTCCAACCTAGTGATTCTGTGATTCTGTGAATCTTGCACCAGCTTTCCTGAAGTGTAGTGCTTGGAAGATGATTCTCGTCTACCACTCCATTTTTCTATGTTCCTGTCCTCATCTTTCTGACTCACTCCTTGTCTCTTTTTTTCATATGAAGGTACAAAGAAATTGTCCTGCTGGGAGAGGATAAAAAGAATATGCATTCAGGAATCTGTCACTGGGGGAGCAAGTGCCATTAGTAGTTGACATAGGAGGGACCTACAGATTTCCAAGAGTTAGTCTAGCAGTACTCCACATAAGGGAATGAAAGGAGTAGCTGCTTATCAGGACTTTATGATACTTCTCAGGAATAAAGAACATGTTGGAAACCTACCCCCTGAGAGGAAGAATGGCTGTAATTCATCAAACCTACCAGGCCTGGGGTCCCTCTCACCTGACAAAACTGATCTGTGCACACTCAGATTCCTGAATTGCAAACAGAGAGAAGTAGGAGCGTCCTACTGTGTGATTCATTTGACCTATTTTAATTGTCTTTAATTGTCTTTAGGATAAAATTGGTTGCAACTTAGAAGTTCCTACTTTCCTCTGTTGGTTATAATTTTGCAGAACATGCTCTGCATGCAAATGAGGACGATCGGGCATTATCAGCGGGCAGCATGGCCAGGCTGATCCTACCCCAATAGCCATACTCAAGAAGCAGAAATTACAGGCTTGGAAATTGCTTAGGAGGTTGGAGTCAGGAGAGGGATCTGTGTTTAACAGGTCAGACTGCAGTGTGGTTCCAAGCAAATCTCTCTTATGAATATTTGCTGAATGACAGCCGCATAGGATAACACTTTTGAGCCAGACAGTTCATACACAATTTTGTAGATGCTGAATTCTAAGAGTGGTCGCTACTGGCTGCTATGGGTTGTGAATGGTAACCTTAGGTGTGTACAGCAAGCAGGGAAACAGTGTCTGAAAAACAGCAATGTCATGCTTGGTGTTGTTTTGTGAGGCAATGGAAGACAGGGAATTTTTCCTCAAACACTGTGTGTTTATGTGTACCTTCTCTGAGCTCCCGTTGGCACATGCCCTTCTCCCAGTCACCTCCATTGTTCACATCTGACTTTTAGTTATTGAAAATAAAATTCTTTCCTTAAAACCTAAAAATTCTATGGATAAAAATATCTGTTTTGTAAATTCTGCTTTGACCCCAGAAGTGCTTCAAGATACATATGCCACAGAAGAGTTTTCACCGGCATATGACTTAGTGGGCCCACATATCTCTTTATAGAGTCCAGGCAGCATTTTTCATTCAGCTCTGTTTGGGAAGGATGTTTAGTTCAGTTATTAAGGAGAGAGATTATGAGGCAGGCGCCTGGTTTGTACTCAACTTTGCATGCAACACTAAGCAAATCCTGCAGCTTTCTCTGTAGCTTAGTTTTTCCATCTGTAAAATGAGAGTGATAGCATTCATTTAATTCACAGGGGTAAGTCTTAATGATTGTTTTTAGAACAGCTGCTGAGCTGGATGTGAATTCTTTCTTCTGCTGAAGTCAGGGCAGGTTTTGCTTTGTGTTCATTGCAAAAGGATTGAGATTCCATTCTTGAAGCAATAACAAAATAGAGCTTGTGTCCTATATTTGGAAACTCCTCTCTCCCCTGCTCATAGATACTTGAAGAACTCCATTGTAGTATGAATCACAGTGCTTTAGTTTATGAATTTATACAAGCAACAAATTTTTAAAATTATGAATAATAGTTGAATTTGCTGGTTTCGGGGGTTTTTTTTTTGTTTGGTTTGGGTTTGGTTTGTTTTCTTTCTTATTTTTGTTGTTTGTTTGTGCTTTTTATGTTTGAGGTTTTTTTCCATCAGGGCTGGCTCAATGGCTTCTGCACTCTGAATTTCTTGTAAGTCCTCAAGAGAACTCACTTTTAAGAACCACAGGAGATTTGTTGGCAATGACGTATCAAAACTCCCTTCTTTACTGCTGAAGACACTAAGTCATTAGCAGCTGCATCCTTCCAGCTTTGCCTGTCAGTCAAGATTTATTATGCCACAACGAGTAACAGGAAACTTGAAATTAGGGAATTTAATTATTATATCACCTCCTCCCTTGAATGCTTTACAAAAATTTAAAGAGGCAAATCTGTCAGTCACCTCTAACGCATCTAAGATGGCTGGGCACAGAGACTTTGAAGTTGTCATGGAAAGATAATCATAGTCATATTACACATTAGAAAAAAGACCAGTTTTGAGAAACCATCCAATGACAGAGATTTTAAGAAGATTTTAAAAATATATAGGGTATTAACTTATTAAAAAATGGATAAATATCTAGATTTAAAGATTTATATCCAAAACAGGAAGAATTTGAAAATTAACATCTTGCCTAGAAGATAGGAAGAACCTTCAAGCAGTAAAGAAGGGATATTAAAATAATGCATGACAATTTCTTTTGATGCTGAAGGAACAGTGTGAAAAAAACTTGATTATTTTTTTCCCAAAAGAGAAGTCCATTGGGACTTTTAATGCTTGTATCTCTCGTTACTTCATTAAAGCTTAAATAGGAAGTGAGCCTATTGCTCATCAGCAAACTCCTGCCTTCCTGCTCTTAGTGAATCCTGCACATTGCAGAAGGAAAATTCTGCTGCTGCCCAAAGTGCTGTGGTAGGCACCATGTCCCAGCACCAGGGAACCAGGTCCTCATGGAGCACTTCCTGCACACAGGTTAGAAGTGAGGAGGCAAAGGTTCTGAATTTTAATTTAAATAAAGAGCATTTTTACTTCCTGAGCAATTTCTGAAATCCCACCAGCCTGTGCAATGAAGAGTCACCTTTGGCCAGGAAACACAAAAGCAAAACTTCTCCTAAATCTTAGAAAACCACAATTTCTGTCTTATAATAAATATTATGAGGAAATAAGGGAAAGCAAATGCAATCTTTTTTAATAACTTTTTAATAGGGTTTTTAATAGAATTCCTGGTCTTTATGTTACTGTTTGGGAAGGAAGGTGGCACACAGAAAGCCATTTCACATATTGACTTGAAGGAAACTTAAATTTTTCTAAGCCTGAAAAAAATGTGAATAAGCAACACTGGACTTATAAGCATAGCTGTTTAATAAATGTGAATATATTTGCAGAATGATAGCTATGATTAAGAAAAACATACTTTACCTGTTTTAACCCAACCACATCAGATGTACTCCTCAAAAAAAGACAATATAACAATGAATGGTATTGAAATTAATTTTCATTCTGCAAATACAGATGCCAACAGTTCATTTGAGAAAAAAGAAATGTTCTGATAAGAATAGGCTATGTTAGTTCCAGTTTGTATAAATCTGGGCTCAAGTTGTTGTTGGGTTTTTGTTTTTGTTTTGTTTTTAAAATTGTTTTTATTATTAAAAAAAACATTACATTTAAATGACAGGGTTTTTTATCTTAACAAATGTCAAAATATTTCCCTTTTCCAGTTGGAAAATAATACAAGAATGTCTATCATATCCAGTCATGATCAAAGCATTGAATAGATGCAGAGACAAATTCAGGAATTTGGGCAATGCATCTTATTTTACATTCAGGTGACATTTTTCTACCTGTTACAAACCTGGACCAATTATTTCAAATATCCAACAAATAATAATTAACTTTGGAAACTTCTCCAACTAAATAACAAATCATGATAAATCAGAAGCAGTGAGGATCATGTTTGATATAGAACTGTGCACATTATGGAAACATTCAGAATGCTGAAGCAAGATAAACATCAGAGATCTAGACATCCATTTCCCTTTGGAAATAGAAACAGAGCCAAGGTTAACGCAGTCCCAGTAATTGCATAGTTAGCAAGTGACATAAATATATGTCCGACACTGATGTTTTTCCTTTTGGGATAAAATAAGCATGATTGAAAGGAATGTCATTTTTATCTTCGTGTTTAATCCAAATATACACCTTATCCTATATTCCTGCCTTTATCATTAATTTTAAAAATACTGTCTTTTGAGAGCTTTATTGGGCAGTGGGGGGCTAAAAAACCCAGCAAAATTGTATATATCAAAGTCTGGGAACTGTTTTTAGATTTCAACACTTCTACATATTTCTGCCAAAGAATTTTAATTCTGGGCAGGCAAAACATTACTTTAATCTCCTGGGTTATGAAGTGCAAGAGCAACCATAGTAGACCTGGCTTCTTTATTCTTTCCCTACATGGTGCCCTCAGCCTGTCACCAAAACCCTTCCGTGAAAGCACAGCCCTGAGGAGTAGTGTGTGCTCTCCACTGTCTTAAGAAAAAGTAAATCTTACCTCTCTGTGTGTTAGGGGAAACTTATATCTCTGCAGAGGAGACAAAACTATCCTCTGGCTTATGGAGAGCCTCTGCTCCCTGAGCTGACTGCATATCAATGCATGTGAAAATACATCTTCCTTTTGCAGCAGTGAAGGAAAGACTATCCAGAGAATAGCAAGAAATAGCAGCAATGTGCCCAATGGGATGAGGGCATCATCCTTTCTATAACCCTGATGCTTGGACCATCACAGTTGCCTCCAGAATGACCCTTGTCATCTGCTGAGGCTGCTCAGGTTGCCACGGTGTGCAACTAAATTAAACACCACTCACCTGGAAGTTTGAATTAGTCACAGATTTCAGAAGAGAAGTGTGGGAAGAGGATCTCTGTCACCCCAAAACCAGTGGAAACACATTTTTGTCTGTACTATCTCTTGGTGTTTTTGCTGTGAGAAATCCAGTAGGCAATGGCTTGTAAAATTGTATGTGGGCCCTACTGAGTATTTAAAACAGGTGATGCTGGTCACACAGAGGCTGATGCTCTGACTTGGCAGGTGCTAATTTGCTGCTTGTGTAGTGGGGATGCTTTAAGATCCTGGGTGACAGGTTTATATTCTCACAGTCACAACAGTGGCATTGTAGCATATAGAAGTTAAGGAAATGAGAAGGGTTTGGTTTTGGGTTTTAGTGGGGGTTTTTTTGTTGGTTGGTTGGTGTTTTTTCTAAGCAAAGACATTATTTAATGTAGTCCTTTTATCAACAGTGTGTATTTTCTCTGGAGTGCACAGTGTCCTGGTTTTGGTCAGGATGGAGTTAACTTCATTTGTAACAGCGGATGAATGCTGTGTTTGAGAGTTAAAATGGGAGCAGTGCTGATAACACCCTGATGTTTTTAGTTGCTGTCAGACAGTCAAGGACTTTCTCAGCTCTTCATGAGAAAGGAGGGGCGAAGCCAGGACAGGTGACCCAACTGACCAAAGAGAGTATTCCATGCCAATTACATCCTGCCCAGTTCAACGGGGGGGGGGGGGGGGGGGTGGGGGGGGGGGAGAAGGAGGAGGGGCTCCGAGACGTGTGGTTCTTGGGGGGTGGTCGGGTTCCTGGACGGCTCTGGGTGGCATGGCCTGAGTTGTGTGGTTTGGTGAGAAACTGCATTGTGTATCAACAGTTTCAGAGATTTTTTGCTTTAAAGTCCTGTTAGCATTGTTATATTGTATCTTTCTGTTATCTTAGTAAACTATCCTTATCCCAACCCACGGGCCTTTTAGTTTCTTGGTTTTGGGGTTATTTGCCCCTTCCTTTTCCCTTCCCTTGCCTCTCCCCACCCCCCCCACCCCCCCCCCCCTTCCCTCTTCCCCTGCTCTTTTCAGTTAAGGAGCAGGCAGCTGCGTGGATCTTGGCTCTCAGCTGGGGTAACACCACGACAACAGTTTTCAATATTAATGCCTCAGAGGATGCCCACAGCTTCTGAATTGGCATATATGGAAATAAGTGGGCAACCACGAGGAGCTGGAGGATATTTTCTCAGGTGGAGGTGAGCTGCCATGTGCCAGTGTGGCAATTTTGTTTTGCGTGAGGTGTCTTGGCTGGATGGTTGGCTATGAGAACTCGCTTGTCAGCAACATCTGTGCCTCCCTGTAAAGGTGCAGGTGAAAATTTGGAAATGGGAAATCCCAGGATTTTGAGGGGGTGTTGAATAATCAAAAGTTGAGAGCAGAACAATTGGTATTCTCATTTGGAAAGATGCAGGAAAGCAGAACAGAAGATGACTATATAGTTGTCTGCTAGGTGAAGATTTGAGTACATGGCACAGGTTCAAAAGGAAGGTCTGGTTGCCCTGGGAATATGTTGGAAAATCAGGCTGTCTCTTGCCCAGTGAATAATGAATCAGCCTCAATAAAAAATACTAAACGAGAACTCTGGCATATCCAATAAAGTAAGAGCGTTCAAGGTATAAAAACACCAGTAGGATGGGAGATCAAGGCCCTTTGTCATCTAGATTTACATTCTGTAATAAAAATACTATACTGCTTTGAGGAGAAAGGAAAAATGTATTGCCAGTATCAGGTATGATTTATACACGCTGGTAGTTACAAGAACCTTTGGCATTAAACCTGTGGCATAGCTCTTTTGAGGGGTATGTGGGAGGATCATTGTGGGAGGATCCAAAGGTGTGATGAATAGTGTTACAGACGTTGTGGGTACTGAAAAAAGATAGAGGCACCAGAAGGGTCAGCAAACGGAAAGCAGAGAATAGGAAAGTCCTAAGCAATTTGTCCTTGATGGGAAAGCGATGAGTCCTTTTTCCTTGTGTGTCAGAGTTGTTTTTCTGAAGATTCTGCCTATAGTGAGGAGACATTTCAGGCCAAGTATGTGGTAGCCATAGAAGCAGACTTCTAAAGGCATCCAAATGACCCAGTGATGGAAAGCCTGTGATCCGCTACCTGTGCACCCAATGCTGTCCTGCACTTGTCACAATCCCCTCTGTCTATGGGGATGCATTTTGAAGGTTGAGTGACCCTTATTCTCTTGTCCCTCAGCTGGACTCCAGCCTGTTGTTTTGCTGCAATCTCTGGAGGAGCCTGCCTTTCCATGGACATATCCGTATTCTCATCACCCACACCACCAGCTCCAAACATTCCCTCTGTTTCAAAGTCTCTTGGTGTGGGGGCTGGGGCATATATCTCCAAGATAAAGGTTTTGGGGAAGAGGTCTTCTTCTGATAAATGATTACATTCTTGAAGTACAGGAAGAGGAAAGTCTTTTAGAAAGGGATATAGCAATGGATGAAGACAGGAGGAGGGACAGCAGAGGCATAGTGATGGTATTGGAGGGGAGATGTATACCTATGACCAGGGAAATGAATATGGTATATCACAGAGCATGGAGACCTAATTAAGCCAGGAAAAAAAGTTGATACAGCATAGTTGTATCATGGGGGGAAAAAAACACCCAAACAACCTGGGTATGAAAAGAGGTTTTCCATGTAACAGAAGGTTTAAGTTCCTGGAGCAGCATTTGGAAGGTAACCAAGCAGTGTTGGAATACAACATATGTATCTATGGAAGACATTATATAAGCTGGATGTTACAGCTGGCAAGAAACTGGTGATACTGGTCAAAAAGATCCTCTGAAAGGTCTATTTGTCAATTTTGCCTCAAGTACACATCTTACCTGAATTAAACACTTGAAAGGGGCAGCAGTCTTCAACCCACACTGTAGCCCAACATATGAAAATCCACGTCCCAGTTCCCTATTAAGCATACACCAAAGCCCTTCTCTACCACTGCAGAAGTGGCCAGCGGAGGCTCTGCTGTATGACATCTTGCTTGTCCTCTGTCCCTTACTGGACTGAGCCATCTGGGCCCTTCTTCCCAGCACAGGCAACCACATGGCCCTCCAGGCAGAAGTGGTGCGGCAAACGAGCAATTTCTATGCATGGTGCTGGTTTCAGGGGACTCCCCAGCTTGCTCCCCCCTGCCAGCATGGGCACAGCCTCAGCCCGCCCAGTCCTGCAAAGAAACAACAACATGGAAGATGGTTTCCAACCACTGCAGCAAGTCAGCCTGTGTCAGAACAGAAACCCCGAGCTGAGAAATAAAGGATAACTAACACATTGTGGATAAACAAAGAGGTCAAACGGCCAAAGCGTAGGTTAGAAAGGCAAAGCATACAAAGCCAGAAGGGTCATCCATGTGGGCTCCAGCTAATATGTTTTCTGTGTTTCCTAACAACATTGGTTTAAACCAAGAGACTGATCAAATGCTAATGTGTCTTGACATCAGGGATAGTGGGGTGATGAAGAAATATACCTGGTAGCAAGGAAATGCTTTGATCCTCCTGGTCTTCACTATAAGGGAGAGGTGGTTTTGAGCAGTGCTTGCTTCCTACTGCAGTTGTTTTGTGCACATGTCGTTTTGTTTTTGCTGCTGTCCCCTGATGATGAGTTAATTTGAACAAACATGTTTTCCATTCGTGTGGGTTTTGGTAGGGATGGAGTTGAAGTTCTTTCTGAGAGAGGGTATATTGCCATGTTTGGGACTTTTTAAAAACACTGATGTTTTTAATTTGCGCCAAGAAGTCAAGGACATTTCAGTTTCTCAATCTGCCCTGCCAAGGAGAAAGAGGGGCTCGTCCAAGAGGCTGGGATAGGGTATAGACAGGACAGGAGACCCAAACTGGCCAATGGGATATTCCAGTGGGATATATAACGTCATGGTCCTCATATAACTGGGGGTGGGCTGAGGGGCTGAGGGGCTGAGGGGACCTGCTGTGGCAGGTGTCTTGTGCAGCATCATCTTGAGGGTGATGGCTGAACACCTGCCTGCTGGTAGGAAGTAGTGAAAGAATTCCATGGTTTGTTTTGCTTTACTTGTGGGCTGAGAGGCTGGGCAGTTTGGGGATTTTTTGTGGCAGCTGGGGGTCTCATGTAGCATCAGCTTCGGGTGAAGAAATCGTGCCGCTCATCACTTGATTTGTGTTGTTTTGTTTTGTCCTTTGTGTGTGTGTGTGTGTGTGCTATTAAACTTTTTCTATCTCAAGCCATGAGTTTTCTCACTTTCACTCTTCTAATTCTCTCTCCTGTCCCACCAGGGAGGAGTCAGAGAGCAGCTGCGTGGTGCTTAATTGATGTCTGGGGCTAAACCGTGACACCATTTCAAATGAAAACCAAATTTCTCATCCTTTCTACAGCATACAGAATTTTTCTACAAACTCCTCAACTTTGTAAATTTGTTATAGCATTATTTAGCTGATGCAAAACCAAAACAGTTTAGGTATGTAGTTAGATATTTCATACTTTTTTTGGTCTTATTTTACATATTTTTGTGATGAAAAGATACAAAATAGAATGCTGCAGATTTTCACAAAAAACATATCTTTTATGCATTGTACTTCTTTTTACATTAGCCAGAAAAGATATTTCCTTTTATGAAATGTCCAATATCCTTTGAAGGTTCAGTTAGTATCAACTGTCTGTGGAGTTATTAAGAGTATATGCTTGGCAAGAATGGTCTATTGTGATTAATGTCTAAATATTTCTCTTCTTTTTATAGGCTGTTTACAGATTTAATGCTGGACTCTATTATACATTCATATAGGTATATGTATTTTATATTTAAGTATTTGAAATGTATCGGATCTAAAATAATTTCCAGGATTTAAGTTATTGGGTACAATAAAATAAAGAATTTTTTGTGAGGCAACTCAACCATTTCTAGAAAATTTAAACCAAGCTGCTATGTGAAACTGCCCATAAATATTTAGTAAGCTCTCCAGAGCATTTGAAATTATGTACAGTATTATTTCTGTTGCAGACTTGAGAAAAAAATAAATATCTGCATTGCCACACGATGTATCAGCATTTAACACTGTTGCCTGCCCTCCAACCTCAACCACATCCCTCAGCATGCTCATTTAATCATTTTATGATTAAACAAACTTACTCTAAAAGCCTCAAATAATACAGATATCAGCATTGATATTTTTATGTTGCTATTATAAATTTTCCACATTCCCAGAAGGAGTTACATTTTTTTTCCTGATATTGTCAAGCTATGGAGACCTAATAGGTGTCTATTGATTAAGGAGATGATTGTTATCTTTTTGTTAACATTGAAACCCTCCTGAGAGGTACACACTGCTCAATGAAGGAGCAGCATCACAAGGCAACTTCCATGTCCATGCTGTAACTGCACCCATCTCTGCTATCCCATCCATGGAAAATTTCTCAGAGCTATTTGAACACTCCTAACTCCCTCACAAAATCTTTTTAATTTGGTAATGTCCTTTTGAGTTCAAACACAGAACAGAGCTCCTACCTGGGAGGTAAAGAAAGCAACGGGGAGATCAACTGGATGTTTTTCTGTTCTGCCAGCTGTGAATGGCACCTTTACAACAATGTGGCTTTGAATGTCTGGGCAAACTGGCTGCCTCTGTGTCCAGGGTACAACAGTACAGATACAGATGGGAATGCTGTCTATCCACATCAGGTGAACCCTGCATTTCCATTATGATTTCCACATAAACCTTCCACTGTTTGCTCTCACCTATCCCAGAAGGCTTGCTGGCTACAGTGGTGCTCCTCGTTTCTGTTTCCTGCTAAACACATTTTCATGTTGCCTCTTCCCAGGTACATGGCAGCTTATCCATGAATTCATCTTCCTGGCAGAAGCAGGGAAAACGGGCATCCTTTCAGTTCTGTCTATTATGACTTAGGGATACCTCACTGTTGAGGCCCAGTGGTGATGTGATGGAGGAAGCTGTCGGCTTGGCTGGAGGTCAGACTTGCAAGCTACCAAGATCCTTCTGTCTGACCCAGGAGGAAGAGGAGAGCAGAAAGAGTTCAACAGACACAATGAGTGAGAGATTCTTCTTTCTTGTCTGTGAAGAAAGAGACCAGACATCAGCAGCATCAGCATGAAGTTGGTCTGTGCACTTTTGAGAAAGCAAATCCTAAACTCACTTATGAATATGACTCAGTTCAGCATCATTTCATTGACTCCTTTCTGTGGATTCTTAAAGTAAGAAAGTTGTATTTAACTTTACTATGCTGCATGTCTACTCATAAAACATGGCAGCTTCAGGCATGCTGAGTGCCTTTCATGTGGCTGCTCATTCCCCTTCAGAAATAACGGATGGAAGTACACTTTGTACAACAGCAGCTTTGGAATAAATGCAATATCATATCCCATCATCTTTAAAGACACAATATATATTTTTAATGGCAACAGCACAATATTTATTCTGCTATTATTTTCTTGTAACTCCTTATATAGCCGACATTTTTCATTCTGAATTGTTGACATTGAGTTGACCTTGCTGATAGATGTATTGTGGGAGTAACATTCTTCATCATGATCGTATGCTTTACTGTGCTTTTCCTTACATGCAATGAATGATGTTTCTTGTAACATCACGAATTGAAGAAATTACCATAGCATAGTGACAAGGCTATCAAATTGTATATTTTGATATTTGTATTTTGATAGAAAAGTTTATCATGGAATCAGAATCACAAACTGATTTGGATTGGAAGGAACCTCAAAGCCCATCTAGTTCCAATCCCTCTGCCATGGGCAGGGACACCCTCCACCAGACCAGGATACCTAAAGCCTGATCCAACCTGGCCTTGAACACTGCCAGGGAGGGGGCAGCCACAGCTTCTCTGGGCAACCTGTGCCAGGGCTCACCACCCTCATAACAAAGAATTACTTCCAGAAAAATATCTGATCTAAATCTGCCCTCCTTCAGCTTAAGGCCATTACCCCTTGTGCTATCACTGCACTCCCTGATAAACATTCCCCATCCATCTTTTCTGTAGCCCCTTCAAGTACTGGGAGGCTGCAATAAGATCCATCCAGAGCCTCTTCTTCTCCAGGCTGAACAAGTACAACTGTCTTTATCTGTCTTCATTAGTGCTCTGCTTTCTGATCTTCATCGCCCCTGCCTGGACTCGCTTCACAAGTCTACATCCTTATGGTGGAGACCCCAAAGCTGGATGCAGTACTTCAGTGGGGTGTCATGAGACCAGAGCAGAGGGGCAGAATTACCTCCCTTGTCTTGCTGATCACACTGGTTTTGATGCAGCTCAGGACACAGCTTTCTGGGCTGCAAGCACGCATTGCTGGCTCAAATTGAGCTTTGCATGAACCAACACTCCCAAGTCCTTCTCCTCCTGGCTGCCCTCAATCCAATGGTAGTAAACAGCTAAAATTTTAGAAACCTGTATTTCTGCAATGGAATGCAGAATTTGTTCAGAATTCTTTTAAATATTTTTATGGCATCCTGAATACTCAAACATTCTCCACTGCAAGACTTCCCTGCATATGGTACCTTCTATAGTAAATCCCTTTCTTTTGTCTTTACATGTCATCTCCCCTCCAAGTACATGGGTGGTAAACATGTTTTTATTTTTGAATCAGTCTAAGCATCAAAGGACCCTTTTGAGAGGTCAGCTACACAAAGATGAAATAACCCTTTGCATAGCTAGCTTGTTTCTACTTTCTGAATGGGTTTCTTTTGAAAAGATAAAGGAACTATTTAAGATAAAATACTCTGGAAGGCAATAGAGGAAACAATATATTGACCTTTTAGTAGCATATACATTAAGTAAGCATTTTCATTAAGGAATTCTTGCCCTTGTAAATGGTGGCTTGTATCTCAGAGATTCTTCTTGGAGAATGATATGTCTGAACTCAAACCAGCTTTGTACGACACATAAACAAGACAAGTTTTCACTTCTCCACTATGTACAGCTGTCTTTTATATCATGACTTGAGGTTGGGTAGCTTAAAGGGAAACTTCTGCATTTCACAGCTGTGCTGCAATTGTTCTGTATTCCTCACCTGGGATCTTGGGGCTTGTCAATGTGGATAATTTAGTGCACAAGCTGAGGTGTTAACTTACATAGCTGTTCTTCACGGATTCATTGTGTACACTGTAAGTGTATATCAAGTGCAGGGAAGCATTATGCTGTCTCCAAGGGAGCAACATGCCTTATAAAACATCATTATCAGTGTATCTTGTAAAAGACCTTGAAAAGATCGGTACTCAGAGTGTCCTATTGGCTATTATCTCTGACAGCAGTAGAAGTTTGAAAAACCCGATGTGCTAAGGTCACTTTGTTCATTATAATTAAGACCATAATTAAAGATGTGAAATGGTTTTGGTGGAGCTGCAATAGTCTTAGTGAAGACAAATAGCTACACAGAAGACATTTATAATGGACATACATTTTTTTTATCATTCTTGTTAAATGTTACATACCCAAAGAATGCAACCAGTGTCCTTGTCTGTCAAAGGCATGATGTCTTCACAACAAGCCTACCGTATAGAAATATTTTAACATACCAATTCCAATCTGTTCTATAATTATTGCTCAATGCCATCCTAATGCTCTTAAAGTTCATCAGCAGCTTACAACGTCATTTGCTTCAGCATTAGGGGAACCTGTTTCTCACTTGATGGTAGGAAAAGAGATGTCATTCTAACTGTAAGCTAATATATATTACATACATCATTAGGTAACAATCCGCTAGGGACTTGGTGCTGAGTTATTAATATGCTGTAAGTTGCATCTTAATTTACTCTGTGGCAATAAGAAAAGTGTTATGTAGACAAGCCTCATATAACTTCAGGAACAGAAAGTCCTGGTTGTAAGGTTATATGTAGACTGCAGGAGAACTGAACATAGCCTTTAGCAGAAGGTTTACAATAAAAATACAGTGGAATCATGGAATTGCTAACACTTGTTTCCTTTCCATAAGCATACTTCTATGAAGACAGAGAACAGAGTTTTGCCATTTCTTATTTTTGCTTTTTATTGCTTATGGTTCCATTCAGACAAGAAATGGAGCTTTTGCCTGGAGCACTTACCGTGCCTAAGGAAAGGGAAGCTGCACGTAGAAATGCAATCAGCTGGCAGTGGAGCATAGGCAGGGCTGGTGTGCCTTTTGTTATTACTGATCCTTTCCAACACCTGAGGCTTCATAACAGAAGCCACCATTTATACTCATCTATAACTTCTCCAAAACTAAATCACAGGATATTTCCATGCTAGCTTTATGACCTTAATGATGGTCTTTCAGAATGGGAAAGAGGTTTTGGAGACACTTGTGTATGATTTATATATGAATTCCCTGTGTTTCTGCCTAGGATAAGGCTTACAAGGTCAGAGGCTTATGTGATATTTTTATTAGTTGGAGAGATGTACTCAGAGGTAGGAATAAATAGTCTTTTGACAACTGATTTAGCCTCTTTTATATGTTACTGCAAATTGATGTTGGGAAAGAACTCATGAGAAAATGAAACATGGTTCTACTGAAATGTTATTTATTTATTTTTTAAAAAATGTAAATAACCTTTCTTTGGACTTTTTATGACTTGTCTGCTTGGCTGAGTGAGCTTCTACAAATCTATCAGGTATGTGGCTGTGCACAACAATCTCTTGGACTTAAACAGCAGCCCAAGCACAAGACATCATTGTGGTGGGTGAGGAAGGCTGAAGTGAGAGTGGGGGACGCCTCCCTGAACTGATGTAGGTGAAGCTTATTCATTCCCTAAAGAGCAGTAGCAGTGCTTTAATCAAGGTGATGCACTCTTGACTTCCTATTACTCCCTCCAGATCTCCTGGTTGCAGGACATGAGCCTGAACCTAGTACCCATCAGCAAATAGGTACCTGCTCTAGCTGCACCCTCCCATGGGTAGGGACAGTTAATTGCATCTCAGTGGGAAAAGCAGCTCTAAGTATCGAGGTATTTTCTCTTTGCAAGGGCTTTCAGTCTTCCTCCAATGTGTGAAAATGCTTCTCTGCAGATCTGTGCCAGTGCTTTCTTCCGGTCTTCTGGCACTGCACATCAAGGATACCAGTGCATCTGCTCCATTCTGCTATGCCCTAGCAACTTGTGTAATAAGCCGTTACATGACTCAGGATGACACCAGCAGCTGTGGCTTATTCTCCCAAACTGTTTTTAAACGATTTATGCAGTTTACCAAATTTGATGGGCTTTATCTCACATATCTTACCTGTGGATTATTTCTAAAATTTAACTGCCACTGCCTTGCTCGTTGCTGCATTCCTTTTTGTTTTTATTTAATGCTGAAATTCAAGACAGAATATTCTGCACAAGTAGTTCTGACTTTCTTGGAGGGTTTTTAACAAGCATACAAATTTACAATGATTTATTTGTGACTATAAACCTTACTCACAACTAGTTCTAAATGTAGATTTCTTCTTAATTTTTCTCATAATTCTCTTGCTTTTCCCATTTTTCTTGCAGTAATGTTAATCTTCTGACACGAGCATCATTAGTTTGCAGGACTTGTAAGAACATTTCCTTTGTGTCTCTACACTGAGCAAGACTAATTCATCCATTGGCCTGATTGTCAGGGTTAATATGTTAGTGTGAAAAATGCTTGCTGAGAAACATCTGCATTATTAAAGATTATGAATAAACTGAAATGAGGGCAGATGAAGAATAGCAACACACTCTGTGAAACAGCCTTCCTTGTGAATGATGACCTGCAAAGGGGTCAGTGCTGGTCAAACAGAACGAAGGCTTCCATGGAATCTTGCCCAGAGCACTCTTGGAAAACTGGGATTTTTGTGGGTCCCTGTCACACAACCTTATTCTGAAAATTTTCCTCAGGTTAAGTTTCAGACTCCAAAGCCTCAGACCTGGCAGCTCATCCTGCTGCCTGCCTGCTATTTCAGGAGCAGGCTGGCAGGCAACTGTGTTGCTGGAAAATCTGGGGTCATGGGGCTCTGGGAAAGTCCATGCTCCATCTGCTTGGTGAGACAAGCTCTGGGGGAACATCTCACCATCACACCTGTCCTCTTTCCAGTACATGAAAAAGTTCCAATACTTCTGCATCACCCTGTGTGCTGGAAACACGTGCTGAGAAAAATCTGCTAAATGTGATGAGAAGCAATGAGTTTGAAGATGCACAGACCAATGGAGGCGACTTCTGTAGGACCGCTGTTGGCAGCAGGGCAGGCTGGATCTTGTAAGAGCTGCACACAGCACATGCACTGTGTAAGGTACCAGCCTGGCACAACCAAGTACTCAAATTCTTAGTCTGGACACCTCTCCTTTCTCATGGGCAAAACATCAGTCTGTCTTACACAGTAAGAGGGAATAATTATACTCTTTTCCTGAAGACCAACTGAGTACTTAAAAAAATAATTATGTAGGAAGACAGGTAAATGGATATGGGACTTTGCCGGGGTGACTACTGGTATATCTTTCCAAAATAATCTTTAAGCTCAGCCAGACCAATTACTGAGTGAATGTTTCAGTGAGCACGGCGTGATTAAATTTCCCACTTGTTTTCCATATCATCTTATATCCTTCCCATGGGAGTCAACCTTATATGACCCACTGTTAACACCAGGTGGATGTAAGATAATTAAAACATAAGTGTAATTGATGTTTGCAAGTGTATGCATTGTATTCTGTAAATAGAATAGAGGACACTTGTCTATGATTCCATATATACTGCTAAGTATTTATTATTTATAAGCATAGACCGCAAAGGTGTACCATAAGATTATAAGATTTATTACATCACCTTATATTTATTATACTAATGTATTATTTTTTATTTATTAAATCACCTTACATATTTAGATTGGTCTATAGGGTTTTTCTCTTTTGTTTTTCTGGCTTGCTATTCTGCATTTCAGTCTCTGCTACGTTCTACTTCTGTTTTACATGAATCATTGTTGCTGTTGGAAACTGTGGAATGATTACCTGTGAGCCTTCAACTCTGCTATCATAGGACTCAATTGTATCAAAAATCATCTGTTACTTCATTGACCAAAGCTTCTAGTGGCAGAATTTAACTGACATCATTGGAATTATGCCAGCCCTAATTTCCCCCTAATATCAGTCTAGCGTCAAAGAGCCTTACAAAATCAAACTGAACACACAACAGTCCTTGTTTCTATCTGTTCTGCATTACTATGAACATGGAGTTATTTTGCAATTCTACTATTGAATATCCATGACCGTCAGAAGAGGTTCACACTTGGGTTGCAAGCAGTTCCTATTTCTAATGCAAGAAGCACAAAGAAACACAAAAGTGTCTTTTGTTAGGTGTCTCAGCTATTGTCGATGATTCCACTGAACATGCTGAATTTAGATGTAACTTTGGGTGACTGCAAGAAGGTCATGTACCATGCCATGTTTTCAAATGTCAAACTCAAGATTTTCAACTTGATTGAGTTCTTATCAGTAAACCAGGCTAGTAAGTCATGATTCCTTTTTCATTATTAAAAAAGAAAGACATTCATATCATTAAAAGCCAGAATAATTTATTTAAAATTTATTGAAAACAAATTTGGGTTTTTTCTTGGAAAAAAAGAAAAGGTAGATTTTAGTACAAAGCTACTCCAATTATGCATTTGATAGCTAGTCATATATTGCCTCTGTACCACTTGCAATACTTTCTTTAACAACCCTTTAAACAGGATTAACTGATTGGGGACCACACAGACACATGGTGCCCATGCAGTCATGCAGAGGGAGCTTTAGAAAACAAGTACTCTTGGTAATATTCTCACAAGCAATTGTCTAAGGCCTCAAGAACACCTAGCACTATGAGTCAAAGCATATCAGACATCCCACAATCATGAATGAAACTTGTCGGTGCATTTTTCCATTATTTGAGGAAATCTGCTTTAGTTCTATTGAACACCATATGGAAAGTCTAGAAAGAGTGAATGTGTAAGAGTAAACCACTTTTCCTTCCTTGACTATCTTCCTTGAAGAGTTTACACCCATTCATTGCAGCACTCTGGTTGAGTGAGTCATCCCACCATGTTTCCATGATGGCAACTATATCATAGTTTTCCTGCTGCACAATGGCTTCCAGCTTCTTGTTATTGTTGCCCATGCTGTGTGTATTGGTGTAGATGCACTTCAGTTGATCCCAAATCCTTTTCAGGGGCAGAAGCCCTAATTCCTATCTGACTGTTCTCAGGTGCATCTATGGTTCCTAACACATTTACAACCCTTATGTCTTTGCTGCCACGTGTATCTTCATGCTCCACCTCCACTGAGAAGTTTAAGGTGCTCTGCACATTAGCACAGGGACATTTCAAATGTACTCCAGTGATTTTGAATTTACTACTCAGCACATTGCTGAGACTTGCAGTTGAGTTTGTAGCCTGTTAATTAAGACTTCCCCTTTGCTTTGCAAGTGTAACCATGTTGGCTTTATTTTTTTAAGCTTGTCTCATTTTTAAAGTGAATCTAGACTAATTCAACTCAACCATATTCTTGCTTTCAAAAAGAGACCAAATACAAAGCAAATGAAACACTCAGGGCAGTCCTTTGGAAGCCTGCAACCATTGAGTGTGCAAAGCACGAGAGCTGTTTTACTTAAACCTGTGAGAGCAACAAGATTCTGGGAGAAAGTTTCTTTGCTGAGCTTAATCCAAGGAGTGGCCATGGCCTTGAAAGATGACCCCTGGCTTCAGGTAGCTCCCAGCTATGACAGGTAGTACTGGCATTTGGCTTTATATCTCCCAAAGCGAGGGCTGAAGCCCTAGTTCAGCTGAAGTGTGTGGTTCAGCTGCTGTGTGTCAGCTCCAGTTTTCGCATCCTGCAGAGAGGAGGGTTCTCCAAGAGCTAATGGAGCTGGATATTTTTGAAGTGCCAGAACAGAGCCATGTGCTGCTGAACAGTTTATTTAAGGTTGATTTCAGCAGGCTGATGGAAGACATATTTTCTTCTCCGAGAGGCACTCTCCAACTGATAGAGCATGATGCAACCTTTGCTGGATGAATTGGAGAACCATGGAACCCAAAGAAACGTCTTATTTTACATCAGAAAATATCCATGGCTTCAAACGTCTTTATTTGCTGGAATCTCTGAAAATAACTTTCGGTAATGGCACTAGGATCAGCCCTCAGTTACAAAGATAAAAACAGGTGCATGTCCAGAAAGTCTTTTCTGGCAGCCCTCTCCTCATCTTGCACCAACCACAGAAGTCTGACCAAGCTCAGAAATATTTAGGAGGTAGGTGCTAATGGAGTCCTTCCACTTTCCTGCCTGAGAAAACACTTCAAGTTGTACAGTAAAACAGGTGTCAGCAAACAAGTTTTAAATAGACTATCACTACTGTCAGAACACAGAGGCTAATTTTCTTTAGAGAGCACAGTATCTTAAGAGACATAAATATGTAATGCAGTTTATTCAATGCTCTGAATCATTATTGTATACAGGAATACAGAAATCTTATTTTTCAGTTTGATTCCAATAGAGATGCCACTTTCTGCTAGTAAGTAGCCTGAGGATATACAATCAAGCAACCAAAATCGTTCCTCAGACAGCAAGCTATCAACCATGTTACACATCCAATTTTACCCGGGAATATTCTTTAGATAGCTTAACAAAACATGTGAAATTCCAAACCACTCTGAAAAGGCATGTTAGAACAGTGGAGGAATAAAAAAAATAAAGAGTTGTTTTCTACTGCAAAAGCATATATCAAAATAGATGATTACACAGCGGGGCTCATTTCTAATGAGGCAACAAGTAGAAACAATCACTGCAATGTAACACCTGCCTGCACGGAGCCCCTTCAGTACTGAACTTGCTTAGCTATACTTTGCTTTGTTGCAAGCATGTGTTAGGACTAAAGTATAGTT
Source organism: Gallinula chloropus (assembly GCF_964237585.1). Lineage (NCBI taxonomy): Eukaryota > Metazoa > Chordata > Aves > Gruiformes > Rallidae > Gallinula > Gallinula chloropus. The sequence goes on along the minus strand of NC_140085.1, from coordinate 139,715,662 downwards.
GCTTTTTTTTTTTTCCCCTGAGCTAGAAAAAAAAAAAGACTGTATTATCCCATGAGCTCCTTTCCTGGAGGGTTTTCCTTTGATTCTCTGGGATGTTTAGGTGCATGGGGTGGAATACCTATCAGAAGGGATCTTCTCAAGTGGCTCAGGGATGGGATATGGTTAAAGAGACACCCAGCGTATTTGTGGTTTCCCCCTCTCTGGCAGTGTTCAAGGCCAGGTTGGATGGGGCTTTGGTCAACCTGGTCTAGTGGAGGGTGTCCCTGCCCATGGCAGGAGGGTTGGACTAGATATCTTTAAGGGTCCTTTCTGCCCCAAACCATTTTAAGATTCCCTAGTTCTAAATCCAGGGAGACAAACATAGGCCACCTAAACCTGGAGAAAAGGTTCAGGTTAAACAATGATATCTGTAAATATTAGAAAAAACTGTGACCATTAATTATTTTTTTAACTAAAAAGTGCACCATTTTTGTCATAGTCCAGACTAGCTTACACAGATCTGACTGCTGTGTTTATGCAATCATGTCTGCAGGAACCAATAAACAGCTTATAATGAGTAAACATTAGTCTAAAATGTATGGAGCACATTACGAAATATGTATTTTATTCATTTTTACTAACCCTCTGGAAATGAGTTACTGATAACTTTGACAAATGCAAAAATATATCCAGCATCTGTTTATATATGTTTCTTATCTTCAGTATGGGGGTGGGGGTGGGGAGTGGAGAGGAAGAGGGGGATATTCTAGCAGGTGCTAGAGAACACATTTAAATATTTTGCAGTCCTTTGCAGTTTGTGCTTTTTTGCTGAACTCAGATCAAACATGAGAATATTTGTGTGAGGTAAACTTTTAAGACATTTCAAGACATAAACATTCCCTAGTGACTGGAAGAGAGGAAACATCACAGCCATTTCTTAAAAGGGTGGGAAGGAGGACCCTGGGAACTACCGACCTGTCAGCCTAACCTCTGTGTCTGGGAAGATCATGGAACAGATCCTCCTAGAAGCTATGGGAATTGCTATGGATATCATCTGTCTGGATTTCTGCAAGGCCTTTGACACTGTCCCCCACAACAGCCTTCTCTCTAAGTTGAAGAGATACGGATTTGATCAGTGGATAAGGAATTGGCTGGATGGTTGTGTCCAGAGGGTGGTGGTCAATGACTTCAATTCCAGATGGAAGACATTTCCAAGTGGAGTTCTTCAAGGGTCTGTGCTGGGACCAGTGCTCTTTAATGTCTTTATTAATGACATTGACAGTGGGATTGAGTGCACTCTCAGCAAATCTGCTGATGACACCAAGCTGAGTGGTGAAGTTCATGTGCCAGAGAGATGAAATGCCATCCAGAGGTACTTCTTGGATGGGTACCCGGAGAAGTCGGCCCAGGTGAACCTCATGAGGCTCAACAAAGCCAAGTGCAGGGTCCTGCACCTGGTCATGACAATCCCATTATCCATACAGATTAGGAGATGATGTGCCTGAAAATGTCCCTGAGGAAAAGGACCTGGGAGTACTCGTGGATGAGAAGCCACCAGTGTGCATTTGCAGCCCAGAAGACCAACAGCATCCTGGGCTGCAACACAAGAAGTGTGGCCAGCAAATTGAGAGAGGTGATTCTGCCCCTCTACTCTGCTTTGGTGAGACCTCACCTGGAGTACTGCATCCAGCTTTGGAGCCCTCAGTATAAGAAGGACATGGACCTGTTGGACCGTGTCCAGAGGAGGGCCACAAAAATGATCAGAGGGCAGGAGTACCAAGCCTGTGAAGACAGGATGAGACAGTTGGGCTTATTCAGCTTGGAGAAGATTCTGGGGAAACTTTATAGCAGCTTTCCAGTATCTGGAAGGTGCCTGTAAGAAAGCTGGGGTGGGACTGTTTGTAAGGGCATGTAGCAATAAGGTGAGGGGTAATGGTTTTAAACTAGAAAAGGGGAGATTTAGGTTGGATATTAGGAAAAAGTTCTTCACGATGAGGCTGGTAGATCACTGGAACAGGTTGCCCAGAGAGGCAGCAGAGGCCCCATCCCGGGAGGTATTCAAGGTCAGGCTTGATGGGGCTCTCAGCGACTTGATCTACCGAAGATGTCCCTGCTTACTGCAGGAGGGGTTGGACTAGATGACTTCTAAAGATTCCTTCCAACCTTATACATTCTATTATTCTATATGGTTAACTGGTGACTCACAGTTCAAGAGAATTTTAACAGTTGTAGAAAGAGTACTTTATCCAGGAAGATTTAATTTTCCTCTGCACTGCCTGTCACAGACTAGAGTTAATGCCTCAGAGAAATCAGGGACACAGTTATTTAAGTGGAGGACTCAACACGTGTCTTGTATTCTTGATGAAATAAATTACCCACCCTCTTCACCTTCTGCTGAACACACAACATGCATTAAATAAGTTTCTGGGAGCTCAGGATGAATTGGGGACTGAGCCATGGGTTATAGGACATGTAAAATTTAAAATGAAACAACTTTCAGTGAAGGGATTTAGCATAATTCCCACCCTTTCTTTTACCCAAAAAATGATAATGTAGAAAAGTTATATACTTGACAGTTTTTAGAGTCATACCATGTACAGCATTTCCCCCCCCAAAGTCAGAATAGGGAAAGAAATAAATTTCAAAGACATCATACTTCAAGGGGTGGCAGAATTTAACAACTCCTACCGTGATCTTTCACTTTCATTTTCCTTTCCTCCCAGAATATAATTGTATGCCCTCAAGGTGATGAAAATAGGTAAAGAAAGTTGGTCAGGGTCAATTACTTGCAGCAGGACTCATCTGTCTAAAATCTTGTGTCTACATTTGAGTAACCTAACCTTGGTTCCTGTTATAGTAAGTGAAGGGAGATTTTCAAGTATATTAATCTCATCATAAAAGAGATATTTAAGATAGGTTAGATGAATTGCACACAAAAAAAGTGCTACTTTCTACTGAGTTGAAAGAGAGCCTAGCTCAGATGTAGGGGTAGTTAGGTTAGATGTGTAGATGTTTTGTTTCCTTTTCTCATGGCATCTACAGGAATAATCAGTATCCAAAAGGTCACTCTGAGGGCTTCATGCGTCTCTTTTTCCATTTCTTTTAAGAAAAGTTCATACTCTGAAACTGAACTCCATCTAAAAGGAGGCAATCAAAATCTCCCCAACTTCATTGAATTATATGAACCTATAGGTTTGGTTTTACAACTCTTACAGTCCTTGTCCGGGGAAACACGCCTGGACCACAGCTTGACTGTGAGATTTGGTGTAACTCGGGTGTCTTTAAATTCCCTGCCTGTTATGATTCCTTTTAGAAGAAGCTTGTATGCCTGCAGGGTGAGAACCAGGGTGTGCTTCATAACAGTTCTATCTTCTGAGTGATTAGTGGACCAGGCTTAAACCATGGAATTCAGTGCAGGCACAGCCAGGTATGTTTTTATTGAAAAAAATGTAGGTCTTCAGATGTATGAAAAGTAATAAGAATATTGGTGAGATGTTTCCACTGCATCTGTGAGGCTGATGCTGGGTACCACTTATGGGTGTAGCATTATAATCCCACAAAAGAGATTTGCAAAACTGGAAAAGGACAGAATGCCCTACTGAGATAGTCGCATGTCAGGTGTTAAAAATAAAAAGACTTCAAGTTGCATTAGTCCTATTAAATCAATATTCGGTAAGGAAAAAACCAAAGCCAGACAGTTAGAGCCTTCACCTAGAAATGAAAAGCACTGAAAGAAACAGTGACCCTCTTGAGATGTGTCAGGCTCATTTTTAAAAGTGCACTAGCAGGATTAAAAACTGAAACAAACTCTAAGGGCAGTGATTGGTTCCCTCCCATGATGCCTTCAGAGTAAGGCTTGACACCTTTCAGGAAGATTTCTGGAAGATTTTGTAGACTGTGTTTTTTATCAAGTGAGACGAGAGGATCTAATGGTCCTCTCCAGGCTCAGAATCAGTGAGCCCATTAACTTCTTTGACAGTGCGTTAGGGGTTAGCACGCTATCCCGCCATTGGGCAGCGTTACCTTCCCTGTGCCTCAAATTTATGCCCTGCACTCTAACTCCCTGCCTCTCATTTCAGGGTATCTTCTTGCTGAAACAAGCTACTTCTCCTGCTGTGTCAACTCACGGAGCAGCTCAGCACTAGCAGCCAGCAATTGTTTAACATGCGCTTCAGCTGGTATTAACCAAAAAGGTGAGTGTGAGTGACAGTGAATCTCTAAGTGGCTGGAGAACCTAATATTCCCTGCAGCTTCTGTCTCTTTGAATGTACTGAATCTCCACTATTTACATTTTTCTTTTAGTGCTTGGAACTGGAAATGCTGTTAGGTTTTGTTGTTCACAAAATGCCTTCCTGTTAAGGAAACTGAAACACTTACACAAGGACTGTTCACAGTTGGTAGTACCACCCTGATCATCCAGACTTCTGCCTGTCACCCCCTTCAACTTTTCACATACCATTTTTCCACATAAAAATTCCCTCCTGTATGGCAGGTACTCCCTACTTCTTCTTCAGATCCCTGCTAAAGCCACATTTCATCAGTGGAATTCTAAAGCTGTGAGTGAAAGACTTTTATTGACTTTTTCTCTGCGGTCAGAGAATTGTGCAGGCCCACTCTCTGCCAACTACTCTCCCTGAGGACTCATACACATCATATACTCTTATAATTATTCTTATGTACTTATTCTCTGATTCTCCTGTTGTCTTCATAGCCATTCTCCCCTTTCTGCTCAAAGTTAATAATGAAAAAGGGCTTTTGTGGATCTCCATTGCCAGCTGTGAGAATTTGCATATGTAAGAAGTTTGCCCCAGTCACACTTTCAATGCAGAGGAAGGTCTGGAACTAAGAATCTTAAGAGGAAAATGAAATACTGAATCTTGAAATACTTGAATCTCATTAAACTCAGGGGGAGATCCAGTTGATATAGAAAGTTATTTCAGACCATACTAAAGCAGGTACGTACATGTGATCAGCTGGAGAGCTCCCTGGATCTATTGACTTAACATGGATCTACCTTCACTATGAAAACCTCATCTGAACCTCACCCTTACTGTCATTTTCCAGTTGTTATTTGCTGCTGAATTCATCACACAATGGCCAGGGTTTCAACTACTCTTGACAGACACCTCTGGTAGGATGTGGAAGAAATGGGCACGGAGCTGCACACATTAAGGGTGGTGATAGATCCAAGTTTTTGACTTTCTGGGTAAGCATGCAGACCGTTATTTTGTAGTAAGTAAGGGAGATACAACATCACCATCTCTGCTTTGAAAGCAAACTCGATTTTTTTGGCACTGTGATTCTGTTGATGTATGTTAGGTGTGTGACTGAATTCAGTAGGCTCTTCATGTGACAGATAATTGTGAAAAGCTGCTTTCTGGATCCTGTTACTCTTATGTATGTCATTTGAAGATACATGTTATGCTTATCTTAAGCACCAAGCTTGAAGAGATGGGTACTAAGCCTATTTTGGTGCCTAAGACATGAAGTCAATTTAATCTTGTACTGTCCCAGAAGCTAGCTCAGTGCAAGGATTCAGAAAATTCTTCTATATTTTTTCCCCATTAGTTTCTCAGTTTCGTGCCTTTCTTTTTCTGACATTGATATGAGTCTGCCTATGACCTTCCTTGATCTGACACAGTATCACACTGACTTGTGAAGAAAACTCTGCTCTTAACTCTGCCCTCATGCATTCTGTAGCAAACCATTATCATTTTATGTTTCATGGTTTTTACCTATGTTTTATGCAGCTTAGGACACAGCAAAAAAAGTCTTTTCTGATGTTTGGAGGGAGCCTCCGGTGTTTCAGTTTGTGCTCATTGCCTCTGGTCCTGTCACTTGGAACCACTGTGAAGAGCCTGGCTCACTCTTCTTTGCACCATTCCTTCATGTATTTATTTCCATTTATAAGAATCTCCCCGACCCTTCTCTAGGCTGAACAGTCCCAGGTCCCTCAGCCTTTCCTCATATGTGAGGTGCTCCAGTCTCTTAATCATCTTCTTGGCCCTTTGTTGGACTCTCTTTGGTATGTTCATGTCTCTCTTGCACTGAGGAGCCCAGAACTGGACACACCAAACAATATGTTCTCACTCACAGCTTACTGGCACAACTCTAGAGGAGTCAGTCCTCACCCACGACAATTTATTCCCTGGAAAGTTTCTGCTCTTTGTTTGCAGAATTCACTGAGGTGGCATTTGTCAAGCATTGTTCAACTTTGGTGTAGCTCAGCTTTGTGCAATCACTGCTTTGCTGAATAGTAAATCAGTGTCGGGAAAGGTTTATGAATGTAATGGCAAATTGCACATCAGATAATGAAAGGGTATGAATCGATAATCAGGTTATCAATCAAGTCAGAGTTTTAGACAAAATTGCAAACTGTGAGAATAAAGCCTGGGCAGTTAGTCATAGTCTCAAAAACTCATCTGTAGCTATCACTTTTCCAAATTTCAGTTACTGTTCTTCAGAGGGAGTTGTGTTTGTGTTTATGTATATGAGCTTATGTTGTCTGGCCAGATTCCAATCTAAATAATTATATTTGCATACATCAAATTTCCTGTGATGTTGCAGATTGTTCTGAATTTCCCTGTCATGGAAGCTTTATTTCATTACCATGAGAAAACGACAAAACACACTTGCGTTGTTAATGTAGTCTAACAACTGTAGTTCAGTGATGAACAAACCATCCCCACAGCACCAAGCTTCACTGAGTTCAAGCAGCATCTGGACGATGCCCTCAGTCACATGCTCTGGCTTGGCTGGCCCTGTGTGGAGCCAGGAGTTGGACTCGATGATCCTTATGAGTCCCTTCCAACTCAGGAGATTCTGTAATTCTATGAGTCTATGATCTTTTTTGGTGTGTATAGATACAAATATATAGATCCACCAACATGTTTTGTATACTTTACTGATGAAAACCATGAACAGCCTGGCCAATATTGATGCATACTTATCTAATTATTGAACTACAGGACAAGTGAATGCATCCTAGACTTAGACTGCCATCTCCACGTTTTGCTCACTGATTTATTTCCCAATGACCTATTTTAACAGTTATCACAAGTCTTGCAAAGAAGATGTGATATCAGTAAAGGTTAAGTGCAACTATGAATATTTGTATTTTTAGAATCTATAATTTATTGTAACAGTTTAAAGTTAAAATCTTATAATTTTGACATATATTATCTCCTGTACTATTCCTAGTGCCAGCTCTGTTCTACGTATCTTCTGAAAGTAGTTACAGCTTTGGTCACTGGTGAAATAAATTATACCTAAAATTTCTGGAAAAGCAAAATCACTCTGACCATAGAAGGACTGTAATAATGATAACTGTCAGAAACATTTTGGATTTGATCCTTTTTCCATGGAAGCAAACTAGGTTCTAAATTAAGTGATTTAGGAGACATGTATCAAGTACTTGGGAAAGGAAGTTTTTATTTTCGTAGCACGTGGTGAAACAAACTGTAGTAAATTGATTTCCTCATGTGTTAATTGATTTGATTTTGCTAACCAAATATTATCAAGGGGAATTAATACAATTAATATCCCCACAGATTTGCCAGTATTCTCAGTCATTCTTTCAAACAGTTATCTGAGTCCTTCCACCTGTTTTTGCCTATATCCCAAAAGCATCTTCAGTGGATGTGAATAGATTGCCTTTAGTGCCTGCAGTGACTCATCCCTGTACAGAGAGATGAGAAAAGCCCTCCAGACTTCCTCCAGAGGACTTCTAGACGTAAGCAGTCTAACTCTGCTGATTCTGATTTGTCCCCTGGAAATGTCATATTTGAAAGTTCACTGGGTTTGTTGGCAGAGACATCTATGTTATGTCTTTGTTAGATTTTGTCTGAGGCTGGAAGTGTGGTGCGTTTGCTCTTGTGCTGTAGGTTTGAGGAAGACAGGACCCCCTCTCTTGGAAGCAGCATGATAACATGAGTCAGATGGATTTTTAAGACCCTTTCTGTGACAAGGGGGAAAAGAAAAGGGAAATAATTTTTCATGCCCAAAGCAATATGCCAAAATGATCCTAAATCAGAACAATGTTTTTCTAGATAATATTTTTCCTTCCTAATTCAAAGGAAGGGATTTAGAAATCAATGATCCGTGAAATACATATATTTAGAAATGTATTAAAGCAAATAGAATTCTGCTGAGATCTGAAATGTTGATACAATATCTCATTTTCAGCATTTGCAGCATTCCTTCTAGCTCCCTGTCTCACAACACAGATTTGTGTTTTTTATACCTATGTCATGTTTAGCCCCAGTTGGCAGCCAAGCACTACATGGCCACTTCCTCACCCCCCACACCTTGTGGGATGTGGAGGAGAATGAGAAGACAGAGGGAAACCTCATGGGTTGGGACAGTTTACTGGGACAACAAAGGGAGGGAGAAATAACAACTGCAGGACTTAGAATATGCAAAACTGGTGACACACAATGCAGTTTCTCTCCAAACCCCACACAGCTCAGACTGTAGAGCTCTGACCCCTGACGAAGCTGGACTGTCCCCAAGCCTCTGTGTGTCCTGGAGTCATGCTGCCTGTCCCCCACTAGCCACCTTTTATACTGAGTGTGATGTCCTATGGCATGGAATACCATTTAGCTAGTTTGGGTCATCTGCCTTGGCTGTGTCGCATCCCAACTCCTGGTGAAAATTAGCCCTATCCTAGCCAAAACCAAGACAACCTAATTTTTAATGACAATTTGAGTTTATTTGTTGTAATGTATAAAATAGAAAAAATTAAAGACAAACTTATTAAAAATCTGCATTGAAAATGTTATTCTTGGTGTTTAGTTTTGTAAGTAGTTGAATTCTACTTATAAATAAAACAATACACAAAGCCATTTCCGGACTAGCTAGAGTATATCCCAGCAGAGGTTTTCTCCCAGCTAGATCAGCCATCCAAGAAATATATGTGCAAGTGTGAAGCCATGCAGCTGCATCTTGTCAGGTCACATGGACCTTGCACCTTCAGGTTCCCAGTATGGTCTTGAATCTGATCTTCTCCTACAGGGGGAGGTTCTTCACTCTCTCAGTCCCTGCTTTTGCCTTCTTCCACTTGGGCGGTTGTGTGTTTCCCCTTAGGCCATCTCTCTCCTCTACCAGAACCAATGATAACTGGAAGGCGTCCCAGTTCCTAAAGCAAATTAATCAGAGAACAGAGAATGTATAAATACTCGGGGCCAACTTGCAGAGGGATCTTGTTGTTTGGAAATCCTAATTGGTACGTGCCCTGCCATAGATGGTTAACTAGCCAAAGTGCTGGCACACTCATGGAGCGGAGCCAGATGGGCAGGAGGGCCAGTGCAGACACCCAGCTGTTTGCACAAGGATCTGAGTGATGCTGCTCTGTCTCATGTGGCTTTGCTGCTTTGATCTCTGAGAGCTCAGATCCTTACACCACACATTATATAGCTCATATGCATGCCCTTGCAAGCCAGGAAAGCACCCTAATTACCAACCAAAAAACAATCACTACTGCAGACGAATTGACTAAATCAACTATCAAGGCAAGATTTAACAGGAATACTATGCCATATGTATTATTTCATCAAAAAAGGTGAATATATCTCTGCTACACTTACATGCAATACCATAAACATCTGGCCAGATATTTCAAGCTTATTATAAGTGAGTTAGATAGGACAGATGAATCTTTTTGCATCTAGCTTCAGTACTGCCAATATGAAGGTCATAGAAAGTCATGCCACTCTTCATAGCTCATCCCAATTAGAAAATTGTATTGACAACAGCTTTGGAATGGATGAATGTTTAATTCTTTATTCTCTTTTTCAGGGAAGTTCATAATAGGAAATGTGGTATTTCTCTTGTGCAGAGGCACTGGTCCTTCTTCCTCTTGACTAGGAAGACACATTTCACAGATGCTTTCACAGACACATTTCATTAGCTGTCCACAATAATTTGCATGACCAAGCAATACGTACAATTTTTCTTTTCCTCTACAACCTTCCAAATGATGAGCTCCTGGTTTATAACCAACTTTCTTATTTTTATATCCTAAAGCCCCATTCCTACAGTTCCCAAGGTCACACAAAACTTCCTTTACTATCTTCTCACACACGCTTTAATGTCTCCCAAACTTTTGTTTGTAGCAGTTTCTTTCAGCATAGTTCTGCTCTTTTGCTCCATTTAATGAATAATTCTAAATAAGTTCAAGCTCAAAGCTGGTATTTGAGTAACAATACTGGCAAATGTCTTCTGGCCTCATCATTTCTCTGCCAAGACATCCTTGGCTCCCAGCATCCCTACCCAATTTAGACATCGTGTGAACAAATCCTGTCTTCTCATGTGGCTATATGTTCTATTGAAGTCCATGTTCAAAATGATGACCTTATTAAAACACACTCTGGTATTTTACCCTAATCAGATTTGTCTTACACAGAACAGGTGCTTCAGGATCAGCTCCACCTATTTTAAAGAAAACATTTCAAAGGTTTTAAAAACATGAATGGAAACTATTTTTAATTATTTTCTGATCTCTTTGCCTAGGGAAATGAGCGTATTAGTTACTATGAAAGCAATTACCAGCACTTCTAAGGGAGAGCAAAATTAAAAGAATAAATATAAAACTGCTCCAGAATGATCCGAACAGACTCCTGATACTTGAGATTGTCTCAGGTTTAACTCCCAGTGTCCTGGAATTTCACAGTACTGTTCCCACACAATACCACTCTTTGCTTGAGAAGGTTCTTTTCATTAGTCTCATTGATTGCATTTATGCATTTGTTATTTGTGCTCTGTTTCTAATGGTTATGAAGGTATAAGCCATGATTAAGTTTTTGAGAAAGTTAGTTCCCACGATAGACTCCAGGCTATTTGATATAACAAAGAATCAAGGTAAAACCTCAGTCATAAAATTTATAATGTTTGTCTTCAGTGTGAAAAGGGTGTGTAATGTCTGCTAATGGAGTAGTTAAAAAAACCCAAATCCAAACAAAACAACCTAGAAAACCCTTGATAATTTGGTAATTTGGACTGTGTTAAACTTAAAAACACACAAATATATTCATGTGAATCATAGTATCATAGAACGGTTTTGGTTGAAAAAGACTTTCAGCATCATTGACTCCAACCATCTACCTACCCATATGAGGTCCAACACTAGACCATGCCACCCAACACAACATCTACTCTTCTTTTAAACACCTCCAGGGATGGTGATTCAACCACATCCCTGGGCAGCGATACCTTATAAGACATCACTGAAATCCAGCTCCACATTTTACTATTTTTTTTTTAAAATAAGCATTTCAGAACTCAGTGACTCTAATAATGTTGGTGATGGAATGACAGTATGTACCGCCAATCCGCAGAATAATACAGCGCAAACACGCTACAAAGAATATGTAGATGAAGTGGGTTTATAGAGAAGGGTTAGAAAAGAATGCTGACATCTTCATTTATCTAACTCTTACCAAATGAGAGTTGCATTCTGCACAAAAGTTGCTACAGTTTCACTTCATTAAAATGGTTGCATAATTTTGGTAATAAAGCATGTTAATTGCATCTTTTTTTCTACATTTAATGTTCACATACTATATTTCCTATAATTTCAGTAACTTTCCTACCACTGTTTTAGTGAGATGAACCTCCTTAAAAAACAAGTATAACTGACCTGTCTCTTTCTAACATTCAAGAGGCCTGCAGCCAGGGAAGGTTTGGTATTTAAAGCTGCAATATCTGATACATATAAATCTTGTATTATCAGGGATGAACCTTTAAGAACAGGGCAGATACTTCACATTTGGAGGAAAGAGGAGTAATTTCTCTGAAAGGCTGATGTATTTAAAAAGTAATAAATTATTTTAATGACTACCTAATGGTAGACATTACACAATGTTCTCTAATTATTAATCCACTGTAGACATGTCCACCACTCTGAGAAAATCTTTCAGGTGCATAATTTCCTGCAGTTTGATAGGGTCACAGTTTCTGATCAAGAACTGGCATCTAATAGGTTTTCCTGTGTCTTTGCTGCCTTCTTCTCCTGGGTGGGAAAAGTCCTGCCAGAGAGGCATATCTGTTGCTGTTATCACACCGTCTACTTTCTTAGGAATGCTTCCTTGCTTCTCCACCTCCATTTATTCTGTAGCATTTTGTCATCCACTGTCCCCATCTCCTCCCACCAGTTTCAAGATTTAATGGTCTTGAGGTTTCTTAACTCCCCTTCATTGTTAGAGGATCGTATCCTGATACTTTAGCTCTCACTGCATGTCAAGGCTCCTTGATTTTTGGGCACTTTTGTTCTTATGAGTCAGGATAGATGAGCAGTAATATACTTGAGTCAATGTATTGCTGTGGAGAAGCTGAAAGTTGATGCAGGGCTGTGCAAAAGATATATAATACTCCTATTAATCTACAAGATAAGGTCAAGCTATTCCAGTACAGGACTATGCTGATATGCCTGTGATATTTCTAATTCCTGAGCTAGCTTGGATGTTTTCAGATTGTGTATATCTTCCCCTTGCTTCACTATGCGGTAAGTCAGATGTTGGTACCAGACATTAATTTTTCATGTCTGTCACCCCCTGAAACTCCAGTACATCAATAATTCCTTTTTTGCTTTCTTATCTGTAATTTCCTTTTTTTGTAGGCTCCTCCAGGACTCAGTCTTTTGTCTTTAGCACGTGTATTTCTATAATATATACTAAAACTTTTAAAAGATAAAACATTCTTTACCAGAAAATCTTTCTTCTGTTCAATATTGTTGTTGAGACAACCAATCCATAATGTCTATCCTAATTCCTGATGTAAAACATAATCAGAATTTATGTTGGGGCTTTAGCTTGACTATGAAAGACTTCAATAAGTCTAAGTGCTGCATGATGCTCAACTGGAGAACTACATTTCATATCAATTTAATCCTTTCAGATTTGCTTTTCTAGTCTCCATGTGTCTCTATCTCCCTTGTTATGACAATATTTTCTATCTCCCAGAGGAAGTCAGGATTTGCACGTAAGAACAAAACAGAAATAAATGCATAGCAAATGTTTCCTCAACCATCTTAAAAGCTCGCATGGGTGGCGGGGTCAATGTGTCAAATTATTGTATGTCATTTTCTTCTTTTTGCTGTAAAGAGTTTTTTTCTGCCATTTTCTGCTCATTTTCTTTCTGAGTTTTTCAAGACCATATGTTTCCTTGTATCAGCAAATAGAATGGATTTTACTGCCAGTGCATTATTGTGCATGTATTTGCAATGTAACAAAAGATCATGACTTCAAATATTCCAGAGAAGAGCCATGAAACTTTCCCTTCTGCTTAATGATGCAGAAAATTTTCCTCTTTGGACTGAAGAAATTCTCAAGAAGATTGCAGTTTTGCCCTGAAGGATTCAGCTTTGCATATAACCTGACTCTGTCAATCTCATCCTAATATAGAAATCTTATGCTGCACGTCTACCCACTGGTCAGCTTGGGAATTCAGCTCTCTTTATAAGAACAAAGGATTCCAATATATTACAATTTCATCCTCTTTGTCTAGGGAAAAGTCACAGTAATATTTTAAGTACAGCTCTTCATACTTACTCCCCATATTTAACATCTGATGCCTCTTTCATATATTATGTAGACACAGTGGTTATAAAAAATGTAAGAAAATATCTTCTGGTCTCTAGGTCTGGAAAATCAATAATAGCTTGAAAATAAAAGATCTAAATATAGTTTTAAAAGAGAAAGGATGGATGTGTCAGTATGTGACAAACTGTGGCACAGTCAGACCTTGCAAACAGCACATCGGTGCGCAGGTGCAGCAATGGCAATGGTCCTGTTACAGGCACTGGGATTATTTATGTTTTTAAAATCTGTAACAGGACTGGGAGGTAAGGGCTGTCCCTCTTCCTTTCCTGGCAGCACTTCACAGGCTTTCTCCATGGATGAATATTCGATCTGCCTTGTCTTTTGAAAAAGCACCATTCATCAAAACTGTTTTGTATAACTAGAAAGTTGTCTGGGAGGAAAAAAAACACCACTAAAACCCAACAACTGCAACAACAAAAAAAACCCCATAAAGCTCAGTTTTATTCAGATATGGAGGGAACTGTTTGTTTTTATGTGGCAGGTATTGCTGAAATGGTCTTGGAATGCTGGTCAGCTAAGGAGGGAACCAGGCCAACACAGCCACTTGTGGAAAAGTGCATGTGTACTCTTGATTATCAGCCGTTTGGAGAACTGCAGCGCAATTTGGAAAAGAAGGAAAGGAGAGAAAAAAGCTTGTCTAGGTTTCATGAAAACTGGCTGCAGAAAAGAGGAGAGAGTCTACAAAGGCCTTGACTAAAGAGCAGGCTGGTGTCCTTGTACAAAGATGTTTACAAGCATCAAAATCTTTGTGATATACATGCCTCACCTATATATAAGGTATATACATACATACATATATGCCCTCAGGGCTCCAGTGGTGTCCTAAAATTCCTGCTTTTCTGAGGAATGTGCAGTAAGGACAGATTAATGGCAGTTGTTTGTGAAATTGTGTGCATCTCTGAAATGTGTTTATACACTGTTTCAGTCTTGATGACTGAACTGAGCTTGAACTCCTCATGAAGAAATTGTATATTAAAAAACCCCTTTCAGCAGTACAAAAAATGAAGCATCTAGGAAACCCCCTCCCCATCTTTCTTGTTACATAAAGAGCACATTTTGGCATTATATGTTTATGAACACATTCTCCTCTGAACCCTCTCCTACAACATGAAGTCCTGTGCGTGGTTACCAATATCCTTCCATGTACTGCAACGCAGTTTGCCTGGAGTACAATATATGGCTAATAGAAGTATGAAAAAATTAACATGCAGGCAGGCAGAAGCTTGTCAAGACATCCAGGAGAAGCTTTAATCTGTGTCTGTTACGTTATACTTTTGAAGCACCCTGGTAACATGCTCATCTTGGTAGCGTGCTCATATAGTACTATGCTCTGCTGGCTGCACAGAGAAGCAACTGGCAGCTCCATGTGTTATCCAGAACAAACAAAGATCCCAGCACCTAATTCTCCCTCTACAGTGACCAATAATTCCAGTTTTCTGTTTGGACACGACTGTATCGTACTTATTGCAAGATGCATGCATGACTCACCACTAAATCTTGATAAAGGTGCAATGATTTCCTAATACCCTAAAACTGGATGCATGGCCAGGCCCAAAGAGCTGTGGTGAATGGAGTTAAATCCAGTTGGTAGCCAAACACAAGTGGTGTTGCCCAGGGCTCAGTGACAGGGACAGTTCTCTTTAATATCTTTATCAGTGATATGGATGAGGGGACCGAATATACCTCAGTCAGTTTACAGATAACACCAAGCTGGGCATAAATGCTGATCTGCTTGAGGTTAAGAAGTTTCTACAGTGGGATCTGGACAGACTAAGTTGATGGGCTGAGAACAACTGTGTGGGGTTCAACAAGACTCAGTGCTGGGTTCTGCGCAGGCTTGGGGAAAAGCAGCTGGAAAGATGCCTGTAAGGAAAGGACCTGAGGGTGTTGATTGACAGCCAGCTGAATGTGAGCCAGCAGTGTGCCCAGGTGGCCAAGAAGGCCAACAGTGTCCTGGCCTTTATCAGGAATACTGTGGCCAGCAGGACTAGGGAAGTCATCCTTCCCTTTTACTCAGCACTGGTGAGGTCACATCGCAAGTGCTGTGTTCAGCTTTGGGCCCCTCACTACAAGAAAGACATTGAGGTGCTGGAGCATGTCCAGAGACAGGCAACAAAGCTGGTGAAGTTTATGGAGCACAAGTCTTATGGGGAGCAGCTGAGGGCTCTGGTGTTTAGCCTGGAGAAGAGGGGAGACTTTATCACTCTCTACAAGTACCTGAAAGGAGGTTGTAGTCAGGTGGGTGTTGGTCTCTTCTCTGAAGTAACAAGCAATAGGACAAGAGGGAATGGCCTCAAGTTGCATTTGTTTATATCAAAAAATAGGAAAAACATTCTTCACCAAAACAGTTGTGAAGCACTGAAACAGACTGCCCAGGGGAGTGATTGAATTACCAAACCTGCAGGTATTTAAAAGACATGTAGATGTGGTGCTTAGAGACATGGTTTAGTAGTGTGGGAATGCTAGACTGATGTTTGGACTTCATGATCTCAAAGGTCTTCTCCACTCACAATGATTCTAATATTTTTTGTACTTTGGTAGTAATAGGATGTGGGAAAAATGCTTACAGTTTATTAGAAACCTGTCTATTTTTTTGCTTGGTAGTTGTAGGCTCTGTAAAATACACTTAATTAAAAGCAGGATCAAGTAAGAGCAGCATATGAAGGCAGAGTAACATGTGGCACTCCCAGAGAATTCACAGAGAACAAGAGTAAAAAAGTGACATCTAAGTCAGCCTTAAGTGCAATATCATACATAATTTTTTATGGTCATGACTTACATACTTGAAAAGCTACCTGATACAAGAAATAGTATTTTCTTTTAAATTAAATTATCATGCAAGGAAAAGTCCTGTCTGGAATACTAATCAGGAAATGAGAATCAACTTTAAAATCAAGTATAGCAAGCGGCTGTGACATAATTCATAAACAGGTAAGTCTCCAAAAGGTTTGGTGGTCCAGCTCAGAAGAATCTTGCTTTTTTTTTTTTTTCTCCTTAATTTTTTTTAATTTACTTCGAAGCATCCTGTACAAAGAAAATATAAACAATTTTTCAGCATTCTTCTGCAAAAACTTATTTTTCCCTTATAAAATTTTTGTTCAATATTCTACTGTCACTTTCTATCCAAAACATAATTTCTCCCACATCAAATTGTAGTTCTTTCTCCTTTTGTTACAATTTCACTCAAATTTCTCACAGGGTTACTCCAATCTGGTCTCTCTTCAGCTGTGGTTCTGTAACGATGGTCATCTTTGTAGTCATTTAATAAAGTTCCAATGAAAGATTGTCTGCCCTAATTTTCTCCTAGATTTTCTTGCTCATACAAGCTGGCATCTTTTCTCTTTCAATATAAGTAATGCTTCATAAAAATGAGTAGAATTAAAAATTTTAAATAAAAAATTTCAAGTAGGAAAATTTGGGGGTTATAAACTCATTTCATGAGTGTTATCATTTATCAAGGCATAGCAAGTTCTGGAAATTTTGTTGTCTGTTCTTCTGAGTCTTTGGCATAGTTGCAAAATACTCCCCTGAACATTTCGGCTAAGGAATCCATGAGATCTGATGCAACAAATTTAGATTTGCAAAACAAACCTGACATTTAGAAGCTGTGCTGCAGACAGTCTCAGAAAAATTAGAGAGGAGGCAAGGTAGTAAAGTTGTCAAACTCAGTGCAAATATTTGACTGATGTCTTAAGTGTATTGACGAACTCACAGAGGACAAAACATTGCAGTCATCTAGTAAACTAGTCAGCTGTAAATGTTTTCTGGTCCACAGTGTCAAAATTCCATGAGTAAACACCAGATTTAGGACTTACCATCACAGATGCCAATCAGACTTCCTTTTCCTTGTCTGCACAGCATGGGAGGCTGAACTCTGTCACTTTAACTTTTAGTCCCCACCACTTATGTCTGACACAAAAGAACCATAATTTTGCTTGCAGGAAGGGGGTTTGCTTCACACTCGCACCTGCAGTCCTAGAGAAATTAATGTAGTAGTGACCTGTTCGTGCAGTGCTTTGAAACAGACCTTCTTCTCCTGCCTCTATTATTTCTACAAAGTAGGGACACTAAAAGCATAAACAACCAGTGTACACAGTGGGGGAAGTGCTGAGTAAATACTAGCATTAGTGGGGCTACTTCTTTTGCACACTCACTGGCAGGATATGTAAAAGGTTGTTGGTCCTCTTTTCAGTGAAGAAATGGATCTTAAGAAGAAGAGGAAGGAAAAGAAACCAGACTAGAACCCAAAATGAAAGTATCAGGGGAAAAGAGAAAATACAGGAAAAATGGGGCCAAAAAAATTTATTTTCCCATGTCCTGTCTAACCATTTAAAAATCTAAGTTACAAAAAGTGGGTGGACAAAAGCAAAACCCCATCCATTTTATCTAAATTAGTTCACCCATCCTGTTAATGCTGCTATAAGCATTATTGCAGCTATTAATCTATTAATGACACCATTCTTATTGTAAAGCCACACTTCTTACATAGCCCTCAGGGAAAATGTCAAGTGCTGTTATTTAAAAGAATAATTAGGGAACTTACTGAGTTCAATCAGTGTGTATATGTGAGGGAGAAGAAGAATTAACAAGGGGCTTTATGAATTTGAAGGCTCTATTGATATTCCTCCATTATTCCAAAATACTAAAGCCTTTCTATCACTCCTAACAATAGTGGCAGACAGCCAGCTCATGTAAGATAGACACCAAGTCACAGTATTGGTGTTAAATTAAACCTCAGAAGGTACCTAACTGGGAAAAATTTTCCTAGGCACTGCCACAAACAGACTGATCCGTGTGCTTGTGCAGTGACAGCACTGTGTCTTGATTCTAGCTAACAGGACTCTTCATCTGGCTTCTAGCCCTGGAACGTGTGCTTCATGGATGAAATCCTCTGTTGTGGAGGTGACCAGGACTTGCATCTTTATGGTATCT
This sequence comes from Gallinula chloropus, assembly GCF_964237585.1. Classification (NCBI taxonomy): domain Eukaryota; kingdom Metazoa; phylum Chordata; class Aves; order Gruiformes; family Rallidae; genus Gallinula; species Gallinula chloropus. The sequence continues at coordinate 139,697,156 of NC_140085.1, read as the reverse complement.
CCTGAAGCACAGAAGAACACCTCTAAGCACGGGAAAGCGGCCTGGTACCATCAGTTGAGCCTCTGCTTAGCAGGCCAGCGATGTGCTTCTGGGCAGTGGTTAGCTTGCCAGTGGAAGATGAGCCAGGAAATGATGGCATTGCGAAGAACAGGTAGAGTTCTTATGGAGTGCTGTTATCTTGGTTAAGAGCAATAAGACCTTGGTTTTTCTACAGCTTTAGAATAAGGACTCATTCTCTTGCAGAATAATCTAAAATGTACTAGCCTCTATGAAGTAAATCAAGGAAAACATCTTGCTGAAATAGAGAAAATTCCTGCCTTTCCCCAGGTATTTTGACACATATCAGTCCTTGGCTGAGGTTCATAAGGAGTCCCAAAGAGCCACGTGGGCAAAACCTTGGGGGATGAAGATAAAGGGAGAGAAGCAACATAGTCATCATGGTAGGAATGCCTAATCCTACATACTTTGCATGAATCTGGGCCCTCACCATATGTATTGTACTGAGAAAAATAACAATTTTGATCTGGCATTTTACCTGTATCCTTCAAGGCTGAGGCTACCAGCCTGTCCAGCTACACGGGCTCAGTCCCTGTTCTAACAGAGCCTCGCAAGGGCCTCACTAAGACAGCAAGCCATAGAGCCGGATCGACCCCGAGCCGCAGCAACACGCACCCTGCACCTTGGGCCCCGCTGCGCGGCTGGAGAAGAACGCTGCACTGAGTGCCATGCCAGCCACAGCCGTGGGGCTGCTGCTGCTTCAGAGCAAAGGCAGAGGGAACATATGTCAGTCTGCAAAAGGCCATGCAGACAGCCTCAGCGGGATGTGAAACGCGTAGCGAGCGGCAGTAACTCCTGCCGCACATCAACAGCCAGGATTTCAGCCTAGATTATAAAGAGCAAATAACAGATCTTATTTCTTTGCCAACATTTCTCTGCATGTTTCTCTAAACATGTATACATCACCCTGACATTATCTATCAAAGACAAACACTCACTGAAGATGAGTATTTTACTTACACTGTTAAGCATCCTTTATTTAGCATGAGTACATTTAATGAGCCATCAGAAAATCCCCAGCATGTCAAGACTGCTTTTTACATAAACTAAGAGGCCACAATACTTTATAACTAATCCCCACTCCATCTGTTGACACACTGAAACTGAGGAATGCATCAGAAATGAGGAAACATTCTTCCTCTGTCATCTCTGTTAGAAACCTGACTCTGCTAATTTGACCCATCAGGAAATCCAGAGCTTCTAATTCTGTAAAATGCCCCCTGAGTCAGTAGGGATGGGTTTACTAGTGGAGCAAAGGTGGCAGAATTAGGTTATAAACAACTTTCAGCCTTGAGGAAAGAAGACTGAGAGGGGGTCTGATTAATATTTATAAATATCTGAAGTGTGGGAGACAGGGGGAAACGGCCAGACTCTTTTCAGGGCTCTGTGGGGACAGGACAAGGGGCAATGGCTACAAGTTGGAGCACAGGAAGTTCCACACCAGTATGTGGAAAAACTTTTTCACAGTGAGGGTGACAGAGCCCTGGCACAGGCTGCCCAGGGGGGTTATGGAGTCTCCTTCTCTGGAGATACTCAAGAACCATCTGGATGCCTACCTGTGCGACCTGTCCTAGGGAACCTGCTTTGGCAGAGGGGTTGGACTCGATGATCTCTGGAGGTCTCTCCCAACCCCTGTGATTCTGTGAATATGTGAATCTGTGAACTTGTACAAGTGCCTTTTTTGGAAGCCTGTGGTCATTTAGTAGCATTTAGTAGCATTTAGTGGTGGTGGTTTGGAGCTGGCAGTAAATGATCACAGAATCATAGGGGTTGGAAGGGACCTCAAGAGATCATCAAGTCTACCTCCTCTGCCAAAGCAGGTTCCCTAGGACATATCACACAGGTAGGCATCCAGATGGGTCTTGAATGATGCCTTTTCAGGACTGAATCTTGCAAGGCTAAGCACCCTATAGGGCTACATTGACAGTCTTTTACTTCTTGCTAAGTATTTTTCATAATTTTTGTTTTTTAGAAATAGAGAAAGGACGAATGTCTGGGGGTGGTCAGCATAAGTAACTCTGAAAGCTTGGGTTTGTTCCAGGACTGCCTTATCACCACGGTGGCTCTTCAGCCCAGAGCCCTTCATCTTTCCTGGAACACAGTGGATACCAAAAGAGCATTATATGGACACCATATGTCCCCAGGAGGTCCTTCACAGAACAGCTCAGACCAAAACCGAGGAACAGACCACATAAAATCATGCTCTTGGAAGAACTCTCTAGCTGAGTGGGTTGCTGTCTTTACCAGTTTTCATATAAGCTGTGCTCACTAAGTACAACCCAGGTAGTACTCACACAATGCCTTATCCACCCAAAACACCCCCAGAGGAGCAGTTTATCCCAACGTGTTCTACTCACAGGGAGTCAGAGTCAACACAAGGGCATGCCATTGCTTTTGTTTTATGCTTAGGGCAGTAGTTTTCATGCTGTGGTTAAAAAAATCCCAACAGTCTGGGATCTATGCTGAAGGCACTGTACAATAGACAACGAAGGCTACAGTTCAGCACATGCTTTAGATCATCATAAGCCAGCACTTCTGGCAAAAAAAGCAACCCAGCCACTCATTTCTGTCCCCAAATTACCTTTTGCAGTGTTCTAGCGCAGATGTTTATGTGGTTACTTGGTAAGCCAGAATGAGGAGCTGCCTGGTCTGATTTGCTTTAGGTAGGTTGCTTTTCAGCCAGATCTCTGGTCCAGTTCACTAAGCAGCTATAAAAATGGACATGCTGACTTAAATTATTCATCAAAAATCAGATTTTTAAAAAAGCTATCCTAGTGTCAGTAGGTTTAAATTCACCAAACACAAGTTCAGATACACCAGCCTGTCGTATCTAGGGTCTGCAAAGGGAAGTGTGTTGAAGACCACCTCTATATAAAGCACACCCATCTGTATTTGTAGTCAGTGTTGTGATAGGGAGCCTGCTCCCAGCAGGGAATGTGGCAGTCACAGCTCGGGAGCAGGTTACTGCCTGACACACTAGTTACCTCCCACATACTGTTTTCTATGAGAAGGAAAAATTAGTCACTAACCAGGAGCCAAGGCTGTCTGTAGTCAGACAGGCCCACTCATTGCCTCTGTAAGGATCCCAAGAGTCTCTCTGTGGAGGTACGATGTCATCTGGTGCCCTGGCTGGGAATCAGGCACGTATGCTGCACAAATATGCCTAACAGGCCACCAGGGAATTTAGAAGCTTAATTTTGTCATGGAGCCTTTTCAGTGTCCCCATGGGGAGATTTCTGCACATAAGAGCTGCCAGCACCCTTGGGTTGTGGCCAAAGACAGACGTGCCCTTCAGGGATGTGTACAGGGAGAACCCTGTGAGGACCAGGGCTGTGGGTCCAGCTGTCACCTCCCTGGCATGCAAGGATCAACATTTTGGATCCATCCACTCTGGAGTCAGTCAGAATTGGCTCCCTGATAATGTTTTTCACAGTAGCTTTTTTACTTTGGATTCTTGGAGTAACCTTTTTATGAAGAGAATATAGTTCAGATGGGATTGCCTGCTGCCAGAATTGTTAGTGGAAATACCAACCATGCCCTTCCACAGTTACATTATTTCCCTCTGTCTCTTCCCTGTTGATTAAATGTCAGCTCCTTTCTTTGTTCCCTTCCAAAGGAAGCTGATTCTCTCCTCCTGCTGCAGCAGCACAAAGCAATGCTGCCCAGTTATTTTACAGACCTTTCCAGCACACTGCTCCTTTCCCTTCTGCCTCCCCAGCCCTGCATGTGGCAGCCCCGAGAAGGGCCCGGCACTTCTCTTTTATGATATACCATCTATATGCCACCACAGGACCCAGATGGCTAAGCAGATGAGAAGAGTGCAGCAATGACTGCACAGAGAAATGTGGTATAATACTGCTTGAAAGGCAGGGGCCAAACTAGGCATTAAACATGGTTGTGCATACAAAAGCCTGCAGCTTCTTGAGAATGTAATTTGTAAATCTGTTATTTTGTTGAAAATCTCCCTTTTCGCCTCCTGCAGTGGTTTATGTTTAGTGGCATTTCCCAAAGCTAATGTTGGTAAACAATTTACAGTGAGCAATTTCACTTAATTTCACTTCTATGCTATATGAAATCACTTGGGCCAGGTCCAAAGGGCATGTAGCAGCTTCCAGAGGCATGTCAGTGAAATACAGGCACCCAAGTGATTCCACTTACCTCACCAGGGTATGCCAGACACCCACCTGAGATACCAGAATATTGTATAAGTGATTAAACATTGCATCTGCACTCTCCTCTGAAGAACCATTTTCTTGCATGGGCTAAGGAAGTACACAGTGGCACAATCCGGTGGGTATCTAGTTATGTGACTACATCTCTGGGGTTTCTTTTTAGGATTGTTCATCACTCAAAACACACTCTGCTGTCTCAGGTCATCTCTTGAGAAAAGGATGCATGCTTCTCACATCGTAGTTTATTGTGTAGCACCCTATTGTAGGATCTGGGGTGGGGGCTTGTCTTCTCAGCTGTAACCGCAGTCCCAAACAGTAGGAATGCTTCTTACCCCAAGGTATAGAGCACGGAAGCGTCTAGCTCTCATACTGGAGTCTGGTCATACAGCAAAAAGAGTCCTAAGGCTGGAAGGAGAAGAGATGAGGAATGAGAAAGGGTGTAAATAACAGATAAGGTACTCAACCAGCAGTATAAACAGCTTACCTAAGTTTTACTTAGTCTCATAAAGAACAACAGCCATCACCACCCATTTAACAAATCAGCTAATTCCCTTTGCTCTCTGCAACCCAATCCCTGCCTGGAAACACACAAAAAAACCCAAACCCTTAGTAAAAAGTTGAATCTAGGAGAAGTTTTAATAATTGGAAGTGACACTGTATATAATTGGAAGGCTTCAGAAATAGTAATGATGGACATAGCACCCGCAGAAGAATGACCGTGTCTCATGCTGGAAAGATCGCTATGGATTTTCTCAGGAGGGCAATGCATTCTACTCCAATCATCTTATGCAAGATGGTTTCAGAGGGGAAATGAAAAATAGCTCCTTTAAGTGAAACAATAGGGGTGATGAATTTTTTACTCATTAGGGAAGTTGTTATTTTGTAATGGTTTAGCTTTTGTATATCTCTCAGAAATACGGGATAGAGTAGATGACCTAATCATCCCACTTGGTCTTCTCTTGTATATCATTTACACATTTATATCTTTGAAAATTGTAGTATAATGGGAATAGAAGGAGACCTACATGCATTCATTGGACTACTGCAGTGTTTTAGTACAGCATATGTAAGGGATCGCAGTGGAATGGGTGTCACAGAAAGCAAAAACCAGGAAGGCAGCATGCTGCAGCATATGGCTTGTGCAACACTGATACTCAGATGAGAAGGTCCTACTCGCTTCTTCAGCTGTGGGCTGCATCGGAAACCTGACTTCTTGCAGTAGTAATCGTAGCAGACAGTCACCAAAAGAGCTGTGTGTTGTTATTTTGATCAGCTTTGCTTTGGACCCTGTTGATATCTTTTTTTGCACAAACAGAAAAATAGCTAGTTGTTGGAAGAACAAGGTTCATTTGAGATGAAATAGGGGAAGACCTCAGAGATAGTGGTAAGAGATCAGTGCAATATGCATTCTATGTAAGGAAAATGTATAGTGGCAAGAATCCACCTAACATAAAGACATTTCCTCATGGACAGTTCCTCTATGAGGCAGAAACAAGGATAAATCAGTGTTTAGGTACTCTTTGTATATACCATGCTTTTTTAATGTGATTCAGCCAATAACCTGTCAGTCACTAACTCTTGCAGCCATTAGTTCTCACTGTCACTTACTGGTTCTGTATTTGAAAAACACCTGATGTTAGCTCAGCAAATCTGTAATTTCTTACTTCTTTGCCTTGACATTCTGAGTCCAACAACTTCAATGGATGATTTTCCATTGCCCAAAACAGGGCTAAGACATTATAGCAGTGCTTTTTAAAATCAGGAAGACTACTGTATTACATAAACCAAAGGGTCATATCCCACAGTCTCTGAAGTGGAAAGTTTTGCTCCTTCTAAAGCAATTAATAACTTCTGGGTTCAAAAGCTATGGTTCAGAAAGAACACCTTTTCTATAGCAAGACACACAGTGTGCCAATGGGAACACTCAGAACAATCTCAAGTGTATCTATCTCATTGTAACACCTTTTGCTGGTTTTTGGTTTTGTTTTGCTACTCTGTTTAGATAAATTCCATTTCCTCCAGTTAAAAAAATTAAACCAATGTTATATGTATGCGTAATTGTATATATACACACACTTTCCATTCTGTAGGGCAGCTGAAAATTCCTCAAGGGCCACATTTTGCTTTTACAGCCAGGTCATAATGAGAGCTGATGTTGTACTGGGTGTGAACAGAATCTAGGTAATAACCCTTCCACACAATAACCCACATATACACACTTGCACGATCCTCCATTGAGTAAGTGGTGCGGTTACCTACCTTAGCTTGAAATGCACAGTGGAATAACCCCCACAGTGGTTAATCTCCCTGTCATCAAGTCCATTCAAAATGTTGTTCCTTGTTTGAATCTTTTCAGAAATTCAACCCCCTTGTTACCACTTGTGCATCTGCAGCTGGGAGCAGAACCAACACTTGCAAGGAAAGAGTTCTGTAGTGTTGTGAAGGGTTAAAGTGAAAACCAAAGAGACTTGAATGTCACGGTCCATTTCCAATGAAATTCACAGAAGGAGAGATGCATTATGGCAGGAAGACAGATGAAAATTAGTAGGATTTAAGGGGAGAATGAAGAGTAAACAATTAGGTGCCATAAAAAACCATAAACATAAGGGACATACTGAATTCAAGGGAATAGAAATGGTAATTTAAGAGACTAAAGGCAGAAAAGGTGAGTGTTTTCTTTGCATGAGTATTTGCAAGATAAAAGTCCAAGGGATGAATATTTTCTCACCTAGCTTCTTTCCACCTGTCATTGGCTCTGCTTCCAGTCACACAAACATTAATTGACGGGCAAAGGGAAAAATTAACGGCCCTTTCTCTCTACCACCTCCATTTTTATGGCTTGGTATGTTACATCTGCTCCAGTTTGGGTGATACAGCCATGAAGAGCTCTTTTTCCCTTTTTCCCATGGTCTCTCAGACCTGGATCAAGCCACTATAAGCAGGGTTTTCTAGTATTAATTATATGGTAGACTTTATTATAAAGCAGAACTGGGAGTTGTACTAATGTCACTGTCTTACTGAAGAAACCTTCTGGAGGGCTTCATTGTTAAAATACAGAAAGTAAAAACCTTTCTCGAGGTAACAAGGCACAGATTCCTGTAATAGGGAGCAATATTGACGAAGTGATAATGAGACACTTTAGTTTAGGGAGTGATTATTTTCCAATACTGGTAATTAGAGAGCCTTAGTAAATGAATGACGTCAAACTTCCTGCTAATTACATTTCCTCAGAAATAATTTTAGAATGAGAGGGAAAAGAGATTGTGTATAATTAGCATTTGTCCAAATATAAAACTGCAAAAGATCAGGCTCTTGTCAGTTGTTTCTCTCTTTACTTACAACATACTTTTATTGCAATATAAAGATTCCAATCGATTGAGAAAGTACCATGATAAACTATTCTTGAACATACAATTGAAAAAGAACCTAGAAATATATTAAATTGTTTTGCATGTATTTTGGATTTGGTGAAGTGAGTGAATCAATAGTTTAAAAATTAAAAAATGAAAAAGTAACCTAAGCAAACATTAATTCCACCAAATTTAATTTGGCACTTCAAACAAACAAATAAACAAACAACCTCCTCCCCCCCCAACTTTGCAAATATATTGTATTGTTTGGATGTACAAACACCCTAGGCACTGATGGCCAGACTCCTGTAGTCCTGTTCGGTTACTGAATTACAAAAGAAATGCAGTCAATCAGTTCCTCTACCATCTTCCCAAGGTAAAGCAGTGATACTGATTTAAACAGGGTAATCCTGAGGCCAGGGTTAGCCCTGCATCTCTGATTTTATGCAGCTGTGGGTTCATCCATCAAAAGTTGGTGTGTTTAGTTTCTTCCTTTTAAGAAACACAATAGTGCAGTACATTGAACAATCTCAAACATAGTGTTGTTAAAGTCTTACTTGCTTTAAATTTATAGATATAATTTCATCTTTCTGAAAAACAATAGACACAGTCTAAAGTCACTGTGTATTGCCTCTTTATTATTTTTACCACTCTAGCCCCAGTGTCTTCTATATATAATAAAGTAATTTTGGGTTTATATATTCTATCTATCAGTTTAAAAAAAATATCACTGAAATTGTTTGCAGAATCTTGTGTTTGCTATGTATATAAGACTCAATTCATTAAAACAGAGTATACTATAAGTAAATGCTGTATTCATACATGAACAGCAATCTTGGTCTTTTCTGAATAAAACTCAAAAGGTATATTCACTGCAGAGTTGATATTAATCTTGTGATTTCCCATTAGATTTTAGTACAAGTGTGTCTTAGCTCAGTTAATAATTCACATTCCCTTGGGTTTCTAGGATGAGTTATTTCATAATTGAAAAAATGCAGATGAGCTTAACAACAAATAGCAAGGGCAGGTGCTGTCATTTTCATATTTCTTTAGGAATGAGACTATCACATTTAACAGAGAACAAGGGCTTCTGTTATATCCAAGTAGCTAATCTCCGTAATCCATCCATTCAGTTTATCTACCTCTCTATAAATAAAGCAGACAATAATATGGCATAAGCTTTTGAGCACTACAGGGAAGAATGTAAAACATTTAAATACGTTATTCACAAAACTTACTTTCTTAAGTTTGTCATTTAATATTGTGTGGACAATGACAGGAATAACATAATTTTTCAAGTATGTAAGTGTTTATAGATTAGTTGATTGAGTGGCTTGCTAGTTAAAAGGGAGGTTCTGTCCCACAGAAAACTTGCAGATAAAGGTAGACCTACCCATCTTTGATTAGCCAGTAACTCTAATTAAATGCAGCAACATTCATCGATGGTCTTCAAGAAAGGATAAGCAAAACAAACTTCTGAGAAGTGGTCAGGTGTATGTATTTACAGCTTCATTGATATTCCACACCTCAGCCATGGTAATAAAATTAATAGCAATAGAGATACTAAGCAGAGGGCAGAAACAGCTAAAGAATGAGAACCATAAGCCACAAACTGCTTCCTCAGTTTATGAATTAACCCAAAAGTTCCCACTGACACTTCCCACCCTCTTCCAGCGAGTTTTCTGAAGAGCTGTTGGGCACTGGTGCATCATGGGCAGAATATTTCAGATCTGGTTGTGGATTTGCTGTTGTAAGCAGATCTGTAACTACCTGAGTCTTTTTCATTTTATGGAGAAAGACTTGCAGGTCTTACAAAGTGATATAAATCCTTTGATAGTTAGCATTTATAGCCTCACACAATTTAAGGGATTCTGGCTTATTTCCATAGTTGAGTCACTTATCCATTTCACAGTCCTTCTCTCTCTAAACAGTTGCTGAAGTGGGTCTCTCTGGGAAAAAATGTGGTGTGGAAGTGAGGTGAAGTTAGTACATGACTTAAGGCCGTGTCTACATTAGAAAGTTTTAATAGAGGCATTACTGTGGCCATGTATTTTCTGAGCATTTCTATTTAGCATCTATATTCTCTGAAAATACCTGTCTTCCAAGCGTTTGCTTCCACCAGTGGAGTGCAGGTGGCCCAGATGGACAGTTTACTGTGCTGGAGAGAGGCATCCCTTATTCCCCACTTGGAACCACATCTTAAATAATGGTGGAATAGCAACATTATTTGTAGGAACTCTGAGCTGTTGCTGTCCGTTTCCTAGTACCCTCTTTGTCCCACATCATGATCTCCACTTTCCTTTTTCTGTATTTTTTAAAAAGCCCTGCAGCTTTACACCCAGTAATTTTCTCAGTGTCATTCCCTGTCACATCGTTGCAGTGAGAGAGACAATGCTGAGCTGGAGAGACAATGTTGAGCACACTCACGTCATTTTCAGAGCTACAGTACCTGACACTGCCAAGTTGTGAAACTCTGACTGCTACCTTAGAGGCAGTCCATTGTGTTACATCCCACAGATCAATCAAGATATAAAATTTTCAGATGACTTCAGTCCTGCAGTTATTAGGCAATCATGTTACAGACTGCTAATACTGAGACAACAACAACAAAAAAGATACAGCCACAGTAGAAACCTAAAAATATGCATGGCTATCAGGCAGTACATCATTAGTTTAGAGCTGGTTAATCTTTGCAATCTGATGAGAAGCTGAGAAAGAATTGCCATCATTGCTGCAGGAACTGCTTTTGGACAGAAGAGACTATAACAGTAATGGAGTCGTTTAAAGGGGGAAAATATTCTAAAACCTGATATCTAGGGCTTTCAGCTGGTGGAGTAAAATGTTTGAGATCCTCTCTACTTCTTGCTGCTGATACCAGTTTTTCTGTATTTAAGTGTTCACCAGGCAGTATGTAGACAGACGTGATGCCAAAGGTGGAATTTCAGACTCTTGTCATGAAGAGTCTCACCCACTAATCCCGAGCCACACACACTTGCACTTTCTGGTATCATAAATCTTGTGCTTTTACCTGCACAGGAAAAAGTAATGCAGGTCTTTTTTTGTGGATGCAGGAGTGAAACTCTGCTTGCCAAGAGAACTGTGACATGAAACAGATTAAAGTAACCCGAGATGTGGATAGCTCCAGAGCACTAGGCTTTTTCTGTTGCTTGGAATTAAGCCTCTCAAATCTGACTAAATCCTGGATTTGTTGCCTGTGTCCCTTTTGACTCTGAACAGCTAGCTAGAAATGGTGACAGAGCTGAGAACTCAATCCAGATCTACTTTTCATCAGTGAAGCTTTTTATTTCTAGAGCCAACTTCTTGTTAAAAGAATCTCTCCAGTTTCAAACTCATGTCCTGCACATGGTTCAGACCAGTCAAAGTAAAGTTTTCATTCATAGTTTTTCACCTCTGTTATATCAATGTTATTTGATTTTTCTCAGCGTCTAGCCCATCTTCAGTCAAAGCCTCTTGCCTGAGTACCTCATACATTCCTTTCCTGTGCTGAGAATCTGTGTAAAGTAATACTGTTTTATTTGGAGTTACAGGGAAGGGTAGTGATCTAGGGCTTTCTCTGATGAGGTCATGAGGAACCAGGTTTACAATGAACAAATATAAAAGAAAAACAGAAGCCTTAGGTCTATTCTGAGGATAATTTATAATCTATCCTAAAAACAGACTACTGGAGTTTGATCAACAAGTGCAAACTATGGAAAACAAAGTCTGAATTGCCACTTTTAAAATTCTGAGTATCACATATGGAGATTAGCTTCTCCCACTACTATTTTTTCTGCTCTGGTTACTATAGCTTAGCAATGAAGAAAGTAAATCAACATTTGTCGATGTGGAAGCTGTGGAAACATCAGAATGCAGTTTTCACCAAATATAAAAGGGATTTAAAAACTTGTTCTCAATAGTATTTTAACGGAACTACATCTGAATTACAGATTGCTAGCTGATGCTAGTGAATGGAATGACACAGGGTGAAAAGCAGTTGAGCAGCTGCTCTAAGTTTCATGCCACACCCTCTCTAAAAGATAGAATCATAGAGTCATAGAATGGGCTGGGTTGGGACCCCAAGGATCATAGAGTTCCAACCCCCATGCCACAGGCAGGGCCACCAACCTTCAGGCCTAGATCTACACAAAGTTGCCCAGGTCCCCATCCAACCTGGCCTTGAACACCTCCTGGGATGGGGCATCCACCACCTCTCTGGGCAGCCTGTTCCAGCACCTTACCACTCTCTCTGTAAAAACCTTCCCCCTAATATCTAATCTAAACCTTCCCTCCTTTAGCTTGAATCCACCCCCTTGTCCTGCCGTTATCTACCCTTTTAAAAAGTTGATTCCCCTCCTGTTTATATGCTCCCTTCAGGTACTGGTAGGCTGCAATGAGGTCCCCTATGCTAATAAACATCTTATATACATTTTAAAAGTCAAAGTGAATTCAGACTTTTCATATTAGCTGGCGTTTTGGACCAGTATGAGGAAGTGGTCAATGCTTCAGTCTGCGTGAAGACATTCCTCTGAAGAGAGCTTTGCTTGCGCGTACTATATTCCAGTGAAACTCCAACAGAAATGAGTGACAACCATTATAGACAAGTGATTTGGATAGACCACTGTCTAGCCAAGTAACTGGAAAACGAAATAAGGAGCCAGCAATACTTTGCCTGTAATTCAGGCATTGGAGTGCATGAAACACTTAGCTGGACGGGGGGCAGGCAGTGGTGTGTGTATTCAAAGAAGCTGCTGAGCACGCTCCCCCTAGCTCTCAAGTGCATCAAAACAAACCACTACAGGAGAAACTGTGGTACACCCAGGAGACTCTAGGAAGGAGGGAAATGATCACTTTTTACTAATTTCTGTAACTGCTGTGTCACCATGGCAGCACGAACAAAAGGCAGGTGCTCTCAATTAAAGAAATGCTGCTGCTGGAGACAGACTTTCATCTAAAATAACGAAGATAAATGTTTGCAGGCTTCCCTAACCTCAAAACAGTTCAGAATAAACTTGCAGAGGAGTTGAGATGATTTTATTTGCCAGCATTGCTTTGAACTGGATCATAAGAGTAACTACATTGGTTAAGACTTTTACTAGGATCCTGCCAGGGCATATCTCTCATCTTGTGGCACGGTGCAGCCTTGTGTCTTGTATGCTTGCTGAGTGATTCAGATATGTGGTGGTTTGACCCTTGCTGGAGGGCAGACACCCACCAAAGCCGCTCTATCACTCCCCTTTTCAGCTGGACAGGGGAGAAAATATATATTGAGAGGCTTAGGAGTGGAGATAAGGACAGGGAGAGATCATTGCACAATCAGTGTCACAGGCAAAACAAACTCAACATGGAATAAAGGAAAAAAAACCTCTCTAATTTATTACACTGCACTGCACACCCAGTGACACCATAGTTGGATAACGAGAAGTGCAACCAGGTTCTAAAGCACTTCCCCTCACCCCTCCCTTCTTAGCAGACTTCACTTTAGTCATGATTTCACTCCCTTCTTCCCTCCTCACTGTGGCACAGGGAGAGGCAGGGAATGGGGGAATGGGGTTTTTCAGTCAGTTTCTCCCAAGTTGTTTTCCTTCTTAGCCGGGGGGAGGCATTCCTCACACCCTTCCCCTGCTACACCGTGGTGTCCCACCCATGGGATACAGTCCTCCACGAACTCCTCCAACGTGAGTCCTTTCCCACAGGGCTTCAGCTCACCAGCTGCCCCACTTCTGTGGGTGCAGTCATAAATCATAGGATGTCTTTCAGTCTCTCAGGCCCAGACTGCTCTAGCCTGGTCCCCCACTGGGTCACAAGCCTCTCCCCCAGCAAAGATGCTCCAGTGTGGATCTCTTATGTTCCTCTCTGTGTCTCTGTCTCTCTCCACAGGCTGCAAGTGCTGGCAGAGGCTTGCTCCAACACAGGTCATGGCATCTTTTGTATGTCATTACCTGCTCCAGCATGGGGCCTCTCTACTGGATGCAGCTGGGGTCTTGGCCTTTTCCATGGGCTGCGGGAGAGACACCCACTCCACCATGGGTTTCTCCATGGGCTGTAGGGGCATCTTTCTCTCCGGTACCTGGGGCACCTCCCGGCCCCCTTCACTGGCCTTGGTGCATGCACAGTTTCTTACATCTTCTCACTCCCTTCTCTGGTGGCAAAAAGGAGCCACTTGCATTGTATTTCCTTCTAAATGTGATTCCCAGAGGCGCTGTGACCGTCACTGATGGGCTCGACCTTGGTCAGCAACGACTCTGGCCTTGAGCCGGCTGGTGTTTGCTCTGTGGGGCCTGCAGAGAGCTTCTGGCTGCTGCTTGCAGAAGCCACCCCTGCAGCATCTCCCCCCTCCCCCCCACCCTGGCCTCCACCAGAACCCAGCCATGCAAAGCTACAACAAGATAAAATTGCTAGAAAACCACATTTGGCACAGGAAACACTGCTTTTTTCTACGCTGCTACGGAACTACTGATAGATTAGCAGTTTGGGATGGGATATTTCTATCTCTAACACACGGTGGTTTTGGTAGAGAAACCCAAGCTGAAACAGCTACCTTGTTTACCAGGTACTCTGTTTACTTATCTATCCTTCCACTTCACATTAACTCTCTTTTCACATGCAAAAGTGAGAAAACCTTTGAAGATTACAAAGCAGCAAAAGGGAAAAGTGAAAATCTAGGCAAAGACAGACTAGCACCGTGAGGCAGCTGCACAGCTAGCTGGTTTTCATAAGGATCTCCGTCTTATGAACGGTTTGGCCAATAAATATAAATATGTAGTAGTTTTGGAAGCAAGTACATCAGTTGGAACCCAGCAACATTGCACAAATTAAGAGATGAGGCTGCTGTCTTTTCCCAAAAAACATGAAAATTGCTTCTTGATTTTGTATATTACAGTTTATAATTCAGTCCAGATTTACACAGGGTCACTTTTTTATATGCCTGTTAAGCAAAGTTTCACTTTTGCTGAGTGACAGTAACTTTGGGAGTGAGGGTTAATACTACATGTGCACAAAAATGTTATGACCATTACTATTACACTGAAAGCCAAGGGAATCCACAGTGGCAAGGCTGTTAAGTATGATGTAACTTTATGATATCAGAGAATGATGTTTTATAAGTATGCCTGCTGTGTGTTTTTAAGTAAAGATATAGTCACATTGCCAGCCATCACTGTAGAGCTGGATTTCTTTAATTAAATGTAGACATTATTAAAGAGTTAAAAGTTAGTAATTGCCTTTTGCAATAATTCAGAGTTTTCATAATTAAGATTACATTCCCATTCTAATCAATGGAGAGAAATAGGCTTTGAGTGACCTTTGACTGTAAGAGGGGTTGAGGTGACTAGGCTGGAAGGAGATAGATGTGTTTCAGATCAGAATTCAACAGATCTGCAGCATTCATCAGCTGAATCCAGTTGGTGAGTGACGATCAGCTGTGAATCCTCTCTGGTTTGCCTGTTCATCCCAATTCTCCTATTTCACATTGTGCAGCAACTTTTCCGCTATTAAGATATTTATACCTACACTGTATTTGTTGTATTCTGCAAGCTAGACTTTCATCTTTATGCCTTCACCACTGCAAAAAGCAAAGGCAAGGGGATGGAAAGAAATACAGGAATCTTGTCTTTATTGAACAGCACTACCTCTCATCTCTTTAAAGATATCTTGCTCTTTTTGTCTGAGTTTATCCACTCATGCGAATCAGTGAACACCGTATCAACCTAACAGAGATCATCAGAACCCTATATTCACCTGAGTCCTATGAGCAGACAACTGGAGTCAGACAAAGCCCTCCCTGTGCCTCCGCTGTGCAGAAACAAATGGGATCACAGCCGTAACACTCTTGCCGATCCCTTGTCCCCCTGCAGCAAATGATACACATATTCATAAACACTCCAGAGGATTTAACAGCTCAGACTGTGCATTTTCCCAGAATGCAGAAATGAGCTATAAAGTTTTCACTTAAGAGAAAGACACTCTTTTTCCTTGTTTCTACTCCCCAGAGTGCCATGCTGCATCAGATGTAAAGCAGATTTCCACGATCCGCACTTAGCAATAAAGCTGTCTGATGTGTTCCAAGACTGAATTAAAAATGGATTCACAGAGAAACTTTGCTGAGCACTGAGACTGTGTTTGTAGTAGATATGCAATGTGAAATACCTGACACCAATCCAGGTGTTGGCTGGTCCTAAACAGGGGCAATGCAGTGGTGCTAAACCAGGAGACCTCCCCTCTGCAAAACCCCAGGAGGAGACCTTTACTGTTCTGGGGATGAGCACAGGGATGGGTGGCTGAACCACCTGGTAAGCTTGATTTACAAAAAATTTCACATACAAATGACATGTATTTGTCTTAAACTATATCGGCTGTCTGATTTTGTTTTTCAAATATGCTGCTGGGTGACTGATATTACTCCAGACTTTTCACGAAACTCCTTAAATATACTGAGTGACATTACAATTCTCAAAAAAGACTATGAACAAAATTAATTTGATTTTATGTAATTCAAATTCAACCCACATAAGCCCGAACATTTACAACAGTTCAAATTAGAGTCATTGCAATTTTAATTCCTTCATCTTTGCTTTCTGTCACAACAAATTAAGTTAGATTTGCTGGTTTGAGATTTTTATGGCTTTCTGTGTTCTTGCTATTTAAATTAAAGACCATTCTAATCCATGACATGATGTCTAACAACCTCAGAAATGAGTTATGACATCAATAGGATTATGCTTTTATGCAAATGATGGCAAGTCAGAATCAATAAGGCATTCCAAAATGTTATTAGCAAAAAGGTAGAAATAGGAGCAACAGTTGAGAACTTAAATGCAAACAGAAGACTAGTATGAATATATGTATATTTTCACTTGGTATTTTGGAGGTTGTAATTATAATTTAAACATAACAAATGATTAATGGATTGATATATTCAGCAAATTAAACCTCTTATGTAGAATAGCCACAAAATACAGACACGACCTCAGAAATATTAATTATTCAATTTATAGTGCTTGTCTCATTTGTTCTGAGCTTGATTTATGCGTTACTTAGATATAACAGGTCAGAGAAGATATATGTTATGATTCCTACTCATTATCTGGGTGCACAGTTTCACAAAACTTCTGAAGAACACATTTGAATTTGGCAATGGAAAATGTGTTTTCTATGATTTCTTCCAAAACATGAAAAAAAAAATATTTTTCAATACTTTTGCCATTAAAAAAAATAAGATTGCTTGAATAATTAACTGTGCCCTTTTAAAATGTGTTTCCCCCTTCTTCTGTTAGCATTTAGCTTGCTAACATCCCTACCACAGAAAAAGCTGTCTAGTTTTATGTGGCATTTTTGCGATGTATACAACACCACTACATTTCATCAGCAAGTGCAATGACAGGGCAGGTGTCCTCTGCTTGTAGCAACATGTCAGTGCTCAAATGATGGAAAATTACCAGTGACAGGCCTAAGACTGGAATGGGAGGAATCAAGGGTCAGGAGAAGAGATGGAAGTGACAGTGCAGAATACTCAAGACAGCGGGCTTAGAGACAGGCAGCAACAACAAAAATATGTACATAGGCCACATTATATATTTATTTTCCCAGGAAATGCGATATCATAAGCTAGAAGCTGCTCGTTCTGCTCATATTTGTGGTTTGTGGTTCAGAAATTCTTGATGAGGGAAACCATCACTTTCTTCTTGCCTGTCTGACCCGCAGCAGCTGGCTACAGCTGCCAGAGAGGAACTTCTGTAACCATGGGCAATGGTAGCCTAGAAACTTGTCAAGGAATTTATTCCATTGATAGCAGAGAAGAGAGTAACACTTTCTAGTTCTAGGAATATGAAAACTTTAGGATTATGATTTGATCATGAGGACAGGGAATCTTGGTGGTATAAATATTGTCTTTAAGAAAGAGAAATGGCAAAAAGTAGACTGTGTAGACCATTCCCCATGAGCCTGTGGTGAGGTAACCCAACCTGATCCAGCAGGGAGGCAGAGGTGCAAACGCACGTCTATTGTGCTCAGACTCCGAGACAGAAACGTGTTCTGGGTTGGCTTTTGTTGAAAGAAAACAGGTGGAAGATTTTCAGGACAGAGTTTGTTATCTTCAGGCCAGGGAGAAAACTTGCTGGCTTTGAGACGAAGAAACAGCCTGTTCAGAAAAGATGGAGCTGATTGAAAGCTCAACGCTGGTTTTACTGACAGTTCCTAAGCAACTGTGAATGGCTTCCTTATGGTGGGTAGCTTGATCCTGCACATGGGCACTGAAGTTACTATTTGGAAGAAAAAACATTGACAAAGTTGCCTTTTGAACTCCTCGCCTGTGTCATGGCTGTGCACCTGCTGGGCACAGAGCTTGCCAAAGGTTCTCCAGCAGTATTGAGTAGAAGGCAAGTGGTGGTAAAATCCTACAGTTACCCTGCTTTAGTGGCCTAGTTAGTCAGGTCTGACCAGACAGGTGCGAGCAGGAGCTTCTGCCTCCGTCTGAAAAAATGACGGTGCTTCCAATGACCGCGTTCTCTGCGCATTCTCAAGAAGATCCAGCTTCCTGAAAAATCCACTTGCACTCAGGCTATACAGATGATTGGTTAAAGACATCATGGTTTATGTCTAACATGACAAAAAGACTTAGCTAGCTGAGCGTGTCAGAAATAGCAAATATTGTTACATCCCAGACCGCGAAGAATAAATAGAGTGAATACCATAACCTCCCAAAAAACCCATCCCTACCACTAAGTATGAAGACCTTTCACTGGAAGTCTCCACAAATGTCAAGCATTACCTCAGCAGTAAAAGCTGGTAGCTCTCATGAGTGTCATTATTTGCCATCTGAACAATACAAGGGAGAGGAAAGTTTCTGAGGCTGGGGACTTCCCCTATGATTTCTACAGCTTCCCCTTTGTGAATTCCTCTGCTTCTTACATTCTTTCTCTGTCACCATCACTTTGTGATCTTAGAGAAACCAACTGCCCCTAAGCTCTGTGGAGGGAGGAATGGAAAACAAAAGACCATGGAATACACAAGCTGTGAAAACAGAGGAAGTTGTTGGCTTGACTAGATGCCTTCTTGCCTTCCTGCTGTGGGACACAGACACAGAACCTGTGGCTTATGGGCTGCCTTGAGGTTGGGGGACCCCCAGGGTGGGTTTGCCCACTGCATCTGCTCAGTGTATGCAGCTGCCTGGGACGAAGCTCCATCAGCCTCTCCACTGGGTCGGGTGACCACAGGCTGCCATTGCTGCTGAGTTAGATACATCTTTAAAGCTGGTGTATAGGAAGGGGGAAAGAAGCTTTGAAAGTGTTGTCCATTGGTATGAAAAACAATATATAAGTTCAACAACACTTTTATGTGTAGGAGTGCTAAACAAGGACTACTCTTCAATTTTATGGCCTGAACACTTAATTCGGAATTGGGGAGATAGATGAAGATCACTACCACGTGTCAAGGGGTGGAAGATACCATTAAAGAGAAAAAGGTAACCTCCTGGAGGAAAATAGAAAATGATAGTCAAATTCAGGATAGCTATTAATTAGCACTATTTTGATGGCAAAGGATTATATAGCCCCTTCTGGAAACTCTCAAAAGTAACTGGGGAGTGTCTCAGTTATATGTCTGTCAGTAACACAGATTAAAAGGGATATGCTTTATGTTATTTGTCTTACATGTGTGGTGAGTAGTTTTATTTCATTAAATTTTGCTGGCTTATGTTAATATCTCCTTGCCTTTTATTGATTTCATTCTCAGAAGTTAATTTGCCTGAGAGGATTTATAGTGTGACTTTCTTACATACACCGTATCTTATCCATCATTCTTAGTATTGGGTTTACTACTGTGAACTATCATTATCACCTGATATCTAAAGGTGTAAGGCAGAAGCTTCTTTGCATGTTTTGAGTTACTTTTTAAATGGTTGATTCCTTGTTTGCATAATTGCATAACTTCTTGGAGATAAGATTTCCTTTACATCATTAAATTTCCTTTTGCTCGTTGCTCATCTATCCTAAATGAAATTCACTTCATTCCCAAACAGACCAATGTTTAGTTGTTGTTTTGCTTTTATTAATTGGTTCATGACCCCTAGGGATACTTGTTTCTCTCTCATCTATGCAAAGTGAATTCTAACTATGTTGTGTTTTCCTAAAGGCCATAATAATTTAATTAAAGCTTAGGAGATAAAACCAAAACTCTATGCATAAGTCTGTTTCTCATTGCTGGAAAAATACGATGTTCAAAGAAGTCTTTTCTCATCAACAGAAACTTCAAGCAGAATAAAGAGGACGTCATGTTAATTTTGTGATATTAGGGAAAGGCTGATTGGAGCCTACAACAAAGCTCACACGTGGAAATTTGTAAGCCTATGGGAAGCAGAGCTTTTGTGGCCAACAGTTCTGAAGACAACAGGTCTCTATGTTTTGGACTAAGATTCAGGTCCATCATCTTCTAAACTAGAAGGATTTTCTCCCTGGCTTGAAGATAACAAAGTCTGTCCTGAAAATCTTCCACCTATTTTCTTTCAACATAACATCCCAAAGTGATTTTCTTTTGTTTGGCATTTCGCTGCTTCTTATTTTGATTACTTGTCATCTCATTCTCCCTTGATTACAGTGTCCTCTGCTGCTCTCCTGATCTCCTGTAGTTTTCAAAAGGTGAAAGAAATCAAATTGATTTTCATATCCCACTGAAGAATTTTCACTTTCCGATAAAAGAAATAGATATTCCTTTTAACATGTATGTAAGCCCAAGAACTAGAAAAGTGTTCAGTTACAGAATGCACATAATCCTACAGTGTTATCTGTCAGAATCAATTTTCAGAGTAGTAACACATTCAATCTCTCCAGATATCCTGACACGCTTATGATTTATTTAGAGATTCATCCTGATAACCTTACTAGTCTTCATGTAAACTCTCAAGCAGATATTAATTTCCATTAGTCTCTGTAAGATTTGGACAGCCTCTTAATGCTTGCCATTGAGAAACAATTTAATCTGTGGGTATTGTTTAAAAAAAAAAATATTCCAAAGTGCTCCACAATCAAATTATGTCATTAAAATAGTAAGAAAAAAGAGCTCATACCTGATGCCCTCAAGAGTACCACAGCCTAACAATGAAACATCTCTCTTTCTTGTGTATCAATAATGAGAAAATTCCTACCCTCTTTTTGGGTACCCAGGTCTAGGAGGGAGGTCTGGTATGCTGCTGCATGTTGCCTGCCCCAGATGATGGGCAGCAAAGTGAGTGAGCCAACTCTTGAGCCAACTGCTCTGCTTGGGCTTGTAGAAATATCCTTGCAGATATTTTATCATGTGCCTGAGAGCTTTTCAGCAAAACTTTCTAATGTACTAAGACCATTTGTAGAAAAGGTAGCAAATCTGGGAAGTTTTATATATGCCTCTTGTTCCATACTTTCTTTTCAAAAATTCAGATTGGTGTTTGCTAAATATGATGACTGGCTGGAATATCAGTATTTCCTGATTTCTCCATGCACAGAATTACGGGTTCGATATATTCTAAGCAGAAGGGTCTTGCTCTGCCTTCTACTGTGAGGGAACAAAAAAAAAATAATTTTAAGAAAGCTTTTCACAGTCACTTGAGGAAAAAAATTACCTTTGAGTTTGGCTTAGGTGGTTTCCTGTTGGGTATTTTTGGTTTTTTCTTGGTTTATTTTTCTGAATTGTCATCGCTGAAAGCATTATGAGCCTACACTTGTCTGTTCACATTTTGAAACCTTCAGGAGGTACAGGAGAGCAGCAGAGGTCACTGTAATCAGCGGACTATGGGACAACATTTAATATATTAAGTATTCTCTGAAATGAAACTGTCAAATTTTTCAGACTTTTCTTTTCAGCAAAGGCTTAAATTAGGTAATATGTGAATGAGTAACAGCACTGTGTGTCACAGGAATTGTGTTTAAGTTAAGAATTAATTTATTCCAATCCCTACAATATACAGGCCAGTGCACTGCAAGCAAAAAAAAATCTCCTTATAACAGTATTTGCCTTTCTGACCTGAGAAAAGTTGTTATCTGGAGAACCTCATGTTTTTCTAGTTATGACTTACCGTGTACAAGCATTGATTTTGGTGGAAATTCATTTTATGCAATTATTGAGGAAAGACATTTCAGCCTTTCCATTCTTCACAAGCCCTTTGTCTGGCCTGTATAACAAATGTTTTCATACGACCAGGATTTAAATACTGTCACATTTTCAGTGTTCTACAAGCTGTTTTCTTTATTGGATTCATTTGCCTACATAATTCAGACTCTAAATTGCAATTTATTTAGATCTGGGACTGACCTGACAGTTAGGGGTCATGGTTCAAGCCATTAGATATTTTCTGTCCATCATTCAGTTCTCAGTTGCAAAAATCCCTTTTTCTAAGTATATATTTAAAACCCTTTCATTTACTGATTTACTTTTGGCTTCCTATATGGATTCATACTGATCTAGTTACCTTAATCAATAATTCATTAAGTCCTAGAGTGGAATTTTTTGGTTTGTTTTGTTTTTTCTCCAATATGTTATGATTAGAAAACCAAATGAAAGAAGAAAAAAGCAAATTTATGGGCCCAGATGCGTTAATTTAAATTAAATTGTATTTTATTGAAACTGTTCTTATTTGAATTTGCATATTCCCACGGCAGTTGAAATGTCCATACCCTTTAAATGCATATTACTAGCTTCCCTTTGAGGTAGGCTTCACACATAGGTTGCAAAGCACAGTTGCAATTAGGGTCCTGTAGGTTGAGGAGCCCATGTGCAGTTTAGGGATTCTGTTTGATATGGGGAAATCTGCATGATATCCACGTCACCAAAGATTTCATTTGGAAGAAAATACAGGCCTGTTTCCTTCACCATTTGATGGAATTATTCCAGTAAAATTCACAGCAATTTGGTGCAAGCAGTCAAGTTCCAGGAAAGGGTCTCTCAAACCTGATTTCTGGGGGTCGGGAAGGCATGCAGTAGTTTGCTTAGCAATTCAGACCATGTATCTCATCTGACAAAGGATATATTTGTCCGGGCATCTGAGGAGAACAAGAAGAAACAGAGCAGAAGGAAACCAGCTGCACAGGAGACAGAGAGAGTCCCTGGTTTGGAGGAGAAAAACAATGAAAGATGGGGATAACAGACTCTGGAATTACAAGGTTCAGAGAGCAAACTATACTCAAGAGTGGTGATAAGTTTTCATTTGTGTTTTCCTTCGCTCACTAGTGACTGGGTTTCAGCACTTATAGACATCTTTGGTATTTGTTTGCTTCAGTTGTGATGTGTGTCTGAAGAGAGGAGTTTTGAACCCAGACCTCCCAGGACATTTTCAAGATCTCAGAACAGGTATTCTCAAGATTCAGGGCAGCCCACACAGCTCCTGAATGCCCTAAGCTGGTGATGTGAGAGACCTGGTGGGTGCTGTCTCCCTCCCCAGCCCCACCATGCCTGACCCACAGTGCAGGAGCTGAAGGTAAGCCACCTCCACCCTCCTCACACTGCAGCTTGCAGCCTGGCACAGGTATGCAAACACACACTCTCAGAGCAGTGTGCCATGGGGGCCTGGGGAGAGCTGCGGGTAGGGAGGAGGCGGAGACGAAAGGCTGAAAACCTTGCCACTGGTATGACACCACGTGTTAATGCACTTTCCACTGTACAATAGGGCAGAGATCGTGTCTCCACTCAGCCCACGCTATTGCTACCGCAGGATCATGCCCAGCCCCGACTTTTTTATTTTACAGACTCTGTAGCAGAGAATTATGCTTTCAAGCTCCTCCTTGGCAGGCACAACATCAATCACCCAGCGAGTTGTTTCTCTTCTCCTCACTGCTGAGATATTGAGAGGGATTCATCAAGTATTAATAAGTCCTCTAGGTAGCTTGCCACGAGCTATAAAACTTCAGCCTGTAATTCCATGCTTTGAAAAGAATATATCTCCCTGTCTCAGTATATGTTAAAGGTACTCTTTGAAATAATTAAAGAGCAGAAAGACAGGGTATGGCCAAAATGTTAGAAAGAAGAGCCCAGTAGTTACCCATGCAATTCTTCAGTTGCTTTGCTGAAACCTTTTCATCTCTACCCATGATAACACCTCTGCACAGATGTGCCAGACAACATAGGCACATCATATCTGAGAAAACTGAATTGGTGAGAAGCAGCTCTAGGAAGACACTGCCCGCTGGAAGAAAAATACTTTGTCAGTGCATAATAGATAAGGCTTATCATACCTGACACAAGGATGCTCTGAAGATAGAGTCTCTTTGGTCTTATTAAGTTATTTGATATATCATCAAAAGGTAATTAAAAATTCTAATGTCCTCTAATAAACAGGCTTGCAAAAAAACCCCCCCATTAATTCAAAGCCTTGTGTGTGGGAATGCTGTGTGCATTGTCATATGCGTGTTCACACATCACAGCAGAGACGAAGAGAGCATACCCTAAAAGAAAGCATAATGTCCAATAAGCTGGGAAATCAAATGGGGGACAATAAGGACGGCAGATGCAGTTTTGCCTTTACGTTTGAGTACAACGTGAAAGTTAGAAATGTGATTCTTGGATCAAAGCCACAGGGTCCTCTGAGGAAAATATATGTATTAGTGTTCTCTTTCTGTAACATTATTCAAAATCTTCCTGTCTCATTTCATTTGTGCAAAATATAAATGTGGGCATATTAAACAAAGCATTCCTGGGTTACTCTATTTATTTCCTTATTCCCAGTAAACCTTCTTATCTCAGTGAAATTGCTGTTCAGACAAACTGCCCTTGAGGAGGAAATCAGCCTTCAGAGGAATGCACAGAAGGCAAGTGAAGTTCCAGTTTCTGACGGCCAAATGATGCAATAGCTGCTACTACTACAGTACCATATTGCCGAAAATACTGGGGTAGTCAACAGCCCAAGATTTTACCCCAGAACCAAAGAGAAGGGTAGAGTTAGTAGCTGTATTTAATGTGTTTATTTTTCTTAAAAGTGATTGGATTAATGTTCACGTAATTTGATTAAATCTCAGATTGCTTATGTTTTCTTTGACCACTCCAGTAGCACTTTCATTTTGAAACTGTCATCTGAAAGAGAGTCTTCACAGAATAGGAGCAAAATAATCCTCTCCCTAGGATCCAATCACTGCTATGAATATCCCATCATTGTCAAAGCAGCATGAGAGGGGCCTTGATAAAATAAGAACACTTTGAGGAGCTCAGTAAAATAAAAACAGCTTATCTGTTGGAAAGAATATAGCAATTCAACCCAAATTATAGGTCTGTGCTTTATTTCCTCTTACGGACTTGTGCTTAGGGACAAAAGTGGTGGGGTTTTCTTCGCATTTATAAGGTTCATAGCTCATTTGCAGCAGTCAAGAAATCAAAAATAATGTAATAAAATGTTTAAATCGGCATATTGGTCATTGAAAGCAATTTATGAATATTCAGAACTCTACAACACAAGTACTATAGCAGATTAGATATTTGTTATTCATCATACTTTATGCCCCTTTATGTGAATAAATGACAACAGTATTCTAAAGGTCAAATGTGAAATGTAAGAGGCAAAATCCACCAAACATATTTTCTTGCTGTTGAACATTTTGTTTGTGCTGTGCATAAGTTGCCCTAAGGATTTCTTGCTGTCTTCGGAAAGTCAACAAGCAAACAATTTGAAAATGATTAATATTGATTTTTCAGAATGCACTGCAGTTCTGCTGGAATTCTTCTGTCTGCAGCAGAAAGTTATATTCATTGTTTTGAACAGAGGACAATTAATACAGAAGAAGAAGTGAACCCAGAAATATTGGTCTAGACTATTTCCCTATTTTAAATTGCTCTGGCTACTTCTGTTCAATTGGTTTTATGAGTATAGCAGAGAAAAACTGTTCCACTTGGCAGTCTCATTAGGGATTCAATCAAAGTTTACTCAGACGGACACATCAAGGAACAATGCACAGAAAGTACTGGGTGCTCCTGCGGTTGAACCTGATGCCTCTCACTGCACCTTGTGCAGGGTGTGTTCGGCTGCAGTGATACAGGTACTGGACTCAGTGCTGTGTGGTTGCAGATGGGCTCCAAACACAGGGAATGTCTCTTGCAAGGAGAGAAGCATTAGCTGAGAGTCTGTTGCTTCCATGCTCAGGGCAGGAAGTGCAAAGGTGTTCGACTAGATGGATGTCCTCTTTGTCTTCCTAGGCGGGAAAGCCCTAGCATAGCTTTGTACTGACTCGGCTGCCATTGCCAGCAAGTACTGGAATCCAAAATTCACTGACAGGCCCCACAGCAAGAGCTGACTAACAAGGGAGAGTCTGAGCCATGAATAATTTGCTGCTGTTGCATTAGCCCAAGGGAGAGCACCAACAAGGATTTGCTCTATGGACATGAAGTTTCTGCATGGCACAGGCCCTGGCGTGTTTTAGAGCAGACTTTACCTGCTGCAGGCCTGGAAGCTGAGAGGCTTTAGAAGATAGCACAAAATCCTGATGTAGCTTCCCACAAACCTGGGAGAGTGGGGAGTAGGGTTTTTATGAACAGCTAACAGCCTGAAGTTTGTTTCAGCTAATTCATTTTTTCCATGAAAATTCTTTGAAAAGTTTAAAAGCTGTTTATAGCTTAATTTAAAGAAGGTTTAGTTCAAACTCTTAGGCTTTATGGGAGCTCCTTAATATCTCTTAGGAAACACGTTCTTGCTATCGCTACCAATATCCATCAGTTAATTCTGTTAAGAAGTAATACATGCAGGTAAGCTTATTGCAATTTTACACCGAGTACTGAAAAATCATTCTTTCTATGTCCATCTTCCTTCACTGTTTTCTGTCCATTTATGATCTTTCATTCAGGAAAGATATAAAGAACAATACAAATTATATAATATTTGATTATAATTCTCACAGCTAAAAATTCACGAGCAAACAGCTTTTGAACTCTTTGTTTCAAATACAGTAAGTGGGAGATAGTATTCACTAATTTAACAAAAATAAAAAAGCTTCCACAGGCAGTAACAATTTCTTGTTTTATACAGCCATTGTTCAGGTAAAAGCAGAACAAAAATTTTCCCACTCCATTCTCCCTCCCATAGTCTGATTGGAAATGTAGCACAGGCAGTGAATTTATTGTTAATTTGAAAATGAATCAGGTTTGATATCTTGTCATCTATTTTGCCTTCTCTGTCTCTGTCACATACATGCAAACTTTTCATTTCTATTTAATTAGGTGATAAGTTTGCACTGTTATTTTCTACATGTCAAGGCAATATCAGTGTTTTAAAATATGTCATATCGGAATATTCAAATTAGTTAAGGGAAAGTTTTATCAATGTAGGTCTACTGCTAGTAAGACATACCTGAAAGCTTTTAAAAGCTCTTATAAAACATTAGTTCAGGCCACACTGAAGGGGAAATTAACAAGGAATTTTATTTCTGCAGAAGAACTTCTCTTTTTTTTACCAAACCAAGTGTAGTATCAACATATAACTGATAATGTCTAAAATATCAGAGCACTTCAGGAATTTTTCTGAGGATTGATGTGCTGTCTTTGAATTTGTGAGAAATTAGTAAACACACTTGAATAGTTAAACATCCAAAATGCAATGCTATTGCCCTCGCTGATAACACCAGATGGCACTGTTACATACTGGTGTCCAAGTTCTTGAGAACAAATCTAGAGTCTTGGGAAGACAGCCTGGAAGTTACTGTCCGTTTTTGCTTTAAAGAATTATGTTATGGAAACATGGGACATAAGATGTTAAAAAGAAGCTGCACAAGCAGCAGTTTACTCTCTGATAACACTTAACTCTTCATCCAGTAACTTCAGCATGGAGATAGGAGCACCAGATATAACGAAAAATGGTTTATAAGTAGCATTTGCCCATCTCTCTTCCTGGAGCGTATATCTCTAACAGGAAAGTTATAAATAGAATATGTCCACACTCTGATTCATAATTTCTCCTCCACTACACATTGCTTTTTGCTTGACTAGGTTGACTGTCAGCTTCAGACATTCACCATGGTGAGAGAACAAGGCAAATGCCATCAGTATATCTAAGATTTTCATTAAGCAGAACCATGTACAATAGCAGAAACAGATGTTTCTCCCAACGTGTCCATCAGAGGAGCAGTGTTAACAGTGAATAGTCAGAAGGGGTGGGACTCAGCTGTGCCACGCACACATGGAAATTAAGGAAAAACACCATTTAGCTCTCATCCATCCAAATAGAGCTTTTCCTGCATTTAGGGTGTCCTTTCATTGGTATTACTTCTTCCTTGGGACTCTGAGACACTTCCTCAGGTCTTCTTGCTTGCTTAGTGTGTTGAATTGAGTGACAGGCAAAACTGAAAAACTCACAAAACAGAAAAAAACTCACTAAACTGAGTTATTTCCTCAGAAAACATCTGCAGTGTAGGAACCTACTCAAAGGCAAAATATCTGGTCTAAGTCCACCAAATACTCCAACTTTGCCTCCAGGTGCACTACTGACTGTGGCATGAATACAGAAGCAAAGACTCTCACTCTACTTGACCAAAGAATAAGGTTTCTGTGGGTGCTGTGTAAACCCCACACCTCATTTTTGAGCAGAAGCATTCTCGAGTCCTGGGGAAGACAGAGTACCTACTGAACATAAAAGTTTATGCAGACAAATCATGAAACTCACCCGCCACCAGCAGGGATCTTGCACTCTTTGCTACATTACCAGATTTCTGGAAACAGTCTGTGATCGTCTTTCTGGCTGAGTGAGAGAAGCTTCCTGCTCACAGAGGGGGAACTAGTTAACTGCTGCAAAGTGATTTTTCCCATTGACCTAGTAGATTTTGCAGCCTGTCACTCTGCCTACCACAGATGTCATCCAGTTTAATAGAAACTACAGAAATTATGTCTGGCTTTTAGAAGTCTTTGCAAGTTAAACATGATATTTTCTGAGCAATGAGTTGACAGTATTCTAAACTTGAAACCAGATGACCTTTCTATTTTTTATTAAATATCCCTGGTAACACTTACTGTATGGCAGATTCTTATTTGCAAAAAATGTCTCAAGTATGATAGTTGATTGGTCTACCAGGCAGTTGTCAACACTGGTTGTTTGACATAATACTGTTAAAAAATTGAAAGAAACTGAAAATTCAGACTTTGGGAATGTCAGAAAGCATGGAGCTGCCTGACAGCTTGACTCTAACATGTTCTCTTCATTAAAATCTCTTACTTTATCTACCAGAATATTTTTACCAGCAAAAAACTGTTGCCAGTATCAATTTTTCTGTCTTTTCATAAACTAAAGTCTGTTAATCACCAATGGCTTCTCATGACCCATAGCAATCCAAATGCAACTGTTCAGATTAGTAATAACCCGATCAAACTTGAGGTAATGGAAGAAGAAGTCAATAATCTTTGTGTCACTGGAAAGCATGAATTCCAACAACTGGCGTCTATATCTATATGTCAGGTTTCGCCAGTGTAACTGGCTGGATGCTCTAAGCTCTTTCTACAAACCTATTAGTATAATCCAAAGTAATGATGGCTGGTCTTTCCAGGTATCATTAGTAGTAACTGCCTGTTGCTGACAAAATAGATCGCAGGCTGTGTTGCGAGCCTGAATCTTAACAGAAAGATTTATCATAGTGATCTGAACTGGCCCTGGTTAGTCTGAAATCAGATGTTGATATGTACTGTAGGGTTTCACTGTAAGCAAGCAGGCCCACTAAATGTACAACACACCTGAAACACCGTTTTGGCATGGAGATGAAGTAGGGCAGCCAAGCTCTATTGAAGCAGTCCATTGAAGTGACCTACGAAGAGAAATGACCTTCTGTTTCTGTGAGTTTCTCTTTTAACCACTGGTTTAATCTGTTTTCAGTTGAATTTGTTTCAAGTGGTAACGATAAAATTTGAGACTCTTAAAATGTTAGTAGCAGATTTTTCTTGAAAGATCTTAATTGACAAACTCACATGAAGTCAATGTCTTTACAGCATGTTAAAAGTCAAGTCTGAACATTAGGGGATTTAGGCCCTAGGCAAAGTAGTATCCAGTCCACAATTGTGAACACCAAGTTTACATGCATTTTCCTGTATGTCGTGCATTCACTTTACACTCACAGCATATTCTGTTCAGTCTATGTTGCCTCCCATACCTTTATAAAATCTTTCAAAGAGTTTTCTAAATCTAAAATTCATAGCTTTCCTCTATTCATACTTTGTAAAAACATACATCTTTTGTCAAACAGCTCTTCAGAGTTTCTAAGGCAGGATACTTCAGTTCAAGCTTTTTACCTAATAAAGAAGATGGAAGCATGTCTTCTGATGAAAGACAGCCCAAACACCAGGTTTTTATTTTTTGACTGATGTTCTTTTACCAGAATGGCTTGTTTGAGGGATCTTCTTGATAATTTTCACCTCAGGAGGAGGTTAAAACTCCTGGACATTTTTGCTACAAGACAATATTTTTTGTGGTAGTGGTGTTTGACAGACACATTATCATGATATGACCACATCAGTCATATCCTAAGAGCTGGAATCAAGGTACAGCAGATGAATTATTTTGTCAGATCAAAAAAGTTACTATCTTAAAAGTGGCTTATTTTTATTTCTTTCTGTAATACTGTTATGTCATTCATACACCAAGGTTGCCAGTCAGAGATGTATGAAACACTAAGTTCTTACAATAGCATTTCTAATAGGGAACTAGGGGTGGTAGATCTGGAGATACTGTGAATATAATTAATTTTATTTGCAAATAAATATTAGTCATGGAACACAGATTATTAACCACTGTGCTGGAATTCAACCTTTTAGGAACAGTACAGTATTAGAACAATAGTGCACAAAGAGCAATGATAACAAGAGGCCAGGGCAAAGACAAAATACTCCTGTTGCTCACAGAAAAAACTCAATGTTGTGCAAAAAACAACTATCTGGGCAAGTTCTTTTTAAGTACTTGGAATAGTATTTTATTTTTATGGCACTTTTACCTGAAACTGATATTTGGTTTATTCAATGGACCTAAAATAAAATCCAATTGAAAAAAAATTATTGCTCAAAAAATTAATATATCTGTTGTATCATAAAATCCTCTATAAAACGTGAGCTACACAATACAAAAGTAAACGATTAATCAGAACTGAATAGATGGAAAAGGGCACTTTCTAGACTCTTGCCTTTCTAGAGTCTATACTTTCAAGCAAATCAAATGTTCACCATTTATTTTAATTTCTTTCTAATGAAAGTTCTTTGTGAAAAGCATAGTGTGAAACACCATTGAAATTAGTTTTCTTGTATATGGAGAAAAAAGGTATTAATTGAGGCCCCATCTGGAGTCCTGTGTCTAGATCTGGGGCCCGCAATACAAGAAAGATGTAGAACTGTTGGAGAGTGTTCAGAGGAGGGACACAAGGATGATTAGAGGACCGGAACATTCCCCTACGAAGAGATACTGAGGAAGCTGGGCTTGTTCAGCCTGGAGAAGAGAAGGCTGCGGGGGGACCTCATTGCAGCCTTCCAGAACCTGAAGGGAGCTTATAAACAGAAGGGAAATCAACTTTTTAAAAGGGTAGACAATGGCAGGACAAGGGGGAATGGATTCAAGCTAAAGGAGGGAAGGTTTAGGTTAGATATTAGGGGGAAGGTTTTTACAGAGAGAGTGGTAAGGTGCTGGAACAGGCTGCCCGGAGAGGTGGTGGATGCCCCATCCCAGGAGGTGTTCAAGGCCAGGTTGGATGGGGCCCTGGGCAACCTTGTGTAGATCCAGGCCTGAAGGTTGGTGGCCCTGCCTGTGGCATGGGGGTTGGAACTCTATGATCCTTGGGGTCCCTTCCAACCCAGACCATTCTATGATTCTATGTGGCCTGGTTTCAGTCAGGATGGAGTTAACTTCTTTTGTAGCAGCGGATGGAATGCTGTGTTTGGGAGTTAGAATGAGAGCAGTGCTGATAACACCCTGATGTTTTTAGTTGTTGTCAAGCAGTCAAGGATTTTTTTCAGTTCATCATATTTCACTATTAATGAGAAAGGAGGGGATGAAGCCAGGACAGGTGACCCAAACTTGCCAAAGAGGGTATTCCATGCCACTTACATCATGATCAGTATAAAGGGGGGCTGATGGGAGGAGGAGCAGGGCGGCTCCAGGACACGCAGTTTTTGGGGGACGGTCGGGTTCCAGGACGGCTCTGGGTGGCACGGCCTGAGTTGTGGGTTCAGTGAGAAACTGCATTGTGTATCAACAGTTTCATATATTTTTTTCTCTAAAGTCCTGTTAGCATTCTTATATTTTATCTTTCTGCTATTCTAGTAAACTATCCTTATCCCAACCCACGGGTTTTTGTTTTCTTGGCTTTGGGTTGTTATTTGCCCCTTCCTTTTCCCATCCTTTCCCTTCCCCCCCCCCTTGAGATATTCTTGAATTTCACATTATATTTTTCCTTCCTCAAATTTCTCCACATTCACATGCAGAAAATAAAGTCCTCCAGATCCTATCATGTAAAGCAAAATAGGTCCAGATTTAACATCTTTACTAACTGTTACAGTTTTGCATGGTTGGGTTCTGGTGGAGAAGGGGGACTGCAGGGGTGGCTTCTGCAAGCAGCAGCCAGAAGCTCTCTGCAGGCCCCACAGAGCAAACACCAGAAAGCTCAAGGCCGGAGTTGTTAATGACCAAGGACAAGCCCATCAGCGACGGTCACAGCGCCTCTGGGAATCACATTTAGGAGAAAAAAATCCACAAGCAGCTGCTTTTTGCCACCAGAGAAGGGATTGTGAAGATGTAAGAAACTGTGCAGGCACCAAGGCCAGGGAAGGATGGGGGCAGGGGGGGGCGGTGGAGGCTCCCCATGTGGCGGAGAGAAATATTCCCCTGCAGCCTGGGGAGAAACCTGTGGTGAAGCAGGCTGTCCCCCTGCAGCCCATGGATGGTGACAGGGAGCAGAGATCCCATCTACAGCCCATGGTACCAGATCTGTACCAGATCTGCACCAGATCTGCCTCATGATCCAACTTTTCTCCCAGTCACTGGCTTCTTCCCTACATTTATGTCCGTATCTTGCCCTCTGTTATCAGTCTATGCTTTGCCTCTTTTCTGAAATTTCTGAGTCCCTGCATCACTTCTGCCTTGATTTTCTGTTCTGAACATCACACAGGACTATATCTTTGCTTGAGTGTAAAAACTGTAAATTTAAAAGCGTTCTTGCAGAAAAATTCATGTCATTTGGTAGAATTGTTACATAAATCTGTGAGCACGTTTTGGCTACCTATCTCCATTCATTTCCAGAAATAGATTTAAAAAATGCTTGGCCTCCCTTTGTTTGGTTTAGTTTGCACAAGAAAATAAAAATATTTAGATGAAATTTATGTATAGTCATATATGTATAATTTAAACATACTTACACAGGATGGCTCCACTGAGCCACTGCAGCTCTCATCGGCAGTCCTATCATCATCCTTTTTAGATAAGGATCTGTTGTATCTTTTAATCACAATTTTGCCTGCAGACTTTTTTTTCTGAGCAGTATTTCTTGCCAAATCTAATATGAAACCAGAAAATAGAAATGCTGAATATATCTGTGAAATCTGATCTGCAGCAAAATTTTTCAGACAAAGAAGCATTCCAATGCAATGGGAATTTATTATTTTAAACTTCTTCCTAACATCCTGAAAAGTACATTCTTAAATAACACAAAACACCTTTTTTTCTCCAATGTTTTTAATTAGAATCTGTGCAGTGCTGAACCACTGCAGCATCTCTGATCAGTATCTAAGCAAGTCTACCAGTCGAGGAAGATGATACTTTCTGCATTATCAACATGCATGTTCAGTTTAACATTTTTGTTATCAAATCTAGCCCTTTGAAGAAACTCAGCAACTGTATCAGTCTCCACAAATGCTCCTCAAATCTGGCACATGCCTTTCTCACATGCCTCCATTAAAACTCAGAAAGTTTTGTTTTCAAAGGGAAAGGAAGCATGTACAAATGTGATTCAATAACAGTTCCTGAGAGAGCAAATAATTGCCCCAGGTTATTTCATCGTTCTCCAGCGAAGTAAATTAAGAAATAAATCAAGTGCACAAGTACTGTGATATTAAGGAAAAAACTCACTATATACAGATGTGTCAAAAGATATATAATAACTCTTTTGGAGAATAAGAGTAAATTTAATGTTTGTAAAATATTCATCCCTGGAGATAAAAACTCCATAATCAGAGGTTAGTCAAAGTGTTCTTGTGGCAGCTCGGCCTTCCCTGATATCAGTCAGCTGTCCTTGCAGCAGGAAAATCACATCAAGGGATGAAGGGGTACCCTGGCATTTAAGTTTCTTTGGTGCACCAACCCTGAAGATGGCTAGTGTTGGAGTGTTTCAGTAACATGGTTACCATCTGCCTCTTCACTAGCATTTGGACAGAGCCCACTAACCGTTTCTACACAAGCTACTGAATAGGTAACTGCAAAACTACTCAGCCCAGGTCCACTGTGTCAAACAGGCACTTGCATATGTGTGCATGCAATGAAAGAAGCAGCAGCACAAATCTAAGGGAACCATTCCTTGAGTGTTACTGCAGTGTTGTCAGGCACAGCTCACCGGAGACCTGCCTCTTTTCCTCATGGTCTGACAGTTCTAAAAAAGCAAAGTATTAATAGAGTAAAAATTTGCTTTTCTTCCTTCTTTTTTTTTGGGGGGTGGGGGGGAGAGAGGGATATGTTTAGGACTGCTTAAGCTGGAAAACAAATGTTTCTATGCACACGGTTAATTCTAGTCCTGAAAACTGGCCAAAATTAAATTAGTGCTACTAACTTACCTCTTATGATGAAAACTAGTATTTATTGTCTGACTGTTCCCTTCACTTCCCTCTGTTTGCCTCTCCACCCTTCCCGATGTTGCACCGTTAGCATCACAAAGCATCGGCATCAGCTGGCCAGCTGTTACCTTTGGCTGCCTCCCCCTCCCTTATGAGGAGCGGACTGTCCAAGTCGTTCCTGGTAAGTGTTCCTCTAGGATCTGAATTTCCAGACCTCACGTACCATGTGCATAAAAGACTGCTAGAGCAGTCAGCACAGCGCTACTAGCTGCATTGCAGCTCACAGTGTTTTGCAGAGTGGAGCAGACGATCAAAGTTGGAAAGGGAATTTTGGACAAAAGCTTTCTGTTTTCAGTCTGTCTTGGAGAAGGCTGAAGTGGAATTCAGAGTTTTCATTTGGATAGATCTTGGCAAGTCATTTCTGTCACATTTCTGTTTAAATGTCACATTTTTGTCAAATTTTCACTCCTTTTTTTTACTTATTTTAAAATTCTTTAAATAATCTTAAAGATAAATTCTGTCTTAAACAAACAACAAAAAAAGAATTGTATAAACACATTTCATAGATTTGAGACTGAGATAAAGAAGACTCCTGCTCTTACTGAAGTCCCTGAAGATGGTGTGAGGCAGATATTTCCATCTAGAAAGGCACAGTGAGGCTCAGCAATGATCTTGTGGCAATACAGAACACTAATCTGAGACACAAGAGACCATGAAGTATATCCGCAATAAATGGAAAATGAAAAAGTAAGGCAAGGACAAATATATCCATAAAGATTTAACAGAATTATTATTGTTATTGGCATTAGGAGCTGTTAGTTTAATGAAATCGCTATCAATTTTACCAACAAAATACAGTATTCCTGCAGGAATTACTGTAAGCAATGCCACCGGAATCTCTAAGCAACAATGGATTAATTACCAAAGCAATTATTTTTTCTTTTTTCCCCCCTCCCTAATAACCAGACTTCTTCTTGTCTGTCTCATTCAAGAGGGTATTAGTCTGGCAGCTTTATCATCTCTAATAGACAGAAAAGGGCAGACAGCATAAGACGGTGCTTTGACATCAGCTATTCCCTCACAGTCCACAGGGGCATGTAATACATCCTTGCTTGTACTTTGAAAGGAGAATAAAACCTTTGAGTTTTTAACCTATCCACCATTCACTCTGACTTTTGGTTTTGTTGGGGTTCCTGCCACTGACACATACACCAAATTTATCGGTCTCAGTGAGTTACCTCACCGTTTCAGAAGAAATAATTTTGATATCACTGTGCTGGGTACCTTTCGTACCTAAAGAGCTGCCCTCACCAAATCCTCCTCAGCTGGAGTGGCCCTCAGCCCTGGTTACTGTTCCCACTTTACAGTCAGCCCCACAGAAAGCTGCAGGCATTGAGGTGCCCTTGCCTGGGTCTCCAGCCCCTGCAGATGTCCTGTCTATGTCCAGTGCCAGCAGTGCCAGTCTTGGGCCACAGCCTAAAATCCAGCTCAGGAGTTCACAGCCCTTTTCCATGTCAGATGTTAACAAGTGCTGCAGTTGAGTTGACAAGGGCAAGCCTGTCCTCTCTCTGCTTTCCCTTTCTGCCATCTACAAAGGGCTGCATCCCATCTCTTCTCACTTCTCCATTTGGTGAATCGACTCAATCAAACATGAGCAGCACTCGCTGGCCAGCGCTGTATCTGTTCTGCCCAAAATATACAGGGCATGGCAGACTTAAATGAAACAGCTGGAAACATTCTTTTCTAAAATGATGATTATAAAGAAAATTTAGCTACCTAAGTGTCAGATTAAAGGCATTTTCATACAGATTAGATTTAACTCAATTTGTCACTTATACTCCAGGAGATTTCTCTTCGGTATTTAGATCAAGCCTTCACTTCTGAGAAACACAAATTTTTAGAACATCTGACAGAAGTTTCATCTCATTCTGATCAAAGTAAATGCAGAAAAGTTAAAGCAGACTTAAACTGTTTATAATTCATAATGAATAATTTGACTTTGATTACTCCTTCTTTATCAATTATGGGGGGTTTATTAACTAATGACCTAGATATCTGTTTTAATTATGTTTGCCATCCATACCTGTCATACCCACAATCTGTTTCAATTAAATCTCCATGTTTGTGTTTGGATATCACTATGTACTTGTTCTGACTGTCATAGAGTTAGCTTTCTTCACAGCAGCTTAGTATGGGGTTGTATTTTGGATTTGTGACTAAAAAAGCTGACACAGGGATGTTATTGTTACTGCTGAGCAGCACTTGCACAAAGCCAAGCCCTTTTCTGCTTCTCACCCCACCAGCAAGGAGGCTGAGGGTGCATAAAGAGTTGGAAGGAGACATAGCTGGGACATCTGACCCCCAACTGACCAAAGGGATATTCTGTGCCATATGACGTTGTGATCATCAATAAATTTTGGGGAAAGCAGGAGGAAGGGAGGATATTTGGAGTTATCTTCTCAAGTACCCATTACATGTGATGGAGCCCTGCTCTCCTGCGGATGGCTGAACGCCTGCTTGCCTATGGGGAGCAGTGAATTAATTCCCCGTTTTGTTTTTCTTGTGCATGTAGCTTTTGTCTATTAAACTGTCTTTATCTCAATCTGTGAATTTTCTCACTTTTAGCCCTCTGATTCTGTCCTCTATTCCACTGTGGGATAGCTAGCCAACAGCTGGGTGGGGCCAAGCTGTTGACCAGGGTTGAAACATGACACATGATGGCATTAGAAACCTTTATTAAAGTGTATTTGATATGTTGATTTGGGATGGGAATAACTTTAAACATTCTTGTTTCTTGCATCCAGGTGCCCTTACACACATTATGGGGCTTGCAAGACTCAAGACACTGTGGTTTTCTTCTGGTGTGGCAGTCCTGCAGGATACAAGGCTTGTAAAACAGAAGGATTAAATTTGCCAGAGCTGATGATTTCATTGGAACCTTATTGCTTTAGAGGTCTATGTTTAGAAAAGGGACAGAGACCCTCACCCCAGTCTCGACATCCAAATTTTCTTAATGACTGCTGGTCAGAGTCCCTCAACAGCAACACACTGTGAGCAGTCAACAGGTGTTCAAACACTTCTTAAGCACAAATATATGTCGCAGTAAGTAACCATAAAACCTTTAAAAAATAGCTGCAATCTTAGCAAGTGATGTACTAGAGAATATTCCAGACTGGTGCCCCATCTCCTTGTAACATTTCTGTGTGTAAATTATCTGCAAGGACACATCTACATTCAACTAAACAGCCTCCATGGTGGTCCCATTCAGTATTTACCTATCATGCTATCCAGCTAATTGTCTGAAGTGTGCTTATTCCCAAATATTTAATACTACAAACACCAGTAAAATCACTTAATTGTAACTTTTCTTCAAGCATAGCTTTGACTCAAGACTGCAGTGTTGTTTTTTTTAACAGAAGAAGTTGAAATCACTTGGCTGCTAAAATTTAATTGTTAAACTCATTTCACTGTAATTTCATTATGGAGAAGAAAAGGCTGAAACAGGTGGTCATTCCCTTAGAGGACTAATTTTCATTTAAAAGCGAACTGGCAGTCTATGTGGCTAGTAAAATAATTCTGTACATACAAAACCCACTTACTTTGGGGTAAGGAAAAACAGTGTTTTACATGATGAAAAGTAGAAAATGAAAAAAAAAAAAGACATTGAATCAGTGCTCAGAATACAATAGAGCTGATGATATGCTTGATGATACCAAACTGGGAGGATCTGTTGGGTCTCTTGAGGGACAAGATGCCTTGCAGAGGGTTCTAGATAGATTGGACCATTGTGCAGTGATTAATGGGATCAGATTTAACAAATCCAAATCCCAGATTCTGCACCTGGGTTGGAATAACACCAGGCAAAAATGTAAATTGGGAGAGGAGTGGTTGGGGAGCAGCCTTGTAGAAAGGGATCTGGGGGGTGCTGGCTGACAGAAGGCTCAGCAGGAGTCAGCAGTGTGCCCTGGAAGCCAAGAGGGCAAACCCTATCCTGGGGTACATCAAAGACAACATAACCAGCTGGTCAAAAGACGTGATTATCCTGCTGTACTTAGTGCTGGTGCAGCCTCACCTTGAGTACTGGGCATTAGGAAGCATTTCTTCAACAAGAGGGTGGTCAAACACTGGAACAGACTTTCTAGAGAGATAGTTGATGCCCCAATCCTGTTGGTATTTAGGAGGCATTTGGGCAACCACCTTAATTAATGCTGTAACTTTTGGTCAGCCCTCCCTGTGTTGGTCAGGCAACTGGACTAGATGATGATTATAGGTCTCATCCAATTTAAATAATATTCTATTCTATTCTATTCTATTCTATTCTATTCTATTCTATTCTATTCTATTCTATTCTATTCTATTCTATTCTATTCTATTCTATTCTATTCTATTCTATTCTATTCTATTCTGTTCTATTCCATTCTATTCTATTCTATTCTATTTTAGCACATTTTACCTAAAGAATCAGAAATGGTGCTACCATGGTGCTTCTGATATCAGCAACCAACAAAATGCACACACTATACCCAGAAGTATTTTGTTCTTTTTCTGGTATTTCAGATTCAGTATTTGATAAGTCTCCTTCTGGAGTTAAAATGGGTTTTGCATAATTGTTATTTGCATTTTTTTCCTGGTCTGTGAGCTCCAATACTCAAAACCTGAGACTTTATTTATTATTGAACATTTTCGTGGGTGTTAATTTTTTCTGGATATGCAAATAATCTTTTGCAATTTTTCTATTTAAATGACATGCAACCAGTTCTAGTTGCAGGCAAGTTTGGTATGTTCAGCTTAATTAGCCTTCAGATTTAGAATGGATTATTGTGAGCTATAAAATGTTAATGCCGAGGTTCATTACACTGAATTTTGAAATACAGTATGTTCCTAGAGCCGGAGGCCTAACCGGAGAGACTCAGCTTCATCGCTGACTTCCCAGAAACATTAGGATTGATCTTTTGATGTGAAACCAGAGGGAACTTCTTATCTAGGTCACTTGGAAGATGTAAGTAGCCAATGGGCAGAAGAGTTCCTCTCAATGTATATGACGGGGATGGAGAAGGAGCCCGCTTTTGATACATCCTTTCTCACCAACATGACAGCATCAGGCACACATCTTCGAGGCATTAAGTAGAAACTAAAAGGTCTTTAGCCCCATGCAACAACCCTCTCCACTGAAAAGTGTCTTAGATGACAATGGCTGCAAGAGAACTTAGTCAGCTCTTTCCTCCTTCAACAATGACATCCCACATCATGGTCTTTCCTTTTCCCTGACATAGGGGTACAGTTCCACAGCCTACAAAAAAGACATGTTGATACAAATTGCTTGTTTTGCTATATAGCAGTAAGCTTTATTATGGGGCACTGCAGGGTAAAGGTTGTGTTTTAAGCACTAGCATGAGCAGAGCAACCAAAATGTTTGTTGCAGTTAAGTGTTAGCCTTCCTATGAGAAACTTGGACATTTCTCAATTGATCCTAGGCAATAATGCAATTTAAATATTTCACAAGTCCCCTCAGATCACTTAGAAAATGCATACAATTAGGTTTTAAGTATCTGAAAGAAGTATGTGATTAATAGTTGGCAATTATTTTCTTCAGCTATAAGATACACTTTCAAGTACCCTTAATCCTAATTAATTGTTAGTTGGAATACAGATGTTTAATAGATGCCAAGTACTGGATCTATTCCACTTTTTTTCACGGTGTAGAATAATATGCTGCAAATGGAAAAGACTGAATGCAAACCTGTGTCAGATGAGTTTATTTAAAACTCTGGCCAGGAAATTATTAGGAAAATGCCAAAACCCAAGTGTGTGGAAGTAAGCTTGAATCACTCTGGAGACAATGGAAAGACAACCACTGTAGAAAGATTGTTGTCATGGGAAAATCTGAATTAGGACATGGTGGCTGGTCATTGGTGAGGGAATTTGCTGTGACTTCTTAATTCTATATAGGCTTTTAATGGTTATGCCGGTAACTTGTTGAAAGATGTGTCTCTTAAGAGGGGAAAAATAGAGGGAAGAAAAGATAACTGAAGCACTGAGGAAGAAGATATGTAAGATAGGAAGGGACCATATGTATTTTACCACTCTTGACCAGTTGAAAGTTTCATGAGAGCAAACAATTGGAAGCTATGGGAGCTTATCATTCCTCTGGGGCAGAGATAGCCTTTACATGAACCACAGAATCACAAACTGGTCTGGGTTGGAAGGTCATCTAGTCCCAACCCCTCTGCCATGGGCAGGGGCACCATCTACCGCGGGAGCAGGAGGACAGACTCAAGTTGGATCAATGTGATCAATGTTGAGGTTAATTTATTCAAACACAGCTTTTATATCTTTTCTATGTCAGTATATGAGCTACATTACATTGCTATTGGCTACGTGCTCTGTTCACGTGCCTTATTCTTGTTAATGATTGGTTAAAGCTACACAGCCACGTTGGTCTTCATCAGGCGGCTGTTGGCATTCTTGCACTTTCATTTCTTGTTCCCGGATAGTTTCCCCTGGATAGTTTCGTTTTCCCTGATCCCTGAATAGTTCTTTTTTTCTAGTTTCTTTTCTTTGTTCCTTCACAGTTTTGTTTCTTGTTTCTTGTTCTTGCAGGCTTCAGCACATTCTGTTGCTGCATACCAGTTCTGCCCAGACATGTCTCTACTCAGGCCTGATTATATTAGGGCAAGCCTAGTGAGTCTGAATGGGCCACATGTCCATTCTTCTCAAGATACATTGATACAATCCACCAGACCAGGCTGCCCAAAGCCCCATCCAGCCTATCCTTGAACACTGACTGCCAGGGAGGGGACAGCCACAGCTTCTCTGGGCAGCCTGTGCCAGGGCCTCACCACTTGAACAGGGAAGAATTTCTTCCTAACGTCTAATGTAAATCTGCCCTCCTTCAGTTTAGGGCCATTACCCCTTGTCCTATCACTAAACTCCTTCATAAACATGGCAAGTACATTGCAACTGAAGGGCAATTTGGGTGGTGTCTGAATATCAGACACCCAGAGTGATGTCTACACACCCAGACTTTCCTGTCAACCTAATGATTTATTTCTAGGTAAACCCAGGTCTTGGTGGCTGTGTCTATACAGTGGAAGCTGGGAGCACTCCCAGCCCCTGGGCCTGGATGCAAGTACTGGCCAGATGCCAAGGCTACATCAGGACAAGATCAAGCTAGTCCCATCCCTTCTCAGCCCACACCTTGCTTACCTTGAAAAGAAAACCTAGGCTGTGAATGCCTCCCACCAGACACCTGCTCCGGACAATCAGGCACCAGAACAACAGAGCACCCAGTTTTCTGTAATGCTAGGCACTGAAAACTGCACAGCCTGCTAATATCATAGAATCATAGAGTCATAGAATCATAGAATCATAGAATCATAGGGGTTGGAAGGGACCTCAAGAGATCATTGGGTCTAATGCCTCTTCCATATGAAGCAAAGGAATATGGTGGTTCCCAGATGTGTGTCCATGCCATAGGAACCACTCCTGCTATGATGGGCAATTCTGATAGGTAGCTATTTAGCTGGAAACCGTAATGCAGAAAGTAAGTTGATCAGGATATGTCCTCTCTCGTCCCAACCAGGCAAGTGGGATTGTGCTACATACGGTCTGCAGATTAAATGAATATCTCACATTTCTGGAGGCTCTGCAGGACACTGAATACAGTTTACAAAAGGAAGACAGCTATCATGAAGAAGGAGCTGAAGTTTTTAATTGTCCTCTGCCTTTCATGTTTCTTTCTTTCAAGACAAAGAAGTCAACTCTGGCTGTTGTGTGACCCAGACACAATGCTTGAGCTCATGGACAACTTGAAATAATTGTACTGAGCAGTGAATACCCATTCAATGGCTGCTGGGTCAGAAGCCAGGGACCATCACTTCTGGCAATATTATCAGTATATGGCATATTTTCTAAGACCCATAGACCCAAGTCCAAAAGATGTAAGACTCTAAGCCCTGTATTCAAGAAAGCACATTAAAAAAGACATTTCTAGGTGTTGTGATAGTTGGGAAGGGCTCAAAGATGTGAAATAAAAGTTCCCTACAGATTCTAAAGCTAGAAAGTGAAGTAAAAGAACATTGTTGACTTTTTGGCAGATAATATGAAAGGGAATTGTGAGAAATGGGGACTGGCAACCTGGCCACATTGTAAGCTGTGTCACTTGCAGTGGTTCTGAAAAGTGAACACAGCCTTTAAATCTCTGTGACAGGACTTTAGCATATAGGTAGTTTCAATATTCAAAGCTTAAAACTGAAAGCTTAATTCTTATCCTGCAAGTAGTGATGCAATAAGAAATAATACTCCACCTCACCCAAATTTTCCTCTTTCCCTGTTTTATATCCCTCCCTTTGTTGTCACTGATCTTACCAGAACTTTTTTCCTCTGGAAGCTATCCAAGTAACTCCTATCTTCTTTGAATTTCATTGCTCAACACTCAGTGTTGCTGCACTTCAGCAGAGGTCAGTGCTGAAAGAAGCAGGATTACTTCAAATGTCTTGTTAGCTATGACAGTTTATTAATCATTGTGGGTGATTAATCATATGGGGTTTGCCTTTACACAATCCTTCTAATTCCTATTGAAACTATGATTCACAGTTCTAAATATACTCCTGCAGAGCTCTAACTTACCCCTTTGTTCACTTTCCTGTAGTTTTGCCACTAATTGTTATTACCTGAGTTCAGAGTCTGGCATTTGCCCTCATTAAACAGTACCTTTTCTTTTTTAAAGCACTTCCCTGTATATCAGGATCCCACTGAACTCTAATCATCGAAATCATTCTCAAT
Source organism: Gallinula chloropus (assembly GCF_964237585.1). Lineage (NCBI taxonomy): Eukaryota > Metazoa > Chordata > Aves > Gruiformes > Rallidae > Gallinula > Gallinula chloropus. The sequence goes on along the minus strand of NC_140085.1, from coordinate 139,654,075 downwards.
GCACGCTATCAGCTGTCTTCAAATGTAAGCAGCCCATTTTCTATTCGATCATCTAGCTGATTGAAGAAAATACCTGATAGTGCCACTCCCTTAGGACTGAACCCTGCAGAAAATTACTGAGCTCTCCTCAGGATGGACCTGGACCACTGTTAATGAATTCCCAAGTAGAGTTTTCCCATGACTTTGACAGCTGCTTCATGTTTTCTTTTAGGTTCTTAGAAGTACTCTGTACACTAATTTGGTGAACAAGCAACTCACACCTGAAACTTCATTCTTTCCCTTTCAAATGAGATGAAATCCTCAGTCTTTGAGAACAAACCTGGGCCAGTCCTCCACCCTCATCTATGCTCTGTGTATGTCCTATGCTGTTTTCCTCTGTAGTGATGGATGATTATTGCTATTCCACTGGCAAATAGATATTGAAGCTATTAAAAAAATGAATGGCAAGACCTTCTCTCATGGCTTAACCTGGACGGTAGCTAAAACAACCACAGTCATTAACTCATCTCCTCCCATTCCTGCCATAGTGGGATGGTGGAGAGAATTGGAAAAAGAAAAAAAAAAAGGTAAAACTTGTGAGTTGGGGTAAAAACAGTTTAATGGGACAGAAAAGGAAGACGATGATGATAATAACAATAAACATACAAAACAAGTGATGAACACCAAAATTTCTCACCACCTGAAAATGATGCTCAGCTAGTTCCTAGGTTTGAGAAATATTTTCCAGACTTAAAATAAAAATTATAAGATTGCCTATTCTTCACATAACTGTCTCTGTCCCAAGTGTAGGAAAAGAATAAGATCATTTTCAATCTCTAATAATATTTGAAAAGTGCAGTCTATTGTGTCAAGATATGCCATGGGAGCTGACAGTCTATATCCCAGCACAACCTTAATGTCTTATGATATCCGTGAGCAACTGTGTCAAGACTCACTATGTGTATTTATTTATTTATTTCCCGAGTACTTCCAGATGGAGAAAAGAGTATTTCTGTATTTTTGATGCTACGGATTATAGGCTTTATAATATTGCTTATTTTGAATGTTGCAAAATAGAAAGGTACAATTTTGGTACTGGAAATATTTGTTGTTTTAATATAAACATTATTTCTAAAGTGTAAGGATCTTCAATACAATTAGTTCCAAGGAATAATAGAACTGTATAAATGGCTTGTGTAGATGTTTGATATATAAATTCAACTTGATGTTCATGCCAAATGTGAGAAAAGTGTTATTTTATTTATATGGTGACACTGGAATGATTCCATTTAGCTATCTGTATTTAGTTATTGGATTTGATTTGTTGGAGGTCAGTATGACTCAAAATAGAAAATGACATTGCATTGTACTGGCTTGATAAGACTTGTCACAGTATTAGAATATACTAGTTGCTCTTTAGCAATTTCAGAAAGATGTTAGGAAGTTGTCTTGGAGACAGGAGATAAGATGTACACACCTTACTAAAAGTGCCTTCTCTGCATGCATCGTTATGGCTACACATCGGCCACCCAAAGCGCTGTGGAGAACTACTGCTTGTACTGTTCCTGCAGCTTTCCTTGCTGCTATGAGGCACCCTGACAAGCTTATTCCTCCTGACACCTTCAAGAATAAATTATCTACAGGACTAGAGAAAATTCCAGTGCAAAAAGGAGAGAAAGACATCTCTGTTTACTGTACCTTCTTCAGTCAACTCAATGCTGCAACATGTAAGGACTCACTTGTCATTAGCATCAGGACCTCTCTACAGCAGGCTCATTCTCTGAACTGCAGCCATTCCCACCGGCCTGTGTGCAGCTGCCGGGATTCAAAGGCCATGAGAGGGTTTCAAGCTGCTTGTCTACCCTCAGATGTTGTGAAGGACCAACACATGAGGGGAAGAACTGCCATTACCTCATCCTCTGCCTGAGTTGGCAGCAAAGTAAAGATTAGTTCCTACCTTTGTACAGTGTCAGATCCACTGGGAGTAAGGACAGGATGGGTGGGGAGCCCCTTGCAGACACTGTCCTGCCATGTGCAGAGGGCACAGTTACAATGCTGTGTAAAAGCTCTCGCTGTTGAAGGCTGACAAAATTTAGCCTGAGTGGTTGGTGTACACATGTGGATGAAGGGACTGACCTGCCCCACACAGCGGCACGAGCTGATGAAACATGAGGCCTGTGCTGTGCTCAGGCACTCGCCGGTGCTCTGCCAGGCAAAGCTGTGCCTGGCCTGTGCATGTAGCTCTCCCCATTCAGCAGAGGCTGCCTCCAAATGCCCCTTGGCACAGCCTGCAGCTCAGCTGAAACCCGGGGCCCTGGTAAAGGCTACAAACCAGATTCAGTATCGAGATTGTAAGGTAAACAGCAGTTAGTAATGAGGGGGGGGAGGGAGTCTTTCAAGCAGTTAATGTACCAAAATATTTACATATTTACAACTTTATTTTGGCAGTCACCCTGAGTGTGAGACTCTCCATCTGATGGATTATGCCGGGTACTTTCTCTCGTTGGAGGAAGCAAAGCAAACATATCTGTGCCCACCACAGTGTAGGCAGAAAAAATTTCTCAGGGAAAGGTGTACAAAAACAATCCCCTTGTTTAAAAATGAGCCTGGTCAGCGCAGTCCATGAACAGAATACCGTGTTCTTGCATCTCAGTCCAACTACATAGGCTCAAGGCAAATTCTTCTGCCGCGTGCCCATAGCAGGTGTGTCGGCCTCAGTGTCCTTCAATACTTTCCAAAACTGCGTTCACAGCTTAATTTGACTGAAGAAAGGAGAGTCCAAAGAGCAGCAACTCGGGACGAGAGAACATGTGTAAGGTGGAAGACATTTAGCCTAAAGCTGTCTCTGCAACCTCACTGCAGGGCTTCTCAGTGATGTCCACTGTACGTGCATAGACTTCTTTCCCCCTGCAGCCCCTTACTTTGATGAGTGCAGCGTGCTGTGGCACAGTGTACTCCCAGGGACACTAAGCTGAGTTCTGGAATTTCCATAATTTAAATGTCGGGTCTTTGCTTGCAGAAAATGTCAATATTTAAAGAACACCATTGTTGCAGCTCCCTAGATTAAAACAACTGAGAGAAAAAAAAGGTCTATCATGCAATGGCACACTCATTCCTGATGGACACTTCCAAAAGTGGTTCAGAGTCAGCAAGATGTGGCTGGAAAACTTATTCAAAAGTGTACTTACAAACAGAGAGAGAGAGAGATTTCTGCCTGGTAGCATGCCAGTTTGGCTCAGTTATCTGCATTATGCTGTTAAGACAGTCTCCAAAAGGACTGCAGTGCAACTCTAAAACTTTCCTCCTGCCCTGATATAAATTGGTTGTCAGTGGTTTCAGACGGGACTTTGTGTGCATATCAAAATCTCAAGCAGCACCTGGGAAACAATAACAACACGCCTTTCCCTGCCTTTTCATCTTTCTTCTCTTGGCAGCAGTGCCAGCAGCGCTCCTGAAACAAAGTCCAGTCCACAGCTGACCTTTGTCTGAGTACCTGTCCCCTTGCAGCCCCTGTCCCAGTCCTGCCATTGGGGTCTGCTGGTGATCCCACAGGCAGTCATGCAGCTGGCACCAGGGTTGTTACTGGGATGCTCATGGGGTCCAGATGTGTCATCAGCTTAGATACCAGCTAAGTTTGGGCTTTGATTTTTGTGCAGCGTTTTCTTAGGTGTGAGAAATTTTCCATTTCTGTGCACGGAAGCATTTTTCAAGAAAGCTTCGCTCCAAGGACCTACATAGTTATTAAGTAGAAACCTGCTTGCTGTACTTGGGGGTTAAGTAATGTACGCCTGCACTTATTGTCTAAGCAGACACTTCCATCACCTCCTTACTGCATGTAAAGGAATAGATGGGAAATCCTTTATATTGCTTTTACACTGCTTAACAGGTTCCAATACTGACCAATTCCCAGAAATACTAAAATGTGATCTCACTCCTATTTATTGCTAACAAGGCGCTTGCACCTTTTCAATGAATGTATTATTGTCAAGGCCTGACGTCCGTATTGTCTGTCTAATACTATTGGATTTTTTTGTGTGTGAAGGAGATTTCAGCGTTCTCTCCTACATTTCATCTTCAGAGATACACAGGCATGTGCATCCCAGCAAGTAAATGAACATCAAGTGGCTAAATTTTCAGTTACTTTTACATATTTCAAGATCTGGAAGGCAAAATCACAAGATAATTATGGACTACAAGAGCAGACCAAAAAATTATGATTCCCACAAGTGTAGCTATTAAACAGAAAAATGTATTAATTTACAGTGTATCATTAGGAGGTTTAGTGTTCACCAGACTTTCTTTGTGACATGTGCTGGACTGTCCCATTTACAACAAGAAAGGTACTGTAAGATCATGTTGTACCTGTCACTCACCTGGGGAAATAGAAGGAAAGTGAAGACACTGGATTTTGAGTATACATGAGAGAACAGTGACTAAACCATTTACATTAACGGAGAGAAAATCAGTTTTGTTTGCTGTCATAATTCCAAAGGTTTCAATGAGTTTATGATAATTTTGACCTGAAAAGATTCTGCTTCATTATTCTAACAGCAGAGTGCTCGCCTGAGCTTTCTCTTAATAACTTATACCTTCTATGGTTAAAATCTGAAGGAGCAAGCCTCATTTGCCTGTTTGGCCTACTTCTTACACTCTTTTTTCTTTTTTAGTAACTCCCTTTTAGAGAAGAAAAAGGAAGGAGAAGGTCCGAGAGAGATGGTGTCAGGTAGACAGAGACAAATGAAACTGCAGAGAGTGCCATCGCCTTCCAAAGCCATCCTGGGATTCATGCGACTCTATGGGTTAAAAGAACACCCCCAGAAAAATAACCAGAAGAAAGGATGTGCCTGTGGGCAATCTATCGAGTTTTCTCCCTTTCTCATGTGCTCTTGTGGGAGGGAACAATCTGGTCCACTGAAACAAGTACTATTTTTTTACTATCATCTACTCAATGTGTGTTTAAACAATTTTTTTTCACCAAAACGCAACGCATGAAAGTTGTGTCAGGAGTGGTCACATACCCAGGTCAGGTTCTTTGCAGATGAGAATGTATAAATTTGATATAAAACACAGTTCCTCCCACTGGATGTTGCTGCACGCTACTAATTCAAATGATAGGATTGGGGCTAGATAAACAGAGAGGCAAACAACCTGAAAAAGAGGTAACAGCAGTGCTGGTTGCAATTGAGTTTTTAATTTTTTATTATTTTCAACCCAAATGATTGGATTTTATGTTACAAGGCTTTGAACTCTGCCACCGCTTCATGTTATCCTTTTTGCTTGAACTTTGTTTCCCACTGGCATTGTCCTTTAGTCAACTCCCTTGTCCCTTTCCAAGGCAGCCATTCTCAGCTGGTTCCTCTTGAATTTCCCCCTATTAATGCAGGATATTCCCCCAACAGGAACAGCTCTACCAGGACCAGCGTTGGTACAGCACAGGCTGTGCCATGGGCTCATCAAAGCAGAGGGTCTCACCCGGATGGTAGCACCAGGCTGGGCATGGCACACACACACACACCCCCCCTGTGTGCACACTCTATGTGTGTGCATGGCCTTTGCACACATGTAAGATTTATAAGTGACCTGTAATGTTTTCAAGGTTTCTTGTTTACACTGAAAAACGTGTCTTCCCCTTCTGCATTAAGTGGTCTCCATTGTCAGAAATACCTTGCAACATTTATTTTAACGAAACCTCAGTTTAAAATAAGAGGAACAGAAGAGAACTTTCCAGGCATTTGTACTGAAAATAGGTAAAATTAATATCTCACACTAAAGCAACCTAATTATTTCTACAGGGACCCTCATATAGAGGAGCAATTTGCAAGTCACGTGGGAGTGTTTGATCTCTTCATGTGAAGAAGGGTAGGACTCTGTTAATTTCAAGCAGAGACAATCACATAATTAATTTACCCAGCAGGAAAACAAAGTTCATTGAGCAAGTGTGCCCAGAGCTGTTAGTGCCAGGGAATGACCTCTCACATCTGATTTTACACTGTAATAACTGATGGCACAGCTCTCTGCAATTACATCTTTGTTCAGCATACTTAAGGAGAAAGCACTTTTAGTATGCTTGAAAATGTCTAGAGAGAAATGTTTCCTCTCCTCCATTTTAGCCTCCTTTTTTTTTTTTTTTTTTTTGGGGGGGGGGGGGGGCTTGTCGTTTTTGTTGGGGTTTGGTTTGGGCTTTTTTTTTGATCCTGCATCTTCAGTAACCATATTGAGGAAAGATGGTTGTAATTTTTCCTCTTTGTTTCTTCAGGAATCATGTCACATTTTCTTCCCATATCTGGTTCCCTGGAAAGAAAATCCCTGCAAATAATTTTTATCCCACCTTACTTTGTCCCCAAAAGTCCCCATTTATTAGGCACAGTGATCATCTTGACAGGAGCAGTGGGTAAGAATAGACCTGCTTCCTGCCACTGCAGTTCCCGTTAGTGTCTCAAAATCTTGACATAGCAGGAGGACACTGCTTGTCCTGATCTTTGTCATCCACTATCTATTTCCAGAACCATTTACAAAAACCAGACTGGGGCTATGTGCTGCTAGTCTATGGTTGTGACAACTGATCACCTCAAATTGCCCCCTTGGCTTGTGTTTGTACTTCATCTTTTTTAAATCTGTTGCGACATAGTTTGCCAACTGGGTGCTATGACTTTAGTCTAATTTGCAGTAGTTTTTAGAGAACAACTTTGCAAGCTCAGAGTAATGCCAGTCCTTACACAGAGGTAGGAAGGAGTGTTCCTACTCAGAGAAACAAGGTTCTCAACACAAATATTATGAATTCTTATGCACCACAATAAGCAGGTGAAAAACAGAGAGGGTGTGTAGAGAAAGCATGAATTAGTAGATTAAATATTGACAAGGGACATTCCAGACCCTGAAACTTGAAAATCATTCTCTCAGACAATCCCCAGGACAATCTCTCAGACAATCACCAGAGAGGATTTTCAGTAGGATATAGGACGTCAACACCCCTTTTCAGAGAGTGAGATAGTTCAATAATATCAGCGTGGGTCACCCGTCCTGGTTTTTTTCTGTGCTGTGCATTTAATCCACTGCTATTGGCATAATCCAGAAACCTGTGCGCTGTCTGGGGCTATGTTTGCCTATTGTTTTGGTAAGAATCCTAAAGATTTCCTCCAAGTCCTGCTCTGATGAGCAGAAACACAGCCTTTCAGGCTTCCCACTACGAGCATATCTCCTGCCAGCTGGCCAACACAGGCCTGACCCATGTTCTAGAAACTCTCTGTCCCCTTTCTGGTAGGTGAAACATGCGTTGGTGTCCAAACTTTCATGTCACCCGTTCTGCTCAGATGCAAGCCCAAGTTGAGGCCAGGTCAAGCTGGACCAAGACCTGGAAGGAGAAAAGTCACATCAAGCAAGCACGAGCTGTCAGTCACGCGGTCTGGGTGGACCAGCACTACCAGTACTAAGCACTTAGCTCAGTTGAGAGCATAAGCACCTCTTAATACAGCAGCTTCAAACATAAGCCAACCTGCAACCTTCAGCAGAGATCCAAATGTCTGAAAGCATACCTTGGATAAATCTGCTAGAGATTTTGAGCCTTCTACTCTAAGTCACAGTAGAATTCTTAGACCTCCACCCTTACACATGCATATGCACCTTCAGGTACAAGAGGAAAGCTGTAAAGCTGTGAAAGGTGCAGTCAAGTTTAACTGGAAGATACATACCTCTATCCATGGGAATTTTCTTCTGTAGGCCCAACACAGGGTTTAATAAAAGCTGACAGGAACATAGGAAAGGGCCTGTAACTTCTTCAGCACCTTCATGCCTTTAAGGTTTTCTTCTACTGGAGAGTACCCATAGATAGCATCTATAGCAGAAATGGAGAAAGAGGAAAAATAAGTCCTTTTAACTTGGTTTTGGCTAAAAAGTGCAGTAAAGGACCGTTAATGGCCATCAGCCTTCTCCTTGTGACCTCACTTTTGGGATCTCTTAAAGATGCTCCTTTACAGGTATTACAAACCGTATCAGGAGGCTGGTAAGATGAGGCTTCAGTGAGATATAACATCCACATAAAAATGACAGACTGTGGTGACAAGCTGGGATCAGTAGCTTGGGAGATAGCGAAATGAAATCCCTTCAGAAAACAGACTGCACAGAGCAGTTCTGCTGAAAGCTGCCAGTGCCACAGGACGACCTCACGCATCTGATTCCCCACCAGTGAAGGCAGATGGGGCTATGTGGTGTGCTCTAGGCACTCGCTTGCTTCTCTTGCGTGATCAAATACAACGGCTGAAGCAATGACCGAGGCAGATGATCGTACAACACTGACAGCTCCTATCTGCAAAAGGTCTGCAGAGGATCTTTCAGAAAAGTGATTAGGAGGGAATGGAAATGTATAAATGAAGGTAAAGATGCAAAGTGCTTTCAGAACAGCATCAGTTGCTTTCCAGGCCAGAAGAAAGCAGCACATAAAGCTAAGCATAGTATTATTAGCACTACTCTTTGGCAAACTAATGGATTACAACATTTTGAACAAGGAAATTTAGAGCAATTGCAACTTTTCAAGGGAATCAAGCCTCCCAGGAGACAAATACACAGCTGCCCATTGCTTGCGGAAGAAGGAACACTAGACAACACTTCAGAAGTTCACTTGAAACACGCTTTTGGGCATCAAATTAATGTGATTGGTTGCTACATTTTATCTCCTCATTTTAAAGTAATCTTTAAAAGTAAGTGACATCATGGCTATACCAGCTGGAGAATGGCACAAACAAAGTGTACTGGAACAGGAGTGACAGACTGCAGGGCAGCTTTAATTAATAAATTGCTTGCCTTGCCAGGCGCGAAGCAGTTGGGTATTGACCCGCCAAAGAAACGGAGCTCTTCCATGAGTAATATAGTACTAATTAAAGCAGTGTATATGTGTTTTGAGAAAGTACATAGCAGGGGGCTGTCTGGAAAAAGGCAGGTTGTTGGGGTTTTGTTTCTTTGTTTACTGCTTCTTCCTTTCTTCCTTCGCTATGCGCTTTTCAGCCTGAAACTGGAAGGGTGGCTAATAGGCAGCTATACTTCTGCAGCAGCAACGGGCTCAGCCACAGCCATCCCTCCCATGATGCCCTCACTCTCTGTGTGCACTTAGAGGAAAGACCAGCACAGAGCGCTGCTGAAGTAAAAAGTCTTGCAGGAGGTGACAGGGAGTTCCTGGAGGAACACTCGTATACTTCAGAGTATGGTTTGTCATTGGAAAGGTTTATTTAAGATGACGCTATACAGGCCTATGTTAAAGCAAACCACCAAATGTCAATATAGGTTTTATGTCATGTGTGTGTTCACTGCTTCCTGCAGGTAGTCATTCTGTAAGGTCACACTTGTCAAGTCTTCTCTCTCTTGCACGCCCACGCTTCCTTGCTATGACCTCTTTGGGCGTCGCTAGGACTTCTGCTCTGGGGGAAGTACGTGACTTTTTAAATGCATAGGTGGGACTGATTAGACATGGGGAGTGACTGGCTGAGAGTTGAGTGTTCAGCTTCATGATAGCTGGGAGGCAGGGATGCTTTAACCATTAGAAAGTTCCAATCAGCAGGTTTGGTTTGAGGCCTACTGGGTATTGGTAGATGGCTCTTGGTGATTTTCAGGCTGGAAAGCCTGAGGTCTACAACATGCAAGCTTTGGGGAACCACTTCTCAGATTCCTTATAATATGCTTTTTTTTTTTTTTTCTAGTCACTATTTGTTTCAAGAAGTTTCACAAAGCTGACTCTAAACTCTCCTTGTAGCTCTGTGTGTCTTTTAAGCTCTATGTAGGCCTTTAAGCTACCTACAGATGATGCATGGACTTAAACTTTTACCTTGACTTGTGCTCACATGGCCTGGCAAGGCTGTGTTTGCCTTGGGCTTCCTCCAAAGTCACTTCTCAGATATACTAGTGACTTATAAATACATCTTTCTGCCACTTTGTCCTCAGGCTGTGCTGATTTGGAGGTTACTGCTGGGGGACACAACAGTGGCATAAGCACTGGAGAGAGAATTTCAATACAAAATGTGTTGTGCAAACAAGGAGCAGGGAAAATCATTAATAATAATAATAATAATAATAATAATAATAATAATAATAATAATAATAATAATAATAATAATAATAATAATAATAATAATAAATTTATCCCAGTGCCTTTTTATTCATAGCCAAAGTATTAGTTATGGTTTGATTACTTGTCTTCCATGATTCCTGATCCTCTTGCTCTGAGGTTTCTCAAATATTTACCTATGGCTTACTAGTTTTTTGCCTTTTGTCCCACCTATAGCCACATGTTTTGTCTGACAAAACAATTCACTCAGCAGTTCCATTGCACCTAGAAAAAGGCTGGTTTTCTTTCAACACAAATAGACCTTATTGCTTGGGAGGGAGGAGTAGCTGTTTCTTTGGTTTCTCATTTCACACCTGTACTAGATGACCTCATAAAGGGGGATTCTGCCAGGACACACACATCTTAGAACCAGAAAAAATATCATTAAATATCATTTTGTCACTACAAGAAGGACATCAAGATGCTTGAGCGTGTCCAGAGAAGTGCTACAAAGCTAGTGAAGGTTTTAGAAGACATCTCATATGAAGAGTGGCTGAGGGAGCCGTAATTGTTTAGTCTGGATACTGTGGCAAGACCTCATCGCTCTCTACAACTACCTAGAAGGTGGTTGTAGTGAGGTGGGGGTCGGTCTCTTCTCCCTGTTAGCTACTGACAGGGCAAGGGGAAACAGTCTGAAGTTGCATCAGGGAAAGCTTAGGTTGGATATTAGGAACAATTTCTTTACTGAAAGGGTTGTTAGATATTTTAACAGTCTGCCCAGGGAGGTGGTTGAGTCACCATTGCTGAAGATGTTTAAAAGAGTAGATGTTGTACTCGGTGACATGGTCTAGTGTTGGACCTAGTAGAGCTGGACAGATGCTTGGACTCGATGATCTTGAAGCTCTTTTCCAACTGAGACCATTCTATGATTCTATGATAAATGTAAACAATCTGTTTTGCTTATTCTGGAGCTTCTTCTAGAGATAACATGAAATACATGTTTTTCCAAGGCCCAGTAGTGATTTATTTGAAATTGAAGATTTGAGTTACATGTGAAACTTATAACCACAACTTGAGAATAGGCCCTTTAAATAAACCAAAACAACAAAAGCACACACCACCACCCCAAATTCGCAGCAAAAGACCCTCTTCTTTAAATAAAATTAACATAGAAAGGCCTCCAAAACTGTTCCCTAACTGTGTTGAGTTCAAAAGTTAAACAGTCCATTTTACAGCCTCTTCTCACACAAGTGTGATTTCTTAGGCAATGCAACCCCAGTTTGGAAATCAGTTTTAGAGACTGGATTCATCCCACTACCTGCAGTCATTTACAGTGTAGAGATCTACATATAAGTTATTTGGTCACCCATAGGTATTTTTAGAGAGCGATTCACCTGATCTGTTGCAGGTACATACTTGCATATCATCTGTAAGTGCTTTCATCCCTACCTCCTTACAATGCCTCTGGGTGAGTGTCTCAGGAACTTTGCCTCAGATTTTTATGGCTGTGCCTTGCAATTTCAAGGTTACACAGTTAAAATGATCTGGGAAGATATATCCTGATGATTACACTGGAATCATTATCAAGGACAAATTTGCTTCCACAATTGCAGCACTGGAATTACATTTCTGCCATAAAATTGAACTCTGTTAAATGAGATGGTGGTTTTCCACCTTCAAGGTGTTACCAATTTCCATACCCTCTTTTCTGTGTGCACAAATAAAAAAGGATTTTACGATCTAGACCCCCAATCTCATCTTGTATTTCAACAGCACTGCTGTGTTTTTTCCAGTTCATGCACCACCACCTCTGTAAGTTCTTAGATGGTAAATGGGCTTACAAAGGGAATCCTTACAAACAATGGTAGGATAAGAGTTACACACATGCAATAAGATCTGTTTTCATTTACAGAGGATGCATGAGATGATAAGCACATTACCCAGGATAAGGCTTATCAATTAAGCAAAGTGGGGCAAAGTTTACAAGGAGACAGCATGTATGATGTACAAGTTTTTCTACAATTGTATTTTTAAACACAAATATATAGAAGTTGTTTCCACATATAGTTAAAATTTAAAAGAGGGCTTTTTCTGTTAAAAAAACCCAAGAGAAAAATAGATTCTTTTTTTTTTTTCAGATGTAAAACTAAAAAAAAGATGAAAGACATATGGACTTGACATTTGGCAAGCACTTACCTATTACCTTCCAGGCGTGTGTTGAATACTTTTTTGGTACCAGGGGATGGCAAATCTTGCAATTAGAACAGAGACCAAAATAAAATTTGGAAATCTTTTATCCACCAGGAAAAAAATGCCAGATACTGAGGACAAAGAAACAGTTTAATGCTTGTTTCAACCATTCACAATAGCAAATTTGTAATTGTCATTCTAAAGAGCAACTTTGCTGTCATGGAGTCTGCTCTTGAGCCCTGTACCCCAAGTGTCCTGGTTTTAGAATTAATGTAGAAAACACTGCTGAGAACCAGTTTCTTAGGAATCTGGCATAGTAATTTCCATTACACAAATTATTTGGTCCATATTTCCATCACAAACCTTGTGATAGATCTGTAATGGGAGTAGGTCTAATTGCCTGCCAGGCATAGATGTGCTAGGAAAACCTTGCATCCAGTAGTGAGTAGTGCAGCACAACAAGAGTCAACTTCCAGAACATCAGCAGCTCCAAACTAAATACAGTTCAACAGGTCTTTTTTTTTTGATTAAATCCAGGTTGGTCGTGATGTCTGAACATCCACTGGAGTGTGCTTCAAGACCCTCTTCTCTTTTGGTTTCACCAGAGAATCAGCCTAGGGGCTGTGAAGAGTTTCTTGAAAAGAACCAAGATGCAGTAGATGGAAAAATTTAAAAACTTGCTTTAAAACCTGAATTCCCACTTGAACAGAAACATTAATGCAGGTGCACCCAGTAAGCAGCATGCAGGAAGGACAATTTAGCTGATCTCCTGTCCTGGGTTTGGCTAGGATAGGGTTAATTTTCTTTCTAAAGGCTGGTGCAATTCCATGCTTGGGAGTCAGGAGGAGAGCAGTGCTGATAAGTTTTAGCTGTTGCCAAGCAGTCAGGGACTTTTCAGTTGTTCATATTTCCCTGCTAACAAGAAGGTGGGGGCACCGGGGAAGTTGGGAGGAGACACAGCCAGGACAAGTGACCCAAACTGGCCAAAGGTGGTATTCCATGCCAATTACATCATGCTCAGCATAGAGGGGGGGATGGTGGGGGGATGAGCAGACAGCTCCAGTAGGCATAGTTTTGGGAACAGTCCAGTTTCAGGATGGCTCTGAGTGTGCAGTTCAGTGAGAAACTGCACCCTGTGTCATGAGCTTTGTACGTTTTGCTATAAAGTCCTGTTATTGTTCTCTCTCTCTCTCTGCTGTCCCACTAAACTGCCCTTATCTCAACCCATGAGGTTTGGCTTGGGGTTTTTTTAAGTTTCTTTTTCCTCTTCTCGTCCCTCCCTCCCCCGCACCTATTACTCCCCCACCCTAACCTCTTAAAGAGCGAGGCTGCATGGTGCTTGGCTCTTTGCTGGGGCAAAACCACGACATCTCCCTAAAATCCTTCTACAATAAATTAGGTAAATTGGGTGAGATAGAAATTCAAGGAGATCTTGAGTGTTATTTATGGCTGTACCAGGCACAGGGTCTCCTCTATAGGGAGCAGCAGGCACTTACTGCACGGTAAGCACAGAACAGGACCATTAAGGCATACAGGGGTAACAGGGTAGTTAAAAACAAATCAGTATTTAGCTGTTTTGCTGGACTGATCTTGGTTGCTTTATCATAGTCTTTAAGAAAGGACGTTGCAAAGCCCCAAGCTGCATGAAGGAGAGCACAGCACATCCCAGTCCCTCTTGGGCTCATAACAGGTAGTAGATATGTTGCCCATTGTCCTGTAGAGATCCAGGCAGGACTGGCTCCCAGCACAACCAGGCTCACCTTTGGCCAGACTTTAAGGAATCCGAGATCAATCACGCTCAAATATGGTACTGACAGAAGAGATGAGAATGTCTTGCAGTTTTTTCCTTATGTTCCCAGAAGATCCCCAGTGGCTGAGACAAGACCTAGGACTATTGAAACTCTACTGATGACACAGCTGTCCATCAAAACACAAATCTGCCAGGATCAGAATTCTGTGGCATGATGTTTCCCTGATAAAATTGGAAATAAGAATTTCTTTAGTTTAGGTATTGAGATTGTTGTGTTTTAATGTAAATTTAAAAAGATTTACATATAATTTTGTGTTCTATAGTACGATCTTAATGTTATTGAGACACAGAAATCTTGGTTGTCTGAACTGTAATATTCTGGAATTTCCTATGGATACATAAAAAATTTTAGAATTTCAACTTTTGCTTTAATTTAGCAGGGAAACAGTTTAAAACAGATTTCCCATGAGAAAACCCCCCACAATTCTTATCAGTCCATCTCTAGCCCATAATTCTCTGTTCTTCAATTTCTTACCAATAACACATTACTATGTCTGGTTCTAGTGAGAGTTTATGGTGGCTGATGGTGAATCCTACCTCTTTGTGTTTTAGCTGCCTCTCACCTCTCTTCCTTTATTTGTGCCCCATATGACTTTGGGCTCATCCTGCAACTTCGGGAGGTAACAGCAAGAGATCAGCAGGAGCAAAGCTAGGGTCTAAGGCTCACAGTATATGAAATAGCATCTTATGAACTGATTGATTCATCCTCAAACTACCCTTTGTCCTCAAGGACACTCCATTTAGCGACAACATTCCTCCTGTGTGCTATCAGTGGCAGGATCATGGCCATAGGCTTTCTGTAAGTGCTTTGGGCAGGGAAATGTCTCCCTGCATTTGTCTGGAAAGTGACATTAAAACCCAAGGATGTTGTGGCAATGAAGTAATAATAATGTTGAATTTTAACTAGAGTGCACATTTTGCATCCTTTCCCCTCCAAATTCAGTGCACATTTTCAAATCCATTACGTGCAGCCAAGTTCAAGCTGTTGGAACCTGCCCTTGAGAAATGTCTGCTAGTGGTGTACTTTGTCTCAGTAAAATTTACTTACAGAAATATACATCATAAAGCTGTTGTGTTCCTTAATATGTTTGAAATCCCATGTACAATGAATTTTAATGCCCTGTTCTTACACCATTGACTTATTTCATTCTAATATTTTGCAATATTGATCAAATTGATTTAAGAGTGCTGAAAGATTGCTGCCTGCATTACCACATGGTTAGTTACACCCCCAGCTTACATAAATTCACAGTTTATTTTCAAATTGGCAATAAATTAAGTGATTTGCATCTGATTTTTTTTTCTTTTTTTTTTTTTTTTCTGGAGTAATGGATGGCTGCATAGTCCATTTCTACCACGATCATATGCACCTACCAATACTGTTTTTTTCCCTCTCTGTACAGACTGTTTATAAGAAACCAGTTTAGTAGGGATTGAATTATTAGAACAATACCAAAATGGTTTTCATGCATGGATTGAGCCCACACAGATTTTCAGATCATGAGTAAGAGAAGAAACAGCATTTAGAACATTCAATCAGGCATGCAGATGCAAAGATGCGTCATGGTCCTTTCACTTGGCTTACCCCTCAAAACAATTGTTTCTTAATCTCCCCATAGTAAAATCTTTATCTAACAACCCTTCAGTAAATTAGAAAGCATAAGCTTTGAAGGTGATCATTCCTTTAATAAAGGAGGATAAGAAGCCTGCCAGAAGGGACCCATAAGTGTTGCTGTAATTATCTCATATTAAAAAAAAATGTTACTGTTGTCTGTAAAGGTATTATTATATAAACAGATGAAAATGCCTGTTAGATTTTAACATGTTTGAAGACTAAGTTGTAGATGACATTTCTCTCATGACACACAGATGTAAAACATTGTCTTAAACTGCAGTCTAATGCTCTGGAATATTAGTCTAAACCAACTCTGACAACTACATTAAAAAAATAGAGATATCTACCTCTGATTAGTTTTATGACTGTTGGAATCCAAACTACATTAACTGATCTGTTTGAGACTGGAAAGCTCCAGCAGAAACTCAAAGTGGGAAATGAGCACCGTGTTACTCAGCAGAGTTGGAAATGGTGAATGATCAAGAGTGATGAGGGACCTGAATGTTAGTAGTTAAACACCATGACACTGTGCGCTCCTAAGACTTTACTCTTTGGAGTAAGTTCTGCTCAGTTTAGTAGGGACTACAGAACCAAGGGCCGAAACAATTTTTATCTTGTAAGGAATGTTGCTCCAAATGATGTTTCTTACTAAAAATGATTGGTTGACTTTTAGCCTGACAAACCTCTGCTGAGTGAGAATCTAGATTTACGTGCTCTGAATTGCCCTCTGGAGGAAGCTGCTTCTCTCCATCAGCTGGGCTGGCCAGGGAGATGAGGTTTGCAAATTAAAGTAGTCTTTTAATTGAGCTCATAAGATGCTTCCCTTTCTAATTATTTTTCTCTGGTTTCGTTTTGCAGAGGATGTCTTCTGGGACACATTCTTAGTTTCTGCTGCAGCCCTGTGACATAAATACTTGACTTCCAATAGAATCTGCAGTATCTCATGCAGTTTGTTTTCCTGATAGTATCTATGCACTCAGCTGTCTCTAGGTAGTATTATCTAAGTGAAACTGTGGCTAGAGCTGAGAGAATAATATTTTAAGAGAGAATTCCAGAAATGTCTGCTTTAATTTTCAAAATAATTCGCTTTGGCAGTCTGACTCTTCTTTTGTGTTTTGTGTATGCATATTCCAAAACCCAGATCGATAGAAATGTTGGCCAAAAAAAGCAGATTGGAAATAAAAGCAAAATATGGAAGAAAATTATTATCATATTTTAATTAACGGTACCCATGCTGGAAATGTAAGCCTGTGTGGTGTACTTAGTTATGAAACATAAATATGCCACATGACCAATGCAGCCAAAGAGCAGATAACAAACTGAGTAGACGATATACCAAGTGATTCTTTATTTCAGGAATCTCTTCCAAAAATTGCTGGGGTGAGGTTCACCTCAGTTGTCTGTAATCATCAAAAATGCAGATACATAAGTCAGATCAAAAGGATTGTCTTCACTTGCCCTAATCCATGGGGAGAAATAACAGCTCTAGAGGGCATCTTCCCACGCACCGCCCCGTCACTGCTGTAGACATCTGTATATGAAGACGATGAGCTTTCCAGGGTGAGGCTGCAATGGCTGGTTTTAGAAACTGGAGTGAAGGGGGTCACTGGTGAATAACTTCCAGCAGCACACGTTTACAAGTCCTGAAAACTCTAACCTGCTAATGATGAAAGCCTGCAAGCTGCAGCTCAAACAGAGGATCCGATCTCATCCATAGATAATGGAAAGCCCAGAACAAGAGGCAGAGAAGATGATGAGAAAGTGATAAAATAAGATGCTTGAAAGCCAGAACAATGGAAATAGCACTACAAATTATTTAAATAAATATAAACCCTTTTGTTCACATGAACCTGCCTTTCAGGGAAGGTGAAGGTGAAGGTATTTTTTTTCTGCAAAGAAGCTGCATTTATATCTTATGGTCTAGAAACCCAGCTAGGATACAATTCATAGGGATGAGACTGCAAGACTGATCATTACCATTTAAAATCTCATTTTTCATTTCTTGTTTCAGATAATATTGTTGGTGGAGCTATCAGTTCATATTGGATGATAATTAGAAGAGACTGGACCAATGAGAAGGCAAAATTCTTTTTAAGCTGTTTCTTTGGGAACATTTACTATTTAAATGAGCATAAACATATAATTTACTTGTATGAATCCAGGATTAGCCTCTTCTCCAGCAACATATGTACATGGTAACACTGCTACAGCCATTCCCACTGGTGTCTTTGGTAACCCATATGTAACTTTAGCATAAATCTTCAACAGAATTTCATCTACTTGAACCACTTTAATTTTCATAATTTGTAGCATAAATACCTGTTCTTATACCCAGAATTTTATGACAGACAATTATTCTGCCAGAACATAGCAGTCTGTCAAAATTAAAAGATTATGTGAAGAATTTTTCTAATTCTTCTATGGCATTTACATGAAGCCATGAAGTGGGATGGGACAGATGTGTATCTGGACCTCTCATGAAACAACTGGGCGTCCTAAGTTACCAGTCAGTCTCTGTTTTGAGCAGCGTATTTCACTTTTTTTGTGGTTTTGGGAATACCAAACAGGTTACAGCCTGCTCTTCTGTTCTTTTCTAGCTCACCCTCCGTTTTCAGCAAGAACTGAGGCAGCTTCAAACAGGACACAGATTTGTCATCTTTATTTTTTATAAGTGCTTAGCTTTTGAATATTTCATTTGCCCTCTCTAAGCAATACTTATTCTGATCCTTTCCTGCATTTCAAAGGATTATTCTGGACTGGATTCAGAACGTGGAAATAACGTGGATGCACAGCTGACAAGATATTGCTGGTTGGGAAGTGAATTGACCTTGATACAGGCAGACAATAGGATCAGACAGCCTAAGAAAAAAAAAATCCTCAAAACTTTGATCCATGCTGTTACTTTGCTGAATTAAAATCACAGATCAGTTCTCAAAAAATAAAGTCAAGGGATTGTTTTCTCTTATTATTTCTTGCAATGCATTTGTTTTTCTTTTATCAGAAAGTATAAAAACTATTCAGGATCCAGCCTCATGGTTTTTCTGTCTAATACAGTGACCAGTAACAGAGATCTTACACGAAGGTCCAATATTAAAGTTCACAGAATGGATATTCTATATGGTCACAGGGGAAGTCTTTTCCCAGTTCCTACTGACTGGTATTTGATTAATGCCTGAAGCATAGAGATGACATCCTTCTTTAGGTTTTTGTTTTGGTTGGTTGTAATATACTTGGGCATTCATCTGTTTTACTCTGTCAAAGATAAGCAGAGCGTCTGAATTTATGTGTCATTCTCTTTGCTTATGTGAGGGTTTTAATTAACTTTAAAGAGGAGTAAAAAACCTGCAAAAGAATGTAGTGATACCTTAGCCACTAAAAACTTATCATAAAGGCTAGACACACACAGCTGGCACAGCCTTCCATGAGGGGAAGTTGGGAGCCACAGGACATGAAAATGTGCTGCAGGGATGTATCAAGTACCTAACAGGTATGTCAGACCAGTTGTGCACAGGCCAGTTTCCTCTGCAGATGCAGATCCTTCCTCTTTTCTCCCATTTTTCTCCCTTTCTGGGTAATGTGCACTGAAGGGGATGCCTGGAGAAATCCCTGTGCTGTATGGGGTCTTGGGCACAGTGCTCTGTGGAAGCCCTGAAAGACACAGACCATGGCCAGTGTCATCCTCTTCCAACAATTATATCTTCACCTAATTTGACCAAATGTTATGTTCTTCTATGTCAGTCAGTCCCTCCATTATAGCACCTCACCAAGTTCAACTACTACACACACCCCAGAAAAAAAACTTGGTGATGATTCCTTTCATAGCAGTCCTGGGGTCCCGACTCTCACAGCCTTACTGACATGGAAAACAACCTCATGGTTCAAGCAGTCTTCCTGCCTGACAGCAAAGCAATTTTGATACATAGGAAATACATCCATGAACAATCTAGTTAAATATGAATGAGTGATACAGTACTGTTGTCGTTTAACCCCATCTGGCAGTTTACTCAGCCCCATGCAGCTGCTCACTCCCCCCACAAGGGGTTGAGGGAGAGAACTGGAAAGGCAAAGGTGAGAAAAGTCTTGGCCTGAGATAAGCTTAATAGGTAAAGTATAAGCTGTATGCAAGCAAAGCAAAACAAGGAATTCATTCCCCACTTTCCATGGGCAGGCAGGTGTTCAGCCATCTCCAGGAGAGCTCCATCATTTGCAATGGGTCCTTGGGCAGACAAACACCACCATTCCAAACTTCGCTTCCCCTCCCCCTTCTTTCTTTGTCCCCCAGCTTTACATGCTTCATGACGTCATATGATCATATGGACCAGTTGAGGTCAGGTCTTCTAGCTGTGTCCTTGGCAGGGCAGCATGAGAAGCTGAAAAGTCCCTGACTGCTGGGTGGCAACTAAAACATCCAGGTGTTATCAGCCCTGCTCTCACCCTAATTCCCAAACAAGGCACTGCACTGGCTGCTGGGAATAAAATTAACTCTATTCCTGCTGAAACCAGGACAAGTATGTACAATGATAACACATGTTGCAATGTTTACTGATGTACTGTGAATTTTCAAATCACTTTTTTTTTCATTAAAAACTTGATAGCTCAATTGAAAGCAAGAGCTACATGGTAATTTTACGAATATTTCCTGTCATCGCTGCAAGACAGTTTTTGCATAGTTTTCAGTGAAGCAACAGAGCAGAAATATAATTTTAAACTTCATAGCCATTCATCTCCATTACTTTCTTAATATGCTGTGCCATTGCCACATCTCCAATCAACCGAAAAATACCCTGAATAGTAATAAGAGGATCAGCACCTTCTAAAATAATTGTTTGATCAGGTATGAAGCGTCTCTTTCATACAGAGTCTTTACATTAATGACTGGGTTTAATTAGACTGGTTAGAAGTCAGAGAGAAGCAACTCGTCCTCAGCATAATAAACTGCTAATTACCAACTGCACAAAAAAGGGTTATGGATAAAGAGGACTTTTGCTATTAAGGCACATAGCAGAACAACTTCCATTCCCCTCACATTCCCTGCATTTATTACAAACAATTGCAAGAATCTTTTTAAGGCTTATTGGTCTCTCTTCCACTACACCACTCTGAGATAAAGAAGCAGCATTAATGCCAACAGTGTCATTTCCATTTACAGTGAGGGCATAGAGGTATTTTCAGCAACATTCTCAAGACCCTCGGAATTTCTGGTTTGCTGGATTTTTTTTCCCTTCATTCAGAGACCAAGCAACAAGCACTTGGGGCAAAAATATAACAAAAGGACAGGGAGAGAGCATTTATTAATTACTGTTACATGCAAAAAAGACTCAGTCTCGGAAAATTAATTTAATATATTGCCAATGAAATTAGAGTAGGATAATGAGGAAAAAAACCCAACCCTTAAAATACATCCTTCCACCCCTACCTTTGTCCTCGGCTCATCTTCTCTCCTGATTTCCCTCCCTCCTTCCCCACCCACAGCAGCATAAGGGGACAGGCAACGGATGTTTCAGTCAGTTCACAACACGACTCTGCTGCTTCTTCCTCCTCAGGGGTAGGACTCCTCACACTCTTCCCTGATCCAGAGTGGGGTCCCTCTCACAGCAGACAGCCCTATGAGAACTTCTCCAATGTGAGTCCTTCCTATGGGCTGATGTTTTTCATTAAATGGTCCAGTGTAGGTCCCTTCCATGGGGTCACAAGTCCTGCCAGCAAACATGCTCCAGTATGGTCTCCTCTCTTGACAGATCCACCAGCTCTGCTAGGAGCTTGCTCCACCATGGCCTTCCCACTGGGTCAGCCTTCTTTGGGTGCTTCCCCCTGCTCCAGCATGGAGTCCTCCACAAGCTGCAGGTGGATATCTGCTCCATGGGCTGCAGGGAGACAACCTCCTCCACCATGATCTTCTCCATGGGCTGCAGAGGAATCTCCGTTCTGTCACTTGGGGCGCCCCCTCCTCCCCCCCACCCTTCCTCAGTGACCTTGGTGTCTGCAGAGTTGTTCTTTTCACATCTGTCTCTCCTCTATCTGGCAGGGATTACTCCTGGTGTTTTTTTCCCCTTCTTAACAATGTTATCACAGGGGTGTTACCACTATTGCTGATTGGCTTGGCCTTGACCAGCAGCAAGTCTTTCTTGAAGCAGGGTGGTATTGGCTCTGTCAGATATGGGGGAAGCTTCTAGCAGCTTCTCACTGAAGCTGTAGGACTCTCCCCTACTAAAACCTTGCCACACAGCCCCAGTATATATTTTTTGTAACTTATTTTAATTTCAAAATGCTGAAATTTGGGGCCAGACAACATCAAAGTAATCATGATTACAATAAAGAACGACATTGTAATATGATCTTAAAACAAATTTAGAAGCTACTTAGTAAATATTTGAGTATTTCCTTTTTCTTCTTAAGTCAAAGTTGTTTCCACTCACATTTAGATGTACTATTTCATAGACAGTGATACTTCCATGACACAGTATGGTAAAATAAAAACTAATTTCATAGAATTTTAAGTGAATTTACAAAATTGAAAAATTGAATTTTTAGGTTTTCAAAAAAAGACACAATTTTAAATATTATTTGGAATTGGTAACATTGTTTCTATAAAACCCTGGTTTTGGCAAAAGTTCACAGTTACTCTAGTCATGTGTCCAATTTGGTGAAGGAAAACGGACCACAAATAAAACTTTCTTCTGGACATGTTTCCTACTTTGCCATTAATGGCTTCCAGTTTGAACAATGAAGATGCTGTTCTGAGCTATGAAATACTCAGTGGTCCAACTATGAATGTGCCTTATCCTCCACTTCTGTCACAAGAGCTCAAAGGTGCTATTCAGACTCCTGAAGTCAGGGGAAATGCTTCCACCAACTTCATCTGAAATATATTAATGAACATTTCTAGAAGTAGTGAAGTCAACAACAGTGAGGATTTTTAGATATTCATGTTCTGAAACCCAAGGAACAAAAAAATCTATGTCCAATGTGAGTTTTCTTTTGAAAAAGTGGAGCTGTGGAGGCAAGACATTAGTAAAACACTTTTTCAGTAAAGGACCTTTTTTCAATTTTTTCCCCCTCTGTGTGTTTGATTTTCTCCCTCAGTTCATTTTTAGAAACCTTGTCAGCTAACATCATCTGTCTGCTGGTACTCAGATGGAATTGTATGTAAACAGCGCAGCTCAGCACAATGACCTCCAGTCTAGCTCAGACCCTGGAGCTCTCAAGCAGTGCAGAGCTCTGCAGAAACAATCCCACATGGGGATGAGAGTTCCCATGAGGCCATCCCTGTCCTTCCTGCATGCAGGCATCACCTGTGTTTGTGTCCCAGCAAGGCAGTGGTGTGGCCTTCTCTCCCTATGGGATAATTCAGGCTGGGAGGGGTCTCAGGATGCCTCTAGGCCAACCTCCTGCCCAGGGGGGTTTATACTCAGTCTGAATCTCTCGTTTCATTCTTGTTCTCTGCCCATTGTGATTTGCTCTCCTGATGTGCAGCACTGTGAGAAACCTGTTTCTGTCATCTCAAAAAGCTCCTCTCAAGGATTAGAAAGCTGACGTTAGATTCCACCTCAAGCCCAAGTAGCAAGCTAAGGAGGGCGTGCAGGCTCTAGTGAAACAGAGTCCACATGCTATCAATAAAATAAGTTCTGTTAGCAAGTCTCTTCAAGAATTGTGACTTTTGAGGGGGGCAGGGGAAGGGGCACAAAAGAAGAAGAATAAGCCCACAGTAAATTGTGGGAAAGCAACTCACTCAAACACAAGGGGAAACAGGACTATGTCCAGCAGAGCTCTCTCTCTAAACACTAATTGAAATTCTGGCTCTAAAATTAAATGATTTCACTTGTGGTAATTCTTGGTGTAGAAATAAATTATTAACATTAGGAGGAGTACTATTGGGCTGTAGAAAAATTCAAATGCATTTCCTATGTCCCATTCTTTCATGATGAAACACCTATGAGTGGTACTCTTTTAACAGATCTGTTTTTTTCCTAGGTGCCCATGAGACATTCAGTGAGTTTCATCTTAATCATAGATAAATTCAAAGCAACACAATGAGTGCAGAAACATGAGCTTAAATCAATTATTTTGTGCAGATTATTTTTCAGCTATGAGTTTAGGCAAAAGGCATGAATGAGTAGCACATTACCCTTGCAAAAAAATTTTAATACTGACACAAGTAAACGCATTTGAAGTTATTACTATTGCAATGGACCTACGCAAGGCTTGACTTCAGCTACTGTGTCAGATCCAGAGCAGAGAATCTTTATTTTTTTTTTTTATTTCTGTCTTCACTTGGAGCTAACTTTAGATACTAGAACATCCCTTGGCGTAGGAGATCCTATCTGATTTGTAAAGGGTCGTTGCACTGGCTAGACCACCTGAACGTGGCAAGCTCCAAGCACACACTCTCTTCTGCTTTCATGATCCAGACAAGTAAACTGCCATACAGGAGGAAAATTCTCCTAAAGAAACAAATTCCTTTTATCCTCCTTGGACAGCAAAACTGATTCCATTGTGCCACTCCTCCACCTGCAAGGGACCACAGCTTCTGACTGGATCAGATCAGGCTTCCTTTAGGGAGCTGGCACGCCCCAGATTTATTACGTGTTGTTGCTAAGGGCTTCTTTGGGCAAAGGATTCCCCAAGCTCCATAAACACCAGTCTGGTTGGATCCTAAGCACAATGTTTTACTGCATTTAACACAAGCAGTGGTTTACAGTTTACAATCTTAATTACTCTCCTGATTCATACTTAAAATTGTCAGAGGGACCAAGATGGAAAATGCTTTGGTTCCTGTTATTACCATGATATAAACATGCCTTCTCCAGAAACCTCTTTAATCTCTTCATCTTTACTAAATGCATTTTTTATTTAAAATGTGTTTACTCTCCCAACTGTTGCTACTATAGTAACAAAAGTGGGGCATGGGGGGTGAAAGGTAGAGGAATAGCAACTAGTTCTTTGTGCCCCCACAGAGCCACAGCATATAGCCACAAAGGAAGCCCTGGATATAAGCTCCATTAGCAGGTTGTAGGCTTTGTAGGTCTATCTCCCACATGGAGTGTTAAAAATATGTCCTGTTACAAAATGTCTGTGGTTTTGCTGCTGCAAGCAATAATTAGCACGGCCTGTGATGAAGAATAAAATGAATGGGCACTGATTATGTTGTTGTTGTTGTCCAGGTTCTTTCATTGACTACGACATCCTAATAGCACTTCCCATAAGACACTGCTTTCCTGCTCTTGGGGGAGCACTATCAGGCAGACAGCCTTGCCACCCACTTGTTTTCACTTCCCTCATTTTTCAGTCCTAATGTTGAAAAATATTCACCACGGGTCCATCTGTAGGTCAACTGAAGACTCTTCTTGGAATCAGACATCTAACTCTTTCTGAGAGTTTTCCACGATGTTACGCAGCCTTCTTGCTGCTCAGCCACTGCTGCCGGAGGTCCCTCACCTGGGCACACCTTGTGCAGGCAGGTCTGCTGCCTGTCCCTGCTCCAGGAGAAAGGCACTATCTGCAGCCTGTGGTCTGCACTGCAGCCTCTCCTACAGCAGCTCTCTCTGGGTGGCAGCTGCTTCTGGGGTAGATGGCACAGACCCCCCAGCTGGAGCTGCAGCCTTTGCTCTCAAACAGCTGTGTTGAGGGTCAGGTAGGATCTTGGTCAGCCACAGAACCTTGGCCATGTACTCCAGGTCTTCCATTGTGCCAGTGGAATGTCCCTCCTTTACAGGCTCAACTTTGCTCCAATTTTCTCTACCTCCTCCCCGCCTCAGCACAGGGGGATGGGGAATGAGGGTTGACTCATTAGTGACTCTGTGTCTGCCACTCCTTCCTCTTTAGGGGGCAGACTCCTCACACTCTTCTCCTGCTCCAGCCTGGTGTCCTCTTTCCATGGGTTCAGAGATCCTGCCAAGAGCTTGCTCTAGCATGAGCTTCCCACTGGGTTACAGCTGCCTTTGAGTGCCTCCACCTGCTCCAGCATGGAGTCCTCCACAGGCTGCATGTAGAAGTCTCTGCTCCCCTATCATTCTCCATGGGCTGCAGGGGGACAATCTGCCTCACCATGGTCTTCTCCACAGGCTCCAGGGGAATCTCTACTCTGTCACTCATGTCTGGAGCACCTCTGCCCCCTCCTTCTTCACTGACCTTGGTTTCTGCAAAGTTTCTCACATCTTCTCACTCCCTTATCTGGCTACAAAAGCTGCCACTCTTTCCCTTTTTTCTTTTTTCTTTTTTTTCCTTCTTAAATTATATGCTCTGGTTGCAGCATTCCTGGTGGCTTGTGGTCCCCAGAGGGGCTTTTGTGAGAGTAGGCATTGTCATCATTGCTCTTGGCACTGTCCACACCTCAGCTGCTCTCTTGAGAGCTGCTGGCTCCTGGTGACTCTCTGCTTCCCTCAGCTCAGGAAACCTCTTCTGTATGCTGCAATCCCCCATTCCACTTTGGAACACACCTACAGTGAGGCTGATCACGTTGAGAAGTGATAGTAAATGGCCTCAAGTTGTTCCAGGGGAGGTTTAGATGGGATATTAAGAAAAAATTCTTCACCAAAAAGGTTGTGAAGCACTGGAACAGGCTGTCCAGGGAAGTGGTTGAATCAACATCCCTGGGGGTATTTAAAAAACATGCAGATGTGGTGATAAGGGACATGGTTTAGTGGTGGTGCTTTGCAGTGCTAGGTTAATGGTTGAACTAGATCTCAAAGGTCTTTTCCAATCAAAATTCTATGATTTTGTGATTCCATGACTTCCCATACAACCTCTGCCTTGTTCTCTGATGTCCAATGACTTGCTAAGTGCCACTCATTGTCCGCTCAGTGCCCAGGTTCCTCAGCCAGCAGAGCACCACTTATCTTCCAGTCTTTGAAGGCTTGCTCATCTGTTTCAGGGCACCTGGATTTACCCATGACAGTGGTAGAGTCATGCCAACCACTCTGCTCTTAATATGCTCTTCTTCTTCCTTGTGGCTTTGTTCATCTCTTTCTATAGATGTTATACTTCATTATAATGAATTATAATTATAATTATAAATGTGGGGCACTACAATTTGCCAACAGTTGTCAAATAAAGAGCACGCCATGTATCGAAGAATCACAAGCAAGAAGAATAGAAACAGACATCAAATGCAAGACAAGCAAAACCAAACAAATAGGTACATGTCATAAAAATTACCAAGTATGCTAAACATCCTTGTCTTCAAGAAGTCTGATATTAGATTCACGAAGGTTATGTTTGCCATCCAGATCCCACTGAGATTAACAATGAATTCCAATTCACCGAAGCAAAAGTTGATTTAATTTTTGAAGACGGCTCTGTTGTTTATGCTTCAGCAGAAGTTCAGGCAATTTTTTTTTCTGGATAGTTGTTCTCAACAATATTTTTATAGAGTGAAAATTATTCTCTTTAACTGCTTACATTGATTGCAGGAGTCAGCAGCTTTCTGGATCTCCTCAAATACCTCTAAACTGAAAAATTACTAGGGAGATGATATAATAATATCCCTTTCTCATCTTTTCTACTTGGTATCTGATATCAGTATATTTAGTGATTAAAATAAAAAAGTACAGAATCATATCTTCAAAAATGAGTGGGTTTACTATAGATGGTGAAAATACATCTTTCTGAAGTATGATCAGGAATAGCAAAATGCACTTTGAAATTCAAGGAGGACCTGTAAATTTTATTCATTTTTTCATGTTGATTTTTTTCTTTAACCTGGGCACAAGTGAGATAGCTATTTCTTGCTTCCAGAGAATTTTATTCACAACAATAATAAAAAAGAATTACAAAATAAAATCACCAAGGAAAATACAGAACTAATCTCTGGGGAAAAGAAAGCAAAATCCACACAATATTATTTTTTCAAGTATCAGTTGCTTCCTGTGCAACTTTTCCCTTCTGTAGAAATGGGCATGATTTTTGCAATAAAATAAAAACAATAATCTAAGTTTATCAGTGGGTGAAATTGGTTTAGTTCCCTTTCATACAGTAGAGTTTGGTTTTCTTAAATGGAAGAAACACAGTTCACATTACATAAAAGGCACAGTGTAAAAACTGTTTGGTGCATTTTATTCCTCAGTGACACAAAGCAAAGATAAACAAATGAGGCAGCTGGACTTTTTGCTTTTTGGGGTTTTTTTCCTCCTTTTCCAGCATTTTTTTTTCAAATCAGAATATATACTCAGAGGTTCCTGAATGACAGTGGAACAATAAGAGTCAGAATATTCTTCCTAGTCTATATAATGCTAATTACAGCCAACTATAGTCTGTTTCTTTCTTTTGGATTCAATAGACAAATGCTGCCATAGAAGTTATGGACTGCGAAAAGACTATGATCAGGCCAGGTACAGGTTATTTCAATTCAGAAACGTGATAACTTGAACAGTTTCAGTTGTTATTAACCTGTCCATTCTTATTACAGAAAGCAAGAAAATCAACCCAAAGCTTATATAGCTACAGGCAATGTAGCTACATACTTTGAAGTGCAATACAAAGAAGTACATTCGGGAGTTTTGAAAGGCCCAGAGGCCTGAATCTGTGGCATAAATCAGAAGCATAAATTCTGCTACAGAAAACAGTTTTCTGTTTAAGTTCAAGTAACACTCAGACCTTTAAAATTTATACCTCTGTTCTCAAGATGACAACAGAAGATAGCTGGAGATTGCTTGTCATTACTGGTCTCATGTGTGGGCTGCAAAGCTTATCATCATTATATCACACTAATATAACCTGACGACAGTGGCCACATTTGCATTTCCACGTGACTCATGCTATTATTTTTGTAACCAGAGAGACCAAATTCAGCTGACAAAATAATACTATTTGTAACATCTTATAGACCAATTTTTTTCTTAGTCTGCACAACAGTGTATCCCATGTATTATGGATGATTTTGGTGTTAATCAACAGATTTTCAGTTTGCCAGAGAAGTTAAAATTGAGATATGATAGAAAATCACGGGACCACTTTTTATCAAGCAAAGATTAGTATGTCAGAAATCATTGCTTTTCCCAAAGAGACCAGAGAATTGTCAAAGGCAATAGTGGATGTTCCAGAGAGCCATTTATCCAGGGAAAATTATTTACAGCATTTACTGACTGCAAGAGAGTTGTATATTTTTGCTGTCCCCAGGATGATTGAAACTGTGGAAGATCAATTTCGCAAAGAGCCACAGTGGGATATCATTTAAACAACAACAATAAAAAAACATCTTCTACTGTATCTTCCCTATATTTTAAATTGTGGACTTCATTTTTACGTCTTCCTGCTTCCATTTTTAATGTATTCAACATACAATCCCAAAAAGTGTTACACCAAGAAAAGTCTAGCCAGGCTTCCTGTGTCGTCCAGCCCAGGAGGGCTGGCGACTTAAAAGCAGTGTAAAATTTTACCAGTAGCAATTATTTAGCAATATTAACATAGTCAGAAATACTTTCTCAGAATACTCCTCCAGCCTTCTGCAAGTTGTGGCTCAGAGACTTCCTGAGCAGGGACACGGCCTTTGCCTTTTGTAGTCATGAGTGCATTTTTTAACCCCTTGGTTTGTCCAGCTGCTCCTTGACCTCATGGAAACTTTTAATTCCACTGTATACAGTTGTAAGATTCATGGTTCACATAAGCAAGTGTAAAAATGTTCTCCTTTTTCTTATTTTAAATTGGCCACTTGTTAATTTGGTTTGAACTCCCTTGTTTCTTGCCCTGAAAAAGATAGGAAAAATCAATTCCCTGTTGATGTTCAGACTGGTCAGTGTATTAACTGTGCTTTGTCCCTCTCAATTATTTCTTCTTCCCATCTGTTGAGCCCTTACTTTATTTGATCATCCCTCATTTAAAACCAGTCCCTTCCATTCACCCTTCTTGTTGCCTTCACTATATCTTTTCTGTTTCTTCTTTATCTCCTCTGAGACCTAAGGTCTCTATTAAGTGTTCAGGATACAAACATGCTGTTTATTACAGTGTCATGATGAGGTTGATGATGATGCTGTTTTACTCTGCTTTTTTCTTAGTATGTTCCAACATTTGGTGTACCTTCTGGTGACTGCCCACTGCAGTGAGACAAATATACTTACAGCCCAGCCCTCTGGCCCAGGGAATGGCAGTCACTTTAGAGGAGCCTGAGATCATGGCCATCTCTGTATTTAGGCAAGGAACTAATGAGTAGCATCATGAATAACTCAGGACTTAGGACTTGATCAAAGATTCATGGAAATCACTGGTATTTTTCAAAGATAGGATCAACCTTTCCATCATATGGTTTTCTCTGGTGGAAAGCATGGACTGAATTTTTGGCCAATCCATGGTAATGTCAGTAAACCTTTCCCACCTGTACCAGCACACGTGGGCTGACAGCAGTCTGGCCCACACCAAAATGCTCTCCCAGACTTGGTATTGCAGTTTTTATTCAAAATGTTTTGCACTGAAGCCGTTTTTTATGTTTTATACCCTAGTTACATTCGTTGAAGTGCTGTTGAGCACAGTGTGATTCTTATTATTTTAATCATGTTAGGCCCCATTTGGGAGCTAAATTGTGTGCAGTTATTGTGGGGTTTTTATCTCTTAGATTCGTTTTCCCCATCCGCTTCAGTAGGATGAAAGGTTTTAATGAAACAGCCAGTGCAGACAGCACTATAATGGGTACTAGCAGCATGCCGCTGCTCCCTTTCAGCACAAGAATCATGGAGCTATCTGCTTTTTTCTTTCTCATCTAAAGAAACACATTTATAGAGCTTATGCTCTGCTTGCAGGACTCTTGGACATGAAGAAGTATCTGTTTTGCAACGTGAGGACCGAATCAATTTCCCTTTAGAAAGCATTCAGTGTGCTTGGCTCTGAAGAACAGACATGCAGGTCTGGTCAAGTGCTCAAATTAAGATATAAGGTGCACAAATGAAACATCCTATTGCCATGTAATTTTATTTAAGCATGGTATTATGGAATATGATGCATTCAGAGAGATTGTGTCATCATCAGTGTATTGTCTAATAAAAAATAAAGAGTGGCAGACTTTGTTCCATTTTGCAATCTCCATTGGGCCCTTAATTGATCAAGAATGATATAAAAACATAGCTTTGGCAGAAGGGGACTGAAATTTGCTTTATTACTTCAGTATAGGTGGATACTATGAAAGCACATCAAGTTAGAAGAACTAATTTAAGGTATTCACTGAAGAATCCACAAAACTAATGACTACTGTCCTTGACCTGCAAGGAAAGTGTTAAACAAAAACAAAGAAAAGGGCAAAGAAAGGAATGAGGCATGCTGTTGTACATAATGTCAAGGGTACTTGAATTTTTGAATGCCAGATGTTACTTTCCTTACTTGCCTCAAATGCTTTTTTTATAGCTCTGCTGAAGACATTTGAACAGAAACATGTTACTCACCTAAAAAGGTATTGAAATCCAAATATGACTAAGTAGAACTTGTTACTGTTTCCAAAATAGATAGTATTTTTCAGCCTTTTGTACTCTTAACTTTTGTTTTCTTCTTGACATCCTTTTGGTTTTAATTTTTATGAGCTTGACCGTGGGCAGGAAGGTACTGAAGCCCACATCTGGAAGTGGGACTTTCTGCAGTGGAAAAGTGGGATTGACACCATCAATCACTTGCCTTTGCATCATTCACTTACTGCTTCATACACCTTTTTGATTAACCTAGCAAAGAGCAAGCAATACTTTGGCTTATCGTGTAAGTGTGATACAAAAAAGTATTAGCAAAGGATTTTGGTTGCAAAACAAAAGAGGCATTAGATTGGTGAGCCGGTTTCAGTTCCTACAGTAACATTGGCGAAAAAAACAGGTGGAATAAAATCTGATGGCTTTTTTAATAGCTGTAACTACACATATTTACAGTGAATAAAATTACAGTTCATTTAAATCTGAATTTCATTTGAAGTATTTAAGAATATGAGCAACCTGGCATGGCAGAAAAACATAACAGTAAATGATCAGGGAGAGTTTGATGCACTTTCAACAGGAAAGGAAAACTTATTTCACTTTGCTGCCACTTTAAAATGCCTCTCTTTCCTGTGACAATCCTTTTTTTCTCTTTCGCAATAATTATTCACTCAAGGCAGCAGAAGGCTTTCCAACAGTTTGAAAAACTAGGGCACCTTACCATCTCTGTGATTGTCATTATGAAAACAGGACACACATGAAACTGGGGCACCTGGTGACCTTACCAAAGATTTATATTGAAAATACTAATGTTAAAAGCAGATAGACTATCTAAATGAAACACATTTATAAAGTTAAAATTATTCCCATGTCAGTGATTGTAGGAACAGAATTTGGAAAGTTAATTCACATACTCACTGTAGGGGGGTTGGACTAGGTGACCTTTAAAGGTCCCTTCCAACCTAACACATTCTGTGATTCTATGATGCTAGGGTATATTTGCATCCAGCAGACATTGGCATACACACAAATTGTGAGTTTCCATAAGTCCGTGGGCAGAAAGACAACTGGCATTTGCGAATGGCCAAGTAGCCACTTCTGGGTTAGAAGAACCAAAGCTGTGGTACCCAGGACAGCTGACAGCCTCTTCACTATTGGGACTGTAGTTTTGTGATACACCTCACCAGCACAACTAGTTCATTTAGCTTTGCCCCTGGCCCTTGTCAGCCATCACTGTTCAGTCCTTCTCTGGGTAGCCCCCTGAGATGTAATCATGTCACTTTTTGTTTTGACGTTTTGAGCACACCATTCAATGAACAGGTAGGTTAATTAGAAACACATACATGCAGACCAGTTGACCAATAAGGTTTCATACCCTAGGTCCATAACCAGTGGTTTTGGTGCAACCAGAGAGGCCACAGGCATTTCCATCAGACCAGGACACTGCTGAAGTCTCCAGGCTGGGAAACTCTAGCTTGAGGGAATATGCTGGGTGGGGTGACAGAGAGGGCCCAGAAAGAAGGCATCCTGCTCACCATGGGTGTGCAGGTAAAGTAATGGGTCTATAATCCTCCTAAGCAATGCCAGGGGATCTGCAGGAAGAGAGGGCTGGAGATTCAGTGAAGAATCAAATAGAGCTCCTTCAGAGGAGCTGTTTCAAAATAGCTTTTGCCAGACTTTTCTGCAGGTGATCAGGGATACAGAGAATAGGTGAAAGGATCTGGGGCAATCTGCATAAGTAAAGCTTATGCACGCCTAATTTATTATAACACTGCACTATTATGGGAGTCTTCAGTACATATGCAAGTTGCATAATACTGCAGGAAGAATGCTTCAGCCAGACAGGGGATAGTTTTACTTGACTACCCAAGTAGAGATATCTTCGTGGTGGGGAGTGGGGCCACTTTGGGAAAAGGAAACATCATCACCTTGGAGGTACAACAAGACAGGGAAGAAGACTGTGGAACAGCAGAACGAACCATCCAAAGAACTCTTATTAGCTTCAAGAAAGGGGAAAGTTGTAGATTATCTATTTATCTGTTGATGACATGGTAGCATTTCTGTTGTAGGAGTCAAGAGCTTTCTGGTTTATAACCATATACAAAGATTATCCATGTTGTGTTACACTTGTACATGTCTCTGAAAAACCTAAGTTGTAAACAGCATTGGCACCAGTCATCTTCCCAGAAAATGACATGCTTAATTATTAAAGCAGCTTGGGGTTCCCAAGCCTTAGAGGAATGGCTACGTCTTGATTTGAGGACCCTCGTGATTTTGCTTCGAGTTTCCCCCAACAGGTTTTTGTTCTGACTCCAGGGTAAGACAGTCCCATGGGGACACATGTGGAAGAGGAGGAGAAGAACAAGCCTGCCTGCCTGGATGATAGGTCAGCTGTAGAGATCACCACCCATTTTATTACACTTTTAAAACATGTGTGCATAGTAATGCAAAAGATGAGCATGGCTGCTGGTGGTATGAAATAAAAGTCAAGCTCCTTTCTAATACACATCACAGAGCTTTCTCACAGGCACTTAAAATATCCCATATTCCCAAATGCTGCTATGAAATTGTTTATGGTAATGCAACATTTAATTCATTGTCTTTATTTATTAATACAATACATTGTCTGTAAGAATTTCATTGTGATGCCCAAATCATTCCTGAGATAGTTATTCCTAGTTTATGTGGTATTTCAAACAAAATTCTGTCTTTCATTTTTACTCTTTACCATATTTGAAGAACTTAGTCCTTTGGCATTTATATCTTCTCCAAGGTAAAAACAAAACTTAAGAGGGAGAAGAAAAGCATCTACCACTTTCTTGGGGATTTTACAGTTTGTGGACCTTACCAAGAAACTGTAGTTTCCTTGATGTATGAGCTCAAGTCCTGCCTTTGCTCTGTCAGAAGATTTGGCACCAACAATGAAGCTGGGATCACAATGTCAAGAAAAATTGCCTTTTTGAAGCAGAGTACAGAAATGTCAGTCCTTCCAGCCTGGTAATCAAGGGGGAGGGCAGCTATTGTTCATTTAATTTAAGGATAAGAGTACGGAAAAAAAACCAGTCTTAAACCTGAATGTTTTCAAATACCACTGTAGCATGACATTTTTAATTAAAACACAGTGGCTGTGGTAGGACAATGCAATGGAGCATTAATTACTGCGCACTGTGAAAACTAAGGTCTGTTTCATTGTTACTCATTAGCTTTCATTCAATGGGCAATGCTAAGAAAAGTGTACTGCAAGAGTACTAGCTCTCTGCTAGTTATCAGAGGCAGAATCTGGAGTGTTACAGCTGTTACTAACTTGGAGTTGGATATTGTCCAGAACTGTTAATAAGGTCCATTTTCTGTTAGTGCTTATCAGTGTCTGCTGGCAGAGTTTAGCACCTGGCGTTAGGAGTAGTGAATACTAACTCAGGAGGTGCTTACAGCTCTTCATACCTTGACTTTTGCAGTATCCATATTAGAGGGTAGGAACAGCCTCTTTCTCCTTCCCTCCTTTTGCAGTCAGTTAATGCATTTGCAATATCCATGTTAATTTAGATCTCCAAAGGAGAATCAATTTTGTATGTTTTGACATGAGAATATTTATCTCATTGCCTTTTGTCTGACCCTTCTCTTTTTTTACTTCTTATTTAAATTCACACAGAGTCTTTATCACAAAGGTTATCCTAACGTTCATCTTGTGTATTTGTCACTGGAACAACTTGTTCTTGTCTATTGTATGAATATAGCACTCAAATCTCCTTGAAGGTCTCCTTCTACAACATACTCCTTAACAAGAAGAAAGAATGATATCAGCAGTGTCCCTTTTAAAAAAAAAATAAAAAAAAAGAAAAGCAGAACAAACCCTCCTCATTCAACAGAGATGAGGTCACAGCCAGGGATAGTTTAAGAAAGTGACTGAACCGAGCTAACTTAATATGCAAAGGTTTACAGTGAATAAAACTTATGGAAGCCTCGTATATTCTCCATATATGATGGATAGTGTGGCAGCGAAGATAGCACCATGAGGGACATAAGTTGCTTCATGCTAATGACAGTTCATGATAAAAAATTCTCAAATGAAAAATTTTCCTGTTGAGGATGTGGATGAGGAGGAACTTCATTTCACTTAATGGATTTAAATGAAATTATTCAAAATCTATATATGAATCTTTGTTAAACCTTGGAATTAACGTGGAAGAAAAAATACTACCTACATAAAAAATCATACATTGCTGAAACTAGCTGAAGGTCTCATTTTGTCTTAGGGGACAGAAGACATCTTCACAGATACCTAAAAATGCCTGGAGTTGTGTTGTTTGGGGGTTTTATTTCTGTTCAATAAACATTGATTATTAAGTGATGAATGGGAAAGTATAAGCAGAGATGGTCATTGCCACGCTCTTACCTTTACTGTTCAAGTATGCAGGAAATTCACTTAATTGTTCACAAACCTGTATGAAGTCACCTAGAAGTCTATAAAATACAGGTCTAAGGAAAGTAGGAAAACCTACCCTCCAGGTAACCGTTTGTCTCCATTGACTGTAGAGGGAGCCTAGAAACTAACTTTGACATCATGCCTAACATGCTTAGAAAGATGGAGGTGCAATCGCTTTTGCTTGTGTCTACAGCCATGTACACTGCAAAGAGATGCAGCTGGTCACAGTCTAAAATGGTCAAGACTAGCTGCAACTTGGTGTGCCTTTTCTTCCTTCCTGTGCTTTGAGTAGTTTAACGCAGCAAACATCCATCTTCAATCTTTTTTTTTTTTTTACTGCCACTGGATTGTCACAGTCTACACTTAAATAGACCGGTTTGGCAGAGGTTAAATCCCCTTGCATTCCATCTGACCTCAGATTTCTCTGGGTTGTTGGGGGTGGTTGGGCTTAACTCCTGGGTGAGGCTCAATTAGGTGTTTTATCATGACCAAATCTTCACAATTCTCAGGAACAGAATTAAGACTCAAAACAGAGTCAAGTGTCCAGTCACTTTATTTGGCCCAACAAGCGTGCAAGAGCAGGGGGAAAGAAAGAGGGAACAGAGTGGAAAAGAGGGAGAGAGAGAGCGCAATAGCTACCACCACAGATCTGTGGCATCCCCTCAATCTGATGTTTTCATATCCAGAGGGGGAACGTTCCTCCCTGTCTTTATTGGTCATACCTTTTTACAGCGGTGTCAGTAAGTCCTTGGCATAGCCACACCTTCCACCTGGTAGTGGGACACATGCCCACTGACGTCTCCAAAGGTTCTTAAAAGTTGGAGTGGGTCCAAGCCCCCCTCATACTTTGTCCTTCAGTCAACCCTGGGCTTGGGCATATATGCAGAGGATCTGGGCTACATGCTTTGAGATAAGCCACTTTGAGGTAAGTAAGAGGAGTGGATGAGTGGAATTCACTTTGTTGTCATAGGTGTTGTTGTAGGGATGAGGTTTTATGGTGATTGAGAGAGAGGAAAGAGGGGGGTACAGTTCTGTTGGCAATTGTTAAGGCACATCTCTAGTTCCTTCGATGCATGGCCAGTCTGTTCCAGTCAGACCGTAAAAGTTCCTGCTTACTAAGGATTTTCTTAACTAGAAAAAATGCAAAGGTACATTAAGCATGCCTGCTGTTACAAGTAGGCAAAGGAGTTTGTAATACAAACATAAGATTTCCTCTCTCCTTTCACTCCTAAAAAATTAAGCAAAATAAAATAAGAAAAAAACCTGTCATTTTTCTTTTTAGTGTGTTCTACATTTTTCTTGATTATCACGTATTTTAAATCATCATTTTCTAGTTAAAAAATATACCTGTGACCTGACTGGAAATTATCATGCAGGCTAAAAGAGGTAATAGCAGGCGTTAGCCTTGCAGATGTGCTGATCAAAACACACAGAGAAGGGGAAGATTTATCTTGCTTGCTGTGCACTTGACAGCTGTTTAAAAAAAAGAAGAGAAAGGGCATTAATCTATATTGAAACAATTTAGAGGACTACACTGTTTGATGTATTTTACTGCTTATAATTGTTTCTTACCCTTCTGACAACTCACTGTTTGGATCTAACATGGCACAAGAATGGAACTAGGCAACGGTGATTAACAGATCGTATCTTTTCTAGTCCGCAAGCCTCCTCAAGGCCATTATTACGAGCCACTATTTCAGAAGTGAAAGATGATCACCCAAGGCGCCCATGCAGAATGATACTTTCAGTGATGAAGGACGGGGTGGAATTGATTTATTCCCATTAATTCAAAGTTTCTTGCACAGCAGAGCGGAAATAAAGCTTCCAGAATATCCCTGTAACTTTTACAATTATTTGGGGGGCTGATAAGAGACGCTTCATTTTGAGAAGTGAAAACAAAATATTTCAGTTTGTCACCAGATCCAAGCAAAGCTACCCCAAGCTTTCACCCAGAACCTGCCCATTTATTGCTCAGCACTGACTCCTCTCCTCAACAAGGTTCCTACTGCCTTCTTTAGGTCTCACATTTACTCTTTAAGCAGCTGCAGTGCAGCCTGATGTCTTCTGCAGCCAGGGCACAAGACAGGTCCGCAATAACTTTTAAAAACAATATATTAGTTATTAAAAGTCCCTTCAGTACTCCTTGCACCAGGCAATCACCTTCTTAGTAAAGGATGCAGAGGCCTCGGTCCTTGGTTTGAAGTTCTAGCCCCAGCATCTGCTTGTGCTCAGTGCCCCTTGGCTGAGGGTTGTTAAAAAGTTAGTGCCCAGTTGCTGTCTGTCATTGTTATCTCCAAGAGAGTACCATTTGTTGGCAGTCTCCTGGTAGGCCTGTCTAGACAGGTATGAAGGCATTCCAGTCAGCAAGGCAACTTTTACTTTCTGGCTCAGAGAAGATATGAATCACATGTAATGCTGAGCAGATACATAACACAAACATGCTGCATGCAAAGCACATCACGTTTTTATCATTTGGTCTCTCAGAAAATCCTACCACAAACACCCACCCCAAACAAACCAACAGTCTGAGAATTTCGGACTAGATCCCTCCCTTGTTCCCTTGTGCAGACAGATGTGAAGGGCCACATTCTGCTCCTGACATCTTTGCAGAAAGAATTGTGCATGCTTCCATGGCACATCTGGATCTATAGTGGGTGAGGAGGGTGGGGAAGGACCACTTGGTTCCACATTATTGGGAAGAGATCACTGTATCACAGCTTCCCTGCATGCTACTAGCCACTTGCCCACTGATTGTTCCAACAAAAGCAGGGATGCTGAACTAGAAACATAACTCTGTTGTTGATAGTATGAGGAAGGCAACAAAAAACATTACTGGCCCCGAATACCTAGGCTTGGCCTTTTCCAGAAGATTACCTGCAAAACATCTGATTGAGGAAACTTTAATATGAGAGGCATCCCTTTGTATTCATCTGCTACCCAGAGCAATATTGTCAGGCTGTTCATAGGATCATGGCTATAGAATCACACTCGGACCCTGCCTTGGTCTTGGTCTTTTCCATCCTAATCTTTACCCTAGAAAAAAACAGCTATCTATCCTGACCTTTATAATTCCAGGTAAGACAAATCCAGTCAGCTTCAGCCATAGGTACAGGAATTCCTTGCAAAATATTTGCTCTGGGATCCTGTCTCTGATGCTATTTAATACCCTGAGAGTTGGCACAGTATGGCTCTCAGTGCATTCAGGTGGTATAATATAGAACAAACTGAGGTAAGGAAGTCAAACACTCTCATTTTACAAGGTGCATCCTGGAAAACAACAGTTTGGAGGTAAGCAAATCTGTGTAGTGCCTAGAAATCAGCCTTACTATGATTAAATCATAGCTCTAATATTATGTATATTTAATTTCAAAGTGAATCAGATGTGCAGCTCGGTCTTTTTTTTATGCACAGCTGGAGACCTTGAAAGAATTTTGTTTCTTAGACCTCATCACTCTAAACTGCTGTCTTTCCAGGGCAGTACACAAAGGCGCCAGTCACCTTTCAAAGGTTTGACAGGTGTGTCTTATCACATCAGTTAAATCCATGCAAGAAAACCCTTGGCTAAGAAAGCTGCAACCAAGAACAGTAGCAGCACACCACTTAACTCCTTCCCTGCCTCTCTGGCCTCATGTTCACCTCTAATAATCATCCCAGTAACACACCAGGTAAGCATGGAATATTTATAAGAGCAGAAATACCAACAGACTGAACACTGAAACCCAACCACTAGATGATTGTGCTGGCATTTTCTTCTCCAGAGCTGATTTTCATCTAGAAGATTCCACAGGCACCCTCGCCTTACAAGAACTGGAGTGTTACATACTGGCCAGTAGGTCTAGGGAAGTAATCGTGCCCCTGTACACTAAAGTGTTCCCTGTCTGTGCTCTGCTCCCCTTTATTCTGTGCATCACAGGAAACAGGGCTGTACATACTTTGTAAAGAATGTTGTTCACCTCTAAAGAAGTAATAGTCTCCTCCCTAATGGCTTTTCTTGTGTAAGTAAGGGACATCTGTGACTCTCTGCTGCAGTTTGTACCATGTCTGAGCTTGGGTCAGCCTTTCTAGGGTCAGGTAGAGCACCTACAGGGTGTTTTGTAGGCAGACTTGAGCACTGGAACAGGCTGCCCAGGGAGGCGGTTGAGTCACTGACCCTGGATGTGGTTAAAAGAAGAGTAGATGAAGTGCTCAGGGGAATGGTTTAGTAGAGGACAGGTATGGTAGGACTCAATGATCTCAAAGGTCTTTTTCAACCTAGTCATTCTGTGATCTCCTGCCCAAGCCAACACAGCATTGGGAAGCCCAGCAGCCAGGGATAGGAATCAGGGTGTCATGGTCCTGCCAGAGCTGTGCAGGAACCAGTCACAACAAGGAGAATGCAGAGCCTGAGCTCCCTGTAGCAGCTTTTGTGATATACATGTCTATAGGCTAGGACTATGACCAGAAAATGAGAAGAAAAACCCAGGTATATACAACACAGCAACTAGTGTGGGGTAGATAAGCCATTTGGGTCTCAGGGTACATAGGTCTCAACTAATCAACAAGAGTGCTATCTACACTGTGGATATGAAGTTATATCAAAAAGTCCTGTCCTCTGCACTGGCATCATTCAAACCAGCCATTAAAATGCATTGAGTTTCATCCAGAACTGGGTTAGAAACCAACATCGGGGCCAGGACATGTAAAAGAAGGCTTAGATCCAGAAGCCTGGAGCTTGCAAAAATAATTTATTACTTGTAAGCAGCGTGATCATTATAGCTGTTCCATTTGGGAAATCTGTGAGGGAGTTCATTTGTAAAGGATAATTTTCTAGTCCTTTTTGAAATGGAGATGCCATATGTCAGAGATGGTTTTTTGATAAGATGTTACTTTGGCTGATTTTTTGAAAAATTTCTGCTTCCCATTTGTTTTGTGTGATGAGCTGAAACTTAGTTAAGACACATTGAGGAACTGAGCCTTGTATCTTCGTTTAGTGGGGACTGGCTTTTACTGGTTTTGCTCCTCCATTTTGTGATTATTGGTTATGAGTACTCTTCTTATATATAACAACAAAACAGGACAACTGTACAGCTATATCTGACTTTTGATATGGAAAATACTACATGGCCTTTTTCCCCCCGAAATGATGCTGCAATTTGTGCTTTAGGTTGTGAACAGTTTCACTGGGTTGTTTCTTCACCTGCTCCCTCTTTTCCCCTTTTGCCACTATTGATAGCACAGGAGGTTTTATCTAACAGACACTTAGGCAAGTGTTTACCATTAAGTTTCTCAGGGGCACTAGTGACATCATCAGTCCTTAAGCATGTGCTTAAGTAAGTACTCTGCTGATATGGGTTTTATTTTTTTGAAAGTTGGTAAAATAGGTACTACAAACCAAATTTTCTCCATTTCTTAGTTTTGCCAAGAAATCTGGTCTCTTCTTCATTCTGTCAAACAAACTGTGGTGTATCACTGGAGATGGAATCCGCCTGCAAGCAGAAATAGCAATGAAAGCTACCGTGCTGCCCCAGAGCATTCAGGGAGATACTCAGTCCAAAGCAGCTGGGCTTAGTAGTGCAAAATTTAAAAGAACAGTATGACCAAATCTGCTTAAATGTCAGGAATAGTAGGGTTCAGACTGTGCTTTGTCATGTTGCATCAGTTCCTGTGACATTATGTAACTCTACAGCACCTTTCTTAATTCTGCACAAATACTAATACTATAGCTTGTATTTTAATCAAAAGTTGAAAAGAACATTTTAGCTGGAAGGAAATGAGCAGGCAAAATATTCTGGCTAATCCCAGATTTTTTTCCCAATTTGATTAAGGCTTTCAGGTGCACATTTCTCATCTCTATAAGGATGTTTCAGCGTAAGAAATAGGAGACCCAGGGACTATACACTGTATGTGGTAGAGATGGGTAGGAGCAGGCCATGCCAGGTCCAAGCTGGTATGGTTACAACAATATAGCAAGGGTGTCTTTTTCAGCTTCTTTCATTTTTGGGAAAATTTCTTTCTTTTTGTGTTGAAAACATAGTTTCCATTTTTAATACTTAAGTATTCAATCCCACCATTTCCATTACTGTCCATCCATAAAGAAAAATCATTTTCAAATTTGATGGGGTCCTCTTTGGTTTTTCTTTTTCATGGATGAATTTCTGCTTAAAATTGTCAGGGCACAAGGACCTGATCCACAATTGCCTGATCCAACAGAAGAGTTAGACCTTCCTGAAACCTGAGGAATTTCACCTTAGAAAGATGAGGTGCTGAATTTTCTTTCTAAACTGAGAATCTTTTGACAGTACAAGTCCCCAGCTGCAACAGTAAATATACTAAGCTTTAAAGATGACTAAATTAGGTACAAAGCCACAGGGGATTTCCTATTACCTCCATAAATGTAAGTATCTCCTGCTGATTAAATGTCCTGTAAACATTCTTAGACAGTTACTCATGCAGGTTGATTGTATAGTGGGACTAAAGAAAAACACCTATTTAGCTGAATAAGATATTCTGGAAACATTTTTAAAGTAATAACCTGGCTATAAGAGCCTGCAATTTTAACACTGAGAGGAAAAGAACAGCTGGATGCTGTTGGAAGGACTGTGCATCTGTCCTCTTCATCCTTTCCTCATCCAACTGTATTGTAGCTTAAATTATCTGGATCCTTTTCCCACCTCCACCAGATATTTGTACACAGATAAAAGGATAAAATAGCACTATTGTTTCATAACCAAATAGCTTGAATGGAAGAAAAACAGTAAAATGTACCATCTTAAGTATGTAGAAATAGATACATTTGACTGCATATAGTTTAAAAAAAAATAGACATATATTTGTATGTGAAATTATCTTTGCATTTAATTTCACCATCAAATTTTCACCATAAAATTCCAGATTAAAAAGTCATATAAATATAGTTCTAATGGAACAATTTCCGTTTCTCTTCAGTTTTAAATTCCTGGTTTGGGTTATCTATATGGTGTCTTTTAAGTTATGCAAAGATGGCCAAATGTTTGCAGCACTTCAGAAAGTAAGGCCTGCAGTGAATACTTTGTGTGGAACACAAATTGCTTCTGCTTCTAACAGGTTTGGAGTTTTGGAGGTGGGAGTGCTTTGGCGTTTGCTTTTTTTACAGTTCAGGAGTTTTCTGCACAGGGAAATGGCACTTTTGAGGCGTGATGATGATGACGTAACAGTATTAAAAAGAATATAAGAATTGAATGTTAAATCTTTGATAGAAGACAAATATTGGAGAGAGGAGTGAATCAAACAGTGATGAGCCATTTCCCCCCAGAGTGGAGCACAAAGTGCCACTTGACAATATTCCCAAGTACCGTTCCATTGACGTGTCCACACCACCCTACAGAGTGCATGCCAGGGACAGACGGACAAATATTCCCTCAGCTCAGAACTGTTATGCACCTTATGCTGAGCACACAGGAACCAGAAGACAACCCTGCCTAAGCAGGAGGAGATATTCCTCCCCTGCCTCCTCCTCGCAGGAATCTTGGGATTGATCTCAGACACAGGTAACATTTTCAGGAGGTTTGTGGATTTCTGAAGCATCTTCAGGTTTCCATCCTGGGACAGTAAACATTGGCATTGTGAAGCTTGAACTCTTTGGCTGTTCTGTCTCATTCAGTCACCATTTTCTCCTT
The DNA here is from genome assembly GCF_964237585.1 of Gallinula chloropus. Classification (NCBI taxonomy): domain Eukaryota; kingdom Metazoa; phylum Chordata; class Aves; order Gruiformes; family Rallidae; genus Gallinula; species Gallinula chloropus. The sequence goes on along the minus strand of NC_140085.1, from coordinate 139,611,020 downwards.
GTCCTCAAGTTATCCCCAGGGTACTATCCTGCTAGGCTTAAGCTAAATGTTTGTACAGACCAGGGCACTTTGTTCTTTTATGATTCATGAAGATGTACTGGCCCATTAACATCAGCAAGGATAAAATCCACTTTTCCTTTCATTTAAATAAATCTCTTGCATCTGTATGACTGCTTCTGTCTGACAGTCTTAATGCTGATGTACCTTTCTTTAAGTACACACAAAATCAAAGGACAAGGCATACAGTGAACAGGCAACTCTATAATTCTTCCAACTGCAGAACAGAAAATGAAGCAGACTGAGATTACACAAGGTGTTGACATATTTAGATTTCCGTAAGGCATCTGAAATGTTACAGGGAACTAAATCGTTTAGGAGACTGAATGATATGAAAGAAACATGCCTTTCATGAGAAGGCTGATTGGTATGTCTCTGCCTATAATCATAAGGAGTAAATCACTCTACAGGGACATTTTTTTTTTAAATGAGATACTTTTAGCCTTTGGAAGACAACATAAAAACAATTTTCTTATATTATTATACAGCTTTCTGATATTCAAAGACTGAGAAAATTGGAACCATAATGAGAACATGGTTTGGGGGTATTCTAATTTGCTCAGTAAAGTGGAAATTTCAGCACCAACTGAAGTGTACAACCAAAGCCAAGAAAAAGAATAAGACTGTAGGACAAGCAGGATAACAGCTGCTAGCCTGGGAAGAAATGACTGGAAAAAAACACATACATATTTAGATGAAAATAAATGATCAAGAGATTAACATGATAGAGTAGATGTATGCATTAACTGATGAACTGTGTGTAGGGACAATGTGGGTAAAACTCAGATGCCTGAACAGGTGTCTAGAGCCGCATGAAGTTTTCAGTACCCAAAACACCCGAGCATGTCACACAGGTATGAAAAGGACCAACCAGTGTGGAATACCTGTTTGAGGCTGCAACTGGAAACTAGGCAAGATACATTTTGCATCTAAATTTTCACTAGACACCGACACTTAGGCAAACAAACCCTACCTCTAGTACCACTGTATGTCAATATCAGTGCAGCTACTACCATGACATGGTATTATGTTCTGCTTTCAATAGCTCCAGAGTGCATAAAGGCAATTCAGACACTTGGGAATGATACAGCTTGTGAGGAGGTGCATCTTGTAATGATAGCTACAGGAAACTCTTCAGGACACATAAAGAAAAATACAATTGGCCATGGACTTGAGTTTCCACATGGGAGATTAAAGTCTGAGAATATGCTCTGCTAACTGTAAGTCAGTTAGATACATTCTTAGTGAAAAATGAGATGGGATTTTTTCACACAGATTTCAAGTGTTATAAACTACGAGAAACAAGAGTCTTGTTTGATTCCACTTATTACTGTAACATTGCAATTACATTTGAATACTTCTCTAAAAGATCACCTCTAGTTAAAAAAAATAAAATTTTTGTCCTCTTCATTATATATTAAAATTGCATGAAAAGCAAATTATAGACCTAGGTTCATGTTGTCAGTGACCTTCAGAAGATGAAGATATGGGTGAACTAGAATCTCATGATGTTCAACAATGCATAAAGCAAAGTCCTTCACTGGAGAGGAATAACCTCATGTACTGCACAGCTGCCAGACCCATCAGCTTGAAAGAAGCTTTGCAGAAAAGGCCGTGAGAGTCCTGGTGGGAAACAAGTTAACCTGAAGCAGGAATGCACCCTCATGCTAATGTAGGCCACCAGTGTTGCCAGGAGGTTGAGGAAGGTGATCCTTTGTCTCTGCTCAGCCCTGGTTGGACTCCTCTCAAGTTCTGGGTACAGTTCTGGGCTCTCCAGGACAGGAGACACATGGACATAGTGGATTTGAATTTTGGCATATTTTAGAGATTACAGGAGATGAGGGAAGGAGGGAAGAAGGGAGGGAGGGGGAGATTCATCTTTGAAGTAAAACACAGCATCTGTCAAAAACAAAATACTTGGTAGTCACAAAATCCAGCAGTGGCTTTAAAACTGTATTTGAAAAACTTTATGCATCTTCAGGCCATCCCTTCACTTAATAATCTGCTAATAAATGAGAAATCAGGTTTTGAATATAAAGGCACGTGCCACTTGTTCTTTCACAGAAGAATGCACTACTGTTTGAAATTGGTATAAATTAACCCTAAAGTGAGATTTGAAAATACACAAATGCGATCAGAGAATAACCAAAATGCATAAACACGTTTCTATAATTCCTTCCAGAGAAACACAACGTTTTGGAGAATTGTTTGAAAAAAAAAGAATGCATACAAATGAAGGCAGGAGGAGACACAGCAAAGCTTTTCTCATCATTTGGACTACTGCTAGCACTTTTGACCTCTCTCTCATGATTGAACTTTCAAAAGATGAAAGTAAAGAACCAGTCCTTGAAGAACTCAGCCATGTAGACACATTTGAGAGGGGAGAAGTTATTTATGGACAATCCTTTTATAGACAGATTGAATTATACTCGGTACAGAGCTAGATTTTCTGGTTTACATAAATGGTGATTCATTGTTCCTGTGATTTGCAGTCCTGCATTGCTGAATTAAGTACCTTTTAGCAACCAATCATTGTGAAACTAATTTTACATTACACACAGGTGAATTAAAGGTAAACTTGCGCGTGGCAAGAAGAAAGGTAAATGACATACTTGATCCACTGGCTTCTTGAGCAATCTATAGAAAATAATTGCAGGAATGAATATAACAAGCTAGGAGTAAGGAAAAATGGTCTAGGAACCAGCCTGACCACCTCAGGTATCTAACTTACATCAAGCATTTTGCAGTCTGGTTGATGCAGTCTCTTTCTTACCGGCACGTGAAGGGGTGACTGAAGGCCTCCAGAAGGATACCTGGGTTGAATTACATGCCTCAGCTGAGGATGTGAGGCCTTCAGAGGTGCTTCTTTCTCCCTTGCAACAAGGGAACTGAAGCACTATAGAAGGCTACTTCCCTCTGAGCCCATGGTTTCTGTGTCTGTTGCTTGCCCGAACCATGGATCCCACCATTTTATCACAATGGAGTGGATCCCACTCTCCTGCCCGACTTACTAAATATCTTTTTTATTTCTGTTAAATTCCCAGATTCTTTACACTGTGGTCAGGATTGCCATCCTTGCAAACTGAGAATGGACTCAAGTTGCCAAACCTTTTTGCATTATCTCTAGCAGTATCAGCCTCATACCATTCACTTAAGACAAATGTTAATCAACTATTTGGAGGTCAAAAAACCCAAACATTGGTAATTCCAGTTGAAAGTCATTTGCTATGCAACAAAGATATATGCACATTGTGCCTGGACACAGCTGTTTAATTTAAAATTAACTATCTGCTCACTCAGGAGGAAGATATTTTCATGGGTACTTTCAGAGCAAGGGAGGGAGAACATAAAATCACTGAGATGTTTCACGTGTCGGGAGGGGAAGAAAACTGCATTATGAATAAAGCAAAGTAATCAACCCAGCTGTCCTTTTCCCATCAGCTTCATCCTCTGTGGTATAGATTAGGGATGCTTAACTGGTTTGGATAAAATAAAAATAAATATGCAAAATTTTTTCATTATATTTCAGATCAACTAATTCAGAACTTTAAAAAGTATGAAGAGTCATGATTTAGATTTTTCTTTTTTTTTTAGTTCCAGGAATTTTCTTGATATTGTGTAATTCTGTGGGAGGAATATTTTTAGACATTTATGCAGTGGAAGTCCTCACTCAGATGAGACTGAATTCACAGATATATAAATACTTATCAGATTATTCTGAGGTTTGCCCTTTTTATTGCGAAAGCTGTGGGAGAAGGAGGAGAAGTTCAAATTAAGAGAGGAAAATCTGAAAAAAACCCATAGATTTTGGAAAAAAGTTCATATATTTGATGGCTGTTCTTCACTTCCATGATAATTTTGCCAACCCTTGGAACAGCAGGAAGAGATGTACTCTCAAATAGTTTGCTGCTGCCCTTGCTCTCTGCTTCTGGCAGAAAGTCTTGGGTTCATTGACATGTGATTGTCAACTTTGTGCAATTTCAGGGAAGGGATCTCTATGAAAAGATTTCCAACTTAAAAATGTCAAGGAAGTGAAAGGTGTCAAAGGTGTTAAATTGAGTGCATGGGGTTCATTATTTCAGTAATATACTATGTGGAATATGAAGCTGTGGGTAAAGTTGATGCATACACATGGTGTTCACATACCACACTCTCCTATAAAACACTTTTTAATATGAGGCAATACTGGTTGGTGCTATAGTTATATAGCTGTACCATTTTGCTTTAGGAGAAGACTATAAAGCCTTTATTTTAAAATTAATTTGACATTTGCACTTACTAATTAAGGCGACAAATGATTCCCCAATAAGCATGATACTTCTAACAATTAAAAGTATTACATTCATAATTAGGCTGTTGTGTCTTGTTTTTTACTTCTTTAAAACAAGGAACTGACTTGCTATAGAGGGTTGATGTAAACATTGCCCAGCAACTAAGCACCAACCAGCCACTCACTCACTGTCTCTCTCCAGGAAATTGGGTAAGGAATCAGAAGAGCAAATGCAAAAAATCCTCAAGGTTTGAGATAAAGTTTAATAAGTGAAGCAAAGGGGAAAAAAAACCCAGAAGGAAGTGATGCAAAGGCCATGATTCAACACCTCCCACTAGCAGACTGATGCCCTGCCAGTGTCTAAACAGCAGCTACTTTAGAAAATTACCCCTCCTCCCCAGCTTTTGCTGCTGAGCACAATGCCATACGGTATCGGATATCCCTTTGGTCAGTGGAGGATCAATTGTCCCATCGGTGTCCCTCCCCAGCACCTTGATCACCCTCAACCTGTGGGGGCAGAGTGAGAAACAGAGAAAGCCTTGAGGCCGTGCAAGCACTGCTCAGCAATAGCTAAAGCACTGGTGGCTATCATCAACACTGTTTTGGTCACAAATCCAAAATATATGGGCTGTGAAGAAGAAAGTTAACTCCATCCAAACCTAGTGCACCTGTAAAGGTTAATACCTGAGTCACATCCTGCTTTCTATAGGTTTTCAGCCACTGCTGGCTTTTCATGTGTTAAGATATGCAAACCTAGTATAAAGTCAGCCTGCAGTGTAGGGTAAAAATGGTTTTAGTGTGTTTGATCACCTCCTCTTGTATTGATTAGTTAAGCTCTTGCTGCTTACCAAGACTTTAATTTCTTGTCCACTGTATGGTCCAGTGGCATTTTATTTATTTGGCTAATAAAGGAAAATGTTCTCTCTTCCATTCCAGTTGTCAGGCACATTGCGTAAGTCACAAATGCAGCAGCTTGAAACTGAACCTCCTCTGTAAAAAGGCTAAGGATTGAGTAGGCACAGACAACCCTCTTATTTTTAAGGTTAAGTCTATGCCAGAACTTAGAAGATAAATTGCAGTTCATGGGCACTTTTAAACTTGCCAGCTTGCTTCTTGACAACAGTGAAGCCAAGATGACAAGAATCTAAGGACAGGCTACAGGACCCATGAAGGTCGCAAAGCAAATATGCAAGCTGTATCAAACTAGCTCAGGTATCTCTATAACTCAAAAAGTTTTGGTGTAACACTTCCTTTGTACGGTATAGAGGAAAAATCTTGCATAGTAGAGACCTTGTTGATGCTGTTCAGCCTGGGAGCATGTACAAGGAGGGGGTGGCAGATGTTAAAAAGAAATAAATTCCACAAAACTGGAAAAAACCTTAAATTCTTCTCTGCATTATATAGATAATATGCAATTTGTAGCAAATGAGAGGAATAGTGCTATACACTGCAAGTTCCACAGAACTTTGTTTTTCTTAAGGAGACAGATTTGCTTGAAAGAAAGATCAACTCTTATTCACTGAGTATCCAAAGGATACTGTTTGCACACATCTTGAAAAGAAAAAAAAAAAGCAAAACAACCTCCATTATGATCAGGCTATTTAGTTTTGCTTCATTCTCTACAGAAAAGAATCTGAACATTCATCTAAATGTTGACACACAGTTACTTTGGAGAAGCAAGAAGCAATCTGTATATACACAATGCTAAATGTTTGCTGTATATGCATCACTTAATGAGGGCTGTTTAAGATTTGTAAAGCTTAAAGGCCAACCAAAACATACCTTTGTAACGCATTTATGGAGCTTTCCTAGCCACTGTTGCTGCAATTGTTGTGAAACTCAGGGGAGTGAATTAGAGCAGGTATGAACCTGCAGTCTACCCTGGCACTCTGCTTTTCCTCTGCTCAGTCTCCAGGGCCATCCAAGTCAGTGCAGGGATACCAGCTGCCAGAGCCTCTTGTTTACTGATTGTGCCGCCGGAGCCAATGGAATAATATCCTCTGCCTTCCACCAAAGCAAGAAAATGTTTGTGTGTGTGTGCGTGCCTTTGGTTGGCAGGGTGTCTTCTTTGAGCTGCCTGTTTGGTCATTCGGCAGCAAACTGATGGAGAGCGAGGATACAAAAAAGCTTAGGTTGCCAGGCTGCCTTGGAAAAGCTCCCATTTGGAGCAGCAGCAGCAGGAGGAGGTCTCTGAGGATGAGGTTTTTCAGCTCACATGCTGGGAAAGTGGATGTGGACTGCTGACTCCTCTCTCCTGAATTTCTCTTCAGTTTTGGTAGGATGCAATGTCAACAGTATGAAAATGTACCCCTTAGATTCTGCCCTTGAGACTTTGAATGTAGAATCTGTAAAATGTAGGCGGATTTAATGATGTATACACTCTGTCAACAACTTACGTATCATACTGTAAATATCCTGTGTTAGGATACCTTTCAGTCTCTAGCCAATGAGAAAGAGTCTTCTTCAAAACCTTAGCTCAGCCATTGTAGCTTAGTCTGAATTTCCATACAACTGCCCTCTGTAGCTAAGAAGGGAGGGTAGCTTAGGTGCCTAAAATGGAGATCTAAGAGCCCATTCTAGTTGCAAACACTTCCCAGCTGTCACCTGGATCTCAACATTGAAGAAATTTTCTCTAAGTTCTTAGTACTAAAGCAAAACTGCAAAGAAAGCTCGTATTTCACATTTGAATAACATACAACACAAGTTTTCCTGACACTATTAAGCTTAATATGCAATTAAAAACATCCCACTATTTTTATTGGTATAAAACAGACCAGAGAAAATGAAGACATACTCTAAGACTTCTGGAATAAAGCATCTGTCTCAGAATTCATCCACTACTTTAATATATCATTAAAATCCACTATTTGCTAGCCTTTGCTTAGATCACTGCATGTAAAGAGCTTCAAACCTTTCTTTAATCCCAGCCAACTTTAGCAGCGTGGAATATTGCTCTTTGCATTGTTCTAGTGAAATCCATTTTACACGCACACAACAAAGGAGCTTTGCCCCGTAGGATTCTTCCGAGTTTTACTGAACCCGTTTCGATTTCATTTATTGTCATTTGAATTAAGGAAAAATTCCCAACCCACAAAACTGGACTGGAAACTGCAGAAGGCTGCACATGATCACTTTAAGCAGGGACTATCAGCAAGGCATCAGGATGTCATGAAACTGGGGATTAACCTTTTTGAGATAGGGACGCTGTTGCTAGGGCTCCCAATAGAGTAGATCTTTTCTCATTGTTGTGCTCCCTTGCTGTTATCAGAGTACAAATATCAGAGAAATACTGTTAATTCTGCAGTATGTTGTTGTGGGATTCAAAATATCCCAAAAGGATTTCAAACCAACATGAACGAGACTGCTCTAGAGGTAGCAGGGGCTTTGTATGGAAGTACATTAATCTCTCCAGCACGATGAAAGCTTTTGTATACAATTATCCTAGGTGATATAAAAAAAGTAATAGAAAAGAATGTGTGATCCTAAGTCAAAATGAAGTACTATAAAACTGTAATGTGTTTCTATTTCATTTTTATTTTCTGCCATCACTCCCTTCTCTTTGTAGTCAAAACCCTCGTTGCATATTTTACCCCCCATGCGTGATCACAGTTAGGCGTATTTATGTGTTTAAGCATAGAGTTCTCTTTCTACATTCTTAAATCATTTACTTTGCTAAAACAAAGTGAGCTCCATGCAGAATGTCTGTGTGCATGGGTGGCGGCTCTCAGCCCAGCTGCAAAGTTCTCTGTGGAGCGCGGATGTTTTTTCTGTGAAGCCTCTAAGTGCCAAGATGAAAGGATGGCCAAATGAGCTACAAAACCTTTCCAGTAACAGCATTAAGGAGCGAGCAGCGAAACGTCTCCACACGATTATCATAAAATGCTTCACCAATCAATATTTGCAAGTTTAACGGCAAAGCTGTAATTAGAGGCTAAAGGGCTGGAGCCCAGCACCACGTGGGCACTGAGATCAGTTCTGTGCCCAGCGGTAGCTCTCAGCCCTGCGCCTACTTCAGCCCTCACCTTGCCCAGCCCGGCTTCCTCAAAGGGTTGGGGGAGCTTGGGGCAGAGAACAAAAAGGCTGCTGAGTGCTTAAAATCTTACTAAATATTTGGCTGGTGCAGTGTAGGTCTGAATTGCCAGCGATGCTTGGGAACGTCATATTTACTCACAGGAGAAATGTCCTAACAGTGAAAGGAAAACAAATTGCATGGAGGCATTCTCTCTGCCTGTTTCTGGGCTGCTTTCTATTTGTCTTCTGGATCTTAGGAGGAATAGGGCTGAAAATGTGATCTGTCACAAAAAGAGCTTGGTAATTCTGTGGTATTAATACAAGCCCACGTGCAGGCACTGCTGCTGCTGACCAAACCCTACTAGTAAAAGATTCTAAAACAGGAAGAGTCCCCATGTTATTTATTCCCTAGAAGCTGCCTTAGATGATTCTAGTAGCAGAAGACCTATGAGCAATTATGAAGCTATTTGTAGGATGAAAGGACGAATTTTCTTTCAGTGGTAAAGAGTTTCTTCCTCTTTTTTGCTGCCTCTGTCACTTAACCCATCCTCCTTGGTACATTGCACATGCCACTTGCCCTGCCTGGTAGGGTAGCAGTCACAAGATAATCAGCACTAATGAGTGTCTGCAGTGAATGTTATGACTTAGCAGACCCATTTAAATATAACAAGCATCCACTTGAATAATGAATGATAAAGAAAATGAAGGCAATCTGTTCTTAGTACTTTGGCCTTTGAGTGTCTTAAGTTTCTTGCCAGTAGTTTTGTCATTTAGCAAAGGTAAAGTGCAGCCAGAAAAATTCAGCAGATAGTAAAAACTATGAAAGTTGTTTCAATACACAACGTATTACATACTTTGATAACTCTCTGTTCTCCATTGGCTTTGCAGTTAGGGTGGGTTTTATTTTCCTGACACTGTTGAACAGTCTGTTTTGGCTATTTAAGTGTATAGACTTGTGGGAGGAGCACATCAAAATGAACTTGTCAAGGTTATTTTTCCTCTGTTCTCCTTCAGGAACAGCTGTGAAATTTTTGGATGTGGTATTGAAAATAACATACCTAACAAAAATGAGTTTTCTTGAGCAGAACTGTGTGATTTAAAAAATTGTCATAAAAGTACTGTTTCAGTTGCTTCAAAGGTATTTTTAAATTCAAGTCAGATTTTCCAAATAGTGTTGAACAAATGCAATGACCTATTAGAAATTTTGCAAGAAACCATCTTGATTTTTTCCCCCCAAATATATTACCAAAAGAATTTCAAGGCTGGTTAGATAAAGTTGGAGTAAAATGGAGGAAGAAATAGTACATGTTTATTGGACAAAGAACTGAAATAACTTCTAAAATGTTAGAATGCTTGCCTGGGAAATGAGAGGTTTGTGTTTAAGTACATATACTCTTTGCTATTAAATTAAAAATGAAAAAGCTCAAACAGCAGAGAAAGAGGAAACCTTAACACATGGTCTTATACAGTCCAACAATGACAATGTTCAATGAGGCACTTACTGCAAAACTAGTTCTTTGTTTTTATTAAAAGTATTCTTTAAATATGTTGCTTATCCACATTGTTTTCATTTAATAACTATATTGCCAAAATTGTTTGGAGTCAATTTTGGGAAAAAAATAAAGTATTAGTTTTATTTAAGTTCCCACCAAAAGCCCTTGAGTACCAACCATGGTCATATCATGATACAAGTCTAAAATATTCTTAACAAGAATTCTTTATACTCTCACCAAGAAAGAAGCAGAGCTAACTGTTGAAGCAGGCTTTTTACATCCAAGTGTTGGCCATCTGAATGTCTTGCTTTGCTGCTTACTAGAACTCATGAAAAGTTAATATCATTGTTTTTCTATGAGTTCACAAGAATAGAAACTATAACAAAGGGACAGTTGTTTTCATGGACAAAACTAGAATGTTTTCCCTCCTTCATTACACTGTTTTTTAGTTTAGGGGTAGTGGGGAGTGATTGTTTCAGGTTTTTTTGATATTGGGATTTGTCAGCCTGATTAAAAGATTTTTATCCATCAAAATCCTACTAATTTGAAGTAATTTTATTTAGACAATTTTAGACAAAAATATTTCCAGTGAAGTTTGCTGTTATTGAGCAGTGTATTTTTTGGGTGTAGTGGTTATTTTATTGTAATTTAGTCAGGAGGAAATACTGGTTCTATCAGTTTGGGGGGATAGTAGGGAGCATCAGATTTATTTTTATACCTATCCATATTTCTCATCCAAGTTTGATTGATTTCTGTGCCTTCCTGCCACGTTTTCTGTCTGCCTTCTCAATGTTTGGCTGTGGTATTTTGGACCATTTTCTTTCTCTGCATCTCACTCCTATGCCAACATTGGAGGAAGCATTTCTGTATGGCTTGGTCTCTGTCTTCTGTTAAGATAAAAAGCTCCTAGTGTTTGTTATTATCTATGAATGACATTTTTCTTATCCATATCCTGAATGTGGGGTAGTATTTATACAATTTCTGCTTCCAACTTAATACATTAATTAACTCTACATCTTACTTTTGTTATCTTTTTTTCTTTTTTGCACACTACTGTTTAAGACATAGCTTGAAGTGGTTCCGTAATATAGCTATTTAAGTTTCCTTAATTATTATCTAATACATGTACTACCATTATTATTTACTATTTCTTTCTGGGCAGAGAATTACTGTTATTACTGCAACATCTTCTAGTATGATCTTTGGCTGTGGTTTGTTGTGGAAAGAAGGAATAATAGTGCTTGAAAAGGCCAAAATGCTTGGTTCTTGGATGTATGCCATGGAATATAAATGCATGGTTACCTTTCTCTGCTGGGTAATCTTGCTGGTGCTGCCTGGAACATGGAAGAAATTATTCCAATCAAGTTCCTTTCAGATGAGATGTTTGTGCTGGCAGAGGAACAGTCCCATGTGAGATACACAGAAGAAATAGAAGTCAACCTGCCCTATACTGCCTCTGCCATTCGTATCCAAACTTAGACACTTGTTTGCAAATTTGGCTTGTTGCACATCTGCCCAAGCTTCTTCTGATGAGAAGTGGTATAGCGTAACACTGAAAGTTATATTGTTAAGTGATGTTGTCATCATGTTATTCTTTTTCCAGGTAACAAAGATCTTCTGGGAGAAACATGGAAGAAAACAGGTATCAGACAAGCTCCTTGGGCAAGACAAGAAAATGCACTTAACAGTTTACTTGCTTTCTTTAAAATATTTTTATCTTCTTGTCTGGGATGAAACAAATTACACTAATTTCTTTCATCCTCCTTGCTTCTTATGGATGAAGAATTTGTTCTACTTGCAAGGATTTTGGCAGTTCTCACATTTCTCAGTCTCAGGTGATATACATGTAGGAATTAAAATGTCTCACTAAGGGCATAACTTTCAGTATTTATTAATCTCTACAGTCACATTGCAGAGATCTGTGATCTATATATCCATGTAAACCTCTGGGTTTATCATTGTTTTGTCAAATCATCTCAGGAGAATGTTTTTTAACCTCCTTTCCTACAGAAACCCTCAACAACTAAACTTCTACTGAATCTATTCATCTGAGGCATCTTCACCTAGGTTTTAACATGATAGTGATTCAGAAGTTTCTCCAGATCACTTCACCTCTCCACTCTTCCATTTCTCACTTCTGTCATTTACATCACACTGCGGTATCCCAGACACCTGCATGATGTCGATCCTTCAAGAGAAAGTGTTTTTACTTGATGGCACGTCTGTGACTGAAAGTCCAGTCTTTCTTATTATAACCAATCCCTGCTGTTTGCTTTTTCATTTTTCTTGCTATGTTTCCTTTCTTACATCCCTCTCTTGGGAATGGGATGAATTACAGGCAGATAACTTAAACTGTTCATTGTTTGATCACTCTAGCCTAGAGTAGAAAACCTTGACTCACTCCAGTGCAAGTTCTCTTCCTGTGCAAGAACATTCAGTAGGGTCCTCCTTGTTATTTTCAAGATCCTCTGGATCCAACTCTGTTTCTTGTTTCCTGTTTTCTCTCCTTCAGCTTCTGTTGTGGGATTTTAATTTTCCTTTTCCCAATAAGAGCCACTTCCAGGTAGTTTTGTCTGTACCAACTACCAAGGACACCTTGGCTGTCCATTCCTCTCTCTTTACTGGACCAAATGTGCCCTCTTCTCACTTTTCAACTTAACTTGTGGTGCCATCTTTTTTTTTTTCTTCTTCTCTGAAGCAAACCTCTTCTCCAACTCCACATTCCCTCTTAACCCCCACAGGCTGCATGTGCGTGTTTCCAGGTTCACTTCCACGTACTGGGTTTGCTCTGTAGTTCTGTTATGCAGTACATTTGTTGAACACCGCTATGACTGGAAGTCAGGAGATCTGTAACACAAGCATATTGCCAAGCATATCTTGCTCATCCTCAGATCCTGAAGTTAAGTCTACCACCATCTTTGCTGATGCCACTTGTTTACTTGCCTTCATTTTCATGCGTTCCAGATGATGACATTTCAGCCAAAACCAGCTTCCAGCTTGTGTACTGTGGCAGGGGAAGAGGAGGAAATGATATCACCAAAGGTTTTATTACAGTAAGAGTAACTCAACCGACTTAGGCTTTTCTGACAGGCTTTTTGTTTTTTTCTTGATGAAAGCTCTGTCAAGCTCCGGAGTTTGCAATATGTTCTGGAGTCCTGAAGCAACTTGAATCATTATGGCATAAATACACACAGCTTTAATTTTCATTATATGTACACCAATTTATATTTTGTTTTGCAGGGGTTAAAAAGAACCCTGAAATTCTTTTTTTTTCCCGACTACTTCAGTGTCTTTCTTTTTTCCTGCTGCAGAAAAACTAGTATCAGGTTAGGATCTGTGCAGCAATAAACCTTTGCCACTGGCAGGAATCTAGCAGTCACAAACAATTAGTTCTTTCTGTGAACCGTCCAAGGTTAATTTTAGCCTCCTAAACTGTCTCCTGCCAGATCTGATAACTTTTCTCCTTTAGCTCCAGCTGTCTGGTCCCTGATGGGATTTGGCTACAAGGAGGATGGCATTATCAGCCCATTAACTATCACTAGCAAGAGAACTGTGATGCTGATGAATATTGATCACCCGTTCCACAGGGTTATCAGATGATGCTGAGTGAACCTGACTCTCAGTTGTTTCCTTGGGCAGCCTTTATTTTCTACTGGCTGATGGCACTTCTCTCCCAGGCTCTGCCCACTGAGGGGAGAGCAGTGCAGCAGGACATCTCTGCTCTGGCCATCAACAGGTTGTGTTTGACTGCAGGAAGAAAGACTGGAGAGAATGCTTTGCCCTGCCTGGGTCAAAGCCTGGATAGGGCCCATGCAGCTCTCTGACTCCCTTACCCACACAGCTTTGTGAAATGCTTTTATTGGTGAAACAGAGAGAGTCACAACGGGTCAGAAAGGATTTGGAACAGACTCGCAGGCACTGGAAGGATCTGTGTGGTACTCTCTAAGCTGTGAAGGTTTGCACCAGAGTTGTGACTTAGCTGTGTTTGTGGAGATTAGGTATAAAAGACATGGAAGGTCTACCAGGGAGACCCAACTTGGTGGCACAGGAGTGTGCCACCACACATCCTGCACACACTTGGAAAACACTTGAAACTGGGGGGTGCACTCAGTTTTGTTTTTTTTTTTCCAGAGCAGACTATTAGGAAAAAACTCTATATAATGCCAGTGTTTTCTTCATAGTCAAAGCAATATTAGTTAAGGATCTGGAGGATAAACAATACTTGTTTGGTGTTTGTTTTTTTCTAAACCAAACAATCTGCAAAATAAATATTATGTTTCCTTTCAAGGCACAGTAACACGAATTCTGGGACTACAACCAGGACCAACACATTATTTATTAGTAGCCAGTCAATTAATAAACATTAGATAAATCCTTTATTTTGGATATTATTTACCCATTTATTTTGTTACTTTGGCAGTCTCAACTCATTCAAAAAATATTTGGTGCCCCCCCCCCCCCAAAACAGGACCATCATATTAACAAACAGATATTGAACAGATAACTCCCAGGATTAAGTGATACCTTGAAATAAAGATGAAAGGAAAAAGTGTGGTTTAGTATTACCTTATGGACAAGAAGAAAGAAAAAAATCTGGTTTGAAATAGTCCCTCTGTTTTGTTTGTTTGTCTGTTTTATTGTGCTCCAGTGCGTGGTAGAACAGAAGTAGGTTTTCTGTTTAAGATAACTGCTTTCCATTTTAATTCTAAAGTAAATGTCCAATGGATTTTTAAAATCTGAGTAAGATCAGTTGTGATTTAATTTCATAGTTTTAGAGGGCATATGAGTGAAGTGGGTTTTTTTCTTTCTTCCTTTTGCTTCACAGATGTATTTGAAAGTTATTGTCTTCGTGTATCATTTCTAATCACAGAAAAACATAGCATCAATCAGCATTTCCTCAACACCTTTCCTTCCAGCTTGATCAGTGAAATGGGCATCAGCTCTACCATGGGAACATACAGACATTGGAATATATAGACATGAATGATGGAGGAAAAGGAGGCTGCAGTTTCTGAAATGGGGGTGATTTAAGTATTGTTTTTCTTGTTTTGAAAAAAAACACAACCCAACAACCTGGAAAAAAGGATGTTTCTGCTTTAGAAAGAAAAATTATTGTTTTGGGCCTTTCAGCAGAAGGAAGATTTGGAAAGTCTACCAGTTCCAGCTGCAGCCAACTTGCTGTATCTTGTAGGCAAGACTTCCCCAGTGTCATGGGGACAGCCAGGCCTCCCCAAAATTTAGAGAAACAGAGAAACAAAGTCTGCCCATCAAACTTATACCTCCACTCTACTCAAAACTCATCACAACAAACACTTCTATAAGTACGTTTGTGTCAACACATCAGCCCCTTTCATAAACACTTCTATAAGAAAATTCTTTGTCATGAGGCTGAGGTACTTCAATGTTTAACCTCAGTAGCATTAGAAGAATGCAAAATAGTAGATTAGAAATGAGTTAGGAAGAAAGAAATTAGAAATAAGTGTTGGTTGGGGCTTTTTTTTAAATTTAGAGATCAATATCGCCGTGATGATCTTGGTTACTCAGCGGAAAAAACAGAAGTGTAAATTTAAATGCTTGACCACAAGTTACAAATAAGTTCCCCTTGACTGCAGATTATTTTCACACCTACAAATTTGCAACAACTGTTTAGCTGGTCTTTATATCTCCCTGACTTTTGGCCTTAATTAGCAAAACACAAAGAATACAGACTCGACTAGCACATAAATACTAAAATTATGAACTCATTCAGAACTGATTTTTGTGTGAGGTCCATTCAAAACCAGGTTCCTGCTATCTACAGAGTTTTTTATCCCAGTTTGTACACTCTGTAATGTAGTAGAAGGTCTAGTTACAAAGGTTAAAACTTGAAAATCACAAAATTATCTGTTTGAACAAGTATCACCTGCCACAAAAGAAGACATTAGGAAGAAATCAAGAAATTATATTTTTTACAGAAATGTAATTGGTGCATACTAATTTTCCTTGTACTTCTTGATTTTCAACAGCTGATTTCTGGAAATATATTGTTGTAACTCCAGTAGGATCCAGGCAAACCCCATACTACCTGTGTCCTTGAGTGAGCTTCAAAAAAGCCACACAATCTTTCCAAAATTGCCTAATGCTCAAGCAGTTTAATTCAGTTACACTTTTTATGCTAGAATGTGTCCCGTTTTTATGCTAGAAACTTCTTGGATAATAGTTTTCATCATCAAACTTTGATGCCCCCTCCTGTGTTCTGTTCATTGGTTTCACGTCAAAAGTTATGTTGCTTACATTTAGAACAACTTCACTGTGGCCAGTAAGGGATCTCAGTTACTGGGTTTTTGTAGCTCAGCTAAAAGAGAAAGACAAAGCTGTCACTGTTGTTTGAGGGTTGGGGTTTTTTTGTTTCTGAAACAAAGAAAATACAATTAATTGTCCTTTGCCTGATGGTACGCATTCAAGCCTATACCCATATAAGAAATGGGAGCTGTGGCTCCCATAAAAACATTGATATCTCCAAGAATCCTTACTCTGTCTGGGCTTGGTCCAGATTCCAACTGAGTGGGAGCAATTCAGTCACTCTGGAACAACAGCATCCAACTATGGCATGCTTCAGAAGCGGGAACTGGGCTTTGCACTCATAATTTGTTTGAATGTGATTTAGCTTTTTAAGTACAAAGAAGCAGTAATGTACATGAAGTCAGAGGGGAAAAACATGATTCAGAGAAATGTGGTTGAGGGTTATTGTTCTGATTTTGGTCTCTTGTGGATATCGACCCACTTCAGAAGATGCAGGGAAAGTGCTTGATCGGAAGTTTGTTTTCAGGCAAAAGCTTTCTTGAGCCTTTTGAATTTTGCTTTTGGAAGCTTTGAAGTTGTCTCATGCTCCCATGCTGAGCCTAGCAGGGGATGGATGTACATACTGGCTTTCTTGCCTGTGAATCTTCTTAAACCTTACATATGTTTAATGTTTTTGAAAAGCCACCAGAAAGCCTATTAGACACAATAGCTTAAGGCATAGCTATAGAATATATACTTCAATGTGGCATTGCACATCAAAGAGCTGTGATAGCATGGGACTTTGAAAACACTGATACTGGGCCAAGTAAAATACAGTTACAGAGTAGGACTGTGTCTCTCTGTGACCTCAAAAGTCCTTGTTCAACAGGCAGCAGGAGTGTGCAGTGGTGCGATGTGTGTAAGCGAAACACTGCGACATCTGTCAGCATCGATGCTTTTTGTACCCTCTTGAAATGTTTTCTAGACTTTGCAGAATTAGCTCATATTTCTTTTTATGGTAATGTCATCTGTTCTGGCTACACTAGTGGTGGACATCTTGGAATAAAGGCAACACCTTTCAGAGACAGGTAGTGATACTACACTGCAGAAAAAGGCAGCTGCACACAACTTCCTGACCTGTTGGGCTCTGTTTCCCTTTGGTGATGATGGTTAAGCTCAACACAATTGATTTTTCACATAAATCAGGGATCAAAGTAACAAGTGAAGTGGGGCCACAGGTATGTGACTCATTAATTTCTATTCATTGATGTCGGCATGGTGAAGCAATGCTCATTTCAGAGTTGGATATTTTGCCTGTTTGCTGTCAACATTTCCTAATCCCCTCTGCCCACTGCTTGCTATTGCTTCTTCACCCTTTACTGTGAATGTTTGCAGCAAATTTCGATGCTGTGGCTGACCCTCCAGTGGAGAAGAATACGCTTAGGAGTTAACTAGTCCATATAATCCTCTGCCTCTTGGTTTGGTGGGGATTATTGGGCATAAGTAATGAAGAAGGTATTGGGAATCCTAGGAGTGATTAAGCGCTGACTACTCAGTGAAGAACATTTTTGAGCTGCTGAAATACAAGCTACTCCGCACATTGTATTAGGCAGAAATGTAGAAGCCATGATTAAAAAAACAGTCTTGTGAGAAATTAAGGAAGGGCAAAGACAAAATACCTTCTAACAGCATCAAGAACATTGACAAAAAGCTGCAGAAAGACATAACTCTAAAGAACAGTTTGTGCCCTGGAAAGGCATCGAGAGAAATCACAAATTACAGTAGCCTTTGAAATGCAGGGAGATTTGGACAGAGAGCGATTCTGCTGTCCTACATAAAGTGCTGTCAGCTGACACAGATTCAGTTTGAGACTTTTTCAGGTTTTGAAGGTGGAGAGAGCCTCACTTTTCTCCAGGTTGTGCAACAGCAGAAAGCTTCAGCCATCAGATCAGACCAGGTACTTGCCTGACAGACAAAAGCTTCAGGTTGTGCCCCATACATAAATCTGGAGGGAGGAGGGCCTTGGACCCCAGTTTCCTTACCTTAGGTAACTACCCTAAACCTTTGTCAGCCTGTTACCACAAGTCCATCCTGCTCTAAGGAAACTTTTGGAAAGTGCTTAATTGCAACCATATGTTCCCATTAGAAGCTTGAACAAGTCAGCGTTTCCTTTGCTCGTCATCAAAATTTTATCGCCCAGCTCTAATTGCCAAACCTATCAGAAGTGCTTCTAGAGACAGCTAAAGGAGTTCACTGCTCATTGCCAATTAAACCTCTGCCTCAACACCAGTTCCAAGCACCGATAATCTGACCAATTGAGCTGCGAGTCCTTCCTACTTAAAGAAACCTCGACCGCAGGCTGGGATGGGGTCAGGGCATGGGATAAAGGCAGCGAAGTGCAGGGCCTGTGTCAAGGGGCTGACAAGCCTCTTTTGCCCAGGGGTTTCTCACCCATGTTTGTTGTTTCGTTAGAAAAGTTGAACTACACCAGAAAGGTAGTGAAGTGTTCTCTTCCAGATGACTACAATGGCAGAATCGTGGCTGACTCCCTGATACGAGCTGTGGTGATGACAGAACTGGAGGACATGTGGTGGGTGCCAGCCTTAGAGAAGGCTATGGGGAGTGACACCTGAATTTTAGGAAACTTAAGATGCACAGTAACTTTTATATGCTGTTAAGGAATGTTTTCTTCTGCTCCTGCTCCTGCTCAGAATGCTGGCTCCAAATGGTGGGATTATTCTGCTCATCAGCTCCTACTACCACTATTTCTTTACCCAAATTTAATTAATTTCTATGGAAAGCAGATGGACGTGTTTTCTCTTGTTCATTAGATTTGTCCTCTATGATCTAACGCTTAACTTACAATAACTGAAGTAATAAATATTTATTGATTCTCTGGCCTCACTCCTGACCATTAATGGTAGCTGCTTTTCATATCTGTGTACATTTGTAATAGCTACCTTCATGAAGGCCCCTGGCTATTGCTGTGCTTTCAGAGTGTAATTCCATCTGCTTCACTCATCTGTCAGACCTTAAAACTGTCACATCTTAATAACCTGCTAAACCCCATAAAGCCTGTGCACTGGCTATGTCTGTAGCCATAGAACTGCAGCTTTTCATTCCGTATTAATCATGATCTACTGCTTTGGCTTAAGCACCAGTAAGGGGCAACTTTGTCAAATGGTACTCCATCAATGAAATGTGGGTTGCTTACATATAGAGCACAAAAATGAGACCAAAAAGAAACTGAAATAAGAAAAACATTGGAATATGCAGGGTTGAGTAGTATATAACATTTTATTTCTTTCAGATGATATTTGACTTATTAATACCAGTACTTTAGAGGAAGAGCAATGCCTTAGTAGAGGGTTGAATGTCTCATACTTCAATGGAGAGCTTCTAGGCAACATGGCAATCAGCTTATCAGATATTCATAAAAGAGGATCATGAGTACATCACTTCACATACTCTTTTGTAAAGAGCAATGTACCTGTTTTCAGGGCTGCATGTTATCCCATTGCAGATTGCTTTGAAGTCACTTCAGATATTTCTACCAGGGTAAGATGCTGCTAGGCACTGATGTAGGAACCAGAGTTCTGCTGTGAATTTTATGTGTAAATAGACTGTGTTTGTCCCATGATCAATAACAAGAGGACCAAAGATAGTTACAAGCAACAGATGGAGAAAACACATAAGAGGCAGTCTGGTAGGTAATGAAAAGCAGCAGTTACAACATGACAGCTGTCTGACTGTCAGACTTTTGGCACTGCAATTGAGACAAGTTTTGAGGGGAAACTTGCATATGGACAATGAAGTCACTTTGCAGTTTTCTGCCGTGCATAGGGAGCAACATGGAAGTAAAAGCACGTGGCACATTTCCCAACATGTAGTCTTGAGTAGTGTGATCTCAATTTCAGAAAAAAATGGTTGATATGATAGATAACAAAGATTTAAAACCACTTATGATTTGGGCTCCTAAGTCTAATTGTGATGTGATAAATGGGACAAGGGAATAATGAGATTTTTCAGGAGGTTTAACAAGGAGAAGATGGTATAAAATGAAGATGATGAATGTGGGAAACTAAACTCAGGTCATGGAAAGGATTTTTTGGTGAGGCTATGAAGGTTCAGACAGGTGACTTCAGGGAAAATATGAATTGATAAATCACAAGGATCAAGGAAGACCTACACTTGTTCCTTTAACACTTGAATTTTTCCACTGAGAAAATGAAAGAGCAAACCTCAGAATTTCTGCTGATTTCTTCTAAGTTGATGATATGGATTGAAATAATTAAACCATAATATGTGTTCCTCACTTCCTGTCTTCCTTTCCCACCTGAATTACAAAAAATCTGAAATTCTGATGTTTTTACTAATAAGAAAATAGAAATTCTAACTAAGGAAATGGCCAAGAAGATGAATTAATCTCTGCATTCTTGTAGGAGAAACAGAGAATAGATAGAATTATCTGGTTTTTGACTTACAAGTCTAAAATAGGATATAGGTTTCATTTATAGCTTATCTTACTACAAGCAGTAACTTGTCACGGAAGAAGGTCTTTGGGAGAATCAAAAAGGGAAGACAAAAGCTTAAAAGCGAGCTGCTTTGCACCAGGGACTGTGGAAAAATACATGACCCTCTGCAAACACAGGGTTTTAAATGCTATTCACAGGAGAGCATAGGCAGCAAACCACCCTGCTATGAATCTCTGAAGCTTTCTCAGATGTTGCCTATCTGAGATTTTTCATTCCCCAGGTACACAAGGGTATGTCTACACTTAGGTGGAGACATCTTGTCTGGTTCCACCATGCTCCCCTGAATACAGGGAGATGCACATTGCCATCCAAACTTGGAAGGCACCAGGTAATCCTGGAGGCACATTGTGTGTTTTATGGTATGCCTTGTTACACATCCAGAAATGACCCAGTTTTGATGGAACTAGGCATCTCAACACCACATTTACATCCTAACTTAATTGCAATACAGAAAGTGGGGGTTCCTCCACCCCATAATCCTGGAAGGATTGGTTCCATATGTGTTCTCAAAACTTGTCCCCACCATGAGTCTTCATCCAGTGCAGCTACAGGTATGCCTTTTGATGCAAAGAAAGAGAGGATGAGTCATGCCCCACCTGTTCTGTGTTGCAAAACAGCGGTCTTGGTCTTACAAAATGCCTTGGAGCAGTTCCCACCCCATCCTGGGCAGTTTCCAGTCCATACTGACCTCCTCCAAGGAGACAATCTGTATCAGAAGGCTGTGTGCTCTCCTGGGCTGTTTCATCCTGCAGAGAAGGATCCAAGGCTCCTCCAATCACACAAGTAAGCGATGGCTCCCGGTTTACTAGTTTGAGCACTCTCTTACCCTCCACTGCAGACTCTCCAACAGATTTTTTTTTATTGTTTTTATGACTGTTTATTGTGAAGCAGAGAAGTAATGTTGGAAGCAGGGGGTAGCAGGATACCCACATTTCCTTGTTCTACCCCTCCATGGCTGGACTGTGCAAAACACTTCCCAGATCTACATCTCATCTCATCTACTCATCTTGGTCCTGCATCTTTTCCTGTGTTTGGTTCTATAAAATAAATATATCTAAGCTTTTTAGAAAAGATCCCATCCTTATAGATAAACATCACAAAGGCAGCTCTGGGGCTGCGTGACTTTATTCCAAATTGATCCTGGTCCTGTCAAGTGTGTAATCAAGTATTTGAATGATGATGTTTCCAATGAATTGGTGATGACTTGATATCATTCAAGATTATGGTCCGTGCTATTTGATTGTGAAATAAGAAAATGAAATCTCTGAGGTATATTAAAATGGATTTCAAATTTATTTTTTTCTTTTTACATTAGGGTGGTGGGGCAGTTAAGACTAAAGCAGAAGAATCACACATCAGATTTTATTTCTCAGAACTATTTTTTGTGAGATCTCCCATTATGCCCTCTAGGATTCTTGCTTTGCAGATCAACAGCAGTGAGAAGACATGATACGACTTGTTAGCTGCATAATTTCCATTTAAAATTATAATAGTGTCGGCACTGACTAAGTTGTTCCTGGAATTTATATATGTTTCCCAACCCAACTGACAACAAACTTCAGCTCTGTTATGCCTCTATGATCTTTCCTTCATTAAAATGTGTAAATAAATGATGTGGTAAATTATCTCATGTCTAACTCTTGTCTTGTTATTAATCTAGAGGGAGATGAAGTTCTTAGAACAAGGCAGGAAAGACAGAGAATACAAGATGATTAACTTATCTTCAATTCCACTCACAACAGGATTTTTAAAAATATATGTTTACTCTTTAAAATATGTTTTTCTAATTGCAGAGGAGACATCCCTTTATGACAATAATCTTTTTTCTTCAAGTAGTAAAGAAGAACACCCTCTATTAGAGGTTCCCACAAATTGAAATTAATCCTGAAGGAGCTCTTCAGAAACATTACAGGAAGCAAAGGAAGGTTTTTTTTCACATGATTGCTTGTATACTGAAGAAAAAGGAAGAAAAAAGCCCTCCACTGCTGACTCTTAAATTAAAAAAAAATAATAATTATTTATTCATCCCTCATGCAGAAAACTGCTGTTGCTAATAGGCAAATAAAATGAAGTGCTTTTTATCCCAAAGATTTTATATTCATGTTTGCATATGGTGGATGGGAGAGGGATAAGGAAGATGGAAGAATGTTGGCTAGACAAAAAGGTTCCTGCAGGCCCTTCAAGTTATTTTGCTTCTGTCAAAGTAACATGACAAATAAACATACATCTGTGTGTACATTCTGTTACATATATGTAATATGAAACCTTAGTTGTGGTCTGACTAAAGCTGTGCATAGATGCTCACTCTGTCAACCTTGTTTGTGGGCAAGGGACTTGCAGAAATAGGAGACAAGCTGTGAAATTCACAGAATCACAAGATTGGAAAAGACCTTTCAGATCAAGTCCAACTGTTCCTGTCCTATGCTAAACCACATCTCTAAGTACATCATCTACTCGTCTTTTAAACTCATCCAGGGATGGTGACTCAACCACCTCCCTGGGCAGCCTGTTCCACATCCAGACAACTCTTTTAGTAAAGAACTTTTTCCTAACATCTAATCTGAACCTGCCCTGGCACAGCATTGTTCCATTTCCCCTTATTCTATCTCCTGTCACTTGGCAGAAGAGACCATCGCCCACCTCTCTACAACCTCCTTTTAGATAATTACAGGCAGTGATAAGGTCTCCCCTCTGATTCCTCCAGACTAAACAACCCCAGCTCCCTCAGCCACTCCTCATAAGATTTGCCCTCTACCCCTTCACTGGGACAACCAAAAGCTGATGGAAAAGAAAAGGCTGATGGAGAGGAGAAGGAAGATTGGGTGAGTGGGAACAGGGCCACATCCCAGCACCTCATCTCACAGGACAGGGAAGCCCAATCCCATGTGTCTGGAGGAAGACTCTGGATAATGGTCCCTGTTCTCACTGTTGTGGGGAAGGTGCTCATATTCCACATGCCCTCCCACAAGAGCCCAGAGCCTTTGAGTGCTGCCACTGTGCCGAAGAAACAAACTGAGGATGCTGAGCTGGGACTTGCTGAGGTGCTCTACAGGAAAGGATCTCTTGGAGCAATTGCTAAATGTCCTTTTAGAGAGAAAGAAGAGAATGTGCTACAGCCATTGATCAGACACCAATTAAATAGCACAGTAATAGTCGAGTCACACCCAGAGCATGCAGTACAAGCTGCTTTGGTGATAGGAGAACGGACAAAAACATTCACACTTGCAGACCAAATGAAAAGGCAAAACTGAAGTCACAGCACCTTTCTTCTATAGTTACACAGGCTTCACGCCTTTCATAAGGAATCTCTTTGCTCTCTTATGAGAGGGAACTCATGAGAGGTGGGTAGCCAAACTTAATTTTAGAAAAATCCTCCTGTATCAGTGAAAATATATGGTTATAGATACTCACTGCTTCCCCTGCAAAAAAAAACTGAAACCCAACCTTCCTGGCCATGTTGCTTACAAGAGCAGACATCTGCCTTTGCATTTGAAAATGACCAAACAGTGCCAGTTGGCATTTTTGTTGGCTAAATGTGCACAAGGAGGGCACAGACTCAGAAGGGTTATTAGCCCATTAAAAATGTAATGAAAAAATCTCTGCGTATGGGTGGCTAAACATATTTCAGCATGATGACTAAATATAAAATGTCTATAGTTTAAGAGACTGTCTCAGCACATGTATTTAACCTTGTAAAAATTCCGGAGTCCTGGCATGCTTCGTAGCTGTAAAGGAGAGAAGAGGCAGCTGGTTGTACAGCAAGCAAGGATCCTGCAGACAGCTGAGTATCAGTCCAATGTGACCAAAGGGATGGTGCAAATACAAAAGGTGCTTCAGCCTTTCAGTGTCCTGTGTGGAAATAAGCAAAAAATGCCATTCATGCCGGGCCAAGAAGTTGACCTAGATGTCCCTGCCCTCCTATGATAAAGCCACAGCCTCCAACAGGGTCTTAAGAATGGAATTTGTAACCAAAGCAACCTGGGGCAGAGGGAGGATACAGGCATCCCTTGGACATTGGTGCTTCCCTGCCTACCAGCTGACCTCTCCCATCAAGTAGTTTCTTTGAATACAGGGGTTTTGGGAGAGAGGTCAGGGATCAGAAATGGGAACTGTTGACACCCAGCTGACTCTGTGAAAGGCTCGATGTGAACAGTAACAGCAGTTTCAGTGTTTGACCAGGATGTTCCCTGGGTTCCCACCCCCTGGGGCAGAGGGTGCCCTGGAGGCCCGAGGGAGGTCCTTTTGTACACCGCATCTCTGTCTGTACAGCCTAGAGAGAGAGGAGAAAGGTGCAGCAGTAACATATTCCCTTGCTTTGAGTTTTCATTACTCCCTTCACTGACCACTTCCCCCACAGTGTTCCTGTTAGGCGTTTCATCTTGCTTTTGTGGTTCACGAAGAGTGCTCTGCATCCCCTTCCCCAGCTGAAAGCTGCCACTGCACTGTTCCACCCTTACTTATAAAATCATAGGACTATAGAATCTTAAAGATCGGAAAATACCTCTTAAGATCATCAAGTCCAACTGTCTGTTCAATACCATCATGTAAACTAAACCATGTCCTGGAGTGTCATGTCTACATATATTTTAAATACCTCCAGGAGTGATGGCTCCACCACCTCTCTAGACAGCCTGTTCCAATGTCTGTCCCCTCTTTCATGGAAATTTTTTTTTCTAATATCCAATCTAAACCTCCTTTGACACCACTTGAGACCATTTCCTCTCATCCTACTGCTAGTTACCCTGGAGAAGAGACCAACACCCACCTCAGTACCACCTCCTTTCATTGTGGAAAATGGCAAGGTCTCCCCTCAGCTTCCTTTTCTCCAGGCTAAACAACCCCAGTCCCATCAGCCACGCCTCATAAGACTTGTGCTCCAGACCCTTCACTAGCCTCATTGCCCTTCTCTAAAGTGTCTCCAGCACCTTAATGTCCTTTATGTTGTGAGGGGCCCAAAACTGAACACAGCGCTCATGGTGCAGCCCCACCAGTGCTGGGTACACTTCCCTACTCCTGCTGGCCGTGCTATTTCTGATACAAGCCAGGATGCTGTTGGCCTTCTTGGCCACACTGCTGGCTCATGTTCAGCTGGCTGTCCACCAACAGCCCCAGGCCCTTTTCCTCATGGCAGCTTCCCAGCCACTCTTCCTCAAACCTGTAGCATTGCACAGAGTTGTGACAAAAGCGTAGGACCCAGCACTTGGCTTTGTTAAACGTCATACAGTTGGCCTCAGCTCATCAGTCCAGCCTGTCCAGATCCCTCTTCAGAGCCTTCCTACCCTTGAGTAGATGGACACTCACACCCAATTTGGTGTAATCTGCAAATTTATTGAGTGCGCCCTCAATTCCCTCATCCAGGTCACCGATAAAGATGTTGGCCCCAAGACTGGGCCTTGAGGAACACCTCTTATGACCAGCTGCCAAATGAAACTCTGTTCACCACAACTCTCTGGGAGCTGCTCAGTAATTCAGAATTTACTGAGCACTCAGATTTTACTGAGTCCTTTGCTGAGAGCACCGTGCCAGCCTGAGGAGGGACGTCCAGTAGCAAAACCACAATAGCTGCTCTGCCTTGCAAAGCTGGGTGGGTGGCACAGTCACTCTCCTGACTGCACGATGCAACTGTCGAGCACCCTGTAGGGCACAAACACATCTGTGTCCCGCAGACGTGGTCCCAGGAGTTAATTTGACCTCTTAGCCAGCGCTGCTGCAGTTTGCAGCCACCAAGAGAGCAGCAGTGTCTTGACAGTAAGACCAAGACTTCTCCATCACTTGAAATTCCATAGCGACACCTTTGTACAGTATGGGACCAAATGACTTTGTTCTCTTCCTCTTGACATAGATTTTTACCAAGGTGAAATGGCACAATGCTAAATTAATTGAGTTTAAAGGTTTTAATGGTAAGAAATGGGGAAAACAGCACAAGCTCAGTCCTTTATAGTTACACTGCAAGCTTGTGCTTTTCTCCAAATTCTGCAGCCTATTCCTGAGACACAGAATAATTTCTGCTTCCAGGGGCCTGAAATTATTTTTCAAGACACAAATCAAAGTAATTTTCTCTTTCAGCCTTTCTTGTGCCTAATGTTTTCCAATTCTATGCAACATGATGGTAAAGTTATTTATAAAGCTGAGCTTCAACCAGCCCTGCAAAAGCATTTTGGATATTGCTAAAAACATGTTAAAACATAAAACACTATTAAAAATGCCCCTCAAACAATTGCACTAGATGTTTAGCTGTTGTGAATAGTATTGATTTCACTGAAAACCATATAAAAGCTGTAAGAGCAACTAAAATAGAAAACTGAAATGACAAAGGAAAGTCAGCTGTGGAGTTAAGAAAAATGATTTCTGTAAAGACCTGAAGAAGAGTAAAAAAACCCCACAATTTCCTGGTGGTTTCAGGTCTTGTTACTGTAGAAGGCTCATGAAACTGCTGTTCACAACTGTCAGTGCATTTGCAAAAGTGAGTTATTTTAAATAGGTTTGGGGTTTTTTTAAATGCCATTTCTTTGTTTCTGGTTGTAAAAACTCAAATTTAAGACATATTTTCCTTTCATTTTTTTCTCTCTTTCTGCTTTACTCCCATCAAGAAAGTAAAATTCAAAGACAGAAACATGAAAAAGCTTGGGGAGGTTACGTAAAAAAAAAAGACCCTACCACACCAAATCCCTGCTTTCTTTATTAATACTTAAACTAAGATTATGCAGACCAAAAATATAAGTCAATAAAAAGTATGTCAATAATAAGTATGGGAGAAATAAAAAAGGAGTGAAAAGCTTAATAGATTTTTTTACAATTTTGGGGAATACCATCATTATTGAATTTTTTTTTTATTCAAATTGTGTAAGAAGCAGATTTTAAAAACTATTGTTTTTTCTTTGTGCTGTGGTGGTGAGCCCAGACTCATCCAACTCATCAGACTCCTATTCAGTCAAGCCCTGCCTGCACTGTAGCAAAGTTGTTTAATTTGTAATTTTGACAGTAAAATGAGAGCATTCTTTTATTCAGAATGGACAGAAAGGACATAGGAAGGTCAAAACACAAGTCTTTAGAGAGAGTCCCAGCAGACAATTCAAGGGCACCCCTTTCACTGGCAAATTTGATCGTTTAACATTAACCCAGTTTAGGTTATGCAGACTATGCAAAGGCAGCAGTCACTTTTACTAGGTGGAGACCAAGAACTTCCTTCAAATTAAACATTTGCACTTAAAAAAAGAAAAAGATAAAAGAAAAAGTAAGTTATTGTGTCCATCTTTTCCATTTCTAGAAATTAATTCACATGATGTAGCGACAAATTACTTGAACTGGGAGATTCTGCTTGTGATACTGTGACTCTTGCAAACAGATGATATTTCAGCCATCATTAATAATCTTATCTAAGAAAAATAAATTTCTCTTTAATGAGTTTGCAGCTTATTTAAAAAAAAAAAAGTTTTAGGGAAGCTAATGGCCACAAGGAATCTGTGGGTCTTGGCCAAGTCTACCTGTCTGAGTAGACCATCAGCATCGGCATTTTCTGGGCAACCTCTCCACTGGCTTGAATTAACTTTCAGTTCTAACCATCATTCAGTTAACAAGAGAGGGGGTTTATTGTTTGGGCATTTTTCCCTTTCTAAGGCTAGACATGACATCTGCTGCTGTGCAGAGAGCCAGCCTAAGGTATATTTCTTACTTTATATTCCTGACCTCCTTCCAGCCACTGCCCTGCTCTGAGGAACAGCACGCAATTTGTTGATGCCCCTGCTTTCTGCTAATCTTTTCCTTGGGGACAGCATTCCTGAATAAAACTTCTGAAAACACAGGCAGGAATGGTCTCATTTTGGGGATCGATGGCACTTCTAAAAGGGCTGGTAAGAAATTCTTTGAGCTGCTTAACTGCACTAGAGAGTGGCTGCACCAGGGACTCACTTCGGGCTACCACTTTTTTGCTGAATAATTTTACATGTGAGTTATTTTACATGTGACCTACCATCTCCCAAAGCACCCCAGGCTCATCTGCTTTTATATTATAAACATCCTCTTTCTTGAAGACAACATAGTTATGCAATTTTTAAACCAGGAGCAGGGCAGGGGCTTGGGGGGGCAGTGTGAAGGGAAGAAGTTGATGCAAGCAAACTGCAAATGCAGCTACTCTATCACCGGAGGGAATAGCGCAAAAATAGGTAGACCTGATCATGCCAAGTGAGAGGCAGTTGTTTACACAGGAGGTCTAAGGATGAAAGTTTGGCAGTGGTAGAAATCGGAAGTGCCGGCTTCTCTTTCCAAATGTGCCTTTACCATGCAGCCTGTGTTTCTCTATATAGAAGACATTAGCATGTTTCTAGCCTCAAGAAAATGATATAGAGGAACTTGGATATTCACTGCAAATTATTTCCTGACACTACAAAGGTCTGGGATTTTTTTGGCACCAAAGTACTGCTATGCTACCCTGTGATTTGCCTTTTCCCCTCAGTAATTCACAGTGACAGACTTTTAAACAGAATTACATCCCCCTAAGCAGTTTCCCGTGCTCTGGCGATGGGCAGGAAGGCACAGACAATAAGGAAACATGACTGGAATACAGACACGGCTGTCCTTGTTGTTCGGCATCCACACAGAGATAGGTGTTCAGCCTTTGTTCCAACAGCGAGAGAACGCTCCGTGCTCTCCATGCCTTTTATTTCTGAGTGAAAAACAGCATGTTTGTGAACATGCATAAAAGGAGAAACAGGTTTAGAAAAGAAACCCCGAACAGACCACGGTTTCTCAAAGACTGAAGGCTGCTTTTCGCATGAGATTGGACCTTAAAGGCAGCTCAGCTCTTTCACAAGCCTATTGTTGCTATGCAAGAATGCTCCCATTGTGGGCACATATTTTATCCAGTCTCATCCCTTATGTCTGCGCTATGAATTTATAAATGAGAAGCAATATAGCAATATGCCTTTTTAAAGAGCTTCAGAATAGCAAGTCCTACTGTCACACATGGCTGCAATAGAACAAAAACCTCTTTTTTTGAGTATCAGATCTGCTGGACAGTGAGAAGAATGTGTTGTTCTTTAGGCACAGAATGGTTAGCATATGGCCTGGAACATGCCATAGATATCTTCCTGCAAAATCAGCACATCTATAAGGAAGATAACTGTGTACCTTTATAACGTTTATTTATAAAAGCCCTTCCCATGGCTGTGAGAAGGACAAAAAGAATAAGCTTACAGAAATGCAGAAGCCCTTGTGTGGCACACTTAGACATACACTATTAATGAACTATTAAATTTTTGTGGTTTTTAGGATGCATGTTCGGTGGCTTGTACATACTGCATAAAGAGAAAATAATATCCCAGTAAAAGCTTCTGCACTGGCATAACTGCACCCACTCCCATGGCAGGATGCTCCATTTTATAGATTGATAAGACAGGTCAGACTCTAGCCTTAAATCTTTCCCTTCCTTGCTTCCTGATCTTCAGTCTTTCCATGATGCCAGCCAACTACCTGAGAAAGCAGCAAGATCAAGGAAGAATTCATAATTAGTCTCCGTGGCTCTATTTCCAACAACCCTGTAATCATCCAAAATTCTTTCTGAAGAAATTTGTGGTTTGCCCTTATTGCTGAAGAGGAAGGATCTGATTCTGCTCATAAAATTTATAAGACGGTGTGTTATTAATTTATTTTCCTTTTTCTTAAAATTCTTCTGTGCTGCAGTGTAAGATTCAAACATGAACCTGCTTATGGTCAGACACACTATGACCATATAGCAATGGCACAGAAAGGTCACACGTGATAAAAAGGAGCAGGACTGGTGCAACTGGTGCTGAAGCATTTTCCACAAGGAGACAATTAACAGAAAGCTCTGAGGTAGAGCTCTGGTTTTGGATGGAGAACATGAATTCAAGCTCTCAAATCCCAGGTACCTTACTCAGCTCTTCACTGAGCTGTCTCTGTTCCAGGTATGCAGACCAGAAGGTTAAATGCTGTCACACTTCAGAAGGCTAAGACGGGCATACTGCTAGATTTATTTCATGTGGTGGATGCAGTTCAGAGGGCACTGCAGACTGGAAGAGATCTCTGCAGGTCATCTGGCCCAACACTCTGCTCAAAGCGCAGTGATCAAGATAAGGTTGTTCGGGCTTTGACCAGTCCAGGCAAAGTAGCTCCAAGCCTCCCCAGGCAGCCTAGTCCCTCTCAGATGGTCACATAATTCTTGGTCCAACCCAGATATGCTAGGTATGCTCTGAGAATGCCTGCATTCTTCCTTGGCAGGAACACCCAGAGTGAGATTCATACAACCTAAAAGCTGTACAACTGCTTCTGACCTATGAGGCTTTCAGTCTGTGACAAAGAAATAGATGCTTTTTAAAGTGAATTGTGTGCCACTTCTATCCCCTGGTTATAGAGGTAGCAACCAGAAGAGTTGCAATTTAACTCTCAGAGGAAAGCTCCTTACCCAGGTTCAGAGATTTCAACCTAGGTCAAATGAGAAGACAACAAGCACTTCTTGCTTCATAGCAGAATATGGGCAAAGGCATAACTCAAGGTGGCTGAGGAACTGACGGGCTATTTTGGAGGAGTAATGTGGCAGCAAGTTGGAAGAGGAGACCTCAGGATTACAGTTTAGAACTAAAACTGAAATGAGAAAAAACCCCAACTGACCCAGCACTGAGATGCAGATTGTAGTTTTCACCATGTTTAATTAAATGACTGTTAGTGACTGAAATTTCATTTTTTTCCCTCCCAGTCTCAGAGGCACAGATCCAGAGAAAATATGTTTGCTTCAGTTCTCTATTTCAAAGATTATACTAAGAAGATCAGGGAAGTCCTTTACAAATGCAGCAAGCAAACAGATGATGTGAGGAATTTACTTCCAAGACAAATAGGACGTCAGGAATAATCAGAGCCTCTCACTCTCTTGCATTGAAAGAGTAATAAGCAAAAGGTGTTGCTCTCTACGCAGTGACATCTAAAGTAGCCTTTCAAAACAAACAAGGTTTCTGCTTGTTTACTCCATTTCCTTCAAAATGCTCAGCTGGGATTATATTTTGGTTTCTTCTGCAGCTGCTTTCTCCATGGTCAGTCTTCCCCCTGAAGGTCCCCCTTCTCCTTCAAATCTTGCATCATTCGTATTTCATTATCCCACTCTGTTAGAAATTGGTCTGTCTTATATCTTGTTATGTTCCTCAGCCAGTAAATTTCTTTCCTGGTTGTATCTTTTCTGCTATGCCTTCCCACTTTCCTATTGCAATCTTGTCCTTGGTGAGCTTTTGTCTACCTATTACACCCAAGTAGAGCTCACTAGGTCTCCTGGGAAACTCCAAGGACTGCACTGACTCTCTGGTAAGTGATGGAGTTACTGAAATTCAGAGGATGGCTGTACGGAGACCCTAAAATTTAAAAGCAAGTTGGGTGAGTGGGACTAATATTTCTTCTTTTATGGATGTTTTGAAGTTTAATCCCTTCATTCTACTCTTTATTTTTTTTTTTTTTCAGTTGTATCCTCTGGCTTCCATCCCTTTTAAGACTGTGCCTGCACAGGCAGCAAAGCCCCTCTCAAATTTGGATTGGTTTGAACACAGCATCTTCTTTCTTTGAAGCATTTCTGTTTCAGAGCTTCATCTCTGGCCCTGCAGCAATAATGGGACACTGTAGGAGAACTGAGTGTCTGTACTCTGTGCTACACTTCCCACGCTGGAAAGGTAACCTGGATACAGTGAGATCATCTCCTAGTCTTCCTGGGTTCATGTAGAAGTCAGGTACAGAAGTGGAGCCTTTATGTGAAAAATCCTGCTCCATCCAAGTCCTAAATGCCATCTAATTTGCCCAGTGTTAGGAATGACCCAAACTCTCATGTCTGCTCCTAAGGACATTTTTTGGGCTGCTAGTCTCTACCTTCATGACTATAGGCATCTTTTCTTGTCCTGCATCCACTCACAGTAAGTTAAAAAGGGAAAGGTTATCTCAAAAAAAAATGACCTCTTGTCACAACTCGTGTGACCTGTGCTGACAAACAGTAGCACATCACTCATCCTTGCCCACAAACCTGCTGTAGGTGAACAGGGACACAAGGGGCTCCCTGCCAGGCTGAGCACCCCAGAGTCCCAGCTGGCAGCACAACTTGCTGACTGCTATCGGCACCTCATCAGTCATTTCTGACAATGCAATATCAAGAACATCATCTGCCACGTATCAGGAAGGGTGGGAGGGAATTAAGTGTTTTTACATAAAATTATCCAAAAAAAATAATCCTGAACTGCTTGACTGAAGTCTGTACAAAAGCTGAAGGAGTTTAACAGTGGGATGTTTCCCCAGTTCTTGGTAGGAGGAACACCAAGCCTGCACAGCATCAGATATGGCTGCTGAGGAGCTGCTGGCCCCGAATCACCTGCAAAGCGATCAGGACAAATGTGTCAAAACCCATGTTGTGTGGATATAGATTCACAGCACTCAGAACCAGGATGTGAACTTATGAGCTGCTAAACTCAATTGTTCTTATCAGATTCCATTTGTACCCAACTCTTCCCCCACCAATAATAGCTGCCCATGCTGCTGAGGACATGCCCAGGTTAATCCAGACCCACACCACTTCGTTTGCACAGTCTGTGTGCAGGTATGAGAAATGAGAAATCAAGGCAGACAGAGAAGGGCTCAGAGATCTTTCCAAACAACACCAAGGACACCTAAATCTCATGAAAACATCCCAACCCACCCTTTCCTCCTTGCAACTATCTCAATCCCATGGGATTTAAAGCTGCTGTCTTCTTCAGCCCAGAAGACTCCCTCGGGCCCACAGCTGCCACTCAGCTTTTCTCTTGAGTAACTTAATCAATCAGCATAATGAAGTTAAACCAAGAGCAATTAGTATCCAGATCAGTACTTGTATTTTTCAGACCCACAGAAGGGCTTAGGAGCCGGAGGCCTGCCTGTTTCTTCCCACGGCCCTACCAGCTGGTCTGTAGAACACCGCGGACTTCCTCTCACTCCCCGTTCATGAGCCTGTGGCAGCTACGCACAGCCTCTGTCTGAAATTCCCACCAGCAATAATCAACTGTGTTTTGTAACTTGGGATGCATTCTGGAGAAGGTGGATGGAAAAGATGGCAAGAGGAAACTATTGTTTTGCCTAGCAGAGGGGGGGTGAAAGGCAGGCCGGCTGTAGGCAGTGAGGGTGGAAAGCTGCTGCTGTGCCATTTTAGAATTGGCAATTTGCAATCGGGAGAGACATTTCTTTCTTTCTTTCTTTCCTATCCTGCCAGCTGGAGGCTCTTGGCAAAGTGGTTATGTTTTTAGAAGCTAAACAAATTCATCTTTCGTATTTTTCCCCAGAGTTTTGGATTTTACCTCAAGAGATTTGATCTAAAGATTTTTTTTATTGCATCTGACTAACAAAAGACTTATTAAAAATGAAAGAGGACGCAAGAAAAATAGAGAGAAGTACAAGTGTTCATCGGTATTCAGCAAATCAACTGCTTTTTGAAGATAGGTGGTACTGAATTTATTTATTTTCCATTCATGAAAATACACAATTTTGTGCTGGCATACAGTTACCACTCCAGTTTATGTTCCTGTAAAGAAGTGCAGAGCTCTGGGTTGTCTTGCAGCACTGTATGTAATCCAGTACGCACAAATAATAGTTACTGTATTTATAACATCCTGACAAGGGGACTGTTCTCCCGTGGCGTCTCACAAAACTCTGTGCCTCTCCTCCTTAGTGAGCTTTGATGCGTGGTCTGAACTCGGGGTATACATTGGTTTGTTCAGTCATATAGGGTTAGTTTTGGTTTTCTATTGGGAAAAATGTGGTTTAATGTCTCTATTATTTTCCTCAGGAGATTATGCAGTCATTTTCTGATTAACATGTGTTAACCTAATGGCATAAACTTTAAACATATCTTTGGGTTAGTGTTGGTGTTTATGACAAACTTTTAAACGTGGAGAACATTTGGCTGGGTCTTTATTACAGGTAGAAATTATCCCCCTTGTGCTATGTACTTTACATAGCAGGGTGCTCATTCTAAATCTTTGTGTCACCTGTTGCACATCGGCAGTACAACCCACTGTAGCCCCAAGTCAGTAAAGCCCATGACGAAATCTGAGCAGACGCTTAAAAGCCATTTACTTATTACAATATGCTCAAGCACACGCTTTTATACTAAAGTGATGAATAGTCTGACTGCAGTGTCCCAAAACATCTGCTCTCGGGAGAATTAGGTCATGTAGACTTAGAGAACTTCAGGGAAAGGAAAAAGTTACGATTTGGTTTGACCTATTACCCAGACTGTTTTATTTGCTTTAGAAGAACACAGCATAGGAAGGTATTTGCAGGATCAAAATAGTCATAAAACTACTTTGCAGATCCTTGTGTTTGAAGGTTGTTGCTCCGATGACCACTGCGTTTCCTCCTGACCTTGGAGCCTTTGAAATAAAATAAAAATGATTTTGCATGAATTCATCGATGAATTGAGAGGATGGTATTTCAAGAAGAGCAACACCCAGAATTTGACCTTTTCAGCTGTACTGAAAACAGCAGCGACTTTGTGTTACCAGCTATTATGAAATTAAGATTGAAGAAGCAATGAAACTAAGTGTCTTTCATTTCAAGAGGAGGTAGGTCACACCTTTCCCAAGTCCAGCAATGCTGAAAGCTATTCTTCAAGGGCCTATTAAACACTAAGATAGGAAGACATTAGGGATATAAAGTGCTTGGTCTGATCGAGATACAGGCAACTGCTCTTTCATTTTTGCACTTTTCTGATGGATGCACACTGCTGCTAACTTCCTTCTGTTTTGTTTTCATGCAGTCTTCATAGCTGAAACTAGTGGATGGAGAGGAGCTAAAAAAATCAAGCAGATGTGCAGTGTCTTCCTTTCTGGGTCTTCAGTGTGGTGTTTCTGTGCAATGAATCCTCTCTGGCAGTTCAAGTCATCCAGTCATCTTTGTCAAAAGAAAAATCTTTTTCAAAGAGCAATTGCTAAAGATGTGGAATTTTATTTTAAAAACACAATGAAAGATGTATCTTTCTCTAGGCCTTGTTCCTGAGGTTGTTTCAGAAAACTGCTTCACTGCAAAATGCTGCACCATCTTAAGTGATCTTCAGTTCCACTCATAAGGGAGTGGAACATCCTCCTTACGAGAAAAGGCTGAAGGAGCTGGGTCTCTTTAGCTTGAAGGAGACTAAGGGGTGACCTTGTTAATGTCTATGTAAAGGATGAGTGTCAGGAGGATGGAGCCTGGGTCTTCTCAGTGATGTCCAGTGATAGGACAAGGGACAATGGGCGCGAGCTGGAGCATAGGAGGTTCCATGTGAACATAAGGAAAAACTTTTTCACTGTGAGGGTGACAGGGCACTGGAACAGGCTGCCCAGAAAGGTTGTGGAGTCTCCTTTTTTTGAGACATTCAAAACCCACACATTCCTGTGTGACCTGATCTAGGTGATCCTGGGCTGGCAGGTGGGTTAGACTGGATGATCCTTCGGGGTCCCTTCCAACTCTTAGTGTTCTGTGATTCTGTGAAACTGTATGAGGATCACAGCCATACCAGTCTAGATCACTTCCAAATTGAATGCAATTTTTCTTTACAAGGCATTATAAAGACTAGTCTGCTGTTATTTTGCTTGTTCTGGAAAATAGAGTATTTTTTTTATTAATTACTATTTCAATTGTCTCTTTAAAAGTATCTAAATTAAACCTTTTGATGAGCCTGTTTTGGGGTTCCAAAAGAAATACTTCAGAACCTGTGTTCTGCAGGAAATACTCACATCTTGCATTTTTGTCCAGAGACAGGATGACAGCTGTGCTTTTCAGTATTTCCTGGAGAATGAGCTGGTGGTAAAATGCTTTCTGCTCTACACGAACGCTGGTGATAAATGCAGTAACAGCTATTGTGTATTAAGTAAATGCACTATGAAATGTGGTTTAGAGTCCCATAAAGCAGATGGCGATGATTCTCCTCCTAACAAGCAGAGAAGCTGTGAATTTTCAGCTTGAATTCCATGTCCAGGAATAAGGCCCAGCAGGGCAAAAGGGAGTTACAACATCTCGTGATCACAACTGTCACGCCAAGTGGATGTGCAGAGCAGAACTTGTTTCCATCAGCTTTCCATCAGTCTCCCACCTGCACACAGGGTTGCATAGAGAAGATGCATAAGAGAGGGAAAGAAAGATTAAAAATGAAGAATTAGTACTAGATTTAAAAATAAAAATAATTTAAAAAAATCTCTGAGAGCCTAATCTGCTTTTCTAAATCACTGCTAGAGCCAAGGTTTGGAGCCAAGTTGCTGAAGCTTCAGCACTGTGCTGAAGTACTGTGTAATTGCCGGGGATCTCTTCACCTCACAGGTGCAGAACAATATGCATTTGTACAGCAGATCCGGGCTGGGATGAGAGACAAACTACTTCTGGGAGATGCTGTCAGAGTGATAAATAACAGAAATAATTTTTTAAATGAACGGTATGACCGACTTTGTGAAATCAGTTATGTTCCAGATAAGGCAGATCATTGCTTACTCTTTTATCTATGGACTTAATTGCTGAACTGTGGCATATTTTCATGACGTCAGCGCTCACACTCTCAGTCCCAGTTGCACCTTCTGACTCAACAGCTCCAAAATCCTCTCAAGCCCTCTTTAGTGCAGATTTAGGGCTTTAACAGTGAAAGTAAATCACAATAAAAGAAGCATTCAGTTCTATTAGATCATACATCTTGAAACAAATAAAGTGGACTCTATGCATGGCATAAGACTTCATGGGTCTGAAAATGGCTTAAAGAGTCTCCAAATCTGAGATGCTCTATGATGCTTCGGGTAAAAGGGTCCATATGGCCTTGGGGCGTAGGAACAGAGAAAAAAGTTAGCTGACTAATGAGGCTGCATTAGCTGGGTCTATCAAAATCAGTTGTTGAGATCCCAAAAGCAAGAAGGAAGTCGAAAAATTGTATGAGATTCACAAAGAGACAAGAAAATTTTTACAAGATGTAAAACACGACTTCTCATGAAGGATTCAAAGAGCTTAACCAAGGTATGCTATCAAAAATATGCCAAGCGATGACTTTTCCCCTGCCTGGCTATCTCCACCGGGATCAGAACACGGGTTCCCCAGCCCCGCAGATGAAAGTGTAACTAGATCAAACAGCTGGGAGTTGAAAAGCGACTCCGATTCAGATGTGAAGTGAAGCTCAGATTTGTAACCTGAGGGTGATTATGGCTGGAAAGAACCTATCTAAGGTATTCTGTGTTTCACTGGAAAGTTTTAAACAAGAATTGATGGCTGCCTGGCAGATATGATCCAGTTTGTATCATAATTAGCTGATCTTTGTTGTTGCAGAAGATCAAGCTGTCAGATTGCTATGGTGCCCTTTGAGCTAAGAAACTATGAAAAAAACATCCCAGAAAAAAAACCCCAAACTTGGTTCTTAGGCAGCATGGTTGCATGTAGAGCTGGCTGAGCTCAGTAATGTACAGGCACTGGACACTTACCTCAGATAACGTGTCTATTTCCTTTGTCCGGCCAGTCAGAGAGATGGAATCTTGACTCATTTCACACTCAAATAAGTCAGAGGAATTGTCCCAGAGAAGTATTATGCTCTCTGACCACAGATGCAGCCTAACTGACTGGCTTAAACCATCTAGTCTGCTTTTAGATGATTTATTTTAAGTGAGATGAATGCTACTCTCCTTTCTCAATATACCATATCAGTGGAATTTTTAGATTGCACATTTTTTTAGATTAATCTCTATGAGAGAAAGAGAGGGCTTTAATATATCAGTAGAAGCATGAAGGCGCTTTCAACTCCAGAGATAATGTTCTGAGGCATTATCAAATTTAAATGATACAAGGTTTTTATAGCTTCTTCTGCCATTAAGTTATATGTCTTTCTACAGTGATTCTGGGATGTCTCATTAACTTCAGCAGAACTGTACAATGTAGTTAAGGGAGAAGTTCTGTGCAAATATTTTACGTTAACTTTCTGGAGCACAGTCTTACTTTTCTTGTAAAGAACCAACATTGTCTTCAGTGGAAGTTTTCCCTGAGAAAATAATGCAGGATTTGGCCCTTAGCTATGATGTAATTCTTACAAGGAATTTGCTTTATTTCTTCAGTATTGTTGAAAAAGCCTTAGATGTATCACAGACTTTGAACACGTGCAGATCAGTATGGACCAAATAATGAATTCCACAAATGTGGGCAAGCTGGAACAAATCTTGTTACTAGTTTCAGAAAAGGGAAGATAAATAATAGATAAAATGGATCTGTTTTCTTGTGAACTTTAGCAGTGATTTTACTTGAGCTCATTCTGAGACTTCAAGCAACACAAGGATACAAGGGAAGGCTATGTTTGTTGGTCTGTGTTCCCTGAATACGACATAAGGCTGCTTGCCATCTCTAGTTTGTCTGCATTCTGGATGTGACAAGGTGCACAGGGTTAATATAATTTAAAAAATGTCCTAGCCTGGTGTTAGCTTTGTCCTTTCCTTTCCTTTGCCTGTCTTTTCCCCTTCCCTTCCCTTCCCTTCCCTTCCCTTCCCTTCCCTTCCCTTCCCTTCCCTTCCCTTCCCTTCCCTTCCCTTCCCTTCCCTTCCCTTCCCTTCCCTTCCCTTCCCTTCCCTTCCCTTCCCTTCCCTTCCCTTCCCTTCCCTTCCCTTCCCTTCCCTTCCCTTCCCTTCCCTTCCCTTCCCTTCCCTTCCCTTCCCTTCCCTTCCCTTCCCTTCCCTTCCCTTCCCTTCCCTTCCCTTCCCTTCCCTTTTTTTTTTCCCTTTTCCCTCTTTTTTTTTTCCTCCTACTTTTCTGGGATATGGAATTCTTTCCCATTAAGGTGATTGGCTTCAATCTAGACAGTGTTTGGGTAAATAAATTATGGTCACTACTACTTTTTCACTCTTCTTGATTGCTTGTGTGAAAGGAATTCTTGGCCTGGGTTCATTTCCAAAGGGAGAGATGCTAACAAGAGCTGATGGGTACAGTGTGGAAGCCAACAATACATGCATCTGGAAACAGCACTCTTAGCCACTGCTCTGTTTTCTTCCTGATAATGCTCACAGCATTGTCACAGTGTGTTGCTGAAACAATGGGGTGGTGGTGTTTTAAAAAGGAATAAAATTATTTTCAAAATTTGTTCATAATAATGGCTTATCTCTTGCCTGGCCTGATGTTTGCAAAACACTTCACATTTTGCAGCAACTTCTTCAAGTATTGCACATTGGTCAGAGTCCTCAGCCTTTGTCCTCTTAAAATCATGTGTCAGGCATCAAAGATAGATGTTTTTATCTTATCTGTGACAGCTTTCATGTTAGCTTCACTGGAATCTGATTCTGTCTTTCCACAGAGGCAGCAGCAGCATAAACCATGTCATGTAATGAGCAAGGGCAGTCTAAGGCCAGGACTGTACAGGAGCCAAAGCTGGCATGAAGATAGCTTATTTCAAATGACAATTCAAATATCTGGCACACACTCATATTTAGGGCTAACGCTACCGTGCGTTTGGAAGAGTCAGTAGCAAGCCTGAAGTCAAGAAGTGAAGTCCTTTGCTCCTAGGCTATCCTACTTCTCTCTGTGAACTTAAGTAATTGGTAGTGGTGCAAAAAACTGAGCTGTAAAGTTTAAATGTTTATAAAACCTCGTTGTGGAAGTGTGGCTGGAGGTTCTGCATTTAGAGCTTCAACCAATTTTGAACTGGAAACAAGGATGTGCCTACTCAGTCACACGTGAATAACATCATGTCCACACATAAATTAGAGCACTCACTCTTTCAGTACCCGATCACTTTCCCTTCAGTTTACAAATTAACTGGTTAATTAATTAAAAAGTTAACACTTCTAAGAAACCTAGGGGTCTTTGTCAGCACATTATTTATTTTCTGTGGGAGTCATTGTTTAAATAACATCATCTTATCAAATTCCTCCATCACTACATTCATTGCAGTAAGATCTAAGCATTCTTTTGAATTATCCTGTGTAACAGTGTTCAATGTTTTTGTTCTTTTTGAGATTAAATTCTTCTTTCTTATGGGAGGTGAAAAATAAAACTAGTCCTTTTTTCAAAAAGAATAAGATACTGGTTTGAAATGGCTTCATTCCCTCAACAAGGGCAACAGGATCAAAGAATTATAGAATCACTTAGATTGGAAGAAACCTTTAAGATCATTGAGCCCAACCACAGCCTAACCCTGCCTGCTCCACCTCTAGACCATGTTCTCAAGCACAACATCTACATGCTTTTTAAATACCTCCAGGGATGGTGACTCCACCACCACCCTGGAGCAGATGCTTCTGTTGAACTCAGACTTTAACTGGACAGTAGATTTTGTTTGTATTTCTTCAGAAAATCCAGGTAAAGGCACCTAGATTTTTTTTAATTACACATTAGCCTGGGTGGAAACATCTATTTTAGAAGTTGTGAGCAATGGGTCACTCACAGTAATCAAAATAAGTGCTGCCACTTTGGATGTGAGACACAATCTAAGTAGAACTTCTCTGTGAGTGACCTTCTTGCTTTAGGAGACTACTAGTTTCCTTGCCAGGGATCTTCCTAGAGGCACCTTTTCATTATCTTCAGGTATGAAATCTGCATCTTCCAATATGTAATTACTCTCACAGAGAGAGGATCTGTTGTGTTGTTGGAAGGTTAATTTATCTAACTTCAGTTTACAGGTGCTGGAGCTTGGTTTGCCTTTCCTGGCAAGGTTAAAAAAACCTCTCTGGCATTTTTTCTACACGTGTGCACCTACTGCAGGGACTCAAGCCATCACCCAGCTATGCCTTTGCTGAAGTGAAGGAAAGGGCTTCTCACATCTCCCGAAATTCCATGTCCTTGAAATATGAAAGTAAATCAGCTCTTCTGCTGTGAGCAGAAGTTAAATCATGGTCCTGTTTCTACATGCTGCATTCTTTTTTTCCTAAACATACATGGTAAGGATTATTTGGGATTTTCGCAGCAGCATCACAAGTGGGTGCTTGACGTGCAGCACTTCATTACATCACTGGATTTTACTGAAAACAAGCTCATGTGCTTATGTGACATTGCAGGGTAGCCACAGTTTTCTGCTATTCATGCCTGGGATAATGCTTTTGCAACCAGATCAGCTGTATTTTCACAGCATAGTATCATTCTAGAAACCCCTGGCCTTAGGACACTGCCTGTTTATTGCCCTCATGATCTCTGTTCTTGGTTCTCACAAACCAAGTTTTCAACGTTGTTAAAACAGATTTTACTGGACTGACTGCTAACAAAGAGGTTCTGATGACACTGAAAGAGTAACCAGTGACTGCTCTTTTACAGATACCTACTCTGCTTGAAACTGGCCGTGCAAATACTGTGGA
This sequence comes from Gallinula chloropus, assembly GCF_964237585.1. Taxonomy (NCBI): domain Eukaryota; kingdom Metazoa; phylum Chordata; class Aves; order Gruiformes; family Rallidae; genus Gallinula; species Gallinula chloropus. The sequence continues at coordinate 139,569,112 of NC_140085.1, read as the reverse complement.
GTTTCAAGGGAGAGTAAGCGGGAAGGTGGATTGGTCCCATCTCATTTGAGTAATCCTGGGCATACTTCTTGCAGCAGCGATGTTCCGTGGGAATGCTATGGCAACATCAAAATGTTGGCTGTCTAACAGGCTTACTGCATCCTGTGCATGATCCGTGAATCAGGAGAGGAATTTATTTCCCAGAGTGTCAGTCTGGCACATTTTGCAGGCACTATATTCACTTACCAAAAAAAACCCCAATCAAACAACAACAACAAAAAAAACCCAACTAACAACAAAACACTCAGCCAGTCATACAGAGAAAGTGCTATAGCACTAGATGAATTCCCTGCTGCTAACCCTTGTGTTTACTAACTCTGAGAAGCCAGGAATAAATCACTCATGGCTTAATTCAGAGGCAAAATATGCTTTCCTTCAGAATTTTATTATTTTTTTACTCATCTGCTTTTCTTTCTTAATACAATTTTTTTAAATTTTGTGTGTGTGTCTTTGCTCCCCTTGCTAGTCCCTGGCCATGCTTTTTCAGTTAGATGTGATTTCTTTCTGAACCAAAGGCTGGAGACACGGTCAGTGAAGTACCATGTTTGAGCTAAAAAGGCCGAAAGGGATATTAGTCCAGGGTTCAGTGCATAGGAACATGTTCCTATTGTTTCTAGTCTGTTGCAAATGAAAGCACAGGACTGTGTCTGCACTTCGATCTGTCATGCAGTGATTTCCAGTGCCCCCAAGTGAGTATTTTATTTGCATCTTCCCATTGGTCTCTTCTGCCATGCATAGCTTAGAAAAGGAGATACAAGGGCATTTACAGGATTATGCTGCTTTTTCTGATGACACCTAAAAGGAAAGAGATGGGAGCAAGGCTGAGCTTCCTCCATTAGCATCAAGAGTTCAGACTCCCTAGTCAGAGAGTCCACACTTGGAAAAGTTTCTTTCACTAAGGAGAGATCACAGAATCATGGACTGGTTTGGGTCAGAAGGGATCTCAAAGACCATCTAGTTCCAACCGCCCTGCCATGGTCAGGGACACCCTCCACTAGCCCAGGCTGCCCAAAGTCCCACCCAACCTGGACTTCAACACTGTCAGGGATGAGTAGGTGGGGATCACCCTTCAGCATGGCAAAGAGACTGTTTAAGGGAGAAGTGTTGGAAATCTCCAAACCCCTTAGCAATGTGAAAAAAGTGGGTTAGCATGAATTGTTGTCTCTTCTAAAACATGAGCTCTTGTTTTGAATGTCATATGAACTAGGTTCAAAGCCAGCAAAAGGAGGTGATTCTTCATGCAGCACTCAGTAGATGTGTGAATCTCCTTGCCAAAGAAAATGCAGATAGTTGGGGATGCCAGTTTAAATGGGTGCAGGAGAAAAGGGGACAGGTAACCTTAGCCCACTGCTGAGATAACAGGCTGATTCCACCCTCTGCCAGATTCAGGGTCTCCATTATTTTGTTTCATCCCTTCCTTGTTTTTATTGTTTGGCTTTAAAGGAGAGTTCGACTCAAATGGAAAACAACTGAATTCAATATCCCATCTGAAGGAATCACTTATTGCTTTCTTTTTTTTTTTTGGTTGTGACCTTCCCTTAAAACCTCTGGATAACTGTCAATGTATAAAACTAACATTATGATCAAAACAACATAATGATCATGAACGCCAAATGCCTTCATTAGAACAAGCTGACATTCATTATAGAGTGTCTTACAAATCAGTGAAGCTTAAGGAAAAAAGCTGTTGTTTTTTAAACTGATTAAAAAGAGTAAGCTACATGTACAAAGGTGTGAAGTTCAACATGCCACAGACAGAACACACTCACCAGGTGAAGTCTTTTTTGTTGTTGTTGTTGAACAAAAACTGAAAACTCAACTCTGCACAAGGTTAAAGATTGTATTTTAATCACAGACTGAAACATCATGGTTTACAAAACTGATGGTTAGATTTAAAACCAACCACTACATCTTTCTGTGGGAATACTCCCCCCACACCCTAGCAGACTAGGGGTTCAAGTGAAGAACAGAGCTGTTCACGTTTGCCTTTGGGACTGAACAGTGATTTCCTGGATGATGACTGATGCTGCAAAAATTCATCTAAGATGCTTGTCAATACATTTCATACACCCAGCTGAAAGTGGCTTCTTCTAGGGAACCCTGCTGGATTCATCAGAAATCCCAACCATCTTGCAGCTTTCTGTCCAGAGCCTTCTCTGCAGCTCCTCATCATACGCTACGTCAGCTGATTTTGTCCTTTTCTCATTGTAAAGGTAGCAGCCGCCAGCTCCTTCCATCTCGGGTGATACTGCTGCATAGATGCTTGTAGAGGCCCCTTCCTCTGGAGTCTATAGAAACAAAACACAAAAAAACACCCCCAGATTCAGGCAAGGTAGGTACAATAGAAGAATTACGTTATGCCATAGGACCTTACCAGTGACAATCAGCTTCCTTAGTTTTGCATCACCTTTGTAGTTCTTATGCAAACCTCAAGCTGGCAGCAGTAAAAATGCCACCCATCCAACTAGCAGAGTACAGCCTATTTCTCCAACAGTGCTACTTTGAGACAGCTGAAATCCACAGGACAGACACATTGAAAACTCTGGTACATTTTTTCAAGAGCTAGTCAGATGGAACATACAAAATAATTTATTTAGTTTTCACAGCTAGAGCTAATAAACCCCAAATCAAAACCCAACCCCAAACTATTAAAATCCTACTTTAATTATTCATTTTTCAAGGATGAAAGGGTCTGCAGTCTGCTTTAAGATGAAGGCTATCATGTGTGCTCTGTATGTTCATTGCAGCAACAACATGACACAAGCAAAGAAATCACGACAGCAAATTCGGACTCCACATTTCAGTCCAAGCAAGCATGAAAACCAGGGAATTACATTTCACACAGGGAATAGTTATCAGAGTTCTGCCGTGTCATAAAGCAAAATGGTGACAGATCTGTAATGCCTGATATTCCTTGAGTATTAAATGAAAAATAGTAAGTGAATAGCTTAGAATGATAACTCCTTTCATTCCAAGGATATGCAAAATTATTCCATTTTGCATTTTGCAGCGTCAGACAGCTACGACTGAAGTGATTTCCTTTGTTGAAAGGCATATTCAAAACATGGCATTTGATATGTTTTGTCTTTATCAGTTATATAATTATGATCGATGCCTGCTGGATAATAATGTCTCATTTTACAATCCTTGCAGTCATGCTCTGAGTCATTAACAGCACCAGTGCTGCTCACAGACTTGTCTGCTGCACCTGACAGGATGTCTTTCCCTGAAGAACTCCCCTGACAGATGAGACACTATTGAGTAGGTTGCTCAGTCCCTAAGTTAAAAAAAAACCAAAAGAAAATTGAATTCATTTGAAGCTTTCTGTGATGAGGTGCAGGTAGTTTATAAAGAACAACCAACCTTGTTTTCTCCACGTACCATAAAGAGAACACAGCATATTAGAAATAATTAATTTATCTGATGCACGTGGTCTCATTTACAAGTAAGTGAGAGCCATGCCACCCAATCAAACGATAAGACAAGATTACCCAAACTGTGACCTCAACACCTACGAGGGAAACACGTTCCCTGCGTGATCAGAGAGAGGCACGCTCCCCGGAAAGCGAACCACCAAGGGAGAGACGTGCCCTGCTGAGGTGTGTCCATGCACAGAGCTGCGCTGGTCCCATGCCAAGCCCTTGATCAGAGGTGTTCAGAGCTGAAGGAAAACTGCTGACGCCAACAGGCTGCTGAGAGCGGTAATAACACTGTACTTGCCTTTGATGGCCACAACCTAGCCTAGAAGTTACCGCACGTCCTGTTCCAACCACCTCCTAATGAAATAAGATGATTATTCAGCTATCCAACAGGCTATTCACTCACCAAAATATCTGTCAATATGTTAAAAAATAATAATAATAAAAAATATATATATTCAGTCCAGGTGAATGCTGCAACATTCATTTTTAAGAAGATGACTGCATTCTGAGATACTATCTAGGAAACACTTAGAAAGTGCTTATTCACCTTACTTTAGTATTCTGCTACTACTTCTTCACCCTTCCTCATTATATGGAAAATAGTGTTGTTCACATCCAGTAGATTATTTAAAGAACATAAAGCTATGTGTACGTGTAATTCTCTGCAGGATAAGGATGACTCCAAAAAGTTGGGAGTCCACACTCACATAGCAGATACTCTCATGAAGAGCTGTGATATAATACAAAATATCCCAATGCTGCAAAGCAGCAGAACAGAGATTCATATTTCTTGCAATTTATTTGGGATGACTGAGAGAAACCGAAAGTTTTAAAGGTGCTGCTGTGCTCCGCTTAAAAACCTAACGGCACAAATGAATGGTTGCTTCGTGCAGTGGTTCTCTGGACGTTATGTTCCTGTGTTCAGCTGCTCTCCAGCATAAACAAGTATAAATGTCAATGTCAATGACTCCCAAATCTTAGTGACAACAGCTCAAAACTGAAACACTCTTAAAAAAGAATTGTCTGTGGGTGGAAGTCGTGTGATTTATCTTGTTATGAGCAGGGCTCTCAACAGCCTCAGAGACTGGTCTGTATGGAACTCCCTGTGGCATCAGAATACTGCCTGCCTTTGCTGATGTAATGGGAAAGGTCTCCTGGGATATGCATGATTTAGTAGAATTATTATTTTTTTCATGATAGGCCAAGTAAGTTCCCCACCAGAGGGGATCTATTCAAAATAATATCCAATACGTTAAAGTTGAAAGTTGGCTTTATTCATGCAGCTCTAGCAGGCCTTTACCTAACCTTTTTTTTTTCCTATTCTTCAATACAATTTTTTCCTGTTCTTCAATGCAAAGAAAATGTCAAGTAGGTTTGGAAAATAATGCATGTGCTTCCATGGCCACACTGTGATCAGTCTACAAGCACAGTGACATCATCACCATCCATTAAGGCCAGCTTGGGTAAATTTTCAGAGTATTTAATTTCTTTTTCATCCTCCCCACCATATCTAATATGCTGAGTAAAAGGTTCTATGCAAAATTCCTATTTAGCTTCTATCACCTACTGCTAAAAGCAATTATCTAAATACTTAAGAAAAAAAACACTATAATACATTAAGCAATTAGTGTATAATAATTTAAGTTAAAGGAAAACAATTTTTCCAGTGCAATGGAGAGCAGAGTTGCACATGTATGATTAATTAATTGTCTTATCCCGTCTTCTGAGTGCTTAATTAATGCTGAAAGCTTTAATGTTCCCTTACTTGAGGATATCTTCATTGTCTTGGCATGCTTTCTGTTTTAATGAAAGTAAAAAGGAAACCCTGAACCAAGAGTCCTTTGGCCATCCAGCTGGGTGTATGACCTACCTGCTTTGAGAGGCTGGAAGAAAAGCATATGCTGTGATTCCACCTCTGGATCATGCCCAAACCTACTGTGGAAGCACAGTACATCCACTTGTCCACCACACAGTCAAGATTACCTCCCAAACTGTTGGATCTATGACACACCCATAGAGGAACTGCAGCACACACAGACATTCACCCGCATGTCCTGCCTGTGTACCAGCATCTGAGGAGGTCTTGGGAAGGAAAAAGCTGGCATCAGGTTGCAACCACTGGCACAATTAATGAGTATCTGGACAGGGAGCAGGATTAATTGTTCCAGCAGTGAAAGACCCACCTCTGGTGGCCAACTGTCCTGAGAGACCCATAGCTCTTCTTTTACCACATGTCTGCCCATCAAATATGAGGAGGAACCATAAAGCTCTTGGAAAAGAAAATTGCCACAAGCATAAGACTACTGTCAAAGCAACACATCCGACCCAACCTTTGATCCCAGTGACCTATGAAGGAAGACAGCACCTGATCACGGGCCAGTGGCTAAGTACCTATAAAAGCAAGGATGTTTGCATTGATGCCCTACACAGACAGGAACAAGTTCCTGTCTTTGGGACTCTGAAGTATGATATCAAAAGCTTCAGGTAGACAGGCAGGAATAATATGTATCGTTAAATGGGGGGGGGAGGGGGGGAGATATATTATGCATTGCCAGAATTAAAAAAAAAAAAGCCCAGAACAACCAGTAACAGAATGATATACATACATACAGATTTAGTAACATCTTGTTCATTAATTAGTTGGACTTGTCCTAAGACAAGAGGGGTTTCTGTAAATTGCATGAGGCTTCTTCACTCTTCAGTTTCCAACTTATTTGGAAAATAAAAAATTATGATATAATTATTATCTAAGCAAATGCAACTAATAATTTTGTCATGTCTAAGGAAAAATGATTTCTGCTTAGCTATTTTCTAATAAAATTCTGCATCTGCAATTCCTCTTGTTACAGTATTGATCACATCTTTTACTTTAACTGTTTGCAACATTCCTTCATCAATAAATAAAGGTCTGACTGAAATCACATCTTTGTATGGCACACTGCATGGGTAAACTGTAGAAGAATGAGTTAAAGATTGTATATGACTGGTTTATTTAAGCAAAATTCAGTCTATATACAGAGAATTATGTTATTGTGGCACTAGCTATTCCCAAAGAAAAAAGATGGGGTTTTACAGAAGCTTTGTTATTTCTTTTTTTTTTTTCTTAAATATTCATCAACAGTAAGTCATCAACATTGAATAATTTTCCCTCAGCATCAAATGGAATATGCTGTTCCATGAAAACTGGGACATATACTAAAAGGGCTAGTGGTTGAGTTTTAAACTTTTAAGACTTAACGCCTTTTGATTAATGCATTAAGTGCCACATAATCTTGTCAATACTAGGCACTAATGCTCGCAAAATGTGTTAGCTGACAACAGTTAGCCCCTACAGCCATGTTGCCATTAAATGTCACATCATTTTCATTTGTCTGCAACAAGCGTAACAGCTTTGGAAATCATGTGTTCGCATCAGTTACACATGATGGTTTCGCGTTGTTTCCCTTCTTAATCCATATTAATCCCAGTTAGACCTCCACCTGAATTCATAGCTCAGAGTCCTGGGCAGACAGGATGGTATGGTATGTCCATCAGAAACCATAGAAAATTGGTCAGGAAGCAAAACTAATAAGCTCCTGTAGTTCCTCCTCTGCAATCCATTTGTTTTCCCAGTAGCATTTACAGTAACAAGCAGCAACCAGTGAGAACCTTGCTATGTGTCTTGAACACCATGAGGAAAAGTTTGACTGGGTGGCACGCAGATATTTTAAATTTTACTGATTGACAGTTTCCAATAGGGTTGAAAAAGCAGTAGTGATACAACCCATGATATCAGAGCAGTAGTTACTCTGCGATAGCTCCTCCCCCTCGCCCCAGTCAATCAGCTGATCATACTTGGTTTGTATTTTATGACTTCAGGATGCTACCATCCGAGAGGTGGTAGGAGAGAAGGTTGGGCAAAGGGGACTGAGCAGGAAGCAGCTGGCAAGCTCAATGACTGATATTGCAATTGTATTTTGAAGGACACAAACAAGGGGACAGACAGGCAGATGTACCCAGGACTGCCTGGCATGCTGGTAAATGGCTTAATGCTGAGGAATCATAGAATCTTTGAATGCTTTGGGTTGGAAGGGACCTCAAAGATCATTTAGTTCCAACCCCCCCGTGCCATGGACAGCAACATCCTCACTAGACCAGGTTGCCCAAAGCCCCATCCAACCTGGCCTTAAATTCCTCCAGGGATAGGGCTTCCACAAACCTCTTTGAGCAACCTGCTCCAGGGCGTCATCGCCCTCACAGTAAAGAATTTTTTCCCAATGTCTAATCTAAACCTGTCTGCTTTCAGCTTGAAGCCACTACCCCTTGTCCATGAAGAACATGTTAAAATGCCTTTGTCTGTACAGTCTGTGATCCGGAATACACTAACTATTGGAGGAATACCCCTCATCATCAACGGTAGGTATGCTGCTGTAAACACTCATGGGCACTGGTTTTATAGTGGTGTTCCTACCTCATGCATTCACATCCATTATGTCATGTACTTTTCAGTTCACATGGGAAATCTACGCATGGACTGATGAGTTAAAGGAGGTTTTGGGGATTATATTTTAGGACTTCAGGGTGTTTGCTCTGTGACCCCTTTTTAAAGGGTTGAGTTTCCATTTGTCCATTCCTGGTTTGGGTAACAAGAAGCCATGTCTTTGGCTAGTGACAGGTTCCCCAAGTTCCAGCTAAGAACTTGAACAGGTTATATTCTGGGACAGAGTACTTGGGCACTTTTCCCAGCATTCCTTATTCCATTACTGTCCTCAACATTAATTATTCTGGTAATGTTTTGCAAGTGTTAGTATTTTCCCATCTTGCTTCTGGACTGGAAATAAACCTGCTGCTATGTTTTGTGTCTTTCCTTGTGAAAGACAATGAACATGTGGGATACCCAACGAGTACTACTCACACGCACACTGGGGTTTAGCAATGAGAACATGAAATTACTGTTACTTGGTACAGCAAAGTCTTTCATCTACTTGTGCTGGCAGCTAATGGAGGGGTGATACCCAGTCACCCTCAATGCACTGCTTGACTCTCAAACACAAAGGCAAATACAAAGCCAGCAGAATAGTCTGAAAACTGTCAGGGTTTGCATTGCCATGAATATTTAAACAAACAAACTTACAGGACACAAATTGCCCCTGTTCCAGGGAGGGCGGATTACTATGATCTGTGAAGTACTGAATCATTTCAAAACCAGGTTATGTGGGGGTGCAAGACTCCATGGTGAAATAGCAGCAGCTGCTCTAGTGCCACAGCCTCCTGGTGAAGACATGGGCTATGTATGCTCAATGCTTGTTGCATAACTTGTGCAGTGTTCAGATCTCCTAATGTCATTGTTGCTTTGAAAATTTCGGCTAAAAAGGAATCAGTTGAAACACTGACTACGAAAACTAAGGCTAGAAACGAAGTAGGTATAAGGCCCTTTTCAGCAACCTTTGATCAATAAGGCTGTAACAACTGACTGTAAGTCCTGGTGAGACTGATGGCCAGGGCAAACTGTCAGATCCCCTGGAAGCCAAAGCTTCCAGAGAGGTCTGGCAGCACAGCTTTTCAGATATCCCTTCACTCAGAAGCCCTGGTTTCCATCTGTGTTCTCTCTCTCCTCCTATTCTTTCCTGTGTAGCTCACTATTATTCTCTTTCTACCCAATTTCTGCCTTGATTATAGACCAGAAAGAGATAGAGATGTTTTATTGAATACACAGTTCTCCCTAGAGACCCAGTCAGCACCATCAAATTAATTTCTCTTCAATCCCCAACTCACGGCAAAGGGAATTCTTTAATAAATTCACTCCATAATAAAATTCTTTAGATTTCATCTTTAAAAAAGACAGCAGCTAGAAACAGAAATGGCTGAGTTAAAATATGGAGCCTTCCTCATGACAATGTTGTGGCTACAGGAAAATCATTTCTGAATCAAAGTCATGAATATATAATAAAAGAAGAAACATTGATGAATTAAGAACACAAGGCAATTTTCAAACTAAAAAAAAAAAATCCCAAAATGTTGAAGGAAAAGAGCTTTTATAATATGAATAATTCATGCCTATTCTGGGGGAAAAAAAAAGTTTTCCCCTGAGCATCCCCGCAACCAGACACTGTAAAGAACAGAAGCAGAGATAGCTGGCAAACAGACACAAAGAGTATCAAATCCTGAATCTCTCCTTCCCTTTCTATTGAACCCCAAAATTCTGGAAAGATCTTTCAAGAAAATCCAGGTACACAGAGAGCCTGGGAAGATCTTCCTTACCTTCACATCAGCCCCCAGTGGCTGGATTCACATCAGCCCCCAATGGCTGGAAGCCTGTAGACCGAATAGACCATGGAAGAAAGGAAAAGAATTGTCCCCAAAAGACTGCCAGGGTCAGCCTGTTGCTCAGCAGCCAAAGGGACTGGCAGGCATGCAGCGCTGAATGCCTGATTTCCCATAAATCTTTTGATGAGAGTCCATGGTGGAAAGTTTCGCTTTGGTCTGTGTCAGAGCAATACCTTCTGTGAAATCTGTTTTTTTGGAAAATAGCCAAGGAGCTCTACTCCGAAGCCCTGAGATGGCTGTTCCATAAGACTCAAAACATGACAAAGGGTTTACTGAGGAAGACAGTGGCTGTGGCTCTGAATCCTCCTCTACCAAAGCAGCCACTTCAGACTAAGCAGGACATCATGGATCATCTCAGATAGCATCAGATACCTATATTATCAGGCACCTGAACGAAGCCCACGTTGGCTGGCCAGCCTTGTGGGACACACTGTAGAGATCTCCTTTGACTTCAAATAGTAGGTTCAACAGTGAACTTGCAGATACCACAAAAATAAATTTACAAGTCTTAATTTCAGACTGAATCTCTCTCACTCAGACACACAATAAAAGTTCTGGGGTTTAAGCGTTTGTGGATCCGCACTTTGCATTCCCTAATCTGTTGAAATGGAGGACAGGAAGAATGACGTTTAGTTTTAAGCAGTTTTCAAAACGGAAACAAGAACCCAATTTGCATGACTGAATTTTAACAGGGACTTGAAACTGTGGGTCAAAGTCATTAATCATAACTGAGTCCTTTGTTCATTTTGTCAAGTGCATTGAGGAAGGTTATTTTGCCTGAAGGTTGATCCCTGAGCTCGCTTTGCAGCAGACAGAAATGTCTCCAAAGTCAGAACTGAGATATCGCCGCAGCCACTCAAATTACATTACACTTGTTACCACACTCAGCTCAGTAACTGTATGCAAAATTCGAGGGAGAAGAGCCCGCTGCCCCAGACATTGCATAAACATCCAGACAGACACAGTCACTTGCTGGAAGAACATCCAGTCTCTAGGAAATAAGGCAGGCAATAACAGGAGGAAGGAGCCGAGAGAGTACATGTACTTCACAACATGCTGGAGTCTCTTCTGCCAGCACCGCGTGCTGGTTAACCAGCCCTCTGGAAACCAGGTGATGTCCCACAGCTACCTATTGCGGTGGATGCCTGACTTAAAGCACTCAGAATTGTCCTGGATACATTCACGTAATCTGGGATTTTGGGCAACATCACTATTCACAGGCAAAGTGATTTACTGAAGCGAATGCGCAAGTCAGGAGAAGAGATGAGGAAAGAATGAGCCTCCTAAATCCTAATCCCGATGCCTTGCACACTAGGCTGTTACTCCTTCTCTGTGTTTGTACAGGAAAAGACACAATTTATTTGTTTACTACCAGCTCTATGGCCATAATTGCAGTATCATGTGAGCAATTCAATATAATCTTCTTCATTCCGAGATGTAGACTGAGCTATCATTAAGTAAGAATACTTAATTACAGCTTAGTATTCATGCTAGATATATGCTAAGGAATCATCCTGTTATTTTTATTAACTATGCAAGGCTTTAATTCTACCAAGTTTTGAACTATTACTATCTGAGAAACACGAATAAGAGCGTAAGATTACTCTTCCCTCCAACAAAGCTCTTAGAGAAGCAAGCTCTTTGATCGGTAGTGGCTGGAACATCTGCATCATTTAATAATATATGCCCGAGATTTTAGTTGAAAACAAAATTTAAATATGATTCAAAATGTGAATGGAGCAAAATTAAAGAGGACTTAAAACAACAAACAACCATGAAAGCTTTAGAAATGTCATTCTCTAATGCATTATCTTATACCAGCATGTGGGTCATCTTCAGTTTGCTGAATTCTTTCAAACGATGCCAGGCCCTGGCAATCAGAACGAAACAAGGCAGAAGTGTTTACATTTGAAACTGTAGCTGCATTTTCACCAGCTCCAGAGTAGGAAACGTCAGAAGGGTCTAAGCGCTGAAGACGATGCTCCTGAGTGCATATACCTCTGAAGAATTTACTACCTGACTGTTTAAAATGTCTTTGCTGACTTTTGCTGAAAACACAAGACTTCAGGCATAAGATATATGACCACTTCTGACTTGTAGCACCTTACCGTCATCTCTACTCTTTTACTTACTGTTTAACGCTTGACAAGTCAGTTTGCCCATACATTTTCTCTTCCTTTCTCAGAAAATGGAAACTGACACTTCTATCTCCAACTTCACAACATTTTTAGGAGGACTGTTTTTTTTTTTAAAATGCCTGTAAGCACTCAGGACAGGCATGGAACTCCTAAATATTTAAAAGATAACCACAATATAGAAAACCTTTTACAAACTATGAGATCAAAAAGCATAAAGACTGTGCAGAACACAGACAAAATGAAATAACTGAAATTACATAAGCCAGCAGCTATTTCACAGCCTGGTTTAAATTGCTGCAACCCCCATTTTGCATCCCAAACAGCAGCGGGGCTATTTTCACCCGTGGGTTCAGGAGGGTGGAGGGGCTGGGAGATGCTGGCTGCCAGCCCAGCTTTCTCACCTGCCCGCTGGAGGCATTTGCTCAAACCAGGAGGCTCAGGTGAGAAGTTGTGAATCTCTTATTGGATCACCAGGTAAGGTCAGCAGAGGACACTTCTCTGCCAGGACTCAGGCAGGCCATATGCCTGTGATAGCAAAGATGAAGACCAGAAATAATAAAGCACACAAATCAGCCCATAAATGACCACAAGGTGCTACATTTCTGCAGTAAGAGCATGCACGATGAAAATATGCTTGGGAAGATCAGAGAGATGAAAGGAAGAATACACTTTCCCCCAAATTTCTCACATCTACTTTGCTAGAACACAGCCCGCTGATGGGTCTGCTCCACTCATAGTTCCTGCAGGGAAAAAAGAGACCTCACCTTGCAGCCCTTATCCTCACCCTCATTCTCAGCCTTTGTGTCTTTTTCCCTTTCACTGACCCTGAACCTTTCTGTGGGACTGAAACATGACAGTCCTGTGGAGGCGGTGCTGGCTGGAGGAAGTTTCAAGCAGATCACCAAATACCATTTAGCACTGTCCATCCCCAAATCATCTAAGTTTCTTTTCTCAATATAGTTATTGTGTTTAAATTGTAGGTTTGCAATATTCCCCAAGCTGAGAGGAAAAAGACCAAACTGCAAGACAGATACAAGTGGTCAGGAGGGAAGTAATATCATTCTGCAAATTTTTGTTTCCTAGAACTCCAGTTGCTGGCAATTTTAGCATTTAATCTTGAGCAGTAAACTAAAAAGATATAAACACAAGAGTGTTAATTTAGGTCTGTCCCTAATGACATGTTCTAAAGATGGAAAATAAGAAGAGTAGACTAATTTTCTATAGTTATTTTAGTGAATGAACAGGAAAAGATGAGACTGGCTCAGACTTGCTAGTCCTATCTTTCTGACAGATACAGTAAGCAGAATTAGTTAGTTCAATTCAGTAATTACACATCCTCAGTTCTGATGAGAAAAATGTGTCCAATAAGTTCAAGGTATTGCTGGTTAAATATGACAGTTCCCTTCATTTTAATTAAAACCATATTTCACCTGAAAGCAGTTTGTAAAAAATGTAAAGAAAAAAATTAGTCATCTTGTAAATAAAACTACCATTTCCCATTTTCTAACACAACAGAATGGTAAAGTCATAAAGCCATAGATAGACTCTGAAACCATACGATTATGGAGCTGTCTGCGTAGCTTATCCTCTCAGTTACCCCAGAGAAGTACTAAATTTAAAGGCAAAGGCTATATTTGGTTGCAAATCTACATATCTGAGTGCTTATTCCCCCACTAGAATCAACCTGTTTTTACCAAAATAGCTAAAAATGAAAATGCAAAGGAAGGTTGGATCTTATTATTCAAATCAAGATTCTTATTGCGTAGACTGAAAATGAGTTTAAGCTCTGTAACTTCAATCCCTTTGTTTAAATCAGTCAACCCCAGGGCTCTTTCCTGTCCGCCAAGGAACCCATTGATGGCTTCAATTCAGAAGAGCCCAATGAACATGTAGATACTTCAGAGAGGCAAAGGGTGCCATCAATTTCAATGAGATTAGTCATGTTTCTAAAATTACGTCAGACAAGATCTGAGGAATCCTATCTTCTACCACAGGGCTCATTAGGGAGAGAGCAAACACGCAAACTCTCGGCCACACAAATGCTTCCCCAGGTCCCTGACAGAAGCAAAAACCTTCCATCTTGACAACAATTACTCGTGAGTTTAAACTCATCACATTTTATCAGCTGAATGGTCTGAAAGAAGAGCAGGTTGGTGCTTGTACTGCAGAAGTGGGGTGTTAGTATCAGGAGGGGTCAAAGACAGAAAAACAAAGGTGGCAATTTTTGCCGGTGGATGTACTGAAAATTGTTAAGTAGTAGTAAGTAGCAAGATCCAGGTTTACTATCCACTGATTTTCTTAATTTGAATATCCAGGTCTACTTCTAAAGTGTGTAAATCTTTGTTATATAGTGGATGGAGTCTTTAATTTGTCAAAAAAACATCTTCTCTGCAAAGACCAGAACTGGATCTGGTGACAGATTTGGTCCCTCCCATGTTCCTCTTCACTGGATGACAGAAGTGCCATGTCACTGTACCAGTGACACAGGTATACTCCAGCCCTGTGTTAATGACTACACTGACTCTCCAGATTTATGTTGCAGGAGGAATTGGTTCAAGATCCAAAAATGAGATCAACAGTGGCAAATCTCATTACCTGAAGAAGGACAATGAAAAACTGGAAAGGAGAAAAAAAAAATGACCCCTTCCACACCTAAAGCCTTTCCATAGCCTGCTATTGAAAAAAAAACACCCACAAATAAAACAATCTGTGGGGCAAGAATCTTCAAAATCTTCATATTCCTATTATTTTGTTCTCTGGTAGCTCCTGCCTCTGCAGAGACCTTCTGAAGCCGGAGTGGTTAAGGGCACAGGTAGCTATGACCCAGAGACTTACACTTGGAGAATTATCAATAGCAAAAATAATGCAGTGAGAATTAACCTTTTCTTTTCATTACGTGCCCTGTGAGAGTTTCTGTGGCGCTTGTATTCACAGGGCTTTTTGACTGAAAGGTTAAAGCAGTTGTTTAGAATGGGAAAGAAACACGGCGAGGTTTTGCAGTTCGATAAATACATGTTATGGACTCATCTGGTGCTGAAATAATTCCCTTTGTTTAGGGAGCCTGTATCGAACCACGCTCTTTGGTAATGCCATTTTGCTACGCACGTCCCTCTGCTCTGAGAGTCCAATCAATGAGCCCTCCCCGCTCGCTCGCTCAGGGTGATACACTGCAAACAGCGATGCTCCGGATGATTAAACTTCTGCTTCCCAGGAAAAATTCCCATTGAATTAATGCAGAACTGTGCTGTGGTTTAGTAACTGCTTTTAACTTGTAAAAATATGGGCTGAGGTCTGAGCAGAGGCTTGGGTGCCAGCGCAGACCGCCTGTGCCAGCCCTCCCTGCAGCCTCTCCCGCCTGCCCAGCAGCTTGCTTAAAATTCTGCTCTTCACCTGCAAGTCTGCACAGCTCTGCAGCCGCCTATTGTTATTTAATATGTACTTCACAGCAGAATTGAATTGTTCCAATCAAGATTAGGGCTCCGCTTCTCTAGGTGGTATGCAAAGCACGTCTGCAGTCTAAACTTTCACCCACTTCTCCTCCTGCCCTTTCAGCATGCCCCATGACAGCCTTGCAGATAGTCTCAGCTCTTTTTCATTCCTTTTTCCCCCTAAATTGCTAAATCCCTCTAGCCAGGCCCTCACCTCAACCTCACTGAGTGTAGCTCACAACAGCAGCACGCCAGGCACTTTCCCTGTTAAGTCAGATTCGTTTTTGCAGCCCGTATGCTGTAGTAGAGGAGGGTCACTGACATTCACCCTCCTTGGATCACCCATCCCTCTCTCTGAGCCGCCTCAGAAAACAAAAAGGGGTGAACAGCCTTCAAAGCATGAACTCATGGGGCAGAGGCTCTTATCATCTCTGGAGTATGCAAAGGAGCAAGCCCAAGCCTTCTGATGGCAGAGAAAGAAGAGGGGAATATTAGGTGAAACCTCATCAGTACATTGACCCAACCACATCTGAGAAGAGGAGAGATGGTCCGTCCACAAGCAATGTCAAGCCCTTAGAGGCCCTTTAGGGCAGAAAACAAGGCTTCTCTTGCAGCAAAATGGTGGCATGGCAGCATGTTGTGCTGCTGGAAGCCTGGGGCTACAAGAAAGGAGCGTGAGAGTGGGGCTGGTCTCAGGGCATGGAGGCCACCAGAATCAGCCATGGTCCATGCTGCTGCTCTGGCCTTCCTGGGGCATGAGCTGCTCCTGGGGCTGGAGGGATGAGCTGCAAACCCATCTTGCTCTGCAAACATCTGTTGAGGTGATGTGACTAGTTTTTAGTCCCTGAGCTCTGTAAGGGAGACACAGTTGAGAAGCAAGAGTTTCCTAAGCAGCATGTTTTTATATAAAAATAACCTAAACCTTTTTTTTTGCCAATTATATAAATTCCTCAGTGACCAAAACATAACTGACCTTTACTTTTAAGTCTGTGCTCAATAAAAGAGGATTACAATTGTTTGTGAACTTTGCAAAGTCTGTAACATGGCTCGGGGAAAAAAACCCTTAATTTATATTTGTCTAATCCCTAATAGCTGCTGACAGTCTGTGAAACAAATAGTTTTAATTATTTTCTCCTTGCTGAATCTCAGGTCTCATCATTTAATCAAAAAATAGCACATTACCAACAATTGGGATTAAAAGGAGAGTTATACGGTAGGAAAGCTGGGAAATTACATTAACACCAAACAGTGACAAAGTCCTTCTTATTACAACCCTGTCCTGAGACAGCAGAACATTTACAAGTCCCCATAAAAAAAGATTAAAAACCCAAACAACCCTTCCCCCCTAAAAAACCCCACCCCAAACGCCCTTCAGATTATTTCCATTTATCCTGAGATTTATGGCTATTCTAAACACCCCTTAGACACCTTTCAGTTATTAATGAACAATGTACAGATGTTACACAGTGGTGTAAAATAAGTACTAAGTATTTTTTTAATCGGAATGACTGATGCATGGACATAACTGCAGAGCCAATCAATAGGTAATGACTGTATTTCAGGCGTAGCGCTCTGTTCAGAGGGAAAAGAAATGGCTGCAATTCACAAACACTTATTGACACCGCGAAGCACATGAATCAATGCCCACAAGAGATCTGCAGGTTATTTAAAATTTCTTCAGCAACATTTGCCTCCGTTCCTTCGTCCCAGTGCAATCTTTCCTGCAATACTATGAATATATTAAAGGTTAGTGCAAATATATTAAAGACACTAGAACAAAATGCAAAAGCCAGGCATGTGATGGATCAGTTTAACTGCCAGCAGTGGCGTGACCATTGCCAGAGTGCTGTGGTGATGGGACTCTGTGCAAAGCTCTTTCTGGCACAAGGCATTGTCAGTCAGGCACAAAATGATCAGACCTTGCCTCTCAGGGGACCAGTATAACCCTGCAGGACTTCACATTTTTTAAGTCTTTCTGTTTTCTCTTTTGGTGTGCAATAGTTTACTGGTTAGAGTAACTGGAAGTATGAGAGGCAGCCCGAGCTGGAGGTGACGTGCCTCAATGCTTGATGCAGTCTCCCAGGGAGACAGACTTATCACTGGCTCCTACAATGAACCGGTGAGTTCCCAATGGACTAATTCCCTAAATACAGCCCTTTGCCTTGTTTTTATCACCATCTCCATGTAGAGCAAGGGAAAAACATGAGCTAGTCCAAAGCACAAATCTGAGTTCCGTTAACACGGGGGAGAGAATAACCCATCCGTTCTCTACTTGGCTAAATGAAAACCCCACGGGGGCAGTGAAGAAGCTGATTACCTCTGGCTCTCACTTTTTTCCTACTTTTTGAGTCGTATACAGCTTGAGACGTGGCTGGTTTACAACCTGAAATGGTGTACCTTTACATTAGGTTTTAACTTCAGGCCAGTTACCTTACTCAAGAACAAACATCAGATCTTTGCTTAGAAAATAAACGGACAACTCCATGCCTGCTGTCAGCACACAGCTACGCGAACATCTGACAACAGTTACCAGCAGCATCTGATACAGGAGGGAGAGATTTTCAAAGGAATATATTCTCAGTTGTGACTAGAAATCACCAGATTTGGGTGTCTTACCACAGTTCTGCAGAAGAAAACACCAGCATTTTTGAATCACTCGTATAAAAAAATGGAGACATGCATGTTCTTGAAAAACGAGGCAGGTTCCCCCTTTAGTCTAAATTAATATTACGAAGAATTTATGAAAATGACCACAGGAGAAACACCCCCCCATAACCACAAATAGAAATCCGAAGCCAAAATAGCACTGAGTTACACGTCCTTGTAGAAAATGGTTCCCTCAACAAAAACAGATGCTCAAGCCAAGTATGCTCTTTAACTGCTTCTCTGAGAACGTAAGCTCATTTCAAAAATGCTCACTCTGGTTTTTTTTCCTTTTATTTAGTCAGGTACGAGAAATTACGAAATGAGACAGATTTTCCGAACACCCAGCTCATCTGTAAGTAGTAGAGAGTTGCTCCCCCTCACAGAGTTTGTTTTTGGGTAACAAAGGAATTCAAACTAGGACACTCCTCCAGCCGGTGTAGCGCTAACCGCTGCTGCATTACCCAAGTACGAATATAACTGTTTCAGACCTGTAACGCGTGAAGGAGGCTCAACGAAAGGGATGTGAATATAGCCTGGAATATATTGACATAATTTAAAAATAAACATAAAAATATGTATTTATGGGATGAGGAGCAGAAAAGGAAGCCGCTATCCCAAAGCTCATACCCCTGAACACATTGCCCTGCCTGCTCCTGCTTCTCTGGTTTAATTTAGAGAAAAGGTTACTATCATCTATCATGTTCCACGGGTTGTCAGAAAAGCCAGCCCTATGTATTTTATCATTAAGAAGCCCCACTGAAGAGGTGGTTCAAATGCTTGCAGAGGAGGTTAGCTAACTGCTTGCACCGTAGCTCTGCCCTTTCTTCCGATTCAGAAGTATATTAACTGGAGGATAATCACAGGTACTCTCATCCATAACCTTCAGTGAGAATAACAAAGAGCAGATCAAATGAAAAGGATCTTGCAGTCTTCCAAAATACTCTTGTTTCCTTAGAGCTGTTTGACTAGCTTTCCTAAAAATTCTTAGGCATTGCAAGTGACTGAA
Organism: Gallinula chloropus; assembly: GCF_964237585.1. NCBI lineage: Eukaryota > Metazoa > Chordata > Aves > Gruiformes > Rallidae > Gallinula > Gallinula chloropus. The sequence goes on along the minus strand of NC_140085.1, from coordinate 139,550,127 downwards.
ACTAAGAGTGAAGGAATATTATTGAAAACTACTAATAGTACACAATTAACTTGCAAAGCTACAGCAAGCTACATTTTTGCTTGGTATATGATTAAAAGAGAAATTGGTTTTAATTATTACAATTTTGTAGATGAAAAAGTTTCATACTTGAAGGTAAGTGATATTTTAACATGAAACTTAATAAATCTCCACTGATTTTAGCAAAAGGACTCCAAAACATGGAAGGTATGTCAGGCTCCTGCATTTTAGGTATCTCTATTTTTCTCTGATAAAGGCACTATATAACTGCAGTAAGAAACTACTTGCAAAAATCTGTTAAATACTTACTGTCAGCAAAAGTTTTACAGAAATGCTACTGACAGCAAAAATATGGAAAAACAAGAAATGAAGGTACATGCACTTGCTTAACTTAAATACCTTCCACCTACCACACAGGAAAATAAGGGATTTCTTACGCGAGCAAACTGTTTACATGAAGAAAAAGTTATCAGTAGATATGATCCAGCAATGTGGTGTTCTTTACCAGAGAAACTATGCACTGTTTACTAATTCCTTGGAGTGGCAAAACCACATATGTATCAGTGACATGATTCATAGACAGACATTTCCATCATAAATATAAAAGAAACCCTACAGACTGCTGACAGCAATGAAGGGTAAATGAGAGATTACTGAAATACAGCTAAATTGAGGGCAGCTTAAGAGACCTGTGTTTCAATTCACCACACCATTTATTTTTTGACAGTTCACATTTCCAGTATAATCCAAAGGATTTATTTTTAAATCTAGGCACCCATTCATATCAGACTGCAAAGCTTTAACTCAGTAATTTGGAGCATTGACAAATCTTAGCTATCATAATGGATCCACAATCAGTAGTTTGCAACAGGTCTCTTGTTTTCTGATTTGGAAGACTCACAAGAAAGACCAAGAACCCAGCTTTGCCCCCTCCAAAATACCACATCATGTTTTAAATAAAAAAGTCCACAAAACCCCTAAAAAAAAACCCTAAAAAGGGAAAAATAAATGTGCAGTATAATGTCTCCATAAGAAAAATAGGGCAAGTAGCTGTGAAAACACCAATTCAGGCGAGGCAGGCCTGCCATCACAACAAAAAGAAATGTAAGAATTCCTTTCTTCCCCTCAGCCCACTAGCTGACTCTGGAACCCTGAGCTGGAGGTCCTCAACTGGCTTCCAGCAGGTCTTCAAACCTGCCTAAAGCTAGTGATCTCAAAGGTACTTTAGATGCAAAGCAGACAGTCAGGGAGGCTCAAGCCAATGGCCTAGAGCTGCTTTGGGAAACACAGGGTCTCTGGTATGAGTGTCAGGTGCTGCCTGCCTGGCCTCTCTGATGAGCACTGGCCAATTTACAGATGAATGCTGTGATAACCCAGATTAGAGATTAGCAGGGTAGCTATGCCAATTACCTCTATCTCTCTGTTTTCAATTTACCTTGGCTAATTTATTTCTTTAATAGCATGCACAGATTTCTTGACCAGGATGACAAAAGATCTCATTTTCATAGAAGGCTCTTTAGTCTGACCCATAACCCCATGTTCATTTTGCTCCTGTAAACAAGAGCCAGCACTACTTGAAGCACAGTTCAACACAGCTCATCAGCTAAAAAAACTGGAAGAATTATTGTCTAGACAGGCAAGGGTGGATGTGAGTGCAAGAACTAGCACCTCTTCACCAAAGGTTTTCCTAAAGAATTATTTGCTGGGTACTCAACGTGTGCAAATTAATGTTTGTTGGGAAAGCTTTGCTTTTGGACCCTTATACTGGAGTCCTTTTTACTTTCTCAGCATGGGGGCAAATCAGGTAAACCGGAGGGGGAAAGAGAAAATTAATTCTTAATATAAAAGGAATACATTCTTTCTAAATACAGAAGGGACAAGGGACTGCAGGGAGCTTTTCAGACACCTTTGATCTCATATTGCAGATATGAAGCTGCTGATCTTCTCTATAAACCTATTTAAGCTCATTCTTAAAAGCAACACTTTTCTTATAGCTACCACTCCGCTGAAGCCTTTTCCAGAGTCTGATTCCAATTATTACAAACAAGTTTCTTACTTTCGTCTTACTTTTCTCATTTCTCAAAGTAAATACATTTGCAGGCAGTTTGCTTCAATTCATTGTCTTGACAAATTGTTTCCTTACAAGCAACTTCACTCCTGTTTATTTTTGATTAAAGTCTATTTGTAGATATCATGTTATAGCTGGGGAATAAAGAGGAAAAAAGCTGTTGTCTAGAGCTTCCACAGAGTCAAACTGAAATCAACACACAAAAGTTGTGCTGTCTTTATGGCAACAGTGACAGCACTGGTACCATCCTTGAGCGGGATGGTACCTCCTCACATCTGTAAAACCTGATGATGCCAACGCTGCAAACGCTTTCTTTCCAGCCGGGGGAGTGTGGGACGGATTGTGCCTCACATGTACGAGCACTGCTTCTGAGAACTGGAGGTGCTTTATAAACCCCTTGGCTCCTCTGAGTAAACTGTTTTGTAGTGACCTGGGGATGACAAATCCAGGTATCTCAGCACAAACACATTTCATATTTTAGCACTTTTTCAAAAGGCTGGAAACAGATGAGTCACCAGCAATTTGCCTTTGACCCAGTGCTGTGCGGAGTGGGTTGAAGTTCTCATAGAAGAAGTTATACAGCCAAGGTACTGGGTAATGGATGTATTTTGCAGTGAGAATGGTGTTTCACATGAGACAGGCTTGCCCCAATACAAGGAGAAAAAACCCACCACACCACCAACACCAAAACTCTGAGTGTATATAAAATAGTATTAATGAGGCAAGTATATTTAGAAAAAAAACCCAAAACATCCTATGTAAACCTTTCTGTTTCCTGCCTTCTAGATCTGCCTGTTGAAAGTAATTCAAACAACATCAGCTAAATCTAGTATTATAAACATTTGAAGTACTTACTGCCTCTGGAGACCTGCAGGCCCTATAAAACGATTAGGGTTCGGTGTGTCTGTGCCAGCCTTAATCCACTTCCCCAGATAATAGGCATATAAAATAGGACACATGTGTCACAAACCTAAATGAGGCAAGAAATATAAAAGGCCAGCCCCAGATCAAGGAGAACCTCTAAGGAGCAGGATCAGACATGTAAAATGCTTTACATAAGGACAGTATTCCATGTAGAGGATGCAAAGTCAGATCAGATAATCCTTGCTACAAGAATACAGGATAAGGTTGGGACCTGTATGGCTTTAGTTTTGGGCATCATTTACTTGTTTAGCAGGTTCTGATCAGCTTCACTTGTGCAAAGCCATTGACTGAAGTACCAAAACTTCATGAAGATGGAAGTCATCATTTTATATGCAAAAGAAAATAGGGACCTAATTGTCATTACTGGTCATGATGTATGAGAGTGGTGGTAACTGAACTCCTCTCTGAGAAATGACTAAGCTGCATTCACAGCTTGGGTGGTCATAAAAATAACCTTTGTACCTGGAGAATGTACAGCCCTGACAGAAGAAGCAGGCATGCTGCTCCATTGTGGCTTTTCTACATTCACTTCTGGAACAGAGCCACCTGTCAAAATATACTCATGGCGTGTAATTTTATTTTCAACACTCTGAGCTCCAAAAACAATGGGACAGCTTTTCTCTTTCTACATTTTTAATCATCTTAGGATGCTATGCGACAAGTGGCAGACGCTCTGGAACACTGCTTTTTGCATCTCAAGAGCTTGGCAGGCAAAAATATTGAATACGTCAATCAATACCACACTTCCTGAGACACATCCAGTCTCACCATCCTGTTGCCCGCTGTGGGGATGCAAGGCAGCTGGAGACCCACAGCACAACAGTCCTCAGAGCAAAACCCTGGGAAACAGGGCAGCCAGACACAGGGCACCAATTTTGGCCCCTGCTACTCATTGAAAAAGTAACACATATATACTAAATCAGATAAGCTACTAATAAGATGGTAAGTTAAGGTTACAAGTTGGTGGTGGCTGGCTCCAAGCCTTTGATGAGCAATTAAGAGCCATTGGGAGCAACACATTTACTTCAGACTATGCCTGAGCCAGGGACCAGCAGCAGCAGCACCTCCTTCCTACCCCAGTGACAGAAAAGTAGGTCAGCATGACAGGGCCAAACAAATAAATCCTGTCCCTGATAAGCTGTCCAAGTTCATTCTTGTTTTATTGCACATTGCCTAGGTTTCATCCAAATCCTCTTCTGCATATGTACTGTATTCCCCACAGAGTGCCTGCCTGGTTTGTGGTAACGTAACTCCTGCGGTTACTTCCCCTTTCCAGCCCTGAGATGGCAAGAAGCAAATGTAGTCATTTGCCCTGAAGAGATTCACAAACCCAATTTAAAGAGAATGTTTAAATATGTAATGCTGTATAGAAACCACTAACTCTGGACAGATTGCATTAATGACTTGTGCTTGTGCTGCATCTAGGATCAAGCTCCTTCTAGAAAAATGGGGGCCAGAGCCCCAAATTCCCTTCTCATTAAAATCCACCAAATCCCATGTATTAAGCTGAGAGCATGAGAACAAAACGAACCATGTCAACTAGGTCTTGCAGTATATCGGTGCCCTTCCTAAAACGCAAACACGAATGTTTGGGGCTGGCAATGGTCCTTGTTGTAGTCACTACTAAAGCTGGAGTTATTTGAGTGAATTCTAAATGGAAACTTTTCAAAACTCCCCAGTTGTGTGCTGGATGATCCTGTTATATTTAAAAGCACACTTGCTGTTTCCAGTCCTTCCTCAAAGGGTGGGTGGTACTTGTTTTCTGCAATTCTCTCTCGTTACATACATTATACTGTCATAAATACATACAGACAACACACACAACCGCCTGTGTAAGTATATGGCAATACTGATGTGATAAGCAGTGGAGCCACATGGTGGATTGTAAACATATCTGAGAAATACATTTCATAAGTAACTGGGATTTCCTCACCTGTGGCTGCCCACGAACACATTTCCCGCTTCTATGGGAAATGCTCCTCCACTCCAGACACCTTAGAGCTGCCATCTGAAAAACCAGCTTGATCACAGATTACGTGCGCCCCAGATATGTGAACACACCTTTCCAGTTCCTACTCTCTCCTGTGCACATCCAAAAACATACCGCATTGCTGGGCTTTAAAATAATTTAATGTCCTGTACCTTGGGATGGGATTCATAGTAACTAAGTTTACACCTTTATATAGCACAGATGCCCGCAGCTGAGCTGGTCACCAGAGAACCCCTTCGTCATTCACAGGCATAAACTGGCACGTGAAGGATTTGATTCATCTTGCCGACTGTAGATATTTATCTTACAATGAGACAGACCCAGTACTAGCAGTGACCATGAGGAGATCTCTGGATGAACAGCTCTGATACAAACATTCATACTGCAGACACTTAGGAACTTGGAGACCTGTCAGAGGGGACTTTCAGGCAGAGATGCCCTAGACCACTGGAAAAGGGGATGTTTTCAGCTTCTTGGAAAAACTTGGCATTTTCTATCAACCTTTGAAAGCTCAGGAAAAACATTAAAAATTTTGTCTATGTTGTTCATGGAAGATTTTCCTTCCTTTGTATTGAAAGGTTTTTCAGTCCTTGTGGATTACTGGTAAGTTGAGGACCTTCAAATTCAGAATGGGTGAAAAAAGTGCTTTTAAATCTCCAGAACCTCCTTAAAATAGTTTTTCTGTAATGAATAGGGGCTTCAGGTGATGGGGCTCTGCAATATGAATTTTATCAGCATTGTTTTGTTATGGATGCATCCCAAAAGAAATATTAATTGATCTATAATGCACACCACATCTGGTGGCAAATTGTCCATGTATTTTTCTATAGATATATATATATGTATTAATACCTATATGAATATGCACTCCCACTACATACTCCTCTGCGTTTCCTTATTTTAGTGATCTAATTCCAAAATGCTGCTTGCCTGCAAGCTTGGTGGCATGATTTTCCAAGATCTTTCTCCTTAACTGAGTGTTACAGGTCCTTCACATGGAAAAGAGAAACTGCCTGCAAGCCCCCATTCCCACCCTTGCTGAATGGGTCATTTCAGTGGGGTCGGTGTGGTGTCCCCTCTCTCTTTCTCTTTCTCCCTCTCTCTTTCTTTCTCTTTCTCTCTCTCTCTCTTTCTCTCTCTCTCTCTCTCTTTCTCTCTCTCTCTCTCTCTCTTTCTCTCTCTCTCAAAGAGGTATCTGAGATAAACTGATGAAAAAGACTAGTGGCTGCCAGTGGGTTCAAGCTTCCAAAAACATTGTTTTACCTGATTGAAAGAAAATGGAGTTTTAATTACAAGGTGAATGGAGGTAGAAATTTCCAGGTGTGCGAGGGACAGTTACAGTCGTGTGATGCTATAACCCCTAAATATAAATATGGAAAGCGAAAGGGTAATGGTCTAGTTGAAATGACAAGATTTTCTCTAATTTCCCAGTCTTTCAACCTGTTTTTCGAGGCCTTTACATTAAAGGCACTGTGGTTACCTTCCTTCAAGCTGAAAGGAATCACTACTGAGTCTCTGGCATGTATTTGGTCCACAGTGAATTATCTTACTCTTTTGCTTTACCTCCATTTACAACAAGTCCAACTGGGATTAGATTACTTTACAAAAGTATTAACATAGGAAAGTACTGCCGAGAAATGTTTGCAAGGAAAAAATTGATTGATGGAAAATGTCTTTCCTAACTAGCTCTGTGGGTTCTGAATATGAAAATGTTACAGATTACAAGATGTGCTAACACTGATTAGGCTCATAGATGTTCTCAATTTCTTAACTCTTTACTTACTCTTTCCTCATTACAGCAATACTGAGACTTTTTTCTTTTCACTCTTTGGGATACAAATTCAATTCCTTTCAGATACAATGAAAGAATCCACCGGATCTGTCAGGTTAAATCCTTTACCACACAGGATTTAGGGTTTAAACCCTTTCTTAGGCAGTACAAACACCTATTTTCAGTATGCTTCTGACTTGCACAAAAAACGGTATCATGACAGTTCAGTCACCAGTACAAAAGTTTTGCTCCAAAACAATTTCACATAGTTTTTTAGATAGTTGATAGTGTAGGTTTAACCTGTGTTTCTTTAGATTGTTTTCCAGGCTAGAAAGGGTTAATACTGCAGGTAGCATTATACATGGAGACAGTTGCCCTGTCCTGTGAACTCTTTTGAAAGATGGAAGACAGTCTTCCCATTTCACACTCTCAGGAAAAAAAAAGGGATGCTTTTCTCTTTCTAAGGAAACAACTAAAACTGTGGGACACAGCACGAGGTGGATCTCTGGCTGTGCATTTTCGCTTGCTCCATGGCTGTGTTTCAGCCTGTTCCAACTAGCATCCTCCAAGAGGAAGCCTGGGTGTGGTTTGGGGATAGATCATGCCAGCAGCCAGTCTGAATGAGAGCTATAAACAAGAACTTCATCAGCCTTGACTCCCTCTGAGGTACTGCAACACATGCCCGCCTGTTTTGTGCTGCCCCGTACAGCATCCTTACCTCTCTGTGTGCCATACACCAAGGCATGCCGCACGAATCCTTCTCATTCCTGCCATCAAAACATTCTCCAGCAACTTTCAACCCATCTCATAAAATAAACATTTTGACTACTTAGGCCTGAGAAAACACGCACAACAGTAATGATATCTTGGGAAATGGGGAGAACATCAGGTTCAGTGGAGATCGCGGTCCAAGGCTATTCAGGTGTGAGCTGAGTCAGCCTCTTTAGAGGGGTCTGATCCTAATGATGACAGATACAAAAGACTCTGTACTCAGCAGTTAGAAGAAATAAAGCAGCCAAGTTGCATCCACGTACCCCAGAACTGGCAGCACCTGGGTGTCTACCCCAGTCCAGGGATTTGCATGCAAGAAAGATACCTGGATGGCCATGATTTGTGAGCTCAAAGGTGGGTTGTTCATTAGTCTTCTCATGCTCATCCCTCCATCCTTCCGCCTAAAATAGCTATATGTCTGTACAAATAATCAAATATTTATTAGATGGAAAAATGCAGCCTTATGGCTCTGAAGAATAAATCCCTGTACCAATGTCTACAAAAATGGGACCTGTTAAAGACCAGAGTTACCCTAATAAAGTAGGCTATTTCCTTCTGAATTTTACCAGAATCCTACTTTTGATCTGAAGAGCCTTCTGTAAAAATTAACTGCAAATGACATGTTTGTGCAAGAAGTTCTCATTTTCTGAGAAAATTCCCAACCAGCTTCAGACGAGGACCACACACTCCATGGACAGAAAATGTTGATACTGAAAAATTGCTCCTTTCAGCTGTAGAACTTAATTATTCTCATTCTCTACAGCTGGCGTTATTGTGTGGTGATGTGTTTGTCTTCTGACATCTCAGGGGAGGGGGGGGGCGGGGGGAGAGTTAAAATTAATTTTCTTCATTCGCAGTGCCAAAGGGACAGTTTGAATAAGAAATGCTGCAATAAAACCTTCATGACGATGTCCTCTGGCATGAATGACAAATCTAGGTTCTATAGATCTTGTTTTCTAGCAGCACTTGCAGACCGGAAGCATTTAGTTAAAAATGTTATAGGAAAATTACACTAAATGTAAGCTTATTTTGACAGATGAAAGAAATGAAATGATTTATATCAGCTGATTTCCAGCCCGTGTTCCTAAAGCCTTTCCCTTCACTTTTACAGGCTGGTGGGGTCACTAATCCTACTCATTTTCAGCTTGTCAGTCAATAATCACTTAAGTGGCACTATGTCTTCGGAAATGACAGCTGAGACAAGATCCGCTGTGCATCTTCCTTCCACAATGCGATGCCTTCCTAAATACAAATCTGAGATGGCTGAAACGTCCCAATACTCCATAGCTGAGAATGACACATTCACCAAGCTCGTCATAAGGAAGGTTTTGGGGAAGTTTACAACACTGTTATGTGGGAAATGACTGCACTTTGATGTTACAATGAAGCTGTTTGAAGCATGACGGTCCCTGCTATTGAACATTAATGGGAGTCAACATTTCTTTTTTTTCTCTAAGGCATTTTAATTGTATCACAAGCAGAGGCTCTCTGCCATACTGAATATTCAGTATCTGTAGCAGAAGCAGATACTGAGAAGATACTTGAGAAGCCAATGGTACTTTCCTGGCTTCCAGCCTGGAGAGCACACATCACTAAAACTGGTGTGTGGCACAGTCGACTAAATTGCAATTTGATGCCCGGTGAATGTCTTTTTTTAGGCTATCGTCATGCTATTAATTAGTAATTGTTTACTAGTTTGGACTTCATATCTTCAAAAAGTTGACTTTACTTTAAAAATTCCTAAGGGATAGCATATTTCACTGCACTCTGCAGAGGGCTGTGACAGCTCGTCAGCTTTTATTTACTGAGAAGTCATAGGGGTAGAAATCAATTTGTTTCTTTAAGGAATAAACATAATTTCTCTCTTGCGTGTGACAGGTGCAATCCCCGTTTATTAAAAATGTAGAAAAAACCATTTTCAAAACAGAAATTTAAAGAACAAGTACTGCAGCAGACAATAACTTTTCCTGAGAAAGAATTGAGGTGTGAAAGAAAGAAGCCACACTTCTAAAGGGCAGGCATTTGTTTCACAAATTTCATGACTGTCACAGGATCCTTTAGCTTGGCCCATCTTATTTATACAAGGGTGCCTCTCGCTTCAGCTTATTGGGGATAAAAAACCCAAATCTAAACTGATTCTGCAAAGATTTTTCTGAGCTATGGATGAAGACCAGAAGAAAATGTTTCACAGTTCTGAGAAGCTCAAGCTGTTAGTACTTTGAGTAAATTATATGTACGTATCATGGCCTATTTATGAGACTATAGGTTTAAAGTATCTAATATCTTGAGGCTTCTCTGAGGCGGATGTTGAGCCGAAGACCTTGTCCGCTATACTGAGCCGCCTCAAATACAAGCAGCCCAGCGAGAGCGGGGGCCAGACTGCAATCCCTAGGAGGTATTTGACTTGAATGCAACTGGGACCAGTACTGGTGAAAATGCATTTAAAAGTAATGGAGGCTCTGCCACAATATTTCAGAATTAAATCAAACAACATGTTGACTCTCTCCTGAGGGAATGTGATGGGATAAATCCGTGATGCATTTCCTCACCGGAGCTATCTGGGCTGTGTTGGCTGTCACAAGCGCCAGGTTGCAGTGGGTGAAGCAATTTCCTGCAGACATTTAGAAACCGCTCTGGAATACTTCAGGGTGATAAAAGTTAGTTGAGCCAATATGATTAGAGAGTTATCACCTCATTTTCACTGCATTACTGTCACAATCCTAGAAGGAAGATTCATATACGTGCACTCGGGAATGAAATTCCAGGGGAGAAGAAATCCATGACACCAACTAGCAGCTAATATTATCAGATAACTAAATTTTCCTGTACTTACTTCCTTACTTTTCTCAGGGGAAATTTACCCCAGTGCAGGAGATCAGCACAAGACCCACCCAGGCTTGAATGCTGGATACTACGGCACTCAATGCAGTGCTACTGAAATTGCCAGGCTGGCTTTCAACGTGAGCTTGCTCTGGAGCTAAACATCACCTTGTGATGTAGTTGTGCCAGAGGTGAACAGGGTGTACCTATTGTGATGAAGGGCTCCTGAACGTGAGAAAGGCAGGCAAAGTCAATCCCAAATACATAAACATATCTTAGGCAATAAGCAATAAATAAAGAGTAGAAGTCAGAGCTGTAACTCAGAAGTTTAAGGGAGAATGGGAAAAGTGATATTAAGCACTACCCTCTCCTTTGGCTTAGAGGAAAAACACATTGAGTGTTATATAAAAATGTGAAAATCTCAAGCCTAATAAATGAAGCAATCAATTATCCAAACCTGAAGTTATTCTGACTCAAAAAGCAATTGATGCATTTGCTTTTCAGGCAGTGCATACACATCACACCTCCACACAAGTCAGCATGTCTGTCCATCACCTGTTGCAAGGCAGAATTCCTTTAGAGCAGTATCATCCCATCCAAAGAATAGGAAACAATCGGGAACTATCGGCAGCACTGCCATTAGAGCTGCAGGAGACCCCCTCTGGTGATAAATCAAAACTCATTTTGTGTATCTTCAGTGACATCCCATTCAGTGACTAAACGTGGTCAGTCTAACAAAAATGTCTCCCTGGGCACACCAATAAAACTGAACGGGATTGAGTGCTGTAAGCAAGAGACTCAGTTCTCACTCTCAGACACAGAAATTTTGTTGGAATTTTTGTGGCTCTAGAGGAAATGCTGAGCACAACCTACCCATCTACACGGAACTGTTAGTTAGCAAGGTGAAGCAAGTCCAATGAAGAAACACCACCACCTGAGACTGATATTTAAAATGGCAATCACAAGAGGCAAAACAAGTTTAATATATACGGTCTGGCAAAGCTGCATTCTGCTTCTTTAAGAATGCATCACATATTATGAGCATTCCTATTACAATTTTATTGCAATATTCAAGGTGTACTCAGAAGATACTATTAATATTTTTTTTAAATATGGGTTTATTTGTTTGCATCTTATTTTACAGACACTTCCAGCCTCCAGTTTCATTTCCAAAATTAAAACTAGTGATATTTCCATATCAAAGTTTAAAATTAATTTGCTTTGTGGGACATGCCCCTTGATCTAAAATACTTCGTTTTAATTAGGACATTTAATTTTCTCTAATGGAAGCAGGTTCCATTCACTTAATCCAAAGCTACTTTCTGAAAGAGTTATAAGCAGTGCATTTTCCCAGCACAAGTACTCCTAAGGCTTGGCCACATGAGGAGATTGCATCTATGCAGCTAAACTGATTGCACATTGATCTACTTACACCACTACAAAGTGTTACTGAAGTTAACTGTAACTGGGTCTATCCCACTTTTGTCTCTGTTTTATCTGACAGCTTTAAGTTTCCTAATGCCAACCAAGAATAGACAATAGTAGGTACCATTACAGGTGTAAGATAGAATGAAAAGCTAAATGAAAACTGTCCCACCTCCCCGAGCATGAGTCTCTGGACCTGCACAGCCTGGACCACGGCCACTTCCCATCACCGTTTTTTGCACAGCTTCCTTCTTGCCTTTGCCCTCCTCTCTGTAACGTGTTGTGTACATGTAGAGCGTGCCAGATCACGTCTGCTTCTCATTAAGAGGACGTAAAAGACATTTCCAAGGAACACTTTGCATATTCCATCTCTGTGTTGGGATGATGTTCACCCCCCACGCACGCACAAAGGCACACGGGTAGATCAGGGCAGAGATCGTCAGTGCATGGGCACAGTGCAAGGTATTCCCTTCCCTTATTGCGAGAGCTGCCTCTCTCCATTTAAAATAAGTGTTTGTTCTGGGGAAGGCCTGTCCTTACTAAGTTTGTACATCTCATCAGCACGGAGAAATGCAATAAATACCATATATTATGACAAACTCCAAACCACCTTCAGCTCTGTGCTGACTGCAGCTGTCACGCTGTAGGGACATGGCTACAAAATGATATAAAAAAAACGTGCATACCTTGAAAAACAGCCAGGATGTCATCCATTTGACCACTTTTACAACCCAAAAGACATGCTTGTAGAGCTCAGTATTCACTACTCCGGGGTCTACTACGTTAGCAGTCACATGGCTTCCATTTGCAGTCAGAAGATGCTGTAGTCGATAGGTAAATAATACAAGGGCAAGTTTGCTTTGGGCATAGGCTCCATGGGGTGAATACGAACATCTGTACAAGGGAGAGAAAGAGACAGGGAAATGGGCATAAAAATAATCATAAGGAAAACATAATTGCACAAACATCAAATGTACTGCATTTTGCAATATCCAGCAAACAAACAGCTATACATTGAGTTGTCAGGATAAACAGCTTATCACTGGCAGGCATGTTGTTTGCTGGAGGTCTGGTGATTACTCCATCAGGCACAAAGTCTGATTTATAGTGGGGGAAAAAAAATTGAAAAAAAATTACATGATACCTGACAGAATCTCTATGTCAAACTATTTAAACTGAAAATGCTAAGACACCAATCTCCAGGATATCATTGCCTAGAGGCCCTCAAACTACTCTCCCCTTCCTCACTGCCCTCTTCCCACACGCACATACCCTATTTCCACCCAGTAAATCCATGCCTGATCACACTACTCCTGGTTATTATTATTTGTATTGCAGCAAGGCCTACTAGTTTCTGATGAAGACTCCCATGCTGGGCAGAGCACAGATGAGTAAATCAATCGTTGCACCTGTCCCAGTGACACACCAGATTACGCACAGCTAAAGAGATGGATAAAAAGATGGGGCAAGTACACTGGCTGCAAATGTAACCACAGCTATGCCATTTGCAGGACCAAATAAGAGGTGTGACGAAAGCACACAAATACTGGGAGTTACAGCAAAACATTGCCTGGTGAGACTCCTGTGCACCTCTCTCACCTGGACGCTGAATCTGCCTTTCTTTCAAGTCAAACCTTCGAGGAACTGCTGATTAGTTGGGTTTCACTGCATGCAGGCAGCAGTATTTCTTTTTTTTTTTTTTTAAATAAGCAGGTTAGTTCCAGGCAAAGTAGCAGGTATGTCACTTAAATTGCTTCTCCCGACTGTGGCCTCAGCATCACTTCCAGAAATTCCTGTGCCATGACAATTCACTCTTGTAATTACTACAGACTCTCATCTAACCTTTTTTGTGCTTGGCAGAACCCAAGGTAATTCTTGGCATTACAGACAGCTCATAGGCAAAGCAGGCAGGAGCCTAAAGCAATGGGTTCCTGAGGGCAGACAAACAGCTTTGGTCCCAATCCCCTTTCTCCATGCCAGAGCCCGGGGAAGCCAAGCTGCTTGGTGCTGCTGCTGATGTGGAGCCAAAGGTTTGGGTCTGTGGGGCAGCAGCTACTGCTGGTGGAGGGAGATAGAGGAGCATCCACCCAGAAGCAGATCCCTTTCCCAGCTCTCTCTTTCTTCCTAGTTGTTGTCCTGCCTCTGTGATAGATGCAACTACAACTACATCCTCTCTAAACCTTCACCCTTAATGCAGCAGATGCCCAGGCTGGGGATGCTCCTACTCTGCTGAAAGCCCACCTTCAGTTTTCTGTGGTTGCTACTATGTGCAAGGTTCTTATTTTGAATTAATATCAAACATGTCTCAGAGTTCTTCTTGTTATCTCATTCTCATTAAATTCCTTATTTATTATATCCTGTACACATCACTACAGCAAGCCCTGGATGCCAGCAAACAGACTTTCTGCAGAGGTATAAGTGATTTAACTGTTCGTGTTATCTGAATGGATTCAGAAACTTGGAGACACAATGGTAAATTGTACAGCTCAGCTACAGCAAGTAAGAAGACAACAGCACTGACTCTCCAATGGACATCCTTTTTTGTCTCTTTTTTTACCCCCTGCTCTATTCTTGTTCAAGCAAATCACAAACAAACAGGCTGCAAAAGCCTAATATAAATTGAGAGAGAGTAAGAAAGGACAGTTGATTGTAAACAGCCCTTGTACCAACCAACGGCCTGAGCTGTAACATACTGGATAACGCAGCTCCATCATCATAAAGATATCACCTGCGCCTCGAGGTAAGATGGGCTATTTTAAGAATAAAGAACAATCACTACATGAATATAAAAGTGACTTGGCATTACTCAGGAAATTGCAGTTACATTTTAAATTCAGTAACGTCCGTGCTCTGATCTGAGACACTCAAAATGTCACCTTATGCTTCATGCATATTTCAACCCTTTTAACTTGAAGGACCAGATCCTCAGCTGCCAGGAGCTTCCCTTACGCAGCCGCGCAGGGCAAAGCTCACACCACCCATGGGAAGAAGCACTCATCGGAAGTCGCCTCCGGCAGCCAGCTGGCAGCCAAACCTGGCACTTCTCCACCAGTGCCACTGTTCCCCCACCAGTGGAGAACTCAAGCTGGGGCACGGGACAAGCTTCCCGAGCTGAATTAGAGGGATCTTGTCAGGCAAGTGGCTCACAGGGAAGAAGGGCTGGGGACTACTCTGACTTGTTCTGCTTGGGTCTAGTCTTGCCTTCAGTAACCTTCAGATGCCAGGAAGGAGGATGGTGAGCACTTCCCATGACTTCCCATTCCCACATTTTGTGCGAGTGCTGTTTTGACTTACCTCGTGGCAATGAAGCATGAACTACAAGGGCCAGATCCTCAAAAGCCTTGTACTTTGCATAGATATCTATGTCAGAGAAACACGAGTGCTGAGAGGATATAAAAAGCTATCCAATCAGTGAGGAAGCCTTTTATATCACAGCGCAGAAATGCAAATTATTTGCAAGGCAGCAGGGAATCAGACTTCAATAACATACTATAGATACAAAGGATATAACATTGGATACACAGAGCAGACACTTTTGGCAGAATCCCTGCAACGATTATCTGCAGTCTTGCCATTTTGTCTGTGTGTGATTTTGCTTTCCAGGAATCTGACATCAATGGACTACATAAGACAGGAATCACCTGTGACACAGAACTGACAAGGATTTTTGTTGAACTGCTTTGTTTGTAAGACCCCATCTTATTAGAAGTATGTTGCTTAAATGCCACGTCGGGGAAAAAAATCAATAGTGGTCACTTGATTTCATTGCATCCAGTCTTGAGTTGATGCATCAGAAAAACAGGAGCATGTAGGCTCCTGTACCTGTACCGTGATTGCCTCCTTCATGTACATATATGTAGAATCAGACAATGGTTTGAGTTGTAAAGGTCCTTTAAAGGTCATCTAGTCCGACCCTCCTGCCACGGGCCAGGGACATCTTTCATTAGATCAAGTAGCTCAAAGTCCCATCCAACCCGGCCTTGAACACTGCCAGGGAGGGGGCAGCCACAGCTTCTCTGGGCAACCTGTGCCAGGGCATCACACCCTCATCATAAAAATGTCTCCCTTATTTCCAATCTAAGTCTAAAATCATAAAAAATATTCCTATTACATATGCAATTGTCTGGCATCAAAGCCTATGCATCTAAATCTAGCCTCTCTTGGCACTCTCTTCTCTGTATTTCATACACTGAATGAAAGTTTAATTGTATACTAAATACAATAATATTGACATTATGCTTTCATTTTCTGAAGGCTCTAAGAGCTTTCTGAAATGAGAGTGCATACAAAAGGCCACCCAGCCCAAAGCAGAACACGCTGTACCAGCAAACTGTGCTGGCACACCAGTGTACACAAGGTACCTGTGATGCTTGGACCCCTGAGGACACACAGCATCGATGCTTCCAAACAAGGCAGGCAGACCTTCAAGCAGAGAAACTCTACCTAAGCAGGTAGCCAGCCAGGTAAAAGGCTGGGAGCTCCCAGCAATATATATATATATATATGTATATACCTAGGAGGTGCTGGTGTTTGACTGGCTAGGGATCCTTCCTAATAAATACTGCCCACCAGGCTTGAGCTACACCAGGCAGCACGTGCTGGGGTACGGCATGGGCAACAGCTAGGAAAAGCTGAGAAAGGGCTTTATGGGAAGAAATCCAGTGGGAAAGAGTGGTGTGCCTACCATAGGTAGCCTCGAGAAGTTCATGATCACCCACTCATTTGAGTGGGGCTTTCTGTGGACTACTCTTCCTAGCATGAAAAAACAGTCTCCTTTGGGGGATGCCCCTCTGTGGTATTTTGCCGCGTTGGTGTTGATAAAATAGGGCAATGCACAACTCACTAAATGGAAACTACAGGAGGAGTTAAGGCAGAGAGAATTTAATTAGCTGCTTTGGAAGCCAGCCAAGAGAGCAGCAATATGCAAGACATTCTTTTTCCTTTTAAAAATACTATTTTATTGATTGTATATTGATGAATAAAGTATCATGATAAGGCAGGCTATGCATTTTCTGTTCAATTCATTTTTAGCAGAAATTCTTAATTACAGCTTAAGATTTTTTGCAACATACACTAACAGTTTGAATTGTCATTGCAAAAATTAGAGATGAGAAGAGAGAAAGGGATTGTTTTGTATTTTTGCCAAAACAAAATAAGCAAGTATTCAATTCTGGAGTGAGTAGGTGCCTTGTGGTTTGCTGATGTTTTCCTTTTTTTTTTTTTTTTTCCCTCCTCCTCTTCTACCAGAAACTGATTTTACTACTCATCTCCATGGTGCTGTCTCCAGCAGCAGTCTCTCCAGCATGCTGGGGCAATGTATTTGTAAAAAGTAACTAGGAGCCAAATTTCAAACCGGAGCCTGCAGTGGCTAATTAGGTGTTTAAATATGGACTCTGCTGCCATCTGAGTTTGAAAACTGGATCCATGTTTAGCACTTCCCTTGGCAGCCAATATTACTCTGATTTCTTTTCCGGATGGTTTTAGCTGGTCTGCATTCTGCAAAAGTCTCCCATTTACACCCAGTGACACCACGTTTAGCGAAGAGGTACCCACTGAGTAACAGGGGAAACAAAATCACTGCTCGGCGCAGACAGCTTCCCCCACACCTCCTGCGCAGGGGCTCAGACCGCTTCGCCCACACCTCCTGCGCAGCGGCTCAAACCGCTTCCCCCGCGCCTCCTGAGCAGGGAGGGGGTCAGACCGCTTCCCCCACACCTCCTGCGCAGGGGCTCTTGCGCTGCTCTTTCACTAACGGTTGCTTCTGCATTACACATACATGTCTAGAGGAAGATGAGGTGGGCTGACCACGAGAAGGGGCCGGTGGCAGCCACCTTCCCCATCCCCACCACACCTCGCTTCAATAAAAGGCTGGGAGAACCTGTGACCCTCCTGACGGACACACAGCTAGGTTTAACCCAGCCGGCGCTAGCAGTGATATTCTTCCTGACGTGGACCTCTCTTATACCGCGGCTGCCTCGCACATGTCATCCTCCCCGCACCCACCGCCACGCTCCCCAATTTCCAGCATGTTAATTTGCCCGGAGGGCAGAGTGCACCGAGATCAAACTGCAGAACAACCCGATTGCAATGTGTTCCATTAAAAAACAAGTGATGCAAAACGTGGGTGACATGCTGGGGTTTTTAATGAAAGGCCACACAGAATTTCAATATACGCCGTAGGATGAATCAGAGAATTAACAAAACACAGACTTGCTGTATTAAAATGACTAAAGTTTCCTAATGATTTATGTATTAATCTTGCAATACATCGTCACTATTGCTTAGTCAAGAACTTAAAAGTCTGTCATTAAACACTCACAAAGCTTTCACAGTCTTAACTTTTCTTTCTCCAGGGAGTGCAGTACAAGATTTTTCAAGATTTTTGATAGATTTTGCCATTTATTCTGAAGCAGCTGCAGAAACACATTGCAGAATACAGGTATGTATTTTTCATAAGCAGTGTCTTTCTCTTTTCCTGTGATAAAACAAAGCCTGAGTCCTAAATATTGCTTATTAGATTTAAGCAGACTTCCTGGCAGTACTACATATATTTATCCTTTGATCACAATTGCTGGGTCTCACCAATTGTGATTTTCCCTCAATACAAAAAACCAAAACCAAAACTAAACAAAAAAAAACCCAAACAAAAACCCCAACAAAACCCAGGAAATACATAGATGGAAAAAAGACAGAGTTGGAGAAATAAGAATACAGGAATTGCTACTACTACCCAGGATTTTGCCAAGTCAAAGAAACCAGCATCTGCATTAGTAAAATGAAACTAAAATCTAAAGTGTTAACGTATCTACTTATCCAGATGTTGTTACAGCTATGTTTTGTATGGTAGTTGTCCTATTACCAACTTTATATATATATGACCACAGCCTACTGTATCGTTACCCACTTCACATGTACACCTGGGTATTTTGGGTGTTCACTGGAGAACTATAATTCTTCATGTACATTTCTTTTGTGTTTATAAATACATACATACAATAGTCAAAGTGGCTTTAGCATTCCCCTGTGTGTTTGAACTGCAACACGCAGGCAGCTGCAATTTGAATGAATAAGGACTAGAGCATTAGGGACTCCTCATGACCCCTTGACGGACATTTTGGAAAGAGAGGCTACAAGACTGATAAATGAAATTAGCAGTTCTACACAAGCTGCAAAGCAAATCATGTCCTAATTGGTCACACAGGGGTTACTTAAGCAGACAGAGGCAAGTGGCACTTCCAGAGCAGCCCACCTTGTCCTTCTGTTCTGACCCACAGACAAAGACTGAATGCGCCTCAGAGCTTCCCGCTCTCCCTGCAGTCAGCCCCTCGGTGCCACGTGCTGCTCACACACAGCTTTGGACAAAACCAGGCTTTCTCTGACAGCTTTCAGCTGTGGTAAAGTAGCATTTTTCTTCTTAAAATTAGAGGGTAAGGGTAGAAGCTCAGAGCTGGGAGAAGCCGGACTGTGCATTGTGGGTATTTTGAAAGCCATGCTTCCCAGCTTCCAGCACTTCACGTACAAACAACAGCATTTGGTGACTAGCCCCTTGTTACAGCTTGCAAGAAATGTGGGAGGACCAAAAATGAATTTACTGCCTTTGGGAGACTATGTTTAGTAAAGAAACCTGGAATGTCTTAATCATAAAAATGTTTATAAATATTTTTATGAAATAAGCAGGGCCTTGTCATCCTGGGAATTACTGTCGTCCAGGTGGAATCAGTGCATCGTTTTTCAGTTGGCTGATCCCTCCTAATAGCAGGAGGTGAGGTGTCAAGAGCCCTCCTGTTTCACTGATTGCCTCGCTGTGTGCAGCTCCATGGCTGTGTGCTCAGCACAGTTCTCAAAAGTATGAAACACGGCCCAAAGGCTGGTCTTATCAAAGTCTCACCAGAATCAGTATCTAAAAAAGGTCTGATTTTTCTCTTTGTGTACAATTGATGATAATTTCAAATTTTTGGATGATTTTAAATATCGATGGCAAGTTCAAGTTGTAATTACTGCATTTCTTTTCTCCCAGGAAATACATCTCTTTATAAAGAATGATATAAATTGCCTCTTCTGAAGCATCATTTTTCTGCAGTTGCTTCATATGATGCAGTATTAAGTACTTGCTAATATCTGAAGTGGTATTTGAGCGTAGTGGTATCCCTTCATACAATTAAAATTCTCCATCAAACAAATGAATGAGTAAATAAATGGAAGCAAGCAGAGTTTTGCATTACTGCAGCCAATAAACAGATCAAGGCTACGAGACCTACATTCCTTGTCCTCGTGATCCTTTTGAGTGATGGGGAAACATCATGGCCACATATCTTTTCATATTATCTCTTGGATAATCTGGATCTTAGGTTATTGAAGACTGTCACACACCTTTTAAGATTATCTCTTGGACTATAACAAGAAGAGCTCTGAGGCACTCTCCACCCACTTGTGGAAAGCTTCCTAACAACTCTCCTGCAATAGAGTTTTCAAGTGGAAGAAAGCAGTGGGTCTTCTTAAGGTTTCTTCCCTTCCACCAGAACACACATAGGGCCATAAAATGCCCCAAGTAATAACTTGAACAGTCCCAGATCTTATTTTTGGTTTGACAAAATCGTCTTAAAACTGGTGCAGACTTTTGCATACCAGCTGCAGATTCTGGGCTTTTCATTCTGGGACTGAAAGGGAACTGTTGGGTCTGGTTATGCATAATAAAGGGTTGCCATTTCAAATCCAGTACAGTGCACCAAATGTGGTTAGCAGATTTCCAATAAACTACGTGATATGTGTCGGTGTATATGTGAAGATAATGTAGGGTTTCATTTTGTGGTGAGCTGAACCCACTGCACTGCCTTAGAGTTGAAAAGGCATCGATTGTGTTCTGCAAGTGCAACGGTTCACCACGCTGAAGGACTGGTCTGTCTCACCAGGGGAAACATGGCTTGAGTGTACACACAGACTGCAAAGTCCTTTTTGCTCTGTAATGTCTATAAACACTATGCAGAAAATTCCATGCTATCATGCTCTGTTCACAGAAGCAACACAAGAGTATAAAGTCTGGCACAACAAAATAATTTTAAAAATCAGTTTTTGTTTGCTGAAACAATCTAACAACTCCTGCTTTTTCAAGGTTTTCTTATGTAGCGAGAATATGAATATAACAGCTTCAAACTGAGAGGTAAAAGAGACTAACTCCCAATGTAGGAATTAAGACAAGGAACAGGCTCAAAAAGAAAAGACAACTAGTTGTTAAAAAGAGCCATGAGAAGTCTTGCCCTCTGTTGGAAGACCTTTCTAGGTTAAAGATAGAAATGCAGCTGAACTGCCAACGGGTACATGAGGGATTAAAATGTGGAAGTTTTCTGCACCCATGAAATGACTCATAGCCCAGACACAGCAGGAAGGGCTTTTGGTTGTGTGAGACTGTACACCGCCAGCTTGGCTGCTGTCAGAAAAGATGTGGGATTTAAATAAATTTATGAAAGAGGCCTGTGAAGTGAAAATAGGGGAAGGAGGATGTCTTAGTTAAAGAACATAAACAAGCCAACTTCAGCAAGCAAACAAACAAAACCTTGCCTGC
This sequence comes from Gallinula chloropus, assembly GCF_964237585.1. Lineage (NCBI taxonomy): Eukaryota > Metazoa > Chordata > Aves > Gruiformes > Rallidae > Gallinula > Gallinula chloropus. The sequence goes on along the minus strand of NC_140085.1, from coordinate 139,528,781 downwards.
AAGAAACAAATGACAACCGGTGTCTCAGAGTGGTCCATAGCCAGCATTGCAAAGTGGTTATTTCAAAGTACTATATGGGACAGTGACAGAAATCACTTTCTCTACTGTTTTGCCTTAAGAGTTGGGTTTTAGTTTTGTTTTACAAATTTCCCAATACTGTGTTACCCTGGAACACTGTAAACAGAGATCTGCAATGGAAAACCAAGCGTTTCCTAAGAAGGCGCATGGCATGACGCAGCCTGGGGCCAGGGAGCATGAGATCTCTTCCACTTGCAAAGGTACCAGAAGCAAGTGAATGAAGTCAGGCAGGTTTGGCTTTCCAGGAAATGATGAGAAGTTCCATGTTCAAACCAACACACAGTCACTGGAGCTTCCCGGCCTCAGCCCTTGTTGAAAAAAGAATTAAAAGACACTGCTGCTTTGTCAGACTGATGGGTTTCTGGTGGCAATTCAGAACAACACCACCACTTCAAGCTGAGAACCAGACGCACAACTCATGATAGTTTAATTTAGACATCTCTGCAGTGCCCCATTATAGCTAGGATCACTTTTAAAAGCTCCTGAGCTTCTCAGAAAGCTACTGTGAGCCACAATGCTCCTCAGCGTCTGTCCTTGAGAGGCTGAGGCAGTGCTGAGTACAGCCAGTCCCACCTCCCGTACAAGAAATGCAGGGCAACCACAGCACCTGACACAAAACGAGAACAGAATAAATGGGGCAATGAAGCTACAGCTACATAAAGCATTCCAACAGTATTAAAACTCCCTTGGGCTAAAATACTTTATTTTTACAGTGATTTACTTTATTTAGAAAAGGTTTTTTTTCTGTAAAATTCACATTTTTAATAAAGAACTTGATTTCATCTAAAGATCTTTTTTTTCTTCACAGGTTTAAGCATATAAATGCTTGGTCTGCTTTTGAACAGACAACATTCTCCTTCACTGAAAGAGAAGATTTAAGACAGGGAGCAGAAAAAAAGGTTTAAGAGTTCTCATTTGTTAAACTCAGAGGCAGAGATCTGCTGTTGCCTCCCTCCAATACAGCTCATAATCCTTAACATGCCTGGGATATGAAGAACTAGGAGCAACATCAGGGCTGAGCCCAGAGGGGGTTTGTGTAAGGTGAGCTGATCGTTTTGACCATTTCTCTTAACATTATTCCAGGAATTGAGAGACACGTGTCCCAGCTTTCCCAAGCTACACCCGGCAGCTGGAAGGACCACTCTACAGAAAAGGTGCTGTGAGGGGAGTGGTAGTTAAAGCCATTGATAAGAATACTAAAACCATTTGAGTCATCACCCAGGATCTGAAGTCCAAAGCTTTCAAGGTTCACTCAGCCTTAATGAGTCATTTTTGCTCACAGGGAGATGCTAACCTAACCCTCCCCTCCCGAGGGTGAACAGCTATCTCCACGCCGCATTCTCTGCAAGTCTCCTTTGCCTTCGCTGTCACAAGAGTGCGGTACAATAACTTCCAAATTGCCATTAAACCATCTGGATGTTTTGGGAAACATCACATCTACTGTCCTGTGTGCCACAAAGAGTTGACTTCTCCCTCCAAGCCCACCATGCAGGGAGAGGCTGAGCAGCAGGAACACCCATATCTCACATACCTCCCAACATGTTGCAATTTTGAAGGAGTTCAGAAACACTGTGCCCTATTAAATCATTAACCTTTATTAATACTCTTTTGTTAGAACCATTAATCTCTTTTAGATGAAGAGGAATTTAACAGTGACACACAAAGAAGCTATTCCTGCTTTGGCAGAGGGGGTTGGAGTCGATCTCTTGAGGTGCCTTTCAACCCCTACAATTCTGTGATTCTGTGATATTTAATTTCCCTGAATACACTAAAGTCTGCCCTTAGCTTTGTGATAGTAGTGTTACACTGTTACTATTCTTCAGAAAGAAATGAAGAACCCTAGAAGTGTTTTGATTAGACAGAAAGAAAATACACCAACAAATACAAAATTAAAACTACCCAAAATTGGCACTTTGACTTAAATATTTCTCTGTTATCAGTTACAGGAATGGATAGGGATCTGTGGCCTGCAGCGTGGATAAAGCACTTGCTGCATATGAACTAACACTCTGTCTGTTGGATTGATGAATAGGTCTGCTAATATAATAGCCCAGTTTTGTGTTTTGGGGTTTTTTTTAAATACATTTATATAATTTGAGATCTGTGACTCCACCAGTACACTCATTTTCCAGGCCAGCAAATCAATTTTTGCAATTAACACTAATTGCTGCAAACTCAAGGGATCGTTTTACAAAGCAGCAAATCCTTTTGCATTTATACAGAAAGTACATTGCAAGGAAGGACTGAAGCACCCTTAGGTGTGTGCATTAAGCATCTGAATACTTATCATCAAAGAATAGACAGGAAAACTTGGTAATCTGCTTCAGGAAGGAGATGTTTTGGTCCTGACAAGGGAACATGATGTTTCTTGAAAATAGAACCCAGAGTATGCAATAAAAGTCATTGTGAGAAAGCTGTTTTAAACAACACTACTGAAACAAAATCATACATTCCTCAACTAAAATAAAATCTATAATAGCATATATCTATCTCATGGTCTAGAAGAATCTTTTATCATCATAATTTTTGTAGTTTTCACAGCACTTTATTAAGCAATGTTCCAGCGACACAGTTCTGGATATGTAACTGTGAAAGAATTCTGCACTGACTAAGATGGATGAACAACAACAATAAAAAAGTAATATAAATAATTTCTCCTACTTCCTCCTAAAAATTTTCCTTTATTATTTAAGAATTGGTAAATAAAACAATAGTACTGTGCTACTACTATGCTACATCAGCTTCACGTTTGCTTTTGCTTGAATTGAAGATGTTGTACATCCCATAAATTCTTCCAGTCAGAGAGTATTAGTTGTGAAAAAACAGTGAAGGAAGTATTTTTTTTATAAACAAAATTTTAATTGGAAAAAATAGTAACTCATCTAATTATTCTTAGTGAAGAATGGGGATTGGAACTTGAATGATCTTTAAGGTCCCTTCCTACTCTAACCATTCTATGACTCTATGAAAAAAATCTTTATTTTTAAATAAATGTCCAACTTTTAAAAAAAGTTTTTGGAAACTGATGGAAATACCTTGCTCCAACAGGATGACTTAGAAATTACAGGTTTGGAGTTTCAGTTTGATCAATATTATACTTCAAAATAGAAATGACAATGTACTCATAAGGATAATTACAATAAATTAGAAAGAAAATATTCTGAAATCACTGAAATCCAAGGCTTTGGTCCAAAAAATGGAATTGTATCTTCCAAAAATAATTTGATATTTTAACTTTTCATTGCTATTCTAGGAAAATATTTTCAAAATCTCAGCAGTGCTGATGGGACAGAATCATCAACTTTCTGCCCCAACTTAAAAGAAAGCGATTTACCCAAACCATCACATATATGCAAGAGGTGAAGATGAAGGCTGCCACCCATCCAAGAACAGGAGGCCTACAGGAAGAGTTGCCGATCAGTACATGACACCTCCTGTTACAGCCTAACAGAAGAGATTAACTGGAGCTGCCTGGTCCTCCCAGCATTCCCCCAGCTCCAGGGTACCCTCTTTTTACCAGCTACATGTGGCAGCTGGGATTTCTGAAATATCTTTCATTCAATGTCTGTTGCCTCTGACATGATTCATGCACTAGGGCTACAGGAAAATAATACAGAAATTATGCAGGAACTGTAGCAGACCGGAGGGTTGTAGAAAACATCAGCTCCTTCTGCAGTTGGAGAGCAGAGGAAAGAGCACAAAAAGTGTGACTAACTGTTCCTGAACATAGAGGAGACGAGAATGAGAAAAGGAGCTGTGTTACTGTGGCTGGGGAGTTCATAGATCTGTGATTCATAGCATTGCAGGGCCCATTTGGCATGCAAAAAAAGAGGATGATGAAAGGAATAGTTTAGTCATGGAGAAAAAGCCAGACAGAACACAGAGAGATGCTCACCCCTGGGGAAGGGAGCATATTCAGGTGTGACCCACAGCCTGGGAATGGAATAAGGTCTTTTTTCCTTTATCTTGCTAAAATTCCCTTTTACTTCACTAGGGAGAATATTTGAAGGAGCGTCCTCCATCCCACCCTTGTGAGAACACCATAAACTCCAGTGCACTGTTCAAGCCTATCTCAACCCAGCAGAATGGCACAATGTTCTTCAAGACTTTGCTGAAACCAGCCAGCCATATTCTCTCATGACCATTTATTTTTCTCCTCTCGCTCGCTCTCACTTCACAACCTGTTGTTTAAGGCAGTGTGCTCATTCCAACAGTCAGAGGAGGACTCTTTGCTGTTAGAGAGTACAGTGTGCTACCCTCAGCATGTAATTGCTGAAAGGCTTGCAGATAGATAGCGTTTCTGTTCAACTTTCACCTCCTTGAAAACAGTCGTATTCAAAGTAGGGATGAAGGAGAATGATTTGCCTTAGGGATCCCCTTGTCGACTCATGTGATTGCTGTTGAAAATGGTCTGGATCTAAAAGACCACAAAGGTGTTTGATGTTCTTCGTATATCCTTCAGCAAAAGAACTGGGAGAACAGTCATTGCTCTTGTGCGTTTGCATTTTCAATAACACACATGAAACAAGCTGTGCCCTGCCAGATCGGAACAAGCTCTGTCCTGCCTTGATGTACCCATGCTGTGTCTCTTTCCCTGGTGTGTGCGAGGAAGATGAGCAAGAAGGGGAGAGAAATTACATCTTCAGGGGAGAAATAGGGCTGGGGTTAGAGGGAGAAGATAAAAGAAAGATAAATGGAGAGGAGGAAAAGAACTGGTGAGCAGCAGTAAGACACACCTCCTCCCTCCCACCCCATCCCCACCCCCCAAAAAAAAAAAGAGAAGAAATTATGAGATGGGAGGGAAAAGGAAATGGAGACACGAAAAACTCAAAAGATATGGGTGAAGATGAAACTATGAGCACAGAAATAAAGTAGGCAGGCATGAAGTGAGAGATAAGAAAGGAAGAAGAACTACGTAAAATGCAGGGAAAATAAAGCAAAAAATTAAATTAACTCTTCCATGAAAGAGGAGCTGAGAAGAGAAACATGGGATAAATCAGATTGGTAAAATGGCAGGAAACAATCCAAAGAGGAATGGAAGAAGCCAGTAATACAAGCTGCATTTAATACTGTTCCTGGGACAGACCTTCCAAGAATTATTGGTTATGCTGTTGCCCTGTGGTCATTGTGATATAAATGATTCCAAATTGTTTTGCTGCCTCCCTGCAAGGCTAGGAATACTGGCTAATCCGGGAACATTCACACAAGTTGTGAAATTAATTATGGCCAACTAGTGCAACTCAAAATAATACATTTTTTAGGAAGATTTCCTGTTCACACAAGTGGCAAAAATGAGGGATGGCATAACTGGGAAACTGTGGCAATTCGTGGAAAGCTATCATAGCGCAGTGCTCACCATGGGTGTGTTTATCGCATCCATTAAAGCTCTTAAACACTGCTCTGAATCACAAGGCGTCTCCGAGTCCCTGTGGCGTGGGCAATGCCTGTGTGTGGTACCCTGCAACAGTCCTCCAGGGTTGCTAAACCACCCCCTCATGCTGCAGGCACACACTTTAACACACAGGAAATCTTACTGTTTCCAGCATCACTGTTTATGCAATAGCTAACGATTCACCCTAGTGAGAGATTACCTGTGGCTGGGCTAAAGAAAACCCCAACAACCCAGGAGTATTCTGGGTTCTTCCACCCGAACCAAGAAAAGGTTTGGAGCTGAATCCACAGCCCCCTCCTTCTGGGTCCCAGGAGTGTGCCTTTGGGCTTGGGAAGCAGGCAGTGCTGCCATCCCTGTGCAATTCAGAGCATCCAAGTGGGAAAATCCGGAGTCTGTCACCATTTATGGTTCTTCTTAGACTGATAAATGGAAATGTAAAGGGCAGGGTTTGGCACAAAAGCTGCAGGTAAACCTCACTGGTATATTATTCTTTTTTACATCAGATTGGTCTTGTTCATGCTCAGCTATAACTGAAACATTTCTGGTTTCTTTAAAATATGAGCTAATAACGACCAATCGCAGGTAAGAATGATCCTAAACTGAAAAGACAGAGTACAAGGCTTTGCTATAATGAAGGAAACGACTGTTGTCTAGAGACACGTTTAATTCTGCATTCTGCACTTTAGCCCAAAGAAATACTAATTATACTCCCCTCAGCCCCCTTGCATGGTGCCATCCAGCACATGCCGATCAGAAACAATGAATGCATACACGGAGTGAGGAGTAAGGGTAATTTCCTGTGGTTGTTTTACAAGCAAGAGATTAAACTGCGAATACCCTGCCGAGCTTAGACAATGTGCTTGTAATAAAACTGGTGCTGTAGTATATAATCAGAAGTCAAACAAAGTTTGACGTGCCTCATGCAGCATTCGTATGTAAAATGTCTGCAGCGGAAACAGCCCAGCCCTCTAATTTCAGCCTTCCTTCCAAAACGAAACCTCAGGCCAGGTACCTCTGGAAACGTGCTGAGGTCTCTGTCGAAGGATACAGATGGAATTTCTCCACGGAGGTGATGCAAAACTCAGGCTGGGTCTGTGCGGGCAGAAATGCTCCGGAGCCCATCAGAAGACAGGCTCTGTTTGAGCCTGTTAGTGAGCAGGGAATTGCCACACGTCATTGCATGGGAAACCTTGAAAGGTGTCTCCGTTTTCCTGCCCATTCCTCAGTTAATTACAAACCTCTACATAGTTCTCATACGAGACCAGAGATATTTACAGCACGATTTAATGACTTCCTAAAGATAGAAGTATCAGCCACAGTTTTCCTAAGTGAAAGCAGTGAGACAGGATCTGGCCATGCATTTTAACTGATCTTACCAGGGTAAAAGCCCAATTTGGATGCACACTTGGACCTTGGTGAGGTCTCAGAAAAGCACAGGGTGTGACACTCACAAGTGCTGGGGGTCCAGAGTTTGCAGTGAATCACCAGGTTGATGTGTGTGAGAACGAGCATCACAGGGACAGCAGGGACTCACAGAAGGGTAGGAGTTAGAAGGTACCTCTGAAAATCATCTAGTCCAACCTACCTGCTCAAGCAGGATCACCCAGAGCAGGTTTCACAGGACTGTGTCCAGGCAGGTCTTGAATATCTCTAGAGAAAGAGACTCCACAACCTCACTGGCAGCCAGTCCCAGTGCTGACACCCTCAGAGTGAACAAGTTTTTCTTCATCCTCAGATGGAACTTCCTGTATTCCAGTTTGTGCCCATTGCCCCTTGTCCTGTTATCAGGTACCACTGAGAAGAGTCTGGCCCCCATCCTCTAGACACCTGCCCTTTAGATATTTATGAATATTGATGAGATTCCCCCCTCATATTTCTCTTCTCCAGGCTAAACAGCCCCAGCTCTCTATCTTTTCTCATACAAGAGATGTTCTAGTCCTCCAATCATTCTTGTAGCTCTCCACTAGGCATTCTCCAGTAGTTCTCTGTTTTTCTTGAGAGCACAGAACTGGACGTAGTACTCCAGATGTGACCTCAGCAGGGCAGAGTAGAAGGGGAGGATAACCTCCCTCAAGCTGCTGGCCTTAATGCACCCCAGGACACCACTGGACTTGCAGGCCGTGAGGGCACACTGCTGGTTCATGAAGAGCCTGGTGTCCACCAGGATTCCCAGGTCTTTCTCTGCAGAGCTGCCTCCCAGTGGCTCAGCCCCTGACCTGTACTGGTGTCTGGGGTTATTCCTCCCAAGTGCAGGACCCTACACTTGTCCGTGTTGAACTTCATGTAGTTCCTCTTCACTCAATTCTCTAGTCTGCTCAGATCTCATTGAAGGGCAGCACAGCCTTCTGGTGTGTCAGACAGTCCTCCCAGTTTTGTAACATCAGCAAATTTTGTGTTGGTGCACTCTGTCCACTCGTCCAGGTCATTGATAAATATGATGACTAGAAGGCTAGACCAAGCACTGACCCCCGGGGCACACCACATGCTACAGGCCTCCAATAGACTCTGCGCCACTTATCACAGCCCTCTGAGCTCTGCCATTCAGCCAGATCTCAACTGTCCGCTCATCCAACCCCACACTTCCTCAGTTTGTTTCCAAGGATGCTATGAGAGGCAGTGTCAAAAGCCCTGCTGGTGTCAAGGTAGACTACATCCACTGCTCTCCCCTCATACATCTAGCCAGTTCTGCCATCACAGAAGGCTCTCAGACTGGTCAGGCATGATTCCCTCTTAGTGAATCGATGTTGACCGTTCCCAATAATATTCTTCTTCTCCTCATGCTTATTGACTACCTCCAGAAGGAGCTGTTCCATAATGTCGGCAGGGATGGAGGTGAGGCTGACTGGCCTGTAGTTTCCTGGGTCCTCCTTCTTGCCCTTTTTGAAGACTGCAGTGACACTGGCCATCCTCCAGTCCTTAGGCACCTCTCCTGCTCTCTGTGACCACTCAAAGACGATGGAGAGTAGCATAGAAATAACATCTGACAGCTCTCTGAATACTCAGGGCCCATAGATTTGTAGACATAAGGCTTGCTCATATGTTCTCTAACCTCATCCTCCTCAAGCAAGGGAAGGCCTTTCTTTCTCCAGACTTTCCCTCTTACCTTCATGGTCTGGGATTCCTGAGAGCAGGCCTTAGCAGTAGAGACTGAAGCAAATAAGGCATTCAGTAACTCCGCCTTCTCTGTATCTTCCATCACCAGGGCACCCACATCATTCAGCAGCAGGCCCACACTGTCCCTAGCCTTTCTTTTGCTGCTGATGTACTTAAAAAAGCCCTTCTTGTTGCCCTTGACATCGCTTACCAGTTTTAATTCTAAGTGGGCCTTAGCCTTAGGGGTAACACAGCCAGGGGATGGGAGGCAGGCAGGGAAGCTGGGGAAGGACTGTGAGGGATGGGGACCGGAACGTCAGGAGCAGTGCAGGACAAGGCAGAGACCAGAGGGAGAGGGAGTGGAGGACAGTGTGCCAGGAGCTGCAGGCCAGCTAGCAGAGCTGCCAGGGAGGAAAGAAGCAGCAGGCAACTTGTAGGCCAGACAAAGTTTCGAGGCAAATGGGCAGGTGGGGCTAGCTGCCCCCCAGGGCCAAGTCAGCAGCCCAGCACTCAGCAGGCAGGGAGCTAGCAGCCACAGGCATCTGTCTGCACCCATCCGAGGGCAGGATCAGGGCCTCTACGTACACATTTACTTGGGGATGAAGTCGATTTGCATTCATCCAAGCTATTTAAAAACATTCCAGTTATTGAGAGCCTCCCTGACAACGCAGTGAGGAGTCCAGGCCCTGCACCACAGCTGTCACCACAGTGTAAGCATCAGAAAGGAAAGCAAGGCTTCAAGGTTCAGAATAAAAGACTCGGTTTACAAGCTTATAAATTATTTCTATCTTTGACTGCAGGCTGCAAGCTTTGTTCAAGTCTGAAAGATACTAAGGAACTGCTTGAGAATCACCATTAATTAACTTACTTTTTAAAAAGGCAACAAAAAAAAACTCTTCTACATTCAGCATTCAGTAGCAATTCTCTTAGAGCTCAATCTGCACACCCTTATCAGTGAATACCAAAAATGGATTGGTACCTGCTTTGTAAGTCGTTCAGGTGCAATTTGCCTACATAATGGGTGGCTGATGAGACAGTGATGATCCTAGCGTTGTGACTGTGCGTTCCTGATTGCTTCAGCGTATCCAAGAGGAGGTTAGTCAACAGGAAGTGTCCCAAGTAGTTCAAGCCGAAGTGCTCCTCAAACCCATCCTCTGTCTTCCTTTCAGGGACCAGCATCACCCCAGCTGGAGGAGAAAGGAGAGGTAAAACCTGTTGATTTATCTCAAAGAAGCAAGGAGGTAGAAGCATGGATATCTTGCTGCAGAGTGTAAACACAGCATTTAGAGCAATGAGTGACTGGTAATGGCATGTGAAGTGTAAAGCCAACACTGATTGAGAAAAGTGTCAGAACCCTCACTTCAATTCCTCTAACCAGAAAACAGGTAGACTCCCTCTCCCTCAAACTCTCCCTCCCTCCCAGCACGACTGTGAGGATAAATTAACTGATTTGTAAAAAGTGTTTTGAAGACATTAAAAGTTGAGTTAACCTATTGCTGGCACCCCAGACTGCACTACTGCAGCTCCACAATGATAATTAATCCATCTACAGTAGGTGAGAGTTGGGTGATCCCAAGAATGTTCCCTCTATCAAAGAGCCAGGAGCAGTGGAGAAGAGATCAGGCAAAGCAGCAGACCTCCTCTCCCAGACAGCTTTCTGCTGAGTCCTGGCTGGAGTTTAAAGATCTGTTGAGTCTTCATCTGAAATCTGCAACTTCTGTCTTACTAATGTGGGTGAGAAAACATGTAGTAAATTTGCCCAATATATCTTAATTACTGTGCTTACAAGCAGCTGCATATTGAAATGAGTTTTTGAATGCTTATTTTGGCAGCATTTTTGCCCACATTTCTACAAACCACAAATTTCAAACTCCGTGCCTAAAGTAAGTATCCACATCCCCAACAGGCAATGTTGATTTCAGCAGCTTGTGGAAAATCTTGATCTCATGCATGAATTATGTCATGTACTGAGACTGGGTGGGATGCAGCTTTCCTGCTCAATGATAATGTGGGCTTGAATGTTATCAATTATTCTTGTTTTATTAAAATTTAATTATCGTACAAGTGGACCTGACCTCTGTAATTTAAATGTAGATGGACGTGGCTCTCAGAGACTAATGTTGTAAGCCATTTGTCTTCTCTCTAAAATGCATGAATATGATACAGCAGAGAGGCCACCTCTGCTCACAGACATGAGAGTGTCAGCTTAATACTCATGCTACTTCATGTGTCCATTAAAAAGCTTTTAACATCCCATTTCTGGATGTCAGCCCAACGCTGGCATGTAAAATGATCATTTTAAACTGCACATGCTGTACATTTACACTGCTCTTTCTTGGGGGGGCATCCTGCCACCTGACAGTCCTGCTTCGTTGCTGCCGCTTGGACTGAAGGGGAGATATTTTCAAGATCTTTTCAGCATGGCCAGCGCCCATAGTGATTCACCTATGGCCACTCTACAGCTTAATGGTGCAACTGGAAAAGCAGCATGAGAAAAAGAAACTAGAGAAGATGACAGAGCAAACAAAAGGTTTGGGTGCAATAGAGTGTACCTGCATGCAGAGAACTTAAGACTGAACATGAGTGATGCTGGCTGATGGTACAATGAAAGAAACACAATACAAATTCCATGATGGGGCTGTACAAAAGCTCTGGCTGGCAGCTCTCTCTGTCATTTCAGCCACCTTCCCAGCTCCCTCAGAATGATGGGAAAACCCAGCTGCCAGTTGGGGTCTCTCTGTATGTCAAATCTCAATTTTAACATCGCGAAGACACAAATTAGAGGGTGTCTGGTTGGACGTCCTGTTGTGTTCTCTTTTCTCAGCAGCACTTACTCTGGTACATGGTACATGCCCGCAGAGTTGGAAACAGATTTCCCTTTCCTCTGCAGCCTGCATCTGTGGCATAAAATGACATCCAGAATGGTGGCCAGGACTGAGCACTGGCATGAAGGTCAGGAACAGACACAAGTGTGAGACAAGCCCCGCTGTGACTTTTTCTTGTTTTCTGGGAAGAATGAAAGTCCAGGAAGGGCAACAAACCCTAATCTCCCAGACCAAGTCTCAGCCTGAAACAGTGCAAGTTTTAGCTGAGACAGCTTAGCACGAACTGTTGGAGGGCAGATGGGAACATCGCTGCACCTCTGAGCACCGGGCCTGGTGCAAAGAAATTATTTGTGTCTCTCTGAGGCACATCCTGCCCTCCAAAGCTCTGACACTTGGAAAAAGCAGGAGGAAGCAGTTTGACAGAGGTCTGTTTGCAGCAACACTTGTAAAGTGTCAAGAAAAAGTGACCAAAATATAACAGTCCTGGCAAAGCAAAGCTGATGTGAACCCAAAATGCCACTTCTACCTCTGCCAGGGCTGCCACAGGGCTCGCTATAGGCACCTCCACACACACACACACTTCTGCTGGCCAATCCAGACAGAGGGATGGAGGAATTTGGAGAGAAGTGCAGTAGATGGCTGCTACAGCCATTCAGCTTTGCATCATGACCATCAGGAAAAGCTGGGAATGCTGTCACAGCTTACGTTAGTCCCAAGGATGCCTGTGCTACAGCAACTGCCCCCTCGACCTCCAGAGAGGCATAGAGTTTCAAGAGCACACAGAAACTCTGCCCTCCACCCCAATTAGTCTCCACCATCTGTGCCACACATCCCAGAAGGATAAAACATATCTCAGGTCAGGTCAGGAGATGGAAGAAAATTACACTTGTGCAACACACAACTGTTAAGATACACATTGCCCAAAATTATTTTCCTCATTCTTCAGGAGCCTCCTCTGAGCAGAAAGTGTCATAAAGTCCTTGAGCAGGCACAATCACCTCTGCCTGCATTTGCTGCTGCTGCTACAATTCCCTTTTGGCCTTCAGGAGCTGGTCAAATCTAAAACTCCTCTGAACGTTCATTCTTGTGGGTTTTTTTAAAGGGTCTCATCTTTAAGGTGGTTCATGGGAAGGCTATAAAAAAATCTTGCCTTGCTGTTTAAGGAGAAAACATTTTAATTCACTGTAAAGGAATACCCAACAGGCATCTGAACCTGGCTGCTTCTCTGACAAAAGGGAAAACCTTGTAAGTGTAGCAGCAAGCTCTCTTTTTTTTGAATTATTAACTATCTAACATTCAGTAGATACTAAAAATGGCACGCTATTGATTTTCTTTTGTCCAAAAACGTCATCAGCTTTACTCAAGACCCCCAAATGGTAACTAAAAAAAAAAAAAAAAAAAGCAAGCTGCTTCTATGACTCCTTCATTGTAAACTTCCAATGATTTTACTTACTCTTCTGGTATGGAATCCATACAGTCCAGTATCTTGCTAATTTTAACTATCTCTTCAGTTTTCTGGAGTGCATATGAAATTTGAAGTGGCAGATCACAGGACATTAATGCCAAACACCTCACTTCTGATACAACTTTTTTACATGCTTTTCTCTTTGATTTAGCTGGATTGTTTCCAGGAGATTTATTTTTAAAATGTCACTGGTATCAGCATGGCATTAGAAAATTAATTAATAAGTAAGCTGAACATGAGCTTTTGCTTGCCAATTGATTGGCTGTTATGGAAATATTCAAGTAAAAGACTGACAGAATGCACACAGAAAACTGCCTACATGACACATCCATGTGTGATTTGGCAAAAGGAGAAATAAATTAAAATAAGAAAAATATTTTATAGCATAACTATGCTGAACAGCTGTTTTTCTTATAGACAATGCAATACATTTGAGTGTGTTGCACTTATGCATTTATTGCAATATGTTCAAATTATACATATTTTAATTAGCTATAATGAATGTAATGGGTTTAAACTGAAAGAAGGTAGATTTAGATAAGATATAAGAAAGGAATTCACTCTGAGGGTGGTGAGGCCCGGGCACAGGTTGCCCAGAGAAGCTGTGGCTGCCCTTCCCTGGCAGTGTTCAAGGCCAGGTTGGATGGGGCTTTGGGCAACCTGGTCTGGTGGAGGGTGTCTGTGCCCATGGCAGGGGGGTTGGACTAGATGGTCTTTGAGATCCCTTCCAACCCAAACCAGTCTGTGATTCTGCAAGACTATGTTCACTCCACTACCTAATATAAATCTACCCTCCAAATCTACCCATTGTCCCTTGTCCTATCCGTACACTCCCTGACAAACAGTCCCTCTCCAGCTTTCCTGGGGGTCCCCTTCAAGTACTAGAAGTTCATGATAAGGTGTCCCTGAAGCCTTCTCTTCTCCAGGCTGAAGAAGCCCAGCTCTTGCAGCCTGTCTTCATAGGAGAGGTGCTTCAGCCCTCTAAGCATCTTTTTGTGTCTTTCTTGTACTGGGGACCCCATAGCTGGATGCAGTATTCCATGGGGTCTCATAAGAGCAGAGTAGAGGGGCAGAATCACCTCCCTTGACATGCTGGTCACACTTCTTTTGATGCAGCTCAGGATATTGTTTGCTTTCTGGGCTGCAAGCATGCATTACTGGCTCATGTTGAGCTTCACATCAATCAACACTCCCTAGTCCTTCTCCTCAGGGCTGCTCTCTATCTATTCTCTGCACAGCCTGTAGCTTGGGAATGCGCTGACCTATATGCAGGACCTTGCACTTGGCCCTGCTGAACTTGATGCAGTTTGTGCAGGCCCGCCTCTCCAGCCTGTCAAGGTCCCTCTGGATGGCTTCCTTCCCTTCAGGTTGTCAACCTCACCACCCAGCTTGGTGTCATCGGCCAACCTGCTGAGGGTGCACTTGATCCCACTGCCCATGCCTTCAACAAAGATGTTAAACAGCACCAGACCCCATACAGACCCCTGAGGAACACTACCCATTACTGGTCTCCTTTTGGACATTGAGCTGTTGACCAGAAATCTTTGAGTGCAACTGTCCAGCAACTTCCTTGTCCCCTGGTCCACCTGTCAAATCCATGTCTCTACAAAACAGGACAGTGTCAAATGCTTTGCACAAGTCCAGGTAGATGACATCTATCACTCTTATCTACCAGTGCTGTATCCCCATTGTAGAAGGCCATGAAATTTGTTGGGAATTATTTGCCCTTGGTGAAGTCGTGTTGGCTGTCACCAATCACCTCCTTACTTTCCATGTGCTTAAGTATAGTTTCCAGGAGGATCTTCTCCCTGATCTTGCCAGGCATAGAGGTGAGACTGACCAGTCTGTAGTTCACCAGGTCTTCCTGTTTCCCCTTTTTAAAAATGGGGGTTATGTTTCCCCTTTTTCTAGTCTGCGAGAATTTCCCCAGACTGCTATGACTTCTCAAATATGATGGAGAGTGGCTTAGCCATTTCATCCACCAGTTCCCTCAGGATCCACAGATGCATCTCATCAGGTCCCGTCAACCTGTGCACCTTCAGATTCCTTAGATTGTTTCAAATCTGATCTCCTACAATGGGTGGCTCTTCATTCTCCCAGTCCCTGCCTTTGTCTTCTGTGATCTGGGCAGGCAGATCTCATCTCAACTGCATAGCAGCATTCCCTGGCTAGGCTGTCTATACTAGATTGCTCATTCCACCTCTTTCAGTTAAGCCACACTATACTAGAATATGACTGCCCTGTAGATCTCTCCTGGCTAGCAAGCAAAAAGAAGGTGTGATGCCTTATTAGAAGAACTGCCTGTCCTGGTTTCAGTCAGGATGGAGTTAACTTCTTTTGTAGCAGCGGATGGAATGCTGTGTTTGAGAGTTAAAATGGGAGCAGTGCTGATAACACCCTGATGGTTTTAGTTGCTGTCAGACAATCAAGGACTTTCTCAGCTCTTCATATTTCTCTATTAATGAGAAAGGAGGGGACGAAGCCAGGACAGGTGACCCAAATGAGCCAAAGAGAGTATTCCATGCCAATTACACCATGCTCAGTATAAAGGGGGGCTGATGGGAGGAGGAGCAGGGCGGCTCCGGGACGTGTGGGTTCCTGGGGGACGGTCGGGTTCTGGGACGGCTCTGGGTGGCACAGCCTGAGTTGTGGGTTTGGTGAGAAACTGCATTATGTATCAACAGCTTCATAGATATTTTGCTCTAAAGTCCTGTTAGCATTGTTATATTGTATCTTTCTGCTATTTTAGTAAACTATCCTTATCCCAACCCATGAGCCTTCTTGATTTTGGGGTTGTTATTTGCCCCTTCCTTTTCCCTTCCCTTCCCTCACATCCCACCCCCGCCCTTCCCCCCCTCTTTTCCTTTAAAGAGCAGGCAGCTGCGTGGATCTCGGCTCTCAGCCGGGGTAAAACCACAACACTGCCCCTAGAAGTACCTTCTGCAGACATGACTGTACCCACAAAGCTGCTTCTGACAGATATGCCCCATCTGGGTTGCAGAAAAGTGAATTTATAGTACTGCTGCGAAACATGGCTTGCAAAGCTACTTCTGTAACACAGAGGCTGGTGCTACTGGGCTCCCAGAAAAGCACTGTAAGTCTAGACAGGACCACACACAGAAACCAGATTAACAGTATATGAAAGCTGGAAAGGCAGAAGTCCAAACAGTTAAGAAGACAAACACGAAAATACAAATGAAGCTTGGTACAACTCCCCAGTGCTCCCAGATTTCCTATCTCCTCAGAGGGACTGGTGGAGATAGCTCAGATTCTTGCACTGTGTTATTTCTGGAGCTCTGTATACACATATATACAGTTTTCTAAAGCAAACTGTGAGGAAACTGAAGCAAAGCAAGGAATTTTATCCCACAATATAATGATGATATCTAGATGACACCTAGAGTCCACACCAATCCATTTGACCCTCAGGGAAATGAAAGGACATCTGCTGTCAGCCTGTCTGGTATCAGTGATAGGACAGTGTCCCGTGTGTGGACCTTCCCTGGAGGGGACTGGACATTGTGAAAACAGGGTTGATAAACAACTGCTGAGAGCAGGGCAGCACTGGGACGAGTCCCTGATTGTGGATGAGAGCTGTCTCCCATGGTTTTGGTCTCTCCTGCCTCTATCCACAAGCTCCTCCACAGAAGTCTGCCTGAGCCACGCTCCAGCGCCAAGCAAGTTCCCACTAGCTCTGGTTTGGTCCGTCACAAGGAGCTGTGCACCACCCTTTCTCATTTTGGCACACTGGTGCCTCACAATTCCCCCAATTTTCCATGCCGGCCAAAATGTACAACCCTGCTGAAGCCAAAGGTGTTGGGATGTTTCCCAGCCAAAGATCTGGGCTGCACTACACTGCCTCCCCTATCCCAAAAATCTGTTGACCAAATGCTGATCTTATCAAGGAACACCATGTGTGCAGGAAGGAGGGGGGAGGCTTAGCCCCAGACACACATATCAGCTTCATCTGTCTTTCTGCTTCCCTGTAAACTCTAAGCTTGTTCCCGCTCATTTCCTTACCCAGCCACTCTAGCTTCTTTGTGTCTGAATCTCTTGAGATCTCCCTCTGCATCCTGCAGCCAGTCCCACGTCTGTCATGCCCTATACTCGCTCCTGAGACTGGTTTCTTACAGGACCATGATCTGTGGCTCTGAGCTTCCCACCAGCTTTCCCATGAGATCTTCAGTGTCAACCAATTGTGACACAGAGGTAGATGAGAGTTAATTTCTACAAGTGAGGTCGACCTCGGTGGCCAGACAAAGAAGACAGGTTTCAATCATGTCCCCACTGTGGAGGATGATTTTTATCTTTGTTAAATGTCAGTAAATTAACAAAAAATACACCAGTCAAGAATTCCTTCACTGGAAGAAAAGGCTCAATCAGTTTGTGCACAACAGAGACTCTAGTCCTTGAGATAAGGACTCAGTCCTCATGAATTATATGGTGCTTAAGCACTTCCAAAATCTGCCTGAGACCTCTCAAACATGACTAATGTCTCTCTTCATCCTCACTAGCCACCCCAGCTCACTCCTCCCATACTTACCTCCTATGAATTTCCTGATATTGAAGTACATATGCTATGTTCATACTTTAATTCTGTGATCAGCAAACATAAACTTATTGACATCACATTTTCCCCCATCTTCCAGAGAGGTGTGGCCACTAGCCAACTGAGGTATCCAGCTACAACAGGCCACCTGCCATGTCTAGCAAGATGCTCCACAGTATCGTTCCAATTGCATATCAAGGGAAAAAACAGTTTCCCATCACCTGCCATTTATCACCCTGTAGCCTGCTTTTCACGGAACAGAAATAGCCATCAAGATCATGGAGAACTCAAACCCGTAGTCTGGTCAGTGGACAGATCAGAAGGAACCTGAAGCAAGCCACAGTGCCCACCTACATGCAAGTTCAGAGACAGCCATAGAGAGCAGAGGGGACACTGGTGCCTAGCCTCAGTGCCAGTGCCTTCGGCTGCACTCAGTACTGCTTGGGGTTGTGACTCCTGCAGAAAGACCTGGTAAGTCTCAACTCAGGACATGACTGGTACAGGCAGCATCTTTAGTGATTAAAATATAAAAGATGGATTTCAAACTGCAGTGCTTAACAGGGTTCGGACTCTACCCATCATAGGGATATTCCATGGGTAACGAAAGGTGAATCGGCACCTGACGCAAAGGCTGCATTCCTGCCTGCATTCAAGTCCCCATTCCAAGCTGTGATAATACCAGAGCTTTTCTAAAGAAACTTATCATCATATTTGACATTAAAAAAAAAAAATAGCCTCCTTATCATTTTTGGAAACAGCTAAGCTCTTTTAGCTGGCATCACAAAAAAGCTAAATACAAATAAATTAGCCTTAGGCAAATGCTTGGCATAGAAACTCTCAGCCCAAACATTAAAAGTTTGGATAACTAGTAAAGAACTGAAATTGAGTAATGCCTGCTGCTAGTGCTTACAGACTGACCTATAATGCTCACAAGTGAGAAGTGGACTGTAGTAGCTGTGCCAAAGAACATAAAGTAATGCATCTTTCCACTCAAAACAAGCTCTTATTTCATCAGTAGTTTAAAGAAAAAAAACCCAAACAAACTTGCAGACGATCCATGTCCAAGGACTATGAGAACAACAATCAAACCTTGGTAGGTTGAGCACAAAACTGAATAGGCTGCAATGCCTCCTGAAGAACAGATTCACTTTATGATTCAATGTCACACTGCTACATAACAAGCATGAAAAGCACAGGCTAGTTCCCTAGAAAATGAGTCAGTAATAAAAAGAAAATATGATCCACAAGTGAGGTTTTGTTTTCATACTAAAATAAACCGGAGTCTGGCTGGGGGGAAAAAAAAAAAAGTTTCCTAAAAATATGCTCATGTGGTGGTTTGACCCTGTCTGGAGGCCAGACACCCACCAAAGCCCTTTTCAGCTGGACAGGGGAGAAAATATCTATTGAGAGGCTGAGGAGTTGAGGTAAGGACAGGGAGAGATCATTCTGCAATCAGTGTCACGGGCAGAACAGACTCAACACAGAGTAAAGGAAAGAAAACTCTAATTTATTGTGCTACATTGAACACCCAGTGACACCAGAATTGGATAATGAGAAGTGTGACTAGATCTTAAAGCATCTCCACATAGCTCTCCCTTCTTAGCAGACTTCAGTTACGATTTTACTCCCTTCTTCCCCCCAAGGTGTCACAGGGGGAGACAGGGATGGGGGTTTTGGTCAGTCTGTCACTAGTTATTGTTCTTTTTAGCAGGGGAGGGGGAATTCCTCCACTCTTACCCTGCTGCACTGTGAGGTCCCACCCAAGGGAGACAGTCCTTTATGACCTTCTCCAACATGAGTCCTTTCCCACGGGGCTTCAGCTCTTCACTAGCTGACCCAGCGTGGGTCACTGCTATGGGGTGCAGTCATAAATCATAGGATGTGTCTCAGTCTCTCAAGCCCAGACTGCTCCAGCCTGGTCACCCATGGAGTCACAAGTCCACCCCAGCAAACCTGCTCTGGCGTGGGCCTCTATCTCCATGGACTGCAGGTCCTACCAGGAGCTTGCTCCCACATGGATCACAGTGTCTTCCATATGTCTCTGCCTGCTCCAGCGTGGGGTCTCTCTGTGGGCTGCAGGTGGGTTTTCTGCTCCCCATCATCTTCCATGGGGTGTGGGGGGACACCTGCTCCACCATGGGTTTCTCCATGGGCTGCAGGGGCATCTCTCTCTCCAGCATCTGGGGTGCCTCCTCCCCCTGGGCTTCACTGGTCTTGGTGCCTGCACAGTTCCTTACATCTTCTCACTCCCCTCTCTAGCAGCAAAAAGTGGCTGCTTGCATTTTTTTTCTGCTAAATGTGATTCCCAGAGGCGCTGTGACCGTCGCTGATGGGCTCAGCCTTGGTCAGCAATGACTCCGGCCTTGAGCCAGCTGGTGTTTGCTCTGTCAGGCCTGCAGAGAGCTTCTGGCTGCCGCTTGCAGAAGCCACCCCCACAACGCCCCCTTCTCCACCAGAACCCAGCCACACAAAACCACAACATCTCAGGTAGTGTTCGTTTGGCACAATGGTAAGCTGTCCCACTCATAATCAGAAAATAGGAAAGTCGGTTACAGCTTTCAATAGGAAGTTCTCTTTCAAGTAAAATACCTTGTTTTGCAATTTGTATAAAAATATATTTACCTAAAAGCTATGAAAGGATTAGGCAAGAATAAATCACGGTTCACTCCCGCCTCTCATAAAAGCCAGTGGCAAATATTCCACACACTTAAGTAGAACCGGTTGGTTGCCTAATCCATCAATGGCTGACTTTTGTATCTGTCTTCCACTGATAAAACTTCCACATTCAGGACATAAAAGCAAATGGGTCAAGAACCTGCAGCATGTGGAGCCTGAGATATTTCCCTTTGCACAAAGTGTTTGATATCACAAACACAGAAAAAGCCTTTGAAATAATTAGAAAGGCAAAGATAGTATCAAACAGAAGTCAGAATTTTCATGAATGAAATCCTTACAGTTTGAAAGTCAGAAGTAGCCCAAAGTTACTCATTTAATTTATTAGTTCTTTAAATAAAAAAAAATACCTGATAAGTTTATATAGGATACATATCATTCTGGTAGTCAATAATACTATTCAAGCATAATAAAAACTCTGATGACTGCTGTTAAAAATCTGAGCACTATGGAAATGCCGGCATTGCACAACCCTTGGTGCTCTGAACAAGGTGGGTTGGATACCATCAGCTGTACCATGGTGCTCTGACACATGTGCCTAGACAAGTTACTTCCTGTACCCAAAGCACGTAATACCTGTAAAGAGCAGCGTGTGATCAGACAGCCTCACCGCATTTTCC
This sequence comes from Gallinula chloropus, assembly GCF_964237585.1. NCBI lineage: Eukaryota > Metazoa > Chordata > Aves > Gruiformes > Rallidae > Gallinula > Gallinula chloropus. Next base: position 139,508,086 of record NC_140085.1, on the reverse strand, counting down.
AGTCACCTCTTCTGAAAAAGCTGAGTAAATGGCATCTGTCATGCACTGAGCTTCTTCAAAGAATATAGGTCTCAGAGTATCTTCTCTTTTTGTGACACATTAATGCTGCATGTTAGGGTCCTTATGACTCCTCTAGTTTTGCCCGTCATCCATGGAATATCCATTTGAAACCAATCCCCACCATCATCTCAAATTGTCTTTTCCAGCTCTAAGTATCTCCCAAAGCCTCAGTTCTCCCATGATGTCTAGTATCTATCACCCATTACATACAGGTAAAGAGTCACCTGCCTCTCTGCTTATCTTCCTCTCTTTTTCTTCCTGACCCTCTACACCTCTTCCACCTCAGCTCTGCTTACGTACTGCACTAATTTGTCTTCGAGGAAGGGTAAAGCTGAAATATGATGCTGTAAGCAAGAGGCTGGAATGAGATTCATGAGATAACAGCTCCTGAGTTCACCACAGCCTTCCCATGTGGGTGGAGAAGCAGCATTATTTTTGATGAAATCCAAGTTCCACTGGAGTCCACAGCAACACTCCTCACTAACTTCCCCTCAAGGCCGCCTCCAGTGAATTTCCACATCTCTGGGGTTTCTCTCCTTTTCATCTTAAGAGACTGCATAGCCTGCAGCTGCTACAGATTGGGGAGCTGGCTCTTACCTCATCCAGTGGGACACGATCTTTATCTAGACCCCACTGCAACAATGTAAGTAACTATTGTTAGACTTAACCTTCCCATGATAGCTGTGAATAGTTAGATACCTATAAAAAAGTTTGTATTTGGTGTATCCACTTGTTCACACCCCTCAAATCTCACACTTCTTCAGAAAATCTGACCCTGCAAATACTCAAACACAAGAATAATTTAATATCAACCATGACAGCATCCATAGGACTACACAAAGGAGGGACTACTCCCAGGGCTCCCTGCAAAGCATTATGCCTGGACTGCACATTGCTGAACTGTGTATAGGTAACACAAAGAAATATATATATTCCACACACTCACCTTCTGATAGAGCTTTTATTGTGCCCTAGGAACTAAAGAGGGAAGCTTATGAAGACTTATTCGTGCTATTACAAGAGTGAGATTTCTCAGATGACACACAAAATACGAAATATGAACCTCTGAGTTAGCCACCAGTTCAGAAATATTGATTTTAAATTGGCTTAGATAGGCTTCTAACTGAAATACATTAACTGCAATCTGTCTACAATAGGTTAATAATACAAAAAAAAAATCTCCAAGTTCTCTTTTTTGTGTGTTTGTGTGCATGTCAAGGAATATACTAAATGTCCCCATAGTTTTATCCCCCTCCTTTGCTAACCTGTAGCCAAAATCACAAACAATTCAATAATCTGCAACAGAGAAGTTAGCTGGTGTTTCACTGCTAATGAATTAGCCCATGCACATTTGGTATCCATAGGTATTCTTTTATCATTAAAGCTTTTGGTGTTAGCTTTCTTGCTTTTAAGATTAAGTACTGTAAACAATATATACACGAAAACATTATCTACAAGGTGCTGAGAAGCCTTTCCAGCACATGGAGAAAATTACTGACTTCAAAGGAGGATAAACCTCACTAGCATGAAACAGTGACTACCGCTCATGGAATTTTATGAAGTGTTTTACTACTTGTCCCTTTTGCAACCACAGGAAGATAACAGACTTTCTGATGCACATTAAAAGCAATACTATTTTAATGAATGTATTAAATAATTACACTGGTGTACATGCTGTAATTTGCTAAATGCTTTTCAACGGTTCTTTACCAAAACAGATCGTGAAAATTGGCACCCAATTGCTAATTAGAAGACTAGAAGACATATCCTCCTGACCTTCTGCCACATTAAGTTTTCTAAACTGCTTGTACTCCATCCATCATTCTGCAGCTCATAGTTCAGTTAGCTTATGTTTTTCACCGAAAACTAATTTGCTTTCTGTGTCATAACATTTTTTCTCTTTCTACCACTAGCACATTTTATTTTTTAAAAAATGTTTATGTAATACTCTATTTGCATCTTTAATACGCTTTGTCTATTTTAAAAAACAAACGCTGAGCATGCACATTACCAATGCAGAAGGCACAGTAATGAAACAACAGGCTTTTATTTGTCAGCTGAAATAATATGTGCATTCAACCAATTTTTTCCTTTTAAATTAGAAATTAGAAAGTTAAATATATATGCTGAAATAAACTATACGAAAAAGTGAGGAGGTGACTCCAGTTGCACTCCATTCTGAACACCCTAAATTTTTATGTATGACTTCTTAAAGGGCCTGAATTAGTTGGATTCGAAAAATTACTGAGATTTTTGTGGGGCCTGAGTGTTTAGCTTTAGGAGAATACTAAAGTACTTCTGTATTTATTTATTTTCTAACTTGATACTTGTGCTAGGCGAGTGATGCAGAGCAAGTGATGAAGACATGTTTTAAAATAACAACCTCTCATAGCATGGAATACTGCTGAATCTCATAATAATCTTAGGTCAGACACGTAGCATTGATTATTTGCCCAGCATAGTCACTCATGCCAAATCATGTCTCTCTAATAATATTTCAATGTATATTTAATTGTTGGCATTACAGTAAGATGTTAGAACTTTCTTCCTGAAATGTTTGGCTTTTTGATAGGTTCACAGAAGCTGACAACAAATATCATATACCTTCACATACAAGCAGGATACATATTCATAGAGATAAGATATGGAGAGATCACAAGTGCATAGATGTGATTATATCAATTAATTAGAAAGATTTTGATTTAATGCAAGAGTGGTTGGAAAGCTGCCCAGAGGAAAAGGACCTGGGGGTGTTGGTCAACATCCAGCTGAACGTGAGCCAGCAGGGTGCCCAGGTGACCAAGAAGGCCAAGAGAATCTTGGCTTGTATCAGAAAGCGTGTGGCCAGCAGGACTAGGGAACTGATTGTCTCAGCACTGGTGAGGCCCCATCTCCAGTACTGTTCAGTTTTGGGCCCCTCACAACAAGAAAGACATTGAGATGTTGGAGCAAAATCTTATGAAGAGCAGCTGAGGGAACTGGTGGTGTTTACTCTGGAGAAGAGGAAGCTGAGGGGAGACCTTATTACTCTCCACAACTACCTGAAAAGAGGTTGTGAGGCGTTGGTCTCTTCTCCCAAGTAGCAAGTGATAGGACAAGAGGAAATGGACTCAAATTGTGCCAGGGGAGGTTTAGATTGGATATTAGGAAAAATTTCCTCACTGACAGGGTTGTGAAGCATTAAAACAAGTTGCCCAGGGAAGTGGTTGAGTCACCATCCTTGGAGGTATTTAAAAGATGTGGCGCTTAGGGACATGGTTTAGTGGTGGATTTGGCAGTGCTAGGTTAATGGTTGGACTTGATGACCTTAAAGGACTTTTCTAACCTAAATGATTCTATGATTCGATGAAATAATATTAATATAGGTGAAAAAAATGCAGTGTTACAGTTCTTGATAATAAAAATTTGGTTATGTGAAGACAGAGAGGAAAATTCTTATTAGGTTGCCAGTGGTCTGATTCAGAGTCCCTGCTGCTCATGCGGACAATCAGTGGAGGTCAGGAGGTGCCTGACAGGTGCATAGTTCTCAAAACCATCTTTTCCCCACAAAATATCGTGGGTTGTTGGTTGGGGTTTTTTTTCAAATAGTATTGTTCTCTTCTGTGTAACACTTTGTACTTTGCATCTTTAAAAGCAGGCATGCAAAACTGGATTTTGTACCCAGGATTAAATATCCACTACTTCTGATTATTGCACAATTAGAATAATAACGGTAGACTCTTTTTTTGCTAATCAAATAAAAATGAACATTTAATTGAACGTTTCATTAATGTTTCATATCAATCAGGAAATAAAATAGTTTTGAATTTTTGTGGCAATATTTGCTTGTGTTACTGAGTGCTCTTTAAGGCACCAACGAATATAACAGAACCTTTTATTCATAACATGTCTGCCCGCACTGGGTGCACAGGATAACAGAAAATGTTCTTTGGGATGTCTTAATAAAAATACATGCAAATAATTGCAAAAACAAGAACAGCAGCATATAACAGCAGAAAAGTTCTAAAAGAAGTCTGAATTGTTGCTGGCAGGTTTTCCCCCTAGTTAAATAGGTGAAAATTCCCCTTTAGGAAAGTGCATGCAGAGCATGCAGGGGTTTTGGAGGAAAATTATTGTACAGGCTGGTTTCCAAAAATACTGTGGCTATAAAACATAATTAGATGGTATCTGAATAACAAAAGTCAAAATCCCTAAGAGCAATGAGATTCATTTCATAATTGTGTGAATGGAAGATAAATGTCCTTTTAATTTGTTCTCTTACCACCAAGGACACAACTTCATGGACAACTTTCCAGGAGCATCTTGATCTAAGCAGTGACTTCTCTGAGATGACTGGAAAATTTGCAAGATTGCATTTCAGAGGGATGAATCCCCCAACCCAGCTCACCAGACAACCACAGTAAATACATGTGTTCATACAGGGAAAATATAAGGAGACAGAAAGTAAATACGGGTGAAAGGGCAGGTTTCCTACAGGTAGTACAGCTTTCCTTTTTATTATTTTCCATTAGGAATGCTCAGATTCTTGAGCAGTCATATGATTTTTAGTGCTGGAGAGCTAAAAAACACCGCAAAGGAACAAGACTTAGAATAACATCACAAGCAGGGGTGGCACTGGAGTGTTCAGTCTGCTCAGCTAACAACCCCTACAGAAGATGCAATTTAACTCCTAGAAAGACACCCCTGTTAATGCAGCCATATTGTAACTTCCCATACTGTTCAGATAATGGATTTGAAATGTGAAGTGATACATGACAGCCCCATTTGTCACACCTTCCTGTGCAGACATGAAGAAAAAAAAACCCAGAACTCACCATTATTCACCAGGACATGGAGTGGACAATTCTTTGCTCTAAACCGCTGCACAAATTGCCGTATAGACTTCATGGAAGCCAAATCACAGTATAAAAACTCCACTGGGAGAAAAGAAGAGATGAACAAAACCAGAGTTAAGTCAGTTACAGTGATATAAAAACACACTTATAGACATCAACAAGGACTCCTGTGATAATGTCACCAGGAAAGTAAAGATTCTAAAAATAAACTAGGCTTCTGAAAATTATGGATGAAGCTGATCTCAGAAGGTTTCTTCTTTCTCCTTCTTTCATTTCTATTTTTAAACTATTGATTCTTTACAGAGCAAATATGAGGAATGCTGCTGCCAGGAGGTGAAGAAGGGTATCAAGCAAGAAGTGCAAATATGTCCCTGTCCTACCGCTTTTTTACTGCTACCATTTAGGAAGAGGGGCTACAGCTCTTCAGCACTGAGATGATGGAAATCAAATGGGGAGATGAGGAGCCACACTGGGAACCACAATGTTTCCCCTGTGTTACTGATGCCAAATATACTGCCTTATGGTTTTTTCCAGATCATCTACTGAGTGTCTGTGATCCAAACAGTGGTGGAGCCTGACAACGTGTTACAAAGCAAAGCTTTATTGAGACAGTGGGAAAGATAATCAACAGTGTGCCCATACAGCAACTCACTAATCACCAATAGCAAATGAGGCATTGTAAGTGATGCAGTGGCTTTGTTGGACATTCAAGAGAATGTCCAGGTCACCCAGCAGCAGCAACCAGTCACATAAATGTCTTCTGAATGCATGTAAGAGTCCTGCTTCCCCCTGGCTCTAGCAATGGCAGTGTGATTTGAAAAGATATGGATACTGTGGGGGGCACCCTGCCTTGTCAGGCAAGGGACAGGGGGGCAGGGAGCAGGGGGGCAGCAGTCTGCCTACACCAGCATTGTTGGTCAAGAGGCCGGATGTCAATGTCTAAAATTATTTTAAACAACACTGGTATGTTTTATTTCCAAGAAAAAAAGCATCTACTGGCCAAACCACTGGTCAGCCATTAAAGTTCACTAGAACACTATGAAAATTAATTAAAATTAAAAAAATTCATTTCATCTGATGGCAACTTTAAACCCATCAAGTCTGAAAATTCTTCTCCTGTTGCTGTTGTTCTGCTTTCACCCCCTGACTCTCACAGCACTGCGTCATTGGTTGCCTTGCCTTCCACGACAGCCACGACCAGGGTTATGAAGAGAAAACAAGCTGTGCCCCCACCACATCAGCAGTAGCTATCTATACATAAACAATCCAAACCCTTTAGAAATCCTGCAGAGAGGAAAAGAAAGAAAATTGTGCCTCATCCACCTGCTTTAGTCTTTTAGAATGCATTCAGATTCCATACCAGGTTTGGTTTGTTCCAACATTAGCTATGTTATAAGCAAGAAAATGTGAGTCTCCAGTGCGGATGTTATTCTCTCTTACAGTTTGCCATGTGTTGTGGTGGGACTCCAAGTGAGCTAGATGTTAGCCCCACACCAACCAGACTCAGTACACTAGGGCTCTGAAGTGGATTTGGCTGAACCTCTCCCATAAGGTAAATTTTCCAAAAGCAACAATAAGGTGTTTCAACTTTAGGAAGTCAGAGAGCACTGAGCTAAGTCACGTGATTAAGTCCAGCAGAAAGAAAGGTGAAGGCTGTACAAAGTATGCACCCCCTATCACTGTGTCCTTGCAGGGTGAGTCCTTACTGTCCAGCTCCCATATTTCCTGAGATATGGCTCCCTTTGCCCAGTCCCCAGAAGAGTTTTGGCCAGTATAGCTGAGGAAGGGGGCTCCAGGTCCTCACTGCTTTTTCTCCGCTCCCCTCTGCCCTCCCACCTTTCTCCCCTGTGCTCCATGGGAAGGAACAGCCACCCCCTTCCTTGCACGTGGCTTCCCTCACCTCTTCCCATGAAAGAAACAGCCTTCAAAATAAAGGAAAATTAAAGATACACAGTTCTTCACACACGCAAAAGAAAGCCTTTCTGACAAGAACATTAAACTGTTGGGTAAACAGGCTCCAACGCAGGCTCCAATAAGAGACCTTTCCTGTTTCTCTTTCCCCTGGTCCACTAGTGATGTTCACCTAACTGTTTCATCCTGTCACAACCAAGGCTGTTAGCTACAATGCCTTTTTATAGTGTGACTGTACAGTAAGAGTTTAGGAGAGCCTGCAGGCACAACAGCAAGCTAAATAACAAAAGACAATCACAGCTCTTGTTAAAATCCTTTACAGGAGAACAGTTCCTTCAGTTCACTTCAGCTTTCCACAACACAGGGCTTTAATAATCCTTATATATTTTAAACCTAGGCAGTATTAGTCCTCTGAAATTGTCTTAGTGAATTTATATAAATTACTCAGTGGCCTTTTCCATTAAGAAAGAAGAGAGAAAGAAAAAAAAGCACAGATACTAGTTTTAAGATAGTATAAATACATTTTTTCAGAAAGGCTGTAAAGTCATGGCATGTCAATGACACTGATCCATGAATAACACTAGACCACTGGACAAGTTCTTGAGTTCCCTACAGACCTTTAGGAGGTCTTCAATTTTGTTTGATTTCACTGATGTTGTGTATCTGGAGGTGGTAAGGAAATACAAAAGTTTACTCCTGTAAAGGAGAGAGTTGTTCAGGTCATTCCTCTTGTGGCCTTGAAGCTATATAAAACCATATGAACGGCACTGTAATTGCTCAGATGCACAGAACCTGGTTGTACTAACTTATTAGTAACTAGTGCTATAACGAATGGAGTAAAGACCTAGGCAAAGCTTTATGCTGGCTCTGCTGCTGTTATTTCTCCAGGCAGCTCATCAAGGAAAGAGATTAGGGAAAGTACGATCACCCTCTTGGGAGGCAGTCACTCACACTGCCAGTGGAAGAGTCCCTCTTAATGCAAAATACTCATCTTGGTACAGAAAGCATTGGACTCCCAGCAGCTGCAGTATTTCGTGGCACAGTGCAAGGTCCAACCACTTATAACACATATGGACTGTGGAAACATTATTGACCCTCATAGATTTTCCTAATGACACTATATATGCAAGGAAAAAAGGCCCCTGAGAACATTCACAGAGCTAAATTTAAATCTCACCTCATCTGATGTCAAAATTATCCTTTTATTCACTTCCAGCTACAGTGGTGGCTGGATAACCCACGTGCCAAGGGGAGTGCTTTTCCCTCCCAGGAACTAACTTTTTGCTACATCCATCTGATGATGAACTTCCCCCCCTTAATTTGTATTTTTGTAAAGCAACTGCTGTCCTTCATTAGAACTGTACAGTACCCAGAGTAATGACCTACTCAGCCAAGGCTATCATTACTGAGTTTATTTACTTGCTTACTTGGGCAGCATGTAAGTATATTCAGTATTTCTAAAGCACTTGCCACCAAAAGATCAGAACATGCTTTAGAAAGAAAAACAAACAAACCAAGCCCCAACCTTCTCCTTGCTCACAGGGCAGAAACATTAATGGCCAAAGTCCTTGTTCGTGCTTATTTGTGCATGGCAGCTCTTTGCCAGGAGGGAGGTCTCACTGGCACAAGCGCTGTGCTGACTGAGATGCCATTCCACCCGAGAATGAGTGCCAGAACAGGGATCCAAGTCCTGTGAAGACTCTGCAAAAAGGCCATGAATAGAAACTCAGTTTCTTCTTTGTCCCCTGGTCTAAGTATTTCACATTTCTAGCAGTGTACCGAAGAATTACACATCTAGAAGCTAAGGGCAATGGTTAGTTTACAGAGTATTTCAAAGCATGCACAAATGCAATAAGCATGCTGTTTGAAAAAAAAGGTTTAAGTAATAGAGACCAGTGTTTAATAACGTGAGGAAATGACCAAACCTATCACTTTTCAGAAACAACAATGGCAAAAGGTTTTCTATATGAGCAAAAGGAATAAACATGTGCAGTAACAAGAAGAAAAACTGCAACATATGCCAACATGAATATTTAAACATGTCACTTCTTACCTTCTTGTTTGCCTGCCACTAGATTTAATATTATTCAGGTACCTATTAACTGACAACAGTGGTCATTATGCTTTTGAGTTTACTAATATGCTTTGAAAACTAATTGGTTGGTTTGATTTGCTGTATGACATTAAGAACAAAACTGGGGAATAGAATCTACATATAGAATACCTGTAGCTGATGCAGTGAAATACTGTATTTTCTAACTATCCCATTTTTTCACTCCTTTTCCTATACTTCCCGTTGCTTTCAGGTACTTCTAGAATGACAGAAATGCCCATATTTCTTTCTTCTAGTGGAAATGTTCCTTGTTCTTATCTAAATAATCTTTCCAATGAAAGTAAGTGAGTACATAATTGTCAGATACTGGCTAAAATATTCACTGTCGAAGATATTTTACTATTATTTTATTGTAATTTGATGACTCAGTTGTCAGAAAGTTACTAACTAATAAAGTATAAAAGGAGCATAATTTCCCAAAAGACAGCTAGAGTTATTTATGCTATTCTTCACATATGAATAGATATGTATATGATGGTGCTACAGTTACTGCTTTGCCTAATTGCTTTCTTTGAAACATGTATCTGCCTGGTGCATCATCTTCTCAGTAACAAAATCAGAGAGGCACAGAATTGGAGGGGTTGGAAGGGACCTACAGAGATCATCGGGTCCAAACTCCTGCCAAAGCAGGTTCTCTAGGACAGGTCGCACAGGTAGGTGTCCAGATGGCTCTTGAATATCTCCAGAGAAGGAGACTCCACCACCTCCCTGGGCAGCCTGTGCCAGGGCTCTGTCACCCTCACTGTGAAAAAGTTCTTCCACATGTTGGTTTGGAACTTCCTGTGCTCCAATGAGAGGTCATTGCCCCTTGTCCTGTCCCCACAGACCACTGAAAAGAGGTTGGGCATTTCCTTTTGTCTCTCACAAAAAGAAGTCAGTGTGATGCTGACATTTGGGCTTGTCCTCAGAAAGGCCGTACGATTCTTACAAAGCTATGCTGGCTGACCACACCTGACATCACTGATTACCTGAACACTTCAGTGCCTGTTCCTGCACTGTGCACCCTCTGGTCACTTGGTTATGGTAACTGCAGTCAGATGAGCTGAAGGACAGGCACCCTCGGAGAGCTTTTGGAGAGTTTTCTGACACCATGAGCCCTATGAGATCCCAGAGAAGCCCCAGCAATAGGAGTGTCTGACACAGCCTTTGAGTGCTCATGCCCCCCACAAGTTTCTCCCCTCAAGTTAATTTCCCCATTTCTGTCCATCTTCTTCTTTACACTGTTGGAGCACCTTTCTTTTTAATGAAGTTGCCCTCCTTTGCTTTTCACCCAATCCCAGTCAACTCTGGTTGTATATTTCTTTTGGTATCCCTGCCAGAGGTTCCTGCAGTGTGGGGAAGACAACTTCCTGACACAGTTGGTGAGTGAACCTACTGGGGAAGACACCCAGCTGGACCTGATGTTTGCAAATAAAGAAAGACTTGTGGGTGATGTGATGGTTGGAGGCCATCCTGGGCATAGTAACCATGAAATAGTAGAGTTTTCGATTCCTGGAGAAGGAGGGAGGTCAGTAGAACTGTTACCTTGGGAACAGTCTTCCAGAGGGAAAACTTGGGCCTGTTTAGGATTGGCAGTGTCCTTTGGGAGGCAGTAGTGACAGACAAAGGTGTCCAGGAAGGCTGGACATACTTCAAGAAGGAAATCTGAAAAGTACATGAGCAGGCCATCCCCATGTGCCAAAAGATGAGTGAGTGTGGAAGATGACCAGCCTGGCTGAACAGAGAGCTTTGGCTGGGTCTCAGGGGAAAAAAAAGAAACCTTTGGAAGAAGGGACAGGCAAGTCAAGAGGACTACAAGGATGTTGTGAGGTTATGCAGTGAGAAAATTAAAAGGGCCAAAGCCTACTTAAAACTTTATGTAGGTATAAAAGACAATAATAATGTTTCTATAAATACATTAGCAATAAAGAATCTCCATCCTTTGTTGGATTCAGGGGGAAACGCAGTGTCAAGGGATGAAGAAAAGGCTGAGGTACTTAATGACTTCTTTGGCTCAGTCTTTAGCAGTAAGAACAGTTGTCCTCTGGGTACTCAGCCCCTCGAGCTGGAGGGCAGGGATGGGGAGCAGAATGAGGCCCCCATAAAACAAGGGGAAATGACTAGTGACCTGCTGCACCACTTAGACACACACAAACCAATGGAGCCAGATGGGATCTATGCAAGGGTCATGAGGGAACTGGCAGGAGTGCTCACCAAGCCACTTTCTCTCATGTATCAGCAGTCCTGGCTAACCAGTAAGGTCCCAGTTGACTGGAGGTTGGCATATTTGACACCTACCTACAAAAACTGGAAGGGGTATCTGGGGCACTATAGACCAGTCAGTCTGACCTCAATGCTGGGCAAGATTATGGAGCAAATCATCTTCAGTGTCATCACAAGGCACATACAGGACAACCAGGTGATCAGGCCCAGTCAGCATGGGTTTATGAAAGGCAAGACCTGCTTGACTAACCTGATCTCCTTCTGTGACAAGGTAACCTGCTTAGTAGATGAGGGAAATGCTGTGGATGTTGACTATGCAGACTTTAGTAAAGCCTTTGACACTGTTTCCCACAGAATTCTCCTGAAGAATGGCTGCTGATGGCTTGGATTGATGTAGTCTTCACTGGGTGAAAAACTGGTTGGATGGCCGGGCACAGAGAGTTCTGGTGAGCAGAGTTACAGTTGACAGCTGGTCACAGGCTGTGTTGCCCACGGCTCACTATTGGGGCCAGTTCTCTTTAATATCTTTATCAATGATCTGGATGAGGGGATCCAGTGCACTGTGTGGAAGAGTTGATTTGCTTGAGAGTAGAAAGGCTCTTCAGAGGAATCTGGACAGGCTGGATTGATGAGTTGAGGCCAACTGTATGAGGTTCAACAAGGCTAAGTGCTGGGTCCTCCACTTGACTTACAACAACCCTGTGCAGTGCTGCAGGCTTCAGAAGAGTGGTTGGAAAGCGGCCCAGAGGAAAAGGACCTGGGGGTGTTGGTTAACATCCAGCTGAACATGAGCCAGCAGTGTGCCCAGGTGGCCAAGAGCATCCTGGCTTGTATCAGAAAGCATGTGGCCAGCAGGAGTAGGGAAGTGATTGTACCCCTGTACTTGGCACTGTTGAGGCCGTATCTCCAGTACTGTGTTTAGTTTTGGGCCCCTCACAAGAAGAAAGACGTTGAGATGCTGGAGTGTGTCCGAAGAAGGGCAAAAAGCTGGTGAAGGGTCCAGAGCACAAGTCTTATGAGGAGCTGCTGAGGGAACTGGTGGTGTTTGCTCTGGAGAAGAGGAAGCTGAGGGGACACTTTCCACAAGTACCTGAAAGGAGGTTGTAGCCATGTGGGTGTTGGTCTCTTCTCCCAAGCAACAAGTGATAGGACAAGAGGAAATGGCTTCAAGTTGTGCCGGGGGCGGGGGGGCAGGGGGGTTAGACTGGATATTAGGAGACATTTTCTCACTGACAGGGTTGTGATACACTGGAACAGGATGCCCAGGGAAGCGGTTGAGACATCATTTAGATGTGGAACATGGTTTAGTTCTGGATATGGCAGTGCTACATTAACAGATTTGATTATCTTAAAGGTATTTTCCAACCTAAATGCTTCCATTATTCTATGATTCTATAAAAAGCATGAAAAAGAGATTTTTGGTTTACTATGGAAAATTCAAAAGTAAAAAGAATGGACAGATATTGCAGTGTGATCAGGGACTGCAATTTCTGAGATACTCTCTGATCAGCTGAGCACAGGAAAACGCAATTTTTGGGGTCTTGCAAAGACTATTACACTTAGGTTTGATTTAGATCAGATTAAGATGAGTTGGAGACCACCTATAAACTACTGCATTTTCTGCATTAAGCTCTAACTCATCTTGAAATAATTATGGACAGCTACAGCTCCACTTCAGCAGATATCATAAGTCTGAGTCAACTTTCTTTTTATTGCTTACTCCAAAGCAGTTTTCCATCATGCTTTCACTTTCTTTTTTTGTTTGTATTAGAAACACAAGCAATGGATCTGTTCCAGGGATCACTGCAACTCTACCCATGGTGGCAGTAAGCTGAGACCTTGTAGTTCACAGTGGAGAGAGGGTTACAGGAATTATTGGTTTGCCTGTTCCTATTTGCCACCCATCTCTCCAGTATCCGAAGATGCCAGCTGAATAATTACTTCACTAACAAGACACAAAGAATGGTTTCTGGACAAGATAATATAAAATGGTTCTCAGTACTCATATACCCGTGCCCAAAAGCATGTTGCAAAGCTCTGCACAGGTGGATTATTCTCTGGCTGCCGTATCTCCACAGGGGGCACTGAGGAATTTGATCTGTTGTCTGCTGTTTGGCCCCACTGGGTTATTCCTTGGCATCCGCATAGCAGCAAGGAGAAATGGTGTCCTGCTCATGAAAGAACTGAATATGCTTCTGAATGCCTAGGCAGTATGACAGAGAGGTTTATCAGTAAGTGCTCTTTACAGACAAATACCTACCATCTGGTAAATGCTGTGTCGCAGATCTAGAGTTCTGTCAGCAAGGCGACAGGTCAAAACGAAGTAGAGCAAACCCCAGGAGAGAAAGAGAAGACACAGAGCAGTAATGACTGGACCCTCCTTCCCTTTTGTCAGTGTACTATCCTGGCTGACACTAATAAACAGTGGCTTTGGATGGTCCATTTTTCAGACAAGCCTGAAGACCTCCTACACTCCTCTCCCCAAAGTAAGGAATCCCCAGAATCAACTTATCTTTTTCAGCAATCTCTGCTCATCTGCTTACACATCCTCCAGGCAAAGTAAAAGGTTGTTCTCAATCAAAACAGGGATTCCAAGGGAGGGCAATGAAATTCTGGAAATTCTGACCAGCTGAACTAAAAACTGTGGCCATTACATGAAAGCATTGTGAGTGGAAGATGCAAAAGAGCTTCAAGGCTGCTAACACAAGCCTGGAGTTTATCAGTCTACAGACTGGGTATACATGGAAGCACACAAGTGCCTGTGGGCAGTACGTGACTCCGGCTAACAGAATTTCCCTACATTGCCTGGGACTAACACCAGGGTTGGGATGTAAGTTTTGCTCAGACGCACATGATGACAGCACCTTGCATGGTATTCAGGACCGTGAGATCCTTACTCTAAAAGGACTTCTAGGAAAACAAAAACAAACAAAACCCCACGGGCAAATAAGGTGTGTTGTACCAGCCAACTCTGTATTAAGCTGTACAGTGAGAGACAGTCACTGTAAAGCGTCTCCTATTCCTGCCCTTTTGCACTTGATGACCTCTCCAGCTTCTACACCACAAGCAGTCCACAATCTCACCTACTCTGCATTAGCAACCAAGATTCACAGGAATTAAATATTAAATTGATTACACACAGAAAATAGTAGTATGTGCTATCCTACCCACGGCACTGGCTGACCCTTAATTCCAGCTGTGGCTATGGTGACAATTTGCAGAACTTTGTCTCCTTAATCCTTCAAACTATTTTACATCTGTGACTCTGGACCAAAATGTTGTATGTTATTTGTTGTGCATCTCATACGTTCCTGCAGCCAGTCTTCTCTTCACGTATTAGTCTGAATAATTTTGTGGCACTTTCTCAGATCACTGATCTTCCATAGACTTTTAATAGAAATAATAAACCGTGGCTAGCTCTAGCAGAGATGTGCTGCTCAAGCTGACGCTCGCGATGCATGCCATTGAAGAAAAAGACAGATGGAACACATCCATCTGGCAAAGCGCGAGAGCGCTCTGCCACGGATCAAAATAGTGAGCATATTTAAAGGCATACGGTTTGAACACGGTCATTAAAAGATGCACTCACAACTTTAAGTGAGACTAGTTTGTCTACAGCCTTCCAGCAGGCAAGTGAGAGCACCTAAATTCAGCTGCTCCTTCTCTGAGTCACCCATTCTAGTGCCGCTAACTTTAAAGGCGGCACAAAGAGATCAGCTTCCCGTGCCTGGCAATAGCCTTTGTGAACAGCCTCTGTGTGTCGTCCTCCAGCCTATTCAGTGGGAAAAAGAGCTCAGCATTGGTGTTCAGGGCATAAACAGAAACTCACATTGGGCAAATGTTAGTAATTCATGCTTCTTTTCTTTCCCCTTCTTTAGGACGATTTGAACGCTGTCTGCTCAAATAGCTGTTGTAAAAAAAAAAGAGCTATTTTGTGGTGCCATTTCTTAACCACGTAGCTTTAACCTATTGTACTAAAAGAAATGGGGAAAAAACACTTCAGCTTTCTCAGAGGTGCTTTCTCTCTCAGTGCTGGAAGAATAAAATAAAAAAGAAAATTGCTTTTGGAAATCGAGCAGTCTGGCTTAGCTACTTTCAGCTTCCACAACAGAAGTGTATGGCCCAATCCAGTTATCCTTTAACTCACAAAATTCAGCAAGCACGCCAGTAGCTCTTGGGTACTGGTTAATCGCATTAAGCAAAATTCCAGGGTCAGAACAGTGTTTCAGTTCCATCATTACCAGCAGCTTCCATTACTGCCAAAATATCATCTCATCACAAGATCACAGGACAGCCCCCTGAGCAGCTCACCACGCCAGAGCACCGGGACATAACACCAATACAAAAAGGAGTTTGTCCGTGTGAAGTAACAGAAATGCCTGCCTGTGACTCTGCTGTTTGCACCACCTGGTAGGATGTTATTAACCTGTGCTACCATTTTGGTATAGTTCCTGCTGACAAGCATGCTCTGGGTTTTCCAAACATGCAAGCAAGCAATGCTTTGCTGTCTAATATTTGATATTTTCTGTTCAGCAGGCACAGGACTTGAAAAGAAATAAGCTGCCTTCAACTTGTCTGAAGAGTAACCTTAGGAGGTGGCAGCAGCCAGACAAGAGCAGTGGGATCCATAGCCAGTTCTCAGGATGAGAAAGGTTATCTCAGCTTCCCGTGGGTAAAATTTCCTCCAGATTATTGACTGAGGAATATTTATTTATTTATTTATTTTTAAGAATAGTGAATGCAGTAATAGTTGCATACAAAGCATTCTCATATTCTTGCTGGAAATTAAATGGCACCTCCCTCCTGCTCCTTGTGAGTTTAGGTGCTCATCACCCAGGTTTCTGACTGCAGAGAGACAAAGTCCTCTGATATCCTCCCTTGTTGCTGTGAGAAGACTTTGGTTTTACCCCACTGGACAACTGGTTTAGGAACTCCTTCTGTACCTACTGGTGTACCTTCAAATAGGTGGAAAGGAAATTGGATTTTGGCAGCTTCATAAGTCCATTTAGAGAAATGGTGGGAAAATACATGGTCACACCAGTTTCACTATGGGGCTGGTATTTGGAAAAAAATTGTGTTGTAGTGGAAATGCTTCTCACATCTCTTTTTGAGGATTGAGAAAGGCAGCTTCAATCCTTTCTATAGCCAAACATGTTTCCTTCCCTCCACAGGGACCAGAAACAAGAGAACAGGCCCAGGTAAAATCCCTCTGCCATAGGGGCAGAATTGCACACAGCAAGTATCTGAAGATTCACCATTTATGAACAGAAAAGAAGTTGGTTTAGAATACCCTCATTCCTAGTATATATACTTTCAGATGCATTTTCCTCTTGCTCCCTGGTGAGCAGATTTTTATATTACATTTCATAGCTATATTTTGTGAATTGCAGATATGTTTCTTTTTCTTCTTGGGTGACATTTATTCCTTACAGTGGCTTATCTCTACTCTGTGACTTACATCTCATTTAAAATCTCAAAATATATGGCACATATGTGACACACACATTACAGTGTCCTCATGTTGACACTTTCCACCAGGAATTAAATTCAAGTGAGGAGTTATTTGGAAGTAATACAGAGTCAAGCTATTAAAGAAGTCAGCAAAGCTTTTATAAGATGACAAAGTGAAAGTGTACTTCAGAGCAAGCTAGGAGCAGGAGTCTTCCTATAAAAGATGCTGAGCCCTCAACTGATCCAAACTAGTATAGTTCTGCAAAGTATATGGAGCTACCACTTGTTTCCAGTTTCTCAGCTCTGGACTAGCACATTCCCAATGCATCCTGGGTTGTGTAGCTTAAAAGTTGAGATATAGGATTGTTTGTATAATTTGATGATCAAGGACACATACCTGCATATGAAAGAGCATCAGTGACACCAAAAAAGGCCCAGCAATCTTTTGCTGGCAGCCTTCTTCAGAATATTTTATTAGACATGTACCCTGACTAAAACAAGCACCACCACTTCTCTTGAGCTCTTGTCTTACACAATTTCTTTTCTTTGTGAACAGCTTACTGTTCACAAGCCAGTGTAATTTTATTTATTTAAAAGATTTTTGCCAAGCTAGACAAACCCTAACAAATTCAATTTAGTTTCAAATCAGCTTCCTCGCTCATATCTTTACAACCCCAAACCTTGCCTCCCTCAGCCTCCCTAATTTATTTATTTTTTGACTGTCAAAGTCTACTTTGTTCACCTTACAGAATGAAAAGGAAGCCACTCGCATTCCCAGTATCAACATGAGCTTCAGTGAAGAACAGGCTGTTCAGAAAGTCAGGGGGTTGCTAAAAAAGGGCTACCTCAATTACAGGCTCTCCTAGAGCTATAATATCCGTAGAAACAAACTGTTTTGTTCTAGTCACTGCAGTAATGAACTTCCAAATCCAATTAGCCTGCTTTTGGACTGAATTAGCTCGGCACTGATTATATCCCAGTTCTCACAGTGGCCCAGAACTGAGCTGGGCCACTTAGTTGTGTTTGCTGTGGGTATGACCTCTCCTGTCCTCTCATGGATGTAATTGTCAAGAGAGATGAATTGGCTTGTAATGTTCAGTCTTTAAACTTTTGCCTGCTATTACTGATTTGTAAAAATAGATTATGAACTTCTGATCTTACTTGATGGCAAGTATCAAAGGTTGCATTCAAAACTCAGACTGCAGCCAGCATGTCTTAGTCTGCTGTGCAGGAGCTTCTTTCCCTAAGCCAGTATCAAATATATACTTGGAGAGCTGAAAAATATCCCATCCAGTAGGACTGTTTATCAGAACGCTGTCTAGATATTTCATACATGAAATCAACTTTCAGTTCATGGCCAAACATTTGATACCAGGGAACTATTATGTGATGGCAAAACAAGCTTTGGTATTACCACAAAAACACTTCAGCAGATACCCTGTTCCACACCCTCTGAGGGAACGCAGAGAGAGGCTGATAGTGTCTCTGCTTTTTAGTACTTCAACGACAAAAACCTTGTAGAGTCAAAGGAAATAAAACAAAGAAGGGAATAATACTTCTAAGCTCCAGGCAAGAATAACTCTGAGTTGTCCAGAATCAACATCCTTTGCTCCGGGCATGAGAACTATCCCTACACACACTTCTATAAACACTACCCTTCCTTTTCCCTGGAATTTTTCTGCTTTTCCCCTCATGTCAGTCCCAGCACCCATGAGACAAGCTTGAGCAGGTCTCAGATCCAGCTTCAATCAACCTTTTTTCTCTTGTTTTTATCTTTTTTTTTGGAGATAGTCTTCACAAGGATCTGCGAGTCACTCCTCTCCTGAGGCAGCAGAAGCAGCAGGGCTGGTGGAGGAGAGACAGCTGGGGTGGAAGAGGTACAAGAGGCAAGGGCTGCCCCTTCTACCAGTGAGTGTGACCAACCAGCTTTAGGGCCAGGTTGGTCACACTCAATCTGGTTTCTGATTACCCAGTGCAGAGGCTGCTCTTTTCCTCCCCATTCCTGCCACTCCACACAGGTGTATCTGCTTGTCCTGACTCATGCCAACCTATGCCTGGGATGTTATCAGGATCATGGTAAGGGAACATACATAATTTGGGCAGCAATGCCATAGTCCTTTCCCACTCCTTCAGGAATCAGGATGCATAGGCTTACTTTTCCCTTTTCTCCAGATCTGACACTAGGCTGTTTCTCTTTCATGCTTAAGCAAGCTTAGGTCTGTAGAGGGCTTCTAAGATATGATTCATCTGACCTGTTTCACAAATCTCGTTTAAGATGAGATGAATCATGTCCTACAACTGTTTATTCCTCTCCACAGACTGGAAAGGGAGCTCAGGGACACTGACTCAGATTTAAACCTCTGCATTATAAACCTCAAAAATTAGGTGATTTGAATCCCAGCATTCATTTTTAACTAATAATGAACAGAGAAGAGAAAAATCACTGAACTGGGTATGCATGCAGATGACTCAATGTTAATCACCACACTCAAGATTGGGGGAGGGAGGGAGAGTGAGAACTTCCAGGGGGATCTTGCCAAAGGCTCACAGATAGCTGGGTAACGCAAAGAAAATTCATGCTGGAAGAAGATAAGGAGCCTGGCAGGGAGTATTTCAATTCTTTGTGCACTATGAATGCCTCTGAAATAACTGTGACTCTCAACACATAAATTGAGATATCATTCCACACTCTAATTGATGAACACATCCCGAGAGTCAAAGCAGGTAAAGATAATTGTGGTGGTTGGGTTTGGTGTCACTGTGTACATCCACGCATATGAGGGAGGCTGAGTTTAAAGAAACTCCAAGATATTATCACTTCTGAAACAGTGACAGCATCGCTACACATCCCAGGTGAGAACCGGCAGTTTTGCTGCTGCTCCATAAATCATACAGCTCTCACAGCTACTGATCTGCTGCAGAGATCTTACTACCTACCAATGACACAGGAGAAAGATGTGCAGAAGAATAAAATGCCAGGAATAGAACCAGAGCCTCTTGATTGCTGCCTCAGAGGCTGCCCTGTACACTGGACTCCACCTCCTCTCCCTTTGTACTTCTATACAGACAGGCATTTGTGGGGAAAATAATACAATATAAAGAAAGGCAGGTTTGGGTTTTTTGGGTTTTTTTTTGGTTTGAGATCAATTGATCTTTAGGAAACTTTAGATCTCCAGCAGCCCCCCCACACCCCTCATCCTGTTTTGCAACTCTACTTTGCTATTCTTCATACGTCACCTCCCTCGCTGACCATCAATGTCATCACTGTACTGCAGTGTCCCCACTGAGCAAGGGCCTTTATAGAAATTGTGTTTCATAGCAGTTCCCTGCTAATGCTGACCTCCAATCTCAGGCAATGTAAGCCAGAACTCCTGGGCAAGGAGCGACAGGGCTCTTCTCCATCTCAGTATTCAGTGCTTCTGGTATTTTTGTTCTTGAAGGCAGACTGACTTTTGGACGTCTGAGTAATTCTTACTCTTAGGAATGTGAATCCTGTGTATTGTCCAGTCTCAACTCATGCTGATAGCTGTTTTTATTAGATGCTTTGTGGAAATGCTTCCTTTTGTTAGGAAAAAAACATCCCTGGGAAGGCTATGTCTGGCTGGAAAGGGTATATATTCTCACTGGGGGGCTATTTAGAAAAGAAACACATATTTTTAACTGCCTAACCCCCCTTTTTCTTCAGGAAAAAAGAAATTGTACAAGTACAGCTTAGGCAAGTTGCCAGGGGGACAAAAGACACTTAAGTCACTAAGTTCAAAAATCTGTCTTGTGCATGAAAGTCTTTGCCACTGTCCTTTGAGACCTCTAGAGAAAGGACTGCCTGTACTGGCAAGTCTTTGCACTCAGTCCATGGACTTTCTGGAGATACTTCAGCTAAATTATTTTTTTTTAAGTAGCAGAGGGATGCTCCTTCAGGTCTGAGTTTAGGAAATTGGTCTGGAAGTTTGGGTAGTGAGGTGGATTGAGAGCTGGAAGAAGCCAGTGAGTTTTGATCGATGGGACTGTCTAGCTGGAGGCCTGGATCTAGTGGAGTCCCTCAGGGGTCAGCACTGGGACCTGTAAGATTCAATGTATTTATTGATGACCTGGATGAGGGAACAGAGTGTACACTCAGCAAGTTTGCTGATGACACAAAACTGGAAGGGGTGGCTGACACCTCAGAGGGTTGTGCTGCCATTCAGCAAGACTTAGACAGGCTGGAGAGTTGGGCAGGAAGAAGTTTAATGAGATTTAACAAAGGCAAGTGTAGGGTCTTGCATCTAGGGAAGAACAACCCCAGGTACCTGTATAGGTTGGGGTCTGGCCCGTTGGAGAGCAGTGTAGGTGAGAGGTACCTGCAGGTCTGGGTGGGCAGCAGGATGACCATGAGCCAGCAGTGTGCCCTCGTGGCTAAGAAGGTCAATGGTATCCCTGGGGTGTATTAGAAGGGGTGTGGTTAGTAGGTCAAGAGAGGTCCTTTTTCCCCCTCTACTCTGCTCTGGTGAGACCACACCTGGAATATTGTTGCAGTTCTGGGTCCCTCAGTTCAAGGAGGACTCCTTGAAAGAGTCCAGTGTAGGGCCACCATGATGATTAAGGGAGTGCAACACCTTCCTTAAGAGGAAAGGCTGAGGGAGCTGGGTCTCTTTAGCTTGGAGGAGACTGAGGGGTGACCTTATTAATGTTTATAAATATGTAAAGGGTGAGAATCAGGAGGATGGAGCCAGGCTCTTCTCAGTGATGGCCAGCAATAGGACAAGGAGCAATGCGTACAAGATGGAGCATAGGAAGTTCCATGTGAATATAAGGAGGAACTTTTTCACTGTGAGGGTGATGGGGCACTGGCACAGGCTGCCCAGAGAGGCTGTGGAGTCTCCATCTCTGGAGACATTCAAAACCTGCCTGGACGTGTTCCTGTGCGATTTAGTCTAGGTGATCCTGCTCTGGCAGGGGGGTTGGACTGGATCTTTCAAGGTCACTTCCAACTCCTAATGTTCTGTGATTCTGTGAATTTCTGACCTGCAGAAGGGATGCAAGGTACAGAGCAATGTGTTAGTCATACCACAGTGATGGCAATTGAGCTTGCTGTACTGGTGGAAAGAGTTGTACAGCAAGTGTATGAATCTGTTTCTGTGTACATTTTTGCTCTCTAGTTAGCAGGGAAGAAAACAGCAGTAGGTAGAAGGGTCTGTCTTTTTTGAGGCAATAGTTGTAGCACTGGTTTTCCTTTGGTGCACACCCTCCAGGGACAAGAGAGGGGAGGGAGAAAATAGATTCTCGATAGTCTGCATGTACCCAAATATAACTCAAAAAAACACTAACAGGATTTTTTCCCCCCATTCTCTTACCTAAGAAACATAAACTGAGAAAGACAATATTTCTTTTAAATTTTGCATCCTCTGCAGAGAAATAATAATTTATGAAATTATTCTTCCTACACTTTCTGATGTATTTGGTGTTTGCTTAATGAAGAAGCTAGGGATTCTCCACAACACAGATTATTATTTCTAATATGGTGATAGCTGTGATCCTGACACTAGGAAGAAAGGGAGTAGAGAACTGCAGCTGGCAGGATACTGGATCTAAAGACTTAGAAAGGTTTTTTGATTTCTGCTAGCATTTTGGGGGAAGATAACCCCTCACATATTGGGAAATAAATCAAGATAACAACTTTTATGCAATCAAGGATGTTATTCTAGCAGACTAACTTTGACTGCGGGTCTGGATCAGAATGCGACCTTTTGAATACATTCTGAATTGCTGCAGAGCCCCAGATTAGCAATGCTGCAAGATCAAAAGGCTGTGATGCAAAATTTTGGTGCAGCATGCCGCAACATATAAAAACCACACTGCTTGTTTTTAGCAGGTTCTCACCCACCATAGTGCCTCCTTTAGTCGGTGTTTAAAGCTCAGCTCCACTCCCACCTTCAGAGGGCTG
Source organism: Gallinula chloropus (assembly GCF_964237585.1). Classification (NCBI taxonomy): domain Eukaryota; kingdom Metazoa; phylum Chordata; class Aves; order Gruiformes; family Rallidae; genus Gallinula; species Gallinula chloropus. The sequence continues at coordinate 139,485,594 of NC_140085.1, read as the reverse complement.
AATCTCGCCTCTGATGCCACACTGAGCATTGCACGACCCACTCCAGCTCTGGACAGGGTGGTGGGTCTGTCCCCTTCCCACTCCCCTCCCTCACCCAGGCAAGGGCAGCGCAGATGAGGCAGCTCCTGCCTGGGAAAACATGTCCTCTCTGCCTGGGAGGAAGGGGAAAGCCGGGTTGTGGCGAGACTTGGAGCAACCACCCGGCCCTGGCGTCCTGAGTGGTTACTTTGTAAAAGTGACACAGATCTCCTGGAGTAAATTCGGTTAGCTTTGTATAAAGCTCTGGAACAACACATTTTTAATGCGAAGGTAGAGTGCTAATTTAAGGGAAAATTATATATTTGGGTTAGCAGCTTGGCTGCTTTGTTGTTTGGTTCTTTCAGGCTACTTGGATGGCAGCCATCAATGCTCTTTGATTTATCTCTATTTATTTTTTCCACTTTTTCAGACCCCTGGCTGTTGATAATTCGATTTCTGGCAACTGCAGACCTTCAATCCCTATTATAAGTTATACCCCAAGGCAGCCACACCACCATCTGCACTGCAATGGTGGTGGTAGCTAGTGGATGTGAAGAGGCAAACGTCCAGATGCCACTTGGGCTCTGAGACAGCTTTAATACACAAACAATGTTTCGATTAGAAATACCCTCTGAATATAAATATTAGCTTTTCAGGTACACCCAAGGGACCCATTCACCCTGTACTTCACTTCTATATATTTCTTGTCCTGACAGCTTTGATGGATGCAGAAAACTAAGGATTTTTCTTTGCCTGGCCTCCAAAATCATCAAAGGAGTAACTAATCCCCATCCAGTCATCCTTCATACACACTTGCTTCACTTCCCTTGTCTTCTCTTATCCCCTCCTTCCAATCTCCATGCCCTCCAGAGATGGAGGCTTCCACCTTCCTGAAAAATGGGGCCCTTTCCCAGCTGCCGGCAGCAGCTTTCCACAGGCTGCAGGCACAGCACAGCGACTCAAGGTGCTGCTGCATGTAAGAGCTGAAAGACATCCCCACCTCTGCAGTGAGCCTGGAAATGATACGAGCCTTGACTTGAATTCAAGAGCAGTGATTATATTTAAGGCAGAATTTACCACAAAATCTTTCTAAAATGTTCAGTAAGGTCTCTGTAGAGACAGACAGCAAGGTGGAAACAAGCCACAAGCATGGCTGAGGTATGCCCACACCCGTGGCATTGGGCTCCTGGCAAGAAGAGGGAGCCTCACCCCACACGGGATGTTGCTCAGATCAGTACTAGTACAGCCCATCTTTCTGACTGCTAGCGTGACACAGCCCCTGACCCTACAGTTACTCATTCCCACATTGAACCTTTAATTTCTTGATGAGCTACAGCATGGCTTGATGAGCTATTAGCTGAGGGAAGCTAGCAAGAAGCAAGGATAGCAAGGATGTTACTACTTCTCCATGGGGCTAGTTATCTTGAGATGTGGAAAACCCGTGTGGCCGTGGTTGTGCCTGCCTGTCCTCTGATGAGACAAGACACCAGTGGTTATCTTGCATGATAGCCAAGGGGACGAGAGTTGTTCATAATACCACCGGATAATTTCAGTGCTCCCTATTATGTGCCCTCGGATAAGTATTTAGATTTATTAACTGTAGGTTTATTGGTATTTCCTAAGCAGAGTTTCACCTGACATTATTCAGGCAGAGTTTCACCTGACCCTACCTAAACAATTCAGTATCTGTCTGATAACATATCTTCAAAGTTTCTGGACTTGACAGTGAGAAAGTGGAAATTTGCTCCTTTTTTATAGGCACATTTATCCATAATACACATCCAAAGAGTCTAAGTGGATGACTTCCCACAGTATCCGGTCTTCTTTTCTGTTTTAAAATTACCTTCTCAAAGAGAATCAGGTGAAACAGAAAGGCTCGAGGGTGACTGACACCCATTCACTATTAAACTGTTGTGAAGGCCACTGAGAAAAAAGTAAATCACTCATGAATATTTCCTGTCCCTATTTTGGGAACAACCGCATTCTTGTTCTCTGAAGACATCTCTTTGCCTCAGCTAAGTCAATGAGGAAGAATGGGAAGCCCGAGCCAGAGAGAAGAGAGAACAATTCAAGATATTTGAGTAACCCGGCATGTTATTTTGCCGGAGGGTAATACTCACTTTCCACATCATTTTGTTTTTGTGGAATAAAGGACTTGTTACAACTTGGCAACGCTTTTTAGGAGATTTAAATTTCTAACAGAAACCAAACCCTTTGAGATGCTTGACTTGCATTGTTCCAGCTTACTACATTCTTTAGCTCTAATCAACCTGGTTTTGATCATTGCTCTTTTAAGATATATTTTCTTAATATAAGCAGAAGTTACATTGTCTCTGCATAAGCTGTGACTCACAGCTAGGATTCTACACTGCTTTAATGTAGGACTGTTTTTAAAACTCTCTTCATTCACCTGCATATACAACTAGTACATCCGTAAAGATTTTTAAAAATGATTTTATTTTTCTTCTAGAATTACCAGTGCTGACACCTATTTCATCACTGGTGACCGTGGCTACAATTCCCAGCCACGTTTATTTATTTTTTACCTCAGCTGGAGCGAGCAGCAACCATTAAAGGCCAGACAGTGTGTGATCAGGGAATGTGAGTGACGGCTGATGGCATTTCAGAAGTTACAGGTTATGTTTCACGCAGGAAATTGAGTAAAAGACATTTGTACTCCACGCTCAGAGCAGGGAGTCCTTCCACGCTCCTCTAGATTGACAGGGTTAGGTTGCCCACCATGAGAGGAGTTTCTTATTCCCCTTTGCCCCTGGTTTTCTAACTACTACATTTTGCCGATGAAGTGAATCCACTCTTGGAAAAGGCTAGTGCACAATGCTCCTCTTTTTTCCTGGGAGTAGGACTGCTACAGGGCAGCTGAGCCTGAAGCAGAAACCCAGGGCAACATCTTTCCTCCTCTGTGCCACTTCTCTATTCCCCTGTAGTGCAGTTGCATTCTTGTATTCACAGATTCACAGATTTGTAGGAGTTGGAAAGGATATCTGGAGATCATCTAGTCCAACCCCCTGCCAGAGGAGGATCACCTAGAACTTGATGCATGGGACAGCACCCAGATGGGTTTTAAGTGTCTCCAGAGAAGGAGACTCCACAACCTCCCTAGGCAGCCTGTGCCAGTGCTCTTTCACGTTCAGAGTAAAGAGGTTTTTTCTCACATGGAGATGGAATGTCGTGGGTTCTCTTTAAAAATCTGGGTTTGCTTATGAGTGAGGACATAAATTACATATCGATCCCTACAATTTAATTCCTTTTTCTGGAGTTTTTCAACATAAGGAGGGCAAGAGGGTGCATCTGGTACATACTAAACAGTGGAAGCAATCCTTCTAGTAGCTGGAAATACACATCACAAGAAGAATGTGTGTTGTGCATTCATTACTGGAAAAATCACAGGAATCACAGGAAAAAACATCTAATCTGTCACTTTATAAGGTTTTGTTTTAATTGCAAGAGGGGAAGTAAGACCAAGTTATTAGCGAGGAAGTGACAAAACTGATGTCTGACACGAGAGAAATTTACAGCTGGTGCTTATACAACTTATAACCATGCTCTCTCAGAGGCTATTTGAATGCTCTTTCTGTTATACTGTGATAAAGCCACCTACTCACCTAGCCACTAGTCAGACTTGGAATCCAACGAAGTTTAGAGATAGTCTTTGTATTAAAAAAACCCCCCAAAAGTAAAGAAATACAGGTGGTATTAATTCTGTAATGCACTTTGAAAAAAAATCTTGAAAGCCAAAGGGCTCTGCAAGTGCACAAACAAGATGGAAGAAGGGAACTTTAAATTGGAATGAAAATCCAATGGCTTAATACATAGGTCTACCAATGTAGCTCCAAAATCAAAAGCAGGTCAAGCCCCATGCCTGATTTAGTGGAACCTTAGAAGTACAGTGGATCATTCATAGATATTCCAACTTAATTTCCTTAGGACATAAACCAGTAAGAAAAAGGGTTTTAAAACATACTTTTCTCAACATCACTCAACCTTTTATTAGAAACAGTAGGAAAATGCCCCAATATTGTCCAAGTGACCAAAACTTTACAGATTTACACTTTGAAAAGATTTCACTCCTTTCAAATACTCAGAAAGAAAAACATAGACTGCAGAGCCTTATGAGACAGGATTCTAGAAAAGCCACTGGTCGTGAAAATCTCTGACCTAAGTATGCAGGGCAGTCAGGAAAGATCATCATGCAACATTGACAATAAGGCATTGGTGAGGCCACACCTTGAGTACTGTGTCCAGTTCTGGGTCTCTCACTATAAGAAGGACTTGAGCATGTCCAGAGAAGGGCAACCAGGCTGGTGAAGGGGCTGGAGGGCAAATCATATGAAGAGCGGCTGAGGGAGCTGGGGCTGTTTAGTCTGGAGAAGAGGAGGCTGAGGGGAGACCTTATCATCACCTACAACTACCTGAAGGGAGGTTGTAGAGAGGTGGGCGATGGTCTCTTCAGCCAGGTGACAGGAGACAGGACAAGGGGAAATGGCACAAAGCTGTGCCAGGGCAGGTTCAGATTACATGTTAGGAAAAAAATTTTACTGAAAGAGTTGACAGTGCCTCTGCCCAGGGATGTGATTGAGTCACCGTCCCTGGGTGTGTTTAAAAAAGGGTAGATGAGGTACTTAGGGATATGGTTTAGCACAGGACAGAAATGGTTGGACTTGATGATCTTAAAGGTCTTTTCCAACCTTGTGATCCGGTGATTCTGTGACGTGGCTTGTATATTTAAAACCTCACAAGATAAGAAGAGCCATAGAAAAAGGTGTGATTTTTTTGTTGTTGTTTTTTTCCTACAAACAGTGAGATTCCTGTAGGCCCTTACTGCAGTTACAGTTTAGTGAGATCCCTTTGAAGCGAAAGGATGAGCTATCATGTGCGAGAACATCAAAGCAGGCAAATAATGACACGTTAGTGTGGCAAAAGCTACGGCTTTGGGTTATCTGCTCACAGCTCTGCATTTCTGCAAGGCAACGCAGCCAGCATACCAATGCGGACAGGGGCGGCCCGGCAGGTACAAATGCTCGGCCCGCGACGATAGCAAATGGCAATACAGCTCTCAGAGCCGCAGCAAAGCGTGGAGCTGAAAAATTTCTAATTCAGAGTTCATATCACATTACCTGAAAAGAATGCAGCGGGAAAAACTGTTATGAATTTTGAATAAGCATTAGAAAAATAATCAGACCATGCGAAAGACATCTCTGCGACCTATGAGCTATTTCCTGGCCACTTATCACATTCATTGCAGCAGACTGTGTCCTTGATCCATTAAAATGTAGCCTTCATTGGGGAAAGTGTTCGGTGCTATTTGAGTGTTTGAGAGATGCTCGAACCCAAGGTTTCAAACAGTTTCATAAGCAAAATTCCCAGAGTTTATCAAGAAGGATAAAATACAGCAAAATAAATATATACATTTGTAATTAATTCTTTCTCTATTGAAATGCAAAAATCGATCCACAAGAAATAATTAAGGACTCTTAAGAGTGAAAATACAGTGGTATTTTTCTAAATCAATTTAATGGTTGACTTCGTTTAGTCAGTGGTAAATTATTTATTGGAAGTTCTTTAATCACTTTCTTTTTACACAAGGGAGCCCCAATCTTGGTCAAGCTATAGAAATCACTGCAATAATAAACAAACAAAAAAGAAGATGTTAACTATATGTCTGGGTTTGTGGAAGAGAAAGCAAAAGAGCTGGAACACTCTGGTTACTTTACGGTATAAGGTTATGTACAAACAACCTATCTGAAGTTACAGTTAGGAATCATGGAGGGAGCAGATTGTGCATACACGAGTTCAGATCCCTGAATAAACTTAACACTTTCTACTTTAGAAATAGGGTGGGTTTTTTTCTCCAACGGGAAGCCTGATACATAATCACACCTTTTCCTAACTTCTAGCCTAAACCTGATCATGGCTAGTTTATACTTCATTGGTTTTGCATGTTGTCTTTTACTATAAATATATTTGTACTGGTTTTATTATTTGTCCCATTGCAATATCCACAGGCAGCAAGGCTATCCTCTCTTACATCCAATTATTTTTAGAAAAAAAAAAAAAAGACAAGTTGGTTCATTCTGTTCTTGCTAAAGCAGACTCCCTGTTTACCTCAGAAAGCTGCCTCTATTTCAGCTTGCATTCACCTTTATTGAACACACAGAGCAAGACAGTGCCCTGTCCTTTAGAGAAAATTCAATGCAAGTTGGCATTGATATCACCTAATTTCTTTTAGATATACACCACCAAATACATCTTAGGGTCATTTATCTTTTTTTACAGATACATGAAAGTCTAAGCTGCCGTGGCTTATCTTTGTCGCCTTTATAGTCATCCAAATAACTCCGGATCCACTGTTGTCCTCCTTTTCCTCAGTCATTTTTAACAGATGAGCTTTGAGTTTATAGCTGAAAACTTACTTTATGTTATGGCTCAGGAAAGCCTTTTGATACCAGACAGACAAAAAGCATCTCAGTATTAACAGTTTGCAGCTTATTAGCACAGCATACTTCTGCTGAATTTCACTGCAACACACAGAGCTTCATTTGAAATGATTAAAATTTAATGCCGAGAGGTTCAACTAAGACATGCTGGATAATCTGCCATTAAAATTCTTATAAGTCTCATCATACTCATCATAGGGAAAAATCAACTATGACAGGCTTGGAAAAACGCACATTTAAGTAACGCTCTCAGGGCCTATAGGAAAAGTCACCACCAAGTACCACAGCAACTTTTTAATATACTACCCCTTCTTTGCTAGATCTTTGGGGGAATATAGGAAGCAAAATGGGAGGGTAGAAGAAAGGGTGGTATTTTGAGGTAAAGGTTGCCAATCTCAGTAAATGGGAAAAAAAAACCCCAGATAAAGTATGTGAAGAATGAAAAAGAAAATATACAACAAGCTAGAGTCATGCAAAGGATACAACAGCAACAATTAATTCGACTTTAATTAGTTAGAAAAAGTAAATTGGACAGGAAAGTTTTAAACAACTTTATCTCAGGAATGATTCAGTGGCCATGAGGAACTATGAGACATGATAAATACGAAGAGGTTTGGGGCTTTGTGTGGGTTATTTTGGTCTAGATTTGTGCACAGTAGATGTTTCTTTCTTTGCTTGTTGGTTGGGGGTTTTTTTTGGTTTTTTTTTTTTAAATGGTAGTAAGTGATTGTAAAACTTGTTTCAAGTTTAGTCATACTATATGATGTAAACAGTACCTAGCTCTGATTGGGCTGCACCCCTATTTTTGACTTGCATTCTGATCAGAAGAATCCAAGGGCTCCAGGTGCACTGTCCCTGACACAACCAGCACATCATGGATCTGTAGCTGCTCTGGCCTGGCCAAACTCCTGGAAGGAAACTCCTCTCCCGGAATTACATAGCCATGAGAATAAACCTTACTTTCCTGACTGCAGACTTCATTAATATTTGACATTATTCCAGCCTTTCTGATTGATAAGCCATGTTAACACAAGCCTATATTGTATTTCTATGTATTTTTTGTACTTTGTCATTTTTGTACATTGTCCTACCAAAGTGTACTCCCTACTACAATTTCCATTGACCCATGACATTTTCCAAGACCCACAAGTCTTTTGACTTGTGACTTCTTTTTCTAGTCTCCTATCACAACCTGCTCTACCACACTCTCGGTTAGAACGGGAGAGTGAATTGGCAATTCAAAGCTTCTCTGCTTCCTCTTTCATATTTCGCACCTACTGTCGAAAGCAAGATTTCTTCTCCAATGTTCAGATAGTTACTGCACTGATCCTTTGTGCAATCTCACTTGACTGTGCCTACAGTGGGCCCATGACATCTGCCCATGACTGGTGGCTACAGCTACACCAACCACTTGCTAGCTTGCATGCTACTCCCTCCAGTTAACTGTGGAGTCAGAAAAAACTTCTTTTGGCCCTATTCTCTGGCCTGTTATTTAAACACACATGTTGCTATACATTCCTTCTCTGGGATCTGCCAGTCCTTGGGGATCTCACAGCAATCAGTTGGGACACTGAAGAGGTCATTTCCGTCCCACCAGACCCCTGACTGGTAAGGTCCACACAGACTAGCTTGTTCTGACTCTCCCCACTCAAAGTTCATGAGTCCAATCCTGTTGTCTAGACAGGATCCATTAGACATCAGTGCTGTCACTCATGAACAGGATTTCACTTTGGCAAAATGCTTATGGATTTGAAAATGCAGGGCATGTTTAAATAGATGAGCAGCAAGGATGTTGTGTGTGTTTTTTGTTTGCTATTTTTCCTGTAATGAAATTCTGCTATGTTGGAAAGCATTTTAATGAAATGCATACAGGAAACAAGCAGAAGTTGCTTGAAAATTAGAGTTAATTATACATTAACTACCAGTCTTGTATGCAGTGGTCTGAACACATTACTCAACACATTTATCATCTGAAGTTTAATGATAAAAACAAAACAAAATGCTTCTTGCTGTTGTATAAAAGTGTAAATTAACTGGTTTGTCAATAGGTAGAAAATATTAGCATTGGGTATTCATTCTGTCTCTCACTAATTCATTAGGACTACTTCCCCAATACACACAGTGTTGGCATAACTCTGTTCCTACAGAAATGAAGAGATATTTTACAGAACAGAATTAATGGATAGGGACAGGATAAGGAAAATGACAAGGAAATCTGGGGGAGGGGTGGGGGGGGTAGTGGCAGGGGGATAACAAACCCAAAACAAAACGTTTTGTTCTCTAAAGGGAATTCTGAAGCCCAAACCCTACCCATTCTGCTTTGGAGAGGCACTTGGGTTTCCTGGCAGTCAGAAGAAGTCAGTGGGCTCTTTCAAAGGAAGCTCTGCAAGCTGACCTTCATTCACTGACTGTATCAGAAATACAGGAATCTGAGTATTTGCCTAGATAATTAGTATAAACATAACATTTTTCGATCAGAATTTCTAGCAGTTCTGAGGAATTTCTGAGTAGTGAGAAACTAAATGAGTTTCCCAGTTTTACATTTGTTGGAGGTATCTTGAAGAGTAGTAGCTTATGTACAAGAGACTGCCTTCTTTGTGCCTGTCATTCTTCTTCTATTATGATGCTGAAAAATTAAACTAATTTACTTGCTCATCTATCCCAGCTTTTGTACTTTTCCTAAGAACCCAGTGACCTATCTAGACCTCCTGGTCTATGTCTTTTCTTACGCACATCATAACTCGGTGAGCTCATTAATTTATACTTCAGAACTGGAAACCCTCCTTCCAGAAAGGTAGCTTATTCTGATCTAAGCTTAGACAAGATGAAAAATTAATATCTCTATTCTATTTATTTTGTTTTACGTTTTATCACCCTTGTTATTAAAGCTGATTTCTCATTTGGCCTTGTCTGCTTTCAACTGAGGGACACAGGCTAGATAGATAATACCCTCACAGCCCCAAGTTTTCAAACCTAGTTTCAGTCTTCACAGGAGAGTACAGTTCATACAACAACCTTTATAACCATGAGAAATGTTGTATTATGACTTCTCAGTTTTCAACTCATGCTAACGTGTTCTTAATTGCTTTTGTTATATGTTGCTCCCCACCACTAGCCCCCACTGCTAACAGCCCTTTAGTCTCAGTACCTTCTGCATTTTTTCTCTTAAAATTTATGACAACGGACTGTGCCATTCCAGGAAAAATCTACAGGGTCAGACAGAAACTGAAAGCAGATTTTTCGCCTGGGGTGTAAACTGTCAGGGATGCAAGCTGGCTCTGGTCTGGAATTTGATGTAGAGCTGTGCATAAGCAAATACACTTGGCAAATACTTGGGTAACACCTAAGTTTCCCTCTAAGGCACTTTCTCCACTTCTTCAGTCATTTCCTTGATCCACCCTTACACTTTCCCCAGTTTTTCCAATACCTTATGCATGTATATACATACATGTACATACACACGTATAATTTATTGCATGAAGCCTGACTTTTGGACTGTCATTAAAAAGGTATATACCTTTAACAGTTAAGGGCATTAATGTGCTGCTTACTCTCCTGATTTTGCGCAGCAATGTGAAAAGTATGCATTCTCAATTTCCATAATCTTAGGGTCACAATTTCTTTGATCCAAATTTATTTTAGTGTTGTTCTTTCAGGGGTTTTATTGGGTTGGGTGGAGGTTTTTTTAGGATAAATGGGATTGATGCATACAATTAACATACAATTAATGGGAACACATAAAAAAAAGAGTTAAGACAAGTCCTTGACTTGCCTACTTACTTTTGTGCAGCCTATAGGCTATCCCAATTTATTAAGGTTAACTGTGAAGTTATTCTAATGCAAGGCAAGCAATTTAACAGGTATGTAATTTGGGGGGTGAGATTATTATTTTTTTCCTTTCTTTTCCAGGCCAAACTGTAACTTTGCCAACTGGAGCCACCTTCCTCCCTCCACACCAGAAGCCAACCATGTACAATGAAACATCAGGAGAGACCACTTTCTAGCCAACGATTTGCATCACCACTGTTCCTGCAGCTCAGAACCAGCTGATCAGATTGTTGTTGAGCTTTTCCAAGTGACGTACCTTGGCATGGGATCAAGCACAAAGAAGATATGAAGCAACTGAAAAGGAGAGGAGGCGACAGGGATTCAAGTGACAAACCAACCAGCGTGAGCTGCTCTGGGGAGGTGTCTTGGAGCGCTGCAGCAAATTTCAGACTGAAGCTCCTGGATGGAACCTTCTTCCACACCTGGCCAAGCGAGGTTACAGGTGCTAGTTATTGAAGGTTCTCTCCCCAGGGCAGTTTCTGTGCCCAGGCTGAAGATGCCCACTGCCTGCTCAGGCGCGTGTGCCCACTGTGCTGCCCTGCACATCTGCAGCCGGTGCTGCCACCGGGGCCAAGCACCCTGCTTCTGCTCCAAGGGACCCTTTGCTCCTTGTGCCAGCAGGTATCAAGCACGCCGACAGTCTCCTACTTCACACTTAAGACACCCTAAACTGTGGAAGACCGTAGCATGACTCAAACCAACTCTCTGCAGAAACACTGCGCTGTTACGAAACGTGGCGAAAAACTCATTTTCTAGGAAAACGGTTCCTCATTAGATGAAAACTACAAGAAAGTAACTAGGAAAAATATGTCAGTGCTGTACTACACGGTTTTAGTGGCATTTCCTCATCCTCGTTATTGAAATTAATTCACAAGACTTGCCACAATATGCTGATAGGATATAGCTGTAATACTTTAAGCTGTTGTTAAGAATTCAAAACATGACAATCAAAACAGTTCTCTTCAGATACGATTAGAACATTTATTTGCTTGTTCGACGCAAAATTAAGTAGTAAAAGCAACCAGGAGCTGGGAAGGCAGCCAAGCAATAAAATTGATTGATTGCCCAAATACATAAAAATCATATCCACAGCTTTCAAACATTCTCTCAAAAGCAGAAAAGCATCTCTTCAAGGTTACCAAACAACCTGGTTGGACAGGATGGTGAACCTGCTGTTAAACAGAAGACAAAGTTTGTCTGTGAGGTGTAGCTAATACAATTACTGGTTGCTCAAAATAGCATGCACCTCCATAAATCTGTCTCTGTTTAAACTAATTACCAGAAATTATTCAGCAATGTCATTTTTCTTGATTCTTTGATTACATCAGATATACAGTTGTGTGTTGAGGAAAAACATATCAGTCATACAACATGCATTCTCAGACTTTGTTTTGCTTTGCAGCTGGTTCCTTCATACGAATATAGATCACTCCATCACAGCACGTCTATTTTCTTTCACTCATAGATTACAAACAGCCATGGAAGGATCCAGCTTTCAAATTATATCTGTTTCTCCACACTGCCATCATTCTCTCGAAGTCAACATTGTCCAAACCAAGTATGAAACAAGTATTTATAGTAAAAGCAAAGTATAAGTTGCAGAAGTGGAATCAAGTTTGGTACACTCACAAGCAGACTTTTCAGTGAAAGGCTGGTATTTTCAGTCTCTAGCTGTCACCAGAGGGATAAGAACAACTATCTAAAAAGTGGGCAAATAACAACTTAAAAATAAAAATATTTGAATTAAGCAAATGAACTGCATTTCCCTATGTAGAAGAAACCTGAATTCATCCTCAGAGCTGTTGAATACAACACTCCATGTTCCAGCCAGAGACGGGTCAAAAACTGTTTCTGAGACTGAATCAAAGCCACATTTGTGCATTTCTCTTTGTTGTTATTATTACATGTGACAGTTTTAGTTGATGTAAAGGATCAGAATTCATGGCACATGGCATTCAGGGGGATTCAGTGTCTTGCTCTGGCAGGAGCTTTTGAAAACCCCAACCCAAACTGCTGACAAGTCCAAAAAGTTGTTGAAATACTTTTCACAAGAGAAGCTGTTTATGAGACAAAAGGTTCCCCAACCTGTATGAATAAAATCTAACAAATATATGGCAATAAATATCTTCAAAGGCTTTTATAAGTATTAACTATCTGAAATTAATTTCTCTAAAACTTCTACTTGACTCTTAAGTAGTTGGTTAAACAAAACAGCTAAATAAACCTCATACCTGCATGCTTAAACTAGAGAATGGCTCCCGAAATAGATTTGATCCATATTAATGACCTGAAATAACAAAGCATCATGGATTTTCCCTACATATATTGAACGGACATTACTCAGCAATCTCTGAACTGTAAGACTTGCAATAACCGTTTTGTTTTTCAAATTGTGGTTCAGTTTTCCATATCATTGTAATTACTGCAACTACACTGGTGCCAACAAAACCCTAGACTCAAAGCTCTTGGCTACGACAGCACAGCTAAGTAATCACCATGGGATACCGAGCTAAACTCAAACAGGTTTCTTTTTTATGAGCTATATACATGAGCGAAAGCTAGAGCATGTTTAAACAAAGCAAATCAATTCAAGTCAAGCCTCCCTACTTAATAGATTCATACAGCTTATTAAGATGAGCAAACATGCCTTAATGAAGAACACCCATCTTCTAAATGAGAGAAATAAGGCCTTGGTTGTGTTAGTTAGGCAAGGCAGGGCATAGCTCCAGTTTCAGGCTGTCTCAGTCCTCCGAGAAGCAAAGCCATTACATGATGAGTTCACTGTGGACTTTTCACTCCTCTTCCCATTACCTTTAGTCATAGTTTGCTACCCTGTAGAGTTGTCGTGGTTATCTGATGACTCCCCAGTGGGCAGGACAGCAGGAGTCATGACTATAGTGACTTCATGTTCAGCTGGGCTTTTCAAATGACCGGATTGCTCCTTTCACTTCTCCTAGAATATCATCAAGCACTTCAGAATCTCTTAAGATGTAAACTAACACTGGTTCTGAAGGAAGATTTAGAGTAATACCGTTCGTCAGTGGAAACTACCACGATCATTTCCTACAATGTAAAACTCTTCACTTCATCTGTTTTCTTCCCACCCCAGTACAACTCGGAGAAGTTGTCAATGTAAGTTGGTCAACAATCACATCATCCTTGGACAGCACCATCTCAGATGCTAGAGGCTTCTCCCACTGACTCGTCACTTGCAGGAAACAACTGCTACAGCTCTAACCTGCCTGTGAGGCAGCCATTGCCATGCTACAGCCTGTGAGTAGTGAATGCCGCTGAATACTATAAAAGAGGGTGTCAGATGCACAGATGTGGAGGCAACAGTCCCAAATGGAGAAATACTACTCTCCTCAAATCATATCACACTTGGGTACAATTGTAGTCAGGGTATTCTGCATTATGTCTTTGACAAGACACGGTTGGTCTGTTTCCCCTTGTATTTTTTTCCCAAGCGGTTGTAGGAGACCACATGCAATAGAAGTGTAAAAATGTGATCATTTTCATTTGTAGCACTTAGCAACCTCTTAACCGTGGTAAATTGGTCCAGATGATTGACTAGAGCTAACTGGAAGGCTCAAAGGTTCCAGAACAGGAATTGATTAGCTGAGATTTTCTTATCACAAGCACGGGGCATGGGTCTGTGGTTCATACACACAGATACACATCACATTCATAAATGAACTACTTCATTCATTATGCAAATTTTTACACCTAATTACAACATACATGCTAAGGGGTGCTCCATATTGCAAGGGATTTTGATCTCTATGAAAATGATTAAATATGGAATTGATAACTAGATTAATCATTTACTGAAAAATTAAAAAGGAAAATATAGGAAAAGAAAAACAATTACTATACAGCACTGTGGCTTCATGCAGAATCAACTCCGAATTTCAAATAGAAAATCCAGTTCACCTAGAGCTTTTCCTGTTTATCATCTTCTAAAAATTGGCTATCTGACATCATCATTTACTGTTCACAGTACATCTTGCAGTCATTCATATTCTCTTTCTGGTTGTGTCACCTTTCTGACCAAACAACCTGAAAATATATAATTATGTATGAAGAGAATTCAAATGGAGAAAATGCTAATGTATAGTGGTATTGAATGACATTAGAAAGCTCACCAACATTACCGAACAGATTAAATTAGCATTTTTCCACAACATTAAGGCTCTGTCATGGAATGCAGCTCACAGTACATGCCTTTCTCTATCTTTTATTCAAATTAACTCTGGGCTTTTCCTTGCTTTGCAGCTTTAATCCTTATGGAGAATTATGATGGAGCAGTCAGTTGTTGCCAGGTAGTATCACTCACAGGATTCCTGAACCCCACCAGGCAATCAAAATACACATTGAATAAATAATGTGGTGTCTGCCACATGAATGATTGGTTCTGTCACGCACAGAAATATTTTAATACTTTCTTTATTTTCTTTTCCCCTCATCAGTCAAGAGATACTCTCCTGAGCTGCAGATACTTGTGGTTTTTGTGGTTAGAGCAGCATTTCATCATGATCTGTTACATATAATACATCCATAGGCCACGAAAAGAGAACTTTTCAGGTACACATGGATTGAATTCTGCAACAAGCTGCAGAGGTTCTTTGTATTATCTAAGGCATGAACCCAGGTCTGATGTCTTTTATTGGAACAGGGACACGTCACACCACAGGACTGCAGTATCTTCCAGTCCAAGCATTTTACCACAGTGTTTAAACACAGTTGTTACCACTTGAATAGACGTACCACATTTTTATTTGATATATGTTTTTCTTTAGTCCTGCACCTTCAGGAAGATTTGAAGGGAAAAGTAGCTTTCCCCTCACTGAGAGAAAAGTACATTAGTAAGGACAATGCCATCTCTTACTGACATGTTTCTTCTCAGCTGTTATTTTTTTCCCCATATTGTGACTTACATTTCCTCTACAGACAAGAATTTCCTTTATGATTTTGTGTGATATTAGCACCATTAAAGAAATACAGGGTTCACCGGCAGAACAACTCATCTGTTTCCAGACATTCCATGCAGAATACAATCTTCCCTCCCATGAAAACACAAAAGCTGCAATCTCAAATGTCTTACACGTTCCCCGGGTCAGATCTCCTCCACATTTCTATCTGTAGAGGCAGGGGGTTCTTTCAGAAGAGTTATTTCAATATGATACAGTTCATGTATCATATCTGAACGGCAAATCCTGCATCCCTGGAATACTGGAATTTCTTTCATAATAGAAAATCCAAGCTCATGGTGTTACAATGCTGCTTTATGGCAGGAAAAAAGAAAACGAAAACCTAAATGAAAAGGTCTACATTATAAAGTTTAATTCCTTTATACATTTTCACTGACATCAAGTAACCAACCCTCTTAGTATGTGTTTCCATGAGTAAGTTCCGCAGAGAAATAGCAGGCATGATCAAAAGCATTCACAAAGCAAAGCACAAACTAGTTCAGTATCACATATATAACAGTACTGCAGTGACACATGTGGAGCTCAGTATTCTTTGTGATAAAGTCAGTAATTAAAATTACATTTACTTCAGTGGGAGGCTACAGAGAAACAAAATTTTAAAAGGAAGGATAATGATCAAGACCATTGAAATCACAGGAGAAGTTGTGCTTATTGACCTAGACTGAGGCTAGGTAACACAACCTAAGGTAAGAAATTAGGGATTAGGAAGAGAGAGGTTTGGACAGGAGGAGAGGATCAAGCAGACAGATGAAAGAAGACATCGTTGAGGGGAATTAACAGAAGAATTTATTTCATGGCAGCTTAAAATAGAGGCAAATATGATCAGAAACTTGGGGAAAAAAAGATGACGGTGATGGTCAGGAATTAGACAAGCTAAAAGCAAGATAAAGCTTAAGACTTGAGGCAAAATGATTGATATCTGAAGCAGGTAAAAATAAATAAAGAAAAAAAAGTAAAAAAACCCAAACCCAAGAGAAGTTTCCAGTATCACCCAGTTTCTAAGCAGAACACTTTTACGTATCACAAACTGTTGAATGAAGCTTCTAGAAAATCTGCAATTTTTTTAGATATAGCTACACCTCCTGAATGTAGCCAAATCAGAAAGAAACTGATAAAAAGAATTCCAAAAATAAGATAGAAAAAAAAGATAATTTGGAAGAGGTTTTGGAACAAAGCCTCCTGCTGAAAGACATGAAACAGAGCGTGGAGAAACATTTAGCAGATAATGTTTCTGCAGGTTTCAAATAGCCTGTTTCAGAGCAGCTGAGATGTTTTGCAACTCTATCTTGTCAGTCAGTCGTGAGAGACTGAGAATGAGGAATTCGACCAACTGGAGTCACAACAAAGGACCAGCAGGAACTTTACTGACGACAATGACAACAAAAAAAAAAT
Organism: Gallinula chloropus; assembly: GCF_964237585.1. NCBI lineage: Eukaryota > Metazoa > Chordata > Aves > Gruiformes > Rallidae > Gallinula > Gallinula chloropus. The sequence goes on along the minus strand of NC_140085.1, from coordinate 139,468,910 downwards.
GATTAAAGGAGCTGAACAACAGCATCGAGTGCCTCCTTCAGAATTGTAAAGGGAGGAAGAGCTGCTGGGGAAACAAGAGAAAAACAGAAGGTTTCTGTTCTGGACTAGCAAGGACAGAGAAATCAAGAATGAACTCAGACTAGTCTCCTGTTATGAAGTATCACAACGGCGCACGGTTTCTAGAGGAAGCATCAACATAGATCAATACATAGCAATTCCTTTGGGAAGGGAGAATAAAAGTATATATGCACTAGGGAGAGAAGCATTGACAGCATCCAACTTGCAACGTCCTTTTGAGAACTGAAACCATGGTGCATCTCTAGGAAGGTAGGAGTAGGAAGTAGAAAGATGAATTAAAGGTTATGCAGGAGCAGCTAAAGGAGCACAAGTGGAGGCTATCTATATGCCTGCCCCACTCAGAGATAATGCACAAGACATAACTGAGTGACTATAAGGTGGAAACACGTACACCACTTTGGATTTTAAATAAATTCCCTTGGAGTTGCCTCTACCGGAATTGAAAATTCTGTGGGCTTATAGTTACTTTTGCATGGCATTTTGTCATTTTCCCAGAGCTCTGAGCTGGATTCTGCCCTGTGTCTGCAAATACCATCAATAATTCTTGAAAGGTGCAATAGGAACGGGACTCAAATACCTTCAACAATCACCTCCATTTTAGCTGCAGGTGGTGTTTTGAGAAAACAAAAGGGAGATGAAGTAGAGCACAGAAACGATTAGATCATCTACAGAAAGTGTATTCGCCTCACTTGGTAAAAGCTATTTTCTTGATGTTGCCCAAAAGGGAAAGAAGGGGGCTGAGTCAATGAGCAATTCTGCTCTAGAACAAACTATTTCAAGCTGGTTAATATCCTTGACAGTGTTGGAGACGTAAGTTATTAGTAAATGATATTTTGAAGTATTTACCTTGAAGCTTGAAGCATACGCCCCAATAATCTGAGATCAAATCATTCAACTAGCGAGGTGTTATTGATCCTTAGTAAGGACACTAAAGTTTAATGAGAATGCCTAAGTTATACTTGACTTTCAAATTGTACTGCTTTTACAATACACATGTTGTAGTTGAAAGCAAAACCATACCTTTGTTATGATTTCATTAACATTAGTGCTAATGTTAGCAGCACTACAACACATTACTAAAAGGATTTTCTTAAATATAACCTACAACACAACTAGTAAAGAAAACTTACCAGCACAGGTTCTCCTAAAAATATACCCAGCACAGCAAATACAGGATTTTAATTTGCTTTTATCTCTCTTTTTCATCTAATACAGTGCCTGGTGCACACACTCTTCTACTGAAAATTTACTCATTTCAGCTTGTCTCTTTTGTTGCAATCTGAAGCTCTGTTCTGTCATTCACATTCAATCAGTCTGCTCACACTGACTTTATAAAGAGAGAAGCAATTTGGACACTGAGTAAATAATTTTAAAGAGAGAGGTCAGACTTCCTGAATTAACGTTTCTCTTTTCATCTTCATACTAGAGTGCTATTGTCACAGATACAGGGTATTCAAGGACAGAGTCATCCCTCATCTAACACTGTATTGAGAATATTTGGCATTATTTATTAATGGAATAATTTAGTTATGTAAAGGGAAAAATGCACACACAGGCCGTCCTTTTGATCCACAGACCTTGTACACAATGCGTGAGATATTTCTCTAAGGCTGAATTTTCAGGCTCCACATATTACCAGAATGAGAGAAGCAAAGAAAGAAGCTAGAGGCATTTGAAGAGCATGACAGCTCAGAGAAATAATCTGCAGATCATCTACATGACACAGCTAAAATAAGTCCAGGAGTGCTCAGCCAGCTGCAGCCTAAGGGATCTGCCACGCAGCCAGCTGCTGCTGCTGTTTGACATCTGGGCTCTGTAACTGCCATTGAAAAGAAGGAGGAAAAAAAAAAACAAACAGGAGGAAAAGAATTTAAGAGTTACATGAGGTTAGCACCACAACAAAATCAGTATCTCTCCCTAAACACTCGAGGTATTTCTAAAGGAATAAATTTTACTGGAGGCAGAAATGAAGAAGGAGCCCCTGCACACTGCTCGGACACGGTGCACCAAGGGAAGCTGAAATAAGCCCTGGCAAAGGCGTGTAACACGGTGAAGCTGTTAGAGACACACTGTACCAGTGCTAACAGCAACACCTTATGCCCTTACCTGAGCAGCAGTACTGTGACCTACAGCCCGTTTGCTGGGGTGACCCAGCAAGCTAACTCGTGCCATGGGGATGACAGTACCCGCTTTTTAAGGCTGAGTCAGCGGTCGCAAGCGTTGTGCCCAGGAAGCCCCATTCTCCTCTCACAGAAAGCCTCAGGCTGATCTGCCCTGCCTGCCCACCAGTGTGTTCCTGGGCATGGAGAGAAGTGTGGGCAGGGAAGTGACTTGCCAGAGAATACACAATGTGGCATCAGCAGAGCTAGGGAAGGTGAAACCAGCCTGCCAAGGAAATGCCCCTTAAACAAAAGCCCGGATCCTCCTGCCATGCCAGGCATGAGGGGGTTCTGCAAATTTGGGTTTTCTGGGCTTCAGTCTTTTGCAAATCTCTATGAAATACAACAACACTGTCAGTCAGTGCTTCCAGATTGCTGCACAGAGCTGTTGACAGGTTCCCTTCCTCTGGCTTGTGCACTTCATCTAAGGTTACTCTGTATGTCTAGATAGCTTCTCATCCTCATATGACCCCCTCTTCCTCTCATGACTGAGAGCATTTCAGATATGAGTGATTCAGATATGCCTGACACAAACTCCCAAAAGCTTTACTAAGTGTAATTTTATAAAAGGAAATTGCCTGCTTCTCTGGGCTGGATCAGCAATGTTTCCCCTTGTCAACACACAATGCTGGTGGAGCTTCGAACTGCTGCAGACATACTTTGAGAGAGGCACCCCACTGGGAAAGATCATGGGTGGAAAAAAAACACTTTTGTGTCCCTGCACGTGTTTCTGGGGCAGTTTCTATATTTACATTTGGGGGAAGTAACTCTGGGCCAGATTTTGTCACTCCTATTCAAAGTAAAGAGTGTCTCACTGCACAAATAGTCCCAAGGGGCTGCACTGAGGCAATCTGGATCATGCTGAAGAGCTCTTTCCACTGTGAGTGATTTATTTTTCTGTCTGTCTTAAAGATGGCTTCAGCTGAACTATTTATAGATGAAGGCAGTGTTCATGGTGGTGGCAGACTGCGAGCATTACATAGCAAGAAACATTTCTGCAAAGGGTCTTCTGCTCATGGAAGGGGCAGATGGCTGTGCTGTGAGCTTAGAGCATCTGCACAAAACAGGGAGTGAGAAGGGTGAGGCACATCCATGTTACCCTGATGCTGCTCATGGGCACCTGGCCAGCCAGGGGCACGCACAGCACTGTGCAGATCTCTCTAGAACAGGCAAAACTTACATTTCAAGCAATGAAGACTTGGCCTTTGCTCTTGGCCTCAGACAACTCAGTGTTGCATCAGCCTGGAAACTACATTTCTGGAAGTTACAGAACCAAGAGCTGTATCTAAGACAGATAGATGTTGATACTGAGTGTATGTACTACAAGTGTGTACCTGAATGAGGCTTGGAGGTTGGAGCCAAGGCCATCATCCCAGCAGCCTTTCACAGAGGTCAGGGCTTCTTTCTAAGGTGATAAGGAAAATCCCACTCCATGAAGCAGACACACAATATATCGATACATAAGGCTTGTCGAGGCATATTCAGAGATAACAAGTAGACAAACATATAAACCACAAAAGCAATCTTGAAATTTCACCTTTTCTCTTCAGTTTATTGACATGCACACCTCCACAGTCCTATCTAGAAATCTGCTTCATTGATGAAGAGCTGTTATTTCGCACAACTAGAAGGTAGCTTGGGAGTGCAAAGATTTTACTGTCTTTAGCTTAAAAAGCAATACACACACAGAGGAACTGAAAAGGGGAAGATTATCAGCTTTTCAAGCTTAGCCTTGAGACACAACCATAAAACATAAAATTTTGAAGCTTCAATGCAGGTCCCAGATCGTGTACCCTCACACATTTACACCAACCAATATCATACAGAAAAGAAAAGGTTCTCCACTGTCTCATTTCAGAAGTCCCATGGAGAACTAAAAGGGTCTCACCAGAAACACAGGGAAGTATAAAATGCACTGCATAATTCCAGCACATTCAGGGACAATAATCCCAGAACCAAGTGATGTTTTCCTGTTTCAGAGAGTTAAAACTGGCAAAGCTATAGAAAAATCCTGATGGGTTCTAATCTAAACCATTTACTCCATAAACAGCACAACTGCTTCCATGCCCTTTGCTGTTTCCTTCAATGATCCAGGTTCTCTCCAGACCCAAAGCAAAACAGAAACTTAAAAAGAAAAAAAAAAATTCTTAACTTTACAAAGATTAAGCTTGCCCTTCTGTGCCCATGATGAATAATGATTGTGTTCTGGAGGACCCAACAGTGTTATCAACAAAGAATCCTATTCTCACTCTTCTTGTGAATGATGGATCTTTTGAGTTTGGGGGTGGGAAAAAGTTTGCATGGCTGGTTATGGGTTGGGAGGAGGGAGGCTGATAAACATAACCTTGAACCAGATTGTGGCCTTGCCCTTGTAGGTCCTCAAATATTCCAGCCCAATGGGCTAAACAGATCAACATGCAGGATCAATGCCTGAAAAAGCATAAGGATGGGTAGCTAAGCAGTTTTCTTTTTGTTAGAGTGACCAATGGCTAATGGTTTTGCTGGATGGAGGCCAGTTACCCTAACAAATATATCTCTTGAGTTTGTCTAGAAATTGTAGGTGTATTACTTGTTAAATTATTCTCTTCCTTATCTCATGTGGGGGAAAAAATAATATATGTGTATATATATATACATATATACACAATTATTTTTATATCACGAACAGACACAAATTGCTTTGCAGGAGGTTGAAATGCTTCAATATATATGTATTTAAGGGAACCCTTAAACTGTTGTATCACTAATTTCAACAAACACTTGTCTTCCCTCTAAAGGAATGAATTATGCGTGGCAAGAAAAGAACAGAGAGAAGAAAGGTCATCTCAGTTAACTTCGGGTGCCTAGATGTTAGATACTCAGCTCCAGCTAGTCACATATGCATCCCTAAACCAGGTGTCTGAGGTGAAGAATATTCCCTTTTAGATGTTCCAGTCTCTCTCCTGTCACTAGAGAAGGTATTTGGGTGAACAGCTTAGAGGACCCAATCAACTCTCAAATGGCTGAGGTTGGCCAGGTGAGTCATGCAGTGCCATGGAGCACCAGACAGGAGCAAAAGAGCCCAAGTTCAAGCCCCTAACCTCATCCTTGCCAACAGCACCAAGTGCTGGTTTCCTTATTTCTTTGTGGCCTGCCAAAGGGTGCTCCAATTCCCCAGAGCCAGGTCTGATGAGTCTCATCTAACAAACAGCTGCAGTAAATGCATGCAAGACCCAGCAACACAGAGGAGATGTTTTCACTCTGATGGGTCACAGCCCAAAACAAGCAGGAGGAGGGCTCGTCTGGTCCATTGGTTTTTGCTGCTTCCCACACCATTTCCCATCAACTCCCAGCCACCAGCAGTTTAGAGATGCTAACTGTCCAAGCTGTGCCTCAGAGATGTTTCAGCAAGTGAGAAGACCACAAGTTACTCAATACAGCCCACAAAAGCTTTCTCAGACACCAAGTTTAAGCAACGGTGTAGATGAGGTTAGACAGACTGCACCACAGTGTGCCCAGCACTACCTATCCCAAAGGACTGTTTCTCATAACAGAGCTATCATGCTGGTCAATGAAAGGCCTCACTTCTTTAAAGGAATAAAAATTGCATGCAGTATCCTGAAGTTCCTTCCTTGCAAAAAGATCTGTCACTAAATGAATGAGGCAGAGTCTGGGGAGGATATCCATGCTATCTGTCTCCTGACATTGTGGCAACAGAGAGACCTAAGTGCCATAACTGGAAGACCTTCTTCTTTATAGTCCTTACACCAGATGAGACTGAGGTTCTGATGCAGAAGGGTGGATGAGATGCCTTATATCAACCTCTAGAATATATATCTCACCTCAGTATGGACTGAGGATGTCACCAGTCAGAAGCACCTCTAATGTCAATTATTTTATACAAAGCCCTCCAAAAAAACTGAGACAGATTGTATTTCTCAGCCTCAGAAGGACGATGTGGTTATATCACCCAAATTCATGACATGGGCAGTTACTATACAACAGGCACCTTACCATACAGTCTAAATATTTCTAAATAGGTCTGAAGCTCTTTGATGTGGAAAATAAAAGAACAATATTATTCAGAAATGGAATTTAGGCTCTTCAAAAAGCTGATATCAGGCCTGGCAACAGCAGGCAAATTTTTGATAGTGGTAACAAAATTAACCACTCAATCGTTCATGTGATAGATTCTTCCAAAATTGCATCAGACACAGGTTTGGGGCTTCTTTCCTCTTCTCACAAAGGTCTGCTGACAGGTCTGCTGGCCACTTCATCTTACATCTCATTGGGTTCAACTTTTTCAGTACATTTTCACAGCTTATGCCTGACCTATGACTGCTGCACAGTTTGAAAGGCTCTAGTAGCAACTACACGTCAGATGAGAATCGGAATGTTGCTTAGGTAAGCATCTGTACCTTTCCCTCTGCATGTGGCACTGGAGGCTGTACACATACAGACAGCGAAGTTCTAAAGCACGTTAAAGTGTCTTATTCCTGACTTCCTCCAGATCTGTGCCTTTCAAAGCCTCTCTGCAGATCTGATGGAACCAAAGCAGGGAATAGTAAGTTTTCCGGGGCGCGGGGTCTGCACAGAACCATTGAGCCTTTGTTCCGAAGCTGCACCGTGGGGAAGCGGGTGTTGTTCAAGCACGGCAAGAGGATTAATATGCCACAACATCTTAGGCAGAAGAGCTTATCCCACAGGTGCATCAAGGAGTCCAGGTGTTTGGAAAGCTGTCCCCTGCCTCCTCCAAGGATTTCAAAACCGCACACTGTTTTTGGAGCTTTTTCAAACCATTGTGTTAAAACACCTGGGCTCTCTCAGCTCCTTCTGCTAGATATTGCCACGGGGGAATATTACGTATTCCTTATGTGTGCCTTGATATAATTCACAAAAATAAGTGATCAATGACAATATGAGAGCCCAACATTCTCAATTAAGATTGTATCAGCTCAGAAACAGGCCATTTTTTTTTCTTTTCTTCCCGAAAATTCTTAATTAAAACAGGTAAGTAAATACATAAGATAGCTGAAATTAAATTTGGAAAAGCTGGAATTCCCAAAGACAAGCTGTTGACATGTTGTCAAAGAAACAAAATATTATTCACTTTATAAGTCTTCCCTTTCAGCTTACATACAAAAAGATTAATTTCTAGCCAAAATAAATCTCGATTTATAGCTCTTCCTGAGTCACTTACTGAAAGGAAGCTTTTAAATCCCCACTGTAACAATAAATATTACTTTTTTTTAAAGTACAAAATACAAAGCATACTCATGAAGTCAGAGGCTGAACTGACAGTAATTAAAAAGTCCAACCTTGCTTATGTTTAGAAACTGTTCCTTCATCCTCCCTTCTCCTCTGCTTTCTGAGGCTTTCACAAAGTACACAAGGACACTGAAGTGACCTTTTAATCAACAATTCAAATCATCACTCTGTAGACTGAATATGGAAATTCAATACAAGCTACTGTTTATTTATCATACTAAAAAAGGTGAAGGATCTGTGTTTATACAGTGAATGTGTCCTATATAGCCAGCAGCAATCCAGCTGCAGTTGGTATCCCAGCTGTCCTTCAGCTGTTGCTAGCTCCTCCACCACTACTGCGTCTCAAATCTTGGGTCTGTTTCTCGAAACTCTCCCTTGAGAGTTAAAAATCACATGTCCCATGAAAGAGGAACTCAAAAATCTTGCATTTATCTGGCTTTGTATGTTCATGCCAGTATCTGCATCCCTTTCAGTTCAATATATCTAGGTTAATGACACATGTCTCAGTACTCACAAGTACCTTTACAAAAACTTCCAGATGTTCTTGCTGGCCACTCACTACTTCTATTACTCCAACAAAAAGGAGAAAAAAAATCTAATTTATCCATCTTTTTCTACATATTTCCTTACTGCATTCACTTACAATTAGCTTCACTGTCCAGACAAGGTTTCTGATCAGTAAACAGAATTCCCACTGCCCTGCATCTAACCATGTGCTCTTCCATCTTCTCAGTGGACTTGACACCCACACACTGAAGCGGGTAATACACAGGAGAGCTCCTGAATAAAACACCCTCTCTCCAAAGATACTACACAGCAGCAGCTTGCATCCTACCATCCTGCCTTCTCTGTGCCTTCAGCACCTCGCTTTTGCAACCCACAAGCTTCACTCGTCACTTCCACCAAGCCCAGCGCAACTGTTATTCTAAGATGGGGTTGATTTGAGGCAAAGGCACCGGCCATTTCCAAATCACACTTGTTTGTTTCATTTGAACATTTGCTGTTGTGCACACACACACGCCACTGAAGAAAAGGAAAAAACAAAAAACCACCCAGAACAAAACAAAAGAAACCAACCCAGGTTGCCAGTATCAGGTTTGTTTGGGCCCCGAGGAGAACCCTCCTCTAATGCACCTGAGTCTGAGGCCTGACTGACGGCCCTGCTCATCCTGGCCTCTGCCTGCTGCCGGTTCTGAGCGCTCTCCAGAGAAACGCAGCGGTTCATTAGCGTTGTACCCAAACAAGTGGAAGGCGCCAGGTGTTGGGAATTTTCTGCAAAAGGCGCTGAATAGACAGGTGGTGAAAGTTGCTGACAACACAGAAACATTTAGCTTAAACAAGGCTTGGGAGGATCATTAGGAATCTCCCGAAAGACCAAGCAAAAGCATGCAATTAGGCAACACTTAACAGGGGAATGATTGCAGATAAGTGCAAGGTGTTGCATGAGAGCGGAGAAAAATAAACAACTTTCTGGATGAGTGTGACCTCTTCAAAAAATAAGCGGCTCATTGAAGGAAGGACTGCAAAACGCCTGCAACCGGCGGGGGCGGGCAGGGGGAATAACATAAAGCAATTAAGATCTTCGACGTGTCTGTAACTACCAGGCATAAAAGGTAACTGCAGTTACAGAGGCTGCAAAACTCCTCACACTGAGAATTTCATTGGCTCATGCCTGTGCAAGATGCAGAGATCCCAGCTCTTTCTCAGGCAATGCGAAGACCAAAGGCCTTTTGGCCAACTGAATGGCCAAGCTGCACAGGCTGCTCTCGCTGAAAATCCTGAGTCCAGTGCTACACAGGGTTTTCTAAGCAGAGTGATTAGTACATATGAACTCTAGCATATACAGAAAACCCTACCATTATTCAGTGCTACACAGGCTAAAGAAAGGTGTAGGAGCCTTCCAAAAAATCCTGGCAATTAACTGTAAACTCATTGAAAACAAGAACATTACAAGGTTTGCACTTTAAAATGTGTAGCTGAATTACAGTTATTATTGACTGAAAAAAATAAAGAAATTTAGTTTATTGGGGGTTGGTTTAGTAGTAAATGTGTTCCCCCAAAAGTAGGGACGTTACTCCAATATACATACAGGGCAGAGGTATTTGATTTATTCCATGCCTGCTACCATACATAGCCACCACACCACACACAGAAGCAACAACATATTTATCTTGTTACAGGGATAAAAAACCCTGCCTAAATCTACACTAATTGGTTAGTAATTACCGCATCATCTACTATTGGTCAAGCATATTCAAATTACCACACATGCTCCTAGAAGGTTGGGGGATTATTTGCATAGTCCTTTAATTAGGTGGGTCGGTGCAAATCCCCTCTGTCACCTTTACCCCCCCTGCCCACAGTTACTGCCCATTTTTGTTGACTTCAGACCTCTGTGGTCACCCTAGACCTCTCCATACTTGTCAGGGCAGGATATTTCCTCTTTATTAGCCTTTCAGCTCTTCTCCAAGGACACATTTCAGCAATGCCTCCTCTTTATCAGTCTTTCTGCCCTTCTTCAAGGGTAGAGTTTTTAGCAAAGCAAGGTGGTACCTTTAACCAGAAATTATACAGTGTCTGAGCACCAACCCAAACACATTTCTGTCTCTGTAAAGTAGAAAATTCTATTTTATAGAGATCAGTGGGTACATGGAGGGGAACAGCACCTGCATGCATAGCTATTTTGATTCAGATTGGAATGACCACGAGACTCCTTGCCTCCTAGCACAAGCTGGTGGCCAGCTGGGATCAAAACTCTGGCCCTCCTGGATCACCTCCAAGTAGTTGTCCAGGTGAATTGTTGGAATTGTCACTTGACTGATAAATCTGGGGCAAGCCCCTAATCAAGGGACTACACTGAAAGAAACAGAAATATTTTGTATTGTTTGAAATTGAGATAGAATCCCTGATTGCATTCCAGTCAGTGGAAATTTTACCGTTGTTTTCAAGAGGAGATGGAATTACAGCCTCAAACCCCATTATTTAGGAGGCTATTATAATTCCCCCAAAAAGGTTTAGAAATATTCAGATGCAATAATCAAGTAGCTTTGTGATTCATGTTTATGGAAGATAATAATACAAACTGTTAGGTGTAGAATCCTTGACATTTCTTCTTAGTCCTGCGTAAATAGCAAGTTCTGCTCTGGACATATTAAGGCTTCCTTTAATGCTCACTTTTTAAGGAGGTATTTTTTGTTGCTTGACCCCTAGCAGGGAGGGGTACAGGTCAAGTGAAATGAAGGAAAAAAATACCAAGAAAAAAGCTTCAGCATTAATATATTTTTTTTCATTCTGTCTTCCTCCAGCTCCAGTGTAGTTTCACAGGTTTCTACCTGCTTAATCTTCATGTTCACCTAAAGAACTCCCAGTATTTTAACAGTGCTTGAGAACTGAATCAATATATGCTGATAGAGGCACCTCAAATGCATACACCAGCACCTGTCATGGAAGAAGGGTAAGACTAATCAGGGCTTCAAAGCTTCAGTAGTGGGGATCTGTAATGCCCTTTTTAATGTCTGATTTGACAAAATACATTGAGTGCTGTGACCCTCCAGTCCCTAGGTAGCAGGGGGAACCTCTGTATCTCCACACCACAATGGCCTTCAGGGGTCCTTTATCGAGCAAGGCTTGTGTCCTCTCCTGACAGTCCTCTGCTCTTTTAAGATGCTTCAGCCCTTCTGAGAGCTGGGAGACCCTTCTACGTAAACTGATGGCCTTTTTCATCAGCTGCTAGTGTAGCCACCCGGCTGCAATTGGAGTAGGTGCTGCTGTGCCATCAGCATCTCCCGGCAGCTGGCAGAGTGCAGGTGCATGCTCTCACACAGCAGTTCCTGCAGAGCTGCTCCTCCAAGCACAGCCAGCACACGTGGGGCTTAGGACACATAAGGACACACCAGGACACATGAGGACCTCCAGCCAAGCTGATGTTCCCACCACTGTCTGTGTCTACCCACTGACACCTATTTGTGCCTTGCCTTTGGTAGTCAAACTCAGAATTTGCAGTTTTGAGATATAAAAAAAGGAAGTCAGAAAGAGATAGAAGCACATGCAACTGGGACTTAAGAAGCAAAGTTTGAGGGAAGGACAGAGGGACAGTTCAGTGGGAACGTGGAAGCCAAGGAGACAATGGGACAAAGAGAATGAGAAAAGAAGCTATCAGGAGTTATTTCATCCCATTCAGAGAAAATTACCTTAATGATTCAGTCATTGTTTTTCCGGTTTTCAGTTGAATAACAATGGAAGTTATCTTTTGGGCTTTTCCCAAGGCTAGCATGATACCTCTTCCTAGGACACAAACATCCACTGGACATAACATGTCACTCTTACTTTGTGTTTTTTAATATGACAGCTTTGAAACTAATTTAACAGAATAGCTGCCAGAGAAAAGACATCATGCAATCCAAATCATCCATGGATAATCTTCCAATCCCAAAGAAAATCAATGAAGGACCACTTTTTTCCTGGTTGGGCAGTAGGTTTATGTTACCATCTCAGAATTCAGCTAAAGAGAAACTAAATAAAACATAGCCTATTGGACAAAATGTACAGAATAGCGAATCACACTGTTCCCTTAAAAAGTCACATTTTCCTGACTATGCAAGCATCATTAACCTGGGATCATTTCTAAAATTGAAAATGAAAAGGCATGATAAAAGTACAGGCTGTTCCCATTAATACTTACTGCTTCCTTGCAGTATACAAGCCAGAGAATGTAAAGCAACTCCTATGAGACATGGAATACCATCTTAAACAGAACATGAAACAGCAACACACGTGTTACAAAGCAATGCTTCCCATTCCTTAAAAAGTTAAAAAAGAGAGAGACATACAGGGATGGAGAAGAAAAGAGTAAGGAAGGGAGGGAAAGGGGGAGAGAAAAAGAGAAAGGGAGAGATAGAGGTAGAGGTAGAAATACAATGATGCCAGTAGTGCTGAATCCTTTGGAAGAACTTTGGAGAAATTGGTAAAGTACACAGAATGGAAAGGAAAAGACGCAATTTTCCTTGACTGAAATGAGACACGTAAGCTGAGGGCTAGAGCAAAGCCAATAATACCCCCTTACATGCTGCTTGGTGGCTATAAACCAGCCTGAAAGCAAAGACCAACCTCTCAAGCATGGTGCTCGCCCAGCTTGTGCCCTGTTAAGCAGCATGGCTGTGAAAAGTGCGCCACTGTTAAGTGGGACATGACTCTCTGTGATCTTCTCTACCATGTTAGTGCAATAACTGCAACTCCCAACAAAAAAATCCTGAAACATGGAGTGACTCTCTTTCTTTCCTCAAAGACTCCTCTATCTGAAATCTGTTCAGCATATACAGTACCGTCCAGCCATACCCTGAGCATTGTATTTTCTGGATATATTACATGGCCATAACCTCCTTAACGGTTCTTATTTCTCTCTGTCTGCATGTGCTTCCTCATCCTTTTCTACTCCTTTTCTACTGCTTGCTTTTTTCCTTTGTCTCCCTTTCTTCACTTTTTACTATCTCTCAGCTTCGTTGGACTTATTAACTCGCATGTTAGTGTCTTCACTGTCTATTCTGGATTAAATTTAAGACTAAATTAAGAACATGGGACCATTCAAAAAGAAAATGATATATAGAATATGGTGAATATAGAATATGGTGATTTTGTTGTGATTTTTTTCTCCCATCATTCTGTCCTGGTTTTGTTTTCCTTTTTTCCCCTCTCCATTTTCTCCCATTTTACCTGCCCAATTCAGCTGCTGTTTGAAGGCATCCTTACATATTCCTTTGTAGAGCTTTCATTTCAGCAGGAGGCTGATTTGTATTTAACTCAAAGAGTAAACAATGTAGAAAAAAGTATTATCTGAAATCAATCTGCAAAACCTGAAATTAATCTGCAAAGCAAGGAAATTGGCATATTGTTTTAAAACTAAAAAGAATCAATTAAAAATCTATCTTTCCAGTCAAGGAATAATTTACTACGGGTGGTGTAAATTTATACAATTCCTCTGAGACTGAATTCTCCTTAAATCATCAGCTACATACAACCTCACCTGGTGTTAAAAAGAAATTCAAGGAGAAACAGCACTAACTTTTTCCCTCTGTGACAAGCCAGAAGATAATGTGTTTTAAAAAGTTCTCTCTGGGCAGTTGTGACAACAGCTTGGGGAAAAGGTCCATGGAGACAGGCGGCAGGGTGAGCACCACTCGGAACCATCCCCCACCGGGCTGCACAGGACAGACAGCAGGCAGGGACAGACCCACAACTGCTCTATTTCCTTCCAGCTTCAACTCCTTACACAACTGCCCCCCAAGCATCACCATGCTGCACTGGACCCAACCCCCCCACCGCACATGGTTCTTACCATGGGCTGAAGGTAATTAATGAAATTCCCAGTTCTGGCCTCATTCTGCTGCCTTACAAATCCCTAAACTTGGGGCTGGTGGGGAGCACTCTTCTGGCTGAAGGGAGGGATTAGCCCTTTTGTATCCAGATCCTAAAAATAACCCCAGCACAAACACTTTGGAAGCACAAAAGCATGACTTTATTTCAAAATCTTGTCTCCTGAAAAGAAGGTAGAATTACATGTAAGAGACTAAGGATGCTAGATTTTCAGACAGCCTCAGGATTGTATTTCAGGACTACCCTGGTGAGTTCTTCTTCACCTGAACATAAAAATGACTACAGGATCTCTACCTCAGACACCCACTAAAGGTTGCGTAGCCACGTCACAAGGCTAAGACCTTGGGGTCTGCCTGGACAACCTGCCCATGAGGAGGCAAGAGGCAAGCCTCAGAACTCAGAGATGATGAAGGACCTCTCAGCTCACCTCCTGCCAGCTCCCCAGAGCTGATGCAACAGTGTTGTCCTGCCCAGCACCTATGCTGACAGAACAGCCAGTGGGAGCCAGCAGAGCTACTGGGTGCCTAATGCAACTCGGGGCCCAAATTCCCACCAATAAATGCAAACACAGTCCTAAATTCTCTACTTTTGACTGCACTGAGATGGAGAAAAAGTCAACAGTGTTCTGCTCTGCCCCATGCAGCAAATGCAAATTGCTACTGTCTGATGGCCTCCCCTCAGCACCATGTACACCGTATGCCCTGCTCACCCGTGCCACCTGAGAAGGGAACAGGCAGAATTACACCCTTGGTGATGTCATTTTCATTACTTGAGACTCAAGATTTATTCAGACTTAATCTCTGCATATACCCAGGTTTGTTAAGTCGAACGCATCGATTTGAATTTCAGTTATACAAAGAGTCACTGTTTGGCAGTTGACTGGATAATATGTGACCACTGCCACAAACTGTTCCTTTCTGCAAGCAAAGGCAAATATACTATTTAATCCTGCTAGTGAGACACACAGAAATGGATGCTGCTTTCCAAAGAGTGTATTTCCAGAGATACGATTCAAGCAAACAAAAAAATAAAAGAGGAATAAAAAAAGACAAATTCTGCCTGTAGGACCAGCTGAAAGGGCATCTGGAGAGGCGAACACAATGTAGTTATATATCACCGGTAGTTGTCAAGGTAACTACGGGATTATGATTCCAGGCTAAAAAATCGTTTCATGTACCTTCTATGACAGCAGTCCCCAACCAGCCGTTTGGGGTGGGGGAAGAGCCTGAGTAAGATTCTCAGGAGGACTGCTCACAACATCAGCTTTGTGAGGCAGGCACCGGTTTTACACCAAATAAGCAGAATTTTGGACATCTCTCTATTACCTGTGGCCTATGCTTTCAAAGCATAAAGTCTTCATGGCACTGGAGATGTGCCTATTTGAAGACTTCACTTAGCTTGGGATCAATTTTGCCTCATCTCAAAGCCAGAAAAACCAAAACCCTCAAAAAAAGATTGATGGCAACTGGGCTCAGACTCAGCAGAAGTGTTTTCCATAGGACATTTCCGTTTTGTGGCAATTTTAAAACAAAATCTTGTTTGAAACAAAATCTTCGCAAAATTCTCTTTAAATTTTTTTTTATACTGTGCATTTGCAATTCAACACAAAGCATTGCTAAGCAGCACCTTAGCAGTTCCAGAAGATTTTAAGTCTAGATTCTAAAGCAAAGATTATCTTATATAGTACAGTAGTCTGGGATATAAGAAACCCAGAATGATTCAGGATGAAGAAAGTCTTTGATCTGAATTGACCTGAAAACAAACTACCACATTTCAAGTTAATCCCTTCTACAGGCAGGGGCACTTTCTTTCATTTACTTAGGAGATATGAATGCAAAAAAATATTTCTCTCTCTTTTGCCAATAAACACTCATACCAAAACAGACAAAACTCTAGGAAATATTCTGTCTGGATGAAAAATTGTTTCAATTAGTGCAATGGGATTTTTCCATGGACTCACTACCAAATGAAAAATGCAATCTAGGAGAAAGCCTGTAAGATTTTAGGTTGGGAAATGAACTTTTCACAAACCTCTACTTGAAAAGCCCCCAAATACCATGACAAGGTTTTGAACAGGAGAAACTGCTTTTTTCCTTATACAGTTTTTTTTTTCCTTTCTCCCCTCCAATACCTACTTCTACTTAACATTTTTTTTTCCCTTGATATGCCATAAAACTCCTAAAGAGAAAGAAGTACAGATGCTGTACCATTTAAATGATATCCATTTTCCAGGAAGCTTAGTAGCTGCAAATTACTTAAAAGACCCCATAAAAAACAAACCTGAAAGCACATGAGTATGAGACTGGAGTAGAATGAGAGGAAGCACAGAACAACAGCAAATCTTGTCCAGAGTCATGGAGATCTCTCTCCCCCACAACATTTTCCATGCTTGGGAAGTACAACACTGGCAAGAATTATTTTTCAACTAGGTCAAACTAAATGCTGAAAAGATGATTTGATTTATTTTGTCTCCTCGAGTCACATCAATTGTGAAGAGCTATTCCTCATAAGCAGCCTAAAGTCAACAGCTATCTTGGTAAGAGAAGGCAGTGGGAGATACAATGTTAAGATTAAATAAGGGCTACAATACGGCTGACCATTAACTTGGGGTAATTAATCAGGTGCTGGTCAGAATTCACATCACCATGTCCAGAAACACTGCCTCGACATACAAGGAAAAATCCAAATCCAGACATGATTATTAGACACCTCATTATTCTCATGTTAGATATTTTGCTTAATTCAAGAGTTTATCAGTCTCCTTAGGGCTATTTCTTTTTCTTCTTACAAGCAAGATTTTTCTAGCACCAAGTATTTACATTTACTGCAAGTCTTTAAATAGGCTGAGAAGGGTTTCAAAGTGCACATGAGCATGCTGACTTCCATTCAGATTGTGAAAACGTGGCAGAGATGTCATACGTCTTGTAATCTTGAACATATTTTATTTGAAAGTTAGATTCTAAATTTTAGGACTTAAAATCTGTTAGTCTATACACTGCATAGAAAAAGATAACAAGAAAGGCAAGCTGCTCTGGAGTCATGAGCAATATTTCCTCGTCCTTTCACTCAGCATCAGTGTTAATAAATTCCTTCCCTCTTCTTCCACAGAACGGGTATTTTACCTGTCTAGATGGGATTTTTTTATATTGCTCCGAAGTAATTCTCATTTTCTAAGACTGCATTATGGAAAAGTTATTGCTGTTCTTACCACTGCCTGTACCCAAGAGTCTTAATATGGGCACTATGTGAACACTGACATAATTCCTTTAAGGCCTTGCAGTCCAGGAATCCAAGTGCGTTACAGTATTTGTAGTCAGGGCTGGACAAATAAAGCAGATGGGGCTTCTTATGGTTTTGGCTGCTAAAATTCCATAGACTCACAGAGTTACAGGCTAGAAGGTGGAGGCTGGAAGGCTCTTGGAGATTGTCCAGTCCCAGCCCCTGCTCAGGCAGGGCCACCCAGAGCCAACCACCCAGAACCATGTCCAGATGGCTCGTGAATATCTCCCAGGATGGAAACTCTACAAGCTCTCAGGGCAACCTGTGTTAATATCCAATACCCCTTATGTTAAAAGAGAAAAAGCATTTTCCTATCTTTAAATGGGATTTCTTGCATTTTAGTTTGTGTCTATTGCCTCTGGCTGTCACTGGGCACCACTGGGAAGAGCCTGGCTCGTAACTCTGCTTAAGAAATGGGACATCTAGTCAGAGCTTCTGTTCTTTGCCACTGAAAAATGGCCTTCAAAATGCAAGTTAAGGATGCCCCACCATACTGCTGCAAGGATGTAGCTGACAAAGAAAGACCAGCACAGCCGGCATGCTCAGGTAGACTGCAGTCTCTTGGTTCACGTGCAGCTCACGGCTGGAAGGTTACACATGCAGCTCCAAAGTGCCTCTGCTTTTGCCACGTTTACTTCAGGAGGCAAGCTCTCTATGCTCCTGGCAGCTGGATAACTAGCATGGAAACCAATGGCATTTGCACAGAAAATATTCTACTCATTATAAGTAAATTAACTTCTAAAGGCCTACATGTAACCCATGGAAGCTAGGACCATATAAAGTAGAAATTGGAAGAGAGATATGAAAGCATTCCAAAGAGAAAACAAATTGCCTTTTTCTTGGCTTTGTCTTTTGGTATTTGCTGGCAATTTTCTTGAGAACAAGGTCTAGAAATAGCTCATGTAACCTGCATGCAGCTACTGCTCAAGCTGGAAAAAATAATGGCCGGCAATGGGAGGTGTCGAACCCAGAAGCACCTCTACCCGGCCACTGCTTGACATCATGACTCTACAGGTACATAAAAGAGGAACAAAAATCCTGTAAAAGGGTGAAATGGGACCATTTTCAGGCCTTGAAGAGGCAATTTCATTTTGAAATTCCCTTCCTCCAGTTTGCCTTCAGTAGGGCAGCACAATCAGCAAAATCCTAACCTCGGAGCTCCAGGCCCATTAGTCACACAAAGCTTCGGTGATTTACAGTCAGAAAATCGTTTCAAGACATCTGAAAGGACTTTGTTATTCTGCCTGCAGCTACACCTGTGCACTTCTTTGTCTCTAGGTTTCAATTAGAAACAATTTAAATAAGAGAAAATCGTGTTTCCTAGTGGCAGAGCCTGTTAATGAAATATGCTTCCCATTTCCATTGGAAATGGGAATTTAGGAAACTAACAGGCAGAGCTTGTGCCTGCATTATGAATGCATTTCATATTTGAAAGACATTATCTTCATGGCACTATCCAGATCTGCAGCTCATCTTTAGCTCTGTGAACCATATTTGTATGGCTTTTAGTGCCTGAAATGTCACCCTGTTAACATGACAACACAAATTCCAGGGTGTCTTAAGAAATACACCAAAAAACCCAGGGGATTCTCTACTGGTTTGAATGCCTGTAAGCACTGAGGGGAAAAATCTTGTAACATTACACTGAAAGTCAAAAGGACAACGAAAAGGACATGAACAAGCAGACTTAATGAATTTAACCATGGTTTTGCATCAAAGTATTATGTAAAATAAACAGAAAAGCAGTACAATTCATCTGCAAACTATTCACATGAAAGATTTCATCAGAGGGCTCTGGAGATACCTTTCTGTGGGTTAAAATAATCCCATCTCAACACAGAACAGAGTCACCAACTTTAATGTGCAAAGGAAATAGAGGCTATGAGCACAGAGAAAACCTATCAGCCCCTGCATTACTTCTTGGACTCTACAAAAGGGCCTTCTGTCCCTTGTGAAGGATCCAGTCCTTACAGACTCTGATTAACTCATCCAAGATTTTTCAAGATTCAAATATTTTCACATGGCTCAGATATACTTGGTATAACCACAGACCAGACTACAGAAAGAAAAGAAATCTCAATGTTTAGGCAAGGTTCTGATTCCTGTCATCAAGTGACAAAGCAAAAGAGCTCCACAGTGCCACACAGGGCCCTCCAAAGTGGCATACTGTCAGTTTGAGACTTCTTTACTCTTGGCTCATATCACCAGCCTGTCTTTCAAGATGTCTTCATGAGTCAGTTGTACAACTCGAACTGAGGGCACTCCCTGTCCTGCCAAAGCTAAGTACTGGGGATAACATACAAGCATAAAAAAGCCAAACCACAGAGATGGAAACTGCACTTTTATTTCTAGGAAACTCTTGAAACTAATCCTACGGGTCTTTCAGCATCAGCAGTGGTGGACAAAATGTATGTCAATGGCAGGATGTGGTAGAAGGGACAAAATAGCCATGTCAGGTCCTGCCACAGGCTTGGGGCGTTACACTTTCACACCTCAAAACTGCATCATGAAAAGCAAATCTGGCACAAGCAAGTATAACCCACACATGGTTACGCACACTTACAGAAAATGTATCTCAACCACAAATATTTTTTACTCTTTTTGACTGGATGGATGCCCACGTTTGTAACATCCACCTTGATGTGCTATGTCAAAGAAGAAGTCCCAGGTGACATTTTCACACGTTTTAACAAGGCATTGGTCTCTGCTGAGCTGAACTGCCTCTGGCTCACATGTGAGAATATCATCACTGACTCCTGGGAAAAAACAAATCTAAAAGTTTGGGAATTTAAGAACTCTCAGCAGTTGGCATTCTCCACCTTTCAGGGAAAGCCAACAACATGAAGTCTGGTACAGAGCAGAAAAACGTGGGCTGTTTTGTTAAAACTGGTGCATGACACACAGCAAGTGTCAGTGAAATAATGACCCATGAGTTGTTCTGCAAATATGCTTGGTACCTATCAGTTTGATTACCCCTTCTTCTTTCGGGTAAATTCTTCAGATCTCGAAGGCAGGTTATACTGCAAAACAGCAAGAGACCTTGTCCTCTCCTTATTCCTTGGCTGAGCCATATGTAACACAAACATCCCAAGAGAAAGCTTAGGGGAAAAGTGAGGCATGTTGAATGAATGTGAACTGCACTCTTTTAAAGGTGATATTGTTCCACCTACTGCTTGGCCCACGTCTTCTTGATGTGGGTCAGACTGTAAATGACACAATTTGGCTGCCACCATGCTAACCTCTGGATTCCTCTGACTCCGAGGGAGAAAGTCTCCCCTTCCTTTCTCACCTGGCTTCAAACAAAGTCTCATGAATGCTGTGTATGAAGCACGTAGTTTTGTAATTGTGGTTTTATTTGAATTGCCACAAAAATGTTGGGTGAGATTAAAGACAGCCTTCTGCTTTTGAAGAGATCCGTGCTTAGTATGACTTTTACACCCCGTTTTCTCACTAACTTTTCATTTTTTTTTCTCCTTTGAGCCTAGCAACCCCAGCTCCTACACTGCAGTTGTGAGACCTTTTCCTTGATACTGCGTTAAGTGATACTTACGCATAAACTTTTACTAATTGCTGATTCCATTGGCATTCATGAACCTATGCAGGAATGAATGAATGAAGCTTTCATTCATGTTTATATATTAGTTTCCAACATTTGTATGTTTGTAATCATCAAGTTAAAAACAGCTTTCATTTGCAGAGACATAAACTGAGGGTAACTGAGTCAGGAGAGACATTCTATTATGTACATGGAAAGATTTTTCTTAGCATCACTGAGAGTTGAGTTTACCAGGGCAACTTCCCGATTCCATAACTCAATGTAATTTGTTCAGGACTGGTAACTACAGCTATGGCTACACTAACAAGCAGTTTGGATCAATAGAAGTCAATCTCTGGGGCTCATTTTGTGCTGGGGACGTGGTGCGGGCACTTCTACAGCTTGCTGCGATTCTCAGTTCGGATAAGCTCTAAATTTGCTCCTGTTCACAAACGCTCTGTTGCTGCTGCAGCTCACCTCCCAGGATTGTTCTGTCCAAAGAGGATCCAGGTCAGGACCCGTGGTGGCCTTCCTGATGCAAGCTGGCACTCAGCAAGCGGGCAGCGGTTGAGTGTTGCCTGAAAAGCGCTCTCCTGATCTAACTACCAAGCGCAGTAACACAGACACACCCTACGCACAAATTTGAGACTTACACAATTAGAATATCCCTGTGGCAATCCCCAGCCATCAACAATTTTCCCAGCCATATAATTGCTACTATTAACAACACAAGTTCCCAATTTAACAAATGGAAGCGAGATAAATGCCCGTATCATTCTGGCTTCTCCCAGCTTTGTGATTCAGAGCATAGCGATCTGTTGCTCTTGGTCTTTTTGGAAATAGTGCCCATGTGATAATTTTAATGACAATGCAGCACTTCTTCTGGTCTGTTCTGGATTGCTTTATCATGGCAGAGGTTCTCTTGGTCAAGTGAATTTGGTCTTATCATGTCCCAAGGACCTCTACCTTATTCTCCTCCTATCAGATGCTCACCTCCTTCCTCACCCTTTACACTTAGCAATAGATAATTCAGCACAGATATCCAAAACCAAGGAGGATACCCAACCAGTCTGGAATCAGCAAGGAGAGGAACCAAGGAGGTTTCTGGCATGGCACCATGGGAGAGGATGGGTAGTGGGAAGAAGTGATGTGATGCATTGCTTAGAGTTTCTGTGTCTTTTAGCATTGTTGCCTTGTAAGGGAACGTCCACAGCCGCTTTCCTCTCCACTACTCCACTATCTTTTGGCACTGGTTCTGGTTTGAATGCCTCCAGCATGGGAAACCAGGTTTCCTGCTTCCTTGTGTTCAGAATTTTTACCAGTCCTTTCTTCATGTCTTGCTGTGCTGCTGCTGCTAAAAAGCATCACCTGTGTGCACAACCTTTTCATTACTATCCTTTATCCTCCTCTGAAAGCGTTAGCACGTTATTGCTCGTCATCTGCTTCGCGGGAACCATTTATGTACATGCTTTAAATCTCACTTGTCCCCGAAGTAAGTGTAAATTATGTGGAGTAAAATCTGCTTACCCTTAAAGAACAGACAGAGCCCTGAACAGACGGTGGGCCAAGACACAGAAGGATGATATCACCTTAAAAACACTGTAATTACATGCATTCAACAAGACTGGCCTTTTCCCGGAGCTGTCTCTGGGGATGTTTGTGTGTGGCTCAGCCAGGCAATAAGGAGAGGACAAGGTCTCTTGCTCCCTTTTGCTGTCTAACCTACTAACAAGCAAGGAGATTTTCCTTGCTGTTAGAGATCTGAGATCTGGATGGCAAACCAATGGCTCTCACTCATACAGTTGTTTGGTAAAAGTGGGACAGCTATATTGGCGTAATCCTTGATCATACTGGTTGTCCAGCAATACTGTTTTGAGCAGTTCCTCCTCAGGAGTTCAATATTGTAGATGGGAACAGCTTCTGTAACCAGATTTTTAATATGAGCTACAAAAAATGCTCCAAAAAAGGGGGGTGGAGGAGTTGGGGGGAGGAAGGGGGGAGTCAACATAACTGCTAAGGTTTTCATGCAGTAGCTAAACAGATGTGGAACTGCAGCTTTTGAAAGGTGATGCATTCACACAGTCCAGCCCTACTTATAGTACCTGCACACCCCTCCCATTACAAAGTGACATGCAGATTTATCAACAGGCACTAACACAGGACTGTTCCTCAAACTCTCACTAGTTTTCCTTACAGGATAATGCCCTTGCAAATACAAATATCCCTCAGTAATGAGAAATTCTGGAGAGGTGACACTCTTCCTGTTTGTTTCCAGGCCAAATCTATCAGGATCTGAAATTACTAAAGCTTCGGTCATTATACTTACAATGAGGAACAGCTTCAGCTAACATATCGACATGGTTTCAGCTTCCTCAAACTGCCAGCTGTACCCTGACAAAGTTTGTAACTGAAGGTTAAAGCTCAGCTCATTCAGAAAAACCAAGGAAGACTGGGGTGCTAGAAAAGTCTGTGATCACACAGATGGGAGAAGATAAGGCAGACCCTGGTTCACGCAGGGCATGTGATGTAATCAGTTCCAAATGGCTTCAGTCTCTGTGCAGAAAATTCCAGCAAAAGATTTAAATGATGTAATAATTACCTTTTTCCCTTCATGATCCTTTTGACTATAGTTTAATTTATGATGCTTTACCTCGTATACATGTATCCTGAGGCTATAATGGGTGCACATTTATTTAAGTCAAAAGATAAATCTTAATGAAAGGGGTTTTTAACACAATAATTAACGTATTTTGATCATCATAACAGTAATTATTAGAGGCACAAAAACAGAATCAGATCTCAGCAGAAGCCATGAAGATCCTAAATAGGGTGGAGTACCAGTGCTGCCCTATTATTTTGCCAAGAAATGATACATCAAAGTGGCAGGAGTGAGTCATCTTACTACTAGGAACTACACCCAGTGAATCCAAGAGATGGAAATATTAGATGCGCTAACCTCCATCATAAACTGCAAATTATAATCACACAGCATATGTCTATTCTCATAGTTATCAAGCTATGCCCTCCTTATGCCTCCCCCAACACAATCACTCATCAGATTAAAGCAACAAAACTGGAAGAACCGCAAAAACGTAGGAATTTTGGCTTGATATGAAAGGTCCATCTATTTTTAAGAACACAGCTTTATTTTCTGAAGCAGTAGAAGCTCTCACCATGCGTTCAATAACACTATTGGGCAGCCCTGTTGTTTTAGGAACGTCTTTTCTTTAAAAATCACCTTCTGTGAGGCATTATATCAACCAGGAGAGGCGAGACCGCCGATGAGAAAGAGCACACCCACTCCTACCTGCTGTCATCCTCCCCTCAGAAGAAATGACTAGTATCCTGACTTCCTGCCCAGCTATTCAGTCAGTGCGCTCGCACACACGCACGGGCACACTGCAACTTGTAGCCCGCCCTTATGCAATGGCACACAGTAAAGAAGCCAAGAGAAAAAGGGAGACTCACATTTTAGAACAGCATCCTATTCGTTTTACCTTTGTGTGGGGTTTACTTTCAGAATTCGTTTCCCCAATCTAAAGAAGCCTGACAACACACAAGGGGATCTTATATAAAAGACAGGAATAGAGAGTTCTTTAAAGAAAAGGAGGCAGGATGGTACCTTTTCCAGTCAAAGTTTCTTCTTGTGTTTTCCTCACTGCTTCTTGGCCCTCGCTTTCACTGTTTCCAGCTGTTACAATACAGAAAATGGAAAATTAGCAATGTAATCAACTTAAGGACAGGGAATATAAGCATGCCACTATGAAGAGCTAGACACAGTGTAAAACCAGTATGAAGTTTTAGGTGCAAAGGAGCAATTCGTTATTGTTGGAGAGCAGAGGGCTCCGAAGAGGGCGATACTAATGCACTGCTGTTCACGTGAGTTCTGCCTGTTTCTCTCATTTATCGGTACAGGATGTGACCATGTGCTGGCTGGACCAGCTGAACTGAGATGGTGATCTGCAAGCCAAAAGAATTCTTCCACATCCAGACTCTACAAAAGCTTTACTATAGGTTAGAGCAGACCACCCCTTACTATTCTTTCCAAAATGATGAATTTCTATTAGAGGAAAGGCACAGCTATCCAGGCCCCGACACTCAGGAAAAGATTTACCAGACCTGACAAATAATGTGATTTAAACATCAAATAAATGTCTTTTGTGTCATTCAGCTTAGGTGGACAGCTAAAATCTGTCTGACGTTTATTTGGAAATTATTTTATAATAATGTATATCAAAGGAACAAACACAAACACAAGCCAAATACTGTGCTTGTTAGTACAAATCGAGTATTTTAACATTCTATTTATCCATCCACAAACATTTTTCATAGCATGACACATAAAAATACCTATTTTTAGCTATCTAAATTAGTTATACATACTGGTATTTCTTACGAATTTCATGTAGTTGCCTTCTCTGTTTCCTGGTTATAGATATCCCTGCCTTGCTTTTTATATGGGCTTTATCTTGTGGCCCTCTAGAAGTATCCTGTCCTCTCATTCACTTGATAACTGTGCAGAAGACATTTCAGATTTTCCACTTCCACACTTTCTTTCTCATATTTTTCTTTCCCTCCTTTTTTTTTTTTTTTAGTAACAGTGAATTGGCTTTATCAAAGATAAGAAAAGAATCACAGCATCACAGAATAAGTTGAGGTTGGAAGGGACCTCAGGAGGTCATCTGGTTCAACCTCCTAACGTTAGTTGGTACATGCTCATATTCACTTTAAGATGTTTGAACATGCTTTATAGTGCTACTAAACTGGATTACTTTGATCTCACAGAGAATGTGTTCAAAAAGTGGGAGTAAGCCTTTTGAGGCAGATAATGTGTCATCCATCGGTTGCACTAGCTGAAGTCTCAGAACGCTGCACAGAGATTTTTGGGACAACCTGATGACTTTGAGTAGGTAAGCTAATGCATTCCTTTGAGGACGGAGTTTTTTCTGTGCTTCTGCAGTAAAAAAACCCAATGATTTGCAACACATCTTTTGTTTTAATGATATGCAAGAAGAAATGTAGCCAACATAAAGACAGCTACCATTCCAGGCACTGGAGAAAAAATAATTCTCACAGAAAGCCTTGAGTCATATCAGTCTATAACAGTTCTCCATAAATTCCATTAACTCTGGAATTATATTGCTCAAACTGACTAAGAAAGAAAGGGAAGAAAAAAACAGAGCAGGCATTTGCAATATTTTCTTCATGCTGGTCCCATGTGTCACGTTTACCCCCCACCCCCAGCCTTAAAACCATCCCAGGTTGCGCAGAACAGAAACATTCAGCTTGATGCTAATTGCCTGATGTAGATGCAGAGTCAACAAACACCCTCCAGTGAAACTGCCATTTCTGGGGAAATCTCTGTGCAGGGGTTATGGGCAAGGGATCAGTCTTCCTCACTGCTTCACCTCAAGTGATGTACTACCATAAGATTTCAAACTCAGTGTGTTATTATGTCAGATAGAATTAGACTAGAAACAAAAATACTTCGGTGCCAATTCTGTGAAGGTCTTATTTGATTTCTCCCTCATTCAGCGCTCCTCACGCAGAGCACAGGCTTATTAAAGCCTCCAGTGCCTTGATTTAACTCTCAGTATGTTCACTTAATTTGTTCTTTTAAAAGAGCTTGTGTTCACAACAAATTTTAATTTGCTTTATTTTGCTGTTATATAAATGGTTATTCATTAAAGCTCAGTGCCTTCCAAATGAGCTCATTTTATTCATATTTGCATATTTTTCACTCTAGACCACTGGGAAAAAATAATTATTTTGCTAAACAGTCACTTCAAATATCTGTTTCCAGCCTGATTCAACAGTGAGTTTGGTTATGAAGTACTGTGAAACTGAAATAGCCTCGGTGAAAGCTGCTGCTATAGTAGAGGCTTCTGAGACAGTTCTTGCAAAGAAAATCCCATAAGAAAGAATAAAGGGATTGAACAAATGACCAAGATCTTTACAAAAAGTTCCAAGACACCTATATCAGTAAGATATCTTAAGACCACGGGAGTCAACTATGCTTCTGAGGTAGCTTAAGAAGATCAGCATCCCCTTGCTGAGAATGGGTAGGAGAGGAAAGGGACATTGCAGTGTCGTACTGCTTCTCTGCTAGTACAAAATTCTGGGACCCTCTGGGCAAAGTGAGTGGTAGGCATGAAAAAGAACAATCCGCTTTTATCTAAGTGCCACGTTCATTATTCAAAATTTTAAAATATATATATTTTGTTTAAGTCACCACGCCATCACAATCGGCTTTAGGTTAGCAAAAATACAAAAGGAATTTGTATCTTATTGATGAAGACAAGGCAGACCCTTCAATTGTTCTTTAAACTATGGAGGGTAAGAGGTTACTAACTATAGGAGGGTCAAATTCTTACCACCCTCAGCTCACTTAGATCCTCAATAGCATATTTGTAGTGCTAGACAGGAGAATCCTCTGGCTGGACCTTTTGCCAATGATTCACCATCATTTTCATACATTTGGCATGCCAGAATT
This sequence comes from Gallinula chloropus, assembly GCF_964237585.1. NCBI lineage: Eukaryota > Metazoa > Chordata > Aves > Gruiformes > Rallidae > Gallinula > Gallinula chloropus. The sequence continues at coordinate 139,441,750 of NC_140085.1, read as the reverse complement.
TATCCATTTTAAGCACAGTAGTGTAAGATCTGCCTACTCTGAATTCAAGTGGCTGGGAGAGGAGGATGAAAAAGGGAAGGCAGACTGTGTTTTTTATGCTGTGAGGGAATCTGAACAAAAGCTTTGAGAAAAAGGGATTCAGTGTCTTGAGAGCTTAGATCATCAAAGTACCCAAAACCGTAATAATCTTGCTTTTCATGCAAATTTAAAGTGTCTATTGGGAACTCAAAGTAGATATAGTTGTCTCAAGAACTGTTTATGCAAGCTGTTCAGTGCCCTATCTGGTGTTTTTCTTCTACTTAGTCCCCAGAGAACAGTGAAAAATTCAGGTGAGACTGATTCAATAACAATGCTGACTGCAATCAAATCTAACAATAAAACCTACAAAAATAAATTCAAGCCTGAAAGGGTGCACCTGTATAAAATAAGATGTCATTTTATTGGCATGAAGAAATCTAATTTTTAGTAAAATACTGAAGCTTATGTTGAAAAAAAGAAAAAGATTGAAAACAGATTTAAATACAACTTTTAGTCAAAGAAAAAATTACTCTCCTCTTCAACACTCATCTAACAGATGCCACAATTCAAACCATGTGGATCTAATGCCACCATGGAAGAATTCTTATCAGCATCAACAACAGGCTTTGGATCTTAGAGTGAAGATCAGGCTCTGTCACCTTAATCACTTTAAGTAGATCCTGACTCTGAAAGTTATTTCAGGGATTTCAATAAAATTCTGAAAGAGGCTTGCTCAGCCTGAACAAGAATGGCAAAAACACAGCCCATAGGAATGCAGCATGGCTGTGAAACATTCATACTATCACAAGTTAAGGGGTCCTACATCCATGGGCATTCTTTACACAATATTTTTTATTTCACTGAATCTGAAAATCTCTCCAAAAGAGTAACTCCTACGCACACTCAAAATTTATGTACAAAACTGATCCTGATAAGAAAGCAGCATCTTTTCCAATTCTGTGTTCTGCAAAAATGGGGATTTGAAATCTTGGCATCTAAAGGGAATGTACTGCAGGGCATTATAAAGACATTTAAAATAGTCTATGAACAACGAGCCAGCCTGTAGAGCTAGAGATTGCTTGGAGAGGAAAAATCCACAAGTTTGAAAAGCCGCCCTCACTTATCAAAGTCAGCTGGGGGAGAATTTCCCAACTTTTGGCAAGAAAACACACCCACAAAAAATATCCTAATGTAAATAAAACTTGAGATGAACACCAAGAAGAGGCAAATGATCCAGAACACGGTGGTCCAGAGAAAGACCCGACTCCTCCAGTTGGGAGCCCAAGAGCTGCCCTGTGCACGCAAGGAGCACTCCAGCCTGCAGCAAACCCTGAGCAGGGAGGGAGGGATGGGCTGCCCAGCAGCAGTCCAGCAGTGCCAACACATTGCTTCCATCCCTCCCCAAACACCAGGGCCTGTGGCACGTGCAACCCCCCTCACTCACCAGTGCCTGTTGAACCTATGCACCTGAGAGAAATGCTCTTCCCTTGACTTACTTAGTTGCAATTGCAAATCAGGTAATCCCTGGAATGATGAACAACTTTCCAGGGTTCACAGCCTACACAATGGCCCTCGCCACTCTGCCTGGTCACTTCAGGTAACCCAAGTTTAGAAGCAGTGCCTGTAAACTCCAATGCATACGTGTATTGTCGGGAGCAGCCTTGTGGTATGGTAATAAATTCTGTATAGATGTATACCATCTGACTAAGGAGCTGCAGAGGGTGATGATTAAATGTCTTTGTGCAACAGAATGTAAAAGATTCCAACTGGAAATTTGAATGAAGGTGCCTTCTCGGAGTATCGTAACCCTTCTTATGGTTGAAGGGGAACTGATTTCACTGGTGTGCTGGCCTGAAGACAGGGTTTGTGAGGGCATCCAAAGCCTCAAGAGGAAAACAAAGTTTCTATCAGCTGTTTTTATGGTGATTGTGATTTTGTGAGTGTGCACAGCACTGCACAAAGAATAGCGGATGCTTAAGAGAGGGGAATGACTGCCCCTACAAAGCTGCGAGGATGGGAAATTTGAACTCAGTACGAAATAAGGGTTTTTTAAAAGGAAATCAATAATGTCATCAATGAAAAGAAAATAAATCTTATTTAGGAAACAGGAATATAGATCTTGTGTCTCACCCATAAAACTTCCAAGTCATGAACTTTTTATTCAATAAAGCCAGACATAAGGATGTGACCTGGTATATTAAAAACCAAACATTGAGAAAATGATACAGAGCTTCTTTTTGTCTAGAGGTACCACACATCCTCTGTCATCCAGTTCATCATACAGTAGTTAGAATTAAATACATGCCTTTCTGACATGAAAGGCAAAAATATCATCGTAAGTGTTCCTTTGAGAAAAGAAGGAAAAGTAAGTAAGGAGGAGGATGTCACTTTGCAAATAGAAAAGAAATCATCATTCTTGCCCTAGGCTTCAGCAACCCAGCTGTTCCAATGAGAAGTTAAGAATGATCTTGTCTATTAAACCAAAGACAGATCCAGACACATGCCCTGATACCAACATTAGCTTGTAGCAGGTGCTTAAGGGAAAATTTTAAGTGACAGCATTAAGTCTAGGAATGATGCTTCTCGATACACCCTCTCAGCAGCAAGTAGTCTCAGAGATTTCCCGAATCTCACACCTAGCGTCTCCATGAACCTACCCCCTCTACCTCTTCTAATTGCACTGTCAATTCAAGTGCTTGGCTGCCAAAGGGTTCTGGGGCAAGCAGCTCTGTGATTTAGTGACACACTTAATTACATTAAAAAGGTTGTGCTTCAGTGGTGGTTTGTTTTTTTATTTTGTTGCATGTTCTTTACTTTGTGTACAATAAACCAGAGAATAACCACTTCTCATTCACTTTCTCTGTACCATTCATAATTGCATGACATTACAGCTCAGTCATCCGCTTGCAAGCATAAGAACCTTTGTTCATTAGCACAGACATCTCATCCTCTTCATCATCCCTCTCACGATTTTTCCAGTTTTACCAGATTCCTTTTGAGTGTTCACGACAGGATGAAGCAATAATTTCTACAATGGGTGAGGGATGTTTCCTGCCACGTTTTCATCTTCTTTCCTGGTAAGTAATAAGATTTTGCCTTTTTGACTGACATTGGATATTGAAGTAGTTCTGCAGAGAGCTTTCTACAGTAAATCACAAACTTAGTTATTTTTTGAGTGCTAATAGTTAATTTAGATCCCAGTCTTGTAAATATGCAGGTGTGGGTTTTTTTTTCTCATATGAAGTATTTCCATTTATTGACACTCAGTATTCATCTACCCCTTCATAACTGTCTGGGTTTTGTCTGAGATGGAGTTTATTTTCTTCCCACTAGCTGTTACAATGGTATGTTTTGGATTTAGGGTGAAAATAATGTTGATAACATGCTGATTTTTTTTGTTGTTGCTAAGCAGTGTTTACTCTAAGTCAAGTACCTTTCAGCTTCTCGCACCACCAGCAAGGAGGCTGGGGGTGCCCAAGAAGCTGGGAGGGGACACACCCGGGACAGCTGACCCCACCTGGCTAAAGGGATATTCCATATCATGATGTTATTCTGTGTATATAACTTTGGGAAAGCTGGCTGGGGGTTTAGACCACAATTTGGAAACTAGTTGGGCATTGGTGGTCTACAGCTGGTGAGCAATTGTGATGTGTATCACTTGTTTTTTATATTGTTGTTGGTGGTGGTTTTGCTGCTATTATTATATCACTCTCTTGATTTTCTGTCATATTAAACTGTCTTTATCTCAGCCTATGAGTTTTACCTATTTTCTTCCAATTTTCTCCCTCATCCCACCGGAAGGTGGGGAGTGAGTGAACGCCTGGGTAGCTGTTTTAGCTGTCTGTTGGGTATAAACCACAACAATAACCCACTCATTCAGTACTGTGAGATTCTTCCCTGTTCTTCGTGATAGTTTAAATTTCACAAGATCACAGAAGGGCTGAGGCCAAAGGTACCTCTGGAGACTGTCCAGTCCCACTCACTGCTACAGCTGGTTGCCCATGACCATCTCTGGTCAGGTTTTTGGTATCTCCAAGGATGGAGACCCCACCTGTGTTTTGGTTTATTACCATTGGTTTAGGCCCTTGTCCTGTCTCAGGCACCACTGAGCAGACCCTAGCTATATCTTCTTTACTGACACCAAGTATTTATAGACATGGAAGAAATCTCCCTGAGCCTTCTCCTCTCCAGACTGACCAGTTTCAGCTCTCTCAGCCTCTCCTTGCGTGTCTGATTCTCAACCCCCTGAATTATCAATAGTCTAATTAGTTTGGCTACCCTAACCACATTTGTGCAAAATGCATCATCACACTGACCACCCCATTTTCCATATCTGTCTTTTCTGAATGTACTGAACATATATAGCTGTGGAATCAAGAGTCCTTTGCTCCATCTGAAAACTGACAAACCATCCCTAAATGTTTTCTGTCTGCTAATCAGTTACTAATCTGCAAGAGATCTCCTCTTACCTCAAGACAAGCTAGCCACCTTAAAATTCACATATTTAACATATTGTTTTACAATGCCTGACATTTCTTTCAATATAAAAATCACACTCACTGGTCTGTGCACAGTGTCCTCCCTAAAACTTGCCACTTTTGCCCTCCTTACACTTTAAGGTCCTATGCAGAAGATACTAGTAAAGAAATACATTTATGCTACTGGGAGATTTTGCTTTTAATCACAATGACTTAGTTTAGACTGTTTTAATTTCTTTTCTAATGGGTAGCACTGTTTATACAGAGTTTGCAATAATCCCCATACCATTCAGAAGCACTGTATCTTTTTAGCTGCTATTGTTACACACTTCTTTTAGAGGAGAGAGTGAACAGTAGTTGCCTGTAAAGAACACATTTTCATGTAGAAAACTTCAAGGTTATTTGGTTGTTCCTCACAAGGATGCTTCTCCATACCCTTGATAAGCTTTTTTTTAAAACCTTCACATTTTCATGCCATGCATTTCAAAACAGGCAAACCAAAACTCAACGCAGCATTTCAGGTGCTGGTACAAAAAGGACTCACACAGTTGCATCAACTCATGTTCCAATTTTATTTGTTCCTTTCTAAGGGTTGTTTTTTGTAAGCTATTGAGCACTGAGTGCTCACAGAACTATCTATCCCAACACCAAGATCTTCCTCCAAAGTGATGACGAGCAGCACAGAACCCATCATTTCTTTTTCCAGAGTTAGTATTTTTCCCCATATTGGCTGACACTGAATTGCACATGCCTTTTAACGCTCAGTTTCTCATGGTGTTCCTGGTATTATTCACACACCTTCCTGGTCTTTATTACCTTGAAGTAATTTGAAAGACTCATCACAGAATCATAGAATCACCAAATCACAGGGGTTGGAAGGGACCTCGAGAGACCATCGGGTCCAACCTCCCTGCCAAAGCAGCTCCCTAGGACATATCACTCAGATAGGCATCCAGGCGGGTCTCAAATATCTCCAGTGAAGGAGACTCCACCACCTCCCTGTGCAGCCTGTCCCAGGGCTCTGTCACCCTCACTGTGAAAAAGTTCTTCCGCATGTTGGTGCAGAACTTCCTGTGCTCCAACTTGCAGCCATTGCCCCTTGTCCTGTCCCCACAGACCACTGAAAAGGGGCTGGCCATTTCCCCCTGCATCCCATACCTAAGATATTTATAAACATTAACAAGGTCCCCCCTTTGTCTTCTTTTCTCCAGGCTGAACAGTTCCAGCTCACTAAGCCTTTCCTCATAGGGGAGATGTTCCAGGCCCTTAATCATCTTTGTAGCCCTCCACTGGACTCTCTCCAAGAGATCCCTGTCTTTTTTATACCAGGGAGCCCAGAACTGGACACAATACTCCAGGTGGGGTCTGACCAGGACCCATCACATCACTATTAGCTCCTCCTCTAAAATTATACATTGAAAGTATGTGATCTAACTCATATCCCTGCTGAACTCCAACAGTAACACCCTCTCATCTAAGAAGATAAACATTTATGTCTATGTTCTGTTATAACATGCAATGTTACTGCATGGATGCGTTGGCATTTGTGCTTATCCTTTGGGCTGTGTAGTGTCCTTAACAGCCTTTACACTTTTGCTTTAAGATATCTAGAAATCCAAACAAACCATATCAACCCCAATCTCTCTCATCCACATGATGGCTGAGCTCTGTTAATCAAAGCATTTTACTATACAAAACACCTTCACAGCTGATTGAGTTACATTTCTACTTGAGATTACTGCCCAAATGAGAATTGTGCTCTAAGTGTCCTTTCAGAGGTTTCTCTCTATTCTAATAATAGTTTCCAACGTCCAAAGGAATTTTGTAATGCATTTGTTCATAATAAGTAGTCTTAAATCACTGCCAACTATAAAAGTGGCCCACAAATTTCACAGCTGGCATGTTCAAAATGAAGAAACATAAATTTTTTTTTTTTTTAAAAGTAAGTAGTATTTTTAAAGCAAGGACAGTGGCAGTCTTCAAACAGAAATTAAGGATTAAAGTGTTCAACAAAAATCTTAAGGATGTGAAAGGCTGTGTGCACGTGCATAGTGTATAAATAACAGAGCTGTAAGTAAGTAGTTTCTCATAACTCTGATTACAATGTACTGATATGTTAAAAACTGAACTGAATGACAATTATAAAGCAATTGCCATGCATTTTCTCAGTGTTCATACCAGAAGAAAGAAACCATCACCCACTTTTAAAAGGCTGGTAACACTTTGACACTTTCTGACTAACTCTACAACTCATTCAGGCCTAACAAAACCTGGCTAAAATTAGGATTATAAATACTTTTCTAGAAAAATATGAAACTTAAGCATTTCATACATCTATATATAGTGAAAAAGGACTATTAAAGTACCCAATATAAATTTTCAGTAATTGACATTAAATCCAACTGCCTTCGAAAATTAACAATTGTACCATCTTGATAGTATTTAATTATCCTTCAAAAGTCACTTTGTAGTATTTTATAATATAAGAATTGTCTGATTTATAATGAAGAGAGTTCAGCTTGAAAACTGAAAACTAACGTGAATGACAGAAATCTCTCTTGCTTGGTCTGTCTCCTGCAGGGTTTACAGAGTTCACACGAAAGTGTCCAGAGTGGTGATGGAAATGTATTTATTTATGCCAAATTTACATGGCTTAAATAAGTCACTTGAATATATATATATACACATATATGTAAATATAAAGAGACTGTTTCCTTTAGAATGTGAGCCTGTCTTAGAAAATCGTGACACTGCTATACGCAGACACCGAAGATTGATTACCCTGTTCTGAACCTGTTATTTTATACATGGCAGCATACGTGTAACATTGTCAAGCTGGAAATATTTTGATTTTCATTCACCACGGATAAGATATTGTTATTATACATTTTTTTCCCAGCCTTCTTCGATTAACATATGGAGAAAAAAAGGAAAAAAACAAATCAAAGCACTCCTATTTAATGTCAACTATTTTAACATGCATTCACAGAACCCTCTTAAAATTAAACCCTGGTGATGAAGGATGGAAGGGATATGAAGAGCTTATACTTCTAATCAATCAAAATGCAGACCTGCAGAACCGTGGTCAGCCAGGAATGAACATAGCTAGGGGCCCATAAAAACGACTGAGATGCCTTGATTTTCAGTGTCCTTATTGTTAAGGTCATATTTATTTGTAGGTGCACACAAAACTCCATCCTTAATATCAGTCACCAGTCAGTAGGTGTGAAGAACAGGGTGTCATTTAGCTTCTCTCTCTGGAAGTGAAGCTCCTCAAGCTTCTTTATCAAGTACTAAATTGCATAGAAGGGACCAGGAGCTCCTGGCACAGGTTGGCTCTGCCAAAGATTCTAGCTGTCTGTCTCGAGACTTTCCTGAAGTAAAGGTCCTGCTACTGTGAGTAATGCTATTGCAGCCTGGCAAAATCATCTCAATTAAATCTATCAAAAAACCTGTAGAAAATTACTTTCATCATTTCAGCATTCACAGAGTCTTTGTTCCAAGAGAGAGGCTGAGGGAAAGGCAAGCAGCATCTGCAGAGGGAGAAAGGAGTCTTGGGCACCAGTGCTGGGACAGAAAAGGGAGAAGCTTTAAAAGCAGTGTGCTTACTGACAATCCTCTGCATGGGCACACTGCCTTTTCATGCAGCAACTCCTCATGTTCCACAGGGTAATGTGCCCTCTTCTTACCCGCCTTGCTCATTTCACTGGTAGATTGGATTTAGAAGTAAAGTTACTTCAAACATTTACTCCGCTAAAATGTCAAATGGAGTCAAAATCACATCCATCACAAATGATGAATCATCTCCACATCAGACACTCAGGTTTGCCTCATTTGCCCACTGCAGGGGTATCATTCTTTATTGCTAAATACTCTCATCACTTACTCCCTGTAATGGGAAAGAAGCGTTCAGCCAATGGGCAGCACCGACTGTGAGCTGCACAACAGTCTCCCCTGCAAGCCCAAATCCACCCAACATCCACGCTTTTTTCATGTGCCTGTAGACAAATACGGGGTGAAAACATTGCTAGAGTGGAAAGCTTGAGCGTGCTTGCTGCCTGATCCGAGGCACAGATCTCTCTGCTTGCGTGCCCTGAAGCTGAATGGGCTAATGCACGCCCATGAGCCAGCGGGTATTTTAAGCATACTCTGGACACTTGGGGCCAACGATTAGCAATGAGGATGGAAGGTCATTGCTTTTAATGTGCTTTTGAGACTGTTTTAATCTTGCAGCTGGAACAAAGCCTGAGACTTGTCCAGTCTACTGAGGGTTCTGCTCTGCTCTGAAGAATTTCACCGGCAAAGAAGATGACTGTGACTCACCAGGCTCAGTGTTTAGGTCAGAGTCTGCCTGAAAGAATTGAATCAGCTGAAAATCTTACTCATCAAATGCTTCCTATAATTAATTTCATTAATTTACATTTGTAGAGATTCGTAATGCAAATATTAAGGTTGGCTCAAATGAAGAGTGAATAGAAATGTGTGTGCCTGTAAGCACCAGAAGAAAGAGCGGAGCAAAGTGTTAAAAGAAACTGAAAATTTATTGAAAATAAAGGACTTGTTTCCAGGACACCATTCCTGGGTTGTTTACATCAAGGCCACAGCACAGGGGACTTGCCACCAGATGACCTGGCACTCTGACACGGGGAGGATAGTATCGCTGCTGTGGCATAGCACCCATGCCATTCCTTTTCCTATGTATGACGCAGTCTACACGCTCCAGACAAAACAAAATATATTAAAGGCTGATGACTCCTAAAGGGAATAAAAGATCTGTCCATGAACCAATGTCCTGGGTTCAGCTGGGATAGTTAATTTTATTCCTAGCAGCTGGCGCAGCGCCATGTTTGGGAGTCAGGATGAGAGCAGTGCTGATAGCACACTGATGTTTTAGTTGCTACCAAGCAGTCAAGGACTTTTCAGCTCCTCATGCTGCCCAGCTCAGGAGAAGGCAGGGGGCACTCAGGAAGCTGGGAGGGAACACAGGCAGGACAGGTGACCTAAACTAACCAAAGTGGGTATTCCATACTATGATGTCATACTTGGTATAAAAGGGGCTAGAGACAGGATAAGGACTCAGTAGCTGGCATACCTTATCCCACACTGCACAAGCGATGCTCACCAGACCCCTTGAGCATTCCCACCTTAGTACTCCTGAGAGCATGGGTGTGAGTAAATGGCTCCATGAGAGGGAGAGAGAGTTGAAAAGAATCCGCTTACTTAGAGATTTTGTAATCATGTATCACCTTCCCTTTCCCAAAGCTCTCACACTGAATATTGCTACATGAAATACCCTAAGCATTAAATGCTACAAACTAAAAAAAAAAAAGGAGCAATGTTCTATGCTTCCATGACCCTATGCAAAGAGAAGAAAATCAGCCTTTTTGTTTTCCCACTGACTACGCTCGTGCAGTTCACCTTAAACATGAAAAGAGACTTCCTTCGTGAAATATTAATGCTGGATTCATTAGCTGCATCTAGCATCTGGCTACAGACAGCAGCATGTTTGCGTTTTTGCAGACTGTTGGGTTTGACACATCTATTAAAACATGCATGAGTAAGGGGTATCCACATTACACCTTTACGATTCCAGGGCAACTCCACTACATGGCTACTGTGCTCCTGTTTGCTGTTTGGTGTGCTTGTGGGTTTTGGGTTTTTTTTTTCTCAAAAGATGTGCATGAAAAACCTGAGAGAGAGAGACCACATTCTGTATAAAAGCTAAATAAAATGGCATCACTGCCTTATCAGTGTATTATGAGATACCAACCTTCAGTGACCTTGTGGTGTGAAAGTTGTGGTGCTTTGGGTAAAAATCTAGTGAAATAAATATGAAGGGAGCAAAATGAAGCATTTTAAACATAAGCATTCATGGTGTTACATACTGATTCAGTAGATGTATTAGTACATATATACAGTACAGAAAGCTTTAGAAAATAGGGGGAAAAAATCTCACCAATACTGCCTGTAGTAGGGAGGAGAAATTCTGCACTAGGGATGTTTTTGGAGTTCCTACAGAAACTCACCTATCCTAACTTCAGATGTCTAAAATACATCTCGATCTAACAGTCACCTTATAAACTCTTTATTATCAGTGGAGTGAAACAGGCAACTCCAGAAGGTGAGTTTCCCAGCCCACCCCAGACTGACATGAATGAATCTCTCGGAGTATTTACCTTCTTGTCTTGCCTACAAAGGCCACCTACAGTAACAAAGAAGTAAATATGCAATTTTTACATGGCTGAAACTATGAGGGCTTCTTCTGCCCTTCTAACACAGATCACCCCCCACCACACACTGGAATATTCCTGCAAGGAATTTGCTTTCCTGTTTATGAACATGTACACCCTGAAGTTGAAGCATAGCCCATCCTCAGTAAAAGGATAATAAAACATTTTTGAAATACCTATATTTTTAAGTCTTTCCCATGACCTTATTCTTTACTTCTTACATAAGGTGTCCAAGCCTTCCAAGTTTTGCATTAAAAAAATCCAAATTTACTTTTCTTCAAAATCTCACAAAGCAAAGCACAAGCCATAGTTTACTCATGCTAATTGCCAGCCAAACCCTCCCCTCTTCTTCCTTCCCCTGTCATATACTTACTAGCACTGGAATGAAAATACTCCTTAAGAAAAATACTTTCTGTTACAAAAAATATATTAAGAAAATAATGACTTTACCTATAATAACATGCATGCCAAGTCTTGCCAAATGCTTCACAGTTTGGTACCCAATTCCTTTAGCACCTCCAGTCACTATAGCAACCTTTCCATTTTGTGTAGGGAAAACTATATGAAGAAAAAGAAATAAGGTGAGGTTAGTTCACAATAGTAACACGATTACGAAGATGTGTATGGAAGAGGTGTACACTTAACAAACCACTCCAGCCCAATCAGTACACAATCTCAGAAGCAAGCGGAATAGAAATAAAACCTTTAGAGCATCCACCATCATCTACTGAACTATCCACACTAGACTGAAGCTGGCAACACAAAAGCCAAACACACAGTTCAGAAAGTTTCTCATTTCTGTTCACATACATTTTGTAATCTTGTAGCAATCTGCCCTTTAAATTTTTCACCTTAACTCCATTACAGAGTGAGGTGACAGCTGTTACCGGCCAGCTCAGGAGTGGTTTACTCCATGAGCACAGGGTGGGAAAATTCAAGTGGCAGCATGATGTCCCACAAACATCTTGAATGGCGAAGGACAGTAAGATGGGGGAGATGGCTACGAGCACAAAGATGACGCATCTTGAGGGCAGGAGCCAGCCAACCTGACTTACCTGTGTAATAGAGCTCTCCCTGTTGAAAATCACAGGGCCCTGGCCCCCAAAGGAAGGAGGGGGTAATTTTTTGCATACAACCCCCCCCCCGCACTTTTGCCATTCACCCCAATGCTCTCCCACAGAAGCCTCTGCCCCAACAAGCACTCATTAACCCAGGGCAATGCAGGTAGGGAACACCCCCAAAGCCCTCTGCCAGGACTGCTTAGACTGACAGCCTATGTCTCCCAAGTCACCAGGCAGCCCTTCAACTGCACACCGAGCCAAAAAGTGGCTGAGATGGCCCCCGTGGCATGGCCACTCTCTTGCCCATGAGCTCTCACACCTGCCATAGGCTGCCCAACGCATCCCCCCACAAGACGTTGAAAGCCCTCCAGCCAAAGCAGAGCAAAGGTGTTTTAAGCTAACTGCTTGGGGGAAGCGTGAATTAGGTCAAATATCAAATATTTTGATTTTTTGATGAGGTGGCGAATCTTTCACACAAAGCACCGTGTGGATTTCAGGCGACGGAGGTGAACTTCTGTTTGCTTTTCAGAAGCAGCTGCTGGGTATTTGCGCAGGGAAAACGGCCCTGAGTATTTCGTTTTGCCACGGTGCACTGTCTGTAGGCAATGTTTCAGACAACAAATGTTAAAATGATGCCGACTCTCATCTATCAAAGGACATTCCTTTTTGATTTCTAGGTCTTTAGGTTATTGCTTTGTTGTACAGCACAAGCTCATCTTTTATATGGTTCTGAAACACAGAACTAGTACTGATACAAGCTGCTTTCTTCACAGCAACTGCTGAAAGGACCAAGTTTTTCACCTTTTCTGAAATACATAGTTCTTTCCAGCACAATTCAATATGAATTTCTGTTCTCTTCATGTAATGACGTGATTCTTCCCATCCACACAGAGTGAGAATTGTTTGCAAGTATTTGAAAATTAATTTCCATTACAGTAACAGCCATGTGTGTAGGTGCCATAAATTACAATAAACTTGTGCCAAGAGCTTTCCTAAAGGAGTTCAGTTTAGCTACAAGCAATCCACAAAAAAAAATTCTCATAACAAACTCTAAGTAAAATTTCCGTATGTTTTTCAATAGTTAAGCCTAGAAATTAAAGCTAGACCTGACACTTGGGACACTAAATACTTGGGTAAATTGTCCACTCAGGGTAGTAGTTTTTAATTGCTTTTTACTTATTACCAGACTCAGTCTTTTCAGATTATGTTTTCCTGGTCTGTTCCCTGTCAATGAAATAGAAAAAAAAAAAAGCTTTTTAAAAAAAGTTTTTGCAGTTTTTGAAAATGCAGACAAGAAATAAAGATTTTTAAAGAGGAAGAAAAATAAATGTTCTTAGTGTGAAAGGAGTCATTGTCACTTCTACGTGAACAGCTCTTGTGCCTCAGCATGACCGGATACACTGGAAATTTGGCAAGGACATAAAATCTCAATTCCTTTTAGCCATGAGGTGCAAAAATCCCTGCCTGAATCATTTGTGCCTGTAAAAATGGGAACCAGTATGTGCCCACTGTTCAATATTTTAGAGCACATGAAAACATGAACACAACACCTTTGTACTAAAGGTGTGCTGAGAGGAGACAGGTCTCTTAACTAGGAACAGGGAAAAACTCTTTGCAAGATGGCAGACAAATCAAAAATAAATGGCTGCTTGAGCTTCTGTTAGCTCAAAAAGTTCAGGACTCTGAATGATGAACTATTGGAAAGCAAACCCTCCTTTGTTCAGTCGAGTCCACACTACAAGAGCCATTCTGACGCCTGTCCTGAGGGCTCAAACAGCTTTACATCCCCACAGGCCATGCTGGCATCGCCTTGGTGGAACAGCAGGAAGGGATGGTTCTGGCCACCATAGTTACATATGTGAATTTTGCATCTGGCAACTGCAAATGTACTTGTAAAGAAAATGTCACCTAGAAGGCAGAAACGTGAGCCGAAGTCCACTACGTAATTTTCTTTAAAAGTGTAGTTAATCCAGTCATAAACTACATTGAAACAGACGGACAGACTCCACCACAGGGATGTATTCAGTGAGACCCTATATTAGCGCTTTAAACCAGGCCTGTTTGCAGCAGCTTGCTCCAGAGAGCTAAGAAAGCACCCAGGCAGGGAGAAATGAGGGCTGCACACACGTGGATAAATGGTCAGTGATTGGTTTATTTACAGCAGGTACAGTATACAGCTTCCACAGGGCATGGTGTTGAGTAGACATAACACTGCGTGTCACATCTCAGTATATGTGAGCAGGGGGACACCAAAAGAAAACAAAACAACCCTGCAAAATACCCCCCTCAATTCTTAATTTTGATTTTTATTAGCCATGCAGAAAATGGGTACTATTTCCAGCAATACAGATACCTTAATGTAAAACGAATCTCCACGAAAATGAGACACCACTCGCTTTAACATCGGTAAAAGTGGTCAAGACCAAACCCTGGCAGCGTGTGTAAGCTGGTGGCCACTCCAGTGGCCAGAGTTTATTGGTGCCCTACTCCTAAGAACAACTGCACTGTCAGGCAGAGTTGGCCAAACACCCACCTTTTCAGTGTAAAAGCACTTCTTCCATGATGAAACCACCATCAAATCTTCAAAGCAGACCTGACCTGGTTTTCCAGCAGATTCTGGTTTATTTTGTGTGAGAGGTTGAGCAGAGCATGGCTGCAGGCTGAGACCCCCCCCAGGGCAGGAGGCAGTGGAGACCCACCAGCTTTGCCATGCAGGGCAGGTTCCTTCTGGCACTTCTTGAACCTTATTTAAAAGATCCCAGCTCTCTCTCTCTGCTTCTGGTGAGCGGGTAGATACCGATCTCAATTACAGAGCTGTAACGCCAGTGATCTCACCATGGGACATGAGAACCGTACAGTCCCAGTGCTAATGAAATCCCCTGACCAAGCACTAGCTGTTAATTTCCCTTTGTGTTCAAAGAAACCAGCCTCTGGTCCGTAAGTGCAGCTTTATCAAGCCAAAGTCTGAGAGATGCTTCTCCCAGGCTGCAGGTTCTGCCTGCATCCCAACATAGTCAGAAGAAATAAGCCTGTCTATTTTGCAAGGGGATTAAGCTAAAGCAGAAAAATAAAGCAGATTTATTCTGTAATAAATATGTCCAGATATGAAGCTATTTTAACATAGTTGTTGTCCCTGTAAATATATTTCTTCTTAATCTGCAATAACTTCCATGTACTGAGATATCCTCACACAATGTTGGTATTATGAAGAATTTAAGGCAATTCTGTATTTTTTTTAAATACTGATGTTCAAAGGACTCTTAAAAAATCTGTCAAGATGTCTCTGCAACTGACAAGACCACAGAGAAATAAAACAGACCACTGACCCATATCAATGACCACTTCTGTATCAACGAGCAGTTCCTGACGGCAAAATCGTAACTCTGGGGTAGGGATGAGGTTAGTTGAAGTAGTCATATCAAAACAGAGGTATTAAACTTTCTTCTTTGCAGAAATTGACTGTGTTAACACTGACAGTGCAACCCCCAGAAAAAGAACTCCCCTTAATAGCTGCTTGCTTTGGTATTCTCTCATCTTTAAAACACTGCCTGTTAGAGGCCAAAAAAAAAAAAGAAGAGTATTAAAAGTTTATTAAAAGCAAATTGCATTTTTAGAAGGTTCTCCTACCCTGTTAATCCAGCATCTGCACTGTGGGACATTATGAGTCATGTGGACATTAAAACATATTTATATAAATCTCTTCCTTAAACCCTCTTTTTAAGATGGTGAAGACCAAAGGCAGAAATTAGATTGTCTGAATCAGTCTCCAGCCTTTATCAGGCAAGAAAGATGAGTACTGCTCAGATGCTGAAGGCATCTGAAGAGCTGGTCAGAGGGGTCAGCCGAGAGGCACCATGCCAGGACCTGCCTGCCCCTCCTGAACCAGGACTTCACGTGGTCTTTGTGCTAAGAAGACCCCTGCAGACAAATCCTAACAGTTTTTGGGTTTTTTCTCCTTCCTTCCTCCTATAACCAAATAATTTACATGCAAATATAAAGCCTGAAGGTAACTGGCAGAACCACAGATGGAAAAAAGAAAGAAGCCACAATGAATATTTAGTTTGATGACAGAATAACAAGTGCCAAATTTGGAGCTGTTCCTGTATAGCAACACCAAGTGAAAAAAAAAAGAGGGCAAACTGTAATTGTCAGTCTTCACCTACCGCCACAGGACAAGGCACTATCAAGTTTTTCTAGCTGTCTACAGAAACCATACAGTTCAGCCTACCACTGAATTATTGAGTAGCTTTTCCTAGCCCAAAGTATTCCAGCTCTTACTCCCCGATTTACACTGTGGCAGTGCTGAGATTATAGCCATTAAGGTCCCTTTCAAAGCAGATGTAGAAAAGTAACTCCTTTGCTACTCCAAGAGGAAATCAGTAGACCACCAAGGAATCCACGCAGCTTGCAGCAGCAGCCTTTTGTTTCAGTCTTACATCCCCGTGACCTTCTGTCTTAGCAGAAACCAAGTAAACAGGGTCCAGGCTCAAAAAGTGAGTCCAGGACTACCCTAAACAGAGCATAATCTCTGATACTCAAGTTCTGAGGAACAATCCAGACAATCTTTCTTTTTTTTTTCTTTTTTTTTTCCCCTTAGTACAACATCAGCTTTCACCAGCAGAAAAGCTGCAGGTCCTGAGCCTGTGCAGATGATCTTTCAGATGCAAATGCTCTTCCCAAATTTGCACACCAAACTCTTTTCTGCCTCTGCTGCTTCCTATCGCTTTCCTAAGGAACATCAATATGCAATCAAGATTGAAGGCTTTTAAGGCTGGAAACCGGGTAGGTGGCAACCAGCCTGACTAGTCCTTCTCTGCAAAGGTATCCTGCTGGTTTCAGCAGCTGCAAGCCATCAGACCTTCCACTGATGATCAACTGGCATGCACGCATGCAGATCCATCGGCACATGACCCACATGTCCAACGAACCTCAAATCGATGAACACATTGTGTAAGGGTGATTTATTTGCCAAGGGAGAGCATCCATTTCCCAGTAATAACTGGAATTTTGCACCAGCTAGGCGACAAGCCTCCTGGCTTTTGTCTTTACTTCTGCAGAAGTGAAAGGTGGGAATCACGAGGAAACTGAGGTGCTGGAGACAGGCTGGCCCTGAAGTTACTCATGGGAAGGGAAAGTGTTGAAGAACCAGAACAGCAGGAGAAACCAAACCATGGAAATGTGTCCCTTACCCTACAAACGTGTAGTATCTCAAGGTGCTATTAATGGAACAGCAGCAGCCAGATGGCTGTAAGAATTTCAGCAGCCAGGGGAAGTACTAATTTAAGAAGCCTCCCACATAGCCACCAATAGGGAAGATGGATTGTTAACAACTGCTCGTAAAACCACAGCAAAACCCCTGGCATCCATAAAGATGAAGCTTCTTGTGAACCATTGCACAGGGTGCACACAGGTCCTAAAGCACTGTGCCAACAAACCAACAACCAAAAACTCGAACTCTGCCAATGTTGGAAATTCATAGACGCTCCATCCCCTGTATTTCAGGCTGAGGTATCCAACGCAGGCACGTGTGCAGCCCATGACCTGTGAAGAAAACATTCTCCCAAAACTGCAGAGCTCCTGCACGCACATGGCATGGGCAGTCACTGGACCAGTGGCAGTGAGGGATGCCAGGACTGCCTGGGAACCCAACCAGTGTTGTAACCCAATCCAAGGCTCCACAAGCCCAGCAAGCCAGACAAACGGCCAACATGTAGCAAGGCAGCAAATGAGGATAGTAGGCCGCTACACCAGCTAGAAAAACAGTGTGCTCACCCAGCCAAGGAGTAAACGTGTATCCTTGTCCCTTCACAACTTCATCAACGAGGGAACAAGTGATACTCTTCAGAGTTAGCAGCGAACATCTGCTAAGCCAGACTAATGAATTAGTTTTTAACTGCCAGTGAAAGCAACCAAAAAACCCCACAAATTTAAGCCTGACGTGAAGTTATAGCTTTTTCTTTATTTTTTTTTAGCTTTTTCACAAGCATGCCAGCTTGCTTATCGGGATGAAGTGATAACATTTGCAGGCAAGATGACAAGCATATCACAAAAGCCGGAAGAAGTTCCCAAAATTGATTCCAGGCCTTTTCCCCCAATAGCTCATTTAACACATGTGAAAGCGATGCTACAAAGGGCTAATAACAATAGCTCCTCCTCCCTCCACTTATTAGAAAATATGCAATATCAATTGGTGCCATAGTAAGGTGAGTGCTATGATGCCAGCATTAAGGGATTCAAATAAATATTTTTTTTTATATCTATAAAGAAAAATGATACACTAAATAAGGCAACTTTTCAGGGCAACAGCTTTTGGCATTCAAAAATTCAAGTCCCATGATAAGAGATCTCTCTAGCAACAATGGGAAGGGGGGTTGGAAAGCTACACTAAAAATTTAATTTGCATTACACACCTATCTGCATTTCTTCTGGTGATTCTTGGAAAGACAGGAGAAATGCAGATCAAGGGAGATGTGTGTGTGGAAAGCAGGGTGTGGAAGGGGAAGGAGAAGGGAGTGTTAGACTCTCAAAGACCCAGGAGAAAGTTTTTTGGTCAAGGCAATTTTTGAATGCTTCAACCAACCCCCTTATCCTTCCCTTCACCTTCCCCACTACTTCCAAATATTTAGCTGAAAGAGACATATCCCGTTTAATATACCTGAATCATAAAACTCTGCATGATGGTACTGCTTTAAGGACAAAAAAAAAGGTCTAGCAAGGAGACCTGCATAGAGAGCTTGGCTTCCTGCTACTTACAAATAAAACCACGGCTTGGTGAGAGGAAGATGGTGTAACTGACTGTGACCACAGCCACTGCCAGAGTCACCCAAAAATATCTCCTCTGCACTCGCACACGTACCTTTATTGCCCTGCTTCCTAGAGCGTATGACTGGAGCGTTTGCAAGTGAAGAAGTTCTGCCTGGTTACGAGCGCCAAGGGAACCTGCATTTTCACACATCTTTTGACCAGAGCCTGAGCGTTTCTGGTTTATTTGTCAAATAGGATCCCCAGTAATATTGATCCTGGACATTGTGATGCTGCTAGACTTGTCAGAGGGACTGCACAGAGTAAAAAGATAATTGCAGTTTTCAAAAACAATATAGATGGTAATTTTCTGAACTGATTTAAGCTGTCTCCGGCTGTGAAGAACATTTTCCTCCAATAAACCCTACGCAGACCTTCTGCATCAGGCTCACTGATTCACATGAAAAAAAGCTGAATGTTTCCTCCCCGAGAAGGAAGAGGTAAGGAATGCAGAAAACCAAACAGGATGGTTAATCTGGGATGTTTACTTGCCATTTCTGAACTGGGTTTCTCTAAGACAATGGGAAACAAGGCTGCATTGGAAAACAGTTTGATGAAGCATATATCTGATCTTTTTACAATACAAGTTCAGGCTGATTTTGACTGAGAGATACTAGGAAATTTGATCTCAACAAATGTGGAGCTGCCCTAAGGTAAAAAAAAAGCAAAAGCAGAAGGGAGGGCGCAGTTCCCGAGTCCTAAATCTTACTTCTGGCCATATTTGCCATTCACGGGTACTTTGTTCCTTTAGCCAAAACTCATCTAAAGATAAGAGATTTGAATCTAATTTTTTATGAGTGCCAAACAGATAGATTGAACACACCATTATACAAATCAGACAGTTGGGAAATAGCACAGTGCACTATGAAAATCTGCTAAAAATTCATCAGGAATCTAGGTTTGCCCACAGTTCGCTCTGAGAGTGAAGTTCCCAACTAAACGTGTATATAGGAATAGGAGAGATCTTGAACCCTGGAAGGGGATGGGGGGTGGAGGGGAGAGGGGAAGAGATGGAAAAGTTGCCTTAGATCTGCAAGTATAAATTATAGTAGTGAAATTACGACTGCGAGTTCCAGGTAGTCATCGAGCAATTTCTGCCATCAGGCACTTGCCCTTATCTTAAAAACCCTTGCTATGCCTGACTCGAGCCACTTTCTTTTCTTCTGGAGAAGCGAAAAAGTCTCAAGTAACAAAGCTATTTCAGACAAAGGCTGCCAATTCATATCGACAAACTTGTGCAAGAGTATTTGGCACGAGACCACGCGCCGGCCTTACACCACACAGGGCGCATTTTGCCCCGCTACGCAACCATTACTGTCCCAGGGACAGACGCCAACTGGGGACTCGGCTGGGGCCGTGAGACGCCGCCTTCGCTCAGAAGAGGAGGGAGGGCTCTGGTGCCCTACAGCGTGACACAAGAGGCACGGGGGACACCACCGTGCTCTAGCTGGGGTAGCAGCTGAAGGGCACGGGGCTAATTCAGCTCAGCCGAGGTGATTGGTGAGTGAGCCCTCCCAAAAAAAGGCCCTTCACAACAGTGTAACGTGGTGTTTTGCGAAATACGGGCGCGACGGTGGTCGCAATAGCGTGAAGCAATCCCAGTAATTCCTTACAGGATGCTGGGCAGCCACAGCCTGCATGTGAAAGATTACTGGATTTGTTAAAAATGCCAGGAGAAGCAGCTCAACAGCAGCTCCGAGAAGAAAGTAACCGTTCCCTACATATGCAGATATTTAAAGGATCCATTTACCCATATCATTTCTTACATGGGAAAATACTATCACAAGAATGGAAAAGGACATATTTCCATCTGTCAAGTATTCTCTGCCCTGCTTATCTTTCATTCCTTTTATATATTTACCTATTAATTCTTACTCTGGCTTTCGTCTCTTTCACTCCAGTCACACTAAAGATAGGGAAGTTATATACAGGTGTATCTTTAAATCAAGAAAAAGCATCTGGTTATCTTTTGAACAGATTTACTGATACTTACTCCCATACTCCCTCCCTCTGGGTGAATGTAACTGTGCAATACCTCGGGCAATGTCATTTTATGTAAAACTTCCCAGTGCTCTTCAAGTCATGTCATCTTGTAATTACGTTTGGGTTTTTTTTTTTTCCTGTTGTGAAATAAGAGATGAAAAAGAGGAGCTCATCTCAGGAGATTTAAATAGGGGTAATGGAAATAGTTCTGCATAGTCTAGTATCTGTAGAATGAATTTTCCCATCCTGCAAAAGTTAGAGACATTAGAAATGTGGTTTTTTTCATTCTGCATCAGAAACCAGAGATTGTCCTGGCTCAAAGATTTTACAACAGCTAACAGGCTGATGCAGCTCCATCTCAGAATGGTTTATCGAATCATGGAATCACAGGCTGGTTTGGGTTGGAAAGGGCCTCAAAGACCACCTAGTTGCAGCCACTCTGCTGTGGGCAGAGAGAGTTCCTTGGTGTGTAAGAAACCATGTCAAGCCCTTGGTTTTAGTCATACCCTGAGCGTAGAAAAAAGTCTTTCCAGTGTAACTCCCAATCTAATAGCAGAAAGCTCCAGTTTCACCAACATTTGCCATTTAAAGATATTATTCCCTCCTGCAAAAGTCCCCAATAAACGTAATATTTATCAACATCATGCCCACAAATCTAGTGATCAGTTTGTAAGAGGGCATAAATAGAAAATGAAGCAAAATGTAAGCACTGTCAGAAAACTGCTTCTCTCAGAGAGACACATCCCAGCTATCTCAAAAAACTTGGTAGCTACCTGCATAAAATGCGACACAGAATTCCTAAGGTTTTAAAATTTCATGTCTAACTACCAAAAGTTAGCATTTAGGTTATAGTTTTGAGCTAAAAAAAAAAAAACAGGGTGATGACAGTGAGCTTGAAATGTTAAATAAAAAAAAAGAATCAGCAAAGAATGACATGGCTGTTACTCCATTACCAACTCAGTAAATGTCATAACTGGCTGCAGTGCAGAAACCTCACTTCAGAAGACTGCAAAAGTTGGGCTTGTTGTTTCACAACAAAGAGACATCAGGAAATAGCAAACAAACAAACAACCACCCCAAACAAACAAACAAAACCCCACCAAGACCCAATACTCTTGATTTAATCCTAAATAATGTAGAAATCAGCCGCACCAGGCAAGCCCTCGCACCTTGCACAGAAGAGAAGTTCTGTCATAAACCTTCAAGTCTGGAGAATAATTACAGAGCCCAAATCTCAGAAAATGCTGAGACTCAGATACTCATCAGCACTTTCATGTGCAGAAACTGAAGCAAAGTCCAATCTACTTATGGTCAAACTGGAAATCCAAACCAAAACCAAAATACTGCTACCTGCTTCTTAGCATCTCACCACAAGAATGATAAAGCCAACAGAAACCAACTTACACGTGGCACTATGATCTAAACTTTTCAAAAGACAAAATATTTTATTTTCAATTTGCAAAAGAGTATTGACAATGTTATCACGTCCCTTGGCAGTACACGATGCTGCATCACAACCCCAACATCACCTTTACAGCTTCTACTTTTACCGCTTGTAAATTCCAACACCTCTTTCTTTGGGCATACACTATTAAAAGATTGAATTAATCATTCCATTGCTTCTTGCTCTGAGAGAAGGTGGAGTGGTACAGCTGGGCAACCAATACAGCAGAAAAGTCTATTATTTGAGTATTTCCTTACTATATAAGATTCTGGGGTGGAAGGGAGGAAGAAAAAGTTGGCAGAATCATTAAGAATAGTTTCAACTGCCTCTTCCCATAGACAGAGAAAGTAATTTCCATATCCCAATCAAGCTTAAGAGCACCCAGCTGAAGGTCACATTCAGATCTGCCTCTTGCAGCCAACAAAATGCTCTGCTGCCACTTAAAACAGTCCCCTTGGCCTCCCATGGCTTCAGAACGACAGTATTTCCATCACACGTAAATAAGTAAGCAGAAGTCACGAGTTGGTATACAAAACTCAAAATGTAATTGAAAGTTTCTGGAGTGCTTCACTTCAGAAAACTGTGCAATCACTTGTGAACTGAAGTGCTTGTCATCATGTACAGAGCTCCAGTAATTAGAATCAGGAAGAGGGGTACAGGGTGCTTACAGATTATTGGGAAAAATCTAGTTAACAGGAAGCATAGCACATAAACCAATCGGTGCTTAAAGCAACCCTGAGATACCTGCAATTAATTAAAATACAAAATGTTAAGAAGCACATTTCCATATTATTAAAATCTTCAGAAGCGACTAATGATCAGAAGCCATTACAGCATCGACATTAATGTGAGATAACCCTCAGGTGTTAGTAGTTTAATAAAAAAGATGGAAAATAGCCTCAACATCCCTTCCTCTCCCTCTCTGCCCTACTTCCACATCCCTCCAACCAGCCCCTGGCTAATACATTTATTTCTTCAGCTAGCTGGCGCCTGCTGATGAGCCCAGACAGTGACAGAGGCCTTCTGCAGACCATCACTCATACTGGTGCCCATCTGCTGCTCAGTGTATCCACCCAGAGCAGCAGCTCTGAGGAAAGCAAGGCTCACCTTGGTTGCTCGGGACAAGAGCGTGTCAAGGTGGGCAGATGCTCGTGGAGCTGCACAGCCCTGCAGAGCGCTGCCCGGCGTGGGGCGATGCCCGAGCTTGGTAACCTGGCTGCCTGGGACTCTGAGCTGCTCAACCCTCCATTGCCAATGTGCCACCTCCCAGGGCCACCACCAGCTTCCTGAAGCACAAATTTGTGATCGGAGATACTTTTGTGTGAGGTGTTTTTTTAATTTTTTTTTTTATTTATTTAAAGAGAGCTCTTCCCACAGCTGGGAACCTTACTGAAGCACTCCCAGCCTCTGGACAGAGCTATTTTTCTGTACACAAAACTGCCTAAAAATCAATTCTAACCAGGACTGAGAAAGTAGAAAGGGCACACACACACGTTTTGTCTTCAAGACAGCTACAACATTTGCTTTCCAAAGACAGAATTTTATTCAATTTTCTCTTCGACAACGGGAGCGGGTCAGGGTTTTCAAATGGACTGTGAAAGTCTGAGTACAGAAAGGCCTCAACTGTATTATATATAATTTCCTAATTCTCTCATGGCAGCCCTTTTCTAGAAAAGGCCTCGTTTCTCTTCAGACTCCTCTTTGTTAACACATGCCAGAGTCATCTCCATACTCACACATTTCCTTTCAATTTTCATCTTTCTTGTTCCTCATAAAATATGTGCCAAATTTTTCACCAGGCAGATAGCTGCTTTGCAAGAGGGACAGATAATTGTTCTGAAAGAATTCTTTTTTTTTTTAAATTAGCCTTTTTTATTCCTCAGTGAAAAAAACATTTTTTTTTCTTTTATTTTCAATGAAATTTTATAGGCCATTAATCTAATGCAGATTCGCAGGACTCGGGGAATTAGTTAACTTAAAAGAGCAGCCAGTGTGCACACTCTGTAATTGCTCTCCATCAAAATTGTCAAAGATTTTTAATATGCAGAGTTACTGCACAGATTAAAAGCTCTCAAAGTATGTCTCTGTATAAGAGGCCATCGTTCCACAGTGTCATTATCTGCTATTAATATTTCAATTAGAGAGTATCACACGCTCCTCTGAAGAAACACAACTGCTCACAAAACGAGTCCCATTATTGATAATGCTCCAGGAGTAAGACACAAACAGCCTATTTTTTTGCCCCCCCCCCCCCCCCCCTCAATTCATTACCTCCTATAAATAGCTTTCCAAATTTTTTGAGGGAAAAAGCTGATTTTATACAGCAACGTGCCCCTTTGCTGACCAGTGCTTCCCAGCCACCCCACTCCTAAGAAGAGAGGTGAAGGCTGCAGGGCAATTCTGCGTGGCCAGTCTGCAATCTCACTCCTCAACTGCCCGATCTCAGCAGCCACTGAAACAGGATGACACATCACAGTGCTCACTGCCAGCCCTTCTGCTTTGGCAGGGGGGTTGGACCTGATGATCTCTCAAGGTCCCTTCCAATCTCTACGATTCTGAGATTCTGTGATTCTAAGGACATCTAACAGGAATATCAGAACTTCTCGGGCATTGGCACAAGCACAAACAGGTTACACGCCTGCTCTCTGCTCCACCTGGCCAGAAGATCCAGCTCAAATTGCGTGGCCCTGCAACAGCCCATTTGGTGTGAAACACTCTTTCAGGGCATGTTGCCTTTTTCTGTTTGGGTTTTTTTTGTTTGGTTGGTTTTTTTTTTCAGAAAAAGACACTTTGTTTGTTATAGTAGAACAGTAGACTCTTTAAGTTTGGAAAAGACCACTAAGAACATCAAATCCAACCGTGAGTCCAACACCACTATGTCAACTAAACCATTTCCTAGAGTGTCACGTCTACTAGCGTTTTGAACGACTCCACCTCCCTGGACAGCCTATTCCAATGCCTGACTACTCTTTTGGTGAAGAATTTCTTTCTAATATCAAATCTAAACCTCACCTGGCACAACTTGAGACCTGTCCCATTGCTAGTTACTTGGGAAAAAAAGAAGAGGACAACCCTCTTTTCAGATAGTTGTAGAGAGCAATCAGGTCTCCCCTCAGCTTCCTTTCCTCCTGGCTAAACAAGCCCAGTTCCCTCAGCCGCTCCTCATAACTCTTGTGCTTCAGACCCTTCACCAGCTTCGCTGTCCTTCTCTGGACACAATCCAGCACCTTGATGTCCTTCTTGTTGTGAGGGGCCCAAAACTGAACACAGCACTCGAGGTGCAGCCTCACCAGTGCTGAGTAGAGGCAGGATGATCACCTACCTGCTCCTGCTGGCCACACCATTTCTGATACAAGCCAGAATGCTGTTGGCCTTCTTGGTCACCTGGGCACACTGCTGGCTCATGTTCAGCTGGCTGTCAACCAACATCCCCAGGTCCCTCTCTGCTGGGCAGCTTCCCAGCCACTTCTCCTGAAGCCTGTAGTGCTGCTGGGTTTCTTGTGACCAAAGCACAGGACCCAGCACTCGGCTTTGTTAAACGTTATACAGTTGCCCTCAGTCCATCGATCCAGTCTGTCCAAATCCTGCTTGCAAGGCCCTCCTACCCTTGAGTAGATGGACACTCTCACTCAGTTTGGTGTCATCTGCAAACTTACTGAAGGCCCACACAATCCCAGGTCATATCACAAGTTATCACAGGTCTTACAGTCCCATTTTTCTCATGCCAAGCTGATCATCAACTTCCAGTGCAGCTGATATACCTGGAGCTACCTCTCAAAGGACAGACCTTACCAAGCTGATGGACGGTAGTTACCAATCTACAGCCCTCATATTGCACCTCACATTAAACAGCAAAACGTTGCACCTATATTTAACTTCTGTATGATGCGAAGTAATTCAAATTATTTGGAAAAAAAGCTCTTCTTTGGTTTTGTTGTCTTGCTTTTTTGTTGGGTTTTCTTTTCTTTATTGAGAGGTATAATGGAACTTAGGAATTTAAGCATATCAGGAGGGGGGGAAAAGACTGAGGAATACCAGCCTGAGAGCTTGCACTGGCTCGCTCAGCAGCTCTCCACTGTTTCCAGTATTTCTCTCTACAGCATCTTCTCCAAACACCCAAGACCTGTGTTGCAAACATACACCTTACATGGTGCGCTGCCTTCTTGGTGATTTGAAAGATGTGATTCTAAAATGCAGTTGCTGTTCCTGACTCCAGCCTCACATCTCCATCAGACCTCCATAGCATAAGGTCTGAACAGGCAGACCGATGACCCTCGGTCCCTGGAGGGGGGCGCTGCTTTGCCACGAGTTAGGACCTCTCAGAAGAAATCAGCAGGGATAGAGAGTGCAAAAGGCATGCAGCTCTTTGCAGGGATAGCAAAGCGAGACCCTCCTGTCTCTGCAAGCTGTACCAGAAGCTATTAGAATCCTCATATCAACATTTATTTTATTGCATTCAAAATTTTGCAGCTTTCCATACAGAAAATCCGACAGCACTGAGTGTCTACACCACCTTCAATTTGGCCACAGTACCCCCTCCTTCCCAAGCTACGCTGCAGCATCTGGCTAACATGTCTGTGCCTTGTGCAGCTCACAGCCCATGCTGCTGCACCAGCAAAAGCCCAAGCTCTCCTCCAGACACAGCTACTGGTATTCCTTATTTTGGCTGGAGAAGTGGAAACACACCACTCCCCTGAACAAGCTGTTTTTCTGCAAGTGTGTCTCTGCTAATGTACGTGGTGCCTTTACATGAGGGAGCGCTTTGCCCAGCACAGTAGGACTCCAGTATCCACCTCATGCTGGCAAAGCCAGCAGGTTCAACCTGGGGAAGACAAGTGTTTGGCTAAATAAGCAGCAGGTAGCTGAAAGCAGGGCAGACAGGAGTGATGTCAATACACAGAGGGACACCCAGAACAACTCACCAGGATCACACCAACTATGCTCCTGTGATGGCAGCAGCACGTCTCCAGGGAGTGTGGGCCTTTTGCCAGCCTTGCGTTCCCCCAGCCCTTTCGCAGCTGCACACGCAGGCAGAAGAGTGAAGTCTCACCATCTCCCCCCTCCACACCACCACCAGCCAAGCCAGAGGAGCACACTGCAAAGTCCTGTTGACACAAACCCCAACGCATGTGCAAGCAGCAGGTGAACCTGCAGAGATGCTGCTGGAGGAAGGACTGTGCTGGCCATGAGCTGCCCTTTGAAGCCACCATGGTGGGTCCCACCGCTCCCAGCCTCGGTCCCTGTCACCACAGCCCTCAGTGAAAGCCCGTGACGGCTGTCAGCTGTCCTGCTCTTGCAAAGATGACTTTGTCCATTACAGCAGAGGGTAGCAGCTTAGAAGAATGTGAACTGAATGTGAACTGGACCTCATCACTGAACACCAATTATCTTCCATATCCTTATAGGGGTATGTATATGCTTTTCTTTTAAGGAAGTAAAAGAATTCTCTGAAAATCAGATTAGAAGACTGGAAAAAAGCCATGGTTTTCACCTGTATCTCCCCTGAACATCTTATGGCTGGTTTTACTGAGTAAATATTGAGAACGTAAGATTTTTTTAAAATCCTTTAAAAATGGAGGTGGAAGAGATGGACAGAAGATACACTACGCTTAACAGAAAAAAAATCCCAATAAAGGCCATTAAATTAGCACATACACAAGTAAGACCATCTGCTCCAATCATATAACCCTAATGGCCATGCTCAAGCTGACATCCAGGCTACAACACTGCCCACATATTTTGTTATTTCACACTCATTTCCCCGTACCTTCAGATGTCCCTTTCCTCCCTGTAGCTCCAGATGATTAGAACCAAACGACTTTAAAAGATCAACCACAAAAAATGAACCCATGAGAAACCACAGGAGGAAATAAGGTATGTGCCTACAACCAAGTGCCAAGAAATCTGCTAGCACCTACCCCGCACTACTGATGGCAGCATCTGCAGCTCCTGAGACTTGCTTCTGACTCGAATTAGTTGCTCTTTAAATATCTGTACCGCATAATTAGGAAGTACAGCATCATCCAGAGAACACGGATTTTGCATTTCTTGACCTTTTTCCCACTAATTTTCAGCAGACTATTTAATGTTAAAATCACACAGCGTGCAATGCAGCGACTCTGGTTATGAATGCACAAGTGAGACTGGCATATAGGTGGTGGCATTAATTAGCACGAAAGCACTCCAGCAGGCAGATTAGAGGATATCTGTATTCACACCGGACGGCTTTATTCATTAACATGACATTATTTGCTAAAACATGCCCAAGAAACCCTAGTGTATCTGCCATGAGAAGGATTTTGCAGCACAAACGTTTCATTTCCAGTTATCCAGGTTGTACCCAGTGGCCGAAAAGCCAGTGCCCACTGCTCTGCAGGGACTCCCTTCGCTCGGATACACTCGGTAAAAAAAAATTACAAACTCTTCACTGCATCAGTCCTGGCTTGCAAAACTGTAGGGACAGGGATGGTTTATGTGTATTTAGAAAGCTGCTTTCATTCAGTGCAATATGCAGGTTGTTGCATCCTTTATAAGCTATCTGCAGTGGTGTCACTGAACCACTTTTAAAGAACAAGGTCTGATGCCAACCCAGCTGTAATTTCCTTAGCCAAGACAGCTTGAGAGGTTTGTTAAAATTCCGTCACTCAGAACTATCTGTTCCTGTTTTAATAAGAACCTGCCTAGGGCAGAGAGCATCTTTGGGGTTGGACTTGTAAAGCGCTTGGCGCACGGGCCCGAGTATCGGTTTTTTTGGTACAAATTGCTAACAGGGAGCATCACCCGCCTCCCACTGCAGCACACCGTGTCCGGGCACCCGGAGGTGGCAATCAAACCCTTGCCTGCAGCGTTCCATTTAGACACACCGTAGCAGATTAAAAACTTAATCCCAAATTCATTGAACACCCATAAGGCTCATTAACTTCAATCCCTTGGTTTGTGCATGTGAGAAGCGCCGGCGTGAGATCCGGGGTCAGGAGGTGAC
This sequence comes from Gallinula chloropus, assembly GCF_964237585.1. Lineage (NCBI taxonomy): Eukaryota > Metazoa > Chordata > Aves > Gruiformes > Rallidae > Gallinula > Gallinula chloropus. The sequence goes on along the minus strand of NC_140085.1, from coordinate 139,412,753 downwards.
CAAGCTTTGCTTGACTGCTGTGACTCTGTTTTCTCACGCCAGCGAAACCAACTTCCCAGGGGACAACTCAGCGCAGAGCTTATAGGAGATGAGTGTTTCCTCATAGAGTTGGTGAGTGTTTAGTTCTATCACCATGTTGCCAATGTGTCAACAAGAAAAAATGATAATTAAAGAAAAAAAAAAAAAGGCTTGAACTGTTCCCTGGAGGAGCTCCTTCAGAAACAACTTCAGTGCATTTTTGAGGTCCAACTTTCCTTTCCCCCCCTCCGCCCCCTCCAGGGTAATTTAAACTATTGAGCAACTTTAGCAAGTGTGGTTAGACATTCCCTCAGACAGCAAAATGTGCATGTCTCAGAAAGCACACTGCAGCAGAGAACAGCCACACTAGGAAAAGCAGAAGCGCATCGGAGCCAAGCCCTCTCGCTCAGCCTTACACAACTCGGAGTGTGTTTGGGTAGCGTGGGGGGGGGGGTGTAGTTTTCTTGCCCAATGAACTTCCCATGAAGCACCAAATCTCTCCTAGCAAAGCACAGATACAGTGAAAGGAAAGCAAACATCATCATTTTATTACAAAACCACGCCACTTACTTTTTTTTCTTAAAAGCAACCCTGACTGGAGGCAAAACACCACTGCTTTTCTGGTCATTTGCTTCAGGAATGGGAGCTGTCAGTTTATTTTGTTTTAAAACTTGCTGTCGATATCCCCATTTAAACCTCGCTAGATCCCACCACATCTGCAGCACTAAGGCAGTCACTCGTATGTTATGACAAAGCCACAAACCCAAAACCACTGTGTCTGTAGTGACATCTGTTAATTTTGAAACTGCGAGGATGGGAAGCTTGAAGCGGCCACGCTACCGTGTCCGAAAGCACGTCCCTGGCTCCCTCACTGCCCAAATCTTGAACCTTGTCTTGTCTGCAAGGCAAGGCAAAACCCACATAATCTTACCAACACAGATACCAGAAAACATTTCACAAGACCGTAAGCTTTACCATAAATGAGCTGAATCAAGAATTACACGTCAGTGCCCATGTGTAACTTCAACACCTACCCCAGCACCGAGTGAGGCAGCCCCAGGTTAAAGCGCCCGTGGCACAACGGTATTTGCCTGGTCTGAGCAAACTGACACAGAATGACTCTACTACAAAAAACACCTCTAACAATAACGTCACGGGCTCCAGAGCTACTTCCTCCTGCCTTCTGGCCGGGCAACACTTTACAGGGCTGCTGCAGAGCTTGAATCGAAGCCAAGTCAGATTTCGGATTGTGCAGCTTGTCCTGTGCAGGTGGTCTCACAGTGAAGTCTGCAGGAGGTCCTGCGTGGCTAAAGACCCCCACCCACCCATCTGCCTTAGCAGTAAAGCTCTACCTTCCCCAGATGAATTTCTACCACCTCTGGTCACTTCAACAGGAGTGTGACTGAGCGGAATTCGGTTAAACAACTCTTTTTTATGATGTGAAGGAACAATTACATTTCATAGCTCGTTTTCTTAGTTGCAGCATCTCTCATGCTAACCCAGCTTGCTGTCACCCACACGAGCAAACCCTACTCCAAACAGGCCCCCCCAAAAGAAAAAAAGCAGAGGCATAAGTAACTGCAGAAGTTCCTAATTGCACAACCAGCCTGTGCTTGGGGGGGGGGGGGAGGGGGAGGGAGGGGGGACGCGGGGGAAGTACCATGTTTCTTGGTACAGTGCTGACCTGAAAGCAAAGGCCACGCACATATCCTCTGCGAGACACTGTCTGCTCATCTTCAGACCCAAATGCCCTACTGGCACTAACACAGTCCATTGCCTGGCTCTGAAACCCACCCAGCAGTTCTTCAGCCACACGAGCATGAAGCAGGCACTCAACCTTTCACCTGTAGCACTGCAACCATTTGTCTTCTTTCCTTTCTTCTACATCAACAAGGAGTAGTAGTTCATGTTTGTCAAGGAAGGAAAGATCTTCCTTCCTTTACAAACGTGAAATGATTATCCACATCTGCTGAATGTGGTCCTTCCTTCTTTAACAAATGTGAAATGCTTACTCACATCTGTTGAAACTGTTGATTTTCTGCTAGTTAAGGCTAAATCTCCTAAACTGGCACATCCTCCCAAGCAGAATAATGACAAAATAAAAGGCAGCTGTTTTTTCATTTGTAGACTCACTGAAATACCACAAGTCCAGTTCCATAGCGCTCCCTGTGATGCAGGCAACCAGGCAGAAAATGCCATGCTTAAACGTTTTACCCTCAGAATTTTACCTAAAAAAATGCTATTATTTACATTTCACACTCTCCCCCATTTTGGTAAAGCACATTTACAATTGCCTCCCTGATAATGAAGACTTCCAGCTTAGGAGTTGTTGGGGAAAATACTTCTCTTGCTTCTGAAGCACACCCACATTTGGGTCCGAGAGTGTTTGAATAGCTCACTCTAACCAGAATGGATACTAGGTATAATCACATCTGAAGCACAAGGGAAGACAAAAAGAAAGAAAACTCATATTTTGTATTTAAAAATGCATTGCATACACAGCCCACCTCAAAACACCATTATTTAAAGAGAGACACTTGCGATACCAGCATTTCTAGCAGTTCTGAAGGCAGAGCATGCAAAATGGAGCGCTGGAAACCTGTCTTTGGATGCCTAACTCAAGATGTTAGTGCAGAGAGCCTGAAGGCTCCTTTTTAGGCCACATTTCTTATCATTCTAATCTTAGCCTAAAAATAAATATAAAATGAATGAATCAGCTTGTGGTCTTGGTGTGTGCAAACTTCCCTACCACCCAGCAGGGTTACCTTCTGCATGATCTTCTCAGGGCGGTCAACCAGTCCAGGGAAGATGCAGGAGCAGGGGAAAAGCCCTGGCCCATCCGCCTTCCTTCAGGCACACGCAGCCCAGAAAGCAACCCCAGCAACAGAAAAACACAGGAGAAACACTCCTTGGGAATCTCTTTTCCCTCTGCAGTGTACCACAGCTTTCCTGGAAAAAGGGCAGAAGTGCAGCCAAGAGATCGACGTCGCAGGCTGAGCTGAGCCCCTCGCTGCAGGAGTTGTTTACCAGTCCTTGTGTACAACCATCAAGTTTAGAGGTGTGTGTGTGGATCCCACCTCTGGGTTAAAAGAAAAATGAAGATTATCTACCATCAGCAACTAATACCCATTGCCAAAAAAAGGCACAAAAAGCCTATGCAGTGCTTTTAACAACTGGCAAATAGTTTCTTAACACTATCTGCAAGCTGATCTCTCCAAAAAAGAACTGAGGGATCTTTGCAAACATCAGCAGAAGTGATGAAGGGGAGGTGGGGTGGAGCCCGATGGGCATGAAACAGGCAGTTATTCTGTTTGCAAGACTTCAGAAGCACTAGGTTCAGGATAGTGCTTTAAGCTCACCCGGGAATCGCATCACACCTTCAGACACAACACGGGGAAGGTTGCTCTTTTCTCACCTCATTTCTCCAGCCAGGCACACCGAAATCTATCCCCGAGTAGCAGTGCCAGTCTCACAGTGGGGCAAACTAAGCATCATCCTCTACCTCCAGCTCAGGCAAACCAAATCCAGCGCAGGTGAATTTCTGCTTACTTTCTCGAAAGCACACAGGTAACACTCCCCTGTTCTTACACCTCAAATAGAAGAGGTGCACAGATCTCACTGTGAAGATCAGTGCTAATGTGCGTAATACCTGCACAGGAAATAAAACAGACCTTAAAATTAGGGACTGGAAGCTATCCATCTCACATGGGGAAGGTTCCCCTCATCCTCAGGAGCGGCTCTTTCTCACCATGCCGCTCGCTCCCTTGGGATCTGCCAGATTTACGCTCAGTGGCAAGTTCTTAGATTGCCTGTGAACGAGTGGCTGTGGTAGATCAGAGACTCCGCGCCAAAACATCACTCAGACACAGCCGCTTCAGCCCAGGCTCCCGCATGCCAGAGGGCAGGTTACAGTGAGGGCTTGTTCTTCCCTTCTCCTCCGCTCTCCCACTACCGTAAACTCCTCCCTGGCCACTTGGTATTTTTGAAGCTAACAGAGCTCGCCACCAGCTGCACGGATACACCAAGAAATGTGCAAAGCGCTTGTTTTACACAGTTCTGAAATGCCAGACTATGGTAAGCTTAGTCATTTTGGTACTTCTCAGTGCTTTCAGGATTTCAGGCAGGAATTGCAGACTCCTGTTAGGATTTCGGCATTCATTCCTAGATGGACCCCACTCCTCATCAACGAAGCGATGGAGTTTTCCAGGTTTGTTATTAAATTCCTTCTGATCATCCAAGCTCTCCTTCTGTGCTTGAGAAACTTACATATGGTGCCAAATCGCTGACTGCACCCCAGAGCACAACCCCCCAGAACCGTGCAATGTTCCCAAAAGCACTTCATTTTTCTCACACACGCCTCAGAAAACCAGGCTCATTTGAGAAGAGAAAAGTTTCACTTGGAGCACAGCGTGCACGACACAGGACGGGATGTTTTTGGCATGAGCCTTCCTGCTGCTGACTTGACATCCTCCTTGTTACAACCCTAAACTGCTATCACTGTAAACGTCACTGATGACTCACAGGAAAATAAGCACAAAAATAAAGGAAAAAAGGGAGAATGAAACCGCTTCAGTCACGGTGTCTATAAAGACGGAGTGATACAGGGGCACAAACTGTCTCAAATTTAAAAGCAAAACAGCATCCATCCACAAAAGAAAAGATGAACTCCTCATTCCTGACTGCAAGCATTTGGGGACAACAACAACATATTCAGAAAATCATATGTGACCAAAGAAAGTGCTTTTTTAAAAATAACCTTATTCCACATGGTTTGGGGAGTCACTGTTAAACACGACACCACGCAAATACAGACAAACAGAGCCATACTTTCAGTGCACTAAGGAGACCAAAGGGATGAATTTGCTACAGGCGTATCTAGATAAATTATTACACCATTACAAACATTTACAGGTGCGTTTCAGTTAGTCTTCTTGCTAAGAGCATTAGGTGAAGACAGCCTTCCTTACTACATTTCTTTAAAATGCAAGTATCCCCCCCGTCTCTGCTACACCTAAAACCAGCAGCACTACCCTGCTGCTTCTGACAGCTGAATGTGTCCGCACCTCCGGTCACAGCATTCATACCAGTCAAACCACCATAAATGGTTTTTATCAAAGTATCTATCAAATGAGAACTACAGCCTTGCCCTCTATAGAAAATCTTCATTCGAACGCCATGGAACACCCTTCTCTCTCTCAGCACTGAACACGTAACAGCTTGAATGATCACAGAATTCCCCAGGCAGGGCTTCAGCCCACAGCACGAACCAGCACCACGTCAAGGTATTTACCTTAAAGCTCCGAACACCCAGAGCAACAGATCCCGTTTCTACCCCGACACGAGATACAGACACCACGGCTTATGGTGCCTTTGACTGCGAGTGTATTTTCCTCACTGTGCTGAGCCCGATCCCCCAGCACCTTTCCCTTTATGTAGGGGGTTTTAGTCCACCCGAGCGACGTGTACATCGCTCCAGGGGTGAGGAGGGAGGAATCGCCGGCTCTGCCTTTCTGCAGCACGGCACAGGCACTGAGCCCCACTGCACTGGAGTAAGGACCTAGTGTAAACTCACTGCAACACCAAGTTTGCCCAGTCTCAAAGAACAGTTTCTCTGTAAGAGAAGAAAAACACGCCGGGGAGCAGGACTTCTCCTCCCTGCTGCTCCCACCCGGTGCTCTGCCCAGGAGAGAGGAGACAGGACAGAGGAGCGTTAAGGCCGATAAACGTGGGATTTTGCACATTGAAGTCGCTGGAAACCAGCACAGGTGTGCAACAGGTAATATAGTCTCTTCAACATCCCTGATCCATCTGACCACCACTTCAAAGCACTGCAGATGACAGCATCATTTTTATGAACACTGACCTTCTCCTTTTTTCCCTGGCAGCAAGGGAAATCAATAGCACCCTGCGTGGAAATGTCAATAGAAATGCTCAAAAATCACAGTATTAACATTTCAGCATCTCGGGGACTCTCATTTGAAAACAGTTTCTGCAACAGCCTTTGCATTTTAAAAAAACTACAGATCAAATATTGTCACTCAAAAAATTTTCTGAACACAAAGTAAGCCGACAGGTAGTGTTTTGGGGTTTTTTTAATAGCAAACTCAATTCCCCTGTGGCACTTTGACTCAACTGCAGGGCACTGAAAATGACCGTGGCAGGAGAAAAAAAAAATCTACTTTATTTTTATTGTTCAACCTAAAGGAAAAGCTTTTGTACATGAAAATGACAGAATTATACAGCAATAGTGGGGATGTTTTCAAATTCCAGTTTAAATAATATAAACTCATTAGACTTGCTTTACTATGTGCTTTTAAGGCAGATGTAGAATTGCAGTGTATCCTTAAGTCCTCTCTACACCACTAAATAATGCTACTAAAAAAGCAAAACCAATTTCTGTAATTTCCCTACATCCCCTAAAAATAAAATGCATCTTGAATTTAGAGGAAGCTTAGTAATTTGGAAGAAATACAGTGACACAGTCTTGGCCTGGAAGAGGAGGGAAAGAAACAAAAAGAAGCCAAAAAAACCCCTTAAGAGACCAGAAGCCAAAGTAAGAGCTTGCTCTGCATAGTCAAAAAAGCCCCAGCCCAGACTAGATAGCACTACACCACCAGAACCAGGGCGACCAGGCCTTCATAGAGACATTATCCCCCGAGAAGGCCGCTCAGAAGTAGAGGCACCAAAAAGAGTGCAGAGACTAAAATGCAGCTTTTCCAGCAAAAAGTTCCTTTTACTCAGTTGCCATGGAATATGTAAAATGCACCACATTTCTGTGTTCAAATCTGTACGCTTCCCCTCCTTCAGAATCGACGCCCCTGGGGCAGCCCTTTCTTTTTGAGCCACCACACGAAAAGGATGAGATCATGAACTACATGTCACCATTAAGTTTGCAGAAATCCTCTAAAATACTGCAAATAACCAATTAGTGTTTCCTTCGCTTTTGATGCTCCTGCCTGCATATAAATGCTTCTGCAAAGCTCGTTAGACCACCATGACACTAATTAAAGAAACCCCTCCAGATTAATCTAAGACACTGCTGCAGTGGAAACTTAAAATAACACATCCTTCCCACAAATAATCCGGAGTCTCGTTCCCTTCATTGAAACCCAAGGATCTCAGACATGGTTTGCTGGAAAAATTCACCTTTTCAACTTCATTTTGGTTCAGGGTTTCATCTTCACAGTAATCCCTGATGGCAAAGAGAGGTGAAACGTGGGCAAAGGTTGGTCAGTCACACAAAACTCCCTTCAGTTGTGCTGTTAACCCTAAAGCAACCTTGCCCAGCCCACTGAATTTTAATCCTGAACTGGAAACGCTTTGCTGGTGGCAAATCATATTTCTTCTTCCTGTGACATAAAAGTACGTTCTTTGAGAGCCCATTTAAATATTGGCTTTTCCTTCATGAAAGCACTCAAAACGTGAAGTTCCTCTAGTGCCCCGCCATAAAGATGTCTCAGCTGTACCAAAGAGAAAAGGAAACATTAGGCTGTGGATTCAAATGAGCTGTCAGAAAACATGAACATAAATCTGACTTAATAGCGTAATTTGGAGATGTGTTCTGGGCCCACCCTTGGCAGTAACACCACGGTTTAATTCACGTTGTAGCAATATTTAAAACAGCTCTGCAACTTTGGTTCTCCACCCAACTAAACAACAGAAAATGATGCCATTAAATGAAAAACACCACGCGCATTTAAGCGAGAGAAACCGTCTAAACTTCTGACATTTTTCATCTTCATATTTTTTTTTAATCAAAAGATTTGTACAGCTTTTTTTTTTTGCTTTTTTTTTTTTAATAACTTACAGGATCAAAAGGAAAATAAATGCATAGCTTCAAAACCTTAGAATATAACCTCCCCTTGTTGCGGAAGAGTTCAAAGTCATAAAGTGCTGCAGATATGAACACACATCAGACAAATAAAACTAGCAACTAACTTATTTTTCTGGTTTATTTAACAATATTTCAGGCTTAGAACATTAAATAAAAATCTCACAGACAATGGGTAGGATAAACAATGGCTTTGTTCTTTTTTTTTTTTTTTCTTCTTTTTTTAAAAGAATGCTGAGACACATTAATTGAACCAACTACAGGTTTATTTTGGATACCAAAAAATAAAAAGAAGCTGGAAGGAAGAGAGCAGTGCATTGCACCAATCTCAGTAAAACTGCTTGTAAGCATCGCTGCATACATTTAGCCCTGGAAGGACACAGATGGAAACTGGATACGGATGCTGCCAAGAGGGGTAGGCTGAAGGTGGACCAGAAGAGCGGGGCTCTGGGCTCTGCCCTGGTTGCCAGAGGGCATGGCTTTGAATCATGCTCATGTAAAAGAGGATCTGCACACCTTGCACTAGCAGTTGAGCAGCTCCTTCAGGGCTAGCAGTGGTGGTAGGAGGTGGAAGTGGTGCAGATGGATGCAACCGACACTAGCTGACACCCAACGGACTTAAAAAACAACAGGTCTTCTCAACAGAGGTGTCACCGGGGCTCAGGTAACACCAAAAGAGGGACCCTGCTGTACCTTGTTCCCCTCCATGATTTGATTTTGCTACCCTCACAGCCAGCCAACATACCTGCAGGAGTTTAGGCCAAGCCTGTGTTTTGCACCTTGGGAAATGGCACACAGCTCTTCAGTGGACGTGGAGAGTAGCAACATTCACTGGGACACACTGTGTGTGGGCTTTGTACAAGGGCAAGTTAATTTTCAGGGGGCTGGAGACTGAAAATCCAGGCTTGCTGACAGCTACACACAGGCCTTGCCCCTACTTACATGCATTTTTCACAGGTTTAAATGTGCCAGATGAGTTCACTACTATTTATTCCACTGCTCCTTTACTCTAACCTCTGTCCTTCCCACCCACCCACCCTAACCCTTGTCCTGCCACCTACAAAGAACTCAGGAGACCTCAAATTTGCAAAAAGTAGTAAACCAAAATGTGAGCAAGCTGCCTGGCAACAGAATAGATTCCACCACAATTCTCATTTTTGTGAGACTCCTGGTTGGGTCCTTTCCACAACCAAATGTTCATGGGTACCACTGTGATGAAAAAACCCAACCTTCTTCCTCCAGAACCGTGATGACCAGTCTTCCACAGATCTCTTTCCAAAAAGGTTCTGCTTGACATTGTCATAGACTGAAGCTGAGGGCAATGGGGCAGGGGGAGCCAGGCGAGACACCAGTAACAAAAATAAACCCCTTGACTATCACCACACAATGCCAAGAGTCCTTCTCTGCACATCAGGGAAAAACGCTGGCTGCAATCCCACTCCGTGCCAAGCGTGAACTCTAATCTTGTTTATGACCTGCAGTATTTCGTAACAGATGGGGGGTTTTGGGTTGGCTTTCTTTGTTTCTTGCTTGCCAAGTTCTGAAAAGGGCTTAAAACAGGCGTAGAGACACAAGGGAGCAGTTACAATACACAACTAATTGGAAACAGTACTCAAACATTAGACTGGACAGGACTAAAGTCCACTCTACAAACAGAATCAGAGAGAGACAGAAGAAAAATAAAAATAAAGATGAGAATTTTTAAGTGCTAACATAATAAGAAACAATCTTAAAAGACTCACAAAATGCATGTGGGGAAACGGAGGGGTCCCCTTCTTTTAAATATATTTACATAATATTAAAGCTTTTTATTTTGCTTTTCTCACCAACAAAATTTTCTACCTACCCTGGGCAAAGTCCCCATTTAAATTAAGAGGTTAACACAGACAGACGGTCAGACCCGCGGCCCCACCCTCTCCTTTTGCCCCTCCCTCCACCGCCGAGGGGCCCGATGCCTCGCCTGCTCCGCGCCACATGGCATCAGCCGTGACATTGGCACAGAGCGAAGGTGACACAGCCCCGCTCTGACCCCGCGCACTACGGTACCACCTCGTGAAAGCACAAGAGACCCCAGTCAGGGCTTGCCTAGACATTAAAAACAAAATAGAAAATAAAAAAGAAAGGTAAGAAGGTTTCACCATCCAGCTGCTGCAGTTAAATGGTAAAACCATACTAATGTGGGCACAGCATTACCAGTTTAGAAGTGTTTATACCATTTACACCGCAGTGGAAAGGAAAATAAGTTACCTAAGTGCATCCGCACTGCAGCCTACACCAGCACAGTATCAGTTAAAAAAAACCAATACATCAGTCCCCTAATTGACAGAGTTATACCAGGTGAACTTTTTCTAGCATAGACCAAGCCTAAGACATGAGGTAGTGAAAAAGAAAAATCAGGCTCAAGATCTTTTTCCATTCCATAGCATCAATATACTCTAAAAAATATTCACTGCTCAGATTTATGGATTTTAAAAATACTGTTTTAAAATCCAGAATTTAAAGCTAACATCCTGAGTCACACAGGACTTACAAATAGAGGCATAAATCTTAAAAACGCCCTTGCTCAGGGTCCTAATTCAGGAAAGTATTTTTATGCTAGAAAGCACATAAGCATGTGTTTGTCTCCCACTGAAGCAAGCGGGAAGGAAGCACATGGGTAAGTGCTTTCTGAAATCTGGGCCGCAGTCAGAAATCACGGTCTTTGTAGAATTTATTTCCTCATTCATTTCAGTGCTGTTTAATCACAAGTCATTCATGTTTTAAGACAGTGGGAAAAACATAGACAATGGAAGCTAAATCAAGTTTGTTACAACTGTTCAATATTTACAGTATCCATAGCATAAAACAGAAGTATTTTTGGTAACTTAAGACAAATACCTTTGTTTGTTTGTTATTAAATGTACCGCAGCAGTCCTGTTAAACAAACCCACTGTCTCGGATGTTAAAGAAATTGTTGTTAACGTTTACCGAGTCGTTTAAGTTAAAAATCTGTTCCTGTTCCAAACCCCACTCTCCTTCGTCTTCGTCCTCCGGTTCCGCCTCGGACCCGTTCCGACTGTTCTCGTACAAAAAGATCTGCTCATCCACGTGAGCTGGGGCTAACCGGTTTCTCTTTGCACTTACAACATTAGCAGAAGAACCAAAGAGGCGTTCAGGGAAGACCCTCGTGGCCAAAATGCACCAGTATTTTTGAAGAACCTTTGGTAAAACCGGGAACAGCGCTAGCCTGTCAGACCACCACTTCAGCGGGTCTTCGTTCAAACCCAGGACCTTTTGTGACTTGAAGTTGCTCAGCTCCTCAACAATCTGAGCGTGCCATTCCTCTTGGTCTTCCACGCCTCCTGTCTGGCAGAAGATTTCTGCAAGCATGTTGTTGATGACGCTGGTAGGAGGAGGAGTAGAGGAGATGATGATCTTTTTCATGGGGGGCTCTTCTGAAACAGCGAAGAATTTCTCTTCAGTCCTAAAAGTATTTTCTTTTACTTTCTCCAGCAGGCTTTTTGCTTCTTCCACCACTCTGTTTTCAACCTGCTGCCGCTCAAAGGCTGAAAGAAAAGGCAGTTTTTTGTAGCGGGGATCCAGGAAAGTTGCAACATTGAGAAACATGTCTATCTCAGGCGTGTGCTGGTAGGTGGTTGACAACTCTTTAGCAATCACCTCCTTTGCCATGCTGATTTCTTTCAAATCATTCTCTTTGATGTTCAGGGTAGTATTCAGAAGCATGTGGAGAAGTGGCTTCACCATACTTATTGTCGGGTACTTTGAAGCTGACATCATCTCTGCAACCTGCTTGAAAGGCTGTAGCAGCTCCACCAGCCCTTCGATTGTATTCCACTCGCTGGCTTCCAGCATGAGGTGGTGGTTGTTGCTGTCCTCCACGAGAACAGCCGCGATGACGAACTGCTGCTCCTTGAGGCGCTGCAGCATCGCGAGCGTGCTTCCCCACCAGGAAACACGGTCGCTTACCAGCATGCAGTGGAGAATATTTTGCTGCTTCTGCTTCTCGCTCAGCATGTACATGGCGACTGTAGACTGCTGAAAATACTCCACCAGTTTTCGGCACCTGGCGAGAAGGCTGCAGAGTTTGGGGAGCTGAAAAGCTTGTTGTATCCCCGCGTTAAAGGTGTGCCCCAAACAAGGCATCTGCACGGGAATATCTAGGAGAGAGCAAGCCTTCACAATGTCTTTACTGTAATCTGTCGTAGCACCGAAGACTTTTGTATTGATCCCCCACTCAATGAATGTTTCATAAAGGACTCGCGTAATAGTCTCTGCGGTATTATCCTCCGGTACTTCAAACGTCTTTAGGCACCGCGAGTTCACCGCCAGGCAGTTGGCAGGGCTGCTGCTGAGGAAGTGAACCGCCACCGTTACGTACGACCTGTTCTGGTTTTCGCTCCGCCACATGTCGGTGGATATGCCACACCACAGCACCTCGGTGAGCTCCTTCAGCACGATTTCTCTAATGGCGTTGTACTTCTCAGGAATAGCTTTCGTACAGAAGTACTTCCGGCTGGGAAGCTCATACCTGGGGTCCGCTGTTCTCAAGAGGGCCTTGAAGGTGGGTTCATCCACGATAGAGGCCGGATACATTCCCTCACAAATCAGGCTGATGACTGCAGACGTCAGCTCCTGATGCTTTTTGTTTTCGTAGTTCTGGTAGGTCTTCATGATGAGGCTATCCTGAACAACCTGCTGCGACGACTCTGGCTTGATTTTTGAGAAGGCGGTGGCGAAGGCTTCCCTCATCTGCTCGGTGTTACTCTTCACAAATTCACAGAACTCGTCGGGGTGATTCTTCTCAAGGTGGTAGGAAAGGTTGGACGTGTTTCCTGAATAGGCGATCTGTGCCATGCAAATACGGCAGTAGATCTTCTTCCACTGTAATATGCATCCTTCTGCATTGGTATCAAAACCAAAGTACTTCCACACTTTACTTTTTGCTCTCGGGTGAGCCACTAACTTTAGGTCTGATGGGGAACCTTCTAAACTTTTATTCTCCATTGCTTCTTGGCCACCGTCCCACCTTTTGATCCTTCACTCATTAATGAGTACCTGATAAAGGCAGTAAGATAAAGATACAATGAGAAAGCACAAGTTTGACCACACTTAACCACGTGAAATCAGCATTTCTGCGAACATATCAAGAAACCTACCTTACTAATTACATTTGCAAATTCAAAGATGAGATTTGCAGGAAGTGTGGCCTACGAGAATCCCATCGGAATGTCAAAAATTATAAAGGGTTTTAAGATATCCCGCTCTGTGGTGAAACTGAGCTAGAAGACCTGCGCAAACCTCGTTTCCAGAATCGTGTAAATTCTGGGTAGAGGCAGCCAAACCACCATCAGCGCTGAAACACAACTGTCACACAAACAGGTCATCTGCTACAGCATTTTCCTGCCTCTCCAACTACAGCTAGGGCCACACGAACATCCTCTTGCCTAAGAGTTACTGAGCCTCACTGTTACCATGTATTTCAATTGCAACCTGATACTGAAGGTGCAAAGGTTTTATTGTTTGTTTATTTTGAAAGAAGTTTTGTTAGCTCAATCTAACTGTTCCAGCATTGGCTTTAAAAATGCAAAAGAAAATAAATCTGTGATGCAAATTATGGCATTAATCTGCTCCTCTGAAATGTAAAGGTGTTTTCTGACTGAAGGAAAAGGAAAAGGAGTTTGAACCTACATGCAGATCAACAATACATGTCTGACACCTTTCCTGTCCTTCTCTTTCTGAAATCAAAGCCATCTCCTGAACTACTAGTTCACAATCGTGGTTCCTGGAATAACAGGGCATTATAATTACAGGAAAAGCAGACAAGGAAGCACTAATAAATGTTATTATCCACAGCAGCTGGAAAATAATTTTGCTGTATTTTCTTCAAAAGGCTACAGAAGTCAGGAGCGGGTGACAGTCTAGAGATGAGCGTGGCGATAAGGCAGGACTTGGCAATCTACACTTCAGTATCTGCACAGGAAAGCACTTCTTGTGCCAACAGTCACATGCAAGTACTACTTGAGGCCCACAGCGTCTCTATGCACAGTGCTGGCAGACAGCACCCACTGTAGCTGATTTTGCTACACCAAGTAGCCAAGACACAGCACTGCATGACTGCACGCTGGCACTTCTCCATTTCTGCCACGCCCCCAGCTGAGCCACCCTGACAGCAACAAGCCCTTCAGTGGGGGTCTGGCCAGGACTGGGAAGGAGAAAAAAGCCATCAGTTAAACATGGATGCAATGTCCTCCACTTCAAGGAGAAGACAGCAGAAGAGAAACATCAGGAGCATTCCTACAGCCAGTCTGAAAGCAACAGCATTGCTCCTTCTCTTCTTGTCAGGAGCTGCACCTGTGCCCAAGCCCAGAAATCCCCTGGTGGTCAGATGGGCTGGTTGGGGGAGGAAGAAACAACCTGACCTTTTCATATTGCTGCAAGGGAATATCCCCCAAAAAACGTCCATGTGCAAGCTTCTCCAGCATGCTTTCTGCTGTGGATGAACAACACCAAGAAAAAGCATTTCCCCCCCGAACTACAGCTGGTACTTTGCAGCACGTTCTGAATGTCTTGAATGAAAAATCAAAGACAGGTTTACCGAGACTAAACATACTTATTTTAACACAGCTGTTGGTTTAGAAGCAGAATGAGAGATGAAGGGTAAGCATTTCACTGCATTTGTTCTGAAGATTTACTTCTGGGCGTAGACTTTTTTCCCCCTTCCCCCTGAGGAGGGCAGCGTTCTGGTACTCCCATACACTCTACTGTGATTCACATGATTCTGGGCCACTTAAATTGACGGGGTGAACTATTGATTAATTCCAAAGATGTGCATATCAACAGCACCAAGGTATGCAATCCCCAAAAAACTGATGAATTTGAAAGACAGAGTGGTGTAACATATAATGACATAACCCTGCCATCGCATCAGACCAAATATGTCTTATCAGCATGTATTATTATTGTTTTTAGATGCCTCCGTTCCAATGCATGATACAGTGTCTCAAGGAAGTACAGAGGCTCCTGCTATTTCAGTAAGCCTTACAGTTTCCTTTGCAGTTAGATGACAGTTCCTGAAAGCAAGAAGGAAGGCACTCCAATAAAAGAGCTGATGCACCTTTAATATTTAAAATTATTATGACATGCCTTGGATCATAAAAAGTTCATCACAGACTGATAAAACACAAGTTATTTTAGAGCAAGGGAGTGTTACAGACTCACCCCACCCTTCATCCTTGTGCACGTTACAGCTTTGCCATCATTTTCAGATGGATGTGGCACCTGGCAATAGTGGCACATAGTATTGCCACAGTTAAGGATACGCCAGCATAACACAGCCTCTACTATAATGCTGTAAACCACACTTCAGATGTCATAATAGCTCAAATATAAACTGCTAACTGTCCCTGCCTCTCTTCAAATGTTATACAGTGTAACTGGTGCTATGGAAAATAAATTAAAAAACACCACACCTCTCATTTTTCTGTAAGAGGAAGCGAACTTTTCCTCTTCAGGTGAAACAGTGTTCATATAGCCTAGGCTTGGCAAAAGCTGTAACAGCTTAAACTCAGCCAAACAGGAGACTTTGGCACCTTGCAGAATGAAATCCACTGGGAATGAAGCACCTCGTTGCTTCTGGGAAGTGCTACAGCCTGCAACAGGGGCAGCTGATGGAAATGCTCTCTTTTAGCTTACTGAATGTTCCATGGTAAATAATAAAAAGAGCACAAACCAAAACTAGTGCCACTCTGGTTTGCTGAAAACCCTTCCACACACAGAAGCCTTCAGGCTACAAACGTGCCTCTTCCCTTCTCCCTTGAATTCCCACCCACAGTGAAACACAGCACATCAGAGAAGCTGCTGGTTTCCTCCCCTCCTCCACGCAGCTGGCCAACACCACCAGCCTGTGCTGAGGCTTTTAGGAGCCTGCAGACAGGCTTCTCGGTTGGCTGGCAGTGTATTCAGTTGCCACAGGAGGAGGGGGAAAGGCTCAGGTGTCCTGGCTCTAGCCATCCCTGCCCTCCTTGGGGCAGGCAGGCCTCGCTGCCTCCACACACCTCTTGGACCCCTCTCACTACCCTAACACAAACCCATGACTCCCCTCTCCGTGTCGGGGCTGGGGTCATGATACTGAAACACTGCCAAGGCAGCAGTGCAATTGTGGAGGGCAGCTGTGATACCCTTGTAGCAGGCAGGGCTCGAGTTCCCCAGTGGCAAAGAAAATAGGTTCAAAACCTGTACAAGAGTCACTCAGATTGTGAAACCAAGCAGAGGGACATGAGGAAACGTGGGGCATGCAGTCACCCTGCAACGTCGGCTCTGCCCCCTTGTGCACGCAGCCATGGCACCCCCTCTAATTACACAGTAGGTATCGCTGTCGCACAACCCTTGCCTCACTCAGCACAGGGGCATCCAGAAAATGAGTGTTTCCTCACTTCTGAAACTACCTAAATAACTCAGCAGGGTGCGTGGGGGAGAGGGATTAACTGTTAGATGCAACTTTGTTTTAGCCTGCTGTCAATCCTCCCTACCCCGTCTTTTCCCTCCCTGCCTCGGGATGTTTTACAACCCAGAGCTCCTGGAGCTTTGAGCAGGAAGCAGGTGGTCTACCGTGCTTTACTCTTGCCAAGTAAAAGCCCTCAATACATGAATTGAAATGAAGAAATGCACCTTCCTTCAACTAATATTTCATGTTTGATTGCAAAGAAAGTTGGTACATGTTATTATACTGCATAATTAGAATTTGGGGCAAATGAAAAATATGTTTGAAACTTTCATGACTTTTAAGAAGAACGGGAGGCAGCTTTAAGGTCTCCTAACTTCAGCCACGTTACCACCTTCTTCACAGCTGGTTTTCCACACACCATGGGTACCAAATTTAACTACAACAGCTTGAAAACTACAAAACACTAGGCATTTAGTCTTCCCCTGCCAAATTTAAACGAAATACACACAGCAGAAAAGGCAGGATGAAGATGCCAAAGACATTCCTTCAGAAGCTTTTAGAAGACCAAAGTTGTTTTGTTGTTATTATTATCATCATCATCGTTTTTGTTATTAGTAGGATGACTTTCAGTGGCCACATTCCCAGTGTTAATATCCTGGTGTCACAATTAATTTTATTTGTCTTTTATCAATCAGCTGATTAATTTTTGGTTTAAAATGCTGTTTATACCAACATCTTTAACCACAGAGGGCTTTAGTATTTCTTCAATTAAGATTAAGCACTGTAAAAAAAAAAAATCCAAGCAGTAATTTCTAATGAAACTATTAATTGTTTTGACCACTGAACACTAACACAGCTTACGCCACACATCAGCGGTCATACCATTTATGCAATCAGTACCTGGAAAAATGTTTTAATGAAAATTAAACATAAACTCCACTCCTGCACAGTGATTTTAGTTAGTGAAGCAATCACTGACTGAGCCCCATTGATCCTCCCAGCTCCCTTCCCGGAGTTTCAAGATCAGAATTTCTGAGTAACTTCACTACTCGGGGGAGGGGGGGGGGACGGGACAGGGATGGACACAACTCGTTTAAACCATGAATATTACTATCTTTACAGTTTGCAGCTCAAAACAATTACCAAGTTTTTTCACTGAACCTAGACTTGAGAGTTTAAATTACCCTTTTTCCCCTCAAAAAACCTGTCTTGAACCCCTTCTAGAAAAAGTTGGTGAACCCCAGTAGGATGTGACAGAACAAATGGTCACTTTTAAAAGCCATGAAAAAACCACGTGCCCCAAAAGCAGGCAACTCCAGCTAAGCTAGGATAAAGAAAAACAAAAACGAAACTAATTTGGTTTACTTTGGATTGAAATCCCGCAGGCTTCTTCCCAGCAAGTGCAAGGAGCTTTTCTTGGAAAAAAGGCAGAAAGGCTACACTGACACCAGACCGCTTTGCTCACCCACAGAGCTCAAGGACATCCCTCGGTTTTAAGTCTTCCCCAGCAGAGCTGCACCAGTGTCGCATGAAGAGCAGGAACTCTGACGGGGAAGCTGGGGCCAAGGAGACCGGATTGGAGACAGGGCTGACTCCACCACCCTGCCCTGCCCCACTTCCCCCCTCCAGGCTCTCCCAGGGAAGGCACCCTAACAATAAAACGCCTGTATTTGTGAGAGTTACAGACACCCCCTCGAAAGAGATGAAGACAATTTTAAACATCCGCACCTTTCTAGACTACTGCCTGGAAAAACTACTTGGTGCTTTCTTACAGTAAGTGTACTTCACCGATCCAAGCTTTAATTAAGCA
Organism: Gallinula chloropus; assembly: GCF_964237585.1. Classification (NCBI taxonomy): domain Eukaryota; kingdom Metazoa; phylum Chordata; class Aves; order Gruiformes; family Rallidae; genus Gallinula; species Gallinula chloropus. Next base: position 139,394,651 of record NC_140085.1, on the reverse strand, counting down.
CGTTCTAACCGACACTCACTTTTTTTTGCTGCACCACAGTCGCTATTATTATTAGTTATTATGGAAACAAAAGTTATTCTGGGTAAAAAAAGTTCCCCTTGACAAGCTGATTCACTTTTTTGAGCAATGGCTGGACACAGCGAGTCGAAGCAAGGCAGCAGGTAACTGCCAAGAGGCAGCTCAGCACCAACAACTCTCTGAGGAGGAAACTACTCGTCCTCGGAAGAAAGCACCCCCAGTTAGGGCTGAAAGAAAACTTTCCACATCTGTCAGATCTGCCCCGGTCCTACTCATACAGCTGACATTTCCCAGGTTAGATCTTCACTGCCTTCCTCTGACATTTCCAAATTCAACATTTTTCTTAATTTTTTTTCCTTTTCTCCTAGCAGCTAAGAACGGACTGCAACAAAACACTCGGGTCACATTTTTGTCATGCTGTTTCTCTGTGGTTCGAAAAAAAGATTTGGAAAGTGTTACACACCCTAGGCACAATACCCAGCTTTACCCTGCCAAGAAAAACTAATGCTAGAAAAATGCTCAGATGACTTCAAACTGTATACACATCTGCCTTTTTTGTCACCAGGGTTCTCTCCTGTGTTTGTTTGTTTGGGGGGAGGCATATCTCTGTCTTTTGAGAATGAAGAAAGGAAAATGACAGAGCATGACAGAAGTATGGAGAATGGATAAAAAAAAAGTCATCAAAATGCTACCCGAGGAAGCCACACGTGCTGAAATGCACAAGTACGGTCTTAATGTGTGGTGTACTTGTCCCCTCTCCTCCCCACTGCTTCAGATAGTCTCTAAAACAATTTCCTCATCTGCCTCATCTCCTTACCAAAACACTATCCCTTATCAATATCTTTTTCCTACTGTTCCTCTGGTTAAAACTACTGACAGAGCCACAGAGGCTCGCCTGCTGCTAAGCAGAGAAAGTTAAAGGCACTGACTACCACGCAGCTGCTCAGACCAGACGATGATATCTTTATGTGTCCGTCCGGACCCGTAGCTTGCTGTGAGTTTGTAAATTCAGCAGCATTTTTAAAACCTTCAAAAGTAACGCGAGGAAAGAGGAAATTCAGATCGTAGTTTCCTGGCAAACTCAAAAAGTTTCCTCCAGTCAGTGTTAAAACACACTACTGACCCAAGTCTGAAGCGTGACAGCGTAACTTCTCCAGCGCAGAACTAATCTGAAGCCCCTTGGAGAAAACTACCGGTGGCACTCACTTGTCAGCTTAAAGGCTGTCAGCAACTGACAGCCGGTATATCAAAGACTGAAGTTTTTAGAGCGGGGGTACGTCCCTCTCCCGGAGCGGCCGGCGCTGGGAGGCTACGGCCGGCGGTCCCGGCCGCCTGGGCTGGCAGAGGCGCGGAAGCAGCGGCCGGCCGCGGCCCGTGTCGAGGCCGGGGCGCGGCGGCAGGAGCGCCGCGGCCGGGCCAGCCAGAGGCTGCTCGCCGCTACCCGGCTTCCAAAGCACCTACCTGGCTTGAGGGAGGCTGCGCCCCGGCGGCTCTGAGCCGAGGGAGGTCTGAGGCGAAACCGTCAGGAAACAAAAACAAACAACACAAAAAAAAAAAAAAAAAAAAAAAAAGAGGAAGAGGAGAAGTGGGGTCCCCCGGCCCGCGGAGCCCCCACGCCGCCTCTTGAGGCCGCAGTCAGGCCGGCGTGCAGCCAGGCGCCCGTCCCGGGCCCGTCCCCCGCCCCGCCCCGCGTCCGGGGCGGCCGCGGCCCGGGGGACGGACGGGGCGGTAGGGGCCGGGACCCGCCGGCGGCAACGAGGGCGGGGCTCGGCGCGGAGGGCGCCCCGCCAACTCTAGTTCCCCCCCGGGCCGCTGCCCTCGGGCGGCACGGTGGGCCCAGCCCTGCCCGCTGAGGGGTGCGGGGGGAGGAGCCCCAGTGGTAACGGCCGGGCTCGGGCCGGGGTCGCAGCCGTGTGTCAGCCACTGCCCCGCTCTGAGGGGGAAGCAGCAGGGCCCAGGCGACCCGCCGCTGAGGCCAAGGTCGCGGCTGGGCTGCCCTGTCCTGTCCTGTGCTGTGCTGTCCTGTCCGGGCCGGCCGACCGGCCGCCCCCTTTCCCCGCGGCTGGGCCGCGAGGTCTCGGTCCCTCGCTCCCCAGGGCACCGGCGCGGCCGCCCTCCCCGGGGCGGGTGAGGGGGGAGGCGCGGCAAACTTTCCCCTTCTCGGTGGCGGGAGCTGCCACCCCCCGGCCCAGAGCCTCCCCCCCGGCCCGCAGCCGCCCCGCCCCGCCCCGCGGCGCCGGCTGCGGTGCTCACCTGGGGCCGGGGGGCAGCGCGGGCGGAGGTGGCGGCGTAGCTGGTGCAGCATGACGAGGAGGCCGATGCAGTACACCCGGAGCAAGGGCACCAGCGCAGACAATAGCGACATGGCCGCCTCCCGCCCCGCAGCGGCTGGCTCGGGGCGAGGCGGGGAAGGAGTTCGGCGGGCGGACGGCCTGCGTGTGGCACGGTGTCTCGCCGCCGGGCCGGGCTGGGCTGGGCTGGGCTGGGGGGGGCGCGGGGCGGCGCAGCCCCCACACGGCGGAAGGGAAAGCGCCGCCGCTGTCACAGCAGCGCTCGGGCGCGCCGCGGCTCCCGCCCTTCTGGGCATGTGCGGCGGGGGAAGGGCCGCGCCGCGGCCGGCGCGGGGAGGGAAGGGGCGGCGGCGGGCGGACCGGCAGCCACGGGGAGGCGGCTCGGCCCCGCCGGGGCGCCCGGGGAGCCGAGGAGAGGGCGGGGAGCGGGGGGGGAGGGAGGTGGGGGCGAGAAGGCGAAGGGAGCGGCGCTCCGCGGCGGCGTGACTCAGCAGCAAGAGGCGGCGGTGGGAGGGGGGGAGGCGGCGGTGTGACAGGCCGCCGGGTTTTGGGTGCCAGGTCCTGGAGCCACCGGCGGTGAGAAGCGCCTAGGCGGGGCTGAGGCACCCGGCTCTGCCTCGGAACCCCGCGGCTGGGATCGTGGCGTTGTGTCACGGTTTCCCTTCCTGGCGCAGGCGAGGGGCCGCTGCCGAACCCGTGGGCCATCCCGTCCCGTCAGGCGTCCGTCGGGCTCGCAGCTCTACGGCCAGGCTCTGGCTGGGGCGGGTACCGGTATCTCCCGGCGCAGTCGTCCCGCACCAGGCGCCGCCGGAGCTGCCTGCCGGCCCCCCGAGCGCGCCCTCGGCAGCGGTGCGCGGCGTATCACCGCCTGTTCTCGCTTGGAAGGTTGGGGGGGGGGGGGGGGTGGTTGCTGTCGGGTTTATATCCTCAGCCTTATTCTTTAAGGCGCCGTGTTACTCGGGACAGGAGAGCGTCGTCCCCCCCCCCCCCCCCCCATCCCGCCGGGTCTGGTCGGTGGCTGTTTTCGGCTGCAGGAAACGCAGCGCCGAGCCCCGACGTCGTGTCTCTCGTTCACAGAACCGGCGGCGTCCCGTAAGTGCTGACGAGCCCCAGTATCGATACAAACCAAAAGAAAAGCACCCCGTACGAGCGGTCGTTTGACAGGAGGAGACGCTGACCCATATATATTCAGTTGCGAATCCTTGGGTAACGTTTTGCCTTTGAGGTGCCATACAGAGTTCTGGCAGCGCATTGGAAAGGTAACCTCCTCCCCTTTTACAAAACCAAAAGCCAAACATGCTTTCTAAGGGGAAAAAAACCCTATTAATATACTTTTTCAGTGTGACAGCAGGTTGCTCTGAACTGATTCTCTGTCTTTTGTCAGAAATGCGCATAAAGTAAGAGCACAGGGTGTCATTCCTCCGGGACAAAAACAACCGCTCAGTTTGTGTGTATCTCGGTGAATTTGTTTTATTTTTTTTTCTTATTGACACATAGAATGAGGCAAACATAAATAATAAACAGAACATCACGAAGTCACATCGGTGAGGGACTCCTTAATGTATATCGTTCTTAACCGTGCACTGAGTGGTAGGAGGAGCATCACATAAAAAGACTTGAAACACTGGCGTTTACTAAAGGTAAGGTATTCATCCAACTTATCTCAGTAAAAAATCAAATCTTCACTGCTTTATGTTGCTTTACATCCCTTTCTCAGAACTACAGCATTGATGAAAGCCCTTTGCAACATTAAACTGTGAAACTTGCCTACAGTGTATTTACATGATCTGTATATAAATATACCAGGTTCTCCAGTATGATAAAATAGTGCTACAGAAATAAACGCTCCTTTCTTCTTTTTTTTTTCCAGACAACGTTATCCAAAGAATTAGACTAAGTGGGGAACAACTGATGGGTTAACATCACAGTCTTACTGGTCTCAATATTTCTCAAGGTGTTAAAATTATTTTCAACCCTCCATGAGTCATGAGTACCAGCTCACGGAATGGATGAGGAAGATTTCTTTCAGCGCTGTATCGAATCATTTTTTCTAGAGGCCGATGGGACATGAACTGGAGGATGAATGAAAATATCAGCAGAAGGCTGTAGGTCTTTGATTCTTTCAAATAGTGTCTGATAATGCAGCCTAATTTTAATTGAAAATTACTTTTCCTTGGTTTTCAGCAGTCACCATCTTATTGATATTTTACTTTATTTCTTGTAATCATTAATGGTGAAGCTTTGAGTATTCAGGCTGGAATCTTGTCCACCTACTTTAGATACCTCACTGAGACGTTATTACCTCAATGAAATTTTAGGTCTCTCAGCCCTGGAAGGGATGAAAGGAGCAATCTAATGCCTCAGCTTTGCTGCACGGGCAGTGAACAGAGAGAGGCACTTCTGAAGACCTGCAGAAGAGGACTGCTTCCTTTGAGGTGCTTAGAGGGCTTCCTTCTTTCCACCAGCAGTAAGTGAACTGAGAGCACCAGGGGGCAAAGCCACCCTGCAGTTCCAGCCCAGATATCCTCTTGGAAAGTTGTCGGAAACACTAGTAACACTCCATCCACACATGCTCCAGCCTTTCTGTCCCTCCTGCAGGATTGGCTCCGACGAGGCAGTATGTGATCACAGTGCTTCCCACCCACATTTTGCATAAAGATGCGTAAAGCCCTAAGAAAGGAAGTGGGTGATGTTTCTAGACTCTAATTAAGCCCTGATCTCAAAATTCTCAGCAGAATGGCATAATCAGCAACCAGCAGGCAGCGTGGATGGTAGGTGTTGCAGCTGAGAGGCTGTGCAGCTAGGAACGCGCGAGGCACGGCGCCACATCAGAGCAGACAAAAGCGAACCCAAGGTTAAGCCTAGCAGCTCAGATGCTCTCTGGCATGGGGTATAGGGTTAGGAGATTATGGCCTATTTTTCTTGGGTTTTTGCATGACAAGCTTGAATACAACACCTCTTTTTTACATATGTGTTTTCTCACCTTGGTTTTCCTCTTGAGATGAGAAATTAAGCCAACAGCTCGTTCTATCCTCCACATGCTGGTTCAAGTTCAGTAGAAGCCGATGCTTTTTGCCTGAGCATGTCACAATAGTTGGGGCACTCTCCTAAGATGCTGATGGTGTCACATCAATCCCTCTCAAATGGTAAAAGCTACATTTCCACTCCTGTGCTTAGCTCAAGACGTGCTCTCTGCCTTTCTCACGTATGTCAAAGCTGGTGGCCCACGCCTAAAGAAACGAGACACAATTCTGACTGCTGCTAAATTTTCAGTCTTCTGAAAGGGATTTAAATACCTGTCTTCCTAAGATGGATTGCAGTGGGACTTGAGGCAAGGCATAAGTGCCTATCTTCCCAAAACAGGATCTCCTTAACTTGTGTGGGTGAATAAAGTTAAACGCCAGAGGAGCTTTCAGGTTCGGTAGGGAGGTGCTCACAAGATTAGGCAGTGCTGGAAAAGAGTCAGTTGGGATTGCATCTGGAATTCATGTGGAGTTTTGAGCGCTTGCAGACAATTTTGACAGGCTACATATGCTTTCCCCCCACACTCTCAATGCAAAAAAGAGACATTTTAAGTACCCCCAAGCTAGGCATCACCTGGCCTAAAATTGAGCACTTGAGCATAGCAGGAGCATATGGAACAGTGAGCTCTTAGGCACCCTACATAGTAGCTTGGGATGCGTTGTTACCTGGAAGGTGAAAAAAAGTTTGCCAAAGGGAAAGATGCCTTCAAGCTACACAGTAGGAAGTCCCGGGGAGTAAGAGCAGGCTCCTTTGCTGTGGGCAACCAGGTAATGGGACCCATTTTTCTTTAGTAAAGGTAAAGTAAAAGTAGATGAATGTAAGACTGACCTTCTGCTCAACAGAACCAGCACTACATCATTTGCTTATGAAGGGGGATGGCTTTGGATCCCTCTCAGTCTTTTTCAGGTATTTCACTTTTCAAGAAAATTATATTGTTGGGAAAAACTAATGCTTGCTGGTGTGGCTACGTTTGTAAGGATGTGAAGCCCAGGAATGCAGTAAAGAAATGTGAGTTTTTCTAGCCTAGCATTTAAATTCATGGGAATAAGTACTAGTCCATATTCTCTGAAGAGCTGTGGTGGCTTGACCCTGGCTGGATGACAGGTTCCCACCAAAGCTGCTCTGTCACTCACCTCCTTAGCTGGACAGGGGAAAGAAAATAGAACAAAAGGCTCCTGGGTCGAGATAAGGACAGGGAGAGATCACTCACCAGTTATTTTCAGGGGCAAAACAGACCTAACTTGGGAAAATTAGTTTAATTTATTGCCAATAAAATCAGAGTAGAGTAATGAGAAATAAACCCAGATCTTCAAACACCTCACCCCATCCCTCCCATCTTGCCAGGCTCAAGTTTACTCCTGATTTATCTACCTCCTCCCCTCACAGCAGCACAAGCGGATGGGGAATGGGGCCAGGTCATCACACATTGCCTCTGCCGCACTTCCCTCCTTGGGGCGGGACTCTTCATGCTCTTCCCCTGCTCCAGCATGGGTCCCTCTCACAGGAGACAGTCCCCATGAACTTCTCCCAATGTGAGTCCTTCCTACAGGCTCCAATTCTTCATGAACTGCTCCACTGTGGGTCACTTCTGTGGGGTGTAGAGCTTCAGGACCAGACTGCTCCAGTGTGGGTCACTTCTGTGGGGTGCAGAGCTTCAGGACCAGACTGCTCCAGCAAGGATCCCCCATGGGGTCACAAGTTCCCCCAGCAAACATGCTCTGGTGTGGGCTCCTCTGTCCTGCCAGGAGCCTGCCACAGCATGGGCCTCCCACCAGGTCACAGCCTCCTTCATGTGTCTCCACCTGCTTCAGCATGGGGTCCTCCACGGGCTGCAGGTGGAGTCTCTGCTCCCCATCATCTTCCATGGGCTGCGGGGGTATAACCTGCTTCACCATGGTTCTCCCGACAGGCTGCAGGGGAACCTCTCCTCTGAAGCACCTCCTCCCCCCTCTTCTTCACTGACATTGGTGTCTGCAGAGTTGTTCCTCTCACATCTCACTCCTCTCTCTGCATGCAAAACCTACTACTAGTGGGTTTTTTTCCCATCTCAACTGTGTGATTCCCAGAGACGCTATGACTCTGATTGCCTTGGCCTTGGTCAGTGGCGGGTCCGGCCTTGAGCCCAGCTGGTGTTTAGTCTGTAAAAAAGGGAAAGCTTCTAGCTGCTTCTTGCAGAAGCCACCCCTTTCCCCTCCCCTTTTGAACAACCACTCCCCCAGCTACCAAAACCTTGACATGCAAACCCAATACAAGAGTAATCTTTTTAGACTAGAGGAGAATAGGACAAAACACGGAGTAATAAATGCAAGTACAGTCCTGAAATAGGGACAACATCTCTTCAGCCAAATGCTCAAACCGTTCAGATATTATGCAAGAAGCACAGTGTGCTTATTACTACTGCTCAGGTTTTTTAAAGCGACCAACCCTGCTGTGACTATTGTATTTGTGCATCCGAGTATTCAGCGCATGTCGCATTTTCAGGAGGCACCTGGTTTGGAAAGTCTGGAGCGTGAGTAGTTGGGGCTGGGTTTGCATCTTCCCCACTACCCATACTCCGTATCAGGTAAGGTCTAAGCATCTCCCCTGCAGTTGACACAAGACTCAGGGACCAAAGAGTCAGAAGCAGACATGCAGAAAAAAGCAATAGCATTAAAAAATGAGAAAAAAAAAAATCTGTCCCCAAACAGATGCACTTACATATGAAACTTCTGCAAGAATGTAAGTATGAAGCAGGTCAGCTGCTAACAAAAATACACAAGCTTTTGTTAAAAAACACTTCTGTCATTAAACACAGTAAACCTATTCAGAACTGAGTAGGGGTGTTAGCAGACTACAGGCTGTACTCAGGAACTTGACTTGATGAATTGGCTGAAAGAATAACCATACATTGGGAACTTCGAGGTGTAGCAAGGACCAACCAGCATTATCCCAGCACTATTCCAGCAGCGGGAAATCAGTTCTCTCATAGTTCTGGGACTTTATTTGAAAACGTCCATAAGCAGATAAACTGATAGGTTAACATATACAAAGTTTCAAAAGCCCTCAGACAAGATCCTGTGCACACAGGATGCTAAGGAATCACGGGATAGTCTACAGCATGTTTGCACAACAGAAGAAGAGAAGCAAAAACCCACACTGAAACCAGAGTGAAACAATTGACTTTCATCTGGGAATCAGAGCAAAGTAACATCAGGGTCTGGAGTTTCCCTGCAGCATCCAGCCCTGGCTAGTGCACTCCTCAATGTCCTGGATGGGGTGAGTGAATAGCTGTTGCAGCTAAGTGGCACGGTGTTACTTCTGCTAGTCACGGTGGGAGAGGAGCGGAGGTATTTCAGGCAGATTTAAACAGGCAAGCTGGACTGGCAGCTTTCCAACATCGATAAAACAATGTTACTAGAAAATAAAAGATTAATTAATTATGCCCACTATAGAAATGCATTTTTGACAGTTATTTAATTTGTGTTAAAAAATATCTACTGTCAATAATTGCTGTGTGGTTATTTAAATGTTTGTACAGTGATGTCTGCAAGCACCTGTGGCATACCCTGTGCAACACTGCCCAGCCCAGAGCTAAGAGGATTTTTTTTTAGGGTTTAGCAGACAGCCAAGAAGATAATTACAGTCCAAAGCAAGAGTTTTCCATGACACCAGGTCCTCCACATGTCTATGATCTCTTCCTTGGCAATATTGGAAGATAAACACATCTTTCATCAGAAATTTGGTTGGCACTGTGCTAATGTGAAGGGAATAAAAAACCAAAATCACCCCTCATGAACTGGATATATCACACAAGTTGATCTGCACCTGTATTTTTGTTGCATCTGCTTGCCAGAATACTTGAGTGCCACGTACACCAGCATTACGCAAGGCAAGGTTTGTGGAGACAACACAGCAGACAAGCTCTCAGGCACACGTAGTCCTGCCCGTCCCCTCAGCCAGATGGGGACATGACAACAAATAGGATTCAAGGTTCATTAGCAGAGTTCGCTCATCTCATCTGCGCAGACATTTCCCTCACAACTGCACTTGCCACTGTCACAGCTGGCCAGATGACCTTGGGAAGTGGTGGGACCAAACCCCATGAATATGTGGAGGCCTTGTTTTTGGGCATGCTAGCTGCACTAGGTCCTACCCGTCACGGATAAGCAGTAGGCCACACCACAAACAGGGCACCTTCGTGCTGATAATTGATCGGTGGCAAGTCAAGGAAGCTGGGAGACGGAGCTGGGATTTCAAGACCTTCATAGCAATACAGAAATGGCCAGGGACTGTCTACACAGAAATGTGTGTGTGTGGTCGGGACTGTGGCTGATGTTTGAGACAGTCAGGGGAGGCATCTGCTGCTGCCCAAAGAGGGCTGTTCTCATCTGTTGCAAACTTTTGATAGGGCTTGCAGTGACCTGGCTTTGTGCCCTGGTCTGTCTGTGTGTGCCTCACACCTGTGTGAAGGTACTTTTTCCTCAAGTGTTCCTGTTTGGCCAACTGGCTTCTTGGATTGGAGCTAATACATGATGTCTTTAGGATCCACGCTGCTTTTGTACTTAACTGCACAGATTTCCTGGGCTCCTTGGGGGCAGGTCCTGCCCGCAGTGCTCTGCGACTTCAGCATGGGAACAGCATCTCTTACTCTTGTTGTTGTTGTTGTTATTAAAGACTGGCTGGGGTGCTTCCGACTGCCTGTCTCTAGGCTGCGGCATACGAGAGAGCAAACGTGGTGATGGGTAAAGAGATGCATAGAACAAGCTGGAGGGAAGAAGATCAGGCCAAAACACGATGCAAATGCTGAGCAAAGGAAGCCGTGCAGATGACAGAAAATTGGAGCTGTGAGAACGACTAGAGGTGGGTTGGCTTTGGTTTAGCTGCTGAAAAATGTTCCTGATCGCTACTAACCAAGATGACAGCGTGCAGCAGGAAGGATGAAGGTGGGCAATTTTCTGTCTGAGCGGGTCTGCAGAGTCAGGACATTTGAAAAGAAGTGGACCTGAACAGCCCCAGTGTGGTAAAACCATCTGCCCTCTGACACGGCTGGGGCCGGTTGCACCCTCTCCTCCGCAATGCAAGCAAAGGTGTGCCTGTGGGGAGGTGGGCCGGGGGGAACATGTACAGTGACCTGAGCTGGGAGGTCCTGAGGCACCCTCTTCATGCTGAATATGGGGGATTAATGAGGATCACAGAGGCCCCAGCAGATCTTAAAGCTGCTCTGCACTTCATTTTTATCACTTCTCTTGCACCACTGCTTTGCTGTTGTTCTCTTTGTCAACGGGTCCTGGCTCTGGATTCTCCCTAGACACTCATTACTGGTGCAGCTGGTTCCTCTGAAGCCGGACGGTGGTCTCTGCACTGTTCCTTCTCCTTGTCCTCGGACAGCCAATGCTGTCTCCAGTTTTTCCCAATTCTATTTCACTTTACTTTTTAATCATCCGGACAAACCTGTCTCTCTATCTGCCTACAATCACTGGATTCCCCATTCCCTTGATCACACCTGCCTGTCAGTTGTCCAAAAAGATTACGTACGCCTTGAATTTTCCACTTCCTTTAATAAATGAATGATTGCAGCGTTATATAACTTGTTTATATTTGGCTTGTGCAGCAGTGGTTTGGATTTTGGCTATTCTATAGCATGATGTTAATTTACTAAGCACAAAGCAACCCTGTAAAAAGCTAGCAAGGCCAAGAAATGAACGGGCTCCACACTTTGATTTTAAAGGGAGAAGTTAAGCAAAAGAATAAAGAGGGCCCACTATTCTTGATAACAAATTCACATGTGACATAGATAAAGAAAGAGGAGACAAATGAAAACCTGTTTCTCATTCCTTGTCCTTGGGAAAAAGTCTCTGCAAACACCTAGCTTTATTTTTTGCTCTTCATCTAATTTTTGCCAGTATAAAAGCAAAGCACAGCGTGATCAGTGCCGAATTGCTGTACAAATAGCTGCAGAGAAGATTCAGCCAGAGTCAGACCTTACGCTTTCTCCTCTAACACTTGTCTGTGAGGAAGCATAAAATGTTCCCGAACTGTGGCCTGACCCCCTGAATACACTCACTGGAAATTATCAAACACAGTTCATTCTGCTGATAAAAGCAGTTTAAAGGCTGGAGAAAGCCAAGGGCTAATCCTGACAGTTGTTAAGAATAAGCTTTCAGAATTATCTAAAGATGTCTGATTCCGATTTTACATATGACATTAGCCTTCATATTTTTCAAAGGTAATAAACTATTCCAATTATGCGTAATAGGTTACTTATGATAGTTTAATTTCCACGTCTATTAAGAGAGCAGTTTAATTCAGCACCATCATCACATCCCAGCCTGCCGAGACGGTGCAGAATGAAAAGATCAGCCATTTTTAAACACCCTTCATTAGGAACTCATAAAGTGAGTATTTCTCAGTGCACCAGCTGCCCTGGGAGCCGAGATCGCTCGAGCCCAGCAGATCGCCTTTGGATTCCCACGAGGCGCGGTGGGCAGGAACGGGGCCATTCAGGTTCTGTGTTGGCCTTGGGTTTGTATTGCTCTCTGATCTGCTGCTGCTGTCTCAGTAACAGCAGCCACTCACAGTCAATATTTAATGACAATAAGCCTGACGTAAAGGACTTGTCTTTTTTTCCCTGCTGGTATATATTTTAGACATATTTAGAGTTTCTAGGTTTGCGGCAGGGAGGGGAGGAAGGGGTGTAAGAGCATGCTATTTAAGCGCCAGCAGGACATTATAAAATGACATAGGTGGTTCACGGGCATAAGAAGCTTTTAAAACTAAGATTCAAGCCTGTTTTATAACAAGTATTTTTCATGTAGTAAAGGCCTTAATCCAAACCAACCAATAACACAAGGGAAGAGTGACAGTCCTTAAAGCTACTTCTTTAAATTGAGTTTTTTCCCTACAGACTTGCAAAAGACCAGCACAAAGTCACCCACTACATGTCATGCTGACTGTTAATTGATAAATTTAGGATAAGCTGGATTAGCATGACAAAACATCCCCAGCTAGAAGATGTTTTTTCCACCCCCTGATTTATCTTCAAAGATGATTTACCTCAGGTCTAGGTTACTAAAATGAGTTTAGACAGCTCTCGTAATAAAAGCCAGAATATACATATATAGATAAATAGATAATTGTAAATGTATATACACATTTATACATACAGGTAAAATAACATTCTGAAATTTCATTAAGGACGTGGAAGGTGAATAGAATTTTCTGCAGCCAGCGCTTAATCAGGAAGTGTTTAAAGGAGTGGGTTTGCACAGTTACTTATTTCCTCAAAAGAGTAGGGATCTTTCTTCCCATATGGTCACTTTACAACATTGTTACTACGTTGAATAAAAGTGTTATATTTGCTGTAACCTGTACTTGTTACACAACAGTTGTAAATGGAGAGCGAGTTCTCCTGATAACTGCATTTGAGTTGCAAGCTTTAGTAAACAGAGCATTATCTGTTGGAAGTATAAACCCAGGAACCTTTACTACTCATTGTCCCAGATTAAAGAAACACAACCAAAACTATACATTATGCACAAGATGAGTGGCTTTATGCTCACGGTTTCACTAGCCGGGTTTCTAACTGCAAAACAAGGGGGTTTCCTGCAACTTGCATGTATGGGCTTGCACCCATCTCACTTATCTTTTATTGGGTCTTTGCTTCCCAATAGTAAGATTATTAATAGAAATTCACTGTGTTTAATTTTTTTTTTCAAGGAGGAATGAAGGTAAGAACTAGACTCTGCACCTGGCTTTCCTTGTTTCTTGTTTGTCGCAATATCAATCATGCCCTTGTTTTGCATTGCCTTGCAACCAACTGTTTACAATAAGCCATCAATAGCAATCAAGGATCTGATTCTATCTCTCTTGCTGTTGTTGATTAAATAGGGAGAGTACGAACAGAAAGAGAACTTGACTACTTAATCAAAATACGCTTTATTTACCCGGAAGGGCATACGTTTGCCCATAGTCAGGCCCAAATAAATGTGTTTTTTCAAATACAGCTTTAGTTTTCAGTTTAATTATTAACTGTTCCTGCTCAAATCAAAAGGTTTATTTAAATCACGATGTTTTGAAAGAAAATCTTACTCGGCTTCAGAAATGCACATGGATGAATGCGTGGTCTGTAGGTCAGGGACAGGATCAAACGCTGAACAGCCACACGTGATGAGGTGGGAGATCAGCACAGTTTTCTGTATGTCTGTTAAAATGACCAGGACCATATATCTTGGAGGGAAGCTTATAACCTTCTCAGCTGACAACCTTTTACATGGTAATCTCCACTTTCTTTCTCATCTCCACCTGCTATACTGACATTGAGTAATGGTTGTTAGACTAAAATTCTTAAGATTTCAAATCTTTTATTTCTCTCCTGCCAGCATTAACTGTCTCTTTAGTTATATATCTAGATGACTCTCCAAATTACTTTTGAATTCGATAAGTCTCTTTTGCTTGTGCTGAGTTTCACAGTCTAATTGTGTTGTATGACCAATTATTTTTATGTTTTGTAATTTACCATCTTCTAATTTCACTGCATAGTCCTTTATTTCTGTACTATGAGGCAGGAAAGCAAAATTCCCAGCCTATCTTTAAACCACGTATTATTTTATATACTTCTTTCTTGCCTTACTCATTTCCTGTTTACAGTAAGAGATCTTTTATGTCTCTTCAGAGGGAGTTCCCAATACAACACAATCTGTTAACTTTTATTTAGACATCTCCCATTCAAAGTGGGCTATGGAGTGTCTATTAATGTAACCGAGACTGATATACAGGTGTCGGTATAAAGAGCATTTCCTACATTTACAGCACGAAACTGCAAGTGAAAACTAGGCAGAGATTAAACTGTGGGTATTAAGTAAGCCACGGACAAGAGGCGGTCTTGTTAAGGCCTGCACAAAATTGGCTAGTCATACTGAGCCGCTCTCTTCCCTGTTTTTAACTGCAAGATCATATGAAAACACAGATGACACCCATGCTAGATGTTTTCCTAAAATTCTGCTCCCTTGGCTGTCTCCAGCACCGGTGCACCTCGTCAGAGCCATCCAGCCTTCGCTTTAGAGAGTGAAATCTCTTCACATGCTGAGGGTAAGGAGATCGGTACCTCCGACGGAGGCGAGCCACAACCTCATCTAGTGCCACAAGATGTCTTCGACAGCATCTGCTCTCTCAGCCGCACACAGCACTTCCCTCTCTGTGCCGTTCCCCCTCCGTGCTCCCGGACACCATCATCCCTTCACACCTCAGATCAGTACGATGCTAAGGACCACTTGTAAGTAATAGGGTTTTTTTCTACACTTTCTTTCTCAATTGTTATTGTTTGCCACTTGAGAGAGGGAGCGAGAGAGGGAAAGGGAAAAAGAAAGAAAACAAAGGTGTCCGCAATGAGTTCTTGAAACGTTTTAAATATAAGGCTCGGTCTCAGCTTTTCCTCTTTAATTATCTACTGCTGCTACATGGAGTTTTCAGGGCTGCTTGAGCCCTGTAATAACTTGTTTGATTTATAGTTGTAATGATTTATTCCTGCTGGGGGGAAACCACACTGGTTGCTTCTCTCTTGTTTTTGCTGTGTCACTCTCTGTGCTCGTAGTGTGCATTGCAGTGGTTTTTCTAAAAAAGATAACACACCAATCAATATCATTTTCTAAAAGCAAGCAGTTGATGTGCACACTGATACACAAGCTGCAAACTATACCATATGTGAAAATGAACACACCTGTTGAGTGTACAGATTGCTTTGTGTTTTTTTCCCCTGAAAAACCCCACATTTTTCTATATGCCAGGAATCAGATGGGCTCTCTGTTATTTTTTTTTGCGTACATAAAACTACCTAATTTTAATTTATATTCTCTCAATGGGCTATCACAGTCTATGATTTTCTTTACTTTTTTTTTTTTTTTTTTGCTGTGCACTTGGCAGAGAGTTTCAGCGATTTTCCCTTAATATCCTCAAGCCGTTTTTTCTGCTCTTTGCCTTGGATAACAATCCTACTTAGTGCATATCCATTAGTTTGTTGGGTTTTTTTCTCCCAGACCAAGTGGCTTCCATTTATACATGCTACAGTGGATACAGTAGAAGAACCATCCAACTGGATGCTTTATAGGTATTTGCTTTGTGTCCTTTGAATGAAATTCCTTCACCACCTTTACAGAGGGCCAAGAAGTTCACCATTCTCAGTGCTTGGGAGGTAATTTTTTGCTGCATTCAGGTCTCCTGCACAAAGGGGAACTTTGGTTTTCTTTCAGTATTAGTGTTGCACCTGCAACACAGAAATCGTTTTACCTTTAATTAAGCTTGCTATGCATCAGTGGCACACTACCGACTTCAAGTTTATCCCACATTTACAAAAGAGAGGAGAATAGATTTCACTGCCCTGAAGATACATTTCTTGATAACTTGGATCCACTAATCCAAAACAAATCCAGATGACTAGTGGCTAAAAACCACATTCATCTGAAGTGTGGAATGATTTAATCAAGAAAACATCAAATGGCCTGGGTTGGGAGGGGCCTCAAAGACCAGCTAGTTCCAACCCCCTCCACCATGAGGAGGGACACCCTCCACTAGACCAGGTTGGTCAGATCATCTCTGTCCAGTGTCTCCAGAAATGGTCATTTATGATGATATGAAGTAATTGTTTCAGGAGAAAATAAGCGAGCAGGTAGCGATGGTGTACACAGCCTCCTTCCATCAGCTCCAATCTCTGCTGGGCATTAACTCACTGTTTTGTCTAGGAATCCTTCTGCAGACTGACCAGTTTTATTTACCAGCCTTCCTAGGCAGAGCTCTGGGGGAGTAAATGAAAAGAAAAAAAAATGTGGCACTGTCTACCTAGTCATTTATTTATTACATTGTTTCCTTGCTTCAATCCACTCCCTGCAAAGCTCTTGTTTATCTTTCTTCTTTCCCTCATACCTGTACCTCAAGCATGAGGCGGCTGCTTTTAACATCTCTGGAGAAACATGACCTTGGTCTCTCGCATCTCCGTGCCCGGGGTCTGATGAGGAGCTGGCTGAGGAAGGAGCTGGGCCACCACCAGCATACCAAGCGCTCCCAGTGCCCCCCCAGCACTGGCAGTATCACTGGCTGTCTGGTGAGCAGAATTCCTCCTGTAGTTATTCTGTGATGCTGACGTGATTTGCAAAACTTCTGGCTTTGTCTATTTGGCCGTGCGCTTGTTTATTTACTTACAGAAGCAGCTCGTTGAAAAATATTCAAACCTAGTAAATAAACCCTAGTATGCGTCTGGAAAGAAATATATCTAGGACGATGGCACAAAGCTGTGCCAGGGCAGGTTCAGATTAGATGTTAGGAAAAAAATCTTTACTGAAAGAGTAGTCAGGGCCTGGAACAGGCTGCCCAAGGAGGGGGGTAAGTCACCTTCTCTGGATGTGTTTAAAAAAAGGGTAGATGAGGTACTTAGGGATATGGTTTGGAATGGTTGGACTCGATGATCTTAAAGGTCTTTTCCAACCATGTGATTCTGTGATCAATGACAATCACATGACAAAATTCCTATGGACTAATTAGTAGTCAATAAACAAACATTAGTTTCCTAAGAGAGGGGTTTTCTTCTGAATTTTTTTCCCCTGGTTCCACCACACACTACCACTTTCCTCCTTATCTGGCAGTTTCTCCAGCTCCTCATACTCCAAAAGGCACCATTACTGTCTCCTGCATCTTTAGAACCCAAAAATTCGAAGCAAAAGAGTAGCAGTATGGATGGATACCCCCCATCGGGAATTCCTTCATTCCCAAGCAGCGCAAGCAGGGCAAAGCCAATATCATAAAGTCACTTTCCTTACAGGGTCTAGTCAAGTGGCATGAGACCTTAAAGGTTTAAAATGAAGTTTCAACTTCAGCTGTCACTTTCTGTGTCATGGAGTGGCAACACCCCAGCAGCAGGTATGGTGCAGCTTAAGCAAGGAGAGAGGGGCTGCACGGTCTCTTGGCCAATACTGCCAACTATCTCTGTGTGCTCCAAGTCCTATCTCCAGGTCCTGGTGCTATGGCCAGGCTGCAAACCTGCTGACAAAAGCTAATTTGCAGCTCTCGATATCTTTACAAGAAGCACATGTAATGTCCAGGCTGAGAATTTTCTCTGGTAACTCATTAAAGGCAAAACCTGAACCCCTTTGGACATGACGACCAACTGCAAAATGAAAAAACAGAGCTGGGCAGAATATTTGAGAATATTGGCACAGAAATGGAGGGCTGGTTGGAAATACCCTTTTGGAGCCTGTAATAGATGACAAAAAGAAAACAAAAAAGCAACTGAAATCACCTTCCAACACACACAAAAAATTTTCTCTCCATTTATCATAACAAAAAGGTCTTGTTTCTGTCCAACAGTGTCTTTGACTGAGTGACTTGGGAGCTGATGTTCCATCTTCTCAATCCTTGGGGGCATTTTCAGTCCTCAGAGTGGCCAGCCTGTGGTTGAGGCAGGTTTCCCAAGAACAACAACAAAAACCAAAGCAGCACTAACTAAACTGTAAATGCTGCAGAGGACTTCTCCTTCAAACTGGCACTGTTCTACTTTACCACTAAGTTCTGTAGCCCTGCCTTCGAGGCTCAGATCTATTCACTGACCACAGCCCCCACCCCCCCTGTAATTAAGCTGTGGGTTTGCACTCAAAAGTGACCCTAGGAAAAAAAAGAAAACCAACCCTGAAATAAAAGCATCACGGGATGCCACATAACTGCAGGCCAAATGATGTCCTCAGGTACCCTTGTACGGTGCCGTTAGCAGTCGGTGAGGTTGCAGAGGTGCGGCTGGAAGCCGGACTTGGCCTGCAGAACTCTAAATCTCCTGGGACAGCAGCTAGAAAAAAAGCCCTGTCGACTTCGATAGCCTGAGCCGAGCAGCAGAGCTGGCAGGTACAGCCAGATCACATTGTAAATGTATAAACTGATAGAAAAAGGTTCCAGGTGGCATGTTCTCCCCCTTAAATCCTCTCAGCTCTCACCTGGGGATGTGAATATCTCCAGACACACTCATTCAAAGACAGGTAATACTGAAGAAAGAAAAGTCTTGTATAGAAAAGAAGATTTGAGCTCAGACTTGAACAGTTTATTGGAAAAATCTTAACTTTCTGCACGTATTTTTCTTTGAATGCCAGTGGTCTATTTTTCGCTACTCTCATAACCTAAGCAGGAAGGGAACAGGGCAAACAAATGTTAGCTTATAAAATTAGAGCTGTTTTATATTTTGCTATGATCCCAACACTGAGATGTGTGATGTAAGCAACAATAGAACAAAAAATGTAAATGACTGAAAGCCATTTAGGAATAAATGTGTCTCACATAAGTCGCATACACAAGAAGAAAATAAAAATTAAGGAAAATTGCTCAAATGAAAAGCATAAGCTGTGAATATCAATAGACTACAATATGTAGGCTTGCATATTCTAGCTGCCATTGCTCTATTTGGCTTCAGAAACAAAATTATGTAGGATAATTATAATTACAGCTGGTAAGAATTTCCATGCTCAGGGAAACGTTAACATTTCAACATTTGTTTTCATGCTGAATCAGAACTAAAAAACTCAAATTCATCTCTGAGAAAAATTCTGAAAAAATTATGATTCTTAGGTATTAAATATAGATACTGTCAAAACACCATCCTACATATACCAATATCTGCAGCATCTAGAAGGAGCATATTGTAATATTTGATTTGGTATTCCAATATGATTACAAAGTCAACATGAAAGGAATGGGAAAATTAAACGCTTCAGTTCCCAAAGCAGAACATTTCGATGTTGAACAAGGATGTTGGGGTGAGATTTTCATCACTGTGGAAATGTTTGCATTTTGGAAAAAAGAGATACTTGCTGTCACTAATATTTTTTCATCCACTGTTGTTTTAGTAGCTAAATTTTGACACCTCTCAGCATTTCTTCTTTTTGACACTATCCTGACCAGTTTGTCTTTCCTTCTCACTTCCTTCCTTCCTTCCTTCCTTGACATTAGTATGATGACAAAACAGCTTTAATACGGCATTTGGATATATTCTTACAGTGCCTGGTTTTATAGAGACCTTCACATCTCCCAACTAATGTACAAAATCCATTCCTCCTAAAATCGAAGAAAGGCAAGTAAGCAGATAAAACGATGGGCAAAGAGGGGTGTGCATTTGAGGGGAGAGTCAGGGTTAGAAATGGCATGGTGCTGGGTCTTCAGGCTGTGCTGCCTTGGGAAAGAAGGGTGCCTCAGCTCACAGTTGAGATCAGCCAAGTGAAACGCCACACGTGAAAGCAGATTTTCAGCCCATTTCTGGCAACGCGACCCATGCACATGGGCACGCAGCATCCATCAAACTGGACCTGCTCTGAAGTAGAACCTGGCAGCAGCAGGGTTCCCCTGGCACCAGCTGTTTTTCTGTGGGTTTGCTTCTGCTGAGCTGCGCTATTGCTGATGCAGACGTAGCCATAAAAAGCCACAGGCCATCCACAGGTTTTTTGGAATATTCCTGCAACCGTGATTCAAGATTAGACCTTTTTTGAAAGTATTTGTGAAGTATAATCCTTAAGAGACGTGGTTAAGATGCTGTAGAAACATACAGGCTGGACAGCAGAGCCTGTGTCAGGTACTAAAAAGTTGCCTCTGCTTGCAGAGGGCAGTAGAGATTTGCTCCTGCCCTCCGTGACACACCTTGGCAACTCCTCCATCTGCTTCTCCATGGCCAGAAACTAGGTCCTCAGGCAGGGTGCCTTCTGTGGCTCCCTCATGGGAGATGCCTCGACCAGCTCTCCTGAACACATACACATGAGCGCTTAGTTCATTGAAAGCGCAGGCTGCGGTGCAGAACATCCTGCTGTTCTCATCCTGACAGGGAGCTGTGTCCACAGCTTCACCAGAAGAAGGGGGAAATAATGTTTGGTAATGACGTGCCTCTTACCCAACAGTGTGAGACGCAGTTCCACAGGCCAGTGCTCACCCTGTTCCCTGTGTGAGCAGGCTGGGGTCCCCGGCACCAACCCCCACAGTCCCTAGAGAGAAGGCTGCAGTGTCCCCTTGGCACCTCTGCCACCACCTGGAGTAGCCTGCCTGTGTGTTGGCTGAGCAGAGGACTTCAGTAGAGCAGCCTCCATAAGCTGGGCACCTGCGCTTGGTGCCGAAAGACAGGCACTGCAGGAATCTGCTCTTCACTTTTCTTTTCAATAAACCATCTCCAGTAATTGCCTTGGCTTTAGAGTCGAAGGCCTCTGGAGTAATGAACAACTGTTATTTCTAGTACAATGGGATCTTTGTCTATCATGGTATCCCTTAATTGCTACTGCGGTGCAAATTATGAAAAGCAAGAATATCCGAATATAGAGACACTTGGTCCTTGTGACAGGAAATTAAGGTCTGTTCTCCAACGCTGCTGCACACCCTGAACTGCAGCTCGATTCAGAACAAACTGCATACATTCAATACTTCAAAAAGCAAGCCCTTAACCTTTGCCAACAGGAGTTTAAAGAGTTCACATCAAGTGTGTTCTGGCTGTCCCTAAAGATGTCCGATGCTTTTTCAGATCCTGCCAATCTCCTGTGCATCCTGGTCCCATCAGAGTCGATGGTAAAACTTGGCTAAAAAGTCTGGAGTCTTTTTTTTTTTTAACCAACAAATAAATCTGTTGGTGTATTACCTTTTGAAGTTTTAGTGGGTTTGGTTGCTTAATTGATTGTTATTTTTTACTGTAAGAAAAAGCAAGCCAATGTTGCTGTATCACCCACAATACAACAGCCTTCATCTTCCTTCCTATTTTTCATGCCTTGGGGATTTATAATTTTCAGCCTCTTGGATGAAATCTTTCTCATACCTGTTCATGCCTTGCTTTGGCATTGTACTGTTTGGAAGCAATAATGTCCAGAACAAACTCAGGTTTCTGGGAAGGAGTATGTTATCTCTATGGTGCTGTTTTAGTAGTCCGAGAATTAAGAGTGTAAATAATTAATCTCTGCTGTGAACTGCCTGAAAAGCGTGGTGTTGTCAAATAATAACAGTAAGCAGCTGAGGAAAGGTCCAATCCTTCTCTTACTGATGTCAGTGGGAATTTTGCCAGGAAGCTCAGCATGAGCAGGGTATAGCCCAAAGTAATCAGTTCTACAGATGATTACATGAAAAGCCCTTAATTATAGCATGATGATTGAGTATTATTACAGTCATGAGACAGAGGCATCTTCTGGAACCAAAACCAAGAGAAAGAACACACTGGAGCTGTCCCTCCTCCGAGTTGCACCTCTTTGGCAGCAGCCCTTAATCAGATGACTTTTCACATGTTAGCACAGCTACTCTGGTTTTGGCCGCAGCCTGACATGCACAGTGAAATGAGCCCAGACTTCCTGTTCCACAGTTCCTCTCTGCTAAAGGTCTCTCGGCCCCCGAAGCCCACATTGTGTGGTAAATGGAGTGGGTTTGTCGAACTCAGGAATACCCTGCACTTGGTTATCCATCTTCTCACTTCTGTTCAAAGGCAAGTCTTGCTCTGTAGGTGCCTTCTCCAGGCTGGGGGAGGGCAAGTAGCCACTGACCAAGCGTGACAGCTGCCATCTCAACGAAGGAAGGCTGTGGCACAGACACCCAGAGCCAGACGTGTTCTTCTGCAGCCTGCCCAGCGCTTGAGCTGAGAGCTTGAGGAAGTGGGTTGTAGCCATGAATTGAGCACTGAGGGCACAGGTGACACTTGCAAGCTAACGGGATGCCCGTCCATCAGACACCATCAGGACCTTCATGGTTCCTCAGCGAGGGTTTGTTAGGCAGATGCGCAGCGGCATGGCTTTACGCAGTTCGTCTGAGAAAGTGAAGCCTGCACAGCACCCTGCAAAAGCAAAGTCTGTGTGAAGATGGGGCTACGACTGGACTATATATATGAACTTTGAATTAAAATGTTCTCTTATTACTTAAACATAAGGAGGTTCGTTTTCTCCCTCTTACTTGGGGGCCAAAGGGAAGCCTGCCCTCCCTATGGAAATCAGTAATTTGGCAGCTTGGCAAAACTGGTCTCAACAAAGACAAAAGGCAAAAGTATTTATAAAACGTGCACAGTCACTTCACTCAGGGTTACTAAATCACTGACAATGTTTGGTTCTGGGCTTTTTTTATTGTCAAAGTCACAAGAAGCTGCAGAGATGACATGGGGAAAACACACGTCCACAGCAAGTTTTAGGTACATTTGGGGGGAATTTTCTTCACTACCCTCCTTATGAGAGAAGTTTTTATGTTGCATTTTAATTTATTTTCCACACTTGTATGTTGCTTACTTTTCTTCTCCAAAAGGAACTGCAGAACTCTCCCACTGCTTCCTGCCTGAAATGGCAATCTCTGGATGCAGCCCTGGTTTCCCTGTCGCCATACGTGTTGCCAGGCTTTGCCTCTTCTCAAAATTATCACTGAAAGGGTACGCTGACAGTCCCATTTGTAACGGAGGGGGATTCTGAAATGTTTACCATTAGTTTCGTAACAGCAGTTGGTAATTTCCTGAAGCCATGCATTCTGATTGAATACCTCTTCTTTCTGCAGTGGTAAAAAAATAATCACTGCTATTTCATTTTAACCTCTCAAGGGAAGAGCGAAAATGAGTTGCCTAGCAAGCAGAAGTACTGTTGCTTGTGTTAAAAGGTCAAGGAAAAAATGTGCTGAAAACTTTTTGGATACTTACATAAAGAGATGATTTACGACTTGGGAGTTGTTTATTGCACAAAAGGGTCTCTATTTGACCCTGCGCATCCTGCTCTCACGTACTTGATGCCACTTAAAGGAGAGGAGTATCTGTATTCCTCAGACAAGCATTCTGACATTTCAGAAAGATAACAGCTACCTCTCAGTTTAAATAAACCCAGAAATGTGCCTGCAAAAATCATTTGTCATCCTTTATAGAAATGTCAGAGTTCCAGATGAAGTGATAGAGGCATTAAATTCTTTTCACTCTTGGGCCACGTGCTAAAATAAGCAGCAAATGAAAAGCTATTGTGCTTGCTTTCTCAGGGCATCTACTACACTTGGCAATGCCTTCCGTGGAAATCCGTCACACAGAATACCTACACGTGTCCTGAATATTCCACCTACTCCAACCTATGCGGTCCTTCAGCTCTCAGGATCTCTGTGCACAGGAGCTCCTGCGTCACATGTAGCAGCTGTGCTGCGCCACACGGTAGGGTGGATGCACTCCTGGGGTGCTACAGGCTGGACTTAAATGGGTGCAGAATCAACTCCATGCAGAAACCCGTGGAAGCAAGAGCTCGGTCCCGGTGGGAGGGAAGGAGGGAGTACAGGGGATTTCTGCATTTTACACAAAGAGGCTTGGCACACCCATAGCCTCAGCACCCTGGAAGCACAACAGCTGCCTGGCTAGCAGTATTTTTTAAGGGATGGGGGTAAGATAGAGCCATAGCTACTCTTCTTGTGATTTGTAGGAGACAGAAAGTATCCCCAGAATAAGAAAGCGGGCACCATTCTATCACATACTGCAGAGAGGTGCCCTGTCAGCTGCACAGGACACCATAAGGCCTCACAGCATCCTGAGTCTTCCACAGTGTAACCAGAAGATCTGACAGGCAGAACTTTAACGTTACTGCTCGTGTTCAGTAAGACATTTGTCCACACTAGGCAACCAGGGTGAAGCAAAATGCCTCCCCCTTCCTTATCTGCTGCTAAGGAGGCATGAAAAGTGGCTCATACATCAAAGTGAGAGGAGGGAGAAAGAAGTGTCTTATCTCCATCAAACTCTCAACCTCTGCCACCAAGCCTCCACATTCAAAACACTCCTTTTCTATTGCAATGCCTTGGTGCAAGAGCTTCCCGATGACGTGAGCCAGTGAGTGTGTGAGCTTTTTCTTTGTCATCTGCCTTGGCCAGGACAGCTAGTTAATTCAGGCCTGGGTCCTGTGCTGAGATCAGTTGGGCTGGCACAACCTCAGGCAGCAGCTGGACCCCTGGCAGGTTCAGCATCCCTCCTGCAGGGACCCTGCAGCAGGGCCAAGGCTCTGGCAACTGATCCAGAAATCAAAGTGGCCATGAAAACTTTCAGGGAAGTATTGAAATACCATTTCCTTTGTGTTATTTATTTAGTTTTTTCCCCTCCAATCAGTTATCTCAAACATTTGTTAAATTAGTGTTCTGGAAGCAAATGCTTTCTTGCAAGCTTTTCTTTGAAATGATGATCTGTTTCAGAATGCTTTTCAACTAGTTAAAAAGGCAAAAGAAAAAAAAGAAGAGAAGAAGAAGAGGGGATTGTGAGCTAATATCCTTCCTAATAACCACAGAAACCGGAATCTTCTGGAGAAAATTAGCATTTATCTCTTCCCTGGTGTAAACCACCCTAACCCACTTTTCCAGTTTGCCTGATGGTGAGGGATTGCTAGGCAACACCACACTTGCAGGTCAGCTGCCACTTTATAACTATGCCAGTGTCAATTTTTTTGAGGCACACACTGATTTTTTTCCCAAAGATTATGTTGCCATTTAAGATTAAGAGCATTTGAAAATACTTAGCTAATCTTCCCACTGCAGTTCTAACTCCTTCTTCACCCGGAGTTGCACTGCCGCATCTGAATATTGCTTGGAGCGTATAAATATTTGGAAGTAAAGCCTGCCATTTTCTTCAGTAGTGTGATGGAGTAAAGTATAAGATAAAGCCTGACTTTTAATTATAAGGTGTCCTTTCTCTTACTCTGCCTGCCTTCCCTGTTTTTCATGCCAACAGCAACTGTTTGATTTGATTTGAAGGAAAACTGAACAGCTAGCCTGAAGTAGCAGATGAATCATTCTAATATCTGATAACTTTCCCAAATAAAGGCAGCTCTCTCCAGGAGCAAATGTCAGCCTCCATCGCTTAACAAGCTTATCTGAGCCAATGCAGTTAGCAGGGACATGCTCACACTGAAAAGCCAATTGCCAACACTGGGATCTTCAGCGTGCTGCCAAGCTGACGAGTAGGAAGCGATATTCCTGATTTCCACCCCAACTTCTGCACAAAGCCCATGCCTGAGCAGGTGCTTTAAAAGTACCAGATACATACCCTGTTGCAAAAGTTCCCAATCACACAGATCTGAAAAACATGAGGCCCTCCTCAGTGGGCCACCATTGGTGCTGGGGCATCTCCTGTTCCTGTTCTGCTTAGAGGTGCCTTCCTGGGGGCAGCCCAGGAGTCTCCTCCAGGCACCCAGCTACTTCAAAGAAGTGCCAGCCAGAGATGGGGTTTTATAAGAGTGAGCACTTGAATGCATCATGGAAGCCCTTTTAATAATGAGTACTTCATTAAATTGGCAACTTCCTCGTAAACGGTGCTTGGTGCAGCGAGAACATAAGTGTGAGGGATAAAACTTCACCAGGCACGTATGCCAGTAAGCCAGGACCGCCTGGGCCAAGCACTCAGGGCTGTGAGCTAGAGCTGGGCTTGCACCCAGCCCAGGAGAAGCCCAGGAGGGAGCAGGAGTTAAGGAGGTTCCAGGGAGCCAGGCTTCCCTCCGCCGAGTGGTGGGGTCGCTGGGCAGTATCTCTCTCTGAAGGCTTCCCTCAGCTTCTACCTCTCACCACCAGCCCTGGCTGGGCCAGAGAGTCATACCCAAACCATCATCTGAATGTCAGGCTTGGGCAAGCCCCACTTATTCTAGCACATTCTAGCAGCAGCTCAGAATAGTGTGTTTAGCCTAAAAAACAATAGCATTCTTCAAATTAGTACTTTTGTATTCTGTTACCTAGCCTGTGAACCTCTCAGTAGGGAAAGATGCCCCTTTTTTCCTAGAATCCTCATCGTTAGACAGACGCTTTTCCCAAAAGCACAGGGAGGCTCGTGTAATGTAATGTAATGAGAAAGTCAAAGTTGGGGGCTTTAAAAGCAACAGAATCTAGTCAGACACAGTCAGGACAGCTGGCATCACTGTCACAGTACTTATAAAAAATCTCCCTTTTAAATTCTCCACGTGTTTTCACCGTCACAGGAGCTGTTCATTTAAGCCATTTTAATTCTATTTTCACATCGCACTTTCATTTGTTTATGTTTGTGCTTTTTACTAGATCCAGTTCGCTGAGAGGCTCCAGACACGCCACAGCTGCTCACAACAGTTGTGTTATTACAGATTGCAGGAGCTTGCAGACGATGCAAAGAAAATTGAAAAGATGGAATGAAAGTTTCCACAGAGGTCCAGCGACTTCAGTTAACACTCCGTGGAGTCCTGTGTCGCAGGGGCAGCAGCACACCACCTCGGGGGGGGGGGGGGGAGGGTTTTGATGAAATCTATGGAGCCCTCACATGCATTCAGCGTGACAGAAGACTGAAAGTAAAAAAAACTTCTGGCTGGCTTCTGAAATGTCAGGTAGAATGTCAGCTAGCACTGTAATACAAAAGGCAAACCTAATGTAAAACAAGATACTCTGATTAGCATGGTGCTTTCTAATGAATGCTGCGCATTCAGCGAAGCCACTGAGCTTCAGAAATAACCGAGTACTGGCTGAGTAAAAAAGCCACTGCGGTTGGCTGGTAACTCTCATGAAAGCTCCTTTATCAAGTGAATCTTTCTTTGGGCACTTATTTAATTTGACAGATCTTAGGACCAAATTTTTTCATCAAAGGGTAGATACTAAAGTCTCACTAAAGTCAAAGGGACCTCTATGCAGCTTGGAAGAAGCCTTGGAAGTTGCTTTTCCTCTAGGGAGAAGGCAGTGTAAGGGGGGAAAAAAGATTACATTAAAGTTGTAAAAAAATGATATTACAATTTGTGAAATGAACAAATAGATAAAGCCATACAATTATAAAAACTTATTCCTATTTCTAAGATTCATTGAAAACATTCATCTCTCAGTCTTTTACCAGCAGGCACATCTATTTTGTTCCGGTTTATGTGTCCAGACTAGGCAACAAGGATGAAGCAAAATACTTCCCCCTTCCTTATCGGGAACCACAAGTCCTATCAGTCACATAAAATCAGTAACGGGCAAATCTTTATTTCAATCGAAAAACTAGTCAGAAAGGCCAGCCACCCTGCGTGAGTCGTGGAAAGGAAGAACTTCCTTGGCTGTTGAGTTGCTTAGTCCATGACATGCCAAAGCATAATTACCCTTTCCTCTGTATTGCCATTTCAGAAATAGAGAAGCATAAAGAAAGGATGTGTCACAGACTCACAGCCAGCTCCCAATAGCCTTCTGCTCGCTCTGCTCAGACTACCTACCACACAGCTCAACGCTTGTTCCACTGCCCTTCGCGGACACTCATTGTGGTTTTTCAGTTGCTAAACTCTGTCCTTTGAAGAGGAAACAGTCTAGAAACCTCAGCTTCCTTGCTGTTCTTTGTACCTTTCGAGGCAGAAAACTTTTCAGAGTGTTTTTACTTTCCTGACAATTAGCTTGTCTGTCCATTTAATATTCATATTTATGTTGTTAAGTTTTCTGTAGTTTTTGTATTATTCCACACACAAACCTGATGGTATATACTTGGCCTACAAACGCTGATGGCAGCCAGATCCTCAGGTGTGCAGACATTGTCACGGTACTGTCAGTGTCTTCAAGAAACAGCCATGTTCAGACTCCAAATGCTGAGTTAAGATGTCCAGGCCATGGAGGCCTTGGTCTTTCTTTTAGTGTGCCACAGGACTATCTTATCAGCCAGTACCATTTATGGTTGTGACTTTCATGGGGTTGATATTAAAGCCTTCTGAACTAAAGAGCTCTTTAGAGATCTTTTTTGGTTTGTCAAGTCATGTGGTGATGTCACGCGTTTCCATTTTCTGCCCCAAGTCAGCTTTGTGCTCATATCACGATCCACAGGGAGATGTCCTGTGTCCAGATCTGGGGCCCCCAATACAAGAAGGATATGGAACTGTTGGAGAGGGTTCAGAGGAGGGCCACAAGGATGATTAGAGGGCTGGAGCACCTGCCCTACATAGAGAGGCTGAGGGAGCTGGGCTTGTTCAGCCTGGAGAAGAGAAGGCTGCGGGGGGACCTCATTAAAGCCTTCCAGTACCTGAAGGGAGCACACAAACAGGAGGGGATTCAACTTTTTAAAAGAGCAGATAACGGCAGGACAAGGGGGAATGGACTAAAGCTAAAGGAGGGAAGGTTTAGATTAGATATTAGGGGGAAGTTTTTTACAGAAAGAGTGGTGAGGTGCTGGAACAGGCTGCCCAGAGAAGTAGTGGATGCCCCGTCCCTGGAGGTGTTCAAGGCCAGGTTGGATGGGGCCCTGGGCAGCCGTGTGTAGATCCAGGCCTGGAGGTTGGTGTCCCTGCCTGTGGCAGGGGGGTTGGAGCTCTATGATCCTTGGGGTCCCTTCCTACCCAGACCATTCTATGATTCTATGTTGCTGCTTCCACCCTTCCAGGGTGGAAGGTGCCAACCGCTTGGTTAGGTCAGCCTTTGGAGTTTATTTAGTCACCGAGGAGCTGAGCAATGCCCAGCTGCCATGCAGAGCAGTCACAGCTCGGGCGTTGCATCTGTCACCCTTGGTGCCAAAGGATGGAAACCGAAGCACACAGTGGGAAAAGCCTGGCTTTCTGACTGCAGTACTGATTGCTTTTGGAGAGGAGTTTTCTCATCTGCCACAGTCCTATCTGCTATACCAGCCTGAATTAATGGATTGCCTGAAAACATTTATTTCCACTGTGCTTTAACTTTAGAAGTTGATAAACTTTCCATTTTAAGGTAATTTAAATTTCCCTATCAGTGTCACTAATGGAGTTAGCTGGTGCACTTCCAGATTTCTCCAAGTAGCAAAGGCAAACTCCCTCCTCCAATTTTAAATTCAGACCATTTCTTACAACTCTGTCCCTGTTAATTCAGCCATGCAGTACGCTGACAGGCCTGCCCAAACTTCATCTAGATGTAGTTTGCGAACATTTGAACTGATTCCATCAGGACTAGGACCTGAGTAACATGCCTTTGATTAGCCTAAAGGGTAAGACCTCCAAGCTTCCTATTTAGCTGATGGAGAATGACAGACTTTTCTAGACGGTGAAGACTCAAAGTAACTAAATTAGATGCTTCTGTCTCCATTCAAAACAGAAGATCCAAGGAAAAGTGGCCTTCCTAAAAATCAGGCTTTATGAATCCCATATAATGGATCCAGTGGAAGCGTCCCTTGAACACGAAACTAAACTAAACTAAATCCTGTGCAGCAAAATTTGTCTTGCAGATGGGGAAAGTGAAATTTGCAAAATGCATCCTTGATTTTTAATCTGTTATTATTACCTCCCTGTACCCAAGGGCAGTCTACTACAGGCCAGGAAAATTCAAGACCAAGGATGTTCCTGATCCTGAGATGTTAAATAGAGTCTGTCCTGTAATTTCTCTTCAGACATCTCAGTGGAAATGTCCCTGATTCCTAACACCTGCCACCTTTTATACAGCCCACTCTTCCTGTAAGCTGCCTGTCAATGTTGGTGCAAGTGTTCACTGTGCCAAAACCAATCTTCTCTTTTTTAATAGAGCGTTTTGTGACACATGGTATCAAAAGCTGTATTACACTCTAGACACACCACATCCCTAGTAACTTCTTTTGTCACCATCTAGTTCTTCTTTCCTCAGAAAAATGTAACATCACATATGACTTTTTTCTCCTGAAATTCACATGGCTGCTGATCATCGTCCTTTTAAACTTTAGATATCCAAATGCATCCCTTTCTACCATTTGTATCAGTAATTAACCATAGTTAAACATGCAACTTACTGAATGGTAACGGTGTGGTTCCTTGCTTTGTTTTTTTTAAGGAATTCCATCCTTTCTCCCCTATACCTCTCATCTATTCACAGTTCTGTCATCTCTGTAGCTAGCTATACAGATGGTTTTCTTCAGCTTTTCAAAATTCATTCTAGAAGATCAGGCCACGATTCTGCCATGTAGGCTAGTTAAGCCTAAAGATTATGTGCAGGGCTTTTTTACTTCATTGTTGTTGTTGTTGTTGCTGTTGCTGTTGTTATTATTATTATTATTATATAATCTGATATAAT
Source organism: Gallinula chloropus (assembly GCF_964237585.1). Lineage (NCBI taxonomy): Eukaryota > Metazoa > Chordata > Aves > Gruiformes > Rallidae > Gallinula > Gallinula chloropus. The sequence continues at coordinate 139,364,412 of NC_140085.1, read as the reverse complement.
TGTTAAGCAGTTCTGTTATTAGAAGATTACTCTGTGTCCTAGTTTCGGCTAGGATATAGTTAATTTATTTTCTACCAGTGGATGGAATGCCATGTTTGGGAGTCAGGGTAAGAGCACTGCTGATAACACACTGATGTTTCTAGTTATTGCCAAGCAATCAAGGACTTTTCAGTTGTCCATATTCCCCTGCTAACGAGAAGGGAGGGGACACAGCCAGGACAGGTGACCCGAACTGGCCAAAGAGGGTATTCCATGCCAGTTATGCCATGCTCAGCATAAAAGGGGGGCTGGTGGGGGAAGGAGCAGCCAGCTCCAGGATGCATGGTTTGGGGACAGCCCAGTTTCTAGATGGCTCTGAGCTGCGTGGCCTGAGTTGTGCGGTTCAGTGAGAATCTGTGCTGTGTATCACCAGTTTCATATATTTTGCTATAAAGTCCTGTTATTATTATTATTGTATCTATTTTTCTGCTATCCCAGTAAACTATCCTTATCCCAACCTGGGTTGGTTCCTTGGGTTTTCTTCTCCTTCCCTCTCCCCCGCTCCCTCAACTCCCCCTGACTCCCTTTTAAAGAACAAGCAGCTGCATGGTGCTCGGCTCTCAGCTGGGACAGAACCACAACACTCTGTTACTTCATTATTTTCTTCTACACCCTATAAACATCTCAATTGAGTTCTCAATAATTTGGTGTTTATCATTGTTCTTTTACTGTCCAACGTATCAGAAAGCCCAAAGTATCCTGGGTTTTGTATTATAATACAATATATTTTATTAATAATTATTATAATTATAATTATAATAATATAACAATAAAAATGATAAATATTTGGTGGAACAACAGCAATCCAGAAAATACTTCTCTCTAATACTCAGCGATACTGGGTGAAAATTTTGATCCCCGAAATAAAGTATTTGATTGCTGAAATAGAATATAATGGGAAAATTCATTCAAAGTGAAATCTTGGACTAATCTGAGTTGATGGCAAGAATCTGGCAGCTTTGAAGATTACAGCTACAGCTTCATAAAGAAGATGAATTGTGGAATTCTCGATATGTATCATGATACTCATACCCAAATTATAAGAACACAACATATTAACATTTTAGCATTTTCCTGATACTAAACTTAATTAAATTTTATTTTTACAGCTACTGGTGCACATACTTTCAGAGCTAAAAATATTATCAGCACAGAATGTTGCTAGATAAAGAACAGTCATCAGATATCTCACAAAATACCCATGATGAGGCGCTTCATTTTCTGGCACACAAGCTGCCCAAATGTCATGAGAGACAAGAGTTTACAGGTGAAGATTCTGGGAGCCATCAATGACTGCTTTATACAGCCAAAAATCCCACAAAACATGGGAAAAATCACTGCTGTGGATTCAGTCCTAAGCAACATTTTGCAGTCAGTTCAGGGCTAGTTAGACCTTGAAGCGCTCACAGTTGAAGCTTTTGGATAATTCAATCTTTCTTCTCCTTTGGATAATTTTTCAATATTAAGGTAACTTCCAAAATTTAGCTGTATTTTTCTGGCAGCTGAATGTGACCACAGTCCACGGTAAATAAAAGGTGGAGCACTTCAGGAGGGCTCCTGGGGTGCATCCTGTGCTGCCCAAAGAGAAGCCCTCTCACACTCTCTGGGAGAGCTCTGTGATTCAAACCAAAGTCTGGGACATGGCAACAACCATCAGTCTCACTTCAAAAACACACTCATCATCCAAGCCAAACCACTAATGCAGATGCTTTCCATTAACCCCATGGGGTGACAGGTAAGTCCTACTAATGCAGGCTTTTGATGCTCATGCTGTGTTGTGGTGCTCCAGTTCTTCACTCATTATATCTTCAGCAAATGAAATAAAACCAAGACTTACAAAAGTTATTGCTTGAGAATAGGAAACAGATTTTTGAGCACCTGGGAACTCTAATTTAGCTTTTGGCTTGAAAGAAGGTGGAGTTTTTCCCAAAATAAAAAAAAAAAATAAAGAAGGAAAAGGAAAGGAAAAAAAGGAAAAGGAAGAGGAAAAGTGAAAATAAAAATAAGGAGAAAGAAAAAGAGGAAAAAGAAGAACCTTTGCAACTGAACTCAAGCATTTCACAGACCTTGAGAATGTCTGCACCAGTTACAATTTCCTGTCTGTAAATAAGTAGAGCTGGGGAAGGGAAGGGAAAGGAAGGGAAGGGGAAATATCAAGGATTATTTGATGCGAATTCCATGTCTGTTACCTCAACACGTTTGGCATCATAAAGCTGCCAAGTGTGAGATGGCTTTCACACATCTGTCAGGCAGTTGCGTTACGGCTGCTGCCTGTTCATATCCAGTGCCACAGTTTCAGCCGGGCTGGAGCCAGAGCTCCTTCTTCTGTCTCTTTACAGTCTGCAGGAGGAAGGTAGGTATGTTCACACACACACACACACACATATAGATACACACAGGCTTACACACACACACACACACACACACATACATATATAGTATGTTCGTATGGTCCAGCCTGCATCTTCCTGGCTTTGCTGCCCATCGAAACAGCTCTCTCAAGCTGTGCAATGCTCTTTTGCTTCCCCAACTGTCTCCTCAATTTCTTCCACCCAACTCCCCTGCTCCCAGACTTTAATGTAGCAATGGCTACACTACTGTACCAGCTTCCCAACGGCTGTTACTAGCTAGCTTGTGAAAATATCCATTGAAAATATTTCAGTGGGCATTTTCAATAGCAACAAATGAGCTGTCATTGACAAGATCAAAAATAAAAGTTAAACACCTTCAGGTTATTACCTGTTCACATGAGAAGTGAATCTTGGCTAGCTGTAAACCTAGATCTTGTGATTGGCAGTGCAACCATTTCTAACAGACTGCTGTGATAGGGCACATGTAACACATAAGCCTGAGCCTTTTCTGTCATATATTTCCATGTGTTTCCACCTATAGTTTTGTACAAATAATTAATGCACAAGAGGCTCATTTCCCCATAAAATACGAACCCGAAACCTGGAAGTGCTAGCCATAAAACTGCAGACAGACATGTTTGCCCAGGAGATAGCTCTGTTTTAGGATGGATTAATTTGTTAATGATCCATTATTATTCTTGAACAAGTTTATAGGAACCTTAACAGATAAAACCTGTTCCAAGAGCTGTGTTTTCACTGTCAGTGATGCTTGTGCAAAAGCAAAAAAATACCTTGGCAAAATAATAAGATACTGACATAAGCCCGAGGCTATTCTTTTTCTACTTAAATTTCAGTGTCAAAATGTTAGGAAAAACAATTTTCAGGCTGTGTCGTGGTTTAACCCCAGACAGACACAAAGCACCACCCAACCTCTCGCTCTCTGTCCCCTGGTGAGATGGGGAGAGAATCAGAAAAGCGAGGAAACTCACAAATTGAGAAGAAGACAGTTTAATAGGTAAAGCAAAAGCTGCACCAGCAGGCAAAGCAAAACAAAACAAGGAATTCATTCCCCACATCCCATGGGCATGCAGGTGTTCAGCCATCCCCAGGAAAGCTCCATCACATGTAGTGGGTACTCAGGAAGACACACTCTATGGCTCCAAACATCCCCCACGCCTTCCTCCTTCTTCCCACAGCTTTATATGCTGAACATGACGTCATATGGTATGGAATATCCCTTTGGTTGGTTGGGGTCAGCTGTCCTGGCTGTGTTCCCTCCCAAATCCTTATGCACGTCCAGCCTCCTCACTGGTGGGGTGATGTGAGAAGCAGAGAAGGCCTTGACTCTGTGTGAGCACTGCTCAGCAGTGACAAAACCATCCCTGTGTTATCAACCCAGTTTTCAGCACGAATCTAAAACACAGCCCCATATCAGCTACTATAAAAAAAATTAGCTCTATCCCAGCCAAAACCAGCACAAGCTGCTAGAGGGTATTGCCAACTGTGAAAAATGGAAAGATAACTATAATTATTCAGGTGTGTGCTGTTAAATAATAGAAAGATTTTGAAGGGCTAGCACACCATTTTCTAAACCACGTTTTTTCCTGGTAAGAAAGATAGAGGGATAATAAACAATTAAGGTGATTTTCTCCTTTGCAAAATAGCTTACTGTGGCAATATTAACAAGGTTGCACTGGTTCCCAGCAGAACACGTGTAGAGGGCAAGCTCTGATGTAGTTTTTAATTTCATTTCCTCAGGACCCCTATCAGACATTTTGCACAGCGATACCATTTGAACAAACCCACCTGGGATCAAATTCTAATTATCATTTGAGAATTCAGTGGGAAATCTGCGTGAGTGAAGGATGAACATTTGGTCCTTAGGCATGTAGAAGAAGTAGTCATATTTGCAGTACTTTTCCTTTTGCTAGCAAGAAAGAGAAGATTCCCAGAAGATCACTCGTGGTCTATCACTGGTCTGCAAACCATTTCAAAAGGTGCACGCCTTGGAAGAGAAAGGTGCCCATTCCTGTGATGACATGTTGCTGTGACTGCTGCTCTTCCAGGTACAAGGCAAAAGAGGGCAGTGGAGCACTGTGCATTTCAATAGATTAAACTAATGATCCCTACAGATCTTTTATCTACAGTTCCTTGCTGCAAAAAATATTACAATACCTAAAAAAGAAATCATGTGGTATTAATAATAGCCAGGCAGTTTAAACAGAACATCTCTTAAACTTTCGTTGAAAATGGCATTTGTCTCCTAGGGAGCCTTGTAGTTGATTGATTGAAATCTCCTTAGATTGCATATGTTAGCTTCCAAATCTCCTGTCACGGGAGGTGTTGCATTTTCATTCACTCAGTAGGATTCTCCGTGTTGGTTTCACTTGCATCACCTCCTTTGCATGCAGTCCAGGGAAGCTGGTGTTCTTGCCTATAACAAAACTCCCCAAGTTTAAAGGCCACCAGTAGTTTAGGTACCCTCACACTGAACGAGTTTTGTTTCCTTTCCTGTGTCATTAATAACAAGTTGTGTTGTTTGGGGCTTTTTTTGCCATCATGCCATGGCCAGTCATTGTTTATGTTGGGTTCTTGCTTGCTTCATAGAGCAGTTCTGCCTTCTGCATCCTTCCTAAGTGTTTTTAGACTCAGTCTGCACCACGTCCATCTCTAAATGCATTTGTTCAAGCAACTTCCAACATACAGTAATGCCATCTATTGTTCGCATAGTTAAGGAAAGATCTTGAAGGTCAAAGATATCTCCAAACACCTCTAGTTTAACATTTTAATATAATAGAATCTGAAGTTTGAGTTTGCTTTGGTTTTCGGTGGCAGTCTGGGATGCTGTTTCCTTTTGCCGAACGCAGTGGTTCCCACTTCTGCATAAGCTGACATGGATAATGTGTCATTAAAAATAATGACATGTTATTTAAGAGGAACGGGCACAGCGGAGAACCCTGGCCTCATTGCCCAACAAGCTTCTTTCATCTTGTCAACAACAGCCTTTAGTCTTTCTTTAAAATGACAAAGGTTTCCAGTGTCAATATACTCCTCTGACTGTCCTCGGGATGGCACTGCTCGAACTGGATTTATTAGCAAAGCTCTTACTTTCCCATTATAAGCCAAAGTCTGGAACTCAAATGTCATTCACTTCAAAATGCTGCATTTTATTTAATGGCTATAACGTGTCAGCACTGTCTCCAATGCTCTTTTGATGTAAAAAGACAAGGGGATGTGACAAGATACCTTTGATGTGCCACATCCAACCCGAAGTTTGAATTATTTATAAATGTTTGGGAAATTACACAAAATGATAGTGTAGTGAAATGTAACCCGTTACCACTACATTCACAGATCAAAACACAGCAATCGCCAATGTCATTATCTTATTCCAGAGCAGTTTCAAGGGTAACTCACTGGACTGGGATGCACGGGACTGGATTACAAACCTGGTTCTTCCCCGGTCCTGCCAGAGAATTCAGGGAAGTTCCCCCATTCTCCTCAGCTTCAGCTTCCTCTCCTTTAAGGCATGGGGAGCTAACGCCCATCTTTTCATTTAGTGCCTGAACATCATGGTGCCACATAGCATTTGTATTTGCAGTAGAGAGGATAGATATTATTCCTGTTATTACAGGGTTTTTTTCCTTTTTTTTTTTTTTTATAATGATGTTATTACTACTACTGTAGTATTGTGTCTGTAGGGTGCCAGGTCCTGAGCAAAGAGGCTGGTCATAGCCCACTACCATTTACGTTTGAAAAACGCTTTAGAAGTGTAAGATCATCCTTTCCACACCAGCACACTTAAAACTTACAGGAAAATCAATAATTTTCTCTACAAATTGACTAGGCCTTTTCCTGTAGGTCTTGCTCCGTGTAAAAAGGCACAAGCCACCCTCAAATATAATGGGAAAACCCTGCAATAGCACTAAACCCGGGGATGTTACCATTTTTCACGAGATGCTTATAGAAATACCTCTGTGTTTTGGTTAGCTCTCTGAGACAGAGAACAGCAGCTTTCCTGATGGGTGAAATGTTATTTGCTTTGATTTACTCATTTTGTCCTTAGCTAAATAATAAATCGATGTAGTATTTCAGTGATGTACCTAATAAGTAATCTAAAATTAATTAACTCTTCCTTTCTCCTTTCCTGAAATAGTTCATTTCCTGATTTATGTTTCTGTATGATGTGTGTTTAGACTCATTTTTTTATATCAAACTAAATATAAAGATTCTATCATTTACAATTTGTATCAAATGATAAAGTTTATGTAATGATATATATACATACCATTAAGAGAAAAAAAAAAACAAACCAAACCAAAAAATACCAACCCACCCCCCAGAAAAAGAGCTGCAGAAGTTCTTGACATCAAAGAGACAAACTAGTTAAGTCATAATTAACCCCAAGCTTGTTTGGTGTAAATTGTAAACAATATATCAAGATGACTAATTGTGATGCATCTAACTACCAGACACTGAACCTTAGGGACTGGCGCGCCTTGTCGCCACATTAGCTCTTGATACGGCATCTGAGAGAAGAGCGATGTGTGGTCTGACCTGTGTCCAGGTCAGTGCAAATCAAGAGGCTTTCCAAATCTGAGCACTGTCACTTATAAGACCCCAGGGTACCCCCGGCACTTCAGCACTGACAGAAAGGTGTTTCCCTGCCCACACCAAAGCTGTGCGTGCTCTTGAAACAGAGATTCCCCTACCCAGAGGGGCTGAGCAGCAAAGGACACAGGCACGGGCTTTCTTTTCTTCCAGAAAGTTGTCAGAAGTGCCTTTAACTTGTCATGGAGTCTATCCATTCTCACTCCTGTCCCCGCTAGAAGCTGGCATTAATGTGACAGAAAGCCATACAAACTTCAGGCTGCCAGGGTTTCCAGAAGCCATTTTCCCAAACCAAGCAGTCTCACCCTTCGTTTTTGGGGCACCACCCCAGCCCATGTAATGAACCGTGACCACAAGTAAGCAAGACAAAGGAACCAAGGTCTTCTGGGTGGAAAGGGACAAATGAGAAGTATATGTGTGTAGTATGTACATATGCATAGCATCTCTTTAAATGATAACAAAGCCTTTTAAACGCTAATGAAGGAGATACCACAGGGAATGTTTTAAAAAGCAGAACCATTATGATTGGTAAAGGGCAAGGTAAATGCAGGTAAAGGGTAAGATTTGCTTCTGCTTTTAGATTAAAAATAAAAAAGCAAAACAACTTTTTACACATGGAAAAAACCTCAAATCAGGCTTTCCTCAGCAAGGACCATTATTCAAAGGACAACATTCTGGGCCACAAATGCCATCTGCTACGGGAAGACGCAGTCACCTTCTGCACTGAAAGCGCTTGCTCGCCTATCCCGTGATACACAAAGGTGATCGTAATTTTGCATTTTTCAGCCTGTCCCCTTTCAGGGCACAAAACCCCACTGCCTACATGTTGAAAGGAAAATGCAGCACAGGCTCCCAACAGAACAGCTCAGGTGGGAGGAAGATGAGGCTGGTAGGTGGCTGCAGGGCTGTCTGTGTTTGGATGAAGAAGCATGAAGACACTGTGTCAGAACCAAAATCAAGCGGTAGACCATCCAGCCGACTACAAGAGCAACATCTACACTCTCACAACATTTAGGTAACTGAAATATTAGATGAAAAATAAATGGATTTCTGGTTCAAGCATCTGCTCTACTCATAAAACCACAGCTCAAAGAGAAATGAAAGCCAGTGCGGACATCGCAGGAATGTAAGAGACGGGTTACTCACAGGCTAAACTCAACCATCAGCTTGCTTAAAAAATGCCAAATTAAGAAATGCATCTTCCCGCACAGATTAATATGCTATTTCATAAAACATTCATTAAATACATTCATGCAAGCCCACAGTGGGTCACAGCCACTGGTTTAGCTACATCACCATCAATTTAGTCTGGTGTATTTACTCTTGCTTCTTCTAGCCTGCACCGGAGGGTGGCTGCCACAGTACAGCGTGTCCTGAAGTCATGGTCTAGCTCTACTCTTCCTCAACTCACCAGACACTGGATAGCCCTTGTCAGGTTAGACTCTCCTCTTTGTCTTTAAAGTGTTGTCATCCCCAAGGATTTGCCTGCCATCCGTCCATCCATCCATCCATCCATCCATCCATCCATCCATCCATCCATCCATGCTATACTATTCAGTAATTTCTCATTCCAGCTATTTGGTCAGGTGCCCTACAAAACTTTTCTCACCTCACGAAGCGCAGCCACCACCCCACCCAGGATGCTGTCTTCCAGCTAGCCCTCTCCTTGCTGAAACTCAAGAGGCCTTTAGCTATTTTTACAGTTATCACAAGAACTACTTGATATCTCTCATCATCCAGAGAACCAGACTTAGTACAATAAGTTTAGTTTGCTGATATTCATAAAAACAGCAGCAGTGTACCCACAAGCTTATCCAGGAACAACTCCTCATCCCTATGTACAGAGGTTCTCTGGACTGCCTGTACTTTCACTTTCTTTCACGAAACCTGATAAACCAGAGGCACACATTGCATAGCCATATTTTTTTCAACCATATACCATGAACATTTTTATCTCACGAGGTAACAGTCTGCCTTTTAATTTAGCAACATTTTATGTAGATCACACACTACAGGCTATTAATAAACATTATTAGTTTTAAGGTCCATGTGTCACATCAATCATTGCCAAATCAGTTAAAAAAACCCCAACAAACCAAAACCTGGCTACAAGGGCTGAAGAGTGGCAAAGGTGGCTGGATGTCACCCGAGTTACATCGCTTGGTTGCTGCTGACTGCAGACTGAAGGAGGACTTCAACCACTTATTAATGCATACAAGTATCCTCAGAACCAAAGCCTTTGCTAACAGAAGCTGGCACCGCTCCACTGAAGTCAGCTGAATGTTTGTAACAAATGAACAGCTCCTCCACAGCAAGCAAAATTTTGCCTTCCTTTATGTATCATCCCACATGCCCATAGGATTTTGCCTACGTGATTAAAAGAGAATGACTCACTACAGCGTCTGCAGTGTCTTCCAAGCCTGTTCCTGCCTCCTCTGCTGTGCTCTACCTTCCACTTGACCTTATGACTAAAGCCAAGCTAAGAGCAGAAACCTTCAGCTGATGATTAATATTTTAAAAAAAAAAGGTAATACACAATAGTCACACGTTTACCCTTGGAATCCTCCAATACACAGACTCCAGTTAAATGAATTTGTCATAGATGCCGCATTCCTGGGACAGGAACAGTCAAAGGTTTAATTCCTAAAGGCAGTAGGTCCATAGAAGTTCTGGAATAAACACCCCAGGCACACTATCCGTATCCAGTCCGTTCACCTGAGCGTTCCTGTGACATTTGGAAAAGGGAATTGCCATGTGAATTTAAAACACAATGCAGGATCATGCTTCTTCATACATAATTTAGTTTTAGAACTAAGGCAGCTTTCAGAAACTTACCTAAAAAGCAAGTTTTCTCTTCTCTCCCACCTTTAATTTAAAAAACTCTCCAAGCTTGTAAGCCCGCACCAGGGGAAAAATGAAAGTCACTTCAGAAATCACAAAAATAGTTTAGGCATTCAAATATGTAACAGTCTGGGGTTTGGGTTTTTTATAGGCTCAAAATGTTTTCCATCATGATCTGACACATCTTCAAGTAAAGAAAAAAAAAAAAACAGCTGAGGTATAGAAATGTGTCTTTCCATGAGTTTAATAAAGGAGGTGGCAGTGAGTCCATGCACTAACATGAGAGAACCACAGTTTGAACCCCTGACCACAGATACCCTGCAGCTCTTGTTTATTTTGGATTTGCACTGGAAATAATTGTGCTTGATTGCTTAGGCTTGTAATTTTTTGAGTAAACTCGGACATACACCAAAATGTCAGAATAAAGCAGGTCCCCTGTTGACTTCTGTGGAGCTTCCTGGCTCTCACCAGCGCCTGCCCAGCATCCTGGGGGAGCAGGAAGGTGGTGTGGCGTGACTGAGCACTGAGGAGAAGGCTTCTTCTACCTGGAGAAAACAAGAAGTGCAACGGCCTTTTTGCATTAAGTGCCTTTTTCTCCAGTTGGTATTCCAGCTAAATATAAACCATGAGTAGCCTAGGCATGAGGTGACAGGTCTGCATGTGGTTCCCATGGGATTGCTTTTCTCTTCCAGGCGGCTCCCATTCAAGTCGGGCGGTACCTGACACTCCTACCGTGCCACCTGCCTGTGGGGACGCTGCCGTGAACACACCAGGCTTCGTACCGCTGCAGCCGAGCGCCGAGTAAGGGAAGAACTGGACAAGATCATGGAAAATATTATACTGCACATGAGCATGCCCAGCGTGATGATATTATAGGCAGAGCGATGTAACTGAATTAATTTCCAGTTCCTAGAAATGTGCTGGAGTCCCCGCAGAGGCGTAAGAATTAGACAGGCTAGAGGTACATGGCCATTTTTGTTGTCAACCTTCAGGCTACTGTTATCTGTGATGGCTTCATTCTCCACGCATGGATCAGCAGCGTGGTCACCTTGCTCTAGTGACAGACTGCTGTGTACCTTTTCAGCTCCAAACCACACCAGACCCTGAAGTGTCATGTAGGAACTGTAGCTGTAAAATCAAAGGGTGGTCAGGGCTACTGAGAGCAGATCCCCACTTGGACCCACTCCCAGTTCTGTGCCTCCACCTTTTTGGTTTACCTGGCTAGCACACATGCAGAGTTAAGGTAGAGAGTGTGCTACAGCAAGCAAGCCACTGCTCATTCCAGTAGAAGACTCTCAAGAGTACGTAGCTCACAGGATCGTACATTCTTAGGAAAATTCAAGTTGGAAAGGACCTCAGGAAGTCTGTAGGACACTCTACTGCTCAAAGCAGGGCCAGCTTTGAGCTCACACTACATAGCTCAGGGGGTTGTGAAAACACCCAAGGATGGAGATTGCACAACTTCTCTGGGCAACCTGCATGACTGTACTTTCAGAGAAAAAGGGTTTCCTTACATTCAGTCTGACCCTCCCTTGCTTCAGCTTCTGACCATTGTCTCTTATCCTCTTCCAAAGCACCGCTGTTAAGAACCTAGCTCCATCTGTTTGGTGACCCCTTCTAGGCACTGCATGCAGAGGTACCACTATGTGCCCCAAAGCCATCCCTTCTTCAGGCTGACCAACCCCAGCTCCCCCAGCTGCTCCTCACAGGGCAAATGCTCCAACTCCCACTGGCCCCTCTGCTGAGCCTTCTCCAGTTTGTTCATGTCTGTCCTGTGCTGGGAGGACCAGGATGGAGCACAGTGTCTAAATGTGGTCTAACAAAAGCTGTGTAGAAGGGGATAATCCCTTCCCTCAATCTATGGTCCATGTTCCTATGGTCCTGGAGGACATTGGTCGACTTTGCTTCCAGTGCACACTGCTGGCTGACATTGAGCTCACTGCCAACCATCACCACCCCAGGGCTTTTTCCACAAGGCTGCTCCCCAGCCCATCCAGCCCCAGCCAGTGATATTGCAGAGGCTATTCCCACCACAGTGCAGGCCCTGAGATTCTACTTTGCCAAGTTTCATGAGATGCCTGTTGGCCCATTCTTCCAGCCTGCCTAGGTCTCCCTGAACAGCAGTTCTGTCCTTGGGTCTATTGCCTGGTGCCCCCAGTTTGGTATCACCTACAAACATGGGAAGAGTGCACTCTGTTACTTTCTCCAGGTTAAGAAACAGAAGAAAAAGAAGTGTTGGCGTCTATCCCATATGCTGTCACTGAACTGCTAGATGGCTTTAAAAAGTCACTGGATCCCCGCCACAGCCTTCTTTCTCCATACATAAAATGTGGGTAGCAGACCTAGAACACTCCAGACAGCATCCCAACACCCCTGGAAGAAAAATTCTGTTCAGATCTTGGTATCCTTAATTGTAATAATCATTATTGCTACTTATTTGTTATCATCATTAGTGCTACTTATTTCCTAAGGCCACCTGTTTGTTCCCTGCCTGGGGTTAGCAGGACTTGCAGGCGTTTACAGGCAATACTCTGACATGCCCTTGTAAAGATCTCTTATGCAGGTTTTGCTTCTGCACAGACTGGCAGTGCTCAGGCTCCTGCAAACCCTACACTCTTTTGCACCACCATCCTAAACCCTGTGGGGATATTCAGGCTGCCATGGCCTGAGGGCAGAGCTTGGTAGGTGCAGTAATGGGCCATGGCTCTGCTGCATTGCATCAGTGAATAAATGCATATTCCTTAGCTCATATCACTCTTCAATTATGCTCTGTCACTCACTGGAAACATCTTTCTGTGTGCTCACGTGTCTTCCTTTTATCTTCACCAATGCCAAGGCTTTGTCAGATGCCCACTCACAGTCCCCATTAAGCGTGTCAGCACGGCATTACTACAGAAAGTAAAAAATAAGGCATTAGAATGGGGACGGATTGTAGACTTGCTTTTTAAGCCCGGGTATATATAGATATCTCAGAAGGATGGTGATGATAGCATGTCCAGAAGCACATGGATAGAAAGAGCTGTCCAAGAAACATGTCCTGAGAGCTAGCTGCCTGTGTCACAGACACTTTGCATGAAGGCCTTGTTTAATAACAGGGGTAGGTGTCATGGCCAGTTTGTTGGGTATTCATTTAACAGGGCTTGTAGGGCAGGCGACCCCCCACTGAAAGGGATACTGAACAGCAAATAACATTTTATTCACTGCCCAGGTTTACCCCAAAACGCAATAAATATTGCATTGCTGTTCATACAAAAGGCACCTTTTTCCCCCTCCGGCCATTGGTAGATATATTCCACTGTTCCACGCAAACCAAAACATTCTCTCAGGCAGACTTTCTTAATAAAAAAACACCTTAACACCCCAAAAGCATTGTGAGCAAGCAGCAGGTTTCAATGTTGGTAAGTTTCAGCACTGGTAACTTCAGGGGCTTTCTTTCCCCCTTCCACTTAAAGACCTAAGTACAAAAGATGCATTACATGAAAGACTTGTATGTTTGTAAGAAGGTTTTGCCAATTACTGCTTTCAGCCAAAATACTAAAATTTTGTTATCTTCTCTCTGAGACACTCTTTTGTTATGTATATCTCTTGGTTATAATAGGTTAATTACCTGATAGGCTTTTTCCCTAGTACATGAGGGCTCTGTCCCTTTGAGGTCAGTGGAAAAAACCAAGACATAAAATCTATTTGTTATTAATGTATTTATTCTATCCCATAACACCTGAAATCTTTTTTTTTCCTCCAAAGTGAATAGAGTGTTTGCATTTATTTTCTAGAAGTATGATTCATTTATAATTTCAGTGTACAATATCACTAGTGTTTGATCACCAAGTCCCCAAGAAAGCATCTGCAGCACTGTCTGGTTTTAAGGTAAATGCATATTGGGCAATAATAGAACTATTTTTCAAGGATAAAGGAATAAAATCATCCATGAGGATTCTCAGCTCATTCTGGAGATGCAGATTTCTATTTTGATCATGGATTTATATATATGGATGTGCATATATATACACACATACATGCGTGTATATACAATTTCTGTAAAGCAAAGTGACAGGCTTTGCCCTGTGATCTTTGCATTTCACTATACATTAGCTGCACTTTTAAAATTTTGAATACTCTGGAGTCTCTCTTCTTCCATCTTGATGTAACGTTCTTCCTTCTCTCTTTTCCCATTCCTTTCTCTTTCATAATCAGTCACGATCAGGTTTTTTTTCCCACATCTTTCTCCCAACCATAATCCACATTCACAGCCTGTTCTACAAACAAATTCTGAATGCCACCTTACCGTTACCCATTCTATATGATTTAATTTAGTGGTGACTCGTCAAAACACCCCTTTTAGTAGCTTTAGTATTCCAATGTGGTGCATCAAAGCATTCAAAATAAGGATGCAATTCTCAACAGCAGCCAGTGACTGAGCCCCTGCAAGCTGAAGCTAAAATTTTCTTATTTGGGTAAAGTTTTAAAAGCCATCAGGGTACCTCTAACAAGAGCAGGTGCTGCTCTTGTGCAACTGTGTAAACCACATTAGAAATACAGATTAGAAGCAGCATGTTAAAATTTAAAAAAAAAAAAAAAAAAGGAAGAAAAAAGAGGCTATTTTAAAGGATATTTACTTGAAAAGCCTAGATTAATGTAGAACAACAAATAAGCAAGTGTGCGCTGCTTTCCAACACACTCATCACTTTGTCAGCCCACTTCAGGAAAATCAATTCGTGCAGTTTGTCTGCAAACCGTGTTACGCGCTGGAGAGTCACAGTGAAGCTCTGCACCACCGCTCCGGAGGAGGAGGAGGAGGAACCCCGTGTGTCGAAGAAAAACAAGCGGGGGAAAGCCACGTCCTGAGAAAGGGCAGTGGTGGAACTCTTCCATACGTGTTAGCGTCCACTTCCAGCACGCCAGGCCAGTGTCCAGGGGTACATGCCTACCCGAAGTGTGGGCAGAGCCTGCTCTCTAGGGGCTGGGCAAACACTCCGGGTCTTTACAGCCCCAGTACAGCCACACCAGATCTTGCATTAACGTTACCAATGCAGGATCGTTATTCTAGCAAAGAAAGAAGGCAAGGCCTGCCTGTGCTGTAGGCTTAACACACTTGTTATGGTGACACTGTGTTCCCTAATGCTGCCCCAAAATTTGTCATTAAAAGAGCCCTGCCAGTTTCGGCTGTTACAACGGTGGCATAAACCACAGGAGTAATCCCCACAACCCCACCCCCAAGCTGCTCATAAGCATACAGATCATACCCAGTGCTTCCCACACCACCGCCAATCGAAGGGTGACTGATCTTAAGGCCACAGGGAACGACAACACATCGGTCATGCCTGACCTCTTGCGTAACACCAACTAGAAAAAATCACTCCTACATCGAGCCCTCCCACTAAACGGGGCTGGAGCTGTGCAGGGAAGATCTACGCATCCTGCCTGACAGCAGCCTGAAGGCTACTCTTACTTTGCACTCACCTGGCGGGGGGAAATGTATGGTTGAGCACTCATGACATAAGGACATCTCGAGGATGCAGCACTGGACATCCTTGGACCTGGGCTAACCTTTCGTCTCTGCAGAGACCCTCCTACGCTGGAATGATCTTCAGTGCTCGATTTAAGCTTGTTTTAGGGATAATGGTATATGATGTGCAAAGAGCATAACGTGAAGACACTGACTCTTTCTAATCCGTTTCATGAGGAAGGAACTAGAAAATGAGCAAACCTGTGATGCTCATTGTCTAGTTACACTGACGTGCCACTGGCAGAAAATAATTAATAAACCATCAGGGAGTCTGCCTGAACAGGGATCAAGTAAAGAGTAAGTTATGCAGAAGCGTACTGCATGTGTTAAGTCAGAAGTGACAGGGTTCTTGGGACCGTGCTATAGCATCTGCCTTGCAGTAGGAATTAATCCATAAAATTCATTACACTTCTGCTGATGAGGCAGTGGTAACTTCTTCACAGTCTTTTTTTCACACAAAAAGGCAAAGCTTTGAAATATCCTTTTACACAATGCTCGAACAGCCTATTAAATTGCTTTTGGAGTAATTGCACACTTTCAGCCTACGACATTAGCAATTTTTGCAATATGGTAAAGATTTCTCTTGGCTCGAGTCGGAACATGATAACGAGTTTTCTTTGCCTTGAACAAAGCTACTACTCATGATGTCCCAACCCCTCTTATGACAAAAAAAAAACCCAAAAAACAAAAACAAAAACCCAGAAATCGTACAGGTAATATCAACCTGATGCTACTGTACTCTGCGTCTCAGTTGCAGGTGACATTTCAGCTATCACCTTTGAACTGTTACTGTACATTAAGAAAGAGCAAGCCGGTGAAAATTGTTGAGTTGGAGCAGGAGCACCCAATAACACTAAATGGAAATAAAATCATCACCAAACTACTGAGCAAGCAAGTAAATAAAGATAAGGCTCATAGGCACTCCAGTGTAACGAATTTGCCCTTGTTTACTGTTTTAATAGTTCTCTCAACTTCAGAAACATCCTGGTATTTCAAATTCACAAGCAGATGTGTTAATATTTGTCTGACTCTGTCGAAACCAACTGCAAAATTCCCCCCTGACCTCAGCAAGGCCAGGATTTCATCCTCTTATATCAGGCGCAGCAGCAGTAAGGAATGTGGGTTTCGTACTTTTGGGGTGTTGTGTTTGTTAATGCAAAATAATAATCACAAATAGTATCAACCCAAAGCCAGTGAATCCGTGACTTCGGCTATCAAATACGATACCACTAATTATTGCTACATTTATTTTTCAGTTGTGCTAGGCTGGAAAATGCCCATTAGTGTTTATACAAATGTACATATACATATTTATATGTAAACACATACATAGTTACCTTATTTAGGATAAAAGCTTTTAGAAAAAAAAAAAAAACAACTATTTTCTACATCTTGTCTCCTAGAGACTATATGCTTAAAATAATAATGAGCCAGCTGGAAACACTAATGGTCAGACAATAACTGAAGGGAGTATTTCAGAGTTTCTGCAAATACTAAGCTGATTAACGTTAGTTCTGATGAGTATTATGAAATAGGTCTGGCCATACCAACACTTCAGGCGTTTAATCACATGCACACATATCTGTCAATATCTGAAGTTTCACGAAAAACAGTTAAATTTGTCCACGTTCCATGCAGTTCTACAGCCAGCAGTTTGAAATACTGGTTTCCTGCGAAGTAATTAACACTAAATGACAAAGCCTCTATAATCGTATCGCCCGCTAGCTCCTGCCAGCTGGGAGAGGGGCGGAAGGTGCACACTGCTGTTAATTCGGAAGGGAGCATGTGACACAACCCGACGTGTCAAAGCGTGAAGAGGTTTTTGCCACTTAGGTAAGAACAAGTGCACTGACTGGTGAAACTGCCAAAAAAAAAATCTAAAAAAAAAAAAAAAAAAAAGAGGAAGACTTGGGGGTTATCTTCTTTCTACATAATTAAATGCATAAGGAAAACAGAGCTATGACCATTTTTAAATGCCTTTAAGAGCTTTCCCCTCCTCCTCCTCCTCCTCCTCCCCTCTTCCCTGGCTGTTCAGAGCTGTTGAGTAACAGACATTTCAGCGTGTGCAGGGGGAAGTAAACAAATGCATTGCTACTGTAGTTGCAGGGCGAGGAAACATTGATGTCACTGCTGCTACAATCACATTAGTAGGGTGCGTTAACGGTAATGTCGTGTTTGATCAACCAGCCTGGTCAAGAGCCCTTCGAAATACAATCTGAACAGAGGCGCAACCCAAAATGGCAAGAGGATCATCGACTTCCAAACAGTTTCCTTCCCAACACAGACCCTTGTTGCATAGGTGAGCTCTCGGCCACCAAAACCCAATGTCACATCATCCTGAATCACTCGGGGCTAAACCACAACAACTTCACACTCGGCTAGCTCCCTGTTCCCCCTCTCTAAACCCAAATCTGATGCTCATTCCCCACTGCGTACGTGCACCCTCACCCTGCGGAGTCCGAACGCGTCCTCAGCAGGGATAATGCTCACGGCTGGAGTTTGCTGCGAGCTTCCCTGTCAAGGGCAGGAACATTCACAACCCGAGTGTTTGGGACCATTTCTCCTTCCAGGAGATCTTTCCCACTCTGAACACGATGTGTTGCTGTCTCTCCACTTCAGCACAACGGTACACAATGCAACCCAACGAGGAGAGCTGGGCAGGATACATCCCCCGTGGTGTCCCAGCACGCTCAGCACGTACATCTTCATCAATAGCATACTTTTTTATCAACATTCTCGGACATTTCCAGGCTCGGGCATGTCGTGTTTAACCCTGGGGCTTTAACCCTTCTGCAGAAAGTATCGTGTAGGAAACGCAGTGGCGGTGAGACCAGACAAGGACCGCTGCCATCCAGAACTTCCCACGCACATCCTCCTGTCATCTCCCCCCACACACACCTCCTTCCACCAACCTGCCCCTGGGGAAGGAGGAACTCATCCCGCCTCGCATCCCCTTCCCCAAGCTTGCCCGCCGGTGCCCGCCGGACACCCGACATCTTCCCCTTTATTTGCCTTTACTTCATCCGGTTTGCCCCCCGGGCTGATCAAGCGCTGGGCGTCCCCCGAAGCCCCCCGGGCTCACCTTTTCGGTCTGCCTGGCGGCGCAGCCACCGCCTGCATACCAATGTGGGGCCGCAAAGGCAGCGCGGCGGCCGCCCGCCGCCCCTCCCGCACCCGCTCCCGCACCCGCGCCCGGCCCCGGCGGCTCCCGCGGGCGCCGCCGCCTTTTGCGCGTTGTCACCTCGACACATTTAAAGCGGGGAGGGGGGGGGGGGGACGGGACACGGGGGAGGTGGGGGACACCACACGACGCGACACACGGCACACACGGGGACAGGTACAATTTACCCCTGGCAGCAGGACGGGTCCCGCTTGCCCCCGGGGGGCACGCATGCATGCGCGCAGCGGGCACTTCGGCACGCACACCTACCGGAGTGTGCGTGTGTGTGTGTGTGTGTGTGTGTGTGTGTCTGTGTGTGTGTGTGTGTGTGCGCGGCGTGGTGCGCGTGTGCCACATCCGTGTGTGAGTGTGTGTGTGTGTGTGTGTGTGTGTCCGTGCGAGGGGAGCGGAGCGGAGCGGGAGGCAGGGAGGGAGGCAGGCAGGGAAGCAGCCCCGCCGCACCCGCGCATCCCCCCGCGCCGCGGAGAACGGAGACTCACCGGGTCACCCTGGTCTCTGAAGGTCAAGCTCAGGTTGGTTTCTTGATTGCAGTTTTCCTCCGGGCTCTTTCGGCTCGGCTCTTCCCTCTGTTGATGTTGTTGTTGTTCGGGGTGGATTTTTTTCGGGTGGTTCTTTTTTTTTCCTCTTTTTTTCCCCCCCCTTCCACTTCCCCTGCTCCGGCCGCGGTGGCGGCGGCTGCCGCCCGGCGGGGCTCCCGCTGCCGCTGCTTCTCCCGGCCCCGCGGGGTGAATCCCGGCTCCTAAGCCCTGGCCCCGCGGCGCCGCTCAGATCCCATGGTCGCAATCCACATCGCGGCAGATGTACCACAGAATCACGTAGAGGATCAGCAGGATGGCGAAGATGAACAAAGCCACCAGGATAGCCTTGGTCACCGGAGAGATGAGGGACTGCATGTCACCCGCGGGCCGCCGCCGAGGACAGACGACTCGGGAACTACACGGGGGCAGCGAGCGCGGACGGATCCCGCGGCCCCGCCGCCGCCCCCGCCGCCGCCGCCGCCAGCGACCCGGCGGGCAACGGCGGCTGGCGCCGAGCCGGTGGCGGAGTGCCGGGGGCTGCCTCCCTCAGCGCCCCCGCTGCGGCGCTCCGGCGGGCGCGGCGGCTCCCGGGCGGGCGGGACGGGGCGACGCACACGGACACCTCGGCGCCGCGGGGCGCCCGGCCATGGGCACCACCGCGGACCCCGCCGCGGCTTCAAGCCCGCCCTGCGGTGGCGGCGGGGGGCCGGGCGCCGGCAAACTTAGGCGCGGGGGCGGCCCATGGGGGACAGGTGCTGAGCGCCCGGCTGCCCTGCAGGTCTCCGACGAAAGCCATCCACGGCAGAGGGGAAAAAAGTTGCGGGTGGGACGCGGCGGGACCGCCACCCCCGGCCCCGGAGGGAGAGCGTGCGGGGGCAGGGGGAGCAGCCGGCAGCGCGGGCAGCCCGGCCGCGGCAGACTGGGACCGCGCCGGCCGGCGTGTTCCGCCCAGCCGAGGTTTTCCCTCCCCTCGCCGCCGCTCGCCCCCACCTCCGTCCTCCTCCGCCACCGCCCCCCGCGCTCCCGCCCGCCCCCCGCCGCCGCCGCCGCGCCGCAGGGGAGCCCCGCCGCCCGGGTGCGTGCGGTGGTTGTGGCTGGAGGGTGGTTCGAAGCACCGGGGTTTCCTTTCCCCGTACACACCCCCCCTCCCCCCCGCCTCCGCCAGCACCCGGCATCTCCGCCGTCCTCGCTGCCCACTGGAG
Source organism: Gallinula chloropus (assembly GCF_964237585.1). Classification (NCBI taxonomy): domain Eukaryota; kingdom Metazoa; phylum Chordata; class Aves; order Gruiformes; family Rallidae; genus Gallinula; species Gallinula chloropus. The sequence continues at coordinate 139,344,163 of NC_140085.1, read as the reverse complement.
ACCATCCGGGCCCCGGAGCTGGCGGTGGGGAGGACAGCTGAGGCTTGCCCCTGTTGCCTAAGAGGAAAGGTCACCCCCCACACCTCCCCGATAAAATTAAAAGGCTTTTTTTTTATTCCGACAGGTCAGCATGGGTCACAACCGGCCAAGACACACACCCTCCTCCTTCCCCCCATGGCTCTGTGGCCTTTGGTGTATGTACCAACAGCACCACAGGACAGATAGTGCAAAAATAGGACGGCGAGATGGAAATGGGATGAAAGACCATTGCTTGTGTACTCACCCCCTAACAGCAGCTCTCCGCAGCCGTCAACTCACCCGGCGGGGAGTTCTGTAGCACCAGAGATGCCCATACAGCACCACAACAGGCACACATCAACCTGGGCACTCACCGACCGAAGCGTGTCGTGATACTTGCCCCCTATTCCAGCGCAGCAGCGTAGGACCGGGCTACCTCGTAAGGATCAAGGTGTCCCAAGAGCAGGGATGCTCTTGCCTCAGGTGACGTGTGCAGATGGGCAGCAAGGGCACGCTCAGTGGGACACAGGCCGCTCGTACAGCGTAAGCTGCTCCTGGTGCAGTGAGAGTTGTCACCCTGGATCTCTGTAGGTGACCCTGGATCTCTGTAGGTGACAGACCCAGGTGCATCTTCACGGAAGGGGCTTCCTGGATTTCAGTTCTGGGTGCAACTGCATCAAAGATACAGGAACACTGAAGAAAGTCATGCAAGCATGACAGATAGGCTGAAAGAAACCTTTGAGACATGGCTACCGCCTCCCCCAAGAAGGACAAGAGCAACTTTATCAAGAGCAAGACAGGAAGACTCAAACTTCTGTACATAAAAACTAGATAAATGAAGGATAATCAAGTTTGAGAGGAAGAAGGTAAGATAATGCTATATAGGTATTCCACAACCTAGAGGGGAAAATCTTGTTAATGCTGAGCATGGGGATCTAAGAAAGGGCAGTGGAAACAAAATATGAATGAGAAATGCTAGGCTGTTAAATAAGGAGACTTCTGACACAGTGAAATGTCTAAAGGGTATAAGAAAATATCCCAAGTGAATGTACACTACTCGACTTTGTGAAAAAGCTCAGCTTTTTCATGCAGGAAGTATGGTCAGCTCTTTAGGGATACCCACCATGCTGCCTGTCTCTAGTGTTTCAGTCCCTCATCTGCAATATGCAGATGACTGTATTTCCTTTCTTTTCCTTTTAGTGTGACCACCTTACACCGAGAGACTTTCACTGAATGGGTTTTTTTGCCTTTTGAAATAATTGCATCTTGCCTGGAGCTGTGATGCTACCAGGATACAAGTACCAAGTTCATAAAATGCAGCTTGGACTCCAAACAGCAACTTGGCTCGTTAGTTTGTCTTCTGCATTTCAAAGGAGTGCTGGATTCCGGAGGCTGGCAGTTAGGTGTTTACATCAGATTCTTTCAGATGTCAAAAAGATCCTTTTTGGGGGGGGTGTTTTTTATTTTTTTTTCCTAACCCTCTTCCTGGACATTAGTATTTCTTTTGAAGAAAGATATAATTCCACGTAGACTAGTTGTTCAGCTGCTTCTCACACTGGAGCTTTTGTGTGTTGCCCTCCACCTTCCTTGGCTCGTCAGCTCTGGAGAAAGTGGCACCAAACCCAGCAGTGTCAGACGCAGCAGTAGCAGTGGCATGATGCTGTGCCGAGTGATGGCTGGTACCTCCGTGCTTGTCAGCACCAGGAGCAAAATAGTGCACCATCATTTTCTGAGCCCACAATGTGACTGATTGTGTAACGTGTGCAATCTGTTCTGAACAGGTTTTGAATTCTGCCTGTTTAATTTGCATGTACTTATGCACAAGGGCATCCCTGAGTAATTAAAAATATATAGCCTCTCCGTGTTTGATGTTCTGTCACTGGCAGAATCTGAGCCAACACAGAAATCACAAGTTAAAAAGCAAATATATTGCCAAAGCTGTCCTTAGTTGAGAAAGCTGATTTAAACAAGGAAGTAAACATAAAAACCATCTTAGTTTTCAGATGTCTTATTAGTAAGCAGCGGGGAAGAAGGGAATCGATCTTTGCCAAGTGAAGAGAGATAACAGTGACAGAAAAATCATTTTAATTTCCACCTTGTAAGCTGATATTAAATTAAACAGGAATACTAATACATGTAGCTTTCAGTTTTCTCTTTCTCAATTCCCTTTGAAAACACGCTGCAGCAAACCCACGTTTGTGAGCAAGAACAGGCGCAAAAGATGGGCAAAAAGACCCCCAGTCACAGGCTAATGTGGGGCAGCTTTGAATGCCCAAATTAAATCCTATGATTATGTACTGAACGCTTACGCGACATAGATGGCACGCAAGGAAACTGGGCTGTTCCTTCTTGAGTTTGGAGGCAACCTTAGCCAGTAGCAAATCATCACTGCTCCCTCTGGGCTGCCCAGTCCTCCTGCCAGGGTGTTCGTTCAGACTGGCTAGAACTGGGAAAACAAGGTCGGTTTTATATTCCCGGGCTTGGCTGGGTTGTGGCATCACGGATTCCACTAATGGGGACAAATCCTGCCAACTCACAGCACACCCCTGGTCTGGGAGGGGATCCGAAGCCATCGAGTCCCTGGGGACAGGCTGCAGTGTTTGAGAAGGGAATGACCGGTGGTCTGTGGTGGTGGGGTAAGGCTCCTGTCGACTGATATTGACTGCTTGGAGGAGTCAGAACCATTAATCCTCTCTCACTGTAAACCTGAGACCGGCAGCAACGCAAACGCGAAGTCTCTCCCTCTTGCAGCACAGACAAGGGCAGATCAGCTAGAAATCTGATGAGTCCTGGCTGAAATAGATCATATTCTTTAATTCCTTTACCAATTAAAACATCCAGCCACCCTAACTCTTGCCTTTTTAGGGCAGTTGCTTTAGCATATAACTTCAGGGGTGTCAGTGAAAGGCTTGTGATGTACACTGGCGTTAGCTGGAGGCAATTCCGGTCCAGAAAATCAAACACAGGCTTGTCATTTCTAAACATCATCATTCATTGCATGTCCTGTTTTCAATGGCTTCACAGGAATTTTAGATGCCCCCTCCACCCCACCCCCCCCCCCAAAAAAAAGAAAAGAATAATGTAAAGAGATATATTCTGGTTTATTAGAATGATTTTGAGACTCACAGAACAATTCCTTGGAGAACAAGTGTCAGAACCATGTCTGAGATGCCCAGTGAATGCACATGGCCAACTGTTCCTGGAATGTGTCTGCACTGAAGAGGGCCACACATGTTGGAAACACTAAAGGCAACTGTCAACAAGCTAGCTTGAGTGCGGCAATTTGTCTGGCATTACTGCATGGTGCTCAATGCAGATTAATTTATCCCAATTCTCAGTCTTCTGTCTTAAAAATAGATACATTCAGTATTTTTTGCTGTAGAGTAGAAGTTTTATCACCGACTGCAACGAAACCAGAATTTTACCTGATTGCGAGAAAATACAATGAAATTATTGAAAATTGGAGTCTAATCTAAGAAAAGAGTACTTGACTATGAGCAGAGTCATAGGAAAATACATCATTTAAGGGACTGATGATGTGTTTCAGAGCCTCCCACCTCTAGAGCATCTTTCAAATAATTTTCAAGCCAGAAGTGTCCTCATGTTGATAGAACAACTGCCTGGCCATGGACTTTGGAGCTCTAGTGATTTTCTGAGTGGATGTATGTATATATCACAAAAACAGTAATGCAAGTGGGTCTAATTAGATTGGACAAATCCATAGATTACACGTCAGGCTAAAAATACTGCTTTTTAGGCCAAAATGTTCTGCTGCCGAGACAGTATCTCTTCTGTGAATTAGAAGAGTTATCAGTCATCTCACGTTTCATGATGATGGGCACAGCATAAAAGCCTGGTCAGACATGGACATGTGGGATGAAGAGCAATCAAACAAACAAAACAAATCTCCCTCCCTCTCAAAAGAGGGAGCCGGAAAACAATCTCTGAGTTATCAGCGATGTTAATTAGCAGACCTCCTTCTGGTCAGCTATTTGGATGACCCCAAAGTCATGAGAAAAATCAAAGTATTGTGGACTCAATCAGTTCATAACCTGTCTGCATTATTCAGAAGGTGCAGCTTAATGTAAGGGGGTGTAAAACCTTACAGTCTGGAAAGATTCACTGCAAGGAGAGGTGTAGTGTGGTAGTCATTTATGGGAAAAAAAACCCCCAACCTTATTGGACACAGTAAGGAATAGATTAAATAAGCCCTCAGCACACCACAGCTTTGAAAAAAAAAAAATAAAAAGATGTTCTTTATAGAATACACAGGAGTAGAAATGCAGGAAGGAGACAGGAGTCTCATATTGTCATGCTGTATCACATCAGTAACACCCTCCTGGGGTACTAGAGTTCCACTTTCCAGGTTAGAGTGTTTGGGGGAAAAAAGGCAAGGAAAAGCACCTAAAACTACCCAAGGCTGTAAGAATGGATCTTTATCAAATCGAAGGCTCAAATTGGGACAGAAAATCAGGTCGCTCTACTTTCCCAGCCTCTCTGGAAGCTACGGACACAGGCTCTCCTACCTCTCCATGGGAGATGACAAAAGAGGTGGCTGATTCCGTTTGCCTTTGGGTTTACTGGGCATCTTTCTGCATGTCTGGCGTATGGCTCAGGTGATTACTTTTGAGGTGGCGTTTGTGCCATTCCCTCACACATTTACTGGGCTGGGGCTGTCCTTGTGCTGCTCCTGATCTAAGCCCAGGAAAAGAGGGAAGATGACCCTCACAGTGATAACAGGACCTAGCACAGCCTGGCTGTAGGGACCAGGTTTGCCCTTTTTCCCAGGCTGAATTTCATCCTGCACCTAGCAAAGGCTGTGGCTGGTGCCAGCTGCATTTATTCCTGATGTTATTGTCTGGCAGAGCAGACCATGGTGTGCCTAACAGACCATGAGAGCAAGTTATATGTCCCTGTGGTTGAGCAGTGGGGTTGAGACTTGGGAAAGATCAGTCCCACTCCTGCCTGTAGCTATCCCAGTGTGGGTGGCTTACTGAACTCTGCTGCCCAGGAGGAGTAGCAAGTGGATAGGATTGCACTGCTGTATTGTTGCGAACGCAACTTTGCTAAATACTGCATGTTCTTGAACATCAGCCCTTTTCAGGTTTCAGGCACCTGTTACTTACTGGAGCTCAGGGAGGAGGAACATGTGGTTTGACAGACATGCTTCCCTGATGAAAACAGTCAAGCTGTTTGGAGAATGAAGGTACTCTCCAAATTGCTACTTGCGCAAAACCCAGCTGCACTTTTGTTCTTCAATTTTGTCTACAGGAGTTTGAAAACATGGAATAAACTCAGCAAGTGAGTCAAGGAAAAGGAGGTATTGCTGACCTAATTGTCCATCAAAGCTTTTGATAGTTGTCTTTCGGATCAGAGGACAGGGCAGAGCTTATGTTAGCCAAACGTCCATCTGAAGAGGTAGCTAATACAGGTCACCTATGTTTCCATCAGATTTCAAGAGAATTATTTTCATGCCATCTCCTTCCTACCTCACACAATGGTGGAGAAATCTATAAAGATTTTTCTGTTGGACTCTTTTCAGATACGCTAACCAGTCTTTCCTTCCTCCATTTCAGGAAGAAAGAATTCAATTAATTAGACCTCACTCTTAACCACAGAATGATAGGGGTTGGAAGGGACCTTCCTTTCCCCTTCCCTTCCTTCTTCCCACTTAACTCATCCTACACCATTTACCATTTCTGAGGTAAAGATCTGGATACTGGACATCAAAACAGACTCCATTCAACTTAAAATGACTTTCTTTACCCATCAGCCACACAACAGGACTTCAGGACTAATAGCCCCGCTCACCAGTACCACTAGATAAACAGTTGTGCTGTGATGGAGATTGGTTCCAACATTATCAAGCTGTTAGTTAAAGAGCAGAAAGATGTCCTGAAAAAAAAAAGACGATAGCTCATGTGCAATGTGAAAGGGATCGATATGACCAACAGAAGGCTCTGTTGTGGGCCTATTTAAAAGATAGAGAGAGGTGTATTCTGCAGAGAGTGAACTGTTTATTTCCTTCCATCCCTCTCTAGTGATGAGAGGTTAGACATGGCCACTGTTAAACGCTGTTACCCTTAATTCCACTCAGATTTTCTCTTACAGGATTACTCACTCTGCAAGATTCGCATCTGTATGTTTGACTCGCTCCTCTCTTTCTGTGCAACAAAAACTCAAACCAGCCAGCGTAGGGCAATGAATCCCCAGCTCACTCAAGGAGCAGAGAAGTACCTCTGGTTTTGCTGGTTGCTGGTGGGACATCATCCTTTCCACCTTACACAGCAGAGTGGTGTTGGTGTTGGCGTTGCCTCACCTGGGCCCCCGTTGTTTTGGGCGTTTTGCTATCAGGTCACAGAAGGCAACCTGTGTTTGAAGCGAAGTCAGAGGAAAGCTGAAATGTCTGTGCAGTAAAAAAAAGGCACTGGCAAAAGTAGGTCAGGGCTGGTCATGATGGAACCACTTGTTTAAACAAATGTGCAGGATTACCAGGTTTTGCACAGATCAGTCCTGGGTGAACACGCAGCTCTCCTGAGAAGCTTTGTTATGGCATCGTCACGATCCTTGCAAAGGACCTGCATTTACTAGGGGATGAACAACCCCTGTCAGGATGAGGTCTTAATGATGCTTAATAGAAGACCATTACTAAATAGGGACTGTATTTATTCAGAGCAAATAAAAGTTTGGTTTTAAGAAGCATAATTAATTCAGCTAATTTAATTTATTCCCACATAATTGCTAGCAGAAATTTATAACAACCTATAACCTATTGTGAGACTGGGAGAAAATGTTTGATGATACCCAGAAGCCCTTCAGGCTCAAGTTTGACCCAAGCAGAGCACTTAGAATGCCTGATCTGTCTTTAAGGATTTTGTTATTATTCCTCTTCATTGCTATAGGCTGCACTGTGCTGCAGTAGGGGTGTGTTTTCTGAAATAGATATTCAAAAAGAAACCATATTGGGATACACAGTACAAGCACTAAGCACTTTTCCAAAAGGATAGACAAAGAAATCAGGAGGAGTGGATCTGTGTTCCCTTCAAAGCACCGGATGTCCAAAACAGGTGAATGAAGGAAAAAGAGTGGTGCAGCAGGATCAGTAACAGAGCAGTGTGAATGTTATTATCTTTCTGAACAAGATCCCACAGTGTTCCTTCTGAGCTGTGGTCACCTGCACTGGCTGTCTTCTCAGGCTCTCCCTTTCCAAGAAGCAGCTCAGCTCTGGGTGGGTGGCTCAGACATAAGCTGAGGACCTACAGCCAGAGGGTCCCTGTGGCTGCAGCTGCCTGAGAAGCAGCATCCTGAGGTTCCTCGCCTGCGTTTTGAGAAGGAAACACGTTTTGCTGCACAGCAGAGCTTGTCACCCACATTTTGACAAAGCTAGTCACAATAGCTTGACACTTTTAATTGAACTTCATGGAAATCTCTGTAGTTAAGATTGATTTTCTGTCTTTTAACCACACTGTAGTTTGGCAAAATACTGAATCATGGGTAAGAGAACATTCTCTCCCATTTAGGGCATGAACAGTGGGAAGCAGAAGGGAAATTAAGTGGGCATATAATGGATAGTTGAGAATTTTCTGCTGGAAAAATTTCCACTGGAAAACTATCATCTCCTGAAAAAAGTTCTGGATGGAGAAATTGCCATGATGGTTCAGTGATGCCCAGCTAGATGGATCTTACCAGCTCTGTTCTCTGCCTACAGGACTTTATCAGAGGCTTGCTGTGTGGTACCGAGTGCTTCAGCTCTCCAGTGCCTTGATTCTTCTGCTTGCTTCTCTCAGGTGATCCAGGCAGACAGGGTAAGGCTGCTATAACCTTTATTCTCTCTCTCTCTCTCTCAAAGCTTAAATCAGACCTATGCTCATCTACTTATGTAACATCACCTTGAAGTACAGTTCAGTGAACGGAGCTGGTGTGCACCAGAATCAGGTTCAGCGGGCTCCCTGCACGGCGCTGAAGAAGTCACGTACCCTGAAGGCATAAAGCAGGGATAGTAATAACTCCCTCCATTAGAGCTGGGGGGCTCAGGGTGTGTACAGCAGAGGCGATGAGTAGCCATGTATGACAGGGAATAGACCATATCTGTGTCATCTGAAAGAGTAGCAGATTTACAGAAGAGAACTTCAAAACTCCTTATGCATGCTGTAGTCATTTAAAGCCATCCTGAAGGCAGGTGAGGGGAAGTTAAAAATTAGATGTGCTCATGAAGCTCTGTCTTTTTATACCTCTGCATCTGAAATGGGTGGTGGGAGCGACAGCTGCAGCCAGCAGAACCGGTGTGTGTTGCCCAGTATGACCAGTCCATAGTGTTAGTGTCAAAAAGAAAAAGACACATTCTGCCCTGTGACACCTTTCTTATGTCAGCAGCAGGTTTGGGACAGTTCCCTCAGGAAAAATTAAAAGCTCATCCTGATCACAAAACATTTCCCTGGGGAACTGTGCAGAGCAGAAGAATATGGAAGTGAGGGACAGACTTTCAGTGCTGGGAAGAGACACTCCTCTTTCTTGCACTGTGGCAGCCTGTACCAGGAGGAGAAGTTTTCTCTTTATGTTGGAGAAGCAAATCTAGAGTGGTGTATAAAATTAAAACCCATCAAATAATGGAGCCAACTGATTTCAACACAGAAACCGAGTTGCTAGCGCTTGTGTCTCACAGCCACTGCATAGTATTTCTTTTGGTGCAGGGGGCTAAATGGTCTTTACCTTGGACACAAAAGAGTGCAGGTTTTCCCAAGTCTGAAAATGGAACAGACTATCAGACTGCTCAAGTGTCTGCAAAAGGTTCTGTGGCAAAACCTGGAAGTTGCCTGGACAGGCTATATTCAGGCACAACATAAAAAACACTTTCCAGCTTTGCACCTCAATGATCATGAAATGATCTGTTTTTGCGTCAAGGATAAATCTAGCAGAGAGGCTAAACTTTACTGAAATGGTTGACTACAAAAGTTTCATGTGGGCCTTAATATGAGTTAAAACTAGCAGGGTTTAATTGTAGCTAAAGTGATTAAGTCAATCATTTCTCTTAAATAAGGTGTACAGTCTAACAGGAACCAATTCAGATTCTTTTCTTCATGTATATCTGGAGAATCTCTGTTAATTTCTGTTAATTCTGGTAATTGCCTATATAAAATTGTTTTCCTCTTTCCCATTTTTGCAACCAAAGCCTTTTCTTTGGTAAAAATACTGACATTACTGAGTTACTGTACATGATGAACAACTGGTGTTAAGGGACAATAGCCTTGAAAATAGGTATACATCATTCGGTTCTTCGCTTGTACTGTCCCTTACATGGGGTTACCTTCAACCTTCCTCTGGTGTAGGAACTGGGAGAGCTACCCCAAAACTTCTTAAGAATCCCCAAGTTCAGTAAGAAATCAAAATGAGAGTGGAAATCAGAACAGGAAAGCAGCAGAAAGTCAGGTTTAAAGCATTTTACCATTTCCATTTGTATTATGTCTCTGCTGAATCCAGCACCACTACTGTCAGTGGGCTTTTGTCATTAATGGAAGTGAGGTCAAGCACTTGCTGGTGTTTTCCAATTTTTATGTATTGCTCTTAAATTCTTTATCTGCCCTGCTTCTCTATTTCCATAACTCTTCCCCTGGTCGGTCTGGCTGTTTATGTTGACCCCAGTGATGCAGCATTCAGCTACCTCCAAAGTTAGCTGCTTGATCTTGGTAATGTGTTAAGCTAATGAAAACCTGCTTGTGCAGGCAGGTTGCAGAGTAATAGTGGTTTTGAAAGCATGTAATAAGCTTTCTAGTTGGATACGAATGAATTCTATGAAAAGGAGAGAGCTCTCGGCAGGGAAAAATACCTGCATCGTACAGTACTAATAATTCCTAAGGGTGCCTGCTGGGTTGGGGTTTTTTTTCATTCATTTCTTCTTGTCTGAGAGCTCCACCTAATGGGACCAAAAGGAAGGTATCATCCTTTCAGCTCTTCCTCTAAAAATTTTCCACTAAAATCCCTCTTTTTACTTCTATGCTGCTGTTTGTTTCTCTCCGGGAGGGAGGGTGTGGGAAGAGGTGCATCCTTTGCCTTTCGGAGCACAGGAAAATCAGTGACCAGGAATACTGCATTGCATTGTCTCCTATTTTAATAACAGAGAGGTTGAATGCACTAAGGGCAAATTTAACATGGATAAACTAAATGCCTCCCAGTTCTTTGCACTCGGCTTGTTTAGCTGCAGGATCTGTTGCCTTGCACAGGCAGGGGTCCTTACCTGTGCACGCCGCTACTGCACAGCATGCAGCTCACAAGAGCAGGGTCCGGAGCTGCAGAGAGAATAAATTAGATGGCAGAACTTCTCTAATTCACACCAGCTAATGGAAGATCGGTGTTATTAACCCTCTGAGGACATCAGTGACAAAGCATTCCCGAAGATGAAACTTCCCTGGTCAGTATTGCCACCTGCAAACATTCAGAAATAATGGATGAGTGTCGCTTTCCCCCCAGCCCCCCCCCAACCCCCGCCAAAATGATGCATAATCATAAAAATCACAACCCCACCTTCTATATTAAATTATTCTGGGTTTTCAATTCCTTTTATCTTTGCCAAAATAATGTTTTCAAGCTTTTCTTTGCAAGAAGGAGGGGGAGAAATCCCCCCTTTACTGCAGTGAAAGCTGAGATCCTGGCAGTAACTGAGATTCTTCAGTATCCAAGACCTGAGGAACGTGCTACAGAGCAACATTAGACCTGCAGCCTATAACAAACAGGGCAATTGTGTGTTGTGTTTTTAATATCATACTCACATTACTGCCTCAGCACTGAGACTTAAATCAAATGGAAGATGCAATTTGGCCAGACGAGAAAAGCAAAGTGATATAAATCCTTGAAAATGCAGCGAGGATGCTGTTTGTTGGGGAACTTACCCTCTCTGATACCTGGCAGACTAAGAATGATTTACTCTCCAAAGTCTAAATCTAAGCTGAAGGAGGATGCTCAGCTAGAAAGCAGGCTGTGGGTGCCAATGGATATCTATGGGAATAGAAAGAAAAAGCTATCAGCAGACAGGCAGTTTCTCCCTGTGTAGAGAGCAAGCAGCTGAGTCAGATGGTCTGTATTTCGAGGTTGCAATGAATGGCAGGAGGTCAGGTAAAGGGAAATAGATCTAGACACTTCTGTTGTTTTAAATAACAAAGAGTTACTCCAGGACTCATACAGCAGTGATATTATTGTCTTGATACTGTTAAAAATATTGTATTAAAAGCCCTGGCAAACCTCCTCAATTCAAGAAGAAAACAACCTTTCCAATAAAATCCCTATGCAGCTGGGTAGGAGGTAAGGAGGCCACAGTAGGGACAATTCCAACTTCCAAATGTAACGACTCAATTTTGGGATGCATGAGAGGGAATGGCCTGTGTAAAATGGTAGGGTGGCATACCGGTCCTAAACAAGGCATCCTACTGCCACTGCTGGAGAGGAATAGTTGTTGGAGGGACCACTGGGGTGGTCCAGTGGGGTGTTTCTGACACTTACACATCCCTTGTAAATCTAGTGGTTTGTACCCAGGGATAGGCAGCTAAATAAGGCTTTGATCAGAAGGTGTTCTTCTTCTGTGTCTGTACATTGGTGCTGTTCTGGGAAAGGTAAAGATGACAGATATGGCTATGCTTGCACTTTTAATGTGGTCAACTAGAAAACTGGGGGTGGGAGTCTCACAGAACATCACTGCTTGGATTGCTTCTTCCCTCAGGCTGGAGTAGCAATTTGGCTCAGCCTGCCCTGACTGTAAAGCTGTGAGGAAGCAAAGGACTACAAGGATCATGAGCTCTCTGCTTGCCAAAAAGGAGTAGCTGATCCCTGGAAACTATTAAGCTGACACCTACTTCTAGCAATAGACAAACTTGGAACAATCTTGCACCTCCTGTGCAGCAGAACCGTAACAAGCTAGATGGGGATTGGCCTACAGCTTATCTGTTTGGGGTCTTAGTGACCAGTCCCACAGGTACTGTCCTTGTTTCAGGTCTGTAGCTTCCATCACCCAGGTATCTTGCTCTTCAACCTATAAGCGTTACTGAGTAAGGCAGTGGCCTGAATGATATCTATCACAGTCATAAATAGGTGGATTATAAATGTTAGAGTTTAAATGACATCTGCATTTTAAAATTTTAAAAAAGGAAACATTTTTTGAGTAAAGATAAATCTCTAAGCCTGTAACATTGCATCTGAAAGGGATGGTTACTGGCATAAACAGATTGACAGGGTTTCCTGTGGAAATTGATGGTTTAAACTGCAAAGTAGTTGCATAAAGTCCAGTAACACCTCATGCTCCTGTCGTGGTACATCCTGACTTGTCAAGTAGACACTTGGGAGATGCTACAAATGCAAGTATTTAATTCAAAAGTATTTACTAGATTAAATGAAAACTGCAACATGTTATGGAAAATAAAAAGGGTTTTTTAAAGCAAAATTTGATTGTATTAATTCAGCTACAACACCTCTTGGACTGTGATATTCTCATTTCTGGGTTACTTTATTCCTTATAGAGAACAACAATGACTGGGCTTCACCTCATTACTTTTAGATGTCTGTAGAATGGTGACCGTGTCTGAAGCACATCTGAACTTCCTTTGCAATTAATGAAGGGACATAGGCACCTTCTGGAGTACCATTCATTTCAGAGAGTAACTTTAGCATGAGGTGAGTCACTTGGTAGATGTGTCTGTTTCAGTAAATGATAAATGGAGTCTAGACAGCTAGTTCAGATGTGTATGTCCATCCTCAGTCTGATGAATCATGCTCCTGATGCCCACATTAGAATGCCATATACGCTTGGAAGAACAGTGATGGTTTCAGGTGGCTGACAAGCAATTGGGTATAACTGAGAAGTCAAGGGCTAGAGAAGTTTCTGCTTGGGAGGGAAAAATCCATGAGAAGTCTGGAGAGAAGGGATGCTGAGGAAAATCTGCTGAGACTTACTTCTCAGTTGCTCCACCTCTCTTGTATGCCTGCCTTTTCATGCATCTTCCTGCTTCACTCCTCTTCCCTGCCCCAACTCCCCCTTGCTTCAGGGTTTGTTTTTCTCCACTGAACTGTATCGCTGCCTGCCCTATGCATCATTTATGTGGTAGCAGGGTCTTTTGGGGTTGTGCTGCAAGAGAGAGAGAGACAGCGACTAAAAAAGTGGGAATCAGCAGCAATGCTGATTTTTCACTCAGTTTCTCATGGGTCTCAAAGAAAAGATGGTTGAAGGTGGGCTGATCTTTTTACCTGCTTTTGTTTTACTCAGGATCTAAAATCCTAAAAAAGCTCTGTAATCATTACTTAAGAAAGAGGAAATTAATACAAGTCTGATTTCAAATGAGTTGTAAAAATTAGGCTCATTCTGTCATCTTTGCATAAAACATTCCTCCACCCTCGATTGACATGAAAGTTCGTGTAGCTGTGCTGCTGCCTCTAAAGCTTCATCTGTACTGGCAAGGGAGATATGCAGAGGCTTATTCCCCAGCAGAGGCCAGCTGGCACTGCACACCTGCACCCACTGACCTTGTAGACAGCAAGAGCAGGGTGGTTCCCTGCACCCTGCGTGTTTGGACCGATCCCTGGCCTAGCGCTGACCCCTGAACCGTGCCTGCAGATTCTTTGGGCACATAGGCTAAAACCATGCCCTGAGCTGTTGTTAAAAATGTAACAAACCGGTGTGATGCCTTGCAACTCTCCTGAGGTGTGTTTCATGTGAACAGCCCAGGCATGGCCTCCACATCCAGCCCAGGTGACTTGTCAGCTGAGCAGCCTACCGCAGGGTCAGGCAGGGAAGGGGTGCTTGGCAGGATGCAGTCGTGGGAGAACAAAGCTGTGCAGAAGCTATGCTGAACCCTGAGAGCAACTGTTATTGTCCCTTTCTCTTAACCTTGGAATTCCGCTCCTGAATTATCTTGAATTCAAAATTAATGAAGGTTGAACATTTATAAACAAGTGACACTTTAAACTGAAGAATAAATTGTGAACATTTCTTTTAGATTGATCAATTTTATAAACCCACTCAATCATCATAAAATTTATAGGCATTGGGGAATGTCTGCAACAAGCTATGAACAACTGGTAGACTGTTCTGCCAGTTATTTATGGGAAAAGCAGACGTTTGGAATTGTGTATCTGCTCAGATGAATATTATATTTTGCACAATCTTAGAATTGGAAGAGTTTTGTGATTAAGCTGATCACTGTAACACACTTCTGTTAATTAATTTCCTCCTCCTTCTAAGCCAATAGCTTTGTAGGCAGATCTTTTTAATTATTTGGGGAGTAACAGCTACACCAAAGACAAAAATTGTCTGCTGTGACAAGTTAAATTATTTCCCTGGCTTAAGTCCAGAGACAATAATGTAAATTTGAAGTATGCAGAAGAGGTGGTGAGGTCTATGCATCACCCCTCTTTAATTGCACATTGTGAACATCTCTGGGGAGAGAGCTCCGAGGGGTTTCCTACATGATAGAAGGGGAAAGAAAGTTTCACATACTATCCCATGAGGACTAAAGAGCTGATTTTGGAGCAGTTTGCTATTCCTAATTGCCAAAATGGACTGAAAATACATTCCAGAAGGTCACCTATATACTTTGCTTAGCATGTATGAAAGAGTTCAGAGTAAGAAAAAACAAACAAATCACAGTAAAAATTGAAAAAAAATCTGGTTAAATCTGAGATTCTCTTCCTTCCTGAAAAATTAAAAGTTTACAATATAGCTGCATGGTCAAAGGAAACATCTTTTATTTAGAAAAAGATGTTTTAATTAGTTCCTGGAACATTTGAGGTGCTGTATTGAATGCATATTGACATTAACTGGAACACTTAAGTCATTGAATGAATCAGGTCATTTGTCCTTGTGAGAATTATTAAAATGCATGAGGTCTAGCATCCTTTAGAACAGGACAGGTTACTTTGAAGTTTAGATTTCAGGCCCATCCCCATCTATTTCTTTACAAAGATTTTTGATGCAAACCTCCATGACTCCCCAAATTAGTGGTTCGTTTCCTGCCAGTGCAGCACATTATGAAACACCACAGAAGATGTCATTTTATTACCATTACCTTCAGAAGCATGTCTCCCACTGAATTTACTGATAGCAAGATGAGGTGTTGCTACAGAATACAAAACTCTCTTATGAAAGCCAGATCTGCGCTGACTTCAATGGAAAATTTTCCTGCTAATGGAGCATAGGATTAAGCCCAATAAGATGATTGCAAGAGTGTGTTTTTCACCTTGATGAAAATAGAAATGATGGAATAGCTCTTCTTTTGTAAATAATTTCCTATGCTGCAATGATATTTACTTTGGGAGTATAATTTAGTATGCCAGAAATTGTGAAGTGTAAATATTAGAACCTAAGAGTTGGATTTACTTTGAATGCATGACAGCAATTGCCTAAGCTCTTCCAACCTCCTTGATGCATCTGGGGTGCTCTTAATTAGACATAGTCTAAAATAAAAAACAAGTTGGTCTAGTTTTGTAGGGATATCATTTGAGAAGCTAGATGTTTATTAGGTATTATTCATATTGGCATTCATATCGTTCTTAGGTTCATTTCATATTCTGTAGCTGTGCTTGACAATAATACTAATGTTACTATTATGTTTATTAACGTATCAATAACAGGTGCTGCACTGTGCAGTAGTTCCATGGTGTTCTTAGAAGAGGCTTCCAGACAGAGACAAAGAATCACAGACTGGTTTGGGTTGGAAGGGACCTCAAAGACCATATAGTTACAACCCCCCTGCCATGGGCAGGGACACCCTCCAATAGACCAGGCTGCCCAAAACTCCATCCAACCTGGCCTTGAACACTGCCAGCGAGGGGGCAACCACAGCTTCTCTGGGCAACCTGGGCCAGGGCCTCACCACCTGAACAGTGAATTCCTTCTCTATATCTAATCTAAATCTCCCTCCTTCAGCTTGAGGCCATTACTGCTTGTCCTGCCACTACCTGCCCATGTAAACAGTCCCTCTCCAGCTTCCCTGTAGGCCCCCTTAGGCAGGCTGCACTAAGGTCTCCCCAGAGATGTCCCCATCATGTCTCTCCCTCAGCAGGGCGCTCACTCACCTGACTCCTGAGTGGCATTTCCAAACCCACCTGCTGCAGCTCTCGGCAATGGTTTCTTTCCTCCTCCATGGCTTGATGCATCTGCTGGAGGCAGAACCTGTGACCTGCTGATCACTTGTGTGCAGCACAGAGTAAAGGGAGTGATCCAGAACTCAGATTCCACTTTGTTGTCATGTTGTCCCCATCGTGCTCCCGCCCTCCCCCCGGTGGCACATTCCCCAGCAGCAGGAGAGCTCCTTTCCCTCTCAGTGGGGGCACGGCAGGAGCAGCTCCTGCGGCAGTGCCTCCATCCTCAAAGTCCTTCAGGCTGCAGCAGCCTCACTTCATGGAGCAGCTGCTGCATATGTCGGTCAGAACTCAGTTCTGCAGAAAGCTCTGGTCTTAACCGAATTCTTTTCTGAATCTAGGCGCTACGTCAAACCAGAAGATGGTTGTGGCTTTGATGCAGTAGATGGATGGTGACTGTCAACACAGAGGAGGGCTGATGTTTCTGGGGCTGTGTTTCAGGGACACGGATTTTTCAGCTTCAGCCCAGCTAGGTATTCTAGTTTTCATGCAAAATCACTTAGATTCAATTAGGCCAGACTATAGGAAATCATTAGGAGCTCAAAGATTTCTAAATTAGATCTAGCCAAAGGGTGAAATGTACATTTTCACGTAGCATGCACAGCAGCTGCCAGGGGAGGTCTGGTGGGGCCGTTCCAGCTCCCTACTAGCAACTCCCTTCTGACAGGAGTAAAAAAAAAAAGCACCAAAAGTTTAGCCAGCTTGAGGCATTATATAAGATCAAAAATAGGGTTAGAATGAAATTACAATTACAAAGTGCTAATTGAAGCAGAGGCACAGTGACTGCCAGAGCTAATTAGAAAGGGACATGATGCCTGTGTACCAGTCTCTCACTCAGGATGGGATATGCCCCAGTTCAGATTCTTTGCAGCACTTGATTTCCGCTCAAAGCAGCTACTGGCAGGTGAAGAGGTGTTTGGCTAATGTCATTTCCCATCTTGGCATTATAACTTAAAATACTTCAGGGAGAGGAGGGCTTACCAACATGTGATATTCTTCCATGTAAGATCATTCAGATTAAAACACAGCTTTATTGCACATTAGTGCCAGGTGAATGATAAATGTTTTGCAACTGTTCATGGGAGCATCAGAGCTCGAATTCTTCCAAGGCAAACACAATTACAAGAGATTGTTCATCAGGCAAGAATTAAGGAATATTAACAACAGTATAACGGAATTATTTCAACTGTGTGGAGGATTAGGCCTCCCTTCTTTTTTATGTGCTTTTAGTGGATGTTAATTCTGTTCTATATGGTATAATATACCTCTAACAACAAAATAAAAAGCACTGCAAAACTCATTGTTACCTTTCTAAAGCTCTTTATGCTTTTATTTCTCTTATAACGTAGGTGCTGTAAAAGATAATCATATGCTATTATGGATGATTTATTCATATTTGCACAGTTCTTTTAAAAGGAAGGAAATGGCTGTGTTATCATTGCAATTTTTGGCTATTTTTACTATTCTGCTACATTTGCCAGTTCAGCACAGAGTAGAGCAAAGTCACTTGCTAAATAAAAACACCTCTCTCCTAAAAGCAGGAAATGGGAGGAAGGAAAGCTTGCATTGGCGTGCTAGCTACTGCAAGAAGCGTAAATTACAGCCCAACTTTAGCTGCTATTATTTGGTTTGAAATAAAACTAAAATCCTCTACCATTTCTGGGCTTTGGTAATGTGTATACTTATGTTAAGTATGATACTTAGGTGTGCGCAAAACTGAAGCGTGTGTGATGTGTCACTGCCTGAGAACGAGACCTATAAAAATCAACAGCATATTGACAGACTCAGAAGGAGGTGAAAGTGGGAGATATTTCACCCCCTGGCATCATGAGCTGAGTTTTCCAGTTCAGCAATGTGGAAGTGTTAGAACAAGAACAACCTATATACTTGTTAACCAGCGTGACCAGCAGGTCGAGGGACTGCGGCCAGCTCTGGGGTCCCCAGTGCAGGAAAGAAATGGACCCATTGACACCTCCCATCTGAAGACAGGCTGAGAGAGTTGGGCTTGTTCAGCCTGGAGAAGAGAATGCTCCTGGGAGACCTTAGTGCAGCCTACCAGTATGTGAAGGGGGCCTACAGGGAAGCTGGAGAGGGACTGTTTACATGGGCGGGTAATGACAGGACAAGCAGTAATGGCCTTAAGCTGAAGGAGGATATAAGGAAGATATAAGGAAGAAATTCCCTGTTCAGGTGGTGAGGCCCTGGCCCAGGTTGCCCAGAGCAGCTGTGGCCGCCCCCTCCTTGTCAGTGTTCAAGGCCAGGTTGGATGGGGCTTTGGGCAACCTGGTCTAGTGGAGGTGTTCCTGCCCATGGCAGAGGGTTGGAACCAGAAGGTCTCTGAGATCCCTTCCAACCCAAACCAGTCTGTGATTCTCTGATTTACACAATGTTGTAGTTTTGTGTGGCTGGGTTCTGGTGGAGAAGGGGGGCTGCAGGGGTGGCTTCTGCAAGCAGCAGCCAGAAGCTCTCTGAGAGTCCGACAGAGCAAACACCAGCCGGCTCAAGGCCGGAGTCATTGCTGACCAAGGCTGAGCCCATCAACGACGGTCACAGCGCCTCTGGGAATCACATTTAGGAGAAAAAAACCACAAGCAGCCACTTTTTGCCACCAGAGGAGGGAGTGAGAAGATGTAAGAAACTGTGCAGGCACCAAGGCCAGGGAAGGGGTAGGGGAGGAGGTGCCCCAGGTGCCAGAGACCACAACCCCTGCAGCCCATGGAGAAACCCATGGTGGAGCGGGTGTCCCCCTGCCGCCCATGGGAAAGGACGAGACCCCAGCTGCAGCCCATGTAGAGGCCCCGCACTGGAGCAGGTGGAGACATACAGAAGATGCTGCGACTGCGTTGTAGCAAGCCCCTGCCAGCAATTGCAGCCTGTGGAGAGAGATACAGACACAGAGACAAGAGACAGAGAGAGATCCGTGCCAGAGCAGGTTTGCCTGGGGGAGGGCTTGTGACTCCATGGAGAGTCAGGCTGGAGCAGTCTGGGCCTGAGAGTCTGAGAGACATTCGATGATTTATGACTGCACCCCATAGCAGTGACCTACGCTGAGGCAGTTCGTGAAGAGCTGAAGCCTGTGGCAAAGGACTCCCGTTGGAGAAGTTAGTGGACAACTGTCTCCTGGGGGTGGGACCCCACAGTGCAGCAGGGGAAGTGTGTGAGGAATGCTCCCCCCCCGCAGCCCCAGCTAAGGAAGAGAACATCTCATGAGAAACTGACGAAAACCCGCATTCCCCCATTCCCTGCCCCTCCCTGTGCCACAATGCGGGGCCAGGAAGAAGGGAGTGAAATCATGACTGAAGTGAAGTCTGCTAAGAAGGGAGGGGTGGGGGGAGGTGCTTTAAGATCTGGTCGCACTTCTCATTATCCATTTCTGGTGTCACTGGGTGTGCAGTGCAGTGTAATAAATTAGAGAGTTTCTTTCCTTTATTCTGCGTTGAGTCTGTTTTGCCCGTGATGCTGATTGCAGAATGATCTCTCCCTGTCCTTATCTCAACTCCTAAGCCTCTCAATGTGTATTTTCTCCCCTGTCCAGTTGAAAAGGGGAGTGATAGAGTGGTTTTGGTGCGCATCTGGCCTCCAGCCAGGGCAAAATTACCACACACATTTTCTACCAATTCATTTTCTTTCAGGTATCACAGGTCTATGTTGGTGGGGTTTTAGCATGTTATCCATAATTACAATTTATTCCCATACCCCCTTTTACAAATAATCCTTCCAAAATAAGAACTAACTGTTACATTCTTGTTTTACAAATAATCCAGAGACTGGAGATTGCTTGTAAAGGATATCAGAGGGATGAAAGAATGACAGAAAAGCATTGATACATTTGCCAATGCAGTTTTTATTTTCATCAGTACTTGTAAATAAATATTTATAAATTATTAAATCAATATTGTAAAGATAAAGGCTGTGCAGCTCAAGGAAAGATGAAGACAGCTTCTCCTACCATAGGCTGATTCAACATTGGACTGGTCTATTGCAGTTCTCCCAAGGAAAAGAACTGAATATAATGATGTAACAACGATGCCAAAAACATGACCAGAATAAATTTTTCTAGATGTGTACCTTTAACAGCATCTAGGAGACCAAAACGCAGACCAAACTCTGACTAGATTAGGTGCTGTCTAGAATTTGAAGACTGCTCCTTATCCAAAAAAGTAGGAAATGTATGCTAGAGGGGATACAGCAAGGCTATCAGACTGGAAGAGACCTTTTAATGCAATGCCTTGTGAGACAAGTGTTTGTAAGATACAGGTTTTCAACTATATCAGACCAAAAGATGACAAAGGATCAGGCAACAGAGGAGGGTGGAAGGAACAACTGTTGCTTCTTGCAGGGGAAATGGACCTTGCCTGCATGTGGCATCATGCCTGGAAACTGGGGAGAGTTGGTCCTAAAGGACCTAAGGTCTCTTATGAGTGTTTCTTCAAATTTAAAAGACTTCTAGGAGTCTGTCTAAAAGAATGAAAAGAAAGTATTTTTTTTTCCATAGCAAGTTTATTTTAGGAAATTAAATAACATTAGAAATCCAAACACCATCAGAGTATTTCAGCACTATTAGCGGCCTCAAGACTTTCAGAATGTCCTTGGTTGTGTATCATAATTTCCAGAAATATTGGAGAAAAAACAAGCTCCCTTAAGTCAGCTCATGCAATGCCAAGTAAAGGAAAAGTTAGGCAGAAGTTTAATTAGGAACTTGATCCTATTACTCTAAATATACATTGAATAAAAATATGAAGAGTTAGAAAAGGGGATCAGAACCGGCCATCAAAATAGAACAGAAGGTAAATATAGTTGCTAATGTCCTCACATGTCTGTAAGCATCACAGCTCATATTTTTTGTCATGCTCAGGCCAATAAACATGAAGAATGCAAGCGGCACAATAAGGTGAGTTACAAATGCCAGACACTTGGACGGCACGGAAGGATCTGGCTGGCTGTAAACACCAGGTAGTTTGTGGAGGCGAGTGATTTTCTGAACCCAGTTCACTTGTATCCTGCAGTAATCTCTTGCCAGCCTCATTTCCTACAGTTTTGCTCCAAGCAGTGAGCTCAGTATCTGCAGCAAAACCTCGGAGCATGGTTCAGGTGAAGCATTTTCCCGGTTTTGTTTTTGAGGAGAGCCGAAGCTTTCAGGCTCTGGCGACGCTTTAATGCGTTGCCCCTAGATGGCACTCTGGAAGGATCCGAGTGAAAACACCGCAGTAAATCCTCCTCAAACTCGGCTTTGTGCACTTCGCTAACCGGTTACACCGAACTTCTTGTAAAATGAAGACAAATTTACAATTTTCTTCTTCGCCAGCAGTAAGAGATAAAGGCGAAGGGGGTGGGGAAGTAATGTTCCTGGTGCTTTGCACCCCAGATTGGGTTGGGAAGTTCTGCTTCCAAGGTCAGGGGGGAATAATCCTTGCTCATCCTCACGTGATCACTGATGACTCCTTTCTCTTTTTAATCTTTGTTTATTTACAGATGATCCCTCCTGAATACGATCTTGCCACTGGCAGAACCGCATCGCGTATTGCTGAGCTATCTTTTGGTTGAGGCAGTCCCGCAAGCTGGAGGGGAAGCAACTCACTAACAAAAGTTTCCTGCTGCTACTGTATGTCTTCTTTTCTTCTGAAAGATAATGTTAACAGAGGGGGGTACTTCACTTCTTGTTGCTGTCACCTCACCAGCCCCAGGAGGGCGGGTTTTTTCCCTGTGGAGGTGTTACATTTCCATGAATCCTCTCTCCTTCGTTTTTCTATCATCCTCTGAACGCCTACCTCTTGGACAGCATGCCAGACCAGCATTCCAGCCTGAAGGATTAAAAAAGGATGCCTGTTTTTCTGTTCAGCCTCAGATTTGAGCATAACCTCCAGGCCTAAGTGTGGAATTACATGCGGGACTGGAAGCAGATCCTCACGCACACTTGGTTGCTCCTCCTGTATGCTGGCCAGGTGTCCGGGGACAGGCAGGCTGCAGAGGTGCAGCGCTGGCACAGGACACTTACTGCTGCCCTCAAAACCCTTGCTCAGAAAAGTGTAGTCTGTATGACCCCTTCATAGCTCATAAAAGGCACCTCGCTCAGGATTAAGGGTATGTAGCCAGATGTGGAGTGGAAACAGCAAGATCTCCACAAACCTAGACTACCTAGGTTTATGTTCATCATCAGGTTCTGTAAGCAGAAAACTGAATGGTGATGTCCAGTGGATGCTCTACCTTTTATGCAGTGTTGAAAATGGCAATTGAGAAGAAAAGAAAGGCAAAAAAGCCTACTATTTGTAGGAAAAATCTAAACAAATCCTGGTATAGTGGAGGGTGTCCCTGCCCATGGCAGGGGGGTTGGAACTAGATGACTGTTAAGGTCCCTTCAAACCCAAAGCATTCTGTGATTCTATGATTATTAGCAGAGACATCCTAATAGAACAATTCAAGTATCCAGAAAGGCTTGGGAAGAATGACTACATTCCAGGGTTTGCCATGCATAGACTTCACTATGATGTTCAAAAGAGTCTTCTGATGAAGATTGATGCTTTCCATTATGTCTAGCTGGGGCCAGTATATAGAGAGCTGAAACCAGTGCCTGACTAAGAGGTAATTGAACTCTACAGTGGTACACAGCACGTCCCCCTGTACCAGATGGGTGACTTCTATGGCAAGGGTCCATCACTTAAGCAATTTATGGACATTTTTTCTCTTCCTGAAATGACACTGCTCTCTTCAGTCATTGACTACTTCATAACCCATGGCACTGAGTTTGACCAGGTGCATCTTTACAAGGATATATCTGATGCTATTAGAGATGTACATGTGAAATGAGTGATGTAGGAGTGGATTGAAAAAGATCTGAAGCAGTATATTCTGCATGGGGATGAAATCTATGCTGTGCTAAACCGACTGGTGAACCACCAGAAAAAATTCTTCCTCGTTACATAACTTTGCCCAGTGGTATTCTGGGGGCTAGAAAGGGACACAACAGAATAGAAGGTAACAACTGTGACAACTGTTTGCAATAATCTTGCAAAAAAAAAACTATTAGGAGAGCATGAGAAGGTGAAAGGTGGATGTAAGATTGATTTTTTTGGAATTCAGTTCACTGTCAGCACAGCAGGGGAGTTTCACTAAAGGCACAAAAAAAGGCTACCCCAAGAACTGGGTAGGATTTCTAGGACTCCAGAGAGCCAACCCACACACCTACGACTGGATTCATAATGTGCTTCAGTCAGTCCTAGCCCTCTGATCAGAAGTCCACATTGCCCAGAGGACTATAAGCTATTGTGGGCTATTCTAGGATGGATTTTTCATAGCTGTTTGCATCCAGCAAGGACAGGTCTTTCCTAATTTCTAGAGGAACTGCTAAGTACCTTTTATACCCATTTCTGCTAGCAGCTCCCAGCACTGGGAACTGCTAGGAATCATCAAAGGCTTTTCTCAAAAAGGAGAAGGAGGACAACAAAAGACAATAGGCTTAAAAGTGCACACAGTTACAGAAGCAAGGCCCTTGAAATCAATCAAGTGGAAAGAAAACCCCACAGGAACAATCCTGTAATTCTGTAATCCATCCCAGATTTAAAGGTTGGCCCTCAGCTCTTCAAGTCCATAAACAGGCTCTCCAGATCAAGCCACTGAAAGCAAAGACTAGGGCAGTGATATGTTTAAAAGAATTCAAATATGCTTAAATAATGGATGTTACAGCTTGTGTATAGTACTTCACCAGCATCTTTTCCCTCTTTATCACTTGCAGAAAGCATGACTGCTGTCTTTTGAGAGGCAAATAATTTAGACTGTGTCTAGGAGAGACAAGATCTAGGATAAATAGTGATCATAAGTGTGATGGAGGCTGAGACAACATGGCAGAGAAGAGCTGGGGAGCTTCATGATCGCAGTCTGATTATTAGTTTGGAGACTTGTTCTATCTGTGCTAGCATAAGAACAAATTTCTATAAATACATCATAGAAAGGTTGTAATTTGTTCTTCATGTAATACCTGTTTTATGCTCTAGTGGAGCCAATTGAGTCTCTGAAGTATCGAGCACCGTTACAGTGCTGCTTTTAAAAGGTATTTCCACAGAATCTGAAATTGTGTCTGCCTGTAATTATTTTATCATCAAAATTTGTGACTATTAATACCCTGCTCCTTGCAAATTGCAGCTGCAATACTGACACCTATTCTTTGAATTGCTAATGTAAGCTGCTGCAAAAAAAAAAAAATCAAGGTGCAGAGGTTTCAGGTTGGACTTTCCATGACAATGGAAAGATTTTCCCTTAGTTCCTCTGCATCTCAGTTTCTTCTCAGTCAAATGGGGAGGGCACCAGCTCATTCTCCCACAGGAACACTGTGACGATGAATTCAGACTCCTGAATCACCTGTATCAAGGAACACAGGAGGAGTCATGGAGAACACTATCATGTGAGCTGGGCTGGGATAATCCCCAGTAAACAACAAAAGAGGCCTCCACAGAGGAGCACAATGACAAAGAAGGAAATAGCTGCTCCGGAAGTAACTCCATCCCCCTTGGTCACAGAGGGGGCCAGTGGGGAAGGAAAGGGAGAAAAAAATAACCTTTTTGAGACTTATTTTATCCTACAGATTTATCCTTTGTGCACAAAGGGCACAAGCCAGCATTTAAGAGCTGCAAAATTGTGCAGCCCTGGTGTATCTTTACTCTTGGAACAGTAAGTTTGTAACCTCACAGAAGTACCATTAACAATTTGGTTAACATTACTGAAAGCCTTTGTCTTATTCACACAGACAAGACGAAAAAATGAAGTCTTCTTGAGCTACAGAGATCAGTCAGATTAAAATGAAATCTAACTTTTCAGCTGTATCCAACCTCCAAGGCCAAAAATGAGCATTTTTTCCCCTGTTAGAAAGCTGCTCACAGCTTTGCACTGGAAAAGCTGTGTGCTGTCTTGTGCTGCTTGGTCAGTATTAATGTATGAAGAGCTGGATACTTCTAAAGGAAAATGCAATAAAACACACTGAAAATATATTTAGCTGTCTCCCAGCCCTCATCTACGTGCCTTCCCACAGAGGGTGACTAAGGGTCCTTTTTCTGCCTTGCATCGAGGACCAATGGAAATCAGGTTTACAGAGAAGAGGGGGAGAGCAGCCACTGTGAGCAGCACTACAGCAGGAGGTGCCTGTTCCATATAGTCCCGTTAATTGCGACATCAGAGCTCCTGACCCAACCACACCCATCCTGGCTTTCAGTGACAAAGGGCTCAGTGCTAAGGGCACACAGGAGGCACCATTTCTGCTGTTGCTTTCGCTGGTTAGGAGGCTGCGAAGCAGCACCTTTATTAGGTAGTCTCACAAACAGCCCTCTTGAACTGCAGGGAAGGAAATACTCACCCAGAGAACGTAGCATAGCACTCAGCACTGCCTGTGCTCTGTCAACTGGCTTCAGAGAGAATAAGGTACTTTGTGGTGCTCCAGATGCCAACGTTCAAAGTGCAGACGTAAAATAAGCTTTGTCTACAGGGAGATGCAGGCAAGTTCCTAACTCTGCATGGAATCTACAGGTCTTTTTTTTTTCCCTCTTTATCTGGAAAGGCTTTTGGTGCCTTTCAAAGGAGAAGAGTGAGCATAAGGTAACACCCTTTCTTCTTGGAGTTACTTACTTGATATACATAAAGCTCAAGTCTTCCTCCCAGTTCTCATATCCCAGGAGTGCATCCTGGCCAGTGAGACGTGCTCATTTGAGCTTCTCTCAACCTCTTTTGCTAAAACTTACTTAAAATTTCACTGGATAAGATGAATCAGAGCTAGAGTCATGCAGAACCCTCCACACTGCACCTGCAGGAGGCACATAGGCTCTCATTTCTGAAGACAAAGAACTTTAACCCTTCCTTATGAAGCAAAAACTCCACCAAACTTAAGAAGATGACAATGAGAGTGTTGCCATGAAAGGGTATCCCCCTGCACACTGAGGTGAGAGTTCTGCAGTGCAGGTTAGAAATGTTGATTCAGCTTCCTTTACCAGGGTTCTTCAGACTGCCTCATAAGGAAACTCAGAGAAGGGAGCGATCGCTGGTGCTTTTTCTTCTCAGGCTTACAGCATATTTAAAAAGCCAGTATGAAAAATGCCCCATTTCTGGGAGAAAACATCTTTGTTCTGCTTTTGCTGACCAACACTTCCGTGCATGCACCAGAAAGCCAGGAAGTGCCCTCCTACTTTGGTTCCTGGATCTCTCCCTGATTTCATCTACCCTCTGCAATGTTTCTATGCCTCAGTTTCTCCACATAGCACACTGTCTTGGGGTATCAGCTGCAAAATAAGGAGAAAAGAATGTGGACACAGGAAGTTGGGAGGTCTGTATTTCTGGAAATTTTGTTTCAAAGTGTTATTAGAAAACTTGCCAGTCTGTCCAACTCCTTGGTAGCCCAAAGGAATGCTCTGAAAAAGGGAGGTGTTTTACACACTGAATACAAACTGTGAGGCCAGTTGGGAGGAGGTGTCATTGTACATCCCCAGCTAAAGATGAAGATGGGAGGGAAAAATAAACCACTGCTGCTAGAAGTAGCAAGCAATTAGCTGTGGTGGACACTTGGAGCAGTCAGGTACATTGTTTGCAGGGACCTAGATACATTTTCTTCTGCTGGAATTAGAACCCTTTTTTTTTTTTTTAAATCCACCATTACACCAGTGGGAAGCAGGTGGGGTTTGTAAGACTGGGAAAGCTAATTTTGGAATAATGAACTGTGAGTCTTTGGCATGAAGCCAGGTACGGTTTGGAAAGCATGAAGCATGAACTATGAAGGAAGTGGGGTTTTCTGCTGTTTTTTTTTTTCATTTAATCTCCAATACCTTGAGCTGGATAAGGCCACCTACCAATCAACAACGTCTCTGAGAAGATGAACAGGGATGTATCCACTTTTCTGTATGAGATGTCAGCTTCTCCTGCTAAGTTTCTACTGTGCAGCTTCATCATAAAATTTCACACTGGGTTAAGTTTTGGCATGATTCAGAAGAGCCAGGAATTAATGAAAAGGAAGATTCAGCAACAAAATAATGGGAAGCTAATGCTGCTGCTGTTTCAAAAACGGGTGGGGGAAAGAAGAGGAAGGGAAATGCAATCAGCAAACAGCATTTGATGTTCTTCATTCTTGTTTGGAGCTGCAGTTCCTCAGAGAGATCAGTTGATCACCCACGATCATTGTCAACAAGACCAGTTGCTTCAGTGATTTCATTACAACCTAGAGATAAAAAATCCAACTTGTGGGGTTGTTGAATACCATCTGCTACCTGGACACCAAGAACTTCTTATGAGGTGGATGAAATGATAATGCCTGATTCAAAGGCTGAATACAGAAGAATTTGTGTATCTGTAAGTTGGGCCCATCCACAACAAATGTTAGTAAAGCAGATCTTTCCTTTCCCCAACCAACAGAGGTATACACCTCTGTTAAGCTCAGTCTAGCTACATTTCTGCTAAAATGGATAATATTAAAAAAGCTCTTATACAAACAAAGCCGACAGTGCTTCCCTTGACAATATACATCCATTATAGCACTTGCACAGAACTCTGACTGTGTGTCCTTTTGCTCTTTACTTGCTCTCCAAGGAGTCAGGATTAGTGTTAAGATGACATCTCAGCTAGCTCTGCTGCTAGTCCCTTATTATAGGTTCTACACTGCAGCTGAGATGAGACTGCATGTCTTATTAAGCCTTGTGATGCATGCTTGGAAAGCCATAACTTTTGTATTTATGAAACAAAGAACAATATCATTATCTTGTACTGGAGTTCTCTCATAACAAGATTTTGCTGTACAAAATTCAAACTGTTATTTCCTCCCTCTATCACTCTTCCAAAGCCTTACCTAAGAGGGCACTGAAGTGATTTGTATAAGGACTTCCTAACAGCTGTTCCTTTGCTATGATTTTCCCTTCCCTTCAGGGCTGTGGAGTGTAATAACTTTCTGCAAAAGAAAAGCAAATTAATCATGATTATTTTTCAGTGCATCCTCACTCATACAAGCCATCATTAATTATCATGTAGGCCCTGCAATCACCAGTGGTGACAAATGCAAAGACAATGAAGTCATCACCTAACTCTGAGGCATGTTTGCCCCTTCAGTTGAAGGAAAAAATGTCTGACAACAGTTTCTTTTCATTTCACATGTAGGACAGGCAGTTGTAGCTGAATTACAACAAAGCCTCCAGGAGGTTCTTAGGTGAGACAGACCCATGGGTCATTTGTTCCCCCTAAGGATGTTGTTACACTTAGGCATACAGCAGTGCAAGGCAACGAGTGAACATCTCTGCACAGCTGGTGCAGAAGCAAGAGTGTGTGCACAACTAGTGGCTTTCGTGACAGTCGCTACTCAGTTTCTGCCTGCTCAGGTTGTTACAGTCTACTAGGTACATGGTCACCTCCCCCCACCCCTCCCTTCTTCCTGGGCTCAACTTCACTCCTGTTCTCTCTACCTCCTCCCCTCACAGCAGCAGAGGGGGCTGGGGAATGGGGGTTGTGGTCAGTTCATCACACTACTAGTTGCCTCCACTGCTCCATCCTCCTCAGGGGGAGGACTCCTCACACTCTCCTCCAGTGTGGGGTCCCTCCCATGGGAAACAGTCCTCTGCAAAATTCTCCAACACAAGTCCATCCCACAGGCTACAGTTCTTCATGAACTGCTCCAGCGTGAGTCACTTCCACAAGGTGCAGAACTTAGGACCAGACTGCTCCAGCATGGATCCCCCATGGGATCACAAGGTCCCGCAGCAAACATGCTCTGGTCTGGGCTCCTCTCTCCATGGGCTGCAGGTTTTGCCAGGAGCCTGTTCCAGTGTGGGCCTCCCACCAAGTCACAGCTTTCTTCAGGTGTCTCCTCCCACTCCAGCATGGGGTCCTCCACAGGCTGCAGGTGGAATCTCTGCTCCCCATCATGTTCCATGGGCTGCAGGAGGACAGCCTGCTTCAACATGGTTTTCCATGTGCTGCAGGGGAATCTCTCTGGGGCCTGAAGTGCCTCCTCCTCCTTCACTGAGCTGGGTGTCTGCAGAGTTGTTCCTCTCACATCTTCTCAATCCTCTCTCTGGCTGCAGAAGCTACTGCTAGGTTGTCTTTCCTTTTTACCTATGTGATCCCAGAGGTACTACCACTGTCACTGATTGGCTCAGCCATTGCCAGAGGTGGGTTCAACCTTCAGCCAGCTGGTATTGGCTCTGTTGTAGCTGGGGAAAGCTTTTAGCTGCTTCTCGTAGTCCCCCACAGTACCAAAACCTTGCCATGCAAACCCAAAACAATTCAACATTCTTAAGGATGTTTCCTGATTAGAAATCTAACATTGCCAGCTGTGGCTTTCTGATCACCTCAGCATGCTCCAGGGTCACTGGTCACATACACATTTTACCCAGCAACAACTTAGTAGCAAAACTCATGTCTATAATGGTGGGGGGTTTTTTGCAGCTCCTTTCATTAATATCCATTTAATTAGGGCAATGCTAGTGGTGATCCCTTCAAGTAACAGAGTCCAGAAACAACAATGAGTATACAGTGTGACCAGAAATGTAGTGGCCTTTTAAGATCTTAAAGAGATGTGGGTAAGAGAGGGAGAGTTAGTCTCCTAAGTCTGCTCTCTGAACAGAGGTGCACTGGAGAGGAAACTGAAGCCATCTCTCCTGTCATGGACTTGCCATGTCCAATGACTACATCATAGGTCACTATCTGCAGCTCCACCTCTAGCTCACCCATATTCACATGGATCTACAAATGCCAGACCCTGTCATGTAAGCATAGGCCTCTTCCTTTCTCCACCAGAGACCCAGCACAGCCTTATCAAAGAGTAACAGGCTTGTACAGAGATGGCTCTTGTGGGGTGGCTTAGCTTGAGGCAGGGTGTTGTGCCATAGCCAACTGTCTTCTCTCTGCTACAGCAGAGATCTGAGCGTCTCATGAGTCAGCTCCAGTTTGCAGCCCAGATTTTTGGTTTACAACTCATATTTGTCACAGGTTTCAGGTCTGTAAATGTCAAGACAGGTTCAAAACACCCACTACTTCCAAGTGCGAGATGTCTGATGAGAGAAAGCCATGCAGCTCACTAATCTTTCTCTCAGGCTCTGGCTTCCAGTTTGATTGCTTCTTCCAGTCAGATGGAAACAAGATGAAACTTTGGAAGACTCGAGTGGTGTTGAACAGCAAAGCAGTGAAGGAGCACTGCCCAGAGAAGACACTATGGGAAGTGCCCTGGAATGGGGAGATGAAGAGGAGGACCTTTGCTCAGCTTCCTTTCTCCTTTCCATGAGGCTTTATGAATCTTGCCTCGGATTTACCTCTATTGGATTAGTATTCTTTATGGGAAAAATGAAGGCCCTACCCCAGGAATTAGGTCACACACATCCAGCAATAAATAATGGAAAAAGAGCTGAATGGAGATATCAGTCAACACAGGGGTGTGTTTTCTTCCTTAAAGCCAGGAAGTCAAAGGTCTAATTCTTTTCTGTTACCCTAATCATGTGAATTTATGTATCTTGGCACCTTCAGGAATCCTGGGAGGTTATCTTTTCATTCCATTAGGCAGGTCATAAATTTTATCGTAAAATTTTACTATTTTTGCTTGTTAGTATCTATTTACTATAACCAAACGGTTCACCCAACTCTAACACAGCTGTGTCTTTTGGTCAACATACACTTTCTGGCAGCTAATCAACTTTTCCTTCTTAAGTTCAGGTTTTATTAAGGCTGGTTTTAATATTGTTATATGGGGGGGGTGGGGGAGGGATGTTTAACTATTTTAAAAAATATTTATTTACCAAAACCAAACCCTCCAAAATCAAATCCAAATTCATCTGTCATCCTGGGCACCAAGAAATATTAATTACTTGATGGCCATTAGCCTCATTTTCCTCTGGACTATTCCCCTCTGCCCCACGTGTCCTGGTGCTTTTACTCAGGCTAGGAGGCCTCTGGAGACTGTGTAGCTCTGTAGTACAGTCACAGAGGGAGGGCGGCCGTTATCAGCACAAGCAGAACACTCAGTGGTCTGCTGACCCTGTAACAGAGCTACAGAGAAAGCAAGATTATTGGCAGCCCTTTCACTTACACCTCTCTCATTCTGTGGAGTTAGGAATTAGAGCAACATGAATCTGGAGGGGCTCTGTTGTAAAAAGCTTCACTGAAGTCAGAACAAAACACACAAATTTAGGTCTTAAAAGAGAGGGGAAACTTTTAGAAGAAGAGCTATTCCTTTAAACAAAACCCTATATAAGATATTCTGTATCTGCAAATAAATAGGAGTAGGAAAAAGACCTACCAGAAGTAAACCAGTTCTTAGTGAAAAAGTTCTGGGGAATCTTGCAAAGTCAGATTGGATTTACTTTACTGCAGCATAAAAAGCCTTTTTCAAAGACAGTGGTATCTGGCTGAACAAGACCTACTAGGAGCCTTCCTTCATTGATATCTGCCAGTGGTAGGCAATACAATGTGGAATGAAGGAATCTGTAGTAACAATGGGAACTTTTAAAACCATGTCATCCTCAGAAATGAAATATATAAAAGTTAGAGGAGCAAACTTCTAAATTAATTACCCCTACTGACCCCTGGAGTCAAACCCAAGCCCTCCAGGAGATCTCTGGGGGGGGAAAAATAATCTTGGGGTTTTATCTGCTCATTTAATTCTAAGAGATCAACCCCTTTGTAGCCTTTGGAAAACCTAGATGCAACATGCCTGACACATTAGTCACATAGGGAGGAAAAAGTCTCCTGTAACAAGAATCTTTACGAAGTAATTAAACAAGTAAAGATGGAAAGCAGGCAAACAATGTCAGGGTGGGGTACATGTACACAAGGGGGGAAAAATTGCAAGCATGACAAACAGGAGATGTATATGAATCACTGAAGGTTATGTGCTGGGAATGCAGATAGCATCAGTAAGAATTTGAAGCTTCCAGAAGAGGGAAGCAAAGAATAATTATCCACATTTTAAGATTTCCAATTAATTCATCAAGATTTTTCCCTGCTGTATTGTTTCTGAAGCTTTCAAACCATATCAAGAACAAGTAGATTGAGCCTCTCCTTAAAAGTTCATGATGTTAATTTAGATTGGCTATTGCTTCTCCTAAAATGTTTGCTAGTTTTCATAGCTGAGCAAAGTCTGAGGAAATTGTTGGTTATGAGATTCATTTGCTTCACAGTCTTGGCAGGCCATTTATAACCAGTGCTCTGCTCAAGGGCTTGCCTGTTAACTCTATTCCATGAAACTTAGCATGTAGTCTAGAGTGGATGTGACATACTCTTTGCATCATTCCAAAATCTCTGCATATATTTCTTTTTGTCTTAAACTTCAGCTCCTAGAATCATGTGATTAAGGGAGACTGTCTAATTTTCATCCTAATTGCAATTCTGCACTTTCTAAGATCTTATGATTTTAAGCCACTGCCATGGGGGTTTTTTGTAACCCAGTACTTATTTGTTGATCAGAATGAAGCTTGTCCCAAACAACTTGTCCTGGCTGACCCTGCTTCGGTAGCGGGAGGTGGACTGGATGATTTCAGAAGAGTCCTTGCAACCTCAATGATACTGTGATTCTGCATTTGCAATGTCAGACACTTCATTATACTTTTAAAGGAGTTCATCTTGTGAACAGTAGAGAGACCTGTTGTTTTCCATTGCTACGTGCTGATCATTTCCCAAACACTTCTTCCTGTGTATGAGGGCACGCACACACGCTGCCCCTTATGCACAAACACACACACACACACACACAGATGTGTCCCTGCTCTTATCTAGCCTGTACAAGTAATGATTTGGGTATACAAAAAGCACAGCTGGAATGTCTTTTAAATGCCTGTGTCAGAATGATAATGTGAGCCAGCATGGAGAGGGCAATTCATTTACTCTGTTAAGTCAGTGACAAACATGAAAAGTATGAATGTGCCAGTCTCAGAATTGTCTCAAAAGCAGCTTGTTATGAGCCTCTGATCTATCTCATCAAGGAGGTCGTGAGATTTGAGAGATAAACCTTCATAGGCACTTACCACTTCCACAGTGACCATGCCTCTCTGTGGATCTGTGTGAAGAAGAGCATTTCAGGAGACTCTTATGACACTGGCACACACTTTAGCTCACCACTTTGCCAAGCAATCATGTGTCAACATGTCTTGAGCAGATCACTTATAGAGCTTGAGCATCGTGAACCTGAAACACAGCAGGAAATCGATTGATGTAATTGCACTGTGCTATATGTTAAAGCTAAACCATACAGCGCAACCTGCATCTAAAGTAAGTAACCATACCTTGCCATTTTTCAAAATATCTCCTTCATGGTGTCTCTTGAGTTGCTGAAGCCACTGGGTCCAGAGCTCTAATGAAAACATAAATAGTGGTCTGCCACGTACCACTAGTTTTACAGCAACTCTTGCCAGCATTTTCTTTCTGCTATTAGCACTGCAGGACTAAGAATAGTAGCTCATTTGCTTTTTTTGGGTCAGATTGCAGGTATTTCACCAGGAAGACTCAGATTTTTTTTTTTTCAAAAGATAATAGCATGAAGAATTGTTTTGAATGCAAATACCT
The DNA here is from genome assembly GCF_964237585.1 of Gallinula chloropus. Taxonomy (NCBI): domain Eukaryota; kingdom Metazoa; phylum Chordata; class Aves; order Gruiformes; family Rallidae; genus Gallinula; species Gallinula chloropus. The sequence goes on along the minus strand of NC_140085.1, from coordinate 139,310,527 downwards.
TCTCGAAGCACACTTGAGATAGTATACTTACAGAGGACAGTAGAAAGGAAATCTTGCTGAGATGCAAGTAAAAGAAAAAATTTTCTTTCATTAAAAGATGTAACTATACATGCAGTATACTGACTGCCCAGCAAAGAAATCCTGCAGGAGAGAGAACACTAGATCCAGTTACCAAAAACATGAATGGCTTGCAGAGGGGGATGACCAGCAGTGGAGAAGCTGTGAGGAGCACTTGCTGATCACCTTTCATGAATATATTTTGAATATATTTCAAAACCAGGGACATGCTTTCAAATTCTCAAGTTCCACTAAATAACACACAGAAGGGAAGGTCCAAATGTCAGCATCTTTCAGCATTTTCACCAGCAGCTCTCTATCTGGTATGCTACTCAAACTGTTTAACGCAGCTGCTTGCATAAATATTACTTATTTCCTTGCTATGTAAACTTAAAGTCTCACTGAAGATGGCCATAAAGAAAATATGCCTCCGGCTAAAGGAAACAGTCCTTAGTTTATGGACTCAGGATTTGCAAACGAATGTGTATCCAAGACATCAAGACCAACATTTCCCTGACGCATTACTCTGTGCCTTGCAGTGCTTCACCATCAAAAGTATACAAAACCCACTTAGCTGGTACCTCATCAGTGAGTCTTTAGCTGTAAATGCTGCATTCGTTGAGACTTCCAATAAACTTTTCATATTTAGCATCTGGAACTGCATCAGCTCCATCAGGCTCTTCCAATAGCAATCCAGCAATGCGAATGCAGTAACCTATTTGAAAACCACCATCTGCCAAATGGTAGGATGTTTTGTTTGGCACGGTCAATATATCAATACAGAAAGTCTTACACAATAATATCTACCTAATTTGCCATTCATCTAGTGATGAGAGTGGTCACAAGTTATCATTTTACTGAAAAACCCCCAGAGCAGTTGTTCTAGCTGCAAGGATAGCTTCGCTGCTCGAAACGCCTTAAACTCTCTTTGTGTCTTTTCTCTGTGGACAAAAAAACATAGCATAAATGAACAGGGACTACAAGGTTAAACAGAACAACTGACATTTGTCTCTTGTGCATTCACATTAATCAACTGTTAACAATGTATTTGTAATAAATATTTATGGAACGTTTTCTCTTTGGTCCTGGGAACACACTGTAATTCTTAACATCCGGCTAAAAGCCAAATGTTTCTCTCAGACACACTACTGCACTACTGAATACTTCTTCAATGTTTATATCTATGTATGAAGTGAAATTTTCTCTCTGTCAACCAAGAATAATTAGACATTATTAATAATCATTTATTATTAAGAATCACTGCATATTCTTTCTACAAATATTTATTTTTCTGTGCAAATACAGCTGCAGAATCACTGAAAGTTAGCTGTTCCCTCCATTTTTACAATAGATTTGTTTAGATTTCTGGTCTATTGACCATCTGAATATACAGATTTGTATTGTAGGGCAGCTTCATGAGGAGGCGTAAGCACTATTCCCATGAGTCATCCTGCATTTTACCTAGTCACTGCTTTATGCAAAATACAGAAACAGGCCAAAGACCTTCCCTACAGGCTAAAAGCTCCAAACCTACAAATCCCTTCTCTGTTCCTCCTACTTCTTACATCTGTGGCTGTTTTGTGGGAAGTTTCATTACAAGGCCTTAGAACATGCTTCTCATCCATCCTACATCCAGGTGGCAAAGGCATGGACTATGAGGAACAGCAGAGATATCATGCTAGCTTAGTACTCCTGAACAATTTTGGAAGCAACACTGAAGCAACAACCAGCAAAAGGTAAAAGGTAAGAGAATAAGTATTACTATACTTTATTATCCTGCTTTCTTCATTAACTAGTTAGCAATTGGCATTGTGTTATTTTCTCTAGAACAGATTTCCTGCACAGAAATCAAACTTATGCCTAAAACAAGGTGGCTTCATTCTACTTGTGGAAACCTCTTTCTCAGGGCAGGAAGGAAGCGGGATGATCTCCAGACATCTGTGTGAGTCACAGCACACTAACACAAGACAGATGGATGTGCTTATTTGCCATGACTTTTCTAACCTCTCATTTGGTCTAACTATTCCATTAGCTTTTTCCTTAATTACACTGACATGAGGGGAAAAAAAGCAACAGGTCCCAGGGTGTCTGACTCGGATTTGCCCTGATTTGCACAAATGTAACAGATAAATATTTCAGGATTTCATAGATTCAGACCAGGTAAAGGCAGAGACTTATATAAACCCTTGTTTAGGATTCCTTTTCCTTGAATCATATTTTGAGAACATCATCTTGAGGAGGGGTTTGGAAAAGCTTGGAGCTAGTGCTGTTCATACTGAAAAACCGCTAAAAGCACATCATCTGTCTTTGTTGCTTCAAAATACATATTTTAGTACTGTGTTTCACTAGCTTCAACAGTATCAACCCAGAGAGCTTTGCATGGAAGAGCCGGAGGCCCAGCAGTAAGGTTTAAATATTATGCTTTTCCATGAGCTGAAAGAGGGTCTAACCAACTGCAGTGAAAATGGGCTGCTATTGCCTAATCCTGTCTCAGGCACAAGGTTTCCGGCTTGCTGATGCCACTCTTAAGCTAGGCTGTTACTTCATAATATGTTATCTAAGAGCAGAATTTTTTGTATTCTGCCCAATGTGCTGCATGCTTCTCCCGGAAACACAAAACTAGCTCAGCTCCAGTTTGAGAGAAGAAAGGATGTATCACACAACCAAGAGTCCATTGGGCAACACTGGGCAACTTCCTTCACTGTCAAGTCCACATCTGGAGATGGATGTTTATGATTTTCTTTAAACCTGTTATCCAAGGGGAAAAAAAGATTTGTCCGCACTAACAGGTGGTGATAAACTGGTTTTGTTAGCTGGGTGATGCCTGGGAAGGGCAGAAATAAAAAGCATTCACACTGCAGCTATGCTGGCCTTCAGCACTCCTCACAGAGAGAATACTTGCAGCAGAACAAGGGACTTAATGGTTGAGCATAGATGCTGTGGGATGTAGAGCTCTGCCATACATAAACACTGCACAGGGGGAAGAAAGAGTACCTCCACGCTGGCAAGACTTTCTGGGCTAGGCTTATTTATTTGGACTTTGCTGAGTGTACAGTATTAAATGGACGGTCCATGAATTCCAGTTATCTGATTTTTTTAGCCTGTATGAATAAATAAAGCATAACCCAGGACAAGATTACTGGCTGTTCTCACTGCTGATAAGTCAACCGGTGTAGTAGTCCAGGTTTCTGCTAGTTAAAAGCCTCTCAAAAACTTATACCAACACAAAGTTAGAGTCTCATAGCTGCATAAACAAGCAAATCTCCTTCTAAAGGAATAATACCACAAACTGCAGTGCCTGGCATTGTGCCATTCAGCAGGCATGGCAGGACTCCAGGAATATTCGCTCTTGACTGAGGTTTTGAGGTTTTGCTCTGAAGTCTCCTACCAAATCCAGAGCCTGCAGAAATCCTGTGATAAGTTAAGATCCTCCATGCCATCGGGAGAACATGTACTCTGAAGTTGCTCCATCACTGAACGAGCTCTCTGGAGGGAGGGAAGACAATTCAATCTTTCTTTGGCCAGAAAGTTTAGACCTCTGCACAGACGCAGCTGCGGGCTGTGCAATGCCCGGCACCCTGCCCCACACAGCTGCATCTGGCCTAAGCACGCAGCTGGGATCTGCCAGGGCGTGTAGAACAGAAAATACTGATGACTAACACTTGCCACTTACACCCTTGCGTTACTTTTGGTTTGACTTAGGCAAGATTGCCTTTTTCTGGAATTTTGGCTTTGTCTACCCTCACTTGCTTCCAGAGGGCAATCTTCCTGACATGCCGATTTTTCTTAGCTGGCATTTGATCTTTTGACAAAAGCCAGCATTTAGTGCCCAGCAGGCAGTTTTAGGACAGCTGAAATGCTGTTTTAGCAATCACAGATGAGCTGGTTATATCACACAAAAGCCACTTTGTGTCATGACTGATTTCAGATCCTCCCTACTTCTCAGGCAGATTCCAGCCTTGCTCCCTTATACACGGATAACTAAATTCTGTGCCCGTATTTCCTTCTGGCTCTTCTGCTGGGACACAAACTTATGCAGAACAAGCAGATGAGCTGGGGAGGCAACACAAAGACGTCACCAATACCACTTGCTACCTACCTGGTAGGGCCCCTTTGCATTTCCCTGCATGACCGTCCCTGGCACTGAAGGACGGCAGGATCCAATCTTGTTCCCATAACAGCACCCTCAGTCAAGGGCCCTCTTTTTTTTCTCCCTTTCCCAAGGACAGTTACCTGCAAGTACAAACTATGGACTGAAGTCTCATGCCAACATTGAATTTTTAGCTTTCTGTGCTTTTCTGCATGTTCTGGCTTAGGTCAGAGAAGCAGCAACTCTGTTAGGCATGGTAAGTATCTCAACAAATCTGTGTTTTCTACAATGGTCCTGACTAACATCTGCTGAAGGATATTCCCCTTCACAAGCACAGCAGGTGGTGTTACAGACTTTCATCTGGACTTTGCACCGCTGCAGCTACATGCAAATGCCTAATAACTGCAAGACAAACCTCAGAAGAGGGAAAGTATGACTGCCTGCCTTATTTATAGGCTTGTTATTCTTGAAAAGAAGCCATGCTCATTATGGAACACAATTCAAATATGAATAATTAATCTATATTATTGTGTGCAATTTAGGGCAAAATAAGGCTACAAAGAGGAAATAACCCCCAAACAAATATATTGCTCCTATAGAAACAAAGACTTCACTTCTAGACTAATTCTGATAGGACAGCTGTCTCGCAGCTTCTGCTATTACGACAAAATCTGGCATGCATCCCCCTTCACTGACTGAGTGTTGCTTCTTCCTTTGGTTACAGCTCACTATTCACACGCTGCTTTGAATATTTCATGAAAGTAAGAGACATCAAGTGCATCAAAAGGCACTCTTTATGGCTGCCTCTGCAATGACAAAGCAACTCTCCTAGAACTATTTTCTACTGACTTGTGTACATGGACTCCTTGCAAAATAAACATGCCTTCAGTTTTTGAGCACCTGTGGCTATATTTACCTCAAAGGACAGACATACTTCAGAGCAGGACCATACCATGTCTTGATTCACAGTCACCATGATTATGGGACCTCCTGAAAAATGTTGCAATTCCCTCCCATACCTGACTTTCCAGGAGAGATGTGTATCTGGGTCTTCACCTGACTCAATACCACCAGGAAGGTGCCAAGTGGCATGTCTGAAACCAAGGGTAGGAATCACTCCCAGGCACCCCTGGTGGAAGCACAGCTGGGGAGACTGCTGATGCATTTGAGAAGCTTCTACAAGTAAAGTGGGTGTAAGGAGTTGCTCCCATTGCTCATGAAGATATGCATGTTATCATAACAATTCAGGCATGTTTCGGTTGTGCATAATTCTATATAGCTCTGCTTTCCCAAACACAGACAGCAAGACTAACAAGATGTAATTTTGAGTGATGACAATGTAATTTTAACTTGTGACATTATGTAATCCATGCTTTTTCCATGAACACTGGAAGAAAAGCCCTTGAACTCTCTCTGTTACGTATTAAACAGCAAGGTCAAAAAGTGCTGAAGAGCCTTTAGGGTGGTCCCCTGTGCCACTGCCTCCTTCTGGACTGGTTTCAGTTTCACTCCTGTTGCCGTTGCCCCAAGTGTCCTCAGGCTGCAGGTCCATAACATTGCTCCACTGCCAGGGGTCACTTCTGGGTCCCCATTTCTAAAGGAAACAAAAGCTTGCCTTGGCTTTGCAGGCGACCTGTCAGCATGCCTTTGCAATCCAACATGAGGGCTGGCTCCCTTCCTCAGTCCTTCAAGGACCAAGGGCCATGCCCATATGGCTTTCAGAGCTTTCTCCCACCATGCACTTTAACTCAAATAAAAGCTGGCATTGAATTTTTTTCCTGGTCTTCTTCATGACAGCAGAGGCCAGCTTCACTCAGCCAACAACAGGAACCATCCCTCAGCCCTGTCCTCCTCTGAGATGTGTTTAAGCAACCAGCCAGCTGCTCTGAACAACTGCACGGCATTAAAAGCAAAGCAAGTATTTTAAATTCTGCGCTAAGCCTATAGAAGTAATTAGAGAAGTATAATCAACATAAAAAGTAGCGCTGAAAATTACTGTTTGCATATGTGCTAGAGAAAGCAAAATCAAAATGATAAATATTCTAGCACAGACTTTATAAGAGAGATACAGAAACGAACCAACCAAGCACTACAGGACTGGCCTTAGAGCTAGAGATCTGAACGTTTGGTTGTCTTTAAATCAAAGATTTTGTAACCAACTCTTATTTGGGACAGCTTTGTCAGTAAGATTTACAGCAGTTTAAGAACAAAAGTACAACGCCTGAGGCTGGAATTGCCTCAGATTTTTTTTCTACAATTTATTTTTCATACTGTGTTTAGTCCAAAGTTTACAAGTCCGGTACAAATAAGAATACTAAAAAAAAAAAATCTAAATTTTCAGCCTCAGTTGTTCCCAGCATAAACTATGCTGACCTTTTCCATACAATTACATAAAGCAGCAATGATAAGCAGTAGGGATCCCTATTAAAATACAACCCACGGCTTTTGTATGTGTGCATGCCTTCTTTCTGGCCCACAGTTACTGGCTACGCTGGAAAAGATTTTTTGAAGAAAAACAACAGATATGATAAATTCCAGCAGGAATCAGCTTCCAAATATGAATGGCAGGCGTAACCACGTCTCAGTCCAGCATTTGCTTAATTCACCAGGGATGGTTTGAGACATCTTTTATCCTTTATACTCAACTCACACTAGGCATGCTCGTAAAACCCCACTAATCTGTTTCATGAGTCATAGGCATCTTTGTTCTGTGCGCTTTGCTGACGGTTTCCTTTATCTGAGGGTGGAGAATGTGCTTTGTATAAAGTTTCCACTGGTCTGGCACAGGGCACGTGCCCTGCCCAAGAGGCTGTTTCTATTTACCACATACTGCTGCAGCCAAAATCAGATGAAAATCGGGAGCAGGAAATCCCTTAACGTGACCTGCGGAGCTGGGCTTGGGTAGCCTCTATAAAGGCAGTCTCAGTTACAGCTTCCTAGAGATTCTATTGCTCACCTACTGTGCCAGCCACAGATCCTGTTCCTCACCCCTCAGCCTCTGCAAAGAGATGGAAATAAGTCAGCAGGGCCTTTGACTTTTAACATGCAGGCTAGACAGTTGTATTTTAATAAAGCAAGCAACTAAATCCAGCTTCTAATAGTTGCTTGTTGGATCACCAGTACTGCGAGCGCAGATGGGAAATAAGTTATGTTGGAGCTTTTTTTGTAGACAATGCACTTTTCTGTGGAAAAGCAATGGCAACCTCCTCCACAGTTTGGAGGAGATCAGGTCTCAGTTCATCACTACTCCTCTCGACCTCTCCAGCTAGAACAGGCATTTCTGAGATATTCCCCAAAGAGAGTATGAGGATGGCAACACAAATGATTTTTTTTCCTTGAAAACACACTCAAAGACACAATCAGTAATGCACGAGTAGCCACACTAAAACACATCTGCATCTCCTTGCAAAAGAATGTCCTGCTTCTGAAAGAACATACTTGTGCAGATGTATAGTTAATGATTTTCTTCCATTCTCTACTAAGGAATGTTTCTGAGCTCTTAAATAGCCCCACCCAAAATTAATGCTGCAGAGAAAATCAAGGGTCTGTGAGCCAGATGCTTGAGACTTTGACCGAGTGAGCAAGTCCTGATTTTTACCTTCCAGTGTGATTATCTAAAACACTTGAACAAGGATGGAAACTTAAACTTCTAGGCTTCTGGTCTTAAGACACATTAGCTGAAGAACTTGCTGTTTTATACATATATAAAAAGATATACAGACATGCATATATGTATGTATATAAAATTATGCATACAAGGTTTCACTTCTTATACATGAGAAGTCCTTTATATCATTATACCAGTACCTTACTGAAGAAATTGTGCTCCTGTACTTGGCATTGGTGAGGCCACACCTCGAGTACTGTGTCCAGTTCTGGGCTCCTCACCATAAGAAGGACATTGAGGTCCTCGAGCATGTTTAGAGAAGGGCAACCAGGCTGGTGAAGGGGCTGGAGGGCAAATCATATGAGGAGTGGCTGAGGGAGCTGGGGATGTTCAGCCTGGAGAAGAGGAGGCTGAGGGGAGACCTTATCACCATCTACAACTACTTCAAGGGAGGTTGGAGAGAGGTGGGCGATGGTCTCTTCAGCCACGTGACAGGAGACAGGACAAGGGGAAATGGCACAAAGCTGTGCCAGGGCAGGGTTAGATTGGACATTAGAAAAAATTTTTTTACTGAAAGAGTTGTCAGGGCCTGGAACAGGCTGCCCAGGGATGTGGTTGAGTCACCTTCCCTGGATGTGTTCAAAAAAAAGGGGTAGATGAGGTACTTAGGGATATGGTTTAGCTTAGGATGGGAATGGTTGGACTTGATGATCTTCAAAAGTCTTTTCCAACCTTGTGATTCTGTGATTTTGTGAAATGCTGGGAGAAGGCAATTTATGGCATGTTGTGAATTAGTCTGTTACTTAAACATACCTGGAAGCTCACAGGAAGCTCACAGTAACTATGAATATGCAAAACTGCAAAAGGTTACCATTAATTTTCTAAATTAAGATTTTCTTCAAGAGTTATATAAAAAGTTAAAAGAAGTTATATAAATTATTGTTTGTAAATAAAGATGAAGAGGCATGTTGAAGAACAGCAGAAAGACATTGAGCTGTTGCCAAGCGAGGACAACAAAACAGTAGAACTGGTGTGTTGAGCTCATGTTTGTTTTAAATCCCATTGTGTTGAGTTTAAAAAGTTCAGTGTGAAAGCACTGGGCCAGAACAGAACTTGTCAGGTCTGATTCTTGTTTGTCCAGCATTTCACCCTCCTGATGCATCCTCTCCTGCCCAGCGCTACTTCTGAAGCAGAAAATTCATTACCATAAGACAAATAGGTAAGCAAAGCTCAATTTTCCTTCTCATTAACCAGCTTTAGGATGCGAGCACTAAGGCTGCTGAGTAGAGTTAATGCAGCAGAGAAAAAGCACTGTGGATCTGAAGGTGTGTTAAAACATTTTCAGCTGTGCTTAATAGAACAAGAAGTTTCTTCTACCTAGTCTTCAGCAGCACCGAAGAGGAAGTGGGCTAGGAAGGTATTGTACAGTGTGGCTGGTGGAAACTTGACGTGTCTTCTGTACAAAGCTAAACCTCTGGAATCAATGTATGGATGATGTTGCCATGTGAGAGAAACAATACATTGTAAACATCTGCTTTATGTGGTGGTGTCAGTTCTGTGCTGCCCCATCTCACTAGCACCAGAATGTAAGAAGATACCGCTGAGGCTCAGGATGCTGCATGCTCCTGGTAGCGGCACAATCTCTGCAAGGATGTTGCAATGACGTTTGGGTCAGTGTTTCAGCTGTGTGCACTCCAGCTGCCAAGGCTGCAATGTAGCTTCCTGGTTCTGTGGCCAGGAAGACAGAAATGACTTTCGTGCCAGTTGTGGTCTGTGCAAGTCATTCACTGCACCCATGTTGGCTGTAACAAAGGATTGCACCCTGAACATTGTAGCTTGTCAAAATAATTCAATTTTGAAGGCTTCAAGGGTCTCAGTCCACTTGGAGACCTATGGAAAGAAACAAGAGGAAGAGATTCTGCTGTTTCCAAGATCACAAACCGGGAACAGAAACAAATCTCAACTACTCAGCTCCCTGTTTACATCACTGAGCAATCACATATTTTTTATCATAATATGGAAAGTCCTCTTTTGAACCTTTACACAAACCAAAAATCATCCTGTACTCTAATGTAAAGGCAGTGGTCCTCTGTAGGGCTTGGCTACTTTAATTATAAAAGGACAGCTCACTCCCCATAGTCACAGTCCCTCACAGAGAGAGAGTCTAAGTGCAAATTTTCTTCTACTTTTCAGCTGAAGTTCACCCAAACCATAGGCCACAGCTGTCCCTAGTGTCCTATTACATCATAGTCTCCTATAGGAACCAATGTTAGCAGGATGCATCTGGATGGAGGGAACTAAGGTGACGTATATTTGTCACTCAAAGCACGGAACTGTATACATGATTAGTTCTAACTAATGAGCAGGAAGAAAGAAATTATAGATTTCTCTATAAGAAGAATCTGTAAGATTCCCCCTGGAATGTATATCAGCATATGTCTACTGCTGATATTGGTAGAGATTATGGTAGAGACAGTAAAAATGTTCCGGACAGATCCATAAACTTTGCCTCCCCTCTGAGATATGATGAACATGGCACGTTTCACTTTCTTAGATGGTTTTCAGATAGCGAAATCTGTCACTGCGCTCAACAAAGTGTGGACTGAAGCATAACAAATCATCTTAATCATTAGGGTTTGGCCTACTTTTGCAGAAGAAATGAGATACAGCACAGTCAGTAGCAATGCAAGACCTTATCAATACATACATTCATGGTTTTGATCCCTCTTCCACATCAGATATCACTGTGTAGTTTTATTTTCTTTTATATCCTGGCAAGCGTAAAGTTTCAGACTTTATATTACAAGGCTGTGGGGCAACAACCTCCACACAAGTCTTACCTCTGATTCTACAGTACTAAACATATCTGACTGGACAGTGCTTGAATCTAAGGACATTTCCTTTGCTGGCTCCTGTCTAGAGCTCTCAGCAGACAACAAGGGCAAGGTCAAATGACTTTTCCTATTACCTAGATACAAAAGAAGGAGACAAGGCAACAAAATGGAACAGTATGCGAGGAAAAGAAGGTGAAGCTATGATAGGAAGTGGCAAGCAGTAATGCTTTGAGATTTTCAACCTGGTAATAAGAATCCCCAAATATGAACCAGTGAGACCTCCCTCCAAATCCTCATTAAAAATCCCCATGAAAAAAAGCCAGGAGGATTTGCTGTCATTTGTTTATGCTTCCTGATAGCACTCTGGGCACTTAGGAAAAGAGCAGTGTGAAATAAATGAGTCAGAAAAATGGATGAGGGGATGACAAATGCATGAGCTATTTTTCTCAAGTGATGCTTGCTTTCCACATTTCTTAATTTCTAGAGAGAAGTTATTCACAGTTAGTGTTCCCAGGGCAGGTACAGTTCTGCTAGCTTGTTTTATGAACTCAAATTTTATGTGATCAAATGGAAAATGCTGTATTGTTTGTTTGACTTAATGACTTTTCCTAAACTACACAGACAGGAAAAAGGGAGAGTTCCAGCTGTGTGGTTTGTATTTCATATACATAACATTTTTTCCTGTATTTATTTTTTCTTTATAAAAAATCAGACAATCAAGAACATCGCAAGGTACTTTAGTAATAAAACAGAACTTGAATTATTTAGGCTTACTAACTGGCTTTCTGTTATATGTGGCTTTTCCCACATAGGCCGAAGCAGAAAGGAAGCAAATATTTAATAGAGAGTTGGAGGAAAAACTATTTTTCTCAGCGCTGTGGAAAAACCTTTATAATGTTACTCCCACCCTTAAACTGACTTTAAATTGCCAGTTTCAAAAAACAAAAGTCCAAGTTTGAAGCAATTGATTAATTTGTGAAATATCACTCACTGTAAATGGAACCATGGAATATTTAAAACTGGTTTTGGTTTCTTCTCAGCTGGGCCATGACATCAATATCAACATCCCCTCAATTTTTTGCTTTTTTCTACCTGGGCCAGTATCTCCACTTCCCCACCGTTTCGCCCTTCTCTCCGCCACTGCTGTACAGACAGCTTCAAGGGAAAGAATTCTAGCAGTCATCTTTTGGGAACCAAACCCAGGAAATCAACTGTCCTGCAACAAAATACATGAGCACAGTCATGAATTTCTGTGTCATGATCCAAAAAAAGCTCCATGGACTGAGGAGGGAGCCTTGTGAGCTGGCTAATCAACATCATTGAGCACAAAGACACAGACTGTGATCTACTTCTAAACAGATGATGAGATAAACTGCAAGATCCTAAAGCAGAAAATCCACTCGAATATTGTAATTTATTCTTTAAAGAAGAATTTTAAAGTTTGCAAGGGGAAATAAGAACAAAGGTTTCCTACCCGCCTTCTTAAGCACCCACCTATTAGGGGGGCATTTGCCCATTTGGGTTCATTTGTTCCTCAGACCCTGCATGACAAACAGTGCTTTTAGTTCTGTGTGTGTGAAAGGAGATTGATTCTGGGAATTCACATCTTTAAAGCACTGCGAGTTTCTTTACATAGCTCTGTCTTTTTGAGAACAGAATGTGTCTACCTGTCCTGGTGCACAGGCACCAAATGTCTTTCTGCACACAAGCATGGAATGCAGGGGGAATCAGCCAGCCCCTTTTCAGTGGTCTGTGGGGACAGGACACGGGGCAATGGCTGCAAGTTGGAGCACAGGAAGTTCCGCACCAACATGTGGAAGAACTTTTTCACAGTGAGGATGACAGAGCCCTGGCACAGGCTGCCCAGGGAGGTGGTGGAGTCTCCTTCTCTGGAGATATTCAAGACCTGTCTGGACGCCTATCTGTGCAATATGAGCTGGGGAGCTGCTTTGGCAGGGGGGTTGGACACGATGATCTCTGGAGGTCCCTTCCAGCCCCTACAATTCTGTGATTCTGTGATTCTGTGACTTACTGACATAAGCTTCTTTGGGTCACATGAGTCCCCAGCCAGGCTATGCACAGACAGAGGCCATCATCTTTCAAACTACACCTGGGCCTGAAGTTTTCACTTAACAGCTTTAATCATGGAATCACAGAGCGTTTTGGTTTGGAAAGGACCTTAAAGATCATATAGTTCCACCACCACCGCCATAGGCAAGGTCATCTTCCACTACATGAGGTTCCACTAAACTATCCCTTGTTCTATCACAACACTCCCTGATAAAGAGGTCCTCCCCATTTTTCCCGTAGGACCCCTTCAATCCCAAGTGCAACAAGAGGACACTCCATAACACAGTAGAGCTGCTGCTTCTTTTATTCTGAAGCACACGACTAGATAGCTTGTGCCTGTCTTAAGACTATAGGAAGCTTCACTAAGGGCAAGTCATGCCTAACAAATTTGGTGGCCATCTGCAATGGGGTTACAGCATTGGTGGATAAGGGAAGAGTAACTGACCTCATCTACCTGGACTTGTGCAAAGCATTTGACACTGTCCCACTGACATCTCTGTCTCTAAATTGGAGAGACGTGGGTGTGACATATGGGCCACGGTGGATAACGGATCAGCTGGATGGTTGGTTGTTGCACTCAGAGAGTTGCAGTAGATGGTTCAATGTCCAAGTGGAGACTGGCATTCTGCAGGGGTTGGTATTGGGACTGGCACTGTAGAATACCCTTTGTCGGTGACGTGGACAGCAGGGAAGGGAAGGTCAAGGGAAGTGACTCCCCCACTACTCAGTTCTGGTGAGAGCCCACCTGGAGTACTATGTACAGCTCTGGGGTCCCCAGTACAAGAAAGACATGGACCTGTTGGAACAGCTCCAGAGAAGGGCCACAAAGATGCTCAGAGGGCTGTAGCACCTCTCCTATGATGACGGGCTGAGAAAGTTGGGCTTTTTACATTAGATATTAGGAAGAAATTCTTCATTGTGGGGATGGTGAGACCCTGGCACAGGTTTCTCAGAAAAGCTGTGGCTGCCCCCTCCCTGGCAGTGTTCAAGGCTGGGTTTGATGGGGCTTTGGGTAGCCTGGCCTAGTGGAGGGTATCCCTGCCCATGGCAGAGGGTTTGGAGCTAGGTGATCTTTGGGGTACCTTCAAACCCAAACCAGTCTGTGATCCTGTGATTCCATGAAGCTGCCAAGAGCATTTGCCACAGCACCTTGAGGAAGGACTCTTATATGGAGATCTAAGCCAGAAATAGAGACATGTTTTTCTTTTATCAGTGCAGCTCAAAAGATTTTGCCCTGATGTGATGCATCTAGCGTGCATACAAAAATCATTAGGAACAAAATGCCTTTACAAATGGCTGCTAAATTCTTGCCACGTTTGTCAGATCTGCTGGCCTCTTTCAAGAATTCAGCTACACCCCTGGTTATGAAACTGAGCAGTCACATAACCCATGCAACATTAACAAAGGTGGAGACAGAGAAGACAACAATCCATGGAAGAATAATTTGCTCTGATTAAACCTTAGCTTTCTTCCCTGTTCTAAAGCAGTTGTTTCAAACTCTAGTCCTCAGCACGGCACATAACCTGGTGCTATCTCATTGGATAACCACTGAAATTCCTAAATCCTGGTTGTCAGTAAGGTTCATGCAGTTTGATGTCAAACTAACTGCTCCTCAAGGCAGAAGGCAACTGGTCCAACTCCTGTCTTTGGTGCAGGTGGCCTTGTGGCTCACACTGCAAGAGTCTTTGGATGAATGGAGCAGAGGGCACGCAGGAAAGCCAGCCCTGGCAAGCCCCAGTTACCCACAGCTATATTCCTGAGGCGTGGAAAAGAAGGGGGACACATGCACTGACACAGACAACTGCTTTCCTCAATTTTTAATGGAACAATATTTTTGGGAAACGATTCTGATACAATGAGACATGGAGACTTGAGCTTGAAAGGGAGATTTCTCAAGAACTGAGGAACCTTCTGCTTTTTTTACTGTCTAGACCATGTCAGTTCTAGGAGTATCACAATATCACGCGGTGCCTGAAAGTGAAGGCATTCCAACTTTGTTTTACTTCTTGTGAATGTAACAGTTCATAAAAGTGAGCTATTTTTCCTTCAAGGAGAAAATGCAAACAACAACAGAAATATTAAGTAGGATATGTTCAGATAATATGGCAAATGTCAACAGTACACAAACAAATAAAACATATAGCTGTATGTTCCTCTTTTATAGAATAAAACACCTCTAATACATATCAGAAGTGCACAGATTGCATTCATTTAGACTCAGAAGGATGCAGCTCAATCAAACAGCATAAACTAAATGGGGCACTTACCTGTTTAAGAACTGCTTCAGTCAGTTTTCTTCTTTCTTCCTCTCTGAAGAGCAGAGGGAAAAGGAATTTAACACAAAGAAAAAGAACGTATAAAACCAGCACCAAGTTATCGCCTTAAAATTGAATTATTTTGTTCTTAGGGAAAAAAAGGAAAAAAGATGGACACAACTTTAGGTTTTGGTTTTGGGTTTTTTTTGGTTTTAATGTAACAGGCACTTCATTACTGAAAATGTCACTTCCCCAGAAACAGAGGAAAGGAATTCCAGGTTTTCTTTTCAGCAAGTCAAATATTTACATTAAAATAGAAGTGACTTAAAATACATTAAAATAAAAAAGTTTCATGATGAAATGCAGGTATAAGAGAAACAGCTTTTGAAGGTTATGTAGTGAACCATGAAATCTGAATCTCAGCAGTTAACTTACAAAGACAGATTTATACTGTTAGTATAAAATTGTAATATTACTACAGGAATGAAGAGCTCCCATCAGCAGAAGACTACTTTATTTTCATTGACACAGCTACACCATAGCATATCTTACTTTTAGAAAAAGCTTTTTACTGTAATTGATAAGCCTATGTAGACTGCTATAAGCTGATTTCTTTCAGCATTTAAACTAGATTAGTTATTTCTAGTCCATACTATTATGAAGACCAACTTTTATAAATGGCTCTCTAGACAGAAAAAATCTCAGCTTACCAGAATTCAGTGAAGATACTATATTCTATTGAAATGACAATGAAAAAAAACCCTTTAATTGAATAAATTGACCATAAATAATTGATAATAAATAATAATAATTTTAACACACTGCAGCAACTGTAAAAAAACTGTTCCAAAATAAGAGGAACTCACAAAAAACCAAAATAACAAATAATATACCCCACATTTGGCATGCTTAAACTAAAAATATCACAGAATTAGTTCTAACAAAGACGATCTCTTTATTTCCTGATTACTCTGACATCACTAGATCTTTCAGAGGAACTGTTAAAACATCTTAAGAGAAGCACTGCTTATGTGTAATTTAACACCCTAGATGTTGGGATGCTATTTAACACCTGATCCTAAGAAAAAAGTCCTTGTTCCAATTCTGTGAGTTATTCTGGAAGAAAATGAAACTAGTTTCAAGAGAAAACGGTTGCAGTTGCACCTATTAAGTAAGAAAACTCCTAAGAAAAAGGGACAAGAGATTGTAAAGAAGAGGTTGCTGAGAAAACTGTAACACAGTCCATCAAGATCTATGTATTGCTTAAGTAAAGATACTCAGAAAAGAACTATCAGTGAGTACCTACAGTTACAGAGACTGAGATTGATACACTTAAATAGCCTGCATGTCCTTAGCACAGATTTGTTTGGCAGTCTTCCTGTATTCCACTGATGTATGTATAAAAGCATAGCTGAGGCTCCATATAGCCAAAGAAGAACATGTTAAAGGTGGTTTCTGCAGGCTGTGTTTGCTTGGAAAGCGTTTTTCAAGAAAGCAAATATCCCTCTGTTTCTGATAAAACAGAATGAGGGCTTAAAATAAATCTTATAAGAGTAATAAGCTATTTCATTATTTCCTTAATCAATAAGCTGCATGTTCTGTTATGGAACTAAACTTCAAACGCCATCCATGTCATACAATATACAGCTACTTTATAAAATAACTTTGCCTAATGTCTATTCAAATGTAGATTAGTATGCAAAAAAAAAAAAATCTATAAAATCAGATTTCTCTTTATGAACTGTTAGGGAAAGCCATAATAAATTTTGGACATAGAAAGGTCTCTGGATAGTCTACAGGAAGTGTAGTCAAAGTATGTACAGGTGTTACTAGATAAAAACAACAAAACAAAGTATAAAGTTATTTGGGGCTTATCTGAAAAAGGAAACACTGCCTGGCTGATAGTGACAGTAGAAGAAATCCTGACAGCAATAGAAATGGGATGAGCTTTAAAGGAGATGGGATCTCAGTTGCTATAGACCTTGCCTTGCTGCTTTGTTACCCAGGGTAGTTAGCTTTGAGTCATGCAGGCATATTGCAAGAGTTGCTGCTACTGGAAGGGAGCAAGTGCCAACAGAGAGAGGGTATTTACAGAAGGGAAAGCTGAGGGTGACTAAGACCAGGTAATTGGCCACTGCAGAGGTTGTTCAGGATCTACACATCTTCCACAGAAACTCCATTCTGAAATTACCTTTATTACTGAGCTGGCTGTTATTGTGCTGCTGTGTATTTTTCTCTGGGCCAAACCATAGACCATGTATGTCTTTTAAACATCCTGTTCCTTAGAAATAAGTCTCAAGGTAACCTTCTCTCCTTCTGAGGCGTCTTCAGATCAGCCAAATGCCCAAGCATTTCTCAGAGGCTTCCTGGTAGACGCTGTGGTCAGGACACAGAGTGGAAGACCTGTTAGAACAGCCACTGCAGGTTGAGTTGGCCAAAGATACGTGCTGACAGAAGAAGCGGGTCACACAATCAGATAACCAGCCCTAGTACTAAGTTATTTTTATTTTTACAGATGTGAAATGACAAAGCTGGGATGTTTTTTTCTAATCTAAGTTTCACACACGGAAGAGCTGGTAACCACAACTAAAGACATTCATTTTCACGAGAGGTAAGTGAAAACTTCAGATCAAAAGATTAGTAAGCTTGAAAAAAATTACCTGATATTCATAAATATGGAAAAACTTACTAGCCATTAAGTGGCTAATGGCACAAACTGTACTTGTACAAGCTGTGCTTCTAGGATCAAACCAAGTGAAAATGGTCAGCTCTAGCACAAAGCACAGTTATCTCACATCTGTTCTAACAGGAGGTTGCCATTACCTCATCTGAAGATGGTTACTTTGACGCAGACTAATTTTGGAAACAGGAAGTTACAGGGCCCTGACATGGCAATTCCAGTGAGATAACTAGGCTTCCTCTGTTAGTTCGGCAATCCTGAAAAAAACAAGTGGTTTGGTACAATTTAATTAAATAGGGAAGTGTGCACCACTCTGAGGCACGCCAAGTTTCTTGTTCTTGTCACAAGAGCAACTTCTTAGATGATGCTTAGCAACAGTTGTAAACAAACACTCTGTTAAAAGAGCATCCTTTGAGGAACATTAATAATCGCCTGTGTATGTCCACATAGCGGTAATGACTGGATAAATATTGCTGGATTACACGATGTATATGCACGTGTTCAATCTTACCTTCTAGGCTTGGAGTTCAGAAAAAAGGAAGCTGCTAACAAGGATGTAATGTTGACTCCACAAGTGTTAATGACTGGAAAAAACACCTCTTGCTTTTCCGGCTCTCCTGCTGGAAGTTCTCAATGGACCCTCCAGTACTACTCATGCAAAACTCAGATATTTTAAAGGAATGGCTCACCCTTAATTTAAAATGCAGCATCATTTTACGATTAAGTATATTTAAGTTTCTTAGTACAGTTAAACTCTTTATTGTTTTAGGTTAAATCTAAAAATGGCTTCGACTAGTCACTGTCAAGGAGGAAAAAAAAAGATTATCATCAGTTTATGAACTGGTGACAGTGATTCATTAACTCTGTGATTTTCCACTTTTCCAGCTGGCAAGGTCCTACGAACACTACCGAAGAGACACAGACCTCTCTGAGGAAAGTTTAGCCCTACAACCAGTGCACCCACGTCAGCTGCACATCTCCAGTTACCTTCTAAATCACATACTGTGCCTCACTGAATTGCTTATTATCCAGTCAATAATCAGAGCATACTTGGCAAGTGGGAAACCAGGGTTGGGGATGACGAGTTCTTCTCCTGTGTGCCAGAGCAGAGCTCTGCACGATTCCCACCCCGACCCACGGCAGCAGCGCTTCAGGCTGCTATGACAGCACCCAGGGGAGTGACTGGCCCTCATCCAAAGGTGAAACACCTGTCAGAAAAAGGACTTGTACAAAACCAGGATTTTTAACATCCCGTCTTCCCACATCTAGTTGAGAAAACCCAGCCCTGTACTGCACTGAGTTCGTATTTCTATCTGCATGCAGGGCCAGTGTGGCGTCGCTTGCAAACACAAGAGTCAAGGCAATTTTACCATTTTCTGCCTGACCGGAGGAAAAATCAAGTTTATAAGGGCAAGGTTATTAGGTGCTGGTAACTTTCCCGGAGGAGAACCACGAAGGGGAGTGCCAGGGTGAGGAGCGGGCAGAGGTGCAAGGAGAACGTGGCGTCTCTGCTGCTAAGACCCGTGGCCAGCATTCAAGCCCTGCAGCTCGTTCCGTCTAGAAAACGGGGCTGCCTTTCGGGGCTCGCCTGGCCGGCGGCACCCTTTTTTCAGCAGGCAGCCTGCACCGGAGCGGTCGGGGTTGAGCAGTCTCAGCTCGCACGCCTCGAAGCCCTGCTCCTTCAGCCCGCCGGAGCCGTGAGGACTCCGCCCGGCCTACACGGGAAACCCGACTCCCGGCCTCAGCGCGACGCCTCCAGCCCGCCAGCGAACGGGACTCGGCCACCGCCCTGTCTCCCCGAGGGCGGGGAGCGGCAATGGCGGGTAACGGCCGCCCGAGCGCCGCTCCCTGACGAGCTCCGCGGGGGCCTCGCCGTCCCGAGGAGAGGCCCGCCGTCCCGCCGCGGCGGCGGGAGGGAAGAGGCCGGCTTTACCCCACGAGGAGCAGCCTTGGCGGGACCGGTGGCCCTCGCTTTCTTCCTCCGGGCGACAGCGGGACAGGGAGGCCTGGGCGTGTTCCCCACGGCGCACTCACCCACACCCCTCCCCTCTCCCCCCCCACCGGTGCCGCCCTCCTCCGGCCAGGCGGAAGCGGCTTCGGCGGGTGCTGAGGCCGGCTGTCACGGAGCGGCGGGTGTGTGTGTGTGTGTGAGACGTACAACCATGCGGCGCTCGTGGCTTCTTCCTTCGGTGGTGCTCCTCACCGTCCTGGTCCCCATCAGAGGTGAGGAGGGGCGGTCGTGCCATGGACCCGCCCGCGGCCCCGGCGGCCTTGAGGAGGGATCGCTCCCCTGCCCTCCGTTCCCGGGACCGGGGGCTAAGCGCTGCCTCTCGGCACGGAGACAGGGCGCGGGGGGCGTTGGCGGAGCGGTGCAGGGAATGAGGAGAGCCCGGGAGGGAGCTAGAGCCGGGCAGCTGGCGCCCTGGGACCTGGGCGGGTCCCAGGGCGGCAGCTGCCCGGCTCTGTCCGGTGCAGGGAAACGGTGCTCTCTCCGTTTTTGGGTTGTTTTTGTGGGGTTTGGTTTTAGTTCCCCCCCCCCCCCTTTTCTCTTTTCTCTTTTCTCTTTTTCTTTTTCTTTTTCTTTTTCTTTTTCTTTTTCTTTTTCTTTTTCTTTTTCTTTTTCTTTTTCTCTTCTACCTAATAGGGAAAGTATTCCCGAGCTTGCTGTCCGCCTTCCCGCACTGGGAATCCCGTCTTGCTTTTTGATCTTTTCGCCGAATACCGCGGTACCCGCCCCAGCGGTACCCGCCCCAGCAGCGCCCTTGGGTGCAGAGAGGTCCGGAAGGAGGCTTGGAGCGGGTTTCGGGGCGGTGGGGAGCTCCGCTGGAGCTCCGCTTCCATTTTAGGAAAGAAAGCGGAGTTAACGGCAGTCCCGGAGCATCGGGGGGCTTAGTCGCTCACCAGAAGACCTGCTGTGGGACGATAACCTTTTTAAAACAAAACAAAACAAAACGAAACGCGGGTATGGCAGAGCTGCAGGATAAAACGCGCCAGTATTTGCTGCCGAGAGGCTTCGCCCAACATCAGTGTGTTGCCTTGTATTTGGTACAAGGCGACAGTTTTGGTAGGGGAGGAAAAAAGGGAAGGTCCCAGTACCTAGTTTTGGTTTTCTGGGTTTTGTTGGTTTTGTTCTTGGTTTTGTTGTTGTTTTTTTTTCCAGGGGAAAGGCTCCTAAACTGCTGTCCATAGTCATTTCACATCTACCTGACTTATTTCTAAGAATTGTTATTTTTATCACCGTGTTAATGGTTCCATGGTGCTATGCCTAGGCATTTTCTTCCAGGCGCTTTGTAGAAGTAGCACTTCAAAACGTAAATCTCCCTCTCTTTGCTGTAAAGAGGGAAATTATCTGTTCCTAGCTTTGTCTGGAAGCTATACATCCTGTACGCAGATTGCCGGATGAACAGATTGGCTTCAAGCCTGTTGGATTTCAGTTCTGCTATGGCCTAATAATGATCTTCACTGTTACATTAGCAAAGCTGAGCTCTTGAGAAAACAGTATCATTTTAAGGTAACTGCCTTTTAAAATGGCATATGATTCAGGCTGCTGACACTGAAACGTTATCTCATAATCATGGAAAATTTACTCCTTTACCTCTGCGAGCAGTCCTCACAGTGAAGTACAGCAAGGTCTTTGGTGTGATGCTCTTAAGATGTGGAAATATTTGGAGTCGCTCAAAAAACAGAGTTTCAAAATGTTATGCCAAGAAGTTTGGGGGTGAATAGAGTCTGTCCGGTTTCTGCTTCACCAGAGAGAGAGAAGGTACACAGAAACTGTCTTTGGGGGAATTGTTTCAAGTTCTGAGTAAAAGTGGTGCTATGCTTTTAACAGATTGCTTTTAAAAAGATGGTAATTTATCTGGGTGTTGGTTAATGCTGATAATACAAACCGAGTAAGTAGGTTATAATAATTTTTCCTTAAACAAAATGTGTAAGACCTCGAGGACTGTTGAAAATGCCAGTCTGGGGAGGGTGGGGCCTTTCAGAGGAATTTCGTATTTGTGGTGGTGTGATCATAAATTAAAACAGAAGCAAAACTTGAATTACATACTTCAGAAAAATTAGTATTTTCTGTTGGTAGGCTCTCTGTAGTTTGAATTTGCAGAACTGCTACAGAAAGTTGGGGATCTTGCCTTCTAAGCCGTTTGGTTGTTGTGAGATGGTTTGGAGGTGGCTGGTTTCATGATTAACAAGTCTCTGCCGTGGGACTGAGAATTTCTTAGGGCATCATATATTTCAGGCATGTCAAAGCTGTTAATGTTAAAGCAATATTCAAGGTATCGTGAGGTTTTGGATGTGTTATTAAGCAATGGTGAACTTTGTTATTTGAGCTAGCTTAGCAAAAGAACTCGCCGTTTGAGCCTCAAACTGGCATTTAAGTGTTGTCTCATTTGCCAAGTCCAAGCTCTGCAAGTCAAGCAAAGCTGGAATTTAGATATCGTCGGGGCTGCATCCAGAGGAATGCCGAATGTGAGGTTTTGTATCATCAGTGTCTACAGGCAACCTAACAGCTTGGGGGCCTGCACCGAGATGATTCAGTCTGATAAATCTGCAGGTGACTAATCGGAGTGAGCAAGGGAGTGGCAATGCGATGGGTGCAGGGGAGGAGAGGGCAGGAGGCTTCCTGCTTTGCCTGGCTGTGAGGTCTGAGACAGGCATAGCTGTTTCACGTCTGCAAAACCCCCAGGTTAGCCTAGCCTCTAATTTTAGGCATCTGGTTTTCAAAATGCAACATTAACAAAAAATGTTAGGCAGCAGAACTGTACCAATTCTGTGAAGAGCACAATGGAAGGAGAAATGAAGAAAAAAAATCCATTCATGATGAGTGGCAGAAAACCACTGCATGCAGCCACAGGGCTCGAAAGTGTCCCTTGAGTACACTGCAGAAAGATAAAGGCATAAAAAGCTGCCTGCTTTCTGAGGATCTCAGTTTGGAGTCTCTACTCAATAGACTTGCTTGTCTATTGAAACATAGTGGCCCCAAGAAACTGTTGTAGCAGTGAATACCAGGAGGTGAGCAAAATACGCTCTGGAAGCTGAGGCATCTATGGTGAGATCAGTAGCCTAAGGTGAATTACAGGTAGAGATCCCATCTTCGCAAGACCTTGGTAATTATCCAGCTATGAGCAAAGGGAAGGAAACTCTAGTGCCCCTGGCTTCTTTTTGAGGCAAGTCAGTTTTGGGAAAAATGATTAGTAGGATGAAGGATGGAAGATGGTGAAATGAGCCTGTATGAAATCTAAAGATGGGGCTTTCAGCTGGGGCAGGGAGGTGGCTCAGGGACTCCTGGCGACAGATCTCTGCTTTGTGGGCTCCGGAGTTGTTTGCATTTTAAATATGACAGAGAAAACAACAACCAACCACCCAACTTTGAGTTTAACAAGTTTAGTAGCAGTGCTAGACAGCACATGTTTTTCATCTTTCTGTTTTCTGTAAGTCAAAATGGCTGAGATGATTATTTTGATGTGTTGTTATTTATATAAAATGGCCACTGCACCGCTGCATCAAAATGACATCACTGCAACAATCCTTAGGCTTTCCATAGTTACAGTGATTTAACTTGGCAAGAGTTAAGTGTGACTCAGCCTGCTGCCATCCAGCCAAGGCCAATTTCAATATTTTCCTGATGTTGTCCTGGTGCATGTGATGGGGTCGCCTGCGCAAAAGCACTCTCTGCTTTAACTCTCGCTGTCTTGAACCTCTCACTGCAACCAACTTGTATTTCATCAGGTGAAATGCAGTAATAATCGTAATCTTGATTACTTAAGATCATCTTGCCAGGGGCAAGCCTCTTTTAGTCAAACTTCTTTTCCATGGTCTGGCATGGGAACCTACTTTTGGAGTCCAGTAAAAGTGTTGAGAGAATGTTATGAGCAAAACAGTCTCAATGTGGGGAACTGAACTCAGCTTACTGCCAGTTAACACAGAATTTTAAATATGGATTTGGGAACTGAGAGAAAGAGAACGATCAATCAAACCCCTAAGGTCCACCCCTTTCCCTGCTTTCAGCTTCAGGCAAACCCCCCTACCCACACCATCTCGTCTTTCCTGGTTTTTGCTCTAGATTATGCTCAGCCCATGCTCCTTTGGTGAGGTGATGAGTAGAGAAGGAAGGCTGTATCCCTCGTGGTTTCTTTCTGCAGCTCCTCCTTGCTTCCTGCTGATTTTCCTCTGCTCCTCTTTGCTTCTGCATGTCCCTGCCTCAGCGTGGGTGGTTTATGGTCCTTCAGGGCTGTTGCCGCTATGGTATGCGTGTCCCTGGTGTGAGTCCCTCAGGGCTGTCCTTGCCCTGATGTGGGTGACTCATAGCTGCAGTCACTCAGGGATATACCCTACTGGTATAGAGCTTCTACTGCCCAGAGCACATCTCCAGCCACATGTCCCCTCTGCAGTCTCTCCCTCTGCAAGTCTCTCAGACCATCACCTCATGTGTCTCCTGCCCCTGCTGTCTGATGCTCTTTCTTACCTGTGTTCAAGCAGGAATGCTCGGTGCTTCTCTGACCAGTTGAAGGTTTGGTGCACACCATGGGTGTCAATGCCAACATGACATGACTGAGCAGCACAGGGCAGTTCATGTTCTCTTCCCAAACAGGGCACCTGGCAGTGTGTGCCTAGGAACTGTTTGGGTACACGTCGTGTTTGCAAAGACATATGTCTTGTGTCTCCAAAACACACAGTGTGGTTTATGAAGTAAAATAGGATTATTTATCACAGGTAACAGCACATTATCACTTTTCCAAAGGCCACCTAGTAGGTAATTCCTAGTTCTCAAGTGATAAAGATTCCTTCCTTAGGGATTTCAATTGCTGCAGGTGGATAGACACGAACCTGTGTCTCAGTCCTGGTGTCCCCAGGGCTGACTGGTCCTTTGTCACACAGCTGGATTTGGGGTAAATGGTTTTCTGCAGGGCTGTTAGGACGGATTGCTCCTTTTATGTTAACTAGCTCCCCCCAGTTAATAGAGGTGAGATTCCCTTTCTCTGGAGTGCAGTTTCAAGCAAGCCATTGTACCGTTCTACCTTTTCAGATGCCTGAGGATTAGAGAGAATATGATACACTCTCTCTGTTCCACAATCTTCCCCTCAGTCTTGGACAGCTGTGGTTTTGAAATGACTACTGCTATCTGAGTCTAGCCAAGGCTGCATTCCATCATGCCAGCAAATATGTTTGTTTGTTCCAGCTAGGGTGCTGCGTTCACTTTCTTTCCCAGTAGAAAAGTTCCTATCAACCCATTTCTAGCTTTGCCACTGTGAGGGCACAGCACCTGCTGGTGCTGCTGAAGAGGAAGGGGCTGATCTGCTTGATAGGCTTCTTCAAACTTCCCTTTCTCCTATCACATGATGTGATGAGGGGGCCCAGAATAGGATCCGGAAGACTTTCTACAGAGTATTCCAAGAGTCATAAGGAAAATTCCTATGATAGTCCAAGACCGTATTTCTTTGTGGTGTAAGGCCTGTTTATGATAGTTTTTCTAAATATATAACAGTTTTTCTATATATAGAACAGTTCCTTTAAGATACATAACTAACGTCAAATGCAGGAATCATTCTAACGTGTTTTGGGGAAAAGATAAATTTAAAAGAAAACATTTACATTTTAAGTCAGGTTTCATCATACAACATTGTTGTCTGTGTAACAAATGCAGTTGGTTTAATCTATACAGATTTCAGTCACCTGTGAAGAATCCACATGCTATAAATATTTAAGAAGTAGCATCCTTAACTGTATTTGCAAAAGGAAAACCTATTGACTGAGGCAGCTGCTAATTAACTGCTGATACTAATTCTGCTCTACTTTCCTCATAGCTTGAGTCCTGAAAAACTCCCATTAGGTCTCTTATTTCTTCAAAAGTTTTCACAAGAAATTGTATTAATTTCTTGCTGTATGTGAAGTATCCCAAAGAGTTTTAATCTAGTTAAGAACAAACTTTGTTTACAGGATAGAAGTTGCTCTTTTATGTTGACTCAGCACACAAGTTAATCTTTCCATGAATAAGACATTTTTATTAAATGTCAATTTCATTGGTAAAACCTTATTTGATAAAAATCTACCCATATTTTTAATTATAAAAATATTTTTGCATTTTTCTCTCTCTTTTTTTTTTTTTTTTTTTTTTTTCCTAACCACAGAAAGTATTTCTTGCATCTTTTCTGTTTGGGGAGAATTCCATTATTTTAATGAAAAAGTGAAAAATTTATCAAACAGTTATTTCCAGACCAGCAAATCCTGCAAGCTTGGTTATACTTTGTAATACCTGTGGTGCTCTTGTTTTTGTTGTTGCCACAAAAATGATACAATCTAAACCTTTTCAGTCTGAAAAAAAAGTAGAGTTACAGTGTTTAGACTTAGATTTTACCACCCCTTGTTTCTTTCCTGTGATTTGGAGAGAAATGTTGAACCTATGTGGAGAGGGAAGGCGTTAACACTGGCATTAGTGGTAACGTGATGCAGTGAATTAAAAATAAGTGAGGCAAATGTGTTGGGTAGGGTACAGTTTTTATTAGAGCTGATGCTATTGTTTGACAAAGCAGACAGCTCTGGAGGCACCCGAGTCCTTGTTAAATTTAGAAACAAGTAGTTTCAGGGTAAAGTTTGGGGCAAGGGTTTGG
The DNA here is from genome assembly GCF_964237585.1 of Gallinula chloropus. Taxonomy (NCBI): domain Eukaryota; kingdom Metazoa; phylum Chordata; class Aves; order Gruiformes; family Rallidae; genus Gallinula; species Gallinula chloropus. The sequence goes on along the minus strand of NC_140085.1, from coordinate 139,284,325 downwards.
CAAAGCCTGTGTAGAAAGTTTTTGGATAAGGCTATTTTCTTCTATATTTATATCTTTTTCTACATTTTAATCTTTGAATCTTCTGTTTCCTCCTTTGCCTCCAGCTATCCATGCTGTCTGTGTTCTCCCTCTTGGAAGCCAGAAATCACTGCCTAGCTCTGTGTTTCTTCTCACTACCTCCTGTATGCCAGGCATCTTGCGATTGAATCCCACATTCAGTACTTAAATCAACTGTTCCCTTCCCTCTCCTTCACCTCTTGTCTGGACCAGAGTTGTTCCTGCTTGTCTTAGCCATCCAGTTTGCAATCTGATTTGTGACATCCCTCCCTCCACCCTTTTCACAAAAACTTCCATCTTTCCTTCTTGGTATTTTGGGTTTCTGTAAAGCTCAGTTCTTTCTTGAGCTAACTAAGCAGAGATGTGGATCTTTTTTTCCCCAAACAAGAGCTTGTGACTGTGGTGAGCTGACAACTTCTCTGCATCCAGACCTCTCCCACTCTGTCTCCCTCTTCCTTGCTCACTGCTGCTTCTACTCCTTCTCCTTCAGTGTTGCATCTTTGTCACTGTCTCAGCTGCCAGTCCTATCCCCAGGCACAGCTCCCTTCAGCTTGCAATTCTCACCTGTCCCTAGGACAATTTTTTTTTCATCCAGTCCAATCACTTTCCTGTGGTGTTCTACAGGATTAGTGAATTTATAATGCAGACTGAAGCCTGGCATGTGTGATGGCAACCTGCAGGTGAAAGCACTGGGTCATGAAATGCAGTTTGCTTTAGAAGGCATAAGGCTCCCATATCGAATGCCGCAGACACTTGTCTTGACACAGGCAGGGATGGGCTCATGATAAGAGAGCATCAACCAAGAGCAGGACCTACAGGGGCAGGATACCATCCTGTGAGCCAGCTCCCCTCCTGCTCCTGTAACGTGGAGGCAAAGACCACCTGCCTTCTGCATGTGTGTGCTTGTGAAAGACCATCACTCAGATGGGGGGAGGAAGCAGTGAGCCCCCCAAGATTCCCACAACCCACTGACTCATTTCTAGAACACTTCTGAACATTTACGAGCACCTACTGACCTGCTTGGTAGTGACAAACTCCTGCCTATGGGGCAGGCATATTTGTTTATAAAAAGGCGAACCGCAAGTTTTCAGCATGCACCCGCTTCCTAAGGAGTACAGCTGCCAGCAGAAAGCACCGCTGGATCCAACGGTGGTCATATCTCTTTTTCCTTCTTTCTTTCTCACTTTCTCTCTGCCACTGTCTGCCTCTAACTTCCTTTTAGGCACATTAGGGTAATATCATTACAAGTTTTGCTGAGCCCTTTTATAGTTGGGCTGAATTTTAAGTACCTTTGTAATTTGTTTAAACTTCTTGAGTTGTTACTCCTGACTACTGCATAGAGAATTAAAAAGTTAACCTCATCCCACTGAGTGGGATGGGACAGGAGGTGATGGAGAAATAGAGTGGAGATGGTGAAACTATTTCTTAGGGTAAACGGGGACAATTCTTGATGAAAGTTTTTGGCTAATTATAGCAGAATAGAAGTACTTTCACAAGATGCACTTGACCTGGAAATGCTTACAATTTCACTATGAATGCCTCCCAGGTGTTTTGCTGAGCTCATGGATTTTTTGGAACGACTAAGAATGTAGCCTTGGTACACAAGCAAAGTTTTATCCTGTTCCTTAAGTAACACATTACTTTGGGAAGTAAAAAAAAATATTTTTTTCTTTTTTACAAGAAAAAGAAAATAAGCCTTCACCTGACAAAACCTATGTCACGTTTTTGGCTTGCCATATATCTGTGACTGCCACTTAGCTGGATTCTAACCAACCTATTTAAGTTATTTATCTGTCTGGTTTGAGCAGCTAAAACTAGTCGCACTGACCTTTCTCCTTCCAGTACCTAAAAGGGGCCTACAGGAAAGCTGGAGAGGGACTGTTTACAAGGGCAGGTAGTGGCAGGACAAGCAGTAATGGCCTTAAGCTGAAGGAGGGAGATATAGATTAGATATAGAGAAGGAATTCACTGTGCAGGTGGTGACACTCTGGCCCAGGTTGCCCAGAGAAGCTGTGGCTGCCCCCTCCCTGGCAGTGTTCAAGGCCAGGTTGGATGGGGCTTTGGGCAGCCTGGTTTAGTGGAGGGTGTCCCTGCCCATGGCAGGGGGGTTGGAACTAGATGGTCTTTGAGGTCCCTTCCAACCCAAACCAGCCTGTGATCCCATGACCTGGATGTATGCTCTCTCTCTTGCTTGTGTGCCTCTCCTTCAGAAGTTGGTGGAGGGTTTTTTAGGTAGTAGTTTTTAATATATGATACAAAGTTGATTGAAGAAATAAGCCTTGCTCTCCAGTGTGCCTCACCGCCCAGAGAAGCAGGCTGCTGTCACATCGTATGTCCCCTGGCTGAAGCTGGCGCACACGTTTCCAAACCAATGCTGGGGTGAGGCAACGGAGCACAAGCTGCGAAATCCTGGCTCACTGAAGTGTTGTTTAATGGAACTGTGTCTCAATTAATCCCTTAACAATAAATACCTGCAGGAAGAAAAGTGTCATTGGTGCTATTGAAACGCATCAACTTTTGAAGGTTGAGCAGAACAATAGGTTTTGTTATAAAACAAGTTGATTAGTGCCAGGGCTGGTTCAGTCTCAGAGCAATGGATTTAAATAAAACTTGAATCATTGCAAGTCACTGTACTGAGTCTGGTTTCCTTTACCCCCACAGGAAACCCTCATTGTAAAACCCCTAAGTCTTCCTCTTTTTCCTTTTGCAAAAGCTGTAGTAGCTATTTTTAAGTATGCAAATTAAAAAGACTGAAAAATCTTTTTAGCTATTGTTGAACAAGCCAAGATGAAAGAAAAACAGGCATTTTTACTGTTTAGTTAATGTTTCTGGCTACATTACAGATTCTGTTGGAATTTTGTTCTCAGTATACAAATTGTTTAGAACTGGTATGACTTCTGGTGTAGAAGGTAAAAGAAACAGGCTGTGAAATTAAATTGTCAGCTTACAAATACCAGCAGATAAAACAGTCCTGATTACTACAAGGCATCATTTTAGTGTATTGCTGTAAAAATAAGAGTAATCTTGACTTCTGTGCACATTGCAAATGTACATTTCCACTCAATTTTATTTTAAAGGAGGAATTTCTAAATGAAGGGTGAAGCTCCATATACTTGTTTTCAATTCTTTGTCCTTGATGAGAGTGAGGATTATTTACCACTCTTAACTGTTGGAATTTATGGAGCTTTTGCTTCACTGACTACCAGATCACAACTCTTGGTTTCTTAATACTTCCTTCTTCCCTGTGCTAGAGTTTTACAGTCTCGTGCGGGCCTCCCTAACCTGCACTTCTCTTTTCCTCCAAGCCCCATCTGGGACTGCCCTTCCTTCTGTCCCTCCCTGCCACAATTCAAGAGGCTACCAGAGCTGTAAAGTATGAGTACATAAGGATGCAGACAAAGCAAAATTCTGGTGATTCATGACCGTTTGGTGGGGAGGGAAACCTCCAGTCCATAATCTTAAACAGTTTATCACTGTGTAAACTGTTTTACTGAACATTGGGATGAGCAGAAAAAGCTCACAACTCTTGAAGTCAGAGCTCAAGAGATCACACAATTGACCTGAAAACCCTTTTCCCTTTCTCCACACAAGCATAGAATCACAGAATCACTAGGTTGGAAGAGACCTTTGAGATCGAGTCCTACCATACCTGTCCTCTACTAAACCCTGAGCACCTTGTCTACCCATCTTTTAAATACATCCAGGTATGGCGACTCAACCACCTCCCTGGGCAGCCTGTTCCTATGCCTGACAACCCTTCTGGTGAAGAACTTTTTCCTAATGAACCTGCCCTGCTGCAGCTTGAGTCCATCCGCCCCTCATCCTATCACCTGTTGAGGGGGAATCATAGAGTCGTTCAGGTTGGAAAAGACTTCTGAGATCATCTAGTCCAACTATTCCCCTACCACCTCTATTACTAACTAAACCATGTCCCTAAGTACCTCATCCAACCTTTCCTTGAAGACCCCTAGGGACGGTGACTCCACCACCTCCCTGGGCAATCCCTTCCAATGCCTCACCACTCTTTCTGAGAAGAAACTTCTAATTTGTAACCTGAGCCTTCCTAGGTGCAACTTGCAGCCATTCTGGGTATTGAACCATGCAAATGCATATAGAGGGTTTCAGTGCATAAAGAGAGTTTAGAATGTTGTTATCCAAACAGGAGTATAGGTAAACATCTGGTTATAAGACAGCATTAGGTTACTTGATGCCAGTTGTAGCTACTTTCAAGAAAACCAATGAATTCAGCTATACAGTACTGAAGAGTTTGCAACCTGCTTGGATAAAAGATTGTTAAATTTGAGATTAACCTTTTGGTTAACTACCACTTGTAGCTTTTCCAGTGCGTTCAGCTGTTAATTTATGGTGCTCATTGTGATTTGGGTTGTTATCCCAGTGAAGCTTAACATTCATGAATCTGTTCATGAATGTGAGAAGACTGAGCATTCAAGGGGCTTTGAAGGCATGCCCCTTCCCAGCTCCACCATCTCCTGGGGCATCCATCTTAGTGCCAGCAGAGGGTATATTGCACCTCAGTTTTCAGAATATAGTTTCAACTGCTTGTGATACGCCCACTGTTTTGAAGTACACACTACAGGTTTCACAGATGCTGGTTGGTCAACTGCAGAAAGGTTCACGCCAAGAATTCCTGAAGCTATTGCCATTGGAGGTATCTGCTAGTGAGAACTACAGAATTACGAGGGTAAATAGTTACTCGTGCATGGTAGGTGTCCAAGGCAAATTGGGGCACCCCACATGTAGTTTTACACAGGGTTCTTAAACACCTCAAGTAAAGGTACAACATGATTTGACTAATTACTAACACCCACACTAATGATTATTAATTGTAGTAAAACTTTGCAAAGCAACTGTATTTCTGCAGCATTTTTGCTGCTTGTCTGTTGATCCAGACACCCCTGGAGTCAGTCTTGCTGTATTTACTTACCTATGATGCCTGCCAACACTGGAAGGGTTTCAAAGAGGTGTTAGAGGGGTTAGGATGCTGGCATTATCTTGGTTGTCCATGACATATCTTTTATCCCTCATGGACAGCTCTAAGCTTCCCAGAAGTAAATTCCTTATTTACAGGGCCAAGTTTCCTTTGTATTTTTTTTACTTAAGCATGAATAACACCAAAGTCTCCAGTAAAATTCCACTACCTCACTGCACGGCAATGTATGCGAAAGAATATATATTAACAAAGTCAATATACTTTCATCCTGTAAAGACTGATTGATATAATAATAGTTAGGGAAGGGAACTTTCATAACAAGAATAATGTGAGCCTTAGGGTAAGACTGCACCTGGGCATGGCAATTTAGACTGTGAGTAGTAGCTGCAAGGCTTGCCAGCTTTGTGAAATCTTGAAGTCCTGTCTGTCGAGCAGCTTACATTTTGAAGCTGTATCCTGTGAGCAACACGTAGTTAAAGGATTTTGGTTTCATAGGCTTATAAAAAGTAACTACTGACATTTCTTATGCCAAGACAGAATTTCAAAAGTGGCTGAATGCAAAATAGATGCCTGCTGGACCTTGGTGACATTTGAGAACAGGGTTTCCTTAGGCTGCTTCAGAGCTTCCAATTCATCCCTGGCACAAGTTTCTGAAGAGGCAGCAACATGATGGACAGCAGAGGTGTCTTGCCCATTGTGCCTGTTCCGTGAGCTTCCCTGGAAGAATGGTGATTGTGCTGGCAACTTAAAGTTGGAAAGAGGGGCAGGGGGTGCTCCTTGCCTGCCCCAGGGGCAGAAGCCAAGGGCTGGCTTTGGTAGGTGCTGTGTTGGAGCAAGAGAAGGCAGTGTCAGCGGTGTCCCCAGCTGTGGGTGACACTTCACAGCTGGGGACTGGCGCTGCTGACATCAAGTAACTTCATGTTTCAATGCACAGGGTGATGTCTCTGTGGTTTAGAACTACTGCAAGGGAGAGTACCAAAATTCAAGAGCGGTTACGTAGAAGGTTGCAAAGTTCAGTGTGCCTAGCACTTGTAGGTACAAGTACCAACATGCAGGCTTCAAATAATGTACAGGTGGGCAATACTTAAACATCTGCAGCTTCATCTGATCATGAGCTGGCAGTGTGCCCAGGTGGCCAAGAAGGCCAACTACATCCTGGCCTGTATCAGGAATAATGTAACCAGCAGGAGTAGGGAAGTGATAGTTCCATTGTACTCAGCTCTGGTGAGGCTGCATCTTGAGTGCTGTGTTCAGGTTTGGGCCCCTCACTACAGGAAGGACGTTGTGATGCTGGAGCGCATCCAGAGGACAACAAAGCTGGTGATGGGTCTGGAGCACAAGTTCTGTGAGGAATGGCTGAGGGAGCTGGGACTCTAGTCTTGAGGAAAGGAGGGTGAGGGGAGACCTTATTGCCCTCTGCAACTACCTGCAAGGCGGCTGCAGACATGTTGGGGTTGGTCTCTTCTCTTGGGTGACGAGTGATAGGATGAGAGAAAATGGCTTAAAATTGCACCAGGGGAGATTTAGGTTAGACATCAGGAAGAATTTCTTTACTGAAAGGATTGTCAGGCATTGGAACAGGCTGCCCAGGGAGGTGGTGGAGTCACCATCCCTGGAGGTATTCAAAAGGCATGTAAATGAAGTCCTTAAGGACATGGTCTAGAGGTGAACTGGGCAAGGTTAGGCTGTGGTTGGACTCGATGATGTAATGGGTCTCTTGCATACTAGGCAATTCTGTGATTCTATGATTTGTCAAGGGCATGCTGCACTTGAATGCATGCAGACAAAGACTACGCTTCTGTCTGCCAGCAGTATTTTGCCTAGTCCTTGAATTTACAAAAGAGGAAGTTTAGCCTTTGCTTTTCAGAAAATACTTTATTAAAACAGTCACTCATTTTAGGAATGCATTTATGCTTGGTAAGGTCAGGTACTGAGTTGAAATAGCAATAAGCATTGTGTATATGGCATTTGCAGTCCTGAGGTGTGATCAGGCACTCCTGAAGTTACAGGGAGGAAGAAATGAGTGAAAGAAAACAAACATCTCCAATATTATTTGTTGTTGTTTCTGCTGTCTGGATTAAAGCATGCCAGCTTTCAAAATTTTCCCATCCTTTTTTGACTCGGAAAAAAACCCCACCTGTTTTGCAAAACCATTTTCCTGTCTTCCCTCCTCTTATCCAAATGCCCCTAAACTTGTCATTTCTTGATACAAAGTGCTATGCCTCTGTCACCCAAATGTTCTTCTAACAGCCTTTGTTAGTGTAGCTTCTGTTTCTGCTTACAAACTTCATGAGACAGAGCAATGTCTTTCAGTTCACATCTGTAAAAGAAATGGCAGAAGGGCAGAGTGATTTATTTTTGTCTGAGTTTTTAGGCATTTTGTAGCACAAAAAATTTGGTCCAGTGACTAGAATTGGCTTACATCATAGACCCACAGGGTGCTGGGGCTGGAGGACACCTCTGGAGACCTTCCAGTCCCACCTCCTGCTACAGCAAGGTCAGCCACTGCAGGTTTCCCTGGACTGTTGTCACCCAGTTTCTTTCCCTGAAGCAGGGAAAGTACTTCAGTTGTTTCCAAGCTGCTGTTAGTGACAAGTGCTTTGAAAGCTCATTTATGCTAAGGGAGGACATCTGGCACTTGTGTGTCTGTCATTTGATGTTTGATGTCACTTTGCCAGCAAGGGTTGTAACCAGAGGGAATCACCAAGCATCCAAACAAACCCTTGGTTGGAGAGAAAGCGGTCACATTGGTTATGGACATGCAGAATTTCAAACTGTAAGAAAACAACCAGACTGTGGTATACAACTTGTCACCACACAGGTTGTGGTGCCAAATATTTGCATTTATCTTCATTACTTGACTGGAGAGACTCATGCGAGTTCTTAAACCCTTTGCAACTGCTGTGTAGTTCTCTCACCCCATAAGCAGCTCAGCATTTGGCAGGACTGTTGCCAAATTGACTGTCAATTCTCTATCATGGAGAAGCTAAGGTTTAGGGCCCCATTGTATTTTCCAACATTTTACCACTCAAAGGAGATCAAAAGTTGCCCAATGCATAGGAAGCTTTTAGACAAGCATAATTCCCCAGGCTGTGCTTCAAAATATGGTTCAAAATAAGCCCAGTAAATGGCTTGTTTTACCATGTTCTGTTAAAAAACCCTCACATGACTACCATCAGTTAAGAAGTTTTGAGCCAAAATGTGACCTTGTAGGCTTTTCCACTTGTTTATTTAAAATATTAAATTGACATTCCTGGGTAGAGGGAATACTTAATAATTCAAATATTAAAATAATAGGCTAAAAACTATTTACTAGCAACCAGATCAGAAAAAAAAGATTAGGCAACATAATTACCTATCTTTTTCTGTACTGTATTTTCAAGAATGATGCAAATAAAGTAGCTTTTCTGGGAAGCGGCTTTTGGATCACTGTACAAGAATAAATGCAAAGTTGTTGGGTTTTATTTTCCTCTTGCTCTGCAGAGAAACTAAACTTGAAAAGCAGCAATGATAGGTTAGTGCTTATAGGAGGAACTAGGAGGAACAGGGTTTGAAACCAACTGTGTGGGATTTAATTTCATAAGAATCCAAGCAGGGCTAATTATAAACTGCTGCTTGGCAGCGGGAGTAAACATCCCATCTGCGTTGCCTGATGCAGAGGGATCTTGCCTGCAAACCACTGCTGGGGCTGAAAGGAGGAGTTTTAAGTACATTCCTCCACCCACAATGAATGGTTTTCATGTTCCGTGTTCTCCATGTAAAACTTTAGAAAGGCAGTTCTGACAGCCAGGTATGGGGAACCATGTCACCTTTCTCTCTGGCCTTTTGTGGGGAAATTGCTCCTCTTGGATGTGTTTGGAAATAACTGTCGGAATGTGAGCTGAGCAATAGAAGTCTTTTAGTGTAGGTAACTAATGCTGGTGGGGCAAATCCTGGGTTGGAATCAAGTGCTGGTAAGTTTAAAACACAATTGTATGGGATCCAATGGCTTTACTCTGTTATTTAAAGTGTTTTGTGAACACGTTTCAGTGTGTTGCCCTTCCTGTATTTTCTGTAGCTTCTGTTGTGCTTTGGTGTTGAATATTTCTTCTCCTCCAGTTTTTATCCCCCAACGGGAAGGAGTGAAAGACATGGAAGTATAAACCCCAGTTTTCCTTCTGGGAGTTGCAAGAGCTGCTTTTTGCCTGGATGCTCAAGAATTTATGTGCTTGTGGCTAACAGCATCCTTATTGCCCAAGAGGGCTGCCAAACCTCATGTAAACTATATGGAGATGAGAAGCCTCCTTGAGCTCAAGATTCTTGCAGGTTTAAAGGAAATGAGTGACTAGACAGCAGGACAGACCCAAGTTGGGCAATCACCAACCATATGAAATTTAACAAGAGCAAGTACCTGATTTTGCACCTGGGATGGGATTATCCTGGTGATACGTAAAAATTGAGGGACAAGAGGCTGGAGAGTCCTGAGGAAAGAGATGTGGGGATTTGGGTTATGGCAAGTTGAACATGAGTCAGCAGTGTGCCCTGGCAGCCAAAAGAGCCAACCGTGTCCTGGGGTGCATCAAGCACATCAGAGTCAGCTGGTCAAGGGATGTAATTTTCCCACCCTACACTGGTGCAGCCCCACCTTGAATACTGTGTGCATCTTTGGGTGCCTCAATATAAGGACCTCATATGGTTGGACTCAATGATCTTATGGATCTTTTCCAACCTAAATAGTTCTATGAGACTATTAGATGTGTCCAGAGGAGGGCAACAAAGATGGTGAAAGGCCTCAGAACTGAGTGGCTGAGGTCACCTGGGTTTTTTGGCTTGGAGAAGAGAAGGCATCTCCAAGAAAAGAAGAGAGGGGTGACCTCATCACCATCTGCAGCTTTCTCAAGGGATGCAGCAGAGGGGGGGAGGTGTTGGTCTCTTTCCTCTGGTGACCAGCAATAGGACACGATAAAATGAAATTAACTTGGATCAGGGAAAGTTCAGATTGGACATTAGGAAAAGGTTCTTCACCAAGAGAGTGGTCAGTCAGTGGAACAGGCTCTCCAAGGAAGTGGTCATGGCACCAAGCCTGACAGAGTTCAAAGAGTGTCTGGATGATGCTCTTAGTCACATGGTTTAGATTTAGGTAGTCCTACAAGGGAGTTGGATTAGATGATCCTTATGGGTCCCTACCAACTTGGTATTCTATGATTGTTAGTTGGCTACTGAGTGTCAGGTAACACCCCAGCAGTGGGACATGGACAAGCAAACCAGTGTCACCTGGTACATAGGCCTACAACTGGAAGACCATCTACAGCATGCAGACTCTGTGGCATCCTGTGGTGTAGGGTGCTGGGGAGGGAGGGAGGGAAGGAGGAGTGCACCAGCATTTTTAGAAAAAACAAAATTCAAGAAGTCTGTTGCTAAAGTCAGAAAGTTTTGTTTGTGATGATTCATCAGGAGTCTCCCTTCTTGGTGTGTCGCCATACGCGTGACTTATAGAAGAACTTTCCAAAGCACTTGTCTGCTTCTGCAGTGGAATGTAAATATGACTAATCCAATACCAGAGCAGTAAGTGTCTGAGAGTGGTGAAGAGCCTTTGCTAAAGGAATCTTATTTGTGTAATTACTTGGCTTTCTTGAATACTATCTAGCGGATCAGCTTTTCAGAAACTTTTGTTTTGCCTCCTGTTCTACCTGCTGTTTTTCCCCATCTGACACAAGCTGTCTAGGTTACTGGGGACAGCCTGCTGAAGAACTGTCTCTTGAGATCCTGGCATTTGAGCTGTGGAGATGGAAGGAAAATAGACTAGACACTCCTGAACTGTTCCTGCGCCTGGTCATGCCCCTAGGAGCTAGGAATACCTGCTGTATTGTGCTTTATACACAATATAATGTCTGCTTTATTTGCAAGTACCTTTGATTAAACTAAGAAAATGCTCATAAGCTTGGTTACTGTGGGTGCTCTATAAACCTGTGGGGAGTGCAGTATATTTGTACGTTTTCTTCTTGTATGATGCTGCTATCTTTAGTGTAGTCCTGTAGCTTTATCTCTTTTGTACAATTGTTTCTTCCCTGGAACGAGCTGAATCCCTGATTCTGAGCTTCTCTCCTTTTAGGCTAAGTAATTGAACTTGTAGTTCACCCACCCATACTAAAAGTTGACCACATACAGTTGTAAAATCAAATGTTTTAAAGACATATGAAGGTTTGCAGTGAACAGTGGAGAAACACCCTGTGTTTTCTGGGAAAGCAGACTGCCAGCACTGAAGAGTGCAAGTAATTTTAATGAGGTTCCTAAGTTAGGTTTTGACATTTTCTGCTACCGTTATTGAGATAAAGTAATGTCAAGAGCATGACATCTTGCTGCAGGCTTGTAAAACAGAATTGGAGTTGCAGAATATGGAATAATAATTCCAGTTAGTATAGAATCTTTTTTCCTTTACTAACTCTCAAATTGGTTTATTACTGTCTCAAAGCATGTCTTATGTGAGATTGGCAGTCAGCAGTCTCATCTTAAATTATTTATCCATGAAGATCATGTGTAAAAACATGTGGAGACTGAAGAGCAGCCCTGGAAAAGAGACACAGTTATGCTTGTTGGAGGGAAGCCACGGGAGCAAGTGATAAAGCTTGGATGAGATGGAATGTGTGGGGTCTTGTAGAGATGTACATTTGTGTGATGTTTAGCAGGGAGGTGTTATGGTGTGCTTTGTGATGTTCAGGAAGATGCAGACAGAAAGACTCCTGGACAGCAGGAGTTCGCCAGGGTGTGACAACTTTTTGTATAAGAAAGTTGTGGTTCTTGTGTTAATTAAAAAGTCCTGAAACCTGGCTCGGGGCTGCTGCGTCGGCCATCGAGGGGGTATAAAAGTTTTCTCAGTTGTTACTAAAGATGTCTTCAATCCATGACAATCACAGTCCTTGCCTTTCAATACATCACAAAAACAATTCCTTAAAATATCAGTTCACTGAATGCACACTCTTACACTGGCTTCCTCCTCTTTTGGAAAACCTCTGCAGCAGGAACCATTCAGAATTCTCAGACTAAGTTTCCTTGTGGCAGTGGGGTGCTCTTCAGATAGCCTCTTCTGCTCCAGGTAGAATTTCAGCCACACCATAGCTTAATGTTGAGTATTGTTGAACTTGTTTTTCCCTCTGCCATTTCTTCTAAAAAGTGGTAGTGCTCTTGAAATGCACCTACCTATGTAACATTCATTGACTTAGTGACACATCTTCAACCTTGCGACAGATGGTGTTAACAGAAAGTGGTGATCCAGTCTCTGGTTGCTACTCTGGTAGAGTGTTTTGAGGAGAATGAATCTTAGAATCATAGAATCATAGAATGGTCTGGGTTGGAAGGGACCCCAAGGATCATAGAGCTCCAACCCCCCTGCCACAGGCAGGGACACCAACCTCCAGGCCTGGATCTACACACGGCTGCCCAGGGCCCCATCCAACCTGGCCTTGAACACCTCCAGGGACGGGGAATCCACTACCTCTCTGGGCAGCCTGTTCCAGCACCTCACCACTCTCTCTGTAAAAAACTTCCCCCTAATATCTAATCTAAACCTTCCCTCCTTTAGCTTTAGTCCATTCCCCCTTGTCCTGCCATTGTCTATCCTTTCAAAAAGTTGAATCCCCTCCTGCTTATAAGCTCCCTTCAGGTACTGGAAGGCTGTAATGAGGTCCCTCCACAGCCTTCTCTTCTCCAGGCTGAACAAGCCCAGCTCCCTCAGCCTGTCTTCATAGGGGAGGTGCTCCAGCCTTCTAATCATCTTCGTGTCCCTCCTCTGAACCCTCTCCAACAGTTCCACATCCTTCTTGTATTGTGGGCCCCAGATCTGGACACAGTACTCCAGATGGGGGCTCATGAGGGCAGAGTAGAGAGGGACAATCACCTCCCTGTCCCTGCTGGCCACCCCTTTTCTGATGGAGCCCAGGATACCATTGGCCTTGCGAGCTGCAAGAGCACACTGCTGGCTCATGTTAAGTTTCTCATCCACCAGAATCGCCAAGTCCTTCTCAGCAGGGCTACTCTCAATAAGCTCTTCTCAATAAGATCTTCAACAGATCCTTCTGTCTGCCTTCTTAGCATTAGACTGACAAATACCTGTTCAGGTGCTGTTTTAGGCATTCCTCCTGGAGGACTGTACCCCGAGGCATGTGCATACTTAAGAAAACAAACCAACCAGAATTCAGGTTTGAGGAACAACTATGCAAATACTTGTCTAAATTTCACTTGAGTGCTTTGATGTTTTTTTACCTGGTAACGTGGAGGTGTCCTGGTGTAGTTTCAACAAAAGGGTAATTCAGAGGTAACTGAGATTTGGGTCTTAGCAACTGCTCATTTTACTGAGGTTTTTTAAGATTATATTTGAAGGTGATGTAAACTTCAGATTAACAAACTGAAAGTATTTTGCATTCTTTCAGTTTTTCACAAGCTAAGTATCTAAAAGATTATGGTCTCCATCTAGAGTGAAGAACACCAAATGAAATATCTTCTTGCTTTCTGTCCAAGATCTATACCTAATGACTTTATTTCATGCACCACAATGAAGCCATGGATTGCCCATTTCCATGAAGTGGCCTTCCACTGACCAAGCAGTGCTACCTCCGTTCTTGGCTGTGAGTGAGGTGGTACTGGGTTCAAGTGTTACAACATGGGAATCGCTGCTTAGCCTGAATTGTTTTCAGTTTCTGCTGTAACAGTTCAGTTGGGCAGACTGAAGACCAGCTTGCAGAGTGTTTTCAGGCAGTTGTAAGCCTGACTTTGACTTTTTTATTCCAGTTGTTATTCCTTGCTTCTTTATTAAAAAAATAAAAATGTATCTTAGTCTCACTTCTTCTTATTAGTGCAGTTATCTGAGAAGGAAAAGACATTTCAGTTTTGACCTCAGCTGAGATAAAATATGTTGCCAAGTATATGGGCATCCATCATCCCCCGTTCTAGACTTGTGAGTTGTCCTTGTCATAACTTGCCCTATCATGTAAGCAGAAGGAACATTCTGCTTGTGGTTTGATTTTTTGATGTTTGGTGTTTACTCCTCTCTTCAGACTTTGCAGTAGCCAGTTCTGATTCCTCTTCTGTAGCTGTATTCTTAGAGGAAAAGCTTCATAAAGCATCAATGCTCATAATGCTTCATAATGCACTCAATGCTTTATGAGTGTGTCTTCTGAATTCAGGTATTGCTGGCTGGAATTAAGTTCTGCTCCATCTGGCTTGATACTCAATAGATAGAAAAAGTCTTCCAGCTGCTTTAGGGCTGGAGCAATATATTTGGATGTCTTTTTCTTGAATAGTTGGTATCTATTTTCATGCCTTTTTCTCTTCCCATGCTTCGGTGAAAGTAGGGATGATGAACTATCAGAAATATCCCAAGCAGTTGTTTTAGCTGTCCATTTATCTTACAAGCTTCTACTGCTGAGATCACACTACTATATTCATGCTGTGAAACCAGTCTGTATGGTGAATATATTGAGTTAGTGTATTTGCAGTTGGCTGAGTAAGCAGCAGTAGCTCTAGCAACTGATGAGCGAGGGATAATGTTCTTTTCTTAAGGGCTGAAAATGAAACTTAATCTACCTGGAGTGGAGAGCCCAGAGTGGTGACAGCTGCATTTAGCTGTCTTTTAGGAAGATGAAGAAATTGCTTAGGATCATCTGTGCTAATAACCTAAGTACCTTCATACGTTAACCTTTGTTAGGGGAAAAGATAAGGTCCTAGAAACACATGAAAATTAATTTTTAATGTTAAGGTATTAAATCCATTACCCGATCATATCACTTTCATACAGACTTTGTGCTCCAAGGCATGAGTGGGTGCTTCAAGGCTCTTCTTCATGCTTGAATCTTGTAAATTCTTGTGAACTGGAGTTGTGCCCTTGCCTCAAGAAGGCCAGGAAAGAATATGCTGTGAATGGCACTAAGAAAGCATGTGATAGCCATGGCAAGAATAAAGGATTAAGTGTATTGTATTGACTCTAGGAATATATGTTCTGGACCTCTGGATCTTTTCCATAGAGACATTTTTTAGTATTATTCCTTTTTTTTTTTCCCCTGAAGAGATGTGCAGAATGTCTGTTTTCAGCCTTGACTCAAAATATTATTCTAGTCTGATTCAGGAAGCAGAAAACGTAGCTCAGGATAGATCAAAGACATGTTTATAACTGTAATGTGTTGATTTTGAGTTAGAAAAAACAGTGTTCTTACTGTTGCTTTTGTCTTTTACAGGCAATGATGACGACTTCAATTTAGAAGATGCTCTTGGTAATTAATACACTCTTGCAGATTTTGGGAGGTAGGAGGGAAAATAGTGGCTGCTCTCTTGACTTGTATTGCTGCATGACCAAGCATGACACCTTCCCCACATATGGTTTGTTCAGACTTCAGTGGAACAATTCAGCTATTGGTATGTCAAAATGTTGACCACGCAGAACTGAAAGGGAAATGTCTTGCTCTATGGACTTGATCTTGTGCTTTTCATTGTATAGACGTAGGCTTATAGTTGTCCTTCATGTGTCTTCTGAAGAGTGTATTAAATAGTATTTAATTTTTTTTCCTAACCATCCTTTGCAGGAATTACAAAGAAGCCTGTTCCATCTAAGAAGCCGTTACCATCAGATGTTGGTGAGATCTAATTGCCTTGTAATGCCTTTTACTGTGAAGTGTAGCTTTACAGACTAATTTAATGGCCTGAATTTTTCAACCTAGTGGCACACAGAGTTGTGACATAAAAGAAAACAGCTCCCTAACAGCAAAAGGATTTTTGCATTCTGGGATCTTCTGCTAGTGTTTTCACAGATTTACATTGTTATTTCAGAAGGTTAAAGACCCTGTGAGAATCCCTTTTGTTGGCTTTCAATCTGGATGTTTATTTTGAGCTTGCTTACCTTGAGCTGGCCCTTGGCAGGTACCATGACCAACCTGTAGTCTGATGGATAATACCTGATAACTCTGTGGTGCTTTCCCATGGGCCACTGTTGAATGAGCATGCCATTATACTCCTGTGTGCAGTTTCAGGTGCCAGAGTACAAGAGGGACACAAAAATACTGGAGACTGCCCAGAGGAGGGCAACAAGGATGGTGAAGGGTCTGGAGGGGAAGTCTTGCAAGGAGAGGCTGAAGTCCTGTGGTTTGTTCAGCCTGGAGAAAAGGAGGCTGGAGGGAGACTTTATCATGGTCTGTGGCTTCCTGACAAGGGGAAGTGAAGGGGCAGGCACCAGTCTCCTCTCTTTGGTGACCAGTGATAGAACCCAATGGAACAGTATGAAACTCTGACAGAGGAGGTTTAGGTTGGATATTATGAAGAGGTTCTTTACTGAGAGGGTGGTCAGGCACTAGAACAGGCTCTCCAGGGAAGTGGTCACAGCACTGAGCTTGATGTGAGTTCAAGAAGCATCTGGACGATGCTCTCAATCACATGCTCTGACTTGTCTGGCCCTGTGTGGAGCCAGGAGTTGAACTCGATGATCCTTATGGGCCCCTTCCAACTCAGGAGATGCTATGATTCTATGATTTTATGATATTCTTAGTGAAACAATGGGAGGTGCAGTTTTTGTAAAAAGAGTCTAAAACTAGTTCAGGTTTTGCATTACATTTAAAACTTCCCTTCTTTCTTTGTAGATAATTTCGACTTGGAACACGCTCTTTATCCTGGTAAGTATTATGTTTTCTTGCTCACTGGTACTTGTCTAACCATCCTGTATTATCTAAATGTAATAAGGGCACTGAGGTAAGACTGCAGATATAATAAGTGCAGTCTCGTTATGTTTATGTAAGTTCTTTTTTAAGGGTTTGGATCCCAACAACTGTATGTATTCCACTCATTTCTTAGCCAAATCCTACTTGTTTCATTGCAGTGTCTTCACTAGGTGGCACTAATTCCATAAACTATTACTTATGGAAGTACTTTTTAAATCTCAAGTAATCTCTCCACAAGGAAACATGAATCTCTTCAAAACAATATGAGGGAAGATATTATTTCTAATGCTCGTTAGCTCTGCAGTGTGGGCAGCAGTAGAAATTTCAGTACTGTTTTCACTCAGTAATAATGTGCATCCAGTTAGGAGATAATGCAGAGAAGCTTTACGATTAGCATCACGGGACCACTTAGGGTATAGATGGATTTTCTAACACAGGACATCAAGTTGCAGGACAGTAGCACTGGTTGCTACTCTGATTTAGCTCTTTGAGGTTTTGTCTTTCCTAAAGCAGTCTGTTTCCACCTGCTGACATTTTTTTAAATCAGAGTTGGCTAATTAAAAACAGTTGGCTGAGTGGATCAGAGGGATTGGGTAAGCCAAGAGGAAGGGTCCTTTATAGGGTGGCAAGCCTTAAATTGAGAGTCTGAAGACTGAGTTCTGGAGGTGCCTGCCTCTCTGCTTTGAATATACAGACAGCCTAGGGAGACCTGATCTGACCTGGGCTAGAGCTGAGAGGAGGCAACACCATGCAACATCATGGAGAAGTAGCATACAGAAGAATTGGGCTGCTGGATTGGTTCAATTGTTGGCAAAAACAGAGTTATAGAACACCACTGCTGGTGTGTTAATTTGATGTAGACAACAAAGACTGTGACCAAACTCTACAGAGATAATCTCTTGTTCTTCTCTTTTGTGGAAAGCTAGATAAAGTGTCATTGAGGGGGACCATATTTCTACTTCAGTCATATGTATCTTGGGTTTTTTAGTTGTTTTGGTTTGTTTGTTATTGGGTTTTTTTTTAAGTAAGATGCCAACTATTGATCAAAATCTGGTAGTTTTGACAGATGAAACAGCCAAATAAACTTGCACCTGCTAGAACAATGTTCAGTGCTTGAAACTAGGTCTGCAAACTAAAATGCTGCCTAACACTTAGTGAGTACATTCAGTTATAACAAAGGTCTGACATACAGGGGAATGTAGCAGAAACATTGCATTAAAATGCAGAATTGAACCTAAACTAACAAAAAAATTACAGCATTAGCTAGTGAAAGGAAAGGTAGATGACATGGGAAGATAGTCTTTCAGGGTCACTATGTGCTCTGCTTTTGGTCTCTTCACACTAGTAACTTTATATTATTCTTATTTGTCTACAGATGACCCCAAGGCAACTCTGCCTGCAAATCCCAGAGATCCTGGTAAGACTGAACCAACAGGAATTTCTGAACAGTAAAAAAGAATTTGTTAATCTTTTCCAGTCCCTTTCGAAGTTACTGTATTGTAATCTGCTTTTGATCCCTCAATATAATTTTTTTTTCTAAATCTCTCATTTGTGTGTAGATAACCCCAAGCAAGGTCCACCTGCGCATCCTAAAGACACTGGTAAGGCTTCTAGTACAAACTCCTGAATCGTGACATGCTTTTACTATCACAGCTTAACTTACAATAATTAGACCTTGTTAGTTGGCTGCTTTGTATGTCAGATGTTGCACTGGATAAACATGACTGAGGAAAAAATTGCCTTACAAGTAAGCTTTGAAGCAGTCTTGAAATTCCATAACAAACCTGTTGAGTCACTTTCCATTCACATAAAAGCTGGGTAGGATGGGGAGGCGGAAGGATGGGATGTGTGTGCCTGGGGCAATGCTGCTCTTGGCTGCCCATGGTGGAGCACCTGTGTATTGGGTTGAGTCCTTTCGTCTTTATGGACTGGACCTGAATCCCTGCTAGTCATGCTAAAAAGTCACTGGGAACTCCTTGTGAACTGTATCCTTGAAGTGCCTAAATTAAAAGTAAAGCTCAAAGTCAAAGGGTTATATTTTTTTAGGTTTTTTTCCTAAAGGCTGCAGTTAAGGAATGAAGTTGTTCTATGTTTTGAAAAGCAGGCTTGAGCCATGTCTCCTTCTCTGCCTGTTGTGTTCTAGAAGTATTCTCTGTCTTTGCCTAACTTAGAATAAAATAGGTTCAGATGGATGCAGCTGTGATGATGCCATTATTTAGGAATATGATGGCAAAGAGTCCCTACCTGAAATGAAAGCGCTGGATTTTGTTCCTTCTCCTGCCCTATTTGCAGCAGGTATTTGAATTCAGGTCTTGCATGCCTTGGTACAGTGCTCTTGCCACCCATCTAAAACATCCTCTGCTGCAATGCTTTTAGTTTTGCTGCTTGAAACAGATTTACTTTGCATAAACTAAAGAAACATTTGGCAGCACAGGGAAGGAGCAGAACTCAGGGCCTATGAGGTAGGGTTCAGTGGTGATACAGATGGATTGGCTCAATGTCCTGTAATAAATCAGAGGAGAAAATTACGTTCGGATCCCCTTATTGCTGGGCAAATACTGTAGCCACTGAACTATGACATGTTGAATTCTCCTTTCTCCCCTCACCACCCTCTGCCCCCATAGCTACTGTGTTGTCTGGGTTCAAAAGATTGGTTATGACTTAGAAAGCCAACTTTGAATAAAAATTCATAGCAGCAGCCTTGAAAATAAATGATCCTTTTGGGTCCATGTCCTTTCTCTGCTTTAACAGGACAGTGCGACTTAGGCTGTTCCACTTACGTAGCTTGTAGGGCTTCTTGATAGTTCAGCCTACATCTTATGCAGTACTACCTGCACTTGGACAGTGACTTCTCCCAGTTGTTCAGGAAGTCTGGAGGCAGCAGTGCTGCTGTCAAACTGTGCAATGTCAAGCTAAAGGGACTTGAGATTTGCAGGGCTTTTGAAGCTTGATCATGTTGTGACTATGACACAGAGCCTAAAACCAAAACAAATTCAGCTGAGTGATCTAGAGAAATCTTTCATGTCATTATGTACCTTGAAGTGTCTTTTTCACCACTACTAAAATGTGTTAGATAATATTATTGTTATTTTTACAGGCAACATTGATGATTCAGACCTATTGGATGGCAGCTCTCCGAAGGGAGGCAGCAGTGGTAGCGGTGGCAATGGTAAGATAGTAGGTTGCACTTCGTATGGATTCTCTGGCTACCTGAGCTTTTCGTAAAAGCTCGCTCACAAGCTGGGCCATGTGCTCTAACTTGTACAGACACTTTTGGTTCCAGTATCTGAACTGTAAGAGCATACCTTCCATTTCAGAAGCAGCATGTTCTGTCTCTGCCAAAAAAATCCCAGATTATTGGCTTATCAATACTTAAAAAGGGGTCATACAGGAAAGTGGGAGAGAGACTGTTCACCAGGGAGTGCAGTGATAGGACAAGGGGTAATGGCTTCAAGCTGAAAGAGGGTAGATTTAGGTTAGACAGTAGGAAGAAATTTTTTACTATAAGGATGGTCAGGCCCTGGAACAGGTTGCCCAAAGAGGTTGTGGAAGCCCCATCCCTGGAGGCATTTGAAGGCCAGATTAGATAGGGCTTTGAGCAACCTGGTCTAGTGAGGGTACCCCTTCCCATGGCAGGGGGGTTGGAACTAGATGATCTTTGAAGTCCCTTCCAACCCAAAGCAGTCTGTGAGTCTATGATTAAGAGGTAAAACTGGGCAAGGAACCTTCAGCAATTTACACTGTTAAGCTAAGAAAGATGGGGTTTAAAACTGAAACATGGATGTGTTATTTCAAGATTCTCCTTGAATATAGTTCTTAAAGGAATTCAGGTATTATTTACAGATTTGTGACATACTCTCAGTTGTCACTTATGATACCACTGTTCTTTTGACATGTAAAATCTAAACCTTGTGTTCATTTTTACAGAACGAAAAGGCTCAAGTCCAAATCAAGTTGATGACTCTGAGGGTAAATGCATAAATTTATGTGTAAGATGATGTCTGCATGTCTGAAGCTAGTTTTCTAGGTTTTTCTGTATTGCTAATATCCTGCTAGAATGGTCACTGATGGTGGTGGATTTCAACTTAAAAACTTTGCTGGAATCTAGAATTCTTACTTTCAAGCTCTGCTTTTGTAATTCTTTAAAATCTCTATGCTGCAAATGATTCAGAAGTGTTAAGGTCTCGAAGATGCTAGTGCAGTGATTGAATGCATGCAACTTGGATTTTGGCTATGAAAGGGTAGCTTTTTTAATTAGTGGAAATAACAACAGGGATGCTGAAGTTGTTGAACCATAGGCATTGCTAAGAAATCAATAGTTATGAATTACAGGATTCACTTTTCATTAATCACAAAGTCAGAAAGACTTGATTACTACAGTTTCACGTAGGAATTTCAGCTTACTGTTTTTTGGAAGTGTTCACAGGGTTTACTCTGAGACAATACAAGTTTGACATTGCTTTCTATTCTGAAACATGTATGCAAACCTCTTCTTTTTTTCAGCTTCTTCGGGAGCAATAGCTGGAATTGTGAGTGCTGTGTTCGCTACTGTAGTTGGAGCAGTCTCTAGTTTCATTGCTTACCAGAAGAAGAAACTCTGTTTCAAACAAAGCGGTAAGAATTCTAAAGTAGACTTGTTTTCTACTGCCTGAAAAGCTGCAGTTTTGTGTTTATATGGGGGCTGTAAATTGATCTTCTGCACGAGGTAGTTTTAACAGCAGAGTGAGTTTGTCTTCACAAGGAGGAACTAACATCTCTTAACTAGTCATTTAGGACAGGGTGCCTGAAGAATGCCTCACCCAAAATGTAGACTTTCAGAAACAGACTTAAGGCTTTGCATTACTTGAATAAACACACTTGCTGCTAAAGAGTGAGCAGGAGAGACTGCAAGAAAATGTTTCTTTGAGGAAAATCAAGCAGAGGTTGGGAACTGGAGACAGTTTTCATGCTGGAAATTACCTTGTCATTTCCTATTTTGTAAATTTTGCCTTTGTGTCTTCACAAGGTGCTTGCCTACATATTAGGCTTCTGACAACTACCTGGGTGTTCACCCCCAAATGATTCTTTCTTCTGCAGTCATCTATTGTTTGCCATTTACTTCCTTTCCATCTAAATAAGATATAACTTGGATCAGAGATCTTGGGGAGTACTGTGGATGATAGATGGGGCAGAAGCTTTGATTTTGTCCTTTCTAGTCTTTCTGATGGGTTGGTGAAGGGAAATGATAGAAGCAGCAATCCAGCCACTGCTGTACTACTATCAGTAGCCTAGTTTCTTCAGTGCAGTTTCTTCTCTCAAGTTATCTACTTATCAAGAGCTTTGAAGATAAGAGAAGTTGAATGTTAAACGTCTTTTTTTTCCCAATAGATGAAGAGAATGTGAATATGGATAGCCATCGGGGAGCGCAATCTGAGCCACCTGGTAAGAGAAAAATCTAGATGGAAGATGAACTTTGTGGTGTGGATCCTATTAAATGCTCTTTGTTGACACCTACCATAGTGGAGAAAATTACTTGCTTTGTTTTGTTCCAAAAATAATGTTTGTAAGTACCATGACAACTTAGAACTGAATTAAGATTTCAGTTCTGATATGGCCACTCTTCTGTAGATTTTTATTCTTTGAACAGATTGGTTTATTGCCTCGAGGAGTCCTTGAACTACAGGAGCTTAAAGAAAGTAAAGAACTGAGTTTTCCCTGCAAAAGTATTGTTAAAACAATTATGACAGCAGAGGCCTGCTCCTTTAGCGTGATACATATCTGCGGTTAGCTGACAGAGTTTTATTAGTGTATGTTGCATCTGATTGGAATCTGATACCTTTTTGGATTGCAAACCCATATAGAACTCTGCAAGAATGCATATTCAAAATTGTTAATGGTGTTTGGGCAGAGATGAAACTATGCTGGAGGCAAGGAGAACTGAACTCACTAGCATGTTGTTGTAATTAAAACATTCCCAGTTGTGAACAGAGAATGATTCTTACATGATAGAAACATCAAATAACAAATATTTGTACAACAGCGACAGCTGTGGAAGGATCTGTTTTAAAGCAACAAAAGCCCTAACAGCCTCACCCTTACAAGTATGGTTGTCTTGGGTACTTGGTCGATGGAGCAGGTGGTTATTTCCAAGAAAGCCATAGACAGATCTGGAGGAAACTGTATAGGTGAAAACTTGGTCTTCTAACCCTTGTGACTGGGCAGCAGAGGAAGAAGCAGTACACCCCCATTACAATCTCAAAGCAGCACAGATTTGCACAGTACTCTTCTCTGAGCTTGATCTATAACCATGAGAACAAGTTCTGGTCTTTTTAATAATTTAACAAAAAAAGAGAAATGTATACCTTTTCAGGTATTTCATCAGTTTGCTAAAACCTTCCCTCTCACTCATCACCCTCTCTATGACCATTTTTCCTTTAAGCTGTTAAATAGATAAAAATCTCTAGGAGAAAACATTTCCTTGTGACTGGCTGTTGAAGTCAGGACTGAAGATAGGCTGGTATCCTCAGTTCAGCTGTGCCTTAGTGCAGCATGCAGCATTGTTCAAGGACCTCTGCCAAAAACAGTTAACATATGAGGTGAAGTCAGGATAAACTAAAATTCCTGCCAAGATTCACCAGAACTCAGGTGTGAAATGCATCAGATAACACTTATTTTATTTTAGCTAATAAAGTTAAAGCTGGGATGTTATCCTAAATGATTACTCCTGCCTACATATTGGTGTGATGTTAAATCCCAAATTTCATACCTCTGTTACGTTTTGCAGGCAAGTGTGAGCATGTTTTGAGCCAACAAACTGGGCAACCATGGTCAGTGTGGTGCTGCTCCTGATCTAAGTTCTGGGAGTCAGCAGCCATGAGCTCGGCTTTTGGTGATACAGTGTGGACATTCCTGCGGGGCCCCTAGATAGAAGCAGTCTTGCGTTCAGCCAGGTCAGGCAACATGTCAGAACAGGTTTGTGTTTTGAAAATCTTATGGAGACTTATCTTTAACTCCTAGAAACTGTAGATCAGGTAGGCTGGCACTGTCCTTCAATAACCTGCTTTTTCCATCCACCACACGGACTGTACTCCATTTCATTTTTGCACCAGCAAAACTGCAAGTCCCCAGCTGGGATGTGTAGAGAGCTGGGATGTGTAGAGACCTAAATGCATCTATTAGGATGTGGTTCTTTGAGTGAGAGAGCTGGGATGTAATATCCTTTGGCATGCAGGGTACTGGCTGCACGGAATCAAGCCTCTGCTTCCCTGAATTTATCCCTCAGTTTCAAATCCTGACCTATCTGTTGTCCCTCTATACTGTTGCATGGTAACACATAACTTAAAATATGCTAACTTACTTACTGTGCTAATCTTGAGTTGTTTTTCACTCTCTAGTTCAGCGCACACTCCTGGAGAACTAATTTGAAGACAACACGATGAAGAACAGACCGTTGTAACTGGATAGAGAGCCTGCATTCTGCCTGGAAAAAAAATAAACAAAGGAAGCAACCAACCAAACAAACAAAAAAAAGAAAGCAGAGTCTGAAGCTGCACGAGAAAACAATTCTTGTTTGAAACACCTCTGGGAGTGACAGACCTGAGTACTTCTGTATGGTTAACCCTGTGAAGCATTGTTGCACACTAATACATGGCCTTAATGACAGGAGCGTGGAAGTATGTTGTGCCTTTACCTTCTCTCCTGTACTCCTGTGACAAGCGGGTGTGTCTCAAGTGCATTCAGTATGGTTTACCTTTCTCCTTACCTCTCCAAAACCAACAAGCAACTAATGTTTAGTTACACCATTGCTTTCGGGCAATGCAAACAATGTTTTTTGTTCTTAATGTCCTGTACGCAGTGGGCATACTGACCAAACAACTTGGCATATGTTGTGGGCATCTGAAAGCAAATGGCTCACTGCGTGTGGATAATGGATCTGGGTGTGGGTGCTGCTGATACAATCTGCATAGCTGCCTGGGTCAGCCACCAGGGAAGGGTTACTTGTTCTTGAGCATCTGAGAGACAAAAATGCAGTTTTGTTCTTACATTTTATTTTTTTTTTCATTGCATCTGTCTGGTACAGATTCAGAACGCCCTAACTAGTGCACACAGACCCTTTGCCCTTTCTGGCTCTTCCTGCTTAACAAACACTGAGCTGGTCAGATGTGGAAAAGCTTGATTTGCAAATCAGAACCATAATTATATTCTGCACCTCTGGTGGGATGGATATTTGGCAATGTCTGAACAGTTGTGGGTGAAGTGCTGTGGAGTGGGGATTAATACCTTCAGACTTCCATAACCAAAAATGTAACAGAAAATAAAGTGATACTTTGAATTCTGAAGGGCTGTCTCAGGCACTTCAAAGAACACAGAGTTTGGAAGGTCATAATAGCAAGTCTGACCAGAACAAGTCAGCCTCACTGCACAAGCACCCACTGAACGGTGTAAGTAGTATATGTGTGCAGAGTGCTTTTGGACTTGTGAAGGTCTGGCATCAGGATGGGGACCTGCGATTGCATCCTCATCTGAAAGCACTTGTGGGCTTTGCTGTGGCTCTTGAAAGCCATGGGAAGGTTTCAAGGATCTGTGGAAACAAGGAAAACTGTGCAACTCATAACAGTCATAGGACTAAGTCTGGAATAATAACTAGTTCTGTCTGGAAGGAATAGTCTGACCAGTTCTGTTGGCTTTCATTCTAATTGTTTCCAATTTTCATGCCATTTTTCAGTATGTTTCTAACTAATGTGGTGCAGCCACCTGGCAAAGTTCTACACAGAGACGGCATTTCACAGAATATTTTAGGAGATTATCATTATGAATTTGGAGATTAAACATGTAAATATATCTGTGCATTCAAATATGAATGTATGCCAAGGGTAATTCATTTAAGAATGTCATGTACATGTTTCTTAGCTTGCAACAAAGCTTTACATAGACTCTAGTGTTTTATCATGGAATTAATTTGTAAACTTCTCTTTGCCCCACTTCTGCATCTGGACTAAAAGTATAAAGCCTTTAAGAGTGTTTGAGGGTGGAAAATTGGAGGGGGCTATATAAATGTTTGATACAAATACAGAAAAATGAAATGTACTGCTTGCCTTCATGAATAAACAGGTATCTCACCTCAATCCAAGTTCTAGAGAAAACTGAAATAAACCAGTGTTTGTTAGGGGTACAATGGCAGGGGAAGTTCAAACTAGCTTTTAACTAAACAGACTTTTGAATCCTTCTTCAGCTTTTGCAAGCCTAAACATTACTTATTAAAATTTCTCATCAACATTGTGATTTTTCTAGAAATAAATTAAATAAAAATAATAAAAAAAGAAAATGCTTATATATTTACCTTCTTAATAGCTCTAGAAACACAAATTATTTTGGTATTCTACCAGAGAAGTGGTCTTCAAAGGAAGTTTGTCTTTCTGCTCCATCAGCAACTGAGGTTTACATCTTACAGACATTTAAATCATTTTAGAAGAAAGCTGGCCACTAACAGCAGAGCTGTGAGCTGCTTTCACAGGGCGCTTAACCAGTGTGAGGTGCAGAGGAGACTTCTGTCTCTCTGAGGGACAGGCATGGCTCTGGAAGACAAACATCTAGCTCTGGTAACACAGAATCTACTGAAAATATGCATAGCAGTAGAAGGCTCAGTATGAGCAAACTTAGCAGGGTTCAGGTTGAGAAGCAACACTGGCTGC
This sequence comes from Gallinula chloropus, assembly GCF_964237585.1. Lineage (NCBI taxonomy): Eukaryota > Metazoa > Chordata > Aves > Gruiformes > Rallidae > Gallinula > Gallinula chloropus. The sequence continues at coordinate 139,257,971 of NC_140085.1, read as the reverse complement.
TGCCACCTAGGAAGATGGGAAGGCTTGCTGTTTCAGGCTGCTCTGCTGCAGTGAGCAAGAAACTGCCCCCTTACAGGGTTTCTGCTACTTATCTGTGGACAAAACGTAGCAGTTCACTTACTACCCTGTTATTGGGCTGTTGGCCTCTCTACCCTTTGAGGCTTTGACCAGGTGCCTTCCTTGCTCAACTGCTATTGCTTGGCATGACAAAATACCCTAATTCATTCCTTCTCACCTTGGTTCTTGGGACAAGAAACAGGATCAGTTAACAATTATTCATTGCCCTGCTGAAGTATTTGGTCGTCTCCCACAGATCTGCTGCAGCCCATTGTGGCCTCATGGACTGTCAGTGACTTTCAGATCCCAATATGGGAATTAGCATTCTAGTATCCATACAGTTTTTGGTCAGGCCGTGCAGTGGGATGAAAAAAAATACTGTTCTTTCTGGGCCCAAACTGCAAATTCACTCCTGGTGAGGAACCTTCACCATTAGTGGAGTTTAAATGGGTGGCAAGGAAGAGCTCTGTCCTGTTCCTGTGGCACACTCTTCTATTTCATTTTCTTCCTCCTGTCTGGAGGAGTTACCCTCACTAATATGAGGGAAAAACCAAAGCAAGATCTTCTTGCACAGTATCATGTCACTTTAGCTTCTACCATGGAGCTAAGGTGGCAGTTCAATTCATCCTATCAGTACAAAGAACTGCTTGAAAAAGTTTTGGCAGTTTTGAAATGGGATGTCCACTCCAGATACTTATCTAAACTTATCCAAACGAATTCATCAGGCTGGAGAAATGAAAGCAGGCAATTCTTCAGCATAGAATGTGGCAGCTTTTTACTGTGCCTCCTATTCATGGCCATTTCGCTATCTGCCAAATTTTGAAAGCTGAGGAAAACCTTTTAGTGCAGTCAGCTTTCAGTGTACCTTGGGCTGAATTGCACTCCCAGTTGTGCACTTTGGTATCTTTCTCACTAATTCTTTTAGGCCCCTATCTAAACTCTACTGTCCTCTCTGTGTGTTACACTTGACAAGATTATGAAACAAACTGGAGCCTTCTGATAAACTGAAAAGATTTATTTTGGGTTTGCTCCTCTGTTACACAGATACAAAAGCATGCTTGAAAGAAAGTGATGATTAGGAACAGGAAAAGGACTTGAATGGAGCAAAACTACAGTTTTTCAGGCCCCCTGCATTTAGAGTAGTGTAAGAACCATGAGGATAAAATACTGAAATCCATGTTCCCCCACCTGCTTGTGGAAATGCATCAAAGTTTTGGCCAGTCTGTAGTAATCGCGTTCTTCCATCCCCAAGAAATTGTATCACTGATTCACTTGTGTGTTTGGCCTCTAACGCCTTATATTACCAGATGTTTCAATATTTTAATTAAAACACTTCCATTCTTATGACAAAAGATGAGAACTGTAGGATATTAGTGGCTTCTCCCGGTAGTTACAGTGTATAATTTGGTGCTTTCATCTCTGATAGACTCATACAGCAGGTCACCCATACCAGAGAGCAATGTCTAACTTCTACCCACAGGAAGGATGGGGCTGACAGTGGTGAGTTGTGACTGTTCTCTTGTAGCTTGTCTTATATAAAAAAGGCATGATGGGTTAAAACTATGTGGTGGTTTGATCCTGGCTGGAGGCCAGATGCCCAACAAAGCTGCTCTATCACTACCTTTTTCATCTGGACAGGGGAGAAAATACATACTGAGAGGCTTGGGAGCTGAGATAAGGACAGGGAGAGATCATTCTGCAGTTATCATCACGGGCAAAACAGACTCAACACAGAATGAAGGAAAGAAAAGTCTCTAATTTATTACACTGCACTGCACACCCAGTGACACCAGAGTCAGGTAATGAGAAATAAAACTGTCTTAAAGCACCTCCCCCACCCCACCTTCTTTGCAGACTTAACTTCATTCATAGTTTTCTTCCCTTCTCCCCCCTAGGGTGATGCAGGGAGGGGGGAAAACAGACAGGATGACACAGGAATGGGAGTTCTGGACATTTCCTCATGAGCTGTTTTCCCTTGGGGATGGGCATTCCTCACACCCTGCGTACATTCTGTGCCCATTTACTATCTCTGAAAGATTTTTTTCTTGAAAGAACAAGTGAAAAAAAATAGGCAAGTCATACACCTTTTCAGGTGAATACTAGGCAGAACTTTGCCCTTTCAGTAGAAAAAATATGAGTCAATGATTTTTCAAAGTGATAAAACTGCAATTTATGGTCAGGTGTGAGGCCTCCTTACATTTGTTTTCATTATGTAATGTTGCTGATTTGATATCTCAGGCAATTACTTGCATGTCTTCGACAGAGTGAGCTGAGATTTCAAAGTTCCTGCAATGCCCCAAGACCAGAAGCGGGATAAGTATTCAAGACATCCCGGCTTCACTGCCAGGTCCACTCCTTCTGTTTTTCCTTAACTGTGCCTTCTTCATGATGTTCTTAGTTAACTAGACAGAGCAGTAGCTGGCTTCAGAGGAACTAGACAATTTAGGAGCTTTCAATATCCCAATGAACAGCAGACAGGTGAGAGAAAAACAACTTGGTAAGTCTTCACTGTAAGCAACTGTTCTGAAGTACAGCTACCAAACGTTTGTGAGCTGCTTGGGCTTGCCTGGACTAGCATGCAGCCCTGCTAACTTTCAGGCAAACTCACCACTGACACCAAGATTAGCACATCCCTGCCTGCTTTTGATACACTGGAGAAAAATAAACAGGGATTTCTCGTGTCATGGTATGATTCGTGTTTTCACTGGCTGGCAAAGTCACCTCTTAAACCTAAATGTTGTTAACTCTTTTGAGATTGAGCAATTGACCCAGACAAGGAGAATGATGATACATAAACTGAGCTCTAGAGCTTCTGTTAATAGCTTAAAAACTAATACGTTTTTTTAGAATAAGCCGTGAGATACAAGCCAGGCCTTTAGAAACCATCCTACTGGTTCATGTTGAACAGCGTTGGAGGGAGGGAACCTGACCTACTTTAGCATCAAGAAGATCCAATGTCACTGGGTTTTGTCAATCCAGTTGGTGCCGTTGCATCAGTTTTCTTGTAGTTAGCATAAAAGCATGAATTCAGTCCACACCTGGTACCACATGTTCTGGGTAACTCAACGGAAATGCTCTGAGCCCCACACCAGACCTGATCACCCAGCAACACCAGGGGCGTACAGCTCTGCCATTCATGGCACCAGAGTATTTGCTGCCCTAGTCACAGCAGCGCCAGCAAAGCCGCCCACAGCTTACCCCCCAGGGAAAGGGAGGACACATGCCGGTCTCCCAGTCTCCTTGCTGGCGCCAGGCAGCAGCGAGACAGGGGCAGTCTGGTTCAACAGTCAAGCGCGCTGGGGCACACGTTTGCTAGAGAGAGGCCATGATGAAACTGGATTTCAAACCCATTAGTGACTTTAAAGTGTGTTCCTGGATGGATGGGTGCATGGGGTTTGGTCATTTTCCAGAGCTTTGTGTCCTCATGCTCTGCACTACCTGAGGTCTCTCCCTGTGTGGGACACGCATGGATATCTGTATTCCATGGAAAAAATTACAACAGACATTTACCTGGTGAAGCATCTGCCAGGGAGCCGTGCCTGCTGCAGTTCAGCAGCCTGACATCACATTTAAAGTTTATAAAATCAGGTGTTTTCTCATTCCTCTGTAGACAGTTCCCAAGTCTCTGCAAAGCGGATCCTTGGCCTCTGCTTCCTTCACTCGGTGACTTGAGTGAGGGGTTGGGGCTCTGACAGGCTGGCCTTCATCAGCTCAGCCCAAAACTGTGCAGGGAAGCAGCGCTTTGAGGACCGACTGAGACATTTTTTCAGCATGCTTCAGAGCAGGCCAGTCTCCTCCCACAAGTTGCTTTGAGCTCCCACACCACCACACCCACCTTTGCAGGTGAGGATGTCAAACAGGTTGGCTTTCCCTCTGGGCAGGAGGTGGGTTGAGAGCAGGCCAGCTGCCTCCTCATTGGGTGCTGCCGATGGCTCCCCAGCTCTCCACGCTCCCTGCTGGGGCCATAAATGCATTTCTTCTAGCGTGGGTGGCACCTATAGTGCTGCTTATGGCTTGGCCATAGCGGGGGGTCCTTTGCTTTTGTTACCTGTCTTGTACTAGAAGAGGTTTTTAGGGACTTTTGTCTCTTCCTGCGTACTTGAGTGTGATGGTGAGGGAACTCTTTGGACAGAGCCACTGACTCCAAGCAACTCCCTCAAACCTTGGCAACACCTACTGTCATCCTTTGGTAAAAAACAACCTGGGCAATCAGGACACTGCATAGAAGGTCATGGGGAAATTCACAAGTATCCTTCTTTTGTGCCTTGGCTTTCTTCTACTCCGTGTAAAAGGTAAGTGAACTTTGCCTTGGCTTATTTCTAGGGTGAGATTATTGAAAGTAAAACTTAAAAAAAAATCCCTAAACACTGAGACCTAAAAAAATATGCTTGCTTATTTAGAGATGTTTTCTGGCACTGTTTTTGTTGCTACTGTTTCATCAAAGTGTGTTTAGATAAGTAGCTCTGCAGTTGAGAGAGAGAGATATCTTTTGGATGATCAGTCATAACAGCCACATTAGATGGAGAGGTACTTTTTCTAATTTCTTGCTCCCCTAAAGCCATTCACAAGTTTGGACTTGTGTGTAAACTTTCAAGTGGAAGCTGTAAAATGAGAGATTTCAAGAGAACATACAAGTTTCCAGGGAGATCCTTAGTCAAATACTAGCTTCACACTTTTAGAACTTTTCTTGATTATTGATATTTCAAAAAACATTAGTTATACTGTAAATACAAATTCTGATTCGGTTTAAAAATGGTTGGGCTTTCGTATTTGTGATCCTGCTTCAATACTTATAAATTAATAACTCATTAACCTTAGCCACCATATTATTTAATACATAAAATCCACACACAAGCACACTTTTTTCCCTTAAAGAATTGAAAACATTTTGTAAGTACTTTTTTACTTTTTATTGTACTTAATATTGTACTTTTTTATTTTGTATTCAGGTTGGGGTTTTTTACTTATTATTGTACATTTTTTGTGTTTAAAAGACAGGTGAGGTACTTAGGAATATAGTTTAGCATAGGACAGGTATGGTTGGACTTGGTGATCTTAAAGGTCTTTTCCAACCTTGTGATTCTGTAGCACTTGGGAAAATACAGTCCTTTCATGTTGAGTTGGCTTTCTATAGTCTAATATAGTTTTCTTTTAGCAAAGCACTGTGTAAAAGATCTTTTTTTGATATCAAGCCAAATAGGGTCATCCCTGTGTGCATCAGCCATGTAGTGTACTTGTAACCTTCTGGCTTCTTGTATACTTGCATTCCTTCAAAAGCTTGTGACACAGCGTTTGACTGCAGGAAAGAAATCAGTCATTAACTACTAGTTCCACAACAGCTGCTGCTGTTAACCTTCCCACCACCCCTGATTTGAATGGAGTCCTTGGGAACTTTCAGTGATGGGCAGTGAAAAACAACTTGCCTTAAGTTTAGTGCCCTAGTTCCATTTTAAAACAAATGAGAAAATATTTGGAGGTCTTCAGCAAGCAACACAGCTGAGAAACATCAGAGCAGTAGGACTGTGCTGGCCTGCCCTGCAGTGTGTTGTGAGCAGCAGTGATGATTCACACAGCCTCTCATCACTGGCATGCTGACTTTCCAGTTCTGGGGCACTCTCTTATGTTGAATATTTCTGTTTGAAAAAAAAATTTGAGCACAGGCAAGCCAATTTCCATACACTCTGTCACTTTAATTACAAAGACAGTCAGCCTGACCATTTTTGCTTTACACATGTGCTAATTTAGAGCAGTTGAGGCCATGCTGTGGGGAAGAAGTCATTGCTGAAAGCTGCTGTGGGCTTTGGGCACAGTCTTGTGACTGTGGAAACTTTTCAGTCCTCTCTGAAACGCAAAATTAATTATTTGACATCTATGACAACAGCCACTGAATTTTATCATCAAAGTACTTACCATGGTTCAGGGGATATTTACAGGAACCACTTCTCAGCCCTAACCAAGACATGCTATGAGGAGAGTTTGGTCACGCTGGTGAAAAGCTGGTCTAAGTCCCCCTGACAGGAACGTCTATGGCATGTGTCACCTTTTTATAAGCAGCCTTAATTTTTATCTAATCTGTAACCACCTGCAGTAGTTTCTGAAGACTACTGTGCCACTGCAGATCACATCACTCCCCTTACCATCTAGCATTTCCTTTATGTCCAGATGTCTTCAGTTAGTCAGCAAGACTACCTTGATAGATGCACCTCAAGAGAAGTGTGGCATAAGCAAGGACCACATTGCTCAAGCAAAGTGAGACACGATATAGTTCAGAATCTTACATGCTCATCCCAGTCTTCCATACTTTTATCTACCCTCTGGCTTTTGCTGTTCCCAAGGTCACACAGGTTACATGAGGTCTCCTGTGGAAGTTGAGCTGCAACAACTAATTGTCTGAGTGGCATTTAGCCAAACTCAAATGAAAGAAACTTCACAGAAACTCCTTCCACTGAAGCTCATGTTAATGTCCCATGTTGGTTATTGCAGCTCAGGTGACCCATGGTAGTCGAGCTTTGGGTATGTCTGCACTGCTGTGGTTTAACTCAGCTGGCTGCTAAAACAGCCATGCAGCCATCTCCTCACTTACTGCCCCTCCGTGGGGTGGAGGAAGAGAATTGGAAAGAAAAATTATAAAAACGTAAAATTCATGGGAGATGAAGGCAGTTTAATAGGTAAAAAAAGCCCAGGTGGTAATAAATAATAATAATAGGCAAAACAAGGGATACAAAGCACTCACCACCCAGAACTGACACTCAGCTAGCTCCTGAGCCACACTGTCTCCTAGTCCACTCCCCATTTACATAGTGAGCATGACATCACATGCTATGGAAGATCCCTTTTGCCCATTCTGGGTCATCCATCCTGGCTGTGTGCCCTGCCAGCTTCTTGGGCATCCCTCACCTACTCCTCAGCAGGACAGCATGAGAAGCTGAAAAGTCCTTGACTGCTTGGCAGCATCAGTGTGTTATCAACATGATTCTCATCCTAGACCCAAACCACAGCACTACACCAGTTATTAGGAGGAAAATTACTAACTTTACCCCTACTGAAACCAGGGCAGCTGCCCACTGAAGGTGTGGTATGACACATCTTAGGTCATGGTCCCCCAGTAGCTGCAATCATGCAACTGTTTGAAACCCACTGCAGGCCCCATTTGGGTGATACAGCTGCATGTGTGTGTACCTGGAGTGGGGAAGCAGTGCAGCCTGAGGGCCCTCTCCGATACGGAGCTGGAAAGCAGCTGAGATTCTCACTCAGACCTGACTGCTCAGGCATCCTCCTCAGGTTCCCAACAGATATGATCTATGTATCCATGGTCTTTAAGACCAACCAACAGTTCACATGCTTAGCCAGTAACAGAGACAGTGCAAAGGTTGTCAGTGTTTAAGAAGCATTAACTTCACTGCATCAGGTATTGCATGCTATGCAGGTAAAGGGAGCAGCACTTTCTGCTAACCACTGAACCACGTACCACTGTGGAGCGAAGGCTTACAAAGATGTTAAGTCAAAGCTAATTGCATTCTCGGTTAATTAGTTAGGCACTTTATGCAGAGAAAATTACAGACCCATTTAGATTTGAGACACTTTGCGACTTAGTTTTATGAATATTGCAGTTTTCACTGGAGTGAAAAGACAGGATGGGGGAGGTGAGAAACACAGCCCTGTTTTTCTTACGCTGCTCCATCGAGCCCTTGCTGTCGCTCCGTGTGAGGTCCCTACGTGCGTGCCGGAGCACTCGCAGTATCAGCAGGGATGTATCAGCTAACTTCACTCCCAGTCCCAGGGCTGCTATCATCTGTAGGCATGCCAGCGCTGTCATCCAAGGGTGTGATTGCGGTTTGATAACCAGGCATACCTGAACTGGTTGAAACACTAACAAAGAGCAGAGCTGTTGCAACATCAAGAGCTTGGGAAGAGCTAACAGCCCCTGTGGTTACCTGGCTGCTGGGGCTCACTTTTCAAACATTGCAAGCCTGGCAGGAGCACCCCAACTGTGTGTTTTCAGTGCATATTTTTCCCTCATCTGCATCAGCGACTGTCAGTTCCTTTCCATCCCACTGAGGGTAGTAAACAAACAAATAAATGCCATAATTCTTTCAAGACTAAAAATCAATAAAAATATGCCTTTCTGTGGCATTTTGCCTCATGTTTAAGGAGGGATGAGAGTCAGATTGGTTGGGTTAGAGTCTTCCTTCTTTTTTACAGAGAGGCTCACACTCACGACTGTTAGGGGAGAATGCTGTCAAAAATCTGATCTGTAGGGCAGTATCTCATGAAAACAAATAAGCCATCTGAATTGAAAGGAAGAGCTGGAATGGGTTAAAAAAAATAGAGCAGCCCCAGTTCTACTGTGGAAGGTATGCATGTTATCAGTGCATTTTTAATTCCTCAGGAATTTCTTTAAAAAGCAAAATCACAGTCAAATATTTTCAGAGGGCAACAATGCTTCAGATTCAATGTAAACAAAGACCAGAGTAGACAATAAGATTAGTAGACAAATTAAAGCAAAGCACCTCTTTCTGTCCAGGGTCTTTTAACATCAGTGCTGGAGGAACCAGGAGCATACACTCCATACAAGGAGCAGTCCTTGAGTTATCAGCAACAAAGTCTCATGGATCACATTCTGTATCTCCTAAAAACATCAAATCTACCTTGCAGGTTACCACTGACATATGAGCCAGATATTTCTATTCCACAGAAATTGTACAGACTGTTTTGTTTCCTGAGCATGATGGGAACAAAATCTGTGATTCTTGAAAAAAGAAGGCTGAATCCTTGTTCAGAAATCCAACCCTGATTTGCAGTGTGTTCTGCATGCCAAGACATGATTTCTGTTCCCTCCAAATGCTAAACCACCAGATCCTCTGCTGAGTCTTGTGCTTTAATACCAACTCATCACAGAATCACAGAAGGGTAGGGGCTGGAAGGGATCTCTGGCGATCATCTAGTCCAACCCCCATGCTCAAGCAGGATCACCTAGAGCAGGTTGCACAGGAATGTGTCCAGGCAGGTTTCAAATCTTTCCAGAGAAGGAGACCCCACAGCCTCTCTGGGCAGCCTGTCCCAGTGTCTGACACCCTCAGAGTGAACAAGTTTTTTCTCATCTTCAGATGGAACTCCAGTTTGTGTCCATTACCCCTTGTCCTGCTGCTGGGCATCACTGTCTGTCCCCATCCTCTAGACACCTGCCCTTTTAGATATTTACACATGTTGATGAGATCCCCTCTCAGTTTTCTCCAGGCTAAACAGAGACAACTCTCTCAGCCTTTCCTCATATGAGAGATACTCCAGTCTCCCAATCATTCTTGTAGCCCTCCTCTGGACTCTGGAGTAGTTCTTTGTCTTTCTTAAGCTGGGGAGCCCAGAACTGGACACAGTACATCTCCATAACCTTTTGCCCAGAGCATTGAAGCTTCTCTGTGCACTCTGATGGCATGCAGAGGCTTCTTCAGCTCTGCAAAGGGAGCCTAATTGCTTTTCTCATTTAGTCCAAATGAGAGGAGAGGTGGGTCCTACAACTCCACAGAGACTTTGTTGCTGAACAGACCTGCTTGCTGCCTTCCAGCAGCTCTTCCCAGCATTGTTCTTTTCCAGAAAACATGTTCATAATGGCATGAAAGAGAGAAGATGCAGACCTTGCTTGTCTTGCATCTAAAACACACAAGCGAAAAATGCGGACAAAACATCCTCATCACCCACCTCAACTTGGCAGTGTTACCAACCCCCATGGAAGCAGTATAAATAATCATGTCAGTGAGTGACTGTAACTTCAGTGGGCACAGGATTAGGTATACAATGGAATTTCTGAAACAAATTGAACTTGGTGCTAGATACAGAATAACCCTACTGAGACCTGTGCTTCCCATGTTGATGAGCTGAAGGTGTTTTGCACCTGTCTTACCAGTGCACTTGGGGTGAAGGTGAGAAGATATAACACGTAGCCTGGCAACTCCCTGATCTCCTGCATCATCCTCAGCTCCCTCTGTTGCCTCTAAACTACCAGCTGGGGAAAGCGTGGATGGCAAGTGGCACGTAGGCAGCCCGTGGTCGCTCGGAGCCCAGCAAAGCTGTCACTGTGCCATGCTGCAGGGTTTGGGTAGGAACACTCACACAGGTCTGTGAGCTTATCTGCAGGTACAGTATAACGCAACCATCATTTAGGCTGATGCTCTCAGACCAAGTGGTTGTGAAGGGCTAATGGCTTCATGAACCACAGAGAGACAGAGAGAAATTTTGGCTGAACAGCCCAGGCCATGGCCTGAGCTCCGCTTCCTCCAGTCACGAGGCTGAAAAACCAAGCTTCAGTAAGGTGGGTGGATACATGGTGCTGCTTAATCAGAGATCCCAATTCCTCTGCTCTGCCTGTAATTTTGCAGCACACACCAGCTTCTTCTGCATTGCCTCTGAAGCAAAATATAGAAAATTATATATGTTTCATTCTGTATGTGTGGTGCATCTCACATCACAAAGAACAGCAGCTACCTCTGAAGAGCTGTTGTTTGTCCACAGCAAAGCAAATGCCATCACACTAGAAGGTTGTTTTTCATGCTGGATGAGACCATGCTGTGCAGACATAAAGCAGTACTGCCACTCTTGCTTTATTAGTGCATCTTATTTGCTGGTAATTATTTAAATGTGTTCTTGTATGAATAAGTGAGAGAAACCTTTTCATTTCCCTTGAATTCAAACTATAAACAGAAGTGGCCTAGAAGAAAAACATGAAGCCAATAATCAGGTCCATACACTGTGGTCTATGGACAAGAACTCAGGTCTTAATTACAGATTTTAAAGCGTACTTATTTTCCACCCCAGCATCAAGGGGTGTCAGTGGCAATCATCGTTTGTGGAACGAAAGGGCTGTGATGGAAAAGAAAAAAAAGCTGCAGCAACCTCATTGGGAAATACAGATCATGAGAGTATGACATCAAAGAAACAGTACCCGCTCATTGAGAGTTTGTCCAAAGTGTCCACTCTGGGGTGTAAACCTTGATGTTCTCCCACAACTCTTCTTACATGAGTAATTTCCTTTAAACAAAGATAATTGCTTCCTGAATAAAGTTGTACCAGTGAATGGGTATGATCTTAACCACGTACCTGGGAGAATGCATCCTACTTTCTCATTACAGGGGAAGTATGTGACATGATTTTATAAACATCAGAAATTATCTGTACAAAGAACAACTTACCATTTCAGCTACAAAGAACATAAAATGGGTCCCACAAGTGACTTTGGTAGCATGCTGTTCCTTTTTAGAAGAAGTTTTGTTCCCATTTGTGAGTCACCCTCTTCTCCCACAGTCTCCTCCAGCTTCATGATGTTTTAAGCTCATTGTATTTATAAAACAATTCTTACTTAATTACACCAAAGACATAAATTTTGTCCTTGTTTTAAAATAATGTAAAATCAAACTATTCTCCCTTTCTATCCAGCTCACATTTCGAAGTGAGCTGCTTCTAATTTATTTCTAACACAGGTAATCTCAGCCAATCGTGTGACTGCTAACAATGCACTCAAAGCCCATTAATTTAATCATATTAATGACTAAAGGATTTATATAAAACACATGTGCATCTGTGTATTTATGTGTGTAGATACACATGTGTAGATGTACCTTCTCATGGACCTTAAGCATAATTTTTAATACTAGATCATGCATATCAAATATCCAAGAAATTAATTTCATTTGCCGCAAGACCTGACTCTTATTTAACAATATTCCCCATAAATATTTAAAAGTGTGTAATTTTAAAGGCCACAGGCTGTGTTCACATGGATCCAGAGCAGGACTGACCCTACTTGTGTCACAGAGCGATGCCGTGGTAGCCTCTCGTCAGAAAACTCCTGACTGCAGTTGTAATAGCAAATAGGTAACACCCACCTGCAGAATGCACCCTTGGTTTTCCCAAATCCTCCTCAAAACCCATGGGACCTCAGAGTGTCCTGATGGATCATCTCACAGTTAAAGGGTGACAGAGGCATTTAACAAGGTCACATTTTCAACCGTAGACTAAAGACGCTGCTGTTTGCTTTTCAGTTACTGGATATTTGGGTCGCATTTGCAGAAAACAAACATGGGCAAAGGTTTGTGAACATCAGATGTACACGTGCCTGAGGACACAACTTTGCAGGGGAATGCCTTGGGGGGGTAAGATGGTCTCAGCTCTGTGATGCTTCAGTAGAATATGTCTTGTATTCAAGGGAACTTCCTTAAAAGCTGGCTCCACGTCTCTGTGGCAAACTGCAGACAAGATACTCTCCGATGCAGAGCAAGTGAACTCACAAGGGTTTTATCATAGAATCACAGAATCATTACAGAATCATAGAATCACAGCATATCCTGAGTTGGAAGGGACCATAAGGATCATCAAGTCCAACTCCTGGATCTCACCAGCCTTCCACATATTATATGTAAAAGGCTCAATGAAAGGAAATGCCCTACCCAAAAGAATGATGCCTGTAAAGATAAGCCCAGTAACTTTGACACTTCAGCTACCACGTTTTGATGGTTGGCTTTGCAGAGTCTGTTCCCCCCTGTCTGGCTGCTACGGAGAAGCCTACTGTTAGGTCTCTAGGCCAGGCCTACGCTTCAGGTTTTCACAGGCACGGCTACGCGTGTTAGGGGGAGATGAGGGAGTTACATCCCGTGTGAGGCTGGCAATGCCAGCAATAATCCTGCTGTTGGTACAGTTCATTGTGTTTGAGCAACTAGAGTAAACGTAATTAAAGCAGGTCCTTTCACCGTGCAAACTGTATATCCATCTGGAAGGCCTGCTTTCTTAGCGGAGCGTTTTCTCCTTTGTCGATGGGGACGGTTCTGTGGTGTCAGGCAGGAGCTTGCAAGCCTCACATTCCCTGTTATGAATCACTGTGGACCACCCAACATTAAACCACTATTACAATAGTTTCATTTCTATGTAAAAACAGGGATACTCCCAGATGGAAGGCCAGAAGTGATGCCAAGAAACAGCATACTAGCCCAAAGCAGTAATAACAGTGATAATTCTGAGATAATACTTCTGCACAGTTAAAAGTTTTCATAATTTTATCTAGGTTAAAGATACAAAAACCCCACACAAAGAACCACTCTCAAACAAATAATCATAACAAAAAAAAAAAGAACCCAAAGGAACAAAGCTGTTTTCTCCCCACTAAAATTTCTTTTATTCTCATTTTCATCAGTATATTTCCAGCTGTTTCTATTATGGAAGCTGATAAAAAAAAAGGCCATTTTTATATGTGGAAAATTAATTTCTTTCAGTCTGTTTGTTCTGTGAAGAAGCTTGACTAATTTATTTCCGCTGTCATTTATCTTCAGAGTTCCCTGAAGTGACTGCAGTTCCTATTGAGCTAAATATCCTCTGAGTCTCTAATGTGTTTTTGTTTTCAGACCCACCATTTTGGAGATGAAATCTGGGCTGTTCAGCTATTTAACCATCTGTTAGCCTCCCAAATTAGATTCTTAAAATGTCTAGGTGCAGCCTCAGAAACAGTAATGAGCATTTAAAATTCTGCTCCACAGAATCTTACTCCTTGCGGTCATTTGATGTTATTATCAGAGGAAGTCGGGATGGAAGTCCAAGCAATCTTTTGGTTTATTGGAATGTCATTTACCGTGCTGCACAGATGTCCACATACAATCGGCTCATCTATCAAGGTTTTATGTTTACACAGCCAAAGAGATTTCAGTGTAGATTGCTGCCTTACTCTCAATCAGTCTTTTGGTGTTGATGATGGTTTATTTTATTACTTGGTTTGCCGTGAGAAATAATTAAAAAATAATAAATCCGAATCATTCCTGCAGGGGATTTTCCCGCTTCTTTTTCCTCTTCTTAAAATTTCTGTGGTTGCCTTTTACTTCTCCCTGAAGTATGGCTCTTGTCTTCTCCCACATGTTCGGTAACAGGGCTGACACATGACAGGAGAGGTGAATGCCGGTATTGTCCGGGAGAAGGGCGGGCGTCAGTCACTGTTTCAGTAGGCTGCTTTGCTTCTCATGCAATTGGAAGCATCTGCATCAACTTGTTTGAATTCCACAATCTTTTCTGATTAGGCTCCTCCTTCTGTATTTTAAAATTATTTTTCTTTTCCCTAACTTCCAAGGAATATTCTACCTGGAAGTTTTCCAGAACCTTCCTTCCCAAAAGGTTGTTGCATTCTCTGTACAGCCCCAGGACCTTGTTATCTGCTTTCCATAGCTTTACTTCCTGCATGTCAGGACCTGTAACAACGGAGATGGTCTGGCCAACAGCTCTTCACTGTTACAAAACTGTTTCTGATGACTCACTCTGATGAGAAATGGTCTGAATCCTGCTGGCAGTATCCTGCAGCAGCAGGGCGAGGGTCAGGCAGCCTTCTGCAGCACTCAGGATGCCGATCGAGAATGAAGATTCATCAAGAGGACAAAATTAAAGGTCACTCAAACTTGAGTTGCTCATATTGTTGTCACTTAAGAAGTGTTTCAGAAAAATATATTTTGACCATATAAATGGAGATAATGTCAGGATGCAGGTAGGGATCTGCATCAGGATCAAATGGTCCCATGGTTGTGCAGCAGCATGGCTTTGACAGCCCACTGGCAGGGGCTCAGGGCCAGTAAGGGCTGGTGGTGCCCCTCAGGGCTCTGGCAGGGAATATCTTCTGAGGAAGCATCTCATGAACTTTGTGTATTTATATAATTATGCATTTTAATGGATTCACATACAAATATAACCTGTCAGAGTCTTGGAATATTACCCATCTAAGGACCCAGATCAAAGATTTAGCTAGGTTGGCTCAGTGGCCAGGGCCAGGGAAGGAGAGGTGACACTCTAAGATCACTTCAGATGAGGTGACACTCCAAATAAGAGATAAAATTCTGTTCTAAAAACATAAATGGAGAAACATTGTGCTGTTACCTGCTTTTCTTTTCCAAACACAGGTTTGTCATAATATTTTATACGGACATTTTTGCTTTAGAAGCTATTCCCTGTTTTGCATTCCAGCCTCGCTCTATCTTCTCCATCAGACACCAGTATAATTAAGTTCACAGTCTTACATGGATATCCTCATGGGAAGCAAAACGTTTCTGTTCTATGCTCCCACACTGATTTTTAACTGAGGATCACAGTGTTTTATCACTGATAATTAAACTTTCCAGGAGCTCTTAGATACAGGTGAGAGCTTTTATTTTGGAAGAGTAATTAATGTGAAGAATGCCATGAAGATGGACAGCACCTGTCAAGAAGAAAGGGCTGGGCTACTCAGAGTGCTGGAGTACCTCTGCTGGCCTCTCTCTGTTCCTCAGTTTCCCCACTTCGACAGTGATGCCTTTCTTGCCGTGAAGCATTCAAGACTTACAGAGAAAACCACTTCACTGAAGACTTACATATGGAGTCTTTTAGACAGGATAAGAAATAGGTGCAGATCAAGAGGCTTATGCAACAAAACATTTCTGCTTAGGGAAGCCATGAGGTGGCACAGCTTTTTGCAGGTTTGTGCAGGCTGATCAGGAATTTGGTCTGCACACATCAGAGCAGTGAATTACAGAATCATAGAATCCTAGGGGTCGGAAGGGACCTTCAGCGATCATTGAGTCCAACACCCCTGCCAAAGCAGGTTCCCTAGGACAGATCACACAGATAGGCATCCAGATGAGTCTTGAATATCTCTAAGAGATGGAGACTCCACAGCCCCCCTGAGCAGCCCATTCCAGTGCTCTGTCACCCTCACTGTGAAAAAGTTCTTCCACAGTGAGGTCTGCTGAAAACTGCAGTTTCAGTCCAGCTGAAAACCAATGGGTACATTCTCTGCAAAGAGGTCTTTTGTGAAGGCTGTGTATTAAGAAGAAAGTGGCAGATTGTAGAGAGTGGAGAGTAAAGCTTGCATGCATACTCGTGTTTGCTCATTTCAAATTCATAATCTTTGGTTTAATACATTTTAAACAATTTCCTGTTTTGTTTACTTGCTAACATCAAAGGTCAGGATGCATTGCCCTGTCGTAACATTTAATGACATCATTGTCACCTCACACAGAACAGGAAGAGGTTTTTTCTCCCCTTTCAGATTTTTTTTAAGGTACAGCAGAAACTAAGTTAGGTAAACACATCTTTATACCTCTTACTGCTGCCACATGTTGCAGGAAGAATTAAAAGAGAAAAAAATGTTGCTTCGTGCTGCAAATGCTCACAAGGCAGTAGTAAATCTGCTCTCTCTGGCTGAGCAGGAAAACAATAATGAAGATATTAAAAGTTCTCACCTGAAGATTCTGGTTTGCAAATGCCACACTGAATGCTACTTCCAGCCACCTCCTGGCAGCAGCCCTTGTGCTCTGCAGCAGGCGACCTGTGTTCTTCAGAGGGATGTTTGCATCATGGCTGAGTAAGGGTAACGTGAGAGAGCAGCTCCCCTTTGCACCACCTGAATGAAGAGCTTCTTGGAATTAAATGAGCTCATCTTGCACGGTCACTCAGGACCACTTGGCACAGGGACAACAGCTAACGCCTTGCTCTGGGCTTGCTCCTGTTCCTGTGAATTTTTCTTTTGCCTCTTACTGGTGTTCTGGCTTTGTCCAGAAACCCCAGAGCTGGAGGTCACAGAAACCTGCCCACTGACTTGATCTTTTTCTTGTTGTCCCTGTTCTTCTAGGTCAACACGATTTTGATTTAGCTGATGCTCTTGATCACCCAGGTAGGTAGATCATCTATCCTTATTTTACTATGACATTTAGACACAATAATAAAGCCTAAGCTTTATTATTTCTAGTCCTTTTCCCTGAGGACTGGAATATGAAGCAGATAGTACTTAAGTTAATGATATACAGAACTTGGAAATTCTAGATTTTGATGTTTCTGTCATATAATAAAAAATGCCTTTAAGACGATTAAAAAAAAAAAAGACTTTGAAAACATATCTCATCTTTTTTATCTTCTGCCATGATGCATAAAGATTTACTGAATGCAGCTCTCTATATCTGCAGCTACTTTCTTTTGTTAAGTTGAAAAAGTTTAAGCTGTTACTGTTCATTGGTATGTCCTTGTGTCCCACAGATGACATAATCACCAGGAAGCCTACAGTGATCAGGATACCAACGAAGCCTGCGCTGAGTGAGTAATGAAGACTACGGGTCATTGCTCATTTTAGATATGTAAAAACTGCTTCCTGTGATATTCTTGATCATATTGGCTAATACACTGTAACTGTGATGATGTGGGTGAATACTAGCAATCAACAATCCCAGTTGCCTCAGTTGCTCCTCATAACTGCTTCAGACCCTTCATCAGTTTGGTGGCCCTTCTTTGAACATGTTCCGGGGCCTCAATGTCTCTCCTGTAATCAGGTGCCAAATACTGAAGACAGGACTGTGGGTGCGACTTCCCTACTCCTGCTGGCCACACTGTTGCTGATACAAGCCAGGGCGCTGTTGGCCTTCTTGGCCACCTGGGCACACTGCTGGCTCATGTTCAGCTGGCTGTCGACCAGTGCTCCCACGTCTTTTTACACTGGGCAACTTCCCAGCCTCATTCATGATGCTTGATAACAGACTTGGAAAAGAATCAGAAAGAATTTGGGTATTCTTTCTTTTTCCTGTGTATTTACTTAATATTATCTGACATTGATTGCTACAGTGACCTGTTTTAGAAAGGAAAAAAAGGCTCTGAAAAGTGGAGAGGGCTGAAGGATGTAAACTGTAGTCCTGAAAATAACAAATGATTATTTCCAATCAACACTAATTACTACTGAAAACCCCAAAACCCAGCAAAACCACATGTGTCTTTATGATGGAGTATTTTATGATAGCATAGACATTTTTTATGTAAACTACACTGAAGTGAATTTCTGTCTATCAAACAAAATGCTCAAACTGGGAAACGCTGGATAACATTCTTCCACACTATGACTTTCAGTCTTTTTCTGGAAAACATTGAAAAAGGTCTTTAGGTATACAAAAGCAGTTATGTTTTCCATGTGATTCTCAGGTTTGCTCTTTGAACAAGCAAGGCAATGTTTGGTAAAAGTGGTGGCTACTGATTCCTGTAACGGTTGCATTCTTCCTTCCCACTCTGTTTGACAAAGAAAATCTGTGTTCTGCCTAGATTAGAAGTATCTATTGTAAAGTACTGCTAAGCCATTGCAGTCCAATTAGCTATCTGCCCTTAGCCATTTCTCTGAAGTCAGTGGTTGAGAAATCAGCATGTCTAGGGACAACTCAAATCATCCTAAATGTGGATTTGTTCTAATCCTAATGCAGCCATTTGAAACAGTTTACTTGAATTTTGCCCTGAAAGACTATCAGTTTAAAAGTGACCTAGGGATGCTAGTATCTACAGTGAAGCTGCCTCAGGCAGGTGAAAAGAAGTTGATTTTTAGAGTCTCATAAATCTATTAGAGACATGGCGATCAGATGATTATCTGCTTTGCCTGAACCTACTTCACTAATTCTTGGGAATGAAGAAACCTGTGTTTTCCAGATCATTTTGGAATCTCTTTCAGCACTGAAGAGGATTGCAGGGAGTTAAAAAGCTATTCAAACTAATTAGAAATACCCTCAGTGTTAGAATTTATTACTGGTTTTGGAAATGTGCAGAAAGATGATTAAAAATTATGTCCTAGCACTTGCTTGATGCTTCATCTTAACCCCAGAGTTTCTTCTATGTCTCATTCAGCCAGTATCATTGAGAAATGAGGTTGGCTGAGATGATGATTTCAGTTGAGCTGGAGCCAGTTACTGTACAGGCCACATCCTCTGGGCATCACTTCCCACACAGGAACCTCTGTTGAAGCTCTCCTGTAGGCACCTCCCATCTAGTGTAACAAAATTCAGTGAGGAATTTTATGGAAGGAAAAGGTGTTATTTAGTGACAAAATCTCTAAATAAGTTGATTTTACCCACTCACATTCATCCTGCCACTGGTTTAATTCAGCCATCCAGTCAGGCCCACATACTCAGGAGCACGACAACATGCGTGTTCACGTGGTCTGGTGAGCATCATGTGCAACACAGGACAAGGTATGCCAGCTATCAAGTCCTTAATCTTTCTCTGTGGTTCTCCTGGATCAGAAATGTCATGTGCACAGATCTTTTACACCCTTTAGGAGTCATCAGCTGTTATGAGGAGATCTTCTGCTTCATAATCTTGTTTACTTTAACGTCTCTGAACCCTAAGCCAGTTTACTGCCCACTGTCTGGTTTTACCTTTCTGGGGGTACACAAACTACATCCACAGTCTATTCTGAGTGAGCAAACAGGAAAAAGAATGGAATATGTGATATGCTGCAACCCTTGGCTTCAGAGTGCCCTTCTGCTTTTCCTCTGCTGACAAGTCGTCTGGGCTGTCGTCTTATCAGAGCTCAGGCCTGCTGGCTTTGACAGAAACTACACATTCCTCAATTTTACTGCTGGGAATGGTGACCCTTATGTCTGCTCTTTTAACCCTTTGCCCTGTTGTTACTGCTGGTCCCTAGATACACGCCCACCTTTCCATTTGTATTTCATTTATACCGGCTTCAACATTTCTATAACAAATCTCTGCATGAAACCCTCCAGAGTGGAACTCTGCCTTCTACCTGAATTCTTCATCTTGGTGACAAACTGAATCCAGTTTGCAATTTATTGCTTCCTACAGTGTTAGCATTTGACATGTGATGGTATTTTTGAAATGCAGCTCTCTGCTGGCCAGACTCAGGCAGGAGCAGCACCTGGCTTGATAAGAACAAACTGAGTCATGTAGCATGAACTTGATTATTTCCTGCCTGATTTCCTGATGACATCAAAGTATTCCCAAGTTATTACAAAAATTAGACCAGATACTGTGCAAAAGCAGCTTCCCACTCCCTCTGGATATAAAGAACACATGAAGGCAGACCTCTGCAAAGTGATGGATCTGGATGGATTTTCCTGGGTGCTGGGATTTCTGACACAACTATAACGAAAAAAAAAGTTGTCTATCTTATTTTCTGTGGCAATAAGCATCATTATAAAAATTTAGGTAGATTTTGCCATCCCTTCTGATTCATTCCAGCAGTCCACATTTATAAATAGCAAGAAAGGGATCCTTGGAGTTATGACATCCATCTAATGTATTTCTGCCAATTACTTCATGACCTTTCAGAGCTCACCATCATTCCACGCACACCCTAAAATATCACCCATCTACTCCTACCCACACCTGCACAGTGGAAATAAGAGTTCCTCTTTATGCATCTGCAACTCATTGACAAATTGTTGATTGGAAAGAAAATTCCATCCCAGCTATAGAGTCATGTTTACAGTGTTGGGGGAATGGCAATAGTCTGTTGATTCACTGCATAACATGAGCATGCAGACATTTAAATATATTTTAAAACCTTTATAGCTCAGCCAAAGAAAAACAGGCTGTCACCCGAGCTCAGAGAGGGGTATACGATCACCCAAAGCAAATTTTTTATGTCATCATGACCTTTACATAAATTAGTTTATCTAGTTCCCTCTGCCTAAGTAGGTTTATTACTTCCCAGTATTTGTTCTTGAAATGGGTATTCAGTTTTTGCAGTTCAACAAATTACCCTTGAGCAAAGCATGCATATATGAGTTTAAATCACGGGCACAAATGCTAATAAGCATATTAGAAAAATAGGCACATTTTAATATTTTAACATAGCTAATTGCAAGGATATTAAAAAGGTATTGATCTTAAGTCTACTATGAGATTAATTTCCAGCTTATTTAAAGCAGGAATAAATTATTTATATTTTGAGTGGGAAATATGGTCTCATGTTTCAATTATTTTGTGGGTAAATATTAAATTCTGTAAAAGTTTTCAAGAAAAGTTGAATACCTTATTTGAATTTGCACACCTGACCTGAAAAATGGCTCCTTGTCAAACATTCAGTTGTTAATTTTCTATAAAAAAGCCTAAAAACGTCTTCCTTCTCTCAAGAACTGTGTGGCACACACTTCTCTATATCTTCTTCTTTTTCATTTTCAGACAATGATCTTCATTTAGGAGATGCTCTTGGAGGAGGTGAGTACACTCAGCTGTTGTAACCTGCTGTTGCTTCCAGGTACTTCTATAACATCCAAACCTGACCCAGGAAGTAGTCACCATGCTGTCCTTAGCTGTGTAGACATATTAAATCTTTGACTTTGGGAATTTTTGTACCACATTTTGTTTGGAGGTTTGTCAAGGATGTGATACATTCTGGAAACAGGTTCTTTCATGCTGAAATTATCTGAAGTGCAAGCATTATTGGAGCCAAATGTAAAATTCCACTTGAATCAAGGCTACACAAAAGAAAACCTACTGCTCGTTCCATCAAACATCACCTCTGAACTGTGACTCCAGTTGCAGTGGTCTGGTCTACTCATGTGTCAGTCTTAGAGAACCATACCTTTTGTGCTGTTCTTATTCCCATTTCCATGGCTTTCAGCATTTCGGGGCTCCCCCTGCCATTTCATGCCTGTCTTTGAATGACATGTTAGCTCACACTTTATAAAGATGATTCTAATTTTGTTTACAATTCCCATGGGTAGACTATAATTTCCTCCTGCTTGTACTAATTGTTCCATTCCAGCAAGTTTTAATGAATACTTTTCTGAGAGGGTGGGTTTAGTATGTCAATTAAATTATTAATGAATACCTTAAGTACCTCCACTAAACCTTTTTATTCAGAAGATGGTAAATGATGCTTCCCTTGTTTGATTTTTTCTTTGCTCCATTTTCAGTTCAAGTTCTTAATTGAAATTCATACACAATATAACGGGATTAATTATATGTGCCTCATTATCAATAGTTCTGCAGACTTCTTTTTTCCCCACTAGCTATGCCATAGAATGTATCTTCTTATGCTTAGAGAAGACTGAATAAGTGCAGCATCATAATAGAAATAACAGGATCGGTAGTTTTCTGCTTTTGTGCCATGGTGAGTCTTAGCTTATCACACCAGGAGCTGGAACAGAACAAGTCTTTTCTATTGAGTATAATTAACTGGGCAAAGTCTGATTCTGCAAAGCTTTAAGACCCTACTTAAAACCCATTGACTGCAGAGTGCTGTACTCGCATGAAGTTAAACATGTATCTGAATGGTTTGCTGAATCAGAACCTAAATATTACTCATAAACAGAAGCACTAGAGTTAGTAGCTGGGCAAGAAGAAAACATGAGAAAAGGGCATCTGGCACGTATTGAAGGTGAAAGAAAGATTTAAGGAGGGGAAGGAAAATTAGTATTTATATCTGTGACATAACTTTGATTTATTCTGAGCTAAACTCACTGTCTGGCTATAAGAACAGTTAAATATGCTACTGAACTGGTTGGAGAAAGGACAGCAAGAGGGGACCTACTCTATATATGCAGAGCAACAACCCTGGATGTTCCCTTTGTCAGGTTTGGGCATGAGTCAGCTCTTGCTCCTCCAGCACTCCATGTATAGTTTGGAGATTACTATTAACCATCAGGTCTCCCACTCTATCCAATACAACTCTTTCTAATACTTCAGCAAAAACTTAAGACTAAATACCAGCACAAAGTCCTAACCAAAGCTGAAGTCTGAGTTCGTTTTGCACTGATCGGGAGTAAAAGATTCATTGGGCGTTAGATAAATTCTGCACCAGTTAGGTGAAACTAATCTGCAGAACTTATTGATACCTGCTGATGGCACAGACATAACCTGTTGCCTCCTGCCTAGCCCGGAAGACCCAGCTCCTCTGTCAGCTCTGCGTGACTGCAGCATTGAACATACAGTAGCACCCTGCGCTTCCCAAGTGTCAGCATTAAGCAGTGTTAGCGCTTGCCAGACATACATGAAATACTGTCCTTCAACATTTTTGTGAATTCTTCTCTCATTTTAATTTTGAATATATTTCCTTTTCACCTTCTAATTAGTTTTAATAGCTTGCTATTTTTTGGTATAGTGATTGAGACTTTTTAACTAGTGACTTTTCTTAATTTACCAGAGCACGACTCAGAAATAGGTATAAAATCTCAGGTTATCATGCTCTTTGTTTACAGCTCTCAGTTTTGCCTGTCCAACAGTCTAACAATATTAATTATCAATAGGTGACTCAAGAAAACCTCTATACCCACCTCTTCCACCACGACCAGGAAGCTATAGTAATTCTGGTAAGAACATTTTATCCTAAGAAAATCTAGCACTATGAGCTGTTCATGGCAGATGTTATGAATAATTCACTCTCTTATTCCTTTATTGATACTTTTTTTTATCATCCCTTCCCTCCACCTCTCTTTTGTAATCACTGTTCCTGAGCCTGTGTATGGAAAGATTTTCTGAGTTTTATTGTTGGCACAGTAAAGCTTTTCTGTCTGCCCAAAGTGTGGGATGTTGACTCCTAAGTGGCATGAGACCAACATTCATCTTTTTTGCCTTTTCATTTTGGCCGTTTATACACTGAGCCATGCTCAGGTTCAAATCTGATATCTAGCCACAGGGTATGGATGAGCCTGTGTTCAAATCCATACTAAGATGCACATCTGAGATGGCCCTGGGGCATATAACAGGTAGGAGATGGATATAAGCCTGTATTGCTTTCGAGGGTGGTCCCAGACACTCACTTAAATAAAGTGGAAGTGGCATGCCTGTCTGTGCAATATGAGCTAGGGAGCCTGCTTTGGCACAGGGGTTGGACCCGATGATCTCTCAAGGTCCCTTCCAACCCCTATGATTCTATGATCTACCCCAGCTACCACCATGTATCCCATATTTACTTCTGGGATGTAGTGGTGAGCCATCTACAGGTCCTTCTGGAGTATTTCCTCGAAAGGACCTACTGACTTCCTCCTCCAGGAATCACTGGAGATTTGTGCTATTGAGAGTTCAAGCCCACACACATCCCACAAGTGCCAATATAGATGTAGAACTGGTAGACACCAACAGTTTCACCAGGTGAATTTAAATAGGTGACCGTTCAGTGCAAGACACCTGACCCATCTGCCATATCAAGGCCAGGATTTCAAAGGTCCCTCCCCCCTCCCTAGTACACTACAAAAAGACTGGACAAGGGAGCTGAAGAGGCTACCACTGATCAGATAATTTTGCAACAGCAACCCTAATCTTTATCTTGCAGGAGGTTTTGATGACTCTGATCTCCTTGATGGAAAGCCTTTACCACCATACATTGCAGGTACTATTTGGCAATTCTCCTTGCAGCTTCTCTCTAATACTTGTAACGTGGAGCTGGCTGGTTCTGCTTTAGCTGTAATCTGTTTGTCAACAGACTGCTATTTTTATTTAGTTAGCCTTCTTCACCCACCATGGCTTTGAGCCTGAAGTTCAAACTTGAAATATAGTCCTAAGAGTCCTGGTGTATGCCAGAGCTTTGCAGGGTGAATTCCTTTGAATTCAGAAGGACAGACCCAAAGCAAGGGGCTTCTGCTGAGAACTGAAAGTGTATGTACTGCACTTATGATCTCAACTTAAATGATAAATCGTTTGATTATCTGGCAGTAGAGAATAGCCAGAGCATACAGGCCTCCCCCTCCCTATGAAATCAGCCTGATACCGAGTGCTAAGTATGAACCTCTTTTTAGAAGATAATATTATTCTCCAAAACCCAAGTGTCAGGGGGATGGAAGGTTATTCCTCCAGCCAGTGCAGCTGTCTGTGAGGACTGGAAGGGGAGCTCTTCTCTCACAGTCCTGCTGATCTTTCTGTAAGGAATCACTTTGCTGAGTAACGACTTTGTTCTTAAAACAAGATGAAAAACATTTCTTGATGAAACTTCGCACTCTGTTCCAGGAGAAGACGAGCATCATTTCAATCGTGGAGGAAACACAGGTGTAGTAAATAATTTATTCTATAATTTCTTTCCAATCATCGTAACATAGTAAGAAAATATTAGCCATATAAAAGTAGTACATATAGTTTAAGACACCCTTTTCACACCAGCTGTAGTGTAAGAAAATTCCTAGTCTGCTTAATTCTGTTTAATGAATTTTCAATGTTTCTCCAAACAATCCTCATAGGCTGGCAAAAGCACGCCTGGGTAGAGAATATACTTAAATCAAACAATTTCTCTTTTTTCCCACAGACTCAGAATTAATAGCTGGAGTTACATCTCCTATAATCTCTGCTTTTGTAATATTAGTTGTTGGATCGATAGCAGCCTACTCTGCTTACAAGAACAAGAAACTTTGTTTCAAACCACGCGGTAAGACCGAATTAGTTTCCAGGTTTCTGAGTTGATTTAGTGCTGGAGTAGATGGGAATTTTACAATTTCAGAGGGGGCAGAAATAGGTCAGGGATGATGGCGTTTGAAACACTCGTGCTAAACAACCTCATGGGTCTGTTAGAGATACTGGTAACTAGTGTTCTTCAGCAAGAACCAGTATAGGAAGCGATAATGTGCCCAGAAGATGTTATGCTGCTTTATGAAGGAAGTAACACAACAGTGCGGCCCTGGCCCTTAGCGGCCACAGGGGTCAATTTAAACCTCTAAATCATTTTATTTGTTCCATAATGGGACTAACAACTAAGACATGAGTGAAACATGGGACATGTGGGGAGAAGCTTCACAGATATTTCTCAGAGATCTGGGATCCCCTGGAGCTTCCTTCAGGAAGCCTTGGGCCTGGGGCTGCCATAGTGGGCCCCGAGGTGGCTGCTGCTGGTTGGGCACCTGGACAAGGCTCAGTAGGGTTACACGGGGAAAATGGGCTGCTCTGGGGAGGCTTGTCAGGGCCATGAGGATGTGTGTGCTGTCAGAGTCTGACAGTCACTTGCTACCAGCTGTTTGTATGGCTGGGGTGTAACTAAAACATTGGGTCAGTGATCCTGCAGCCCTCTCTGGAAATGGGAAGGCTGTCTGTATGTCTCTGGGGATATGAGGTTCTCACCTGCTGCCTCAAAAAGACTGGGTCAAAGAAGAGCCCAGAAGAGCTGGTAACAGGCGTCTATGATAGAAATGCTGAATGTTCAATCTTAATTTTTCAGCTGGGGCTACAGTTTAAACTGCTAACAGAAGACCTGCCCTCTGATCACAGGCTCCTGTGGTCAGGGACGTTCAGTCCACAGATATGAAAATTTTTTTCTGCTTTATAATTCTGACAAAGGAGAATCTTCCTCTAATGAACCTTCTGCCAAGACACTGAAATCCTACTCTTTTACCTGAGGTTGCTCTCACACCTTGAGCTTTATCTCATCAGAGATGTGCTTAAAACATCTTGGGATGGTATTGAACTATCTGACCCGCATTCATAAAGGTCAGATAGGTATTTTTTATTCTGAAGTTATTTTAAACAGCAAAGAACTCAAGTTTAATGTAAGCTAAAAATGGAAAGATTTTGGTTTGTGAGCATTTGAGTCACCAAACATTTTTTTTCTGTTTTCAAAATAAGCTAAACTAGTTAATCCTTCTGATAGAGTAGGAATAGGAAAATTGCCATTTCCATTCATACATGTTGGGTTTCATTAGTTTTTCTGTACTGTCCTGTTTACAGAAAATTTATTGTTGTATAAAGGATTAAAGATTTGAATGCCTTTACTGCGTATTTATATCTGAATACTAGCAAAATGAAAAGAGCTACAGATGGTATATTAACTCTTAATTTCAAAATATAGCAGGAAGAGAATATGTACCTTGACTGTTTAAAAAATAAAAATGAGAGGAACACGGGCTGATTTTATTTATTTATGTATTTATTTATTACTGAAATGGTGTTCAACTCTTCTCAGGAACTGGAATTTGCGGTAAATTCAGTTTCTTTTCTTCAAAACTTAGGTCCTGGTCTAGGAGCCTTGAAAGACACAAATCTGGCAGGCTGTTTGTTTTCTTTTTAAGAATATATATTCATAATATCATAATTCATAACATTCATAATCTCTATAAAGGGAGAACAGGTATGAAGTTCTCAGAATCATTTAGAACAAGTCTGTGACACTTCATTCTATAAATTCTGTCTCTCATCAGCTTTCAAACTTCATACATAGGTACGGTTGATACAGCCTTGTTAGCAAGGCTGTTCCATCTTTTTCCCTTGTTTCTGCTCAGCCTTGCTGTGCTAACTAATGACCTTATGTAGACAAATCTATCAACTAAAACTAACATTTTTCCCATCTCTCTGCTTTCATTTAGCTAACTGAATCAATACACTAGCAAATGAATGAAAAGCAGATGAAAGCCAGCCAAACTAGGAGTTTATTGACCTAATTCTGTAATACAGCCATTTTAGCTAGCTTTAAGGCATAGAGGGAACTGGTGCGCTTTTGTCTTTGTCTTGTGGGTGAAACATGCTTTTTCTTACTATAATTCCATGTAGATGGAGGAAAACATGATTTTGAGTTTATTAAACTGTCGAAAGACGTCATCTGAAAAAGTACTCTTGTCATAACAAAATACTATTCTACCTAAATTATATTTCAAATGGATATATGTCAGTTACAGAGGAGATTACCATAATCTCTATTTTGATCCTAAAAGTAAGAAAGTATAATGTACTTCAGTTTAAATACAGCAACATCTTGGCAACACACAAGCAAATGAGGAACTTTTTGGTTATCAGTTTGAAATGATGAATGATAACGTTTCTAATATGTTTTTCCAGGATTCATGATATTTCTTTTAAAATATTGTTTTTCCATGTTTATAGTTAAGAGAGATTGATATATATATTGCCAGGTAGACAAAGACCTCTGATTAATAAAATGTTAAAATGTTTGGTGGTTTCCACTTCAGTTGTTCATTTAACAATAACAATATGTATTTTGCTTCTTTCTCTTAAAAAAAATCTATAAACACATACTGTGTTTTATCTAAAATGATCTGACTTGTACTTGGTTTGTTTGTTACTTTCGGGGACGTACGCTGGCTGATACCATTTCTATACACATTAATCTGTGTTCAGCTAGGAAAGTGAAAGAAGTGCTTCAATTTGAAGACTTAAGAGTGAAAAAAAAGAAACCAGCTTAAGAATATTATTTTTATTTCCAGGAGCAAGTGTTCAGAGAAGGATCTGCGTGCATTATTAGCATTTTTGCTCTTGAAATATGATTACAATTTATTTAAATTTGTTCATAATATTTTCAAAATGATTTCTTACTTTTGTCAATATTATCAGGCAAAAAAGCAGATTTTATTATGGTGAATTCGAGCAAAACCCCTCAACCTGAACTGGTAAAACCTGGCCACCCAAGTATTTAACCCTCTTAAACTCCTTTGGTCTAATTACATCAACATAAAACCAACATACCAGTGTGCAGGCACACTTCTTAGCATTAATTTCCCTTTTGACTGGGTTGTTGATGATGATGATAGTATTTTTAAGACTTATAATAACAATAATTTCAGTTAATTGGGGATTTATGGAAAGAAGCTCTAATGCATTTAGACCTGGAGGGGAAGGAAGGAATATAAACTGGCAGTCAGGCCATCATAACTCCAGTATGTATTATTGGCTCTGAGAATTAAAATCTATTCTATACCAGGTCGTGAAAAAGTTGCCGGTACACAAGTAAATCAGAAAATTGTCCAAATGTACTTTTACTACCAAGACAATGCTTTTGTTGATTATAAAGTCCCCCACCTGAGATAGATCTGCCCATAAGATTACCTACAGTAGTGACCGTGCTACTCATGAGCACTTTGTTGAGTTGTCCCGCCCATACAAGCAGATGATGAACACGTTTCCTGAGAACTTTGTTTCCGCAGGATAAATGAAACTTGATTTCCTGTTCATTTGCACCTTTCCTTCCCTAAACACCTCTGACACTGCCGAAGCAGTGACATCCCCTTCTGTGGTGGGCCTGTAGGAGGCTCCTGGTGTGAGAGAGAACAAACTACACTGCATTATGGACTGGCCAAGCACAGCTGGGCAGCAGATTGCTTGCAAACCACTGGAAATTAAGATTTTATTTGTAGTGAAGGTGTGTGTACCTTCTTCAGTGGCACACTGCCTTAAATCACTGGCCTCTGCTAAGCACCTAGTGATGGTCATGGACACGTCTGACACAAAGATGCCTCTACTGAACCAGATCAGCATAAAACTACCTTGTAGAGACATGCTGTGTCAATATATGTGCATAGATATACACACACACACATATATTTAGCACTCGGATAGCACAACCCCCCCCGAAACCATGTATTTATTTGAGTGTGGAGTTACTGAGCTGAGTGTGCCCGAAGGGGTTATGGTGGCTGCAGAGGTTCAGGGGCACACTCCCTGAACTCACTGTGCCTCCCCGTGCCTGGGCCACCCCGAGCCACGCCGGGGCCACCCTTCTCGTGCTTCCAGGTCTTTCTGTTCCACCCTCCACAATCTTCACCTCCCGAAGGCTTCCTTCAAAGGGCTGCACTGTACAGAGTGTGTCGTGTGTCGTGTCGTGTGGGCATGTGTCCTGCCCCCCCAACCCCAGTTTATCTTTCCTCCCCGCCGTTTCTGCCCTGGGGTTTTGCAGTCGAAGGAGCGGGGCCGGCCCAGACGCCCCCATTATGTCAGCCCGCCGCCGGCACCCTCCGGCCCCTTCAGGCCCCTGCGCTCCCGGCGCAGCCAGGGTGCGAGGCCCTCCGACCCTCCCAGACACGGGGCTCGCTCTTCTCTTCGACGTCGGCCGTAGCCGCCGCCCAGCCCCGCAGGGGCCGGCCGGTGCCCCTCGCCCGGGAGGGAGCCTGGCTACGACGGCGAGGGTGAGGATGAGGGGGTGTGGGGTGAGTTCCCCCTCCTTCCCCAACTCTCCCGGGCGACGCCCCGGCAGCCTGTCGGGCGCCTGAGGGAGGATCCCTGGAGGTCCCTCGGAAACCCACAGCCCCCCAGGGCGGCGCGCAGGGGACGCGATGAGACGGAGGCGGAGGGACCCCTTCCTCCCCCGCCGAGACGGGAGGGGTCCACGGGGGCGCCGCAGCCCGCGACGGGCGGGCGGGGTGGGCGCTGCCCCACGGCGGCCAATGGGGCGGGAGCGCCACGCCGCGCCTCCAGGAGGCGCCGCGGTGCCGCCGCCGCGCCTGGGGGCGCCAAGAGCGGGCGGGCCGGTAGCGGCGGGCAGGTGCGGGGCCCCTGTTAGGCGGCGGCTCTCGGGGCTCTGCCCTGCCTTGAGGGCAGGGCGCTGCGGAGGGGGGGCGCTCACGGCGGGGTAGGGGGCGAGGGGAGGCTGGTCCCCTTGCAGTAGAGCCGGGAGCGGGGGAAGGGGGAGGCGGGGTGGGTCGCGCCAACCTTCCCCAATGGTCTGTGCCGCTAATGCTGTGGCTCTGCCGCGCAGGAGTGCCTGCGGGTGTAATTCACCTACCACTGTCTTCAGCAGGAAAGAGGCTAATCCCATTCCGCGATTTACCGGGCCCGCCGCGAGCAGGTGAGGCGGCGGCGGCGGAGGTGGGCGCCCTGGGCCTGGGCCGTGCCACTGCCCGGCCGGCCCCCGCCTGCCCGCAGGATGTCCGGTGAGTACCGCGGCCCCGTCCGGCGGGCTCAGCCTGAGGGGCTGCCGTCGCGCTTGGTTCGTGCCCAGCTGCCTCTCGGGCACGGCGGGTCTGCACCGCAGCGGCGGCGCAGGCCGGGTCCCCCCGGGGCCGTCACCCCGCCTGGCGGTGCGGGCGAGGGGTCGCCGCTGCCCCAGCGGCGCGCTGCGCGGTAATTAGCGGTCTCAGATTAGGATTTAATCCGTATGCCTTGGCGGGGGTTGGGGTGGGTGGAAGAGCTGAACTCACCCGTGTGTTCTGCTTGTAGGGGCAGGTCGGCCTGCCCAGGCCTCTGCGCGCCGTCCTGGCGGCTCCGCGGGCTGACAGGCTGGCGGGCTCCTCAGGCTGAGGCAGGTGCACAGAAACCTTTACCCCGTCCCCTCTTACTCAGCAGCAGCAGCACCGGTTGCCTTCAGCTATCCTTAAAGCCACCAGAGACTGCTGTAGGGCTAACCGTACGGATTGGGTGCTGGTGCCGTTCCTTGAACGTGGTCTCAAAACCCAGGAAAAACTGGGAGGCCCCCCATGCCCCCCCAGTCCCCTGGAGCTGAGTCTCTCGAACCATGCGTGGGGTGTCTCAGGTGTACCTCCTCAGGCATTTGGCCCAGTGGATCCCAAGTCTAAATTAATGTCCGTGGCACCTCAGTGCTGGGGGAAGGTGCAGAAAGGGAGTCTGCAGATTAAAGGATTACAGGATTGTGGTTTGGTTTTTGTTTGTTTGTTTTTCTTGAAAGGAGGGTGGAAAGACCGTAATAATCTAACTTAATGTGTAGAGTTCTCTGTTCTGATTTTGGATTGCCTAAGTAAAATTATTTCTAATTTTTTTTTCCAAACTGATATGTTACTATATTGGGACTAATTTTGTGTGCTAAGCATTATGCTTATTTGCATATTAAAGTATTGTTGCATTTTATTTTTCATAAAGACCACTTACTCTCTGTTGAATAACAAAATTGCAGGGTCTTGAAAGAGAATGTAACTGTTCATAGCTGAAAGATACATAGTAAAAGCTACACAAAATGAGAAACAAGTCAGCTTTCTCTAGCCTTCCAAACTAACAGTTGTAATCCTGTCTACTAAAATTTAGTATTGTTTTTAATGAAGGGTAAGAGTCAGTCTGGTTTTGGATCAGGCGGAACTTTGTTAGGCCAAGAAAAATATTGCATGCTATCAAATGTCAATTTATATTCTGTTATAAAAAGGTCTGTGTAATAGTGTTGGTTGTGTCACCTTCATCAGGACTGTAAATGTTTCTGCTGTTTGACCCAGACCGTGGAAGAATGGGGATTAAAATTGCCAGCTGCCATTTTTTTACTATGGCAAGAAGTGCCTCTTCCCTGAAAACTTGCATGATAATTTCTGATGGTGCTCTGACATAGGTTATTGTTTGACATCATTTTACCAACTTAAAACAAGACAGCTTTTGGTGGCCTTTAAGGTGCTGTGTGTCTGCTGGAGCAGCGCTTTCTGTTCCAAGTGCTTCTGATAGGGTTGTACTAGATCAGAGATGCGTTGCACTACTGCAAAGATAAGGGAAGCTACAGGCTTTCTCACATCTTCACTGACACATGCTTCTGGGGGGGGTGTGGATGCATAGGGTTCTATGTGTGGGAGGGGGGGTAACAAAACTGGTATTAGGAGTTGGGGCTGTGTTATGTCACTGCCACTCAGGATTGTTGTAGAAAGGTTGTGAGTCTCTGGTCTCATTTTGCTATTCTGGAAGGAGCAATTTTGCAAATCTGAGTTGTTACTCTAGGAGCCTGTGGTGGTTTAGTCCTGGCTGGAGGTCAGATGCCCACCAAAGTCAGTCTATTACTCCTCTTCTTAGTTGGACAGGGGAGAAAATATATATTAAGAGGCCCAGGAGTCAAAATAAGGACAGGGAGAGATCATTCAGTCAGCAATGACATGGGCAAAACAGACTCAACACAAAGTGAAGAAGGAAAACTATCTAATTTATTACACTACACTACAAAGAACAGTGGAAAAAAAAGTCAGAAGCATGACCAGATCTTAAAACAAATACAACCAGATCTTAAAACACTTTCGCCCCACCACTCCCTTCTTAGCAGACTTCAGTCAGAATTTTGCTCCCTTCCCCCTGCTCACAGTACAGAGGGGGCAGGGACTGGGGAAGATGGGGTTCTCTGCAGCACCTTCCCCCCACCCCTCCATTCTAAGCAGACTTCCCTTTAGCCATGATCTTGCTCCCTTCTTCCCCCCCAGTCGCAGTACAGGGGAGCAGGGACTGAGAAAAAATGGGGTTCTCGGTTACTTCTTCATGAGCTGTTTTTCTCTTTCAGATCTTAAAACACCTCTAACCTCCCCTCTATCTGTGTCTCTGATTCTTCTCATGGCTGCAAGTTCCAACATAGGGTCACTGCATCTTCCCTATGCCTCCACCTGCTCCATCCAGCGTGGAGCCCCTCCACGGGCTGCAGGTGGGGTCTTGGCCTTTTCCATGGGTTTCTCCACGGGCTGCAGGGGCATCTTTCTCTCTGGCACCTGGGCCACCTCCTCCCCCGCCCTGTTCCGGCCTTGGTGTCTGCACAGCTCATTATATGGCAAA
This sequence comes from Gallinula chloropus, assembly GCF_964237585.1. Taxonomy (NCBI): domain Eukaryota; kingdom Metazoa; phylum Chordata; class Aves; order Gruiformes; family Rallidae; genus Gallinula; species Gallinula chloropus. The sequence continues at coordinate 139,224,992 of NC_140085.1, read as the reverse complement.
ATGCAGCTGCTTCCAGGTTGTTTTCTCCTATATGCGATTCTCAGAGGTGCTATGAATCCATCTCTGATTGTCTCAGCCCTGGTCAGAGCGACTTTGGCCTTGAAGTGCCTGATGTTTACATTTTTGGGGCCTGGCAGAGCATTTCTGCAACCCCCGGTCTCTCTCTCAGCACCCAGATATGCAAAACTGCGACAGAGCCACAGCTAGAGCATGTTCAGCTTTTGCCTGTCTATCAGAAGACCAAAACATGTTTGAAAGCTATGTCTAGTGGATTATGAAACAAAAAAACAACCCAAAACCCATCCTACTTAAACTAGTCTTGAAGCTGTCATGGGGTTCATTCAGTGCTTGCTATTGTGAGTCACTCCTGATTCTCAGTGGGTACCTGGTGTTTGTTCAGTGTCTTTTATTTGAACATCAAAGTGAGTGCTGCCCAGCCTTCTTGCTGGTGCAGATTCCAAGGAAGGCTTTCAGCTGCCCTACAGCTGGTTTTCAGGTCTGTGGAAGGATCTTGCCTCTGGCAATGTTGTCTACAGCTCAGAGTGAGTAGCACAAGAAGTTGGTGACCTTGGCTAAAAGCCTGTAGCAAATTTCATGTAAAATCACCCTGACTGTAGTGATTGGCATTAATTTTGGTGTCTTGGCTGTGTTGCTATCTGTAGCTGCAGAACAGGCTCTAAAATAACTCACCAAAATTATTAGCTTGAAAATCCTTGTTTTCTTCTGAGAAACTATTGCTAGGTATGGCTGAGGAGCCATTGCTGTAGATAATGATTCCTAAATTTGCATCGTCATGTGCTGTGTGGTAATTCAGACGAGAGAAATGAGCATATTTATAAATTCCTACAACATGGTTTTAATGGGATTCCAATCATACACTTGTGCTCCTCATAATTCACCGAGAGTCGATGGTGTTAGCCATAGGGTTCCACAGCTTGAAAACAATTTGCTTGAAAACTTAATAGTGTTCACCCTAGGTGTTTCCCATGAAAAATCCTATTGTCATTCAGCACTAAGAATTGAGAGTTATGCATAAAGCTGCACTTGGCACTTAAAAAAACCTGAAACCAAACCAAAACAACCCAACAGTTTAAATGAATTTTAAATTCCTACTCCCCTGGCCTTCAAACTTAAAAGATCAAATCTTCTATTGCAGCTTAAAGTCAGTGAGACAAACTCTGCATACACAGATTTAATGCAGCATTGTCCTTGGTTTCAGTTAAATGGGAATTTTCAGGTAAAGGCTTTACTTTCACAAGTTTAATTGAAAATCCAATCCATAGTTCTGAGTTGTAACAATAAAACATGTCCTTACAGGGACTGAGTTCCAAAGAACTTTATAAATGAGGCAAGTCGAGTAACACTTCTTCCTGGAAAACAGGGGTTAGATGAAAGAACAAGTAATGATCTCTTTTGATACTGACATCCCTATGGTTCCTTAATGGTTTAGTGATGCCCCTGTATGGTTTCAAAATAGTTAGGGCAGGCTTCTCTCTTTGCACCGGAAATATTTTAGTGTTGTATGGCTTCAGCCAAGAGTTTGATTATCTATTTCATTATCTATGTAATGATTCACTTGAAGGAGTGAATCAATATGTATCCCATGTGTAATTCTCAAAAGAGGAAATTGTTTGGGTTTATCCCATGTAAGGTCTTTAGCAAGAGTTTCTTAGAAACTGTCTTTGTTGGGCAGTTTGCTTCCCTGTGATTCTGACCACAACTCTAGCCCGAGAGGTGCAGTGCACAAAAGCTTCTGTAGGATGTGGTGAGTGGCCATGCCAGCTGAGCTATTTGATGAGTAGCTTGTGTATTTTTAGAGGTATTACTTGGGTAAAAATTCAGCCTCTGTAGCTAAAAGAATTTGCTGAAGCAGTAACAAGCCTTATGTGTTCAGTTTTGTGGTTGTTATTTAGAACAGTATTTTTAGATTTAAGCACCCACTCATTTCACAGCTTATGTTTTTTATTAACCTACCCCCCACACTCCCCTTAGTAGTTGTTTTATTACCTTTATTTGGCTGAAGATGCCTGTTGCCTAACACAAAAGTGCTTTTCTTCTCTGACTCTTTGTGTCTGTTGAGAATAATTTTATTGCTCAAGTAGCCTTCAGTGGTTTTTTTGTTTTATTTTGGGGTGGTTTTTTATGTATGCTTATATTTATTCATTTAACCTTTTGGAAAATTGCAGCAGGAGCACTTCACTTGCACAACTGTCCTCTTAAGCCACTCCATGTAAGCAGCTCCTTATTCTCTGTTTTCTGGAACACCCATAACTTGTCTGAGCTGTTATGATAGTGAAAAATCTGAAAGCTCCTTTTTTTTCATTTGCTTCTGTAGGAAATTGATTAAAAATGTTATTGGAGTTTGCTTAGCTGAGGCATCAAGCCAACTACTTTAAGTTTGACGGAATTTTTAAATTTGTGTTTGTTTGGTTGAATTTTTTTTTGGCCAAGTGTAATGGGGTTCTCCTGGGGTGCAGGGACCTGTTGCAGTGCCAGCCAATGTAAGGGGGGAAGAAAACAGCACGCAAGTGGGTCTGTGGTTTCCTCTGGATTTGGAGGACACGAAAGATGAGAGCTTGTCATGGGCACCAACCCTGTTTCATTGATGCATGCCTTGATGTTAGGTGAGAGCTTTGAGCTCCTTCAGTTTGCCGCCTCTGGCTGAGGCTGCCATGAGATCATCTGTTGAGTTCTCTGCAACGAGTCCTGTGAGATGTTTTCCTAGTGTCTCTCACAGAGCCTAGAAACTGTATGACAGGGTGGTTTGTAGTGGTGTTATTGTTTGGTGGTTTTAATTTATTTAACATAATTGCTTGTCTCTTAAGAGGAGGGTGATTTTAAACAAGTTAGTCCAACACAAGCATTTACTGAAGCTCTCTAGAGCTCTGTGGAATTCCCCCTCATCAGTGTGACCTGCTCATCTTGTTCTGGTGAATTTTGCAGCCTAAAATGCTGAGGTCTTCCTTCTGCTTTGAGGATGCTGTTCACCTTGCTGAATCATGGGTTCTGGTTCTCCCCAGGAGAACCCTGATAACGGTGGTTCAGTTAGGGAGCAGGGGTGAAGAAGCAGCCCCTGGTGACACTGCCACAGGCCTGGTATCTCTACAAAACATGCTGTGTCTGCTTTTGTGCAGTATTGTAGTTTGCTTTCTTTTTTACTGTAATTCTTTTCCCCATGGGTTTCTTGATGATGAAGAGTAATTTTCATGGAGTTACTTAAGGTAGGGAGCCTTGGCTTCTGGGAGGTGTACCTGTCTCAGTATCAGTTTCTTTGGTTTTGTTTAGCCAGCAGCAGTTACTCCTTTGTTCACAAAGAGGACAGAGCAAAGAACAGTGACTAATGGGTTAATTCAGCAAGGTTGTGGAAAGAAAAACATATCTGGCTAGTACTTTGCATCCTGTTTTCTTCCTTAGCTTTTGGCACTGTATAAACAGGAACATTTTCTTATTGGTTGTATTATACTATTGTACTTAAATGTAAAATCTAAATATTTACAGATTGGCCCTTTTTGATTGACACTATGTTTAGGCAATAAGACCCAGGGAATTTGTTTGTTTAAGACTGGTCCAGAAACTTCCTACCTGTTATTATGTAAAACAGGCAGACAGAAAATAACAGGATTCAGAAACACACGTTCTGCAATCAGGTTCACTGGGTTTCCTATTCAGTTGTGTCTGCTGGGGGAGTTGGGGGAAGAGAAGAGCTTATCACAGGAACTGCAGGTTGTCGTAAGCCGCAGCCTGTGGGTGAGCTGGAGGAGGAAGATTGTCGGAACCTGCCAGAAGAGCTTATGTTAAAGCTGTGCAGTAACTCTTCCCAACCTTTGCCTGCAGTAACGGATCAAGCCTTTGTGACCCTTGCTACCAATGATGTGTACTGCCAAGGCGCCCTGGTGCTGGGGCAGTCGTTGAGGAACCACACGACGTCTCGGAAACTGGTGGTACTGATTACACCAGACGTTTCCACTGGGATGAGGTAAGGGCTCGTGTATCTGTGGAGGTTGATGTTATGAAAGAATAAACAAAAGCGTGAAAGACTTTAATAGGCTTCCTGTGGATTTCACAGCATTATGTCTAGAAGTTTCCCCCTTGGCTAGTGATTCCTGAGAGGAGTCCCAAGTAACACCCATGATAAGACTGTAAACCTTGTAAGAATTCCCTTGCGGAGGAAGAGTTTATAGCTGGAAGTTGTCTTAAGCCCATAACAGAAGCTGAAAGTTTGGGAACTAAGGTTTTGGTGTCTTGCTTTCGGGCCAAAATAAAGGCACTACTGCTTTTTTCCCAAATGTTTCTCTTTCTAAAAGAGGAAGATACATAGCTACCCGTGGCTATGTATTTTGCCCTCGTGGCTAAGAAGGCCAATAGCATCCTGGGATGTGTTAGAAGGGGTGTGGTTAGTAGGTCAAGAGAGGTCCTTCTCCTCCTCTACTCTGCCCTGGTGAGACTGCTCCTGGAATATTGTGTCCAGTTCTGTGTCCCTCAGTTCAAGAAGGACAAGGAACTACTTGAAAGAGTCCAGCGCAGGGCCACCCAGATGATGAAGGGAGTGGAACACCTTCCTTATGAGGAAAGGCTGAGAGAGCTGGGCCTCTTCAGCTTGGAGACTGAGGGGTGACCTTATTAATGTTTACATAAGGGTGAGAGTCAGGAGGACGGAGCTGGGCTCATCTCAGTGATGGCCAGCGACAGGACAAGGGTCAGCGGGTGCAAGCTGGATCATAGGAATTTCCATGTGAATATAATGAGGAACTTTTTCACAGTGAGGGTGACAGCACTGGCACAGGCTGCCCAGAGAGGCTGTGGAGTCTCCGTCTCTGGAGACATTCAAAACCTGCCTGGATGCATTCCCGTGTGATTTAGTCTAGGTGATCCTGTTCTGGCAGGGGGGTTGGACTGGATCTTTCGAGGTCCCTTCCAACTCCCATGATTCCATGATTATAAATTATTTTTTCTTCTTTTTTTATTTTAAAAAATCACTTTTCAATTTGGGTAGTGATTCTAGAAGTACTACAAAATTGTGTGTACAGAAATCCCTTTAGATCGGTTGAACTCACGCCCTGGTATTTGGAGGACCGTGTTGCTTGTTAAAAAGGAACATGGTGTGCCATAGCTACTTAAACTCTTTAGTTCTGCTATGGCCTGGGAAGTGTGTAAGCTCCTGAATTCTTTATGCTATGTAAAAGTATTTGCAATGCATAGAGTCACAGACCGGTTTGGGTTGGAAGGGATCTCAAAGACCATCTAGTTTCAAGCCCCTGCCATGGGCAGGGACACCCTCCATCAGACCAGGTTGCTCAAAGCCCATTCAGCCTGGCCTTGAACACTGCCAGGGAGGGGCAGCCACAGCTTCTCTGGGCAACCTGGGCCAGGGTCTTGCCACCCTCACAGGGAAGAATTTCTTCCTATTGTCTAATCTAAATCTCCCCATCTTCAGTTTAAGGCTGTTAACCCTTGTCCTGTCGCTACCTGCCCTTGTAAACAGTCCCTCTCCAGCTTTTCTGTAGTTCCCATTTAGGTAACCGAAGGCTGCACTAAGCTCTCTCTGGAGCCTTCTCTTCTCCAGGCTGAAGAAGCCCAACTGTCTCAGCCTGTCTCATAGGAGAGGTTCTTCAGCCCTCTGAGTATCTTTGTGGCCCTACTCTGGACACCCTCTAGCAGGTCCAGGTCTTTCTTGTATTGTGAAACTCAGAGCTGGATGCAGTAGTCCAGGTGGGGTATCACCAGAGCAGAGTAGAAGGGCAGAATCACCTCTCTTGACTTGGTGATCACACTGGTTTTGATGCAGCCCAGGACCTGGTTGGCTTTCTGGGCTGCAAATGCACATTGCTGGGACATTTGGAGATTGTAGACAGTGCTGGTCCCAGTTCCAACCCCAGAGGAACACTAGTCATCACTGGTCTCCTTTGGGACATCGAGCCATTGACCACAACTCTCTGAGTGCAGCTCAGAGTGAGTCCACCCAGTGGTCCACCCGCCCAAGTATCTGGCATAAGAAATATATTTTCCCATTTTTGCTGTGATTGGATGCACAAAAATCCATGTTTACAGGCTTTTTATAGTATGTTAATACTGTGTCCATATTCAGTGGGGGAGGAAAAAACTTTATAATACATTTTTAAAATCAAGGATAGCACTTCAAAAAAAAAACAAACCCTGTGTGACTGAACCATGCTTCTAAAAATCTGCTCCTAGTCTTCATTCTTTCCCAGTGAACTCCTGAGCCTTGAAGATCAGTCAAGCACAATATGGTGACTCTGAAATCTAGATAATAATCAGCATGGGATTTTTCTTTGTCTTCACAGGACATCCAGGAGTTTGTAGTTGATAGAGTAATGTAAATAACTACGCTGCATTTAAAAGACTTTTCTTTCTTGTGCCTTGAAGGAAAAGTTACCTATTTCGGTATCACCTGTAAAATTCACATCAAAGATACACTTGAAAAAAAATAAGGTGTCTTCCTCAAAGTCTCATTTGGGCTGTCACAGTGAGCAGGTGTATATTGCAGTGGGCTCTCACAGTGAGCAGGTGTATATTGCCTGGTTTGAGAGTGGCAGTTCTGAAGCTGTGTTTACTCAGGCAAATGGCTTACTAGGTACAAGTGGCTGCGCTGGCAGTGTGTGTCACATCCTCTTAATTTCTGATGGTGTTCCTGTTGGAGATTAGGTAAATAAAGTATGGAATGTTTTCTCCTCCTTACAGCACCTGTATCTCTTGAGATGCTGGCCTGTAGTGGAAGAGGTGGTGGTTGAAGGCCTGATCGATAGCTGTCACTTCAGTGGACTGTTTACAAAGGCTTTTCACTTCTGACTTCTCACTCTAACAAATCAACCCAACCTTTGTTCTTGTCGTAATAAATGTAGTATTGTGTCACTGTTTTCACGCTAGGTGTGAACTCTGATGAACCCCTCTCAATTGCTTCCTTCTCTCCACCTCTTGCTCTGGTAGGTCTGTCCTCCGCAGCGTGTTTGATGAAGTCATTGAGGTGGATGCGCTTGACAGTGCTGACTCAGTCCATTTGGCTCTGATGCAGAGGCCAGAACTGGGTGTAACCTTCACTAAACTTCACTGCTGGACTCTTACTCATTATAGCAAATGTGTGTTCATGGATGCAGACACTTTGGTGAGTAGAGCAGGAGCCGTGGAAACGTTTGTCTGTCTTCAAGGGCTACTCTGAGTGTGGGATCCTTCCTTGTCAGGCAGCCTACTGCCCTGTGAAGTGACCAGATTTGCTGGTAGTCAGAAGGCTGCAGGAGCTTCAGTTGGCATGTTTTGGCTGTGCTTAGTTTTGCCAGCTGCATAGAAATAAATCCTGGTTTGAGAGTAGCCTCAGGACCGTGCTCAACACACATCACAAACACAGAGTATGCAAATGGACTTCTGACAGATATTTAAAATAGATTCCTCTCATAGACTTTAATTTGCACTTGTCAGGAAGGCAGGTCACTTTTAAAGTGGACGGGGAAAAAAAAAAGCCCAAAAACTTTATTTATTTATCTAAATTCTTCTATAGGTGTAGAGATAAAAATGGCCATAATTTGGACAAGGACAGTCATGTCAGCTTTCCTCTGCACTTACATGGCTTGCTTTGGAAGACTGGGATGAATTTTAATTTGGTAGGATTGTGTTTGAATTTGAAACCAAATTAAGTTATTTTTCTCAGGGGTTTTAGGTGGGGAGGCTGATTTCTTGCTTTACATTAAAATTAAAGGAGGAAGGCAAATATTTATTTTTATTTATTTTTGCTTTTGTATTAAATTCAATGAACTAATCTTTCTCTTAACTTTTTTTTCACCCCCTGCTTTTCACAGTGGCTCAGTTGTGGGTGGGGTCCAGACTTTCAGTGACTGCACAGCTTGCTTTCCAAGGGATCTTAACCTTGACCTGCTTGACTTTGCCTGTTTCCTTGTGAAGCTTAAAACCAAAGCAAACTGAAGCAAACATCTGAGCTTTAATTTACATTAGAAAACTGGTAACAAGAGACAGATTTTCTCCTTCCCCTTTAGTCAGCCTGTTGCTGACTCAAATTATTTGGATTCCCAGCTTTCATTGGGAAAAGTGAGCTTCCCAGAGTGGACTCTGGGAAGGTGAGCTAAGAAAGAAAGAAATTGTGTGCGTTTTATGGTATGTTATAATATTTAAAGGGACTTCTGGAGAGTCTTCAAGGCTTGTGAAATAATTTCAGAGGGTTTGAGCCTTTATCAGCAAAATCCTGAAGGACAACAATTAATGTTGCCTTATATTAAAACTGGAGGCTCTGATCCATAACACGTTTTGCATTGCTATTGCTTTTATGCTCTGCGAGCCATATACTACTAGCGATTTACTCCACCGGTACTGGTTTAGCTCCTCATGTTAGAGCAAAGGTTTTTCTAGAACAGTTTTTATTTTCTTTATTTCCCCCCCCCACTGTCTCTAAGGTGCTTTGCAATGTGGATGAGCTGTTTGATCGAGAGGAGTTTTCAGCCGCCCCCGATTCTGGCTGGCCTGACTGCTTTAACAGTGGAGTCTTTGTGTTCCGACCTTCTCTGAAAACATACAACCTGCTGCTGCGCTTCGCTGCTGAACACGGCAGCTTTGATGGTAAGGGGCAAGCTGTAAGGGATGAAGCACCAGGCATTAGGAACCTCCTCAGTCAGCTGTTTTCCATAGCTTCCCTGCTATCTGGCAGAATGGAGGAAGGCAGGAGTTCTCTGGCCATTACGTAATTGTGACCCCCGCCCCCAAATTAAGGTACAGACCTTTGCCTCTTACGCTCTACGTAACCCCCACTGACTTATTGTGGACTGTGCTTCCCAGAAAAGTGCAACGGAGGGACACTGTGTCTGAGTCTTACTCAGTAAGTTTTAATTTTGCTGTCTGGTTTAGGAGAGAGAAATACAGCTGATCTTCAGTCTTCTGCTCTGAGGGAGACCAAACCCCTTTACTACTCCTTTCTTCATATATTACACTAGGACTCCATTTGCCCTGAGCTTGCACCGGAGTGGATCAGGTATTACTTGCTTGTACCTGCTCACATGGCCATGTTGTGAAGTCCAAGTTGCAGTCCCATGAACACACCAGTTTCGCTCCCATCCTTGGATGTGAAATTTTGATGTAGACTGGAGTAGAAGTGTAATTATGGTAATACTGTTCTATATATCCTATAGGGGGTGATCAAGGCTTGCTGAATAGTTTCTTCAGCAACTGGGCAACAGCGGATATTGGCAAACACTTACCTTTCCTCTATAACTTAAGCAGCAATGCTGTGTACACCTACGTTCCTGCTTTCAATCAGTAAGTAGTAATACTCTGTACTGACTGAAAACCTCTGTACTTTGTTAACAAACATTCTACTGCAGGAGAGAATAATAATGGCATATTCTGTGGTCTATAAAGTACAGTGGTCAGAAATGGTGCTATGTAAAAATCATGCAGTAGAAGCTGACATGCAATATGAATTTCTCACATCAGGACGCACAGAAAGTCCCAGAGCTGGCTACACTGTCTCATATGTTGTTTCAGAGAAACTTTTCTCACATTTGAAAAGATGTAGATCACTTTAGCATTAGGTTCTGAAATCTGCACTTGGAATGTTGGGTTTGTGGCGTTTGTAATTTTTTTTTAAAGACAATTTCTTAGGTTCTTCTGTGAAACAAAATTTGTGCTAGTAATTATATGAATTCAGACAACACAGTTAGGAAACTTTCCTGGCAGAAAGCAAGTTGGATTTAGGGTGTCATGAATCACTGCTCCAGTTGCACAAAACACTCTTACTAGAAGGTGAACTTAGGTTGATGTGTTTATTAGCTGTGGGGTTTTTTTAATATGGGATCAGTAATAACCAGGTTTGTTGATTCAGTGTTCAAAGTGCATGCAGGAGGACTGGAAGTGGTACTGCAGGAGCCTGTCATTTTCCTTCATGAACTTTTCTACTAGCATCAGCAGCTGGAAGCAAATGGCAATGCAGCCTTTAGTATTCCCCAATGCCAAATGAGATACCTTAAACAAATAAGATAGGAAAAATACTAGATAACTACTTATATCGAATGTGTTACTGATGCAAAATGTTGGAATTACCTAACCAGTGAGAGAAAGTATGTTTCTTTAGCAGTACATATATAAAAATAAATATATGTTTTGGGTTTTTTTAAAACTTAAAGATCTGTATGTTTAATCACCACAGTTTTGGTAGAGATGCCAAAGTTGTTCACTTCTTGGGAGCGACAAAGCCCTGGAACTACAAATACAACCTTCAAACGAAGAGAGTTATGCAGGATGGCACCACCTCTGGATCTTTTCATCAGCTGTCATTCCTTGCCCTCTGGTGGAATATATACAGTGCCAGTATATTGCCTTTGCTAGAAAAACTTCAGAAGATGGAAGTATCGGAATCTGAGGAATGCAAGGTAACTAATGGGGAGTTAGTGGGAATGTCACAGAATTGTAACAAAAATTCTGGAAATGATGGGTTTGCTAAAGGAAGGAATTACATGGGAAAACACAGCTGCTGATTGGTAGTAGCAGTGACTGCTTCTAGAAGCGCTTAAACTGGCAGTGTAGGAAGGGGTTTTAGCACTATTTGCTTTCCAAAGATTTTCCCCCAGGTTTGTATGGGAGTGTATGTGTATGGATTCTGGAAATTTAACACAAAGTATGATACAGATTAACCAGAGAAGGTGATAATCTATGAAAACATTGAAACAAGTTGACTTTTTTAAGACAGTTGATATAGACTATCAAACTAGCCCTTGAACTATAGTGAACTTTACCTTTTCAGAACTACATTATAACTTGTTTTATGACAAATAAATCAGATTTGCTACGGCAGTGTTAATAACATTTAGGATAGTATATTCAGTACTCTTGTCATCAAGCATTTAAAGCTCTTCACACCCTTTGGTTTGGTTTGTTGGGTTTTTCTGCAATGTATGGTTTCCTTTAATAGAAACTACTGATAAATGGATGATTTCTTGGAGACCTGCAGCATAAACTAATGAGAAGTACAATTTAGATCACTTCTATGCATATGTAAATATTTTCTTCTTTTTTTTTTCTTTTTTAATATAAGACTCTTACAATCATTGCCCTAATTGCAAAGTCCATAAGATCAGCCGGATAATTACCATCCAAGCCCCAGGGAGGAATTTGGTTTGTTAACCTCACGACAAATTGTAAAGCAGAGGAAGGAATGGGTACTTTTTGATCTCATAGTTGAGCATGCATATGTTTTAAGAAACTGTGTTTTAAAGAAGTATTTCAGCCACAGCAACATGAAGCTGGAAATACTTGTTGGATTGCCTCCTGATTACACTGGCATACTTAGAAGGGCAAAAATCAAAGCTACAATATGCTCAGAATCTGGGACTGCCACCATTTTTCAGTTTATTAACTTATTCCTTTAATTCCAAGATCCCTGTGAGGAAGTGAAACTGTTGCAAATAAGATATTAATTTTCTGAAAAATTGCATTTCAGTGGTGAGGTGTTCTTGTTTTTGTTAGCATACTTTCAATGGAGTTGAAATTACGTTGAAAAAAGTTGCTCCTTCGGTGGCCAATTCGCTGCAAACGCCCGTGCTTCCAGAGCAGACACATGAAATAGATCCCACAACATGTTCACCTGAGGAACTCACTTTCAAAGCTGTAAGTATGTTGTGTAGCAAAGTAAAATAATATACTGAAGTGAGATTTTTTTTTTTAAATCATGTTTCTGATCTGAGAGATTATATCTTGTACATTTTAGCTGTAGCTGTTGAATTTACTTGCTAGCATCAGAAACAGTCTAAAGAGTATCTATTTTCTTTGATTTTTTCAGTCACTCATAAGTGATGTCTCTGGAGTTTGTATTGAATTTTACTAAGAGATTGCTTACAGAAAGCTGAATAAAGTGCAATATAAAGATACATTGCTGAAGTAATTGAATAGTACTTTTGTGAATCAATATATTTAAAACTAGAATCCTTTCTACCACTCCTCCCTAGTTTTATTTTGTTTGCTGGGCTTTTTTTTTTTTTCCCAGAAATGTTGATTTTGAAAACTGTTCCTCAAATTTCAATGATTTGGGCAACAAGAAGTGTCTCAAAAGAATCCACTGATGATCGTTGTAGGGGTCCTGGTTCTTTTGTCACTCTTCTTGTGTTTGGGTGGTTGAGCATTTCTGTTGGAGTGACTCCCCTTATTTTAGCAGGAATTACATTGAACATAATAGCACAATGTATCTGCAGTGTTAAATTGTGAAGGAAAATGGCAAGACTTCCAGCTCTCTAACTTAACACATCTTTTGCACATAAGTTATTCTTATCCTGTGTGCATCATACATCTGACTTTATTGGAAACCTCAAACCAAATAGGGACACATTTTCAAGGTATTTGTTTGAGGCAAAAGGATCACTTAAAGTAGTGTCCCTCAAATTTACGTTGCTTTAGTTTTTTGATTACCAGGATTGGTTTATCAGAAGATTGTATTAGAAATGAAAAGCCTGATTCTCTTCTTACATGGGAACACCATCACTCCACTTTCTGCTCCTTAGCGTCAGTAGTCTTGTGGGATTCTTTTGGTTTTGGTGGAAGAGACTTCAGAATGGGGTCTGTCTTCTCATTAATACTTTGATGTCTGGCAAAGGCAAACATTTGGGGCAGTATGTTTTGGGCAATCTATTTTACTTCTGTTTTGGAATACACTGTCCTGTTCCCATTCTATGCATATAAAAAGCTCATGAGTTACAGAGCAAGCTATTATTCTAAAATGAGGTTTTCCTCATTGAAATTTGGCATCATGAATCGTAGGCATCTACTGAGCTGGCTTTCCTGGCTGTTTCTGTACTCACTGCAGAATGACAGCCACTCCTGAACCTATTTTAAGATGAGATGTCCCTCTGGAGGTACCTATCCTAGATGGATTATAGTAGGAGCTTAGATTCAATGCCATTTTGGTAGTTAAAGCTGTGTGAGATTAATTTTGTCCTGGGTGATAATGTCTTTTAATTCCTTTCCCTTCCATCCATTCCTTTCCCATACCCTGAGACTGAAATTGATTTGTATTATGTGCATTCTCATGATAAGGGAGCTATGAAAAAATATTCTCCTAATAAAACCTCAGTGGCTGTATTTTAGCAACCCGCACGTGAAGCTGAACAGAGCAGTTCTAACGTCCATCTCTCTGAGCCTGACAGACCTTCAGAGCAACTTGTATTTCGTCCTACGTTTCAGGAAACCTCAGAACTGGTACATGTAGCTTCCTGCATGGTGCATCTGTTGATAAGTGCATGCATGTCTTTGCTGCCCATGTAATTTTTGGGAAATCTTAATTAATTATGGTGCAATGTGCAAATAGATTTTTTTTAATCTTTTGGCTATGTAGCTCTGCAACTGCTTCCCATACTGGGGTATAATTCCTTTCTAGTTTTAAAACTTCTAGTTTTCAAATGTATATTTTTCCCCCTATTAGCCTCCAGGTAATAACTGCATGGTGTTAACTTTAGCTCTCTGATACTAACCCAAGCAAAGCTGTTTGGGAATGTTGCTCTGTTTCGTGTGGCAGTTTTTATTTTACCTGCTGATGTTTCCAACCACATGGAAAACAAATGCACAGTGACTCAGGCATGGAGCCCAAGCGAGTAGGCTTTCCTTTGAGAGCTTGTACTGAGTTTTTCTGTGGGCAGTGTGACAGCAGTGACAGACTTGGCATTGATGGGGGTGACAGGGTGTCAAGTACTTGTGTCTTGTAAGGAACACAACACAGCCATTTCCCTAACAAGGCCTCTGGTATGATTAGGAAGCACTACAGTGAAATACTTTTGAGTGTGAAAAAAACCCTGTAGGTGGACCTGTAGCTCCTGTGCAGCCAGGGGCATTTGGGCCATAGCTAAAATTCTTTATTTCTGAAAGCACCATGATCCAAAGCTGTTGGGTAGGGCATGCCAACAGTAAAGAAAGGAATCCACATGACTCTAGTTCTGCATCTACAAGGCCTGAAAAATAAATACCAAATGTTGTTGCATATTTGGATATATAGGGAGCAAGCATGCTCTTCAGAGTTTAAAGTCATATACAGCATGGGACCCAGGTGGAAGTACATATGTAATTGCTTAAGCACTTAGGGTCAAGTTGGCTGTTTGAAATGGCTTACCTCGTCTGCAGGAGCAGGTTTTGCACACAGTCCTGTGCCTTATCTACCCCAAAAGGAGCAGATGTAATGGTTATTCTAGGGCATTTATGCAGTTTAAGTCACTGATTCTTTTTCACTAATTTCTATTCTGAAGCATCTTATATTGAATGTGTAAGGGTTTCACTGGAAGGCCATTCTGGTTGGATTACAATTTAGTTTATAACATGAGATGAATTGATTGCTATGGAGCCTCTTGGAATAGTACTGAAAGCAGGTTTTCAGTTACTGCTGTCATCAGTCCTTGTTATATTTCATCTTTATTAATTGGTTATAATTGTTGAGATGTTCCAGTTTTACTGGAATTGGTCAATCTTGGATACAGTTTTCCTTTCATGTGGCTGAAATTACCCCTAATAATGTCTTACATTTGTGCAGCTGTGGTAGCTTGATCTTGAACTAGGATTCACAATTTTGAATCATGACTCAAAATGAACTAGTTCTCAGTATAATGAATAGTGTCAATCTTTGGAAGTGTTTTATATGGGCAAAGCAATGTGCTTCATATCTGCTAAATAATACTGATCTCACAGGGGATCAGATAAACCTAAATTGTAGGACTTTAAGTTCATGTGAAAACCCGTTGAAGGCAAAATTTGCAGAGATAGATACGTGGTTACACTTTGTTGTAGAGATAGTCTGCTCTAACCAGTCTGTATGTGTAATATTCTTGTTGTGGTGTTTCTGAGTGTGCCAAGGTCCGAGTTAAGACAAGTGAAATAAATGTTTGGTATGTTCAAAGACACTATGAAAAGAAGTAAAAGCACAGGAAAATGAGATCCTATTATGAAAACAAGAATGAATGTTTGAATACTGTCTGTTTTATTGTTTTAACTGGGTTTGTACAAAGCAGAAGTCTGACATTTAAAGTTTAACTTCACAGCGCTGAAATGAGAACAACCAAATGACTGTTTTCCCACTGTTCTGCTTCTTCCCACAGAATGAGGTTGCAGATACTCTTTCAGAGCTGTCTATTCACTTCAAACCAGAAGAACCAAGCCCAGAAGATGAAAGGAGAAAATGGGAGGAAGGGCGCATGGACTATATGGGGAAAGATGCTTTTGAACATATCAAAAAGAAATTGGATGCATTTTTACATTAAGATGGGATGTCCTGTTATGGTCATCATGATCAATGATTCTTTTATAAATGTAGTCCTTGAGTACTTGGCTATCCTCATAGTTTATTTGACACCAAAGTTAGAGGTAGATATGGATCCTTGTATGTTTTGGGGAAGATTAACAGATACAGGCTCTTGGTTTTTAACGGTTACGTGTGCCTCATCTTTATGGTTACGTACATCTCATCTTCATTGTTCTCCCCTTGTGCCTTCTGAAGTATAATGAATGGTACCTGCTGAGTCTGAACTCTCATGTTTATCACACTTCCCTGCTCCTCCCCATAGCATTCTGCAGAAACAGCTGTGACTGTGAAACATGTTGGAAGTTGAGATGATTTCACAAATAGAGATTGTTTTAAAAGTAGTTTTACCTTTTAGAAGACGCTATAAAACTATTTAAGTGAAAATGTTCCTCTTGAAATAGAGTTAACACTTGCAAGGGCAGCCAGTCTAGACTTCAATATTAGGAAAAAAGAGAGGAGGTGAAATTCTGGTCTCAAAGGAGTCTGTGATAAAACTTTTTCACTGAAGTATACTTAGGATTAAAGGAGATTCAGACTTTGAGATGGCTAGAGGATGTTCTCTCTCCCTATTTATAGGAAGTTGCTCGGCTTCATCATCACCAGTGTGATGAAGAGCGGAGTAAGACTCTTAAGATTAACTGATACTTTATGCTAACCTTTTCTATTGTTGCTATAGGATACTGTCTTTTGTCTTTGTTTTTTTTTTTTTAAATTGTTCCAGGTAGATGCATAGTCAGAGTTGGTAGTCAGAGGAAGAAGTGCTGACTCTATGGCGTAAACCTTCTGGTGCTTTATATTGATTTGTTTACAGTACTTCAAACTGCCCTGGACAAAGGCATTCTTCTCCTTTAGCATGGTGGCCCCAAATTGCTGGCAGTTTGAGTGCAACTGAAAACACAATTGGCACTTGTTTTAGTAACAGGCCCTTTGAAGATCTTTTACACAATAGCTGTGGGGGGGGGACTAATAAATCTGTGAGTGTAGACCCAGAAAAATCTACTGATGAGACTCCATTATATTAAGGGTATTTATGGGGGAATTTTTTTGTGAATTTTTTTGTATTTAGTTGACTTAAGGAAAAAGAAACACTTCGAAAGAAAGAAGCCAGATGGGTGTGCTACAATGATAACCCATTATTCATAAACCCATTATTCATTGACCCATAAATAGCCCATTATTCATAAAGCCACTCAGTATTAGGGTAAGAATTCTGCAGTGTTGATGCGGGATTTGAAACATGTTTCAGTCCTAACATTTCACCAATTGTAGTACAGAATGCCTAATAAATAATTTTGGGAATTCTGTTTAAAAAGCAATGGTGCAACATTGTGCATCAGAGGGATTCCCCTAGATGCTATTGGAGAAAAAGGCAGGATGGGGGGAAGGATTCTTTTTCCTCTGTCAAAAAGGATGGAGGCTGTGTGTGGGGAATAACTTGCACAGATTAGGAAAGGAACGAAAGAGTCAGAAGATCCCTTAAAGAAGGAAGAATTATTTTTTGAGTATTGTAGAATGGCTTTCTAAATTCACATCAGTGGATTTGCTTCTACTTTTGTGGGGCATTTCTGATTTCACCTAGTTTATTTCTCATTTATTCTAAGCACTCTTAAAGCAGGAATCTTTCCCGTGGGTCTGCTGAAATCAAGCTTCTAGTTCAAGTTAGGTGTTTAGGGTCCCTGAAGTCGAAGAGAGCCATGTCCAGAAGATGACTCTCCTCAGTTTCTCCACTGATGGTAAAGGGACGCTGGGCAGCTGACCCCTCCTGGGTGGGAAACCTTCGCACCTCAATGTGGGTGGGTGCGTTCTGCCTCCTGCCGTGCAGGGCCCAGTGCAGCGCGATGGGGAGGCTGCAGCAGCAGCAGCCATGTGCTCTTACCACGTGGCATCGCATTTTCTGATTGTCCCCATTCTTTTGTGAACTTGTGGGCTTCTGAGGCAGCCCTCTGTTTTACAAGCAATTATCACCAATGTGATTTAAACAGGTTTTGAAGACACTATAAAACCGTAGTCGACAATGTGAACTCATGCTTCGTGCAGCTGTACTTCTTACGGTAACTACTAGGTCTTGCTGGGCACACCCATTAGGTTATGGGAGGAAAATTATGTGAAATCAGTAACTGAAAGGTTTTAAAATAAGCATATGAATGTAGTAAATGGAATGTAGTCATGAAATACATCTAAAAGTGCTAATATGTAAAATGGTACTCTGTGTGGATTATGCAACACTTGGCAAATAAATGTAGTATGTTAATGTTATGGAAATAAAATAGAAATGGAAAGGACATGCGAAGTCACGTGCTTATCAGATGTTGCAGAGCTACAGGTCACTTATATTGTGCCAGGGAGTATTATCTGTGACTGACTACTTGAGTATGTTTTTAAATTTTATTAAATTGCATTTGAAACATCAGCACTGCCTGCAGAGCAGAACTAAAAGGTGTGAGTTATAATTATTTCTACAGGCATATGTAATTATAAGCTTTAGGATCTCTTGAATTAGCACAAGGTGTTTGAAGGAAAAGTACAGCTGTGGTTAAAAACCCTGCCTGAGTTTGTGTACCATCTTCACACAAACCAATGTTACAAGTAATCTAGTGTCATAGTGTATTGCTGTCCCCAGGGTCTGGGAAGGGAGAATCTTGTGAGTGAGGCCAGAATGTGCATGTGCTGTGCTTTGGGGAGCACCCTTTGCTCTTAGAGACACCGTTCTGAAGTCTCGGGGCCACGAGCAGGTCTGGGGGGTGTGATGGGCAGCATGTTGCCATGAACCACTGGAGTGAGGTTTGCTAAGTTGGAACATGACTTGGGGAAAGAAGCAAGCTTCACCTAGGATTTCTTCACATTAGAGTGAGGAGGGGGCTCACGTGTTTCTAGGGTACAGGAAGTTAAAAAATGTAGCCTTTTTGGCAGCACCATTCCTCCCTAAGCGAGGCATATTTTCACTTTGGCAATTTGGGAGACACTGTAGAATAACAGCCTCAATTAAATGTAAAAGGGAAAAAATGGCATGGTAAAATCTTTTACCAGCTGGTCTGTGTGTGTGTGGCTGAGTTTTGTCAGTACTGGTTAAACCCCGATGACCTGGGAAGTGGCTGTAAGGATTTTGAAAGGCCAGACTCTGACCTATTGCTGTGTGGCAAACTGTATTTAAAGAGGGTGGCTTGTTTTTAAAACAAAGCATGTGGATTCTTCTTCTGTCATGTGCTTAGTTATTCACATCTAGACTTGGAGGATAATTTTATTCACCATACAACAACTTTTTATTGGGTGCTCTTCATGTATAAACAGGAGATAGTGTGGGTGTGCCACAAGGAAAATTCTTGGAAATTTTAGACACGTGGGTTACTGCACTTTTCTAGCTTACAGGAAAAGGAGATTGTTGTTTGTGAAATATCACGTTACTTACTGCCTGGTGTCTTGTGGGAACCTTTCCAGTTGGGTTGTTCTTGGGAAAAGAGAAGTTGTCTTTGTGCCTCTGGTTCCATCAGCTCATGTCAGTTATTTTGTAAGGCTGGTATTTGGAAAAATGCTTATTTATTTGCTTTTTTAACCTTGCTTTTTTCTGTCCATGGATGGGAGGCTGGGTTAGTAGCAGGTGGCTTGGGAAGTCTGCATGCTCCTGAAAATGTCTACTTGTTCAAGAGATGCAAGTCTGCAGCATGCCTGCTTATTTCTTAATGGCTCTGACTCTGTCGGTCTGCTGATCTAAACTGGTTTGATTCGTGTGACTTTAAAAATAGCACGAGATGAGCCTGTTGTCTTAACTCACGTCTCTAATATTTTTACCTTTCTATAAAGGTATTCAGGCCAGGCTACGGAAAAAATGTTGTATACATTTAGTTGCTTTCTTCACCCTCCATATTATCTTCATGATTTTTGCATTTTATTTGGGTTTTGTGTGTTTTGTTGTTTGATGGTTTGGGGTTTTTTTTAAACAGCTCTATAAATTAGAATTAATTAGCTGTCAATTCTTCAATAGCCCACAGAAATACACATCAGGTAATCATAGAATCGTAGGGGTTGGAAGGGACCTCCAGAGATCATCAGGTCCAACCCCCCTGCCAAAGCAGCTCCCTAGCTCATACTGCACAGATAGGCGTCCAGATGGCTCTTGAATATCTCCAGAGAAGGAGACTCCACCACCCCCCTGGGCAGCCTGTGCCAGGGCTCTGTCACCCTCACTGTGAAAAAGTTCTTCCACATGTTGGTGCGGAACTTCCTGTGCTCCAACTTGCAGCCATTGCCCCTTGTCCTGTCTCCACAGACCACTGAAAAGGGACTGGCTGATTCCCCCTGCATCCCCTGCTTAAGATAATTATAAACTTTAACAAGGTCCCCCCTTTGTCTTCTTTTCTCTAGGCTGAACAGTCCCAGCTCACTCAGCCTTTCCTCATAGGGGAGATGCTCCAGACCCTTAATCATCTTTGTAGCCCTCCACTGGACTCTCTCCAGGAGATCCCTGTCCTTTTTATACCAGGGAGCTCAGAACTGGACACAACACTCCAGGTGGGGCCTGACCAGGGCAGAACAGTAATGCGTGTCAGTGAAACAGTCTGTTTCCAGTGTACTGGTTGCAAACCAGTTCCGATGAAATTCTGTTCATCCTAAACTGGCTGGCTCACAGATGAGAGTTTCTCTGGTGCCAACAGTTAAAACAGGTGACAATATGTTGCACCCTGGTATAGACATTCAACTTTTAATAACTGCATGCCATAATTACACCAAGAGTAGTTTGAGATAAAACAAAAAATGAATATTATATATAATTTACTTTAAACATTATGAAAACCAATTTTTAGAAGACTGATGATGATTTATTACAAATAAAGGGGGGGAAAAAAAGTTTCAAGCGGTTTCCTTGAATTTTACTTTGACTTTTGTCAGAACCCTTTCAAATTTAAACAAAATGGAGAGGGGAAAAAGAAATTCCAAGAGACAGCATCCAATTTGTGATTACTTTAATACTTTCCCCAGTTCACGCTGGCATGACATCAGCTGCCTTGGAAGAGTTTATTTTCTTTTACAATACTGTACAGGGTTCTGACCCATGATAAATAGAGGTGATTTTCCTCCAGCTGTGTAATATCAGAAACAGGTGTTTAGTTTTATTTTAGAGAACTCAGTATGGGAAGGCTTTGAAAAACAATCACATACTTGGAACGAAACTGATGCGTTCGATGGGTGGGAACCTATTTTAGGTTTTGTTTAGTATGAAGAGGGTTTTGCTTTGTTTGTTTGTTTGTTTTTAAACCAAACCAAACCAAAAAACCCACCACCTAAATTCTTTGTGTTTCTAAACCTTTCACTTACAGCTTTCAGGCAAATGGCAGAACAGGTAATTTGGAACCTGTAAATGTGGGTTGTGGGGTTTTTAATATTTTTTTCTTACTTTCAAAAAAGTCTTAGTAATGCAGTAGTACAGTAATTCAAAGAGAAACAATTTTTAAAATAAAATTAGTTTTTTACAGAGTTATGTAGATGTAACTTTACAATCAAAGCATCCTACAAAAATCCTTCAGTATTATTCACACGCTATATATATGTGTGTGTGTGTCTGGCAAAACATTCTGACATTTGCTACTCCTTTTTGGTCATTTACGTAGATGCTTCTCAAATATAGTCAAGAGTCCCCAGGAGTTTTGAGCTGGATAAACTTTGAGCTCAAATTGCTTTTCTCAGTTTATCAGTGACACAATTATTTTGCATCCTCAAACAACGGGATCTTGCCATCCACGTGCTGGCACTCCCCTGGGTCCCAGCAGGGAGCAAAGCAACGTGTCTGATATTTAAAGACAGGGAAGTGAGGTCTCTTAGAAGCTTATTGTCTCACTGCTGTGAGACTCCAGGATTACTTTGTTGATTCAGTCTAATGTGGTGATTCCAAATGTCATTGAATAACGATGAAACTATTCAGCTGGCAGTCAGCTTCATACAACATCCATGTCCAACATTTATACAGTTCAGCCACGGCTCTTGCAGCACAAACAAGCTTCATTTGTTAGAAAGTAATTGCTTACCCCTCCCGGTGTCTGTATGTAACCAGGGGTAGGCAGGTTCTCCTATGGGTAACACTGGCTCAGAGATGTGCTGGTTTTCTCAGACCTTCCCAGTAGGCCATTTTATGAGGTGCTTGCTCCTTCCTGGGGAGGGAGAGACCATGAGTAAAGAAGGGAGAAAGCATAGAATTTAGCTTTTATTCTTACATTTATATATTTTGCAAAAGATAATTATGGATGTTTTTTCAAGCAAACCTAGGTAACTGACTTCAGAATTTATTTCTTTGTGCTGGTTTTGCATGGCAAAGTTCTGGTGCAGGAGGGGGGTGGACTGCAGGGGTGGCTTCTGCAAGAAGCCTGGCTAGCTCAGCTGGTGGAGTGACTTTGGTGGGCATCTGGCCTCCAGCCAGGGTAAAACCACCACATTCATTCGGTATTGTTCAAATGCAAACAGTTTTCATAACAACTGTTTACCTTTTAATGCATTTTATGAGGAAGTGTGCACCAGGACAACTATTAAATGGGATGTTGGGTTCACCTGCTTTGTGGTGAACATGCCCAGGAGATCGGGACAATGGCTTGTGCAGAGCTTGAATGCTCTGGCTGGAGCACATACAGAAGAGGAGATCAGCAGCCACTCCGTGGCAAGGATCTGCAGAAAGCATATAAAATAATTTACTTCCTTTCCCTGTTTACCACTTTCTCCTCAAAATTTTTATCTTTTACAACACATTTAGCTTTAGAGGATGAAAGGAATCAAGGACTGAAAATAGTCTGCTTAGGGTGGACTGTTTTTTCTCTCTCCCTCATTGATGTGTTTTGTTGGGGTTTCTTAAGTGATGTTTTACATTCTTATAAGTACTTTCCTATTACTTTGTTTTCCTTATTGTCTACAGATTACCCCTGTGCATACTGCCTGCCCTCTATGCCCCCTCTCTGCATGGGGAGAGCCCAGTTCCGTTTGTTTGGTTGGGGTGTCTAACAGTGCCTTGACAAAACCCAGTTGCTCTATGCTGCCAGGCCTGTTTCCTCCCCACCCCTGCCCAAACAAGCCCCCCGGCTTTCCACAGACTCCTGCCAAGAAGAAATTATCTGTGTTTGGACGTCAGGAAGGCAGCAAATTGAATTCACGTGAGTCCTTAGTGTCTGACCCTATAGGGCAGCTCAGCAAGTTTACCTTTCAGAGGAGTAAGGTGTTGCACAAATGTTAAATGTTTACTTTTATACGGGGGGGGGGGGGGGTGTATTTGTTTATTTATTTCCCCATGAGGTGAAGGGCAGGCTCGCATGATGGACGTGCCATAAGCCAATCCCAGTGCAATCTGCTTGGGTTTCAAGCTCAGCCTGGCTCTAAACCTGGGCCAAAAGCGTTCGTGCTATGCTTGGAGACAGGAGTTCAGGGTTTTTGCTGATGTATTGGGCTTCCCAGTGTGTCAAGGGGAGCTTGGGCCTGTGCTTACACACTGCGTGGGTGCTTGGACACCTTCTCATCCCCTGGTCAACACTGGAATCGTGGCCTCGTCTGTGACTGGGCATGTTCTGCGACGGGGTGGGGGGGCAGCGAGGTGAGTGGGGGAAAAGCGTATCCTCACGCTCAGCTGACAATTCAGTTACACTGAACTGACTGGCTCGACTCTAGAGAACAAACAGCTCTTGGCTTTGTTCCCCGCCCAGCAATAAAATTTCTCCCCTCTCTCTGAACTGGCCAAACTGGCTTCGCAGCTGCCCCGGTTTACATCCCTGTCAGCCACAGAGGAACATCACATCTTCTGACCAGTTCTTCATGGTGCCGAGGTGGGTTTAAACAAATGTAGTTTTAGACACTTCTGTCAAGTCTGACATTGATGTGCCCTATCAGTTCGTTGTCAGATTAGCCCTTGGATTTATGTGGAATGATTTCCACCTAATTTGCCTGGTGAGCTTTTAGAAGAAAGGAAAAAAAAACCCAGGAAACAACCCTAAGAAATGCCTGGTCACCTTCTCACAGGCCTGTGTTCGGTGCTGCATCGCGGTCACAACCTGTGCTGTTCAGAGCAAAGTAACACAGCGACTTACTGCATCGATGACATACCCCGTGGGGGGTGGAAGTCATGAGCCTGCCTGAAAACACTGTGAAAGGTGCGTAGTGTGTGCGTGTCCCACACACAGTCTTGTCCTGAGGCTGGCGAAAGGGCTGGGATGGGCTGTTACAGCTCAGGAGCTGAGAGTGCAACTCTGGGATTATCAGCTGCCGCGGGATTTCTTATCTCCTCCCGTTTCTAAAAGGCAAAAGATGACAAGCAGGCAACCTTGGTACGGGGGAGAGCTACACCAGTGTGGCTCTGCAAGGCAGCTAGCTTTAGGGAAACATGTTACCTGAAGCACCTCCTGTGCCACTCTCACAGTCCCTTGCTACTTCTGAAATCTGTGACCTTTAGCAGTGTGGTAGGAGTGAACGCACCAAGTTCAGGAAGGTTCAGAACTTTGAAGCTGAGTCTCTAGCACATAATCTACTTCTTTTTTTTTTGAAGCAGAAAATGCAGGAACCTCCACTTAAAAATCGGATTTGACACAAAAACCCCCTGCAAAAGCACGGTTAGGATTATATATTGAGAGATGAATTTATTTAACCTGAGGGCAGCCAGAGAGGATTAGATGTTTTAATTCCCTCCTTTTCCGTCATGACTGCACAGAGTGCTGACACTTGTTTGGCTTGGAGAAGATGACCTGTATACTGAAGTGATTAGTGTGCTCAGTGAATTATTTTTAAGACCTTTTACTGAAAACAAAGTGCTGTCTCACCAAACAAAGTAACTTTTTCTTGGGGCACAATAGCACTCGTGAAATCGGGGGCATTATCACTGAAGTGGGACATGCAGCTTATGAATTGGTCTCGGAGACCATGAAATTTGGGACCTATCTTGTCAAGGCAGCTGGGTGATGTTTTTCAATGCTCTCACAAGTGAGATGACTTAACATGGAAGGAGTTGTTGTGGTTTAGCATTTCAGAACCCTTGGCTGCTGAACTTGGGGTGGTAACTGTAGCCGCCTAATTTTTATACATACTTGTAAGTTCATTCTTTTTCTCCTCAGAATTCTTGTACAATAGAGAAATGAATGTACATCAGAGGCAAAATTTGCTGTAAATTAGCAGTTTATTTCTTAAAGGCCAATGTGTTATGGTATGTTTCCAAATTAAAAGCAGATTTGTACTTTGAAGCACAGGACAGGGGTGTTTCGGTTTTAATTTTTCATCAAAAGGGTACGGCCTGAATAGAGATCCCCTCTTGGGCTCAGCCCTGTTGCCTTAACAAGCATATTACCTGTACGGACAGCTGCAGTTTGCTTTCTTATTGTTCATATTTTACTTGAATTGAAAATCAGCAAGAAAGGAATTTTTATTTTGTTTGCTTGGGTGTTTGATCCAGAAACATGGATTTGAGGGACAGATTATACAGGTGACCTACATATAGGTGGAATATGTTTGGAGCATTTTAATATTTTTTTTTCTTTAATTTTAAACTGCAGGCTTATTGAATTTGAGTGGGTAAGAGAAGAGGTCAAACGAAAAGCATCAATAACGTCCCTTGCAGTGATTCCAGTGTAATCTGACCTGTATCTCTGAATGTCAGTAGTCACGTGAATGTGAAAACCGTTACCTTTTTCTAAGCTAACCCTACTTTGATTTTGGTATTAAAGTATGCTGTCTGCTCTCTTGTGCTCTTCATCACACCAGCAGAACGGGAACATGCCACAGCAGGGCTGCAGCCACGGCTTCCATATGTTATTGTAAGGAGACAGCTGCTGGGGGACCGGAGTCAGCGTCTTGCGATGCTCTTCTACAGCCTCTCCTATTTTCCTCGTGATAGCGTCGAACGAGGGCTCGGTGTCAGCTGACAGAGGATTTGCCTCAGAAGGGTCTTGTGAGAGATCAAACAGCAGTGGAGGGTCATGATGGGTTACACCATCCCCAAAACATGGGCAAAGTCCTCCTCCAGAACAGGTCCCCGAGGATTCTGGTTGGAGTACTGGAGTAGCATAGTGCGCTTTCCATGTGGTGCCACCTGTCATGGAAGAAGCACATTCGAACAGCTCGGTGACATTAGGAGTCAGGGGAAGGCCCTGGAAGATCAGCTCACCTTTTAAGAGACCTGCTTTGTCGTTCTTAGGGCAAGGTTAGGTTGTGGTAGTCACATATGGGGAAAGGGTCTTCTGGGAGCTGGCAGGGATTCAAAATGGTTTTTGTGACCCATGGGAAGACTTGGGCTCTAGGTAGCCATAGGGCCATATAGACTGTGGAGGTCTAATATTTTGGGTGCAGAGGGAGTCTCTGTCACTTTCTTCTGTCCCTTTAAAACTCTACATGCCTCCTGGGGGAGGGGGGAAATGGAGAATGTAGGTCCCGATTTCACCATGGGTAGGTGTTTCTGCTGTTGGCTCAGTACATCTGAGCCAAGAAGAGCTCCTGGGCAGGAGCTGATCGGAGCTCACCTCCATGCTTATGCTCCAGCACACTTCCAAATAGGGCAGTAATCACAGGCCAGAAAACCAGTAAATTCTGGGGTCTAGTTTTAAGTAAAGTTAACATGATAAAGGCAACTAGTTTGGAGCTTTAGAGCTTGTACTTTATCAGCTCTTATACTGACTGCTGGATAAGGTCAGGGCTGTTAACTCATACTGAAGAAATGACAAATGACTGAGACCACTAAGTCTGAATGCAGTTCAACAGAATTTCCTTCCTCCTCCTTCCTCCCCTGTTCTTCACTCTGTGTTTAGAAAGCCATACACGGAACTCAGAGGCAAGGATGTGCCCAGCAAGAAGACAGCAATTAGAAACTCTGTCTGAAAAAGGGAGAGGAGAAGAAAGGGAACATTCAACACTTGGAGCCACTTCTGTAATGGATTGAACACCATTAGCTGACAACTGCATTGTCCCTACGTGCCATTTTCATTGTGGTTCAGTGGAATCAGCTGAACTTTCCTTCCTTCTCTTGTTCCCAAAAGTGTTCTTAATGTCTGGAGCCCACAGCTTTAGTCTTCTGTCTCTGTCGTGTCACTACTGCTAAAACATATTTTGGTAATAATTAAAAGCTCCTTAAAAGGTGAGAGGAGACAAATCACAGGCATTAAGGACCAGGTAATCTTTTAGCTTAAAATCTCCATATGTTGACTGGCTGGCTATGTATGTGATTGTTTCTACATGCTGTGAAGCTAAGCTGCTGCACTTGTGTGATGGGACAATGTCACTGTTTCTGAAATGCTTTGACATAATGCATTCAGAAATGTTGCAGGTTTTAGAGATCTCCGTTTCTGAGATTGAGAGAGAAAGGATTGCAGGTGGTGGATTAATTAAAGGAAACGGTCCCGCTTCCTGGCAGCTTCCTAAGGACAGGTATTCCTTAAGCCTCTTTAGGGGTGCGCTCTGCTGGTGGGTGGGATGTTCTCTGGGTCCTTCTCCTCTTCCCCATCTCAAGACTAAAAGAACATTTGTCTCAATACAAAAACACAAGCACCTTGTGTAATTTCAGGGTTACCCAAGTATTGGATTTGGGTCTTAGATCTATTGGTCAGGCAGCATGGATACTTGTTAGAAGTAGGGTAAGTCCTCTCTGGGCCGTGCTCTTGTCAGAGCCCTACTGTGATATTGCTAAAATATAAATAATTACATGAGGTGGAGAGCTATACATGTAACTTATGTGCTCATTGTTCAGCAAATGAAACTAATTGAGCTGAACATAACTGCCCACTGTAGGGCAGTTCAGAGAAACCAGTGTAGAGCCTCTGAGGACGATTGTTCTGATTCTGCAAAACTTTAACATTCACTTTTGGCAGCTGCAGATAGCTACTGGAGTTGTAGAGTGAGAGAGACCCAGCTTGTTACTTCATTCAGGACACAGTGAAGCAGACAGTAATTAACCTGTGTGGGTGAGCTGAGTAGTGAGCTGCATAGACAGCTGAGGTACAGAGGGAAAATGGTGGTAGAAATCAGTGCTGATGGAAGCAGCAGGGGTTTCAGCCATCTCCAGGAGGCAAGGAGGGAGATGCAATTTGCTACTGAAGTGTCTCTGACAGAATTTGAAGGATGTGTGTGAATTTTAGGGGAATGTGTTAATATAATATGTCTGAGGGAAAGGAAACTTGCTGCTTGAATCTAAACAACTCACACCCATCTGGTAACAATCAATCAGTTTAATGAGCAGACAGAAATGGACTGTCACTAATAAGCCTTATTGTGCTGTGGTAGAGGAAAGGGCTCTTTAACATAGAGACAAAGGATTCTTCTGGCTTCAGTGAAGGGCTTAATTGATGGGTCCTGCCTGGGTGACATCAAGACACAATGGCTTCATATCTAGCCTGTCCAACAGATAGAAGTAAACAGACTATAAATATGTAATATGAACATGATATACCTGTAAATGAGCTACACGGTAACATTTGATGGTGACCCTTTGTGTGCAGAACATCCCAATGTTTTCAACCCCCTTGCCATAAAGAGTTGGGGTTCAACAGAAAAAAAGAGATACATAACATAAGAGAACTGGCTGTGTTTGTGGCTTCACAGGAACACAAAATACCACAAAATACACCTTGCATCTGCATACTGTATTTGTGTCTACATTACAGGTAGTGTGGCCTTTTAGAAACTGATCTGTAGAGGCAGAACGGTTACTGACAGCTTGACATCCATGCTGCCTTTGTCTGGGGGCTAACTCTTGTCTGGTCCTATCTGGTCACATCTTTTAGAGATTTCAGCATATTAGGTATGAACCTGGAGCCTATTTTGCAATTTAGTTTCGTCTAAGCTAAAGTCTTGATCTCCACACCTGTACCACAACACCCAAAACACAGAATCACAGAGCATAGGGAGTTGGAAGGGACTTCAGAAGATCATCTAGTCCAACCCCCCTGTGCCAGAGAAGGATCAGCTAGACTAAATCACACTAAATCTCACAATGAGTGGGTATGAAGCAAACCCCTCTTAAGTAAAATCACACTTCTGCTCTGAACTGCAGTTGCAGAAAAAACCCCACCAAGCCCATATAAAAATAAATTGAGATCTCAAAGGATAATGATGAAGTTAGAGGCTTAAGCGATTTAAGAGAGAGAGAGATGTACGTTTCTGACTGCTGCTTTAGGCAATGTGAAGAAGTCAGTGTTCTCAGGATTAGAATGGAGCACGGCCTGGAGCTACTCCCAGTTCTGGGATGGAACCAGCTGCGCATCAGTCTGCAACAGATCCTAATGGGGTCTTTCATATCTTTAGTGGCCATGTTAAGACCTGGCCAGTCATTGTCAGTCTTGATAACTCCCCCGTGTGCTGAGTATTGGACATGCAGGGAGAGAGATTCAAAGGAGTGACTCTCATGTTACTGCAACCGTGGGCTGCTGTGGGCTCCATGCACAACAGCACAGCACAGTGTTCTTTGGGCCAGACCCTGCCTTATATTTTTGACCTTATCACTGCCTATAGTTAACTGAAAGGAGGTTGTAGAGAGGTGGGCGATGGTCTCTTCAGCCAGGTGACAGAAGATAGGAGGAGGGGAAATGAAGCTACACCAGGGCAGGTTCAGATGTTTGGAAAAAATTTTTACTGAAAGAGTTGTCAGGGCCTGGAACAGGCTGCCCAGGGAGGGGGTTGAGTCACCTTCCCTGGATGTGTTTAAGAAAAGGGTAGATGAGGTACTTGGGGATATGGTTTAGCACAGGACAGGAACGGTTGGACTTGATGCTCTTACAGGTCTTTTACAAACCCGTGATTCTGTGATTGGCCATGACCGGCTCTGCCAGTGTCAGCTCGAACCTTCGGTCTGGAGCTCAGGGAGTGATTTAGCTGTTCACCAGCACTGCCAGCACTTCGGGAACGGCGCCGCTGCACGGGGGAACGGGGTGGCGAGGGCTCCCGGCGCCATGAGCCCGGCCAGGACCGGGGCTGTGGCGGGCTGCGGCGAGGAGGGGGCAGCACCGCTGCCGTGAGGCGCTGGTTGGCGGGCCCGGCGCTGCCCGCTCCCCCCTCAGGCGCCAGAGCGGCGGCTGAGCCGCTTGAGGGAGCGCGGGCAGCGCCGGCCCTGAGGCTTAGAGCGGAGGGGAACGTCCCAAAGCAGCCCCTCCTGCCACCGCCCCTCCCCCGAGGTGCCTGGGGGTGGTTAGTCACGGGGAAGCGGTGCGTTTTGGGGGGGAAGCGGTGCGTTTTGGAAGGGGAGCGTTGCGCTCCGCCAGCGCACGGCTGCAGCGTTCCGCTGCCAGGCACTTCTGCCAGGAGCTCGGGAGAGTGAAGGAGGGGGATAATCCCTAACCAGAACTGAGTCCTGAGAGGGTCAGGTTATGGGTTTGGCTCAACTAATCTTGTTTTATACTTCTTGCAGGAAGAGTGAAGATGCAGGGTGGGGGGATTACACGCCGGGTTTAGGGATGATACGTTGTGGTTGTGCCTGGAGAGAGGATGGAATTGAGTCTTCGTCAGTGCAGATAAGTAGTTAGTTGAGGCAGCCAAAATGTTGGCCTTGAGCACCTTGCAGGTGGGTTCCCTCACCTGGTTCCACAGCCGTGGCCCTATCAGGTCACCCAAAGCCCCAGCTAGGGGGAAGCAGCAGAGACCAGGACCACCTGCTTGACTCTGGGCTGAGCACCAGCTCTGCACCAGTTCTGCCCACTG
The DNA here is from genome assembly GCF_964237585.1 of Gallinula chloropus. Lineage (NCBI taxonomy): Eukaryota > Metazoa > Chordata > Aves > Gruiformes > Rallidae > Gallinula > Gallinula chloropus. Next base: position 139,195,081 of record NC_140085.1, on the reverse strand, counting down.
CCAGCAGCTCCTGTAGGCTTACGAAAGCCTTACCACTCAGCTACAGGGCAGAATAGCAGCAGGAAAAGCACTTCCTTCCCCCCCCCTTTTTATTTATTTATTTAAAAAACATAAATAAAGAAATAATCCCTCAGGTCTTCAACAAAAATGTTATCAGCACCTTCTCTCCAGGAAAAAAATAGAGAATGAGGAGTCCCAAGGGGAAAAACAACACACCACCAAACCTTTCGTGGAAGGCTTGGGCATGTCCTTCTCCATACAACTGGATTTTTGAGACACCCTTGTACTTAGCATTTTCTACCAACTAGCTCCTTGAGCTGGGTTAACCTGAGTCTCACTCTGTATGGCTTGTATTGCTTACATGTTTTTCCTTGAATGAAGTACCTAGATTTATCTTTGGGATCCAAGAACCTAGAAATAAAATTCCACCAGAGCACATGGCATCATATCCTCACATTTAGTCCTTAGTCCCTTTCCTCCATGTTTCTTGTCAGACAGGCACAGTGACTCTCTAGCCAGAAGCCATGCTTCTGTCAAACGTGCTGTGTGATGGCATGGGCACTGACCTCAAGGGTAAACTGGCAGCATGACTAAAACTTTGGTGTTGCAACTCTAGTACATATTTATTCATGCCATCAAGACAGACAGCAACGTTCTCAGCCATTATCCTGATACTCTCATGAGTGTGTATCTAGGGCAGCAGAAAAGTCAATGTTGAAATATTTACAAGTAAGTTTTGAAGCCTCCAAGTATTCACTGAGCAAGTAGATTCTTGGGTTGCTACTCTCATTGTATCAGAAAGTATCGTAAAGGAAATGTAGATGGAAGCAGGAAAGATCACCCAGTTAACCTTGTGACTTCAGAAGGATTTACTGCTAGAATGCCTTGAGTTCACTCATTCAAAGCCCTCTTCCAACAGCCAGCTCCTTTTCATCATACCAGTTGCATATGAACAGCTGCTGGTGGTGGGGTGTGTGTTTGTAACTGCTACCTAACTGCAGCCTCTCAAGAACTCTGTAATTCTTCGCTCAGTTCACTGATAGGGAAAGCAAAACTAAATTTAAAGGACTCATTCCAGTTTCTAAAGGATGGGAAGATGAGTAGGCACAGCCCACACCTTTGGCTTCTGGATTTCCTCAGCTACGCAGATGAAAAAAAGAAAATTAATACGGCATCACCACAAATTCATCAACATTCCACTTACTGTCACATCATCCAGTCACAGAACACACAATTTATCTCTGCTGACTTTAATCTGAGGATGATCTTTGTATGATATGTTCAGTCTCTGCTCCCCTCCTAGTCAGTGGAGAGAGGTGTGACCGGTCTAGTCCAGGTGTGCTGAGCAGGAGGTCGTGATTCACACTCTGTAAACATCTACATCTCTTCAGTAACTACACGCCAACAAGCTCGGATCCAAGCACCTGTGTTTGATCGCACAGGCACCATCCCCCATTCTAAGCAGGAATAAGGACACAGCTACCAGTCACTGGCCATTCTGCCTTACACTGTAATGGGGGGTGACATCAGCTAAGATTGGGTGCTTGTTGAAAGCTTGGGAAAGCATTACAGCTGCAGTCAGCTTGCCTAATGCCACTGCTGATAAACTGAGACAAGTGAGGTAGGGCTATCAAAAACTGCTGTTTAAGGTAAAGACCCTATGTGTGCAGTTCCTTTCTTCTATCTTAGACTAAAGCTCATCCTGAAAGCTTTTGTAGATAGAAACACTGCAGTGACAGGTGGGTTCTTGAAGCTGTGCTAGCCAGGAAGCAAACCCCTTCATCATCTCAGGCAAGGCAGGACAGCTAACAAAGTCATTCTGCACTTGGCAGAAGAACTGAGAGTCTGAGACTTAGATACATAGATACATATGGGGTTTTTATGTATTACTGTATTGGAAGCTAGAGGTCATAAAAATCATAGAATTTTTTCAGTTGGAAAAGATCTTTAAAATCAAGTCCAACCACTAACCTAGTGCTGCCAATTCCACCACTAAACCATGTCCCTAAGCACCATATGTATACGTCTTTTAAATACCCCTGGGGTGGTGACTCTGCCACTTCCCTGGGCAGCCTGTTCCAGTACTTCACAACCCTTGCATGGAAGTAATATTTCCTACTATCCAATAAACCTCCCCTGGTGCAGCTTGAAGCAATTCCCTCTTGTCCTATCACTTGTTACTGGGGAGAAGGGACCAACACTCACCAGGCTACAACATCCTTTCAGATGGCTGTAGAGAGCAATAAGGTCTCCCCTTCTTCTCCAGGCTAAACCACCCCAGTTCCCTCGCCAGCCTTGCTTTCAGGACCCTTCACTAGCTTTGTTGCCCCTTCTCTGGGCACGCTTCAGCACCTCAGTGTCTGCCTTACCTATCGCCTGACCTGCAGGAGGGGAGTGTGTGTACTCACGGTCCTTTTGGTGCCAGCGCGCTGCGTGCAGAAACCCGCCGCAGTAGTGAAACAGGAACTGGTGCCCGGTGTGCTGGCCTGTCCCCTGCAGCAGAGGCAGCAGGCGGCGCCCGTCGATTGCTCTGGTGGAGAGACAGGAGTCACCGAACTGGTAAAGAACTTCAGCTGGAGCATGAGCAGTATTCACTGTCCAGCCTTAGGATCTCAGGGGTCCTTTCTAAACCAAGCTACTGTTTAGCTAATGAGCCCTGAGATTTTTAATTGCGCGGATGGGTGGAGACCAGCGATTAGCAGTTACTAGCAGTTTTACAGCTAGTTCACACGTCCTGCCTGGGGGAGATAAATCGCTACTGTAATTCTCCTGGGAGTAAGTGATAAACGCGGTGAAGGCATGGTTCACAGCTTTTAATTGTGCTCACTGAAACAGAAGTCAGGGATAGCTCTGAGCACTGGGGGTTTCGTTAAAAACACACCAAAACCCCAACAACAACAACAAAAACCACAACCACCACAACACAAACCCAATCACACAGAAATCCCCCCCCCCCCCCAACCCCACTTAATTACTTAATTTTTGGTTTGGTTACACACCACCAATACTTTATGCTTTTTGCTCAAATGGCTTAGCCACCCACGCTTGCTTGTGTTCTTTAGAGGAGTCTAACAGACACCACAAACTCTTTACTGTGCTGGCAGCCAAACACAAAAGCTGTGTGTCATTTGCTCCACCTTCCCTACTCATGAAAAACCAGGCTTCCAAGGCTTGGAAAGGACCTGTCCTAGTGCTCTAACAGGATCAACCAGCTTTGTGAATATCTGTGGATTTTTCATAAAAAGTAAGATTACAAGATGCTTTTTTGTGAGGGTTGTTTTGTTTTTTACAGTCCTCTCAGTGTTTCAGATCAACCAAGTTGCCTTTTAGTGATTAGAAGACTGAGTTAGCTAAATGACCCTTGATAAAACATAGTTACCCTTGGCCTATTCCATATAAGCAGACATGATGAGGAAAGCTATACAGAAAGCTAGGGAACTGCCTGGTTAAGATAAAACAGAACGTGACCTGTGGCTGTTAGGATGCATGACTTATATAGCTGGCATCTATCTAGATGAAGAAAGGGGAGCAAATATGGCTTATGAAGCCACCTTTGTACCTGTCCTGAGGCACTGTCCCTCCAGCCAGGTGAACCACTGTTGGGAAAATGTCCATAAGGCTTGTCAGTTCATCTACAACTGTGCCTGCAGGTAACACTCCTGGCCATCTCACTATTCCTGGGACACGGATCCCTCCTTCCCAGCCTCCCATGCCTTTTCCACCTGTTGAGGGGGAGGGGGAGTACCAAAAGAGATAAAAGAATGAAAGGTATTAAAAGATTATGCATTTATAATTAAAAAAAAAAAAACAACCCTTTTAGAATACTCAAATGGCTTCAATGAAAGCACAGTCAATTCCAGGGAACAACAGAATGACTACAGTGTAAATGCCATTCTTCAAAATTAAGTATTACTATTCTTTCTATTTTACTTGGGTGGCATATATGGCAACCCACTACTAAGCAGTATTTTTGGCAGAAGAGGAATAATTCCACCCTCTGATAACTGAGAAGACATTCTGACCCATATTTTTTAATTGACTGTCATGTCTGAGAACCACAGCCACCCTCCCTAATAACACGCCCAGGAAAAAGGTCTGTTATTAATAAAAAGCAAAACCTGACTTGGAGTCAGTGAGAGGTTGCAGCCCCCACTTGGAGCCTGAGAAAGGGGAATTAACACAGGACAAGCTTGGTTATCAAACAGTTTACTGTCAGATGCAGCAGGAACATTACAAAATACTTTGCAGTCCTGGAGACCAGTGAGGAGAATTAGAATAACATGTCATCTCCCTCCAGTTTACAGTCCCAGTGAGGATACTCTGAGGCTGTCCCAAAAGGAAGAGTGGGAAACCCATACAGTAACTAGGGGATGGCTCTGAATATACTGCAGTGATAAAGACTTTCCACCTATATTTCTGTTGAAGTTGTCTTGAGGCAACCCAAAGAGTCTTTCTTAACTTGATGTTTTCTGCATTCCTCTAGTCCTTTAGTTCCAACACAGAATGTTCTCTACAAGTAAAAATACTGTTTTGAATAGCATTTCAAGGTGAGAACCATTCGTTACTTACAGATCTGAATTATAGATTTCAAGGATGGGGATATTAATGAAGCAATGTGCAAGTTTAAAGCCAGAACTCCAAATTGAGGGTCCAGTTAGATTAGAAAGAATAATTGCAAACGGTTGAAGCTCAGGTGCCTATATGACCTTTGCTCTGTTACTCCTCCTGTCAAGGGCAGAGATGGCAAGTCATTTCTGGAAAGCTTTGTAGGAAAGTAGGCAAGCAAATCTTGAAGCTAGCTTATTTGCTCAGCTAATAAATCAGCAACTGAATGGCAGTTTATGCTAGCCTCTGTCTTTGCTAAGTAATGCCAGACTTTGCTGTGGGGGAGGTGTGATCACAGTTAGACTTGAGGGGCAACTCAACTGCTGAGTTCTTTAAAGCGAGAGTCCAAACAGCGTGTTCTGGGTCTGCATCAGGGGAAGTTCAGATTGAAAATTAGGAAGAGGTTCTTCACCAAGAGGGTGATCAGTCACTGGAACAGGCTCCCCACGGTCGTGGCATCAAGCCTGTCAGAGTTCAAGGAGCATCTGCATGATGCTCTTAGTTAAACAGTGTAGTTCTAGAGAGTCCTAAGAAGAGCAGGGTGTTGGACTCAGAGATCCTTATGGGTCCCTTCCCACTCAGAATACTCACTGATGCTACAGCATTTTCAAGTAGTTCTTTGGGTTGTGGATTAGGGAGTACAGTTACAATATTCAAAGACAACATGGAACTAGAAAGGGGTACAAATGTACTGGAGCCTAAAGAAGGAATGAACGAGGGAGAACATAACAGCATTTAAATATATGACGACCTTGCAACAACAGGCTGTTGCAAGGAGGAAAGGAAGAACCTCTTCTCTGTAAATCGGTAAACTGGGCAAGATCCGTTGATTAAAGTGCAGCAAGGAAATCCAAGGTAGGTACTGGGAAAAAACCTCCAGTAACACAGACAATGAAAAGTGGAATATCTGGGAAATCACTGAAGCTCTTTAAGAACAGGTTAGAGGATATAGCTGTCGGGAGTGACAGCTTTGGTGAAAATGATCCTGTCTGGAAAGATGAATAGCTGATGCCTTGAATTTGCTCCAGCCCTACAATCCAAAATTATCATCCCAGTTTAGTAAATATAATCTATTCATATTTTATTCTATCATTTTCTTTTTAAGAGCAACTCTTGCACACGTAAATACTACCAAAATTTTACCTTTGTAGATCCCATTCCATCCACCTATCTGAGCATTTCCTCTGTGAGCCTCTAAGGCTCCTCCATGATCAGATGCAAAATAAGTGAATGTGGCATTCTTCAAGCCTTTTTTGTCAATAGCATCCAGAAGCTTGCCTGCAAACAGAGAAAAAAAATCATGATTATGTATGGAAATGCAGTCAGACTTTTTAGGTCTTGACGCAAAATTCAGCAAAGGTGGATTCTTTCCATTTGCCTGAATGAGTTCAGTTATAAGCTGTCAGTAGTACAAAGAGTAACCCTGCATTAGAGAAACAGTAAGACCCTATAACACAGAGCTGCTGAATGCATCCAAAATGTGGTTTTGGGGTCAATAAAAACAGGAAAATAAAAAATAATTTGAATTAAAAAAATATTTGAAATGAATGATCCTTTTATTCAAGCTACTCCAAATACTCTCTCAGCTTTATGCTGTAAATTCTCTAGGTCAAGGACTGTCTCCATTGTGTAGCCTCAAGCTTCTTGAAAAACTTAAGTGATAGTGCTTCCTGGATTCCTAGTCATAGAAAACTGCTGTGTCTCACCAGGGACTGAACAGGGACTCTCAGATCAGGCTGCATGCTAACAACATCTCCTGATGTCAGTGGTGAAAACTTCACAGACTGTAAATCAAACCTAACTTCATAGGGAATGGTTTTGGTACTGACAGTGGCAAATGTTTATAAGAATATGATTAACTTTGATTGCTTGTCCTTATCATCTACTGCAACAAATACAGTTGCCAAAAACAGCTTCCATAACTACAGAAGCAGCAGCAGCAAAAGGTGAAGTACATGAGGGAAAAACACAGGGGAAAAAGTATCAGTGATTGGTACTTTTGCTCAAACTCTTCTGCTTTACTGAGTTCCTGTGCCTCCTTGGTCAAACAGTTATATTGACCTTACCTTAAAATAGACTCTTTTCCTTAAAAAAGGCTTATATTGAGTCTGGGATGTCAATTCTGAATTAGACCTCAACTCTCTAACTTAGCTATCCAACCCTGGAGACTTCTGTCCTCACTAGCTACTGTCTTGTTTGGCTCATACAAGGCATGTTCCTTACACTGTTGGACTTCTGCTATCCAGCTCTGGTTGTGTAGCCTGTGCCTGAAGGGGACCAATGCCAAAAATTAAGAAGCAGAAGAGAAGCATGGCAGAGTCCTCTGGTTCAGCTGGATCTTGCAGAGGTTCTCAGCCTGCCCATCATAAGCAACAGGGTTCCTCTCAAAATACAGTTTTGTGATCATGGATATTGGAAGAAGAGGAGGTTCAGGGACTGAATCTTGGCCTAGACAGGAGGTGTAAGCATTGGCAGTAGGATCTTAACTTTTGACTAAGCACATACAGGAGCTGTCTCTCTCACACTGAAAAGAACTACAACGTAAGAGATACAGATGTCATCTATCTGAATTTCTGCAAGGCCTTTGACATGGTCCCCCCACAACATCCTTCTCTCTAAGTTGGAGAGACATAGATTTGATGGGTGGACTGTTCAGTGGATAAGGAATTGGCTGGATGGTCGCATCCAGAGGGTGGTGGTCAATGGCTCCAAGTCCAGATGGAAGATGGTGGCAAGCAGAGTTCTTCAAGGGTCTGTGCTGGGACCAGTGCTGTTTAATGTCTTTATTAATAATATTGACAGTAGGATTAAGTGCACCCTCAGCAACTCTGCTGATGACACCAAGCTGAGTGGTGAAGTTAATGTGCCAGAGGGATAGAATGCCATCCAGAGGAACCTGGATGGGCTGGAGAAACAGGCCCAGATGAACCTCATGAGGTTCAACAAGTGCAAGGTCCTGTACCTGAGTTGGCACAAACCCCATTATCCAGGTTAGGAGATGATATGCTAAAAAGCAGCCCTGAGGAAAATGACTTGGCAGTACTCATGGATGAAAAGCTGGGCATAAGGCACCAGTGTACATTTGCATCCCAGAAGGCCAAGAGCATCCTGGGCTGCAACACAAGAAGTGTGGCTAGCAGATTGAGAGAGGTGATTCTGCCCCTCTACTCTGCTCTGATGAGACCTCACCTGGAGTACTGTGTCCAGCTTTGGAGCCCTCAACACAAGAAAAACATGGACCTGCTGGAGTGTGTCCAGAGGAGGGCCATAAAAATGATCAAAGGGCCGGAGCACCTCTCCTATGAGGACAGGCAGAGAGAGTTGGGCTTGTTCAGCTTGGAGAATAGAAGGCTCTGGGGGACCTTATAGCGGCCTTCCAGTACCTGAAAGGTGCCTATAGGAAAGCTGGGGAAGAACTGTTCACAAGGACATGTAGCAGTAGGATGAGGGTAATGGTTTTAAACTAAAAAAGGGGAGATTTAGAGTGGGTATTAGGAAAAAGTTGTTCAATGTGAGGGTGATAGATCACTGGAACAGGTTGCCCAGAGAGGTAGCGGAGGCCCCATGCCTGGAGATATTCAAGGTCAGGCTTGATGGGGCTCTGAGCAACCTGATCTAGTGAAGATGTCCCTGCTTACTGCAGGGGGGTTGGACTAGACGACCTCTAAAGGTCCCTTCCAACTTAACATGTTGTATGAATTTATGATAAGGCTTAGGTCTAAATCTGAGCTCCAAGCGCTGATTACATTTAAAGCCCTCACCTGATCTGTACTCAGAGCCTAGATTTCAATCTAAGCAAGCCTTCACAATGTACTGACTTCACAAAACCTAAGTGAAGCAGTGTAGCCTTTTGGCTAGGAGGGAGTTCTGGTTTGTGCTCCGAGGATTATTTTTCAATAAAAAGGAGAAAATACACAAACCAAACACCATATAGAGTAGCATTAAGAAGCACCACCAGTTATATCTTCTGAGACTAAACAGAGCTGAAGAAATGCCATGTGTTTTGATTAACAACGTGATCAAGCACATATTTGATGATTTGACGCTGCAGAACAAGTGTGTCAATTGAAAAAAATGAAAAGAACAAAGCCTCACAAGAGAATTTGGGTGTTCATCTTCAGAAAGTGAAAACAAGATGTGGTAATGGAAGGGCAGCCTCTGGAGCTAACTGTGCATCCCAGGCAAGTTCACTGGTTTCTGTCATATGCAAAACCAGAGTTCTGTGAACACCTCTAGCTTCTTTTCCACATTCAAATAAATGAAGATAATTTTTTTCAAGACCACTCACCCACCACCCAGTCCATCTCCTCTATGTTATCTCCATATAGGCTGTGTCTGCTTCTTCCCAGAAACTCTTCTGTGGTGATGAGAGGGGTGTGAACATGTAAAAGGGAAACAAAGAGAAGAAATGGTCTATGCTTGTTTCTGAAATAAAAGAAAACAATAGTCATCTCTCCACAAACTGTCACTCAACCCAAAATATAACAGTGATATGGTAGCAACTATCACTATAACAATTCTAATGGTCTAAAATGAAAATAAAATTTATCTTGACATGTTTGCATTTTTGAGATTTTGGGAGACAGAGGGGATTAAAACATCCCTCAAAGATTTTAGTTCTGTATTGAGACCAAAATCATAATGGGCCCTTTCTTTTACCCTGGTTCAAGTTGGACATGTGTAGAATGCTAATTAATTAGGCAAGTTCATAGCCAAAAGACTGACACACTCTCAGGTGCAAGGAGAATAGGAGCTGCTTGCCTAAACTTAAACATGAATGTCACCGACTGTCTGAGATATCCTCATGAAAAAGGCAGACACCACACTGCACCTACAGGGGAACTATATCCCTTTAACCTGGAACTTGAGATGTTCAAAGGTTCACAGAAGAAATTTGTTTTACCCCAACTTCCCTTTAAAAAACCAAAAAACCTCCACCCCAACCCTGAGAGAAACAATATCCCCTTTTTCAGGGATATGTCCAGACTTGACACGTAAATACTTTAAAAGACATGGTGGTTTTTCTCAATTCCAGCTGAGGTTACTGATAGTATTGTAAATTAATGACACCTTTGGGAAAGAAAACAAAACTCACAATTGCCCTCCTGTTCGTAAAATACTAACTTCATATGACACTTTCTATGACACTCTACTCATCAGGCTAAGATAGGTTTTTCTGTTCCTACTGGCAGAAAGCCCAGTCCTTGGCTGGGACACCTTCTTATTAGATGAACAAAACACAAACACAAACCCCATATTTTTCCTTTTCCCAAGGAGCTGACAAGCCACGTATAAGAAGAAGGACAACAGTTGGATGCTGACAGGTAGGAGGATGCCAGAAAACAAGAAGTTACTGGCATCAGAACAGGTAGCTCAGCATGCCAGCTGCCTTACCTAGTGGTGTATGACAGTAATCAAATTGTTTTAAAAAATCCTTAAAACACAATGCAGTTTTTGTTGGTTACCTTTCAATGAATGAAACTGCCTCCTTCAGTAGGTTGGAAGTAATTTTTTCTAGATTCATTGGTTGTTCAGTGATGTCATGGTTTCTCATCAGGATACAGTTCCAGTACTTGGTGAAACCATAGCTGGAGAACCAGGAGATGAAGTACAGGAGACCACAGATGGCCACGTATATAATTATTTTCCAGTTTACCGAGAAGAAATTGTTAATTTTTCCAATCAAAAGAGTAAGCACTGCAAGGATAATCATCTCTGTGTAAAGCCAGTACGTATCTTGTAAAGACTTGGCTAGTTCGGGGTCATCTGTGCCTTGACACTCATTCAGAAGGGTAAAAGGCATGCCATAGAAATAATCAAAGCCATGGTTTAAAGGATGGTGGCAGTGATCGTGGCGGGATTTGCAGTTCAGACCCATGTGCCACTTCCCTGAAAATACAAAGCAAAAGACCTGAAATCCAACGTTGTTACTCAGAGAATCATGTGCAGTGTGTGTCTGCCTGGATTTCCCACAGGCTGGCTGTGCTCCCCAGTTAAGGTACAGCCAGGGGAGGAGCTGGTGTGGAATGGGGACAGACTGTCAGGGAGCAATTGTGCACTTTATCTGCCTAGAACAGCTGCTTTTCCTCACCTATCTGTTAAAATTCCACATAGGGAAATGGTTCAGCTCAGATGCCTTCCTGAATAAGAACAAATAGGGTTACAATATTCGGTGCTTATTATTTTCCACATGATAAAGTAGCCTCTCATCAATGGGCTGCCTGCTGGGAAGAAGCCCTTGTGCCAAAAGAAACAGCTAAGTGCAAAAATATGAACTAATTTACACACAAGTTCTAACTGACCTTCACAGTCCAAGAACAGATTTCAGGAAGAAGGCATACCTTTGACTCTCTGTGTCTATATTCATCCTACAATGAGTAGCAAGACCAATCCACTCCAATTACTCACTACAATTCAACATACCAGAATATGTCATATGGTGATAGTGAACCTTAATGAAGTCATATCACAGGACAGTGTAATTATCCTGACATTGAAGGACAGACAGGCTGTAACCACAGGCCTAAGGGCTATTAGCTAGACAGATAACTTCTGAGAACTGCTAACTGGCTCTGGGCTCATGCATATGAACACAGCTTACTATATGACCATGCCAGCCTGCACAGGCTTGTACATCACTAAGACTCACTTCAGTGCAGAAAATAAATGGCACCTCAGCATGCTGGAGCTGAGTAGAGGTGTGAACATCACAATAATTGCAATTGTGCACATGGCACCTTTGACTACATCAAGAGAAGGGTTGAAAAATGAGAGCTGCTTGAAAGACATGGTACTTTTAATTGCTATACACTCAAAATTAGCAAAGGATTTTCTTTTTTGGAGATGCATTCTGATTCAGAACCCACTGAAGTTAATGGGACTCTCTCAGCTTTTTTGGCAGAGCTTCTTTTTGCAGAAATTAAAGCACTTTTAGAGTCTTAACTGTGACAATAAGCAGGATGTGCAAATTACAGAAAATCTATCCACCAGATCTAATTAAGACCACTGTGGTGCCTGGCTACCAACTGGCAGGCAACATTTGTCTGCTAGAACAGATCAGCAAGTATCTCTGTTGGTTCTTCCTAAAGCAATCTGTACTGGGCAAACAAGCTTCTTTCCTCTGCATTTACCTCTGTTTGCAGTGTGCATCTCTGTATTCCATACATCCCCATTTTGGGTTTATCAGATATGCTGTGCTGACACTGGGGCTTGAGGCATTTTAAAAACCCTGCTGATATTCAAAGTTATGCATACAAGAAACTCTGGTTTAACTGATCCTAAACATTGTGTCAAAGAAAAATATTTACAGAAGCAGCCTCATCTGAGAAACAAGCAGAGAAAAGACAGCAAGTTGCTATGTCTCATACCTACAAGTCCTGTAGAATAACCTTGTTGTTGCAATATTCTGGCAAAAGTAGTTTCATTTGGTGGGAGCCCACCAGAACATGCATTCCAAAAGAGAACCCGTCGTTCAGTGTTGGATGCCATGCCTAGAGAGAAATAGCCATCAAAATAAAACAAGCCATATATCAGATTTTTAGTCTTCTTAGAATGATTGCTCTTTCTAATGACTAAGAACCAGTTTGCTATAGATAGTGCCTTTTTATAAGCTACTTAGTATGCCCTGGGATTTTTCAGTTGACCCCCAGAACAACATCTCTTTCAAGTCTCATGTCCTTATCTGCTAGCCCAATGCAGATGCCCCAGCAAACAACACCAAATGCCTGTGTTTGGACATCAGGCAACGTCTTAAAACAAAAGTTCTATCAAAATGTAATGCTAAATAATGAAAAGGGAGGAAAAAAAAAGTTTTCTATAGAACAAAAGGCTTACAGAGCCAGGGTGCATACTTCTGAAATGTACAGCTTGTAATTGCATTTCTCCTTTAGCAAGTCAGAATTACATCGGAGGAGCTACACTCATTATTACCACCACATGCAATGGCTGAAGTTCTCTGCCATGAATTTACATGTCTGAAGTAAATCTGTCTCAAAACACTTTTGTTGAGAACTCTTCCGTGGTCTGACATGCTTCACTATGAAAACATTTGCCAGAATTTTCAAAATATTGCAATTGATGTTATGCTAATACTACTGAACATACAGAGTTTGAACAGTATTTTTTTCTGTGTGCTTCTACTCCTGGGTGGTTTGTCCTGTTTGGATTTTTACCCATTTCTGTAATTTAATTTAGTGGCATAAAACATGCTTTATGCAGGGATTTTCCCATAGAAATCAGTAACCGTATCTAGTCATCTTTATTTCTGCCCATCTCTCTGACACCCCCAAATCCTTGGATTAACTTGTCTTTAAAATGGTTTATTTAAGGGGATTTTCAATAGCAATAATGGCTAGACAGACTGCAGTGAACCGTTAGAGAGGCCCAACCTGATCTGATTGGGTATCTGCCAGTCAGGAAAGCTGCTCTACTTGGAGTACAGACAGCAGCTGCAGCAATGTGCTGAGTAAGTCTCACTCCTTCCTTTGCCAGGCCATCGATGTTCGGGGTCCTGAAGACAAAAATTCCATCTCTGATAAAAACACATCACACGGAAGTTCGTGGCATCCCGCTCCTCCTAGGTTTGTCAAGGACATCCCCATCAAATTTACAAAAGTCTACATTTATCTACAACTCAACTAGGCAAGGTCTGTGTTAGGTATTTTTTGAGATACCTTGGCTTATTGGAATTGAATTTTCCAGGGATAAATGTGGTTTTATTAATAACAACTAAAAAGAAGAAAAAAAAGCATTTCAAAAACTTGTGCAGCACAGTGAAAAAGATTCCATTAATAGATAAAGGACAGCACAGTTTCCAAGACTGTAACAGGTTAAACACAGGAGATACATATAGATAGTATATACACATTGATAACTGCACTAGGGATAAATGTATCACAGGCTGAGCTGTCATTCCATAACAAACCTACTGAAGCTGGAGCTGATGTTAAATCCTCATCTCAGGCCTTGATATTTCAACCCTGGGGTTGTGGAAACTTACACATTACATACATGCCTGACAAACACAGTAGTGCGTGGACACATTTGAGAAGTTCTGATTGTATATGATGAAAATTACAGGTCCAAGAAGTTTCCCAAGCATGCCCATGCAATTACTGTTCCAGTAAGAATTACTGTAGAACATTCATTTTTTTACATGGTTTGGAAAGAAGTGCATCTAGATAAATAAATACATTAATAATGAATTTTATAATACTAAGTGTCATTAGTATTTTTTCCACTACGTTCACCAGGAAGGGATAATTTATTTTATAGAATGCATTCTTACCTTATTGTATCATTGCCATAGCAACCAACATCTCCAATACCAAGATCATCAGCCAGTATCAGTAAAAAAATGGGTTTTGAAAGATTTGATATACAGGCTCTTGGAAACACATATAAAATTAGCCAAATGTTTAGGCAACTCCTGAAATTAAAAGCAAAGAGGTAATATTACAAAAACACTTGTAAGCTTTACAATAGACTTTAAACTATTCTTACAGTTTCATGAGGACTCAGCATAGATGCAAACAGCTACCAAATACTGCCAGCAGATGGGGCTCCTGAATATTTACAAAAGTTCTTGAGCTTTCTAAACCCAGTAATATTTTTCTTTTTTTTTTATTCACAGAGGAATTTTGAGTATGCATTTCTTTATTGAGACTTGCACTGTTCTCAGTGGATATTTCCAGAAGAATGAGTGGGTAGATGCTTGCCAGTCCCCTGAGGCACCCCTTTACAGGCGTCTAGGATGCTCCTAGTTAAGGCTATTGGAGTGGGTGGGACAGGAACACAGAATCATAGAACGTGTTATGTTGGAAGGGATGTTTAAAGGTCATCTAGCCCAACCCTCCTGCAGTAAGACAGGACATCTTCACTAGATCAGGTTGCTCAGAGCCCCATCAAGCCTGACCTTGAATATCTCCAGGGATGGGGCCTCCACTACCTCTCTGGGCAACCTGTTCCAGTGTTCCACCGCTTTTTCCTAATATCCACCCTAAATCTCCCTTTTTCTAGTTTTAAACCATTATCCCTCATCCTATTGCTACATGCTCCTGTGCCCTTCTTCCCAGCCCCTTTCAGGTATTGGAAGGCCTCCCCCCGGAGCCTTCTCTTGTCCAAGCTGAACACGGGGGCGGTTGTTGTGGAGGCACACTGGTTATGACGGCAATACCTTGACCATCGCATCCACTGCGCCCGTTGTTACACACAGCACATGGAAAATGCTTCTTCCAGGTTGCAGCGAGGAGCTAACCTTGGTTAGCTTCCTAAAAGGACCCAGGAACATCTCACCAGATGTCGTGGTTGCTCAAGATTCTGGACAGAAACACCTTACAGATAAGCACCTGAGGTAAATGACATATACTAGAACATACCTACTGGCTGCTACATCATTAATAGACGCTGTGATGTGATACATGCACAGTGAGTACACTATGCCTTACAGCATTTATGCTCCTAAACCTCCATGTCCTGTAAAAGTAGGATGAAAGGCCTTGAAAGACCAATAGTTCTAAACCTGTATTAAGTGCCTTCAGATTCTCAATAAGGTTTTTTTTTTTTTTAAATAATAATAAAAAAATAATCATTTTACTTTTACTTAAGCATAACATGTGAAACCCAGAAAATATTCCCAGTGAATGTCTTTTCTTACCATTGTTTTCCCTGGTAAACTCCGTGGCATCCCCACGTATGAAACAGGTACATAGTTGGTTACATAAATTCTGGTGGGAAAACAAAATAATAATAATAATAAAAATGAAATAAATCAGAGCCCAGCAGCTCTGGTGATCTTGTCTGCGAGGTCGGACATTAACTGCCGTGCAGTGACGGCAGTGGCATTGCCCCTGCCTGCGGCCGGTGAGGCAGAGGTGGGCTGAACTACCAGAGCTTGTTTACGCAGGCCCTGTGTCCCTGAGGGTGGGCCAGGCAGAGCCCCCCCTCAGCAGGACAGACTCGGCGAGGCAGAAAGGGCACGTCAGAGTCCAGGGAAGGTCCTACCACGCAGCACACAGTTTCGCAAGATCTGGCCTGTTCCCAGCTCCCAATAAATTCGGGGGGCAGGCCGTGTGTGTGAGGGGGAACCTTCAAGCGTTTGGAAAGAAGGCTGAATGGCTGCAGCTTTAATCAAGCATCAAAGGCAGCAGTTACTCAGTACATGCACAGAACAGTTTTGGAGTCCATCGAAAGGAAGGGTTTTTTTATAAACAGGAAGCGCTGAGAGGCAAAACTAGTATTTCACTCTTTACTTAACCTCAAATTATTTTTAAGTGTCCAGGAAAACATCCTAAGTGTTACTGCGAGATTTGAAACTACAAAAAGATGATTTATAGAAAAGCTATCCTGGAAAGTAGTATTTGGAGTGGAATTCTAAGGGAAGAAACTGTAAATTCCTAGGTTTGGACGCCATCTAGTACATTCTAGGAGACATTTCACTCTGAATGTTATTAAAAATATCCAGAAAGATAAAGATAATAATTATTTCCTTAAAAGACTTAAAAGCTTAACACCATTTATAGATTTAACAAGTCAGCTTTTCTATTTGCCAGCTCTATGAGCTCAACCTGGACTTCAAAATAACCTAGAAATAACCTTTTAGCTTCTAAATAGTTATATTTGTCTGGTAAGACAAGTTTTATGAGCAGAAGCAATTTCCTACACTTGCTGAAATGGAGAGTGCAATCAGTCACTTTGTACAAAGAATAGCTTTGGAAATGCACTCCTTTTCCTTGTGAACAGCCACAGACCAAGGCATCTGCAGATAAATGTTGTGCTGGAATCATGTGAACAGCCATGCAGAAATACATGAAAAACTGGCTCCATAGGGACTGACATATGCTCATCTTCATGCTGTGCACTGCAGTAAATTAGAGATGACATTCATTCCTTCACTGTGAAAAGAGAGGAAAGTCTGAAGTACCCATCCGTGCAAAATCCCTACTTTTCTACAATTGTTTCCATTTCAAACCAGCATAAGAACAAAGATGCTGTTGGCTTCATTAAGGAAAAGATTGAAGCTAATAAACGTACTTAATTTATGTAACAACTAAAAGTACGTTTGCTTAACACATGTTCACTTCAAAATACAGTGAACTGAAAAGTTCCAGTTTGATTAATGTAGGACATGTGGATTTTTCGCCCCCCAAATCAGCCTGTTCTCCAGCAGGGAAAAAAAAGGAGATTCCTCTGAGAGAACTTATTTTCTGCCTTTTTGGAACATAAGAACGTTAGGGTTACCTTGAATGTCTGAGAAGTACTGAACTGTCCAGAACAGAGTATAATCCTGCCCTATGCATTTCAAAGAATGAGCCATAGGATAAGAAGATTGCAGATGCAGTTATTCTGACCAGGAATATAGTGTAAAAAGAGTCAGAACCTGGGACCCATTGATGATTTTTCCAAGAAACATCTAGGACTTGTTTTGTCTATGACTGAGACAACATGGGAAATAAAAATAACAGTTTTATCTCTCTAAGAGGTGGAATTTCCTGTAGGGTTCATAACACTTTACTTTTTCTAGTGAGAAGATCCTGAAATGCAGTACTGAGAGGTCACCCAATTTGCCCCTGGCTGAGTTGGAGATTGGGAAAGCCTCAAGATCCCTCTGATGCGTTGTGCTGGCTGGTTGAAGCAGGACATTACTGCAACACAGATGCCAGAAGCCTAACATCATGCTTTAAGAAGTGGGCTGCGTTAACGTGAAGCAAAGGACTTGCTCCCAAGAAATGAAATGTTTTATTTGCATGGTAGTGGTCCCTTGGAACCAGAGCCTGGCATCAGTTCCTTTCTCCAGTGCCCCATAGGACAGCACTGAGGGGGGGCAGCGAGGAGAATGGAAGAAGGCACCCACCTAAGAGGGAAGAACTAGCAATGGTTTTGGTCCTTACCTTTAGTGGGAACTTGTTTATGGTGCTTTAACAAGAGGCAGAGCTCTACCGTCCCAGCAACTGCTCAGGAACATTGCATTTAAAGGGCTTGGACTACATGATTAAACCAAAGCTACTGTAATGAAAACTTTCCTAGTGAATGCTGAGTAGCTGAGGATCATCACAGTCTCCGTGAGCTGCAGTGGAGCAAAGTAACCAGACAGATTTGGGTATCTAAGAAATCCCTTGATTTCCCGTGGGTGTTGATAAGCTTTCCAAGCTGGTACACCAGCTCTGCTGCCTTCCACTTTCTCCCCACAGCTCCCTGCACCACAGCCAGCTGGTCACGGCAGGCACATCAGTGCTTCGACAGACATTTCTACAGTCCCTGAGGAAAGCTGTGAATTTCAAACCAAGGAATTACAGTAGTGGTATCAAAAAGTATTTGGGTCTTCACAGCACAGGCATGACAAGAATTAGTGCTTCCTGGTTTACTGCAAGCCATTTAGGAACACTAACTTTACTAACTAAAGGACAAGAAGAAATAGCAAATTTTTTTTAAAAAAACCCCAACCAACGCAGCAATTTAAATATGCTTATTCACTTTTTTCTGTTAGGGGCTGATTCCTTCCAAAAGCAAAGCTCTGATATTGCCAGGAGTGTCATGAACCTAGTTCTGGGCCCTGGGGCTTGTTCAGTTTCCTTAGCTGTTAAATAAAAAGAAAGAAAGAAAAAAAAGACTTAATAAATCTAACATCAGCCTCTAGAAATCAGTAGGGTTACTTACAGAAATCCGAGAAAACATGAGGTAGCAATTCCCTCTTTTAGCCATTAAGCCACAATAAATGATAAAAGCTAATAAACCCCTCCCACCAACCCCTTTTAACAATGTGGAAAACAGACCCTCCTCTCAATTACTCTTCTTGCTTTGAAATCCCTCCTGCTCCTCTGCGTGCTGCGCAGTCCTGATCCTCTCAGACGTGTGTGGGAGGAAGCCGGCTGGGACTTGCTCCTTCTCCTCTGGCTGCCCCTTCCCCCAGCCTCCAGCACAGACACCGCCTGGGATGCCCGCCAGCAAACGGGAACCGCAGTGCAGGCTCCGCATCGGCTCCAGGCAGAGGACAAAGTCCCTGTTCAGGAAATACTGGCACAACATGGCTACTGCCTTCTCTGGATTCCTTATCCGACTCAGTCTGTGCAGATTCCCATCAAGTCTGGCATCGCTCTATTTCAGCACCTCAAAAGAGGTGCGGTAAACAATAATAGCCCTGGGGTTTTGTTTCTCCCACCCTGCTTTCCCAGCCTTCTGGGAGGGATAACAGCACCAGCTTGTGTCTCTCCTTTGCTTCTGTCGTGCCTTTCCTTCTTTGCATTTTCAGGAAACCTAGAGCTACCTGTGCTGAATATACCGATGGCACTTTCTTCCCCCACCCCTAAGAGCTCAGGGTTTAGTATTCCCTCTCCCCACCCACACTTCCTTTTGAACTTAACTGTGGTTTAATAAACTCGACTCTTGGAAAGGCCTGAAGCAATTACTTGGAGTTCTCTTCTGTTCATTTGCTGTCATTTCAGTCCTCTGAGTTACTTGAACGCAGCGAACACTGAATTTAACACTGTGTTCCAGAGAAGTCAGGAGTCAGTGAGGTGGAAAGACAAAGCAGCTTAAACTATCAGATTCATGCTATACTGGCAGGGATAACCAAGGCTGGAGGAGGGTTTTTTATTTGTTGACATCCTTGTCCTTATGACTATATTCAGTCATTTTTATAAGATACAAGTTGTCAAATTGGGCTATTTTTACTCATCCCTATTTTACTACACTATTAATACTGTATGATTACTTAACAGCTTGTGATGCTTCTGGTGCAGAGATTTTTCTTGAAAAATAAAATTACTTCTCAAAACTTACATCATGCCTTGGGAAAGATGGATCTTTAGAAGTTGCCAATAATGGGAATTAAATTTCCATCTCAGCCTTTCTAGATCTTTTAGATCTTTCTCACCCTGTGACCACTACTGAAGATGTGCCCATGCTGCTGTTGCTGGCATGCCTTAAAAAACAACCAAAAACCCCCTCAAATGCCCACACCTTTCAGCTTTTCTCCCAATAACAAAACTCTTATCAGGAAGGGATAGGGGACATTCTGCTAGTGCAGACCCTGCATCCTGTTGTTGGACTGCCGACCCAATACAGTGGTAACAGACAGAAGTAGCAGCTGCGATTACTGATTGTCAGCAGAACCAACCCAAGACTTTTCCTTAAAAAAAGCAAAATCCATCCCCCCCCACCCCCCAACCTTCGTAACAATGAAACAGAAAGGAGTTGATTTTTATCTCTGCATTTTGAGTCAGGCAGTATTTCCTTTGCTGCTACCTTGTTTTTCTCAGTGCCAGAGCGCAGGAAGCTGCTGTTTACTGGCTGCTGCATACCGGCAAGTTTTCTGCCAGCAAAACCTCACATTTTGGCTCATTGTGTGCTTTAGGCTGCCACTTTCTGTCTGCCTTTTTGCATGTGTCTGACTACTAAAAGCAAACACAGGCATGCATATAGTCCCTTCTACCTTCGACAAGTTCTGTGGGTGAGTTTATAGCAATGAAGAACATAAATACTGACATGACACTGTTAGCAGTCACAAATCGTGAAGAACTTATCTACAGAAAGCAGATAAGCAGGCATTTCTTTATTGCAGTGCTGGGGGATGCAGGGGATAGCTCCTCCTAACGTGTTCTGGCATTAGTTACGAACCACAGTACATTTGTACATTTTCCAGCAGGTTCATTGCTTAGAATTGCAGGGAAGGCTCGCTTCTTAATTCGACCTTTGCCATGATTGGCTTTTAATTGCTACACTTAATCTATATTCCTGTTCTACAAAAATCATGGGTTAACTCCAATGATTGTTTTAAACACAAAGAGGGGAGGGTAACGATTAACATACTCATGTTATGTCCTGGAAATCATTATCATATGCGTATGCCCTAACGCATGCGTAGTTATGTTGAGCAGGGATCGTCTGGTGGTCGTCGGTAGTCTTCCTCACTATGTCTGCTGATTGAACCCTATTCTTGCACATGCTCATCTCATCCTTTGACTATTTCTCCAGATTCCAACTGTTCTTATTGGTGACTGGCACCCCCTGCACTTGGCATGTACTCTTATCAAAGTATAGCGTTCTTGGCATACCCCGTCCCACCCTAGCATAGTTCCTATCATTTCCTAAAAAATCAAGTTATTCTATGTGTATATAACAACACAAATAGAAACAATTTTACAGATTTCAGTGTCACATGTGAAAAAAAGACTGAAAGATAAAAAGAAAATCATTAATCAACTAAAGTGGCTGAGCAGGTAAAACATTTGCAGTGTTACTCCTTGGAAGGAGGAAGAGGAGGAGGATGACACACAGCAACCACCACCACACTAAAATAATCTATTTCCGTTTACTCACTTCAGCCCCAAGTTCTTCAGAGTTCCAGCAGCCTGTTCGTAATAAACTGACTTCATTCACTCCTGAAAAAAACCCAGTCATTAATACAGTTCAAAGCCCTAAAAATCTCTGTGATTTCACTGCAAACTTCATCGCAAAAAAAAAAGCTCCTTGGAAAGTATGGCTAGGGTCACGCCACTGCAGGGTTATTTTTTGAGGAGAGGGGAAATTGTGGGGGGTTTCCAACTTGTAAAATGGAATCTTCCCAATAAGAGTTGTTGTTTGTAAACCTGTGCATACTGCTACCAAATAATTTCAAACATTAATTCCAGTATGACTCTCGACTTAATCTTGTTTTTCTGGAACTGATGTTAAAACAGTGCAAGCTATTCATTCAAAGCTTTTTTTGTTGATACCTTATAAATATTTTTGCCCTTTGCCAAATTAGTATGGGCCAGGGTGACTTTCAGAAGAACAGAATGCTTCTCTCTTTTGCAACTGTTGCAGAGTTATACTGGACTTTATAATTTCATATTTCATACAATTTGTGATATATGTTATTGTTACCCAGTTAAAGCTGCAGATCTGGTCAAAAATGCTGTTCACAACTTGAGCAACACCTGGGCCAGTGACTCTAATTTAGTTGAGGGATCCTCCTCAACAGCTCCACAAGATTACGGCAGAGGTAACAGAGAAGCAGAGGAATCAATCACTCAAACTACTACTTTTGGCTACAATAAACCTACAAAATTTGGACTATAGGGGCACCAATGCTAACATACTAGTGTTACACAGAACTCTCTATATCTTACTAATGCCTGCTCAGCACCATACACCAGGATCTTTGCAAGAGCTCGTAGTCTTCCTTGCGCAGGCATGAAGTCAGCAGAGCTTAGGCACATATCTCTACAGCCATCTCATATGTGTAAAGCTGCAAAGCCTGTCTCCATTCAAGCCTTTTACCTCACCAGACAGGATTTCCTTAGACCTTTGGCTAGTGGTTAAGAATAAAGAGAAAAACATCTGATCAACATCCCTTTTCTTTATTTTCATCCACTTTGCTTCCCAGAGAAAAGGCAGTGATAGTTTCCGAGAGCTTTGTCAGCAGAGGACTCACTACCGTAAGAGACATCCATCTCATAAGCTTTGTGTGCTGTCACCTTCCTTATCACACCAACAGAACGGGAACGTCCCGCAGCAGGGCTGCAGCCACGGCTTCCACACCACGTTGCACACGGAGAGCTGCTCTGGGACTGGAGTCAGCGTCCTGCGATGCTCTTCTACAGCTCTTCCAATCTGCCTTATTACAGCATCAAAGAGGGGCTCGGTGTCAGCCGACAGAGGTTTGGCTTCCGAAGGGTCTCGTGAGAGATCGAACAGCAATGGAGGGTCATGGTGGGTTACACCTTCCCCAAAACATGGGCAGATTCCTTTTCCATAACAAGCCCCAGCCCCAGGTGGATGAAAGATGGGGGTCACATAATGAGCCTTCCAGATGGTTCCACCTGGTAGGAAAGAAATCTTATTGCACAACTTCAAGGCAATGGAGAAAAACAGAATGCACCTTCAAGTAATAGGAGTACAGCTATTTACTAAGGAGATCTCTTCCCACACACCCTGGCATCCCCGTTGCCACAAATCAGATTCTCTGTGTGGGGTAATGACTTTAAACGTGGAAAACACTAAAAATAGGAAGAAAACCACATGAAGTTTCCAGCATAGTTATAGACAGCCTGTCTTCCCACCTCACTTCCTACAGGGCTGTTACTTACAAATACTTATTTGCTGTAACACACATCCAGCTAGCCAGAATAGCTGCTACATCATGCACAGTAATTTCAATAATCTTCGAGATCACAGAATCACAGAATCGTAGGGGTTGGAAGGGACCTCAAGGCATCATCAGGTCCATCCCCCTGCCAAAGCAGGTTCCCTAGGACAGATCACATAGGTAGGTGTCCAGACGGGTCTTGAATATCTCCAGAGAAGGAGACTCCACAACCCCCCTGGGCAGCCTGTGCCAGGGCTCTGTCACCCTCACTGTAAAAAAGTTCTTCTGCATGTTGGTGTGGAACTTCCTGTGCTTCAACTTGAGGCCATTGCCCTTTGTCCTGTCTCCACAGACCACTGAAAAGAACCTGGTTCCTACCCTCTGTCTCCCACACTTCAGATAAACATTAATAAGATCCCCTTTCAGCCTTCTTTTCTCAAGCCTGAACAGCCCCAGTTCCCTCAGCCTATCCTCACAAAGGAGATGCTTCAGGGCTTTAATCATCTTCCTAGCCCTTTACTGGACTCTCTCCAGGAGATCCTTGTCTTTTTTATACCAGGGACCCCAGAACTGGACACAATACTGTAGGCGGCGTCTGAACAAGGCAGAGTAGAGGGGGAGGTTCACCTTCTTTGATCTGCTGGCCATACTCCTTTTAATGCACCCCAGGAGAAAGAGATCAACACTGATAAACACCAATATGAAATACATTTCTCAATAGCAAGACAGCTGTCAAGAGGAGAAAACACATTTTGTGGTAACTATGGAACAAACATTTATACTTACTGTCTTTTTGATGCCACCGCGCTGCATGCAAGTAGGATCCACAATAGTGAAACAGAAACTCGTGCTCTGACTTTTGAACTCTTCCTTGCAGCAAAGGCAGCAGGTTTTTTCCATCAATCACCCTTATGCAATGGAGGGAAGTATGTTCAGGTGGGAGCAAATCTGACAGTGAACTGCATAATTACCACTGCCTTTGCACTGGCTTCACCAGTGCTTGAGACAGCATACAAATTAACTTGGTCACAGGTTTAGGAGGAGACTACCAAGCCATTTAAATCCCTAGAGTTTGTTTTGTTTTGTTTTCAATAGCTGGCTTAACTCATTCCATTTTGCAATACTTAAACAAATTTAGAACTCGGTCTAACAGAACAAAGTAATTTATTCAGGAAATCAATATCAATATCATAATTCTTTACATTTAGCAGTTTTCAAAGGAGTTTAGAAAAATCTTTTGATCAAGGATGGATTTAATGACTTTAGGAGGTGTGTTAGTACCAAAACAACCTCAGCCACCAGTTCTTTACTGAATAAGGCTGAACCCAAGTTTGAAACTAGCACCCAGTCTTTGGCAGGAACTACTCCTCCTTCACACTTGTGGGCATATCTGGTAGAGTTTGCTCACTAGTTCAGAATCTCAGACCAGGCTTGAGACTAAGAAATATTTGTGGCAACTCCAAGGATGAAAAGGAACAGTATACTTTTAGTAGAGAGCTTTCTTATTGATCTCTCCTGTGGAAAACATCTCCATACCTGTCCTGCGGCAATGTTCCTCCAGCCAGATGAACAACTGTGGGATAAATATCCATAAGACTTGTAGGCTCATCAATAACTGTGCCTGCAGGTAAGACTCCTGGCCACCTAAATACTCCAGGTACACGGATCCCTCCTTCCCAGCCTCCCATGCCTTTTCCACCTTCAGCAAAAGGAATAGACATACGTCAGTTCAGAGGTAAATAGAAACCTCTTCATTGGCTCAGTGCATTTGAATGTATAGAAAAAGAAGCAGGAATACACTGCTCGTCCAACAAACTTGATTCTTGGTTTGCATGTGATACATAACTTATCATGCCTTATGCATCTCTTCCTTTATTGAAACTGAGTTTTGGATCTGCCTCTCCCAATGCTTAATGTAGTATTTCTTTACTCAGAAGCAAAAAAACCTGAACCTGTGAAATGGTATCATGTATGTTTTTCTTCAAATATCAGGAAAACATCTTTTCTCAACTTGCTACTAATGGAAACTAACCTAATGAAGCATTCTGATGGTGGGTGTATGAAGGCAATATTTACCTAATTCCCAAAGTTCATACTATCAATATGGGAAAAAAAAGTCTTTGTTAGATCCCATCAGGCTTATGAACCAGTTTTATCATCCACAAAGAAACACTTTGCCAAGAAAAAGCAGGGAGTGAGATGGAGGGTGAACAGACTAACTGAAAGGGTTTCCCTTTCAAAAGGGTCAGCAACCCCTACTGCTCAGTAGCAGAGCATCTGCCCCGTGGGAGCAAAAATTCCATGTCTTAGACCTCTACTATGAAAAAAGATGTTTCCACATGTTCCACATCTGTGGAAGAGTTCAAAAAGGTTTCAAAATGGAAGAAACATCTTTTAGGAAGATAAAAATATCAAAAGTTTGGACAAGAGGTGGATGGTTCATTGGTGATAACACAGCCTAAGCCCTGACAGATATTGTTGCATCTTCATGACAGTTCACAAGATGAGGTGGTCTGATGACACAGGGCTTTTGGGGTAGTTGGGAAAAAATGCAATGAACATGTACTCTTTTGGCTTGAAAAAACCCCATTGCACCGCTCAGCAGGTTGAGGAATGATTCACAGCAGAAGAGGATGAGTACGAGGTAAAGAATGAGATCCTCTTAGACCAGGCCATGTGGATTTTATGCCAATCACTGATTTTGGGTGGGATATAAAAGTATACTATTGTTGCCACAAATCATGACACAGTGTGACCTTGCTCTATTCTGTATTGATTAGCTGGGCAGCAAAGATTTCTGGAACATTATGAGAAAAAGAAACAGGCAAATCAGGTAATATTCCAATTGTGGATGGAAGAATAAAAGCTTCAGAGAGAGAGTGAGAGAGAGAATTCAGTTCAATACAGGGAGTTACATTTTTTCCAGAACCTTTTATTTGAGAACACCAAATAATTTATGGGTATCAAACTAGACAATACCTTTTTGTCAAGGAGATGTATCGATGCTTGCATTTTACTAAAAGAAAAGGTGACTTTAAATCACCTCTGTATATCATCTCTATTTCAAGGTAAAAATGCAACTCATTCCAGCTGTGATAAGTTTCAGTCAAGCAAATTCATTATGTTTCTGATTCCAACGTTCCCGTGAAGTCAGAGTGTTTTTCTTACCTTTATAAATACCATTCCAGCCACCTAGCTGGGCAGATCCATCCTGAGCCTCCAACTGTCCTCCATGATCAGAGGCAAAGTATGTGAATGTATGATTTTTCAAACCTTCTTTGTCAAGAGAATCCAGAATTTTGCCTTAAATTTAAGAAGAGACACAGCGAGGTTTCTATTAACCAGTTAGAAAGATAAAGCCATATTTACGTGACAGTAATAATCTTTTGCCAAGTCTCTTAGAAAGTTTTTAATAACTTAGATTTCTGTAGGTATTTTGGCCTAATTAGTTTTCCTTCTTTAAAATACACAGGCATATGTGTCTGAAACAAGCCCTTCATGATGAATACTTGCCCACCATCCAGTCCATTTCTTCTACGTTGTCTCCATATAAACCGTGATGGCTCTTCCCAAGAAATTTTGCCGTGGTAAAGAGCGGCGTGTGAACATGTAAAAAGGAAACAAAGAGGAGGAACGGTCCATGCCTGTTTCTTAAAAACAAACCAAAAATAAAAACATGGGGTCTTGGGCATATGGAATATTTTCCAAAGGTATCATATTCTTCCATGCACAGACACACACATGGAGTCGAGACTGTACCCACATCTAGTGCATCCCTATTTGATCACAGTTGGCGGTTTTCTTTTTGCATGAAATATGGGCAAGTAAGATCCTTTTCATCCAGATTACTTTCAAATTCCCATATGCAAATAGGCATAGTATTTAGACAGTGCTTAAATGAATCAAATGCCCAAGTCTGACGCCTTTTTAACTAAACACAACTGGATGCAGTCTCATATTTATTGTAATGTTATGTGGCCTTTCTAATACAGCCATTTATAATTTTCAGTATATTTGTTTTCACAAACTGTAAGAAAACACGAGTGATTCCCCCCGTTTTACAGAAAGACACTTGATGCATAGAATTACAGAAGGCTGTGCAGGCAGAACTTGAATCTAGAAAACAATCATACTTGGCTTCCTTCTCAATCCATAAAAATAATTTGAAGTTTTTTGAGATTTTTTACACGAAATAGTTTTGTCCCTCACAGATTTTATCTAGGTGTTTTGTGGGGTTTATAATAAAGAGCACAAATGAGGATTGTACAGTGAAGTGTCAAATTTATCTGGTTAATCTTGTAGCAAAAAGTAGTAAGTACAGGACAAAGCTAGATGGTTATGTATCAATTGGTTAAGATCCATCTCATTTACTGTAGCTTCCAACGTAAAACAGTTGCAATTAAAAATTAAGTGCATTGGGTTTCTAAAGAGAGAGCTTGGATATGAGTTTCAAAGCAGTTATCATGACACAGCTGTAGTAACTGGAGAAAAATATTCTATTCCAAGTGCCCAGAACATCCTGGCCCCTTTAAAGAAAACTACAGACAACCATTTACCTTTTGATAAATGACACGGCCTCCTTCAACATGAGGGAAGCAGTCCTCTCTAACCTCATCGGCTGTTCAGTGATGTCATGGTTCCTCATCAGGATACAGTTCCAGTACTGCACAAAGCCGTAACTGGAGTACCAAGAGATGAAGAAAAGGCTGCCCACCAGAGTAAAACACACAATTGTCTTCCAGCGGATGGAAATCAAACCAGTCAGTTTTCCAGCAGCAAGAGTTAGCATGGCAAGAGCAATTATCTCACTGCAAAGCCAAAGCTTGGCTTGAAGGGCTGCATCCAGCTCTGGAGGTTTGTTTTCTTGACAGTTGTTTAGAAGTGTGAAAGGCATACCATAGAAGTAGTCAAACCCATGATTTAGAGGATGATGACAATGATCATCAAAGGATTCACAGTTTACCCCTTGATGCCACTTTCCTGAAGGTTTTAAAGAATTGAAGAAATTAGCACATCAAGGTAGACAAACATTAAAGTAGTGTTGTCAGCATCTGTGTGGGAATTAGGTGAGTGGCTCCATTTTCTACAGGGTATTGACACATTCGCCTTGTGCACAAGGACGCTGGGTGAAACCAGTGCCTGATCCAGTGAATGTCACATCATAATGGGTGATCCCCAAATGGATGTGGGACAAAGAGATATTAACAAGATGCTCAGCTACTTAGCTAAC
The DNA here is from genome assembly GCF_964237585.1 of Gallinula chloropus. Taxonomy (NCBI): domain Eukaryota; kingdom Metazoa; phylum Chordata; class Aves; order Gruiformes; family Rallidae; genus Gallinula; species Gallinula chloropus. The sequence continues at coordinate 139,167,182 of NC_140085.1, read as the reverse complement.
AGTTACATCAGGGTGGGATTTCATTACTTTTCAGTGAAGATCAGGGAATTAAGGTGCTCTAAACTCTGTGGCTGCTTTAGTACATTCCCTTCCTAACTTTCAATTGTTTACTTTAACTTCTTTTAATATACTGTCACAAATTTACTGGAAGATGCACTTGACTTAAATTGAAGTATTTGTAGTCATCTTGTAAATATGAGGTTCCCGCCCCCCTTCTGTCTTTTAAAGAGAATTAATTTCTATGACTAAATTTTTGTCAATCCCAAACCCTAAATTCTCTTCATACAACTAGTTCATTCTTCAAAGTCATGCTACAAGTTTTTCCCTTACCTATCAGTCCAGTGGTATAGCCTTGTTGCTGCAGCAGCCTGGCAAATGTCGTTTCATTAGCAGGGAGCCCTCCTGATCCTGCATTCCACTGCAGTGCCCGGTACCTGTTCCTGGAAGTCATCCCTGACAAAAACAGCTCTGGTTATTCCTAAAGGCCTTTCACATTTGCTGGTGGAGCCTGGGCTGCTCCTGCGAACCTCCATGTCAGACACTCAACCTAAGCCCAGCAGAGCTCCTTACAAGACATGAAACTGAGTATACCTTGTGGGCAGTCACATCAGCGTGTCCAAGTCCTTCGGGTAGTTGAGAGTTATATTTCAAAACAAACACTGCTTGGCACCAGCTTTAACATCAAACTGAGAATAAATCGATGGTGGCAGAATAGAGTAGGTTTTATTTTCTGCCTTTCTGAGTAACTGTGATAATTTAGTCTCTCTGCTTTCTATCTAAAATGAGATACAGCAGTTGCATTTCTCTAACTCAGAGCGATGTTGTATCATGTTAGGTGAGAGAGTTCACCCAATTTACACACTGATTTTGTACTTGACTCTCAAAATATGCCCCTAATTTTTCTATATAGCACCTAGCAGGAGATGGATATTTGTAGAGGCCTCCAAAATGTGCCTTAGGTAGGTGGGGAAGGGATATGAGACTCCATTTTCACCATTTTTTGTGATTTTCTGCACTATGTTGGCAATGAATTTGCCCATTTCTCATGGGATCCCTGTTTCACCCCTTTTACCACCACCATCAAGAAGAATTCCAACAGCCTTTCCCAGGCTGCATTGCTCTAAGGAAGTGACAGATATAACCACTGTTGGCATTCTTCTTACCTATCAGATTTTCTCATGTAGATCTCCCACATCCTATAAAGTCAGGCTAAAACTCTGTCAGGTGGTGAGGCGGTGGTTGCCATCAAGAAGTTCCATACAGAAAGCTTAGGGCTCTAGCAGTGTGTTTTCTACCTCAGGCTGAGCAAATAGCAAATTCTCCTGTTCCAATACCACAGCACCACGCACAGAAATTGGTATTTCAGAATGGGCCCAACCTGATCTAATGGGGTATCTGCCAGTGAGAAAAGCTGCTCTGCTTGGAGTGCAAAGTGGAGCTGCAGCAATGTGCTGAGTAAGTTTCACTCCTTCACTTGCCAGGCGGTCGATGTTTGGGGTCCTAAAGAACAATATAAAAGTTATAGAAGCAAAGTAATCAGAAACATATTTTAATAAATTGCCAAGAGGAACTAGAACAAACAGTGCCTTAAAAAAAACCCCACAAACACACTATCCCCCCCCTCAACCCTCCCCCCCTCCAAACCCCAAACAAACCACACCCACCCTTTTCTTTACTACTCCGGGACTGATACAGTAACAACTTTGATACAGCAGGACAGTTGGGTTGTGGCCACTATTCTCGGGACACAGCCACAGAGTGCACTTTGCAACATTGAAAAGAAACCTAGGAATTATTTGTGCTGTTTAGCTAGAAAATGAGACTTAAATGGAAAGACTCATTAATAAAAGCTGGTATTTTTCTATTCCCATACCTCCAAAAGATCACTTTTGTCATCACAGTTGGCCCCTGAATTTCAGGTTGCTGAGGCAGAAAATCTCCCAGGGTGTCTGGAGCTCTTGGGACAACGACTTTTTGTTCCATGTTTTTAGCACATGCTATTTATTTCATAATACAGCGATATTTTCACATAGTTAAATTTGCATATGAGCCTAGGTCTCCCAGAAGAAGGCATTACGATACCACAAAAGGTGGGAAAAGGCCTCTCCATTTTAATCACCAACACAGGAGGCCAATGGAGTCTTGTAAGTACATTCCCATTTCTATATGTACAACACCACCATCATATGAGGGAGAGGCACCCAGAGTATGTCAACACAACGTCTGTGTTCTGCTTGAAGGACATGACTAGAGGCTTGTAAAACACGTTCCCAATGCCCACTCACTTCTGCTTTGCCTTTTTAGTTTTAAGTGAGGTGACAGCTAGTTCTGAAGGTATGTATCTGTAATCACAGAATTACTCACGTAGGTCAGTCCACGTGAGTAAAGAATGGAGTGTTTTGAGAAGACAGCAAGCAAATAGATGACAGATACTTATAATTGGTCTTAATTAACCAGGATAGGTGTTCTATAGTGTTAATATATTGTTCTGAGGGGTCTTTTACCTTAGGGTATTGTTCCCATAACAACCTATATCTCCAATGCCAAGATCATCAGCCAGAAACAGAAGTATATTGGGTTTAGAGTCCATAGCTGCACACAAGCCAAAGGTGTTCCAGAAGAAACATGAAGTCAGTGTCATTAGGAGGTACCTCCTGAAACACAACAAAGTACATTTTTACATACATGACATGAACCCTTTGACAGCAGATCTGAAGCATGAAACACAAAACAGCATAAAACAAGAACAGAGTTTGATTGGTTCCATTTCTTTTATCTCTACCACCTACATCACTCTCATCAGAGAGGTGGCAGGAGCCTTTCTACAGACCAAGAAGCAGGGGCATAAGCGAAGGTGGCCATCTTACACATTTGGCCCAGGCGTTTTCATCTTGAACCATCTGCAGAGATTTAAAAACTGTGGCAGTGAGAGGGCACCCTCTCTGAACCTCATGACTCCACGGGAAGGTCTTCCTAACAGTTTTGTCTGACCCTCTCCTCAATAAAGCAAATAATCCAGTGTACCTTGCCATCAAATCTTGTTAAATCACTGTCACATTTACCACTGAACTGCGTTAAACTGCCTTATATCAATAAAATATGTTGTTGCTTCTCTCTCTCGTGAGTGAAGAGAATGTTTCTTTGGTGACAAAAACATATTGAAAAATACATTTCAGAGAAAAATCAGTGTTTCTAAGTTTCATGAATTCTATGAAAATTCAGGTTATGTTCCAAAGTCTCTTTGGCATTTTCTGTATATCTCGTATCCAGTGAATAAAGTGGTTTAGATTATATTTGGAAAGGAAGTAGAAAACCTAAACAAACTCTCTCAACTCAAGAGCACTTGAACTTGAAGCCAACTCCTCTACCATCATTCCAAGATGCCAAACAGGCCCTATACTAGCATCAACTATATTTAATATCTGCAAAAAAAAGAGAGATTTCTGTTTGTTTGTTTGTTTGTTTGTTTTTTTTTCACACATGCATGCCAGACTTTACATATGTATATGTCTAGAATAGTTGAAGCTGCATGTTCCTCCAAGTAAGTATTGCTGATCAGTAGTCTTAAGAACTAGTCCTGGACTGATTTTTCACTTGGACAGTATTACCACTGCAACATATACCAATTTTTTTGGACGTGGGGCAGCAGCAACTCTCTAGCACAGACTGAGAAAGATCCTGAAAATCATTCTAGGATTTGCAGTTTTGGTGTGAAGGTTTTTGTTGTGCTTCTGCCCCCAGTCAGGAGCTGAGCAACACACAGCCACTCACTCGGGGGGTGGGGAGGAGCGAAGGGAAAAGAAACAAAAGGTGAACCTCATGGGTTAGGATAAGGACAGTCCCCAACAACTGCACACCCTGGATCTGTGTGCTCCTTCCCCCACCAGCCTCCCCTTTATGCTGAGCATGATGTAATTGGCATGGAATACCCCCTTCGGGCAGTTCAGGTCACCTGCCCCCACTGTGTTCCCTCCCAGCTTCCTGGGTGGTGTGTTCCCCCACCACCACCACCCCTTGTCCCTGACTGCTTGGCAACAACTGAAAACATCAGTGTGTTATCAGCACTGCTCTCATCCTGACCCCCAAACACCATTACACCAACTGCTAGAAATTAACTCTATCCCAGCCAAAACCAGGACAATTTTGTATACAAACCCATGGTTTTGAATGAACAAGCAAGCACAATGCACAGGACTTCTGTAAACATGGCTGCGAGCTCCCAGTTGTAAATAAGTAACCCGTGGCTATGGGAATTTAATCACCTAAGAGCAAAGTTCCAGACAGGTTGGGTTTTTTTTGTACATTCTACTATTAAGTTACAACAGTGATTTATGGAGTCGTGGTAAAAATCTTCAGAAGTAGCACAGACAACTCCCATGGCTACACTTTGATTACTCATTTTATAGAAAGGAGAATTTTCTATTTGCCTTTGCTTCATCTAGTATTATAGGGCATTATAATATAACAAATCCTTTTGGGGTGCTAATACTTTCAGTTAGGGCTGCAGGGGGAAGGTCTCTAAAGGCCCCTGGAAATAAGCAGCCCCTGACAGCCCATTTCAATCACTTGGGCAGTCTTCTTTGGAAGCTGGGGACAAGACTACTGCTCTCCACCTCTGTTTGTGGAGGGAAAAAAAGAAAAAAGAAAAGCAAAAAAAAAGAGAAAAAAGGAAAGTAAGCTATGAAATCTGTTTTTACTGATGTCTGCAGCCCCATCCTTGTACTTTGTTTTCTCCTAGTGTTAAGCGCTGGGTATTTGCTGATCCCTGTGGTAAACCTGCTTGTGGATTAAAATAGGGTGAAGCATAAATTCCATCTCAGGTAGCCTAGAGCTTATAAATTCCAAGTTTGTATCCTAAATTGTCATGTAGCATTACCATACATGATAAAATAACCATGCTTAGAGCTCAAAGCCATCCTCTTTCTGCAACACATGGAGGAAGAGTGCAAGAATATTTAGTTATTAAACACTGATAAATCTTGAAAGCAGTTGAGTCACAGAATCATTTAGGTTGGGAAAGACCTGTAACGTTGAAGGGTTAAAAGAAAGTAAAACTTGAAACATGCATAAAGATTTACATATATGTATGTATCTAATCAGAATTACCTAGAAGGTTCTTTCTGGAAACAATAATGTTAAAAGCATAGCCAGAGACTTCCACTTGGGAGATTGATCTCATTGTTTAATAACATAAGGACATGAAATAGGTATGTAGTTAAGATGGCCCTAAAAATAATTTGGCAGCTAGTTTCACTAAATGATTTTACAACATCTGCTTAATGAATCAAAGCAGTGCAAAACATTAGGGAAATACAGCCACTATTTATGCAACTTTTATTTACAAGACTTAATATGGATTTACACCATAGTTGAGCTCCCATAGCTTAATTGACAGCGATCCTCTTAGGACAGGTTAGAAGCCAGAGACACAGGCAATCAGATGTTGAGGGAACCTACCGAACAATAACATTTGATACTTGTACTTGCCTTAAAATTATTTTCTAAGGTGAAACTGCTGTGCTTCACGTACACTCAGTGAATTACAGCATTATGACATTATAGCATCCTTCTGTTGAAGAAATCTCCTCACACAAGATTTCACAGAGAAGTTACATCTATGGAAGAACCTGGCACCTTAGACTACTACTTATCCAGGGGCTTGTACAATTGGAGACTTAACTTCAGAACAGTGTGGGTCTCACAAACAGGGGGGAATTATTAAAAAAAAAAAAAAAGAGGAGAGATCCGTAACAGTTTTTAATGAAAGTGAATTTCCTATATGGAAGTAAGAAAGGGAAGAGCAAAGACTTAAAGCAAACAAAATGTCAGGACAAGTAATTAATTTGAACCCAGATTTTCCTGGGGAAAAGAAAAAAAAAAAGTGTGTCAATTCCAACACAACAATTTTACTTTGTCCAAGAAGAGACAGATACATGCAGGGAGGAGCCAGAAATCTGTTTACCAGAATAGAATGACAGCAATGGATGTACAAGGGAGTGGTGCAGTCATCTCTCGGCAGGCAGCAACCCTGAAAGAGAGTTAAGCTTATAGTAAGTAACAAATCGAGCAGTCACCACTATGATGTTGCAGGAAAAAAAGAATCGTGAAAAAAAAATAAATCACAGACTGGTCTGGGTTTCAGGAAGGGACCTCAAAAACCATCAAGATCCAACCCCCCTGCCATGGGCATGGACACCCTCTACTAGCCCAGTTTGCCCAAAGCCCCATCCAACCTGGCCTTGAACACTGCCAGGAAGGAGGCAAACACAGCTTCACTGGACAACCTGGGCCAGCGCCTCACCACTGTCACAGGGAAGAATTTCTTCTTTATATCTAATCTAAATCTGCCCTCATTCAGTTTAAAGCCATTACTACTTGTCCTGTCACTCTGTGCCTCTGCACATAGCCCTTCTCCATCTTTTTTGTAGGCACATTTTAGGGAAGGCTGCTCTAAGGTCTCCCAGAAGCCTTCTCTTCTCCAGGCAGAACAAGCTCAACTCCCTCAGCCCATCCTCACAGGGTAGGATCTCCAGTCTTCTGGTCATCTTCATGGCCCTCCTCTGGACTCACTCCAACAGGTCCGTGTCTTTCTTGTTCTGGGGATGCCATGGCTAGACACAGTACTCCAGATGGAGTGTCACAAGAGTAGATGGGCAGAATCACCCGATCAATCCTTGTATCTCTTTACCAAAGAGGGACTAGTTTGATCCCATCAGTGTTCATGCCTTTGAGGTAAAACCAAGTGGACTATTTTCAAAGTGAAGGTTAAGAACAGAAGAAGAAGCAGAAAACCACATATAAACGATTCAAGAGTGGGAAAAAATGTTCTGAGGGAACAAAATCTCAATCAAGAACAAGATAGTAAAAGATTAATTAATGCATACATTCATGGAGATTAGAAACAGATCTTGGAAAGCTCATCAATTTTGCTGAGGCAGAGCCAGCATTTGGAAGATAAAGCCAGACAAACAGACCATGAATTTTCTTCAAGTAAAACAACTTATTATTCAATCATGTTTCCAAGCAGAGTTCAGTGTGATCATGATTGTATACCTTAAGTGGAAAAAAGAAACACAAGTAACAGGACTCGCCACAATGGGCAGTCAGCTGAAACTTAACAGTTCACAGTAGACATGATCAGAGCAATAATCTGATATACACTCCGCGAGACATTTTTTCTAAGCTACCTAAAGGAGATCAATTAAAGCTAATTTTAAGACTCTTATCTAAAAGAGTTCAAGTGACCTGAAGAAAATAGCCCTTGACTTGAAGAAGCTGCTTCTCACAAAAACATTCCTTTGTAATTTCAAGCTGGCTGTTAGTTCTCACACTAATAAGCCTCCCCAATATATCTAAATTCTGGTTCATATAATTCCAAAATAATCTTAAAATAACAATTCTATAGCTTGATTAGTCTTTGCACAGACAAAAGGGACTCAGTATATATGGTGATACCAAGTCATTCTCAATGTAAGCGTCACCAGAGAAGAAATCACTGGAGGCAACTGTGGATTACCCGAAGTCTAATAGACAATTATTTTACCAAGTACACTCTTGCAATTTATCACTGCCACTGCTATTTAATTTCAAGCTCTCAAGTGGCATTATTAACTAAAAAAACACATTACTTCATTTACAACCGAAAGTAGCATCAGTTATTCAGCCTTTCACCACTGCATAGAGCCACAGGACTCCCTAATAATTCTGTCTGAACAATTCAGCAAAATGAGGCCAAATCCCACAGAGGTATGAACAGCAGGAACTGGCCAGCACTACTTTGCATGGACATACCCCCCCTTAAACTTGTTCTCTTCTGCAGCTGATACTACAGGCAACTGCCCTACCCCTTCTTTCCCCACGTGTCAGCCATTAACAGAGGTTTAATTGACTTACAATACAGTTCATTCAACCTGCTGGGAATGCAGCAAAATGTGTAGCTGCCTCAGCAGCCACTCGAGGAGATTTAGCAAAAGCAGCTTTTACTTGGTTTATTAAGTAGCTGAATTACATGGACCTAGTTGGAATGGATACATAACAACTCCAAATAGTGTTATACATAGTTTATATAAGTTATATATATGTATATAGTTTCTAGCCAGCCACCTTTTGCAGACACCAGGGGTTGGTTTTTTTTTTTTTGCTTTGCTTTACAGAAAGCAAGCTGCAAGGCTGAAGCTGCTAGAAACAAGCCCCTTATTTCTGCACTGCCGCTTGGCTCCAGGCAGCTCCCCCATCCTCCAACTATTTCAGTTGTTGAATACATTCCTGGATTAGAGGCTATCCTTCTCCATGCCTTACTAAAAATAAAGATAATCCTCCACTTCAAAAATATCTGCCTATGGCCAAGATATTTATTGAAACCAGGCATATCTTGTGTTTCACCCTCACCCCCAGAAGGCTGGCGACATCACCACTTGCTCTGTGAATCCACCAGAATTGACAGGAACTTCTTCATTCTTAAAAGTGTTGAGAGATACAGCCCCAACAGGAAAAAATGAAACAAGCTCTTATCAGTTAAAGTTGAAAGCCAGCAATTAGAAACAGCAAGAGAATTTGTTCCATTGGGTTTTTTCCTCTAACTTAATACTGAAAAAAGTTATTTGCACACTGATGCAAAAAAAAAACCCCAAAAGCAAACCTAGACCCTTTATCACTTCTTAAATATAACAATCTGGAATTATCAGGACAAACATTTTCAAGTAACCTGTGAAGATATGTTGCTGCTTAGCTATTAGCTAAAAATAAATACTTCCTTTCTGCCTTGTAAAATAAAAAAAGAAATCCCACAACTGATTAACCACACTCAACAGTACATTAAAATATTAGCATCCCTTTGCAGTATGGCTCTAGAAGAAACACACCTAACATACCACACAGCATATACTGTTCCATCTTGTTGTTCCTTTGCTCTCTCCCCCCTCCAGCTTCCACACATACTGATCTTCAGGAAGGGAGGGGCAACAAGTGGGGAACAAGCAAAATGAGGATGACAAAGCTCCCAGCTGATGTGAACACAGTGATCTGCTGTGTTTGCAGCTGGTGAGGCAGGTACAGGCACTTCTCATCAGCCAGAAAACAAGGGATGTCCTTGCAAGAGACATAGAAGACCAGAATTGGGAGATGCTTGGTTTTATTTTGTCCTGTCCATTCTGTGCTCTCAGGGAACTGACTGCAACAGAGCTTGCTGCAGGGATATAGTTATTACTGACCTGGGTGGTTTTTGTTGCCATGATTACATCATTGTGCTACCACTTAGCATTGTGCAATGTCAGTAACCAAAACTCCTGTGGCAAGCAATCTGAACTTGTCGGGTTTTTACGGCTACCTTGTTCGGGTCCTGCAGCTGCATAGCAGTCCCCTGCAGTAAGAGCCCCAGTAGGAAGGGATGATTTAGCCCCAGGGTTTAAGTTGGCTCATGTATTTTCACATCATGATTAGCACCCCCTGGTCTAAATGATCTAATTGTGCCTTCTGGCTTCAAACTACTCAGCTAGGAACAAGCAGTTTTCTTTACAGCCAGGACAAGAGAAACGCACGAGGGTGGAAAATTGGAGACAGAAACAGGGCAGGGAAACGAGGTAAAAAAGCAGCAGGCTGCTAGAGAAAGAGTGGTGATCACATGGAAGCAATCTGGAAGCAAATTATGCTTTATGCACACCATTGCAAAGCCCCAGTAACTCTAGCAAGAATAACAACAGCCAAAACAGAATACTTGCCATTCATAGGCTCTGCAAGGTTGGGAAAGACCTCTAAGATCGTCAAGTCCAGCCACCAATTCACCACTTCACCCTTCAGAACCTGAAGTTCGGTATGAAACATTAAAGAAGGAAAGAAAACACTGATTATTAATTACTGTAACTCCCGTCCCCCATGCTCTACTCCAGCTCACCTGTTGGCTTTGCTACGTGTGATCTGGTGGATCAGCCCTGCTGAAAGGTGGTGGCTGGGCTGTCCTCCTAGACGGAGCTCAGCAGAGGAAGATGGGAGCAAGAGCAGAGGCAGAATTGAGAGCACAAGGCAAGGAGAGCACAGCTCTGTGGGGCAAAGTTCAGTGTTTCAGCACAGCTTCCTAGGAGTTCTCGGCGGGAAAAGGGGCTGGATGCCACCATGGGAAAGCAGCAGTCCTGGCTCCCTCCCCAAGCCCTCATGACTCTAAGGCAGCCAGGTATTGGGGCTCCGAGGTGAACAACAGCAAAACTTGTCAGCTTGCTTTAAAGGAATGAGGAAAAAGTCCCCCTGAAGGGAAAATGGAGGTGACTTTACCCCCCCCCCCCCCCCCCCCACTCCCCAGAAAAAGCTAGTCTTTTCCTTACTCCATACCTAGTCACTGCAGGAGCTTTGTTCTCACTTTCCTCTCTCTGATCTTTGCTTCTAAAGAGGGTTTTTCAATAGCAGGACTTGTGTATTTATATCAGCGTAATCAATTGGTGGGTGTTGATCTCTAAACTTCTGTTCAAAGGCCAGATTTCATGCTGCCTGCCACAAGGGAGAGAGGGAGGGAGGGCTTCAGGAGCAAATGTTTTAAAGTAGAAGCTGGAAATACGGCTCCTGTAAGAGCCAAGGACAACAGAAAGAGCTGGAGCGGTAACTGAGTGGAAGATCCTAAATCAGGGCACCATGTAGAGAACCACCCTGTGGATCAAAGCAGGATAGCCATGGCTAATGCAGGGGGCAAGCCAGCTACCCGCCGTGAGGTCACAGAAAATCAATCAGCATAGTTTCAATCACCATATGTATGCACACCGACTCTGGCAGCCTGGCTAATTCCTTATTATATCATTACAGTCCCTCTGTCTGTGAGTGATCTCCTGCACCAGTGCCAGTACTGAACTGGTTGCACAGTCTGGCTTGTCGTGCAACTTCACAGACCTGTGGGGGCACCAGACTCCTCTTTTTGCATGTACTGATGGTGCTTTAAAAAAGACCATGAACGTGTCATGCTGTAGTCCACTGAATAAGGGCTTTAGTTGAAGACAGACCGAAAAAGAGGGTAGAGGCTCTTGGTATAGAAACACTGTTGAGAATCTTAAATTGCTCAGAGGCCAAAATAAATATTAATATAAAATATCACGACAAGGTGAAGAAAACAATCAGATCTTACTAACCAGACCTTGATAAATGTATAGAAAAGATTCCCAGCATCATCAGTGTGTGCAGTGGATGAGCCTCAAGGAGAACATTAGGGACTTAAATGTTTATCTGTGTATAGCAGTAGCAATTGCACAATTTTCCCGAAGAACCAAGATCTGCACAAATTAGTAATTGGTAGAAGTAATTGAAGTTGGGAGGAGCTCGTGAAGCAGTGCAAAGAAATGAGAATGTAAGGAAGGAGTCAGCTCAAATTAGGACAAGGACATTCCTGATGAGAGAAGGATGCTTGCTTGCACACATCAGGGAGAAAATATTAAAATAAAGCTTCAGAAATACTAAAGAGAATAATATTATTCTTTTTTTTCCTTAGGGACTTGGAAAGAACAAGGTGAAAATGGTACGAGGAAGCAGTAGAAAGTTCCTGGCTTAAGAAATGAAGTCTGAAGAAAAGGATCTGCTCTGCAAGGGCATGGTGAAGGCATGGAATAGGGATTTGATTTTGGCCCTTATACTCCAATGCAGATCAGATTATGCCACTCCAAATCTAAGTGTATTTCATCCAGAAAGGCTCTTTTCTCTTGCCTCTCTGACCACCTGTCACCAAGCAGGGAAAGATAAAGTGATGTTTTTAAACCCTTCCTTGTCAACAGCATTTTCAGTTTGGCCTCCAGAGGAAGACTGAAATATGGTGAAATAAAGCAACTTCAGTATGTCCTGATTATGAATATATTTTTCTTGATGTCTCAGATTCCTTCATATAGATTGAATATAAATTTTTTAAAATGCTTGCTATTTTGGCATTTAAATTTTGTGTCAATATTTTAGTTCGTGTTGGCTTAGTTTGCTTACATCATACATATTACTTCTTTTTTTCCTCACAGAAGTGAAAAGTGCAGTTTTTAACCTTGGATATATTTTTTTCTATTTGGCTTTCTTTTTTTCACTGTTATTTGTCATGTCTTTATAGGCTACTTTGGCATTTTTGTGACTTTAATACCTTTAGCTTGGGGTTTACAGTGAGGCTGTTTTATTGTTAGTCGTTTGAGTCAAGCTATTTGGCAGGCTGACTGACATAATCACACTAAATGACGTATGGATCCCCAACATACAGGAATAATAAAAGAGGCAGGTCAGATTTAAATTCAACCCCCCCACCCCAGTCATCAAAATCTAATGGATGGGCCAGTTCCACAGAGCCTAAACATCGGTGTTGCCAGGAGTTCTATTTTCAACTGCAGAAGAAGCCTGTGAGTGCCAAGGAGCACTCTGTGAAGGCAGCTCCTCGTGTTGTAGTTTTACCCCAGCTGAGAGTCGAGATCCACGCAGCTGCCTGCTCCTTAAAGGAAAAGAGCAGGGGAAGAGGGAAGGGTGGAGGGGGGTGTGTGTGTGTGAGAGGCAATGGAAGGGAAAAGGAAGGGGCAAATGACCCCAAAACCAAGAAACTTAAAGACCCGTGGGTTGAGATAAGGATAGTTTACTAAGATAACAGAAAGATACAATATAACAATGCTAACAGGACTTCAGAGCAAAAATATATGAAGCTGTTGATACACAATGCAGTTTCTCACCAAACCACACAACTCAGGCCGTGCCACCCAGAGCCGACCCAGAACCCGACCATCCCCCAAGAACCGCGCATCCCAGAGCCACCCCTCTTCTTCCTCCCCTCAGCCCCCCAATATCCTGGGCAGGACGTAATTGGCATGGAATACTCTCTTTGGCCAGTTTAGGTCACCTGTCCTGGCTTTGTCCCCTCCTTTCTCATGAATAGAGAAATATGAAGAGCTGAGAAAGTCCTTGACTGTCTGACACAACTAAAAACATCAGGGTGTTATCAGCACTGCTCCCATTTTAACTCTCAAACACAGCATTCCATCCGCTGCTACAAAAGAAGTTAACTCCATCCTGACCAAAACCAGGACAACTTGGTAGCAACATCTTTGCTGCCACATGTAGGACCCAATTCCAGACTGAGACCCTGCAATGCAATGCAGAGTCAGAGAATGGGCTGTGCCCCTAAGTGTTAAACATTTAAATTCGCAAACACTTGTTAATATTTAAAAATATTGATCAACAGTCAGTGCTGGTCTGAGTGTTGAAGACTCACAGGTAGTAGTAGAAAGGTTAAAATGACATTTCTTTCTCAGTTGTGTCCATATATGAAGAGTCCCATCTAGCACTATTTAAAATCGGAGCCTGCTGAGTATACTTGTCTTGGTGTGTTTGCATATTGCAGCAACTAAACAGTCATTGCACTTACAGACACTTATTTGAGATATTAGGTACTTTGAACAAAATTTATGAATTATAGTCAAAATCTGGTAAACAGTAGAGTACTGAAACTGAAACAATGAAAGATGTAGGAATATATTTGGTCTCAGAAAGAGAGTAATGGAGCAGGAAGATCAGACAGACAAGAGCAGACAGACTGAAGTTACAGATAATTCATTAAATATTTTGCTTTTTCTCTTCCTTACTCTTTTACAAGCAACTGCATTTTTTCCATATATTTTGACCTATGTAATAGGTAATTAAAGACATGTCTGTTTGACATGGTAGTTTAATCACCATCCAGTCCATCTTTTTGTTCTTGTCTCTCTATACACCTCTGCTGCTCCTTTTAAGAAATTTCGCAGTGGTAAAGAGAGGGTTGTGGACATATAGAAGGGGTTAAAAGGGATAGAATGGTTGCACTGGTTTCTGAAAAGAAAAAAGAAATAACAACTTAGTTTTCTACCTGAATACTAGAAAAAAATTTGTAGATTTCACATTAAGTGCCTTGATGGTGGCTTAGAAAAAACAAACTATGCCTTTAAATGGCACATAGCAACCCCATGCAGTGCTGCAGACTTGGGGAAGAGTGGCTGAAAAGCTGCCTGTCAGAGAAGGACCTGAGGGTATTGGTTGACTATGAGCCAGCAGTGTGCCCAGGTGGCCAGGAAAGCCAATGGCATCTTGGCTTGTATCAGAAATAGCATGGCCAGCAGGTCCAGGGAAGTGATTGTGCCTCTGTACTCAGCACAGGTGAGGCCTCAAATACTGCATTCATTTCTGGACCCCTTACTACAAGAAGGACATTGAGGTCCTGGAGTGTGTCCAGAGAAGGGCAACCAGGCTGGTGAAGGGACTGGAGGGCAAATCATATGTGGAGCGGCTGAGGGAGCTGGGGATGTTTAGCCTGGAGAAGAGGAGGCTGAGGGGAGACCTTATCACCACCTACAACTACCTGAAGGGAGGTTGTAGAGAGGTGGGCGATGGTCTCTTCACCCAAATGACAGGTGATGGGATGAGCGGGAATGGATTCAAGCTGCACCAGGGCAGGTTCAGATTAGACATTAGGAAAAAGTTCGTCTCTGAAAGGGTTCTTGGGCATTGGAACAGGCTGCCCAGGGAGATGGTTGAGTCACTAACCCTGGATGTATTTAAAAGATAGGTAGGTGAGGTGCTTAGGGGTATGGTTTAGTAGAGGACAGGTATGGTTGGACTCAATGATCAAAAAGGTCTTTTCCATCCTAGTGGTTCTGTGATTTAGTGAAATGTCAAGAAATAGTATTTAAAATTGAGCTTCCTCACTTAGAATCTTCTGGACCCTAGCATTGCTGTTCCTTGCCTTGGTAAGGTTCTTCCCATCAACCTGTAACATGCACAAGAAAGGTATAAAACTGAATCTTGAAGAGCCCACATTTCCAAACCAAAGCAGACTACCTCTGGCCTTTTTAAAATTCTGCCAGCTTTGAGAAGTAGGAATGAAAACAACAGTGATGCGCTTCAAGCACCTCCTCACAAGTTGTTCATCTAAACTATCACAGACTACACCTAGGAGCTATTAAGTCTAAAGTGCTGCTGCAACACTCATAACATGGGGCAAAAATCTCACTTACAGGAATTCTCTATCCTTGGAGGCTACTTAGTCAGCCTTTTACCAGTCCAAATGTAAGTATTTCACCTAGAGTATAATTAATGGGTTTTTTCCTCCTTTCCATATGACTATCTCATTCCAGCATCAATTTTGTTGATGTGCTTTGCAAAGCTCCAGAGGGTCTTTTCTCCCAGGACCTGTGATCCTGGGTTGTTAACAGCAAACCTAATGTTGCTAAGAATGATTGCAACCTTGAGCAGCATAGAGCTTGGGGGTGGTAATATCCGCTGGTGGTATATCTATCTAATGAAAATGTGCTAGTTTATACAAGACGTATGATGCCCTGTCTTCCCCTGTTATGTCATGATGGATTATTTGACTTGGGGACACAAAGTATTGTGTACATGAGCACCCAGTCTATAAATTCCTGAGGCTAGCAGAAATCATATGATCTATTTTATGTCTGTGAAGGGTCTGTTAAGCTTACTCCACTGAGGAGAGAATGGAACACTTATCTTTTTATCTCTTGCTCATTTTTTTTCTGTCTTTTAAACTACCTAGATTATATATTCATTTATTACCTTGATTACTTTCCACTAGCTGGTTAGCTCACAGCCAAGGCCTCAGATGTGCCACCTGAAACAAAGCATTGGTGGTCTTTCTAAGACAACAAGAAATTCTTACTCTGTTTCTTAGTAATAAACCTTTTCATACTACTTGGCCAAGAAAATGATAACTAGTGAAGCACTGGGTTGGGTTACCCAGAGAAGCTGTGTCAATCCCACTGGAAGTGTTCAGGGCCAGGTTGGATGGGGCTTTGGGCAACCTGGTCTAGTAGAGAGTGTTCCTGCCCATGGCAGGGGTGTTGGAACTAGATGATCTTTGCAGTCATTTCCTGAAATGCCACTGAGGCAGAGAAACCTGGGGGAGGCCTTTACTTTGTCTTCTCTGCTGATGGCTGTACATTAGTCCATATGGAGAAGAGAAACTCAGTGGTTTTTTGTGCCAAATTTTACCTGGGGTGGGGTTGAGAACCTGATGTGGCACTGTGGTACAACCCAAATGTTCCCCTGGAATTCTCCATTTAATAGAGTACTCAAAACTTGGATTATTAACTCTATACTGCTGCCACAGAGAGAAAGGTACAACCCTACCTCTGCCAGTGTTTTTCTAATTCCTTTCAAGCTTCTCAGAACTACTTTAACTCAAGCTTGATGCTTGACACGGAACACTTAATGTGAAAATATTTTTATGCTTTGGCTTGTTCTTTTTAGGAACTGGGCTGAAGAGTTATAACTGATACTTAGTATGTCTTCTTTCTGTTCTCCTGATGTCAGTTTATGCTGCTGGTGATACAAAAGACTAAGAAAGGGAAGCAGAAAAACACATATAAACCACCTATAAGCTTTCATGTTTTATAGATCTTATGTTCACCCACATTTACAAACTACTTGACATATTTGTATTTGTTGCTTAACATAACAGTATATGTGTTACACAAAATTGCTACTTTTATCATCTTAGTGTGGTAACATAACTAATAGCAGTCTTCCAAATATGAGAGAATATTATTTTTTTCCTAGGGAGCTTTTTTGCTTATCTGCAACACTTCATTTGCTATATGTTTTCTGAGTTTTATATCTCAGGATACTGTAAAGCAAAGAGGAATAGCCTTGAGGTTTTGTTTGGGTTTTTGTTTGGTTTTGTGGTTTTGGTGAGGTTTTTTGGCAACTTCCTGCCACGTGTGGCAACAATAAATAAATTAACAATGCTGAAAATCCTAGTCTCAAATCTCCTGATTCACCAGTTTTCACTGATTTAAATGAGCTTCCAAGAAGCTGAAAGCAATGAGCAATAGCAAAAAATACCTCCCAAAACCAAATTAGCTAAAAGCACAGGTTGCAAAATATGTTAGGAAATATTAACTGTTAGCTATTAGAGTTTGCAAAATAAGTTTGGATGCTCTCTAGGCACGGGGAAAACCTAGTGGCCCAGCTGTGAGAAGCTTCACCTTTCACTGCCCCTATGGCTATACAATAAATGGAAAAAGGGGAATAGCCTGAAGGTGAAAAAGTACTCAAGAACAAAAAAAAAAAAAGACTTTCAAACACATTGGTGATGAAAAGGTTAAGAATAACAAAAAGAGAGAACGGCCCTTGTGCTATTTGTAGAATGCACAGGAGATAGTACAGTCTTTGTAAGTGAATTAGACTGCCCAAAGATATACCTGCCTTAATCATACACTTCTTGTTCAACTGGAAAACAGTTTGAAGTGATCTTAATAGTGGCAGATATTTGTGTGAAAATGGATGCTCATTATACTCAGTGTCAAGGAGACAACTGTGATGCACTACTTTGTTTTTATCTAAGAAATCCCGTTTGAAGCCTATCAAAACTGCTTGTAAGCCAATGCCACGTTCCTCTGACTACACCATACATCTCAACACAGCATGTGGAGACAATGACTGGCCATGTCCATGTCTGTGCTGCTGGGATGCACTCTCAGTTTCACCACGGGTTGAACCTGCGAGGGGGAAAGCAGCAGCTGTGTCCCTCAGCCTGGGCAGAGTCCCCGGGTCCCTGGGCACTGGCCTGGGCTCCAGCAGTCGGGCAGGAGGGTCCTGGGCTGGGGTGGCTGGAGGAAGTGGCCATCTGCTTAACATAGAGGAACAAAAGTTTAGAATTCCCCGACCCAAAAGTAATCAAACAAATTTTAGAAGGCTGTTTTTCTGCTTCAGCTGCACAAGAAAGCAGGATGACTACCCAAAAGAAAGAGAAACACAGTATGGTTTTGTCAAGGCAGCCTTTATTATTGCCCATTATCGTTCCGTGTGTGATGTCTGTGTTAGCAAGCCGTAACCATCTGCTGATCCCACAGCACTTTGAGTATCAGCAGGACCTGATAACTATGCTTGCATGGACGAACACTGGTGTCCAGAACGAATCCTAGCTCAGACATCTTCCTGTACTCTCTATCTCCAAATGGGTGTCCTGCGGTGCTGTGAAGTATTTCTGTGCAAGATAAACTGGTACAATCATGTGAACAGGTATTATACACATACATTTTTAAAGGTGTTGAAAAATTAAGAGGATGTAAAATCCCAGATACTAAACTGGCTTGAGAATGGAAGTGAGATCTTGGAAAGTGAGAAATAGAAAAGCTCCAGTCTGATTACAGAAATTTCATGTAAAGAAAACATTGAATATGGAAAGACCTTTACAGCTAGCCAACAAAGAACCAGTGCAATAGAATATATTCAAATAAAGTACTCACTGTTAACAATGGAGGAAACTGGGCAGCAATCCAGTGCATGTGAAATGATGGATTCACTTAATCTCTTGAAGTTTTCCCATTAAGACTGAGTGCCTTTCTCATCCATAGCACTAATGGAGCATCTGGGTGAATTGTAACAGTCTGTGAAATGCATGAGGTCACAGCATGCAATAAAACTTTACTTTTAAGCTGTAGGACTTTGTTTACCTGCAGATTTCCTGGTGGCTGAATTGTGGGAAACAAGGGGGAAATAACACCAAAATAAACCAAATAATTATCAGAGGAGATGAACAAGAGAAATAGGTCCTAGCATGATAGTTAGAAAAGTAGTAAAAAACACCTGAAATAAATTGAATGGGAAAATTATGTTCTCAGCCGCTTACATATTCAGATATAACAGTGTAAACTTGTCTATGTGAATAGATATGCTGTGCCCTACCACGACAAGCATTACTTGAGAGGCTACTTCAATAGGAACAACTATTTTAACACAAAGAAAGAACAGAATTTATGGCAGCAAAGGATTTAAGTAAATCTAGCTGTTTGGTGGGATGAAGGTTTAACTTGTCAAGCAAGAAATACTTTAATTCTACATTTGTTCTTTTTTAATGCTAAATTGGAGTTTGTTTGTTTTCATAATTAGCATTGGACATCTTTCAAAGAATCTTTTCCCAATGTACCACTCGTTAGTGGGAGCCAGTTATGGCTGGGATATGAGCAGCAAGGTAACTCCTGCAGTGCCCAAATGACTAAACTGGTTATCAGCCCGGCACTGTGCCCTTGCCAGTGCTGCTTTGGGACCTGGGTGCAGTGGGAGCTTTGGAAAAGGAAAATCCTTTCCCTTTTCTGTTGTCCATCAAAAGAGGCTGGCTCCAGTCAGAGGACCCCCATCCTTCTCAGAAGGTGAAGACAGCTGTTGCTCAGCTTGCCATGTTTCCAAGCTTTATACTTCATACAGGCATTCTCTCCTGATCCAGAAGCCCCAGGCTAACTGTTTACCCCCTTCACTGCTGCTGGAGGGACGAGATACAAGGAAAGAAGGAAGCTACTTGTAAAGGAGATTCTGTGAGGAAGTGTGGTCAAAATTATTTTTAAATTATTTTGGAAGCAACAGTCCATAAAATTTATTATAGGGGCATCTTATGTATCACCAGTACGGACAACAAAATCAAGGGAGACCTCAGTGCAGGAATAAGTTAGAAATTCAGAGAAAAAAAACCAAAACAAAGCTTTTTAGTACACATTCATAAACAACAAAATGTAAGATGGCCCAGTTTAGTGCATTTGAACTACTCATTCATCCGTAGATGCAAGTTAAAACAAGCTCTTCGGATCATTCTGTCTTGATCCCTCCCTGAGAATTTCTAGCCTAAAGCAACCTTTACCAAATACTGTGCCATTCACTGGAAAGATTCTCAAATAAAAGCTCCATTAAACCCACCAATCAACCCACCAATTAAAACCCCCAAAGAAAACATGCCTGGTCTGAAAACACTTTTGAGGAAGCAACTTTGATTCTTTCCCTTATAGGTCAGCAAGTTTATTATCAGTTTCCTTATCACACCAACAGAACGGGAACGTCCCGCAGCAGGGCTGCAGCCACGGCTTCCACACCACGTTGCACACGGAGAGCTGCTCTGGGACTGGAGTCAGTGTCCTGCGATGCTCTTCTACGGCTCTTCCAATCTGCCTTATTACAGCATCAAAGAGGGGCTCGGTGTCAGCCGACAGAGGTTTGGCTTCCGAAGGGTCTCGTGAGAGATCGAACAGCAATGGAGGGTCATGGTGGGTTACGCCTTCCCCAAAACACGGGCAAACTCCTCTGTGGTAGCAAGCCCCAGCCCCAGGTGGACGAAAGATGGGGGTCACATAATGAGCCTTCCAGATGGCTCCACCTGGTAGGAAAGAAAGAAAGACTTGCAGTGACATTGGTGCTTATCACAAGGCATTAAAAGAGTGAATGCTTTTACAGAATTTATTTCTGGTTGCACTTTAATTTCTTTTAAGTGACACAGAATGAAACTAATAATGTATTAAACTAATAATGTATCATATAAAAATGATTTCTGACATTCTGAAAGATCTCCCAAATTTTCAGCAAGTGTCAGTCATCACTGATTGTTTTTATGAAGAAAAAAAAGATTTGAGGCTTCTGTGGCTTGCTTCCATGTGAAGGTAGAAGGACAGACAAAGGGCTGAGGCAAGGACTTCTCCATGAAAATTAGTTCATGGACTCCCCAGGCCTTGCATTCAGATAGAGAGGTGGGCAAGACCCATCCTAAGCCTGTCTGGCATGCCGTGCACCTTGAAGCCTCTAACAATCTCTTTGTGCCATACAATACAGGTAATGCTAGCAAGTTCTTTATAACCTTACACATGGAAAGCTGCAATACCAGAAAAAAAAGTGTTATATAAATGTGTCTTCCTGTAGATTGCATCTAACTCTTGGGAAAGAAGTTCTGTACTCACTGTCCTTCTGGTGCCACCGCACAGCGTGTAAGTGAACGCCACAGTAATGAAAGAGGAACTCGTGCTCTGAGTGCTCAACTGCTCCTCGCAGCAAAGGCATCAGGTCCCGGCCGTCAATTACCCTAACAGAAAAAATGGAGACCATCAGACTGGGATAAGCTGTACAGGACTGGGTTCCTTCTGCACACCTCTTGCTGGAACTGGCAACTCTGAATGAGGAAGATGCTTGTTGAAGATTGCAGGTGGATGGTGAACCTCAAATGTAGAGGAGAGCTGACTGAACTGCAGTAATATTATGTGTCCAGAAAAGAAGCAGGAGTGAAAAAGAAAATGTCAGACTCTTAGAATGTGTTTACAAAGTAGACTTCACATTGTTTTGGGAGAGAAGGAGGAATAAAGATACTTATGTCTATACCTGTCCTGCGGTAGTACCCCTCCAGTCAGATGAACTACTGTAGGATAAATGTCCATAAGACTTGTAGGCTCATCAATAACTGTGCCTGCAGGTAACACACCTGGCCATCTAAATATCCCTGGGACACGGATTCCTCCTTCCCAGCCTCCCATGCCTTTTCCACCTTTCATTAAAAAAAATAATAAATTTTAATGAATGAATTTTCATTTTTAGAACTTGCATTTAAAATAAAGAGAAATTTTAAAAATACTGCTGTATTATCATAAGTTAATGTTACCTTTATGAGCCTTCCTTACCCTTCTGTTTTTACCTCTAAATACCTTCTCCTCAACATCAGTGAAAGTGTCTCCACTCTGCCAGGCAGATTCCTCAAGTGACCTTACACATTTCCTCACTTCCATAGTTTTATAAACATATTGCCCCATCAAAACTCAGTGTTGATATAATTTTCAAGCATAAAGTGATTTCCCAGCCTGGTTCTTTTCTTCTTTTACAATCTCTTAACATATCTGTTGTAGTTAAGGCACAGGTAAGACGCAACAAATATTTAATGAGAAGTTATACATACTTAATCAAAATTAACTTGTGATCAGTTGACTCATGAGGAAATGCCAGTTTGAGAATTCATGCTTATAAAGAACTGCAGCACATGCTAGGATTGTCCAAATCTTTAAATGCCTGGTTAGAATGAAAAAAATGTGTTTCTCATTGATAAAACACTGCTACTCCATGAGCATACAGTCTTATCTATGCTTTAGGGATATCCTGAGCACCTTAGTAGCTGTTACTGCGTTGTCACCATCCCTGACAGCTCTTACCTCTGTATATTCCATTCCAGCCACCCAGCTGCCTATTGCCTTCTTGTCTTTCCAGCCATCCACCATGGTCAGAGGCAAAGTAAACTAGTGTAGTATTCTTCAAGCCTTCATCATCAATAGCATCTAGAACCTGGCCTGTAAAGACAGGAATATGTCTGTATCAAAAAACAAAAATGCTGTTTATCCTACATAAGTGTTAGCCTTTGACTTCTTAACATTCATTCATGTAATTTTTTATCTGTGTAGTGCTGCTCATTGCTTAAACAAGGAGTTTTTTTAGGACTGAGATTTGTAGTTGTGAATTCACTGTCTGTAAAAGCAAATAAAATTTGTGCTTTGCTGTAACTGCATTATAACATTATAACTGTATTATAACAAAGCAGTGCAAGAACCAAGTCACAGGCAAGAACCCTGAATTGTAGAGTGCAGAAGTGTTGTGTCCTGCAAAAATAGGTAAAGAAAGCATCATTCAAGGCCCCCAAAAAGTTAGATTCTGCATCGGTGATGGCCATCATGAGAAATGAAGAAATAATGTCACATAACCTTATATTATCTAGACTACACTTAGTATTTGCATTAAATTACTGGCTGGATATAATATGCGTTAATAATGTAGTTCTTTTTATTCAAAAGTCATTATTGAGCTGTTCCCAATGTTTTTTGTTATATTTATGGTGTATGCTTCACAGGCAGATATTAAAACCTATTATTTCTTCACGTATACCTGAATCCTAGCTTTTTTGCAAATGTGGGGATAAATAATTCTCCTTCCCCTCCAAACAACAGGCTGAAAACTAACATGAATCTAATTTCATGGGGCGTACCAATTAACATTTATGAAGATTTCTGGATTTGCCAATGGGGCTGAAAAACATGCAGTTCGCTGCTGACAGCAGAGAAATAGCCTGCTGGTTTACACCTGGATTTAATTTGCTTATCAGTTTTATCACCTTCTGATGCCTCCTGATTAGAAAAACATAGAATACATGAGGTTGAAAACGTCTATCTTCAATAATCTCAGAAAACTAAATAATTATCACTTTATTCAGTAAGAAGAGCAGGATACCTCCGTGCCAGGAGCCATGGGGTCATGGCTGTAACTGGTGAACACTGGGCCAAAAAAACATGAGTGAACAGAGACTGATTTGGTCCAAGACTAGAGAAAATACAAAGGCAACACTATAAGCCAGCAGTGCTCCTACGAGATTGATGGATGTTCAAGAAAAGCTTCAGACTGTTTTCCTTCTTCTTTTTAATTGTCTTCCTTGTTCTTTTAATGACAACTGCATTTTCTATTGTATATTCAGGCCTAGGTATTATGTGGTTGGAAGCATTGTCGTTTGCTACGCTGACTCACCCACCATCCAGTCCATCTCCTCTACGTTGTCCCCATATAAACCATGATGGCTCCTCCCAAGAAACTTCTCCGTTGTGAGGAGGGGGGTGTGGGAGTGTAAAAAGGAGAGAAAGAGGAGGAATGGCTTGTGCTTATTTCTGAAAAACAGAAAGCAACACTTTGTTAATAGAGAGGAAGTTTCTCAATCCATACAGAGGTCAGTTAGGACGGTAAATGGTATGATTTATGTATATACATATTTCAACGATCACAAGGGAACACTTTACTTTGTAAGGTGTTAAAACCCAGTGATTGGCATCTGTCCAACAAGATAATGTTTGGCTTATATAAAATGTCCCTCTTTATTTCCTGATTCATACATAGAAGAGTTCCAGATTGAAGCTCTGCTGTCTGCTGTTGCTAACCACCACAGTGCCACTGAAACGAAGGCAGCAGGGTCATCTCTGGCCAGATGTTGCCCACGTATCAGTTCATAGGTAAAGATCTCCTCATTCTACTTCTTCCCCAGTTCACACACAGGTTTCTGCCATCTGATGCTGTCCCTTAAAGCTGCAATGTTAGTCTCATTGATAGAAGTGTGTATTTACTCAAAATAGCCTAGAAATATTCAATCCAATCCCTGGAAATTTGGAAACAGTATGAGCTTTAGTGAAGCTAGGAATAACGGGCATCCTTAAGCAGCACCTAATTTTTGGTTTAATATTACAGTATAATTATCAATAGTATTAATAATTAATAGGCAACATAGTACTTATAATTCTATATAACATTATAAATTTTGCCAAGAAGTCACATGGGAAAATGGTGTTTAAAAAGACATTCAAGAACCAGAAGAAATGTGATCAAAAGAAATACACTTTACCTTTTAATAAATGAAATGGATTCCCTTAAGATAAGGGATGTAGTCCTGTCTGTCACCATTGGCTGTTCAGTAATTTCATGGTTTCTCATCATAATGCAGTTCCAGTGTTGTACAAACCCATAGCTTGAGAACCAGGATATGAAAAACAGGAGGCTAAACCCAGCAAGGCATGTCAACGTTTTCCATTGGACTGGAAATAAGCCAGTTAATCTTCCTAGGACAGCAGTGAGTGTAACAAGGCCAATCATCTGAGTGTAAAGCCAGAGTTTCCCTCTGAAGACTCTGTCCATCTCTGGTGCTTCTGTTGGCTGACAGTCACTTATTAGTGTAAAAGGCATCCCATAAAAATAGTCAAACCCATGGTTTAAAGGGTGATGACAATGGTCGTTGCGGGATTCACAGTTAACACCTTGATGCCACTTCCCTAAAAATTAGAGTATTAAAATGTAAAGAGGTAACATTTAAAAATGAGATTTTCTTCGTACAAAACATTTCTCAAGTATGGTTAGAGTTTTTCCTACTTGTGATATTTCTTCATCACACCCACCCTCCCCCCCTGCCAAGTATGCACAGATCTAATGGGATATATCTTAGAATTGATGAAAGTAAGTTTCTACAAATGAAAAACTTCCAACAGTTATTGATGGCCTTTATACATATTCATGCCCTGTAGCTTTGATCAAATGTAAAAAATCCTGGCCTATAAAGAGAAATGGAAATTAAGAAAAAATCAGGTTTTTCAGAATTGAGCAAAAATGTATGGTCTCCTAGCAGACCTGGCAGGTATGAAACAGGTTTTTTTGTAAATCCAGGGCAAAATAACATTGTTCTTCTGTTTCTTTACCTTCAGACTTGTTTCTGGAAAGCTTGGAATGCCTTGGTGTCAGCACTGTTTCAACACTCAGCAACATGTTGATACCAGACTGAAATGGGAAACTATGGAGAGCACAGCCAGGTAACTTGCAGCTCAGCAGTGGGTTTGCCAGGCAGCCAGTGGCCCCAAAAGAACTTGAGCTCAGGGGGTCAGGATTTCTTATTAAGCTGTACATATGTGAGTAACTTAGCTGATAATACCTCCACATGCTGGATGAGAATAAAAGGCCTTGCTTTATAAGTATGTTTTCATTTATTTGTGTTTCATCAATTTTTAAAAAGCCAAAGCCTTTTTTTTTTAAATAACAAAGTCTTCGTGTATCAAAAAAGGAACATCTCCTGACTTTTTGCAATAAAATTTCTTCTTTATTATGGACATATGCCCACTATTATGATGAATGGCACACTTTCCTTTCAGTCTATGCAAACAGTCTGGTTAGGTACTTATAAAGAGAAATAACAAATTTGCTCATCTTGCTCAAACTGTGAAAATCTGAATCAAGGGACCATATGATCTCCAGTGTAATATGAGCCTTGGATACTGGATCAAAATGAACTTTTAGAATTGCACTTGAAAACTAATTTGTAATGAATTCTTATAGTGGAGTAAAGAGCTGTGCACTTGCATAAGGGTGTTACCTTATGCAAATGGCTCACCCTGTTATCAGTACTTACACTGGCAGCCAATCTGGAGAAGGTTTCAATAGAATTGCTGTGCATTTTGATTAGAGCAGAAACAGCTACTTCTGAGGAAAAATATGCTAGTTTTGGATATAAAGAAAGGGTCAAAGTTCTACTCTAGGTGGATGAATTGCTTTCAGCTAAAATCTTTACTCAGTTTACATCTTGACATGTTTAGAGCCTGCTGTACAACGAAAGAGGTTTGTAATCAATACGTAGATGCATTGGTCATAAATACAGGTGCAGCTAAAGTATCCTTGGGTTTCAGATGCACTCTAACACCTAAATCTCCAGCTGAGATCAATAAAGGCTTCTAGTATGCTACAAACGGCTGAGATCCCCTGAAGATAAATTAAGTATATAATTAAGGTGAATTAATCTTTGAGGGCATATGTTATACAACATTGGCTTTCTGACTACAAGGAATCCGCAAAGCGTTACCAAAAACAAAGTTTCATCATCACTCAGGCTGCAGGTTATTGATAGGATTTAGCTCCACAATTAATCTGGTTGTGCTCAGAGCAAAACAATCACAAACCATTAGGGTGAGACTACTTAGTGCTCATTCAGCTGTGATGATGTGGGTAGATGGGTAAGGTTTCTTGCTTCATGTCTTGAATGTAAATTTGGGGGTTTTTTTGGTGTCACTTTTCACCAGTGCTTTCCATCATCCCCTATGGAGCAATTAATCAGAATTGGTCAATCTGGTTGAACTAAGTGATGCTCTTGGTGTCTGTAGTGTGATTTTAGCTGAGATGCCCACAGGGAAAATGCCAGCCCATTTTGCTGGCTAGCTCCTCAGAGGCATGCAGCACAACCTCCCTGCAAGGCAATTCCTTCAGCAAAGTGGAGACAGGTGGGATTGATTGTTTGGAGTAGTCATTGCATGCTGAAAACAAGCTGGAGCATGCAGATAATAGACACGGGCTTTTTAAAAACCACTAAAATAATATCGCTACAAAACTATCAGGAGGAGAAGATTCAGTAATATAGAACTTTAAATGTTTGCAGGGCTTTGTTTAGCATCATCCTGTGTGGTTTAGATGTATTCTGCTCAATGAATACAAATCCATTCCTGCAGATACTTCTATTAGTAAATCCAGTTTATTAGCACAGCCAATATTTTTATGTGTCAGACACTGATTTTAGATATTGACATTTAGATGCTCAGAAGAGGCAGGGTGAACAGCTATAAAATCAGCTCAGGATCATTTGTTTTATCTGTATGTGGAGCTATGTGACATATCTAAGATAAACAATTATTTGAAACTGGATTGTGACCAAAAGTTAAAACTGCATTTAAAAAAAAAAAAAAAAAGAGTCCTATAAAATATAAAGTAAAATGGAATTTGTCTTAAAGCTGAAGGAGGTAATGTTTTATGGGCTGTACTGACATCTTGGTGAACTATAGGGGCATGTTGTAATTAAAGAAAAAATAATTGCTTTGTTTCTGCTTTTGAAAGGCCAGAACCTATGATATTATGAACTGCCTCTATTGTTTTAAGCAGCAGCTGTTCCTTTTTGTTGTGAATCTGCTCTGGGCTATGTAAAGCATTGTCATGCATATTTAAGTGGCATTCATGTTTTGTTTTTTATGAAATTACTTTGGAGTAATCATTAGATACCTGGTAGAAGAATACTTAAGAAATATTAACATATTTTCCATTAAATATTTTAACAACCACAGCTGTGCTTGAAAGCAGGTCAATGGTAAAGATTGTTCTCTTTATCGGATGCCTGTTCTTTTGAGAGATCTTCTTTTTGGTCAGGATTTCATCTTACAAGATATTCTTAAACCAGGAAACAAAAATATTACAACTGAGGTATGAGCAGTTACTACCTAAAAGTTTGAGTGAAGTGTGCAGGTGAAACACATTCTAGGCTCTCTCCAGGAGTGTCCCCATACCTATTAGTCCTGTGCTGTAGCCTTGCTGCTGCAGTATTTTGGCAAAAGTGGTTTCATTTGGAGGAAGCCCTCCTGAGGCGCCATTCCAAAAAATAACACGGTAGTTGTTTATAGCATCCATCCCTGAAAAACACAGTAACAATCTGAGTAAGTATAACTGCTAGAGTACTTTTATCAAACATACTTTCTTG
Organism: Gallinula chloropus; assembly: GCF_964237585.1. NCBI lineage: Eukaryota > Metazoa > Chordata > Aves > Gruiformes > Rallidae > Gallinula > Gallinula chloropus. The sequence continues at coordinate 139,139,386 of NC_140085.1, read as the reverse complement.
TTTCCTTACTTCACTGATATTACAGTATTAATGCTGTTTGTTGGGAGGAAGGAATATACAATTCTGGAGAAGATTAAGAAAGGGGTATGTCTCTCCATTATAAAACATTTATTCTTCTTTGTATCTCATAATGAGTTCAGTTCTATTATATTCCATTCCATTACATTCTATGTGGAATGGCACAGTTGTACAGGAGCTTTTATACATCACAGTGGCATCCAGGCTGTATGAAGTTTGCTTACTTAGTGTGTCTGTGAGGGCAGGGAGGAAGGTAGGGAGACCAGCCCTCTGTCAGCCTCGAACTCCAGCTTGCATAAGGCTTCCTGGAACTCAAGATTTCCCTGCACAGTGGTATAGCTGGTGTCTTGACTTTTGAAACCCACAGAGTAGCTATCTAGCACCGCAGTCTTCTCCTCACCTGCAGGTTTACACTCTGTTATTTAGCATTATGTACTGGTATAACCCCATCATGAGATGTTATGGGAAGTGCAATCTCTCACGGAAGCAGTGAGTGTCTGGCCCTGTTATAACAGGAGCAAGTCTCTACAAGCTCATGTGCATTTCTGAGCTATCTGTCTCAGTGGGAGCTGCCACGATAAAAGTAGGACGACGTGTCAGCCTCAAAATGCCTTGGGAATGAAGGCACTGAAGATCATTTGCAATAGAACAAGCGTTATAGAGTTGCTGTTAGAAACATGTAGAGCTATTTGTTTTTCATACCTCTTCATCTCAGGGATACAGTTTGACAGGATAGTATTTTTTCTTCAAAAACAGAAGTGGGAAAAATAATATAGCTGTCAAACAGTTATTTCATCAGAGGGATGAATTCTGACACATAGGTAACAAAGCTTTCCTGCAAACGACTCATCCTGCACCTCAACTGGAAGGAAAGGGCACACATCTGCATACATCTGCTCTGCTCCCCGCAGGGCTGAGCTGTTTCTGGTATCTGATGAAGAGTCACCCATGACAGAAAGTAGTGTAACTAGTGGTTTAGAAATGTGTTGTTATTATTCATGTTCTATGTAATGACTTTTTGGAATGTAATGATTTGTACCAACTCCGTTCTGGCTGCAACTTACTCAGCAGAGCACTAAAAGGCAACCAAACTTGCGAGCAGTCAGGGAGCAAGGTGCTCTGCAGTCCCTGCTCTTTTCTGTTCTGCTTCCCCCTAGGATGGTTTGGTGTACCCCATAAATGCACATGCCAACTCAAAGGTGCTGGGTCGAGTTGGTGTGTCTTTGTGTGCATCGGTGAGGGATGACATGCCTGTGGCACCCCTTCTACTTGTGCACCCTCATTTCTTTTGTGCCCACGGTATGGCATTGTTTCCTTCAGCAGTAAAGCAATGTTTAAAAGCTTGCTTGGCTTTGCAAGGCAAACCTGATCGGAGGGGATATCTGCCAGTGAGGAAAGCGGCTCTGCTGGGGGTGCAAAGTGGAGCTGCAGCGATGTGCTGGGTCAGTTTCACGCCGTCCCTTGCCAGGCGGTCGATGTTTGGGGTCCTAAAAATGCAACCAACACCATCAAATATAATTCAGAGAGTCTCCAAGGGAACAGGGATGAGGAACAATATACTTACCTGCACTTTGTGAAGTTTCTTCTATTTGTAGACGGCCAGGAAATATTCATTTTATTTTATTTTAATTTTACGAAGTGATAGGGAAATTGAGTTTTGTATCTTTGTCTTTCCTCATTAACAATTCCTATCGTGATAAATTGCAAGCCAATCATTCCTTGTTGTTTCCAAAGAACTATGAAGGACCATGCAGAAATGTACTCCACTCCTCTTGAGAAGAAAACGTGTGCCTGGAGGATGATGTTATGCTGAAGTGGAGGCCTAGCCATGCAGAGAGCTCCATCAGCTACCTGTCAGAAACTTGTCAGCCCATGCCAATCAGGGTGAGATTCTGAGAGCTTTGCTGGATGAGGGGAGTGATCATACCAAATTTGGTTTTGTTCAAAGAAGAGATAAACTGCTAGGAAGCCAGCAGGCAATACCATGGCAAAATTTTCAGAGAATGCAAATTCTATATCCTTGGGTCCGAGGAGGGAAACATTTCTTAGTAATGTATCTTATTGCAGTGACTTACACTGTATATTGATGTGAGAGAGGGAAAGGATGGCAAAATAGAATTAAATGAGATAATGAAGATACACTAAAAGGGGGAACAACATTTCTATTTTCAGGTATGTGGAAGAGGTCACTCATTTCTTAATGTCAGGCAATTAAAGAATACACAAGAACAGTTCACGTCCCTTCCAACCCAAAACATTCTATATTCCCACAGTAAAGCAGCTCTGGATAGCAGAGCTGGCCCTGGGAATGCTCTCTAGGCTCCGAGATAATCCTGGTAATGCTTTACGCTTACCATTAATGACACCCGTGGGCAATCCTGGAAATGAACTTGAAGACAGTCCAAATAGCTGATGATGGGCAGAGAATTGCAGATTTACATTAAATACCCAGCTCTGTTCACTGTTATGCTCAGTTTCCTTACCTGATAGTATCATTCCCATAGCAACCTACATCCCCTATGCCGAGATCATCAGCCATCAATAGGACAATGTTTGGCTGTGTGATGATGGAAGGCTGTGTATGTGGTGGCTGCAGAAGCAGACCAAAAATCAGAGCTGTGACCAGGGATGTCCTGAAACACAGAAGAAGGAAAAAAGCCAATGAACTGGTCATTCATCACTGCATGGAGCTGAAGATCATCCTGTGTGAGCTTGGCTGCAGACCAGACCACTCTCTGCCTAGACACAGAGGGTGTGTTAAATTCTGATCACTAAAAGTGAAATTCCAGGATCATAACTTTAAAATCTTCTTTCCTGATTGTTTCCAGACTTCCTATGAGCAGTGTCACTTGGAAATTCACATGTGGCAGATGACATATAAGTGATTTTGCTTTAGTGTCTTGGGGTTGTTTTTAAAAGTTGGTCTGGGAAACTGAGTGTGGGATCAACTTCCACTGACACCCTCCTCACCAGACTGGGACCTTTGTGTTGTGAAAAAGTTAGGAACAAGAAAAAGAAATCAGTAAACTAAAAGCATTGTGTGTCTACATTAAAGATCAACAATCCTGCTCTCTTATTATACTGTATTATGTCATTATTAAATTTTGCTCATTTTAGATCTAATTATATAACAATAATTCATGAATTTTTTTTCTTACCAGTAAGATGGCAGTTGCCAAATCATTTCTGCATTTGCCTGTTCAGATCCTGCAAGACTAAGAGAGCCTTGTCATGTCCGCATCTTCCTAGTCACTGCAATAAAAATAGATAAAAAAACTTAATCAAAGCCTATCAATGTTCTCTGTTTTATTTACTTCAGTGCATCTCAGATCCTAAATGAAGAAGAGCAAAGGCATCAATGTTGTTTTTATTGCTGGCGGCTTTTCACTGCTTTGAGGAATTTTTCTTTTCGTGTGGAGAAGTGTATCTTAAAATAGCAAAATAATTCCCTTTTGTTACACGACTCAGCTGCATGAAAAATACTTACTGTTCAGAAAGGAAGAAAAGAGCTTTTAAAAATCAAGTCCTTGATATAATTTACTTTTTCTGTAATCACAGAGACAGTAGCAGCCTGCTGCTTCTTCACATAATGTGCCAAGTTTCCTTTCAAGCTTGTAAGAGGTATCTTTAGCTGTAAAAATTCTAGTCATCCTCTTCCAACAATGTCATTTTCTTAGAAGACACTGAATCTGTGACCTCTTGTGGTGTGACTCTGAGATGAGCCTTCTCCTTCTTTGTATGTGTCAGATTTCAGGGTGTGATGCTCCTTCCTCCCTTTCTGCACAGCTTTCTGCAAAGTTTCCTCTGGGGTTTGCTCTGTCACTGCCAGGACAAGACAAAGTCTTCAAAGACTTTGAAGTAAGGCCTGAATGTCCTTGGTTCAAAGGCTTTGAAATAGACTCCTTTCAATTTATCCCATGTTTAGCTGAGCTATCCCAAGCATCTCAATTATATAAATTAGGTTGGTTTCACATTTTGTTTTCCAAAAATGGTAGTATTTAGCAACTTAGTTAATATCCATAGTTCTTACTGTTTATTCATCAACACTAATGGGAAATTTAAATTCCTATGCTTAGAAAATTGGCATCCAAACAGCTCTAAACACTTATTTGCCAGCAACAGTGCTGATGCAGCATCACTATTTACAGACACTCAGTTTTCTGCTTTTGGATTTGTGCCTTTGCTGCATCTTAAGTAGGTGTAGGAAAGATAGTGGACGACACGGTAGCTGTCTCTTACATGGTATATGCATTGTGTGCCTCCAAAACTCTTGAGATAACAGGGAGTTAGGAAGACTCAAACTCAGTTGTGTAACTGGTTTTCACTAGCTGCCTGTTCTCCACAGCAGAGACGCAGATTCCAAGCACAGCCTGGAGCTGAAGGCTGAGCTTCCTCCGAAGCGGCCTGTGAAACAGCAGGTAATGCACAGGAAACAGCGACCGCGCTGACCTGTGTTATCCCTGTCAGGCCACTTCCTTTGTGAAAGGCGTCAGGACTCCAGCCAGACAAACTTTAGCAGCTCCAGTGGGAGCAGGAGGGTCAGTGAAAGCAGCTTGGTCTTGTTCCTCCCCTTTCTGAGAAGTTGAGGGGTACCGCAGGTCCCCACACGGCAGCGTACCTCCTTCCTTAGCCCCTGGGGCCTGGGGCAGCAGCCGGTGTCCACCTGGTTTGGCCACAAGCGATTCAGAGGATACCTTTTTTGGGGGCTCTTTGGGATCACTTTTACAAAGCAGCACTTGAGTCATGCTGCGAGCAAACAAAGTCCCCTTTGCTCTCCAAATTGAATTTGGCTTAAAGCGAAACTCTTTCCTCCTTCTCCCACTATTTAATCCTCCTAAAATAATTTAGATTTCATCCCTTTCTTCATCCATTTTAATAATCCAGGAGGGGTACATCTTTCATATTTTCCATATTTTACTGTTTTCCTTTACTGATACAACTGCTCTAATCCTTCTTTGTTTTTACAAGAAAATACTCATAAGATACCAAAATTCCAATTCAAACCAGTTTGTGCAAGAGAAAATGTTTGTACCTCTAGATGCATTCAAATACATTTTTCACAGGACCCATTTGTGGCATCAGTTTGGAAACACTCAGTGAAAGGGCTTTAAGGTAAATCTGCTAAATTTGGTTCTGTTCAGTCTGTGACAATGTCTTTTTAAAACTCCCTTTTTGGTAGGTTTGACGTAGATAAGAGCCAAACTCAGGGTAACAAGTTGCCTGCAGCTCTCTTCATTCACAGGCTTGTATGAGAATAATGTTGTTGAAAAGGGAGTTTCATTTTAAAAACTTCCTCAAGGTATTTTAATCTACAGGAATGAAATAAAAAAAAACCCCAAACAACCCAACAAAAGAAAATAATTTCCAAATGCCCATTAAAATTTTCCTGTGCGTTTCCCAGCATAGTAAGGGAGGAATATGGTACCTGATCAAGTTCTGCTCCAAGCAGGCAGCTGACAGGCTGGAGCGTGAGCTGATTTTCAGTTGACTTAAAACCATTCTAAACTTCTCATGGCAAAGGCTGCTCCTACAGCACAGTGTCCAAAATTTGCCTCTGGAGGCAGCCCTTAAATCTGCCCTTGCTGCTCATGCGCGTTTCGCCCCAGCAAAGCCATGTTTCACCACAGCCTGCGAGCAGCTGGATGGTTGAACGCCGCACGCCCCATCCCGCTGCCGCCTGCACAAGAGAGACATTCATGCACGCGTGAGGCTCGGGCTGGGGAACATGGAGGATGTGGCTAAAATGTTTTCTGCCCAGAAGCAGCAGTTTCTCAAGGGGGAGGGCAGGACCCCCTTCAAGTCCCAGGCGCGCCAGTGAAAGGTGCTATAAATAACAGTTCCCTCATCCCTGGCAAGGAAAATAGGAAATCGCCGTACTTACAAAGCAGCAATTCTTTGTCTGTGGAAATAAGAATTGAGCAAAGTATCTTCCCTTTATGGCAGCCCTGGGGGTGCCTGCATTGGCGACAAGATCGTCCCTGTACATGCAGTGAGAAACAGCTTTAGGGTGTGGGGAGGAAATGCTGGCAGGAGACCTGAATGTGCTTTTGCAGAAAGTGAGTCACTTGGCTCCACTTCAGAGTGGCGCTACCTCTTTCCTAGCCATCGCTCAAGGGGCCAAGTCACGGCGATACGCTGGCTAAGGCTTGCTTTCTCGAGTTTTCATGTGTAAGTCCTGTTGTGCTGAATGTTTTAGGAGAGCACAAAATGCTGTCAAACAGCAATCTTGCTTTACTAGCAGAGCATTTGCTGTGTTTTTGTATCTTAAAAGGGAGGTGGTGAGGGCTGGTGGTTCAGCATCAGTCACAGTGCTCAGGTATGTTTGCTAGCAGAGCACCTCTGAGCCAAGTTACAGCACCGCAGGTGATCTTTCCCCTTCTCTCCCATCCGAACACTTCCATGCTGGAGTGGTTACAGCCAGCACATGCATGGGAGAGGTGATGTGTCTGGTTTTCCTTCTCTCAGTGCCTGCTTCCTTAACTCCACCTATGACAATATGACAAGACAACACCATAACAGCATCTCACTCCACACCTTTCCGTTCCCCACTCCCCTTCACCGGGTCTGTAGCATTTCAGTATACAATTTCTTGCCGTCTGATGCCCTCTGCTGCCTTGTGTTTTCCAAAAATGAAAGCACCTTTTGAGCTGCTGGGTTTTCCTGTCCAGGATGCAATCTATCCTAGCTGGACCCTGCTGACTGGGAGAGCCCTTCTTGCAGCTGGGGTCCCCTCCACAGCTCTCCTATTCTCCTTGTGTTTTTCAAGGACTTCTTGCAAATTCCGTAGTGTTTGTAACACAAAACCACAAACTACAACTGGTGTGTTATTTGCTAAATTTAGCAATTGAAGGCATGTCTGCAATTATGCTGCAGGACTGTGTCTTTGTTTCTTTGTATGTATTCTTCTTCTAAGACAGAGGGTGATGGACCACCAGCACCCTCTGTCTTAGAAGAATACATACAAATATATATATATTTGCATATATATTTTATATCTTTATATAATATATTATGTATATTTATATTATATATATATATATAAAGTTCCTATTACCATATTGATAAACATTCTTTGGAACCTCTCTGATGGCAGAGGTAAGTAGCGGTTGTTGAAATCTGGCTGCTGGGAATTACCTCCCCAGCACAGCGATGGTGTAATGAAGTTAAAGGAAGGAGGGTCATGCTTGTGGTTCCTCTCAGTCTGACCTTTGAAGGAGGGAAAGGTGAATGTCCTCTCTCTGATGCCATGTAAAGATGGCATTTCCAGGTCTAGGCTAAACTGATTCTGTGCCCAGCCGCTGAGGTAACCTGCTTTCTGTGGGGAAATATTCAGGAAGTCTCTAAGTGGAATTTTGCTGAAGCCTTGCATACTATTGTCTTTTCACCTCTTGTATTTTACCCTTTTTAATTTAAACTAAGTAGTGGAGGAAGTAGCACTTACTGACCGTGCTAAAGTACCTCAACATCTAAGAGTCAAAGGCCCAGTTTAGTAGCAGTTTGATATAAAATATAGTGATAAAGAGGCTCCCTCTAGCGACTAATTTATTTTGAAGCCTTGATATGTTTCAGAGAACATTTGACTTACACTCTACCTTTCTAAAAGTCATTGCACTGTGATGTAAAATGATATTATTGCTTTGAACTCTGATTTACGCTAGGTCTTCAAAGCCTGAATGCCTACAAGTAGTTGCAGAGCTTTACCTGTTGTCCTGGAGCATGTAATCTGTGTTTGCAACATAAGGAAGGAACCTGATTTGTGCACTCCAGGACAATTGCTCCCAAATGTTTAGTCAAAGTGCAGTAAGTGGGGATGAGTGAGAGTCACTTCAGCAGTGCTTTCCTGGACTGGGGTAAAGCAGTAATTCAGATGCCTAAGGCTTGATTTAGAAGGTGACTTAAAAGGTGACTGTTTACAAGTCTGAGAGAGTGATTCAGATTACTGACACATAATCTAAGATCTCAAGGAAACCTAAAAATCAATGTGTGTTTCCATTTTTGAAAAACCATTAGCTGTGCTCTCCAAGCGTAACAGCCTCCTTTGGTGGGTATATGTGGTAGGAGCCAGGAACCTGCATGTAGACATGATCTAACCTTTCAGCAGAGTGGGATGGGAACATAGCTAAAAAAGGGAAACCTTGCTCCCATGATTTCTGGTGGATTATTATATGTATCATTATTTTTTAAAATTGAAAGCTGTGAATAAGGTGTATAAAGAACACTTCAAAAATCCTACTGTTTACAAAAGAGACAGATGTTAGCTCTCTTCAGAGGAGCTTAGAGCTTGTTATGAACTAGTTAAAAGCAAAAAGTGCTGTGAGCCCTCTGTCCAGCTCAGGAATCACAGAGTCACAGAACATTAGGAGTTGGAAAGGACTGAGAAAGATCATCTCATCCAACCCTCCCTGCTAGAGCAGGATCACCTAGACTAAATCACACAGGAACGCGTCCAGGCAGGGTTTTGAATGTCTCTAGAGAAGGAGACTCCACAGCCTCTCTGGGCAGCCTGTCCCAGTGCTCCATCACCCTCACAGTGAAAAAGTTCCCTCTATATTCACATAGAACTACCTATGCTCCTGATTGTACCTATGCTTTCCAACTTTGCAGGAAAAACTACTGTTGGTGATCTGCAATGGAAAAGAAATAATCTTCTCCTCCTTGTGTTTCCCGGCACAAGAGGGTGCATAATTCAGACTCCCAAGACCCTTTTGCTGCCCTTGGTCATGCACTTTAATTTTTTTTTCTCACATGTTTATGGCTTTTTTGTTGTTGTCTTTTCCCTACTCAGGACCACGCAGCTGTTGTGTGATCTCACAGAGGTGGCCACTTATAGAGGGCTACCTGCCTCCTCTAAGGACCACATTATCACTACCACCAGTCTCCAGACAAGCAGTCTCCATGGGTACTGCTTTTTAGCAGCACACAAGTTAAATGCTTAATAACACTCAGGTGGTCTCTTGTCCTCTTCCTTCCACTGCACTGAAGGTAGTGATAGCTTAATGTGTGGGAATACATAAGCACATACCAGAATTTATCGAGCTTATGTCAAATATTTCTGGGTTGGTTTTTTTTCTCATGGGAAAGAAGAGCAAAATAAATTTCAAACAGGTTTTAGGCACTGGAGGATGATAGACTAAAGTTTACACTGAAAATATTAAAACCCAATCCAAATCCAGAGTGTTTCATAAGTAACAAGATCAATACAGAGTGCAGAGATTTTAAAAAGAAACAAACCCCCAAACCATGGATTTTTTCTGACAAGCTATAAAATACAGAAAACAGATTTTTGTTTTGATAGCTGGTGGAAGCAGGGCACACATCTAACATATTCTTAAAGACCCTGCCCTTTTAAACCACTTACATCTGTAAGAGGCTGGGATAAAGCATAATAGTGCACGAGGATCTGAAGATACTGCCTGATCCCATGCTTTATGAATTTTCCAGCACTGCAGCTGTTCTTGCAGATTCCAAGATCTATAGTCTCAGTGGGTTGCTATTCCAATTACAGGGGATAGTTAAAAATCTACAGTGTTTCATTTTAGACTGTTTTCTGATGCTGAGATTAAAAACATTCACGTCAGGGTCACAATCCACAACCAGATAGACCAGTGTGACATTGCATTTCAACTGACCTCAGATTGCTCTGGGTGACTGGAAGCAGCTGGGCTTAACTCTTGGATGAGGCTCAATTGGGTGTTTTATCATAACCAGGTCTTTGCAACTCTCAGGAACAGAATTAAGACTCAAAACAGAGTCAAGTGTCCAGTCACATTATTTGGCCCACAACAAGCGCCCATGAGAAGGGGGGAAGAAAGAAAAAAGAGTGAGAGAGAGAGAGTGAGAGAGAGAGCACAATAGCTACCACCACGGATCTGTGGCATCCCATCAGCACGATGTCTTCAGGTCTGGTGGGGAAACATTCCTTCTCATATTGCAATAGCTCTCAAGGTCTGGTGGGGGTACGTTCCTCTATACAGTGTTACCTCATTGCACAGTCAGTACGTCCTTGGAGTTGCCACACCTTCCATCTGGCGGTGGGGCGCATGCCCATTATGGCCTCCAGAGGGTCCCCAAAAGTTCAAGAGGGTCCGAGCCCCCTCAAGAGGGTCTGAGCCTCTCCACACTTTGTCCTTCAGTTGACTCTGGGACTGAGCACATAGCAGAGGACTTGGGCTACATTCTGCGAGATATCCCTTCCTGAAGGGTGGAATTCAGTGGAATTCACTTTGTTTTGTGGTGACTACTTTCAGGGTGATTGAGAGAGAAGCAAGAGAGGGGGGTAGGGTTCTGCAGGAAATTGTTAAGGCATGCATCTAGTCCCTTACAATGGGCAGAGACAATCTAGAAAAATTACTATATGTATTTTGCAAAACATTTTTACTAGCATGGTAATTTATAACATAGTGAAAAACCTTATCACCAGTGTCACTAGATAAGGCACTCACAGGGTGTCACAGGTTTTTCATGTTTTTACAAACTTGAGTTGAGTAGTATGAAGTCAGGAATTCCTTTGTGCTAATACACCTCATCCAAGAATTTCAAGATGAAGTTTAGGAGGCTTTAGTTTCTATTGCTTATTAATTAAAAATTAATAATAATGAGTATTAATAATTTGACATTATATACAATTCAAGTAAAATAAACAGCCTAACAGCTTTCAGCATTTCATATTCAGATCATTTTTTCTGTCTACTGGACAGTGACCATTTAAACCCATAGAATATCCTGAGTTGGATCATCGAGTCCAACTCCTGGCTCCACATGGTGCCAGCCAAGTCATCCACCATGATAAAAAATCTCTATTATTTGGCATCCGGAGGTATGGAATCTTAAAAGAAAAAAAGGTATTGAGACTCCTTAAAACGCTGGCAGCTGTACCATAGAGCAAGTGTTTCATACAGGTTGCATATGACTTGCAGGGGATAGAACCACACTCATGTTTGTCTTCAAACAGACCCAAATGGCAAAGTTAAAAAGAAACCCTGGAGTACATTTTGTTAATGCTTACAATGCTTATTCTGGTTAATGGTTACTAATGGTTAATCATGGAGAGTCTTGCACCTGGGAAGGAATAACCGCTTGCATCAGTACAGGCTGGGGGATGACCTGCTGGAGAAGAGCTCTGTGGAGAAGGACCTGGGGGTCCTGGTTGATGACAGGTTGGCCATGAGCCAGCAGTGTGCCCTGGTGGCTAAGAGAGCCAATGGGATCCTGGGGTGCATCAAGAGGAGTGTGGCCAGCAGGTCAAAGGAGGTGATCCGCCCACTCTACTCTGACCTGGTCAGGCCCCATTTGGAGTATTGTGTCCAGTTCTGGGCTCCCTGGTATAAAAAGGACAGGGATCTCCTGGAGAGAGTCCAGAGAAGGGCTACGAAAATTATTAAAGGACTGGAGCATTTTCCCTACGAGGAAAGGCTGTATGAACTGGGGCTGTTTAAACTTGAGAAAAGAAGGCTAAAATGGGATCTTATTGATGTTTGTAAATATCTGAAACATGGGACACAGTGGGAAATGGCCAGCCCCTTTTCAGCGGTCTGTGGGGACAGGACAAGGGGCAATGGCCTCAAGCTAGAGCACAGTGAGGGTGACAGAGCCCTGGAATAGGCTGCCCAGGGGGGTTGTGGAGTCTCCTTCTCTGGAGATATTCAAGGCCCATCTGGATGCCTACCTGCATGACCTGCCCTAGGGAACATGCTTTGGCAGGGGAGTTGGACTCGATGATCTCTGGAGGTCCCTTCCACCCCCTATGATTCTGTGATTCTGTGATTATAGATTTATAGACACATGTTGCTGCAATTCAAAAGTCAGATTTTTCCAGCAACTGCCACAAGCTGCAGTTTCTGAGTTTAGCATTTCAAAAGCCATGACCCGTTTTGGTTTCGAGCCTGCTAATTGTAATCATCACCTCTGAAGAAACAGCAGAGAGAAAAAAGCACACTAACATATAAAATCAGAACATTAAAAATAGTTCTTGTCAAATCAAAGTCCTTTTAGATAATATTTTCGTATTACAAGCTTGCAGAAGTACACTCATCCTTAAGAACTGGGGGTCCGCTTCAGAGCAGATCTTGCCTTTTTAAAATGACACATCACATGCATTACCCACTGCAATTATATCAGTTGAGCACCTGAATGGCTCCAGCGCTTCAGAAAGGAGGCATGCAGGTTCATCCCAGGGATATTGTTTGCACACTCAGAGATGCAACTTTGCTCCAGAAATCAGTGGAGGGATCATTCCTATGAAGCCACAAAGAAACAGCATTGCTGTGGTGGTCTACATAGAACAAAAACATGGAGTTGTCAGGGCCTGGAATAGGCTGCCCAGGGAAGTGGTTGAGTCACCTTCCCTGGATGTGTTCAAAAAAAGGGTTGATGAGGTACTTAGGGATATGGTTTAGCATAGGATGGGAATGGTTGGACTTGATGATCTTCAAAGGTCTCTTCCAACCTTGTGATTCTGTGATTAGGAGGACTGAGATGTTTTTGTATCAAGCCAAGGTGGTACTACAGACTTCTGCTGGCAAACCTATGTTTGTGAAGGGTGTGAAATGCACTTTTTGTCAGTGTATTGTGGGAAAAATTGGCTAAAGCAAACTAAAATACTAGGAGGTGTGGGGGGGTGGGTTTGTTTGGTTTGGTTGTTGTGGTTTAGCCCCAGCCAGCAGCTGAGCACCATGTGCCACTTGCTTGGTCCCCAACCCAGGGGGGACAAAAGGAAAAAAAAAAGTCCGAACAAAAAAGGAATAGACAAAGGCAAACCTCATGGACTGGGCTAAAGACAGTTTACTGGGACAGCAGAGAGAGAGAGAAACAACAGCAACAGGACTTTGAATATACAAAACTGGTGACACACAGCGCAGTTTCTCACTGAACTGCACAACTCAGACCATACAGCTCCAAGCTGTCCTGAAACTGGACAATCCCAAAACTATGCATCCCAGAGCCATGTGCTTCTCCCTCACCAGCCCACCCCCCCATCCCCCCCTTTATGATGAGCATGATGTCATTGGTATGGAAAATTCCTTTAGTTTTTTTAGGTCACCTGCCCTGGCTGTGTCCCCTCCCAGATTCCTGGGTACCACCTCCCTCCCCCCCCTTATTGTTAGCAGGGCAGCATGAGAAGCTGAAAAGTCCCTGACTGCTGGGCAGCAACTAAAACATCAGTGTGTTATCAGCCCTGCTCTCATTCTAACTGCCAAACATAGCACTGCACTGGCTGCTAGGAACAAAATTAACTCTATCCTGTCTGAACCCAGGACAATGGCACAAAATGCATCTACAGCAGAACTGATTGTCTGATACCACATTCCACTGTGACATTTACATGTTCTCAAAATGGCTGTGATCTCATCCTGTTTTCACTCATGAATGTGCTGCATCTTCTAACATCTCACTTCAACATCTGTAGGCTTGGGGGAAGGTGAGTAGGTAAACATATCAAAATAGCCTGGGAATTTTTGCTTGTACCTTACATGCTGTGGCTTGGAATGCAAACCCTATAGTATCTGTAGCCTTGTAAAAGATGTTGAGTACTGTATTTCACTCTCTCTACACCAATTACTGATCAGTTTATGAAGTTAAAGATTTAATTCCTTTTTTCCCCACGTGTAAATTTTATTTTAATATGTCTGATTTTCCTACCCATTCCTTCCCTCTTGGCTTTTTGTGGCTTGTAATTAAGTACTGTAAATCCCCCATTTTAAACGTGAGGGAATTAAATTCTACCACTAGTGTAGCATGGAGAAGGTCACCATTGCAGAATATACTTACAAATGTAATTAGAAAGTTTTACTGTTCCTTCCTATATCTATTGAATCATTAAGAAGCACCTTTGAAGAAGCACCTTTTTCTTGTTACAGAAGTTTAGGTGGTGACTTTACATCTGGCATTCTATTAAGCAGACTATCAGAAGCAGAACTAGAATTTTGAAAATGAACAAGTCTCTAATATTTGGAAAAATAATTCTACAGAAAACAAGTAGAATATATGCCACATAATTACTAACTGTTACACTCATTTAAAAGTCTCTTTATTTTTAGTTTTATCCTGTAATTTAGCAGCTTGGGTTTACCAATGAAGCAGATCAGATTTCCCACAAACTGCAGACTTCCTTCCTTCCCATACTGGGTTACAGGCACTGGCCAGTCTCAAAATATTAAACAAACCAAGAGTTTCCCCTGTAGTTTTATAACTTAACTGGTCTCCAAGCTTAAGTGCTCAACAATACCAGGTACTTTATTTCTGCTGCACTGCCAAAGTCAACGTCTGTCTCTAGGGGCTCTCCTAGCTTTTCATCATCAGCAATATGGGATACATCTACATCTAGGCTTACCAAGGATCCAAAGAGGGTCCAGGCTCTTCATTCATTCCCAGAGTTCTTTCCGTTGAAAACCCTTTCCTCTCCTGCCCCAGCACAGCATCAGAGCACACCCTGATCCAAGTCCCATTGTCTCATAGTCTTTATCAGTCCTGAATGCTCACTGGAGATTCATGTGCTGCCTGAGCAGAGTCTTGACTTTTCTCCATCTCTGTCATCCTACACATAACCCTGCATCAGGATGCTGTTTGGTGCTTCAGAGAGCCTGGGCTGCCCACTCAGCTGCTCTCCCAGCATTCACTAAGAAGTCTGGCACCTGACCCTGCTACGGCTCCTGACATGGACTTCTGCTGCTTCCAGCACTGGGGCTGCATTATATCTCTCCTTTTCTCTTTCTGATTTCATCCATTCTCTCCTAGTTCCTCATCCATTCTCGACAGTTCCGGACACCCTCCAAAAGCTGCCCTCACCTTTTAGAGTAGAGATGGGATTTTGAAATGACACAGCTATTCACCTCGGTCCTTTACAAACCCTGCACTAGGGAAATTACATCTTAACAACTCTAAATAGATCTACATTCCTTATGCACTTATCAGAGTGAAATATTTTCATATATATTTCATTATGGTGCATATGTGTATGCATAGCATGACTATCTATCTATCTATGCACGCAAGAAAATTAGAAGCAGACTATTAAGAGTGAAAACAGGTCCAGATGCAGGAATTAGGAGAGTATTTGCTATGCTACAAAGCTAACTACTTTCTTAATAAGTATGGAAAATTTGTCTGAAGAAATGCTAATTACCTTAGCCAAACAATTTCCTAAGGATTATATGAACAGTGTTTGGTATTACTTTAAGTGCAAGTTTCAGGCACTCATTAATGTAGCAATTGGGATCCATAGTGTATTGACAGCTTCCACATGGTCAGACCAATAAGGAAGTTTTATTATTCATTATTTAGGCTCTGATGTTAGCAATCAGCTAAATTCTACTGCATTTACTTCAACAAACTACGAGCTCTAAGGCAGAAATTATCTTAAAGGGCAACAAATGAAGAAGGTGAAATAAGGGTGAAGTAGTTCAAATACAATTATTTGTGTGCTCCTGCACATTTTAAACACACTTTGGATATACAGTGTGTGTGGCAGTTTTTCCAGTTACCCCAGCTTGTTGGCTTAATTTAACCAGAAAGTTGGGTAGGGATTTAAATTATGCAAAATATGTAATAAATCCAACTAGACTATTCCCAGCACATCAGAACACTTCTTAGTCTGATGAATGGGAAAAAGCCTTGTACATAATCTTCAGGAAAATAAGCTTTTTTAATATAGAAATCAAGTTTACATTTTTCCCTTTATTGGAATGAACTATAACACATACTTGAACAATCTGGTTAGAAGCCACATTTCCTTGCATAAACCTTAGCTTTTTCTGCGCCTGCTAACATGTTGCATATGCATTATGCTTTCAACCCGAGATTCTTAGTTAAACTGCTCTATGAAATAAAGAAATGAGCCATTACTGGAGCGATGCCCCATTTTCTATTACTAACCCACACACTCACTCACTGCAGCCCTTATTCCAGGCTGGGTTTGTTAGCATGGATGCTTTGGTACTTGTGGAATCCCATTACATTTTGGTGCTTCAAGTGCTTCAATATGTTGTTTCAATGAAAAAAGTAATTTTATGTCTCATTAAGATCTTCCAAACGCCTAAATTTCTGGATAAAATCTTGGTGATGATATTTTAAAACTTAATTGTTTTCTGAGAGTGGTTATTTCACCACTAGAGGGTAGAGAAATACAGCATTGCCCAGTAAGTAAAAATGCCCTAATATGCAAAGAAAACAACTCTGTTTTGTTGCTTTTAGGATCCAGAGGCTCTTCCATCTTTCTTTTCAACACAAGTGCTCAGACAGAATAAACAGAAGGCAGTTCCCAGACAAGAGGTGAAGCAAAACCCTGTGATTACCTTGATTGCTTTCATCGTCTGACAATGTATTTCAGGGGTTCACTTCAAAACGAGAGTTAAGTTTGCAGCATTGAGCCCAGGTATTCTCTAAGGCTGGAAAACTGAAGCCTGGCTATGCATTATGTAGTTTAACTACTTAATAAAGTACACAAGTACTTTAATAAACCTACTTTCATAAGGCTGGTGAGATATTTAATGAGTACTTGTCCTGTTTCTCTGCTTTGCAACCCAAAACTCTGATCATGATAGCCCTTTTTTGTGATGTGTTTTAAAATTCTCTGAATTGTATGCACGAGTGCAGCATCTGGTGATATAATTAAAATATGGTATATGGAGCAATGTATCACTGCAGTGTCTCAAGCTTAAACTCAGCTTGTTGGTTAAACTTATCTGAGTATTTATGCACTGTAATTAAAGCATCTGTAAGTAACAAATGGGATAATTAATTTCTAAGACAGCTTCTTTTGAACACATACAGCAGAAACAAACAAAATGCACGAAATCAGCTTAATTGGGGGTCCAACTGAAATGCATCTATGCAAACACATGTAACACGGGGTATAAGCAAGATGAGTTGGAGATGTGCGCATGCCTGCAGAGCTATGACCTCACAGGCATCATGGAGATGTTGCCTGGTGGCTGCTATGACTGGAGTATTGAGCTGGAAGGATATGGGCTCTTTTGGAAGGACAGGCGGGGAGATGAGGAGGGGATGTTGCCCTCTGTCAATGGAGCTCCATCTGGGAATGGAGGAGTTGACTGAGAGCTTATGGGTCAGGATTAAATGGAGGGCAGGGACAGGGGACACTACAGTGGGGATTTACTGCAGGCCACCCAACCAGGGAGACTGAGCGGATGAGGGTATCCATAGGCAGATAGGAGCAGCCTCACATTCATAAGCCCTGGTCCTTATGGGGAACATCAGCTACCCTGATATCTGTTGGAAGGACAGCACAGCAGGGCATAAGCAGTCCGTGAGTTTCCTGGAATACATTGATGGTAACTTCCTTCCCCAAATGGTAGAGGAGCCAATGAGGAGAGATCACAGAATCACAGAATCATAGGGGTTGGAAGGGACCTCAATATATCATCGGGTCCAACCCCCCTGCCAAAGCAGCTCCCTAGCTCATATTGCGCAGATAGGCATCCAGACGGGTCTTGAATATCTCCAGAGATGGAGACTTCACCACCTCCCTGGGCAGCCTGTCCCAGGGCTCTGTCACCCTCACTGTGAAAAAGTTTTTCCACATGTTGGTGCGGAACTTCCTGTGCTCTAGCTTGAGGCCATTGCCCCTTGTCCTGTAAGTAAAATATAGAAAAAAAATCCCTCAAGTTATATATAAAGGAGAATAGAGTCAGAAGATAAATGTATCTTTTCACAAAGCTTATTTTTTACATATTCAGAATAGATTTTGACTTCCTTAGGGTTTGCTAAAAGCATTAGATGTAAAAATCCCACTTTATTCAAAAAACATCTGCTGTAAAGAATTCCTCCTTGAAATGATTGCCTTTCCTTGCCTGCTGCTGTACACATCAACAGCTTCACTTCTGTGCAGGCTGAGGCAAAGGAAAACAAAGCGGGAGCAGGCGCAGGCCCAGTGTGAATGAATGGCCCAAACACTGTTTATTCCTCACTTCTTATCACAGAATCACAGAATCGTTTACCTTGGAAAAGACCTTTAAGATCGTTGAGTCTAACTGTTAACCTAGCACTGCCAAGTCCACCACTGCACCATGTCTCTAAGCACCACATCTATGTGTCTTTTAAATACCCCCAGGGGTGGTGACTCAATCACTTCCCTGGGCAGCCTGTTCCTATGCTTCAGAACCCTTTCAGACAGTATGCTTTACTAATGTCCAATCTAAACGTCTTCCTTGGCACAGTCTGTCTGTTAAGAGTGGAAGGGGGTAGCCTAACAGCCCAAACCTCTGTGTGTGGAGCACCATGTACAGCTGGAGCACCACGTATAGTCAGAGCGCCAGCTATAGACATAGCAACCCCTGTAGCTGGAGTTCCACGTATAACCCTGTCACTTACAGCTCTGACTCTAGATGCTCTGCAGAAGAAAGGGTGACTAACCTACCACAGCTGTGGGGAAAGGTTTATTCCCACCTGCTGGGTCCAGTCAGCTGCACTGACACCAGCCCTGTTCCTGAAGCAGAGCCAGAAGAAAGCAGTCGTGCTGTGCTGGGCAGTTCTGCTGGAAATGAAGCAAAGCAGCATGGCACAGAGACTATCTGGGAAGGAAGGCAAGGCTCTTTTTTGCTTTCTTGCAGTCTGAGCCTGTGCATAAGGAGAGGGACACAGGGAAAACTGAGGATTTGCTCTATGCTGTGCTTGTTGAAGGTGTGTGTTCGCTGCAGGCACTGTTTCAGTGATTGGCATCAAGGTCAGAGAGTGCGTATTAGTCTTTGCTTCAATTACTGTTTCCTCATTATGTTCATTATGTTCTTGCTTTGCCCTTCTCATGGACGTAGGTCTCTAGAAGTCACATCCTCTAGTTCTCTGTACTGCAGTTGATGAGCTGATCCACGTAAGATGTGGGTGGTGGTAGTGGGGAAAGTGCCCTTTTCTGAGCACACCAAGAAACTACAGGAGATCCTGGAGGACTAACAGCTTTCAAGCACACCCCATCTATGACCTTTTTACAAAGTGGGCAGCTTAGTTATTACCCAAACTGGATAAGATAATTATGCAGAGACATCATACCTTCTGTCTGAATGCTGCATTGATTACTGACTTGAATAGGTGGCAAAGGAGATCTCTGGCCTAATGCCATGCTTTCAGAATAAATGCTGATAATGTACTGATAATACCAGGGAAGTTTCAAAAAAGTAAGACAGCGGGGATGTGATAGCAGTGTTTAAAATGCAGAGGAAGATTGACCTGAGCAAGCCTAGACTAGCTACACTAACATCACCTGTCAAAAAGCTTCATGTTTTCCTTTGCAATTACTAGTTGGGGAGGTGATGGTTTTTGCAGCATTGTATTCTACCTATGGCTCTGAAAGCCTTTATATAATGTAGAATGAATTTTAATTTAAAAAGAAAATACTCCACAATACCAGCAAAGTGTATATTAAATGGGTTAAGAATAGACTAACAAGCACATTATGAATAAGGCAGCCATTGGTGAGGAAATGTTATTCTAAAAGAGTTGGGATTATAAATATCTGCCTTGGATCTGGTGCAACCGACATCGTTTGTATGACTTATAGCGAAGAACTACTGCTGAACACATTTGCTCCCAGGACCGATGAAGACTAAGTAATCATCAAGACAAGAAAGCCCTACACTGGAGTTTGGATTGCTTGATAGGCTGGGTCTTTCTAAAAAAGGCAGGGCATTCGCAGGCTGGACTGCTGTGTCAAGGAGGGAGCTGGAAACTGGCTGTGAAAAGGGGCTAGTGACAGTGTCCTTTTAACTTGCCATGAATTGACAGAATGATAGTATAGAGGAACGGTTATGTGATCCCTGAGTATATACACACAAGGAAGGAGTACAGAAATCGAAGAGATACAGAAGAATAATTTTAGTATTGCAGGACACTCAGTGGGAGGCTTAAAAAGACTTGATTGAAAAATGTACCAAGAGCTGATTCCTCACCAATATGCAGGTTTGTCCAGGCATTGTGTCTGGGGTTAATGAATACTATTTACTAATATAATAATGGTGAAAGACTTAACAAATACCAGTGGCTGGCAGCCCAATCTGGATAGACACCTGCAGATGGGAAATGAGCCACCATTTTTGAACTCAGATTGGAACAAACTATTAAAGAAAGTATAGACTTCTCTTTTAAAATGTTCAGAAATAAGTGGATGAAATATAAGGTCTTCTGATATCTTGCAGGTGAGATTAGATGATGTAATGGTCCCTATTGACGGACAATTCTATGAATCTCCAAAAACGCTGTTACCCAACATGTTCTAGCAGTTCAGTGTAGACAAGGCAGTCTAGACTGAAGCGCACACCAGGAACCAGAGCTTTTAAGCAGTTTTGCAGGATTCCTTTTTGTTATAAAATAAAACCCACTGTTTCAGTACAGGAGAAAAGCCAAACTGGCTTCAAAGGAGGAATGACCTTCTTGGACCGTTTGTCCTTGGCAGGCTTATAATAATGCCTAAATAACGAGAAAGGTGCTGTCTAGTCAGGAGCAGCTGAAAGCTACTACTGCTCTTCTGAAATAGTTTTCATTTTGTTCTTCCAACTTACTGTATTTTTTTTCAGTCAAGTCAATTGCAGCTTGTTCCTGAAAACAAGCATATGAGAAAACAATTATGCCATAGTTCTCATACCAATACAAAATGTTCACTATTAAAACACTGTATATTTTTTCTCCATTCATAAAATCTGCCCCTTCCCCATGATTGATTCCACAGATTAGTAAAAATATCTGCAATTTTGGCTTCAAACCAATTTTTCATTCCTTTCTTGCTTTTGTTGTTATATTGATATATGACTTTTAATAATCTAGTGTAGAAAAATCATAGTGGATCTTTTCTTTCAAGTGACTCCTCTAACTAGCCATGTGTGACTTTATGTGAACTATATATCCTGTTACACCAGTTTTCTTTCTAAAATTATTTTGCGTATAGCTTTATGAATTTTATAGAGAGCTCTTCTGCCTTCAGTTTTACAAATTGCAGTCAACACAACCAAATACCTGAATTCTGAGGGCCTAGATCTTTCTTAATAATTTTTTCTGGAATGCAATTTTTTAATAGGGGATAAACCTAAACCCTCCATTTATTTTCAATGTGAGTACTAGACTAGTATGTGTAAATAGAGAAATTGACATAACCTTTCTGCCTTTCCACCACCTGCAGATATGAAACATAAGCACAGTTACAGCTTTATGTATTGTGCTGTTGTAAAGACATTGTACAAAGGGACTCCATATTTCTTATGCTAATCCAGTTCTTATGCTAATCTATTTCTTATACTAATCCATATTTGCCCAGATTTTGAGACTTTACTTAGGAATGTAACTTTTTTTTGTGCATAAAATAATTCCTTGGCTTTCCTCCAGGTTCTGACTCCTCTAACCAGCGTTTCTTCCTGCAAGTTACATGCAGTATATTCTTTAGGCTGATCCGAGTGCACAAACAGGAACGCAGAGTGATGCCAGTGAGCCATTACGGTCCGTCTGACAAGTCTGAGCCATTTCACATGACTGAAAGTATCTGGTGGGTTATTATTAGAGGCTCCAAACAATCCTCAAATTTAAATGCTTGCAGATTTTAGTGTCTGATTCTTTTCAGGCACCTGACTGAATAAACAGCTCAGTTGTCAGAGGTCAGGAGCTTTTGCACCTCCAGTTGGTGCTAACGTGGCAAAACAAGCTTTACATAGTCTCAAAACAAGCCTTCAGTTCCTCTGCCGCACTGTTTATAACACCAAAGCTTGCATATGCTGGTTCTTCCCCTTTTAGAAGCAGCAATTTCTATCACAGCAATGATGCTATGAAGAAAAATTTACACAGAAATCTCAGTCAACCATTTAGTTGTCTGGGAAATCATATAAGTAGTTTGATTGATTTAAGAATTGTCTTGAAATAGGGATTGGTGAAAAAAATAATAAAAATAATGCTCCCAGACACATGCCAGGTTCTGCTGTTCCAGACGATGTTTTGCCAGGTGCTTTGCTATTTATTAACACTATAGAGCTGGAGCTCTCATATCCTTGTGTTGTTTTGTCAGGGTTTTTTTCCTCAAGGAAAATTTTGACCTTCAGAGGAGTTCTTATTAGCAAATTAAGGGGAACATAATAACTTGCAAAGTTTTTCTTGCCATTTAAGTCCTTACACTGCATTAGCAGTTTTCTCACTGGAACCAAGCTCACAGGGAGCTAACCTACAGTTTGGAAACAGTAACCCTGTGAACTTGAAGTTCTCAAAGAGACTTTGCAGCCTAATGATCAAATAGGTGCACTCTGAAAGGATTCTGGAAGATTGGCAATAGGGACAAGGTAGAGGGAGGTGGTCACCAGTCTGTCAGTCAGGCTAATGGACACAAATGACATGATGAGGCCTCTGTGCCTTAAGAGGATAACCTTACTTGGGTGTACTGTCTTTTCCCTGTTTTCATGAAAGTTACATCTGGAATGGCTCCCATGCCATGCCATGTTCTATGACACTCACTCTCTTTTTTGAGCTCTTGTTTTTAAGTATCATGAAAATGGTGTCCTTTATATTGCTTCTCCTATGTGGTGGTGCAGTATGAGTTATTTAGAAACATTGTACTTCATTGGTCTGTCACATATAATTATGTGAAAATGGAGCAAAGATAAATGAGAGACAGGGGAGAGAGGGCAGTCACTGAGCAACATTTATTTTTCCTGCCTTGGTCCCATCAAGGGATGTTGTTTCCTCTCTATGAGGCATATTTTACTTCTCTCCATACGGTAGAATTTATGTTCGCCCATTAAAAAAAATACATATATGACCTATGGGTGTATGTGTCAGCAAGTCGGAAATAATTTGGTCATGAGATCATATCTTGAGAGACATACATTGCCACTGGAAAATGTTCTGGTGGTGTTATGAAAATACTGATGCATTTGTATTAAAAGATGCATTATTGTGATAAGGCAGAGTAGTTAACATGTTAGTGAGCATATGGATGAGAAATAACTGAAGATAGGAAGTGATATGTTACCGACAGCCGATGATGAAGTTATACTTGGACTGAGACTAAAAGTGAGTTTGACAGGACATTTCATTTACATGAGTGCTGAATTAATCACTGCCCTTAGCTAATGCATTTACCAGACTTTCTGACAACATGGATGAAATCTGGATTCCTTTGTGTTTTTTTTCTTCCTTGCGTTTACATGGAAAAATGTATTATGTCACCCTCAACTCTGCTCAGCCAACATGTGGTGCCAAAGGGTTTACAGAACATTCATCCCGCCTTCTTCAGAAAGTTATCTACAAATTTTATATGCTTCCTTACTGATGAAATTAATATACTAGTCACTTGGTAGTTTCTTGTTTGTAATTCTATAAATACTACGAGGAATACCAAAAGAGACAATAGATAAAAGCAGAAAGGAACCTAAAATGGGAAACAAGAGAAAATGAGTCGTGTTCTTTAAGAGTGTCATGAGATGGCAAGACAGTTGAATATAGCATGCTGTAAAGGCCATTTACCAGAGGAAAATTTACATACAAACTGCAAAATCCTGTGTGGAGTGTGAATTCTAAATATATCATGCTACATGCTTCTGTATGAAAAGCATCTTTGCATCATTAAAGCGAAAGGTGAAATTCAGTGAAAGCACCAACTACAAGGTCATATAGGTTCTATGTTAGCAGGGATCAGGAACCAATGCACACATCACTTGTCGGATCTGTAGTGTGAGGCTGTTAGTGCTACAACCTCACCACACACTTGAGGGTTTTTTTTTTGCTTCAGACCAACTTCAGACTGCTCCCAGAGACTGAATGCTGGGGCTTCTGGAATACATTAGGTATGTTCCATCTTTCAGTTTCATTTCACCTGGAAGAAATCCAGTTTGTGCATGCCAGCTCCACCAACTCCACCACGCAAACCGATGCACCATGTACATGAAAGTACAAGGGGAATTGCTTCAAAAGAGTAGATGTATTCATTAAAAGCAAAAGCATGGCTTGATACATTTATGACTACAATACAGGGGAATGTTGTACTTGCAAGTAGCAAAACCCTATATCCTTTAATGTGCAGGAGGCTTTTCCAAATCAATGTCAAACACTATGATTTCAGAGCTATAACATACTTACAGCTTCTGATCTGTTCACTTATTGGCCTGAGGCTACGCGGAAAAAAGTCTTGTTAAGGATCACAATCTTAAACTGTCAATTCTTCCATCCATTACAGAACAGCTTTTGTAAAGTTAATCAAAACAACAAGCTTCAGTAAAATGCACTTGTCTCTTAAATACATTATTTCAGAAGTATCTAAAAACCAGATAAATGCTGAGCTATTCAACTTGGGGCCATAACCTATGGCAGGTATGCTTAGGTGAGGTTTGATGAACTCCAGCTTGTCCTGCTTGTGCACCAGTCTGCTGTACACCCACCTCAGAGGCAGACAGCTTCCTCAGCACAGTGCTGGGCCTTGGAGGGGCTGTGTTTCTTCAACATGGGTAGTTTGGCTGATTACAAAACTGTCCCGAACTGTATGGCCTTCGGGTCAAAACTGACTCAAGTCCAGTGGCCTTGGATTTATCTACACCCTGTGGGTAGGTGTGCTCTTAGGCATGGGCATGTCCAGTCAGTGGATCAGGATTCCTAAAATTACCAATGAAAAATTACTTTGCAAAGACAATACCGGTAATAGATTGTATGAGAGTTTTTTTCCTCTCAACACAAAAATGTGCTGTCCTTATCATGTTCCTGAGTGCTCCCACAACTCTGACTGTCCTTCCTCAGACTCCCAGGGCTCTCCTCATCCTGTTCAGGGCCCAGAACCCCATGTCAAGCCCCTGGGGCCATCAGCTCCTTCCCCATCAACACTGCAGTGGGGCTGGTCTCCAGTTCCTCACAGCCCTGCCCTGGCCAGCCATGGGTCCACATCACAGACTGGCCTTGGACCACCCCTGACTCCAGGGAGGTGCCTGATGCCTGGGGCTGCCCCGATGCCCCTCACTGCCCTGTGCCTGGTGGGGGCTGCTAGCCCTGCCCTGCCCTGTGCCACCATGGGGAGTCCTCACAGCCCCCAGGGAGTCCCTGGCCTTGACAAAAGGGGGGTAAGATTACGTGCAGTTCTAGATAATCTTTTCAAATCACAGACCATAAATGCATAGTCAAAATTGTCCTCATTGAAAGATAAAGAAATAACAAGAGAGGGCTGTAGACTTGCATGTGTCCCCATTTCTGCAGACATGCAGAGTGTGAAGCCAGATGGAGACTATAAAAGGCAGAAATAAACAGAAAACAGCGTGCGTGAGACCCCAGGCATATAAAACCTTTTCTTTCAGTGATTCAGAAGCAGGCTGAGTTGTGGGCAGGCTGAGTTGTGGGCAGCTCAAGGTGCTCACCATAAGCTAAACCACTCAGAGAACGAAGATGGATTGTGTAAACCAACCTGGTTCATACTGTCACACCCAGGACATGTGCTTTCTGAATTCCAGGTGCTGCGGTTGGTGATGTAGCAGTGGATGAAGGAAACGGTCACCTATTCACCAAGGCAAGGATATCTTTGCAAACATGGTGATGAAGTTTGGACAGGGTTGAGGTGCTGCCCTTTTCCTAAACCTCAGGAGACCCCAGGCAACATAATACTTTGTGCTGTGACTGTGGACTCAACAACTCCGAATGAAGGTCAAGGGTGGAGATGTGTGTGTGTGTGTGTGTGTGCACATGTGCACGCACATGCAACATCTAAATATGACGTAATTTTGTTGTTGGATTCTTGTAGACAAATAAGCAACAGCAAAAATATATAGAAATATCTAATGGACAATAGTAGGCCTATGGGTTCTGGTGACAAGTATACATAATATTGACTATATTTCTTAGTACTGAAGTGTCTTCCATGTTAATTTAATGCTTTATTCACAAGTTATGTGCTATTTGAATTGCTTTTTGAATTTTGACTGATAACTGTAAATGGCAGTGTGCTAAGATGTACATGTACAGTGGCTGTAGGGGTCAAATCAGTTAAAGTTTTCCTACAGGACCTAAACCAAAATTTGGGCTAGTGTTTCACTGAGCAATGAAACCAAAAGTTGGAAAAAAAAAAAGGTTCCAAAAGAGGAACCTCCAGTTCCTCCTCATATGTCTTGTTTTGCTCTCTTAATCTGTTTTATGATGTCCCAGAAGAATATAAAGGTTATAAATCAATTATGAAGTATTTCCTGCATACACAATATTTGTAAATACCTTTAAGATCCTTTAAAGTAAAAAAGGGTATTTGAATGACAGTCGTCTTAACTCATCTCTAATTTGCTTCTTGAAAGGAAACCCATTGTCTTAATCTGTGCAATGTTTTTATACAAAAAATGATTTTATGATAATTAAGGTATATGACCTAATCAAGATTGATTACCTAAGGAGAATTAAACCAGTCTGCACCATTAAATAACTAAACAGTTCACATTCACCATTTGAATTTACAGATAGGATTTTTTAATATAATTTCCTATAATTTATTATTTCTACACCAGTTTTCATTAAGCTCTTTAAAAATATATAGAATGATGCATAACTCTAGACATCTCATCCATGAAAAATCTCAAGTTTAGAGTACGTTATTTCATATTTCAGGTTAGTGTCCTGGTTTCAGTCAGGATGGAGTTCTTTTGTAGCAGTGGATGGAATGCTGTGTTTGGGTGTTAAAATGGAAGCAGTGCTGATAACACCCTGATGGTTTTAGTTGCTGTCAGACAGTCAGGGACTTTCTCAGCTCTTCATATTTCTCTATTCATGAGAAAGGAGGGGCGAAGCCAGGACAGGTGACCCAAACTGGCCAAAGAGAGTATTCCATGCCAATTACGCCAGGCTGATGGGAGGAGGAGCAGGGGCGGCTCCAGGATGTGCGGTTTTTGGGGGACGGTCGGGTTCCGGGACGGCTCTGGGTGGCAGGGCCTGAGTTGTGGGTTTGGTGAGAAACTGCATTGTGTATCAACAGCTTCATATATTTTTTGTTCTAAAGTCCTGTTAGCATTGTTATATTTTATCTTCTATTTTAGTAAACTATCCTTATCCCAACCCACGGGTTTTTGGTTTCTTGGTTTTGGGTTGTTATTTGCCCCTTCCTTTGCCCTTCCCTTCCCTCACATCCCGCCCCTCCTTTCTCCCCCTCCTCTTTTCCTTTAAAGAGTAGGCAGCTGCGTGGATCTTGGCTCTCAGCTGGGGTAAACCCACGACAGTTAGACATATGCATAATCTATGTGCAATGATAGAAAAGCCTGAGCCACTATTTTCTATTTCTCTGCAGGATATCTGAGCATAATGAAAGCAGGAGATAGGTAATTTTAACATTTACTCAAACCCCAAAATACTTACATCTGAGTAGCATTTGTCCGTAGATGAAGTGTGGTTGAAGTTTTAAATTAAAATATTTTTCAGGATCAGGATGATAAAAGGCCGACGAAACCTTATTTTGGCTACTCAAGGAAGTGGTGGGTGATCAGAACCTGGTCCTCATGGGTGGCTTCAATTACCCAGAGGCCTGTTGGGAAAACAACAATAGGATGCACAAGTTGTCCATAAGGTTCCTGGGTTGCTTTGAGGACTGCTTCTTGCTACAGATGCTGGATGTGCTGACAAGGAACAATGCATTGCTTGATTTACTGCTCACAAACTGAGAATATGTATGTCACAACTTAACCACCAGTGTTAGCCTTGCAAACAGAGGTCACAATATCAGGGAGTTTACGATACTGCTGAACACACGGAAGGCCAGTAGTAGGACAAAGACCTTGGATTTTAGAAGTGCCAACGTCAATATGGTCAGAGCCCAGCTGCGAGGGGTTCCACGAGAAGCATCCATGGAGGGAAAAGCATCAAAAAATGTATTTGCAATTTGTGCCTTCAGTTTTTACAAAAATATGTAACTAGGCAGAAAAAAGTGGTTTTGATATCTCTAAGAATGCATGGTTAATTGCAGATTCACATGCATGCCCAGGGGTTTAAAATCAGCTTTCACACTTCTTAGTGTGCTTTTAGGCATAGAGCATGAGCACTGTTTTTCCTCTTTGTCTCTCCAATGTAAGGTAAAAAGAGGGACCCTTATTCTGGAAGCGTACAGAGAATGACTAAAAGATTTCCCTTGTAGAAAGCGCTCTCTCTCCCTGCTTTCCTCTGTTTGGAAGAGAGTGTTACCGTTGGAGAAGAGTGGCTGCGGAGAAAGAGTGAGCTCGGAAAGCCTGTGCCTTGGCTTGGAGAGTGAGAGTCGGCCTCAACCCAATTAAGAGGAAGCTCCCCTGCGTGCAGAGGGAGTACGTTACGTGCTACCTAAAGAAGGCTACAATTGCTCATCGCAGTACTGGAGCAAATTACTAACCTCTCGTGGCTAAGGAAAAAAATCATACTCAGGAGAGAAATGCTGTGATTTTGAGAACTGATACATTTACAGTTTGTCTTTTCCTGCTGTTTTATGTGCTTTAGCACTGTCTGATGCCAGTGAAATTAGAACATGGGGTGCAGGAGGGGAAACATTATTTTGCCTTATTTTAAGAGTTCCCAGTGAAAGCTGTATGTGTGATGATCGTGAACTATATACAATTCAGATAAAAAGCAATAAAATAAAGGATCGTGACAGTAATAGGATTGAGGAGTGGACCTGTGAGAACCTCATGAAGTTCAACAGGATCAAGTGCAAGGTCCTGTACATGGGTTGGGCAATCCCAAGCACAACTACAGGCTGGGCAGAGAATGGATTGA
Organism: Gallinula chloropus; assembly: GCF_964237585.1. Lineage (NCBI taxonomy): Eukaryota > Metazoa > Chordata > Aves > Gruiformes > Rallidae > Gallinula > Gallinula chloropus. The sequence goes on along the minus strand of NC_140085.1, from coordinate 139,110,706 downwards.
GAACATCCCTGAGGGATGAAAAATTGGACACAAGCTGGCAATGTGTACTCACAGCCCAGAAAGCCAATCATATCCTGGGCTGCATCAAAAACAGCATGGCCTGCAGGTCAAGGGAGGTGATTATCCCCCTCTGCTCTGGTGAGACCCAATCTGGACGTCCAGCTTTGGGTCCCCAGTACAAGACAGTTATTGAGATGTTGGAGTGAGTCCAGAGGAGGGCCATGAAGATGATCAGGGGCTGGGGCACCTCTCATGTGAAGACATGCTGAGAGAGTTGGGCTTGCTCAGTCTGGGAAAGAGACGCTTCCAGGGGGACCATATGACAGCCTTTCAATAAGGGAACTTATAAAAAAGAAAGAGAAAGACTCTTTACCAAGGTCTATAGTGTCAGGACAAGGTCCAACAATTTAAAACTGAGAGTAGGTTTAGATTGGACGTAAGGAAGACATTTTCTATAATGAGCGTGAGGAGTCACTGGAACAGGTTGCTCAGAGAAGCCATGGATGCCTCATCCCTAGAAATGTTGGATGGGGCTTTGAGCTACTTGATCTAGTGAAAGATGTCCCTACCCATAGGAGGGTAGTCAGACTAGATGACCTTTAAAGGTCCCTTTCAACTAAAACTATTCTGTGTTTCTATGATATGTGATTTCACTCCTTCATTTATTTTATGAATGTTTTGGAGAAGATTCATTTTTCAGCATTAAGATCTTACTTTGAAGATTGTGTAGAAGAAGAAACCAAGAAAAATAAGAGGCTCTCTTGCCCAGTAGACAAACCAGTGCAGTAAATAGGACTACAAAATACAAAGGAGGAACAATAATTATTAAATATTATGGATATAGGTATTTTTATTAAGTATGATTGATATAAGTATTGAAGCTTGCTATATTTGCATCACAATAATATTAATTGTTAATATTATGCTGATGAATATTAATGTATTATGCATATCAATATAATGCATATTAATACAAATGTGATAATAGATGGGATTAAAGAATGCCTGTGCTCATTAGTACACATGACTAAAAAGAAACCCCAAACAATCCAGCTGCAGCGTTGGGTGATTGCTGATAGAGATGTGGCATCAGTCAGTTACAGATGTGTTACGGTGAAAACGGGAGTGGATCAGAAAAACAATTGTGAAAGTTGCAGTGTGAAGGAGTGGCACTCAGTCTCTGTCTCCTCAAGATGACTTCTGATCTAGAAATTGAAAAGTTTCATGTCTGTTAAGCAAAAAGGGGATGTTGCCTTATGAGCTGGTTCTGCAGGTCCAACAGCTGAGGCATTTCTTATGTATCCTAAGTGAAAGGTACACAGCCAAAAAAGGGATTTTCATAAATAAATCTAGCTATTTTTAAGAGGATTTATGTTATTTTTCTTAGCCATTTCCAACTTTATAATGAGAGGTTAACCTCGTGTTTGCTTGAGTATGCTGCATTGTTCTTTACCCGTGCACTTGTAGGATAGAACTGCAGCCAGGCAAAAATGAGGAATTAGGTTATATTGCCTATATGGAGGGAAAAAATCCGAAATACAAGACTATGTGCTGGCAGACCTTGTGGATCTCACACATTGATACGTGTATAAATGCCTTGGGGCTATGGCACATTTCCTGCCAGGCGAAGCCCTGGGAGCCCAGGTGCTGGTTTTGCCAGGTCCTGGTAAGGCACCTCCTCTGTCAGACCCAAATGAATCCTGTTCCTGTAAGACACGGGTGGCAGTGAGGCAGCTAACTCTGAGCAGGCCCCTTGCCTACCACACCTGCACAGCAGCTGTTATTGCTGGACTCTATGCTGGCTATGGATTCTCCAAATTAAAAATGGGACATGTTACAAGTCAACTGAAGAATTTGACTACCAAAGCTATAATGCCAACAAGTACTACACAGTGAAAGAGTAGGGTTTTTTTTCCCCCTCTAAAAATTAAATGGCTATTTTGCCACTGTTAATTTAAAGGAAAATTGCTTCAAACCATATTCCTTGGAGACAGACTTTAGAAGCTGCACATTTACAAAATTGCACTAAAGAGAAATAGGCACACTTATTTTTCGTCTGAGCTCTTCTCAGAAAAATGTGTAGATTTGGATAATTATGAATCATTGATTAAAAAGCTTGTGTTTCATATGTGGCTGCTCAACTTCATGGCTTTTTCATATAGAGATGCTACTAACTGTTTTGTTGGTTGTGGACCTTGACTTTCAATGTCGAATAGAGAAATTTTGGGTAAGAAATAAGCATTTTTCACTCCCTTCAATTCCTCTGGGGTCCTTTGGAAAAAAATCAAACCAAACCAAACCAAATAAACCCCACAGCAGCATCTCAAGCTATTTTTAAAGTAAAACTACACAACTTCTGTGGCTAGAAAAAGCTATCTGGTTCTTATTATCTCAATCTATATCATAATTCTAAAGAAGAATTCTAAGCTCTTTTCTGTAATAAGTTGTGGATAGTCTGTTTGTTACTTGAGTTCCCCAAGTTGCGTTAGACTCTATTTCTCTTTGGTTAGGCTTTGGTTAGCAGTGAAACAGTTACTTTAGCATTTCCTTTTGCAGCTTTCCATTACAATATATGTGAAATCCAGATGTATTTGTTTTCTTCCAAGGAGTTACCTTGGGATACAAAATCACGGCTAATGACTCTGAATGTGTTGGATCTCATCCCAGTCCAGCACTCTGGGAAACCCAAATTCCATTACCTCAAAAAGCTGAGCCCAAAATACATTAAAAACACTTCATATGCCAAATAGCCATGCTTATTGATCATACCAAAATCTTTTGCTTTTGCTTGATGGGAGGAGTTAACACAGTTGAGACAGTGGAATAATTAATTGACTGTATATCCAATGTTTAAACTATTTTTTTCTGTCTCTGCATTTAAGTAATAGGGTAAAATAGGCTCTACTGAATTGAAGATTCTGTAAGTCAAATTGTATCCCTTTATGGTCCAGAAGGTTTTTTTCTCTCCACTGAGTTCTAGTCTATCAGAACATAGATCCTTACAACAGAAAACTTGACTAAATCCTTGCTATGTTATGATACTACCAATGTAGTATTATATTGAAATTAGTTTTTAAAATTAGCAATTTAAAGGAGAGGTGCAGGAGATGAAGCTCTTAGAAGTGACCTGCTCCATTGCTTCACTTCCAATATTCTTGTGTTTCCAAAATGTCTGGACATGGGTTTTCCAGGTAATATTTTCCAGAGCAGAAACAGTGAACAAGTTGTAAAGGCATACCAAGCATCTGCCTCAGCAGTTCTGGGTTATATGGTATTGTTTATTACTGGATATGAAATGGATCATGCTAAGCATCTCAGTATCTTTCCAAAGCCGTAATTTATTTAATACTATAGATACAGTCATTGTTTATGCAATTGTCCAGTCAACCAGTCACTTCTTTATCTTCTAATTCCACTAATCTGTTTCCCACCTTCCTACAGAGAACCATGGCATTTTACTATCTTACTATAAAATGTATTAAAGTCACTGAATATTTATTATTATCCCTTCCAGTAATCTAGAAAGACTAAACATTTGATCTTTATTTTTCTCAGCAATGCTATGCTACTTACTGCACCCCTGTGGAAACCAAATGACAAAGGCCAGATCTCCACTAGATGTAGATGATCATAACAAACAAACAAACAAAAATATTAGGCATCCAAAGACCTCTTCTACCTAGAAGTACAAAAAAAATAAATACAAGCTAACAATCTTTTTCTTTATAAAACTTATTTTCAGTACCAAATCACAGTATTTTTGCACTTCCGGCTTTGTAAGAATGATAGTGGAAATGTGTGAATGTCCCAGAAGTGGAAGAGTTTACAGTTATTTCACAGAGGTCTAGAAGCCAAAAGCAAAACAGGCAGTGAAACAGGTTTGATTTTGCCAGACGAATTTCACAGAATTGCCCAACACTACAGCATTAATTTCTTGACTCACAAAAGTGAAGTCAAACATTGAGACATCAATTTCCAAGAACTCCATTTGCAAACAATAAGGCTTTTAGTTTACCTATTCTACATCCTGAATAAAGCCTGGTTATTTTTGGCAGGTGAGTAATATGACTGAAGAAAGAAAAAAATGGTGAAAGGGAGAAAAAGCCTTTCGTGGTTTGAAAATATTTGAAAGATTTATTTCATTCCCTTGTGGAATAGGAAGAGGGGTTTTTTTAAGTTCTTTGGTTATACCCAGTTTGAGTTCCGTGTGTGTTACTCTAAAATTAGGTTACACTATATGCAAGCTTCTGTCCTTCACAATGGAAGTATTCAGGAACAAGATTAATATCCAAGACAATTATATGATAATGATGAAAATTTTTTCTGACTCTGTCCTTCTACCTCCTTTAGATTACTTCGTATTATCAAGATGCTGTGTTTCTGTTCTGGAGAGCAGAGAAAATGAACACAATGTGATGAATATTATATAAACTTCTGTTGACTGTAAGGCTTTCAGATCAGGGACTATATTTGTGTTTTTCTCATGCCCAGCAAACTTCTTGGAAATTTCATTATTTAAAAAGAAAAAAGAGAAATGCAGTATATAAATTAGAAGCAGAAAATCAATAGCAAGTTTGAAACAAAGCACTGGAAGGATTTAATAAACTAATTTTAGGGTTGTGACCAGTTACTTTTTTTATGACTAGTTCATTGACCTAAATATGGAAGATTCTGTATTTGTTACTAATTGCTAGAAAAGGAGAATTTTTATAATACAATGTTAAGCATGTATCCTAAAGCTTAGTTTTACTTGTAATGACTGTTTGCAAATAGGCTTTTCCTAGAGGCAGCAGGTTGTTTATTCCCACAGAAAACTGGCGTTAAACACTGTGTCTTTTGACAGTCCAATTAGTTTGATTTTCGGACCAGTAATTAGCATAGTATATTAATTTTCATTTCCCTTCACTAATTATTTTTAAAGGTGTGAATATATTCTTTATCTGAGATGAGAACAATACATGGCACTAATGAAACATGTATAGTCTAGAAGTGATCTACAGTATATTTTAGTAATGTATTTGTGAAACTTTTGCAAGACAAGTGGATCCTACTGTTGAAATAACCAGGGAAAAGAATGTGTACCTAGTTGAGGTTTTTGAGGTGAAAGTAGAAGTTTAACTTGAAACACACCTCTGAGTGCTTTAGTTGTAACGTCCTAAGTCCTTTTACTTGAAATGCATGTCTAAGTGCTTGTCGAAACAAGCAAATTTCAGAGCTTTCATTGCAGTAGTTTCCTTCAATTTTTTTTAAAGGTAGAGGATTGTGACTGAAAAGTCTTAGTATATATTGCCCCACCTCCAGGTTTCAACCACCTGCTCCGGCGGCTGTGAGCTACCCATCAGTTTGCCTACGATCCGCAGAGCACATGAGGGTATGGGTCTTCTTTAGCAGAATGTTATGGGGCGTTCCTAAGGTAGATGGAATGAAGAAACTGGTGGGGCTTCAGTCTGAGTGGAGAAACACCTTCAGCTGCCTGGTTCAGCTGCTGGGCCTTTCTCTGGAAAGGTATCAGAAAGCGTCAGAAAGTGTCTGTGGCAGACATGAAGGGGAATCAATAGAGCATAAACTGGCTTCATCTGTAGAGCGCTGCTGCTGCTGCTTTTCCGCTCGGTCTCTAAATGCTGTTGTTCAGAATAAAGGGGATCTAATGAATTCCAGCATAAGACAGCCCTGTGGCAACTGCTGAAATTTTCTTTTCAGTTCTTAGAAGTTTATGGTCAGGGGTATCATGTCAGTAAATTCTCTGAGAAGGTCAGTTATTCTGTTCTGGAGTCCTTTGTCTGACCCTTGCAACAAACCGTGGAGTTCTGAGTTCCCTACTAAATGGAGGAGAAACATGGCAGAAGACCCTTGCTGTTTTTTGCATCAGAAGCCTGTAGGATTTCAAAGCAATCACTTCCACTTCTATGTGTGGGTCATATATGAAGAATGGGCTTGTTGCCTGACATTTGGAAATAGACTTGCAGTAGCAGCAGTTGGAAAATTCTTTTGGTTAAAGTTACAGATAAGAAAAATACTATTTTTTATGAACTACAAGGAATATACTATAAAATTTAGCTATAACCAAGAGTGCTGGTACCAAAGAACCTAATAAAAATCCTGTGTTTTTCATAAATGGAAATAACGCTCCTTAAAGTAGGCTTTCCCACTTGCTGATGCCTCTCAAATGCTCCTGCTCATCAGCATGCTTTAGTAGAGGTGGGGAAATGGGAAGGGAGGACTAATAGAGATCTTTCACTAGCTATTTCACCACATTGTAACAATCATATTTTGGATAAATTAATCTGGGATTTTTGTCACTATTATTTTGGTTAGTGTTCTGGTGGGGGGTTGGGGGGTGGCTTAGATGATCTTTTGAGGTCCCTTCCAACCCCTAATATTCTGTGATTCTGTGGTTCTTAGTACTGAACAGAGTTTTCATGAGACATATGTTATATTTTCTTTTCCAAAGCTTTACTCGTAATAGAAGTAAGATCTCTAAAATAAGAGAGGATTTTCTTTAGCAGCCTGAGGTAGCAATGAAAACACTTGCATCCTTTTCTTCTTAATTTTGGATACACTCTCACCTGCTCTTACATCAGGAGGGCTCTACCCAGGGAGGATCCACTGACAGGGTTTTCATCATTAAATGGTGAAAATTAATGCTGTAACAAATAACTTTATGCTTAATATGACACTAAAATTAAAAGGCCTCGGCTTTGTTGGACACCAAAAGATGTACGTTAGTGAAACCCTGATTTAGATTTACTTGGATGAACTAAGATATGTTCAGTTGTATTTACCACTTTAAATACAGTTGTATTAACCACTACTAACTGAATGTAGGAATTAATAAAACATATATTTGAAGGATGAAGAACAGAGACCTGGCTTTTGTCTAGTAAAATACTGGGGTTTTTTTTCTTTTAGAGTACAGGAGGTCCAAGGTCATGTGCTTCTAATCTCTTTTCCAGTAGAATACATGGTGGTCTGGTTTGTAAATATAAGAATAAGGAGGAATTGCTACTTTCTTCTTTATCATCTGTATACTAGCATAGCTGATCATGGGAAATGCAGGAACTCGTCTAACAGATTCTGGTTCCCAAAGCATTTATTTCTAGTACGAAACAATTAAACATACTTTATATGAAAAAGAGATGAGGGTCTCTAGCTGGGTGGGGCACACTAGTGTAACACCTTCATCCACACCTCTGAAATCTGGCCTGTAGACATCTCAGTTTCCAGAACCCATCAACTACATTTTCCAACCATTTGCCTTTGAATGTCCCCTGATTTTTAGAGCTCAACAACATTTACAGGCACGGTCTCTTTTCCACTTCAGCACTCAACGTTGCATACATCTCAAGAGTTACTGCCTGTAAGGGCACAAGGGAGACAAGAGCAGCTGCTTCAGTAAGGTGGTATGATCCAGGTCTTTTTCAATGAAAAAGGGTAAGAAGTAAAGGGGAAGGGATGAGATCGTACAGAGACACAAACCTGTACAAAAAAGATAATGGAGACAGTGGGAAGAAACAAACTTCATTGGTCACACCAACTGATGGGTCCTTAAAATACTGCAGGCTTTGCCACTGATAAGGATACAAAGTTGGGTGTCCCAGATATTGGGATGGGGTGTCAGTAGGGCGATGTAAGACTGATGAGGAAGTGTGGATGGGATGGTAAGAAGCAAAAGGGTAAAAATCCTTAAGTTTCCTTAAATCTCCTTAAATCTTCCTAAATCTGTGGTAGCTCACTCTGTCCCACTTCACTCATTGTCCTGTGGGGGTGTTAATGCAGTAGGGACAAGGTTCCTGCTGATTGGGGGGTATGAGTTGTGGTCAGATTGGAGTGAAAGTGCCTTGAGCTGGTGGTGTCAGCAGCTGGAGCCTGTGGAGTCTCAAGGAGACCAACAGGAGTGGGTGGGAGACTTGACTGCAGCCCCTGGGGCAGCAACAGTATATGTGCCAAAAGCAAAATATGGGGGAGACCAGGTTAGTAAGGTGAGTGATGGGGTCCATGCTAGTGGCTGGAGTGGGGCCGCAGTCCCAGCCAGTGCGCCTGGTGCTAGCTGCTGGGAGGGGTTAAATGTTCATACCCAAACTGTGTGTGCATGGGATGTGCATGTCTATTGCAGCAAACTCCACAGGGGACCCCACCAGTAAGCAAGAACCCTTGGGCTAGGCAGGGGCAGCTGAGGGGGTGAAGCAGCAGTGCTGATATTCAGGGGATCTGTGAAATGTGCTTGTGATGCTGGAAGGTGCCTCTGTGTCTGTGTGTCTGTGTCTCTGGGACATATGCTCAGCTTCACTGATGTTTGAACCTTCAAGGGGGGGAAGCACCAGCCACGTCCACCAGCCTGGGCAGAGATCCCAGGCAAGAGGGGGTTCCCAGGCTCTGGTGCTACGAAAGTCAGCAGCCATTTATAACATTCATTAGGATTCCTAAAGAAGAAGAATTGAATGCTTTCAGAGTTTTAAAGTAATTTTCCTTCTGTTTTCAAAGTCTCCTTGGACTGACACTTGTGTAAAAAAATAGGTCAAGGAGAAGCTTGTTTGGTGAAGTTACAAACCAGAAAGCAGAGAGCGGATGTTGGGATTCAGCTGCAGTGCAGATAACTACCATCCAACTTGCAGAATTGTAGACAAATAAACACATTAAACAAGTAATATGAGTATAAGGAAATAATTTTACTTTGTCAGCCAGGCATGATCCCTTTATGTTTGACCTAAGCAGACCTGCTGCGTCAGCTGGAGTCCAGTGTCCCATAATGAGGATTTGGAATTACAAAAGAAAAGAGCCTTCTGAGTCTTTGAGGATGAAATAGCACTGTCTGCTTTTCAAATCTTTTTCCTATTGCCATTGTGGTGTGAGAGCATGCTGAAAAGCAGAAAGTTTCATGACGAACCAAGGAAGCACCCAGTTTGCAAGGATTTCTGGTGACTATCCCTGTTGTTATCCCAGTCACCCAGGAACAGGCTAACAACAGGCATAGGCCAAGACAAAATAAGTTACTTTTCATGTATGGCAGCCTTGGCTACATCACAGCTTTACAACTAATGAAGGATGATCTTAATTCAGAATTAAAAGATGATTGTGCCTATAGCCCAGCTATTTAATACTTCTATTTACAAACAAAATGAAAAGAACTAGGTGGGACAGCTTGTCTTTTAAACCATGTTATGGACAAGCATGACAATATAGTTACAGTAAAATAGTCTTTAGGGCAGAGTTAGTACTGAGGTGCTCACTGTATTAACTGTATGAAATTGTGTGCCTGGGGACTGAGCTAAAGATACTGGAATGATGGAAGTCAGATTTTCCAGCTATTTTTATGGTCAAGGCTGTGAGAACTGCCAGTCCAAACCTTGGTGTGGATGACAAAAAAGACACTTTTTTCCATTTTGGATCAGAAATCTTACAGGAAATCATTCAGATTTTGGTATTGTTGGCACTAAGTTGGTTTACAAATTAGTTGGGTTGTCATTAGAAAAGGACACAAGACTATTGGATAGCTTAGCACTCATTTTAAAATACTCAGTGCCTAATGCCATGAGGTTTTGAAATCAGTGGGAGCAGAGAATGCTTGGCATCCCTGGAATTACACAGCACCTCAAAACTATTTAAGGTACATTTTTTTTTTTCTCTATATTTAAAGCATTAATTTTAATTTCTAAGGCAATAAATCATGACGTGGGCTGATGCTTAAAAAAATACAAAAGGTATCCAAAGTTTTGGCTGGCTTTGCCTTTTATGTTTTTATTTCTGAATACTGTGAATAGAGCAATGCATTTTTTACCCCAAAACTCTATTAAAAGAAAAAAAACAAACCCAAGTTTTATGCTTTTAAAAAGTTTGACTGAAATTTCAAAATTCTTGAAAGCCAGCCCTCCTCCCCATCAGTCTTTATGAGTTTCTCCTTCTCCATCCTGAGGAAATGTGATCGCTGTTTTCATCCATTTATATTGAAACAAAGCACTTCCAGGAGGAAAAACTATGCTTTTGAGAGGGCTTTATTTACATGGGAAGCAGATCTAGCTGAAAACCGTAGCTTAATGGCTGGCAAAGAGCCCTTCAAAGATTTGTCTCCTATAAAACCAAACTGCACCTCCTTCCAAAAAAAAAGTAACTTTCCTCCTCGAGTGACCTGCCGTTTGTACAAATTAGTGTCAAGGATGGATTTCAGTGCTGTTATGACAGATTTGGAGCACACAGTGCAGTTTGCATGTTGTGTGGACATTCTTACTTCCGTGGCAATCATTCACAAAACTCAGACACATCAGTAGATTTACAGCCTGCGGAGTGTGAAAATGTTTTGACGAGCAGTGTCATGCAAGGTCACTCATCCTTAATAATACTGTTTCACATTGTGCCATAAACAAAACCAGCCCAGGGCAAAATGAGAAGTTCCACTGATTGCTGCCAGACTTCCATGTAGAAGGGAAAAGAGGAGCCATCGGAACCTCTGACTGGCTTCATTTGCAAAGTAGTCAATACAGATTAAAGATCATTAAAAATAATCTCTATGTCCAGAGAATGGGACACGTACTTAAAACCCCCTGGTGCTCCTCCAGTGAAAATAATTTGTCATCGTTCTCCTGGTGATTTGCTGGTTTATATTTGGAGGGCAGCTGCAATTTTTTTTGTCTCGAGGTATTTCTAATAAAGGAAACAAGAGGTCAGGAAAAACACAACACGGTTCACTGTTCTTTTGTAAGATTACACATCTGCTGTCAACTGCTTTGTTCCTTAGCCCCTAAACCAAGACGTACTTCAGGCTAAAGCACAGTGCTTCCCAGGTTAGGTGGGTCTCACTGCTGCAGTTTCCTCCTCCCTCCCAGTCTGATGTGCAACCCCTTTTCCTCCCTCAGCTCAGAGCAATCTGAGGTCGGTTGGAATGCAAGGGGGTTTAACTTCTGCCAAATCAGTCAATCTGGTTGTGGATCGTGACCGTAGCACCTTAGGAACCAGGGGTGCAGGGCTTAGCTTCAGAGAAGCTTTTTCTTTCATTTAAACAGCATCTCTCCCTTCTCTAAGTAGGGAAATGCAAACCCTGAGATTTCATATTCCAGTTTAGTGACAAGAATGCACACTTAAGTTACAAAATAAGCACTGCTTGTTTATGCATATAGCAATGCAAGATGCTCCCCTCAGTTGGATGTGTTTTGGGAAACTGTAGAGATTCTTGGGGACGCTTGGGATATCTTTAATAGTATTCCAGCAGAGAAATGTAAAAAATACCTCAACCAGCAGCTAATTATTTTTAAAATGTGAAATTATTAGCTTATTTGTTAAACTTAAAAATTACATTTCTTCACCTCTCTTGTTCTTGTAATGCTCAGAGACAGACTTCCTGGGTGGTGAGGAACCACACTCTTCCCAGCTCTTGCATTTGCAAATCAGGGAGTTCATTTTTCTAGAAGAAAGTACACGAAGCCATTGCTGATTCTTGCTGCTTCTTCCAAAGATTCAAGGGTAAATTAAGAAGTTGAACAAAACAACATGAACACAGTACACAGAAGTACATGATACTACATTATGCATGAAAGACAGCTAAATGTTGTTAACACATTGAAGTTGACACTCCAACATGCATTCATGAGCACTTCTTACTTGTCTGACATGTCAGTGGCTTCTGCAAACAATTAGGAGACCGGCTTCTGAGTTGAGGGTTCGCAGCTATCACTGTTGAGAACGCTGTGGCATTATTTTGGTGGAATCAGAACCACCTTGCCAAGTGCCCAGCTTCAGCGGCATCAGAGATGTGTGTTTTTTCCCTTATATACTCCTGCAATTACAGATAGTAGGCCTGATGACACCATTGTCAGAGTCCTGTTTTTGAAGCTAAATCAATATTTTAAACATGCAATTGATTTCTAAATCATAGCTATTTCTGAAACCTTGGAAATATTACTGAAGATCAATAGTTACGATAAATAATCAAGGCCTGTCAGGAGGTATGGCAATATAATTCTTCTCAAGGCAGCTCACTATCCTTCTTATCATCCTGCCTAATCTTAAAATGTCATTTAATCCTATTTCCTAATTTGTAGTTAGAGGGGTAGTAAAACAATCATATTGTGTTGTTATCTCATAAAACATGTCTATCTGTGTGACATTCCTCTTGGATCATTGCAGGCTTTATAGCAAACATGAAGAAGGCCAGGTGAAAAAGACCCCCACCCTATAAAAAAAATTTCCCTTACACAAGAGTCTTATTCACCAGTGGAAAAAAATTTTTGTTTGGTTTATTTTGGGTTGGTTTTTATTTTCTTTTGTTTCATTTAAAAAGAAAGCCATTGTAGAAAGGGCAAAGGTTATGTGAGAAGTGTCATGCATGAATTAAAGATTTATTTCTACAACCAGATGAGATTTTGTTTAACACATTATGCATTGTCTGATAACTCATCCTATACACAGAATGAAATATTTATGTAGAGAGTTTGTGTGAGCAGGGAGACACTCACAACCAGGCTGGCCTTCTGCTGTGCGGGGCTGTTCAGGTACAGCAGGCCTCGGAGAGCCTGAGCCCTACCCTATGCTTAGTAAGCACATAATGTTTTGCTGAAGTGGAGCACGTAGCCTATCTGACTCTTTGCAGTACCTCCAGAACAGATGTTCCTTCAAGGGAAACTGAATCCAAAAAAGATACAGCAGTTATAGTAGTTACAGATTAGCTGACCCTGTCAGGAAGAACACATCTGATGGTCTCATTTTCTTGTTCCGTTTTAAGGCCTCTTAAGAGTATACACATGTCATGTGGGCTAGAGATTTCCCTGGCAACCGAGTGGATTTGTCTTTTCCTAGGTTTGTTTATTTTGGAGGGGGAGGACAATGAGTAGGACCATAAATCAGTCTCTTCCCACCCAGCTTATTTTGTTTGTTCTTGGCCCCATCTGGGCCCCATTAGTTGCAGAGCACCAGGGCTGCAATCAGCAAGGCTTGGGGCACTGCAGAGCTCTTTACTGCTCAGACTCAGAACAAATGTTGTCAGGGGAAATTAGGTCATAAAATAATTTCCTGAACCTGTATTGTATAAGAAACTGGAAGCAAGTGTGTGTTTCAAAGCAAAGCTCCGTTATGATGACTTTCACTTTTTTTTTGTCTTTTATTTTCTGTCTCTTTGGTAAGATGACATTGAATCCATTATATTTTAAAACTCTGTAATTTATCTCAGGGCTGTATTATAGCAGGGCTTTGTAATTGGGTTAGAAATGCCTTGTTATTGCCTATGGTCTTATTAATGATCTAATCAGATGTTGTTGGTGTCTTAGCCATATGTGTATTGTATACTTGGATTTGTAATCAGATGAGTTAGCCAAGAGTAGAAAAATCTCATTCAACTTGAGTATTTAAATAGAATACCAAAAGGAGTGCAGAATAGCTAATAGTAATATTCATGTATAGTGTTTCACCTAACTGAATTGCAAACCATGATATTGTTCTTATTTGAATCTAATCAACTGAACTAGGTACTTAAAGCCTGGGGTCAATCAGGATTTTGTGGTAGGACATCGTTCTACAAAATGCACATAGTCACTGAAATTGCATCTGCATGAAAATCAATGTACTCTGTTGTATAATACCAGACCTTGTAAGTGTACCTGCAGTTCTTTTGACAGGCATTTGGGCAAGAGCAGCTGATCTTGCTGAAATGAATCAGAGTCAGCTGGAAGGAAACTTTGGAGGTCACCTAGTCTAACCTACCACAAATCCAGCACCAGCTAGAGATTAGCCATAAATCTAGCACCAGCTATGAGATTAGCCATAGATTTGTTTAATCAAATCTTGAAAATCACCAGTGTTGGAGATTCCTCAGTCTGTTCAGATCCTCTTCCAGTGCTGCATATTTCATAGCATAGCATTGTAGAATCCTTTAGCTTTGGAAAGACCTTGAATATCATTGAGTCCAACCATTAACCTAGCATTGCCAAGTCCATCACTAAACCTGTCTCTAACTGCCACATCTATACATGTTTTAAATACCCCCAGGGATAATGACTCAACCATTTTCCAGGACAGCCTGTTCCAATGCTTCACAACCCTTTTGGTGAAGATATTTTTCATAATATCTAATGTAAACCTCCCTTGGCACAGATGGAGGCCATTTCCTCTTGTTCTATCACTTGTTACATGGGAGAAGAAATCGACACATATCTGGCCAACACAACCTCCTTTCAGGTAGAGAGCAATAAGGTCTCCTCTCAGCCTCCTCCTGTCTAGGCTAAACAAACCCAGCTCCCTCAGCTGTTTCTCATAAGACTTGTGCCCTAGACCCTTCACCAGCTTTTTCGCCCTTCTTTGGACATGTTCCAGCACCTCAATGTCTTTCCTGTAGTGAAGGGCTCAAAACTCAATACAGCACTGAAGGTGTGGCCTCACCAGTGCCAAGTACAGGGTACAATCAGTTCCCTAGTCCTGATGGCCACATCGTTTCTGATACAAGCCAGGACACTGTTGGTCTCGGCCACCTGGGCACACTGCTGACTCACAGATCTACATCCTCAGGTCTTTTTCCAGCCACTCTGCCCCAAGGCTGTAGCACTGAATGGGGTTGTAGGGACCCAAGTGCAAGACCTGGAACTTGTCTTTGTTGATCCTCATACAGTTGCCCTTGGCCTATGAATCCAGGCTGTCCAGATCCCGCTGTAGATCCTCCCTGCTCTCAAGAAGATCAACACTCCCACACAACTTGGTGTCATTTCCAAACTTACTGAGGATGCACTGGGTCCCTTGTCCAGATCATTGGTAAAGACACTAAAGAAAACTGGCCCCAACACCGAGCCCTACAGAACACTGCTCATGACCAGATACCAACTGGATTTAACTCCATTCACCACTGCTTTTTGGGCCTGACATCCAGCCAGTTTTTTACCCAGCAAAAAATACACCTGTCCAAGCTATGTCAGTATAAATACAAAAAAATGCAAAAATACAACTGTGGAAATGTGTTGTTCAAATACTTCTAGTGATTTAGAAAAAACTTTTATGTTCTCCAGGTTTTCAATAAATATGGATTTTTTCAAGGAAAATGGAAGCACTTCATTTAGCATATTAATAACCCACCTAGGAAATACTTTGACAAAACTCCATATTAACTTAAAAAAATAAGACACCTCAAAGAATTCAGCATGATTTGGTATGATAAAATGGGAAATTATACAGCTAGAAATAAGATGGTCATTAATGATGACAAAATTGGTTTCTTCATACATCTGCTGATTTGTGTGGTGGTCACTACAGAGTTTGGGAACCTGTGCAATGAATGAAACAACATTTTGACTATTGTGTTGCAGTAAATTAATAATCTACTTTAAAAATTAAATTAGATTTTTTTTCCTATTAGGGAAATCTTTAGTAACATTTATAAAATGACATTAGGATATTTTAAGATATAATCTGGAGTAAATGTTACAGAATGGAATATTTCATGCTAGACTTATATTGCTAGCTGAAAGTGTAGGAGGCATGAAATAGTTTAAACAACACTGTCATTGCTATCTTTTCAACAGAAAAACTGTAAATCCCTTGCCATGCTTTCAGATGTAAAACTGGTAATTAAAAGAATGTGTTTATTCCATCTGAAATGCTTTCTGTTAACTTCCTTGTAATTTCAGATTGTTACCGTCTTTTTATGGGAGAACAATGGCAGTTGTTGTGTTAGTATTGGAATACCCATAGCTATGATGTATATTCTGTCCATAGAAATCTCTCAGCTCTCAATATTACATCAAAGAGCTTTAGGACAGAACCAGACCTAAATAGAACATTGTTGTTTTTAATGTATCCCATTCCAGTGCCAGAAAGATTTGACCTGCATATTGTTAAAGTGGGATGGAAAAGTGATGTGTATGAATATCTATTTATGGTAGTGGAAAAGACTGAAAGTAGGACAAGGTCATTTTGCCCATAAAGAGAGGAATGTGAGGAAATACATCTCAAGCACAAGACAGAAGACTCTGAACAGCCTGTAGAACTGGCATGTGCTACTGGCCAAGCTGGGATGCATTAAGCATTCAGACTCAGCTCCTCTTGCCCAGTTTTCTATCCCATGTGTATACCCGTCACATGAAGTGTTATTTTTGGAGGTAGCTCTATGTATTAGTGTAATGAAACTTTTTTTTTTAAAGTTTGAATTAACTGGCACATTTTGGATTTCATCTCTTTTTTAATTCTGCATATTTTTGCAAATATGTTTTTCAGCTTTCTCTGACAACATGAACACTACTGGAAAATGGTTATGGACATGAGCTGAGAGGGCATGCTAGGTAATGACATGCACAAATACACGTTTCCAAATTCAGTACTGTTTCACAAGTTAACTCTCATTTTAAAGTTTCCCAGCTCAGGAAAGGCTGTAAGAATCACTTCTTAGAATATTCTGAATTAGCAATGATGTGATAAAAGTTTTGGAAGCATATGAAGAGAGTAGGATATCAGCTTTGCCTGTAGTAAAACTGTCCACGATGAAATGATTGCTCACAAGGTCTGTGAGTCAAAAAATGCAGAAAGTTCTTCATCATGCTGGCTTAAAAGGATAGGCCAGTTCCTCGTGTTGGGTTGAGGTTTAGGTCTCATAGGAATTCAGTCTTTGGGTGTTTGAGGACAACTCTAATATAAAATGAGATATAGGAAAATGAGCCAGTGATAATTGGTATCTCAATGGAAAAGTGAATTGAATAAATTCTGAAAGTATTTGGATTTCTTGGAATAGTTATATTTCCGAATCTGTCTCTGCAGTCTACCTTTTCTTATGTTCAAACCTTTCTCATTTAACCCTCTTTAAGAGAAAGGTAGTGTAATGACTGTTTTGTCTTGGTTCACTCTTGTCTACAAATGGCATTCAGTTCTTCTATTAATTTCTCATGCTTACCTTATTTAACTGACGGTCCTTAGGTACAGGAATGCTGCTTTACAGAAGTCCACAAGGAAGCAATAGAAAGAAAGGTCTAAGAGAAACTGTCAGTCATGTGCTTTTTTGAAAAATGGTAGCAAGCAGATGACATGCTCTTGCAATGATGACTTCATAAATGGTCCCAGTCCAGAGACAGCAAAGTGTCTGAGGAAGAAAGCAAGCACTGGAGTTTAATGAAATGAGCACCACAGAAAGGAAGATGAATGAGGAACCCGACACAGGACAGCAAGGAGGAAGGAAAAAAAGAGAAGCAGTGCTGAAGCGATGTAGCAGTTTAGTCTAATTAAATGCAGATGGGTGTATTGTCCAAAATAGATTTAAAACTTCAATCTACTTTTTTTCTCTTTTTTTTCTCTTTTCTTTTTTCTTCTTTCTTGTATTTTTTTTTCAGTGGAGCTTAAGCCCAGAGGAATGGAAGATCTCCTGAGTTTGACATCCAAATTGTATGTATCATACACTCAGAGGATTATTGGATTCATATCTAAAAGGTCACTTCCATTTCATTCTAATTTTCCATTGCTTTGTTGGAGCAGCATAGACTTTTCTGCCTAAAGTGCTATTTGACCACTTACCTATTCAGTGTTTTAATATGCACAGTTTCTTTGTTTGAAATGGGCCCATGCTTAAAACATGCTTCTGCTTTTAGGAAACTTTCCATGCATTAATCTTTCGATAATGAGCACGGACCTCCTAGCTAATAAATGGAGACGTGTGGTTGCAAAAGTAGCATCAAGGGACTTCATTTCACTGGGGCTTGCAGCAGTCACATAATCACAGAATCACAGAAGGGCAGGGGTTGGAAAGGACCTCTGGAGACCATCTAGTCCAACCCCCTGTCAGAGCTGGATCACCTAGGCTGCACAGAACCATGTCCAGGTGGGTTTTTCTCTCCAGAGGAGTTGACTCTACAATCTCACTGGGCAGCCTGTGCCAGTGCCACCCTCACTGTAAAAAGGTTTTTCCTCATTTTCAGATAGAACTACCAGTTTGTGGATAGATATTTGTAAGTACTGATGAGTCTTCTCCAGTTGCAGACGGACAGTAAGGATTGCCCTCCTTCCTTTACCCTGTTCTCTGCCAGCAACAACAACAAATACCTTCTGATTCATTCTGTTCTGGTTTGGGATCTCCAAACTAGCTGATTTTTGGATGTACTGCTAAGTGGTGTCCAGCATTTCTCTGACTCTAAGACAACAATGGTAATTAGCTAAAAAAATCTGATCCTAAGCAACTTTTTATCAGAGTCTTGTGGCAGTATACCTACACATTCCTGAGCTTTTTGTTTTCTTGAGTAAATCAATTAGACCCATCTGGTTTCTTATGATTTTATAAGGCTTCATTTTGCAAGTCCTAGGAGCACTTTTTGTTTTAACCCATCTCCTCTAGGTCTTTAATTGAGAGTAGGATTTAAAATACCTATGATGGAAAATATGATTAATGTTAGATGCTACGTAGGAAAAAAAAACAAAGACACAAACCCTCAGCGAACATTATTAACAAAAGATGCACTTGCATAACTGTCTTCCAGCTGGGCAGAATTAGACAATTTTATTTGCAAGTAATTCTTAGCAGTTGAAAGTTCAATATGTTTGGATATTTTCCTTCAGCGATACTTGTAATAGTTCCAGTGCTGCTCTCTTATTGTTATAAGTGACCTCAAATTGCTAAAGAATGCAAAGTTTATTTCAGGAAGTTAATTCTACTGTAAGAATTTCCTTAGAGTCTTGTTAATGGTAGCTTAAGAGTTGTTTTGGATTTTTGGCTACTTTTTGTTACTTTCTTGCAGAACTGTTAATCTACCTTTAATTCCAATTATGACAGGTACATTGAGCGCAGCCACAAAGTGTTGCAAAGATCCACTGTCAATTGCAATATGTGGCCACCCTGTAAAAGAAGCCCACACAGATTTGAATGGTTCTAGTGGATGGCTCACACCGCTGAAAATTTCAGGGAGAGATACCAAATTTCAAGCTACGTGTTAGGCTGGATGTTAGGAAGAGGTTCTTTACTGAGAGGGTGGTTGGGCACTAGAACAGGCTCCCCAGGGAAGGGGTCACAGCACCCAGCCTGACTGAGTTCAAGAAGCGTCTGGACGATGCCCTCAGTCACGTGCTCTGACTTCACTGGCCCTGAGTGGAGCCAGGAGTTGGACTCGATCCTTATGGGTCCCTTCCAACTCAGGAGGTTCTGTGACTCTATGATACAAGAAATAAAAAAAGCCCAAACTTCCCAGATTTTTGGTCTGTGCAAAGGTGCAAGCCATGAGGCACCTCTTCCATGTGTGTCCTCCTTGTGCCATGCAGAATATGTACCAAGGTCAGGGATTCTCCTACTCTGAGTCACAGGACTGTAAATATCAACCTGTATGTCAAGAGTTAATTGAAGTGAAAAATGCAGCTTAGGGTATTAGAAATGAGGGTTTTTTTTTTTTCCAGATGTGTATTTGGAGAACTGTAGGCACATTACAACTGTAATCATAATGCAGGCTGATGGAAAATTTTCCATACACCATTTTTTACAGTAATATGATTTGTAATGGAAATGTTATTATAGCAACATTATTTTTCAGCCAGCTGGTTGTTTTATAATTCAACTTTATGCGTTACTACATACCCTGATGGATGAAAGAATATGATCAGTAAATATTTATGCAGAAAGAAAATAGAAAATAGGCTACTGTACACATATCACGACAATGTTCTCTGTATGTATAAATGTTAATCTACTGGGGGGAGGGAACTTTATGAAACTTGGGTAAACAGTTTCACCATGTAATTACGATTTTTTTAGCATAGTGTATGCAGATGGAGCGTGATGTCCAGGTGGACTTGGGCACCAGAACAAAAGCAAACTTTCTGATTCACCATAGAAGCCAAGATTTGCAGCAAAATCCTTCAGCACCCTTTGTGGTGCAGGTAGGAAGATGCATGACAAAAGAAAAGAACCCACACAATTTGAAAGAAAATAAAGCACTTAGAGTGAGTGGGACTTCAATGTTTTGTTTCAGTGGTGTGGTGGGATGACTCCAGCTGGCAGATAAGCTTCCATACAGTCATTTAGGATAAGGGAGAGAACTGGATGGGCAAAAGTAAGAAAAACTAATTGACTAAGATAAAGATAGTTTAGTAAGTAAAGGGGAAAAGACCCCCACAAGTAATGCAAAAGCAGTCACTCACAACCTCTGACTAGTCGACCAATGCCCAACCTATCTCTGAGAAATGGTTACCTTGGAATAAATACACCCCCATAACCCCTAATTGGTTTGTTTAGATTGGTGTCATATGCTGTGTAATATCCCTTTGGACAATTTGGGTCAGCTGTTTCTGCTGTCTCCTCCCAGCCTCTTAACCATCCCTAGCCTACATGTTGGTGGGGTAGAATGGGGAATGGAGAAGGCTTTGACACTGTGCAACCACTAGTCAGTAACAGGTAAAACACTGTTACACTGTTTACAGTACCACATGGGCTGCTGTGAAGAAAGCTAACTTCATCCCAGTCGGACCCAATACAGGTGTTCAGGTACTTTCCCTGTTCCCTGTGCTATTTCTGAAGCCATTCCTGGGGGTCCCTTGTCCTTTTCCCAAATCAGACCAGAAGTAAATCAGCCTATGCCAACAGGTTTTAAGGTAACAGTGTTAAGCCCTATTACAGCTGAATAGAATGGTACCGTACAATTGTGAGGAAAACAACATGAAAAACAGACTGTCACACAATCACCCTGAAGAAGTGGGATGCATGGGAGAAAAAAGATCCTGACTGGATTTGTACCTAAACCCAAAGCTTGCTCAAGCAAGTAAGAAGATGATGGAAGAAAGCAATTGCAGGTGTTTAGTGTTATACTTACTTAGTTTCTTGCATTACCTAAAGTGAAAATAAATAGATTTGGAAACCAAGTGAAGCCTGCAGGCCTATTTTCTGCAATTACTGTAAGAAACTGAATCATAAACCCCAACATGTCCCTAACAGCAGAGCTTTGGAAACAGCTTACTTAAGCTATTGATAGTTATGCCAGAAAGTGGTACTTATGTGAAGAAGTGGTAGGTAGAGTCTGTTTTCTATGAAAATTCAGTGTGACACTGGATGAGAAGGAATAGTGATGTTGTAGAAGTGACTTTCTGAGGATATAAACATGTCAACTTTCGAGGGGAAACCTCGGCTTTTATTTAGCTAATGTTTCATTTTGAAAAGCAGTTAAGTTTTTAGCTCACAAAACTTCTTTTGGATCTCAAACAGAAGCAGTAGCAGTCTGCCTTGGTAGATGTGGTTAGCAAGTCTCCCAAGTCTAACCTCAGCTAGAGGTTGGAAGGCTGCATGGGAGGCAGCGCTGCAGCTTTTCCCTCATGGAGGAAGAAGCTCCAGATAACCCGTGCGATGGATCTCAAGCAGCTGGCTGGGCAAGCGTTGACAGCAGGTGTTGGACTGGGGCTCTAGAGCCCTTCAAATACAGTGAAGTACTTTTGCATGTAACCATTATTGTGAATGCTTTTAGCTTCATAGAATAATCTGATCTGTACTCGAATTTTAATTACTTTAACTTTGTTTATGAGAAACATCTGTGTTTATCACTAAGAAAGAAGCTCTGGTTTGAGCTTTAAACCACAAAAAAACCTTTAACTGTGGAATTTCCAAAGTGAATTGAAGTGCATGGGAGAGAATAATTAGTTAGCTCTACTTTTATGGTATCTAAAATGGACTGGTTTATCTACTACATATGGTAGACTGAAGATATCTTTGTATTTCTTTTTAAAGTATTTTTATATTTCAATATGCTATAGATAGAGAAGGAATGTTTAATCTCATTTAACTTTAGCTGTAAGAAAATAAGGCACCCAGCCTCTTCTGTGGGCAATCGTGAGAGAAACGTTCCTTTGCACTGTGATCCGTGGGCTGTGCTTCAGATGCTCAGAGTTTGGAGGGTAGGTAAAAAGTCTAAAATCAGTGAAACCCAGCATGAATGCACAGATGTAAATTGCATCTTCTTACTGTCTCTTCCATAGAACTAATCTCTTTTCCTGGCTTATGTGTGTCCATAGTTTGTGTTTATCTCAAGAAAAAGGACCAATGAAGAATGTAATTTATTTCATACTGGGGGTTATGAATGGAATGGTGGTGCTAAGACTTTAAAAGAAATGAAAGAGACAAGTTATCCTTTAATATTCTGATTCATAAATTTATGCTATTGAAATCTCTCTAGGCTTCTGTGAGGTAAAATGTGGCTGTATTGTACTGTCTTGTATGTTCCTTAGCAGTGTTGAATGTTTTTGTAAATACCATACTAACATTTTTGTTTTTTAGAATTAAAATTCAAATCTGGTTTGCAGTATAAATCAGTATGAAATCTCACTCTCGTGTATGTGTTATTTTTAAATTCTAGAAAGATTCCCATCCCAAATCCCATGAATAAATTTGCAAGCCTATGTGCAGAGTCCTTTGCTCCTTGTCTAGGCTGGACAAGAAGAAGCACTTAATTAATATACATGAGTTAGTGTTCTTCTCTACTCCAAAGCAATCCTTGTGTAAATGTAATCAATGGGGAACTGTAGTAATAGCCCACATGTCTTTGTCATGTACTTGCAATCACGTTTTAAATGCTACAAATACATACACTATTCCCAGGCTTGAGCTCCTGAAATCAAGAGATTCCTTTAAATATCGTCAGTTCTAAAAATAAAATATTCTGGCCCTTTTTACTGCCCTTCTAGTTTTTCAGCATTAGAATTTGTATTTCCAGAGTTATCTTCAGTCAGGAGAAGGAGAATGAGATGTTATTTTTTATGAACATTGAGATACCTAATTGCATAACTTTAAAGAAATGTGACTGTTTAGCAGGAGTTTCAGGAGATGTTTAAGATCTGATTTCAAAGAATGTTGAATTTAAAAGCCTGAGAGGTTGGTTGCATAAATAATTGCAGCTGGGTTATTAAACTTCAGGACACTAATTACCTTTGAAAACTCTATAGGTTCTGTGGAACAGGGAACTCATGATGGTTTATTTTCTACATTGGATAATATATATTCCTAACCTGTTAACTTTTAAATTAGCTTTAAATATGCTTTGATTTAAATGCATTTGTTAAGGTGCATTTTGAAACAACATATGATCAAATCAACATTGCTTGGATTGTACCGAGATTGTAAATGATTGATTGTACCGCTTTAATCAACACTCACTCTCTTTCTTGCAAGAAGGCTTGCACAAAGCTAGAAGGGACATTAAAGAGATAAGGAAGGAATTTAATATGAACTGTAGTTACAGGATGTGGTAATGAATATGGCTGCCCCAAAATAAAGTCCACATCTGTTCAGGTAATAGTGGCAGAGGGAGAGGGAAGGAAAAGAACTCCGGGGTGCTTCCCTAGTTACTTTAACAGGAAACTCTGGATCTGGTTTTGTTGTTAATTCAGGAAGTGCTGATATATGAGGAGGTGTGACAGAACAAGAGCAAGTGAGTTCTGATTTTTGTAGTGACATTTGAATTTTCACAGCAGTGAGCAAGCAACCTTCCGTACATCGTGGTAGCAGGAGAGAGTGGAATTTCAATGGATTGAACATCATGTATGACAGCTAAGAATGCTGTCAATATAGTATATTCATGTACCAAAAATGATGATGAGGAACTATAAGGCTTACACAATCCAAGAAATATTAATTCTTTGGAATTTTAAAAATGTATGCTGCTATAGATTTATATTAATTCTCTAGTAGTGACATTTGGGTTTGTTTTTTTTTTCTCATTAGTGTTATTGATTAGTACTGACTTGAGTCTGCAATAAAATCCAAAGGACTTTTATCATTTTTATTTTTTTTTTAGTATTAGTGCTGTTGTACCAAAACCATGCGTTATTGAGTATTACACTCTCTTAAGATTCCTTGCATGGTTTTCATTTGATTGGAAAGTCCATTCATTTACTGACAATTAAATTATTCTCTATGAACTGCTGTTGCTATCTTCAAAATACAAACACATAAACAGCCACCATGAATCAGACTAAAGATGATCTAAGCTTTCCTGTTTATGTAAGTGACAATGAAAGTTGTATAGGAAAAAAGTGTGTGAACGGGGAACAAATGGCAGCATACTTTTTCAACTCCACTGTGGATTTCCTGAGCTGTATAGTTAATAACCTTGAATAGGTTCTTCCATTAATTTGTTCCATCTATTTTTAATTCCTGTAAACTATTAGCATCCACAACAAAATATCTGATTATATTAATTTCACTTGTTGGTTTTGGGCCCGAGTCGGACTGTAACTGGTAGCAGCAGAACTCTATTAACTTGTTCTTATCTGCAGCAAGCATCACAGATGACATAGGGAATTTGGTCTCAGGAGCACATATTAAACAGAAACATATTCAATGTTAATATTGCAATAATATACCCTGTCTTCCAAAGAACTTAGTGATATCATCGACATCTGTGCTCAATCAAGTCAGAGGTCTGAGCTGTGAACTGTTCAAATATGAAGATTCAAAGGGCTCGGAGTTACGACACCAATGCATGGAATTTCATGGATGACTTGTTTATATACATTTTCATTCTCTGAGTGACAGTAAAACAAATAAAGAAGAAAGGTGGGGATTTCCAGAACAGACCTGCCTGGAAACACCACTGTAACCTCTTTATTCAGATGATGCTGTCCTTGGGCTGATTTAAGACCCGTGGTAAAGCAAGTTGCAAAAGCAATTACGTAAAGATCTACAATACTGCATTTGACTTTATGAGCATATAAACCTCAAAGATGGAAATGTAATTTCAGCATAGCTATTTACCAAAGATAAAGTATGCCTATTCCGTGCATGGGCTTTGATCTGACTTTGTGGTTCTTTGGGATGTGGATTCAAGAGATGTTGTCTCTCTGACGATCAGCACAGAAGAGTGAAAGGAATGGAAGGCTCAAGTGTTTATTACTGCTGAAAAAACAGACCAAACTTTTTTTAGCTGGAGTGTGTCCAAGAAAATGTAATGGTTAAAGTCCCAGGCAAGAGAAAAATAAGAAATAGATGAGAATTTTCTGGATCTAGGAAAAGTGGGCTCCAAAATGCATCTTTTTTTATTAACATTTTTGCTGCATATTGGGTAATAATGTGACTGATTTTCAGTATTACATATTGAAAATTTCCAATCAAAATATCCCATTTAGAAATCATTAGAGCCTCAAATTCTATGCTGAGGAGTGTCACAGAGCCAGGAGCCTGTCTACCTAATAAACCTGGGAGCTATGGTTTTAAACTAGGAGACTTTTGGAGCAATCCCTGAAGAAATCCAACCTACAAAGTTTCAGTGAGGAATTCTTTATTACTTCTAGCATTTTTGCATCATTTCTATACTTATGTAGCGTTTAGATATTGGTTGCACTGTGGAGGATGGTTTGCTGTTGGGTAT
Source organism: Gallinula chloropus (assembly GCF_964237585.1). Taxonomy (NCBI): domain Eukaryota; kingdom Metazoa; phylum Chordata; class Aves; order Gruiformes; family Rallidae; genus Gallinula; species Gallinula chloropus. Next base: position 139,085,432 of record NC_140085.1, on the reverse strand, counting down.
CATGAGTAACAAGCATGCAGCTGCAAACAGGAGTATTTATTTAGCAGCTAAATGAGACAAATAGTCACAGATTTTTCAGCAGCTCATTGAAACATGCTGACCTGAAATCAAGGTACCGAGCTTAGTTAAATGCTTTTGACAGTCTCACTAGGGACAGATCCAGAGCTTTAAACTGTTAACTCTGCTCCAAGGTAAGGACCGACAAGTAGAGTAACATGCTTAGGCATGACCCTGGTATAAAGGACAGTGTCTTGGAGTGGCCAGGTCAGGGATAGGTGGATAGGTGAAGGCAGCCAGTGAAATTTATGTCACTTACAGAGGGTCCCGAGCATGTTCCCCATTGAATAATCACCCTAAACAGTGAGCATAAACCTGTGAAAGGCACATACCAAAATATTTCCTCCATTAAGTGATGGATCCACAGGCTTTTGCAGATATTCCTTCCTCAGTGAAATACTAAACCATAAACTACCTACAAAACTAATGAAGATGGTAGTGGATTAATTAATTTATTTTCCAGGTTTAAATTATGACAAATAAAAATCTACTGACTCCTCCCCTCAAAAAAGATCTGCCCCTTCCATCAAATTCATTAAATTGCTGGGGTGTATGCAAACTATATATTAAGAGGTAACACCTAGCTTCAAGTATACAGCCTGTATAAGTCGTGGGTCAGTAAGCCCCACTGCAGCCAGAACAAAAATGTAGTGTGCATTATGAGGACCTTAAATAGTAATACAAATGGACTGCATGGACAAATATTACTATGTTTCTTCTTTTTTACTTTTTTTTAAACAAAAAATGAAATGATCTTGTTTCCTTCAACATATATCTATTTCCATTTTGTGTAGTTATTTGGACATAAAAGCAATATGTTACAGAACACCTTATTCTCAGCTCTCAGATGTAGAATCCAGGAATCCTATGCATCTTTACTGAGGGTTTCTGTTACAAATCATTACAAAAGTTTGTTTGGATTATGACTTCAAAGCCAAAGAACCACTGAAATGTACAGTTATTAACCATGGACTTTTGATCCCACCCTTCACAGTAAAACAACAGTGGATGTAACTGTCTCCCATACATAACCCTGTCTGGCATCAGCTTTACAGATCTGGGAATTTAACTATGTTTAAGAAACTCACCTGATATTTAATGCCAAGAATTAATCAACAATTGCTCTATAAAAATTTTGCCTCTTATGTATTTTTTTAAGATAAATGAATCTTTTATATTTTATATTAATCATTTTACAGTACTTACCTTTTATCTCTAATCAGAACTCTGGCATGAAAATCAAATGGGAAAACCCACTGAACTGTTTCGACATGACAGTAACAACATGAGAGTCTTTCTCAAGCAGAAAATGGTCAGAGGTTATAAGACTAGTAAATTATTGGTTTATATAATCCATGGTCTTTTCAATCAGGCATGTTGCCAATGATACCATTTTTAAGGAATATTTATAATGTGAGCCATAAGACAAAGAAAACTCAGCTTCCAGTGATAAACTTTGACAAAAAGAAATAAAGTTTAAAATGAAATAGCAAATGATCAGCACATAAACAGCCCTCATCCATGCTTGAATAACACTGCAGCATAATTTCAGATGTCAGTACTGCAGATGGTGGTATTAACATGGCTGCTACAATTGTATTTATGGCCCCAAGAAGACTGTGTAGTCTACAAGCCTATGGGTTTCTGGCAAGGTCCCTGTCCTGGGGCTTGTTTTGGATTTGTGCTGGAAATACAGAGATGTATTGGTAATACAGAGGTGGTTTTGTTATACAGAAATGGTTTTGTTGTTGTTGAGCAGTGCTTACACAGAGCCAAGGCCTTTTCTGCTTCTCCTATCACCAGTGGGATGGCTGAGGGTGCACAAGGAGTTGGGAGGGGACACAGCTAGGGCAGCTGACCACAACTATCCAAAGATATTCCGTACCATATTATGTCATGGGCAGCTTATAGGGGACATGGGGAAGAGGAAGGATGGGTGGGGGAAAGGTCACAGTGTTCAGCGATAGCATTTGTCTTCCCAAATAACTTTTATGTGTGATGTAGCCCTTTGCTGCAGATGGCTGAACCCTGCCTGCCCATGGGAAGTAGGGAATGAATTCTTTGTTTTGCTTTGCTTGCATACGTAGCTTTTTCTTTACCTGTTAAACTGGCTTTATCTCAATCCACCAATTTTCTCATGTTCACTCGTCTGATTCTCTCCCCCATCCCACCAAGGGAAAATGAGAGGGCGGCCGAGATGGGGCTTATTTGCCAACTGAGGTTAAACCACAGCAGTCCCAAAGTGCAGTTGAGCCACACACTGCTGTCATGGAACCATAGCATGGTTTGGGTTGGAAAGGATCTCAAAGATCATGTAGTTCCAAGTCCTCTACCATAGGCAGGGACACCTAGACCAAATTGCTCAAAGCCCCATCCAACCTGGTCTTGAACACTGCCAGGGAAGGGGCAGCCACAGCTTCCCCGGGCAACCTGTGCCCAGGCCTCACCACCTGAACAGGGAAGAGTCTTTTTCTTATATCCAATCTAAACCCACCCTCTTTTAGCTTAAAGCCATTACCCCTCCTCCTGTCACTACTTGCCCTTGTAAACAGGACTTGTCCTAAGTTACATGCTCAGGTGGCTTGAAGCTCATCTTTATACTGCTGACAGTGCAGGGATGGTTCCCTTCAGACCTGTGACATTTTCCTGCAAGGTGCTCCGTGTTCTACCAGATTGCAGTGAAGACAAAGAAGCAAATCTGGACTTGCCCAACACATCAGAAGTGTACTTTTAAATGTATCAGAATAAAGGACCTGGCACGTAGGTTTCTATTGTTAAGTGATCACAATTTTTAATTTTTTTTTTTTTACTTTTTTTTCTGAAATAAAATGAAGTAAAGTTCAAATATATTTCCCACTGTATGAATTAATTAAATCTCTTTCAATTTCAACTTTGAAAGAAAAAAAGATTCCTTTCTTAAAATGGTGCAGGACTGCAGGATGTCATTAGGAGTTTTGCCATGCATTTCTTGAGCTGCCTAATTTTTCCTTTCAGAACTCCCAAAGTCTGCAATTGACAGGAGTTATAAGTCTCAAAAAGCTTGCAAAAATTTACCATGCTCCTTTATACATATATAAGTAATATTTGGACAAAAGTATGCAGTACTTCGAGGTGAGGCTGTTGTTTCATTAAGCTTATAGACTAGAAATCTGCTGGGGAGTGTGTTACTCATGTCTGAGCTGCTTCTAGTTACGGGAATTCAGTGTGCTGAAAATTTGGGCATAACAGCATCTGGAGGTCACAGAAGTACTGCTGAGGTTTGGCTGACTCACAAGAAAAAAAAGAGCAGATCTTTCTTTAATAATATATAATTTTTAAAAGGTATCGTTGCCTGAAAACCTGTGCAGCCTGATGAAGAGTTGCAACTTGGATATGAGACTTCCTGAAAAGATAGGAACATAGAACAGCGAGACCTGCCAGCTTGTATGGAGGGTATGTCTTCATTTTAGAGGTCTGGGTCCAGTCACCTTTACATTACGAACAGTTCCACTGAAATTACTGAAAGTCAGCTGAAGACTAAGACAAGATCCAATCTGAGTTAGCTCAAGCTTTAAGTATGGAGCAACAGTCTGTGTTTGAATTATGGAAAGTGGAGAAACATCCTTAAAATATCTGAGACTTAAGAAGAGAATAGATGTAGGGTAGTTCTTTATGTAACCTGCATCCTCAAATACATTTGAACCAACATTTTCCTAATATTTTTCTAAAAACATTTGGGTTTTTTTGTTGGGTTTTTTATTTGTAGCATGTATCTTTAGAAGCTTTTTTCCATGCTCCTGCTTTTTTTTTAATATCAGATTTACAATCTTATTTGCTACTGATTGGACATATCCAGACTCCATTTTTTGGTGCTCATATTCTCAATTTATGTTATACTTGTACAGGAGAAGAGAGCAAGTGCCAGGTGCTGCTAAATGCAATAGGAGAATTTATTTTATCTACTGCCTATGTGTATTGTTAGCATTAACTAGACTATCGATTACTGCTTTTCTGTTCCTTCAGCATGACCTATACTGAGAAAAGTACTGCTCAGTTCCTTAGACCTTCTGGCCAAAGTGTTGTGCTAATCCTGACAGAAGCCAGTTTCTCCATTGCCTCATACCGTGGGTGGTCATTACCAGCAGACCGTTTTTTTTTCCCAGTTAGGCTAATGCTTTGTAAACACATCTGAATTTTATTATCTGCTGTAGGTAAATCTACAAAGCACATTTATTCCCTAGAAATATGACAGATTATAATCTTTATCACACATACTAGTGAGGCATCAGAGGGCAGCAGTCCCCACCCTTTGGCCAGAAAAGAGCCAAACTAAATCATTGTATCTGTAGCTAAAAGTCAGATTAAAATTGCTTGAGATATTTTGTTTGATTTTTTTTTTCCTACAGTGGAGGCTTTAAATGTAGGAAAGATTCTCATCTGTGTCCAAAATTGAGCCCCTCAAATTTGGACATTAGCGTGCTAGTTTGGTGAAGCTGGAAACACCAAGCTTTGTTCATCATATGCTTTATGCGCATGAACAATCCAGTAGTGCTACAAATACACAGAAAATCAAATGTATAGACCAGTAGATGTGTGGACTCATCATAGCTTTTCGCTGTTGAACAGTGTTTTTGAAGTTCCAATACAGATAAAGGACAGATTTAGATTTCAGATTAAGACCCATTAATGATTCTTTTTCGTTTTCAATTTCACAGTGCTTCAGTTCAAACACTGAAGATATTAAATGGAGAATTAATTTTTAATGTGACCATATTACAAGGACTAATGTCTTTTTCAGGAATAGTTTAAAATGTCACTTATAGACACAATAGTCCTATTATTAGACCTCCTTCCTGATGCAGGAAATGATATGACTTCTAGTGGCCTATCACGGACTACCTCCCTTTCAGTTATTTTAAGGCAAAAGCAAGTTTAAATAGAATGTATGCCAGATCGGTTGGTCACACAACCAGATAAAATGATTCTATAGAAAGTTCATCATGTTCTAGTGGAAAAAGAAACAAGCAGTAGTTTTCATATGAAACATCAGAGTGAATTTTTACTAAATTTTGAGGTTTGTAAAATATGACACTACTGTTCTGTAGGGGCTAACACACACTGTAAACCAGTAAATTAACTGAAGGTGAAAGGAGTGGTGTAGTAGACACTCATTAACTTCTCTTCTATGGTGACAAAAAATTTCAGCAAATCAGTTGCTGAAAACATCTGCTCAAGTGCTGTTGAAATGCTACTCAGAAAGAATTAATTTTATCTGGAGAAATACCTATGTAGTGGTTAGGAAAGGTTTTGAAAGGACCAGCTAATATAAATTTGAAACAACTAAAGGAGGGAAATGTTGGAAAAGACTATGCCACTTATGGTTTATAATTATTTTGCTTGCTTGTTTGGCTGTATTAACTCAACACAATGCCAGTATCTAGATTTCATCATTCACAATTCATACTGAAGTTCCTCCTTACCTGTAAGAATACTGTTTTTCCTATGTTGTTTGACGGGAATTTTGAAATAATTAATCCCTCCAGATCTCTGTTTTGGTAAGTGATTTGGCAAACTGAGCAACACGAGTCTAACTGTTTGTTTTAACTTGTGTAAGCTAAGACACGGATGTTTAAAAAAAAGCCTTTGGATACATACTGGGAAAATGTTGGAGAACAACTGGAAGTATTTAATGTTTGTGATAGTGCTTTTGGACAGACCATAGTCTAGGAACTGGAATGTGCCATCTTTCGCAGAGTCAGAGCTGAGGTATTTTGACAGGACCTTCTTTCGGTGTGAAAGGTTTGCATAGGGATGGACCTGTTAGCAAAGCCTACACTTGTGATTTAAACATATTACTACCAGCAATGCATTGTTGCAAGGGTTGTACACTTGTAAAGAAACTCTCATAGATTAAGGGAGTAACAGAAATCTAACTTTCATCTCTTTGTTTTCTACAGATAATAGCCAAGAAAATCACCCGTGCTTCTGATTCAAATTCCAGGAAATGTTTAAAAGTTTTAAAATGTCATTACAGTGCATTACTGTTGTAAATTATGAGCCCATACTTGGCTGTTCTTGTGGATATTAAGCTTAACCAACAACCAATTGTTCAGAAATGTTGCATTTTCCAAAGAAACTTTCTTAATTTCCAGAGTAGATGTAAATTTGTGCCTCTTTGTACCTCACAAGATATCCTGCTTTACTTGCAAGGTCGTATTGTTGTGATTAAGCAATCTATTTCAGTGGTACATTTCTGTCTAAGATACGGTTGATTTAGATTTTGTGCTGGCCTTCCCAGCCTTGCCTTTGAATTTGATTTGTTTCGGTGATGTCAACAAAAAAAATCACATCTGTAGGCCATAAAAGGAGCATTTACAAAGCTCAGCTACATGGGAGTTACATCAATCAGTCAAGTAGTGAAACATGTCGCTGTTGGCAGATCCCAGGGTAATGTTTACATTTACCTGAGTGTCTGCTGTGTTGAGTGTAACATCCTCCTTCACTCTTCCTTTTCCTGAAATGAAAAATAGCACTCATCCAAAAATAAGAACTAGATGGCATGGGACAGTTCTCCCGTTTTTGTGTGTATTATGACTCAGAAGGCAACCTAAGCACATGTAGAAATCTAAATTTTTCCTGAAAAAAATCATTAATTTCATACAAAAAGTGCAAGACCCAAAATGTTTCTAAAGAGTAAAGTTTGTTTTCTATTTAGATATAACCTGTTAGAGCAGTTGATTTGCATGTTTAGTTTCTTATGACCTTTAGTCCTTCTGTGTGCCTGGCAGCATTTCATCTGGATACATGATGATCTTATAGCTCATTAGCATCTGAGCCTCACAGAACTTACTGAGTCCAGGAAAACACTTGTGGAGTCCCTTGCAATGAAGATGCTGTAAGCTTGTGTTCACAAACAGAAAAGTATCGAGCACCTCTTAAAAATCACTAGAGCGCTTGCCTTCAGTTCACCAAATGGAAAGTGATTCAATAACTCCACTTTCCCTCTCATTTCAAGTCTTTCAAGGGGTTTATGAGCCTTTTGGTGAGCCACTCTTAAGCATCATGGGATGTTACAGTCCAGCTGGCTCACAGAAGATAATGAAGCAGCTGAGACACAGATACAACATTGCTAAAATAAACATGCTCTGGGATTCTTTAGTTCTCAGTTTCAAAGCAGGAAATCTCTTGATTTTCAAGGCATTTGATTTTCCAATAGAAGAAAAGAAACCTCAGTAGGGAGGGAAACTGAATTTAACTTTTTTTATGATCTCATTTATTTTTTGATTCTTTTCCTTCCCAAACCCTGTTGTGCCCCTTTCCTGTTCCATCGCAATGCATCTTTCCAACCTCAAATGGAGACATTTTCTGCTCCATTCCCTGCCATATTCTTATGTCAACTACTTTGGGCCTACAGACTGCAGCTCTTTAATAAAAAAAGCTGTCCTTTGACTTGTCATCACTTTCTTTGCTGACACTACACCTACTTTCCCAATTCAACACCTTCCTCTTTCCTGCCACTTGAAAGGTTTAGCTCCCACCCTAACCCAAACCCTGATTATGAATCTGTTTTGACTTGATTTCAACTGCCCACCCCTAAATTCTTGACACAACCTCACCAAGCCGTAATTCTTGCCTTACAGCTGTTCCTGTTTCGTCTGCAGTTTGCGTGCTTATCATGGCGCTGCTCACTCCTGCTTTTTTAACAGCAGCGAGGCCTGCATGTCTTCTGTAGCACTGCCTCTGCCTGCAGTCTGTAAAGAGCAGATACATGAAGCCTATCAAGCATCTCAAAAACATTTAGTCTGAGTAATAGAAAGGTGGGGAGGACAGAAGTGCTGAGGCTCAGAGTTTCCGGATACTTCTAAGTGAAAAGCTCTCAGGCTCGTAGTAGTAGTAGGGTGTGTGCCATTGACTGATTTAGAAACAGAGACAACCACACAGCAGGTGCCACAGCTTGTGTTATAAAAAGAGCTCATTATGTGCAAAATATTTGGCTTATGCAACTCACTAAAAACACCCTCCTGTTTTAAACTCACTTATCACTGGTGGTGTATCAGCAGAACAGACCCGAGTCACAGGAGGTGATGAACACACACAAATCTGTAAACCAAACCCAAACAAATCACCTAGCTCTTACAACTTGCAGAGATTTTCTTCCGTGTGGCGTGGTGCCTATAAATTTGCCTTCAGATACTCATTCTTTATAAACCCATGCTGCTCATGGATATTTATTTATTTAATAGTTCAACTGACAGGACAGCAACATCCAGAGACTATTTTCCTCTGCAAGTTTTTGTATTTTCTATGCAGTTTGTTACATATCCCTTTCAACGGCTTTTATTTTTTTTCTCATGTTTTAAAATGAGTAATGTATATTACAAGCAGGTAATCTCAACTCCCTTTAATTTCTTTACATTATTTGAGAAGCATTAAATTTATGGGGGTATTTCCTTCCCTTGTTTTCCTGCTGTGACTATGAATTGCTTCTTTTGACTCGCCGCATGTGTGCTATGATTCTGTGTCCCTAATCATGCATTATTTTGTTTTTCTTTCCTGAACAAGGACATTTCTCTTTAAAAGCAGTGCAATTTTTAGCCTATGGTTTTAAATTAAAAAAATAGAAATAAAAATAAAAATGTGTCAGTAGAGGACTGGAGAATTTAAGGGTTTGTATTACTTCAACATCACTATGCATATATTCAAAGATAAGGATTTTTAATTGTGCCTATATTTTCATTAGATGGGGTTCTTAATTTCAAAGCATCATACAATCATTAAGGTTGGAAAAGACCTCTAGGATCCTCAAGTCCAACTGTCAACCCAACATCATCATGCCCATTAAACCATGTTCTGAAGTGCCACATCTACATTTTTTGAACACCTCCAGCAATGGTTACTCTACCACTTCCCTGAGCAACCTCTTCCAGTGCCTGAACCAAGCATTGGTCACTGGTGGTCCTTCTCTGTTGATGTTACATTAGCATCAAACTATTTTACAGAATCTTGCACATTGTTTCTCTTTTGCCATTTATGCCTTTTTTGCAAAGAATATTTCGTAAGATGAGGAATGAAGTAAGGAAAACAGTAAGTTTCCTAACTTTCCTAATTTAGATCTACATAACAGTTTTTTCTTTTCATATAATGCTTTGGTTGCAAAATATCATTGATTCCATATTGGGATGACATGTAGAAGCCCATTGCTGCAGAGGAAATTATTATCATGCCATTGGCATGCTATGATTTTCTATCACCCACTATATTGCAGAGAGTCAGCCAAAAATTAGTTAAAACCAGTTCAGAATGACAATGTTTCTATTCCCTTTAACAAGTGCTAATGTTTATTATTAAGATGAATAGCATATATTTGAATCCCGCTAAAAATAGCAGCACATACATTAGAAATGCAGAATACTGCACACCTAATCATCTCAGTTTAAATGCTGAAGACATACATTTTTGAGATACACTGAGAAACTGTGGACTCATTAAACCACTTAAACTCTAATCTGTAAGACAAATATTTCGGGGATTGTGCCAGATGCATAGGGACACAGTACTTTAGCGCCTCAGCCACCATGGTGGTGGTCACAGTGGATTTTGGCAGGCAAATGGGAAGGTCATGAGGAAAAGAAGAGTGGTGAAGGCATCACATCACAAACAGGGAGATGCAGACAATGGGGCAAGGATTTGGGGTAAGAGACAATAGGCTTAGTCTCACATTCAGAATGTGGTATTTGGTGGTATCAAACAACAAGAAATGTGTTTTTATCCAGGCATGCTTCCAGCACAATGACTTTTGATGGATATGACTGGGAATGACAGTTCAGCTCTGCTAAAATGCATAGCCAACACTGTGTGGTGCTGTGTAGACCCAGAGTTAGTGTTCCACTGTATCCATTACCTCTAAAAATCAGACATTTGCTGAATGTAGGGTGTTTTCTTGACAGCTGTTGAATTCAGTTTTGGAAGACAAAAATAACAATGAATGTCAAAGCTGGAAAAAATCTTTGCTATAATCCAATCTGCATTAAAAAAAAAAAAAAAAAGATGTAAGCCATAAAGAAGAACATTTACTACATTACCCATGAAGTCTGCATGTAACCTATTGTTCAGCCTTGAGATTTTTTTTTTTTTAATAGAGCTAACTAACCTTGGTCAAAAATTTTGGACAGCAATAAATTCGCTGTATTTACCATATCTTCGCATGAGATAAAGTGTAAATTCTTTCTGTTCACTTTTGTTCAGAAGAACCACAAAATTTGAAAAAATTAGATGTTTATTAGAAATTAGGCAGACATTTTATCAATTCTGGGATGATGGGAACCACGGCTAGGTCATAATTGTCAAATAGAAAGTTATACAGATGTTATATATTTGGTTTCTTAAAGGCAGGATTTTCTTCAGAAGAAAGATTATGATCAAGTATATTACTCTTCTTCTACAAAGCCAAACACATCAATTTATACTATATTAATCTCTTCTATTGAGACATTAAAAAAATTGATTGTAAAGGCAGTGCTGCTAAAATAATCCCCATTTCTGTTATTTTAATTTTGCTCTGGCAGCATTTGTCAGAAAGTAATGCAATTTGTGGTGAAATCAAGTTGGCCAGTGCATAATTGAATGCTTGTTTAAGATTTAGGTTGATCTGTAGCTTGACTGCAGTCTCCAGTGTGGCCATTTTCAGAGTTCAAGCATGGAAAATTGAGTCAGCCTTCATTTTACAACACAAGAAATGTAGCTACAAAAATAACTGTTCAGTCATGATTTTATAACAAAATTTAATTTCAACGAATTAAAATGTATGTTACAATTTAGAGCTCACACAAAGTTTGGTTTTCTGTTTTTAAGTATAGATTATACTAAAATAAAAGTATAGATTATACTCAAATATAAGACATCAAGACCATTTCTCTGCTGAATGTGAGTGAAGACAATTAGGTCTCCACTATTGAATGCTGGATGTAACATCAACAGTTGTTGAATACTATTTTCCAGATTTCTTGTATCAACATGCAATAATAATAGCTCTAATGTCCCAAGGAAGTCTAACTTAAATTTTGGATTCAAGTAAGATGAGTTTATTTTTTCTGGACACATACATACACATGCTTAAAAACATATGCTCAAGAATAATAAGTGAAATACATACATTCTTAATGGATAGCTGGGAGCTATTACATGTAATAAATATCTAATTGCATAGCTGTTAAAGATTGCAATGTCAATTGTCCTCTTGACAGACCCGTGTTTTATTCCAAACCTGGGTTAGGATTGGAAGTGTTTGCAGTTCATCATGTGGTGGTATTCCTCAGTAACCATGGTTAATACCGTCAGACCCTACGACCTTAATGTTGGTTTGGCTTTCATCTTGGTAAATCTAAACACATGAACCTTCCTGCAACAGCTGTGAATGAGTAATCCACAGAAAATAATTTTTACATTGATTTGTTGGCAATGACAACATTGTTGCATTTATTAGGATACACATTATAGATGGTAAAGCTGGTTAATATTAATATTTGAACAAAAGATTACTATTTTCTTTGGAAATGGGAATACCTGCCTAGTTTCTGTGCTGCATGGAGGGGAGCCACTGGCAGGAGATGCCTTCAGAGATGTCCTGCACTCTGTTTACACATTAGATTCTCAGTGCAATTACTCAGAAAAATAGATTCCTACTCCACTCACATGATTTATGCACTGCTGTAACTTTCACTGAATTACTACAGGCAAGGAGATGAAGCATTTTTCAAACCGAGGAGCTCAAGAGGGAGGTAGGCTGCTGGTGAGAGCCCACCATCCCTCTCTGGAAGGCAGCCTCAAGGAAAAGCAAGTAGCACAGGGAGGCTTTGACACTAATCTGACATTAGCTATGGTTTTCCTCTGGCAAAATTATTTTATTGAGCTAGCAGATTTTTCCCCCGTTTTGTTTATTCTTTAAATCACATGCAGAAGTTACAGTCTTCATTTTGCCAAACAGTATGTCTTTGGAAAAAATATAAAATTTTAAGAAATGTGATATAATTTAAACATTATTTTCCTGAGGAGAAAAGTGCTACAAGATAATTAGCAGCTGAGTGCCTTAAAGATCTTACAATCGATCTTACTTTTTGTTTGTTTGCTTTTCGGAGCTGGCAAAGCTAATGAATTATGAAGTGGTGACACACATCGTTCAAAATCAATCAAAACTTTGGATGGCTGAAAACCCTCTTGATGTAGTGAGAAAGTTCAATCTGGGAAATTAACTGACTCACAATAACATTCACCTGATGCCAGGCAAACCTCGTAAAAAATAAAATGAGTTTGTGAAGTAGAAGAGATTACAGTACCACTGTATAAATAAATAATTTTTTCGTAGCTGGAATATTATTTCTAGATCTAGTCATGACATTTTGTGTCGTACTCACAGAGATAAAAGGATGCAAAGGCACGTGACACTGATGTAAAAGTCTCAGGTGGTTTCTGTAGACTTATTTAGGTGAAAGAAGTATCAAAGAGGTTGGACCTGTTTCCTGTTAGCACAGATACATAAGGTGAGACTGAAGAAAAACACATGAAGTCTTCTGGGAGAGATAACTAAGATACTTATTTCCTCTTGTATTACAGCAGTAAGGGACTTGCAATGAGTCTGAGAACAAAGGGATTAAAAATAATTTTAAAATATATCATGGACCTCTAGAAGTGTGGGCCACAATGTTAAGAGCATAAAACCCTCAAGCTTTAAAATATAAGTCAAGTCTTTCGTGACTGGAGCCAGGAGAAAGTTCTCAATGGTTTCATGTGTCTCCATTGCGTTTTGGTCAGATGCACCCGTAGCTGTCTGCTGTTCAAGACCAGATATGGTATCACTGGTCTGATGTGGGATGAGAAAATCTATGCTCCGCTGCTTTCTTAAGAGGAAGAAAGTATCCATTAACACTCAGGAATCTGCTTTTGAATCACTCTTGGCTCGAATGAACTTCTAAGCCCTCCGGTAGCTGTTCCAGAGGCAAGAGTTCTCCACCTAATGTGAAACAGGTCTTGGAAAATACAGCCAGATAAAGCAAAGGACGAGCAGAATCACTGAGATGAGCAGATAGTGGGATTCAGTTATCTTGTTGCTTCCAATAAGGAATGTTGGGATAAATTAAATACACAGTGGAAATTTGGATCTCAAAATACAAGTGAGACCTAAAGTGCTTCCAGGTGTCCAAAATTGCTAATTTCATGGGAATTACCAAAAAGGGAGAAATTCTGAATTCCAAAACCACAACATCAAGTGTTTAAGACTTCACAGTGTTTATTGTCTCAGAAGGTATGAGATTTCTTCATGCTTTTAGTATTGCTTCTTGTGAATGTTTTTCTTTTTTTAAGATTTTTCAGATTGGCAATGAAGTTATTTATAAATCAACACTATGAACAGAGCTGTTCTACAGTCTGCAGCATGGGGACAAGACTAATCTTTGCCTTGCTCTTTTTCTCTCTTTTCAACAAACTGTTTGGCTTGCAGTTCATCTTTTCCTATTTAAAATAAACTTTTAAGATTTCTCAAGAACTGCTTTAGAGTCTGATCCCTAAACCAACAGAAGCCAAAGCAAAGAATTGCATCGACCTCAGTAAGCTTTGGATTAGCCTTGCAATACATTATCAATCACTTTCTTTTGCACAGGCCTGCAACCACTTTGTTACCATGTGGAGGATATTGATGTGGAAATATTTTGCAAGGAAAACTAGAAGAGAATGGAGAAGGTCTTGCAATAGTACGTACTTAAAAACAAATGTTAAAAAAAAGACAGATTATTATAGCAGATGCTTTCTATATTGTTACATTTAGTGACTGGATGGCTAAAAACATAAAGGAGAACAAGCTTGCTTCCAAATTTCTCCACTTCCATAATTACATTTAAGGCATGGGAAATTTTTAACTTGTGAGAGGATATATTATATAAATATGACACATGAACTTCATGTGTTATTATTGTTTAATTTTATTGTCATTTCCTTCGCATTTTTCAGGAGAGAAGATTAACCTACAAAAGAAATCTGAGGAAAAGAAAGATCCAAATGTAGTACAAGCTCTCCCCGCCCCCTATTTTTGGCAAGTTTTCTAGCACAGCACCCAAGGGGTTGATCTCAGCCAGAAGAACACTTTGGCAAACAGAAGTCTTAAATAGCAGACATATCTGCTGTGAAATTTTGGCTGTTGATAAGCCGGAGAGACCTGGTTAAGGACCAAGTAATTTTAATGTCTGCTGAAAGACATATATTTCTGAGTTGGTTTGGGATTTGGGGTATTTCACTGTCAATCTGGTGATCTAACAGTGAGGGTGTACAGGAGACAGAGATTTCCAGCATTGCTGTAATGTACCAAACACTGTAGCATAATTATTAATAACATAAAGCATCGTGATGACTTGTGAAGGAATGTGGTCTCAGTTACCATAACGCCCTGGGGTCATTTAAAGAACACACTACTATTCAACATTCACGTCGAAAAAATCCTGAATTTTCACAGTTGCTTATTTTGCAACAGCTACATGTGCTACATAATTTCTTTACAATGTTAGTTGTGCTCTGGAGGCAAGGTCTATGTATTACTTTATGCTTCTTTAGTGCCCTGCACCTTAAAACCCAAACACTTTCCAAACATGAACTACTCACTTTTCCTAGCCCCAAAGTATATACTAGGATGCAGTGTTATTGGCTCTATTTTTCATGGAAGAAAAAGTGAAATATTCATGACTAACCACAGGAACATTATTGCCACAATGAGCTTAGCCTCTTTGGTGCATGAGTCATCTCCCTGATATAAAAAAGACAGGGATCTCCTGGAGAGAGTCCAGGGGAGGGCTACAGAGATGATTAAAGGCCTAGAGCACCTCCCCTACAAAGAAAGGCTGAATGAACTGGGGCTGTTCAGCCTTGAGAAAAGAAGAGGGGATCTTATTAGTGTTTATAAATGTCTCAAGTGTGGGACACAGTAGGAAATATCCAGCCTCTTTTCAGTGGTCTGTGGGGACAGGACAACGGGCAATGGCTGCAAGTTGGAGCACAGGAAGTTCCGCACCAACATGTGGAAGAACTTTTTCACAGTGAGGGTGACAGAGCCCTGGCACAGGCTGCCCAGGGAGGTGGTGGAGTCTCCTTCACTGGAGATATTTGAGACCCATCTGGATGCCTACCTGTGTGAACTGTTCTAAGGAATGTGCTTTGGCAGGGGGGTTGGATCCGAGGTCCCTTCCAACCCCTACGAATCTGATTCTGTGATCTTTTTGCCGTATGTGCTATACCTAAAATAATGTAGCTTTAACTCCTGCCTTGGAGTGTTACTGGGGTATAAATAATAGCTGGGGAAGAGAGCTGTAGCAAGAACAGAAGTATAGACCTCGGAATTTCAGCATCCAGCATTTCCTTGAGGAAGACATCCCATCTTCACTTTACTGGGTAGTTATTCAGACCTGTTTAGTTTTTAAATATGAAAGTGCAATTATTTCTTGGAAGATACGTTGTGCTTAGGCAGTAGTTGTTGCAGGAGATGCAGGCACTCCCTTTTGAAACTGCTGTTCCTGGCTTTCCTGGAAGTACTTAGTATGGTGTAGAGCTGTGCATCAAATGATGCTCCATTCTGACGTTCTCTTTAGTGAACGCAAAAAAACCACCTGGGATGCTTGGGGCCTTCTTTTTTAGGTGACCACTGTTGGAGACACTTGTAAAAAGATACAGTTCACATGGGTTTCATTAGCAGAATGAAAGGGAAGCTTATCCACCTCCCCTGCTGGGAAGGGCAGAGCTAGTGCAGAAGGCCACCCTGCAGTTCCTGCCCATGGTTTCTTGGCCAGTTTTTCATGTAAACACTCATTTTTGGAGTGGTTTCATTGCTCAGTAGGTTTCTTTCAATAATGAGGGAGTCTTAATAGGCAGGAAATCTAGTAAAAGAAATAAACCATGTCCTCCAGCATTCCATCAAGGTGAAGAGACTTCTAGCCACGAGAAGGAAGGACCAGCTTTTGTCTGGCTTTTTTTATTTATTTTTTTTTTTTTTATCCTGTATTCTGGACCTTATTTATTTCTAGGGGATTTTATTCTACAGGTGTTAGAAAGGAAATTACTTTTTGCATGCTTACAAAAGTCTTGCTCTTGACCAAACGTAGCTTTGCCAAGGTGTATTAAGAAGTAAATAACATAACAGGGTATAATTATGGGATTTGAAAACTAACTCAGGGTTCAAGTAGTGTTATCCTGTTGGTGGGGGTTGGGGGGAGGGGTGAAGAGTGGTGATCAAAGGGCTCGAATGCTTTGGGTAAATACAGTTTGTTCCTGAAAGATTACACAATTAAGTATTTTGGAGAAAACTTTGTTTCCTGAAGAAATAGGTAAGTTGGAAGTATTTAACCAGCTTGACATCAATGATGTCTTTTTGGCTCTTGCTCTATCCATGACCACTTCTAAATGTTTTTTTCTGCATAAATTTACAGAAAACACAAGATCAGAAAATTGAATTTCTATCACCTCCTCAACTAAAACAACTGTAGCATTCCGTTTGAGATTCTGTACCTGCTGTTTACCTCTAAATTAGTAACACAGTGTTTAAAAAAGAGGCTTTGAAACATGATCCTTGTTTTGTGGAAACATAACATGTGCTCTGGAAAAACATAAACCTGCACCTGGCCATTACCTTTGACCACCCCCAAAGGGGTGCAAAAAATAAAAAATACAAGACTTCCCTTTCTCACACTCACATGAGCAACCAGCTGAAATAAAAAGATGTGTGAGCATTCCTACCCTTGTTATTGTGTAAGCTGTCCTGGTACACCATGCAGCTTTTGGGCAAGAGGATGCTTCTGATGTGATTTTTCTGCAGTCATCAAGGATCTCCCAGACAGTGCTACACACCGTGTGTTGGCTCCCCTGGTCTTGTGAAACATTTATAGAGACAAGGGCTTCTCTGAAAGAACAGGCCTGAACATCTGATGTAAAAGGTTGTTCATGCATTTGGTAGTCAGAGATTTTCTACGATGTCTTGTGGGCTGTTCATTAAAACACGAGTACCTACTACAGAGACAGCATGAACAGAACTATAAAAGTAGGGTATGTGCTCAAAGGCCTCATAGCTGCTTATTGACCCAGTTGTCTGTGCTCTTTTCCAAAAGATGGCTGAAATGCTGTTGGACCTGCTTCAGTCCATCTGGTGAGTGGGGAGTTTCAGAGAAACACCACCCTTTTCTGCCAAGACTAGTAGATGTGGTATTTCAGTGCAAGTAATAAAGTCATGCCTGAGCAGTTCCTCTGGGCTATTCCATCAACATGACGAGGTTCACCTGACCAAAACGGGGCAGACGTACTTAATGAGGATCTTCATGAGGCACTGGACCTGTGCCTGTCAGGAGGATTAAGTCAAAGAAAAGTACGTGGGCAAACTGCTGACCTGAGCTTTGGCAGAGGCTCATTATAAGTTTGAAGCAGGAGTGAAATGGCCCAGAAGCCCTTTCAAGCTCTGGGGAGAAAAAAAAAAAAAAGAACTGCAAGCAGAAAACACTTGCATTTTATTTGGCCCTCAGCTGCTTGGAGGAGGCCGTATGATGGAACGAGCAGGCGAGTGAGTTCATTCCCTCTGAAGGGGCAGAAATCACTACTCTTCATGCAGGGAAAGGAGGAGTTTTTATTTTAACTTGCTAAGATTAGCCAAGGAATCTAGTAATTATCCTGGCCAGGTTTATGTTAGAAGGACGTTGTCAAGTACTTTATAAAACAGATTATAAAACTCTTAAGCACTTCAGCGCTTTCTCTTAAATGCATGAAAATAATTCTTCCATTACTAGTTGCAGCCTTCACCATTTGGAAGCAATCTGTTCCTCCTCCCCTTTTTAATTTATATTTTTAAAAATGCCATTACACATACATTACACATTGAATCTGTTCTTCAGTGGCTCGTAAGTTCACCTCTGCCTATCTGCTCCACAGAGAACAAAGTTTCAGCATGAAGTTATTACATCGAGATGAAGGGAGGAAAAAAAGAGGCAAAGGGAAAGGAAATTAAGATGTTGGTAACTGAATTTTTTGAGTACTCCTTTGGACAAGATCATTGTTACAAAAGCTAATGCGGCACAGTAAAGATTATTGCTTAAATTATGTGCTTTACCTCTCTGAAGAGTAGGTCATCAGAATCAGGTTTCATAAATAATAGCATTGGCCACAGGAGCTAGAGGGAATGACAGGACTGACGACAGGGCCACAGGTTGATGAGGAAGCAACTATAAATGGGAGGCAGTTTGTCTTCCGTGTCTGGGAGTGGGTCCTGTGACAACCACTATGTGCCTTCGTGCATATGTAACATGTAAGGGGGGTTGAGAAAGAAAAGCACAGCTGCTTTAGCCTCTTCTAGGGTATCTGTCACCACTAAGTGAATTGAAAATGAACTTCTGGTGAAGGGGAAGCTCCAGGGAAGGAACAGTTACCTCTCTATTCCCAAGACCCCCCTAGCCTCTTTTCATTCTGACATGCGACTGTAGTATATAAAGTTTCCCAATTTAGGGATCAATCCCATGCTTCTCACTGCAGTTCTTTCTAACCCTGCCGTGGCTCCAGGGAGAGTGCACTGGGTCCCCTCTCTGGTCTGTGGGAATGGCATCCTTTGAGACACTGGGCCTCAAGACTTCACCTCTCCTCACGTAGAAAAGCCTGATTCAATATTTGACTCTGTCTTGGTTTTCTGGGTCTGCACAGCAGTTCCTGGATTGCTTTTCAGAGCTTGTCTTCAGGCAAGGTATTTATTAGGAGCTGCCATCTGCACAAACACGGGGTGGGAAAGGGCTGGCTGAGAAGCAACTTTCTAACAACAAGAATAAAGGGTCTGTGCTTATTGTGGAGCACAAATTGAATGTGAGCCAATAGCATTGTTAAAAAGGCATTATAGGAGGCATATTGTCTGTACAACACATTAAGTGGTCCTTCAAGTTTTCTTGAAGCTCTTGAAGCCTCAGCTGGAGCACTAAGCGTTTGGGGTACTGTAATTAAGAAAGGATGTGAAGCAGTTGGACAGATACCAGAGAAGAACACAGAATTATCAAATCTTGGGGAAAGAAAAGAAAAAAAAAAAAAAAGGCTTTGGGACAGTGACTGAACAAGGGTGGTTTAGCCTAGAAAACCAGAAAACTGTCTTCAAGGTATCAATAAAATACAGAAAGGAATTAAAAAACAATAATTACACGCTACGTATAAGAAATAACAAGTCTGTATTGCAGAAAGTGACATTGAGACAAGAGCAAAAGCAGTCTCATTGCCAACAGTCATTAGTCTGTGGAATAATTTATCCAGTTAGTGTGCAAAATCTTCCCCAATAAAAGTGTGTATAAACAACCATGCTAAACAGTTGCTGATGAGAATGACATTATCTACGGATGACATAATAAATGACATCTCAAATTTCCTCCTATTCTTATTTCCTAAGTGTCCGTGTTTTTTTCATCTTAGGTATAAGAACAAAGCAGAGTAAAATGCAGGGCTTGTCAAAAAGTCCATATATATGCATTTCACATTACTGTCTGCCCACGCTGCGCTGGAAAGGAAGGTACACCCAAATTCTTCAGACTGCTCTGGCATGGATCGTTGTATACTGACCTAAAAGCTTTCCTTTTGGAAAGAGAGAGAGACTTTTTATCTGACCTGGGTCATTAGTTCACTGAGTCCTTACATCTTAAAATGAGTTTGGTAGGTTGAGTGAAAAGTCAGTTCAAGCTATGGCTCTCTCAGGATTTTCTTGCAACCTGCAAGTCTTTGCTAACTATCTTCCTCATCTTGTGATGAATTGCAAAGACAGCTGGAAAACACACAGGAAAAGAAGACAATGACCCTTCTTTCCTGTATTTTTTTCCTTGATTATTTATATATAAGCTGTATAGGAAATCTTCTATTCACTGAAACAACATGCTCTACACATAAATGGCAGAACATACCTGCGTCTGTCCCTAAAGATTTTTGAAGTGTGAGGGTTTTTGAATGATACTCCAGTCCACACCATCTTACATGTGACAGAAACTTCAGACTGCTAATTGAAAATATTTACATAAATATAAAACTAAAATATGTTAATTCTTGGCATACTGAGACTCAAATACCTTGCATCAGTTATGTCTTTTTGCATTGTCTGAGTGCTTTAAGGACAGGACTCCATATTAATGCATATAGATTTGCTGCTCTGTGTCATCTCAGAATTTAACAATGGGAAAAAAAGAGAAGAAATTATTGTTGCATATTTTCCTTATTCAGAGGAGCATTGTGATGGCTTTAGTGTTCATAAATCAGTATTACCAGTTCAAGTAGTATGTTAAACAAACAACACAATTCAGTCAGCACCACTCATGCTGAAATGTATGAAATGATCTCCCAGTTACCCACTCTGACTTTTTGCAACATGTGTTTTAAATTTATACATGCAACTGACAGGAAATGAACATGTACTCCAGATCATAAAGTAAAATATTTCTCCAGCTATAGTGATGCCCATTATATTATATTCACAGGTAAAATGAAATTGAGTCATCTAAGAAAAAAATAAACATACAGTCTCTATTCTGATGTTTGTGTAGCAAGAGTAGAGGAGGAAATAACTCCTGGAATTCATTTTTAGAAGTGAGATTGTCAGCAGAACAGTGTTGGCTGGTCAGGTCTGATTATTCAGACACTACTGCACTGTTTGTTTGCTTGACCAATCCTGAAGCATGCACAGGAAGTGAGCTCTGATCTGCAAGGAAGGTTCTTGTCAAGAAATAAATTGTCCCCTGTGCTGCTTCTGCTTTCATAAATTATAGTGGCTTTGTTCTAACTGAATCTAGTGGCAGAGACCACCTGAGAACTGCAGTAACACTGGCAGGAAAAGGAATGATGGTGGAAGTAGTGAGAGGAGCCCTAGTGTGAATCTTGAGCATGTCATATACTCGGTTCACTGGTCAAAATTCAGGATTTTTACTGGAATTTGTATTGCTACTTGCATGATATGGTGACTCAAGATATCTTTTATTCTTTGTGAAACAGCATTTTTACTGCTGGTCTGGGATTATAATCTAATCTGTGAAGTGTTTGTCTGAAAAAGAACATCACTGCTTCATTTGCTACTGAAAATAAGAAAAATCCTGAGCAAACCCCTGGTATTCAATTGTAAGTGGAACTGATTCGCTTAATCCCTTGGCTCCATTTCTGTGCTTCTTCCTGTTATTGGTAACAGAAGCTGTGCCAAAAATAATATCCCCTTCATTGTGCCAAACTGATACTGTCCAATGTTTTCAAAAAGCAAAAATTTTACCAAATAAAACAGATTTCCGAGAATGGGCTGATGTGAAGTTACAAATAACTTCTAATCTTACTTTGCACATTGAATTTATCTAAGTACTGAAAGCTGGTTGAAATATTGCACTAATTTAGAGATGACAGGAGTAGCTTCTCCCAGTCAGACTGGAGTTTCTGACCCATGTGTAAGTATTCACCATTTTGGTAGATGGTCTGTTCCCAGTGCTCATAACATTGCATTTCATAGCATGGAAACTGATTCTTTCTTTCACCTCTTTCTGTGAGTCAGGTTATATTACCTTTTTTATGTGTCCATGTTTCTCTTTCACTGAAAACAAAATTCACAGGGCTCTAGGATCAGGACTCCCTTTCATTCTGGGAAACACCCTAAGAGGTGCCTAATCTATTTCAGGTACCCCAAATGCCTTTGTGCTAACGTGGTGCTATGTCCCTGACAGTTACTTAAGAACATGCCATCTGGCATAGCTCTGCTTTGTCTGAACCTGCAGTGTTAGCGTCACTTCTGCTGGCCAGGTCAACGGGTATGGGTTTAGAAGGGCAATGAAGCTGGTAAAGGTTCTAGAACACAAGTCTTAATGAGGTGTGGCTGAGGGAACTGGGACTGTTTAGTCTGGGGAAGAGGATGCTTAGGGGAGACCTTATTGCTCCCCACAACTCCCTGAAAGGAGGTGGTGGTGAGCTGAGGGCCTCTTCTCACAGAAAACTAGTGATAGGACAAGTGGGAATGGCTGCAAGTTGCACCCAGGGAGGTTCAGGTTAGAACTTAGGAGACATTTCTTCTCAGAAAGAGTGATTAGGCATTGGAAGGGTTGTCCAGGGAGGTGGTGGTGTCACCGTCCCTTGGGATGTTTAAACAAAGGTTGGATGAGATACTTAGGGACATGGTTCAGTTAGTAGTAGAGGTGGTAGGGGGATGGTTGGACTAGATGACCTTGAAGGTCTTTTCTAGTCTTAATGATTCCATAATTCTATACTCTCTGCCATCACTGTGTGGCACAGTGTAGAAAAGCTTGAGTTTGATTAATTTTTTAGCCTTTCTGACTTAAATTATTTAAACTCACTTAGGCTTGTATGGTATTAAATTAAATTAAAGATGGATAGAATATTAGGAGCTTTTCAGATCAGCATCCCCTTTTCTTCAGACTTTTTTTTGTCAAGTGCTTGGCAAGAGGGTGAGCAGAATCCATTAGAATTGCTTTTTTTTTGCACCACAAGATGTTAATGCATTTCTTTCTGCCTTCATCTGCAGCGTGTGAAAATGGCTCGAAATTGGTGGGAGAGTAGAAGAAGAAAGTGGATAAAGAGAAAGAGGGGAGAAAATCATTTACCTAAGAGATACCAAATTGTTCTGTGGTCATGAAATCAGTGTCTTGTATCTCAGCTCAAGTGAAATTGCTGGCACAGACTAAGCAGGACAAGAAACTGAAGCTCAGCTGCCCTCATTGCAGGTGGGCGCTGTCGCTGCAGGGAAATCTGCGAAAGAAGAAAGTTATTGAGATGTCAGCAGACATTTAAGAAAAAAAAAAAGGGGGAATGATGGAATTGTGGCTGAAATCCAGCCTATGGAGAACTACTTACATGTGAAGCCATTACATAAGGCATATGTTTCTGTTCATTTCCTTTGTGTACCAAGTCAGTTTGACTTTATTGTAACATTACGAGAAGGTTTTTATCATATACAGTGCAGCTTACTGTTGGGTGGAGATTAGAAAGTGGTTTTATAGCAGTTCAGTGTTATTGCTTGCTGGAGAATGCTGTCATTTTAAGAAAAATGCAAAGTCCAGAGGTCTCAGTTCTGTGGAATAAAATCAGTTTTAGCCCAATCTCTGTTGCTTTTAGCTTAGGAAGAATTATGGAGAACCCTGAAGTAGTCTACCTGCCAAGAGCCGGGCAAGTACACGTTTAAAATACTTGTAGACCACCCTACTTTTGCCTTTTGTACAAGCATTCACATCTCTGATCTCTGTCTGGGAGAAACAGATGTGCAGAATAATTAATACAAGCCCAAAACAGTAGGAAGCACCCCTTGATCTTGATTGGAAACACAAAGTGCAGCAACATGAGAATATGCAAAAGTGACTTTTAGAGAAATAAAAAAAAGACAAACTGTGTTTCAGCTGCCTTCTCCAGCCAACATTTCCTGCCCCTGAATTTCTTTCAAGAAGGAACTTTTCTCTAGTAAAAGTCTCTTGTCCAGATGGCCAAACGAGCTAAGAAAAATGAATAAATAGAATGAATGCTAATTATCATCACAACACTCCATCTATTACAAAACCACGACGTAAACATGTACTTAGGCATGAATATTGTGAGTATATGATGAAAAATGAATGAAATATTCATTAAGCCAGATAATTAATTCTGTGGATCACAAAGGGTTTCAGGTCTAATTAATTAAGTCCAAAAAGCCTAATGTAAGCCTAATGTTACTCAGTCAAAATACCTCAGGTATCCACAAAGCTAGGAAAGGTGTGAATCTATGCATACATAATGGTGGTTTTGTACATTCTTAGTGCAAGTCAGGTGCACAGGCAGAATATTTGCCTAATTGTACTGGGATACTGGTTTCAAGATATAAAATATTAAAAGCTTAAACATATCTTAAATTCTTTTATTTTTATATGAAATGGATTATTATATGCAGAAAGTTTTAACAGTTTGCATGGGACATATTTTTAACACTTTGTGTTTTTTTTTTAAAAGCAGTTTCCAGTCGTCTTTTGTATTTTCCTTGCTTAATTCCCTCATTAACAAATCTCTCTGCTTTTACAAGGCCCCCTCAAATGACAGCTGCAACTTAACCTACAAAACTAGTTCTCCAAATTTTAAAGAAATAACCCCCAAACACTCAGTCCTCAACTAATTAATTCACATATGGAATTCTCCAGATGCCAACACCACGTCTTTCATCCCAATAACATCTGGGGTGACACGCTTTTGGGGAGAAAAAAAGAGACCTTACTTCAGATTCTTTAAAGCAATTGCTTTTTAATTACAGGGATGGTAGAACTGGCCAGTTCCTTAGCTGATCAAAACTTCCAGCAGGTATGTGCTCCCCTGATGGCTGTTATGAGCATCACCCTCACAATTTTCCTTTCAGTACTGCTCTTGTAAACTGAGATCTTGATCAGGAGCAACACTGGACGTTGCCTCATCTTGTCACTTGCTGACTGGATAGTTCAGAAGGGCAGAAAAGAAAAGCCTTGGTCCAGGACAGCCCTGATTATCCACCTTGGAGGCAAATGGGGGAAGAGATTCAATACCCTTCTGAGATGTTTTAGCTGGTATGAGCAATGGAACAGTTTTTGTACGGATTCTGCGACTCACTGAAGTCATGCAGAAATATGTACATTCTTTGCAGCAAGCTATAAATTAAATTAAAACATTTATGGCGATATTTCTATGGTAAAGCAATTTGCCATTCTATGAAAATGCACAGAAGTGAGGCAGCTGCTGCTAATGGTAAATTTACTAGTGAGCTAATTTTTTACTGCACTTATTATATAGTCAAGCGTAATTAAAAGCTCAGCAATCATAGTCAAACTAAACATGCACTTCATATGAAGAATCTGGGACAAATATTTAAGAAAAAACACTTCTGGTTTTTGGGGGAGAGTTTTATACCATTTTTGTTATTCATGCTAGTTGCTCCTTTGTTTTCTACTGCACTGATGCTTGAGTAATTTGTGTTTAACCAGGTTGTTTGGAACACTCTGCTCATTTGAACTATATGGGACAATTAAAGTTGGTCTGGTACATTGTTTCAGAACTGGAAATATTTCTGTCCATGTAAAACAGTGTACTTTGGTTCCTAAAGTTTCCAAGTGATAAAGAATAAACTGCAACAGTTTATGGATGATGAAGCTGTCCTAAACAGATAAAGAGCTTGCCCCCACACTCTCAGCACTACAACATAGAATTCATGAGGTATGTACAGTTGCATGAACATTAAAATTTGAGTCCAACATACATTCTTTTCAAATCAAATCATATTCTCTGGGAAAAACTTCACTGTAGCACACTATGAAAACAATTCACTAGCATTTCCCATTTAATTCCATCTAGAATAAAAGTTTAGATAGAAAAAGGGAATAAATGCAAATAAAACAAATAATTGTTGCAAAACATTCCATGCAGATGAGAAAAGATTACCCTGCAATTTAGTTGGAAAAGAATAATTTGTTCCAACACTGAGGAGAGCCTAGTGGTTCATTAACTACTGATTTGTGGTGATGTAATTTGGGAATTTTATTTTCTAAGCCAGATGTTTCATTTAATACACATTTCTACTTTCTTATAGACTGGGAGGAGCAGATGGAAAGGTGCTGTGCTATCTCCAACACATATGCAGAATTTAGTCTCTTTTGTTTGCCCACTGCTTACAGTTTTTAAGTCTTTGGATCTACTGCAGATTCTACTATCTCTCCCCTCCTCCTCTTGTCATCTTCATCCTCCCACCAAAAGCAAAGCCAACCAAACCAGACCCTTCAAACTCCAACAAGCCTATATACACCTTGCCATTAACAAGAAATCCACATATACAAATATTGAGTAGGAGTTTGTTCCACTGAAAAAATAGTTTTTAAAAAAATCTTTTAAGATCTGCTAATTAAAATAAGCTAGTACATAAAGTCAACTCTGCATGTTTTGTTTTTAAGTATCTAATGACTTCTGGCTTGTGTTAGAGAAGCATGCCTTCAGCATATTACTTGCTGAAGTCTGGGTAGGTACCTCCTGTAATTGAATCACAGATGTCAGGAAGAGAATCACTCTTTGCTCTCTCCCTCTCAAGCAGGGAATGAGTGAGGGTAATGTGGCCCAGACAAGATCTGGTAGGAAGAGACTCGTGTATTGACTGAAAAGGAACAGTGAGGCTTTGGGGTCTAGCTGACTGAAATGAATCTGGCCTCCTGATTTCTGAAAGAAAATCCACCAGTTCTTCTATTCTTTCAGGGTAGAGTAGAATGAATTAGAAAAAAAAATTCCAATAAGCCATAACAGCTTTAAAAAACATTAGAGAATTATTTTTTTAATTATTCATTGATAAAAGCTTCAAAATACTGAAAAGGTTTCATTTTTGTATTAGAACAAAAATGTTAAAAATTTCCTCTCATAACTGATTTCCAGTGGATTAAAATGCCTGGTGGAAAGAGATTGAGAAATTGTTCTTTCTATTCCCACAAAAATGAAGTTGTGACAAGGACATTTAATTTCACCTTTTGAAATTTTCATCACAATTAGGATATTTCACCTTTCATATATGTAAATGTAACCTTTCATCTGTTTTCCATCACAAAAAAAGCTGATAGGTGGTTCTATGTTCCTGGGTTTTTTTTTAAAGCCAGATACACCAAATTAATAGGCTTAGTCTGGGAGCAGTGTGTAGAGCAGAGAGGTGTTGTAATGCTGCGCATTAACTTAAATCCTCATTGACATTCCAGTGTGCTCCTGCCTGTATTACCTACTAAGTCTCTTCATGCACTTCTAAAGAGTTTATAGTGAGGTTCTTTAGATCTCTCTGTGTAGCAAACATTATTTTAAAGTGTGGGAGGTAAAAGAAAGGTTAAAGTTTATTTTTCAGTACCTTGGTGCTTTTACCCAGACTCTTTTCTTCACCTCTAGCAGTGTTATTGTGATGGAATTTCTACAATGGATTTGGGTCTTCCTTGTCCAAATTCCAACATGATTAATCAGGAAATCCAACGTAAATGCAGTTTTTTCCAATGACATAATTAAAATTACTTAATATTATTCATATAATATATAAACATTTTAGTTCTATTTTTGATGCTGTTATTAAAGCACTGGATTTAATGGGATAGGAAATGGGTCCATCAGTCTATCCTTGCCTACTAAAGCATCTACACTGTCATGAGATAGTGGAAATGCCTTCACAGCTCTGTGGGCTCCTTATGTAGTTTAAGGACGCCTATCGTTCCCTGAGACGTTTTTGTTGTTAAAGTGTGCAATTCCATACAACAGGACAGGTCTTCACCCAGAGGACATTAAGGTTGTTCAGATCTGGATCTTTTATATTTCCATAATTCCAGAGAACTGACTTACATTAATAAATAGTGTGAAGATGGAAAAATGCTACTTGTCAGATGAATATTCTACTTACTTGACTAGCTCAGTGCATTCTAGCAAGGCAGCTATTTGATGTCACTAAAAATGCTCCCCATGCTATTTTTAGGCTGTACATAGCGGTCTTCAAATCTTTTCTCCAACAGAGAAAGAGGAAGAGGCTGAGAAAGAACTTGGATAGCATAAGTCTTTCTGCTTCAGGGACTAACTGTTATGTTCTGGCCAGCAAGCGTAGGTCATGGCTCTGGGCTAGGTGCCAAGGATCTGGTTCCTAGGGGCACCTTGGGCCCTGAAATATTTCAAGAGGTGGGTTGACTATAGGGCAGATGGACAGCATTGTGATGCTAATGTAACAGTGGCAATGAAGAAAGCTGGACATCTTATCCTGAGGTTGTTTTCTAATACCCAATGCTACAGAGCAGAGAAGAGAGATTTTGTGTTGTAAAAATCATCATCTTCTGGTTGAAATTCACATCTCTAGATTTTGTATGGTTGTCTGTATACCTGCCCAGTCCTTCCTCTCAGACTCAAAAGGATGCAAGTGGTGGCTATGACACTGTTTTTTTATTCCACACCTTGGAGATGAGAATGCGGAAGATGCAGACATGTGCCCCCTTCTCTGCCTGGGTGAATCCTGTCACCAAAAAGTAGTGTATGAATGAAAAGGATTACTCTCCCCATCTTCTCCTGAATCAGTTCTTGTTAGCAAGGATTACAGAGACATCACTGGACTCAGAGGAAGAGAAGTGAATCAATGAGCCTGTTAGGAAGGCTATCCCCTAGTAAGGACAGAGTAACAAAGTCACAACTAACTCAAGTATATTTTTATTCACCACTCTCTAATCATGCTTATAGAATCTGGACTCCCAGCTAAGGAAGATGGAGAAACTCACAATCTTTGAATCTTGGAAGAGTTTAGGCCTATTTACAGAGCATGTTCACTCAACTGCCCCAAAGAACAGATGGAAGCCCGTAGGCCTTAATCATCTCCTAGGCCAGGCAACCACTGCAAGGAAATTTTAAGTATTTGCATTTTCAGCTGGGTCTCCAAGGTAATGACTGGAGCTGTTGTTTTCTCCCAGTTCCTTTGGTAGTCCTGACCCTACAGCATATGTCTCCAAAATCACACTATGGAAACACTTTGGCTGCTGTGGTACTCCTTGTTTTTACTAGCTTATTTTAAAAGCATTCCATTTGACTAAATCACTTGCTTTAACTCCCAAACAATGAATAATTATTAACTTAATTTTTTCACTGGAGGCTAATCTTTGCTTATAGCAAGGAGAATTTTTCCGCTATGTCTATGAGAAGCTTTCTATTAGCAGGAAAACAGTCCTTTTTCCCTTCTAATGCTGCATCGTTTCTCTTCTCCCCTTTCTCTCACATGAGAGTTCCTTATTCTGGTACAAAGAGGAAGTCAGTTACAGCTGTAACTTCACATATTTCACATCTGTCGCTCATTATTTTAGGCATAAGCAGTTATGATTAACATGTATCGTATAGTTCTATAAATTACTTTAAAGGAATTCTACTTCTCCTTTCACTAGAGCAGCAACTTGGTAACATTTTTAACATTCTCTTCTTGTAATTACATCCTGCCTTTGGTTTAGAGTTAAAGGAAATGTTTTGCAACTACTTTCAGGGTTATGAATTCATCCACTCTAGCTGAAGATCCAGATTCCCTTCAGTCTATTTTTGTATACAGTGAATTTGACAGGTCTGCTCAATGATCCACTTGCCTCGTGTCATCGTTAGACTAGCTGCTATTGTCCGCACCTTGTGCACAATTAGAGTAGGTCCATTAAGGGATCAGTGTTCCCATGATGATGCATAACTGAGGACCAGGCCTGGGAAATTTGTGAAGAAGCTGTAACAATAACACAACCTCTTTAAAAAAATGTATGTAAATAGGCATATGAATAGCATCCATCCATAAGCATAATTTTACTCTATATGTATCCTTCTTGTATGGTCTGACTAACTCCTCCATCTTGGAATAGATAAGTGTCGTTCCCTTTGAAATTAGTCTGAAAAATGATTAAAATTTCTGGCTTGCCATGTGACATATTACCATACAGTGTCATATGTAATTCATCACTAAATTTAAAAGCCTACTTTGTTTTGTTGTTTTTGTTTTTTTTTGAGTGATCTGGTTAGCGTTTGTGAATTGATAGCATAAAGCATTTGCTTTGAAAGACTTTCTCATGAAAAAAAGTAATGATATGCCTCCAGCTAGTGTATGGGGTCAAAATTATACTGGCTGATCTCAATCAGGAGTCTGCCCTGGGTGTTTTCCTGCCATTTGCCTTAGTAGTCTTTGGAATAAATCTGTGTGAGTACAGATACACACTGAATAAATTTGGCTCAAGGTACATAAACTGTTTAGAAACAATCTTGCTTTAAAAATTTTGTATTACCACTATAAGTATTGCTCACAGGGTTTCTACTTATTTCAAAAGGGATAGTTTACACTTTGTGGACTTGTATATATTCGTTTATCTTTCACATCTGATCTCTCACATTGCTTACATAAGACAATAACTTTCCTGTTTACCTTCTCTTCAAAAAATCCTGGAGATGTGGTTTAGACCAAAAGAAGAGGGAAGATGATTAATAAAAAATTATTTTTCCCTCCAGATATAACTGACATGACTGTTAAATAGAAGCATAGTCTGCATTTGCATGTCATCTGCTTCCTTTCCATGCTGAGCTGTCTTTCCTTTTTTTTCCCTCTAGTGAAATTCCTCAATCAATTTTAACATAGCGACAGAAATACAAGATGATCGTGATATTTCTGGCAGTACTTCCAGACCAACTGTGGCAAGAAATGCCTAGACACCATCCTCCTCAAGCCCATCAGTTGAGAGTTTTTCATGTTAGTTTTACAGATGTGAATGCTTCCATAAAGTAAATAAGTATGCATCCACATTTCTCCAGTTTGAACATTTCTGTGTTGGGGAATGGTGTCCTACTCAGACTGAAAGGCTTTCCCTTCCCCTTAAGCAGGTACTGGTCTCTTATTGTTGAAAATTATTAGCAAAATCTGTGAAATGATCTATAAAGATACTGCAGATATGGAGGAGGGCGCTTTAACAATATTTAAGATCTCTTACATGAACATCTTGTGCATACCTCCTGTCTCTTTTTAGTCCTGTCCACACATAATTTGGCTTTAACACATTGGCAGGTATGCACTCATTAAACAGAAGCATCCTTCAAATATGGATTCCCTTACTCCACAGTCTGTCATCTCAGACATAGCAAATCTGTGGT
This sequence comes from Gallinula chloropus, assembly GCF_964237585.1. Classification (NCBI taxonomy): domain Eukaryota; kingdom Metazoa; phylum Chordata; class Aves; order Gruiformes; family Rallidae; genus Gallinula; species Gallinula chloropus. The sequence goes on along the minus strand of NC_140085.1, from coordinate 139,054,754 downwards.
TCCCTCACTTTCCATTTCAGGACAGGCAAACTGTAGTGCAGACACTTTTCACAAGGAAATTCCAGGTCTCAGAGGCTACCATTTGGAAGCCTAATATCCATGTGGTCACTGATTTCCACTCCTCCTTTTTTGTCAGAGTAATATAAGTAGCCATGACATCTGTTTTAAAAAAACCTTTCTAACCCACCTATTCCCCTAAAAAGCAAGCTGGCAATAACCTTAGACTATCATCTGTGAATGAGCACTGTCATGTCCAATACCCAGGACATCACAACTGAGCTGCCATGCAGCTCTGTGACTGCATGAAAGTGACACTTGTTGAATAGTTTTATTTTTGTGGCACATAAAAAAACACCCAGGCAAGGGCTGTGTTACATCAGATGCCATATACAATAAACGCTTATGCTTTGAATATGCCCCTAAGGATCTTCTGTTTAGTGTCTGGCCCTTATCCACCCTTAGATGCTTAGCCAGCCAGAACAAAATACAGAATTCATCTCTTTGTTACTAGCCTTCTCTCAAGTACTGGAATTTGGATAAATGCTTATTCGTTGGGGAAAGATACATGAGAAATGGAGTGTAAAATGAATTAACTGAAGCATGCTGTTGAACACAGGAAAAAAAACCCCAACCATAATGTCTCTTGAGGGACTGAAATTAAAAAAAAAAAAAAGTTTTTCAAACATGATTCTAAACCTCTTTAAAATAACAATAAGCAATTATGCCTATAGCTGTGATTTACATTTTATGCCAATAGGAAATTTCAAGGTGGACTCAGCTCTGAGCATGCAAAGTAGCTCTTCTGGAAGCAAAAAAAGGGACACCCAGAAAATTTATGGATTGAAAGATATCTCGAGGAGGCAAAGGGTATTTAATTTTTATACATACTTCAATTAGTTTTTAAAGATTTGAGAACTATTTATCTTAAATACTTTTTATATTTCTCATGAAGGAAATGGAACATTGAAAAATAAATGGAAACATGAAATGTAGCATGCATTTAGCAGAGAACTTCAAAATCTACAATCTGAATGAAAATTCAAGAAAATATTTTTTCTATTTGCTGTTGATGTTACTTTTTTAAAGGAAAAGAATTCCTCTCATTTTGATGCCACCCAGATGTTGATTAAATAAACTCTTAAATCTTGTGATTACTTAAATTTTATTTAAAATTATTGTAATTTAAAGGATCCTCAGTGATATTAGAGGTATAATCTATGAAATGCAGTAGTGGGCTGCTACCTGTATGAAGTTCAGAAAGTGTTTGCATATTTTTTTAATATGACTTCCAGAATGTCAACTAGCTAATGGAATATGAAATCATCAATATAGCCAGCAGGCTATCTAGGAAAGATACATATGATTCCCTTCCAATCTGAGTTATCCCATGAACCTGTGAGTCCAAGAATCACAATTCTTGCCCTTACATTTATTTTAGGCAAGCTGAGTGATTTGTTTTTATACATAAACTCACCAGAAATAAAAAATAAAACCCAAAATGGCTCAAAGGGAGGAGACATAGATGAACACAACACATGAATTAAGGAAGTACATCAAAAAGAGAGGAAAAAAGACAATGTCTTGGATTAGAAGTGGCAAAACAGTGTAAAAACGAAGTTAAAATGAGATGTTGGGTGTGGCTTCAGCCTGTGCAGAGTTTTATTGTTCAGTAACATTTGTGAATAATCTGAGAAAATTTTTTTTTCCATTAATGTTTTCAGACAGCAGATTCCAGATCTGTAAGTCATGGTTTGGTCTCAAAATGTTTTCCAATAAACAGGGAACCAAAATTTGCTCTGGGTGGAGCAGCTGTAGAGCTTGGCTTTCCCAGTTAGGGAGCAGAACCAAAATCCTGCGGCATGGCACTTGGAAAGCAAATATCAAGGGCCTTACTCAAAGGATGTGTATGTGTACATAATGAAGTCCTAAATTCCAACAGACCAGCAAAGACAACAATTACTCATTAATTTTATTACCTAACTTGTTTGTAATAATTTATGGTTGCTAATAAATTAATGTAATGCTAAATGCAGACAATGTTCTTCTTATTTTTCTTTTCTCTTAAAGCCCAGTCAGTTCAACCCTGTCAAAAGCACAATGCACTCATGGAGTAGAATGAGGCTGGCTATGCTCTATACAAAAATCAATATGCTTACCCCTACAAATGTATCTGTTCTACTTCCTTTTAGAGGTTTTTGGGAGCACAGTCACAATGCAGTTCACAATAACTAGAAAATTTATACAAATTTCATATTTAAACAAAACAGAACTGAAAACCAATGCCAATGTCTGCATGCAGACAAAAATTTATAAAACCATCTAAATGTTACAGCATTAAATCTACAGTTAAGTATTTAAATATATAATGCTATATTACTCTGTGCCTTTTATAGCCCTGAAAACTAATGACTATCAAACAGGGTTGCTAAATGGAAATATTACTTGGGATAACTAGCACAATATTAGGACAAGAACATTCATATTAAAAGCAAAGAACATGCTGTCCTGTGCAACCTGATCTAGGTGATCGTGCTCTGGCAGGGGGTTGGACTAGGTCATCTCCAGAGGTGCCTCCCAACCCCTACCCTTCTGTGATTCTGTGAACATGACCCCTCTCTCCCCCCCAAATCCACTATACCCGGCATGTCAGTTCGCAGGTAATTTTATCAATAGGGATTTCTAATCTCCCCTTCACTCTCAGGATTGAATTCTCTGGCAGTATACAGCAGAACTGTGGGAGATATAATATCTGACACAGTGCTAGTCCCTATAGATTGTGATTTTGGATCAAAATTGGGAATGTCTGAGGAACTTAAATTGAGGATCTCTGTTTTGTAAATGCTCTATTAAAACCAGGATTTTTCAATTCAAACCATTCAGCTGGCATGGGGAGGAGGGTTTCCTGCTCACACTCCCTTTTGAAGTGTTTTCTGTTCCAATGTTTGCTCTTTTTTTTGTTGCTTTTGATGTCTAGATTTGTGGCTCCCTTCATTCCAGAGAAAACAGACTTTTTTGCCCCCCTCACTGGAGAATGCAGTGAAGCCCTGGATTCAAGTGGTCTGGCCAAGAAAATGAGTCTACCTCTATTCTATGTTTCAGTGTGCTTGACCATGTTCCTCACACATCTGAAAAATCTATATTTTAGACAAAAAATCAGAATTTTGAAGTCAATCCTTGTGTAATTTGCAATACCATTGCCATCCCTTATAGAAACATTTTTAAAACTTAAAAAAAAAAGTATATATTTGCTGTATTTTTTTTCTGGACATCAGTGCTCTTTTTCAACTTCCTGAACAAGATGCAATAAAAGAGCAAAACATCTGTTTCCAGGAAGAGGGGAACTTTCTTTCATTAAGTGTGATTTAAGAACATCTTGAATTCTAAGTGATCAGTTAGTTGGTTCTTGAACTATCCTCCCTGCCGCCCCCCCCCCCCCCCCCCAAAGGAAGTGGGAGTCAAACCTGAGAGAAAAAACAGACCCATGATAATTGTCAAGAAACAGAAACCTACTAGGCAGTCTAACAATATCAGCTAAGACTCTGTGTCAGTGTTTCCATCAGGCATTCATTCTCATTAGATTATAAGATGTCAGAAGTATTTCCCTGTAATTTATTTCTTCTTTTGGCAAGATTTTTTCTGAACAATACAGAGGTCCTGGGTTTTGTGGGAAGATAAGATCTGTCTTTAAAGATATGTATAAGAGATGATTAAAAAAATAGAGTTATAATGTCTAAAACTTGAGTTTTATGAAGCATTTACTAGTCTAACTTGTGAAATGTGCTTATGTGCTTTTTTTTTGCATTTTTAAAATCTTTTTTTCCTTTTTTTTTTTTCTTCCCCCAGAAGGCAATTCAAGGAGTAAGGGGCAATGGAGACATGGTTGTGATGTCCACGGTAATGTTGTCATATAGACATAATCAGAGCAAGAGATGGAATTCTATATGCAGTTATTTGTGTTTTGGTGTACTGTCATTGATGTTGCAAGGGGCTCTATTAACAGAATAGAACTTTGGAAAAGGAAAAGACTCTTTTTTTAGATAATGAGGTAAATAATAAGTCCCTTAATTAAATAGAGAAGGTTGAAACACTGAGATATCTCTTTTTTCTATATCTTTATCACTGCTCATTCTGGAAAAGCAAAATTCATTTGAGAACTCTGACTTGCTGCATAAATTGCTTCTTTAGGGAAAAGTAGAGGCAAGAAATACTTCATACAAATAATGGAAGATAAACACAATGATGATTTAAAGTTCATGTTGCAGTGTTTACTTCTGTTGGAGTTTATTTGCTAGAACTGAGCCTTTGGCAACTTTTTTTGAGACAGACTTATTAAGCCCTGAACACAGGGCTATAAATGCAGAACAGCTGGAAACAGAGGGATCATAGCTTTAATGGTGGAGAAAGATGCACCAATTGAATACCTTCTAAGTATGTAAAGTCCATCAGGAACCACATGGTGTTTCACTACTGCACATGTAAAACGACAATTGATCCATAGGAAGTGTCCTGTAGGTAGCTTCTGTAGGTCATGAGGTTCATACTGTAGAGCTTGTCTAAGGTGGAAGGGCCGTTGTTCACTTGAAAATAGGAAGAGGACTGTGTCCTTGGAATCTTGTGACAAGGGAACTTCCAAGGATTGTGAAGTTTGCTTTGGATGATTATCTGTAGTAACCAGATGCCTTTTTTTTTTCTTTTTGGTCTGAATCTGGCCACCAGTAAAGTTTCTGTGAAAGACATGCATGCTTTCCTACAGTGTTTAATTCCCTGCCTCTTAGCTTCAGGCTTTGGTCCATCTATCAGACCACACCCTGCCTCAGACATTGTTGTACTGGCGCTGGCTGGCACTGCTGTGGTTGAAGTTGCCTCCTCCTCCAGATGGCAATATTTGGGTATGGTCCCAGCTAATTTGGGAATGAGAGAAAGGTTTTCTGCACCATTAGGCACAGAATTACAAAAGTTCCTTTTTCGGCTTACACAAAAAGGTGCAACAAGCCAAAGAAAAGATTAACAGGTAATTTATCTTCAACATATTAGAAACATGTTCTTTTGCATAGTACAACTTCAAGGAGAACCTATGCTCATATTTACCATACAGCTCTACAGAAGAAAAGGACACTTCATAGACAACAGAAAATTTTTCATACAAGATTAGCCAATCTCATTTGATGAATAAAGTAGGTCTCTTTGCAAAGAGAAAGCTTTTAATACATAGCTAAGAAAGTTTCGTGGTTAGGTTAGATTAACTGATATTTCTGAGTTTCCTGCCTGAAGGGAGAAGGGAGACACAGCTGGAGCTTTACCTTGGGTTGGATCCAAACTAATTCCCACAGGGAGCGTGGATAAGGGGTTTTGATCTACTGCCTCGGACCTTAGCTTCATTTTGGAATTCATTATAGCTCACAAACGGGCAAGGTCAGTTGAGCTAACTTGATTGACATGCCACACATTCAAGCTTTGCACCATGTCAGTTCAATAAACTGTTCATTCCTATATAAAACAAAAAACCCAAACAAAAAGGTCTCTCCTGTATTTCAGAGCAGTATCATGTAATTGTTTTTTTTTCCATCCAACTTTCAGAATTAGTCAATAGGTTGTAAATTGTTAGTACCTGATTTACAGGAAGAAAATGAGGTAACATTTCTGAATATCAGGATGCATGTACACAACTGAGACCAGAATTTGACTCACAACATATAAAGCTTTTCAAATCTTTAGCAGAACATGGATGTCAACAAAGGAAATAATTGAGTATGAATCTACAACGGTTTTGAAGATAGTAATGGATGTAGTTGGTGAAAACTTATACAGATATTAAACCAAAATATGCTTTCATAGGAAAGGAAAGCAATTAAATTCTTCAAGCACCAGGAGGTGTTCATCTAAATTTTGGTGGGCTTTTCTGTCTGTCTTTTGACTAACCCTAAACTCAAAGTGGCCCTTTGACTGGGAGGGAAGAGGCCTATGTTACATTTGGGTAACACCTCCTGCTCTGGGTTGTTCACCAAGCCCTAAAACATTGCCAGCTGAAATCCACCAACCTATGGCCCTATAAAAGTGGTGGTAAGCAAGCTGGCTTGTTATATGACAATCCATTGGCGAAGGCCAGAATATGGTGTAACTGCATTAGCTCTTATGAAGGAAGCGGAGAATTCCCTGATTTACTGTACATACCAAACCTGTTATTCATGTCTAATGAAATTGTGTAATCACTGTATGATTTTTAAGCTAAGCTATCAAATTCAAATATGTAAGGTGCTAATTAAATAGAAAAGATACACATGCAGTAAGGAATTGTTCCAACATATGCTGGAAACTGAATAAAACATTTTGCCCAAGAAGTTTAAACTACTAAAAAACTGGAGAGATTTATTTTTAATATGTCCCAAAGCAAAGCAAAGCTTCTTTGACAGGAAAACCTGCAAAGCAATGCTTAGGGAATAGTGTTTTGTTTTATTTTATTGTAATCCTTCTATGATTTCTGATGATTACTAAGTAGTTGAACAACATCAACTTTTTGGATGCACAAATAAATTTGCTTTTCTTTGATTTGTTATTTTAGACACTCAGTCCTCCATGGATAAATGGATTTTATCCTGAGCAGCAGAATTAAAGCCCTCTATGAGGTATCTAGGAACTCTGTATGACACAGAAATGTAAAGAACTTCCAAAGCCAGTAAGATAATTTTTCTAAAGTGACCAACAGATGCTGATGAAGGCAGCTGGGCTCCCTGTCTCACTCTAAAATTGAAACGTGTTTTTTTCCTCCTCTATCTTGCATCCCTCTGGGATTCTTCACTTGCAGTTAGAGGCTTAAGCATCGGAGAGGTATAACCTTTTGTCCCTCCTTACAAAACACATGGAGGAAGGTATGAAATACTTGGTCCAATTCTCCCTCGTTGCATCTCTACCCATATATACCTTCTTCCAAGAAAACGCACTAACTCTGAAATAGAGCAGGGTCAAAAACAAAGGCACAGAGGCCAAAGACAGAGCAGCTTTTGAATGACACTCAGCAGAGCCAGCAGCTTGTAGATCACCGAGAGGTTTGTGAGAGCCAGCTGTTTCCAGCTGCTGACTGCTGCTGTCTTGCTTCTTAGGAGACAGCATCTTCTGGTTCCCACAAGCACCGAGAGAGCAAAACGTGATGTGCCAAACCACTCTGGGAAAGACTGTTGAATTGAACCAGTATGTTTGAGGGGTAGGGAGAATATCCTCCTTCCCCCCTCACTGAGGCTACTCCTCCTCTCATGAATAGGTGTGGGCTTCCCAGTCTGTGTCCCTCTGTTTCACCCACAGGTACAAGCGGGATCCAAATCATGCTGTAGGCACATGTCAACACTTCTGTCCTGTCAAATTAGCTGGAGTGCGTGATATGGAGCTCAGGCCAGCTGGGTGCTTTTAAATCAGCTTGGCTCTGGGTGTGCATGACTAGATGGCCCCTGGTGAGCTTAAAGCCTCTTGAGTGAAAAAGTCAGCCTTAACAAATCCGAACCTCCTGGACATCCTTACCATGATGTTAACAAAGAAATTAGGATGTTTATTCAGGGCATAAGCAAGGCAAGGCAAGATGGAAGTACTGTTGGACAGTTCAAGCATGAATCTCTAAAATGTTTGCATAAGCAATATTCATAGGTATTTCTCTCCTGCACACAGAGCAAAGCAAATAGTAGAAGTTTATGTTTATCTGCTTTTGGATGGGAAAGGTGACAGTGTTTGTTGTTACTTTGGTGGTAAATGAATTGTTGATCCAAAGATGTTTTGTATGATGCAGTTTACAAGGCATGCAACTTGAAAGCAGTTAATGAGATTGCTGTGTGTTACCTAGAGGACAAAGATCCTGAAGCTCAGCATGTGAGTGAAACCCTCTGGTTTCACTACTGCTATGTAATTAATTCCAAAGCTATTCAGCCAGCAGGACTACCCAAAGGTAAAGAATCAAATAATCAAACTGCCAGCATCTTGACAGCAGGAATCATAGTCTTACTTGCCCTTTTCCCATTCTTTCAAAGATGACAACCAAGAGCAGCAGTGAGAGATTGGGAAGAACAAAGAGACAGCAAAAGTGACTGGATACTGGTGAAAGCACATGTGAAAACCTTGCTTGAAACTCTTGCATGTTTTGTCTCATTGGCAGAGCATATGGAATAAAGACATCTGAAAAACAAGACAGAATTGGAGGAAGTCTAATGAGCGAGATGGTCAGGAGGATTTGCAGTCATCTCATGAATGCAGGAGGTTATGTTATCTGGACAAGCACAATGGCATGTGTAAGTATGGGACCATCCAGGCACAGGAGCTCCTGGTGAGGAACTGAGTGGCAGAAAAGACTTGGTACACCGGAGGACACAGAAAGGAATGGAAGGTGCAGAGGTAAAGCAGAAAAAAGAAGTTATCTACTGCCATAAAGCAGGAAGAACTCTTGCATGACGACTGGACCCCAAGAGGAGAGAAGCTGATATTTAGGTTATCTTGAACAAGAGAAAGCATAATCGACATCTGGAAGGAGGAAGTGAGTGAAAGAAAGAAAAAAATGTGAAATTCATTTCAAAGCAAGGAAAAAATTGCTCCCTTTATATGACCTACCTCCTTGTAAATAAAAATTGTCAGGGCTTTTGATGAAATGATATTTAAAGAGGAATCAAACAGTAGATATTGTCTTAGATACAAGATACAACACTAAACCAAACAAAAGTAAGAGACAGTGTAGGTTCAGTCTCTATTGAGTGTAAGTCCCGTGGGCTTCTCAAGAAAGATAAAAAATAGAAAAAAATTACATGTATGTCATTGTCGTGGTTTTACCCTGGCTGAGAGCCGAGATCCATGCAGTTGCCTGCTCCTTAAAGGAAAAGAGCAGGGAAAGAGGAAAGGTGGGGGGCCTGAGCAAAAATATGTGAAGCTGTTGATACACAATGCAGTTTCTCACCGAACCCACAACTCAGGCCGTGCCACCCAGAGCCGTCCCGGAACCCGACCGTCCCCCAAGAACCGCATGTCCTGGAGCCGCCCCTGCTCTTCCTCCCGTCAGCCCCCCGATATCCTGGGCAGGACATAATTGGCATGGAATACTCTCTTTGGCCAGTTTGGGTCACCTGTCCTGGCTTCATCCCCTCCTTTCTCATTAATAGGGAAATATGAAGAACTGAAAAAGTCCTTGACTGTCTGACACAACTAAAAACATCAGGGTGTTATCAGCACTGCTCCCATTTTAAAGCTCAAACACAGCATTCCATCCACTGCTGCAAATGAAGTTAACTCCATCCTGACCAAAACCAGGACAGTCATGGCAGTCTAAAATTGAAATACCAAGAGATAACATGAAAAGCTTAATAAATTGTCTCAAACCTGTATGAACACGAAGTTTGATATGGGAATTTGCTTTACTTCCGCTGAGTTGGAAGTTCATGTGATTGTCAGTTATTATTAATGAAGTACCATTGAGAATTATGCAATTATGGAAAACACTCAGAAGCAAATTATACTAGTAATGGTAGGATGTTTGTGAAGGAAATAATAAGTTTCTTCATCAGCTACATAGCTGGGAAGAAATGAAACTATTTAAGATTTTTTGGCAAGTAGTGAAGACACTAATATAGAAACTGCAAGGACAAAGTAATTTGGGTGGGGCCCTCTCAAGCAAGTGAATTGAAATGGAAAGTAAAAGCAGAAGTAATTAAATAAATACCCTCCCCCCCAAAAAAAAAATCTATGAGAAAATTATGTATAATCTGATTAATAGTTTGCATAGCAGACACCTGTTGTAGTTTTGCATGGCTGGGTTTTGGTGGAAAAGGGGGGATGCAGGGACAGATTCTGCAAGAAGCACCCAGAAGCTCTCTGCAGGCTCCACAGAGCAAATGCCACTCGGCTCAAGGCCAGAGTCATTGCTGACCAAGGCTGAGCCCATCAGCGACGGTCACAGTGTCTCTGGGAATCACATTTAGGAGGAAAAAGACCTGCAAGCAGCTGCTTAATGCCACCAGGGGAGTGAGTGACAAGATGTAAGAACCTGTGCAGGCACCAAAGCCAGGGAAGACTCGGGGGAGGAGGCGCCTCAGGTGCCAGATATAAAGATGCCCCAGCAGCCTGTGGAGAAACCCATGGTGGAGTGGGTGTCCCCCTGCAGCCCATGGAAAAGGCCGAGACCCCACCTTCAGCCTGTAGAGAGGCCCCATGCTGGAGCATGTGGAGACATACAGAAGATGCTGTGACCATCATTGGAGCAAGCCCCTGACAGCACTTGCAGCCTGTGGAGAGAGACAGAGACACAGAGATAAGAAAGGGGGAGCAAGATCTGTGCTGGAGCAGGTTTGTTGCGGGGGAGGGGCTTGTGACTCCATGGGGGACCAGGCTGGAGCAGTCTGGGCTTGAGAGACTGAGACATTTGATGATTTATGACTGCACTCCATAGCAGTGACCCATGCTGGGGCAGTTGGTGTAGAGCTGAAGCCCTGTGGGAAAGGGTTCACATTGGAGAAGTTAATGAAGGACTGTCTCCTGTGGGTGGGACTGCATGGTGAAGCAGGGGAAGGGTGTGAGGAATGCCCCCTCTCCCCCCAACTGAGGAAAACAGCTTGTGATGAACTGACCAAAACCCCCATCCCCCCATACCTTGCCCCTCCCCGTTCCACAATGGGGGATAAGAAGGGAGCAAAATCATGACTAAAGTGAAGTCTGCTAAGAAGGGAGGGGCAGGAGGAGGTGCTTTAAGATCTGGTTACACTTCTCGTCACCTGACTCTGGTTTCACTGGGTGTGTAGCACAGTGTAATAGAGTTTTCTTTCCTTTATTCTGTGTTGAGTCTGTTTTGCCCATGATGCTGATTGCTGAATGATCTCTCCCTCTCCTTTCCTCAACTCCTAAACCTCTCAATATATATTTTCTCCCCACTCCAGCTGAAAAGGGGAGTGATAGAGCGGCTTTAGTGGGTGTCTGGCCTCCAGCCAGGGTCAAACCACCACAACACCTAATCATCTGAAGATTAAGGTGCTGAAACAACCTCCCATAAGACAATAGGAGCAAAATCTAGTTAAAAATGGAAAGTGGATATAGCATTTTGACCTGCTCTGAGATTCCATAAATATCTAATTTTCTTAATTTGAGATAAATGGGGACAGAAAAAATGACCTCTGGAAGACCTCAGTTAGACCACTTCTGAAAGACATAGTATTAATCCCTTTCTGGAAGAGAGGGCAACTGAGGACATCATATTTGAGAGATGGAGAATTCCCTCCATGACAATATTAATTGCAGATGTTTTAATTAGGGAGTAGACAGGAAAGGAGGGAAGACAGATGCACAGATACATCTACATGATGTGTAGAAATCAACGAATGAATATCACTCCTCAGAGTAAGCACATTGGTGTTTATTTTCAGACTAGGATGCGAAGAGACTATAGCTGCACAGCATTGCTCAGGTGGAATTTTCTCTAGGCAGAATTTCAGTCAAGTAGGGAAAATTAGTTTCTCAAACATAAATCAGATTTGGATTTTGGTATCAAATTTTTCATACTCCCAGTTGCAACCTAGCCTCGAAATAATGTCAGGACTTTGTACTAAATCCTTCAATAGAGCTAGCTTATATTTTTTGACAATTTTTTATAAATAAAGCTATGTCGCCTCATTAGGAATTAAGCTGCCTCTGAATTTGCCTGGATTTACTTTTGGGGTTTTATTTTTTTAATTTTTTTAATGAAAAATATCTGACTTCACCAAATCTGCTTTTTATTTTGGAGTGATAGGAAAGAAGGCTCAAAGAGGTATTGCAGGCTTTTTAAAATTGTTGGACTGATTGGTTGGTAAAATGATAACAAAACCTGGCACAAACCAAGCAAAAATATTCGGGGGGGTAAGTTAGTTTTCCTGTGAGAATCCAAACAGTTTGACTCTCTGCCAAAAAAGGATGAAAAGGGAAGGTTTTTTTCCAAGTCAGGAAAGGATAGCTCAGGCTAGGAAGGCTATTGCCTCTCAGTGTAAACATAGTCCTGGCAGGTGACTTAAAAAATGTCTCAACCCAGCAAAGCACTTAAGTGAGTGGGTACCCTCTTTGACAGCGATTGACTGGTCACCTTAAATTTATGAGTCAATAACTGGAATGTATTTCCTAAGGACAATAACATGAAAATTTTCCCAGAACTAGACTGAAGGCAAAAGCACAGACAACAGTAGAAAGCATCTGTAAAATATGTTGTAGTTATCAGAGTTTGTGGTAGCATTTTAAACCCCAATATGTCTTTATATAAACCATTTGTGCTCATAACAGGAAAACATCCCAACAGCTATACTCATTTTTTAAAATATTTCCTATATTGTGAAAGGACTGTTGCAGTTTAACCCTGCCTGGCAGCTAAGCACCATGCAGCCACTTGCTCATTCCCCCTTGGGGGGATGGGAGAGAGAGTCGAAAGAGTGAAAGTGAGAAAATTCTTGGGTTAAGATACGGACAGTTTAATAGGTAAAGCAAAAGCTTTACACTTCCCATGGGCAGGCCGGTTCTCAGCCATCTCCAGAAAACCAGGGCTCTCCATCATGCATAATTGGTACTTGAGAAGACAAAACGGCATCACTCCAAACTTCCATGTCTTCCTTCTGCTTCTTCCAGCTTTATACGTTGAACATGACATACGGTATGGAATATCCCTTTGGTCAGTTAGGGTCAGCTGTCCTGGTTGTGTCCCCTTCCGTCTCCTTGTGCACCCCCAGCCTCCTTGCTGGTGGTGTGAGAAGCAGAAAAGGCCTTGGTTCTATACAAGCACTGCTCAGCAATAACAGAAACATCTCTGTATTATTCCAGACATTTCCAGATCCAACTAGCAACTACTATGAAGAAAATTAATTCTATCTTAGGCAAAACCAGGACAAAGGTGAAAAAAAGTTTTGTAAAATATACATCAATCCCCTTGGTTGTCAGGGAATGTCAGGGATGTCAGGGGTATTTTTATAGCAGTAAACAAAACCACTGGCTTCTGAATGTGACGCCAGTTCCAGCAGATACAGTAGGAGAAATCAAAACAAGTTTAAATGAAAGCTGCAAAGATTCTTTCAACTGAAAATAAATGGAAGATGAGCACAGAGGAATCCACAGTGTATAAAATAACAAATACTTCAAAACTGCTGACAGCAGGGCTGGGCTGCTAAGGTGAAGAATGCTTGGGAAGTTATACAATATAAACAAATGCATGTTTTAAGTATCCAAATGAGACCACGCTTTCTGTCATGTCTTTTCAACCTCTGTCTGCCTGTGCCTGGCATCATTGCAGTGGTGGCAATCTGGTTGACTACAGTCAAGTCCCAAAGACAAAGACCTCAAAGGAAAATACATGGGACCTGTATTAAGACCTTTTTCAGCAATATTTCATTTACCAAGCATTCTTTTTAAATCAGTTGGTGAGAATGTAAGCCCAATTTCAGTAATTTCTGTCCCCATTCAGAAGATTATTACTGTGTGGCTAAAATATCAAAATGAAGATCTACATTAGAAATATTTTATAAAGAATCCCAGCAAAAGCATGATTTGACTGACTGAGGAGATAGGAAAACCTAACTCCTAGAAATGCAAGAACTGAGGAGAGTAAGATTAAAAAGAATCCTGTGTTTCGGAAAATATGTTAATGTATTTTAAAAGTCAGTAATTTTAAGAATGAATTAGGTTAAAATCATGAAGCATGGTAAAAAATATCCCAAATTGAAAAGACTGTGTAAACAACAAGGAGACATGCAGGTACCCAAATTTTTACTTCAGCAGAACATAGTTGGAGAAGAAACCCCTCTAAGATGAACATTGAGCAGCTACACCATGCCTGAGATTTTTTTTGTTTAAATGCGGTATCAAAATACCTTCCTTGATGTAACCTGAACGATAGTAATATAGAACTGTAAGGAATTATAGTATTCATGTGTTTAATTGTTCAAAACAGAGTCTCAAATAGCCATACAGATTGAATCCAGTACACAGCAACTGGAATACAAGCTATCCCTAATTTTTCTAATTTCTTCCAGTGAAAAACTACAAAAAGTTTATTTTATGATCCTCATTAAGAAACTGTAAGGGAATCATATCAGTCTTTTCTTTCCCCCCACCCCCCTTATATAAAGGATACTTTGAATTTGGAGGACTTAGTCAAGTACAAATCAAGAGTGGAGACAAGCAATACAAGGGTGGAACCAATGATAACAACTTTCCTTAAAATGTTGCTCTCTAGAAGTGTCTCAAAATTGAGATGAGAAAAAAATTGAGATGAGAAAAAAAAGAGGGTACTTAACATCATTAATACAACTAGAAATCCTCTGTCTTGAGGAATTTGAAAAGAATCTGACAGATTTACTCAGGAGTATTCAATTTTTCCAATTTCTCCAGTTCTCCTCAACCAAAAGCATGAAGCATTGTAACCATAAAGATCTACTGACAAAAGCTAGACAGGATTAGGAGAAAAAGACGATAAATTTTATGAGGACAACTAATATAGTTGAAACAACTGAAAGAAACATTACTTATAAAAGCCTTGCCTGAGGTCATGATACGTGTCTTAAATCCTATATTCACTTTTGGCTACCCACATTCCCGAAGTAGAGTTTTGGAACTAGACAGGAAGCTGATTTAAAGCCAATATTATGTCAGTATAAACCATTGTAACTTCTTGCCCATAATTATCACCTTGCAGAAGCAGATTTTGAAACATAAGGAAATGCAATGTGGTGAGGAATAATAAGCAGGAAGCATTAATACCACAACTAAATAAAAAGACTGAATTGGAAAAAAACCCCAAGGAATCAAAGGCAGTGATTACCTACTTACTCTGCTAATATATTTGTGAGTTGTTTTCCAGCTTTGTTCTCATTGCTAGCAAACACTGCCTTAGGTCTCCTTTATTTTGGTAAATACATGTAATACAGCTCATACTGCTCTTAGTGCAAATAATCTTTAAACAAAGGGAAATTATGATTTTTTTTCAGAAGTATTTGTTCTGACATCTCTTGTCATTTGGATTCAATGTCACTGCATAGAACACCCGAAGAACATGACACCATTACATAATGGCATTCTTTTCAATTTTTGCTTTTCAGTTTGTGGTGTGTTTATTTAGATACGGATCTGGGCATACAACAGGCACCCATCTTTTACACTTTAGGTAAATGGCAGCTAAATTCCAGCTGGGTTTTATTGCAGACAATCCTGAAAGAAAGAAAATCAAATGTATGGCTGCTATTGTAGACATCACCTAGCAAAATTAATCTTTTCAAGCAGACATCCTTCCTGCCCTATTGTGATTGCCTGTCAGTCAAACAGGCCCTATCTTAGATCAAGAAAGCAAAAAAAAGGGACCCGGAAAGTTTCTAAAGCAACAATACTTTCGTCTTAATCTGTTTGACAATGAGCACATTTATTTATATTATTGAGATCAGGGAGGGTTTTGAATTTCCAGTATCCTGTATTCATATTGATACTGGCATGTCATCCACCTTTGTGCTCCATAGTAAATTTTTTTATTAAAAAAGAGGTCTGGGCGTGTGAGTTTGCAGGAGTCCCTGAGATGCTCCAACAGATATCCAATCTGGAAGATCGGGAGAGCAGGACCTCTTTTTTTTTTTTTTTTTTTTTTTTAATTGCCCATTGTATTATGAAGGAAAGGAATTTCATCACTCTGGTAGTTCTTCTTCATTTCCAAGGCCTTAGTCTTACTGGAAAACAAACTTGGCAGAGCAGGAAGGTCTTGATTGCCATACATGTGGCTGCATTTTCCTGAAAAGAGACATAGTATAATATAAAAGAGCTATTCTGCCAACATAATTATTTCTCAAATGTCTGAAATATTAGTAAGCTCTGTAGGCATATTATGTCATAATTTTGCAACACAGAAATATGGGTTTATAATTAACTAGCGCAATATATGGGGACCTGAGGCCTCCATTTCATCTCCTAAGTTGAGGTTTCCAGAAGAGTTGTAAGAGAAATCATTGAATAACATGTATCTTCATTCCCATGAAGATGTGGGACAGTTTTTAGAAGGTTATGATGTTCTGATACTTGCCTATCTTTATGTACTTAGATATTTCTTTGATTTTTTTAACCAGCAATGCACTAGATGTTTATTTCAATATAACTGCATTCATCAAAGTCAATTTAAAAACTACATTCCTGGGGTATCATGTATTCATCTCGATTTCACATGTGGATTTTTTTCTGTTGGTTTTTATTTTCCTTTCCCTGTAATCTAGTTCAGCACTTTCAAATTTTGCCATACTTTGTAAGCAGATCAAATAATTATTCAATTTAACTTGAGGTTTATTCAGGCACAGTGAAGACGCCCAGCCTATTATGCAAGACGCTGAACATCTGTACATGTGGCAACTTAATTTTAAGTTCTTGTTCCCCAAGTTTGACTGTAGAATCCTTACAGGATGTGGGGGCACCATGGAGAATTTAGTTCTCAGCACTTTCTTGCCGCGAGTCATATTAGCCAATGTGTTGTTCTACCCTTATACACATCACTTGGGGTAAGGAGGAGTGAACTGAGATTGGGATGTAAAACAGAACGCGCGCACACACGCGCGCGCACAGACGCACACGCATGCGCATGCACCTTGGATCCTACAATTATGTTCTTCCAAACATCATGGTCTTCACCAAATGCTTCAATGAAATAGCTGGAAAATGTTTACAATATTGGCAGAATTTTTCTGCTTAACCTCATTTTGGGAAACAGATGAGCAATTTTCAGCAGTACTCTTTAAGGATTGCAAAATAAAAGCATAAATCCTGAACCAGAAGCAAAACACAAGCATGGAACAATCCAAACAATTAGTTTAGCAACGTTATAAATATCGGCAAACTGAGGCTTTCAGTGTTTCCATTGAATTAGGCAATTTTAATTTAGACATTACTGCTCGCTGTGCTTATAATAAGACAGTGCCCCACCACTGCCCCAAAGATGCAAAGGCTGCAGTTACTGGATTAGTCAATAGTTTCATAAACTCTTTCAGAGTCTTTATGCAGCTAACGTAGCAGTAAGACTCAGTGTCTGAGTGTTGTTCTAATCTAATGAACACATGGAATGGAATAAAATAATCAGGCACTAGCAAGTTCAGGCAGTTTAGGCAGTTCACTTTTGAACTGCCATGCAAATAAATCTTTCAAAGACTTAATCCAGTGGTTTCTGGTGCTGTTCTTGTTCACTTTGTATGTTCAGTTCTCTTTTTCTTATAATTCTTTCCAACATTTTCAGCACTTGTTTTTAATGTACTGTTCTTACACAAAGACCTGCCAGCTACTGTCCTGTGATTTGAAAATGGGTGCCAAACATAATGACTCTTTTATATGTTTCCTGAATTAAAAACTCAGAGGATAGTCTCAGTGCTATGATAATCATAACAAAAAGTAAACTTGAAAAAATAAGTGTCTTTCTACCTTAAATCTGAGAGAACTTTGGTTTCTGCATCCCCTATATTTTTCTTCTCTGAAAAGTAATTGTCAAAGTTTTACTGTGCCATGTTTATGTATCAGCCAGGACCACAGGCTGAAATCTTTCTTAATTTTCAACCATCTCATCTTGCCAAAATCAATAGGGTTACACCAACACAAAACAAAGCAGTATTTATTCACTTGCCTCTATTCTCTATCAGCCTGTTATAACAGCAGTAATTCTTTTGATGACTTCTGCGTGTCTTGCCTGTTGTATCTTGTAATCTTGCTTATTATCTTTCTCAGTATGTGTTCCAGATTAGTACAAAAGTAGAGTGAAAGGTTAAATAGGAAGTGCTGTATAAATATCCACCATCAGCCAAGCATGCTGGAGTTCAACAGACGATGTTTCTCTCTTGCTGTGCTAGATATAGATTTTGGCAGTCTTAAAATGGGGAGCTTTGCATTTTTAAGAGAAATGTAACAGGACACAGAAAACAATAAATTAAAAAAAATCCATCCATACCTTTTTAAAATGTGTATTTTTAAATGTACAGTGTGATCCTTCCCAGCTCGTTTGTAATATTATTAATAGGCTAAGGAAAAACTAGCTCTACTTCAAAAAAAAAAGAGACAGAAAAACCAAGCTTGATTTTTTTTTTTTAAAAAAATCTCTTTTTCTTTGCGTAGATTGTAAATCTCATTCATGGAACATTAGCATATGCTAGTTACTGCTAGTTACTGCTAGTGCCTTCTCTGAATCATGCTGGCAGAATATAAGATAAAAGACTTCCAGAGCTGAGAGTTTTCCTGAGATGATCAAAGCATTGCAAAATTTGCTGTTTCACTGTAGCATCTGCAGCTGGGTCACCAATTTCCAAAGCATGTCATGCTGGCTGAGAAAAATAAAGGGAGGCTATTCAAAGATGTGCTGGAAGATACTCCTTTGCCAGGAAAAGCAATGACTGAGCCCCTGAGCAAAGTGGAATATCTAGGTACTTCCAAAATCATCAGAAATGGTCCCTCAACTATCCTGAGGCAAGTGTAGTATTCCAACATGTTGGAGTAACGGCTGTTCTTCCTCAAATCAAGGATTTCATTCTGCAGGACTGCACAGCACTACATACTTTGCAGTCAAGGCAAAGGCCATGTTTTTTCTTATCAGGCCAAGTAAGTTTGGACAAACTTTATTTTAATTTCTTCAACGTGTATCTACAATTTATCTTCCTCATTTTCTACACAGAAAGGGCAGAGTGTACATTAACAATTTTTAAAAATTCTCTATATGCATGTATATGCAAAGAGAATGTATGTATAAAACCACATAAAATATACACATGCAGAAAGACACACAAACACACACATACATATCTGTCTAAAAAAAGAGGGAGGGTCATGCATAAACATTTACACATACCTGGATATGTATCTTTGGAAAAAATGGATGTAGGAACAGGATGTTATCCTTAATTTATAATTAACTCGATATAGTAGCTCAAACCTGACTTTTTTATCGGGGCATTTAGTCTGGGTGGAGATTGAGAGCAGATTGTGACACAGACAGCCAGGCTGAATGACACAGGATTACTTTGGGAGTAAATCGCTATGACCCAGGCTATTCCCACCTCCTCCTTTTTTTGTTTTTGGTTTTTTTGGCTTTTTTTGGTTTTTTCCCAAGGGCACATAGGCTCACATAACATCCATAATGATGGGGATGGGACAATCTATTTGGATCTTGTTGAATGGGTGACAGATCTTAGCCATTTTGTTTTCCCATACCAAGGATCACATTTTCACATTTCAGTCTATATTTAGCAGTACTTTGCTACATATATAGGTTTCTCAACTTCAACTTTTACAGAAAGGTTGTAGCAAGGGTGGCAAAAGTTAGGATATTTTCAGTATGATGAAGAATAATACGTTTTTCTTTCAAGGATGGACTGACATCTCTAAATACTCCTATTTTTTTGTTTTCTTGTTTGGTAGAAACCCATACACTGTCAGGAGGAACAGTTCTAGTCTTCAGTAATTGAATTTGGCTGATGGGTTACATCACCCAGTATGAAGAATTCTCTAATGAGGAAGGGCCAATCGTTGCTGAGTAAGTCTTCCATGACCAAATAGTTTTTCATTTTATATATTTCTGTGTTATGTATCCCTATGTTATCCTGTTTTACGTGAGGCTAATCAGAGAGAAAAGAAACGAATTTTCTTGTCCTCTTAACTAACAAATAAATTAACAGGATACATTTTGTTTCAAAGACTTGGCACCACATAGCCCAAATGAATTCAAAATGAAGTCTGTAATACCAAAAAAAATAAGTTCCCAGTGAAGAAAACTCAAATCTCAGTCCCCCAAATCTTTTATTTCAGATAATTTTGAAGCTGTGGGGTCATGTATCCAGATTCTCACCTTGTGCCTCCTCTCCATTTAACCCTTCACATGGCTTTCTTTTGATTCAGCAAGAAACCATTTATATGTCAAAACACTGTGACTGATGGAACAGCATGACATACAGCATAAGTTCATGGGGTCAAGAAGACCTTTGTTGCAAATGCGTGTCTTATAGTGCTTCCCAGGGTATGCCAAATGTTCATTAATGAGGGGAAAAGGAATTTTCTTAGGACACTTGCTTTTCTCATTATTGTTAGCTTCATGGCTGTTATTAAGCATAATTGTGTGTTCAGTGTGCTGAGGTGACTAGGGTATAGATTAAGGTTACTTTTGTTGTGCTAGGTTATGAGAAATGCTGGGATATGGTCTGTTTGAGGGTAACTCTTCAAATCATCCAGAATACAGAGAAGAACCTGTGTAAATTCCTCTGGCCTTATAAAGCTGACACAAATTCAGTTCAGTTTAGAGAACATGCAATTAAGTTATATTTTGTGAAAACAACAAAAACTACCGTGAAAGTTAATTTGCCTGGGCATTCACTTTCTTAACAACCCTGCCTTTTTAAAAGATAACCCTTCTTCACAAGAATGATTATTAGGCTGTACAGCTTTATCAACAGGAATGAATACGATGTGCCTTGCACCAGGAGGTACCAGTTCATTATGAACCCAGTTAGAAAGACACTCTGTAAAGTATTGCTTAAAACAGCATTTATTAAAGCTGGCACTGTAAAGGCAGAGAGGGTGGTATAAACAACCTTGGCCCCTTTGGGTGCTGGAAACCCTGAGTTGTATGGTACTGAGTGGGCCTCTAATCAGGCTGCAGCACACTGTGCAGAGCCCATCTGTGGTAGGGGTTGCCTCAGTTTGGTCATTTGAGCTACTTTTTAACTGAAAACAAGCCTATTCATCATTTGTACTGTCAAACAAAGAAGATATTAACGTGTGAACTTGTTGCTGCACTGTTAGATAAAGGCAAGGCCATGCAGGTGGTGTAATCATTGGTACCAAGTGGGAGCGGCCTGTGGGCTCCTCTCTTGTAATGACTGGCCTTGTTTATCTTACAGCCGAGGGATGCAATCAGGACAGGGTGGGTCTGGAGGCCATGCTGTACGTGCAAGCACAGCGCTGCACAGACCTGCACCTGCTCAGATTAGCTGTGATGTGGATCACTGACTCCATCAATGGTGGTTTTCTGATCAAGGTCACTACACAGAGTTACAAATGTATGCTTACATATGCTTCAGGAAAGCATTCACAAGACTACACAGGCATGTATAACGAACAGTTTAGGTGTAATATAAAAACCTCATTTTATTCTAAGGGATTTATTTTTTTCCATTTACTCATTCACAAGTCAAATGAAATGTTAGGGCCATCTTAGCAGTCGACTGCTGCTGGAAGAGGGGCTCCTGCTTCTCCTCGTTTGACTCCAGATCTCTGCCTATTTCCTTTCAAAGTCGTGGGCCTTTCACCTGTTACCGGGATGAGCCAGTTCAGCACTTTAACCAGGCAGAAAACTATACACTGTCCACATTCCTCCCTCAAGCCAATTAGGTTTTTAGCAAACTAATGAGTTGAACTGTCTGAGAGGGAGCCCATATTAACAAAAGAGCTGGTATAAGGGATTTAGAGGAAATTTACTGCAGGAATAAGGAAAGCAGGGTGTGTTTTTTGGTTCCAGAATGGGGTTTTTTTGTACCGGCAACCTCA
This sequence comes from Gallinula chloropus, assembly GCF_964237585.1. Lineage (NCBI taxonomy): Eukaryota > Metazoa > Chordata > Aves > Gruiformes > Rallidae > Gallinula > Gallinula chloropus. Next base: position 139,033,250 of record NC_140085.1, on the reverse strand, counting down.
TAGGTTAGCTCACCTCAACTTTCCTGACTAGATTATAAGCAATCTTCTTGTCCACACACACCATATTGTGTTGCATATGAGACACAAAGATGATGGCTCTGGGGGGACCTTATAGTGGCCTTCCAGTACCTATAGGAAATCTGGGGAGGGACTTTTTACAAGGGCATGTAACGATAGGTGGAGGGGTAATGGTCATAAACTAGAAGAGGGAAGATTTAGACTATGTATAAGGAAGACAGCTTTCCCTCTGAGGGTGGTGAGGCCTTGCAACGGGCTGCCCAGAAGCTGTGGCTATCCCCTCCCTGGAAATGTTCAAAACCAGAATGGATGAGGCTATGCGCAACCTGGTCTAATGAGAGGTGTCCCTGCCCATAGCAAGGGGATTGGAACTTGATGATCTCTAAGGTCCCTTCAAACCCAAACCATTCTATGATTAGAAATACATTTTAATTATATCAATGTTGCAGGTTACAATACCTTAATAAGAACATTTTATGATAACATGCCTGTTCTATATTTTAATAGCTGTAATTTATTTATGTACACACACCTTCTGTGAGTACTGGAATAACAGCACAGTAATACTGTCCCTATGACTGCCTAGTAAGACTTTTCTTCAGATATTAAGCAAAATACTGCCAGGATCTTCAAAAACAATGGAACAGGCTAGTGTCTTTCCCGCTCAGTATGAAGAAACTTTGACAAGGTGTTGTATTTTAAAAGAACACAATTACCTGCTAGCTTCCATTTACTATAAGAAAGTGTCTTGTATCAAATCTCCAATTCCCAATTACCATATTTTCCCTTGCTTTTAAAATACTCAGATTTTCAATTTCCTTAAGAGTTCACAGGCCCACTTTATTAAAAAGAGTTAAGAAACTGTTAAGAATTTATTTTTATAGACAATTAGGAGTCCTAGTGCTTTGCTATTGATTCCACTGGGATGTTCTGCTTGATGGCTCTATGGAAGTACCACTCATTCTTTTCATTTTATAATCTATCCATGTCATGTCATTCCACCCCCACACCTGTCAAGACTCATACTGCCAGCTGCCATCCCCTGTCCCTGGCAGCTGGAAGACATCATGAATTTAGTCCTCTTTCCCATGTGGTGATCCGGCACATCAGACATGGCCAGTCTGTGAATTCTTTGATGCTAGAGCCAGCTGTGCTTGATGAATGGGGTCACAGAGTAGGGAACAAGCCATACTGTGGTACTGTTGCCAGCATACATTTCCCTTTATGGAGGCCCCACACTCAAAAAAGTGCTTAGTAGGTAGTACACAGCTGCAAGCCAATGTCAGAGCATCTGCAGTCCAATGTCATAGCATCTTCCCTGTGAGATCACCCCGGGTGTCAGATGCATCACTCTCACGATATGAAGAATAGCAATGGATCTTGCCTATGGGAAGGGAAGAACTATGAGCTGTCTACATCCAAAGAATGGTTTGCTTACTCAAAAGAGTAAGTAGAGGATCAGAACTTCACATGTAAAAAGACTTGAAAAATAGGAAAGTCCTTAATTATCACCACTGTCTTTCTATTGACTGAATTCTCTCTCTCTGTTACATTACTTATGAAACTCAACATCCTTGCAAAGAAAGAGATGGGGATGTTTAAGGAATGGGTAAATATTTTGAGTGGTTCTTCAACCATCCTCGATCAGTTTGTAGCAGATGATTCTAACCCAGATATTTACCAAAGTTAGTAACATTCATGCTAACCAGTTGTTCAGTGCTGGTGCTGCGGGATTGAACCAGCAAGAAAACATCTGCAGGGAAAAGCAATATGCTTTGTTAGGCCAACAGGAATAGCTGCAAAACCCCCATGTCTTTAGGGCACACAAGCCGATCTTCAACTTTGTACATAAAGAAATGGCAACCTTCATGATATACTTCATGTGTTTCCCCACTGTGTGCAATCACTTCTGTTTTATTGTTTATCTTTTTCAGGAAACGTGTTTGAGGGATGATTAATGTTAATTGTTCTCTACAAGGACTTATACTGCATTTCGTCATTCAAAATACGCTATGGTCAAGTTGCAAACAATGAAAGAGAGGGAATGACTGTCCAAGCTATACATGTGCTTGTACAACTTTAAGGATATTTTCATGTCAGCTGGCTACAGTGAAAGATGGTGAATGCTTATTTGAAAATATACACATAAATGAAGTCCAGGTTGGGTAAAATAAAAAGCTAAGGTCCTTGCAGTTCTTTATTTCACGCTCTATACAAATCTGTGAATGGTCTGGTGTGAGAAGCCTTTGCCAACTAAGCTCGTTGAATGGTAAAGAGGTCCTTCTAGAAAGGATTTCCAACATAAAGATGTGGTCAAAGTGGACACATTTGTCAGGTCTCCATATCTCTCATGTATGAAACCATCAAGAAGCTCTCATAGATTATCATGAAGATTACACAGATAAAAATCACAGGCATGTACAAAATCACAAGCAATGACTAAAATTAGCAAACAAATCCTTCTTTTACCAGTATATAGAATTAGCATCTGCCATAGTCCTAGGAAAATCTAGGAAAGATACAAATGTAGATATTGAAAGAACCCCAAGATTTCTGTTTCTTGGACAAGGATCTTGACTATTTGTGACAGATACCGGATTAAACTGCTTTTAACTGCCTCCAAAAATGGGAGTTTCCAAATGCTTTTAAGAAAAATAATACATTGTTCAACTGTTCTTACAAAATTTTCTTAGTATATAAGCTTGGAGTTATTTCTCCCAATAACTTCAGTGAACCTAAAAAACAACTGATCATGCTCTCTGTAAGGATTTCCTACTCATTTGATTAACTGCTGTGTTTAAGACTTGGTCTTTTTTTCTTAGGCAGAACAAATTCATTTCATTTCAGCTTATCCTTATAAGTTATTTTTCCTAAAACACTTTCTTGGATGCTTTCCAGTTTCTCTGTATTTTGGCCTGGCTATAAAGAGTGTAATTATCTATAGTATGTTGCTTCACACAGATAGCAAATCGACAATGGCTTTTTTTTTTAGATGCCATCATGGTGTTAATTTGTACAATTCCTACTCCTTCTTCACTAATTGTTTCCTATATGAGCTTTGCATTTTTATTTACAGAATATTTAATTTCTAGTAATTTCACCAATATTTTATAGAAAGATCACTATGAATTTCAATTATTTTCATCCTCTGTATTTTAATCTATTTTCAAATTGTCTTCTCTATACCTGACTGCCATTAATAAAATGCGGAAAGGTACCAAAGCTAAGCTGGATTCTGTTGACATGGTTATTTGCGGCTTCTCTTTAAATATTTTGAAAATATCTATTCCACCACTTTGAAACAGCTAAATCACATTTCTTTAGTTTAGACATGTGAAAATCCCACATGACTATGTAAAATATTCTGATAAAGTCAGATATACCACACAAATTCTCCCTTCCCATTCTCTGGACTAATTACTTTTGTGAGAAGGAAACTAGCTTGCCATTATATGATTTGTTGTGGAAACTTCCACAGCAGCTGCTACTTCTCACTGTGTTGTTCTACAGATGCTCTTAGGCTGACTGTTCAGTAATGAATTAAACAAAGTACCTCTCTTGATAGGAAGGTCTGGCTGTTTTATGTTTCCTCAACTATAGCTTTAGCATTTCTCCAGTCTTCATGTACCTCGATTTGCCTTTGTGAGCTTTTGAAGATAATCACTAAAACGTGTAAGTGAACTGGCTAGTGTTTTAGGAATTTATCAGATCTTGATGACATGAATACTCTGTTTCATTCCCTGGGTTTTTTTGCTTTTCTGGCCTATATTCCCACCTCCATTTTCTGTTATTAGTTGTTGTGTTAGGGATATGGTCACAGTGAATCTCTTTCTGTGAAGGCCAAAGGAAAAAATGTACAACTCCAGTCATTTGCAATCTATGCAGTTGTAATGAGACATCTTGTTACTCTGCTTCTCCAAAATAAATGTGAAATATTTTTTTTCTCCATTTTCAAAGAAACAAGCAATGAATGGTAAGTTCTTCTTTCCATGGAAACGATCCCAGACCTGCTTTGTTTGATGAAGTAAAAATTGTGAAACCACCTCAATCCAAGAGCAAGCATTTCATTTCCCTGTGCCTTCCAAAATGAGAAAAGGAAAAAATTCCATTGTCTTTGAATGCATGGCTGCTTCTTGGTCTGAAAAATGAAGACTTCTGGCCAAAAAAAAAAAATATATATATATATAAAAACTGAAGTATTGTGCCCCTGAAGTAATGCTCATTCATCATTGATTTAGCATAACTTGCAGATAATTACATGGAAATAAAGGAATAAGTTGTGATTTAAATTCACAGTCCTATGCCTGCCTTCATTTAATGGATGATTCAGCACACGGAGTGACATGTAGATTCAGGACTAAGAATAGAAGTCCCGGGACAGACTGTTTATACAAAATGACCTCAAGATGGGTATCCCAGTAAACTGGAATCTCAGCAGAGAGAGCATAGAAGATAGACAGGACATACGGCCAAACACTGTTTGAGTGTAAAAAGTGTTCATATGATACTAGTTAAGCTGTGGTTACGTTTATTTTGGAAGAGAATTGTATTTTATAGTCATCTCATTGGGAGTATGTGTTCATAAAAGGGCTAAAGGCAAATGCCATGGAAATTATAATACATTAAAAAAAATGTTAAGTCAAATTCTGAGGGAATTTTGCAAGCATGTAAGTCTTGACTTGAATTAATTAAAGGTCCTGAGCCAAGTCTTTCTTCTTTTGTGCCTCCAAAACTTCCACTGACAGTAGTGGAAATTCTGCATGGATGAATAAAACATTATCAGTTGCTCTGTTTGATCCCAACAGTTCAAACTTTTGATTTTGGGTTCTATTTTCTTCCCTTAAAATACAAAAAAATCTGCTTAGTGGAAATACATAGAAGTCATTCAGTTTCCAAGAATATCACTAAATTCATTTAAGTGTTAGTGGAAGACTAGACAAAGGAATAAAAGTTCTTGACTCCTACTCCAATGCTAAAATGCTTCAGACTCTTAAAAGATGTATTACCATTTTCCAGGAACTGCCATGAGACAAATTTAAAAAAGGTAAAATTAAATACAGAAACCAGACAGACCTAATCTGTGACTTGTTAAAGGAAAATAGCTAGATTAAACACATGAACAATCTAGTTAAAAATCTTCCTGCCCCTTTCTTCATTAACTGCTCTCAAAAGCTGCTACATCTCTGCCAGATATTTAGTAGGTACATGCTTCATCCTAAACACTGGTTTAGAGTCCAAGGGTTTAAACCATAAAAAGAAACTAAAACATAATCAAGTGCTATTCAATTAGGCCAGTAACATAACTGCAACTTTAATAACTGCTTGTGTGCAAACTACAACTTTAAGCACACTAACTTTTTAAAAAGTTTCATAAAATATTCTATCACATAAATTATGCCTTTTGTATCTTCAGCAAAGTTCTTGTCCTTGTCATTTAATTTAACATCCTTCTTCTAATCCATTTATTTTTATTTGAAGCAGCTAATTTCTCTATACCATGATGATAAATATGCATTTTTCAAAACCTTAAAATTGTCTTAAATTGGACAAATGTGAGGGGTGAAGAAATCTTTGTTTACAGTTTTAAAAAATGTACCTTCTGCCATCAGAGGTTTTAACCAATAGAGAAAGTAAAACCAAAGCTTTTATTCTCATCATACTCTAAAACATGAGCATAACTTTTATGAACAATCAGAACTTAAAGAATTCAGGAATATCTCAGAGATTCCATATGTTTTAAAGGTGACTAACATTTTCAGAATCCTGATTGGAGTAATTTGTTGAAACACAGGCATATTCAGCATTTCATAGCAATTATTTCAATAGCATAATTGATAAATCTTATTAAAATTATGTACATTATCCAATAAACCAATCTTGACTGCAGAAGTATTAAGTTTGTAAATGTACTCTGAAATATAAGAGTAGTGCTAATTTTTTATTAGGAAATTGTGTTTAGAAATATAAAGAGTTTTTGTAACAGTACATGACTTTGGGTTTTTTTGACTTAGTTTTATACTCTCAAGTGTTTGGAGTTCCCTATTTTCTCAAAACAAAACCACAGTAAATAAAAATTTTGGAAAATATTTTTTATTATAAAATGTACAGTATATTGACCTTAATATTATAAAACACTGTAATGTATCAGAGTCTTGTAAAGACCAATAATTTATAAAATGAGACCAAGTTCATTGTTACTCTTTTTAGTCTCATAGTCTGATTTAAAAATATATATAAAATATAAAATGATTTGACTGTAGTGTCCTTAGTAGCTGGAAAAGGTTTGTTTGTACGTTAAGGTAACTAATGTCTGCATGTATTTTTATTAAAATAGGTCACTCTTATTTGCTAAATTAGTCTCTGATTTCAAAGAGCTGATAGAAGAATGAGCAGAAAGGTTAGTAATCATATTCTACAAGGCTAGATTATGTAAAAGCGCTGCAGGGTATAAAGAAAATTACGTTTTACTAAAGCACTTCTATCACTGCAGCTGAACCATTAATACTTCTTTGGTACTTTTAAGGTGCTTGTTAAAACAAGGAATAGCTTTGGACTATTGACAAAAATAGAGTACTTCAGGTCTCAGATGCTATCAAATAGCACGAAAAAACACACTACACTGTCTTAACAATTTAAAGACCTTTTCCAATGTGTTAAGTCTCCTCAATTTCAGTATGACTACTGCCTCCTTTCATTGCAGGGACATAATATCATACTGAGTACAAAAGCAATGCAGTTTGCATGAAAATAGTTGTTTTTTTCTGCCCTCAGCCTTCCTGGCTTTGTTTGCAAGCCGTACTTTCCTTGCTGCACTCGCTTGGCAGTGACTTGAACTCTAGTATCCAGCCAAAGGCATTTGTTTTAGTGTTAGAATATGTGTACGTATGTTGTTTTCGAATCACTGCCTAGTATATTTTTAGCAGTGCACTTATAGAAGCCCGCATCCCTCTGAGAAGACTGCTGGATGACTAATGACCCCTGAGGGTGGAGGAATTTGTTTCCATACAGACGGGATTGAGCTCCTGTTGTCAGATGTGATTTGTCTGGAAGCTCCCATGTTATTTCTGCTTTAGGAATCCCAATGGCCATGCAGTTCAGTTTTACTGAATTTCCAGGCCTGGCGTAGATGACGGGTGCTGGCTCACTGGTGATCCGGGGAGGATAGGCTATCACGATGACAGGCACGTTCATAACAGAAGTGCCATACTCTGTGGACACCTTGCACAGGTAAGTGCCCCTGTCAAATACAGAAGCCTCACGCACTGTTAGTGAGCCATTCTCCATCAGAGAGAAGCGACCCACAGCCTGGGGAGCATCCAGGACCATCCCATTGGGCAGTGTCCAGGAGATCTGTGTCCGCTGGTTTGCCTGGGTGATGCAGTGGAGCTGCAGAGTTTCTCCATTGATGATGCTGACCAAGTTGTTGTACTGATTGCTGATTTCTGGCCTGAGTCCCACCTTCAGGAAGACCACCCGTTCCACATAACCTCCTGGATTTCTGGCTGTACATCGGTAAGTCCCAGCATCACCAGCAGAAAGGCTGCTGATGTGTAAGATCCCATCCCTCTTGTGGTAAAATCTGTGCAGACGGCTGCCGCTCAGCACTTCAGTGCCATTGGGAAGGATCCAGCTCATACTGGGCTTGGGATTCCCCTGGACTGAGCAGTTCAAATTGATGCTGTGTCCAGCAATGGCCGTAATCCTTTCACTGACAGGGTCTCTGAAGGAGGGTTTCTCCAAATGGTCTGTGATGAGGAGCTGCACAATCAGTCTTGCTTCCCCTCCTTCATTCCGTCCAATGCATATGAGCTGCACTGCATCTGTCTGCCTCACCTCTCTGATGTCCAAAGTACCATTGCGATGCACCGTGATCCTGTTCCCATAGTAGGGAGCTGGTAGGATCACTCCTTCTGGAAAAGCCCACAGCACCCGTGGAGCAGGGATGCCTTCAGCTTTGCAGTCGATAAGTTTCCGGCTATCCCTGATGGCTGTCTCCCTCACAGATGTTATTGCACTGAGATGACCATTGATTCTGGGAGGCTGAACGTTAACGTGGATCCACACAATTTTCCGATCTTCTCCAGCACTGTTCCGCACTACGCAAGTATAGTTACCACTGTCAGATCTTTGGGCCTTTTGGATGAGGAGTGTACCATCCCTATACACCTGGTATTTGTCAGATAGGGCAGGAATGGGCCTGTTTGTTGGGGAGAGCCAAGTCACTTTGGGAGTGGGTTCCCCTTTGGCTTCGCATCCTACTGTGACAACATCACCATAGGGGACATTAATAAGGACGTATGTTTTGTTCCTGATAGTTGGGGGCTCAGCCACTACTTTGACTCGCACCTTCATCTCATCCTTCCCAATCTGGTTCTCAGCATAGCAGGTGTAGTCCCCTTCCTCTCTCAGTCCAACTTCATTGAAATACAGGGTTCCATTGTTGAAGACCACGTATCGCTTTGTCCGGCTGCCACTGTCATCTGACTGCATGAAGGTATTGATCATGCTGCCGTCTGGGAGACCCCAGGAGATCTCTGGGTTTGGCAGACCTGTGGCTACACAATCAACTTTCAGATCCCCTCCATACTTGACTTTGTGGTTATTCTCGTTCTTATGTTCTATTTTTGCTGGTTTCATCATCACATTCACTTTGAGAACCACATAGTCATCCCCGATCTTATTACGGGCCACACACAAATAATCTCCTGCATCTTTATCTGTAACTGAATGGACAACCAAAGTCCCATTGCTGAATACTTTGATTCTGGTCTCCAAGCTACTGTAAAGAAAGAAAAAAGAACAGAACATGAGCTGCAAAATCCCATTTTGGGTATTACTTATTGAGTGAAACCTGCAGAAAAAACCACAGCACATCAACGATACTGAAAAAAGAAGATCATTGCTATTGGTAGATAATTAGATGGTCTGAAATGCCCAAGATACTCTCCACCAAAAGGTTAAATGGAAGAAAACAATTCTACTTGCTTGTAACCAAGCAATTCTACTCTGTTACAGTCAAGAGTTCAGTGGTGGTTTTGAACATTAAGCATCTATAAAATACCAGGTACTAAGCAGTGGAATATTTTACTCTTCTGACTGCATGTACAGTATTCTGCAACATTCAACTACAGGATCTCTGAATGATAATTGCTACACAAACCTATATGGACTGTAATGATTCTGTGCTTATTATGGAGTCTGGCACATTGATCCTCAGCTAAAAGCAAATCAAGATGAGCCACTTCTTCTGGCCTCAGGTAATCTTCAGAACTATCACAAAGAAGCAAAATATTGCTAAGCTTTGAAATATAGAAAAAAATATTTTCAATGTACTAAAAAGCTATTATTCCTTTCCACTTTGCTAAGGAATTGGTGCACTGTGATCAAAACTAATGTCCTCAGTAGCCCCAGCATTCACCCTGAAGATGATCTGCTGGTTTTGTAAAACAGGCCATATAAAGATCATGAGACAAAAAGAAAAATAAAAGTCTTTTATTGCTATTGTTATTTAGCATAAAATTGATTCTGGATTCTGTGCTATCTACAGGCCACATAAATATATTTTGTGTGAGTACAAAAAAATGACTGCATTCATCTATCAAGAAAGTTGTTGATAAGCGTACATTTTAATTTCAGTACATTTCTCATCTGTCAAAGTGTGAGTAATGAGTAATTTATAGAGCAGAAATTAGGTTTTCAGCAAAATCTCAGAACAGTTCTTGTAGTTTTGGAGAAGTGATGTTTTACTTGGCGTCATAAATATTGGCAAAGGGATAGTATTAAGCATTTATACGCAAACTGGGTTTGCACAGACCTTATTGCAAGGTGACATCTATTTATACAACAGTGTTAAAATGATCATGCTTACTTAAATCATTACAACATTATTTCTTTGCCCCGTATTTATAGTGTATAATGATTTGTAGAAGAGATAAACAACACTCAGTGATCCCATTTCTCCCAGGGAATAAAAGCAGGCACTCTGTGCAAACTAGGCATGTTGGGATAAGCAATACACTAGTTGTATATTTTAATTTTGCCACTGGAGTTTTTACATTTACAAGTGGCTGTAATGTACAAATTGTGGCAACTTATCCTAAATACCTGAAGCTGACTTTTCAAAAGTACGATAGTTTACAAGGAAATTAGTTGAAGTTATGACTTTGCTATCTTTTGAAACAATTTCAAATTCTTCCTTAAGGATGTGGGGCCTCATTCAAAACTCCCAGAAGTAAAAAATTATACTTGTACAGATATGGATGGTCTTTTTTCCAATTTCATCTAAACCATAATTTAGTTGTGACACCTCAGATAGAGATTTACCTGTGTAGGGAATCAATCATCCTTTTAGAAGGCAACCTCCACAATATCCGAGGCCAGGGGTCACCAGAAGCACTACAGTCCAAATGCAGGATGCTGCCGTATGTTACATCGGTCCTCTGAGGAGAGCTCCCGGTGATCTTGGCATTAGAGGCATGCTTCTTTACTTGGAGTTGTACTGTTCTCCTGGCAGCTCCCACCATGTTAGCAGCAATGCACTCGTAGGTCCCACTGTCCTTGGGGGAAACATTGCGAATATAAAGAGTTCCATTGGGAAAAACAAATAAATTCCCGTTGACAAACTGGGAAGGTCGGATTTGCGTGCCATCGAAGACCACCCAGCGGATGCTGGGAGAAGGTGCTGCTTTGGCAGTGCAGTGGATGTTAATGCTGCTGCCAAGGGGCAAGGAAATGTTCTCTTGCCTGTCCTGCTGGATGATAGGGGGCAAGGCTGCAATGTGCAGCCTCACTGCAATGCTGTCCGCTCCCGCGGCATTGCTCGCTACGCATTTGTAAACTCCCCGGTCTGAAAAAGTTGCTTGCTTGATAGACAAGGTTCGATTTTCATGGAGCATTATCCTGCTTTCTGTGGTGGTTACAGTCTGCAGAATCTTCCTATCTGGGAAAATCCATGAAATATGTGGGCTTGGGGTCCCACTAGCCTGACATTCCATTGCTATAGTCTCTCCAAAATAGACTGTGACATCTCGGTAGCGGGAAAGTAAAATTTTGGGCTGGTGGGCTACAACTGTGAGCACAATGACCATCTTATCTATGCCATGCAGGTTCTGAGCTGTGCACAAATACTGTCCACGATCCTGAAGTTGAACATTTCGGATGAGGAGGGTACCGTTTTTCCAGACTTCAAACCTTTGTAACCTGGTGTTGGCTGTCATTATGGCTCCTGTGAAGGTGAGAAGAGAGGAGAGGAGAGGAGAGGAGAGGAGAGGAGAGGAGAGGAGAGGAGAGGAGAGGAGAGGAGAGGAGAGGAGAGGAGAGGAGAGGAGAGGAGAGGAGAGGAGAGGAGAGGAGAGGAGAGGAGAGGAGAGGAGAGGAGAGGAGAGGAGAGGAGAGGAGAGGAGAGGAGAGGAGAGGAGAGGAGAGGAGAGGAGAGGAGAGGAGAGGGAAAAGGAAGAGAAGGGAGGTAGGGTGGAAAGGAAAAGGAAGGGAAAGGAAGGGGAAGGAAGGGAGGAAGGGAGGGAGGAAGGGAGGGAGGAAGGAAGGAAGGAAGGAAGGAAGGAAGGAAGGAAGGAAGGAAGGAAGGAAGGAAGGAAGGAAGGAAGGAAGGAAGGAAGGAAGGAAGGAAGGAAGGAAGGAAGGAAGGAAGGAAGGAAGGAAGGAAGGAAGGAAGGAAGGAAGGAAGGAAGGAAGGAAGGAAGGAAGGAAGGAAGGAAGGAAGGAAGGAAGGAAGGAAGGAAGGAAGGAAGGAAGGAAGGAAGGAAGGAAGGAAGGAAGGGAGATAAAGTCAAAGGTTTTAAGACATACTTTGTTGCATTGAAAAAGTCTTATGTAAGATTTTAGATTTACTTAACACCAACTACAACTTCAGATGGATCATGTGACATCTTCTGACACTCTCCATAGCTCAAAGTAGTCTTCCTGAATGCAGAACTAACCATGTTAGCTTGCAAGCCTGTACAGTGTGGGAACTTCTAAGGGCATTATGCTTTAGGTTTCCTCTTAAATCTTTACATAATTTCTTAGGACATAGTCAAAAATGTTGTCATCATAAATTCTAACTGCTGGGAATAACTGCTATTCCCCCTTAAAAAAATAAACTCATTAATTAGTAGAGGTTTTCTTTTACTACAGTAAAGTTATTGCTAAGTTATTTTTACCTGTAATGATTAGTTGCTATTAGTCACATTTATCTATAACGATTAAGAGACAGAAAATATTCTTTATTTTTTTTAACTATTCCTGCAACTATGTTACATTTCTATGCAACAACCCAAGTATCTGTAGCCTTTAAAAAATGTGTATAAGAATATATTTTTCATTGTCTTACCTGTAGAGACTTTTGTCCAAGTAAGAAAAGGCTTGGGTTCCCCCACTGCATCACAAGGGATAAAAGCATCTGTTTCAGCAAGCACAGATATGCTCTGAGACCCTTTTGTGATAATTTTGGGTCTTTCTCCATGTATCCTGAAATTAGGGGAAGGCTGAATGACAGTTGAATTGTGTGGCTTAATGCCTCCCACATGAGGTACAGACTGAACTTTTTGATGACGATGATGGACATTTTTGAAAGGATGAGCTGTAGTGGATATTTGTGGTTTTGTGTGCTGAAGGGCTGGAGGGGTAATCTTCAAAATCGCTGGTGGTGGTGATGTGGTGGTTGTGGCATGTGGCATTGGAGGCACTGGAATAGCTGTAGCTTTCTGCAATGAAATCCTAGTAGGGGAGACCTGGACAACCTTCTTCTCATTTGTGTCTTTTGGGACTTGCTGACTAGGGACCACTGGTTTAGGATGCATATTTAAGTGAGGGAATATCCTTGTTCTGTTGAAAAGGAATGGCATTCTGGAACTGGGATAATAGGGGATCCCTTGACTTGGTTGTCTCCCTGGTGTGCCTCTGTTATCTGGAACATAGTTATTTCCAAAAAATCTTGAATTAATATTGTATCTGTTCTGACCTTGATTACTGAACTTGCTTGCACTGAACGAATTTGTTTTGTGAAATGGAGAAGCCTGTGTTGGGGGAGTTGTTTCTCTCTGAGAGGCAAAAGGTTTTTTGTCCTGGATGGTATGTGCTGCATATGCTGTTATCTCTGGTTTGTTTGTGTAGTGAAGAGGCTGATTTGTTATAAAATAGCGCAATGAACCTTGTGTTACAATATATGGAGGCTTCACTGTGCCTCTTACTGGAACATGCTTTGGAGGCACAACTGGCAGTCGATGGTTTAGGCTCGGTATCATTCCAGAGGGTGAATGGGGAAGGTTTGGATTTAGCAGTAAACTGTTGTTTGACTTGCTACTATACATCTCTTTAAATTGCTCCTCTTTTGACTGTATGCTGATCCTGTTTTGGCCAGAGGAAGTAGTAGGATATACCTTCTGTCTTGAGCTTACCACCATTTTGTCACCATCTGCTTCAAGTCGCGTTGTTTCTGAGAGCCTCTCTTGATTGAAGGCATTACTTTCCTGGGTGGTGTACTGAATAGAAGGATGTGAAGTGCTTGAAATGGAAGGGGGAAGACTGGCAAGTTTTATAAATGGAAGGAAGGCAGTGGATGTAGCTGGTGGCTTTCCAGTTGTTTGCAAAGTGGGATCATGATGAAATGCAGGTGACACAATGTCCTTTTTATCCAAGGAAGATATCTTTGTTTCAGACTGAGAAGCAACAGATTTCTTAGTTTCTCTAAGTGGAAAAGTCTGAGTTTTTGTGGTGCTGAAGGAGGAGGACAAAGTAATCATCTCATATTGCTGAGGTGGCTTAGTTACTGCTGATGTTTCTAAAGATACCACGGGCTTCCATAGCCCTTTTGAAGCTGAGAAGTCCTTAAAAATTTCCACTGTGCCAACAGGAGTATTTAAGTTAGTCACAGTGGGATATATCAGGTGGAATGTTCCAGCAGTTGTTTCATTAACAACAACTTCTGAGTCAAATAGGATACGCTCTTCTTGTGGTTCTGGAATTGTAGATAGCGTAAAGCTGTTCATATGCTCAGTTGTTGTGCTTGATTGTTCTGCCTTATTACCTGTAATTTTCAAATCTGCTTTAGTGCCCCTCTCCTCAGCCAGACTGTCTAATGGGTGGTATGTTGGCACTTCGCTTCGGTCTGGTTTCAGAGGTGTGCTTGACTCCTTCGTGGGAACTGCGTCATGGACAACAGACGATAAAGTCTCGATAGGTGCAGTCACTGGAAGTGCCAAGGTTTCAGGAGCAGCAAAGGGTATCATATGTTTTGCTCCAGGTGGTGAAGCAGTAGGCCTAAAGATGGAAGTTGTGACCACCTCCCTGATTTCGGTAATTTTCTCTAAGACAACCGGGTCAGTAACTAGTGAAGGAGAGTATTCCATATGCTCCTCTTTCTTAGTCTGCATGTTGACATTGCTTCTAAGATCAGGACTTTCAAGAGTTGCAGAAGTTTTGGTCACAGTTTTAACTACAGGTGTTCTTGGAATGACAGGCATTGCTTCTGTGGTTAAAACAACAGGGGGGAAAGGCTTTGGTCTTTGTCGGATTCTGTTTGGTCTCAATCTTCTTCTCCCATAAGGTCTTTTTCTACCATGTTGAGTAACAAGTGAAGGCATGGTCTTTCTATAAGTCGTTGTTGTTGTGGCCACAGTGGTCAATCTACTGATGGAAGAAGCAGCTTTTATTCCCTCTGATGTTTCATGAGGAGTATTAGTATTCGGGAAAGTGATTCTGAGATCTGTTTTTGGAGTAGCCAGGTTTCTATGTTCTCCCTGATAATTCTCTGCATAACTGCTGGACATGCTTTTCTGAGTCACTGCATTCCTGTGGAACTCAGGTTCTTCCTTGCTCTGAACCCTGATGGGTGTGACAGCTGCAAGGCTTGTACTTAAGTCTGCCATTTTTGTCTGACCTGTGGGTAAGTGTTTGTGCTGGTATATGAAGTCATTGCTCTTTTCAGTAACAAACAGAGAAGAAGATGAAGAAATAGTAGTGGTGCCTACAGGATCTGTGGGGATGATCTCATCCAGCTGAGAAGGTGTTAAAGTTACGGTGTCAACCCTCACTGGGTCTGCTTCATTTACCTTCACACTTGTCTCCAAGACACTATCAAGATCCACAGTCCGAGATTCAGCTAAGACAGTAGCATCAAGTGGTAGCTCAGCAAAAGCAGAATTTTCCTCTGATGTAGAAGATGCAGTTCTATCTACATTTTCCACTGTGATTGAAGTGCTCTGAAAATTAGGAGAGCTTGTTGCAGTTTGTCTGGTTAGAGGTTCTTTAGTGACATCATGGATATTTTCTTTGACTACAACTGAATCACTAGTCCTGACATCAAGATGCTGCTGGCCTTGGGGTTCCACAGTTGCAGAGACATCAGTCAGATATGGATCCAATACAGGGATTTCTACAGAGTATATACTTGCAGGTGTTTCTAAAGCTCTGTGGTCAGAGAAGGGTTCAGTTTCTGACCTTGTTAATACGGATTGGACTGAAAATGCTTTAGTGTTGTGGGAAACAGTGACTGAGAATGGCTCATCTTCCCCTACAAGTGATGCATCAGCAGAGGAATCTATCCCCTCAGCTCCTGTCTCTGAAGGTGGAGGGCTAGGTACCGGATAAGGGACTGGAGTAGTTTTCTGCATGACCGATGGCAGTGCAGTTGTTAAAGAAGTAGAAGTAGCTGCTGTTGTTCTAGGAAGATTCTTCCCACGGACCTTTGCCAAAATGTCAGCCCAATGCTGTGGATTAATCTGCTTGCTTGCCATATTAATTCTCCTTCGAGATTCAAATACTCGCCGTCCTTCTGCAACATTGCTGTCTTGGGTTCTATCAGTACTTTTCCAGAGTTTCATTTTCCTTCTGCCTTTCTTCCCCTTTTTAATTTGAGCCTCTGGCACATGGTCATTTTTTTGCTTGAAGGATACTTCCCGGTCTTTCAGGTGGTTCTTTCTTCGTGGGAACTCATCCACCCCTCCTGCCCCTGATCCCCCTCCATCATCTAGAATCCGCCCTCTTGTTTTTGAGAAACTTTTTGAGCCTGGGCGCTTTTTCAGTTTTATCCTTTTAAATGACCTGTCAGACACCATTTTATTTACTGTGACCCTTACAGCAAACTGATCTGATCCCTGCTGATTGACAGCCACACACCTGTAATGGCCACTGTCACTGACATGGCTTTTTGGAATAAGCAAAGTACCATTGTCCAACACATACCCTTTTGATGAGTTTGATAAATCATTGAGGACCTGGCTGTTTGGAAGAATCCAGCTCAATTGAGGCTCTGGGATGGCAACTGCATTGCATGGCAAAACTATTGGATCTCCAACATTTTTTTCGACTCTCACTATGTCTGAATCAGCAACCTGAATAGCTGGAGGCTGCACCAGAAGTCTGTAAGCCATTATGTCCACATCATCTCTCACCTGGGCAACGCAGTGGTACAAACCACCATCAGTGTAAGTCACTGCTTTGATTATTAGCTGGCCACTACTGAGAATGGAAAACCTGCTGTCTTCCTGATTAAACGGGGCCTGCAGTTTAGTCCCATCTGGAAAGAGCCACTGAACAGAGGGGCTCTCAGAGGCTTTCACGTTGCAGCTCAGCTGACACTCTGACCCTTCCACCACAGTCTGTGCTGTCCTTGTGCTCTGGTCTTGCTCTATCATTACCCAGCTTCTCTGCTGCCCGGTGTCTTTGGTGTGAATTGTCTGAGAAAAAGCAGTAGAAAAAGAGAGCACCACTTTTTTCCCTGTGCTCTGGCGCCTATTTAATTGGATATTTACAAGAGGCTGCATCACCCAGGAAGGCTCAGCCAGTATTTGAGCTTTTACGCCTGTGTAGTAAAGAGCATCATAATCAGAGCCTTGCCTATAACAATAGCTTATTTTAGGCTCTTTGCTGAGCATCAGTTCCCTCTCTAATTTGACGGGTACCTCACTGTAATAAGCTATAAGCTTCCATAGTTTTTCATAGTTTTCTCGATTCATTGGACATTCCAAATCCAGTGAAACTGTAGCATTTATATCAATCTCCTGAGGCTGGATTTGATTCCACTCAATTTTGGTAGAGCCTGTTGGTTTTTTGATTTCACAGTTCAGGTGGACTACATTGCCATGCTCATCAGTCATATTTAGAGTAATGTTCCATGGAGAGGACTTAAGATCTTCTAGAGGGATTTCGTAACTGTCACTATCTTCTTCCTCTTGAGTGCTGCTATTCTGCCTCAGTGAGGACTGAATGAAAGGTTTCTTACAGGGAATGTCTTTCAAGTTTTGAATATCTTCTTTCTGTAGCTGTTTTGGGCTGTTGCACTTAGCACAGAGCTGTCCCCCTTCATAGGCTTTGTCCTTTTTGCATTTCAAAACACCTGCAAGAAAAAATAAAAGGGGAAAAAAAAGACAGATAAGCTGCAGAACTCTCTTGCAGAGATAGAGAACTCTCAGAAGTGTGAGATGGATGTCAGGAGGAGCACATTATGCCCCATGACACATAAGGTGAAGCTTTTAAAATGGCACCTCCTTGTTTTGACAATAGAATGGGCACCTGATTCTCAAGTTGACCACAATTTCTTCTGACCTTAATGAGAGGATTGAATACTCCATCCTTCTGAAAATGAGATTGAGTGCCTTTGAATACAATGCTTAGAAATTGAGAGTGTTCAGAGCAACATTTCAAAAGAGACTAAAAAGCTATTCTGTGTCAAAAAGTCTGCCTCTGCACAGTGACAGCCTACCCATCTAATCTGTGGACCAACTTTCAAAAATGTAGTGTTTACCTGAGAAATACTGGACTTTCTCATTAAATAATCCAGGAAGCATTTTATTTTTCTCTATTCATTAACAGTACAGACCATGCACAAAACATTCTACTGTAGCTACCAAAACTGGCTGACTAGTTCCTGCACTTACAAGCTATTTGTCACTAGGAAAAAAAAAAAGCCACTTCTTCCTTGTCCTCTGAAATAACTGTAAACTTTGTAATGATAAAATAAAAATTAAAACAGAGAAGGAGCCCTAAAACAGCAAACAGAAGACTCTTGTCTGCAAAACAAGTCTATTACATTGTTCTGCTAACTAGAATGTCAAATGTTGCTAACATATTTATCTGGGAAACATGTTGTGAATACAATGTATCCCAGTTATTCTAGGAATGTGTCATGCTGAACACTCCTGACGAATGAGGGATCTTTGAATGAATGAACAGTATACATGTCAGTTATAAAGCAAAATGCTAGGGGAAGGGGAAAAGAGTAGCAGAATTTCATGTCATTTTTTCAATTGGAAAATATATACTCTGTCAGTCTGACAAAAACATTTTCTTGAGAAGTTCTTACAAATGGAATAGTTAACTGATCCAGTCTATTACTTTCAGATTCAACTATGAGGTTTCAAAGATGAAAAGCACACTTCATGACGAACTGGCCCACAATTAACATGGCAGTGACCACATTTGTGACCAACTGGTGATCAGATAAACAGTGGCCACACTGGTAGTTTATGAAACAGCACTTCTATAAATCTGTGTGGACAGAATTGCCAAAGAAATTAATGTTATAGTGAGGTAAAGGTACAAAATCTGTCACACATGAAAGCGCCATGGATAAATTCTTTTTAAAAAACAATCACTACTGTTGTAGAGTAAAAAGGTGTCATGGTTTAACCTGCCAGGCAGCTAAACACAAGTTGTCTACTAACTCCCCACCCCACAGTGGAATGAAAGAGAGATTTGGAAAAAAAGAAGAACTTGTGGATTCATACAAAACCAGCTTAATAGGACAGAAAAGGAAAACAATTATCATCATAATTTCTATAAGTATGTACAAAGGAAGTGCTGAATAACATAATCGCCCACCAACTGCTCTCTGATGCCCAGCTTGTTCCCTAGACATGGCACTCCCCAGCTAACTCCCCCAGCTTAAATACTAAGCATGACATCATATGTGAAATATCCCTTTGGCCAGGTTGACTCAGCTCTCCTGGCTGTACCCCCTCCCAGCTTCTTGTGTACCTCCTGTAGAAGGATCATGCCTCCTCCCTGTCAGGGCCTGAGCAGCTTAAAAATCCTTAATTGTAATCACTGCTTAGCAACAACTAAAGCATCAGTGTGTTATCAACATTATTTTCATCCTAAAACTAAACCACAGCACTATACCAACCACTAGGAAGAAAATTAACTTTATCCCAAATGAAACCTGGAGAAAAGGGATTTCATTTGAATAAAAATGGTAAACAGCCAACGCTGTTCAAGGAAGGAAGGGTCATCTAATATTTCATTTTATAACTTACACAGCAACATAAGTCCATTTATTAGACATTTGGATCAAGGACAGGATGTAAATATATTAATATTTAAGATAGCTAAATAAATTACTTAAGTTAGATGCCTCAAATACCACTTCAGTCAGGAACACTTATATTACATGTTTAAGTATCACACACTCATAAAAGTATGGTCCTAAGGGCAAAACTGCAATGAATTACATACTCTAAGTTTACAAGACACACCATCATCTACCACAGACACACTTGTAACTCCTGATTCATCTGACACATTTTCAGTTATAATTAAAGACTATATTCCCTCTTAAAATTTTAGCAGCAGCTCCTCTAGATCCTTCTGGCCTACTACAGTAAGCACTTAGCTACCTGAGAGGGGGCATTGGTGACCTGAGATGCCGCGATTCAAAAACTGACATTCAAAGCTAGATGATCTTTAAAGTCCCTTCCAACTCAAACCCTTCTGTGATTCTATGATTCTAGTATATTGCTTCTGTACATGACCAGAATTTCCAACTAAGCAGGGTGACATTTATCTCACATCTAAGCCCAAAGATAGACCAGTTATACTAGGGAAAAAAAATCAGGATTATAGGTGTTATCTGAAGATAAAATAGATATGCTCCATCACAAAAGGAAGTTGTGGTCAGTGAATAAACATAGATAGACATGAAGGATGCATGAATATTACTTAACAGTCCTGGAATTAATAGCATCAAAGTTAAAAGACTGAACAAGCAACTCTGAAATCTGATTTCCGTTCCTTCCTTAGCCAAAGAAATCAAACTCCAGTCTCCCTGCCTTCCACAAGAAGACATAGTTACTAGCTTTGTTGGTTGAGAACGATTGCTAGCTCTTAGTCAAAGGTGTATTACTGTGTAAAGGAGCATACAAACAGGTTATAACCTATCTCCTCCTTCCATTTATAATCTTTACTATCACTTTTTCTGTCTTGAATGTAGTGGCTAATTTCTTTGTTGTTGATATTTAGCTAACAGCACACAACTGTTCCTTCTTTACTCTGCTTTCTAAATATTGCATTTATTGAACGGTAACAGAACATAATGTAAGTAATAATACTTAAGAAATAACAAAAATATTCATATGCAGAATAGGAAAAAAAAAGATCTAAGGTTATGAGTTGAAGAAGCACTGGTATTTTTGCTCTTACCTCCAGAAACTTCATTCCATTCAAGAAGCCACTTTAAGTTGCAGTCACAGGCCCATGGATTCCCATGAAGGTAAAGATTCTCCAGCAGTGACATACCTTGAAACATCCCTGCAGGCAAGGTCTTAAGAGCATTTTCAGATAGGTAGAGGTGTCTTACTGTTGAGAGTTTGAAATAATCAAGGACCATAAAGGTTGAAAAGGTGTTGGGGTGAAGCTGCTGGAGCAAATTTCCTTCTAAGTGGACCAGTCTCAGAGAAGTTAATCCATTAAAAGCATTTGGATGAATAAACTCAATTCTGTTGTGGTCCACGTGTAGTCTCATTAAACTTGAAAGTCCTTGGAGAGTTTGGCCAGTTATGACTTTCAATTTATTGTAACTAATTTTAAAAACCTGAGGGGAAAAAAAGAATAAAAATAAAAGAGATTAATTTCAGGGTTTGATCTAAATACAAACAGAATAGCAAGCATGCAGAATGCCTCCCACATTTTGATGTGATGGTCAAAGAGGGAGAATGCAGCTGGATATTAGTTGGCACTATCAAGTATGATAGTTAACAGATTTCCAATGTATTTGGGGTGGGGGGAAATGGTATCTTAATGCTAAAAAAGACACTACAAAACCCACTTATTTTTGTATTCTGTTACTCATCAAGGTTAGGATTCATGAAATTTAGGAAGACCTGAGCATTACCTGTAGAGACACAAGATCTTTCAAAGCACCATTAGGTATATTCTGAATGTCATTTCCATGTATCATGAGCAATTCCAGTTTTGTAAGTCCTGCAAAGGAGTTTTCATATATAGACTGTATACTGTTAAACCTGGAAAAGAAAACGGACATGTGCAGTTACATTTTAAGCACTGACTGACTGTCATGGACTGCAAATGCAAAATTAGTATAACCTAACTTTCAGGAAAAATTGGAGAGACCTTAATGCATTGTCAGAAGGCCAGAAGTTACTGAAACATTTTTACAAGGCCAAATATACTTAGTCCATGTTTACATTAAGATTTCTTTTAACTCAATTTGTAGCACTTCAGCCATAATTTAAGAGTAAGAGCAATAAATAGGCATTTAAGTTCTAATAGTTGTCAGTATGTTTTTCCATGCAGCTCAGTTTATGGAATGTAATAAATGGTAATAAATTAATGGCCTGTAGCCAACCAATGATGCTATGGAGCCTGGCAAACTAGATGGATTGCAATGTTGCCAAAAAAGCATCCAACAATAAACGAATAAAGGTTTGGAGAGAGGACATTAAAAATATTTATCTCCCAAACAGCACAAGAAACAGGAAGACACATCCAGTTTCACTTACTGTTAAAACATGTAATTGGCTATTTCAACTAATAACATAAAAATCTAGGAATTGACCTTTCAATTATATAATTTGAGCCTAGAAATTCCCTTTAGACAAGGAATCCTACAGAAAGCCTACAATTCATTTTTCACTTTGGACACATAAATCAGGATTTATGTGCCTATATGGAAACCTTTTAAGTCTGGCGGCCTAGTTCTGCATTTGGGTTTTCCATACATAGACATTAAACATATGAGCTAATCTGGGCACGAAGTCTCTAAATTAAACATAGAATTTTAAATATTTTTCCTATTTTTAACACTTGCTAGAAAGAAAGAGATGAAGAGTAATTACAATACTTTTAATCTGGAGAAAACAGGTTTGGATCCTTCCCATGCTTTCTATCTCAGGAATCTCACTTTTCTAAAAAATTAGACTACTGTTTTGCTATTTTTAGTAGTAGTACAGATCTACTATGCTTACAGCAGTCATCCCCTTAAATATTTTAACACTGGCCCTTCTAAAAAATAGAAACTTCTCTAGATAAGGCATTTTTTTTCTGAATTATAGCCAGTTAGGAAAATAATCTTTACCTCCTAAATATATAGCATCTTAAAACAGAAATACGGTGGAAGCTATTCTTCAAAATGAAAGAAATGCAACAACAGATAGCTAAGACTATGGCTTCCTGGGATAGGACACATTTTAGATAATGTCACTTTTAGTGATGAATACAAAGATAGGCAAGGGCTTCCATGCTGTAAGTATCAAATCATGTACTTCTATTAAAAAACAATGAAAACACCTAAATAACTTAGAAGCTTACATTCCATTTTACAAAGAAATTTAAGGATGTAATTTGTCATAGAATGTTGATATATGGGAGAGAGACAACTGAATATGTGTGGTTTTCAATGTGGGAGAAGACAGAGGCATTTCTGATTCAAAAATGGCAGGGCAGATTGCTTTAATACAAATTTACTGACTATAAGGGCATTTTGAGATTAAAATGAGATCAATAAAGTGCTGATGGTCAGACATTTTAACTACAGATAAGTTAAGAAACAATCAAGATCCCTAGTGTCAGTCACTGCGTGATGAAATGCAGCTTACAGGCCTCGGGTCAGTTGGGGCCATTTCATACCAATTTCATACCAGGTGGTGAGTCAGCTCTGTTACTGAGCAGAAGAAGACTGTGCCTCTTGTACCAAGACGTGTCACATAATGACTCTATGCAGTGCTTTAGTAATATGCAGCAAACCAACTGTCCCTACTTATCTCACAATCTGATAGACGTGAGTTGGCAATAGCTTGGCAGAAAAAAGCTGAGTTGGAGCTTGAGTAATCTCTCCCCAAAACACTGACACGTGCTTTGGGGCACTTAGGCTTACTGGGAAAAAAAGCAACAAACAAAACAAAACTCCAAAGGCAAAGGAATAACTTTGTTTTTACTGTATTGCTTTGAGATATGCTATATCTCATTGTTCTCCAAAATGCCACCTGCCTACATTATAGAATTTTACTCCTACTATATATATTTTTTACATCAGGTACAAAATTCAACATTTAGTAGAAATCCCACAGTACATTTAATTCAATATAATTTTTTTATACACTACAAAAGGCTTTGTGCAGTATTTGCCAAGAAGAACTGACACTGTGATATGCTGATTTGAAAACAGTAGTAAGCTTTCTTTGAAACACGGGGGATAGACAGAAACTTTCCCCATGCCAGCAACTGCAGTGCTTGAAATACAGCAGCAACACCTTGCAAGTAACTGCCCACCGCTGCAATTCTACTTAGAAAGCACACACAGCTAGCTTTTAAACTATAAAAAAAGGTGGATTTAGGCTGGATATTAGGAAAAAAGTCTTCAATTTGAGGGTGGTGGATCACTGGAACAGGTTGCCCAGAGAGGCAGTGGAGGCCCCATCCCTGAAGATACTCAAGGTTGGGTTTGATAGGGTGCTGAGTGACCTGACCTAGTGAAGATGTCCCTGCTTACTGCAGGGGGGTTGGGCTAGATGACTTCAAAGGTCCCTTCCAACCTAACACATCCTATGATTCTATGACCCCGTCAGTCCGCGTGGGCGCGAAGCCCTCCAGCATTCATGAACCCGTTCGCCACAGACCGCCATACGAACCCGAAATTGATTCTTTCCACGTGTTTCGAAATCCTCGCGGGCACGGCTGCTAAGGACCGGAAGGTGCAGTGGACTTCGGTGGGGAGGTAGCAGGCGCAGGGGTGGGGGCAGGCCAGGGCGGCCGGCGGCAGCCCCAGCCCCAGGATCAGCACCACGGAGAGCGCCCGCGCCGCCGCCCGCTCGCCCATCTTGTCGCCTCCCCTCGCCTCGCTCCTCCTGGGACGTCGGGTGGGTGGGGAAGAGAGAAGAAACGATGACGGTTTAATCCTTTTCAAAAGCTTTAGACGGCCAGAGATGTCTGCAGTCAAGGCAAAGCTCAGTCGGAAAGAGGTTTTGTTTCTTCCAAGTCATCTGCTACTTCAAAGTTAAAATCCTCCCCCATAACTCACTTCTACTACCCTCCTGAGCATCTAACCTACTGAAGTTACAGGCAATACTTCGGGCAGGTTTGTTCTACACTCCAAGGGTAGTACTTGTCTCAACCGAAAACTCGGAGGGAAGCGCCGAGCCCAAGCAAGCTGCCACGGCTCCCTCTGCAGTCAGTGAAAGAAACAATACACCACAGCTCACTTGGAGGTGTGTCATACACAGGATGTATCTTCCGGGTCAGACACCTAGAAACAGTACAAAGCAGCCTCACTGGGTCCCTAATTAGCTAAGTCATCTAGCCTGGTTAATTTTTGGACAGGCTATTAACTTCCAGGAGGGCAAAATCTGTCCGACTGAATCCTATTCATAACGTTTGTGGGAGCTGGCATCGTTGAGAGGGAAAGGGAGTAAGAGAAAGGGTTGTTGTGCCAAAGGCCGGACTCTGCCGCCCGGTGCCGTGCACTACTGTGTGATGTCACGGGTGCAGTCTTAACCAAACGGCAGCTATGAATGACAGAACTGATCAAACTTGGCAGTTTATCCGGAAGCACAGACCTCGGAGGAATTATAAACAAAAAAATTGTATTAATAATCTTGCCATTTCCATCAACACTTAAATGCAGGTTTTCCGAATCTAAATCGGGATGGATGGATGGATGGGCAATTTGAAGACGCACAAGAAAACACAACAGCCTAAGTCCAGATAAATTAATTTTAAATACCCCTATTCTTATCCCTACCACCAGAAGAATTTGAGCTCTTCAGATTAAAGTCATACAAGAATGCAGGCTGCTGTGAGCAGCAGAAATTGAGTGTTCCTGTTCTTGCACAGCAGTGTGACAATAGGAAGGCATTCAGTTCTACCAGACATCATGAGTTCCATTAGCTATTGCTTTTAGCATAAAAGGCAGAGTTTCTCATCCGCTAGCGAGGAGACACGCATTTTTTTCTCTAAGACCATCATGTGCAAACCATTACAGTTCAAAGGAGCGGCTCATGGGGATGAAGAGCTTTGTCAAATATCTGCGGTCAAGTTAATGGGACGTTTACCATTCTTTACAAGACAAATAGCTTTTAATTTGCCTAAGAATTCTCAGGTGCTCTTTTCCTTAATGCCCTCTTCGACGAAATCTCCCTGTAAAACCCATCCTACCCATTTCAGCTCCTTTGGGGAGGGGGAACCGCGTTTCCTTACGGGCTGCTGCTTCTCCCCGAGGGTAGGGCGGGGAAATTGAGGTGGCTCATCTGAGGGGCTGGGGAAGATTGTGCCGGGGGGGGGACCTAGGCGTGCCCCGCCCGGGTGAGGAACACCGACGCCCGGGTGCGGCTCCTTCGACCCTCGAGCCGACGCCGCTCCTCAGAGCTGCGGCCGGAGAAACCCCGCGGGGCCCGGGCGAGGCCGCACCGGCTCCGACCGCCCCGCGGCGCCCTCGAGTGACCGCCCCGCGGCGCCCGCCACTGGCTGCCGCCTCCCGCCGCCGCGCAGCGCGTCGGACACCGGGTCGCT
The DNA here is from genome assembly GCF_964237585.1 of Gallinula chloropus. Lineage (NCBI taxonomy): Eukaryota > Metazoa > Chordata > Aves > Gruiformes > Rallidae > Gallinula > Gallinula chloropus. The sequence continues at coordinate 139,007,498 of NC_140085.1, read as the reverse complement.
GCTCCGCCACCGCCTCCGCCGCTGGGGCGCGGCTGCGGAGGGGCGGCGGAGGCGGTGGCAGCCTGCCGGGAGGCGGGGCGCGGGGCGGGGCCCGGGGCAGCGGCGCTGCCCCCACGGCTCCTCGCGTGGACCGCACCCGCCCCGCGGGGAGGTTTGCGTGGGGCTGGAGGGGGTGGTGGGTCAGGTCCCGAGCCGCGCTGCTCCTCTCCTCCCCTCCGCCCCGTCCCGCGGCCTCGGTGGAGGGGGCCGGGAAGGAAGCGCCGTTCCCCCCCCATCCGTGGGCTGCTTTTTTTCACCGTACCGGCGGGCAGATGCTTCCCATTAGGGAAGAATGTCCCCGTCGGGCTGAGCGACAGGACCGGACGGGCTGAGGGCGGACGCCGCCTCCCGCCAGGCACCCGCCCTGCTCCCCTCCGCCTCCAGCACAGACCCGCCAGGCAGCCCCTCACCCCTTACCCCTCTTCCCCCCCCAAACCACCGCTCCCCATCCGGGCCCCGACAGCCGCAACCGGCCGTGCGCGGGCTTCTTACCTGCGGCCGGGCGCGGCGGACTCAGCAAGCGCTGCCCGCTGCTCCCATGCCCCCGGGGGGCTGCGGGCTACCGGTGGCGCGGAGCGGCGCGGCGGGCGGGCAGCGGCTACCTTGCTCCCGGCCTCCCCTCCGGCACTGGGTCGCCGAGGCTCATGGCAGCCCACAGCAGCCCCCCTCGACGCCGCCTTAGGACTCCTCATCGCCCGTCATCCTGCGGGATTCGCCGCCCTGGATGGGTCCCACCGAAAAAGCATAAGCGAGGCGCGGCAGCCGGGCAGGACACCGTTCCGAGGTGTTGGTTTTTTAATCACTGTTTACTGTCTCTGAGCGCTCGCCCTCTCTGGGTGCCCCACGTCCCCGCGGGAAAGTCGGGGCGCCGGCAGTCCCTCAGCCCCGGCGGGAGCCGAGCGCGTCGCTCCGGGCGCTAAGGGAACTCCGCGGGCGAGCGGACGGTCGGTCGGTGCCGGCGGTTCCTCGCCGCTTGCCGGGCTGGCTGGGCGCGCAGCTCCCGCGGCAGCAGCCTCCCGCCTCTCGCCGCGGCATGGGGACGGGGTACGCGGGGTGCCGAGGCTCCGCGCTCCGCCCGCCTCTCCGTGCCGGGCGCTGTGCAGGGGAAGGGCGCGGCGGAGCGGCTCCTCTTGCGGGATGGACGGCCCCTCCGCGGGGGAGGGGGGCTGCGGGCGGGCCCGCGCCAGGGGGGCGGGAGGGCGGGAGGTAGGAGGTGGGCGCCGGAGCCGGCCGGGGGAGCCGCGGGAGGTACGGCGGCAGTGGTGGAAGTTGAGCCCGCGGCTGAGTCCGGGACCTGAAGCTCACGGAAAGTTTGTTCCTGGGAGCTGGGCGGATCCGGCACCCTTGAAACGCGCCGATGTGCAGCTTTTCAGCCTTGAGAAGAGAAGACTAAGGGGGGACCTAATTAAAGTCTATAATTATCTGAAGCAGGGGATGCAGGGGGAATCAGCCAGCCCCTTCTCAGTGGTCTGTGGGGACAGGACAAGGGGCAATGGCTGCAAGTTGGAGCACAGGAAGTTCCGCACCAACATGCAGAAAAACTTTTTCACAGTGAGGGTGACAGAGCCCTGGGACAGGCTGCCCAGGGAGGTGGTGGAGTCTCCATCTCTGGAGATATTCAAGACCCGTCTGGACGCCTATCTGAGTGATATGTCCTGGGGAGCTGCTTTGGCGGGGGGGGTTTGGACCCGATGATCTCTCGAGGTCCCTTCCAACCCCTACAATTCTATGATTCTATGATTCTCCACGTTGTGCGCTCATGGGCACACACACACAGAGCTCATGTAATCCCCAGGCTGGACCAACCAGTCTGGATTTCCTGTTCTTTCAGTGGTAGAGGGGTCCCATCAGTGCGCAGCGGGCAGTCCGTCCGCAGTGTCCTCTGGCACTGTGTCCTGCCTGCCAGTGAAAAGTCCTGCATCAGACTCGAGGGGAGACAGGTAAATAAATACATGTGGGCAGGAAAAAAATAACCTCAGAACTGGAATGGAGAGACAATGGTGGCAATACAGGAAAAGGAAGCAACCAGTAACACAATGAACTGGACTGAATGTAGACTCAGTCATGAATTGCCTTTTACCTTGAAAATCCACCAGAGAAGGAAACTTCAATTCAGAATTGTCAAATTGCTAACATCCCTCTCCTCAGTTTCCCTCCTGTATTAGATTTTTTTTTCAATGCACACAAATGAGCCTACTTCTGGCCCAGTGCAAAACACGTAATTCAGGTGGAGCACAGAAGACCACGTACCTATTTAGTTCCACTACATGTTTTTTGCATACATGTAATTCTCTGTTGTCTAGATAGCCAACATGGCACTTACCCTTATCTGTTCCACAAAAACAAAGAACTTAGTTTTTCAAGAAACAAAAGAGTGGCAAGAATCACTATAGATGCATCTCAAGCCATAGGAATCCCTGTGTGTTTTGACATGGAGCTTTCAAATTCCTTCTCCAATAAATACAGCAAATGTCATTACATTCTAGATGGTAAGGCTGTGGCAAGTGTATCATCACCAAAACAATTATAAGGAATCAGAATTAATCTCTTTGGCTTTGAAACCTGTAAGAGATGTGATTATCAAAACAGTTGGGGGGGAGAAACATCTTCAACTGTGATAAGCTGTTGTAACTGTCAGAATCTGGACAAGTTACATCTTCCAAATACATTGATAAAGAATCACTTTCTGAAAAAAAAAATGCCCATGTTTTTAGCTGTGGAACTTCTTTTATGTTGTGGCTTGACCCTGGTGGGCAGCTCAGCTCCATGCAGCTGCTCACTCACCCCTGGTAGGATGTGGGAGAGAATTGCAGGAGTTAAGGTTGAGACAAAGACAGTTTAACAGGTAAGAAAAAACTGTGCACACAAAGCAAAACAAGGAATTCATTCATCACTGTCCATGGGCAGGCAAGTGCTCAGCCATCTCCAGGAGAGCAGGGCTCTGTCATGTCCAGTGGGAACTCTGAACTCTTCCGTCTTCCCCCAGCTTTATATTCTGAGCATGAAGTCATATGGTCCGGAATATCCCTTTGGTCAGTTGGGGTCAGCTGTCCTGGCTGTGTCCCCTTCCAACTCCTTGTGCACCCCCAGCCTCCTGGCTGCTGGGGTGGGGTAAGAAGGCAGAAAAGGCCTTGGCTTTGTGCGAGTGCTGCTCAGCAATATCAAAAACATCTCTGTTATCAACACTGTTTTGGTCACAAATCTGCAACACAGCAACATATAGGCTACTGTGGAGAAAGTTAACACCACCCTTGAAAAAACTAGTACATTTTTGAAAAAAAAAAAGTATTTTGGTTTGATGACAACTGGATTTTATTTTATTTTTAATTACCTCAATGAGTAGAACTCTCTTCTTCACCACAGAGAACGTTTCCACCATGCATTTCTGCTCACTGTGCAGTTTATTTGGTTTCTAGTAGTGTGTCATCTGATCCTCCAGATCTATCTCAGCAAAGTCAATGTATAGAGCTGATTTAGATGCAGCCAAGAAGATTCTGACTTCATTGAGGTCTGATTGAAGACAGCAGTGTTCAGTGGTCTCATATTTATTTGAAGGCAGCATTTCATCCCCACACATAAGCTGATAGCCTGTACTGACAGTAGGAAGAAAATATTTTGATTGATTCTATGTAAGAAGTGTCACACAATAAATGTAGAAAAGCTTTTGCAGATGGCCTATTACAGGACTAAAAACTTTGGAGAATGAAGAAAACATACGTTTTAATTAATTCACTGCTAATAATACTTTACTCAGATATTTTATCAAGTTTAAGCTAGAGTGAGAAGAGTGTATTACTATTGCTGTTACTTTTTTACACTCAATTCATTTAAACAGTCCCTAAAATGTTACTTTACATGCCTTGTAGTTAATACCTTTATGGTTTTTACTTTCTCATTAGGACCCTACTACTTTTGGGTAGACATCAAATTGCTCTAATATCTCCTCATCACAGCTCAGAGCTTCAGGAATATTATTGCTAAGTACATAGTTTCTCTGTTACCTGGAGGCAAGCTATTTAACTACTCCAGAGATAAGCAGAGGAAGTTACAGCTGATTTAGTTGTGTTAGGACTTTATACTTAATGTACATAATAGTAAGTGAATTCTGAAAATAAATGAAATTAAGATAAATCCCATGGTAGGACCAAGCACAACTAATTAGGAGGGAAGGGAAGGAAGGTGCAGAAGCTGAGATTGCTAGGTCTATACAGAAAATTCTTCATTGCCTGGAGTTTGAAATTTGAGAAGAGATTTCATTCAAAAAAGATGTGCTAAAGTTTGAGAGCATGTTTTTAACAGTGTTGTAAATACTTAAAAGAACAAAATACTGCAGTGACATTTTAAAATAATATCACTACAGTTTTTAATGGAATTAATTTTAATCCAGTTAGAAAATGGTGGCAAGGAAGAGGATTAAGGGCTTTTGGGTGGGTTTTTTGTTTGTTTTTTTTTGTTTATTATTATTATTATTATTATTATTATTATTATTATTATTATTATTATTATTATTATTATTATTATTATAATATTTTATTTTATTTTATTTTATTTTATTTTATTTTATTTTATTTTATTTTATTAAGGAGTTAGCAGTAAAAGACTGTCAATGATAGGGAACTTGTAGATGCTGCATACGTCGGGGCAGCCCTATGGTCACTGTATGTTTTGTAGTTTGAGGTTTCAGTTATATCTCAACAGAGACATTTACTAAGTTGACAGCTGTTTTACATCAGTATCATTTCTCTGATGTCAATCAAGTCATGCTAGGTTGTCTGGTAGCTGTTGCAGTAAATAGTTGGAAAACCTCTTTATAAACCATAGCTATGTTGGTTAAAGTTTTTATGCAGTGGATAGGGACAGGCAGAGCAAATAAATGGTGAAGGTAATCATCTATGTCACTGACATGTGCCATTCCCCCCGAGGTACCCGCTGCTTACACGGTGTTTACGAAGTAGTATGAAAATGCCTCATAGGAAGAAAAGTCCAAATACCAGGGACTATAAGGAGCACCAGGGGAGTTTCTGATATAGCCATTTCTGAAAGGAAGCCTGAAGGCGAAAGGCTAATAACGTGAACAAGAAACTGTTTTGCAAGAGGGCAGCAACTGATGACATGATTTCGGACAAAGCTGGGAGGCTGTAAAGGGGAAATGGAGGCTGACAGTATGAGTAAGGGAAAGGGCATTATTAGAGGGAGCTGTCTTTCTTATTTTCACTGTCCTTCACTTACTGTGAAATGCCTTGATTTTGTTCAGATCAGTGGTGTTTGAGGGGATCTTCTATCAGTATCACATCCTCAGAAGTTACCTTCTCCTCTCTGTAAGAGCCAATGTCAAATAGGATCTTAGCAACCTATTGTAGCACTGCTGCTCTCCCAGGAATGAAGGTTGGGGTTTTCTAGGAACCAGTTATCTTACCTAAGTTCTCTTGACCAAGTATTCTTGACTGTTTGGATCATGGAGCCCAAATCAAGACCTGAAACAAAGCTGAGCAAGGTAGTGTTTTGTATGAAGTGCTTACATACCATGAGGCAATGGTGGCCTGTGGACATCAGGCCTGAACATCTGGAGCGAGGGTGGAGTAGGTTGAATGCATTCTGAATAATAATTTATATCTGATAAGAGAAAATAATTTCTGTATTTAAATTTTAATGAAGTCACTTACTACATTTGTAATAGCTGAGTATAGGGAAATGCAGTATTATTTAGATTTTACAGATTTCAATGTAACCTAGTTTTCAGAATAATGGGCATTTACTCAAGTCTTACAAATCATGTCAGTCAAGTATTGTGTTTTACAAGGTAGCATAGTATTAAAATCCCACAACTGATATGGAAATACAAGCACACAAAATGATAACTGCAAACAAGTAAAAATCCATAGGCTTTCATAGCCTGAAATCTGAGCATTGTAGTAAATTTGTAGAGCAGATAACAAGCAATTTTAAGTAAAGCTTTTTATCTTCTATACTGGTATAGAGCACTACAGCCAAATTGGATCAAAAAAAACACCCCAAAAAATGTCAAGGGAGTTTTCAAGGCTTTTTTTTGAGTTGAGAGATAAATGCTTCTGGTTCCCAAAAGCCCCTGTCATTACTGATTTATGCTGTTCGAAACAACATGGGGGTGAGAGTGTCAAAGGAGGGAGACGGTGCCCGTGCATCCATGTGGTTACACCTGCATAGGAAGGCTTGTGTCTCTTTCCCCTTATGACCTCATGGTTCACCGACTGATGGCTATTCTCTGAACCTCCCAGGGGAGATTATTTATTTCTCCTGGCAGCTGCAGTGCCAGTATATCATTGCCCTCAGCAAGTGCTCGTCTCTCTACCCTCCTTCAGACAACTTATCTCCTTCTTGGCTTTAGGCCTTCCTGTTTGAGGTCATTTTCCCTTTGCTTAGCTGCTCTTCCTCTTGCCCATGGTTCTGCTTCCTGACATATTAAAGTGTACTACTCTACCCCACAGTCCTTGCTCGAAGAATAGCTGCATGCTGCATTAAACTGTCAGCCTTCCCTCCTTCCCTTCTAGCTCCATCCAGTGATGTTCTTCTCACAGTGATGAGCTGAGCTTTTCTCCCAGCTTCCCTTGTCGAGCAGCCTCATGGAGGAAGGAAGGAGAGCTCCGTGCTTGTTTCTTAAACAGCACAGATTTTTTGAAGCTGAAACCAAATTCTTTTGTTTGCTGTGAGTCAACAAAGTGAGGAATAGACTGTCACAGTCCCACTGATGATTATACCTGATGGGCAGGTTTAATTTCCCAGCTGTCTCCTAATGAGCAGAAGGACAGAACCCAAAAGACTGAAATCCAAGGAATGGCACACATGTGTAAAGGCAGCAGTTTTAAAATTACTTCTGTTGGAGCTGGTAATAAATTAACTCTTGCTTTTACCACTTGGCAGAGAATCGGGAATAAATTTTTTGCAGATGAATGAGGACCTTGTTTAACTTCCAGCAGAAAAACGAGGAGTTCTAGAAAAGTTGATGGACTGCATTCAATTTTATGATGCAGAAAAACAAACTTTTAAGTTACAGAAGTAATACCCATGTGCTGTTGTAACTTGTTCTCTACTTGTCTTCAGGTGCTGGGTATTTGTATTGGGAGAGTGTGCTGACTCTAGTGCCAGCTTTAGCGTTCCCTTTATTTGCTTTTGACATTTCACATGTTTGTACTGTAGTGCCTAGCAAGTTATATCACAAACTAATTGGATTAAATGCCGATTAAGAAGAAATGAAGAAAAATGAGGTTCAGTAGTGTGGGAGGGAAAGTAATGTTAGGGCAACACGCACCGGGTATGCAGAAAACCCAGGCAACAGGGGAAGGCAGGGAATTAGCAACAGATCGTATCTTGGATGCACCGCGGCCTTGGTGGGCTCGCAGCTGGCATCGGCAAAACAGAATCGTGTCTTGTGCCAGCCCAAACAAAGATGTCACAGGACTGCCCTGGCTTCCGGTGCGTTTGGGTATGTCTGCGGGGCAGCTGGAGCCCACTGGCTGTGTGGGTGCAGGCCAGCTCCAGACGGGGATTGTGTGGCTGTGTTAGCTTGATCCCCTGTCTGCCTCTCTGCAGTTTGTTTGCTTGAGCACAGTGCTGCACCAACACTGCTGCCCATCAGGCACCTCCAGGCTGACTTGCATCCGGAGGGGTTTGAGCACGGGACAGACAACTGGTATCTGTGCTGCTGCAGCTACACAGGGCGCTTCAGCTTCCCCCAAAACAGTGCAGCTCATATGTATCTGGTGTGTCTGAAGGGTGATCTGGATGAACACCAGTTCATTCCTCCTGTTACCATGAGAGGTACAGTACTGCTTTACCTTTGTGCTCTAAATGATAAAGCAAAAGGGCAGGAAATGATGTGGTGCCTGAAAGTGCTAGCAGGTGAGGGTATTTAAATGTGCGCTGTGATGAGAAGGGCAAATGAGCAAATCTCTGCAATCTGTAATGAGAGAAATCACCAGAGGAAGTAGGTTGAATTTCCTCTGACTGTAAGCCCTTATATCTTTTCCCTCTTACTCTATTTTTCCAGTGAAATGGTGTGGAGAGGAAGTTTTTCTTTCAGCTGCATAGGATACTTCTATCAGACTGTTAATAACCTGGGAGTAATAACATGGAAACAGTTTGTCAGGCATTTTCTATGCTACTTCCACATCTATGAAATGAAGCATAAGACAACCACATCTCCTTCTTTATGTTGAGAGTGAAATAATTAACCAAGGAAAGAAAATTTTTCCCTCTTTTCAAAGGAAAATCTGAAATAAAAGAGTTGATGAGAACTCTACTCCATTTGCTTTCCTTCCTTAGCCACGAATTCAAGTTTATTGAGGTATTAAAAAATCCAAACCAAAACAAAACCACAAATGCAAGAAGGGCCTGTAGCAGTGTGCAGTAAACGTTTTCCACATGAGTCTCCTTAATTTTACCGGGGTGACTGTGGTTTGCACTGTATTATTTGGCATTGCAAAATATGAAATGTTCCTCCACTTCCTCAGGTCTAATCTTCTCAGGCACTGATGTTGATTTTATACTGAAGAACAACATTTCAAATTGAAGAACAAATTCTGCTCTTGCAAGTCTGCTGCCAATCCACTGCTCAAATTTGCAAGTTCCTTCTGCCAATGAAACCTAGAGCCAAATATACAGCCCTTAGCAGTGGGCATCCAAGTGCTGCTCACGCTCTTCCTGATGTATGCTTGAAACACGTTGCAGTCTGCAGTCACTTCTAATTACTGTGCTAACAAGCTCTAATGACTCTCAGGCCAATGAATTTAGCCTCCTACTAGCATAGGCTATCCTGATGTACAGCCTTTTTCAGAAACTTAACAAGTTTCTTTGCAAAACTAATCAGTGATCGTTCCCCTCTTATTTTCACTGGACAGCTATTCCAGTGTACTAAGTTAGAAATCATTTTCCAGCTCCCAGTTTTTACCCATCCCTGTTTTTACAAACACTTCTTGATTTAAACAAGTGTGTTTCCTATCCTTTTTGATATACTGCGTTAAAGACTATGGTGGGTTGACCTTGGCTGGACATGTGATGCCCACCAAAGCAACTCTATCACTCCCCTCCTCATCTGGACAGGGGAGAGAAATACAACAAAAAGCTCTTGGGTTGAGTTGAGGACAGGGAGAGATCATTCAGCAATAAATGTCATGGGCAAAACAGACTCCTCTTAGAAAAAAATGATTTATTACCAAGCAAAACAGAATAATGAAAAATAAACCCAAATCTTAAAACACCTGCCCTCATCCCTCCCTTCTTCCCAGGCTTAACTTCACTCCTGATTTTTTCCTCCTGCCCCACAGCAGTACAGGGTGACAGGGAATGGGGGTTGTGGTCAGTTCATCACACGATGTCTCGGCTATTCCTTTCTCCTCAGAGGGAGGACTCCTCACACCCTTTCCCTGCTCTAGTGTGGGGTCCCTCCCACTGGAGGCAGTGGAGACTCTGCAGTGTGAGTCCTTCCTATGGGCTGCAGTTCTTCACAAACTCCTCCAGTGTGTGTCTCTTCCGTGGGCTGCAAGCCTTCAGGACCAGACTGCTCCAGCGTGGGTCTCCCCATGCTCCATCTTGGGCCCCTCTTTCCATGGGCTGCAGGTACTGCCAGGAGTTTGCTCCAGTACAATCTTTGTATGGGGTCACAGCCTTCTTCAGGGGCCTCCACCTGCTCTGGTGTGCAGTTCTCCATGGGCTGCAGGTGGATCTCTAGTCCCCATCATCTTCCATGGGCTGCAGGGAGAAAGCCTACTTCTCTACAGCAGAATCCCTGCTTTGGTGCCTGGAGCACCTCCCTCCCTCTTTCTTCACTGACATGGGTGCCCACAAAGTTTCTCACATCCTCTCTGGATGCAAAAGATGCTTCTTTTCTTCTTCTTCTCTATTTTTTCTTTTCTGCTTTCTTAACTATGCCATCCCAGAGGCACTATTACCATCGCTGCCTTGGACAGCGGTGGCTCTGTCTTAGAGCCAGTTGGCATTTTCTCTATCAGACATGAGGGAAGTACCTAGCAGCTTCTCACAGAAGCCACCCTTGTAGCTCCCCGCACCGCCCCTCCTCCTCCCCCCGCCCTCCCCCACCCTTCACTGCCAAAACCTCAAACCTAAAGCAAAAGCTAACAGAGAAACACTTTGGAATCATTGGATTTTACATGCTTGAAGGCAAACCTGAAATCCTGAAGTGGTTGCCCAGCAGCATTTTCACTGGATGTATTTGTTATGGCATTATAAGTAGGCATACTGAAATAAGCTTTGAATAATTTGTGCCAGGTAATTAATTACACTAGTGAGCACAAACCCTGGAGAAAGGATTCTCTGAGATATACGTCCTATATATGAAATAGAATTTTCCAATGGGACACAAATGTGTTAATACCCTCTAGAAGAACTGAACTGAAGGCAACAAACCCCATGTTTTGTTTCAGAGTTTAGAGGATTTTAGCAATTAACAGCTTTTTGGATTTACTTATGCATAGTCTTACAGAATGAAGAGTTCCAATTGTTTTGTGTGGGAGCTGTGTAAATAGCAAAACAGAATGTGAACAAAAAGAAAAGATGTTTTTCTAATGCTCAACTGGGCAATGCAGCTAAATGAAGATTTAGGTTATGTTTTGCTGTATTTTACTCAGTCATAAGCTGTTTTCAATAGTGTAGCTTTAGACAGATCTGCATGACATAAATAGTTATATAACCATGGAAGAGAATACTAGAAAACAGAGTTTCTATACGATGTGTTATTTGTGTATTTTTGCAGCACACATCACAAGCATATGCTTAGTGCTACCAGATGCAAGAAAACTATTTCTATGAATATGGGGCAAAGAGCAAAGTGAACGGCCATTTTGCTGCCTTGACTCCACTTTAATCATCTGCATCTTTATCTGTAAGATGCTGTTGTTACAAGAGCAGTCCAAGTTCAGGCAACCTATGGATCCAATTCCATGCAGTATACGATTTAGCCATCCTTCTAAGAAAGTCCTCAGGTTGATTTGTCTTCCTGCTGGTACAAGAGAAGCATCCAAAGTATACAGCTACTCTAAGAAACAGACATATCAAAAGTCTCCAGACTTTCTTCAACACTGTACCACAAATGACACTTAGAGGCCATATTTAGGAGTGGGGTTTTTATCTATCAGTACAGACGTAGAGTTGTGTTTAAAGTACTATGTCACTGTATTTAGAAAAAATATTTTGAAAGGTAAAATGCTTATTACTACCTCTTTCATATTTTTCTCCAAAAAATCCCTGTATACCTCCATAGACATTTACATTACTGTATCCACACTACTGAGGTTTTTAACATTTATTGGTATAGACTTACATGTAGAACATCCAGAACTTACGGTGTTCCCATTGAATCCAGATGCAGGGATTGGATTTGGCCTTGCTTTTGGAACTGATTCCATTATAAGCCCCTACTTCAGAGTTCAGAATTTGGTTATAAAAGAATGCTTCCAGAATATGATTTGGCATCTAAGATATCAGTCAAAGAGCATTTATTACTAGTTCGATTCCAGTGTGGCTTTTTGAACTTACAGATGTGTCCTGGGCGTTTTATCTATGATTTTAAAGATATAAAATACCTTTGACTAGCAAATGGAAATCATCACACTGTGTTGTGGAATGATAGTATCATATTTAGCTAAAAATGCCATAAATAGATTAAGTGGTCACTTGAATTTTTTCCTAAATATTAAGAGTACAGTGACTTCATAACAGGCTTGCACTAAGGGTAAATTGCAGCCTTATAATGCTCAAGTGAACATGTTTTCCCCTAATGAAAGGGAAGAGAATCCAGCTTCCCCAAGCATACACTGTAAAGAGTTAATTAGATAAACTGCCAATTCCAGCTATAGGGGGAATATTGGCTTCTGTCTTTTTGGGCTTACTGCAGATAAACTGAGCCAACCTCAGCAGGCCTCCCTTGTATCAGCTTGGTGGAAGACTGCATGGAAAAACAACTTCCCTGCACTTGGGGAATGTGAAAGTTTTGTGGAAAACTCTGCCCAAGATCTTTTATGTGCTGAGGAACCTAAGCAGCCCAGAGGCATCACACTGACTCTTTAACAAGGGTACTGAATTATCCCTAGGGTCTGTGAAGATAGGCCTATTTGACCAGGATCACTCCTCTTTACAATGGTAGTTAAGTAAGGTTGTCAGGTAGGTGGCAAAGCCTGCTTGGTGTGCTGAATTGCTTCATCCTGGCACACACTAAGTTACAACTGGAGCAAAGAAGGAATTTTCTGGTATTGCTGCATTTCATCACCTATAGCAGCTAACACAATGACAGAAAACAGCTTTTAAACCATCTTCCTGAGAATGACTGGCCAATAAACCCCTAAAATGAAAGAAAGCTCAGAGGAGATTGGCAAGGCCCATGTGCTCAGGGTATAATGACTGACCACAGCAATTACAAAGATGAGTGTCTCAACACAAAATAGGTATAGAGGATGGCATTTGGTTCAGATAAACAGCTGAGAGGATCAAGCTCTCTGAGTTCATTAAAAGACTCCCTTAGACTGGCATAGAGCACTGCATACCTGGCCCAGCCCAACATAAAGTACTAAAACTAGACAACTAGAGAAAGGATTTTGAAGAGGGAAATGGGTTTGAGATGGCTTCAGCCTATGTATTCCTTCCTAGCAATTGGTGTCCTGATGGTGAACAGATTACAGAGACTGGTAATAGGAATTGCATTTATACTGTGCTTGAACTGTATTGTATTTTCAGTACATTTTGTATCACTCTAATAAATCACAAATCCCATGTACCATCATCTGTCTTCAAATAAGTAAATCTGGTATCAGGTTGGTTTAGACACCATGTAGGAATGATGGCTTATGCCCTGGTATCTCAGATACTTAAGAATTTGAATTCAGCGTGTAACAACTACAGCCCATGTGGGTGGTTGCATGTGTTTAGCATTTGTTGCCCTATTTGGTTTTGCCTTGATTGTTTCTCATTGACGTGGTCATCTCTGACAAGGAGGAATTAACTCCATTGTGTGCTTGTGGAACCAGTGAGTTTTATCTGCGAAGAAGGATCACTTCACACATTGTGCCTGTCAAGTATAGAAATCAGTGAGAAGAGTGCCTGTTGCTAAATTGCCTCATAGTATTTTAAGATTTTCATAAGAACTACTTCATTCTAATTAATGCTACCTTTAAGGAATAACTTAGAAAGAATCAACATTTTAGTCTGATACCAAAAATTCTTGCTTGGCATAGGGATGGTTAGGTCCAATTTGTGTGACTGAAAGAAGTATCATGCTGTTTCCCAGGAATTGAAGTCACTGTCAAATTAAAATATATGATGAGAAGTTAGATGTGCCAAATTTTTAAGCTACAATTAGGTGTTTAGATAAATTTTATGCTGTTTTCTAAGATTCATTTCCACTTGGAACTGTGGTCCTCAGCCCTTCAGAAAACTGGTTACACAACATTATAGATTAGGAGTTTTGCACCACCAGCATGTAAAGCTGTGGATTTTCTTAAGTGATTTTAGACTTTTAGGTGCTTGACTATCTTTGATTATAAGACAAATGTAATTTCTAATATGTAGGTATTAAATGATCTTCTCTAAGTTGGTGAACTACCTGAGACTGTTCGAATGAAGCTGTCTTTGAATTAATTACACATTATTGTCACTTCTTCTGTTCAGAGATTTAAAAAATCTTCTTGTTCTGAAATTTTGTCAAGTTTTTAATGGAAGTTCTGAGAGCTGGAAAGCAGTTTTGGCCAACCAGCATTAGATTTTGTCTTCATAAATACCTTTCACAGGAGCTATTTAGATATTACCATAATTTCATGAAGCACAGGATCAAAACCAATAATGTAGTTAATAGGAAAAGATGAAATTCTAACATTTAAAAAAAATTATTTTTCACCCACAATTATGGATTACATACCACTTTTCATCCATAAGTCAGACAGCTTTTTATGTAGTCTCTAGTATTTCCATTTTACAGATGTCCAGTGTCCAGACCAGTGGCAGTACAAAGAAACAAATATGGTTTCTTGAATGCTAGCTTAACTGAACTGTCAGACTGTCTTGCATGTCTATTTAATACAGCAGGTATTTTTATACAGTAAAGCAAAGGAAATACTGTAAGGACATAGTGTACAACAGGGATACGGAAACTGGGAGTTTTACTAGAACATGACCAAAATTCCAAGTTTGTAGAATTTGTTCAGGCAATATGCTGGATTAAAAAGGTCAGTAAAAGAGACAGTGAAGACCCAAACACATAATAAACAGACTACCGAACTTGAGCGCATTTTCTTATTAATTTAAACTTAGAAAACCATGAAAAGACCATAGGAAGGCAGGAGAAAAAGATGTAGAGAAGCAGCACACTGAGTGCCCATATGCTTTTGTGTTGTAGAATGAGGGCAGCATTCAAACTGAATGCAAAATTTTAATGGAATATTGCTTCTCTGGAAAATGCTGATCTGTTGAAACTGTTTTCAGGAATGTAGACATGTCTGATGGATGAAAATCTCCCTCCCTGGCTCCTTAGCACAGCCTCCTCTCCAAGCTTCAGGTTCATCAGCAGAACACCTGGAGGGATATTGCTGAGCCAAGAACATGGAAGCCTTAAGAGGCCTGATCTCCCCAACCTTCTTGGCTTCTTGCAGCTCACTTGGTTATATGCCAGGATTTTAGATTCTGGGACTTGTCAGAGCAATTAAGGCTCCAAGGCTCTCCAGGCCTGTGGCAGTCCACCTGCAATATAAAGCTTTTGGCTACTATAATTTGGGACAGAAAAAGTTATGAAAAAACTCAATATTTTTCTTGGACTTGGAGGTCCATTTCCCTGCCATGTCAAGTACCATTTTTTCATTCAACAGATATGGTTCAACGGTTATAAATCCAGTCTTTTCAGATTGTGGCAGTGCAAGGTTAAACTTCTCTGTAGGGACCCTGTAGCTTGATTCTGCATTCTGAAATGAGACTAAAACTTTCAGTTTAGGAAAACAAGTTTAATGCTGTTTAAGTGAATGATAAATCAGAACTGAAAACTCATACTCTGTCATATTTAGAACTCTCAGAATATGTTTATGAAATACAAATTTCCAGGTCCTCGTCCTGTGCTGGAGCTGTCTGCACCCATTACTACTGCAGTAGAGTCTGCAGTGGCATTCTTGAGAAAAACACCAAAATCAAAACCAAACCCCAAGTAATTAAGAGCATCATAAAAAATCTTTTATATTAAACAATATCTATTGTGGATTCCAACAAACAATGGATTTAGAAAGGTAAACATGAGTAACACCACGCCTTGCTTTTATTTGTTACTTAGAATGTAAGAAGCCTGTACTGTCCTGATTTTTTTTTAAACTCTGACAGATTTCTGAACATTTGCTGGTGAAACCTTGTCCCCATTAAAATCAACAAAAATTTCATGATAACTTCAGTGCATCCAGAATTGCCTCATCTTCAGTGGGGGTTTGTGGCTGTTATGACAGAATAATTCCCATCTTCTGTTTTTGTCATCTTTTCTTCTTTCAAAAAAGGAACATGGTTCAGATCTAATTGGCAAGATTAAGCTTGTCAACAGCCCCATGCTCATGATATATCTGTTCAATGATCTTCACCCTGCGGATCTTTTCTATTGCTTAATGCTGTAGTGTTCTCACACGTGTAATGTTCTCAGGGATTAAATTCAGCATTTAATACAGATATTTACAGTATGAGTGATCAGACGGATCCAGTCCAGCCCCCCCCTTCTACCTTTTCCTCTCTAGTTAGCTACAGATTCATGCTTTTAGAAACTTTATGTTATCTGAGAGGAAATTGGGTAATGGGGAAGTGAGGGGAGGAAGCTGCCTTCAAATACATACACAGAAAAAAGACAAATGACAGGAGGTACAGCTGTGATGTTTTAACATTTAATGCTTTTTTGTCAAAGCAATGGCAGCACAGGAAAGATGAATAGTCCATAAATCTAAGGAAAACCAAATATAAGCTGAGTATCATGAATTGTGAAGTTTAAGGATGTCGCTGTATTTTTATCAAAAATAGCTGAAATCTATGGAAGAACCAAATCAGCTTTTGCCATATATCAAGCAGTTACTTTCCATGGTTTCCTGTAGGATGATGTGTCACTGAAATTTTGTATTCTTTCTCCCATGGTTGCACTTCTGCTGTAAAATCTGTACATTTCTTTTCCAGTCTAGACTCACCTTCCCTGCAATATGTATATGCGTGCACATGTTCATTCCCCAATTTAGACTGCGCTCCAATGCACTGCTGAGCAGAGGTGGTGACAGCCTTTGGTGTGGTCTATGCATACCTGGCACCTTAGGTGGTAGATCAAACTCTTGGTTTTGTGTTGCGAGTACTTTGGATAGGGAACTGTGGCTATGCCACCGTGCTTTATGCTACCAGATTTCTAAGGGTCACCTTTTCCTGTGCACAATCCAGGTGCTCTGAGCCCTTGCTCAAATGAAGCATCACCTAGACAAGTGTTTGGAAATGGATGGGTCCCAGGTCTTGGCACAGTTATCCTTAATCCTAACACTTTTTTTTTGTCTGGTCATGTAGATAAAGCTTTGTGGTCCCATTGCAATGGGATTCTAATTGCGGCAAAATATGCAAAATAAGGCACTCCATTTTGATTTAAACAAATGAAACACCTCTCTCTCTGACCTGTTTTGGGTCAAGGATGGCCCTAACAGCTACACAGAACTGCATGGGAGATAAAGAAAAAATAATTATCTCACAGAAAGGATCAGGGGAATGCAATGGAATAGTTGGGGCAATGGCTTAAAATCTAATTTCAGTAAAATATTTTTTTCACACAAATATTAAGAGGTAATTAAGTACTTATAAAGCAAACAGCCATCCTAGTGAT
Organism: Gallinula chloropus; assembly: GCF_964237585.1. Taxonomy (NCBI): domain Eukaryota; kingdom Metazoa; phylum Chordata; class Aves; order Gruiformes; family Rallidae; genus Gallinula; species Gallinula chloropus. Next base: position 138,990,613 of record NC_140085.1, on the reverse strand, counting down.
TTATGTTGTCATTCCTTGATCATCAGATGGAGAATTAAATTATCTGGATGGGATACACAGGGTTGTGGAATTACACATTGCTTTCTTCCAAGATATATGTTCTCCATGTGTTATAACTTCCTTGAGGACTGCATTGTGGTTAGGCCACTTAGTGTTTTTTTCAGTTTTCTTGTGAGGAAAGACTAATCTCTCAAAGAAAAAGCAGTTCCCCAGAATACTGTCTGGATTTTATTAGGCACACATTACTACTGTTTCCTGATGTTGCTACTCCTGCAGTATAACTTTTGCATCAATTTATAAGCAGCAGCGTGACACTATGAAATGCCCTCAGAACAACTTTATGGATGGCATTTACAGACACTTACAGTTTAAATGCAGTGAGTACATAAGAAGGAACATGTAAACGAGGACTTGGCCCTGTATCCACTCAAGTTAGTGGCACAATTATCAGCCGCTTAAGTAAATCAGAATTATAGCCATGAACTTGACAATTCTTTTTACAGTAAAAACACATTTCATATGAAAGAAACTAACCAAACAGTATAGTTTTTACAGCAAATTGAAGGTACAAGGTTTTATGACAGTAAAGTTTGAAAGAGGCATCTAATATAGCTAATATTAAATAACAGTATGCCTTGCCATGCCTTGCCTTGCCTTGCCTTGCTTTGTCTTGCCTTGCCTTGCCTACCTGTCCTGTCCTGTCCTGTCCTGTCCTACACTACCTTTCCCTTTTTCATGTTTAGACTTTGAAGTTTAGTTCACTTTTCAGTTTGGTCAGTGCTGTCAGTGGCATGCTTTTCTAGCTGGTATTTAGGAACACACAGCACCATGAAAAAGTGAGCGCGATTATCTGCAAAGTTAGATGCTGTCAAAATCAAAATGTGAAGACAAAATGAAAACCAGAAAAAAAGAGGTTTTTTTTTTCCTAATCTCACTCAGTTATATTCAGCACACTGATGACTTTTCTGCCAAATGTCTTCCTAGAAGAAGGAATGAGACTGAGATGAAAGTTGAGAGTGGTTGTTCCCAGATCAAACCCTAAACCTTATTCATACCGGGATACAGTTTTTTGGAAGACAGGAAGGACAGAGATGTTCCAAATATATTAATGTTTGCCTAAGAATGATAGAAACAGGTAGCATGTAATTATGCATGGTTTTAATGAGTAGCAGATTTTGGTGGTACCACCTCCCCAGGGCTTGGGCCTGTGCAAACACCATCTCTCTCAAGGCTTCTGGTCTCAGCTTGGTGTCCCTATTTTTCTTGGCCAGACTGATGGCCTGGACAGGTAGCTATTTTGAAATAGGGGTCTACCAATAAAACCAAATTGGTTACAGCCACATTTTGCTGCAAAGGGTGTTTTCTCCTTCTTTTTCCCCCTCCTACACCGCAATGTATTTATTCACGTACAGGATATGTACTTGAGCAGCTGGAGGCTGTTATGAGTCTGTTTCACACATGCTCTAGGACAGCCAGGTACAAACAACCTGGATTTAAAAGCCTGCGTACATGTTAGCTCATGCCCGGCACTATTCTAGCACAGTTACACCTTCCAAATGTATACAACCACTTAAAGACTGGGTGGTCTGGGCACATGCCTCCAGGTAAACCCACTTGTGGCCTTCTCAACACAAAATACCTTTCTGCTGCGGGGATCTCCTCAGACATGATAACTTTGCCACTTTGGTCTATTTCCTGGGCATAAGAGGCAGGTCTGTAAGTGCTGCTTTCCTCTTTGCTTTTTACATTTTTACTTAAGCTTCTTTCTAAGCCATGACCTTAAGTTCCTTTGGGATAGCTTTCATCAAGAAAAAGGACACATTGCAGAGATGGTCTATAGTTTTTTTTGACCATGAACCCCCACACAAAAGCAGTCTGAGATACTTTGGCATACTGATTATACAAATATTATTACTTAATTAAATTGAATTAATGTTCATGTCCAATAGAAAATTTGATCCAAATGCATGCTAACTTGGAAATTTTCAATACTTTGTTTACAGTATGTTTGACTAATCCTATCACTTGCCCTGATGCTTATTATATTTGGAAAAACAAATAACTATAGTGTAATTTGTAAACAGAATTATATCTTTACTATAAATTTGATATAAACCTAAAAGTAGGCTCTAAAATGGAAACTATGACAAAATGTTTTCCATCTTTTCATAACTCAATAAAGCTCTTTTTTAACTAGCCAGAACTGGCATAGAACAAATAAGCATAATAAAAAAGCTATTAGAAATATTTGTGTTATATACTGCTCACTTAAAAATGTAGAACTACCACGGTGAAAAAGATTCTTTGTTTCTACTACAGCTGCTGAAACGGATTAGATGACTCACTCTAAAATTTATAAAGAAAAGTATAATTTTCAGTGAGAGACTGAAAATGGACAGGATAAAGGCTAAATGTCTATTTCTTCCTTCAGGCTGTGTAAATGTATGTCTCTGTATATGTAGATATGAATATTTTTGTTAGTGCATAAAGCTGTATGTATTTCACATGGGTAAAATATGTGCTTTTCAACAAAAAATACATGATGTGAACCAAGACTGAAAAGCAGGCAATGTAAATATTTTCATAAAAGGCAGAGAGAGTAGGAGTATGAAGACAATATCACTCATATATATTTTCCCTAAGGTGACTGCAACTAACAACTCTGCATTTTCTTTAAAATTACTTTCGCAACATAGCAGTATTTACTTAAATTAGGTAACTTGTCAAATGAATCATCCCAGCATGATCTATATCTTGTTTCCCAGCATTCATAGTCACATCTTGATTTTCATTTTATGCTCTTGATCTAATTAAGATTACAATTTTCTTAAGTGTTTGTGAAATACACAGGCAGTTGTAAAATTTAGGTGAAAAAAATGCCACAATGGCAGCACTGCTTAGAATTTGAAGCACATGACAGATATATTCCTGGAAGTTATTTCCACCAGAAGATAATCTAACTTATGCCTTTGCCCTAGTCATTTTTATCTGGGCTTTTTTTTGTCCCTTTATCTGAATTAAAATGTTTGCCATCTGTCTGTATACATGTCTTGGTTCTGGTTTTATTTTGTTTTAGTTAAAGGATTGAAGGTATTAAATGACCCACATGAGAATTAAGCAGGGACTCAAAATTCAGAAGTTTTTATGTCTCAGCCATGTGAAGGCAATGAAGAAGATTCAGTTCTCCCCTGCAGAAAGTAATGCACAGAGTATGATTGATTGCTTCAGGATGTGGAATAGGATATCTATCACCAAAAGTTTTGAGACCAATTCAGTCAAGTCAATACAAACCTATTTTTTTAACAATTATTTAAATATACTTGGCTTGAATTTGGACAGTTGTATTGTATAAAATTCTTTCCCAAAGTCTTTTCTAGCATTCTTTTCTCTGTTCTTTACTTCTGGAAGAGTGTTGCTTCTGTTCTAAGAACGATTGAAATGATTTGGCTGTTAGCACCTCAGCAGCATTGCACCTAGGCACTGGAAGCTTACACATAGTGCCCACTTTGATTCACAGAGCTGAACATAAAATTGTATGAATAAATCAACATTTATGACCTTTGAAGAAGGTAAGCTGCTATACATTTCTCTATCTGTTCTTCTTTATACAGAAACAAGTGAGAAAAGGGTATTTCTTTATCTTAGAGGAAATGGTTGTCCCTTATAACATAAACAGAAAAAAAAAAAGATTACCAATATTTAATTCATTCTTCAAAATAAATGTGATCAAGTCAGTCTAATTAAAAAACCACCACCACAACTAAAATCACTCTCCACTGACTGACACCTGAGAAACAGAACTGAGGAAGCCTGGTTCCCTGTGGGACCATCCTCTCCTCTTACCAGCCCTTCTACCTACTTTTCCTGGAGACTGGAACACAATGCTCCACTTCCTCATGTGATCCTGGTGTGGTGGTTTTGCCCCAGCCAGTAACTAAGCACCACGCAGCTGCTCACTCACTCTTTCCCCTCAAGGGGATGGGGAGGAGAATGAAAAGAAAATAAATTGTGGTTTGAGATAAAGACTGTTTAATATGATAGTAAAGGAAGATAATAATAATAGTAGTAGTAATAATAATAATAGCAGTAATCATAATAATAGTAGTAATAATAATAAAGCTATCAACAATAATAACAAAAATGCAACCACTCACCACAATGGAAGGAAAAAGACAAAACAACCTGGTGCCCAGTTTGTTTCCAAGCAGCAATCCCATCTCCTGGCTCGCTGCCCCAGTTCCACAGGGAGCCTGATGCTCTATGTCGGGGAATACCCCTTGGCCAGCCTGGGCCAGCTGTCCTGGCTGTGCTCTCCCAGCTCCTTGTGCACCTGGCTGGGTGTGAGAAGCTGAAAAGTCCTTGGCTTAGTGTAGTCAGTGCAGCTACCCAGCAGCAACTAAATATATCTGTGTGTAATCAACATTACTCCCATGCCAAATCCAAAACACAGCACCATACCAGCTACAAGAAAAAAATGAACACTTATCTCCACCAAAGCCAGGACACAGAACACCCACCCCCACAATGCTGTAAGCTTCATACCATAACCCCTAAGCACAATTTTTTGCTCTCTAGCTGAGAAAGAGGCAGCGTGCCAAGTCAGTTGTTGAGAGACACATGTTCCTGAGTGGCCTACCAGCCTCTACCTTTTGGCTGGGTCTCCCCTTTTCCCTAAGGGGGACCATGGATGGGTATCTCTCATCTTCTATCTTATTTTCATGGCAAATATAAGAACATAATGTATCTTGGAGTCTCCACACCTCTCTAAACTGTTTTTAAAATAGCTTAAGGCTTTCATAGGTTCCTGGTTAAGGGGAAAAGGGCAATTCGGGACACAGTCAGGTGGACATGCAGATAAAGATTATTCAGAAGTATTTCTTAGAGAACTAGGGTGAGAAAATCACCGTTGAACTTTTCAGTTTAGTTGGATAAGAAAAGATAGAAAGATAGAAACCATTAAGTGTTTTTCAAGAGATTTTTTGCCCCCTTTCTTTTGGAATAACCATTCATCTCACTTGACAGTTGAAAAAGAAAGCGTTCAGACTAAGTTGTCTGGTCTCTTAATTTATTGTAACTGTTCAAAGGTTTCCTTGGTGTATAAAATTTGTGATCCTTTGTAACAAGGCCAAGTATGAAAACAAAGGGAGAGAAAGTCCATGGATAACCAAGCTTAGGCAAAATAGAGAAAATATCTTTAAGGGCTTTGGTATTATACAGAAAATTTGCTCAATAAAAATAACCCAAACCAGATATATTTCTGGATTTATTTCCTTCATGCAAAGTGACAGCCTATAAACACCAAACAAATAAGCTAAAAAAACCAAAACCCACCCAACAAAAATCTCCAACAAAACAACATCCCAGCCTAGCTCTTCTTCCCCCTACAGCAGCTTCTTGGTGTTCAAGCTTTACTAGGCTCAGCTGAATCTGGTGGCATCTGTGTCTGTTGACGCAGCTCTAGTTGTGAACTCTAAGAATCCACTGGGATTGGCACTGAAAAGCCACGTCAATCTCTTGCTTCAGAAGTTCATCACTGTGTCATTGCTAAAGCATAAAGTATTTTTTTACAGGGTTTCAGTGATGGGGAACTGTGGGATCTGCATAGAGTATCACACTGTATTAAATATTACTGAAGTGTAGCATTATATTCAGTGCTCAAAATGGAAATATTAGCATAGACATTTCAAAGTCTCAGGATAATAATAATAATCTATCCTTTTTCCGTTCTCTGGAAACTGTATTTTGAAATAGTTTTATTTATTGATGAATGTTAAGAAATCATAAAAACAAAGTTTTATCTATGCATTTTAACTAGAAACATTTGGAGAATAAATACATAAGAGTATTTAAGATCAAAATTATAATTTAATGTACTGAGAGAGGTGGTTTTTTTTTTTTTTGGTGGCATGCAATGATTAGATGATTTCCTATAACTTGGCCAAACTGTTACAAGTGGCAAATCAGATTCCAGAGCCAATTGCTCACTCTGTCTTCGGAGAAATTCATAACTTTCTTGTCCACGGTGCTCCCTTTAGCCATATTTTCTTTTTTTGATTGCTTTTGGTTCTATTGCTTTATACTTCAATTGGAATTAAACCCAAATTGGATTTACTATTGCCAGGGCACCATTAATGCTGCTATGGAATTTTAAGAAAAACATGGATGTTAAGCACAGCTTCGCTTCCCTCAATGAAAGATGTTGCCAATCAACTCACATCTGATGATCTTGAAAACAGCACAACAGATGACAGCAAGAATGTAGAGAACAAAGAGCCATTATATATGCCATATTTCCCCTATGATTAGCTGTGGAGTATTTTATGTCTTTTCCAGCAGTGCTGGTTAATGTTGATTCCACTATTCATGCTTTTGCATACAGTTTCAATGAACTGTAGGACATATAGAAACCACCTCACACTACTGAGTAATGTCATGCATAGAACTGGAATAGAGATCCTGACCTCTTGATCAAAACAGAAGAAAGGAAAAAAAAATGGAGAGAGAAGTATTCATCTTTCAGATGTCTGTTAATGGTTTGTCTCTGCCTCCTCACACTATTTGAGCACCAGAGTAAGTTTATGACCAGTAGAGGGTACTAGTGCACGTACACAGAAGTCAGTATGTATCACCAAAAATGGTTGTGTCAGATGTTTGGGTTAAAATCAGTGAGAGGACACTGGTGTTAACGTAATCAGACTTAATAAGATACCTTTAACCAGGCTGTGTAAATTTCTCAGATATTAAAAGTCAGCATCAACAGAATAATTCTAATTTAAAGTTAATTTGCTGTGACATGGACTTTAGAAGACCAACATTGACATCAGATAAACGTGAGTCATTCGCTGCATCAATATTTTTGAGATGGATTTTTGGAATAAAAGGAATCCCTGGAAACACATATACCACTAGTACCTGTACAGTAGAATGGTGGGCTCTTTTTCCTGTCTAAAATGAAGGTTGCCATGCAATCAGATTGCCATGCAATCAGAATTATTGTCTTCAGGAATCAATAGCCCAGGTGAGAAGTCAGATTAACACAGCTGTATTAAGTTTTCCATAGCTCCATAGGTTATATCTGTACTGTGTACATTCCCTCATACTTGACCCCTAATTCATATCCAGACATCTAAATAAAGCTTTGCTGACTTTTAGAATTGCTGAGCCATCATCCCTTACTGACAACAATGGAAGCTGTGCTATATAAATATTTATTTATAGCTCCCCTTTGACCTTGTCCCCGGATCCTTGCCCAATAATCCCATACACTGGAGTTTATTCAGCATTCTACCTTCTAAGCACATTTGAACAGCTGCAATTCATTAAAAGAAAAAGATGTCCCCCCCAAAAAAACCCCCAAACCACAAAAAAAAGCTGAACCCTCCCACCACCAGAAGCTATAACTTCAACCTGAGAAGGATATCATTCCTTCTTTTCTCTCCAAATGAATGATTTCCCTAAAATATATGTAAGTCTGGCCCCGGCCCAGGGCTCCTAATAAGTTTTCTGTGCACAGAGATATTATGGCCTTAAGATCCAATATCCTTTGCCCTACAGGGTGAGAAAAGGGAGCTTTATCCTGTTTGTACAAGGGTATAGGCAGAATTCAATCCGTTTGCTGGAAGGGGTGGGATGTACTTTAAGTGTTTCCATGTAATAATGTACTTATTAAAAAGTTCCTGTACATAATTTCTTGATGTTTTTTGTATACAGTAATTTTGCTTTTCAGCTTTATAGCTCTGCATTGTTAGATTCTAAGTGATCAGTCCAGATATTATTTATGCTAGTTTAACACAGGTTTAACCAATTTGGTGCTTGTTAAAACACAAGAATTGTAATTTTAAGAGCTCAAAAAACTGACTTTTTGAAGATTAATAAAGGGGGATGGGTGGGGAAATATGTGTTAGAAATATTAAAAAAACCCTCTAACAGCCAACAACTAATGTCCTGTAATATTACATGATTAATTAAAAACATGGGGGTGCAAGGCAAGATTTTATTGTGATGGGCTACAGTCATGGTAGCTTTGCAACTGGAGGGTAAAACACTGATGTCTGATAACTGAGCAGCTTCCAAAACTCAACAGAGAGCTATGATAAGGACATAATTCATTACCTAAATATAAAAGTCTTTTACCAGATGAGATTCTCTGGGGTACCTGAAATTCTGGGAAAGGCTTGACAGATAATGGCATAGGAGTCAAAAGAAACCTGTGCTCTTTTGGAAATGCATCTGGAGGCTGCAGGGAGTACTTTATAGTATATTGGATACCTCTAAACTACCATGTTTGAGCACCTGAATAGATTAATTAATTTCTAAATAGCGTGTCTTCTAAGTTAAAACTCTGGCTGACAAAGTTTTAATATATAATTTTGAAGACTAACACCAGAGATCTGGTTTTCAATAATCTGACAGCCTCTCATGCTTTGAGTGCAGTTCAGAGTGCTTAGGTCCTTGGAATGAAAGGGCCAAACTCTGTCCTTTTTGTGTCAGCATGTGCTGCTCAGCTACGGCAGAGCCCTGAACGAGGTCCAAGTTTGTAATATTCCCGTGATTTGCTAAATGCTGGAAAATCATTCTGCAATAGTGGTCTTTAGAAGAAATAGAGATTTTTACTAAAGATAAGAAGATATAGAGGAATAAAGCAAGTCGGTGAAAAAAAAGGTAGCAAGGAGACATACTTGCAACTGGTTATGGCAAATGGCAAGCAGCCATCCATTGGCTTCTTTTTACATCTTGGAAGAAGCATAGCAAAGGCAAGCCAGTTCCTACATTTTTTTTAGCTCCACGAGAAAGCATTTTTTCCATGCCTTGCAAGTTTTCCCTTTTCTATTCCCAACTGCTTACCATATGGGAACATGTGGTTGTGAACAGTTAAAACTTAATATTTAAAAATACACATATAATTCACTTGAAATTAGGATTTTCGGTAAAGTGACTGGATTCCACTTTTGGGTGGAATGTGGTGAAATGAATATGTGAACTGGTTGGTGCTGGAACACTGGCTCTGCACTTGAGGAGAGATTTGGGAGTTTTGTCCAGTTCCAGAGTTTTAATTTTATGTCCAATGATTAATTTATAATTAATATAATGAAAACCAAAAGATCTTTTAGCACTTCTGGGACTTCTTTATTCTTTCATTAATTTTAAATTAATGCTTTACAGTATGCATCATGGGACTAGTGACAGGATACCAAACGTCTTCCCTCTAACAGTATTGGTTATCACTATGATATTTGCAACGAAGATGCACAGATGAAGTTGCTCTAATGAGTTGGCATGGGTAGAAGCAGCATATGCAGATTACCCTGATAATAAGCCTTATACTTGGATTTTAGAGTAATGCTGAGTTCTGAGGTTGGGACTATACTTGCAGTTCCAGAATGGATAACTAATACATATCTCAGGAACATTTACACTATGCTATAGTTGCAGCAGTGCCTGGTCTTCAGGCTTGCCTTAAAACACCATTTTAAATCCAGACCTCTTTCAGAGATTTAGATCAGAGAAACAGGTAGTTTAGGATAAGTACCTTCTGCCTGTGCATCGCTTAATTTCCATCCCGGTACCTCAGAGTAAAGCAGATCTCTGTCCTGGCCGATTTAGCAAAACAGTTAAAGATTGACTGAGCAGGGGAATGAACCCACCTTAAGGTCATTGGTCTGGAATAATGTTCAAGTAGTGTCTGAGCGCTCTCCAGGATTTAAATGCCTCTGTTTGTCTTCTGCTCCTTGTTCTTTCCTCTACTGATTTTGTTGTCAAGATGTTTTTTGGCCTTTTTCTTTGCTCCACTTTGGCATGACTTCAGGTCTGCCTGCCCATCTCTTCTCATACACTGTCTGTTTCACTAATCTCCACTGCTGGCTTATCTTCAAACATTTCCTCTGCTTCTGTTCTTCTGTTGCTGTACACCTTCAGAAGACAAATCTCATGACCATGTAAAATTACAGAACTCTAACTTTATTCTTGCCTGTTTTTACTCTGCCGTTCTTCAGTCAAGCATTGCCTTTTGGCAGGATGATATCTGAGGTCCTTCATGCCTCACTGTGTTTAGCCTCCGTTATGGAAAGCATCTTGTGCTCTCCTCTGTTTCTGCAAAGGCAATTGTTTCTTCTTTTAAAGAATCTGTCCAGATCCAGGGACATGTCTTCACTTTTTTACTTTTCTTACCGCCACTCTGTTCTACATTCATTGCCAATGACACTAAAGTTTTAGCCTTTTTTAAAAAAAAATCTAACTTTTTATTGATTTTTAGCAATCTGTTATTACCCCTTTCCTTCCATCTTTCTCTGTTCATTATTATTTCTCTGATGTGTCACAACCCCTCCCACTTTTTAATCACCACCATCCTTACAAATACAAACATAAAAATTACCCCTTCCCCTCTAACTACAGATTTCCATTCTTTCCACTGATGACACATCTATCATCAGCATTTACAGTTTTTCAGATCTCTCACTGGCTAGCAATTTGGGGATATTTTCATAGTCCTTAAATTATGTTTATACTGGAGTTTAGTCATGAAAGTGTCAGGCAGTGATTAATACTGCTCACTTTGAAGAAAGGTCCAAGCTGAAATGGGACAGGGTGGTTTAGATTCCTCTTCCAGTTTCTCCATTTGCATTTTATCATGTGACCCTGGGAAGTGAAAACACAGGACTGGGGTTCATCTTTGTTTCCTTCTTGCTCTGTGACTGTGTCTTCTCTCCCTCCCCCTCATGCCTCTGTGCTCCTTGAATGGAGTTACATGTTGACCTAGGTTCATTGGGATATCTGGAGAGTAACTAATAGCACTTCCTTGAAAAAAAAGCCAGGAATTATTTCCTCAAATACCCTTAGGTCCAGGCCACCTGAAACACGGGCAAATAAAGTCTCAGGATCATGGCACTGGATAAATGTTGTTTGGATGGGAGCCCTGGAGGCCATCAAGTGTACCCTCTCATGTGGAAAAGGGCAAATGACAGTCAACCATGGTTTGGTCTGGTAGAGACTCCAAGAACGACAACAAAAATAAAGATGTTCAGTGAGAGCCCTACAATGTAGTTGACTGATAACTGCATACATATCTTCTCATTTTTTTTGCTTTTATTTCCTCATCTCATTTGTATGAGTTTCCTAATTGGTCTGCTGGCAGATCAGGTGTTTGATTAGGAATGCACAGAGATGGTAAAGCTGAGCTGAACATAGCTGTTAACTGCATCATAATACTTTGAAATAACGTGGCAAATGTAAAGCAGGAAGCCATATAAGAACTCATTAACTCAAAGAATCTATTCCATTGGCCATTGAATATATGAACTTAACACAAAATAAAAAAGATTGGAAAATTGCACAGATATTCCTTATAAGGGCATAAAACCTTGAGACAGAAAGGGAGAAAGAGATAAGGGCATTTTATTATACTCCATGCAGTGATTTCTGCAGAAACCACTTGTTTGCAGTTCCCATCTTTTATTGGTGTTTTCAGTGCAGTTATGTCCATAAAAAATGGGAACAATGCCTAAAAGTGAACCATGACCTAAAAGTGGTTGAGGCAATAGCTGATTTTGTAGCAGTGTTGAGACTCAGATCAATAGTGGATCAGTATCTGGCTCCTTTAATGTTCTGCAAGGCATATACCTGTCAGCAGTGATTGCATACAGAAGGAGAAAAGCTTGTCTGACCTAATTTTCCACCCCCACACACCTGTTGCAAAAGAAATCCTATTTTACATGTCAAGATTTCTGATTGAGTTGTCTGACAGCATCCTGTTTCACTATCCCACAACAAATTATTCACTGGTTTTGTTTTTGGTTTATTTGCTTTTCCAAAATATACCAAGTTTTGCAACATTTCAATAAAATCCCTTTGGGATAATCTGAAATTGTGGGGTTTTGGATCCAAGGTTATGATTTAGCCAATTAAAAGGATAGAAGTTATTTGTAAAATTTAAATCCAGGTCTGGGCTTAAATTCTGAACACCCTTAAACCTGAAATAGTACTGGCAGACAGTAACTTCCTTTCAGTCAGCTCTGAATCAACTTGAGTTGAAAAAAGGAACCTTGTGCTTTGGATCTTTAGCCAGCAGCTGAAAGTACCCAGGCACAATCCACAGGCAGAAGTAAATTTGTATAAGCACTTATGAAAATATGAGTAAAGAAAGAAACCTGACTTTTAGTGTGGATTTGTTGGGTGAGGAACCAGAACATCCTACAGTTCAGTTAACTTTGCCAGAGAGAAACCAAAATTCACCAAGGATCCCTGTGTGTTACTGCAATGTTGCAAAGAGGCACCACAGTAACTTTGTGTGGGAAGAGGAGGCTCCTCCAAAGCGGGGGGATGCTCAGACAGCAGAGGTGCTCTTACATTCCCTCCTGCACAGGAAGCATGTTGGCGCTGATAAAGGCACGTCAGGAGGAGACACATCCATGAGAGACAGAAGAATGGGAATGTGGTACACTGGATGTGTTTTCTTGCCCCTAAGCTGGAGTACTTTCCCCAGGCCACCTCTGCCTTGTGAGTGTGCTGGTTTGGCTGCTCAACAGCTTCAGGTTAAGAGAAGAAAGGAGGTTGCTTGCTTTCCATGGTGTGCCACCAGGTCAGCCCTGGTCAGGAGCCAGCACCGTATGTCCTGGCACCCTCCGAGGAAGAAGACGTTGTAGCTTTTCACTCTTTTCTCACTTCCTTTGCCCACTTCAATTTTGAAATAGTAAACTTTCAAGCTTATTCACCTTCATCAAGAAATTTCTTCCTCAAAAGATTATTATTATTAGCTCTAATGACTGTTTTCTTTGTGTTTGTACTCGCCAGATGTGAAACATGTTTTGATCTGTTTTCTCATTATGAAAATGCTTTCATTTATGATGCCCAGCAGGGAGACAGCTGATTAACTTCAGGTTTGTAGGTGGAATTACTTTTTCTTTTTGAAAGTGATTACCAAGACCAGCAAAACAAAAGAGAGATTCTTTCAAGATTCTGTTCCCAAATGTTGCAGGTCACATTTTCAAAAGTGCCTTTAAATATATAAAAGTTCTGTGGCAGCTTTTAGGGACAGTCATTTTCATATACTTGACACTTGAAAAAGTATTTTTATGGGATGATTACCAGTTAAAACATGGAAGTATCTTTTGTCCCTTGATTTTTTTTTTGCTATTAGATTATTCCTTTAAAAAATGTATTACCCTTCTTCATGTTCATATTTGAGGACCAGAATACACAGCTGTGCTTGTCATTAACCCCTCAGAAAAGAATTTATTGAAAATCTACTTTATCAGTATAAATTGCCAAAAGATAATTTCAGTGGGTTAAGCACCACAAACCACACACTTTTCTCCTCTAAACTGTCAAGTTTTTTGAGTTTGAACCTGAGCAGAGTTTGGCTCAAATGCCAAGACCATTATTTCTGCAATTTCTATATCACTTATTATCCATGAAAAAGACCATAAAAAGGCTTCTTATTAAAAGATGTGAGAACTCAAAGAATATCCAATATGTTCTTGGTATGGAACATTAAAAATAAATGATAGCTTAACTTTTGTATTCAAATAAGTCTGCAACCTCTAGGAAGATGAATTTATTTTACAATTCTGCTACAATAATTACCACTCTTCTCTTTGATTGCTTCCTTTGGACTGACAATCCAAACCCAAAACAAGGGGTGATTTTGCACTTGAAAACCAAAACATAATGCCTGAGGTTTTGCAAAAGCAAAATCCTTCCAGGCTCTTTCAATCTCAGCTAAATTTGATGAAACAGAGTCTTTTAAATAGATCAAAGGAAAAACTTCCAGTTTTTTAATTAATTCCAGCAATTAATTCCAGCAATTAATTCTAGAATTAGAAGATCCTCCTGAGGTCCTTACAACCTGCATGATTCTATAAATCAACAGAGGAGCTAAATTTTACTCTGTATCATTACATCATCATATTGATAATATTGCAAGAAGGCATAGAAACAGCCTTGTGGTGTATTGCAGCTTTCCATCAATGCTGAAGTGGCTAAGTATAAGAAAAATGAAATAAAAAGAGGGGCAAATTCCAAAATGTCCACATGGGTGTATCAGACAACTCACACATGAGGAATATGTTGCTCTTCTATAGATTTTTTTTCTTTTTCAAATATTTTCTAGATCTGAAGACTTCTAATAACGTTTACAACAATAGTTCACTGACAGCTACTGGTTGTCATGCTTTTTGTACCCTAACAGCACTTCTACAGTTTTCCATGCAGTTAGTACACTGTTGAGCTGAAGTTTATGTCATCATGACAGCTGTGAACTGAGTCCATCACAAATAAAAATTATAGTGTACACCTTCCATGATCAGCAGAAAATGCTTTCTGATTACTCCTTATGCGACCAAGAAAGTAAGTGAGGGCAGAAGATACAACATTATAAGTTCTCAAGTCATTTAGGAACTTAATTCTACTTTCAGAAAATCACCTTACTACTATTGGACACTCATTCTAAAATCCTTTATTGTCTACTGAATAGTCTGCATTTTTATTCACATGTTACTGTGAATACTTCCATTCTATAATATTGAGAAATCTGGACCATAGTGGTTAATGTTCTGAGTGGCAAAAGTGTGGCATCTTCATACTTGTGAAAAAATAAATAAAAATTCCCTGTGGATTCAAAGAATTTCTGGCATTGAAATAACTGATAATAACTAGAATAATCAGAAGTAATTGTTTAATTCTTAGATTGTGGGATAGTTTTAATTTCTTTATCTACTCAGACATGCTTTTAAAGCATCGCATAATAGATTCTATTTAGCATTTAGCTCTCAAAACTGGAATTGTCCTGACGGCAAGATTATTCTACTGCTGCTGTCCTGTTCCTGAGTAGTTTGCTCCTGTTTAATGAAAACATAAATGCAATGATATCATTAGGGGTTATGTAAATTACCTGCCAATTAAATACATTTTCCATAAGGGCTGAAAGATGGAAATACAAAAGCTTTGACCTCTTAAGGACCAACCACTACAAGGGATTAGCCTTTATAAGGTTAACGGTCTCTAGTCAGAGGACAATATCACCAGGATGATGAGAGGTTTTGAATTGAAGAGCGGATTTGGTTGAAGAATCACATTTGACTTTTAAAATCCTAGTCCTGGAAAGATGTTAAACACCTACTTGGTGTTGAGCAGCATGAGCTGTTCCCATCACTTCAATGTAAGTTCTTACATATAAATTGTCTGAATTTGTAATACAGTCCTTGGAATTGACTGGTAAGGTTCATCACACTTGTTAAGAAGAGAAGAAAACTAGTGTTCTCATTAGAAATAGTCTTCTCTACTGCTTAGAATTTGAACAGCCCAGTTTTGGACAAAATTTGTTGGTACAGTTAGACTGAGATAAGAAGATCCTCTGCAAATGGAAAAGTAATTTCTTGGCCATGGTTGTATTAAGAACACATTGGTTACATCTGTGTTTAGGGATGATTATTAAACACATACAATTACTACAAAAAACTTCATTTTTATTTGGTGTTGCCTCACCACTGTCCCATCTCCTTTCATCTCACATATAATAGGGTGTCATGCAACTATAAAAATAGTAATTAAAAAAATCTACATTAAAATCAGTTAAAAATTAGCTGGGTAGGAAAGACATTGGCAGCCACTTCAAATTGAACTCTCTGGAATTTTCTACAGGAGTGAGCCAGAAATTCCAAAGACTATTTGCCAGCATCTTTGGGTTTAAAAATAACTTTTCTGAACACAATTTATGTACAGGGGGATTTACTTAGTTGTAAACATAATTTGTCAATTTCCAATTCACCCTTTAGTGCACGCCCAGTGAATACATGTGCCACGCTTCGCTTTCAGACAGAAATCTCCCTGGTCTAGTTATTATACTAGACCAGGTTATTTTCTTGGCTTTTTTTGGTGAAATGGATCAAATACTCCATCTCATCAATGTTCATGTCATTAACTCACTACCTATAAAGAAAACAGATTTAAATAAGTTGTTTCAGGGAGTGGGGGGAGATGAACCCCTAATTAGTTAAAATTAAAACCTGTAGCTTTGGAACCCATCAGCCTGTCTGGTGGGCTTCCAAACTACCCAAATACATCAGTGGTTTTACAGCATCTCTGGAATTCACACTCTCTCTTTCATGCTGTTGCCACATGTTCATTTGCAGGAAGCATGTCAGAAAATCCCCCGAGGGGCTGAGCTAGCTATTGGTAGCTCCACTGCTCAGTGAGGGATAGTATATCTAGAAACCCAAGAGAGCAACTTCTCGTGTTACCTGTGCTGTAAAGAGGAGAAGAAGGACAAAAAGATTACGTTTGTTTTAAATTAAGGCCTTTGTTCCTATGCTCATGTGTAGTTAGATGTTACTGTCTATTTTCTTCTACTTCAAAGAGCTGTACTTTGGATGCATTGTTGATTCCCCATTGCTTTCAGGGTTGAAATGTTAGGATGCATTTCCTGTGAACGACAAAACTCTTGGGCTAGGTAAGAGCTGGGTGCAGTATTGAGGCCAAATCTGTGGACAGCATTTTAGGCAATATGAACAATGCCTCCCATGGTGAGATACAAAGAGTGGAAAACATTAACATGATTATGAATAGTTCAATTACAACCCGAAAAACATTTTTTTAGAGTCATTGCTCAAGAAAATATCAACCCAAAATAATTTGTGTGCTGTAGTTTCAGGTTTTCTTACAAAATAACCAACTACTTTTGTAGACCAACTAGGAACACATCAGGTTGCAGACAATTAAAACCCAAATTGGACAGTAGAAAGAAAGGGTTGCCAGTTTTAAAAGTAAGTCCAAATCTTCTATGTAAGGGAATTTTCATTCTGTCTGCAAGTAATAAAAAGTTTTCAAGCAAATCTTTCAAATGTGATATGGTGGGTTTTTTTCTTCACTCTCAATTTTGCTGCATGCCAATGTGCTGAATTTTCTTCTTATATTAATACATCAATATACTTTCCTCTGAAATTTCTAAGAGTAGTTTAGTCTTAGAGCTCAGAAACTAGAAAGTTCCACACTTCCACAATATTCGATGTTCATCCACTGTTAATTGTCTTCTGTGTGTGAAGGGAAGAAATGCCTTAGGTATTAGTACTGTGGTTGCACCCACTTGTGCTGTTCCAAATCAGGAACCCATTAATTAGCCAGTGTGGAAACACAGCAGCCAATGTGGAGGAAGATACTGGCCCTGTTTAAATGAACATGAGTTTTGCCAGTGGCTTTGCTGTGGGTATCATTTAAGAGAAAATTTCTTATCCAAGTGTTTACTGTGTTAGAACCAGCTCTCTCCTTTTACCTTTTCTTTTGCCATCCAAATTGACTTGTAATGCACAGTGGGACTGCCTTGCCTTTGAAATTGGCCCTGAATGTCGGCAGATTCTGGTCTAGATTTACCTGTGTGTTTTTACTGGTTTGGATGATTCTGTATACATAAACCAGTCACAGGCATGTCTTGACTAGTTAGCTAAATGAGTAGCTTTACAACAAGTTTGCTTTGCAGAGTCAGCTCAAACAGTGGGCACAAAATAGTTAATCTGGTCCACCGAGTCTTAAATAAGTTCAGAACATACAGTTACTTACAGCTGATAAAAACACAGTGCAGGATACACTGCACTAAATCTTGCAGAGCAAACTGAAGAACAATTAATGCAATACTCTGAAATTCACTCTTAATTTCTTGGCAGCAGTTGTCCTGATGGCCTCCTTACTGGAAATAGATGTTGCGTCAAGACAGATCGGACTCCTGGTGGGCAAGAATTAAGTCAGTGCTAGCCAGTTAAGTAAAACAAAATTTTCCAGTCTGATACTCTTCACTGATTCAAAAAATTGATTTCAGGCATAACTTGGATGTAACTTGCTCTAGGAATTATTCAGTACCAACTGAAACTACAAGCATAAGGCATATCTTTTCTTTCAGGAGCAATAATAGACTTTTTGTTATATACTGCCATTCATCCAGATAGGTGGCAGAGTACCTAATAAACAACTGATCTTCATGAGCAGAGGAAGGAATTTTGTGAATTATACCTCCAGGTGTATAATAATTAATCCTAAAGAATTGGATTTTCTTCTTCACGCATACAACGTGCACAGTGAAACAAGATTCCTCTCCCTGCCCCGGTCCCTCCATTATGCTGTCTCAGGTAACTTGCTGGGTGTGCATGTCACAAGCCATTCCTCTTACAAAAGCTGTTTTGATGAGGCTTTTCAACTGCAGACACCCATCATTTGTTGGTCCTGCAGCACAAATCATAGAAAGCTGTTTACTTGTATAAAGTTCTGCCATAGGGTTAGAAAAAGGGCAAAGAAAGCAGGAGGTTCTGGTATCCAAATCCATCTCCGTCTGCAGCTTCCTTTATGATGTTTCTTCATCACTGTTACTGTTTGCAACTTGCCACAATAAGCCTAGCTTTCGATACTGAGCTGAAGTACTGCTTCCAAGCTCTCTGTCATTCAAATATGCTCAAGAAGTTTTCTTTGAGTAGTTGTCATTTGTACTTTGTAGAAAGTATCATGCTCTAAATACGTCAGGGTAATGGGAAAAGATACAGCCAAGTGACTTCTTTGTAATTGCTTAATTGGTTTATATTTTTAAAAAAGCAGTAAGAAAGATTAAGAAAAGCACCCATGACAATTTTAAAATCTGAAGTTTCAGTGCAGCAGTTACTAGTAAACTGGTAGTAATCAGTTATCAGGTTTCGGGTCAGGTATCTGGAAATGTACAGCATGTGAACGTTTCTAGAGAACACAAGCTGGCTGCAACAAAACCAAAATAAAAGCAGAAACAAGACCCAAAAACTTTCATTTGATGGAGGACACTGGCCATTTGAAACATATTTTTTAAATGATTCAAGTAATTTTCCTAATGACACATACCAGTGCATGCTTTTTGAGGACTTGTTTTGCTTTATGGCAGTAGTGATGTGAAGTAAGAAAAAAATGAAGTATGTGGAAAATGAAACAGATTACTTTTTTATCCTAGACTTATTTTCCACCTGAATCTATATTTCACACTTGGAACAGTCACTTTGTCCCTGGAAGTTGCTTTGAGTGTTATGGTGTAAAGAAGTGTTGTTCACGTAAAAAAAAAATTAATGTGTAAATTTTAGGGGACAAACTATCATAGCCAGATGTCACAGGGAATCTAGTGATAGAAAGAAGCTGAATCTATAATCTATTAAGAAAGGGGTTAAAATGTTAATTTATTAATGCAGCACATATACTGTCACAGGAGCACCATTAACCAAGTGTTGATACAAAAATGTTACTGAACTTGATCCAGCCACAGTTTAAGGCTATAAGAGCCTAAAGTTTCCAGCTCTGAGCTAGCCAGAAGGAGCAGAGAAGGAGCAGTCAGAAGGATCACGTAAAGATCATGGCTGTTAGTCAACATGATGTGCTGCAACAGAAACAAACAAATGCCATGAACAGCAGGATAGTATCAGGTAGCTGTCAGGTGTTCTGTGAGTGCAACCATAGTTTTTCCACATATTTATACATTTAAGTAAGACTAAACTGACAAGATGAGAGAGGAAGTTCCTTTAAAACGTTTTATTTCCAACTGTTGTTCAAGTAGAATTACAATGTTATGGCCAATAAATGCTGAGTTACTCAAGAAAAGGCTATATATACTGCCTACCTAACCATACATACACACTGCCCTAGAGCAGCTTAAGGCCACTTCCCCTTGTCCTATCTCCTGTCACCTGGCTGAAGAGACCATCGTCCACCTCTCTACAACCTCCCTTCAGGTAGTTGTAGGCAGTGATAAGGTCTCCCCTCAGCCTTCTCTTCTCTAGGCTAAACATTTCCTGCTCCCTCAGCTGCTTCTCATAGGATTTGCCCTCCAGCCCCTTCACCAGCCTGGTTGCCCTTCTCTGGACATGCTCAAGGACCTTGATGTCCTTCTTGTAGTGAGGGGCCCAGATCTGGACACAGTACCTGAGATGCAGCTTCACCAATGCCGAGTACAAGGGTACCATCACCTCCCTGGACCTAATGGCCATGTTATTTCTGATACAAGAGCCCTTCTATGATGATCAGTAAATAGCCCTTGTTCTCAGGTCACATCTCCCTCCCTCAGAATGGGTGAGGAGCTGGAGATCTCTTCTCAGCACCACATAGACAAAGCAGTGCAGGATCTCAATACCTGCCCCTAGGGTCCAGATGTTAGTACCCCTCAGCTAAGCAGCAGTGAAAGCATGTTCATTTTTGCTCCACTCTGCTCAGTGCAGCAGAAAACAAACTCCTTTAAACAGGAGGTGTCTGACTACTGCCTATAGCCTGAAATGCAGCAGAGGAAAAGCACTCAGAGGCAAGGCACATACCCACACTTGAGCGAACTTTCCTTGTTTCCTTTGGCACTGGAGGAAAAGGATGCGGGCTCACACGCAATCGCAGCTGAGATGCAGCTGCCTTCTAAGCAGCACTTTGTTCCCAACTGCATTTTAGTTTGGGCACATCAGTAGAGAGTGAGCTCAGCAGACCCTGGAGTATGGCCACAATTGAAATTGTACAAAGTATGGTAAGGTGTGTAGGTTTGAATTAAAGAGTCTGCAATAAACAGTAAAGGCAAACAAAAAACATAGAGGCAAACATTAATATTACTAAATGAGTAAGTCCATTGAGTTCATTTTCTCCTATAAAGAGAGATGATTCCTTTGGGAGTATGAGAAACAAGGTCAGGCTTTGACAATTGAGATCTCAGTGCATCTAAGCCAGTTCGTACCAGCAGGTAATTTGGCCCTGGAGAAATAAGGTGCAAAGTTTAGAGCTGATGGACATTATGTTCATTTCTTTGTTTGGTTTTGAATTTGTTGTTGTTTTGTTGTTGTTTTGATTTATTTTGTTTTATTTTCCTAATCACAATTTAGAAAATCCTACTGCTCATTTATCTTGTCATTATGGACTTCAATTATTCATCATATTTTTCTGCCAACTGCTGCTATTTTTGGCATCTCTGGATTTTTTTTTTTCCCAAGCACACTATTTTGTTTTCAAATGCAAGGGATTTTGAAAGAGAGGGAATTTAATTCTTTAAAGGTTTAAGGCTGTCATATTTAATTCTTTTCCATCTTAAACAAGTTTTAGAAAAGACCTATAGGAAAATCACTTTTATGGTTACCAACATATGGAAACTTAGTGCTCTGGAAAGATTACAGAAAGTTAAAGAAGAAAAAAAAAGCCAATCCCAAACCCCAGATTCTTAGAGGCAACCAAAAGCAGAAAAGTGCATAACAGTCATTTGGACTTGATAATAAAATTCTTTATGTGGTTACTATTTATGAAAAAATATATTGAGCCGATAAAAACAACTATATGTCAGTAACAGGTAAATTGCCAGCACAACTCAGTGCTCATCAAAAAAAAGTTGTGTTACAAAAGTATTTTATGAGAAATGTGAAGCTGGTTTTTTGTTGGGTTTTTTTTTTTGGTGGGAGGGGGTTGGAGGGGGGAGGTGGAAGGGGTTACTGCAGAGAAGTATCACTTAAAAAAAGTGAACTTCAGAAAAGATTTTTGACATTGCAGTGTCGTAATTGAGAGTCAAATTGGACTTTACAAACTTTTAAAACTCCACCTTCCAAAAACCACCAAAGGTAATGTATAATTTTGGCTTTATTCTTCTTCATGCTTAAGGAACAAGCTGTAAAAAATCATAATTCCTTTTGTACTTCAGAAGGCTATGAAGGTAAATGTCTTCAATGACCAGCATCCAAGTAGGACAGGAGAAGGAGACTTTCAAAATTATCTCTTGGCATAAATTTCTTCCCATTCCCTCCTGAACCTTCTATGCCTTTTCAATACTTCACTAACCTTTTTCTCCTCAAAACTGCAACATAACATATATTGGTCTAATGAGGGCTCTTTTCATCATCACTGCCCATGTCTTTCTGTAGTTAGTTCAAAAATTACACTGTCCATCCCGGAGGTCACTTTGATTTTTCCTAACTTTACCGCCCCCTACATTTCTTCTTCCCATTGAGGACATCTGGTTTTTTGGATTATAGTCTCCTTCTCATCACAAAATTACATCTTCCTAAATTGGAACCAATGTAATTATCTTCTGCCTGTGTCTCTGCTCTGTTTGTACACCTTTGTATCGTTCCTCTACATATGACAATTAGGGTAAATTGCTATCATGTGCATGCTTTTTCTTCCTTTTTGGGGGTAATAAATGAGGAAGATAAACAGGAGCAGATGTATCATTATTAGGCACCTCTCTGATTCCCTGTGCTGCTGTTTATCATTTCTCCATGTTTACAGTCATCTAGGCATATTTCAAACCACGGTTCAGTGTTCGCAGCCAAGCCAATTTAAACTGAATAGCTATTTCTAGTAGTTTTGCATCAGAGAAAGCATTAAATGTTAAGGAAAGCCTAGCAACCTCACTAACAGCCGTCCTCCTGAGTACTGTAAGTTTCTACTTGGAAGGTGTGCAAGAGACCATTCAAGAACCTTTTTGTTCTTCACGTGGTCCTTGTGCAAAAGCTAGTGTCTCTTTGCACCTATCCATTTGTTGAAACTTTTCACTATCAAACTGAGAGGGGATCTGATTAATGTTTATAGAAGACTGAGAAGGGATCTGTTCAATGTTTATAAATACCTGAAGTGTGGAAGAGAAAGGGAAATGGCTCTTTTCAGTGGTCTGTGGGGACACGACAAGGGACAATGGCCTTATGTTGGAATACAGGAAGTTCCACACCAATATGTAGAGGAACTTTTTCACAGTGAGGGTGACAGAGCCCTGGCACAGGCTGCCCAGCGAGGTTGTGGAGTCTCCTTCTCTGGAGATATTCAAGACCCATCTGTATGCCTACTGTGCAATCTGTCCTAGGGAACCTGCTTTGGTGGGGGGGGGTTGGATTCGATGATCTCTGGAGGTCCCTTCCAACCCTACAATTCTGTGAATCTGTGAACCAAACATGGTAGGATGTCTGTCTTTACACAGACAAAGACTTGGAGCAGAACCACAAGGCATGTTCTGTCCAGGCCTGGACAGTGACTGAAAGTGCTACCACCACATATGCTAACAGCTGCTTTTACAGATATGATGGTGTAAAGGGATAGATGCTATTTCCTTGCCACTGCTAATGTTGAGTATTGCTTCCATGTGGTCTGTTCTGTGCTGATCTGCAGGATGGCTCAGATCCAGTCAGCCAGAAACATTCCCTTGCTGATGGTAGAAATTTCAGCTTAATTTGAATGGGAACTGTCAGAAACATAGGCTTTCTTTATGGTCAGGTAAGAGATAGAAACACTCTGGAAGGTGATTCCTGCCTTCAGTAGTTGTTAAGGAGAGTTAAAAGGAAATAGGTGTGGAGAAATGTAATATAAAGGGATTCTAGATGAATGGCCTGTTTTAGCTATCCAGATTTAAGTTGAAGTTAAAGATTTAAGTTAATTGCTAAACATAAGCAGGAAAGCCCAACAGTGTTAATGCTGGTCATAAAAAAAAAAAAAAAAGCAGGTAAACAAGACAGAGAAAAATTATATGATAATCTGCTGCAACTGGACACACACTAAAGCACAAAGGCTGAGTGGTGGAGGTAAGCTGCTAACTTTTCTCTGGATGGAATTGGGAGAAGAAAAGAGAAACATATCCTTTAATTGGAAATGAGAAAAAAGCCAAGCATTTAGGTCACTTTAATAATAAGAAAAAGAAAGGGAAAAAAAAACCCAGAAAAGAAAATAAAAAGAGACAGAGAAGAAATGAGGCTACCAGCTGGGTGTGGTTTTTGTGGTTGAATCAGAAAACTGTCAGATGCCTATGTCTTCTGAGAAGAGAAATAACAGAAAAGATATCTCTCCTTTCACCAGATGGGAGAGAGAATGAAGAATGATTCAGGAAATGGGAAGCTGAAAATCTTTGAATAGTCCAGGATGCTGGGGAGAAAAACAGAAAAATATCTTTTCAGAAAGGATTACAACAAAGTTCTAAAGCAGAATTCCCCCAAGTGTCATAGGTCACAGTATTTCCAGCATTTACCATGCTGCTTCTTTTAACTCAAGATTTAGATTTTTTTGCATTCAAATATGATTTTATGTAAAAAATTTTAAGTCCACGTTTGTCAATTGTTTTAATTTATATGATTCTTAAAAACTAATTAGACAGCTTTCAGGATCTGTTCAGCTGATATTTGAAGAAAAGATCTATGCTTGATATAATAAACTAATAGCAAATAAAACGAAGGGTCACAAACCATAAGCTTGTAACATACTGACTTGTAAGAAATCATTTGAAGTGTAGTTTTGTGATTTTTCCAAGTGTAAAAGTAAAGGACCTCATTCATCCTAGTGTAACAATTGGAACAAATGGAGTTTTAGTAAAAGCACTTGACCTAGGACATTTATCCTCATCTTTTCAACCTTATAGCCCACATACAAAATGGTTAGAAAAAATAGCAGGAAACATTTGTAAAGCACCATTAACAAACCAAAACCCTTTGTGTTCCCCAGACAGTAGTCTGATAGTGGAAAGAAGGCTATGGGATTAACAAACAAAATGAAAACTGGCAAGGACATCAATCTGAATCCCTTTTAGGCAATTTACCTCTTCCTCTAGGCTCATAAAAGTTAAATAACAACCAGAAAATTGCTATTTCCAAAAAGAGAGCTGACTAACCTGATGCTGTAGGAGCGGCTTTCCTTTTTGGTGTCTATTCCTTATTTAGGATCACTTCAGGCACAGGTTGTATAACTCTGGCTTCTGGGTTTTGCTTCCTCCACCCCTGCTAGTTAACAAATGATATATAGACATTTATTTAAATTTAACCTTTGAAGTGGTACCTCAGATTGATATGCTGAAAAGAAGCAGGTAAAAAGCCAATTTTATTTGGCAATACTTTGGCCCACACCCTTATACTTTTAACATTTGGGAAAAGTTTTAGCTCTTTGATGAGAGGAAAATGATGCATTTATTCTGGGATGACAGCTCAAGGCTCAGTTATTACTTATAAATCTCATCTCAGCAATATTTTGGCTTCTGATATTTTGAAGCAAAATTTTCTTGGCTTGAAGTGGATGTTGACCTTATGAGGGATCAAGTCAGCCTTCCTGTTGTTACTTGCAGTGAGCACATATTTTCTCTATCTCTTGATACTCAGGATTTATCTTACTACCACTGTAATGAGAGGGGTTTGCTGGGGGTCAGTCTTGTGATTCTAACGCTACAAAAAGTCAAATCTACGTGGAAACAAATGACCATGTTATTCACCTTTCCTCCTGACATCTAGGGAAGAGTAACCTCGTAGGGATTGCTTATATGGAATGTCATAGGTGTTTTGGCAATACTCAAATTACATAGTCTCACTGGTTAGTGAGAATTACGCATACTTACAATTATGGGTCACTTCTGCTTGCTACCAAAATTGAGACAAGTTGTGTTGAAATAAAAGAGGGGAAAAGGTATATAGGAGCTGTCTGACTTCCAATGCTCTAAGGCCTCCAGCTCTTTTGGACTCTTGAGGGAGAGACAGAAGAAAGGATGCAGCCCTGGTGGAAATCCCTCATTGCAAAATGTTGTAACACACCACAGTACACATAAAAGTACTGGGGCTAAGTGAATCATAACTTTCTAAACCTGAATGTTCCAGAGAGCAGGGCAAATACTATGGTGTGTGCCAGTAATAAGGGATTGGAAAAAACCCACATATTTCTTCTTGAAGAGGATAGAATATTTTCCACAGCCTCCTAGATGGCCCCAGGTTAGCTTAGAAATCAGCATGGTCAAAAGCAGTAACAATGTCTTTCACAGTTTTAATGAAAAGCAGCTCCTTTTTTTTTTTCTTTTTTTTTTTTTCTTTTGCTGTTAAATAGTGATAATACCTTGTTGTAGACATCCCTTTCAGACAAAACAGAATATAGACTCATGCACCAAAGTTGGACTTTTGATGAATGAGAAATGTTCTTTGTATCTTCTTGATGGCCATAAATACACTTTGTAGAACATAGGCCACCTTCCTGGAGCAGGAATCCAGAACAGCGAACTATGAAACATGCTGGAGTTCCAGGCAGTACTAAAATCCTGTTTCTTCTCCATGGAAATCAGGAAGAAGAGGAATTGCTGAAGACCAAGCTTGTATATTTTTTTCCTTGATTCTTTGATCTAAATGTAGGTATACTGAATCACTGGATGACTGAACTCAAGGGGAACTGTATTAATTGCAAGCATTTCTCTTTGGGGAAGCAGCAAAAGAAATACATTTGTGAGAAAAAACAGCAAAAGTTTCCACAGCATTGAGGCTTTCCCAGGGACTGGGAATTGGCTCAGGGTGCAATAATCCTCCTGAAATCCATAAATCCCAGGTTGCTTGTTAAAGAATTGTGTCCTCTGGCCTTGCTAGAGAAGAGGGAAAAGCCCTGTGTGTTTAAGCAATCTGAGTGAAAATGCAGAAAGCCAGCTAGCACTTACTAATAAAGAAAATTAGTCATAGACCCAAAAGAATCTTTTAATTTTCTGTGGAAAGACTTTTCTCGACCTTTTAACCATTTTTTGAAACAAAAATTGTTACACAACATGTCATTACTGTAAGCGATAAACAATGTAAAACATTTGGTTTAAAACGGAGCCTCACTGGAAAACATTAGAAAAAAAAAGCCCAATAAAAGTATGGGGTAAAGATTATCTGAAAAAAAAACCCTCCCATTTCTTAATTCCAGCGGCTCTGTGTGCTTGCTTTTTGAACCAGGAGTTTCCAGTAGAGCAATCTATGTCAGGGACGAGAAAGCCCTCTCATGAAGCTTGCAGGCGGAGGCAGCTCCTTGCCTCTCCCTCACAGCTGGGAGCTGAAGTGTGTGGCAGAGCCCTGCCATCCCTCTTGAGCTGTGCTAGTGTGGCTTTGGCACCTGGACAGGGTGTATCCCCTCTGGAGCTCCGTTTGGTCTCTGTTTCCAACTAAAGGCGTCTGCAAAAACGCGGAACCTGTTTGTTCTTGAGAGGTACAGGGCACATAGACAAAAGTACAAAGGATAATGTCATTAGGATAGAGAATAAAGAACAGAAGAACAGGACTGCGCAAAGGAAGCTCAAAGTTTCCCCAGCCGCTCTCCCCCAGTTATCTCTGTGGCTGGAAGAAAGAAGCGGTTTTTCCTGTTCATTATCTATCTTGCTGTGGATGTCTGCCAGCCTGTCGTCTTTCTGCTGACATCTGCTTCAGTCAAACTTCTCTTTCCCGGCTCTTCAAGCTTTAAAAACTCTTTTCATCCTTCGCACAGTAATCCACTCGATTATCTACCAAGTCAGACAGGGTGGATTGCTCTCTATTATTAGCTCAGCTTTTGCAGCTTTAATTCCTTTGAAGTTATTTACAGCAAGCCTCTTACCTTTGTCATTTTCCATACTTTTTTCTGCTTAGTTTCTTTAAAGGGCTTTTTCCACTCCATCCTATTGGAAGAAGCTAATCATAACCAAATTAATACGGTGCAGTCCACTTCATCATGCAGCCTCTGAAAGTAATGTTATTTGCTCTTTTTCAGCCCCTCTTCTTCAGTCCCCCACCTTTGAATGCCTCATAAAGGTTGTTAAGGGTAACACTTAGTGCTACAATGCTGGTCAGGTCTACTTCATGTAACAGACATTACTTGTGGTTAGGTCTTGTGCCTAATTTTTAGCATGTGTAACGTTACAAAATTTGGTATTAAGATTTCACAACTAAACTATGCCCACACCTCAGCGGTACTGAGTGTGCTATTAAAAAGATCACATCTTCATGAGATTTCCACAGGAAAAAAACTGGCTCGAGTTTCTCCTGAGACCCATTTTCTTCTCTTTTACTGATACCTGTCACAAGAGTAAACCAGCTTTGCTTTTCTTCTAAACATCCCCCCCTTCAGCTTTCCTGCCTTTCAACTTTCCTGCTGACAGCCATCACTCCCGCTGCTTGTCAGGGTTATACTTATTACCTGCCTGTCAACATGTGAAAGTGCCTCAGTCTTAGCAAGTTATGAGGCCTTCTTTCCATCACATATCAATCAAGAAAGTTATGTTTACTGGAATACGTCAATGGAAAGACTACTGAGCTCAAGACTGCGAACTGTGTCTGATTTAAATTTAAGAGCTGTTTTTCTCAAAAATATCCTTTTTCAACCAGCTTCTCCCAATGGGGTATAAGAAACCTAGACTTTGCTGTTTTGCCATACAAAGCTAAGTACTCTGTACTGCATATATATATATATATATATATTCAGTGCTTTACAATATGCAATTCAGAATTTGTTTGAGGAGACTATAGTGGAGCAGACCATATGGCAGACAGGGTTGGTTTTGATTAAATATCTGGGAGCAAAAATGATTGGAGGGAGAATTGAAAAGAGGCAAGGCCCTGGTTTTGCTGCAGCTCTGTTCGAAAGCTTTAGAAGGTCTTGTGGGCACAGGCCCAGAGGATGAGTGCTTTGCGTATTTGAGCTAAGCAAGAATTCTGTGCTGACAGTGTTTTTTATCACCCTCATTGGCAAAGGGAAGGATTTCTGTTACGTTATGCAAATGCACTGCAAGTGTGTGTTTCCTGCTAGTCTGCCACTCGCTGCATAAAGAATGAGGGGAACAAATGGAGACTGAACAGAAGGAAGCAGGGAGGTGATGCCAAACAAATAGGAGACAAACACCAGGACAGTGTTGTGGATACAGTTGGACTCGCAACTTCTTTTTCCCAGAGCTATTAAAGGGACATAGAGGTTCAGCAGGTTTGGGTTCTTTGCTGTTTTGCTGATGGAAACTAAAATTTCAATCGTTGACAAATCCATGCTGTTTCTTCTTCTTCAAATGAACATTTTTATAAAATAAAGAACAGCCATAGCAGGACTGTTAGACTGATGAACGTTAGAGAGGAAGAGTGGTTTCATTTATTCGGTTTCAGTTTAACACCCATCAGGTTCTCACTGCTGCAACTTGGTGTCTCTGGCAGACCTTCTAGAGGACTCAGCTGTTGTCTCAGTCTAGTGTCTAGTGGACCTGTATCTGTATCGTTCCTCACCATTAATCCTAGAAATAGAGTGAATTGAAATGACTACCTTGTTTATGATTCATACTTTTGATTACTTCGATACAAGCCAAAGAATGGGAAAATATTCTGCATGCTTCTATAGAAACTATTTCCTTTGACCTAGCCACTAAATCACTGTTCATTTTGGCTCCTGTAACACATAAGCAATCCCTCAGACAGAAGGTTCAGGACTGAATGAGACATGGAACATAACCGTGCTCTTTACGAAGATGAGTTGTCATTGCTGCCTGCCATCAGATCCTTCTGCTATATTTGAATATTTCTGGAAATAAATGGATGGGTTTAATCTGTCAGTCTGACATGAACAGTCATATACTACAGTGTACCATGTTTTAGGAAAGGACATAAATGTGTCACAGAAGAGAAAGATCATACATGTCCTCAAACAGCTCTCCAACTTTGCATATTGTACATGTGCACAGGCACACATGCACAGAAAGGAATGCAGTTGCTCCAGTTAATGATTTGGAGATCAAATCAAACTAGATGGATACTTTTGTTTGTATATATTTTCCTTATTCTTTTAAAAGAGCAAGTGTAGAAACACTTCACAAAAGTGCAGTGGACTAGGAGGATGAAAGAGAAAAATCAAGTAATCCAATAGTCACCTCACAGTTTCTTTTAGTTTCAAATACTGCTGGTGTTTCTCAGGTGTATGCACTATATAATGCTATGTCCTTTCTATGAAGTAGATTTCACATTTTGATACAGATCTATTTCAGAATAATAAAAGAAAAAAACAATAAAGTCTTGAGGATTCTGAGATTATATTTAAGGCACACTTTATTTTATAACTATTCTTATTTAATGTTGATTCTCATCTTATTCAAACTGTAATCTTTGTCCAATCTCAAATATTTTAGGGGTGAAAATGAACTAGCAAACAAAAATAATCCCCCCAATCAATTTTAAAATGGATATTATCAAATTGAGAGGGAAAAAAATCATGATGCTTGCAAGAAATCATCTGATGTGCTGAAGCCTGAGCTTTAACTTACCAATATACCTCAGAAGTAGATCAGGAAGCAATGTAAAAATGTCCATCACAATAAGAGACCTGCATCTCTGGAATCTGCCTGGGATCTGCCCAGGAGGACTGTAATGGACCTCAGCAAAGAGGTTTTCCTCTAACAGAGGGAGCAATAACTTCTCAAGTAGCTTCCCTAGAGGAGTCTGAGGCTGATACCTGGGATGTGAGGTCCCTAGCAGAGAAACTGAAAAGAATCTGGGAGCTGCTGGGAGAAGTCTTGGTGGTTCCCAGGGGAAGGAATTTCCACCTAACGAGGATAAAATACCTGCGTAGCTTCCCTGCAGGAGTATGGGGCCACTACCCAGGAGGGTTGGAACAAGATGATCTCTAAGGTCCGTGCCAACTCAAACCATTCTCTCATGCTGTGATCTCTCAGAGGGAGACCATGAGAAACATAAAAACCTATTCAACAGCACATTGCTTAGGCCCAAAGTGGGGTCCTAGGCACAAGTGTGGGAGTGCCCACTGTTACGTCATATCAATCACCAGTACATAACTTTGGCCACCTAGGAGTCTGCCAAAGAGTGGGAGAAGATCTGCCTGTAACAGGGACCTTTCCTATTCTGTAGTCAAATGCAGCTATCTTGTTTTGGAAAGGAAAAGAATACAGATATATGTACATAAGTGAGTTGCCATCAGGGACGCAGAATGGTCCCTTACCATTTTTATTTACTGCTATGATGACGCTCTGTGGTGTAAGGACTGAAAGAACAATCCTGTCTTCCAGGCAGGTCTCCTGGTTATGTACACTATGGACTCTCTCCAAGGAGTTAGGTTCAACTATACGTATTAAAGATCAAATCTCATCAAAACACACCAAGTGAAAGTCTATCTGCTAAGGCTTTTTTCTCTGTAACTACTTCTCCAGGCAGGAGATGCTAAATTCCAGTGGTATTTATCTACCTTCAATTTCCAGATATTGATCATATGAAAACATGCACAATATTTGACAGATCAAGCCTAGTAAGCCTGAAAGAATTAATTCTGAGCTAGTTTTGAGTCAAAAAATATTTATGGATGCAATTGAAAGTCCTTTTATGAAGGATAATAAGATGCTTTAAGAAAAACGGAACAAATAATTTGAGTCTTATCTCATTCTTTTCTCTCAACAGTTGTCCTATAACCCGAATATCAGAATAGCTTACTTTGCCTCCAAACCCTTACCTAAATCCTTCTGTAAAGAGTTTGGAGCACTGTCTCCAATTTCTTCTCTTAGTAGTATATCTGGTTTAACAAATGTTCCCTGTTTTCAAAATTTTACCTAATTTCCTTTGGTGCAGGTACTTTCTATAACGCATGTTTGTTGTTCTCTGTCTCTAACAGGGACTTCCATGACCTGGTTAAATTTATTTTTTTGAACTCTATTAACAATTTCACATTTTTTAGGAGATGGTCTCTTAATCCTTTTTTGTTTTCTAAAAGAAAACTGACTTTGTTTTTTAAATAATTTGGGGAGAAAAAGCTAAATTCTTCATTCTCTTTCTCCTCTGTATAATATTGAGCTGTTTTGGTTTTATTTTTGCCTCCATCCTTGTCTTTCTACTAGGACAGAAAAAACTTACAGAAAGCCTGATGAAAAGACAGTAATGGAATTTCCCTTTTCCCTAGACCCTTTCTTTGGAATATATGATAGGGAAGAGTGATCCAATCCTTTCAACAGCTTCTTTTGGTGGGTGTGGAGAAGGGAAGGTCACATCTGGAGGAGCACAGTAATTTTAAATCTGTAAAGCTCAAACACCATGGAAAGATTTTCACTCTATGAGGTTAAACATGCTTGTAGGGCAAAAATATTAGCTGCTGGCAGAAATCCCTGATTCGCAGAGGTGCGTGATGCAACAACTAACTTTATTGTCTGTTCTCTATTCATCCCAACATTCACCTTTTCTACATGTGGTAATTATTGCAAAATCATTCCTATTGTGTGTTTCTACAGTGACAGGTCAAGAAAGGCTAACCAGGTTCTGTTGTTACTTTGGGGCTATTCCAGTGGCCTTCATCTTCCAATTCATTTTTTAAGACTAATTTACAAGTAGCTTTCACAAAGAAGACAAATAGAATCATAGAATCATAGAATCATAGACACAGACATTTTTCCTGTCTGTACTGAGGTATCAGAATGCATGACAATAACCATGGTTTTCATGATGCCTAGATACATTATAACTACTATTACTTAGTCATATAACAACTATTACTTAGTCACAGTCAATTAGGACAAGAATATGTAATATCTTCCCAGACTGAATTTAGAATTGAATGCTAAGTACTGGTCCAGACTTAGAACATTTCCTGGCTTATATCAGTCTGTTAGATGAGTGATATATTTTACTGATGAAGCTATGCTGAAAGGAGGCCTAGGAGTTATACCAGTAAAGTGTCCTTTCTGCCAGTATAGCTTTTACCCTTTCTTTAAACAAAAGAAAATCCATGGCAGGAAAAAAATTTCTTTTGTTGATTTTTTATGTTTTGGCTGCTGTGGCTACACTGGCAGGGTTTGTTTCCACTCCCTGGGGCATCAGAAGCCTATGCGCTCATGGAGGCAGACAGTAGACTTGTCTGCAATCTTGTCTGACCTTATTCCCACAGATAACAGCACACAATGTTTACACCTGCTTTAAAAGCCATCTGGGCTCGAATGTCCAATAACCTGGGAATCAGCTATAGAATGGTTTTACTACAAGGGAAAAGCAGTTAACAATTTTCATCCAAGCCCAAAAGAAGTGCCTTTTTTAGTAACAGCTAAGACTGACCCTTGGCTTTTCCCTGAGACGTTACACAGGAGCGCCCCAGCAACTCGGTCTCACTAAACCCTGATTTGCCAAAAAACTCTGCTACCCCCTCTCCCCACACACTTCAGTTTCACTTTGATGCAATTAGAGCTGATGATACCATTCCTTTAAAGTGTCTAGACAATCCCATGTTCATATAAACACTCCAACACTTCTCACTGCTGCTAGTATTGTCTTACCTTTGTTCAAATTTTGGCAAACAAATATTCCCCCAGAGCATTTGCTGGATCAAATTTCATCATTATGTCTGGTTAG
The DNA here is from genome assembly GCF_964237585.1 of Gallinula chloropus. NCBI lineage: Eukaryota > Metazoa > Chordata > Aves > Gruiformes > Rallidae > Gallinula > Gallinula chloropus. Next base: position 138,957,575 of record NC_140085.1, on the reverse strand, counting down.
GTTCTAAGCCAAACAATCTTTACCCACGATAGCAGCTGTTATCCTGCTCGGGTCAAGTAAGCTATGATTTCCTATCTTCCTTAAGCTAAAAATGTGTATTGAATCAAGACTTTGAATCAAGACTCTAAGACAGGTGAGCACAGGGTCTGAATACGGATCTGTAAAAAACCTAGAACTGTAATCTTAGATCAGTATTGGTTTAAATGTCTGACTAAAGACCAGATGCTTTATAACTTTTCTCAAGCACCTAACTTACATTTTATGGATAAGGCAAATTCTAGTAAATAACTGCTTCTTAAAAAAATAAAAATTAAAAAAATGGTATTTCCTACTTAAATTCAATTTTAATTTTGAATGGAATTCAGCCCTTATTTCTTATTCTTGCCAATGTTTGTTTTCTTTGCGGGGAGGGAAGGGGAGATTTAGGTAGCTGGATGCCGTGATGCTGTTTTTGAAAATAAGGATAGATGACTTTGCATTCTGAAAGTTTGCCAACAATAACTAGATCACAGACCCTCTCCTTCTTGCAAGAGATTTGTGAGACAGAAAACAGTATTTAATGAGGTCAGATGGCCCTGAAGAATAGCAACAACACAGTTAAGCAAAATAAGCAGAAACAAAAAGGAAATCTCAGGTAATCTGACATACATACACTTTAGAGAGAAACTAAAAGATCCAGTGGAAGAAATGAGCCTCCAGATTGAAACTATTGACTAATTGAGCTCTATTCTTTCTCATACACCACATTATAATTTCTGTTTCATTTGCCCAGTGTTCCATACCAAAAATTGTATGCATGACTATACTAGCAGTGTTTCTTCCTTTAAGCCCCATACTGTACACAAATTTGTTACACTAAGATTCCTGTAAAATATTAATTGTGGGGATTTTTTTTTTTTATAAAACCAAAAGTCTTATTTCTGTTTTGATTTTACATGCAATTCCCAAGTTTTACATGCTTTAGTTTTTCCAGTTTGCATTTCCCATTTTTGTGCTGAAATAACAATTTTCATTCTCTTTTAAATAGCCATTTGCTGTTTCTAACACTAGGGAAAAAAAATAAAAGTGTGAAAAATAAAAGTGTGAAAAAAATAAAAGGTGAATATTACAGTATTTTTCCTTTGAATATTTGTAAGGTAGAAAGCTTATTCTGTTCTTCACCTTTGAAATCTCTCTCAAGCAGCTACTGAAATAAAAAGAAACCAAAAAACCCAAGCAAACCTCTCTGCAAAGACACTGACAATAATAATAATAATAATTTAAAAAAGCTCAATAGCATATCTATCTCTAATTTCTGAGCCACCTCAAATTACATTTCACAGTTTGTAAAGCAGACAATGTTGAGCCCATTTTTCCATGTGCCACTGACTCAAATGATGAAATTTGGAAACATAAAGTTCAGTTGAAGTGTGATACAGACAGAAAAGTACTTTCTAAAGGTAAATTCATGGAAAAAGAAAAAACTTTCTTAAAAAGGAAAGTCTTCAATTTTTTTTAATCAGATTAAATGTTTTCCTTTTTTCCATGATTTTGTTTAGTAGATCTAATTGCTTCCATTTTTATAATAGTAGCATGGACTAATTAAGAAAAACAGCCAACTTCCACAGATGCTTTCTTATTTTTAATTACCTTTTATTATGAAATCTTTCCCTGTCAGCAAACCTCTGGTCCCTTTCATTAGCACTTTTGAAAAAAAAGTTTCAAAGTTGCCATCCTAACTGTGTTTACAAACTGACTCATATTCTGCTACTTTGTTTCCTATTACCTGACCGCTTCTTGAACTTCTTTGCGGTCCTATTGGTTATAGGATCTAATTTTTTACAACTTGGATTTCAGTGCTAATTTACATAGATGCCAATTTTCCAGGGAGCCCTCCTTTGAAACCCATATATATTGGATTACTAAACCGATGTAGAGGAGGATTCTGATGTAAATTCCCTGGGACCTCTTATATAGTTTGTTGGTCAGTTGTTTTGTATTTAATTTATGGATGCATGAGTATCAGTTTTAGTCGCATTGATGTCCTACAGATCAGCACACTGGGATAATCATCCCAGTTTGTTCCCAACATCTGGCTAGCAGCAGAGACAGATAGCTAACATATTGAAGGCATGTCTGCGCTGCTCAGCAAAAACAGTGTATAGCTACAATGAAACTTACTCCTTGATCAGAGGCCATATGGTCATGTCATCCTGGCACCCTTCCTGGCTTACCGAGTCATGCCGAGAGACAAAGAGCAGAGCTGACACAGGCAGTCTTTGCGAGGGTCCCAGTCTCCCAGCTGTGGAAGGGGGAGGGCGCCCACCCTCATGATGACACTGTCCCACACAAAAACACACAGCTGGTGATCCTCTGTTACTTTCTGTAGAGCAGAAAAATGGACACGTGTCTTATGTGAGGCGACATGAACACAGCGAATCTCATGTGAGAGGGCTTTGCTCTTCATAGGGTATGCCAAGCCCAAGATGCCGGAACAGACTCTGTGGCACACCTACATCAAGGCTGATGGTGATCACACTAGACTCTAATGTGTGATCAGGATTTTGGGCCACTGCTGTGACTAGGCTAGTAGATACTCAGATGTCCAAAGTCAGTATACGGTACACCACGTGCTGTTGATGGGAAGGCTGAATAGCTTTTAGGATCCCCAGTCTGTATGGTGAAGTCACAACACTGCATCTACCTCGTTATAGGGCTGACCACTATGTAGGTGTGCTGTTGATATGCTCTCAGCCTTTATGCTAACCTCCATCCTTTTTCTTGGAAGAGGGATTATTTCTTCTCACCCAGTCAAAGCTGTGTAAATAGTGAAAGAACATCAATATAAAATCAGAGGAGAAACTATAGAGCCTCTCTAGAGAAATTGGAAAATGCACTACAGAGGGTTCTAACCCTGAAAACACAGTTATTCCTTTCTCTAATCCTGACTGCAGCAATGCTGCTAGGGCTCAAGGGTGCAACGTGGGGCTCAAAATGGTCTTGATAAGAAATGCATTGTGTATTTTTTTTGCACACACCAGCTGTCCTTTACTGAGGTCATTTTTTGACATCAGTGGTGTTGTGGTGTCCCACAACAATATCATTCGGGTGTCGGACAAGCATTGTCATCTCAGTGAGGTCCTGCAGATCAGCCCACCAAAATAATTGCCCACATTTCCTCACTGCAGCTGGCCAGCAGATGTAATGTAATGGTGCGTTTAATTTTTACAGCATTTGTTTCATTCTGCATCCAGTTAATACACTTCACATATTCTAAACTTCTTCATTGGCCAATGTTTTTCTCATGCTGCTGATATTTCTCTGCTCTGAATTATTAGCGTCATCTTGGCAATGCTAAATTACCTTGGCTCATAGACCTTTGGACTTCAATATACCAGTTTCCTAGGACTTGTTTCTTCCTTTTTATGTAAGATTTAGTAAAGTCTGTCTGAAGCTAATTGAATTTTTTTAAGGTTGACCTATCAAAGCAACTGTTACTGACGTCATTGTTCTTTATATTTATACATAAATCACGTCTAAGCATTTCATATGTTGATGAATATTACATATTGAGCTAATTTTAATTCTAGTAGATTGCCCTCTCCCTCTGTTTGTCAGTAAGTATGTGAAACTTAATTTCAGTGAAAATTAATTTTAAATGTAGTGATTTACAGATCTGGTAAAAATGCATGTAAAAGCCAGCATTTTTCTCATAGAAAAATGAAACTTCTTTCCAAATCTACTTCTCAAGAGTCTTCTGAGTAGATAGACTGGTAACTGGCAGGTTAATACATCCCCATAGTAGAACTCCACCTGAGAAAGTAAAAAGAAGTGCCAAAGACTCAAGCTTTCCCTGAAGTCTAGAAATTAAACATCTTTTTTAAAGCTGACATGATACATCACACTACACCAGGGCTGTTTAGAATATATTGCTTTAATTTTACTATGTTCACCTCCCTACAGCATTACAGATTAAGCAATTGTGAATACTTTCTACATCATTTAAAAAGAAATTCAAAAGAGAGTAACAATGTCAGTAGTATATAACCACAAATCATGAATTCTTAACTACATAAATGCAATTGATATTAATCCCTTCCTCTTTTTCTCAGTCAAAATTTGACATTTTTTCTGGCTGTTTAGTCAGGAGGAAAACCTGGTTAGAGAATAGTTGCTATTCTTTGGCCGCACCTCTGTTTATTTATAAAGAACACAAAACACTTCTGAAAGACAAAGTTCACTAGAAGCATAATTTCAGTCAGCATTACACTCACAAAGGTCTGCAGCCTTTTACTTAGGGTGAAGACCTTTATATTATTTTCCTTCTTTTTTCCATGACTTTTTGCTCTTTTTTTTTTTTTTTTTTCTGTTTTTCCTTTTTCTCTCCTTATCGGTGAATGGTTTTGCCACAGCTCACGTGAAAAGAATACTTTACTTTGCCTGTCAGGACAATGATCCTCTGAGTGCTGTATGAGGTCCCAGAAACTTTCTTGGCATTGCATGGTTCAGGCTTCACAATGGGCTTGCTATGGGAATTGTGGGACTTTCCAAGTTTTCACAGAATCACAGAATAATAGAACAGTTTGGGTCAGAAGGGACCTCAAAGAACATCCAGTTCCAAGCCCCCTGCCATTGACAGGGATACCCTCCACTAGACCAAGTTGACAGAGCCCCATCCAACATGTCCTTAAACACCTCAAAGGATGAGGCTTCCACAACTTCTCTGGGCAACCCGGTCCAGTGCCTCACCACACTTAGAATTTCTTCATAACTTCCAATCTAAACCTACCCTCTTTCAGCTTAAGGCCATTACCCTTTGTCTTATCACCAAACAGTCCCTCTCCATCTTTCCTGTAGGCCCTGTATCACAGAATCACAGAACGATAGGAGTTGGAAGGGACCTTGAAAGACCATCTAGTCCAACTCTCCTGCTCGAACATGATCACCTAGACTAAACCACACAGGGATGCATTCAGGCGGGTTTTGGATGTCTCCAGAGAAGAAGACTCCACAACCTCTCTGGGTAGCCTGTGCCAGTGCTCTGTCACCCTCACAGTGAAAAAGTTCCTCCTTATAGTCACATGGAACTTCCCATTCTCCAGCTTGCTCTTGCTGCCCCTTGTCCTATTTCTGGCCATCACTGAGAAGAGCCCGGCTCCATCCTCCTGACTCTCACCCTTTGCATATTTATAAACATTAATAAGGTCACCCCTCAATGACCTCAGGTGGAGGTTTTCCAGCCCCCTGATGTTTTGTTCAGGTGGATTAATTATTTAGAGGGTGGTTTGTCCAAGCACCAAGCAGATTCTCAGTTGTTAGGGAACAGAGGCACAGCATTTGGTTGCCAGTTGAAAAGAACTGCAGTGAGATCCATGGAGCTATACATGACTCAAGTGCAGGCTGGGCTCAAGTGAGGCCCATTGTGAGGATATTTTAATTGGGTACTGTTGTTGGGCTTAAACCTATTTCTGTGCTTTTGGCAGGAATTATAAACAAACAAAAAGTTATATAAAAATTATGATGCCAGAAATAAAAGGCAATGGTTGTTTTATTTTGCTGGAATAAAAGAACAAAAGCAGTTCTTTTTTTCCCCTTGTCATAATGACACATCGTTAACTGAATAGCAAATATCTGCTAACATTTTGTTTTTAAAATCCTTAGCAAAATTTAGAACTACTTGGACACAAATCATTTTATTTTAATATATTGTTGTAGTTTAATCCCAGCTGGTAAACTGAGCACCACGTTGCCTCTCGGCTCCCCCTTAACCCCAGTAGAATGAGGAGGAGAATGGAAAAAAAAAACTTGTGGGTTGAGATAAAGATGGTTTAATAGGATAACAAAGGAAGAGAGCAATAATGCCAGCCACATCAAATCCACTGCATAATAATAATAATAATAATAATAATAATAATAATAATAATAACAACAACAACAACAACAATAATATTAATAATAATAATGTGATGCATAAACACAATTGCTCACCACAATGGGAGGAAACCTGATGCCCAGTCTGTTTCTAGGCAATCCTGCCTCCCAGCTCACTTCCCCAGTTAATTAGGGAGCCTGACACTATATGTCAGAGAATATCCCTTGGCCAGCCTGGGCCAGCTGTCCTGGCTTTGCTCTCCTGGCTCCTTGTGCACCTGGCCAGGTGTGAGAAGACACTAAAACTACACAGCAACAACTAAAACCATCACTGTCTTATCAACATTACTGTCATATTAAATCCAAACCACCATTGACTAGAAAGAAAATGAACTCTTATCTCAGCCAAAAGCAGGACATATCTCTATTTCACTCAGTCTGCATTCTGCATTTCTGGACTTTAACATTGCTTTTTTGTTGATATTCTTAGCTGCTTTGTCTGTAAAACACTTTGGATTTTTAAAGCTTGAAAAGTTGCATAGCTGTAAGGAATTTAACCCTTTCACCCTTAAGAAAGCTCAGCTTTTATAGTTAAGTTTTTTTTGTGAGTAGGCAGACGTGTATGTCCATGGATGGCTGTCTTTCTGTCTGTTCTGCCCTGTGCAGTAGTTTCCAAACCCGTTGGGCAAACATTAACCAAATTTCACAGAGGAAAAGGTCTTAATATACTAGGGCTATGCAATGTATTAAAGGACGATGATCCTCATTTGCCACAAAATTTTAGACAAAAGGTAAGACAGTCCTCCTAAGAAAGTGGTTATATTATTCAGAAAGTCAGTGAAGAGAGATAATTGCCTTTTTTTTAGGCCACTAGAGGGAAACTGTGGCTTCAAAGGACAGATGTTTGGGCTTCAGGAAATCCAACCTTCTTCTGTGTTTGTACTTCTCCTGGCCTTAGAAGGAACCTAGGTACTTACTTTAAGAAACCTCTTTCCCCAACAGAATAATTCAGCTGCCAAACTGAGGTACCTAGTGTCATCTTTCTGCAGGGTATCTGAAACGTCACACAAAACTGGCATATACATTAACAGCACTTGCAGAAGACTTATGTCCTTCTGGAGCAGCATTTGAGATGAGCATCTCAATGTGTCTATAATGTCATTTACAGCCTTGATATTAGGAACATGAATTGCTCCTGTGATAGTTAAAATTTAGGCATTTTATATATACACACATATATATATACATATGTATATATACACAAACATTTGGTAGTCTGCATCCTACCTTAATTTGTTCAATTCAAACAGGCATTCAAATCAAAGAGAAGACTGCATGAATGAATGCTTCTACTGATGGAAAGACTGAAGCGTGACCAGGCTTTTTCTTAAGCTCTGGAAAATACACAAAAGAAAGAGTGTTATGAATGCCACACATATGGAAAATATTTCAACTAGAGTTTGCACCTAATTAGATACCAAACAATTTCTTGCCTGACATGATACAGGGGAATTTTTGTTTTGTTTTATTTTTTCATTTCTCTTGGAGTGCATATAAAATAAGCAGAGACAGGATTGGCTTTCCAACCCATATTTCCTTTAGGCAAATCCTGAGAGACAAAAGGAGAAATCAACAGGAAATCAGGCCTCATTAATTCCATTCTTCATGGAATTGCCTGGGTTTTAATCATATTTGTTTGGGGAGAAGAGATGGAAGTAATATGCTGAGGTCCTCAACCTTCATCTATTTCCAAGAAAATCACATTAGGACAGAAGCTTAGTACTGAATCTTCAGGTTGCACTGTAAGTTTTTCAGGGAGTTCTGAACATGTGAAAACAGGATGTTATGAACATTCCTGTTTTGCATACTGCATTGGAACAGCTATAGTAATAATAAAAAGACTAATTCTGCTTAGCTTAAAACCTTGAAGCTGAGCAAAACACTGAAAGTTCATTGAGAAATGCAAGGCTGATTGCATTTAATGACTACTATTACGTTATCAGTATGAATTATATATGACAGGACCAAAATTACAAAACTCTTTTTCCAAGGATTTATCAAGGTATTTGACTATAACTAGCATTAATAATGAATATCATATCACTACATAGAAGGTCCTTCTGCAGCTGGTCTGGGGACAATAATCATGTTGGGGAGAAAATGCACTCAAGAAAATTCATTCACGTGTGTGTGGCTTTGTAGGCCTATGTAAGAGTGAGACAAAGACCAAAAGTCTACATGACAAGATTTTCTTCCCACTATCTTTGATCAGTGTTACAGACACATTGCTTGCGTGTAATGGAGGCATCCTGGGATCAGCACTCTGCTTTGCCTGATTCAAGTGAAAGATTTGGACACTGTTTTCCCTGGGCTGCTCATGTATTCCCAAGAGAATGGGAGATGGGAAGGGGTGGTATGTGTGCTGTTGGCTTTGCTTTGGTTTGGTTTGGTTTTCTGTTTTGGGTTTGGGTTTTTTTTTGGGGGGTGGGGGGGCGGGGGGCACAAGATGGTTATTTGGGGGTTTTTTAGAAAAAAAATAATGGATTGGAACTGAAGCTAAAATTAACAAAACTCACAATAAGAAATTCAAATGTATGACTAGAGGAGACCTGAATACTGAAACTATTAACTGCTCTGAACCAACTGAGGTGAAACTAAGAAAACCTTCTTTCAGCTGTTATCCCTATGAAATAAGGGATTGCGAATCCATGCACAAATCTAGTGTTTCTTAAAGTGCAGACAGTTATTAGTACTGGCTCAAATCCAGAAAAATGCAACTAGATACTGTGGAAAAACTTCACACAGGTTTGTTTGTGTTTTGGCCCATACCACCCAGCTTTCACATAACCTCAAACTGCCAATCAAACCCAGGTGGATGTTCACTGAGATGTGAACAGTCTAGGCCAAAATGACCATGTTCATTTTCAGTTGTAATCCAAGCAAAGACCTGGTGAATAGAAACTGTCCAGTGCAGTTTTAACTAACAGTAGGTCACAAACAAGCTGTTATTAAACTTCAAGGTTATATGAGAGGAACTATTCAACATTCATTCTCTGTAACTGCAATTTAAAAATAAAAGGAAAAAATATCTGTGACGTAGATCTCAAGCCTTAAATATTAAAACTAATCAGTATATTTTTGGTCAATACTAATTTTCTTTTTCTGGAGCTGCTCACAAGCTTTGAAAAGTCTAATCAGTGTGGTGAGTTTTGGGGCATTCATGGAAAAAAAAGACATTGTATGATATCTCAGAAAAGGTTATTAAGGCTGCACATGGCAGAACATATCTTCAAAGAAATACACGTTACTGCAGTTGTATAACTTTTTCTCTGTGTAATTACATCCCAAATCACAGATGGCTTTAGAAGAATTGTTGAATATGCTATATTCAGAATGTTATGGTCTTATCCAGGATGTCTGCTCCTTGCCATTAGTTGTAATTTGAGTTTGAAGAATAAAGTCAGACAAATAAGTCTTTGCTTTTTGCCAATTATTAACTGTATTTCACTGAAACAATAGATTTTCTGTCTAATTAAAAACAAAAAATCAATACCCTTGATTTTGATCTAGGTTCAGGGGATAGGAGAAGGACACTCAAGCTGAGTTTCTTCATATCTAATTCTCATTGTCTGCATCTATATCGAAAAAGGCTATATCTGAGACAGTCATCCAGAAGTAACTATATGTAGAGTGATTTATCTGCCATATTTTTTGCCAACTTCTTTAAGATGAGATAAATTAAGCTCTTACCCTCCAATCAAAAGTATTCCCATTCCCAAGTTTAGACACTGTCTGCCTACCTACAGGGTTGGGATCCCCTGGAATCTAGGAACATGAATACCTGGTTTCAACCATGAGATTGATTAGGGAAGCAGCTGAAGATGTGCTGCAGTGGGTGTGTCTGAATTTCCTGAGTCCTCCAGGATGGATGAAATAGGCTGCTTATGTGACTGTGTCAGTGACTATTCTGATCCTTCCCATCCTTCCTCAACAAAGTTTAAACACTGATATTTTTTTGGCTCACTCCTGTTCACTGAAAACATGGCTGATGAACAGGATCATGTGATAACACAATAGTCACAGTGATGATGAAGGAAGATGGACACCCAAGAAAAACTTTCTCCTAAGACAAATGTGGGCTCAGGCTCACATCTGCCATGAAATTGTCCCTTGGCAAATCTGAGCTACTGGTTCAGACAAAAATGTAAGTAATACCAGAGAGACTCAGTAAATGAGAGCTATCAGAGGCTGATGAAGAGGGCATTACAGCTGCAGCTACAGTCTGGTAGGCTGAATGGCAGCTGTGAGGCCAGCATTGGGCAGAGCCCCAAACACTTTACATTCTTCCTGCCTGGTGTCTGTGTGGTAATTCATCTTCATTTTGCTGTATTTACATTCTCTTTTTTCTCTGCTAGGATTACTGGCAACAGGTGAAAACCACTACTTTTTTGTTGTTGTTGTTTTTTCAAAAAAGGGTAATAAAACCGGTTCTGCTGGGTTTTGAAAAGTAAGTGTCAAACCCAAAATATGTAGTGAGCTAGAATACTGGCTTCTCTAGTACCAATTATGTTTTGTGCAAAAGATACAGAAACCAGTTGGTGGGACAAATTGCCATTTCATAAAAACTTGGAACAGTCTGTTTCATGCTTAATGAAAAATGACACCCATGTACTGAAATGAAAATGAATCCTGAAAGCTTCGCCTTCGACATACAATGAAACAGCAGGTAGCAGAGAACAAGAAGTACTGTCCTTGCAAAGTAAATTGAATTCAGATTAAATTAATGCTTCCTCTGGAATTCAAAATATTTAAAGGTGTAAAAGTCCATTGCGGGCTTGAAACCTAGTACTCACTCTTATTGCCATTCACAGCATTGTATTTAAATTACAGACTTTTTTTTTTCCAGGTTGGCTAGAAAGGCTTTCATCTAAAGGCAGAATATATATATTCTTCTGAATTATGGTCCAGGAGAACTTATGCTCCAAACAAAGGATCTACTGCAACTGGAACAGGAAATCCCACTATATTATCTTCAGTCTCCTGCAGATTTTTGAAATATTAGAAACTTGACCCCAAGATGGGACAGGCCTTCCTAGGCTCTGCATGGGGAACGGAGATGGAAGGAAGTTCCCAGAGGACTGTTGAACTTCCTTCAGTGGCCAGCTGAACAAAGAGCAGAGGAGACTAGACAGCAGAATATTTCCAAGCTGATGTTGATGTTGCTAGATGTGTAGATAATTAAAAAAGAAGAGAAGGCATAGTACCTATATTGCAGCATAAGCTTTGCTTTAAGTTATAGTGACTGTTCATGGCAGAAAGTGCTAATGTCTTTCAAATCTCAACATAGATGATGCACACTTTTAATAATATACATTAAACTAGTTAGGTTGAAGCCTAAAAGTGAATAAGGTGTTATATAATATAAACATGGGTGTGCAGCATTCCTCTGCCTCCCCCATTGCACTCTGAAGTTGAAACTTGGCTATTGCTCACCAGGCATATCTTTAAAATAGAGAAGCTCCAACAGGATGAACTTTGCTTCCCCTTCCCACTCTGGATTAAGTGGTGATGTGAGCAGCTGGAAAGGTGACCTGGTTGGATGGGGAAAATTACTGAGAAGATGTCTGCTGAAGTATTGACAGAGAAGCTGCCTGCCAGCCTGGGAGCCGTGAGCCTGGGAACAAGATCTGCGAATCAGAAGCTTCCTTGACAAGCACAGCAGCGTAGTTTCTACCTAGAAAATGAAGACATCCTGAGATACCATTGATAAGGGAGAAGACAATGAACTGTAATTATAGCTTATTCTCCAAAAAGGTGAAAAGTAGTCTGGAAAAAGGGGAAAACCTCCAGAGAAAATAAGGATCTGTAACTGCCATGGACTGTTCTAACTGAAAGAATAGGAAAACAACCTGGAAAAGTACAAATTGTTCTGAAAGAATGGAATATATCATAATCTATTGGGAGCCCCAAATGGAAAATAGGAATTAACAGCACCTGGTCAAAGTGGTAGCGGTGATCAAAGTGGTGATGTCCTAAGCCCTCTTCTGTCTGTGACATAAAACCCTCTAAATTTTTATCCAAAATGGAGCCTCACAGAAAGCTTCCTAGGGTCACACACTTTCCCAAACTCTCCACACAAACTTTCTGTGAGATCTTCAACTCTCACCAGGGCCACATGGCTTACCCCAGACTCCAATACATGGATCACCTTTGAAGTCAAACTCTTGTCTGTTACACTGCTGGTGCCCCTCCAGGTCCCGTTCTGGGATCATTCCAGTTTGCCCTCCCATTTCTGGGATGGTTAGGCCCTCCTCTCTGGGATCTTTTTGACCTCCCCTCAGGGATGATTTGGCTCCCTTCCGAGATCTGTCTAATGTACTTGATACCAATGCTATTATTAATATGCATATTTATGCATATACATAACCTATCATATCTGTGCTTATATTTGCAACATATTTTATAATGTTTGCTTCAGTAGTGGTGGGATACCTCTGAGGATATGGCATCAACTGTATTTCATGCACATTCATTTGCTTATGGTACTTCATGCTACCACTGTTAACACAGAATAGAAATATAGTTACAAAATACTCTGCCTTAAACGGCAATTAATGTATTCAGTGTAAGTTTAATAGAACTGAAGACATAATGGGGGTGTTTTTCTACTACATATTCAAGTATTTTTTTCTAATATATCATTAAGACTACTGTTAAAATCAATTTAACAAATCTTAAAGCTGGCAGAGAGAATGTTATCTGCATCATGCAAGTATCAGCTAACCCCTCCGAAAAAAAACCCATCGTGTACTGCATACTGTGTAATTGCTTGTGTTTCTGAGACAACCCACTTGCAGACCAGGTGCAGAGAAGCATGAGAACAGTGGAGATTTCCAGTGGGGAATATATATATTTTTATTTTATTTTATTTCTGAAAATTGGCACCAATTTTTTCCTGAAAGGTGAGAATTGTAAGATTATTTAGTTCTCTAAACTATGAAATTAAACAGGGTCTAGACAGCTACGCATTTGCTGAAATCTGATTATTCTCTTTAATGCTAATGTTAATTTCTTTTTCCACTTTCTCTTTCACACAAACACTCAAACACTAGTTAATTACTGTTTTGGACAGAGAGGAAGTCAAGATCAAGCAAATTATGGCCCAATATGAAGCAAGTTGTTTCGGTCATTTAATAGCATTTCTAATTTAATGGAATGTTTTCTCATTCATTCAGAGCAGATTACAGAAGATTATGTGTAATGAATAGCTATAAATTCCCTTTGAATCTAAGATAAGTCGGAGAATCTCATCACCTTCCAGTTTGTAATAAAATGTTAATTTTGGTTCATTTACAGATGTTTTGGGGAAGACAAATTGCTATAGTCTAAACGCCACATTCCTCACTTCCCCCACACTTGGCACACATGTTGCTGACATTTTAGCAGTAATGAGTGTTTGGCAATGTATCTTTAGAAGGTTCAAACAATAACTTATATTCAGAGAAGTTCTCATGACAGACGTCTAACTGAAAGTTTTGCCCTGGCTGACTACATATGCATTTATTCTCTGGTTAAATCTAGGCTAATCTAGTTAAATATCTTTTGTTTAAAATGAGTATTTTTGGAGGTCTGCACAGCTTTTTTAAATAACAAGTGCTTCTCTGAAAGTCTGTGTTCTGCAAGAAGTCTCTCCCCAGGTCTTCATATAAGTTCTGCTGCTAGAAGGACATGTTGCTTTTGAAAATGGAGGGGAATTTCCTACGTCTTCATGTCCCCTTTGTCTCCCCAGCATGAATGCACAGATAGATAATGCTGTACAATTTACTAAGTTGTCATTGATCCAAATCCTGCTGTTGTAAATATTCATAGAACGTCTATTGTGTAGGTTAGCAGAACAACGTAACTCTTCTTCAAATACTATCTGAATAGTATTTATGCTGGGAAAAAAAAAAAAGATGTAATGAGGGTTTTCCTGTAGTTTTGAGTTATATACAAATAATTGTAACATCCCCCCCCTGCCCCGGCCCTCCTAATAATCCCACCAACCCTCTATTTTCTGAATTGGAATGGATATTGGCAATTTTAAAATTTACAAAGAAAGAAATATAGGAAAACCTCATAGGAATCTCTCTGAGGGCATATGGTATCCCAGGAGCCCTGTTGCAGGAGCTAAATTCCATGTTAGGGACTGGGAATCCTGAGATATCTGTCCTGTTCTGGCCTTTTAGTGCTATGCAGGAGATCCAGTGGTCCCAGCAGGTCCCAGCAGCTAACCAGAAGAGCTGGAAGAAATTCAGACAGAGATCAGATGCAGATGAGGTATTTAAATATTTACATAGAGTCTAACCCTCATTTTCCTTGTCTCAATTAATATTTAAACATTTTCTGTGAAGTAGAATAGCATCAGCAAGCAAAACGGGACTTCTAAAACATTGAATGATACTGTCCTGGTGTATCTTCAGCTGCATACAGTATTGTAGATCAGAATACCCTAATTCTAAATAGTGTTAATCCCTATCAATATATTTGTGGTGAGAAGAAAAAGAAAAGGCAGAGAGCTCCATCTCCTGCTCTGTGGGTTTAGCCCCTTTAGGCCAAGTACTGTTGATCAGAACTATCCAGAAAACTTGATTTTAATTTATAGATTTTTTGTGAAGTGCCTAAACCCACATTTTTAGAGAATAAAATATAATGTAAATAGGTTCCAGCTCAGTATGTAGCCCACCAACACAAATCTCTCACTCCTCAACTTTTCTCTAAACAAGTACAAGAGTTATCCAGCAGGGAGGAGGCAGACAAAGAAGGGAATTGATGGGAAATTCGAAAGATGATTGAAGCTGGTTTTATATCTTGTTTTCTGTACAAAGACTAAGTCCAATGAATAGGAAATTTAATCCAAGCTATTCAGTAGCTCACATTTCAAAGCTTGTTGTGCACACTTATCTTATCTGAAAGTTTCAGCATTGTGAAGTCATTCCAGGCAACACCACTTCCACTGTTTTCCAGGATTTCATTATAACTGCAGCTCTTGTATCACATTTGTGTAGTGGATTTGAGGATAATACGCTAGGAGATCTAGGAGAGAGATAAACTTGAAGAAATACACTTTTGAGGCACTTGTGATACACAAAGGGATTAAGTATCTTAGCGTGGGTTAAAGTCTGGATAGCATTTTCTCATAACCTGTTGGAAGCCCTGTTTTGTTGTTTTGCTGGAGTCACAGACATACCACATTACTGAGTATTTATGTTTATATAAAAGAGTCTTTTTGCATCACAAACTCAGACTAGGTGGCACCTGGTGGTTAAAAGGACTAGGAATATAAATCTTGCATTAAAACGAAAAATTCAATAGAAAACAGGTGCTGGTGTTAGAGTGCATGGTGTGGTCTGACTAGAGATCCTCACTGTTGAGGAATGTTATGTCTAAAGTTGGTATACTTGTTGAATCAAGTTTAGTGTCTGTGAAGAAATTAAGAAAATCTCAAGTTCAGTGTCCCCTGATGAGGGTTATCTCTTTAATAAGTAGCAGTGAAAACAAGTATATATACTTTGCCCTTACAACTTTATACCCTTTCCCCACATTTTTCTGTTAAAAATGAAAGCATTAACAACAACAAAAAGCTATTGAGTGTATAATTTACATAGGAAGGGAAGGGAAAGCTAAAGGGAAAGAGAGACGAGGGAAAGGGAAAGTGGGAAAGAGGGAAAGGGAAGAAGGGGGAGAAGGGGAAGGGGGAAGGGAAGGGAAGGGAAGGGAAGGGAAGGGAAGGGAAGGGAAGGGAAGGGAAGGGAAGGGAAGGGAAGGGAAGGGAAGGGAAGGGAAGGGAAGGGAAGGGAAGGGAAGGGAAGGGAAGGGAAGGGAAGGGAAGGGAAGGGAAGGGAAGGGAAGGGAAGGGAAGGGAAGGGAAGGGAAGGGAAGGGAAGGGAAGGGAAGGGAAGGGAAGGGAAGGGAAGGGAAGGGAAGGGGCAACCCTGGTAGAGCATTGGGTTTTATCAATCAAGAAACTAAAATGAGTAAAAGGCAAAAACTAGCATATTATATGAGTACCAGAAACTGGTTCTGTGAGGACTGTTGGAATATGACTGAGCATCAGATATTGATGAGCCAGAGTGAACATCTAAATCGATTTCAGACAGTAAAATATGCCACAAAGGTTAATTTACCACATAGACTTTACATCTGTGCTACCAGTGAGTCACGGGTGACAGTCAAGGAGCAGAATTGTTCCCCAGTGCACAGAGGACTTGGGGAAGAACTAGGAATAGAGAAACAGCAGCAGGAGCTTTTGAAATCATTACCAGCTCAAGAGCTATGGCAACTCTCAACTTGAACTCCCTTATGCAAAAAATGGCACAGCTGCTTGTGTCTTGAAGCAAAGCACACTGTTATGTGTCATTTTGCTTTCATTCATGCCATTTAATCTGTCAGCAGCCATTTTTGAGTTTTGAATCACTTTATTCTTCCTGTTATAAATATTTCTCGTTTGGGAGTTTATTTATTCTACAGCATTAACTTGAAAAAGGAGGCTTAAGACATGTTGTTTTAGGAAAGAACCCTCCCTTTAGAAGGAAGGATTGCAGACAATTCCTGGTTGTAATGAAATGCATGCTTGTGCAAAGATGTGCTGTTTCTAGGAGTATTCAACAGACTTTGTAAGTGCTTTACCCTTCATGTGTTCAAAGGGATGGAAAACACTTTGCCATGATGCTCTACTCAAAATTCAAGACTGTGATATACAATAGCTTATTCTGGAGAAAATCATCCCTAGTTGTTAGTGAGTAGCAGAGAGCAAGATCAGCAGTTAAAGGGCAGCTGGTCATGGTAAGAGGCAAAGCTAATTTTGACTGCACGTAGAACACCAAGAGGAAGTTTTAGAGAGGCAAGATGAGGTTGTCTCTGAGTATGAGCTAGGTATCTTTACTATGGTCATTCAAGGTCTAGAGTTTAGTTCAGTTGTTTCACAGGTTTCTGGTGCTATTTGAGATGTTCTTGGATGCCCCACCTGATCTCAATCTGCTACTCCATCAGGGTAGGGATTACCTGTGGTCAGAACTGCTAGTCCTGAGTAAATGTTTCAGAAATCTGGCTTTTCTGAGAAGGCCTCAGGAACGCATGTGTTAACAATTGCTCATCTGACTGAATGTGTGCTCACTTTCTGGAGTGTTGAATACATTTTTAGACCATTTTCTACTCATTAGGTCACTATTGACTGTAAAGGATTTGACACTGACTTGACAAGTAAAAATCCAGTTCCAATCACAGAATCATAGGGACTGGAAGGGACCTCCAGAGATCATTGGGTCCAACCCCCCTACCAAAGCAGGTTCCCCAGGAAAGGTAGCACAGATAGGCATCCAGAAGGGTCTTGAATATCTTCAGGGAAGGAGACTCCACAACCTTCCCTGGGCAGCCTGTGCCAGGGCTCTGTCACCCTCACTGTGAAAAAGTTCTTCCGCATGTTGGTGCGGAACTTCCTGTGCTCCAACTTGCAGCCATTGCCCCTTGTCCTGTCCCCACAGACCACTGAAAAGGGCTGCCTATTTCCCCCTGTGTCCCACATTTGAGATATTTATAAACATTAATAAGATCCCCTCTTAGCCTTCTTTTCTCAAGGCTGAACAGCCCCAGTTCTTTCAGCCTGTCCTCATTAGGGAGATGCTCCAGGCTTTTAATCATCTTTGTAGCCCTCCACTGGACTCTTTCCAGGAGATCCCTGTGTTTTTTATATCAAGGAGGCCAGAATTGGACACAATACAGCAGGTGGGGCCTGACTAGGGCAGAGCAGAGGGCGAGGATCACCTCCTTTGATCTGCTGCTCACTCTCCTTTTGATGCACCCCAGGATCCCATTGGCTCTCTTAGCCACCAGGACACACTGCTGGCTCATGGCCAACCTGTCATCCACCAGGACCCCCAGGTCCTTCTCTGCAGTGCTCCTCTCCTGTAGGTCATTCCCCAGCCTGTACTGATTCCAGCAGTTATCCTCTCCCACATGCATGACTCTACACTTGCTTTTATTAAACCTCATCTGATTTCTCCCTGCCCAGCTCTCCAGTCTGTCCAGGTCTCTCTGGATGGCAGCACAGTGTTCCTGCGTGTCAGCCACTCCTCCCAGCTTTGTATCATCGGCGTACTTGCTGAGGGTGGACGCTATTCCCTCATCGAGTTTGTCGATGAAGATGTCTTGACTTACCCTCTAATCATCTCTCAGCAGTAAGCCAGTAATTATAGCTATGGGGACCAGCTTCTCCTTCCTTTTCATGTAGAGCCATGAAAGCAGAAGGAAATGGCATGACAACAACTGCAGGGGAAAAGTAGCACCTCCTTGCAAGAACTACTCTGCTCTGGCGCAAAGCCTATTGCTGGAAAAACAGCTGTTCCCTGCTCCCCTTCCCAAACTCTTTTGCAACCAAAAGGCTTTGTGAGGCACAGAGTGTCCTCTTCTCAGGTTTAGGTGGAACTTGGCATCTGAAGGATCCAGCCCAAGAAGACCTTTATGATGATAACTTTTAACTGCTTTTGCAGAAAAATCTGAAAGACCTAATTCCTAGTTTAGCAGGCTGTTTTTGCAGAGGGACTATCACACTGTTAAAAGCATTTCATGTAATTGCTTCTATTTTCTGTAGACAATATCCAATACTTAAAACTTCTAGTTCCCCACCAGTGAGAACAAAAGCTATGTCCTCTGCACTTCTTAAAAGTTCAATATACTTTCCAACATTGCAGCACACAAACATTGTACTTTGTACAATGTAGTAATGTAAAAAGCCACCAGATGAGTTTGCTTTCTGTAATTATTTTATTTGACAATACAAATACTTCTAGAATGAAGTGTCTTTTATTTTGAGCCAGGTCATAGCAAGGCTGTGACTTTTCACATCTCTAAGTACAATTCAAAGATCATTGGACGTTAGAAATCTATTCAGAAATTAGTAGTTAAGACTGTTAACAGGAAAGTTAACCAAGACCAAGAATTTCTATTCTGTTTCTTTACCCCTCATTAAACAAACCAAGAAAAAAATACGTAAGAACTTTCATACTGTGTTGTATCAAAGGTCTGACTGATGATCCTGTCAGTAGCAGAGCCACAGAGCAGAGAACAAGAAAAGAGTAAGATGCAGTACAGAGCAATACGCTCTGCTTTTGTTTATTCTTTGGACTCCACAGCAACATAAAACTGAATGTTTCACTATTTATGTCACCTTAAAGAAAAAAAAAAATACCCCCCCCCCAAAAAAAAAAACCTAACCCCAAACAGAAAGAGACCATGGATTAACTAGATCTAATGTTGTGATGAATAAATACAATGAACTGTGGCAGGTGGGGAAAAAACTCAACAAACAGTTCAAATGTTATTCCTACAGTGCTTTATGCCAGAAACAGAGCTTCAATTTGCAGTTTTCTTATAGTATCTGCTTAAGGCAAATGGGATTGTCCCATCTCTCAGGACACAGAACAGTTTAGGAATAGAATTTATAGACACTTAGTATGTTTCAATTTCAGAAATCAAGGACATTTAAATTTACCATCTTGCTCTATGACAATATGAACTTGCTACAGAATTGGGCTGCCTGGATGTTCCCCATTAATTAATGTAGTCCTTGAAGTCTCCAGTGGGCTTCTCAGAAGACTTATAAAGAATGGTAAAAAAAAATCTCAGAATTCTCCAACTATCTTGAGAGTCTGGTGAATGGATGTGTGTTGGAGCAATATGTAACAATTACAGACTTGTGCTCTGATTTCTCTTACACATATAATATTGCCTTAAATGAATAAATTGTACATTTGTGTTAAAACAGGGGAATAAAAGCTTGGTCAATATGGAAGTAATATTTCTTTATTATGCTCTTATTTCCAAGGAAGCTGCTTCCACATAAATTCTAAGACACTAAGAAACAGCTAGAAGAGCAGGCTAGAGTCGTCACTTTTGACTTCCTCACCCAAATCTTAATAATACTTATTGCTTATTAACTTGCTGTGAGCTATATTCAGTTTAAAACAAGGCAGAAGAGAGGGTTATGCCAGTCCTGAGATATTTGCATGACCTAATAATGACCTAACTTGCTAATAAATACAAGAGTGGCTACAGAGTTCACATGTAAATTTACTCCCTTTTTAATGAAAGAAAAATCATGCAGCCTCAATACAGCACATTGATTCAGTGATTTATGTCTCACAGGCAGCATTCTCATACAACAGGTTTGTATTTTGTTTATATATTTTGACAGGTGTTTGCCATTTCGAAGATATGCCTTGGATAGTTCTCCAAATCATTTTACTTTTCATGGTTCATTGCTGAGAGCCTAAAACAACAATCTGAATCTTTCAGTCCAATGCTGCAGAACTGGGCAGTACGTTTGTCTTTCATTCACTGATGGAGAAAACTGGAGAAAATACAATAGACTTAGTTCTGTGTCATTGTCAAGACAATGTCTACAGTTCCCTAGTGAGTATACAGTGCCAGACTGAGCTGCTTAAACCAGGACTAAAATAAAAAAAATCTGTCCTGAAAAACCCTGCTTAACTTCTAACAAACCTGTAAAGCACATACAGCCCACAGTGCCTGCTGGTCTTCATGCTGTTCAAGCACCCAGAGTTTTGTTTCCTTGGCTGCTCAGAGGTTCTTCTTGCAGTACTCATCTGGATGACATCTCCCTCCCAATCGCAAGGACACCTGAAAAAAGGTCTGAGGTCCAAAGGGCACTCTTGCATATGTAGCCAGACCATTCCTTTGCGGACAGCACATAATGTATAGTGATGGATGCATGTCTAAAGAACACTTGGGGAGGCAATCCCCCTACTTCTGTGCTACTGGCCCTGAGTGCAGCCCCAGGCTCGGCTCTGCTACCCATCCCTGCTCCTCAGAACATCCCCACTCAGGCCAGCCCTACTGCAGACTGACTGTGCAGCCTGGGTTCACATCGCTGGGGAAGAACTGGGAGTTTCACTGGGGCAGCTTTACATCTCCCATTTTCTTGGGAACTACATTTGTGACCAGACCTGAGCCATACCACAGTCTGTGCCCAACCTCCTGCCTGCTGCCATCACCTACGGGACCCTGCTGGGCTTTGCACCAGCCTCACCATTGTGGCCTTTCTGGGCAGTTTCAGGGATCTGGCCTGGCCCTGTTCACCTCATCCCATCCCTGCTCCTTCACTGAGAGATGCTGGATGGACCCTGGTCAAGGACGGCATGGCCCTGTCAGCCTCATTGAGCGACTGTTCAACACTGTACCCTAATATGTATGGAAATGTATAGTCAGAGTGCTTGGAGATGCCATTACTCACCTCTTCCGCTGATGGGGGACATCATTCCACTCTTGTGAAAGCAGAAAGGACCTGTCAGCCCTGGGGAAGACCAAAGTTGAAGGAATCCTCTTTACTCAGGGATTTCCTCCTGGACAGAAGCTGGAGAGGGGTGCCGATATTGGGGAAATCTCCCTACAAAATCTAGACTATTTTGAAACACACTGTAAGGCCCATCTCTTCCTATATGCACTTTTTCTGTACACAGGGCCATATAGGTGGGAACATGATTTAGTTTCCCCTTTGGGATCTAAGTATCATAATGCTTAGCACTGCAGGCCGTGTCTAAGCCCCATTCTGGATTTTGCAACTTGACTTCTCTGGTAATAGTGTCTGAATGAGGATATTGCCTCAAATCATACGGATAGGATCCTTATCTGCTCTTAGTCAAATGGATGTGATTCCTAAGAAGAGAATTTGTAGCTGTTCTTACTTCAGTAATGTGCCCCTGGCTGCCCAGTGCCTGGCTGTGGCTGAGACAGGCCCTAGCTGCCAGCCCTGCCCTGTGCCACCATGGCAAGTCTCCACAGCCCCCAGGGAGCCCCTGACCCCCACAGGGACCTGCCATGTATTTGCCTAATGTAATGTGAAACATTTGCAGCAGTATTTCCCCCCAGATAATTAAAAAAAAATATACTAGAAACATTTGTTAGGTTATCATAGTGCTGTTCATGCCTGAGACTGGCAGACCTCTCTGCTGTCTTTGCAGAGATTATACTCTATATGTAAACACAGTTCAGCAGTTTCTCAGTGCTCTGAAATCTGGTGGACTGCTGCTCTCTTTGAAGAACTACAGATGATTAATGGAGCGGCTTGCACTTTATTGCACAACATTAAGAAGTATCAAAATGAATGTGCGTGTTAACTCACTATACTCCTTTCTTTGCAGTTCCCAGGCTGTGATGACCCCTGTATTAGGGATCTAATCAAATTTCCAATACTGCAGAGTATGCCAATGCAAAGCATAAGCAGGGAAATGACCTGTGAGATTACCTAGTCTGCCTCCTTACCACTGCAACATCATTCCCATGAACTTTTATTCATACTGCGTCCAGATTCAGAAAACATCCTATGTCCCAGTTTACTAATATTTTAAACAATGGGAGTTTTGCCCCTCTGGGGATTAATTGAGCTAAAGTAGCCTTCATTGTAAGTTTTAAACTCTTAAACTAAGTTTTATTTTGCCCATACTACTATTAAAAGTGAAAAAGGCAATTCTGCATGAGAAATGACATCTTAAATGAACAATAAAACTGCTTGGCTTTTATTTCAGCAGATTTAGGCAAAACTCTGAAGGAAAGAAAACTGAAGAATACAGCATGAACAAGATTTTAGGCTGGATTTCATACCCAACCTGGTTCCTCAGAATATCAATATGCAACTTCTATGTGCAATTTTTCAGACATGTTTTCTGAAAACTTTTAGCTCCACATTCAGAAGCTGCAACATGTTTTGGTGCCATGAGAAGTAAAATCTCTAAGTTTGCAAAGATATCAAGGAGGTAAAGCCAAGTCTGGATAATGCTTACACTTGCAGTGCATTAGAGGAGAAGAAAACTCAGTTTGAATGCTTACATGGAGTTTACTAACAGGTCTTTAGAAAAATGCATTTAGCATTAGAAAAATGCTTTTTATGTATAAGCTGAGCAAATTTAATATTGCATCACTGAAATACGATAAAAACCCACAATGCATTTTATGGTCACTTTTTAGAGCAGAACCACATGTTAAGTATTTACATGAGTCTGCAACAGTTCCTGGTATGAAAGTGTTTATTAGGTACAACTGGCTTGATTCTGCTTTCCTTGCATCTTGTGTAGTCATTTACACCTGTGCAATGATGTATTCTACTTCACATTATGCAGTTTTTTATGAGGTTTTGGCAGCACAAAGGGGTCATAAACTCAGTCAATATAATCATCGAGGAATGCTTTCAGGCTGCGCATGGTGTGCAATCAGCTTAAAGGTCTTTTATCGCTCCTCTTCATAAGCCTGTAAATACAAACCATAAAATCTATAATTACAGAAAAAAGTGGTTGACTGCAACATTGAAAGATGTGAGGCAAGTGAAGAGTAGACCCACTGAATGAAATGACAGGTCTAGCACAGATCTGATTGCATTTTTCTTCTGCTTCATGTTCTGCAAGATGCCAAAGGAATTAATTTCACTTTGGGGAAGATAAGGTTGTAGGTGAGGCAGCAGCTTGTCTTTACTCCTACAGCATAGCTGAGGCAGATCGTTCCCATATGAGTGTACTTTATATATTACCTCTGTATTACCAGTGAAGTTTACTCCTTTAAAGCTTCTGACTCAGTTTTCCTTCAACTCATGTTAATATTTCTCTTTTTCTGCCTCTCTTACTGTCTCATCTTTTAAACTTCTTGTGTAAATTGTTTTAGTGGTGTCAGGGCAATCTGCAAACCAGCGGTATAAAACAGAATCACTTTTAATACTTTGGATTCAAAATTTTCTATGTCATTTTATTTTAATTCTGATATTTGTATATAAGTGACTATCAATAGTACCTGGCACCTTGTAACCACAGCAAAAAGGAATCTTGCAACTGGCAAACAGAGCAGTCACACATGTTGATGACAAATGCTATGACAATGAATAATTTATTTTTCAAAGCAGAATATTTTAGGTCAGCAAAATCTCACCAGGCAGGCAGCCTGATGGAACTGCTGGCTGTGCAAGCTACTTTGCCACCCTTAATTTAAACTGGACCTAAATATATTTTCCAATGCTGGTGTGTGTGTGTGGTAAACCAGCCCCCCAAAAAAGGAAAAAAAAAAAAATCAAGCATTGGCTGCTTTCACAGGACAGAGAAAAATGTGGAAATTAAAGGTTTAAAACTTTTTGTCTGAATATTTTTTTTTCCTGTTGGTAGGCATGTACTAGACATATGAATACTGAATTGATTTTGCATCATAACAGTGAGTCATCATTGGAGATAACTGGGCAAAGTATATATTTTAGGACAAAGTAGATTGTTATTCCTTCTTCTATATATGCATACCTGTCTCTTCTGCACAGTAGTATGTCTCACTTCCATATATGAGTATTTCTATATGATAAATCTCTCACTGTAGAACATTCTTAACCTTCCCATGTCCTTTCATTTGGATTCATACAAAAGAGGGTTAGGAACTATCGGGTTGGGATTTTCATTACTTCAGAAGGAAACATTTCACTAAGCAATAGTGTACCAAACAGGGAACATTGGAAACAGACAATGGACCTGAAGGTAGGAATAAGCTGTGCTGGTTTTCGTTTGGATAGAGATAATTTTCTTCATACAGGGTTGCATTTGGATTTGTACTGTGCACAGTGTTGGTAACGGGGATTCTTTTGCTACTGCTGAGCAGGGCTCACACAGAGCCAAGGCCGCCTCTGCTTCTTACCCCACCCCACCAGTGAGGAGGCTGGAGGTGCACAAGGAGTTGGGAGGGGACACAGCAAGGACAGCTGATCCCAACTAACTGAAGGGATATTTTATACCATCATGCTCAGCATACAAAGCTGGGAGAAGCAGAAGGAAGATGTAGAAGTTTGGAGTGATGGCATTTGTCTTCCCAAGTAAGCTTTACGCATGATGGAGATTCTTGCTTTCCTGGAAATTGATGGACACCTGCCTGACCATGGGGAGCAGTGAATTAATACCTTGATTTGCTTTGCTTTTTTGTGCAGCTTTTGCTTTATGTATTAAACTCTCTTTATCTCAACCCACAAGTTTTTTCACTTTCACTCTTCTAATTCTCTCCCCAAGGTGTGGGGGATAGACAAGTGAGTGAGAGTCTGAGTTGCTGGCTAGAGTTAAACAATGACAAAAACAATGAAGAGAAATTTTGAGTCTTAAAAATCACTAGGAGAAAGCTTTGGTAGTGCTAAATTTAGACCTGATCAGCAGACAGATTTTTTTTCCCACATTTTACTAAAATAAAAAGATGTAGAAAAAAATAATAGCAACTTTTAAGATTAGGGATATAATGCCCACTAGAAGTATAAACACTAAGTCCTCTACAGGAAAACTGGTTTCATTTGTGCACCTTTTATGTTGACAGATTTATTTCCCCCACCATGTCAGAAAGTGATGTTAAAAATATTCATTTGGAGTTATATAGAAAACAAATGTGGGCTGGAAGATACATGTAAGAGTTTCATGGCATAAAAATATTATTACTATATGGTCTCTGTCTCTTTTGAATCTTTTACAGCATCTGCCATAACCTTTCTCATCTCCTAAAAGTCCCAACTTCTTTCCCCAAAAAGCAAAAAATGTATAGCCTTGCTGGAAACCAGTTCCTCAGTAAGCTGATGAGAAGCAGCTGTATTAAATTACTTCACCTTTCCACATGGTGAAGATGAAAGATAATAATAAAAAATGAAAAAAAAAAATCAGCTCTATTTCCATCCTTCTTTTGGAAGAGCATTCAAGAATGTTTGGTACATTAAATGGGCCATAAGTATCTAGAATGGAGGCTTCAGCTTTTATTCTTCACTGTCTTAGGGACATTCACATCTTCAAAAATATTATGTGCAAAATTCTATTTTCTTGACTGACTTTTTCATGTCATGATTGAAATGAACCTGGCATTGCTCTGTAACACTATTTCTCTTTTGAATTATTCATACATCTCTTCTGGAGTAAGAACCTTACAAGTGAGCCAAAGAATTTATGGAAAAGGGGGGAAAAAATCACTGCAGTAATTATAGGAAGGGAGTGGCAATTTCTCAGAATGGAAATAGTCCATGAGGTGCACATGATGAAATGATTGCAAGAAGTGATGGGCGGCAAGGAAAAGAAATCTCAGTCTTTTCTTCAGCCAGACTAGATTGTAATTCATTTGACAACGTGCTATAACAACTTACAGAAACTCTGAGGAACTAACAGATAAGGAAGGTTCTGAACCCACATGGCAGTGGGTTGTAGACAACATTGTTCCCTTATGTGGTAGGTTAGACTGCTGGTTTTGCCTGGGTAACTGTCAGGAAAGAAAGGGTTCAGGTGTCATGCTCAATACTACTCACTTGGCATAAATGCCAAGGGGTTTTGGATGGTAACGAGGACACCTTAAATATGTTTCTCCAGAAACACAGATTAAAGAGCACAGTCAGTGAGTCTGTGACTCTCCAAATGGAGTTGGGATGAAAAGACACGGTTAAATGGCAATTCCACAAAGACTCTGACAGTTTTCATCTTCTTTTGCTGTGCAGTGGCACAGCACTGTAAAGTTTGTCTTGAAATTACATATTGGAGTGTGTTACAAGGCACTGGAAACTCCTTGGGGTGTCCCATGGCTCCTAGACTGCACCACCCCCACAGGTTTTATTCCTACAAAATCCAATGCATTAGGTATGAGCTCTGAATTGCAAACAGGTCTCACATTGACTAGGCGTGAACTCTGTACCTGGACCAAGACCTGGCAATCCCAAATGTAGCTGAGAAATGTGTCTCTGGGGGAGAGGTGGGTGGGAGTGGGATATGGGGGAGGGAGGACTCAGGAGTAAAGGTCATAGTAAATAACTATTTTATTCATAAATGCTATCTGATGGGATGAAGTTATTTCTGGAAAAATAAGTGCAGGTGTTCATTCCTTGGTTCGATAAATGATTATTTCACAACTTTACCATGAATTAATGGTTTGTACTCCAATATTAGTTTTTCACACGCTCCTTTTCTTAGAACAAAGGCTGCATTTTATTGTCCTGTCTTCTGAGGAAAGCAACATGTTTCACTTCAGAAGTTAATGGAGAAAAATATAAATTTTCTCCAAGCTGCTAACTCCTGATATAATAAAGGCAATAAATCTATAGTTAATGGTGTTACACCTATGCTCAATTTACAAGCAATAAAGCACTTTTGATAATGATTAGGTACAATACTAATTTTGCTTTCATCTTCTGCACTCCAAGTATATTAAATCAATGCAATCCTTATTTATTCAAGTAAAAAATGTAGTATGTCTGGGAGAAATTCTTCTCAAGGAAGAATTATTAATCCTGGTCATCCTAAAATGTTTTTACAGTAGTTCTTTTCCAATTTGGGCAACATGAAGAGTATTTTAAGGTAATAAAATATTTCTGAGCACAGACCATGAAAACTGATTATCCTTGAGTGTTTCTGGGTTTTCTTTTCCCAGTTGCTGTCTAGATAGCCAACAAAGAATCACCTGACTTTGTCCTGGTCAGTTGGTTTTAAAAGGTGTTCATCAAGAAATGGTCAGCTTTCCATCTGATGGACTAGATGTTACATGAAGACTGTTGTGGATAATTCATATGCACTTCAGAAAATAATAAAAAAAAAGATCATCACTTCAAAAACATTTAAATGAAGAATTTTCAGTCTCTTTACCATGAGATAGTAACAATACATCCCTAAATAGTTAAACTGTATTCACACCAACTGTTAGTGCATTCTTTATCTTCCTACTTTCCAACCAGCTATTACTTCTAGTACTTCTACTCTGTTTGGCTTTCTGGAAAACTGAGAAAGAGCTCTGACCCTCATGGAATCAGAAAAGAATCATTTTTTCTCACATATTATTTTCTTAAAAAAATACAAGGCAAAAGTAGGCTTCCTTATTCCAATGTGTGATGATGGAGACAAAAAGGGTGAATTTCTTGACTGCCAGGAACAGGTGTGTCTTTCATGACTGCACTTTGCTTCTGAACTGTCTAATGCTTCACTAGTGACTGTTTTAAATTTAAGAATCTCTTTTATAGCTGGTTTGATCATCTTATTTGACTTTGCTAGATGAAACTTTAACATTAAAGCATACCAAGGGAGTATACTGGACTCAAGTGAGTGAGACAGCCATTTTGAGGCCTCTATTCCTTGCATAAGCCAGCTGTTGCTGGAATGGACTTCACACAGCTGTTCCTGAATTTTTTTCCTCTTGCATTTAGACCAGAAGACTCATACTTACCAGTGGAAAGAAAGGGAACAAAACCAAGGTTATTGTAACTCCTGCAAGTAGGAGTTATTAATTTGAACTAGATGGTAAATCATTTTCTTTTGTAGTGAAAGCTCTGAGGAGTGAAAAATATTCTCATGAACATTTCAATGAACCCGAGGATCTCTGAGGATTTTTGCTTGAAAATCCTTTCGTCTTAGAACAGTGAATAGCTCAGAGATAGAGAGTGAGTGTCTGAGATGGAAGAGGTCCTCATTAGCATCCTTGAATTCAAACCTGAAAAAGAACCATCAGTTTTATGTATTCCACAGTTGAGACAGATGCCTCCTCACTTTTCTGTTGAGACCAGAATAGCATCCTAAGAGCAAGAAGATTGAGCATTATGAGAAATATTGAGAAGAATTATGAGACTAAAACAAAGAAAGAAGAATATGACAATTATGTCAAAGAAGAAACATACAGGAGGCCCATACTGACTTAATTTCAGCTTTGTAACCAAAGAGAATGGAGAAGGAATATTGATATGACAAATGAGAGAAGTGTGTTGGTAGAATGTCAAATTTCTAAGAAATATAAACAAAAGTTAGCCTGTGGTCACAGAAGAATGTTGAACACCAATAAATCATAAAACAGCAGCATAATAGCTCTCAGCTCTCTCTGTGTAGTTTTCCCATCAATGTTGTAAAAAGCTGAGCCAAATCAGTCTTCTATTTAACTGCTTCTAGTCTAGGAAATGGAATATCAGCTTTTAGAGGACAACAAATGAACAGATCTTTCCTCACCAGTGTTGATATCCAATATGCAATCTGTCATAGAGACTCATGTGATATCAAACACTGGTTCTTGTAAGGTTTTTTGCAAGATCAAGCACTGACACGAAATCATGGACCCTCACATTTACTAGATCACATCACAAGAGTGAGGAGAAGATCTATTGGTTTAATTTATGATGACACAAAATTATACTAGACATAGGTATGTTCTTTTGTAGTTATGTCAGAAACATAGGCATGCTATTTTCCCTAGAGCAGTTTATTTCATATTTAAAAAAAATAATATTTACCTTAAGCTCCATATTAATCAATTTCAGTTGAAGAGTTAAACCATTTGTAAGAATGTAGCAGTGATGAATCCATGCTATTTTAATTTATATTGCTTTGCTGTAGGAAGGGAGAAAGTGGGAAAGGGAGGGAAGAATAAGTCATAAGACTGGAAAAAGAAATATAATCCTGAGTAGATTTAATAATAAGTGAGCAAATATTCTTTATCTCCACCAGTTTATAATATTTCTCTATGTTCATGAAGTATAGAAAAAGCATTGTTGATTTAGGCCCAATATTCAACCTTCCAGAAGGAAAGTTGAGTTTTAAAAAAAATGGAATGAAGCTTCATTAAAGAAATAAAAGTAATATTTTGTGATTCAGCTAAAAATAATCAGTAATTCAATGTCAGCTCATTGCCAATAACTGCATTTTTATGTAAAAAAAAGGGTAACTCAGTTCATTAGAAGGTAACTTCATTAGAATCAAATCTCTGATGCTCGCATTATGAAAGCACAGTTGTCTTTCTCATGCAGAAGAGTACTTTGGCTAAAATACCTGCTTGACCACACTGCACAGAGGCTACAAACAATAGCAAAAATGTAGGAGAATTTAGACTGCTCTATTGTATTTTCATATTTCATCAACCCAAGTTTATGATCCTTTCTATTTTCTACAGTTTGATACCAGCTTCTGAAAAAATGCCATTTTAATGCTTTATTTAAGACCTTCTTCTCTTACTTTGCTATTTAGTCCTGAAAACTTCCTCTTGCTGTTTCTCAGGACTGTATCAGTTGGTATATATTTGATGTACTGGTTCTAGCATGATAACCTTAGTTGTGTCGGTATACCTTGCAAGATTTAATGCTCTCAGCAGTAAGCCTTTTTTAACAAATGTTCTTATTGTTATGTTAATCAACTTCTTACTGCTAAGCACAAGTTCAAAAATTTTTTTGGCCTTTTGGAGCCTATGAGATTGTTGAATCCAGTAAGATCCTGGGTGCTACAAAATTAGACAAACATTTGCATCTTCTGAAATGGGACGCAGGTCAGTTAGAGTATGAAACAGTCATTTATGATGTCTAGGAGCCATACATGTTATTTTCCCAGTTCAAGTGGGTTTCCACAGTGTTTCCTGGTTTCAGTGCCTTTAATCTCTCTGTATGGAAGTCATCATTGATATTGTCTATGTATAGCTGATAAATATAAACCTAAACTGTGGTTTTCCTACAGTCCTGGTATTTAACGTTAACTCGTTAATATCGAGTCTAAACGTACCCTGGCACAACTGGAGGCCATTTCCTCTTGTTCTATCACTTGTTACTTGGGAAAAGAAACCAACACCCACTTCACTGCAACTTCTTTTCTGGTAGAGAGTGATAAGGTCTCCCCTCCACCTCCTTTTCTCCAGGCTCAACCACCACAATTTTCTCAGCCACCCTTAATCAGACTTGTGCTCTCTAGTCCCTTCACCAACTTTGTTGGCCTTCTTTGGACAAGATCTGAACCTCAGTGTCATTGTTGTAGTGAGAGGTCCGAAGCTGAACACAGTACTCAAGTTGTAGTCTCACCAGAGCTGAGTGCAGGAGACAACCACTTCTCTAATCCTGCTGGCCACACCATTTCTGACATAAGCCAACATACTGTCAGCCTTCTTGACCACCAGGCACACTGCTGACATATTCTGCTGGCTGTCCATCAACACCCCCAGGTCCTTTTCTGCTGGGCATCTTTCTAGACACTCTTCCCCAGGCCTGTAAGATTCCCCTCTCCAGCTGCAATTGCTCTTGCACAGGTGTTTTTTCCCCCATTCTTAAATACACTAAACCAGAGGCACTGTCTCTGTTGTTGATGGGCTTGGACTTGCCCAACACTTTTACTGGAATTGCGGGAAACTTTTAATATCTTCTCACAGAATCCCCCCCCTGCACTCTGTAGGCACCCCTGCTACCAAAAGCTTGCCATGCAAACCCAATACACTGTGAAAAATAAACATGAGGAATTGAAAGATGCTTTGAAGCTGCTAACAGCATTTTGTTTTCCAGTTGCAGAACAAATGGGTTTCATTCATGTTGTACATGTTCAATGATTGCTGACAGGTTATTCAATTCCTGATATTCTTTTTCATTTTGATGATGTGATAGGTCTTACATTCTTTGAGGCTTGCATGCATTGAAGGCATATTATCAGCCACACTCTTAATACATGCAGAATAGATGGAAATCCCCTATTTTTACAGAAATGAGACAGGACATTGTAAGTATCCAGGCTAGCATGAAAAATCAAGATTCTGAAAGGGGAACAAAGTCTCAGTAAATCTGTGTGGATTGGAAGTTACCTAAGTGGTGTTAGTTTCACTATTCAAATACGATCCTTCTAAATACTTTCTGATGCTAAATGATCTTCACTCGAGAAAGGGAAAAATTGTTTTTTTCCCATTGAGAGTTGAGGCGTAAAGGAAAATGCTTGCCACACTGTAAATAGCTTAACTTCACACAAACTGGCCTTGTACTGTTAACTTAGACACAAAAAACTTCATTCTTATGTATGTGCAGCCTCATAGTAACAGATTTTCTTACAAAACGTATTCATAACTTAGTACAATAGAGATTTTAATAGAAGGAATGCAAATGGTTTAAAATATGCATCTAGAGTTTATTGAGAGACATGATGGGTGGCAGCATTTTCAATTTCTGTCTCTGCAGACATGACAGGTACCAGTTTGTGAAGGCACAGCAGCAGGAAAACCAAAATATGTAGAATGCCCTTGTGCATATAAGCGTGCATATGTCATATTCTGACTGTCCTGACTCCTCCCATAATATTGAGCTACAAAGGAAAATTCAAGTTGTCTATGGAAGGCAAAGAGAAATGTCTCTATATGCTTTGTAACTCATCCTGGCATACAGCACCTCTAAGAAGTACCTACACACTGATAGTCTTCTGAATTGAGGAAGCAAGCAAAGATCACTTGGATCTGATGTGACATACGAAGAAAACAGACTTATAAAGGAAACTGAAGGGAAGTGTGTGGGGTGTGGAATGAGGAAGCATTTTTGTGTATGGGAAAAAACTTATGGAACATCTGTGTTATTATTAGCTTTCTTTTTGCTTCTGTGCTATGGCAGCAAACTTGTGATGAACTTGTTATTGTGCTGAAATAAGAACCCCAAGCAGCTTTTTATTGTTGTATTATCTAAGCAGGACATAGTCATATGACCAGCTATAGATTTCTGACGATGTTGATTGTTTTATACATTGTTAAGCAGAGGTTAGGAACAGTAGTGAACTCTGGAATTAATCAGTCAGGGCTTTGGCTTCAATGTGTCCAAAGAACATCATCAACACTGCTGAAGATTTAGCTAATCACTCAAGCCAAGCATCTGAGTAGTTTGATGGAACCTTTCCCAGAAATTGGGTCAATATATGGAGATTGGGAATTAGAGAATGTTGATCAGTCATATTTTACTGTAAGGAATAAGCTTTTTTCCTCCTTATTCATATTTATGTCTGTTATTCACTGAAGCTGCAGTGTTTGGATGAGAGTCAGAAGTTCAAGACTGGCTTTCATATGTATGTGTAAATCATCCAAAAATAAAAGGAAAAAGAGAAATTAAAACATTTCTGAAAGAGCAGCTAAGAGCCAAATGCAAAATGAAAATGAAGAAAATGCATAGGTTTTAATATAAGTAAACTCAGGTGATTTTGTTGTTGTCTAACCACAGGAGCTGTGGTTAGAGGCAATCTGCTACAAAAAGACATATTAGGAATGCCACATACTTTTTGACAAAAAAAACCCCTCAACCAACCAACCAAAAAGACAAACACATCCCCCCACCTCCATTTATTCGTTTGTTTGTTTAATTATTTATTTGTTATCTGTGCTGGCCGAAGTACGTGGACCAGTTTCATAAGGCAGTGGCTATTTGATGCAATCCCACTCTGGAATGGCATAAAAAAAGTTCAAAGAAGTTGAAGTTCACTTATTTGTTCTGGAATTTTAACAAAACAAAGAAAAACATCCTTCTGTTATAAAACTGTCCTTATAAGACTTCACCATTACTGTTTTGGAAAATAACGGTAAATAATAAAAAAGTAATAAAAATAGTGTGATTTTAATGAAGTTGCTCTGTCCACATGTCCTGCACAGACAAAATGAAAGCAAGTCACGATGTTTTTAGTACTGTGGCTATGCTGGTGCTAATTGTACACAAAAACCCCAAAGTGACTGCTGAAGTAGAAGCTCATGAAATCCACTGGAGTGCAAGTAAAGCTCACACTAGATCGCCGAAAGACATCTTATATGGATACCCTGCATGCCTTAGAAACTACAAGACAGACCCTCTATTGTTTCTGTAGAGTGTGAATTTGAAGATAAACCACAGAGCTTTACACAGTGTTGCCATGTTTCCTGTTTCTCTTCTGTACATATTATATGATTCATTAGACACTGTTGAAAAGTTAGGCAGCTGATCTAAGCTCACATCACACATGCTTCGAGAGAGAAATGCTCGTAAGTCCAGAAAGCAATTTATGTATCCTAAACTAACTAGGATCAGTTGCAATGTCAATGAGTACTCGCTATAGAATTCACTTATCCATCAAAATGAAACTACACCAAGGAGTGAGGTCAAGCCCTAGGAAGTACATTGGATCTTTGCATCTCGGTTACCACACATGGTATTCCTCAGCTTAGGCATGGGGTGCTACATGGGTTTACCTGAACTCAAGCTCAGACTGCCTGAGATGAAGGCCTGGTAGTAACAGTCTAGGAAACAATATCTTTGGAAGGAGTTGATGGAACACACAGTTGTAACTACAATGCAATTAAATATGCTTTGGCTTCATGCCTGGGGACAGCTTGAACTGCAGTTACTCCTCCTTGTAGGACCCATGCACAGAGCCTTGAATTCACAAAAAGAAAAATTATCAGTTCAGAGTCAGACAGAATTAACGTAACCTAAGAAAGATCCAAGGTGGGATCCATCTCACCCAGCATTAGATGTCTATACAGCAGCTGTGTGCCTAGAATGACAGGATGTTAGTTTCTCTCTAGTAGGCTCCAGGGCGACATTGACTGCATCTCTAATCACGTTAATGGCAATGTGTAGAATCTATAGGAGAAACTAACTATAGGAGACAGAAACAAACATCCTGTCATTCTAGGCACACAGCTGCTGTGTAGACATCTAATGCTGGGTGAGATGGATCTATCCTATAGATTCTACACCTATTGAATTTGTCATTTTTAGAGTGTTAGCAGTTTTATAATTGTGGAAATCACTTATTTCCTAGTTTTGCAACTTTTAGACAATAGCAACACAAAAGCTCCTAGATTCTGAATATGCAAGTAAGACACTATCTGCATGTTTAAGTCATTTAATTTGACCTATGGGCATAAAATTCCAATATCCTATATATCATCTTATTTTGGTTTGTCTCAGGACTGCCTAATGCCCAGCAGAATAATCATTGATCATACAATTCTGCTAGTAACCTTAAAATATTCAGAAAAATACAAGTGTGCAACACATGCACATAAAGAAACCTATAACCATAACAAGGATAGTCTTAGACATATGTCTACAAGTGCAGAAATCAAAGAAATGTTTCTGTAGTATGTCCTTCCATACTGTGTGCAGCCCAAGACTTGTTCTCTTAAAATCAGATTTTATTATCACAGAAATATATCCATGTTTGCAGAAATTTAGTTTTATTATTTATGAGTTATGTATGAAGAATCTTTACTGATTCCTTCCAACTCGGTATATTCTATGATTCTATGAATCTATAAATATGAGTGTATGAAGAATTCTAGAAGTTTACAAAATCAGATGAGTGAAGTTTGGTCCAAAGTTTCTAACTTTCATCTCCCTAAACCAGATGTGCATTATTTGAACATTTGAAAAAAAATTAATGTCTTTATGTTCCAATGTTTTGTGGCTTTTTTTTTCCCCCCAAAGTGCATGTTTGTGTGTGCTCAAGAAATGTGATGATTTACCTAAGGTAATAATTTGCTAACTGGCAGAAAATTCAGCCTTCATTAGAAAATTACTTCCTTGCCTAGCAAAACATCCTAAATGTTACTTCTCTGTAGCCAAAGTGGAAAAAAAAAAGAAAAACCAAAAAAGCATATTAAAAAACCCCAACACATTGTGATGCAAAGAAGAATACTCTATGGGACTACAATTTTCATTTTGTAAATTCAACATGGTGGTGTCAAGTATTTAGTGAAAACTAAATTCTGAACACCACAGTTTTAAAACAAACATTAAAGATGCTTCTGAAAGAAACTAAATGAGATGTGCTGACCACTGAAAAATATTTCACTGAGCTTTAAAACACTGTCAATAGACTGATATTGTTGTTGAAATACATTCATTTTGTTGGAATAACAGTCTCAAATGAAAAGTTACTTAGACAAAAATATTCAGAATATCTATATGCATTTCAGTGCAAGCAATATTTAACAATATTTGGCTTTAGGGAGAAATGTGAAAAATTCTGAAACTCTAAAAGTGCTGTGCATTTTAAAGTTTAATGTAAAAAAGGTATTGAATCTCAGGCCAAAAATTCCCCTTCACAGTCATAAGCTGAATGTCAGCTACATTATTTTTCTCTCCTTTCAGGCCTAGTATTTTCAGCAAGAAATATATTGAGACATAGTCAAAGGCTGCTGCTGAGACCTATCATGAAGATTTGAGAAGATTTTGAGTAGAATGTCTTGATTTAATCTCTTATCAAATAAATGTCCAGTAAACTCTTGTTCCATTATTTTGAAATAGACACTGTTTCAAATGCATTCACCATCAAAATGAAGTTACCTTGTATAATTGCTGGCTTGGCCTCCACTGTGTTTAAAACAAAATACTCCATCTTTTCTTGGCAGAATTAATGATTATCTAGGCACAGCACCAAAACTGCACTTTGCTAGGGTTGGTTTTTCCTGTTTTCATTTTTAAACGTTGTTAATTCAGTAGCTATAATTATTGTAATTGCTTACAGATGAGCACAGAAATAACTTATCTAATAATAGCAATATCAGCAATGACAACAACAATAATCTTACGTTAAACAAATCAGAGTAGCATTAGGATTTCTATTAAGGAAAGACAAAAGTAACGGAGAATCTGTAGGCCTGGTCTGAAAATAACAGTGTATTTCCAATTTTAGCTAACCAGCTCCAGAGATGTGCACAAAAACCCTGAAAGTTACCAATTCAGACCTTAATGAGTGCTCATACCTACCGGCAAAAATGTAATATTTAGCTATTAGTTTTATGCCACTTTTTATAGATTCACATAAAGTCAGAATAGATCATTAAATTGCTTGGTATCACTTCCTTTGAGAAGTCCTTTGCCTGTTTTATCGTTTTTTGAGAAAACACCATGAGTTTGACAGCACCATGAATTTGACTACAGCTGATCTTCCAAAAAGGCAGCGAACTATGACCTCGGGTCTTGGAGAATCCGCTGAGTCACTTGGAATAATCTAAATAATATCCTAGTGAAGGACCTGGTAAAATAAACTAGGTCTCTGAGTTGTCCCTTACTCAATCTGGGATTTATCTGGGACTCTTACTCACCAGAGACCTCTCCAGTTGTTGCAGTCCTATTTTTTTTCCTATTAGAGATTCCTACCTGATGTGTTCTTATTTTGAACAGGAGGGCTTTTCTTTGAGAAAGGAAGTTTTTGAAAGGAAAACAGCACACTACTAAGTGCTAGACAAATGAGCTTGTAAGGGATGAGGAGGGATCCAATACTCTTACCCTTTAACAGAGATTACTCTGTACCAGAATATTTAGGAGTACAAAACAAAACAAAAAAATCTTTAAGGCCCTGCGGCTTACTGATATGAAAGGTAGAGAAACTTTGGCATCCTTGCCAAGATATAAAGACTCTAGCTCACCTCTTCCAGCTGAACTTTTGCCAGCTGTACAGAGTACAATTACTTAACCCATCAGGTCTAAAAAATGGCTGATGTCTTCTGCAGAAATCCTTTTGTTTTCATTTGAAAAAACCCCAAACAATAAAAACCTAACACAAGAATTCTAGAAAACCAACTAACGGGTGTATCAACCTGAGTACAGTCATCCACTCAAAAACTGAATGTTAAACATGTATTGTATTTCACATACATTGCATATTTTAAAAAAATAAAAACATGCAAAAATTCAGATAATTCAAGCAAAATGTCATGAAACATTCGTTTTAACTGAATAGAAATATTGCTGTTTAACTGAATAACTGAATAGAAATATTACTGTTTATGCACCCTGTCAAGCCAGCTGGCTTTTGACTAATGAATTCTCTTGACAACATTACAGGAGACAGAAAGAATTATCACAAGATAGTTGGTGAATAATTACAAAGAATGAATAATGAATCCAAAAATGCAGCAGCTGTTTGCACACATTTCATCAACAGGATGAACTAAATACATATAACACACTTTTAACATATTCTTTACCTTCTAATTACCATCAGATATGTGTGGAGAAACCAGTAGAGATATCTATATATGGCATGCAAATGAGAATGTATAAGCTATTAACTTAAATGCCATCTGTCATAAAAACAAACTATGGGAAGCAGTCGTAAATGTAGTTCCTAATAGCTAGAACCAGGCAGAAACAGAATATCATGCCCTTAAAAATGGACAGATAATACAAATATTCATTAAGAAAAAAAGTACTTCAAAAGAGCCACAAAGTAATAGGTCCAAGTGAACAAATCCATTCTGAGGCATGATGCTGCATCCCAAAAATGTACCTGATGATAGCATAGGAAATCAGAAAATTCAGCAAGCTTTTAAATTCTGTATGAATCTGAAAATAATGAAAACATTGTTGACCAGTGGTCTTAGTCTCTTCACACACACCTGAAAGATTCTGTTAGTGAACCTGTTCTGCACATGGTGGCAGAATAAGTTTCAAATTATATATTTTTTATAATGAAAATCCTGCTGAAATGGTATCTTTTTCTGCAAATAAAATGCGGGAATTCCTGTATCACAAAGTAATAGCAGTGGGAGACATTACCATCTCAGAAGTGCATACCACGCTTTGGAAAGACATGGCATTAATGCCTCATGTCTATTATAAGGACATTACCATCATCCTTTTTCATAAGCTGAGTTTTTGTTTTTGCTGAAAATAGCTGCCAAGTGACAAAGATGCAGTCAGCACTCAGCCACTAATCACCGCAAGCCTGATGCAAATCT
Organism: Gallinula chloropus; assembly: GCF_964237585.1. Taxonomy (NCBI): domain Eukaryota; kingdom Metazoa; phylum Chordata; class Aves; order Gruiformes; family Rallidae; genus Gallinula; species Gallinula chloropus. Next base: position 138,919,238 of record NC_140085.1, on the reverse strand, counting down.
GGGGAAGTTGATGAGATTTTTCTTCTACTGACTTGAAGGGATGCAGATTACATTGAGTTACAGATTTGGTTGACTGTCATTAAAAGCTTTGGTGCTGTTTTGGCAGAGGGATCCTACACCACCTCCAGACAACCTGGCTGTTGTTGCTGATAATTTAGAGTGACTCAATGCCCATCAACACTCTACCTTCCAAAGCTGGGTAACTGTGTGTTTGGCCATTCTCTGACCCACTTCTGAAACGTACTGGGACTGTATCAGGTTGGAGGTTCAGCTAGCCCATACCCCATCAGCACCAACCAGCAGCAGCTGCAAAAAAAGATAAAAGACTCCATCTTTCAACTCCCATTTCCAGCGTCTCCATTTTCTACCCACACAATCAGAACCAACATGGGGTAGATGGGTGGAGGCTGTCAGCATATCACAGTTCAATAAAAGCTGGTCATAATAGATCCAAGATCTACAAAACTTTCTTGTGGCCACAGAAACTGAACTAACCTGGATAGATTCACAGGAAGCTGCATTTTTCATTGAATGAAAACCTTGGTGGCTCTTACTGATGTTTTCCATTGCATACTGAAATCACTAAGGAAGCATATGTACACCTGAAACACAAAAAATGATCCTGGGACTTCCAGCTGTGAGATGAATTAGGCCTTTTTACAGCTACACGTTTTCTAGTTGCCAATTTAAAACGATCCAGTTATTACATTTTTCTCAAAGAAGAGCTTTAGAAGATTTAGAAAAAATTTTGGTGATGGAAAGACCACCCTGTTAGGGATGTCCCTATTGCATTGTGCTTTCTGCACTAAAGCTTTCATATATTTTCATTCCCATCAAATATTTCTGGTCTGAGTCTTCACTCAGTAACTACCGAGACGCTGTGGGAAGGTGCATGGGAAGAGCTAAGTGGGGCTGGGGAGACTGGGAAAGTTAGAAGGAAAAACTTAGAGCAGAGAGAGCTGGGACAGGATGGTAGGAGAGTCACGAGCTATCTCTACTTGAGGAGAATAAACCTGTAATCAGGAGTCAGAAATGGGAAGGTGTAAAGACAAATGTGCTAAATCGAGAGTGACCTAACTTTCAAAACAACAGATGTTTTTCTATTTGATCACCAATTATGATTACAAACTCAAAGTAACAATCCTAAACTGAGTATAAGTAATTTTAAATGTTGCACTAATGGGTCACTTCGTTTCACCCTGTCTGTTGGAATATGAACTCTTACAGTGTACAGCGATTTTCTTTTAGTCTTGTAAAGTAAAGGAAGGTTAAAACAGGGACTAAAATATCATTGCTCATATTTTCCTATCTGACATAAAATATATCTTTAAAAAGTAGGAAATATTGTCCAGTGTCTGCACATTTTCTGCAGCATAGATTTATTCTGTTATTGTTTCACTGTTTGACTGTAACTACTGCCAGAATGCTGAAAACTGGTGTCACACTTCTGTTTAATAACACTGAAGGCAAATGTTAACGCTGGTCTTATGAAGATATATTTGCTACTTATGTCAAGAGCTAGTTCTCCAGATGGATATAAAGAAAGTCTTTTTAAAAGATGAAATTATATAATATCTTGCATCTGTATACCAAGCCTGTAATAACATCCACCCACTCCTCTTCTACTTAACTTCTGCCTCTCTCTGTTTACCTATTTACCATTTTACATGCAGAAGTCAGGCCTGACAATTCAGTTTCTCCTTTGGATTGATAGATTATCAAAAGTTTTTGTCACCTCCCTGTAATACAAGGGGAGCTCAAGAAAATAAAAGAAGGTAACAACAAACAAGTTTCACACACACACAGAAAATAAACTGAAAATACAATCTATTTTCTTTGAGTTTATTAATATGTGAACTACCGATAAAGGCAAACTCGAAAAAACAAGATGCGCTGGATCTGAAGGTGTTCTGTAGAGAAGGGTGGGAATTTATACTTCAAAAGTGTGATCTGGAATATTCATTTAGTCTCATTCCAGCTCAGTTTTCTTAAATGTAAACTGATGAAGCTGGAGGAAAAAATGTTTTGAGAGCCCTCATTTGCTCAGGTGCAAGGTACTTACACCTGACTGACACTTGGTTCCCTGTGTTCATTTTTAAGCCATTCTTCAGATACAATTGTCCCTCCATCTCAGTCCAACAAGTTGGCTTTAGTAACTTTGTTGTCACTGCTGCTCTGAGATGATTTGGATATTTCATATATTAAAGAAAAGCATATGTAAGAGCCTGTGTCAGAGATGAAGTAATTTCAATGGGTAAATTAACTCTGCTGCTGCTTGCTGGTCTCTCAGCACGTTTTGAGATGCTTGTGTGTCAATAAGATCAAAGATCATGGGAGAAAATGTGTCTAACATCTTGTGAAAAAAAAAAAAAAAGATCAGAGCTTTCCTTTGCCACCCAAACACACATCCATACAAGAAAGAAAAAGAAAACAGAAAAACATCTTTTCTGTCCTACGATCCCAACATCTGGAACAGCTGCCTTTGGCAATTCTTGATGCTGACATAGTTTCTCTGTTAAAAACTATAATCAAGGTTCTCATGCTGGTCTTGCAATACTTAGACTCATTAGGCACTGGAGATTTCAGAACTTCATAAACTGTGATTATACGGCTAGGCGAGCATTGGTAACATTTGATTAATACATGTGTCCTTTTATTTGTTATGCTTTATAAGTTTTCTTACTGTAATACATACATTTTATGTTTAATCACCACTATTCCACACTCTGCTGGAACAAAAGAAGTTTGACTTATGTTGAGATTTTGTACTAAATGCCTGATTTGACCAGGAGTGCTGGAGAGTGAAACAGAACTTCGGGCATTTAAGTTAAAGTTTTTTCTCCTGATCAAAGTAAAATAACTCTAAGGATTTTAGCACCCATATTCAAGTTAAAACTTACCAGAAACCAGAAAATAAGTTGCTACAGTGTGATAAAAATTGAGTATGTATGTTTTGTTTAGGGGAATTTTTCTGGGAGATGTAAAATTGAAGCTGAAATGAAGTCAAATCAGGAAACGAAGGTGAATAAGTAAGCTTCTTGCAGATTTATTTCACACACCCGTTTTCTACTACAATATTTGCATTTTAAAAGGATGTCGGCCTTATTTAGTATTTCAAGCATAACAGATGGGAGCATCCACTCTCAGTAGGTGGTTCCAACCTGCACCACATCAGAAGAGCTGCCTGCAGTAACAGAAGTTCAGGAGCATTCAGTGTTCAATAACCCCTGACTAGCTCTCAGCAGAAACAGAGCTCTGCAGATTGCCCTAATCACATCCCAAGAGCCGTTCATGGAACCTATATATTTAACTAATTTTCCGGTACAATTCCAGGACCAAGCAGTTAAACTGCTAGTCATGAAACTGTGTAAGTCTTAAGACCTACCAATGTTTTCTGTTGGGGTTAACCCTTCTCTGCTGCAAAACAGGAAAATTAGGTTTTCCCTGTTAGATTAAACTGTGAGAAGATGCCTACTGTACTGAAAAAGCACAGTTGTAATTAATGGCATCTGCTATGATGTTATAGTGTACACACGGTGGGTGAGATATATGTCTTCCATTGATTATGAATATCATTAATTCATCAAAGGGAAATCCCTTAACTATATTAGTCACTTTTATTTAGGAACAAGTACATCCTCTATGTTCTATCTAATGTGAAAAGTGTTATTTAAGATAAGGAGAAGTATTTAGTATCAGTTTTATATAACTTTTACCTCTAGAACAGAGCTATAGGCAAAAGCGCAACAGGAACTATGGATCATCCACATAAAATTTGTATTAAAAAATAGATCAATACCACAAAGATGCTTGTGTCAGAATTATTTTATGTTGTTTTTGAATAATTCTTTGCTTTTATACACCTATGCCACCTGTTTTGATTTGATCTTGACAAAAAAGCTGGTCACGTAAGTTAATTTAATAAAAGACCCTGCATGAATGAGCCCCCAATTAAAGACAAAGAAACAGTAGAAGTCATCAAACCACATCTAAATAAAAATAAAAGTAAAATATATAAGAAAGCTGTTGTTGTAGCTGATTAAGAGGTTTTAGCACATGACCAAACTGGAGAGATTTGATGAGAGAACTGTCACTTGCTGGATATAGACCCAAAGTAGATTATACGTTTCAATTACAGATCCTGATGAGGACTCGACTCATTCAATGTAAATACATGACTTCATTTGCACTGTAAATCAGTGTCTTTTTGTTCTCCTTTCTATTTATTCATTTAGAGTTCTGAAGTATCAAATCATCTGAGTAGTTTCCAACATGAATCCCAGAGCTGAGGGATGATTTATACCAGAACCTCATGTATCAGCAGTGCTGTACTCTTTCTCCAGAATTTTGTCATATCCTGTTTTGCATATCTTGAGTATAAATGTATTTTCCACAGGGGCAGGATATGGTTTGTTTTGATCACCATCTGAAAAACACTCATAAGCCAAATGAAGAAAAACAGACTCAAACTTCTTTCTCCATGGAGTTTGATAAATTATTCTAATATGCAGAATTCATATGGAAAAGGTAGGGATGGTTCCGAACTGGAGCACTACCATCTCTCTCTGTTTGGAAAAAGCTGGATCTGAGCTTTATAGTGTGCTCCTACTTCTGCTTAATAGCATGATTTGAAAATTCCTGTTTGCATGTGATAGCTAGATGGATAATCTTCTCTAACTACTTTGGAAGGAAGTGTTGGTAACATGTCTGTACTTCATTGAAAAGAAGATTTTAACTGATTATTATTTTCCAGTACCTCCCCTTATTGACAGGATGGACTATCTCCCTGATACAATTTTGAATTTAATTTCCTTATCCCAGTAGTTCAGACACATGTGGCAAATTCCAGACCCTGCAGAGCCAGGTTGCCCATTCCCAGATCCACAGAGGGTTTGCCGTCACAGCCCTGTTTTTTCCTGCAGAATCAGATGTCTGTACCAAGCAGCCAGGGGAAGATAAAGGGATAGTGTATGCTGACATCACCTTCTAACACATAGCTCTCAGCACATGCTCAGAGTCTGGACTCAGGAGTTGGGATGTCTGGGGCCTGTGGAGCACAGTTCCACCATGTCCAAGGACAGCTGAGGGCCCTTGGGTCTCTGCTTGCTGTTGCCAGCTCTTCCTAAACCAGGGCAAGTGGGGCAGTCTGAGTAACACTACTTATAGGGATCTGATCTAGGTCTACCAGAACTAAGCTCAGCTCTTTGTGCATTGTACCTGCACTGCAATGAAGTCTGGTTTTATGTGGACAGGCAGAGGCCCAGCAGAGCTCAGTACATTTGTCTCAGTGCTGCACTGCCTTGGCTATGCTGATTTTGGGATTCAGAGGCAACGTAGCCACATGAAAAAGCCATTATGCTTGATATGATCAATCTTGTTAAACATTGGCTAGCCACCACAGACATGAAGTGTGGGTCATCTGGACCCCAAATACTTTGACAGTGGAAAGAGGATGTATTCAGATCCCATGGTCTTTCATTCACTTCATATGTCTAAATCCCAGTTAGATTTTAAAACACTTCTGTGAATCAGGGCATAAATACTTTTCTCACTCTCTCTCCTTCTATTCTGGCCACTGACTTATTCAGGAGTGGCCATGGCCCAGGATGCAGAAGAGGAAAAGACTGTAGTGCATTTCAGGATTCAGTTCTAGCTCTCCCATAGTTTAAGGGTGTATAAAATCCTAAGTTCCCTCCTTGTTCATAAACTGTGTGAAAATTAAGGCCAAATATTTGCACACCTTTGTGTTTAAAATTTTAACAGCATGTTGATATGCAATCTTTAGAGATGTTTGGAAAGGAGAAAAATTGGATTTGTCACATTTCTGACATGGTGATTCCTTTTTTTTTTTCTCTCCTCATTTGTGTCAACTCTGCACAACTGCAACTGGCACCATAACCTGTGGTGCATTTTTCTTCCTTTCATAACAAATTATGCAAGTTACACGTCAGTTCTCAGTGCCCTACTTTAAGATCCTCCTCTTAGACAGTTCAGCTGCCAGGATCAAACGAGCTCTGTCAGTCAGTCCCAGCCCAGAATTGAAGTTTTTTCTCCCCTAAGGATAAGAGGCTTCTAGTATCTCCTTCTGGATTATCCAGCATGTTCAAACAAAGATAACTTGCTTGCTTTCAACAAAAAGTGGCACCTCTGTAGTATTGTTTTTCAGCACAGAATCACAGAATCACAGAATCTTAGGGGTTGGAAGGGACCTCAAGAGATCATCGGGTCCAACCCCCCTGCCAAAGCAGGCTCCCTATCTCATATTACACAGATAGGCGTCCAGACGAGACTTGAATATCTCCAGAGAAGGAGACTCAACCACCTCCCTGGGCAGCCTATTCCACTGCTCCGTCACCCTCACTGTGAAAAAGTTCTTCCGCATGTTGGTGCGGAACTTCCTATGCTCCAGCTTACAGCCATTGCCCCTAGTCCTGTCCCCACAGACCACTGAAAAGGGGCTGGCCAAATCCCCCTGCGTCCCAAGTCTAAGATATTAATAAACACTAATTAGGTCTCCCCTAAGCCTTCTTTTCTCAAGGCTGAACAGACCCAGCTTACTCAGCCTTTCCTCACAAGGGAGATGTTCCAGGCCCCTAATCATCTTCGTGGCCCTTCTCTGGACTCTCTCCAGGAGATCCCTGTCTTTTTTATACCATGGAGCCCAGAACTGGACACAGTACTCCAGGTGGGGCCTGACCAATGCAGAGTAGAGGGGGTGAGGTGAGGGGAGGTGGGGGGAGATGGGGGAAGAAATGAAGGAAAACAGCTTTTTTTTTTTTCATTGCTCCACGTCTTCAGCTAAGAAGGGCAACACTTACTTTTTAATGGTTCACATGCAGTATTATTTGACCATATAAGGTTTTGGGGAATTGAGACGTGAGTCAACACACAGTAACCAAGTCAACACTGAAACAGATTGCCTGCAAACTGCCAGACAGTGCGGTTGCTTTGACACAGACCTGTGTCATAGCATAGCATGTACCAGGCCACAGCTGGTCATGCAGATTTCTGAGTGAAGAGCTAGGGGAAGTAGTTTAAAAAACAATCTTAGAAACTAAATACTTAGATTTTCTAATAACATGATGTAAAGCCTGAAAAAGCTAATGGCAACTTTTTTACACTGGATCTTTATCTAAGAATAAGTAGGTAAATAAAATTAAGCAAAATATGAATGTATGTGAACAATATTTTGTCTTTTGGTTTTTTACTTTCAGAAAGCAATTTAAACAACACTAAATACTTTAATCCTTACTTCTTTTATGAAATATTAAATATTTTCTTCATTAAGCTATAATTCCCTCTGCAATATTAATTACTCTCAAAAGATGTTATTTAGTCTCAGCTTCAGTCATGGGGACATCATCTTCAGTGACCACAGACATCTTTTTTGATCTTGAACTCTATCGTTCTATGGATCTTCAGAAGTCACCATATGTTTTTGCCTTTAGCTACTGAACATTTCACATAATAAAAAATTTGCCATACAATCTGATCCAACATGTCTTGTCATTAGTGGAAAATTTTTCCTTGAAGGTATTTTCCCCTTTTATTAAATATCTTCTAACATCATGAAGGTGAAAGGATAAATAAAGAATGCAAATGCAAATTACTGTCATAATTCTATGTCATCTTTGGCTATATTTAAATCTATAACTTTTTCTTAGAATTGTTTAAGTACAACTTCAATTCTAGAGTAACAATTCATTTTGACATAGAAAGATATCTGCAAGTAATTTATAATTTAGACTATTGTTATCTAAGTAATGTAATTGTGCAGAACAATAAAGATAGCATTACTTGTGCAAAAAAAAAAAAAAAGAGTTTCAGTATTCATCCTGAAGGAAGCAATTTCTTGACCACTTATACAAGCTGGAATTATATTTAAAAAGCAAGTAGAAAATAACAGGGGAAAAAAATTTAAAATGCCTTTATTACAGTGGAAAGTAGAATATCTGTGTGGTTAACTAGGGGTTTTTTTAGGGCTTTTTTAAAGAAAATAATAATTAAGAGGTCAACTTGCTGTTTAGCAGTGACCTACCCTAGAAACATTAACAGCTCATGAATGGTAAATAAAAGACAAACCTATCATATTCATTTCCTAAAAAAACCCAAACCTACAGGTAATTTCAGTGTCTGACAACAGCTGAAAGCTTATTTTGCTCACTGTGATTAACAGTTTGGGTTTTTTCCATTTTAATCTGAAAAATATGTATCAAAGCATTTAATTTTTTTTCTTTGACCCTACTTACACTTTCCTCTCTTACTTTGTTAGTGCATTTTGCTGTATAGTAGCACTTCATGTCTAGGATTGCCTTTTCCTTGATGTTTATCACACACTTCACAGGACAAAAACCCCAACAAGCCCTCAGTGTCTGCTGATCAAGCTTCAGCAACAGGTAAACTGGATTATAACATGATTTGCTACAAGTTCAACTCAGACAACGTTAAACAAAAAATCAGTACTACTAATTTTCAGCCTGAAGTATTGATTGATCAATACCAGTATTGATTCAACCTGGTACATGGACCAATCTGGGCCTGGTGAAATCCAAATATAAATATATATTAACCACAGATATTAAAAGTGTAAAGTAGTATTGGACATATTTTTTTTTAATAATATCAGAATAAATATGTTGTTGACTTGTGAATTGAGGAGCCTGGCTATTTCTGAGCCTGAAACATAGGTGAGATGGGTGAGAACCAAAGAGCACATGATGTGTAAGCATTGATGAGCATATGTAGCTGAAAGATGCCTGGCCTGAGTACCTGGGAGATATGCCATCTTTTTAGACATCTATAAAGCAAATGGCAGCTCCTGTCTGAGTTCATTTACTTTCCTGCAGGGCTCTGGATACCAAAATTGTCTTAGAGACTGAATGGTGCAGCTTTGGCCAAAAGCTGCAAGGACAAAAGATACAAGTCTGATTGCTGATCTTTTGTCAACATCTTTTGGGCATGTGACAAACATACTTAATTAAGTGCAAAGGTTCAGTTTCTGTGTAGCTTTTACTGATCTAATGAAAGCCAAGTGTGCAAGCTTATCCTGCAGAGCTCTGGGAGGCCTTTCCCATACAGTTTCTGATGTTTCTGAGATAGCTGTTGGCTGTGATGCCAGAATAAAGTTTGGGAGAACCCCATTCCACTTCTTTGTGAGGCTGATGTACATATCCAGTTTCCAATGTATTATGCAATAATCATCTGGTAGCCCTGCAGCTTTCAAGCTGCAGATGAGTTGATTAAACTCTTCAGACTCCTATTTCATTGGCTTTGAGATTGCCAAACAGTAAAAATAAATTCCTACACACAAACACTTACAGGCTGCTGATGATCCACACTGAACAGAACTGATTTGCTAGTTTAATGATAGGCTTTGGACTACATTTCTGTTTGAGGAAAAGTGATATGATGCATAAAACAACATCTGTGTGGGAGAGACAAATGGACATGACCTCCAAGTCAGCTTTGAAGAAACTGCAGTTGGAGAAGTCATCTCTTATTTTTACAAAGGCAAGCAATCAAAATGTGTGCAGTCTTTACACTGTCTCATTTTCCCCCACATTAAAGCTTTTACACTGGAACATTATGATACCAGGCATTATTTCACAGACATTTGTCCATGAGGTAGCAACCACTCCTCAGCTGATTGCAAGACACTGTTATGGCCAGCTGGAGGCTGAATGGCCTGAGAAGCTTCAATAACAAAGGTTATTAGTGGTGTAGAAGGATGAAACCTGAACCCTCAAAGACCTCCCATGTAGCATAACTACATAGCATACAGGCACTTGCCAGGCTTGATTCAACCACCCCGAAGTGCCACTGCCGCCTTTGGTCATAAGGATGACAAACAGTAAAGATTGAGGATAAATACTAGCGAAGAAAATCTGTCTTAATTCATACATATAATTAGTATTATTGCCACCAGCTTAAACAATGATAATTTGATTAAATATTTGAATTTGATTCAAGTACCATTAATCACATTTAAGAGAAAAAGAACAGATGTTTTCAGAGATAAATTAAAGCAAACAGATTACTATCATTATGCAATCTTTTCCATGCAAGATCTATAAAGTTTCAGTTGTTTAATTCCAGTTTCCAAGGAAACAAGGTTACTCCCTTCTGTTGGTTTTGTAGGGTTTTTTCCTCCAATCCCCTTCCCCCCTACTCAGCTGAAATAAAAGTGGTAATTTTAAATATTTTCTGACAAAAGAGCTACTGTGATTAAGTGTAATAACCCTTTGTAATGTCACAGTTCTCCAACAAATACTTGCATATGTCTTCAGTAAGTCCTACACAGTATTTCTTTTGTTGTTTTGTTTTTTTTTTAGCTCTAGGACACATTTAGTGACCAGGTTACAAACTCAGGCATCCTCTGAAGAAGACAGTCTTTGCAATTTGCATATTACTGTGCAGTTAAACAATAGCTTAATTAATTAAGCATTTCAAGGTCTCTTCTTTCACTGTATTATAAAGCTGCTTCAGCAAGTGAAGTTGCCCAAGTGGATGAATATTTTCCATTTCAGGCTCTACTGTAATACCAGCAATGTACAACACATTTTACAAGCCCTGCTCCACCCCCTTCCAGAAAAAAACCACTTATTTTTCCATCATAGCCAAGTGAGAGCTATAATAACCAAGATGAGTAAATTATATGATACTCATTAACATTTAACACATGGTTACCACTTGAATTCGTTGCTAGACAACGAGTATCCAGTGAAATTGAGTGTTAATGCACCCACAGAATTCGTAATTAAACACTGGTTATGTTGACCAGTGCTGTATTTCTGATGTTAAATGGTAGCCAAGGTTGATAAAATGGCAACATCGTGACAAACTGAAGTCTCTAAACAGTACTTTTTACTCTTTTATACAGTTTGCAATTTAACTTGTGATTGTTTTCCAAAATGTTAAGCTAATCTGAATATGTAGTAACAGTAAAAATTGAGAGTGCTCTATATATTCACATTGGATAAGTGTTTTCAGAGGCACCCTCCGTGCAATAATAAAATAGATTTTGGCTGTGTGAACTGTGCCAGTGCACAAAACCTGATCATGCCACCGATTCTGCTGTATGTTTATGCAGGGATTTATATGAAAGACCTGTGAAACCCTTGATAAAAATGTATTTTCTCATCATTACAGGGCATGTTAGGACATAATTAACTTGCATCCTATTTTCACTCTTCACTCACAGCTCCTGCTAAATTTCATACAATTTAATTTTTCCTTTAACATCTTTTCTCTAACTCTGTCCAACCAAGTCCAAAATTCCTCTTAGTAAAAAATATTTTAAAAATAGACAGAAAGCTAAGTAGCCTTTCATTTTCCAGTAGCAGAGTGTCTTGGATGTGTTTCTGTTGTTAAGCATCCAAATAAATAGCAGAAACATTTCTAGACAGAGAAACATTAATAAGTGCACTGAATCCTCTGTGGTGGCTCAACACCTCATTAAAAGTCAAGTTCCAGACCATGTATATGCATAAATGCTATACAAATGAACTACAACTTCTTCAAAGTCTTACATATTTTCATGTATGAATCAAAAATTATTACCTTCATCTCATTGAAGACACTGTGTGAAATATATTGGCTTCATCCATTGAGATCTCTGCTCCAGCCTGCCTACCGCTCCTCTAGTAAGACATGGCAAGTAACAGCCTGCCAACCATGAATTGCTTTTTATTAGCCTAGTAGAATATCTCAGTGATTTTCTTCTATTTGTTTTGACTCATTTGGTATTTTAAAAAGGAAATCACAAGAATTGGAACTGAATAAATATTTCCTGCTTTTAAAAATAGGCAGCCTAACTTTACTTACACAGAGGCAAAGGCCTTCATATATGGTAAAGGTGAGGTGTATTGGCATTAAGTGGAAAGGTAGCTCACAGAATGAAATGTGATCATTTCCGTAGCATCATTAACAGTCTTGGTGGACCCATAACTTCACAGGCCTGTTAGCTTAGTTTACACTTCAGAATGATTTTACACTGTGTAATACTGAAATTATCCTTAATTCAGACAAGCTTGACTCGGTAGTTCTACACTTTAGCTTAAGTTCCATCTAGACCAAGGTGTCTGTCAGATGAACACTAAAGGATGGAGGTCCATAAAGGGCATGTTCTATTTATGTAAAGGGCCACTTGAGATCATGAAAGAGACAGCCACCACTTCTGATCCACTGCCTGCCCGTGGAAGTGTTAAGGGTTATGTATAACCCATAATTTCCTTCTTAACTGAAAAATCGTGTAACTACAAATAGCAATTGGCACAAGGTCCTGGGGGACTGCCCACTCCTGCAGATCTCCCAAAGCACTTGGAAGTTTATTTCACTTCCTGTTGCTCTCTTGAGTCTCCAGACATCAGCACAACCACAGCGGGTTTGATCAAAGCTCCTTCTTGTACTGTATGACATTTCCAACTGGGATAAATGCTAAATGCTTCAAGAAGAGTGTACAAGTATGTTGTGATACTGCACAATTGTTGTCCTCCTGGCTTGCGGTTGCGTTTTTCTCTGGGCTGTAGGCACAACCAGATACATCTGACCACCATTTACACCTTCCTCTGGGGCATTGTACCAGCACATTTATGAATTATTTTCCACTTCCGCTGCTCCCAAATTTAAATGTTGACAAACAGATGCATTTCTCCTCCCTTTCTGCCCTGGTTTCCAAATTCTGCTATTATTTGAAACTTCTAAGAGGAATAATTGTTCCTGATTCACATTCTCAATTTTATATAGGATTTTACTGGGTTCCACAGTGCCCTGTCCCCCAGTTGCCTATGAACCGAGCTGCAGGGTTATTTAACATCCTTTTTTCAATGGAGATGTCTATTTCTTACTACTGATTGCAGAGGGAGCCTAGGTATCTAGCTTAAAAGATGCAATTCACCTGTTTGTCTACTGAAGAAAGACGAGATGAATGCCATTCAGGGTTTCTATGCAATTTTTCTTTGCTGCGTTCTTCACTGTCATATTCCACTCAGCTCTTTACTCTGTGCTTTCCTGCATCTGCTTCTCTTGCCCTGGTTTTGAATTTTTCTGCAGCTGTTACATTTCTTGCTGTTCTTAGAGCATTTTCCAATTCCTGGACATCATTTGAGCCTGCACGTTCCCCTCTCTCGTGCACTTTGTTTTTGTCACTTCTTACTTTTTCATCTCAGTATTTCTACTTCATAGAATCTGTTTTCCAGATGCCTGTCCCACAGCTCAATCTGCCTGGTGAAGACAGATCTTGCTTTCCTTCTTGTACTTTCAAGTGATTTCTGTAGACTGATGCAGACTGACATAAGCTTAAGCCTGCATCTTCCAGAAGTCTTATCTGTAGTTTTGGATCTTTAATTCCAATTACTATCTGATCTGTGATAATTTAATCTGGCAAAGCATCACATTTAACATGGTTCTCATTCATTTAGGGTCACACAGGAATTCCTCAGAGAACTCTTCCTGCTTCTGAAATTTCAAATGAAATCTGACCTTCCAGAGATTCCATTTTTTCCTGGGCACTCAAAAATTATCTCAAGCCTCTTCCCTTTTGGATTTCAAGTTATCATTCTATTTTGTTGTTTTATTATTAATAAATATGACCAACTTAAAATCCAACAAAATAGAAAGATATATAAAAGATAATGGTAGAAAGATATGATGGAATAAAAGGCTTGTAAAATTTACAGACTATTGGAAAAGAGAGTAGGATGACAACCAGCATACAGGATTAGGAGTAGATATTTGCATACTGGGGAAATAGTCTCAAACAATGGGGCATGATAAGAACAAATACAGGATTTTAGCCTCATCAAGGAATAATCAACAGCAGAAACACAGCTGTAAAACAAGCTGTTGGCAATTCTTTGTGAAAGAATCATGACATGTACATGGAACTAACAAGACAATTGTATCATGCTGTTGTAGGAGAGTCACAGAGCATATTGAGATATACAGACACAAAATAAAATGTTAAGTAATTCTTCAGTCAATTCAGCATTGGAATGATGGATTAAACTAGAGCCTTATCTAGAATAATGGATCCAGTTTCAGACACGACACTTGAGGAAGACAAAAGAGACTGATCTGAGTATTAGAAAACTTGATATTGAGCAAAAAGATTGAAAACAGGTTTGTTTTGACAAGATGACAGAAAACTGAGGGAGGGGTATCATAACAGTGCCCAAGAAATTAAAACTGTTTCACATTACTATGTAAAGGAACAAGGAAAAAAATCTGTTTTCCATGTTTGTGGACAAAGGAAAGGTGGCAGGGATTTCAGCTACAAAGAGATTCAGGTTAGAATCTCTTTCAGGAAGAAATTCCTAGAATTTAGGAGAGATTAAAAGAATAAAAGGTGTGAGGGGGTTATTCTGTTTCAATTACTGGATGTCTTTACAAGCAAAATAAACAAGCATATGTACAGGTTCTTCTGAGGGATAAGAGGGAAAAATTAGAATTATCATATAACCTCTGCAAATCTTGTCCCACCCTATTTTTTTCTGTAATTCTGAAAATTTCTAGTAGTCATGATCAAACAGCCCCTTTTTGTGGCTCAATTTCACGTCATTACATTTATTTGTTCATGTGCATGTGTTAGCTCTTGTCAGGATGTTCTTCCAAGGCCCTGCAGCAATGCTGGAGAGCTTCAGTTCTCATCTTCCCTTCTTGCCCAAGAGTGACTTCTCTCTGCCTGGCCACCTTTTCCCTAGATACCTTCAGTCTTTAGGGTATACCCATTCCTACCAGCCTGGCACTGGTTTTTAAGAGGCTTGTCACTGCTCTGAACTGACAACCCATATTTAAACCTCGAGGATTTGGAAGAGGTAAGACTCTCAGTCCCACCATGAGTCTTGCTACACATTTTGCAAAACACTGTGGAAAAGATAGGACTGAAGTCACATCCCTCTCAATTGTTTTAATATGTGACCCAGGGGCTGGAAAAGTCTATTCTGCACAATTAGGATTTAGATACTTCAAGCATAGACACCTATAAAACATTATTTCAAAGAGACAGTGATTTTTTTTATGGGATCCTGATGCTAAAGCAATAGGAAGAGATGCTCTCTGCCCACAGCAACAACCCTTTGGTGAGACCACTTATTTAGAAAGGGGTGGGCAAGGGTTCAACCCCCTCCTCAGCTAAAGAAGCTGAATGAATTCACATTTTCAATGAATTCACAAAGAAGATGATGAATTCACATTTTGTTTCTTCTAGGAAAGAAGACCTAACAACTGGGATCCAAGTCAGGCAGATCAGAAAATGGAAATGAAAAAAAAAAAGTTTGTTTTATTCAAATGTCTATTCAATGAAAAAATGGGAACAGAGACAGAATCCAGGCATGAGTTGGAGTCAGAAAAGAAGCAAATTGAAATAGCATTGCAGTCAGAGACTGGTACTGAAGACTTCCCTTTCTTTGCTGTGTGCTTGAATGGCCAGGCACAGCACAGAAAGTTGGGGCAGCTCTGGCAGCCTTGCTGATCCCAGTATGGAGCAGAAGGGAAACAGGCAGCTGGGTGCTCAGGCTCAGACACCTGAGTAACTGCACCAGCACAAATACAGCTACAAAGGGATTTTCAGGCCACAGAGGAAGACACTTCAGTTGAGCTCTGTATTGAGTGGCTGCAGATCATGTTTTTCTTGCATTACTGCTTCACCATTTAGTGTCTAAAATTTAATTTTCTG
Organism: Gallinula chloropus; assembly: GCF_964237585.1. NCBI lineage: Eukaryota > Metazoa > Chordata > Aves > Gruiformes > Rallidae > Gallinula > Gallinula chloropus. The sequence goes on along the minus strand of NC_140085.1, from coordinate 138,903,565 downwards.
GAACCTGAAACAAAGTCATCTTAAGAATTTGAATTCCCAGATAAAGGCACAATCACATTACAGCTTAATTTACAACTCCCATTTGTGGGGTTGAACGACTAAAATAAAACCAGTATTTCCCTTAGTTATGCTACTGACCTGGTATTTGGACTTCCCTTTGTCTCTCTGTATGTAAACCCGGGAAAACAATCCTTTTCCTAAAGAAAAAATGCAGGTATGAGGTCTTTGCATCATTGTTGTTAGGAGAACAATTACAGAAGCCAAATAGTAAATTAATAGAAGGGAAGTTGCATTGATTTGGAAGAGTTTGCTCATAACAATATTTCCCCATCAAGTGAAGCAAGAGATCGTGAAGTAAGTAACTCATGCCTCCAACGTGGAGCCTGACAGCAGGAGATTATGCAGTGGTTCTTTGCTTACTATACCCAGAACTTTCAAATGCAGCAGTCAGTATGGCTATATCAGCAACTGAAAACAGCAACAAGCCTTGAAATTTTAAATGTGAAACAAGGCTTATGACATTGAAATGTTCCTTCTGTTATGTTAAGTAAGTTTATGCCTGTTATGCATACAAAAGGATGTTATCCTGTATGTGCCACAAATCTGCTATGTGTGAAAAAAGACTAGATAATTCTGGATATGCAATGTTCTGTGAAACAGTTTTTGCCATCCCAGGCACATATATTCACAGCTTTCAATTTTGTTAGGGTAAATGTTAACAGCTATAGGCTTTTTTTTTTCCCCTCTTTTTTTTTCTTCTCCCTGTTTATCCCACACCCACAGTTAGATGTTTTCCAATTGTGGAAAGTCCTCAAATGTACTGGAAATAGCTCAGGTTCTGGCAAACACAAAGAAATCCTTGGAGACTGAATTTTCATACACAGTATGCTGTAGTCCAATAAATCTATTCATTGTCTGTGCAAAGAAGCTTAACAATGGCAGAATTGTTTTATGAAGCACATACCACATGTTAAGTTCATAACCATGGAGGTGTCAGAACTAGGGCAACAAGTCTAGGATTACTTCAGGCCTTGTCAATCATAACATGTTTTATATACATGGATCAAATCTAAGGGCCCAATTCTTTTCCTGTGCACTACCTGTGTTTTCCTGCTTCAGTATTGTTCATGGCAGAAGTATCCATCTGGGTACTTTGCATGTATGATTGTGTATTCTTGAAGTCATAACCGCAACCCCTGTGTAGTGTTGGTAGCTGGTAGCTGTCAAACACATTACTAAAAAAATGTTACTGTAACCCAGGGAAAATAAACACTTGCTAGGTACAACATGCAACGTGTGAAATTTATTAGCATAAAATGTTCTCCAGACCAAAAACATTGAGAATTCCTTTTATTTCATCTCTAACAGCACAGCAAATTCACTTAATTGAGGAGGAAAGTTTGATGTAATTCTATTTAGTAAAATTAATATGGAATAAACAGTCTGGTATAAATGTGTGTAATTCTTCAGCAAAGGTGAATGCACATAATTTGACATAATTCATCCTGTTTGCCAGTTAAAATGCATAGGAATCACAGTTCTTTCTGGAAGTGATAACAAGACTGTGCCATCTCAACAGCCTGTTGTGTGAACAAGGTGTTCAACATCAGAATTCCATTAGTTCAGCACTCTTCATTTTCAATTTGCAGTGTCAAGAGCTAAGATGACACAGGAGAACACATTTGTAATTTGTTGATGTGCCATTTCTTCTGTCCTTTGCATTTTTATTTATTCAACTCTATCAGAATATGATATCTTAGTGCTATTTTTAAATGGCTCTTTATGATATGAATTTATATATCAATATAAAGCAGATGCTGTAAGCAATAATCATTGCTATGATGACTAGAACATCTTCTTATCAGATAGACTTCAGGTGGTTTTTTCTAGAAAAAGACTCTGAAATAAAGAAAAGAAAAAGCATGCAGATGGGCATTTTAGGGGAAAAGAAGAAAATACAAGAGGGAAGGGAAGGGAAGGGAAGGGAAGGGAAGGGAAGGGAAGGGAAGGGAAGGGAAGGGAAGGGAAGGGAAGGGAAGGGAAGGGAAGGGAAGGGAAGGGAAGGGAAGGGAAGGGAAGGGAAGGGAAGGGAAGGGAAGGGAAGGGAAGGGAAGGGAAGGGAAGGGAAAAGCGAAGAAAAGAGAAAAGAAAAGAAAAGAAAAGAAAAGAAAAGAAAAGAAAAGAAAAGAAAAGAAAAGAAAAGAAAAGAAAAGAAAAGAAAAGAAAAGAAAAGAAAAGAAAAGAAAAGAAAAGAAAAGAAAAGAAAAGAAAAGAAAAGAAAAGAAAAGAAAAGAGAAGAGAAGAGAAGAGAAGAGAAGAGAAGAGAAGAAAAGAAAAGAAAAGAAAAGAAAAGAAAAGAAAAGAAAAGAAAAGAAAAGAAAAGAAAAGAAAAGAAAAGAAAAGAAAAGAAAAGAAAAGAAAAGAAAAGAAAAGAAAAGAAAAGAAAAGAAAAGAAAAGAAAAGAAAAGAAAAGAAAAGAAAAGAAAAGAAAAGAAAAGGAGAAAAGAGATCATTACTTAGTCTCACTGTCTGTCCTTCCTGCTTTTTGCATTAGGATATTTAATCCTTTTCTTTTCTATCTGATAACTTCTTTCTCAGAGACCTGCAGACATTTGAAAGAACCCCACGATTTATTTCTTTTTTAATGCAGAAACAGCCAAAGCAGTCTTGGCCTCCTGAATGAAGCAACACTACAGAGCCTGTATCTCCTGGGAGAGGTCGTGTTACTGGCTGCTTGGACGTGACAGCAGTACCTGATGGGTCCCAGCTGCCGATAGCAGGCTCTCTGACGGGGTGTGCGCCACTCAGCGCGGGAAGTGTAGGTAACAGCACGCCGCTCTGACAGCAACGCAGTGAGCCTGACTCCAAGGCTGCCTGTAATGACACGCAACTGATAAATCAGCTTTGATCTGCGCAGGGCTGAATAGAGAAAAATGCTCAACTTTTTACCTTACAAAATGGGAGGAAAGACCTGATCTTTCCTCATCTTTCCTCATACATCTCGATGCATCTGCTCTACAAAATATAAAGCAAAATAGTTACCTTTCAGGTCCTCATACCTATGTAAGACTCTTGGAAGTGATGTTCTTACATGTTAGTGCATCAGAACTGAAACTCCGTGTCTAATTGTTACAGCAAGATGTCTCAAGCAGCCCCAGCCCCCAGAGACCCTGCGTACGTGGCTGAGATGTGGTCACAAGCAAAACAGGTAGCTGAACTTCAGAAAGATTGGCATGCATTTTATTCCTGTCCAAAGTACAACCTTAAACCCCCAAATGAAGGCAGACTTTGTAACCAGTTTCTGAGTCCAGAGACCAGTGAAGCAAATCGTCTCCCATATCTGTAAACACGGAAATAAAAGATGAAGTTGTTTATACTCCTCTTGTTTTGAGATCTCAGAATAGTACAGCATCCTTTCCCAATAATACAGCAACACCACCACTATCGCCTTCCAACCAAAACATCCAGAGGTAGAAACAACCGGCAGCTTTTTCTCCTTTCCCTCCATTATTGTAAGTCATTCACTTCCTCTGGGAATCACAAAAGGGGAATGTTTTGCTAAGATTGGGAAAAAGGGAGTTTCAGCTTGCTGCACGTGAGTCAGGAGGTCATCTCACCCGTCAGGAACAGCCTTGACAGTGAGAGAGGAAGGGAGGGGGTAGAGGGGGGAAGGGGGGAGTCTGCACAAAGGCAAAAACTGTGCCAAGGAGTTAGTTACTGGGGGAATGGATACAAAGCGATTAATTGATCCTCATATCAAATCTGTGCAAACTGTTTGAATAAGAAAGAACAAAACTAGTAGAAACATGTAATGGTGGTCCAGAAAAAATCAAGCAGGTAAAAGCAGACAGGTAAGACAGTCCAGTCTAGGAAAAGGAAGTATAACAGGGAAGTAAATGAGCTGAACACTTTCTGGAAAGCAGGAAAAAAAAAAATTCCTGCTGACTTTAGCAGAGGTTACACATACATGTGAAGGAGAAATGAAAGCTTCACTGAAAAATAGTATCTGAGAAAAGGCTTTCTCAAAATCAGTGTGCAGGTAGCTGAATCAAAAAACTCAAACAAATAAGAGGTGGACAGTGCCATTGGAAAAGTCAGAAATACAACTATGGCAGCGAGTAAACACTCAGTTTTTGCTTAACTGAGGAGTGGGAAGAACCCTACTTTAACATCACAGAATCATAGAACCACAGATTGTTTTGTTTGAGAAGGGATCTCAAAGACCGTCTAGTTCCAACCCCCCTGCCACAGGCAGGGACACCCTTCACCTGACCAGATTGCCCAAAGCCCCATCCAACCTGTCGTTGAACAGGAGGGGGACATGCATCGCTGCTTTGGGAGACCTCTTCCAGTGCCTCACCACCCTCATAGAAAAGAATTTCTTCCTAATGTCTAATCTAAACCTACTGTCTTTCAGCTTGAAGCCATTACCTATCACTACACTCCCTGAGAAAGAGTCCCTCTTTTCCAGACTGAACAACCCCAATTCTTGCAGCCTGCCTTCATAGCAGAGGTGCTCCAGTCCCCTGATAATCTTTGTGGCCCTCCTCTGGACTTGTTCCAACAACTCAGTATCTTTCTTATATTGGGGACCCCAGAGCTGGACACAACATTCCAGGTTGAGTCTCGAGAGCGGAGTAGAGGGACAGAATCACCTCCATTGACCTGCTGTTCACATTTCTTTTGATACAGCCCAGGATACAGTTGGATTTCTGGACTGAAAACGTGCTTTGCCAACTCATTTTGAGCCTCACATCAATCACCACTCCCAAGTCTTTCTCCTCAGGGCTGCTCTCAATCCATTCCCGGCCCAGCCTGTACTTGTGCTCGGGAGTGTTCTGACCCATATGCAGGACCTTGCACTTGGCCTTGTTGAATTTCATGTGGTTCTCATACGGTTCTCATGGGGTTTTTTTCCCTTTTAAGCAATGAAAAGAAAACTATCATACATGTCAGTATAATTTAGCTTAATTTCAGATTCAAGTTTGATTTTTAAAAAATCTTTATAGTTCTATTATTTTTAAACACAAATACTATAAATAAAGCATGGAAGCACTGCACAAAATCTAAAAACTATAGATATGCTATGAAGCCTGAAATGAAATCTCTTGACTTTCTGACTCACCCCCAGAACAAAGCTTGTTGAGGAAATTTTGCCAAATGACATAATAATTTTAGGCCTCAGAAAATGACATATTTGTGTAAGTAAGCAGTTTTGTGAAGCAAAAATTAAAAATACATTTTCCAATGCTAAACCATTAGAAAAAAAATCCAACATTTTTCATCCACACTGTTCAAAAGATGAAGTCTGGCACACATCATTTAATCCATGAAAAAAAAAGTTGGATATGGATTCATGACCAAATAAATCTATTTGCACTGAGAACAAAACACCAACAAAATGCAAACACTATCAGTTTTAGAAGTGGTCACTGTGTCTTGAAGTCACAGATATTCCCTTCCCAGTGGGCCCATGAATTAGCAGCATTTTTCTTCTGAGGAAGACATGAAACTTGAGCCATAATTGTTGCTCAAGGCAGTATCCCCTTGACAGCAAAATACTGCTCAGCATGGTAATTATGTGTTGCTGATTATCATTTCCAGTTTAGCAATTAGAGAAAACAGTCAGGGCAGTAAGATTTCTGGTACACAGTGTGTTTGTGAGAGAAGGAATGAGAACACAGCTCCACATGTGTGAAAGGAACAGCTGATACTAAGCTCCATCCCCACGTGTATGTTCTTTTTCCGATACGCCAACAAAATTTAACTCTTAAGGGAGTACAGTCATGAAAACCTGATGAATGCTCTCAAGGACTCGATGCCTAATATCCAGAGGATCTTTTGAAAACCCAGGATGCCATTTGTGCTAGATGGTACTACCCCACTGAAGAGCAGGGTTTACTCTGTAATAAATCATAAATGCTTTTGCTATCCCCTCTTATGATTTATGTCTTGATCAGTATCTTATGCCAGAATTCGCCAGTCTGTAATTGTCCTGAGGTATTACACTTGGCAAGAGTTTAACACTTCTTATTCTTACACTATCATCTTGCACTGAGTTTAGAGAAAATAAAGAACATGCAGGAACAACATTTGATCTCTATCCCTCTCAAGAATCTCCTACTCCTTTTAGAGGCACTTTGTTTTCATTAGATTTAACAACTGAATTTTACCTGCAAGAGCACAGATCATGAACATGAGGGTACTGCATTGCAGAGATCATCAGTGACTTAACAAAGCCTTAGTGGCTAAGAGTTTCAAGATTGCTTTAAATTCCTCAGTAACCTCATGCTTTTAATTTTTCTCAAATGAGGACAAAGACAATGAATGTTAAACAAAGATTAGCACCCTGTTTGGCCACCTCACACTGCTGAAGGAGGAGCCATATGTAGCCAATGTGCACTGAAGCATGAATCATCACACAACAGTATATATATAGTAGCCTCCTAAAACCCCTTTTTTTTTGCATCCAGGCTACTGCAGAAAGGCAATGGCCACCAAAGGCTGTTCAGTTCTGTAAAGCAGTAGAGTAATCACAGCTGGTTGAACACAGATATCAAGGTAAAAGAAAAACAGAAGACTGCTCTCATATAGGAAACTATTTTTTCATCTAAAAGAGAAGAAAGTAAAAGTGCAAGATTCAAACTCATTTTAATAGCAGTCTCATTATGAATCCAATAAATGTCACATGTTCTTAATTGAGAAAAATTAATTGGAATAAATTGGTATTTTTACTCCTCCCATAGTGGCTAAGGACTAAATTTCTTTAAATGTAAGCATTTTGAGAATGTAAACCCCAGTATTATATACTGAATATCCTAAATGGAAACAGAAAAAAAAAAACAGTTGGAATCTGAATTCTAGTAGCTTATATTAGAAATGTGCTGATACAGTGTTAAATTTCTCACATAAAACCCATAAACAAATGTGAAGGTAACCATGAATCATTCTGGCTAGGTTGTGGGAATCTATATAGACAGTTTTGCTGGGTCCAGTGGAATCATATCATCAATAAGCAAATGGACTGAACATCTGCTCAAGTATCCAACTAGCTGTGTGTATATATAAATAGCTGTCTTATAAATCTGAATGGTCTACTGGTTAAAACAAACTCTTTCCACTCAGGATTTTAGAGTTCTCCTGTTTCTAATGCTAACAAAGGACTCAGTCTTGCAGGATGCTCTGTATTGTCAATTACTATTCAACTTGGATAATGTGTGGATGAGGAGAAGGGGTGTAGGTGGAAAATTATGTATATGCTGCCTCTGCCAAAGAAACAAGATAACTTTTCTAAATGTTATTTTTACGGTGATTCCTGCAAAAATTGTATGTATTTTGTAAGCTGACTGACTGAACAGAACGTTTTCTTTTAAAACCTTAAAGACCTCAGTGGAAAGCTAGCTCCAATGAAAGTAATTGCAATGCATCACAAAATCAATTACAGTTTTGGCATAAATGATTCCTCATTGAAATTGTAAGGTCTTTTCTGAAAAGACACCTATGTGAAAACATAATGCAGACTATTTTTTGTTATTTTCATTATTTTTAAATTAATGTTGAACACAGTTAATTTTATCCAGGAATAGTTCATAGAGAAAGGACTTTTCATAAAATGAGGTTGTCGTTTAGTGCTCACCAACCTTCAGCCTGTTGTCATGAACATGTACACAACTGTGCCACCAGAAATGGATGAGATAGAAAAGGAAAACTGATTACAAAAAAGACGTTTCTTGGCAAATTTTGCAAATAAGTTTCATGAAAAAGGTGAAGTCAGTAATGTGCCAGTGGAATGTGTTTTAAGATTTTCCCCAGGGAAAATCTATTTTTTTCTGAAGCTTATGGTGGCCCCTAGTGGCTCCTGTCTTCAGAAAAAAAAAAAAAAAAGAAAAAAAAAAGAAAAAAAAAGGTAGCTGCCATCTTTTAAAAAGTACTTCTTGGGATGGTTTATTTCAAACATATTATGTTAGGCTAAATGACATGTTTATTAGCTCTGTACACTTGTAACTGCACGTAAGTGACAGATATCGTAAATCTTCTGGAAAGGAAGCTGCCAATAATAGAAATATATGGTTAAATACATATGTGTATAGTTCTACATGAGATATAAATCAGAGATGGGTTTGAATCTGACTCCTTAATTTAAACATCCTTATAAAAGATAAGAAGGTTGGATTCAGCTCCTAAGTTTTTATCTCCAGAACACTTTCTATCATATTGACTGTGCCACTCTGTCTACAACAAGGGTGTTTTGTATATTCTGTACTCTGAACTAAAAAAAAACACCATGGACTATCTCATAGTGCTATGACCCATCACATGGCACTGAGACTGAAGCCAAGGCCTATGCTGGTTGGATGTGGACTGTATTGAGGAGGCAGAGTGCCTAGCAGCGCCCTCTGCACCACTATTTTAGGCAGTGATCTCTTGCTGCAGAGTAACCATGAGGATTTAATCTGTGCCTTGCTCTGGATTTAACTCTGCTCAGGGATAATTATCAATAAGTGCAGAAAGCTACTTCCATTTCCTCTCATCTCCTAATACTGAATACTTCATGTGTCAGGGATCCCTGTAGGAAGAACATATACATGCAGATTAAATTGACACATCTCCTTTTTTCTTACAGTGACTGACAATTATTTTTGCTTTAAAAGCTCTTTTGAGATTACCAAGAGGATATTGAACAACATATCTTAACTCTATCAATGCTGGGCAGCAAAAGAGTGAAGCAAAATAGAGTTAGCTGAACTATGGGAACAATTTTTCCTGAATAGGTCCTTTTGTTCAACATTATTATTGCAAATAATAATTTGAAAATGCTTCCTAGTCTTTAAAAGAGATTTCTTACTGCTTCTGGAAGCTTCATGGAAATGAACTGACAGTTACCGTGCTTTACAAGTATCTAGGCATTTAATATGTTCAGAAAATTGCATAATTTGTCTAAAATACTGGTGGGTTTGTAATTTGCTATGTTTAAAAAGGGTTAGTATATGCTGTAATATGTCATAAAATCTTTCTTGCTGAATTTTCAGCAGGTAAAATTATCTACGTTTCTCCTGCTTGTTCCAATAGCCACAACTTCAAAGTAGCAGATTGGAAATAACTAAGAATTTAATTTAATGGTAGAATGATTTCGATGGCATTTAACATATTACAAATAATTGTGAAACAACAAAAAAGGCAATGAGGTGGGTCCACACAGAAACTCCTCTGCAGAGAGGCTGCTGGGAGGTGCATGCTCAGTGCGTGCTACACGGTGAATCTTTTTACTGTCCTTTTACTGAACCCTGATGTACTGGGAATGGACAATCCCATATATTTCTGAAGGCTGGTATTATCAGGAGACAGTTGCTAATTGCAATGGCATATAAATCCTAGAACACAATCAGAATAATCCCAGAAAGCTGCATGCTGGCCCTCAGTAATTTATCTTTCCAGGTTTCATAATATTGTGGCGTACAACCATCCCAGATATTGGTTCACACTCTAAACCCTGTGGGTCCTTCATACCTGGACAGGCAGAGCTTCATTTCTTCCTTCTTTTCTTTACTTTCAAACTTAATAATTTGGTCTTCCATACATAGACCCCTCTCCTATTCATCTTGTGCCAAACACTCCTCCAAGTTCTTCCTTGAGAAAAGGATGCTTCTGTTATCTACTGCTAACTTCCTCTTCCACATATGTCTCCTACAGTATGTTTGACCTTGTTATATTTGTATGTGCAGAAAGTCAGGAAATTTAAACAATTTACAAAGAAGGTCAACATCTCACATGTTTTTCTCAGTATATATACACCAAATGGTCTGGCTTTTTAATATAAAAATACATTGTCTGCATGACCTCTAAACTAAGACTTTGATTCATCAACATCCTTGCTTCTAGATTTGGATCTTCTTAAAGGCAGGGAGAGTTTGTGATTACTGGGACTGAGTAACTGGGATTACTCACCAGTAATCACAAAATATTCTACTTTTTTCTTACCTGTCTACATTGTATTTGGCTTATTTAAGAGCTGAGGACAATCTATTATTATTACTCACTGCCTTAACCTACCAGAAGTTTTCCCATGTTCAAAAGAAAGGTGCTTCTGAAGGCATGGTTTGCCACTTTTTTGTGCTATGTCTTTACACTTGTCCCGTGTCACTAAAAATATCCCATGCATTTCAGGCCCTGAAATAAATCCTTTTTCCCCAGGGTTTTTCTGGTTTAATTTGGTTTTGTTGTGCTTGGTTAACCCTGAGAAAAGGAGGTGAAGAAGGAGTGTACTTCTTTAATCCAAAAAGAAAACAGGAGAGAGTGAACTCCGATCTTCACTAGTAAATATTTTGACTTTTACCTTTGGTAAACAAAAGATAAAACAAGTGGCAACACATACACCTTTACACAGACAAAATTTAGCCCCTAGTAAGTGTGTGAGGGCTGCGTATTTCATTGAGGTTCTATGTTTTCCTGTTGGAGCTCTTTACTTCAAAACACAAAACACGAGTGCCTGACTTTGCCTCCAGAAGCCCACTGGTGGCCGTGGAAGTGCCCCACAAAACACTTTGCTTTGTTTGCTGCTGGCCTGAGAGCAGATCCCAGCACTGTGCTGTGGACTAGGCCACCTGCAGAGCCTGACACAGAGGACATCTGCTGCTGCATCTCTCCTGTCATCCTTCTTGTCACCTCCCACTTCCACAAGCGGGCGAACGGGTTACAAATTTTTTTGGAAAAAGACCTTGGGAAGTTTGTTCATGTCTGCTCAATTACATCATTTACAAGATGAAACCCCTTCCCTTCTGAGATTTCATTGGTGTATATACAACCAGTAGTCTCTTAAAATCAACTCTAACATCGGTCTGGATTCTGTATCAATTTCTCCATAAAAACATCTTCCCAAAAGAAACTCACCATCAAACTCCTAAGCCCTGAACGCTGCAGTGATCATCAATTGCCTATTATATCAAAGAAATTCTCCAGTTATTCTTAAATACATGCCTTTTCTGGATATAAACCTCTTTCAGATTTATACATACACTATGCCACTTCGTACTGCATCAGGAGGAAAGTCAGTAAATTATGCAACAATTTCAAAAAAATAGTGGTAACACAGCAGTACTGGGTGTAGCTACCTTGAATTATTTCCAGAAACAGTTGCAGGAATGGTATCTAACCTTTTTAAAGGAACACAAGAAGGCAGGTTTTGGACATAGGTTGCATGAAATGAACAATGGTTATTGCATTACAACTTCGTATCTTCCAAAGAAAAGATTGAAATTGATATGGGAAAAGCTCAGATTCAGAAACTCACTGGTAAGATATATTTCTATTGCATACTGAGACATATAATTCAAAACTGGTCTCATATGGTATTTAGGAAATGTGGAAAGGGTTTTTGGCACCCCTGAATGGAAATTCAATCATTTCCAGTGAGCTTGCTCAGAAAAATAGCTCTCTCCAAAGTGTCTGGGTGTGTCTGCTCATACATGAACTCTGTACTTACAAGTGTTCACATGTAAGTGTCTGGTAGCACAGACTGATAAATCCTGAAACACTGAAGGTTTCTATGCAAATCAGGTTTCCATAAACTGAACATAAACTTTATAAAGTGCTTATCAAAAAAACCTCCTTTGGGTTTTGACCAATTTTTCTAGTTTCTGCGGGCAAGTCTGTGATTGGGCTTTGTGACTTCCACAACCTGCCCTCTGTAACCATGGTTTGTCCCACATCTAAGAACACAAAATCAGTGGTTTAAAAACAGGAGAAAAAAGGGAAATAACAATTTAAACAAACATGTACATTGAAGCTGTGACAATTTGAATCCATTTGAGTGGAGATGTTTTGCTTTGTTTTTTTCTTGAAAATACTGCTACGTCCTCTGTAACACTGACAGTAAGTGGAAAGTGTTTCTTCCCTGCTCCCCACCTCATGGAACTGTGACATAAAATGAACAAGCAGAAGGTGTCAGACACCATTTAATTGCAATGGGAGCACAGTGAACTTTCTGCTGAGTGGCGTAATGACTATTCCAGATGTGCAATAATGGAGAATCAAATGAACATCAGCCCAACAGACTTATTTGAAATACCTCTGGAGAGATTTTTCTATTAGCTATTTCTTTGTCATTTTCTCCAAGTATCATTAACACCTATGCCGTGTTAGAGTACAGTTTATACATATAAATCTTTATCAGGCATTTAAAGAGAACTGGCACCAGTGACATATGAGACAATGCTGTTTCCAATGCTTGTAACAGAAGGGCATTGCCTCAGGTAGCTCTGGGCCACTGCCTGCCCAGCTAGCATCAAATCACAGTCTGTGCTAAATAATCTTTAATGAGAATGATGCTAGGAAGAAAATGATAATTGCTATCATCCACCACAAGTTGGAGTGCAAGGAAAATCCCATGGTCCCCATTTTTACCTGTGCTGGATATATCACCCTCACAATCACCTAAGAAGTGTAATAGACTGCTGTTAGACATGATCAGCTTTACCAACTCTGGAAACCATGTACTGGCCAAGATCACAGCAGCTGCTGCCACAGGCAAACAACGTCTATGGTAAACAGTTCTTGAGCATTACCGTGTTTCTCAGCTGAAGATCTCACTTCATATGCATTGATCCCCTTAAATACGATATTCTATGGAAAAAGCTTTTGTGTTTTTGCCAGTGTGGGATTGGAAAGATTGTGCTGATGAAAATTTCAATTCAGCATCTTCAGAATGAAACTGGAATTTCAGAATTAAATATAAGGGGAAACTATGTTTTGGCATTATTTAATTTAGGTTCAGTAGAATCCAATTTGGGAAGAAAACATACAGGTTACATTTTTAGACAGGTATTTACATACATGTGTATATGTAGATATATGTACTTTTTATGTGCATATAACATTACGTTAATCCAACATCTACCTCTGCTATAACAAATGCATACATTTGGGGTTTCAAATATGCTGATAGATAAAACACACGTATTTTACTGTATGGCTTGACTGCTCAAAACTCATCTGTGGTTTTACACTATGTTCATCATTATGCAACCAAAGGAACTATATGTTTCATTTACTTATGATATTTTTGGGTCTTAGTATTGACAAGAACAGTATTAAGATGTTATTTCTTCTCAGAACGGCTTCTTATGACCTTTAGGGGACATATGTCCCTTTCCAATTCTCTCCCTTATCTCCTAGCAGTGTAGTGTCGTAAAAAAACAAAACTGAGAACAAAATCTCTCCTGAGATATTACAGTCTGAAAGCTGCAAATTATTTTAAGAGCCTTGTGCATTGAAATGTCACAATTAGTGCTACACACCACCTCCACAGAGTAGTAATAAGATCTTTCTATTACTGTTACATGATGAAGAACAATGAATATCTTTCTTCTTCTCAAAAAAAACCCACAAAAGTATTTCTGAAATATTTTCTATTAAAAATATGTATATTTAACATCAATTCTTTTCAAAAGTAAACCCATTATTCCTGTTTAGTTATTTTTTTATTGCAGTCTGCAAAGTGTATTGTGCCAAATGTGGCAGATTGTCCTCTCACAACACTGAAGATGTTTAAAAACAGATACCAGTTCTAAAGAAGAGACATTATCTTCTAGGTTAAATCTCACCCGAGTCGTAATTCATGAGTTGGTACAATATGCAACTCCGACTTTTCCTGACAGAAAGTCTTATGGGAAGGGAACTAGAATTCCTAGGCTCTGCTTACAGATTTTTTGTTAAATTTAATCCAGGTTCATCAAGATGACCACTTTGTGAAACTCACAGATTACCCTAAAAATGCTCCTTGTCTGTCTTGCAGAAGCTAGGCTCCAATACATTCAGCATGCTGTTGTATAGCCAGACGTATAAAGAAACAATAGCAGGCAGTGATGGAGAGATCTGTCTGCCTCCTCAAGCTGCTCCTACTTCACTCTAATCATACATAACTTGTTCTTAAAAGCCACAACCTCCTTAGACTCCCTCGGTGGAGTGAGTTCTAAAAGCTCACTATATTATTCAAGTAGCCTGGGAGTGATCTGAAATAGTCGTTGGCAGACACAAAAAGTAGCAGGGAAACTGAGATGCGGGTATGGCCAAGTGCTCACCAGTAGTACGCGCAAGGCTTGGAAATCGCACGCCTGTTCTCAGACCCTCTCTCCTGCCTTTTCATATAGACTCCAGCAAAAAAAAGCCAGCTGGAACAGCTTGCAATTTTATGTGAAGGATCATCTTACAAAATAGTGAACTGTCAGACCTCTGCCAGCGAGGCAGACCTCTGCTGGGTCCCCTTGGTCCCAGCCATCATCACATCGCAGGCTTCAGTAAAACTGTGGTTTGTGAGGAGTAAATGCGTTTTCCTGTGTTCCAGAAAGGTGATGAATAAAAATAATGAAATAATCAATTATGTTTATCTGCCAGAATCTGAGCATTATGAAGTAGAAAGTAAAAATGAAAACTGGAAATTTCATAAATAAAGCAAGACTTGGTGGGTGGGTGGGTGGGTGGGGATGGGACGGGAAGGGTTAGTCAACTCAAGTAATCTATTAGTCCTTTTGAAGCAATTAACTATCAACTTACAGTTGCAGTAGGGGAAGGAAGGGACAAGGAATGATCACAAATAAAAAGGAAGAACAAGAAAGAAACCTTAAATGAACAACTGCTGCTGCTGCAATTTTCCTCATTCCAGGCACCAAATCCAAACCTGAATCCAGATTGGAAAAGAAACCAGTAAGCTAACAGGTCATTAAAAGAGAAGGGAAGATACTTTAAATTCATGCTGCTCATTAAAGTTTCATACTTTAACTGCTTCATACTTGCAATAGACACAGTCTGAGCTGCGAAAGTGGCCCTGCTGTTTATCGATGGAGATCTGTGCCAATTGACTCTGCAAAGGATGTTTACTGAAACAGATTTGGACTTACTCCTGAGACTGAAAGAGGAGAATCTTGGAAAAAGCAGTGTAACTGCTGGCTTCTACTGCTTTCTTCTCCTTTGCTTCTATTTCTTTCTTTTGCAAGGTATTGAAGAGTTTCCGAGTTTCCATATTCCTCCTGTTTACGTCCAAGGAGTTTCTATTCAGAAGTTTACTAAAGAGACAGCACTTGCCTGAAAAATCCATTCTCTGTTTTGAGGGTTGTTTTGGGTTTTGTTTGTGGGGTGTTTTTTAATAAAGAAATAAAAAGGATGCCTCTATAGTTTATCACAGGTGGAAAAAAAATCCCTCATAGTCTTTAACCTGAGCTCTTTTTGACTTTTCCAAAGGTAAAGCCTGAAATATGTTTATTGTCCTAAAAAATAATTGTCTTTTTTTTACAAAAGTCAAGTTCACAATACCACCTGGTTACAGAAATCAGTTATAAATGTTAGGTACAGTCTCCAAATTTCTGGAAGTGTATTTTTTGCTGATTTTTTATTTTGTTCTATTCTTTTTTTTATATAGATGTCAAATCCATATGGAAATCATTCCAGAGGTCCCTCCTCAAAATTCATAGCTGTCTAAGTCATTCAGTTCCTTGCTGTGTTTTGGGTGTTAGTGATGTCTTCATTTGCTACAGGAGAGCCCAAGAATCATAAACTCAAATTTTAGACAAGCAAAAAGACAAAAATATCACCTTAATATGTTGTCTTCCACTCATAGCTCATCTTCTTACAGATGTAGATACAGTCTTGTGAATGGGCTCTAATAACCTGTCCTGTTTATCTTTTGTTTTTCAGTAATAATAGTAGTAGTAATAATAATAATAATATAATAATAATATTGTTTAACAGAAGGAAAAGAAGTAGGATTTAATGGGAAAAAATGAAAAAGAGTCCAAAGTTGGATTATAAAAATATAAAAACCCATGAAACCAAGTGACAGAGAATTATTATCTTGGTCATTTAGTTGTAGAGGAAAATTCCTAGAAAGATGTGGTGCATCTATTAATACTTTAGCCTCCATATTGATGGTGCAGTCAGGCAGTCAGTTTATATCTTAGTAGCACTCTCTTACTTCCCAGACAAATTCCAGATCCCTGAAAATGTGGTCTTACACAAAGAACTGTTGAAACTGGCCAACCTCACTAAGAAAAATTATCTCTATGAGTTCTCCATGTTTTTGTAAGAAGGTTTGGTGGGGGAACATGATTCTCGTCTATCAGCTGTGTATGTGGACAGGGGTTCCCACAGTATTAAGGCTCAACACACTTGGAGAAATTTGTACTCATTTGATAAGTGGGTGATGCCATTTCTCCATATTAAACAAATCATTTCAAAACTGTAAAAATAAAGACTGCTTAATATTTAGAAGAATCAACAGTGACATATTTTCCAGAGAGATAATTCCTGAACGTGTCTAAGTCTTCCAGAAAAATTTATAGTGCTCAGTTTAAGATCAAGCCAGCTGCATTTGGTTTTCCCAGAAGCTTCAGGGTGTTTTTAAACACCTTTTCAAGAGATAACACATCATCTACTTTCCCTGCACTCACTGTGTATGTCAAGAAACAATTTACAGTTGCCATGCATTTCCAGGAAAAGAGACAAAAGGCAGTCCACGTGTCAGTCAGGAGAAGTAAATGCCACAGTAAAAGAGAGAAAAACTAACATTTGGCAATAAAAGATTTACGTGTACAAATACACAGAGCAACCAAGTTTAGTGGAAACTAACAGGCTGCAGACACTTACACCTGTAGGAAATTTGCTTCTACATCCTATAATGACAGTATTGTGTCCAAAGATCTTTTTAATAAAATGCCTCATATAAGTTTTAATTGTGTCCAAAAGATTTCAGCTGATGTGTATGTAATACTTCATACAGCTCTACCAAGAACAGATGTAAACAGATAACTTTTAGGTTGCTAAAATGTTAAATAATGGTTCTAGGATGGGAAAAAGATTTTAGTTTTTATATTCTCAATTTTCAGGAACGGAAGGCTACTGAAATCCAGTTACATATAGCTGTGTCCCTAGGATGAATGTCAATCACTGTCTCTGTCTCTTCTCCTTCAACTTTTAGGGCTTTGGAATTATGTCTGTAAAAAATTATTAAAAAACCTTGGAATATGATTGTATGTTTGAATCTAATCTTCTGCTTATTTTCCGTCCAAAGTGTTACCTCTGAATGATACCTGTTTTCTCACACTGCTATTGTCACCCTGGCCTGGTAGAAAAAAATAGTAAGCTCTGTTCTTATTTTATTTTGTCCTATTTCCCTATGCTTAGCAATAAATTAAGCAAGAACTCCAACATCCATATCTTTTATCCTTTCTTCTATATACTTTCTGAAATACTGATCCTTTCAAAAACAAAGAGTGAGAAAAGGAAAACGCAGTTTAAATCTTTCAGGCTCAAAAACATGCCCATCTCTCTCCTGTAATAAACTGGGGAATACAAGAAACTTCTCTACAGCATCAAAGCATGTTACGCTGAAGAAAGTCAGTCAGAAAGATATGAACATCCCAAGAAACAGCCTATAAAACAAGGTATTATGTTCATTGAACGTCACTCTCAGTAAAAATAATTCTAAGTCAGTACAAAATGGCAAAACTGGCATAAATTCTGTCTAGACACACACTTTTTTAACCTGGAATACGAAACTTCAGTTTTCCACAAAGAATAAAACCATTGATACAATGTAATTTAATTTGATAGCAGTACAGGTGCTGTTGGTCCCTAACCACACACATTGTCAGAGCTGCTGAAACTGCAATACAGCTTTGTGAAGAAAGGCACTGGTGTTTCTATGAACATCAACCCTGAGTGCTACCAAATTTAGGCATGCAGTGCTGCCATGGCATTTATTTTGGGGAAAATGGTTGTTCTGTCTGTACTACAGGAACATGTGCTTTCAGGAGAAGCTAAGGTAGACATGGGATTGCTGAAGACTATCTACTCAAATGTCCTAACATCCCATTGCCTCCAGTAACCTGGATAATACATAAATGCAAGTAATACAAAACATATGTCATCTGACCTAAAAGAACAAGGAAAGAGGTGATGGTCTCAGCAGTGCTTTGGAAGCCACACTGGTTCATGTAGGCATATGAAGTAAAGCATCTATGCATGGATAATCCAAAAACCATATGATCCCATAGTAACTAATGTAGACTTGACTATAATCTTCCCAATAATCATGGGCTTAATGACGGATTTCCTTCAGACTATCTCAGGATGGCTTAAAAATGCTCTCAAGTCAAATCAATCTTGACCAGTGCTCCTGAGTTTATTTCCATCCTTAAAATTGTGGGGTTTAGGAAAGGTTAACTTTAACTGTCTTCAGTGAAGTTCAGTACACTTACAAGAGCAAGGAAGTTGGTCATTGAGCATAGATCAAAAAGTTCTTGTGCAAATGGAAAATAGTCTTCTACTAACATTTATTCTCTTTTAATATAGCAGCCTTTCCCACCCCTTATTTATGTAGCTGTAACTGAATTCACAGGGAAGAATTTAGCTTTAAAACAAAGAATGTTAAGACAATTAGAAAATTAAGACTTTCTTTCCAGAAAAATGGTCATAAATTAAGGGCAGCATTATTGTGGTGTGACAGTTCAGAGATCCTGGGTGGAAGCTCTTAGAGCAACTCCCCAGGGAGTTTCCTCTCTGAAAAAACAACAAAATCCCTAAACCTCAGAGGTAACTGTATGAAAATCACTGGATTTTGAAGACTGTGAAGATTCTAGCTCCATTGTTTTGTTCTTTTGAATGCCTTGTTTCCTCTCTTTCCCATTTCCCAAGTTTCAAGTCAGGGACATCAGAAGGCAAGCAGTACATTGCATTCTACTAAAAGACTGTTTTCTGGAAGGCTTTGTATAAAACATGCAAGAACATATTGCTAGCAACAATATCCTAACAACAGACAAGGTTATACGTTCATTCCCCTACCTTTCCCCTTTATGTAGCCATGTTCATCTGCCAGCCAGCTTTTCAAAAGGGAAAATTCATTAGAATATGCTTTATAATGCATCCACTGAGATCACATTCATTACTATTCTTGGTAGTTATTTCAGCAATATAAAACAGACACCGTGCAGACTTACCCTTGTCCACTATGCTTGGGGGTCTACTGTATTATTAAAGCAGTGGAAAGTAGTAAAACCACACCTATTTTAATGTTCACATAAAATATTGATCTCTGTTGGATAAAGGTTTTCATTTTTAATGCATTACATAACATTCCTGTCTTTAGTGGTGGAGGCTACAATTTAGGTTATTTGAATTTATTTATATTTTTTCATATGAAAAGAGGTTTTCTCTAAGAGTTCTATAAAAACATGCAAAACTGATGAGATATCTACATCTCCTAGGATCAATAAAGAGCCAAAATATTAATTTAATAACAAATGCAGTTTTCATTTCTTAACTGGTATATTGGTAAGTACAGCTCTCCTCATTTGCCAGGTATAGGGAAGTATTCTAGCTCCCCTCTGGAAAAAGATATAGGTATGCACCATTTCCCAGGAGTCTGATTTCTGTAGGAAAGTACATCGACATCTTCACGAGATCCCCAGGATCAGGGGACCAAGACTGCCAATGAGGTCACAGCCTCACTCAAGTACAGTTCTCATAAAAAGTACATCCTGGATTTGGGACATTTCAGCCTTCCTGACTCTTTCCTCATTTGATTTTACTGACTTTTTTTCTTTTCATGCTTGACATTTTGATTTAAAGCTGGAACTTGATACAAGTTAAGGACAGTCCTCCTTAAGAAAAGGCGTATGTGGGAAAGGAAGGGAAGGGAAGGGAAGGGAAGGGAAGGGAAGGGAAGAGAAGGGAAGGGGAGGGGAGGGGAGGGGAGGGGAGGGGAGGGGAGGGGAGGGGAGGGGAGGGAAGGGAAGGGAAGGGAAGGGAAGGGAAGGGAAGGGAAGGGAAGGGAAGGGAAGGGAAGGGAAGGGAAGGGAAGGGAAGGGAAGGGAAGGGAAGGGAAGGGAAGGGAAGGGAAGGGAAGGGAAGGGAAGGGAAGGGAAGGGAAGGGAAGGGAAGGGAAGGGAAGGGAAGGGAAGGGAAGGGAAGGGAAGGGAAGGGAAGGGAAGGGAAGGGAAGGGAAGGGAAGGGAAGGGAAGGGAAGGGAAGGGAAGGGAAGGGAAGGGAAGGGAAGGGAAGGGAAGGGAAGGGAAGGGAAGGGAAGGGAAGGGAAGGGAAGGGAAGGGAAGGGAAGGGAAGGGAAGGGAAGGGAAGGGAAGGGAAGGGAAGGGAGGGAAGGGGAGGGAAGGGGAGGGAAGGGGAGGGAAGGGGAAGTTCTGTACCGTGCTGTGGTTCTCACATACAATTTGTGCTCACAAGTTTTCAAAGGCTGACAGCAATTCAGAAAGGAATTGAAAAAAAGGGAATGTTACATGTTATTTTTTTAGTATTGTCAGCAATACTTGAGCCAGTTTATTTGTTTATCATAATTTTACTAAAAGATTCTCTACTCCTCTTTAGTTTTATTTGTCTTTTTCTTGATCCTCCCTTTCTCCTAAACAACTGGGTTTTTTTCTAAGCATCTCTCTTCTTTTCTATTCATGTGTTCCCAAATATTTTTTTTTGTATTTTTTTTTCTCTTATGTTGCCTAAATCAGGCACTAGTGGAAGAACTAATCATTATATTAGGTGCAATGTCTGCAGATATGGACTTCCCAAAGCAGTATAAAACAAATTATCAGAGCCAGCAACATACATTAGAAATACAAAATAGACTGAGAGGGAACATGGCACAACTTTTATGGAAAACCAGTATACAATGCTGCAGTTAATAGCTGTTTTGAAGAGGGTGGGATTATGAGATGCAGATGGCTTTGTGTGCTCTAAAATTTGAATCATCAGAAACCCTAGGCAAAGTTTTCTTCAATTCAGAGATGTTTTCAAAAGAGAAATACTGTAAGACAGTATTGCACAAGTTTTGTGGCCATGTGCAGGCAAACCCAGTGGAGTACTATGAGTAACAGGTAATCTGCATAGTAATGTCATATGTTCAGCTGAGCTACAGATTCAGCCCTTGGTCAGGGCCACAACCCAGCCTTTCCAAACACTGTGTCAGTACCTAGGGCAGCCCTTGCCTCTCTGTGCTTGCAGTTGAGGGCACCTGTATTGCTTCTCTCTTATAGTTTATGGGTGGAACGAATCACATAATCACGAATCACATAATCCCACTTGGTATCTGGTCCACAGATGTGGAGGTTCTAGTGAAGGTGATGATAAAAATTCTCATCGTGCAAAATATATGCACTTTCTAACTCATTCCTGATATCCCCATCAAGCTTTTGGAGCCTTCATGCAAAGCAGGTTCCTGTTCAGCCAACATCAGACAAACGTCAGAAATCGTATTATAACAATGTCAAAATGAATTACTGCTCTGTAATTGAGTCTGTCAATAATAGATAATGACAAGTAAAGACATAAAGCTAATGCCTGTGGAAAATTGTCCTCCTCTGTGTATTCTGTTTTCCACAGTTACTTGCTCATTCTATGTGTCTTCCTCATCTATGCATTATAGATGTAGAATGGATTTCCTCAGGTGAGGCTGCCTTATAGGAAATGTAGCAGAATAGGGTCTAAATGGGATTTGTAGCTGCACTGCAAGGAAAACAAACACTATCTATAACCAGAGTTAATTTTATTGAACTTTTCCAACTTAAGAACCAAGAAAATTATTTACCAGACTATTCTGATTACCAAATGTTGTATCACCACAGAGACAATTTTTTCTTCTCGGACAAGTTCCTTCCTGCATATGCCAGCCAGCATTCTAGAAATACTACAATAAGGGACAGGTGTTTTGGATTTGTTCATGTTATTTAGTGTGATCAATCCAATGGGATAAAAGGAATTTTTAAATCCTGCCTGGTTCTTTACATAAAACTAAACATCATATAACTGTATTTAAGGAATTTACAAGGTAAGTGGGAATTTCAGAAGCTTGTTCTGAGATAAAGCTGTCACATTGGGAGAGATAGTACAGTGCACACATACGTGTTGGAAGTGGAATGATACATCTGGAATATGGCCTCATGCCTACTGCAATCTGAAGTACAGCTTCTACAATGACTGTGCAAAAAATTCTATGGCATCAAAGTATACTTTGGGAGAAAATCATCTCTCGGAAAGAATAGCTTCCTGAATATGGAGTTTAAGTCCCAGAAAAAAATGGCAAGATGAGAAAGGAAACTCACAATACCCTGTAATGTTCTTAGATCACCTAACCATCCCTTCTGTTCAGAAATAACCCCTTTTGAATAGGCTTGATTTGCTATATCGCCTACCTTTAATCTCTTTCACCATATGTTAATCATACAGTGAAACCCCCTCCCCCCCTCCCTCCCCCCCAAAATAACCTCCCATGGAAGAGTTTGATGGTGATGTGTTTAATTTGCATTTCATACCTTTTACAGAATCCTTCTTGCAGAACATGGTTTTGAGAAAGAAGTTGGTGGAGAGCAGGTCACAAATGCTCTGGGACAGGCCTGAGCAACCCTAGCACAATGGGGTCTCCTTGGGGGCGATGGAAGTATAAATAATAATAAAATGCTAACAATTCTGTCTGCCAGGCTTCCTTCTTCAGGATATTACTGCAGCACATCTGAATGTGCTTTGACCTGGCCAATGCTTTTTGCTTCCCTATTCTGGGAACTATTTGTTCCTTCCTACACATTTGTGACTTTCCATTAAGAGAGACATTAAATGATTGAACAGATTTAACCTTATTTTTGGTCAGCAAAAGTCAATGAATTGCTGAAGATGTCTTTTTAATTCTTGGTTTCTCAGAAGCTTCAAATCTGCCAAGAGAAAATACTATAGCAAACTTTCCTTCTGAAATCTTGGGAAAGCCATACCTTCAGTCATTTACCTAAGTGTTAAGAAACCATCCAGATGCAGTTGCCATAAAATTTATAACCAGAACCTACCTTTAATTAAAACCTTACTGCAACAACAGAGAAACAGTGGGCTTTTCCACCCAGCCAAGTGGAATCTGCACATTCTGGTTTATAATTCAATTTTTATAGTACCCTTTTCATAGGAGACTCTCTTCTCTTTCCTGTCTGTCTTTGATTATTACTGGGCTGGTGCCACTATCACAGTCTGTGCGCCACAAGACCAAATCTGAGTTTATGCAACACAAAAGAGCTGGTCCAGCTCCTCAGTCACTCCAGACTTGCATCTGACAGCGCTCTGGAAGCACAGACCTCGCACAAACTGCCAATAAAAGCCAACCTTCCCCACTGCATTCCTTTAAAAGCCACTATTGTTCTCATTCATGACTGAGCAGTTCAGCCTTCATGTCAAATGAAAAAAAAAAAAAGAAAAGAAAAAGAAGAAAAAAAAATCCAGGCTGCATTGAACAACTTCCAGACGTTTCCTCCACCCTCAGAGCATTTCAATCCTATCATAAGGCTTTTTTGTGTAGTACCCCTGAAATGGGTACAGTTGCTATTATTCTCTCCAACGTGACAAAAATCTCACTGATTAGTGCCAACCTGAAATTTCCTTAGTCCTTTAAAATAAAATTTCTGTATGTCAACATGTGGAATTGGAAGGGCAGAGTACTAAATACATGCAAGGCATAATTTTACTGGCAGGCAAGTAGATGATGGATTAAGTCTGGTGATACTTCAGCTTCTTCAGTAATAAGCCATTTTCATTGTGATCTCACATTGTTTTTCTAAGTCATATTCTGGGCTTTAAAACAATGCAAGTGGTTATAATTTATTTTTCTTTTATTCAGTGTTATGCTAGAAAAACAATCAGCTCCAGGAAGATGTCATGAATTGCAGTGTTTATAACAAAAAGACTCAGAATGCCCTTTTCACCTATTTTCTTTTCTATGCTTCTTCATTTATCCCTTTAATATTATGCTACCTAAAAATATGCTACCAACTTCCAATATGCTAGAAACCGAAAAAAAAAGGCATGGTCCTGACACTAGAGACATAGCAAACAAAAATACAGGGCAACTGGACAGTTAAACTGGTGAGGTATAGAGCCAACATCTTCCAGAATATATATATTTTTTTAAAAAAATCATTTTTCCTCATCGGCTTTCACTTTTTGAATCATTTATATTAGGAAAAGAAAATAAAATAGGGATATATATTATTTCAATCCCCTCATATAAATCTGGATTTGATATTTATAAAATAAAATAAAACTGGGTTATCTGCAGTGAACCATCAAAGATGGAAATGCCCAATATCCATGGGCAGGTCAGATAGACTTTAGTCTTTTCCTTCCCATTGCAACAGAGACCAAGCAACTGAGGTCTCCTTCCACAATGCAAGGGGAAAATTAAATAGATTCAAATACAATTATTTTTTAAAAAACCCGACCCTGTGAGTAGGAAAGCATTTATGTGAAAATGCTAAGTAGAAGGGTTGTCTTCAATCCTGCTTTCTGGTGTTCAAGTGCTTTTTACTATGAAGAAACCCCTTAAAAACCAGAAGTCTTTGCTAAAGGTGAGTCCAGGCAGTTTTTCATGGCCTGTGGAGGATATAAAGAAAGTAAGCTTCTGTTGAACACACTGTTGGACAGAATTAATCCCTCAGTGTGGGAGCATGGAAAGTCTACTTCTGCCTGGAAGGATTCAGACCCAAAGTTCCCATGAAGCTAGAGTGAGAGCATACCTCACGCTCCCCAATGAAGCTGTGCATAAATATCACTTAAGCCTTACTCTAAGTGGAACCATAGAGGGAAACAGTGAAAGTATGCATCTGTAGCACACTGATTAGGATGTTCAACTGGGATGCAGGAGAGCAGTTATTGATTTCTTTTTTGGATCAGGTTGAAAAATCAAATCCACATCCCCAGCAAGGAGCATGCCTATATAATGCAAAAACACCTAAGCAGGAGATGGATACAACCCTGGATGGTGAGCTGCTTGGGCTACCTAGTAGTAAATGTTATCATTAAGGAGTTGGCCCACTGAGAAATCATGTTTTCCCAAATCATGATTGCTTGTCCCAGCAAAGAGGGCACCTGTTGCAGATCTCTGGGATCTTCTTTTTTTGACATTATTACCCTGAAATAAGCATATTTTAAACAAAAGGAAGGAACTAGCAACTAGCATCCCTGATATCTAACTGTCTAGCAGTTCAACATTGTGGTGGGTTGACCATGCTGGACACCAAGTACCCACCAAAGCTGCCCTGTCATTCCCATCCTCAACTGCACAGGGAAGAGAATAAGGACAGGGAGACATCACTCATTAATTACTGTCATGGGCAAAACAGATTCAACTTAGGAAAATTAATTTAATTTATTGCAAATCAAATCGGCGTAGGGCAATGAGAAATAAAACCAAATCTTAAAAAAAACTCCCTGCACCCTTCCCTTCTTCCCAGGCTCAACTTTACTCCTGATTTCTCTACCTCCTCCCTCACTATACAGAGGACATTGAGGTGCTGGAGCATATCCAAAGAAAGGCAACAAAGCTGGTGAGGGGTTTAGAGAGCACAAGTCTTACCAGGAGCAGCTGAGGGAACTGGGGTAGTTCAACCTGGAGAAGAGGAGACTGAGGTGAGACCTACAACTACCTGAAATGAGGCTGTAGCCAGGTGAGAATGGGTCTCTTCTCCCAAGTAACATGCAATAGAACAAGAGGAAATGGCCTCAAGTTTTTCTAGGGGACGTTTAGATTGGATAGTAGGAAAAAAATCTTCATTGAAAGGGTTGCCAACCATTGTAATAACCTGCCTAGGGAAGTGGTTGAGTCATCATCGATGGGATATTTAAAAGACATGTAGGTGTGGTGCTTAGGGTCATGGTGTAGTGATGGACGTGGCATTGTTAGGTTTATGTTTGGATTCAATGATCTTAAGGGTCTTTTCCAACCCAAATGGTTCTATGATTCAATGAGGCTAAACACATTCTGATTACTATGCCTTCTGGGACATTACTGACTAAAGGCACCTACACTGGTTTAACAGTGGAAATTACATGCCTACAGGACAAAGTGGCAGCAAAAGGAGAGATTTGTGCATGTCATGAGCACATGATGCTAATGTAAATTCCTTCATGGTAAGCAGATGCGAGTTGGCTGGGAAAACCTTACCTAACTGGATGAATAAGATCTGCTATCATAGTATCTCCCAAATACAGTAAATTATCATCTATCCCCACCTAAATTTAGCATGAGGAATCATTTTTATTTAGTGGATTAATAGTTACCTTATCCAAACATCTTCTTCCCTCTCACTATTTCCTTTCCTATTGCCTGTTTCTCCTCTACAACTGAGAGAAAGCACCCTTTGGTCCCATAGGATGTGTCATGAAAAGGTGAGCTAAGAAGTTATTCCTTCCATCCCTCTCTCTGCTGTCAGGAAGAAGAGAGGCGGGTGTCCTGGTAACGGGGGATGATGAGAAGGTGGAGATACTGAATGCCTTCTTTGCTTCAGTCTTCACTTCAAAGGCCCCTTGAGACCCACAGACACTGGAAGAAAGTAAGAGTTTGGGAAATGAAGAGCTTCCCTCTGGATGAGGTGGGGGTGGTCCAGGAGCATCTCAAAGGGATTAACACACATAAATCCATGGGCCTGGATGGGATGCATCCATGTATGCTGAGGGAGCTGGTAGAAGTGATTGCTGAGCTGCTTTCTATCATCTTCGACAGGTCTTAGAGAACAGGAGAAGTGCCTGAAGACTGGAGGATAGCCAGTGTCATTCCAGTCTTTAAAAAGGGCAAGAAGGAGGATCCCAGCAACTATAGGCCAGTCAGCCTCACCTCTGTCCCTGGAAAGGTGATGGAACACCTTGTTCTAGGTGCCATCTCCAAGCAATTGGAAGAGAAGAAGGTCATGAGGAATAGCCAGCATGGATTCACCAAGGGGAGATTGTGCTCAATCAACCTTGTAGCCTTCTATGATGTCATCACCAGCTGGGTAGATGGAGGGAGAGCAGTGGATGTCATCTACCTTGACTTCAGCAAGGATTTCGATACTGTCTCCCATGACATCCTGATAGAAAAGCTGAGAGAGCAGGGGATAGATGAGTGGACAGTGAAGTGGGTTGAGAATTGGCTGTCGGACCGAGCCCAGAGGGTTGTGATCAGTGGATCAGAATCTGACTGGAGACCTGTGACTAGCAGTGTTCCCCAGGGCTCGGTGTTGGGTCCAGTCCTGTTTAATATCTTCATTGACGACCTTGATGAGGGAATAGCATCCACCCTCAGCAAGTACGCCGATGATACAAAGCTGGGAGGATTGGCTGACACGCAGGAACACTGCGCTGCCATCCAGAGAGACCTGGACAGGCTGGAGAGCTGGGCAGGGAGAAACCAGATGAAATTCAACAAAAGCAAGTGTAAAGTCTTGCACCTGGGAAGGAACAACCATTTGTATCAGTACAGGCTGGGGGATGGCCTGCTGGAGAGGAGCTCTGTGGAGAAGGACCTGGGGGTCCTCGTAGATGACAGGTTGGCCATGAGCCAGCAGTGTGCCCTGGTGGCTGAGAGCCAATGCGATCCTGGGGTGCATCAAAAGGAGTGTGGCCAGCAGGTTGAAGGAGGTGATCCTCTCCCTACACTCTGCCCTGGTCAGGCCCCACCTGGTGTATTGTGTCCAGTTCTGGGCTCCCTGGTATAAAAAGGACCAGGATCTCCTTGAGAGAGTCCAGTAAAGGGCTACAAAGATGATTAAGGGCCTGGAGCATCTCCTCTATGAGGAAAGGCTGAGTGAGCTGGGACTGTTCAGCCTCGAGAAAAGAAGACTAAGGAGGGACCTTATTAATGTTTATAAATATCTTAGGTATGGGATGCAGGGGGAATTGGCCAGCCCCTTTTCAGTGGTCTGTGGAGACAGGACAAGGGGCAATGGCTGCAAGTTGGAGCACAGGAAGTTCCGCACCAACATGTGGAAGAACTTTTTCACAGTGAGGGTGACAGAGCCCTGGGACAGGCTGACCGGGGAGGTGGTGGAGTCTCCTTCTCTGGAGATATTCAAGACACATCTGGACGCCTATCTGTGCAATATGAGCTAGGGAGCTGCTTTGGCAGGGGGGTTGGACCTGATGATCTCTAGAGGTCCCTTCCAACCCCTATGATTCTATGATTTTATGATGTATCCCTTCTATTGCTAGAAACAGGCATCTGCTCAACACAGAGTTCCCTCTCCCTTCCCTGCCACTTGCGTCCACGCTCTCCTCTAGGTGCCAGAAGGGAACAAAGTCCATCTTTCTTATTCTCCCTGCTCCCCTTCATCCCTGGGCAGATGTCCTCTGTCCACTCTCCCCTCAGCAGCTCTGACTACAGCTCCCAGGTCACCAGCATGAAATCCCGGTGATGCCGGGCCAGCCACTCTGCACACAGAACCCTGGAAGGTCCTAATGCATTCAGCATGTGCAAGCTGATTAAGCTCTGACTACAGGGAAATGTATAATCGTCTGTAGAGTTGGAGGTAGTAAAAGGAGAAGTTATTAAACATGGTATGAAGGAGTTTATTAGGCGCAATAGGATGGAATTGAGAAAGCAAACACTTGAACATATGGAAAAACTGCCTGACAATGAGATCAACTCCAAGTACAAAAGGGTAGCGTAAGGAAGTGGTAGAAACCACATTTTAAATTAGACTTAACACCAGAAAATGTGCTGTGGGTAACATGCCTGCCCTGGCAGGAGACATGCTGCCCAATTGAGTAAATCTCCTCTCCCTGCATCTAGCATTCCTGGATCTGAAAACAGGTCCAACCACAACAGACCCAGACTCCACGTTTTGAGGCTTAATGCTGTCTCTGCTATGGTCAGCAGAAAAATATGGTATCTACATGTTACCTGCTACTGCAAAACTGTTGCTGAGCTGAAAGTCATGGATGAGAGGATGAGATGGGGAAAGCAAACAAGGGGGACAAGGCTGATTTTGCTCTGATGAAGGCCAAAGAGCACTGCTGGGAATTATTACCAGGACTGTAATAGTTATTCATTTCCAGGCTTGCCGTCACCTGTGGCTTTGTCTAAAGATTTTATTATGCATCTAGTACGTTCTGGATGGAGAGGGCAGGGTGAAAGGAACGTAAGGTGTGTGATATTAAAAAAGAAAGCTCCTGAAATTATGTCCAGGGTGTAGGAAGCATAGGCAAAATAAGTTTTGCCTTTCTTGCTTGCAGCGTAAGGGGAAAAGCTCCGTCGGGAAAGTCTGGCTTGGTTATTTTTTACAGCTAAACACAGCACATAGACACCGCCGGCTGGAAATACCCACCCTCCGCCGACGTATTTATTGTGAAACCAAGGCAATAGCAGAAAGCCGCTGTTATCGTGTCAGCTGGGAATACCAGCAGCCCTCACGTCCTCTCAGCAGCCAGGCGGCTCTGCAGCCCCAACGAGGCAGCGAACCCTCGCTGCTCAGATGATAGGATGGTGCATATATGGGTCTGAGGAGGCTCAAATTAGCTGTCAGACATTGCCTCAGGACAGAAAGATGCGTAGATTTTTCCATTCTCCTTTTCTCCAATCTCACCGCCTAATCCCACACGGCGGTGCCGGTGAAACCCGATAGGTCACGGGTGGGTTGCTTCCTACAACTCCTGTTTTCTTCCTATGCAGACAGTCTCAAATGGAGCAACTAAACCGGGCTTAAGCGTCTGGCACGCAAATACCAGAACAGAGTAGAGGCTTGTGTGGATTTGTTAATTGACACATTGATTTTAATGACTGAATAGTGTTTTTTAGGTGGCAGACATGGAAACGGTTGAAACTATTGTAGCAATTTAGTATTTTTACAGTATATATATTTTTAAAGTATATATATATGTTTACTATGTTTTAGTATTCTGGTTTTAGCACTAGAGATATTTTTTGAAAAAAAATCTCTCCCTTTGTCTATTTTATGCTCTGTTGTGGTTTTACATCCTCATACAAGAACTCTGGGGGTGTCTTTGGCCTTTTGTACAATTTTTATGTACAAATCAAAAGTATTTAACTGTGTAAACACATACCAGAATAAGGCAAATTAAACAATTCCTGTTCCCAACCACCTGCTCTATCTCAGAGTCCCTACAAAGCAATTACACAGCTGAATATAATGTCTGTGGGAACTGGTGCTTTTTTCTTTACAAAATCTTGGCTAGGAATTTCCGAATTTATATTTATCATTGTTACTGTTAAGGACTTTGCCAGCCTTATACAAGAAAGGTCAGTTTCATTATTTCATCCAAACAACACACATTTACATCATGTGGTTCGTAGAAAATCTTACAAGCAAAATGCCATGGGGAGTTGATAGATATCAATTATTAATTGATATATCCCCCAACAATGGCAGGTCAATGGTAAAAATACATTCATAAAGTGATCTAAAGAATTCTGAAGGTGTGTAACTTCACTTTTGAAAAAAAAAAAAGGTAATATTTGCATTAAACTCAAAATTCAATGGTTTTGATAATACTTTTAGTCAAATGCACACATAATCAAAATAAAACCAGGAAATATTACAAGTTTGTGTGTTGGTCTTGTTGTGGTTTAACCCCAGACAGTAACTAAGCACCAACAGAGCTGTTCGCTTGAATCTCCCCTCACAGTGGGATGGGGGAGAGACTGGAAAAAAACCCTAATGAGTAACATAAAGACAGTTTAGTAGGAAGAAGAAAATAATAACAGCAGCAACAACACAAGTGATGCCCAAATGCAATTGCTCACCATGTGCAAAAGAAAAAGAAAACAAACTGATGCCCCGTCTGTTTCCAAGCAGTGATCCCACTTCCCAGCTCGCTCCCCAAGTTCCACAGGCAGCCTGACGCTCTATGTCATGGAATATCCCTTGGCCAGCCTGGGCCAGCTGTCCTAGCTGTGCTCTCCCAGCTGCTTGTGCAGTTGGCTGGGCATGAGAAGCTGAAAAGTCCTTGACTTGGTGTAGACATTGCAGCTACTTAGCAACATCCAAACCGTCAGTGTCTTATCAATATTACTGTCATGCTAAATCCAAAACACAGCACCATGATGGCTGCTAAAATGAAAATTAACTTTATCTCAGCTGAAACCAGGACACGTCTGGAAATGAGAGAAAAGATCAGTGTGTGTTCACCTCATTCTTTTGAGTTATGTTTTCAGTTGGCCTTTAAGTGCAATGAATTTGTCTTCAGTTCCACGCAATCTGAAATATTTTTCCCCATCTACATTCCAGATCTGGCCTTTGATGTAGGTGACAGGATGTGAAATGGATTTCATTTAACCACTGCAGAACACATTCTCAGAAGATTGTCAAGGGGTATCTCAGCTGTCTTGAAGGCTTTGGTGACTCAACTCCATCATATATATTTCTTGCTTTTCATTTTAAAGTGTATGTATGTAAAGGGAAACTAAAAGATGCCTTTTTTCCTGCTGTATTCCTGTGTCATGTGGTATTACCAAGAGATCAGTTAGGGCAGAAAAAGGCTTTGGAGGTCAGGAGTCTTGGATGGAAGGCTTAAATTAAGCATTTAATTGAGTGACCCTCAGCAAGTAATTTCATTCTGCACATCAGTTTTCCCTCATTGCTGTCATTTTTAATATCCAGGACACTGGGATTTCTGGGTGGGTGGCACTGTTATTAATTATTTGCATGATTCATATCCGAGAGCCCCGGTCACAGAGACGACCCATCTGTGCTGAACACAGTACAAAACTGACAAACACACATATACAGATTGTAAAATTGTGCATTAGGGGTAGAGTAACAATAATCCATAATGCAAACAACATTAACGTTCACTGTCTTTCGATACTCTTGCACTAAAAAGATCCTAAAGGAAGCAGAGTTTTGAAAATGAGACAAAATGATGAAACATCCACTAAAATGTACTTAGTCACAACAAGTCCCCTGCTCATCAGCAGATGATTGTGAGAAGCTGCTATCTGGAATATTTGAGGCAAAGCAGCTGTTTCCAGCTACCCCCCTCCGCAGTGAGCTCTGCAGAGAGGGCGTATGGAAAGATATGTGGAGGCAGCTTGCGCTTCTCTGATGCCACCCTGAAGCAATAAAACATCTGAGCTTTGTTTCATTTCATAATGCTTTTTTCATTAACAAAACCAAATGTCATATTCTGTTATCCTAGCCCTTTCCACAAAAGGATTATAGCTGTCTAGTTTATCAGGCTTCATTTTTTTGCTAACGCCCACATTTCCTTCTCTGTACAGTATGATAAGACATTAATCTTGATTTTCTACTAATCAGTCCAAGGGTTTTAACACTTAATACTTTATGCGTGGAAAGCAAAAGAACTGTCAGCATGATATAATTAAATTCTCTCTTGTTGACCCATAAAATCTTTAACGGCACCTCTTGCAGTCACTTAATTACAGTAAATGGCAAGGAAAGAGTCCAAATTCAGCCAGTTCTCCTAAATAATAACTGCTTTCTGCATTCCTGAACCCACAGCTGTTAGCATTGCTGTCGGGATATATTTAAAGAACTTTGAAAGAGCAGCAACTCTAGAACCATAACAGTGCTAGGTAGAAAATCCTACTTAAATCACTAGTGATTTGTTAGATAATGGAGATCTCTTTGCAAAATGTTTTGATTTTCCATTCAGAACACAGTATCTAGGATTTAATCAAAATAATTTACTAGGTATTGTCTCTCTGGTCTACTTTTTCAGTAACCAAATTTATATAAACAGATATCAATTACAAAGGTTTCTGATTAGAGATATTCAGGGAAGTATCAATGTCCTGGTCCAGAAGTTTCAGAAAAATTAACACCATTTCAGGCCATTTAAAGGTAAGTTTTGTGAACAGATATATGAAAAATTAAATGTCAAAACCGGCTTTAAGACTGTCTGTCATTCTCACATGCATGTAAAGGATGTCTGATTGTTTGAGGCCTGAGGCACTTGGCTCATTATGTCTGACATGATGCCACCAGATATTACTAAATTAAGATAGCCTAAATTAAGATTTTTCTTTTTTGGTACTTATTTTAGATAACTAAGTCTCAGTTTGAATCCATATATATATATATATATATGAATGATATATATACATATATATATATATATGATTACACAGACACTTTTGTATTGAAAAAAACAAGGAGTCTATTTACTCAAACATTGTCTTTCACAATACAGAACTTCCACACAATGACAGACAGGATCACCATAGGCACCAACACCTCCATCCTCCTACACCCAAATATGTTTGTTTAAAATAAATCTGAGAGGACTCTGGTTTGCCAGAAGCATCCTCTGCTAGTCTATTTCCTAGCTACTGATTAACCAGAAACTTCTTTCTTCTCTGAGTCCTCCATGCAGGTCTGATGGTGCACAACTAACTAATTTACTGAGCAAGTGAAGAAGACCTGCATTTCAAGGGACCTCGCTGCTGAGCAAAAGCAGCCACTCTTCTGATTCACACCAGCAAAGCTCTGTTATCCATAAATTTGATTTCCCCAGACTTTTCCCGCTGATCAAAGTATCACCCAGTGATAATGTGGAGCAGAAATGGAGGTTTCTTGGCTGCCGAATGCAGACATGACAGAACTCAAGGTTAACAGATGTTTTTGCTTTATCAGAAAATGATCTCAGCTTCCACCTCCTAAATTTCTCATGCTAGAGGAAAATCAGACCAAATCAATGGAGCAGATATTTGAAGAGTGTGGGGAGAGGAAACCTATGTTTCCTTTAACCTAGGTACCATCATGAGCTCCAGCCACCTCTGGCACGTCCATCTCCGCTTACTGCTGTGAGAATTTAGGAAAGGCAGGAGTCATTTTCTTCTGTTTTACTCTGCAGCATGTTCAGGGCAGTTTTCAAGGCAGTTATACGATTCTCCAGCCAGACAGAGCATCTGGGCCTGGGGCCAGAAGTCCGGCTCATTGTCCAGAAATGTGATTCTGATTTGGACTTTTTGATTGGGTGAGGGAGCTGCGCTGAGCTTCCTTGGGGAAAGAAAAGGAGTTTGGCCAAAGCCTTTGTAACACAATGCAAGTGTAAACCCCAGAGCTAGAGAACGTATAGCGATAGAAGGAGCTTTGGCCAGCCTCATTTATATCCCTCACAGCACCGCTGTGACTTGCAGCTGTACCACGACTGTATTGCACATAAATGCTAATAGATCATCACTGTGTTCACAACTATGAAAGAACACAAAAACCCCTTTGACATATGACCTAGAGCAAATGGTTTGCACTGACCTCGCAGCTGTTTGCCTCTACTTTGGAACAGGATTAAAAATACATGGAGAGCAAGGGAAGGGGCTCCATGCTGGTATCCTGCTTGTGTGGAGCCCTCCTCCTTGGCAACTAACCGTGGAAGAGCAGGGAGCCAGGCAAGCTTCCCTTCCATGAGCAGAGTCGCTTTGCAGACTCAGTGGGATCTTTGGTGGTTGGGGACAGTGACGACGCTCAGTAAGTCAGGCAGCCAAGGCTTGGCAGCACAGCTGTAATTATGTGAGCTGCTTGCATTTTGTTTATTTTCTTGGTTCTTACATGATTATATAAGTAATCTGGTTTTAATTACTTATTCCTTACCCTTTCAACTTCCTCAGGAAAGAAAGGAACAAAAGTTTAATAAGTTTAATAAGCAAAGAAAGGAACCTAAAGTATTTCCAAGGTCTTCTGTCTAGCAGGTCCAGGACTAGAAAGAGAGCAAGTTACCAAGAGTAGGAATACACCAAGGTACTCAGGGTGCTGAGAAAGCAGGGCTATGTATTTCCTAGTTAGATGGGCTTACATTGCATAGAAATAATCTCTGGTGCAGGGATGGAGCCCAGGACTCCCTACCAGACTCCAAAACCCCGAGCTTTTGCTCATCTGTTCATACTAGATCCTCACACCTAGAAGATCACGTTACTCAAATAAAAAGGGTGGTCAGACACCCTGTGAAATCAGAGCTGAGAAAGTAAACGGTGGTCTCTCAGCTTCTGCTTTATTTTCTTGGATAATCACTCTATTTTACCAAAGACAACAGCTGCACCATTTCATTGAGAGACTGCTTTCATGGTTATCTGTGCCAGCCTGTAAAAGATGTGAGGCTTTCACTTTCAACCAGACTGGGACATCTTGTGATCATATCTGTGTGTGACAGCCCAGGCTCGAGAACGGAGGGGAAATTCAGCCCCATGACAGCAGTATGCCCATTGATTTTAGCAGGAGCACTTACCTGCTTTTCCAGAAGCAAGACTAATTTTTGCAGTTTGCCAGTCTTCCAGCAGTTCTTCCTGTGTGAGTAACCTCATGTCCCGTTTTGGTACTTCTCCTAAGGACAAGAAGTAACAGTTTAACTGGGCTGGCCCCGTGAGCATGCAGAGCAGCATTTAGGAGAATAGGGGCTCCTGCCTCAGTCACAGACATCTCTAGGAAATTCACAGCTCCACATCTGCACATTGAGTCTTTTATCAGAGTTACCTCTCAGGAATCACACTGCTCTCTTCTCACGCCAGTGGCATCGTCCTTGACCTTGTGCAGTTCTAAAAAAATGGATCTTTCTCTTTAATTGGCCAAGATCAAACAGGATTTTGTTACAGTTCTAGGTATGATATGACATGTTATGCTTAAAAAAAAAGACCCTAATGTAGAGCAAGTACAAGGCGTGGATTCACTTACACAGCAAGACTCCAGAACATTTGCTTTCTAAGCTTATCCCACTAGATTTTCAAATCTCAATTAATTTTTTTTTTAAAATAATTTACACTGATCTTTGCTTCACTCCTTCTTCCTGACCTTGCTGCCACTGGACTATCCTTGCATGAACTAGCAGGGACAGCAGTTCTTCGGTCTGAAGGCCAGGGAAAGGGTACAGGCATGGAACAGAACAGAAACTAAGGACTGCCAGAGGGGTTATGTTCAGCTGAAGCAAAAGCTAGTTTTAAGTAATTAACCTGCAAATCCAGCTGCCTGCATACCCCCTACCATAGTTTTCCTAGTGTTTCCCCCATCTCTGGCTAGAGAAGAAAATTCAGTAGCCCTGGCTCTAAATGATTTTCTCTTCCCTCACACTACAGTTTTGCTACATAATTTTATCCCAAGAGTACTGAAAAACATAAATTCTCACACCCAATGCAAGCACTTAAGTACAGGAATGCACTGCTCGTCAAAGGTACCAGGCAGACCCGTTTACCCACAGGGGACACAGCACAGGTAGCAGTAGTAAAGCATGTCAGTATAAAAAGTTACTACAGCTAATGAGATTAAGCTATCTATAGCTGAAAACAAACCCAAACTTAGGTTTCTGGTGGTGCATGACAGGTAATTTGTAGCTAATAAGAAGGCTCTATTTTCACAGGAAAATCTGTGAGAGCGAAGGAGAGAAGGCTGTGTTATTACATGTGTAACTACAGTAACATATACATTCCGTTCCATTAAGTTTTCAGCAATATAATAAAACAGTATCTACTGAAAGTGGTCAAGAGAGAGACGACTTCAGGAAGAGGACAAACAACAGCACATTTGCAGCCTCTACAGCAAAAGGAGCTTGTGGTTCCCAGCAGGGCAATCAGATGTGCTAAGCTGAAAGCAGCAGCCACCAGAAACAGGAGCCCTGCCTGCCCAAGCAGAGGGGATTACACCGCTGCAAAGTGTAGTGGGGTGAGACAGGTCTGTCCTAGCTCCCCTCAGAAGAAGGGTATTTCTCTGCAGATAGACCTACGCCATAAGAACAGGCCTACTCCTAGGGAGCAACGTGCTAAAAATGCTTTAAAAATATTTTCCCTTTCTAGGGAGGCTGCTTCTTCATCCAAGAAGAGGCAAACGCAGTATCTCCATTGAAGTCCTTTCAGCCTCATTCCTTTTTAATTCATTTTGGCTTTGTACACAGTTTCCCTTTCCTACCCCATTGCTCCTTTAGATCCCTCCTTTTCCCCAGCTAGCTGTCAGAGCTCTGCTTTCTCTCTCTGGCTGCTACTTAACATCTCTGTGCAAACCCCAGATCACAGGCTCAACCCCATAAGTCTTTGTTTTCCCCCTTGGATCATGCTCACAGACCCTCATCTTACTAAAACATGCTGGAAAATGACCACTCCTTATTTTGGCTCCCATATTCACGCCCCCACAATAAATCTGCTGAAAGCTGGAAGAGATGTGCAGGAGTTTGGGTTTGCACTTTGAGCAGCAGGATGGTTTAACACCTCTACCACCCACACAGGTTCTAAGAATGCCCTTTCCAGCTGTGTGCCTGCAGTCCAGGTACTGGCAGGGGGGATGCAACCACTGCATCAGCTGGCAGGTCCCACTCCCTCTGGTCTCCCATGTCATCATGTCTCCTGGGGCCACACCACCACCATTCACCCTCCAGGGATTCATTACCAGCATCAGCTCATCCACCTCCTTCTACTTCATTAATGCCAGCAGACACCTCCAGAAGTAAAATTATATTAAAAAAATAAAAGTACGTACTAATTTGACTCCACAAGCACATTCACAGTGACTGCTTATGACAGATGCTGGGTCAACCACCTGGAAGGAACTAAAGGTACTAAGCTCTTGACTCAGACAGAAACACGTGACTTAGGGTGCCAAACTCTCTTCATGGAATCATAGAATCACCTGGATTGGAAGAGACCTTTAGATCATCAAGTCTAATCACAGCCTAATTCTGACTAGTCCATCTCCAGATCATGTCCTTTGGTACAGTGTTCAACAGTATGCAAAAATCCAGTTTACCACAGGCCTCCAGGACAATTATAACCCTCTATCTGGATGCATCCAGGATATTCAGATCAAAAAAGGTCTGCAGAAGTTTTTTATTGGATCATGGAACTGTTACTATACATGAGGATGATGCATTTCCAGTGTGTTGAATCACAGTTCTTTAATGATCACATGTGGGATGTGGATATGAAGGTATTGTGGTGTATTAGTAAAGGTTTTTCTTGTCTCTGTAATTACGTGTTGAAGCATTCTTATGAACCACATCATTTTGTCCTTAATTTATCTCCCAGCTACTTCTCTTGAAGACTATTTAAAGCAAAAACCAGAAATTTTTATTCAGGTTTGGAATTCTTTTTTCAATTCACAGTACTCTGGTGCTAGCCCAAGTACCATACATTTTCCCTTCAAAATGCCTGATTTATAGATTCAAGACTGGTAATTGTTTCATTCAGTTAAAGCAGAAACATTATGATGTTATCTTGGGTAGGGGAGACAGCCTTGCAGACATGGGAAGAAATTTATTATCTTATTTTTGTGAAAAACTCCTAAACTTTTACGGAAGAAATAATAATCTTTCCAATCTCGTTAGCATGTTAAAGTTTAAGCCAAGTATACAAGTGCCGTTAACGTGATGACAAATTTATTTTTCAGTCAGAATAGCAGAGCATGTTAACATCATAGGCACCTTAAATCAGATGTCAGAGCTACTTGCTTGACACTGACTTACTTGGGAGCCTTTTAGTGATTAGTCACTTAAATAGCTGCATAGTTTTCATCTGAGTAAACCTGTGATTGCCACTCTAGGTCAGAAATTCCTAGAAAATACCAGAAAAACAAATGCAAACCAAAATTACCTTTGTTTTGGAAAATTCTCCCACTGGATGCCCTTCAATTAAATGGTATAATTTGTGAGTGAAGTCTACTGCAGTCTCCAACCCTAATGATGCTGTCACTTTCAAAATCACTTGCATTTGCAGACATAAATATCACAAAGTTTAATTGTAAAATAATAAGTTTGGCAGGTTTACGAGGACTCAATAAAAATCTTGGGACTGAAGTCTCAAAACCCTTGACCCTCCTTATACTTGAAGTCCACACTTAATGTTTCAAAGAAGTCCTTGATCCCCCCCACAAGAGCACGCACATGGCCCCTCCTGGGGTCTGTGCAGTATCCTTTCTCCTAAGGATATTTTGAAGCTCCTTGGCCTTTTTACATAAATTCTGGTGCAGTCTCCGTCTTGCAATTCATTTATATGACTCCTTCTTGATTCAGGACCATCAGGAGGCAACAGAGCACTTGGAACATGCCAGTTGATGTCCTTGCTATCACACTGTGCCTTGCCGTGCTTTTATTGCTACGTGTTATACTGCTAAGATTGTGATCAGCAGCATTAGAAAGCCATACATACATAATGTATCCAAAACACAGCAAGCTGAAAGTGGAATTACTTCCGTACACAGTTGTATAAAGCCATTAAAATGCTTTTAATAGCGCTTACAACAGACATTGGATTATATGTAAGTTCACATTCTTCATATGAGAAGAGGACATTCTGTGATCCTTGACTAAAAAGACAGTTCATTGGGGAGTAAAGCTTGCCAAGTTAACTAAAGAGAAACCCAAAGTCTCATCAGTTCAAACAGGAAATGAGAGAGGAAGAGAGTTTTGTTTTCCTGTACATCTTCTTGGGATCAATTCTTTAACTCTAAATTTAGAACTGTTTGGAACAAAGCCTGGTTGAAACAATTGAATGATTTACTATAATTTTAAAATAAATACTAGCACTCCAGAGTATACTATGAAAGTACTTCTATGGTTATTTTATTACTTAACTTTTTTATTTTTTATTTTTGGAGGGAGAACAATTTTCCCTCTAGCCTCCTGTCACCAAAAGGACAAGAACAATTCATGCTCTATTAATTAACAGTGGTCAAATTGCTTCTTGATTTTGTCTGGATTTTTTCTTTTTTCTTTTTCATTATGTGGTATTTCAAAAGAGGAAGATTAAAAACATAGACGTTGTTATTACTGTTTGTACATAAACTGATTGCTAAACAAGGAATATATCACAAGAAAGGCATTACTTGAAAATGGCATCAGTCTTCTTCTGTTTTCAATTAAAGATATTCCAGGCCAATTCCCATGGCACAGTTTTCAGCGGAGGAGGAAGAAGATGTACTCTCTCTATTAGTAAAAGCTAAAATATTAGAGGGAATTATTTTGTTGACATGAGGAGCCCTACATGAGCAATATGGCAGCTGAGGGGCCTGAACAAAACACGGTGAGTGCGGATGGGTCTATGTCCTTAGGCCTACTGCGCAACTGTTCCCCAGACCAAGGAAGGGACATGTAGCTGCTCCAGCCTTTGCCTCCACTGCCTTTCCTGATCGAAGTAACGTTGTCTTTTCCGAGAGGTCTCGCTGTGCTTCATTCCTGTCTGCCTGTGATGAAAGAGTTGGCTGACAAGCCAAACACGATCATACTTGGGCTCATGGTTCCTGGAAGGGCTTTTTTGTGGTGACGCATTCTCTTTCCACACTCCAGCTAGCTGTACGGGAGCTCCTCAGCATTTATGAATCACCCAGACAACCACATCTGGTGGAAATGCAAGCACGATGTTACAAGGCTTCATTATTTGCCAGCTCGTCCCATCACCTCAGTAAGAACATGGTGAAAGAAACTTCTTTATCTGTCAGAAGCACATTTTGAGCAGCAGCCAGTATTCTTTGGATGCCGTGCACATCCAGCAACGTAAAAGTACGCCAATCTTCTGTCCCTCAGTTTGCAGAGAGCTGGGTCCTACGTTGTTTTCAGGCTCTCTCCGAAAGCCAGAGAAATGCCACACTAACTTTCTAGACTTGAAAGAAACAAGGTTGAATGGCGAGATAGAAAAAGCGTTTGAAATGCTGGAAACTTCTACATGTGGCCTTCAATGAGGTAACATTCTTTCTAGACACACAAAACCAGTTTTCTTCCAAATGAAAATTAAAAGCTGTCTATGGAGACAGAAACAAACACCACTTTCAAGGAGAACAACTAGCTTGTAATGAACAACCAGCGGGTAGCATTTAACACCAACATACAATCCATTTCATTGCTTTAGACCTCCATTAAGTCCAGAGAGGTTGAGAAGACAAGGAACTGAACAAGTTCCTTAGCTTGTTATTCCAAGTCTGTAGAAGCTAAAGTTGTGAGAATAATTAATTTATTAGTTTGGTGGTAGCTGTTTGGAAAACTTTAAAATGGAAAAAATCTATAAATAAATGCTTTACTTTTTAAGGAAAGAACAATTAAAAAAGAGCACTGTATGTTTTATTTTTGGGGAACAGTTCAAAAAATGCCATTTGGAATGAAAGCAAAACATGGTTTTAGTGTTTTGGCTCTAGGCGGCCCTCCGTGAGCAGAGGGGTTGGACCAGATGACCTCTGGAGGTTCCTCAACCATCCCGTGATTCTGTGAAATCATCAAGTGAAAGTTAAAACTTCTCCTAAGTATTTCCTTCCCACCCCCACCTCCCCCATTAATTTACCTAATTTGAACTTTGTAGCTCTGAGTCTCTCTGGTGTAACATAAAGCACCGAGTATGAGATTCAGATATAAAACTTAAAAAGCCAAGGAAATAACGCTCCCTCCCCCATTCCCAAGTTGTCGCTCTTCTTTAGTTTCAAGTGCTCTTTCCACCCCTAGAACCTGCATCTGCCTTAAATCAATGGCTTCATGTGTGGCGGTGTTCTTTTAGTTGGTTTTGATTTTATTCTTGTAGAAGTAAGAGGATACAGTATCAAAGGAAACAGGCAATGAAGACTTTTTATTTTGCACAGTTCCTTTTCCAATTAAAAAAAAGAAAAACAACCCTAAAAGCCCGACCAAAGGAAAGAACACTTCCTTAATGTACTATGGTGGTACCATGGAACAAAGGCAATGCAGACAGGCTTTTTTCCCCCTCTTCTTGCCACAGGTAAACATTTGCTAAAGCAGTATTACATTTCCATTAGAGAAGTTTGTAGAAAATAATTGTTTCCACTTATTCCCTCACCCATAGACCTTCTCTTTCCAGCCAATTACATAAACACTGATGTACTGACTTCCCCATATACAAAACATCTAAAATGAGATAGATAGGGGAGATGAAACAAGTGACATTAATAAGAGAAACTGGCTTTGTTCCATAAGCTTGTATCTTTAGACATTGTTTTAAAGAGATTTACCTTAACTGTGTTACTGGAAATCCGCTTGAAGACACTAGTATAATAGGGCTTTTTATCTTTCTTTTGTTAGGAATGCCTTGGTCTCTTTCTCCTTCACAGTCTTTCATGTGACTCATTCTAATGCATTGTTTCAGTCTGCATTTTATTGCTTCTATCTCCCATAACACCTTAAGAAGAAACAGGATCAGAGATTTTGACATTGTTTTTTTAATAGACTAAATAAAAACACACTCCACTGAATGTCACCCTTCAGGCAACAGAGAAATAAGCTTGAACATGAGGCAAGCACTTCCAAAACAATAGAGGAAGATACAGCTATGGATGCCTTTAAAGGGAACTAGCTACAAGCCAGCAAATGCAACATTTTTTGGCAATATATGAAACTATGCTGTAATTCAAACCTGACTTTCAAGGTGGCTTGCATTTTTCCTTCCAATACATCATATACTGTGGCCCTATGGAGAGGGGAAAAAAATCCCACCAAAAACCCACAAAATAAAAAAACAACCCAAACTTTTGGATAACATATGTTCTAAAAGTCATTGACTGTTCCTATAATCTTTTTGCAGCTTTTGTCTTTTTAGCAGCTTGAAGATCATCCAAAGAGATTTAGAGATAAAGTTGTTATGGACTAAGTTATTTCAAGTGGGTTGAAATCTCCACTCACTGTATAGAGCAAGGTTGAAGTTTAAAGATATTACAGTGTCTTCTCATTTGCCTTTTTATTATATTAATTACTATTACTGTTGATAATTTAAGAAAAAAAACCAAAACAGAACATGCAGACTTATAACAATGTTAAATAAAGAGGATATATTTCAGTATTGTCCATGATTTTGACACTGGCATAATAAGAAAGTCTATTTGTTTTTACTCTCTAATTACATTGACAAAAATAGTCATTCCACTATGTAATCATTGAATCTTATTTCACACTTGAAATTCATAAAACTTTTGCAACCTATCACCACAAGCTTAATGGAAGCTTCTTTTCTGGGCTAACAGGTTACCCCGAATCCCATCCTCTGGTGAAACTATTAGGTATGAAAAGATACCTACTCTGAAGGAAACCCAGAAGCTAAAAATTTGCTTGTATCAGCAACTTTACTCTTCCTTTGACATGTGAATACATTGCTTAGTACACAAGCAGGGACAAAAAACACTGAAAGAGCTGCATAAAATAAGGCTATACCTTCTCTGCTTAAAAACTGAGACAAGTCACATGCTGAACTTTAAGCCACTGTTTCATGCAGAGACTTAGCAGTTTTGAATGAAAATAAATTAAATAAATAAATAAATAAATACAGTTAATACTAACTCAGCTGCTCTTTTTCTGTCCAGGTAATCACTGCTTTTGGAGGTAACAACACAGATTTTACACTTCTGTCCA
The DNA here is from genome assembly GCF_964237585.1 of Gallinula chloropus. NCBI lineage: Eukaryota > Metazoa > Chordata > Aves > Gruiformes > Rallidae > Gallinula > Gallinula chloropus. Next base: position 138,860,503 of record NC_140085.1, on the reverse strand, counting down.
AAGTCATACAAAGGGCATTTAGAGCACCAATGAACAACAACTACTAACAATTTGTTTTCAGAAGGGTAAGCAACTCCCAATGCCTCTCATCAGTTTTTTAATGAAAGCACCCTTGTAAAGTCTGTCTAATACAAAACAGAGGGCAAGTTGTGGGGCCTTCACCATGGCCTGGATTGCAGTTTTGCAAAACGCCCTGTAGCTATCTGGGCTTCACTGTTAGACATTAGCTAGAGATGTAGATACGTTTTTTTCTGCTACGTAAGTTTTGACACGTGGGTGGGAGAGAGGAATGGATGCCAAACTCCTCTCTTCATTCTTCATTCAATAGCCTCCAGTTTTAATTGCCGGCTAAAGAACTGAAATCTGTCCACCTTCCTGATACCTATTTATTCAGAAAATATTGTAAAATTGGAAATAGAGTCATATTGTACATCAAAAGCGTTGATATTTTTAAGTGACTTCTTCTTGAATCGAATGCACAAGTTTCCTTTATTCGACTGCCAAGTCAGTGTATTGAAGTATTAAAATTTTAAACAAATTCACATATTCATTTCAAACCTGTCATATTTTGCATGTAAATAATCACCAGCTGTATAAACAATATTTAAACCAGTTAATTACTGGCAGTATCTACAGTCTCCAAACAGACTTCACAGACATTTTCAAAATCCAAAAATTATCTCAAAACCAAGGGTCAACAAGAAAACCTGACTCAAGAGTAATGGCCACTCATGTACTGATGGTCTGCCTAGGGAAAAAAATCAAATTATTATTATTATAATTATTAAAAATAAAGATTTTTAAATTCTTCCTTTTCTCAATGGCCAGACAGTGAAATTAAAGAGGAGACTCAGTCTCCAGAAACGCTTAAGTGATCCATCACCACACTTTCCTTCTCTCATGACCAAGATTTTGTTGGGGATTACATGAGTCACAGGAGCTTTACATAAATATTTGAAAAGGGGTTCAAAATGACCAGTGTGAATTTTGTGTTACTTTAGAGCATGTGGAGGTGGCATTGCTCCCTGGCGGCAATTACCTGCAAGGGAGGACAGAAGGGCCTCTGCCCCTCCCAGCTGTTGGTAACTCACTTGCCAGTTGAAGTAAGCAGTAGTTGTGCTTCCCACCCAAAGTTCAGCTCACAGCAGGGAAACATTTCTTGTACATCGGTCACTTTAGGAGGCAGACTAACGGGAATTGGAGTTAGTGATGCCACAGGGATGGCAGCAGATTGCCCAGAGGGAGCAAGTGCTGTGGCACTGGACTGCAGCACTGCTTTAGGAGACACGCCAGTTATGAAAAATCCCAAATCTGAATATGCTTGAGCCATGAGTACATTAACCCAGAACAATCTTTGTTGTTCCTCGATAATGCACTTACATACTTCTAGCTCTGCTTTATTAACACAGAGATGAAATATTGCAACTACTTCTATTTAATTACCTGTGCTAATTTTTTGTGCAAAATGTGTTACTAGGACGGGGAAAAGCTTGACCAGAACCAAGAACAGAAGGGTTGGGCAATTTCAGTTGGCATGCCTCAAAAGAAACTGTTAATCATTAGAAAGGAGGTTTTGCTGTATTAACACAGTACAGCAGCCCAACTTCAGCTAAACATTTTTATAAACACCTTGATTAAAAGAGGGTCCTAAATTAACTATTTTTTTTAATTGAGAAATTTAAATCAGGTCAGAGAAAGTACTAGATGTTAACACACACACTTTGAAACACTCCATATTCATATTTGTCCACCCAACTTCAGAAACACTGAACAGCTGAGAATCTTGTTTTTTCTATCCTAAATCCAAATGTCTAATGCTTAACTTCTGAAGAAATGAGGACTTAAAAGAAAGCTGCCATTGAAAAGCTCAGCTTTTTCTAAGGCTCAGTCTTAACATTTGTTAGGCTGCTCAATTATACTCACAGACCTGCTGAACGAATAAAAAGCCTTGGTCCTTCAAGGTGAAAATTTAAGGTTAGGCTGTGAAGGAAGCCTGGCACACTGCAACGTGTTCATGTCTGTTTTCTCCAGGAGCATTGAAAGCACAACCTTCTCCTCCGCACAACTTGCACTTGGCGCAGAACAGAACATTGAGAGGATGACGACTGCAAAGCACTCTTCTCCAACCAAGGTGTTTTAGTCTCAAGGATTCTGTAAACCAGACTCATTACTGACTACAGTTGAAATAAACTCTGGCTCCTAAAACTATCCCTATTTAGCAGCCAGCACAAAGCTAGAATGCACACAATTTTGTCTACAACCTTTAGGGATAAAAGCAAGTAGTAAGTGTCCAAGAATGCACTGTTCAGGTATACCATATAATTTCTTGGATTAAGTCCAATTCTACCATGTTTGGTTTCTCAAAATAGTTCTCTCTCTCCCATTTACCTTTATCACCATAGTCCAGAATATAGACAACATGCTGCAGGCAGGGAGGAATCATAGAATCGTAGAATGCTTTGGATTGGAAAGAACCTCAAAGAACATCTAGTTCCAACCCTGCTGCCATGGGCAGGGACACCCTCCACCAGACCAGCCTGCCCAAAGCCCCATCCAACCTGGCCTTAAACACTGCCAGGCAGGGGGCGGCCACAGCTGCTCTGGGCAGTCTGTGCCAGGGCCTCACCACCTGAACAGTAAAGAATTTCTTCCTAACATGTAACCTAAACTTGCCCTCTTTTGGCTTAAATAAATCAATACAGAAATCTCAAGTTGGGTTGCTTGTTTAAGCTGAAACAGACTATGCTTTTCAAGGCATCTGTGATATACTCTGATAAACTAAGTAAAGTCTAGTGCTCTAGAGACAGCACATGCACAGCACCTTAGTGTTCTGCATACTAGAAGACAGGCCTGCAATCAGGTTACATAGCATTTTGGGATTTCCCCTCATGCTTCAGTACCATGTCCTAAATTACAGACACAGTAAGAGATGCTTGGCAATCAAACATCATTCTTATTGGCACTGAAGCAAATGTGGTAAAAGTCAGATGAAACTATACCCTTAAGTCAAAGCTGGTAGAAGAGCCTTACTTACCATTGAAATTTTCTGTTGTCAGCTTGGAACAATCCTGCACAAGACCAGAACAGCATTTGGATACATTGAAAAAAAGCTCCTACAATTCAGCTTATTAAAATCTTACAATATTCCCGGTTTCAGGGGTGAACATGAAGCTTGACAATGTTCACCAGGTGTGGCATTTTTCTGAAGGGCAGATAGAAAGGGGGAGTGGAAGAGAGAAAGCAAAGCTAGGCTCCTCTACTGAGCACTTCAGAAGAACCTTTTATTTTCCCTCTGGAAAAGGTGCTTGAATTCTGAAGCTGAGATTGTAGCACCTAACAGGAGTTTGCATAGGGAAATGCTCGTGTGAATTCCCAAGGCACCGGGCAAGATCCAGGCTTGCAATTGTGCCAGCTGCTTTCAAGCATTTCATATAGTATCATACTGTTGCTGCTTAACAAGAGGTCAACAGAAGGGTGGGTTCTTGTCAAATGCTGTTTAAACAGTGTTTTACAGTAAAAAGGGCTAGTGAACCATGGAAGCAAGAGAGATTTGGGAGCGGTGAGTAATGCTACGTGAGTATGGTCCAAAATTCACACCAGCAGCAAAAGCTTACCTGCCTTGCATGAGTGAAAAAGCACATGTAAAATGGCCTTTGATGGGTAAGATCTGAACTTACATGTTCAGCCAAAAAAAGGTATAGTGCTCAGGTTAGAGCAAATGAACAAAAGCTCTATGGCATGGCAAAAGGTTGGGGTAAGAACAAGATGCCAAGCCTATTTCTTTACAAACACTCTGCACACTTGCTAACATTAAAAAACCTGTTATGTTTGAGCAGCTCTTCTGATTCATGTCAAGACCATAGCCAGAAGCTTGCCAGGGCTCACAGCAGTGTTCCTGTGCTTTCCATTAGCAGCTTCTTGAAGCACACGACATGGGGGCTTTACAAGGGGAAAACATCAACGCACAAATTTTGGAATCAAGTCAGGCAGAAAGAAAGCACAAAGTTCCATGTTGAAAACCCAAGGCCTAACTAGTCCAAACTGTTTCCATTTGGTTCTACACCTATGTAATTATTAGTGTAAGACTGAGCTATCCAGTGGGTAAGAAAGAAAATACAGTTAACCTGGGAGAAGCAGTTAAACACCAACACCTAAATAAATTATTATTATTTTTTTAAAACTAGACTTTTGAAATTCCTGATGGAAGATGAAATAAAGGTTTAGTTAAGTGTGTCTGACATCACAATTTTTTATGCTTTAAGAAACAGACTGAAATGAGTGTTCCAGACAGTTAAATAAGTCAGTAACCTGTGAAAAAGTCAATGCAATTAGGGTCATATAATCAGTGTAATGAGAAGTGTAATGAAACTGTAATGGAAAGTCTGAACTGACACTCTTCTTATTGGTGCACTACTTGAATTTGAAAACATACTTCTTGGTGCTTCTTCCATGCCAACTGGAATATGTTCTATCACTTGTGCCTTGTTCTGGAAAGACTTAACTTCTGAAAAGGAGCAGTTGTTTTTCTACTCCTCTCCCTCCTTCATCATTTTTTTGGATGAAGAGCCTCTAACCACCTCCCAACAAGAATGGAAGCAAACTAGGTTTAAACATTTAAAAAGATATAAAGGTTTATTAAATGAATCCAGATTTGACAGATATTACATAAATTAAACAGCAATAAAATTTTACTAGGGTTTATGTACAGATCACAGTGATTTTCATTGTGCAATGAGGGCTGACTTTGTAACTTTGAACAGTACTTATACATGTGAGCTACAAAAAGCAACCAGCAACATACAACGTTAGCCCAAGTTAACCTCGCAAGTCTAGCGGTCCAAACTGATTATACAGTACACAAACGCCTGCTACCACTACCACTACCTACTACACAGCAGAGTATTTATAAAGCAGTCAAGGTTTGCCATAGAAAAGTGCAAAACATGGGAGAGTCTGTACACAGTACAGTACAAAAAGGAATCATGCTACAGTCATTGAAAGCTGAAAAATAATTCTATAGCATAGGAAGCACTGCATCACAACTCTTCTGAATGGCAAGCAGATGGGCTGAGGAACAGCCGTAGTTCAATTGCTTTCAAAACTGCAAAATCCCTGTTCATCCATTTAAACATAGTTTAGTACCTATATTTGATCCATTAACAATGACTTTCTACAGTGGAAGATCACATTAGTTAAAGCTCAGTAGCACACATATTCATCGATCAAGCTAATTTACAGGAAAATCTACAGCATGTTCTCCATTGAAATCATGAAGCATTTGGTTACAAGGCAATTGAGTTTACAATGCATGTTTATCACTTAAAACCTCAAACTGGGCAATTAAAAATATATATGTATATATATTTATAAAACTCAAAAATAAAGGTTGTTTTTTAATGTTTAACATTCTTGTTCACCGAAGCAGAATACCAAAGGCCTACAGGCTCTTGCAAGAAAACAGTCCTTATGCAACAGTCTATATGCAAAAACACATGTTTAACAGAAGCAACCATAATAAAATCAACTTCAGAGAGTAACACAGAAAATAAAAGAGTGTTCTAGGTGTCCTTAAAAAAAGCCCAATGAATCCAGAGTCCTTAGTGCAGTGTGTATCTGGGGATTTCTGCACGAGCACTCACTCAGACAGAGCTATATTAGTGGGCAATAAAGTCCCTGCAAAGATTTAAAATAAAACAGACTTACTTGTGCAAATAAATAAAATGGGTAGGTAATAATAGTACATTAAATTCAAGACTGCAGTGAAAATAACTGATCACAAAATAATGCTTCAAATTGTTTTGGTTTTTTTTGTTGTGGGTTTTAATAAAAAAAGAAGTTGAAAGTCATTTTGTACTAGAAAGCACATTGACGAGGTCAGTAGTTAGGTATATGTACACATGGCTCTGGAAACAATGTAAAGTCAATGGATTAGCACTATTAATAAGATTGTATTAATTCCCTTAGTCTCTATCATAATGAGTGTCAGTGCATCCACTGCCAGCAATGGATAAGATTCAAAAAAAAAGAAAATCCATGATCTCCTGTTGTTCAAACATTCAAAACTTCTCACCACCAGTGTGGCACACCAGTCAAATGCACTTCATTTCCTCAGCTTTGAAGACTTTAACACAGTGCAGTTTTTATATTTGAAAAAAAAAATATTTAACACATTTGCTTGTTACAGTATGTACATTTTAAAACGAGAAACTGGTTTTGTAGTATTCAGATTCCACAAAATACTGTAAGCTTATGCATTAAAAAAACTCAACCCTGAACTGCGCTTGCTCTCTCTCTTATTAGACAAATAAGCTGTATTTTATGTGCTTCAGTTTTTCCAATTGATTTGGAATAACTAATTCCACAGATATAAATATAGTGGACCAAATTCACTTTTTCAAGAGAATAAGGTATTTTTACCAGGTTAAAACAATAATTTCCTATGGATTTTCCTGTATTTCATTATACATTCCTACACAGCCTTTACCGACTGGCAGCTGGGGCCATCAACATGTGGCAATTGCATAACTTCAAAAAAACTTCAACCTCGTGACATTCCAGAATTACCACTTTGAAATATCCTGATTTTGTTACACATGGTGTGCTTTTTCAGAGTTATGCAATCTCCTAAAGTCAGACTTTATGAAGACATAGATTCAGTACCCTAGAAAGGGCAAGTTCTTAACTTGGGACTGCTTTAGAACTAAGCAGAAGAAGATGGAGGTCCATTCCACGAAGAGAATCCAGCTGTGGATCTGTCGTAAAATTATAAACACGGCAAATTTCATGAGCGATTATTAGAATGCCTACTTAATAAGCATTCATGAATTTGTTGAGAAAAAATAATCTTTGGCCTACATTTCTTACGGCATTTCAGATCAAAAATGTGGAGAGCAGTTTGTGGAAGAAACTGTCACTATGATCTACTTAAACAGTTGTATGTAGAGCCATCAGTCACAGCAGTGGAACTCCAGTGACCTGATGCGCATTCAAAAAAAAAGTGAAGTATCACAATTCCACTAAAAGTTATCTAAACCCACAATATCTGAAAGAATGTTATTTACTCTTTGAAATCGAAGCACTTCAAAATCAATTCCCCTAGATTAACACAAGTATCACAATACGTAACATGAAAAGAGCTAAAGACAGACCCTGGCTTGTATACAATCTACCTTCGTGTCTATGAATATTCATATACATAGATACATACATATGCACATACTGATATTTGGTACTACTTAAAATGAAGCAGTATTGCAAGTACTTCCTAAATACAGTGTACTCAAGCTGCTAGAAGGATGTCAGCACAGAATGAAAAAAAAGAGACTCCTTACATCCAAGGTTTGAACTCTGTACATACGGAATTCCTGGCAGCAGAGACTTTAGGACATTTCCAAAAGCAGGAGCAGAAAACTTAGGCTCTAATACATATCCATCCAGTCTTCCCTCTGATATTCTGAAGTGCCAAGCACTCAACAAGAACTATTCTGGTAATGAAAAAAATCTGTTATGGCTCAATGCTTTACATTTGGAGAAGACAACAAGCTTGAGAGAGAACAACTCTGTAAGAGCCAGTTAGAGCCCTTTTTTACCAGTATGCACTGGATTGCATGTTTACAGAGAGCCTTCGTGTGAGGAATCTCATTTCAGACAGTGTATAATCAATCACTCAATGTCCTGGTTTGGAAAGAGACATCACTGTAACAGAACTTCATAAATTAGCTGTTAAGATTAATCTTAAGAATAAAACATGCCCTTGTCTTTCTGCTTTCAAGTACTATGGTTGCAAATGTGAGGCATTGGAAGTTTTAGGTACAAATCTACTTTAAAACTTAATTATTTTTACTTTTTACAAAGAATTATAAAATGCATATAAGATGATGAAAAACTCATTTTTCCTTTTAAGATTTTTTTTCCTAGAGAACTTCTTGAAAAACATTATTTGAAAAATAAAAATCATAGACTCTGCAAAGTACAAAAATTTACATCTTTGCACAGTTCCTGTGCTTTAGCTGTACTGTATCCATTATATACATATATACTAATTTGTGCTTTTAATTACACAATTTTAGTATAAACTTATAAAATTAAGTCTATGAGTTAACTATGCAAAAAGGATCTGGGAATAGCAGGAAACTTAACTAAACCATAAGTTAAAAAAAATAAAAATCCTAAAATACACCATTTTAGTGAGTCTACTTCAGAGTAGACTAACAATATTACAATTTCCTAATGTCAAATGTTTACAGCAAAAACTCATTTCTTGCTTGCCTCCAACTCTAGGTATTTATTTCTTATATACTAATACATATATCTGAATGCGGTATCATTCTTATCCACAAAAGTCTTCATTTACATATCAACTCCATTTTTCTGCAGACTTGCTCTTAGCACTTCCATTTCCTTTTTTTTTCCCTTAGAAACTGAAAAAGAACAAAAAATAAAAGATGGAGCATCTGAATTGAACAAGTATCAGCCTACTGCAGTTATAAGACAGAATCCAGGGTATATTGATTAATCTGATGAACTTATTCCTCTAATTAATGTCTTCATTCTTAATATACGAATCTTGCAAAGAACAATCACGTTTCCTTATTTGTCAAATCAATCTAGAAACCTGCTTTTAGCACACTTTTTAAAAAAAATTTAAGGACAGAAGGACTGACTTAAATATCTGCATGTGACTAATTACCACTTCAGAACAGCAAAGCCTGTGAGACAAATTACCTTTCTCATTCTGTGTGCCTGCTTTACAATATTTTATTTCAACAGTTCACTTTATACTATCTATTACTGTGCTTCATGTTGATTTTTAAGCTGCCAAGAAGTACTAATCACCATTATCACAGAATCACAAGGTTGGAAAAGACCTTTAAGATCATAAAGTCCAAACATTTCTGTCTTACGCTAAACCATATCCCTAAGTACCTCATCTACTCTTTTTTTAAACACATCCAAGGAAGGTGACTCAACCACATGTCTGGGCAGTCTGTTCCAGGCCCCAACAACTCTTTCAGGTTTTTTTCCTAACATCTAATCTGAACCTTCCCTGGCACAGCTTTGTGCCATTTCCCCTTGTCCTATCTCCTGTCACCTGGCTGAAGAAACCATTGTCCACCTCTCTACAACCTCCTTTCAGATGGTTGTAGATGGTGATAAATCTCCCCACACCCTCCTCTTCTCCAGGCTAAACATCCCCAGCTCCCTCAGCCACTCCTCATATGATTTGCCCTCCAGCCCCTTCACCAGCCTGGTTGCCCTTCTCTGGACTCACTCAAGGACCTCAGTGTCCTTCTTACAGTGAGGAGCCCAGAACTGGACACAGTACTCAAGGTGCAGCCCCACCAATGCCGAGTACAGGGGCACAATCACCTCCCTAGACCTACTGGCCACCTACTTCTGATTATGAATCAGAAGGTGTAGTTTCTTTATATGGCTCTCACTTACAGACATGCAATGTTCTGAAGAGGACTCACGACATTTGGACATACCTTTTCCAGTGTAGATGCTGCATTCAGAAGTTCTTGAAAATTTCTAGATCTTTAGGGGGTACCGGAGGCGTCTTGTTCCAGTCATCTTCAGGATAAGCTTCAAAATTGGAAGTATCTCCATCATTGGATACTTTCGGGACTATAGGAGGCTAGTCAGAAGCAGCACAACAAAAGTGTTAGTAGTTTGCTCAGTGATCTTCTCTTCATTATATTAAAGCAGAAATTCTGTAAAAAGGCTGATTAAAGAGACAGGTGTACATATTCATAAAAGTTCCTCTTTCTCACCAGTAACGAATGGCACAAGAGAGCCAAGCTTGCAGTGACAGACACGTCCCAGTGCTTTGTCTACACTGCAGTTCAACATTGCAGTTAAGTGACACTTACAATGAAGACACCCATTTTATTCAGCACTCAAGTTCTAGCTGCTCTGCAAACTGAAGGCAACTACTGCAAAAGATTACCACAGCTAAGCTTACACACACACACTGTTACAGCATAATGTGCCGCTCTCCTTCCTCACTCCTCCCCTCCTCTGTGGCCTGTGAGCCTGATCACTCTGGGTTTGTTTCAACCAAGTAAAGGCTGTAACAGCAGTGTGGGTAACTGCTTTCTAACTGAAGGAGAAAAGCCTCCTAATCACTGCTTTCAAATAGATTGATTCCTTTTAAGAAGGTTGAAAGAACTAACTTCCATATGCCTCACACTACCTACTATGCTTTTTCTGAGCCTAATAATTAATTCAAGCAGGTAGAGAAATTGCTACCCCATAAAAATTAACTTCACTAGGATGTCTGTAAAAGGCTCTAAACTCAAATGGATCTTTTTAAGGAAACTTGGAGGTGCTAAGAGAAATATCTGTTATCTATTTCTTTCCTCAGAAGTTCCTTTGGATTTCTAGTCTTGCTCACCAGCTTCACAGTACCTGTAGCTTCTACTTGTCTTATATTTAGCATTGAGATTACTCGATCCTCCTGGCCACAGGTTATGAGATAAAGATCCTTTCTGGAACATTTCATTAATTGCACGGGTTAATGTGGGGTAAAACCTGCAAGAGACATTAATCTCTCTATCCCACTGTCAGTAACAGAGCACTTTACTGTCATGAGTCCAATAGAAGACTTCAGGATGAGAAAACCTTATGGATGACCACCAAACTGACTAATAAATGTTACACCACAGGCAGAACTATAACGTACAGCAAAATGTTACTCTATGTCTCCTTAAAAAGGCAGAAGTCTGGCTTCCACACTAGCTCTGAGAACTTTCGGACTTCTCAGTTTGTAATGATGACATCAGCAGGTTTTCAATGGGAGTGAGTCTGGAGGGATGGTACTTCTAAGCTTCAGCCAAAAACAAAGTCCTGTTTCTGCATGAGGCAATCACACTGTACTGCCCAAATGCTCAACAAAGCCGGCAGAAATCTGTTCTGCTTCACCGTGAGCAATAGCTGGTATCCCCACCTCCCTGGAAGCAGGAAAACCAGTTTTGTGGACATATTCAAAATAAAATAAAATACAAAACCATAAAAAACCCCGAACCAAAACCTCTAGCTTCAATTAACAAAATTATTTTTTTTCAGCCATTAGTACTATTTACATGATACTGATATTTAAGATCTTATCAGCACCATACATCGATGTTTTATTTGTACAGTAAGTGACAAGAAGTAAGTAAGAAGAAAAGCAGCACTGTATCCATTACTTCACACTGATGAAGAGACTGAAAATATGAAATAGATGGTGAAAACAAATACTGAAGAATATGGATGGCTTTAGAAATAACAGAAATCCTGACCCAATTCACATCCTTGCCCTTAAGTATAATTAGGAGCATCTCATGTGCATCTCATGTGCTACAGACTTAACCATCACAAAGATTATGAAACAAGTTTTGAATTCATTAGAATCTGAATTACATGGTGACTCTTTTTTTTTTCTTAAAAAAAATGCAAAGAATGTTTAGACCTGAGATTTTTGATGTGTATCCAAACATTCGTTTTTTAATACTTTGTTATTTATTTGGTGATACAACACGTTGTCATAAATTCAGAACTGAAATACTTCTGCATTTTTTGTACATTTATGTGACTAGAGTTTACAGTAAATAATTTGAAAAATATTGCTTCATTATAATAGATCTACAAAAAACATCAACTGAGCCACCAATCATTAAAAAAACCCAATCACCACAAAAGCCCACAATATTAAAACCATGTAAAGTTGTGGAGTTTTTAAAGAAAAGTCACATACAACTTTGTAATAGGATGTTGTCAACATGAACACATCAAGAACATTTTGATCTCTCATCTATTTTGCAAGAACTCAAAGATATCTAGGCAGAAATTCAATGTAAGAAACACAAAGAAAAGGAAAACCAAAAATTCATTCAGTACTTGACTGTGTATTATAACCTACGTGACTGAAAGTCATTGCTGTGAGGAATTGTGCTAGTTAGAACACTTGAGGAAGGAAAGAGGGAAGGCAGTTTTACTTCCAAAGGATTTGAAAAAGTATGTTGCAGTGTTGGTAGCTTTTGCAAACATCAGCCCTCATATAATATTAGAACTCAACACAGTAAAAAAGTATGTTAGAATTACATTCATAAATCTTTCTCTCTCACCTTCCCTATTCCTATTACTACCACCATATGCTTTACATTGTATGAAAGCATTTACCTGAATTGAACTTGGCACAAAAATTTCAAGCTTGGAGTAAAATATTGCTACAGATGTAATAGAAAGGAGAAAAACAAAAACAAACCAAAACACAACAACAAACAACAACCCCAAAACAATAAAACCCAACAAACCAACAATCCCCTCCCACTCTCTAAAAAAATAACATCTACAACAAGCAGTTACTGAGAAAACTCTAAACCTGAAAAATAAATGTTATGTTTACTACTCAACTGCAGAGAAACAAAGCAGGGATTATTTTTTTTGGCCTTTTATAGAGACAAAAATGCAAGTAGTATTCCCATTGTTAATTCTGCAGTGTAGAAGGGCAGAACTGCATGTAATTGATGATGGGTGCATATACATATGTGCTCATACACACATACGAATACACAGATGCAACGGTCAACGAAAGGACAACAGATGGCCTTAAATGAACAATGATTTCTTACTGGAATGTCCCATACAGAATTTTTCAACATATACCTTTAGTCTCCTTTGAGGAACAGCATCCCAATCTATAGACCTGAACCATCGATGTCTCTTCACATCATCTGCTCCATTCTTTAAAGAAAAAATAATAATAATTAAAAAAAAAGTTGTATGTATGCCAAACCACGTATTTCATGTTAAGACCTGTAGTATCAAGGCAGACTAATGGTCTGTCTAACCTTTTCTCTTTTGTTAGTTGATAATCATTAAAAAGAATCTACAGGAAAAAAAAAAAAAAAAATCAGTGTTACTTCCCTAGCAGATCCTGAGTTCCAGAAATAAGATCCAAGTTCCTTTTTCTTATTTTTTAGCAGCATTCTTCTGACAGAAGGGAGATCAAGAATATGCTTTAAAGTACCCACAAAACCATTCACTTCAGTTTTGTCCAACATTTTAGAGAACGCCACTTATTCAGAGGTACTTTCTAATTCTTACACTTCTAAAAACCAAAACAAAAACTGAGGGTTGATGGTGCCTTAAATCATGCCTGGGAAACATAGTTCTATTAAGTATTACAGATGTTTACTGCCAACAAGATGATCATCTTAGTATTGGTACAAAAGTGTGGGGGTGTGTGTATATATATATATATATATATATATAAACATAAAGTATACAGAAAATTTGTTTTCAATTTAGATGTACAGTAAGAGGCATATATGTGTTGTAATTATTATTCTTATTCTCTCTGGACTTACTGTTTTGATTATGTACATAAAGCACAAAAATGTTTATTGTTTTTCTTGTTCTTTCTGGGTTGAAGATTGGTTTGAGCAAAGACTCGTTTCTAAGCACTGGGGAAAACCAGCTGGTTCTCTGTTTCAGGCCCGATCACAGCACAGTTGTAATGCAGAGCACTCAAGCTCACACCACATGCAGCTCCATGGAACAAAGCATACCACACATTTGGGTTGGGGTTTTTTTTAGATTTATATGGAGTGGGATTATCCATGCTTATATACAAAGGGGCAACAAGGAGAGTAATTTATCACCTAGCTCCCTCAAAAGCAGATCTGACTGAATGCTTCATAGTAAAATACCCAGTGGGGCTTAAATCATCTTAAACCAACTACGCTTATGAAAGACTTAAGATTGACCTACAGCCCCCCACCCCAAATCCTGCTTCTAATTAGAACTATTTTTGATTTTCACATTTTTAGAGAAAAAAATAAAACAAGCCAAAACAATCACAGACTAAAAAAAAAAAACCCTGAAAGCCTGCCAAATACATTTCCCAAATCCCATCTTTGAAGAAAGCAAGACTTGCTTTTTTTTTTTCATTCAAAAATGTCTGAAGATATACAAGTTTTCACTGGTCAATAACCTTCTAAATTTCCAGCATATCAAAGTTTGGTTTTAATCTTCCTGCTGTCCCTCCAAAAAACAGTGCAAAGAATTCTGAAGAAAAAAAGCTATTTCCTAGATTTTCTTACCAGTCTAAGTTTGTTCCTTAAAAAGCTCTGAAAAGGGACATTAGACACCAGGCTCTAGAATCTTTACTTGGGTCAATACAGTCAAGTGAACCTGGATGACTGCATCTTCCTCATCTATGTGCAACATCAAGTGTGCTTTGTGCAAAAAAGAAAACCCCAAGTCTCCCCTGCCCAGGGAAATGGAAACGGTACCTGTCTCTGAAGAACTGAAAGATTACACAAGCTAAATTTAAATATCTGCCACACTGTAACAGCAATAACAAGTCAATGAATATAGGATTAATTTACTCTGCCAGAAAGGTAAAAGAACCTACACTGTGTTTTGTGTGGTGCCTTAGGCAGCCTGTTAAAGCTCCCGAGATAGTTCACACACAGCTCACTCCTCGCTGCACTACCAACTGCAGCTACTGCACAGCTGCAGAATCAAATAAGCTTGTAATACAGCTGTTGCCTTCTTGGCATTATGAGTAGTACAACATCAGGCCATCTTACAGAATTCACAGGGTTGTTTTGTGTTCCTCTCCACAGTACAGGTACAGGTACCTATTTCTGAGGCAGGCTGGAACTGCTACTCGAGACACACAAGTGTATGTTTGACTCCTAAGCTATTATCTTCACAAGTCTCTTCAGAATAGAATAAAAATTCTTCTTGGTGGAAGACTATTTAACTGTGGTCTATCAGCCTCACTATCAAACTACGACAATGACCAAACATCACAACAGAAAAGCATGTACTCTTTAAAATATTTTTGAAACTTTGAATTTGAGTAGTGCTTCTTCTGGGATTAAATAGTTCAAAAGGACCAAATCAGCTGGCACCCTGTCCTACAGCAATTCACACCGTGTTTCTGGTCTAAAGTAAGTCTTCAAACGAATCAGTAAATAGGTTGGGTTTCTTTTTCCACCCCCTCTTTTTTTTTTGGGGGGGGGGGGGGGGGGGGAGTGGGTGCAGAGAGGGTGTGGAACGAGGATGGGGGAAACTATCATGAATGAGAGCATTAATCCAGATAGTAGGAATATTATTTCCAGAAATACTCAGCTCAACTTTACATTAAGAACCCAAGTAATGTATGGGAAAATATATCTCAATTTCACGTTTACAAAACCAAAAGCCATAGAAGAGCTGTTCTACATGTTTCCTACTGAAACCTTTCAACCTTGTGCTATGTTCTGCATTACAACTAGCATTTCATACTGACCTTCATATTTCCTAATCGTCTTGTCCTGTCAACCACGAGCAGCTTCTTAATAAGGTCCCTGCAGTAAATGAAAGAGCTCTGTTAAACAAAACTAGTTTATATTTGACTGTCATACAAATCTTACATACTTCCCTTTGTCTAGCTAATATTGTGTGTCATTTACCTATTATTACCTCGTATTTTATGGCATTTAAGAGTGACTGATCGAATAATCTGTTCTAAAAGGAATTTGCAAGAATTCTGCAAGTTCCTTTTAGACTCAAGAGGCAGAGGAGAAAAACAACCTTACCCCCTTCCCCCATGTATTACCATATCTTTCTTTGTATTTTTGTATTTTGCTGTGCATTCCAAATCTCAGAATGGATCTCATACCTATTTGACAGAACACAACTCAGTCTCTTTCTCTCTCTCTATATATAAAAATCCCACAAAGAAAAAAATCCCACCACTAAAGACATACCCTCTATACTTATACTTAAATTCTGTGGCAGCTAAGTATTGAGCAAAAACACAGAGCTAGTCATCTGCCTAGAACTAGTCACATCTACAAGCTTTACTGTAATTGAATGCCTCCCCTCAGATTCTAGGTCATCAAGTTCATATAGTTCTACATAAAACTAAATCAACATATTAAAATATGAAAGTAAATTTAAACACATAAGTGTCCTCCATTTTAATAGCAAAGCACTTTAAATAACGGTCACCAAAAAAACCTCCAACATAAAACAAAGTGAGTATCACAATTTATTGAGTTTGCTTGATTACCAGTAAATTGAGAGAAAAAAATGGCTTCACATTTCTGTAAGAAAGTAACTGCTATCTCAAAGTTTATTTTTCTGTTTATTTTTTGAATATTAGCATTCTGGTCTCATTGCATAAAGCACCAATGAAAGGAAAGCACAAATGTTTAACCACCCTTCCTGTTTCTGCAGCCTGAGAGATGCAGGAGAATGCTGGGGATCTATATATAGAGTATGGATAACTCCAATTTTTAACTTTGAAGGAGGTTTTAAAAACCAACCAAACAACAAAACCAAACACAAAAAAGCCCCAACAACCAACAGGTTTATTTACAGAAAAGGCAAGCATAGCAATGACACACTTGCACCTCTCCTCCCCTAACACCTGCTATCTCAAAAGAGAAACTATTCTGTCACCTGTCCTTGAAATAGCAAAAGCATATGCACAGAGTACATGAACTGAGAATGAACGTGCTAGACTCTTTGAAAAGTTGTCTGTGGCAGGAATATAGTTCTGAAATTCAACTGGAAAGATATTCAATTGCCAGGTAAAATGAGAATAAAAAAGTCAAGGTGAAAAGCAATTTTAAAAACTCATGATTATTCCAGCCAATCAATGTGTGGATTAGATTAAGTCATGAGACTGAGTCCATTTACAGTCACCTTTGCAGAAATACCTCCTTCTAGCTCTTTGTGAAGAAGCCTATTTCTTATGGAGAAGGCTACAAGAATGGCTACAAGCAGACTTTAAAACAGAACGAGGACTGAAAAGAAATCCAGAAACCCAGAACTAGATTTGCAGCCTATAGAGCCAAACATAAATCATGGAGTTTCCTACTCCTGTACAGCCAGAAAGTGTTCAATGGATCATTCTTGGCTTGCTTCAAAAACTCACCTTTGAAAAGCACAGTTAAGGGATGAGCTTGCTCAGTGATACTATGTTGTTGCTAAAGATGAAGACATTTGCTGCCTTCAACAGAACAAATATCCATTAAATTGAATCAAGTAACTGATAGTTTAGTGCTTCTTTATTATACAGTTTCTAAAGAATAATTTAGAAATGAGTATGTTGAAATCAATTCAACAGATATGTTGCTGTATCTATTTTGGGAATGAAAATCTAAACCAATGTATTCCCAGACCAGTAATCATTGAATTGCTGCAGGAACGATGTTTTATATAGTATTTTCCAAAACTGTCTGTGCAAAGAAAATTTACAAAAACTAAAAAAGAAAAATATAAAGAAATAACTTCTTAACTCAGTGGCCAAAGAAATAGGTGGAGCATAATTAATACTTATGTTTTATAAGAATCAAAACTCTGCTGACAGTCTTATACTGGAATTTCTAATTGATAATTATCATCATCATCATGGCAGAAGCTGCTCTTCAGAAGAGATTTGGACTGTCTGTCAAAGATGTCAGCGACTACACACAGGACAAAGGATGTGGAGAAAATGAGATCAAATTGCAAGGCAGTTACCAAAAAGGACACTCTAGTAGCAATGTGAAGAGATGCCACCTCATGCCATAAGGAACAGCACTTGCACAAGACACATGGCAGTTATAAGGACAGTAAGAGACAGTGAATGTCATGCAGCAAGAGGGAAAGCAAAAGTGGTACAAATACAAAAGGTAAATAAAGCGTGTGGGAGGGTGATGGGGCGTAGGAGGCTAGAAAAATGTCAACCACTAAATTTATGTGGCACACCTGGGTAGAAAAGCCTTCTTGGAGTTCAAAAAGGAAAAAAAGCTTTGGTGCTTAAGAGCAGAAAGTTAAAAGTTCAACACTGCACAGTGCTAATGCTTCAGACATAGTCTGGATGTCACGGGACCCAAGACAGTCTTCATCCTTGCTGAGACACCAACCAAGAGGAAGAAGAGAAAGCAAATGGGATACAAGTAAAGTAAGAAGCAGACTGACCTCTTAGGCCACAACAGTCTTGTTTGCTTTAAGTTAATGGTGCAGATATCAAAGACTACCTAGTACTGCACACTGTGGTTTAAACAAAGGAAGAGAGGTTGGCGAAACAAGAGAGATAAATTATGCTTGTAACTCACTGCAAAATGCAGGTGAAGTCATGCAAATGAATGAGACCACCCAAACCCAAAGTGTGAAAACAGGAAAGGCCAAGCTAGAATCCCACAAGACCCCTTAAAGGCAGGAATGTAATGGGAATGAGCTGTCAAGCACACACTGAAAGAATATCTGGATAAGGAAAGCTGGGAAAGAGGTGTGTCAACAACTATGCTGATTAACGTATCCCACATTCACTGACAGTCACATCTAGACTGAAGAGCAAAACCTGTCTATGCACGTGTACTACCATAAATAGGAAACTTCACACCATTGGTGTTCATCTGTGAATCTCGAGCACTAGCAGAAGGTAACAGCATCTCTATTTTTAAACCCTTTCACCATGTTAGGTTGCCAGTGATAGTAACAGAACATAAGCTGTACATCTTCTGGTCACAATCTTACACTTCAGTGCACACAATACTGTGAGGCACTCAGTTTTCTACTTTAGACAGGCTAGGTCAGAAAGACCAGACTATGACACTACACTAAACTGGAAAAAACATCAAGATAATAAAGGAAACTCTGTTAAGAACACACACAACTATGAGACACTATTCAGCCTAAGGTGATGTGGACATGCTTGACTCAGTGTACCTGATGATTTAATGGAAGCTTAAAAATAGTCTCCTGAAATGATTATTTTTGCAAGAGAATTCATGAAGTTTCAGCGAAAGTTGAATAGATTTGAATTGGATTTGCCATTGAACATTTAATCTGTTTCCTTAGTGGTGACACTACGCATGTGGCACCTCTGAAGTAATTTCTTCAAAACACCTTGAATGATTAACCAGGGAACGCAAGAGTAACTTCCTGTCCTCACTCACTGAATCAGCACGGCTTCCAAGGAGAGTTTAAGTTTAAAAGTGCACTTCCTCTGCTCCCAGGATTACAAACATTTATTTCAATTACAGAATTTTTAAATAGGGGATAAATGCATTTATTCTACAAATACACCTGTAACAATTGCAACATACTATGAATGAAAGTCACACTTACATATGTATATTAGACTGCATACTGAACTGGGGCCCTGCCACCAGAAGTGGACATTGATTTTACACTGGAACTTCTGAAACACCAGTGAGCTAGTTCAAGTGCCTATGCTGAGAGCGACTTAACTGGTGTGTATTATGCATACAAAGACACAGTTTAGTGTTTGCTTCCTGCTCTCCTATTTTTTACTTAAATGATAATCCTCGTATTTTTCCAGCTTTCTTTCTTCCAGGCACCAACATGGTACCAATGATCTTTGTACAAGGTGGAAAAGATGTAATATTCAAAAAATACACAGAAAAGTAAGAGAGGAAGATACTAGCTTACAACTGTATTTCCAGCTTGAAGTCTACCAAACACATAGCTTTACTCAGAACTGCACAAATAAATGTGGTATTTGTATTTTCCACAACATGATGTTTTAGAAAATCAGAATCGGGTATCTGGTCTTCTGTGAACGTCCTTTAGAAACAGTGCTCAGGAGGTGTTTAGAATATAAAAGACAGTGTTGGGTATCATGGACTTACTTTACATACAAATCCAAATGCCTCGGGAAATCTATTTTGCCAGCAAGAATCTTCTGATATATACCAAATGGATTGTCATCAAAAAATGGAGGAAACCTATTTTAATACAGCAAATTTTTAAAGGTTAGAAAAAGAATTTCTAAAAATCTTATAAACAGTATTATATTCATTCCCCTCCGATATAACTAATTACAGAGTTGGTTTGGTAGGGCATTATCAATCAAATACTAACTTGAGAAGTAATTCAAGTTAAGGCTGCTATTACAAAATTGAAACCATTTTTGACCGCAACATATTGAATATAGAATTAAAACTGAAGTATCACAAGAGAGTTTTGTTACATTACTACAGTAAAAATATCATCTATGAAACAAACTTTCAGTGTTCAAGTAAAAACTGCTTCACCATTATCTATAAAGCCCAAGGGTGTAGTTTCCCAAACAGCATTACCATTTTTTATCTCGTCCCATAACCAGGGGTACACATTTATTCACTAGTATCTGTCTGAAGCCTCTAAGGACCCACATATGAATACCTTGCCCAGTTCCTTTATTTATTGTACTACTTCAATTCAAGTAAATGTTTTGTAAGAGAAGGTTTGAAAGAGACAGATTGTTCAGACCCTGAAGTTCTCTGTCCTTGTTGTGGCAGAGACAGAGTTAATTTTCTTCCCAGCAGGTGTTAAAGGGCTGTGTTTTCAATTTAGCATGAGAATAAGGTTGATAAACATACTATTTTAGTTGTCAGTATTTTAGTTGACAAGGACTTTTCAGCTTCCTATCCTGTCCTGCCAAGAAGGTGGGGGATGCCAAACTGACCAAAAGGATACTACATACCATATGAGATCACAGAACATCAACTGACCTATTGGGAACACTGGCTTTGATGCAGCCTAGGATACAGTTGGCTTTCTAGGCTGCCAGTGTGCATTGCCAGCTCATGCTGAGCTTCTTGTCAATCCACACCCCCAAGTCATCCTCCTCAGGGCTTCTGTCAATCCATTCTCTGCCCAGCCTCCTGTAGCTGCTCTGTATATATACCATCAGGTCGCTCAGAGCCCCATCAAGCCTCACCTTGAGTATCTCCAGAGATGGGCCCTCCACCATCTCTCTGGGCAACCTGTTCCAGTGATCCACCATCCTCAGATTGAAGAATTTTTTCCTAATATCCAACCTAAATCTCCCCTTTTCTAGTTTACAACCATTACCCCTTACGCTAGTGCTACATGCACTCGTGAACAACAGTTCTTCCCCAGATTTCTTACAGGCACCTTTCAGGTACTGGAAGGCCGCTATAAGGTCCCCCTGGAACCTTCTTGAAGATGAACAAGCTCAACTCTCATCAGCCTGTCTTCATAGGAGAGCTGCTCCAGCTCTCTCTTCATTTTTGTGTCCCTCCTCTGGACCTGCTCCAACAGGACCATGTCCTTCTTGTGTTGAGGGCTCCAAAGCTGGACACACCTCACTCCAGGTGAGGTCTCACCAGAGCAGAGGGGCAGAATCGCCTGTCTCAATCTGCTGGCCACACTTCTTGTGATGCAGCCCAGGATGCATTCAGCCCTCTGGGCTGCAGATGCACACTGGTGGCTCATGCGCAGCTTCTCATCCCAAGTCCTTTTCCTCAGGGCTGCTTTCAAACATGTCATCTCCTAACCTGTATGGATAACGGGCATTGTCCTGACCCAGGTGCAGGACCCTGCACTTGGCTTTGTTGAGCCTCATGAGGTTCACCTGGACCCACTTCTCCAGCCTGTCTAGGTCCCTCTGGATGGCATTTCGTCCCTCCAGCACATTAACTTCACCACTCGGCTTGGTGTCATCAGCCGATTTGCATCAGCAGATGGCACTGACCCTGGTCTCGAAGTTTTAACAGTGAAGAAAATGAGTTGTAAAACCTCAAAGGGAAACACACAGGTCTGAATATGACACCGTAGACAGGAACCATAAGTTACCTAAAAACACAGACCAGTACATCACGCATGACCACCAAAGCAAAACCAAAACCCACAAATTCCTCATTAGATGAGAAAATTCAGTTAGCTACACATCTGATGACAGCAAAATTATAACATATCTACCATTAAATAACAAGTACCTTTTCCTCTATGGAAGAATGTAACTCAAAATAAATAGATCTTTCAACTCTTTCTATTGACAGTTTGCTTACCATATTTACATTAAGTCTAATAACTCAAGATCACTAATCCAATCTGTTGACTGGAGTGGTTCTGCTGGACTGGAAGCTGGCACATGTGACACCCATTTTATACAAAGGGCTGGAAAGACGATCCAGGGAACTACAGGCCTGTCAGCTTGACCTTGGTGCTGGGGAAGGTGATGGAACAAATCATCTTGAGTACCATCACACAACAGATGCGGGACTATCAGGCGATCAGGCTGATGGGGGATGGGGGATTGAATGCATCCTCAGAAAGTTTGAAGATGACACCAAATTGTGTGGGAGTCTCAATCTGCTGGAAGGCAGGATAGCTCTGCAGAGGGACCTGGACAGGCTGGATCTATGGGCAGGGGCCAGCTTTATGGGGTTCAACAAGGTCAAGTGCCAAATCTTGCACTTTGGTCACAATAACCCCAGGAAATGTTTCAGGCTTGAGGCAGAGTGGCTGGAGAGCTCCCTGGAGGAAAAAGACCTGGGGATATTACTTGACGGCTGGATGAACATGAGCAGGCAGTGTGCCCAGGTGGCCAAGAAGTCCAACTACATCCTGGCCTGTATCAGGAATAATGTAACCAGCAGGAGTAGGGAAGTGATAGTTCCATTATACTCAGCTCTGGTGAGGCTGCATCTTGAGTGCTGTGTTCAGTTTTGTGCCCCTCACTACAGGAAGGACGTTGTGATGCTGGAGCGCATCCAGAGGACAACAAAGCTGGTGATGGGCATGGAGCACAAGTTCTGTGAGGAATGGCTGAGGGAGCTGGGACTTTTTAGTCTTGAGAAAAAAAGGAGGCTGAGGGGAGACCTTATTGCCCTCTGCAACTACCTGCAAGGTGGTTGCAGAGATGTCGGGGTTGGTCTGTCCTCTTAGGTGACAAGTGATAGGATGAGGAGAAGTGGCTTAAAATTGCACCAGGGGAGATTTAGGTTAGATATCAGGAAGACTTTCATTACTGAAAGGCTTGTCAGGCATTAGAATACACTGCCTAGGGAGGTGGTGGAGTCACCATCCCTGGAAGTATTTAAAAGGCATACAGATGAAGTCCTTAAGGACATGATATAGAGGTGGACTGATCAGGATTAGGCTGTGGTTGGACTCAGTCATCTCTGTGTCTCTTCCAACCCAGGTGACTATGATTCTATGACTTGTTCTCACTCCTGGTTCCCCTTGATCTTTACCCTTCCTATATTTTACTATCTTTAATCTAAGTGAGACCTTGCCCTAAAACTAGTATGTGCTGGACTAGAATTCCACAGGCGTCTAGAGATTAAGTTAAAGAAATAAGACACTGCAGAACAGGAAAGTGTGGTTTGTTTTGTTTGTTCTTTTAGAGACCATTTCCTTACATGCATATACCAGTTCTTTTCAATTGCTTTTGGGGTTCAGAAAGACTAACTCCAGGAAATGACTACCAAATGTCTCAAGTAATTTACTTGGAGACTTAAAGACTAAAGTCAGGTTTTGTTCACCTTCAAATCATTTTCACATTTCTGAAAACTCCTTTGAATTTCAAGGGATAGTTACCTAGGATTGCTTTTGCACTGAAAGCCTTGCTACTAAATATCAAGCCACATCTTGAGTTGGTGGAGAAAAGTATTTTAAACTACTACAGTCAGCAACAACAAAAAGCTGCTTAAATGCTAAAAGCAGCATATGCCACCTGTGAAAACCTGCCCACCTAAAGAAAAGAAAGCAACCCACAAAACACAATCCCTGTCCCCCTCAGTCCTGCCAACCCCAGAATCTCAAAAATCCCAAGTAAGCAGTGTTAATGTGTTGCTCGCACCCCCAAAAAAGCGAAAACCCCCAAAACCCAAAAAACAGATCAAAACCTCCAAACAAACAAACAAAAAACCCCACCAAACTTGGGTAGACTGCTTATCCCAGCTTTGGATAGGGAATCCACCCAAACACTATAATATAGCAACGACATCCAATCATTATGAAGACCATGTCTACAAATACTGTAGTAAAATCCATTACAAAATCACTTCCAGCAGAGAGCTGCTCTGTCCATCAGCCTATGTAAGATCTCAGTTGCCTTTCAGAAAGGTCTAATTTATCTTATTATTGGATAAGAGTCTGTGCAGCCAAAGTGTTTACATTAAGCTTGGGAGAATTCAGTTCTCATCACCTGAGTCAGACAGTACTAGGACACAGAACCTACCTAGAAATGATTGCAACTGGTCCCCCTTTTTATACGAACATATACTGATCCTACTCCAGCAGTCACACTTCGGTGCCCTGCAGTCTTGAGGTCTCACTGGCTCCAGAGATGCAATCTTGCTTGACTATCA
Source organism: Gallinula chloropus (assembly GCF_964237585.1). Classification (NCBI taxonomy): domain Eukaryota; kingdom Metazoa; phylum Chordata; class Aves; order Gruiformes; family Rallidae; genus Gallinula; species Gallinula chloropus. Next base: position 138,836,405 of record NC_140085.1, on the reverse strand, counting down.
CCTGTAGTCAGTATGTGAACTTTGGAAACCATGTTTCTATCACTGCTCTAGTAGAGAGAATTCTATCGATAAACATTTCTGTAAGGCTCAGAAAGCCAAGATGTCCAGTATCTGCTTAGACCAGTAACAAACACAGTGTGGTAACACCAAAACCTATGGCAGGAAGGTGAATCACTCAGACTACAGCTGTGAGACTGCAGCAGCAGACACTTTTATCAACACCCTTCATGCTGCCTAGCACTAAGATTAGTGGCCACAATGGTGATGGGAATCCCTCTGAGGAAAACCCTTTGACCAACTTGGGCTGCTCACCCTTGTAGGGAGCTGTGGAAGAAAGGTGAAGCTTTGCCCCTGCACAGACCATCCTAAATAAGTAACGAATATTTATCATACCAGTCAGCCAAGCCTGTCTGGGTCAGTAGGGAACTATTAGTACTTTTAATCTTTTTTTTTGTCCAGAAATTGCATTGAAATTAAAAGAAAATGCACGTGCAGGCTTTCAGGACATTAAGAAAGCAAGCAGTAGGCAGCAATGCTGCCCTGGAATACTGCTTTGATGCAACTGGGGGGACTTCTACACACCAAAACACACATGATGGATTGGAGGTGTGAAGTGATCATCCATCAGGTGAACTGTCTGCTCAGGCAATCCGATGAGCTTGTCCAAACACTGGAAGACTCAAAAGTTACCCTGAGCTAACAGAAAAGGAGCAATAAACCCATATGAGGATGTTTTTGTTCCAACTGCTCTATGGGGCTGCAGATCCAGAAAGAAAGGCTACAGAAGCAACCCAATGCACACCCTGGGGGCAGGAAGGCTCAGAGCACACTGGGCCTGGAACCAAAAAGAAGCTCTAATGACTGTGAAACCAAGATTGACTTCTTCTGAAGCTAGGAAAGCCTTATTTTCACCTGCATTTTTCTACTATACTAACAACAGCAAAACCAGTTTCTTTCAAAATTCTCACTTTAAAAAAAAAAACAAACCAAGCAAACTGATTTCCAAATAGACCTTTTAAGCTTTTCCTCATTTTTTTTCTTCTTTGGTTTATAGAAAACCAGTTCTCTGAAGTAATACAAACTGTACTTATGAAAGTCTTCCTACTTGCCATAGCGTATTTTTACAGCATAAAGCTCCACAGCAAATATTATTTCACTATGCTAGAAATTAATTATTAAAGTTTCAAAGAAAACTGGTAATCATCTTCTTCACCACTTAAATGTAAATGATTTAATGGATAAATATCTAAATTTCAATACAACACGAATTTCCAAAATAGGTAAGAACAGCTGTTTGAAAAGTCTTCAGTAAAAAAAGAAAGCAGCAACATAAACCAAAACAAAAACCCCTAACGCAACTCCACACCAACCCCAAACCACCAAACAAACCCCACAGGCCCAGAAAACTAAAACATCCTGGTAACAACAGTGAAATTGGAGAGGAACTGATTACAAGGTATACAGTGACAGATAATGGCCTTAAGCAGAAGGAGGGTAGATTAATTCTTCACTGTGAGGATGGCGAGGCACTGGGACAGAAGCTGTGGACACCCTATCCCTGGTCTAGTGGAGGGTGTCCCTGCCCATGCCAGGAGCTTTTAAGTTCCCTTCCAACCCAAACAATTCTATGATTCTAAGTCTGTTCTTTTGTAAGAGCTTTCCAATTCCTTCTTTTCAGGGTCACAAATTAAACCGGTATATCAATAATAAATTTAGCCCAAATTTCCTAGCCAAATATCATAAACAGAGCTAGAAAAGAATCCCATGTACATAGATATATATATATATATATATATTAAAACTATTGCTGTGATATAGTCATCATTGTCACTTACCCTGACAACATCTCAAATATAAGAATTCCCAGGGCCCACCAATCCACAGCTCTTCCATGGCCTTTGCTTTGTATAACTTCTGGCGCGAGGTACTCGGGAGTGCCACAAAGTGTCCATGTCCTGGGAGGAAATGAAAAAAAAGAACCCCACAAAAAACCCACAAAAAAATCAGACTGTAGTGAAACTGTAGTAACAGCAATGCAAAAAAACCAACACAGCATATGCCCATGTGCTTACTGGATATAGAAACAACAGCAATAAAAAGAGACACCAACAAAAAAAGACCTTTACAAGATCTAAAGAGACTGCTTTGATGATGCTCTCCAATTCTCCTGTAACAGATATAGATGGAAATTAAGAAACTTGTTGGCTGAAGGAAACATCAGTGCACTGAGTTTCCCAACTGCTACTATAGTTGATGTGATGCTTTGAAATTATTAACAGTGGTTTTCATCCTCTAAACTGCAGAGCTTGGGATTCATGGGCTACTTCTGACATGCATAAGAAAAGGCAAGCTTATTGGCCTTTTCCAGCAAAAGAAAAAAAATGTTTGGAAAAAAACAAAGGGAAAAGGGGAGATAGAAAACTAGTAGTTTATATCAGTAAATAGCTGCAGACATAAGAAACATTCCTGTTCTAGGAAGTAGCGTTTTTCCAATAGCGTTGAAATGTAACCTGTCATCACTCCCACAATTTCCATTAAAAGGAAAATAATTAAAACCACAACATGTTTAAGATACTTATAAGGTATAGTTAAGCAAATCTGAGATATGCAAGTAATATGATTTTAATATATTTTAGTGTAACTTTTTGTCATATCTTTCTTAATACAAGTTCAAGATATAAAAGCATTGCATCACCACCTGACTGAAATGTGTATTTCAAGGCCTATAAATTCATGAAATAAACTGAAGCTCAGGGAGTTAACATTTACAAAGACCAAATTACAAATCTCAAACACTGAATACACTCTGAAACAATTTCTTTCAGAAACGTGAAATCTTCCTTGTAAAAGTACCCGTGCAGGATTTGCTTGGCTTCACTACCTTAATTTTAAAAACATGCTAGAGAAAAATGTGCTTTCATTCTGAATAAATTACACTTCCCTGATAGCAAGTCAGAAGAGGAAACTGTGAGAAAATGCTTATCAATTCAAGACAGGGTGAAATAAGAACAGAGAATAAGGGAGGGGTGGAGTGTACTGTATTTTAAGAAGAGTTCTAGTAAGAAATGACAAAGAATATAGTAACAAAATTAATGGTCTTGCAGTAAAAGAAATTCTAATTGTTTTATTTAAGAGAGTTGGAAGAATCTTCTTCCAAACATGAAGCAAACTGGTAACACAGTCCTGAAAAAATGCCCTCAGATGAATAGAAGTAACTTTTAGAAGTAACACATACTTCTTACAACTTCTAACTTTTCCAACCACCGTTCTGCTAAGCTTAGCAAACCTTCTTTTTCCTAACCATAAATGGATATTCAAGATGCACCTACAGCACATATTTTATTTTTTTTAAAGATTAAATAATGCACTTCTCAGATTGCACAATTACTTTAAACAGAGCCTTTGGGTAGGGTTCCCCTCCCCCCCTTTTTTTTCCTTTTGTTCGGCTTTTTAAAGCCTCAGCCTTGATTCATAAAAATACTTATCCAAGGAAGAGGAGCTGTACAGACAATTAAGACTTTAAACAAAGATTTGGATACATAGAATTGAATGTCTTTAGGCCTGATTTCAATATGACAGAAACTAAATTACCCCCAGCTAAACTATCAGAATGCATTAGACACACTATGAGCCCAAAAGCTCCATGTTTATCGAAACTATGTTATTAGTTTAAAGAACATAGCTCTAATTTTTATCATAAAAGAGTGGCATAAGTTTTATTGACAGAAGAAACAAGCTCTCAATTTCCAAATCCAAGTCAAGCATATTCTTACATACAGCACTGCTTTACACACTACTGCCATCTAGCAGTTGCCTACATCACAACTAGATAATTAAGAAAAACAAAAAGTCTTTGTTGTCTTTTAAACAAAATAGCCCCTCTCCCCCAAATTTGTAAAGATGTATTATCATCCATAGTTTCTATTTTTTTCATACTGATTTAGCCAGCTCTGCAAATGGATCAGGTACTGGTTTCACTGTCTTTGGGAAGAAGGGCTCTACAAATAAAGCAGACAGGGCAGGGCTGGCACATCACTTTTAATGGACACACCCTGAAACGGTCATCCTTTCCTCCCCCAAAACTGCAAACACTATGAATGCACAAATTCTGCCAAGAAGCAGCGTTTTATGGGTTTTATCCTACATCAAGGTCGATAAGGATACAAAAAACATTGAGTTTAACACCTGATCACGACTTCCAGGACCAACATAGTTTACTGGTGACAACGTAACTAACATGACCCTCAATTACCTTACCAGTTTGCAACAAGAACATTTTTATTCAAGCAAAAGGAAAACTGCAAATTAAAGAGAGGCCAACATAACTTGGAGTTTGCCAGTTGCAGTAGGAATTAAAATGTATTACCACCAGCAGGTCATCTATGTCTTTTCATTTCCATCAAGAAATTTGTATTTACTACCTACACAAAACCACAGAGGAAGCCCAAATTCTTTGAGAAGGTGTCTGTGCCATATGATCATGACAGGTATGTCCTTTTTTATTGGTTACAAACCAAACTATTTAATATTTGGGAAAACACAAGTAAATTCTATGAAACGATCAAGTTGACCTAAGTTTTTTCTTTTTATCAGTACTTATTCATGACTTGCATACTCATCTGAAACTCCAGACTACCCTTTCAAAGATAAAATGGAAAGCAGAAAAAATAGAATACGCTGTTTACTTCAAACTTGTATAAAAATTCCACTGCTCTGGGTTTTCAAGATAAAAGCCGGGATACAGGTAAGCAATAATTGATAAGGTTGAACACATAACATTAAAACATGGGGAAAACAAACAAACAAAAAAAACCAACCTACTCTGGTCATAAAGATAAACTATGAAATAATATTTGTGGGAGTTGTTAACAGTTTCATTTGAAGAAGTCAAGTCTTGACGGTTAACAGTATTCTACACTACTCAAGATCCACCTCTGTAATCCCTGACAAGCTTCAGAGAGATCAACAACAGCGGCCTTTTTGGTGTTTGTTTATGGAAGTTTCTCCATAATTACACTTGTTAGAGGTTGCTCTGTTTCCATCCCACTAAACCTTGTAGAAACCAGGTTGTCTTGCAGAACAAGTGACACAGTACACTTGCTACATCCTGGTTTGTTTTTTCCTCCTCTACAAGAGCTGGCAGAACAGTTATGAGATACCACCAGTTTAAGCAACAGTGCAGATGTATCCCCAAAATCTTTTAAGTTAAATTTTTTTGTTGTTGTTTTGTTAGGAATGTAAACTGATCAAACTAAAATTAACAGTGAATAAAGAACATCTGAATTGTAGCTGGATGTGGTGAATACTTCACCCTTCCACAGATGAGAGCTGGAAGAAAGGAAAATGCTTCTGGAAATATTTGAATTGAGCAGCTACAGAATCATTCATAGGAAATAACATGTATCAAGATGTGTGCTTTTGTTGAAGATGTTCTGCACACCATGTTTTATTTTACATATCACTTTTCTCTAGGAAAATTTTGTTGGTCCTAAGTGGCATGCTTCTTCACAGCTGTTTGAAACACCTAGGTACTTTGTGTATTATTCTCGCAATTCACGTACTATATAGATACACACACACATAAAAGTAAAGTTCATGTGTATAGGTGTTTGCCATGGATAAAAATAATGAAACAACTCTTCTACATTAGGTCAAGCAGACTATGAAACAAAATATCCCACTGGAGCGTATTAGTGGATAAATTGCTGGAAATGGTGTATTTTTACTGTGACAAAAACAGCACTGTGAAAATGACTACAGCTAGTAGGGTGAACACTATGTAGTTGAGGGGGGACAGGAATCAGACTTGCATAGGTAACTACAGTGCTCTAACTGATAAAGTCGTCACTCTTCCAATTTTGTGGTTATTATTTTACATTTAGAGATAAAGCAGATACAAATATAAAACTACTACAACATTCTATAGTGTTCTATAATTTAGTTCAACTCATGCTGATGAACTTCATGTGCTTTGTAACTCTCCTCACACCCAGCAAGACAGAATGTGAAAAAACCCCAAAAAACAACCCCCAAAAAAATCCTAAAAAACAACAGTGATATTTTGATGTCTTACAATGCAATTTAACAAATTTACTCTTTACAGTCTCATCTTCCAGACTGACAGATATACTTTGATGCAAACTATCACCTTATTAAATAAAGGGTTACTGCTGTGGTGCCTTAAACCCTCAGAAATCCAAATTAAGAATAACCACTAAGTGGCAGTATCTACATGTAAAAAGGAAGTCACAAGAATTTGTATGAAAATGTCTTATAAAGAGATCATCATATTTTTTTCTTGGAACTAGCCTTACCTCTTCCAACAAAAAGCTACTTTGATTTAAAATCAGAATACTAAAAAAAGCCAGCATTTGTAGACCTATCTGCTTGCCCAGTGGAAACTGAATTCAATAAAACATACTGATATTAAATCACTATGGTTTTAAACCAGACCTTAAGGGTGACTAGAACCAGCATACTTATGAGCTGCCTGCCATTCTTCTGTGCCAAGGCAACCCGTCACAGTGAGCACGTAACCCACAGGGAAGCAACCTTTATGACCTCCATAGTATGCCCTGATGGGTCCCATCTGACTGTCACTCCATAAGGTATCCATTAAGAGTAGATTCCTCAGATCCACCTTCATTTGAAAATGACATTGTTCTTCCTCCACCACCCCCAACTTCCCCCCTAACTGCTGCAAAAGCAGCATCAAACAGGTAAAACAGATGTGGGAAGAAGATGAGCACCTATGTAACACTGATGCCCCAACAAGAGCAATCCGAGAGTCTCCCTCAAGATGTGGCCTAAGGGCATAATACCAAACCTTGTAATGCTGCTTTTCTAAGATGACAGGCTAGTATTTTCCTCTCTTATTTTCAATTCCAATAACATCTCTTCTTTCCTTTTAGGAACATGTATTATAAACTTGTAAAAGTCTTGGAGAAAATACCTCATTATCAGAAGGTTACATAGAGTAGTGAAACAGAGGTAAGGCTGACAGTGCTGTACGAGGTACAGTTAAATTCAGCTGAAGCTGGCCCCCTATTATTGCTGTCTAGATTTTGCAGTTACATTTTAGGGACAGGCTAGTGAAAACACAGTATCCACTTTTTAGAAGTTATTTACATTGAAGTATCTCTCTACAGGAAAACAAATCGAAACAAGACCAATGTCTCATTTCATGTACTGATGTATACATTTCAATATTTGCTCATTTTACTTCACTGAGCTCCCTTCTCACAAGATGACTGCTGACCAATATATAAATCTACTTATATAAAATATTTTTCTGTGGTAGATTATCCTAGTTATACCTAAGGTGTAATCCTGGTTTCCATACAGCCATTTTAAGACTATCATTTCCTTCATATTAACGTATGAACTACGTGGAACATGAAGTGAAATGTTCTGAAATCAAGTATTTTTTTCTTCTAACTGTAATTACGTTTTGTACATTAAAGAGTAGCAAAAATCCACTTACCTATCCACCAGCTTTTTAGCAAATCCAAAATCCGTAAGCTTGATATGTCCTTCTTTGTCTAGTAATATATTTTCAGGTTTTAAGTCTCTGTAAACTATTTCTTTGGAGTGCAGGTATTCTATTGCACAAATAATTTCTGTTGAGTAGAACAGTCCTGTGCTGTTGTTGAAACGCCCCATATTGCGCAGGTAACTGAAGAGTTCTCCTCCTGGCACATATTCCATCAACATGTATAAAAAACGTTCATCATGGTTGGTCCAAAATCTGTAAGAAAAAGATTTTATTGAATAAGCAAATTATCTCTGATTTGCTTGAGAAAGAAATTTCTGTAAAATTATCTCAGTTGCCCCAACTATGCATAATTAATTTATGGCTCCTATTCTGAAATATTAAAGCCCCAAGAATCTAAAAGGATTATGTAACAGGCATTCAAGACATGACTTTGTCTGGAAAGCAAAACAGACAGTTCAGGCTGCAAACAGTGAAGGCTAAGTGAGAAAAACCTAAGTGATGGACTGTAATGTCTTGTACAAAACAGGTCTCTGCTGAGCACATAACCATCGACTTCGCATACTCTTGGTCTAAGACCAGACAACTGTTTCACACCTCGCCTTGTGTTTACTCAAATGTTACCAAAGTGATGGGAGGTGAGCAGAATCTGCCCTTGTAAAAATGTTTATGACAGTATCTTCAAGAACAGGACACCTGAGCATTCCCCTTCCCATCTTCTAATTCTTCCTCTCTCAAAATACACAATGCCAACCAAAGTGGCTAGTCAGTAGATAAGCATCAGACCACAATGCTTGCTATTATACATTATCTTTAACAAGAGCAACAGAAAAGCAAAAATGGCAGCAAATCAAGATTAATTTTTGTACCTCAGAATTAACCTAATGATAAATACCTTCCACTCCTCAGACTCTTTCCTTTAATTTAAGAACTATTATTGTGGTACATTCATTACTAGTGCAGTAAAGGGCAGCTAGGGAAGAAAAATTCATTCCATGTTGCTGAAAATAAGCATCTAGTAACATTTTGAAGAATATTCTACCATCTTAAAACAAACAGCTATTCCTATTACTATGATAAAAGATGAAAAAACACTTTATCCCTACCTATTTTAATGATGCGAGGCTAGAAGTTCCTTTAGCTTTTACTAACTGCTTCTGCAACATCACAAGAATGGAAAGATCAAGTACCAAATACCTTTCTCTCTATTTTTTCCCTTCATTAGCTGGTTCCTTATCAAGGCACAGAGCCTGAAGGAGGTAAGCAGAGGAAACTGAGGTGCCAAATCCATGGCTGACTTGCTGAGCAGAACTTTCTTTTTTGATACTGGCACTGAGGGCCACCAAGAAAGTGACAGAGTAGTCAGACATCAGCAACAGCTCCTCCATCCCTTCAAAGCGATGAACAGAGCCCATGCTTGCTTTTTGCTTTTATAGCACTACTTCTCTATCACTACTTCTCTATCACAAAGCCATCAACTTTGTTAACTGGCTATTGATTACGTCCATACTATCCTTATTGACTATGTAAAAAACACTCTTGAGATGTTTTTTAAGGAGGCAGGCAAAATTGTATCTACAATAAAGAATGAGGAACAGGAAGGGGCAAAGCAGAGCAAACCACATATTAAAAAAAGCTATATACAGTAGAGAGGAAGGACAAAATCTTACAATACAGAGAAAAAAAAAAAAAAAGGGAGGCCTAGAACATTAAACCACAGCATTTTTACTGGAAATATTTTCGTCAAACCTGACTCAAAGGTTTGTCTGTCCACTGAAAAATTGATACATTATTTGGCATACATGAAAACCAGCAAAATGCTGATTATGGTTAAAGAAGTCGTGGAAAAAAAGTGTACTGCGCAAGGGAGAAGGTGTCTCAAAAATGCTGTTAGGCACACAAAAAATCTACAGAAAGCTTCATTTATTCGGAAACAAGGCATTAAAAAAAAAATCAGGAAAACTCTTCACCCAAGTTTCTCTACTTCCACACTTGTTGCACTGTTTTAGTGCTAGATTTTTGGGGTTTGTTTGCAAGTATAAAAAAAATAGATGGGGAAGGGTTTTATAACCAGTCTAACCAGATGCACTCATCCACTCCATCTTGCTTTCCCTCATGTGTCTCCAAGTCCATATACCCTAGAACTCATCTGCTGATACTATGCCACAGACAGGATTTCTGAGCAACGGCTGGAAACTAATGGCATCACGACGCTGGAAAAAGCAACAGCACACCAGGGAAAAAGTCACCTCCTGCAAGAGTGTTTCCTTCTTTTAGATGCCTACCATGGCTTTTGCCCCTTCTTCTCCTTGAGATACTCTTTTCTTAGCCCTGTGAAGAAGCTGTACTCCCTGCAGCTAGAGATTAACTAAGGTTAATTTTGTCTAATTTTATGTATAAGTGATTACAGCAGGCAGACACAAAACAAATCTTGGTCAATGGTTCTGTATCCATGCATGAAAAAGTATAAATGGAAATTAACTGTGCAATTACCCAGAGGTTTAGTTATCTCATTAATAAGTACAGACTCAGATACACAAAAGGCACTGTGGTGCTGTCAACAGAAAAGCATGATGCCTTCTCTCCTTAATAAAGGGATCACTAGAATCATCAAAATTCCACTAAAAACAAGTATTCTTTGTGAACTCTGTTTATACCATGTTGTTCAATAGGTTCTGTCACTTAACCTCAAATATAGGAATAACAAAGCCCAAGTAGTGCTGCAGTCATTTAAACAAAATTTTAAAAATAAAGTTTGCAAGAGTAAAGTTCACAAAAGTTTTCAGAAAGCAGAAATAATTATGCCATTCTCTAGATATCTACAGGATATATATACACACACGTGTCACTGATAAGCCAATACTAACATTTCGTTAGTAGTGTCCTTTCATTTAAAAAAAATTTCTGCAGTAGGAAAGCAAGAAACAGAGTAAAGCAACAGTATTTAAGTAAAAATTATAGTAAGTTATTGTTTAAATGTTTGAATCATGCCTCTTAACTTTAAAATCTTGACTTTGATATAACAGTTTAGTCTGAAGTCTATTTTAGTCTAGATTCCGTAATAGAAATGAAGCGTTGGTGGTTGTTTAAGTAAAGAAGTTGCAATGAGATGCCAGAACACTTTAACTACACTTTTTGTATGAGTTATATGAATTTAGAAGTACAGGAACTTACAATCTGATCAAAAAGGGGTGGTTGACCTCTTTCAAGACTGACTTTTCATTGTGAACATGTTGCTCTTGCTTCAGTCGAATGACATCAGGAATGCTCATTACTTTCAGTGCAAAGTAACGTTTGGCCATTTTTTCCTTCACCAGATGAACACGCCCAAAGGTACCTGTCCCTGAAAAGTCAAGGAAGAAATGTCAACTTACTGTAAAAATCAAAAAAGGAAAGATACAAATAAATTAAAATTTACAATGCATAAAATTAAAACCCACAGGAACTTAATTTCTGTTGTGGTGTTTCCCCCCCCCCCATCAGTATTATATTTTTCTTGGGCTTTTCCAATTTTTAGTGATAATGATTTAATAACAGTACTGTGATACTGTCATTCATTCAATATATACTGGAAACATTTCTTGCAAAGTGAAGTCATGCTGAGAAAGGGTAAGGGAAATGTATAAAATAGTAAGCATGTAATAGACAAGATTCAAATGCAACCAGTATCAATGAAACAAGCAAAACACTTCTCAAGTGCAGAAGAAAGTCTGGGAAACCCCTGTCAAATTCCAGAGATCAGTGTAACTTATATTTGGTGGGGAGCGGCAGGAAAGTAGTGTTGATTATATCCATAGTGTCTGGAATAACAGAAAAAGACTTCATCATTCACCAAGAGAGTCAGGTTTACCTGTAATGGATTTAGTAATTCCTCAACACAAAATGATACTTAAATTTCCATATATTATTTATTAAAACAAGGTAACTAAATATCAATCAGGGTTTAAAAATGTAGGAACTCATACTATTAACAGTACAGAATCAATTAAATTTATGGGAAAAAAAATCATCTACCAAAATATAGTGGCTGAGAGTAGCTGTCTGCAGTTACTCATGAGAGGAGATTATTGCCCAAAATATATATGTGAGGTGAAGAGATTCAGTAGGATAAGGGAGTGATGGGAAAAAAAATACTTAAGAGTTGCTGACCCTTTTAAAAACAAATTTAAAAGAAAACATGCTTATAGTGCTGCATCGTTATATTACATGAAAGAGTAGATTTCAAACATCATTTCTTTGAAGTTAATTAATTCCATTTTCAATTCACTCAGTACAAAAATAAAATCAATATATATTGTCTTTTAAACAGCATGTTATACATTTTTCTAGTCAATAATGACTGAAGTTCCTTTTAAGTGCACTGCACTTCAGGACAACTACATGCAGCTGAACTGAGTGGGTTTGTTCTAGCTTAAATTGAAGTTAAAACTAACACATTTAGCCACCATTCTGTTTGTACTGCAGCACAGTGTTATGCATTTGAAGATGAACCCACACTTGAGCTCGTTGTGTGGCGGCTCATTGTCTTCTTGCTCATTAAACAATGCCATTTAGGTTCCATTAGAACAGTACTCTAGATATTTTTAATCCTATTCTCTGACAGAAATATGCGCCACCATAAAGGAGGCTTGGCAGTCAAGCCAACTGCCTGACTTGTAAAAGGTCACTTCTCCTGTTGAGAAACGTTTTTCAAAGAAAACCCAAAACCAACACCCAAAACCTTAAATCACCCCCTTTGTTGCACACAGCCTAGGAAGGCAGCCCGTAGACCTACTGCAGTGTTATTAACTGACCTTAAATGATACTGACCAGTCACAATCAACCTCTACAAGAGATTTTCCCAAGACGCACTGTGGGTGCAGGGAGATCAGCAGGTATGTGAGAGGAAACAGATTTTTGAGAGGCTGGGGGGGGAGGGTGTGCGGGACGGGGTGGGACGGGACTGGGACATGACTGGTGGGGAAGAGATCAAGAAATGAACTTCCAAAACTGCATTACTTCGGGAGGGGAAAAATACAAGGGAGTTTTTCCCCCCCCTCTAGTAGGGTGTAGAAACGTAAGAATTTACTAAAACGAAATAAACTCTGTTTGTGTATTCTCACTTAAAACATTTACATTTTATTTAAGTATCTATGCTTTCCAGTCAGATGTAATATCGTTTAAGAAAATATTCATATTGCAAACTAGAAACTAACAACTTCAGCAATGCAGTTTCATAGAGCTTTCAGTTTCAGTACCAATACAGCTTTCCAAATTAGCTTTCAAGATAAAAGTTCTCACAACACAAACCCACGAAGGATTACAGTGGTCTGAGCACAAAAGACTCTATTAAAGCTGTGCTACATTCCCACCTGTCCTGAGTTACAGTTCTTTAACAAGGAGAACTGTGAATAGGTCTCAGATAAAGCCTGCTGCTACAGCTAAGTAAGCCACCAGGTTACCCTGTAAAATTTATCATGCAATTAAATCCTTTAACAGTGAAGTCACATTACATGACTATACCTGTAAACAACTTCAATTTCACAGGGATGGACTGCAGCATTAAAAAACAAAACAAAATCCCCCCCCGCAAAAAAAAAAAAAACAACAACCCAGACCACCACAAAAAAAAGCCCAAAAGCTTCCAAGCAGAGCCATCTATTCAAGCCACATAAAACACTGATTATTTACATCTTTGTTCAAAGCACATGACAAAAACCAAACCAAAACTCACTCCAACAACCTTCGGCTTTTGGTTTGGGTGGGGGGTTTTTTTTGGGTTTTTTTGTTGCTTTTTTTTTCCCTTCAGAATTAGAATCTGAAATTTAAGTTCTCAGTAAAAACACTGCTAACTACAGTCTATTGCATACCAAAACCAAAAATCACCTCAAATTTTTACTTCCAAATGTGGACACGGGGAAATTAACAGTACCAACCCAGTAAGTGCGTGCTGGGTTTATATGCATTTTGATACTTGTACAAACAAAGTGCTTCCATAAACATATTCAGCAGGAAAGTCAGAAGTGAACACACACCTAATTGTTCTTAGGTGTCCAGTGACCTCATGTTTCGTGACTTGTTCTACTTGTCCTAGAAATTTTTATTTTAGATTGCTTTAATTTTCCATTACACTACTGGTCTGACTTTACAAACAGTGCTGCTCAGAAACAGCAGTAATACAACAGTAATAATAGGAGCAATCCCAAGTTCCATCCATTTTCAAAGCCGGACATGCTAGTGATTTACTTTGCAATAGTTCTAACTTCGGAACACGGCCTCTTTAAAAACCTCTCTGCCAGGAGCTGGAAAGACTGGCAGGCTATTCCAGAATAGTGGCAAGCACCTCAGCCAGACAGCCTCTGGGAAAACCAGAAGACCACACAGACTGGAGAGAGCACACAACCTCCCCAACCAGTTTTATTTTCGAACTGATGGCAGGCAGTCTTTTTTCAAACATCTTTAGCCCAATTTCAAGCAAGTATGGAAATTAAGATGACAATGCAGTCCAAGAAGTTGTCTAACATTTGTTTCTAGATATCTCACAATATAAATTTTCTCTCAGTCAAGTCTTCTCATTATGCCTATGTGCACTGGAAGTGACAGTACCCAGATACTCTGCCACTGCCCTGCCTGAACTTTTGACAAATAATATCCACTCTTAAAGCCCTAAAGAAAAATAATAGTGATGTTCTGGAATTTTCTTACACCATTTAAGCTGCTGGGTCAAACCCCTCCCACTGTAAAGAAGTATCTACTACATATTTTTTCAACCTGAGGGGAAAAAATAAAAAACAAACCCAAAAAAAGACTTTATCCATGTGAGGCCATTAACAATGGGGAGCAAGGGAACTTGCTGAAACAGTTGTATAAAAGTATGCAAATGGTGTTTAATTTATGCCTTTGCACAGCCACATACAGGACTAATTGTCAAGAGGGATTTTTGTGGGTATTTTTGTAAGTGCTTATCCAGTCTTCAGACAAACAGCTAAACTTTGCATACAAAGATTACTACACTTCAAATATCTGACTTCAAACCTCCTCTTCTGCTCATGCTTTTAGCCATTTCTGCAAAGACTTTTAAAATTCTCTTCCATGAAAGTGGGGGGGGGGGGGGGGAACCGCACTGGACTGAACTGCCGAGGTGGGAGGCTGAAACAAGGTATTGCTACATTGTTTAGCACAGTGGAGAAAATCTAGCTGTTCTGCAAACACAGGTGTTACGTTGTGACTGGGTGGAAATTCTGCCCCTTGCCTTCCTGGAAACAGAACTAAAACACCGAAGCAGCAAGGTGGCAGTGCAAGATGGAGGTCCAGCTCTATAAATTTCAGGGAAGGCGTTTGGAAGCAGAGAAAAGGCAGGGTTACAAGCCTTCAATCAAAGCACCACTGCCTCCTGCCCTCCAGGAAGATGCTAAACTCATTAACTATTAATACCCATGAAAAATTGTTCAAATTTTTGTCCTCATCACCTCAGAGCTCAGTTGTATGACTGCAAGAGGCAGTCAAATTTTGCAGACTCATACAACTGCAAACATTCCTCAAGATTACCTTAACACAGAAATACTCTCTACCTGTCCATCTTGCACATAATAAAGAAAGGAAATATAGTCTTTAGCACAACATTCTACTGACATCTCTTTAATGTTTAGTTAAAACCAAGTGAACTCCAGGGACTCTGTACCATTCAGGGTAAGTCCTGGCATCTACCAGGCTGAAGGAAGAGCAGTGGCTACACTATACACGTGGGTATCCCTACCTGTCTACTGTAGCACCAGAGTATTGGAGCAAAAAATGCGTTTAGATCAGAAAAGTCTACCTCATGAAAACAGTTGTTACCAGAAGGTTGCAGGAGGACGTGTAGTTTGGGCAGTCCCTTTCTCCCTACCCAGGTATAGAGCCCATGAAGGTCTCCAGCCACCAGCAGCAAAGGCAAGGGAAGGGCACCCTGTGCTATTTGCAACACACAACAACTCAATTCAAGATTTTCACAACTAAACGGGCAAACAGAGTAAAACATGCAGAATGTTAACCACTAATCCAGTATAATCTGTTTACAACAGAAACAATAAAATTTTTGGATGCCTTTGTAAATTTACTGTGGCTGCAGAACTTGAAGGAATGCCAGCACTCTTCTCAATTAGGTAACCTTCTCATGTCAAACACACAAAGGGAGGAGGCCAAAAACTGCAAAGGACCAGTTTGGCCTAGGTATCAAACGCAAGAACGGCATTCTCAGTCTTACAAAACAAGCTGGATTCCCTAACATCATGCCAAAATACCACTGCCAACTTCCAGGATTTAACTCCCTTTGAAGCCTGGTAGAAAAGAATAAAGAATGTGGGAATATTTCTGATGCAATTTTAGATAGTTTTGATGCTAGGAAAACCAATCCTGCAACTTTGAACAGCTAAAACAATCGAGTGAGTAGTCATGTAGTGACTATTTTGTTATTGATGTAGGTTATTAATTTAATGCTCAGTTTACCTCTTTATTTGTTCCCATTAATTAGGCCCAGCTGTTGCAGCTTCCCATCCTTTTAATCCCCAGCTCTTTTCTTGGAGCCAAGTTTGCCTTGTTGGGATAGATACCATCTGTTTTAATGAAGAATAAACTAGGTCATGTGAGATCCTCAACCCCAGGGGCTGCTTTCTGAGTCCCCATGGGGTTGGTCCTGACTTCCACAGATGCCTACAAAAAGCATCAGATGTATTTGCTTTTATTTACAGTTAAAAGGTATGTTTCCTACTGTGCCACATATTAGTCTTTACTGGCAGGCACAAGTACAAGAGACCATTTTGGTGAATATTAGAAGTAAACTAAGTTTCTTCTCTCTTTATTGGTCCCTGGTATTTATAAATAAATAATGCATACGTAACATAAGGAAGACCAGAAAGTCACCAGCCTGCTGTTCATCAGCTCTTTGGACACTAAATTTAAGTATGTCCCACGTCCCCTCAGAAAACCTTTAATGTCAACAATCTTCAGAACAATTCTCATAAAACTGGTATTTCCTCACTTGATTCTTCAGAAGTATTTTGCAACTTTTTCCATGTCTTCTGCTACCTGTCACTGGTCACATGATCTGAAGAATACGAACGAATGAGTGGATGAAAAGTTTTTCCTCTGTATTGAAAATAGGACATTGCAAAATCCTTGTTACTGCTACTTTTACCTATTTAAATATTGCACATGACATGTTGATGGGCCCTAACTGCAAAACTGTACAGAAGTAAGCACTTCTTAAATATAGCTCAAACAGAAACCTTTGATGATGCATTACTTTTTCCACCTAGAAACTAAGCTCTATACTACTTTTCCTGAACTAAATTTAGAAGGCCTTTTGAAACCGTGCATTTTAAATTATACCAAAACCACGCTAGAAGTAAAGCGTATCAATCTGGACCGACCTAGTTTTAAAAAAGCCTTGGACTATCATGTTTTAAGAGACAAGTACAGTTAAGCTAAGAATCAGGTACCTGCCTGGCTAGCAACATATTCCAAGATAGAACACTGGAAAGCATTATCTATTTCATCTGATAAGGATTTCAGGTAATTAAAGCATTATCGAAAAGTGTCACTTCTTAATAGTTGGAAGAGAATCTGTAAATTAGAAAGTCTACTAGCATGATAGGCCATCTTTGGAATTTTTAAAGTTATAAAACACCATTCAGTTCTAATTCACAGAATTGCTTCTTTCAGGTAGGGAGAGATTAACATTTGCATTCCAAGCAGCTATCAGTTAACATGCCTGTTTTAAAGAAAAGGTTTTGTTGTTGTTGTTGTTTTATCTTCTTAAAAACAACAAAAAAAACCCCCAAAAACACAGCAAAAAAACCACATTTAAACAACAAAAGCCAGACATCTCAAACCCAACATCCAGCCACCTCCTGCCCATTAAGCTTGATGGGAATTCTGAGCACCAGTTAGACTAATTCAAGATTCTTTCAAATTAATTTGTGCTCAAAGTTAATCTTTTATAATTGCTTTAATTATTTTTTCTTTAAGTATTTAATAAAACTATGAAACAGCTTTTTTAAAATGAAACCTAAAACAAATTGTTGGACTTCTATGCTAAAAGTCACTGTAGTAATTAAAGTCTGTTACACTTTTGCTTACCACAGACAAAACAGATGAATGCATCAAAGTAACCAAACTTGAGGAAAGAGAAAGAAAATTAAGTATAAGCCTAGTATTATTCCAGGTATCATTAAATCTCAGATTTTAGGCTACAAGATTCCTTTTGATTGCTTTTAAAAAATGTGTAAAAAATACTATCACAGAAATATTTTGCATTATAACCCATAATGATGAATCACAATTTGTTTTCCTGACACAGTTTAATTCAGGGTCTCATGGTTCCTTTTTCTTGAGTTGGGATTAGTATTGTATTCACAATTCTGAACTGAATGTACCAGAGGTGCTTCACACTGTTTTTTCCGCCTCCCAGTGGAGATGGGAAAAGTGACAGTGAGTAAAACCTATGCAAGTTCATATTAAATTGGGAAAAAAACCCAAACCAAAACAGCTCTGTTGCTAAGTTTAATTCCCACAATCAAATTGTTACCCAAGAGGGCACTGAAGCTTTCTCTCTTGATCATTTGTTAGCAATTCTATCTTCACTTTCAGTTTTTCTGTTTACAAAAACTTATTTGGCTATTTGCTTTATTCAACTTCAGCATAGAGACATTTATTTTGGTTTAAAAAAAAAAAAAAACACCCCAAAACACCAAAAAAACACACACCCCCAACGAAAAAACCCCACCCAACAAACGAACTAACCCCACCCCAAGAACTTACTATGTCACAAAGTCAAGGACAGACTCAAAACCTTTTTATGTAACTTCAACTAAAAGAAACAGTCATTAAGTTCTTAAAGGATTAAGCCAGCACCTCTGTATAAAACACATCACAATTCTGGTACTTGTATTATACATGTTCCAGTAGCTGTCTGTCCCATCAATTGCTACAGCTGAACATATTAAGACATATACATTGCTGCAAAACTACTGTATGGACACAGTAGTACCCAAACAGAAAACCTTGAAATTGTCCAGCCTAACAACGACAAAAACACGGCTGTGCTCATGTTCTTATTTAAGAAAAATAAGTAAAAATAACATTCTGATGACTAAGAAACAAACACAAACGCAACAATCTGCGAAGGATTTAAAGGGTCAGTTCGTTGTGCATTAGTTAGTTACATGGAGTCTGATACTTAGTAGGTATCGAAATCCTGATTAGCCACTTTCCTTTTCAACCTAGAAATATGTGCCTCTCACACTTCTAGGACTTTTATGTAATCGGCACGTTTCCATCTGTCCTGAAACTCAGCTCTTGCAGATTTCTTCCTTTGTTTTCTCCAGAAGAACTACTTGATGCAAGTCAGTTCTATATTAACTCAAAGAAAGCATCAAGCTTTATATCCTTGACTGTGTCCTTTTATAAAGCAAACAAAAAAAATCTTGTTAAAGTACAAAGGTTTATTATTGCTGAATGAACGTAATAAAAGCCGCATTGTTTGTACTTGACCGATTTCCTCCTTCACTAGTGCTGGACAGAAGCCTTTGAGGAGCTGGTACCTCTTATAATACATTCCTTTTGATTACATTTTGCTTCCATCTTCATCTAAAGTAGTGCTAAAGGAGAAACAAATCAAGGGGGGCCTTTCACACACTGAACTAAACTGGATTTCTTCATACTTCAGAAACATTATCTATTCACTACTGAATATCCCATTTCTACGCTGCTTTATAACATTGAAGAGTAAATTACATTGAAGTGCTCCTGGATGAAGGCAGATCAGAGACTTTGACTTAATTTAAATGCAGTCAAGCGCATTTTAGTTCTCTTCTATGTTTCAGGAAATAGCTAAATAGGCAACTAACAGAAAACTGTTCAGAAGTACCTATTTCCTACTATTTTGTGTGTAACCACAGAATTTGGCACAGAAGGCCCTAGGCTGGAAACACACTTGCAAATTTATTTACACAAACATGTACCAGAAAAAAAGAAAAAAGAAACAGATTTAGCTACAAAGGCCAGGTTGAACTCCAGATACACTAACATTTAGAAAACAATTCTATCAAATTAGCAGTGAAATTAAAGTTCAGTGGTGGCCAGTACCACTTTTCCCATTTTTAAGCTGCTTTTATTTTCTCCTCCACAAAACTTTTGACTTTCATTTTTAAAACTTCACTGACCTAGAGCTAACTTGGGATAACAAAAGAAAAATCAAACCAACAAACAACCCTCTGGACACAATGTCCAGTGAGTGGTACTTATAGCAGTTTAAGGTCTTGAAGCATCAGAAAGTTTGTTCTTCACGCTACACCTTCAAGCCATAAGACTGGTATTTTTGAAAAATGATAATCTGGAGTTCTTAATTCTTTTAATAACGTAAGTTTAACAGAAGCTTACGTCAGAGGCCCACATGTCCCCTTATCTCTTTATGGCTGCACACTAAATGATACAGGGTCCTGAAAGGCTGCCATTGTTCTTGGCCTGTTGCAGTTTATGGTGGAATTCAAAAATACGCAAGTAGTAAAGTTGGAGGCTACCTGTGTACAAGCAGTAACCAACCAGCTTGTCTGTACCCCAAACACAAACCTCATGTAACTACAGAGATGGCCTTTGAACCACACAGGTGGAATCCGATCCAACAGAGAGAAAAAAGGATCTTCTATATTCAGTTGAGAAGTTTTACACATGCAATTTATGAACCCAGGGACACCCATTTCCCTCTGCTGATTGTAAAGTGAGTCTACACATGTAGATTCAAGAGCCATTTACACTGCCTACGTCTTCAGGTAAATGAAGCCAACCTCGCAGTTACGCGTTCGGATATGCGCACATGGGATTCAGTGACGTGGACATTACTGACACAGAACAGTCACACAAGCTCATTTGTATAAGCAAGTAGATACTTATGAGGTTTAAAACAGAATTTTAGCAATTCACAAAATTCTTCGTATGTGTCACCAACACTATGCCAAATGATTCCTAAACAAGGTTATGAACTTCAGCACTGTGACCCAAATAAAACCATGCAGGTAACAATACACAAATCTGCTGGTAAAAAAGCCAGCTCACTGATCTAGCAATTTAGGGGTTTTTTTGAATACTGATATAGTTAATGAACAGGCATTACACACAAGAAAGAAGAGGTATAGTTTTTACAAATAATCACAGCTTAAATTCCATTCAATTTGCAAGCCTGCATTTACCCATTTGGTCTGTAGTTTTACATGTTATTCAAGTTTGTACAGCAGAAGAGTCTCTTGGAACATACTTAAAACTATTATATTTACTTGACCTGTTACACGGACAAACAGAAAGAGGACTTCGGGTGCAACTAAGCCCTTTTCTGAAACCTTTATTCAGTTTGATCTTTGTTTGAAGTGGTTGCACTGAATGCTGAAGATTTTATAATAAAAAGGCACAAAGGACTGAGTGTTGTAACTATAGCAAAATTATACCTTCCTGAAAGACACAGAAGAATTTTTTTTTCCATCTATAAACCACAAACAGTGTGCTGGGCCACTGAGATCCTGTATTCCATCTTCCATAAATTAAGCTTTACAAAAATAAAATCAAGCTAAAACCAAGTAAGAATCTTCTCCTAAAACACTACTTCAATCTGGAAGAAGTACTACAAATTGATTTATGTTTGGTTGAGGGTAAATACACAGAAAATTCACAAGAGGAACAAAGTATTCCTCAAAGGGAAGGTTTCATTTATATTCATAAGACAGAATCAACTGATATTCCTGAGAGACTACCGAGTAAAGATGAATTAGATATCCAGAATTTACTTCACGTGTTCATTACCTTTACAAATTCTCTCATACTACACTGCAAAATATAGTGTAACACTGTCCAAGGAAAGGTGATGAAATCACTGTTGTTTGGCACTGGCATGGGCATCATAATGTTCTCCACATAAAGAGCTATTATGTGATAAAGAGGAAGTCAGTCTAGAATATCCAAATAAAATTACATCTGATATGGAACTGGAACAAATGCACTAATGCAAATACCAAGTTTCAAAATCCCAGTCTCTAAATTCTGTTCTCAAATATCAGTTAAACATTTCAGAAGAAAATCCCTATAGTGCCCAGGAATGAAGTTACCAACAGAAGTAAAGACTGAAAATATTCTTTGTATTAATACCTGATGTTATTGAAGTCATGCCAATGTTAACAGTTATGTTTAGTGCAAACTCTTAATACTGTAGCAGAAAAAGACCGTGGTCTTCCTTTCATGAAACAACCTAGAAACAAACTGTACAAGCAAATGAAAACCAAGACATGGATGGGTCACTACAGTCAATACTAAAATAAGTTTCAGAGGTTATGACACGTATCATAACAGTCATAACAATGTGACTAATCTTGCAAAGAAAGAATAAAGTTTTAGGCTGATACCAGATGGCATTTTTGTGCTGGACATGGTTTCTAGACAGTTCCACCACATTTTAAGCATAAAATGATCTAGGTACAGTATTTATTTTAACTCCATTTGCATTAAATATGATGTGTTAACTTTATACATCTGAAAACACATGTAGAAAGACGCAATATGTCACCAACTAGCGAGGGTATAGGTGAAATCCCCAACCAAAAAAATTTTTCCTTTCCAAAAGCAAGATTGACATAAAAGGTTATAGAAATAAATCTCTTTTGCAATGACTATTAGCTGCCCCTGAACAAAAATATTTAATGTATATTTATAATAAAGAATTTACGATATTTAAATTAGTCATGAGTCACAGTATGAAACTAAGAATTCTTCATACAGTCACATGATGAGCAAAGAGAAGGGTAAGGTTCAAAATTAAACACCAATAACAAAGGGAAATAAAATATCCTACAATACATATGCTTCAGTCACACACACACACCAG
Organism: Gallinula chloropus; assembly: GCF_964237585.1. Classification (NCBI taxonomy): domain Eukaryota; kingdom Metazoa; phylum Chordata; class Aves; order Gruiformes; family Rallidae; genus Gallinula; species Gallinula chloropus. Next base: position 138,814,032 of record NC_140085.1, on the reverse strand, counting down.
CCCTTTTAGTATTCCCAAAAAGATGCTTTGGTTGGACAGGTGAGCAGAATATACCTTACCTGGATTTAAACTTAGCAAGCTGCAATACTCACTCCTAAATTTCAAGGCTAATTTAAACACTGAACAAGAGCTAAATTCTGTAGTTCTTCAAATATTTATACCAAAATCCAGACAAATTATTTCAGACTCATTTTATACTATGTAATAATTAGCTTTATACAATGACCAAATTACCCAATATAAAACAGTATTTATAGTGTGAGAAGGCTTAAATACAAAGCCTGTACTGAAGAACACTACTAAGTCCCATTAACAGCACAGTATGCGTCTTCTATATTTTCTGTCATTTCTGATGGTAAATGTGTTCCAATTTATGTTTTCTACTTTGCTTTTCAGTAGATCTTTATTAATTCTTATTTCCCAATTCAAAGACCGGATCCATTAAAATAACAAAGTCAACACATCCTCATGTTTTAGTGTTTGAGGAATGCCACAAGTCAAAAAAACCATAAAATCCTTAAGAAGGGAATCAGTAGGGACGTACATGAGCACGTACCCCACAAACCTTTCCGTAAGACCTGAGAACCTGCCATAAAATATGGAAGCATTTCAAACAGTGAAAAATACATTTAGTTCAGTTTTTAAATACACTGAGAAGAAAAGAGCGCATAAATATTCACGGGTATTGAATTTGATCTGATAAAATCTCATCCTTACTAATGAACCACTGTTAAGACTCACTTCAAATTGCAGAATCTCAGCCTAACAACTCACTGGATTCACTCACTAACCCAACAGTGACTAAGGTCAAAGTAGCACAGTGGCCAATCACTTAAGATGCATTCAACAGAAAATCAATCAAGATGTTAAAACCTGCATTTCAGGACAACTGTTTGGCCAATACACTGATTCAATATACATGGACAGCTCTCCATCCTCAAGGGACTAGCTAATCTAAAGAACACCTCAAATGGAAAACAAAGCTTAAAAAGAAACAAACAAATCACAAACCCAAGTGAAATGCCATCTTTGTTATCAAAATGGATCGTGAGATCAGAACTTTGAGATCTCAAACTGATGAGTCCATCATTAGTGTTACTTGATTACGCCCCTTCTCACAAACATCTATCCTAGACACAAGAGTAACTTCTATATATAGTGTACTTAGAGTACTGCATGAAAACAAATTTTCATCACATAAGATTTATCAATTGGTTTATTCCGCTGGCCCTGAGAGTTACTTCCCAGATCTTAACTCCTAAACAGTATCAAGTATATTATATAACAGTGAAGACTCTTAGGTAGACCTTACTAACAGACACACAAGTACCAAACCATCATATCAAAATTACAGCTATGCACTAGTCAGACATGCAGAGCCCTTTTTATGTCCGGAGTGTTCTCTTTCCAGTCACTGAAAGCAGTTAGTCATGAATACTCAAATCTTGAAAATAAAACCAAGGGGTTTTTTTGTAAGAATCAATATTTTATTTTAAATTTTCAGTTATTTCACTCTGCCATATTATATATATCTTCATCTAACATCAAATTTCTTAGCAACATATGCCCATATACATAGCTACATAGATATACCTGCATACATCCATTTACCCAACCACAGGCTAATGTATCTTTCGGTTTACTGCAACAGTTGCTTCTCACTTCTATTCTCTCACCCCATAAAAATCTCAGAATTAATTATCTGAACCTAGCCTGATATTTAAAAACAGGATCACAGTCCGTAGCAAAGAGAGCAATGAATAGCAAATCCAACACCACCTTGATAGGATAGATTAAATTACAGTTAATTGAATTCATGAGCTGTAGTTCACACGCCAAGAGTACTTGACATGCCCTTGTAGACTCTCTTTCTCCAAAATTGTACTATCATTGATTACTAAGAGTTTCTTTTGCTATTATAGTTAACATAGTACATTTTTCAATAGAAATGTACTTTAAATTATTCATTTTGAAGAATAAGTATTTCAATATAATTTATAATTCAGGACTTGCTCATAAAGAAATAGTGCACAGGCAAAAAATGTGCTAAAATTAGAAGGCAAGGCCATCTACAAGGATCAGAAACAAACACAAAACCAATCTATCTGGGCTGGTTCATCATTTCATATATAACCCAAATCAATCCTAACAGAAAGTTACTGCTGTCCGACGGTGGTTAATTTATTATCCATTACCACTTTTTACAGAAGCTGAAGCATGTTAAGTTTCCAGTGGCAAAGATAAAAGTTATACTTCTACCCTGAAGAGAGATGAAATATGCCAAACAAGAAAAATAACTTGGCATATTAGGTTTTTACTGTTCTGAGAACTGAACTTCAGTTTCTTTCACATGATTGCACACTTCCTAGAAACAAGTGCCTCAGAAGACAGGACAAAGACCATTAACATCACTTAATACAGAAGGGGTCCTCCAGATCACTGATGGAAGAAACTAGCATTGCACTGTCAAAATATACCTCCTTGGGAGGTTGCAGAAGAAAGCTGTGCCAATGACTAATACTAATACCTTACTATTTGATATGAAAACTAATGTTATCCTTAACTGGATTTGCCTAAACAGTCATACTCTAAGCTATGAAATCAGTAACTATACCACCAACTCCTGCTTTAATTTTGATGGGCTGACCTGCAGAACTGTCCAGGAAAGAAAAAGAGATAGTGTCTAATTATCCAGTGCTAAGCAAAGTCAGTGATATTATCATCTTCCCATTTCACAAAATTGCTTCTCTATTTACTATTAGCATGTATTGCAAGCGTTACTCAACACAACTCACCTGCAGTATAGTACAACTCATACATATTTTGTGTTAAAAAAGTATTAAAAACACTGGCTAAACAGGATTTTCACAATCCACCGCTGATGTGGCTCAGGTTTAATATTTACAGAATTACACCCTAGCCACATCTTATGCTCAACTTCTGCTCACAAAATTAAATCATCTTACACTTTTTGGATTTTGTTTTGGTTTTTTTTTTGTTTTGTGTTTACTTTGGGGGGGTTGTTATTCTGCAAAATGCACAACCTACTCAAAATTATCCCAGAACAAGCTAACAAGGCTGTACTCTGTCTAGTCTATAACCGACAGTGCAGTAGGAGCACTGAAAAGTTTAGGCCTATGTAATAACAAAGGTACCACCATAACCTGGGTACATCTTTTAGCTCGTAAGAAATGTTTCCAATAAAAAGATTTGAGATACCTCTAGAAATGCTTCACATCCGCATTTCGGACAAAGGGTATAGTGTGTGTGCTAGCAGCTCAGAAGACCAACTGTGTCCTGTGCTGCATCAAGAATAGCATGGCCAGCAGGTTGAGGAAGGTGATTCTGCCCCTCTACTCTGCTCTGGTGAGACCTCACCTGCATCCAGCTCTGGAGTCCGCAGTACAGGAAAGACATGTAGCTGTTGGAGGATGTCCAGAGGAGGGATACAAAGATGATCAGGGGCTGGAGCACCTCTCCTATGCAGGCTGCAAGAGTTGTTCTTGTTCAGTCTGGAGAAGGGAAGGCTCCAGGGAGACCTAATGTGGCCTACCAATACTTAAAAAAGGGGCCCTACAGGAAAGCGGGAGAGGGACTCTTCATCAAGGAGTACAGCGATAGGACAAGGAGCAATGGCTTCAAGCTGAAAGAGGGTAGGTTTGGATCAGATATTAGGGAAAAGTTATTTACTATGAGGGCGGTGAGGCAGTGGAACAGGTTGCCCACAGAGGCTGTGGAATCCCCATCCCTGGAAGCTATCACTTAAAAGGGATAGCTTTCATAGGCTTTACAGTATCAATAATGGAAGTGCCACAATTTGTTTCTACTTTTCAACTGATGAAGATGAAATGTATATAGCTGAAATCCAAAATATTAGCTTTAAAAAACCCACCTTCTTCCCCCTCCCCAATGAAATATGTTCGCATGTCTTTTAAAATACTTTGCATTAACATTGGTGTTAGTTTTTTGCTTTTTGCCCACGTTCTTCACAAATCTGAGGGACTTTGTTTTCCTTCTAATGGTTCTGTCCTGTAGGACACAGTGTCTGTCTCACAGCTTGTCACAAAATGTCAGGGAGAACTCAGTGGCCTCAGAACACAGCTTCAGCACACCAGCATGCAACCTAAAAGATTCTGAGGAAAGAGAGGACAAGAATCCCAGTTTAGAAACAGATTGACCAGCAGTTCTCATTGTTCGTTCGCCAGGGATGGACAAGGAGTTACCCATTAATCTTCCTGAAAACAAACTAAAATTTTACAATGCATACTCTGAAGTTATTTTTGGCCAACCATGTAAATTAAAACTGTACAGGCTATCATCTCCTGCACCCAAGGAGCAGTAAGAAGCCAATAAGAAGCTGGAGTGAAGAGGTCTGAGGCTAGAAGTCTGTCATCAAATTCAGGGCAGCTAGCTAGAGGAGTCTGCTATTAGAGCATCCAGAAGTTTCACATAAACAGAGAGTCAGCTCCCAGCCTCTTTTTTATGTTCACCATCCATATAGCTATTACAGCGCATCCTAATTAGTAGATGAACTAAGCAAAAAATCTTACACCAACTTTAGCCCATTTTTGAAGAGTCTATGGAGGAATAGCTGCCCTAACATCCACCTAAACAATTCTGGAGCATTTAATTTACTCATCGGAGCAATACCCACACAGCACAAAACGCAACAGTAAACAGACATTTTACTTTAATCCAGAGAGCTCTCCACACCTTTAAACAACAACAGCAGTGTAATTACTCTAAATATTTCAGATTGCTCAGAGTTCCCTATTCCTTGACACAAACAGAAAAACACTTAAACGAATGGTATAAGAAGCTACTTTTTAATGAAGAACCACACCAAATTTCATAAAAAACACTGCATTGTAGGTACCTTAAATGGTCGTTTCCTATGATTTTGGTAATAAACCATTACCTCCTTTGTAACAATCTTGTTAAAAAAAAATCCAAACCTTGGCAGCTCCACATGCTTTCCTCTTGCACTAGACAACATCAGAGATTTTATTTTGCCTTGCATATTTGATTATAATATACTGCATTGATAGTTCTAGTGCTTTTTAAACGTATGCATCAGACAATAGCAAGTGTACCCAAGACAAAAAACAAATGCATATTTAAGTCACAGTTTACACCTGCTAATAACAGTTTACATTACATAATTTTTCTGCCTTGAGTTGCCTTTCCCAAGTACTCAAGAAATACAAAATACAAATCATTATACTTGAAGTCTTGCAAATTGCATGGTAGAATCAAATTAACAAATACCAGATGTGACCTTCCATGCAAAATTAACTCAGAATCAATCATTTCAGTAAGTAAAAATATGCAAGTTAAAAAAAACCCAAAACAACAGCTACATGTTGTAGAAACCGTATGAATAGCAGATCTTCATTTCTATAAAGTGCAAGAGCTAGCCAGTTAAGAAGTCCTATATATGCTAATAAAAACTGAGCAGAAGACTTTTCCATATTCTCTTCCTACATTAAGTTGCAGAATTGTAGAACTTCTTAGTGACTTTATATAATTTAAAATGTATATGCACACATGTATATAAAATTTATAATCTAACAGAAAGTTGTAGGTACTATTCAAACTAAATACATGGGAAAGAAACAAAAAGCAAAGATTTTACATAAAAATGTGTCTTTTTTAGACATCATAACCTGCTGGCATAAGGCTATGAAATACACTGCACACCAAATAAAACCATATAAGCAATCTACTTTTACTTTGGTATTAAACAGTCCCCAACAAATAAAGTCACAAGACTAGAAATCCAGACACTTCACAAAGTACTCAAATTGCCTGAGGAGCGTGGCTCAGATTAGCTTAACTATAATGTAAATCAAATTGAATCATAGAATCTTTAAGGTTAGAAAAGACCACCATGAGCAAATCCAACCATCTGTCCAGTACACCACCGTGTCAGCCAACTTGACCTGGACTTCCCTGCTCCCTCAACAGACTAGGAAGTTGAGGGTCAAAGCAAGACTTTGGGAATGGTTGCACTGACCAGATCAACCCAATCTGTAAGTCTAGCGTTCCATCGCCATTGGTATTATACAGAAGTACGTTGCACCATGCGGTTCAGTCACATGGAAACGATGGTTACTTCATTACTTTTAATGTGTTTCAGCGATAAATAAACCACAAACACACACTAGCAATTAGCCTGAGTGCTATCAAAGCAGACCAATTGATTCCCTGGAGAAAAACGGCAATACATTTACACAACAGTTACTGTCAATCAATTAACAGGCCAACTACCAACCACTCCAAACTGGGATTAAAGTGAAGAAACAGGAAGAGTGGATAATTTTCATGAACAAAAGTGACCAGACATCACAATTTAAGACTGGTAGGGCAGCTGTCAGAATTCAACAAAACAAAATTGCAGTCCTGTCCCCATTTCACCATTTTCTTCATAGCAGCTGGTATAGTGCTGTGTTTTCGATTCTGGATGAGAAAAGCATTAATAACACACTAATATTTTAGTTGTTGCCAAGCAGTCAAGGACTTCTCAGCTTCTCATGCTGGCCTGCCAAGGAGAAGGAGGGGTGCACTCAAGAAGCTGGGAGGGGCGGGACAGCTGACCACAAATGGCCAAAGGGATATTCCATAGTGTATGACATGCTCTGTATACAACTGCTGTTTAGCAGGGAGGCAGTGCAGATCAGGCACTAGCTGAGCATTGGCTTGAGGTGGTGAGCAACTGTGCTGTGCATCACTTGATCTGTATATTCTCTTATCATTATTATCATTCTTTTCTGTCCAATTAAGCTCTCTATCTTAACCCACGAGTTTTATCTCTCCCCCCACACCCCCTTTTCAATTCTCCTCTCCCATCGCACTGAGGGGGTAAGGGTGGAGCAAATGGTTTTGTGGCTGTTTTAGCTGCCAGGTGGGTTAAACCATGACAAGCATCCACACATTTGAATAGCAACTCTGCAATGCAAACATCCTCAACCTACCTTAAAATAGATATATTAATTCAAATCCCTCAGTCTGAGCATTACGCAGTAGCTCAGGCAAGCTTCTTTTGCTAACACAAAAGCACAAGGACTTTTCAATAAAACCAGCAATTGTAGTGCTACGATGCAAAGACAGTTTAAATCTCATTTAGGTATGTCTAGAAAGGAAAACTTTAATTGTGTATTGTGTAACACATAAGTCAAGAGCACATTCCAATGCACTAGGACATGCAGTTTCAACACACTTTCCCCTGCTCCAGTCATCTTTTAGCCTTTCAGTGAAACAGGTTAGATATTCAGTTAAGTTAAACTAAATTGTAAAACCACAGAATTCAGAGCTCATTAAGCCTGTTGTCCTTAAACAGTGGAAAAAGAAAAAAAAACCTTAAGTTAATCCCCAAAATGAGATTGCTATTTCAATATTTTCAAAATGCTCTTCAGATTAGAACAAGATGTTTTCTGCTAGTTCAAACAAGCTTTCCAAAATGATCTGTAGGATCTATTTTGTACCCTGTCCTAAACCTTTAGAAGAGAAAAAAAAAACCCTCACTGTTTCAGAGGTAACATCTTTTCAAACACCATGTCCAGAAACCCCTCAATAAAGTCTTTTATTTGCCAATTTACAGTCTCAGCATCACAACTGTAATTATTTCAATACCCCTGAAATATATTATTCACCTAAAATGGTAAACATAATACAAAATAATGCAAAATTTTAACATTTCTTCTACCAAAATTAACAAAGCAAGACCACAACTATCCACAGAAATACATTAATGACACTAACAATAAGTGGGCTTTTTTAATGTTTTCTCATTCTGTGACATTCCACTCACTTTCCAAATACACTGTGTTTGGTTAACTACTTTCACAATTTACTCACCTGTTTCCCAGGTGAATTTCCTTAGCACTGTAAATTTAGTCTCTATAAAAAAAGAGGCTGTACTAGAGGAAAATCTCTGATACACCTTCAATTCTTAATAATTTCATTTTTTAAAAAATAGGAAAGGCGACATATGATACAAGATTCTTTTAATCACTGTTTGCACTTCACACTAGAGCAGCAGCTCATTTTTTAAAATGACATTTGCATGATAGTCTTCCTGTGGGGAATAGAAATGCAGTCTAATTTTGAGAATTGCTCTTCTCTGTCCCCTGAATATCCCAGGTGCACTCTAACACACAGTACTCAGCAAGATACTACCTACCCGCATCTTTGAAGCTACTAAGAAAAACACCTAAAACCACGTGGAAATAGAAGGATGTTTTCTCAAGTAAAGACACTGTCTCAAACTACTCCCAGTAGTACAAGCCAGCGCTGAAGATGTTTTATGCTGATAAGCATAAACAATAAAGACACTGTATTGTTCAACCAAAACTAATTTGGTTAAGAAGAACTTATGCCCAGACAAGCCCTTGCAAGGTAAACATGAAGTTCCCACCTATTACTTCAGAAAAATTCACTCTTCGTTGCTTTACACGTTTATAACTCTTGTAACAACAAAAATAAGTGGTAGATAAACTCCACCACCATTTTCTTTTAATATTCATGTATTGTGTATCACCCCCTCAAGTGGGCCAAACCAGCATTAAATGCACTTGAGCTTGGGATTCATTTCCCTAAGTTTTCATGATGTAAAAGCCAAAATATCAAGAGATCCATCTCCAAAAGGCTGCTCTCCCTGTTCGCTACAAGCAGTCCAGACATGCAAACTCATGAACCTAAAGATAGAAAAGGTGAGTCAAGCCCAAAGAACCTACATGCTGTAAACCACCAGTACTTTAATTTCATATTTCCTCCCTTATGAAGAAAGGGGAAGAAAAAAAAATATAATTCAAATCACTATTTTCTTTCAGGTTTTCTATCTTTGGGTTGACACACAACACCTGACGGAAGAACGTCTCAACAGTATCTTCACCTGAAGCATTAGGGTTTTTTATGCAGAAACTTGGTAGAGGGAAGGGGTGATGATAGGTGCTTCCAATTTTGTGGAAGTGGAGTACTCTATGCTTCTTATTTCTTAAATAATAGCAGTAGCTGGGTTCCAAATTGTCATATTATTTGCATTGTAAGAGACACTTTTGGGCATTTCTGAGCTATTTTTAGGACTTAAAGTAATTTATCTTCCAGAAGTGTGTTTGAGTGTAGAAGCCCATTCTGTAACACAGTCACATTCACAACATCAGAGAAAGAATACTGAATTTCTTTCTGCAATCACTTAAGACATCTAAATAAGATTAAGGCAAAAGAAACACGTGACAGGCAAACACTAGCTGTTTACCTCAGCACCGATTCTAAACATTGAAAACAGAAAGCAGAAACGTGAACTTTCTCAGTTCTCACAGGTTTAGACTTCTTCCATACACTCTCATTTTTCTGACCTTTTGTTTCAATCCATCTTTTCCATCCAGTAAGAATAAAAACCTGATGCTAAAGGACCTGTTACTGAAATTTGCCTCAGCAGCGGATAACAGGAAAAGCCAGAGAAGAAAGCTGAGTCACACCTGGTCATTTTCTCTCTAGAATATGAGTTATAACAATACTCAGGATTTATTTTAGGACAAGTATGATCTTGTGGGAGGGAAAAATGAAGCAAGAAAGACATTCCACAGACAGAGTGAAAACAAAACCCAAGTCGTTTAGCTTTATGACTAAAGTCTCAAAGATGTACAAATGTAATGGTGAATTCAGGTCACCATTACAGTCACAACATTCAGACCATGTTTTCTTTCAAAACTTGTGGTATTTAAGAGCATTGCCAAGTAAAATCGTAGATTATTATTTATCATTGCAGTACAGATTATTTTTTATCATTTCCCAACAAAACAGGGAAAGAAATGCTCACAGATCCCTTAGAATATCTTAAATAGGTGAGGATCTCTGAAGCAAAACCAAAAATAAAACTTGGTAAGAAACAGAACTAATTTGAGCCCCTTAAAATAAATAAATTAATGAATCCAACAGTGTTCTTTGGTAGTGAAGAACTTAGCTATTCTGATGCAAATTATTTTTACATGGGCAGTGAAAATAGTACTGTAATGTTCTATAGAGGAGCAGATTCCTTCTTACAGCATTAGACTGAAGTTCTGTAGCTACTGCCCTGCTGATATGACATTTGAAATATGCTAGCATGTTTTGTGTGTGCATGAGCACAGTGAAATTAAGTATTTAAAAATATGTTGTGCCTCACTTTTCCCATGTAGTTTTTTAAATTTTCCCATGCTCATAAAAATTAAAATACTGGTTTGCCCAATTTTTTATTCTGCATTTGTTTAGAGTAAAGCTTCATGGGAACAGTTGTTTAAAAGAATCTTTTCGCATGAAAAGGCTATTATTAAAATATTTCAATCAATAGAATAGACTTACGAACCCCAATTTACATTTTTAAAGCCTACTATGGAATTCATTGCACTTTGAAAAACAGGCAAGAAACATCTCAGAGGAGAGAGGGCAAGAACAAGTTTGTCATCTTTTTCCTTGTGGAGCTCTTTTCCTTCCCTCTTCTCTGTTAACATGCATTTCATTTAGGAACATAACGTTTGTTCTTTGTTCTCACAACTTCATTTGCCCAAAAGTGAAGAAGTATCTCCTGGTTATGTCATACTTATTATTCTATTTTAACTAAACTACTTCTTCATTATGGCATAATTAAAAATTTAATATCTCCATTTCAGGATATATATCAGGTGTCCTACTGCAGTTGAATACTGCTAGTGGAATAGGAAGGTTGATTGTGTTAAAACTAATCAAAGCCAAGTAAGGTTTAGAAAGTACGCCACTAGTCTGCACAGCCTCCCTCTTCCACCAACCAGACCTACAGAAAGTTTGCAGTGGATTCAGGTAAGGATGGGTGGGCCATGAACTTTTGGCAGTTAAGTTTCCATGAACATGCTGGTCGTGGCATACGATTTTTTTGCTTCTATGCAGCACAAAACTCTCTCACAGCTGAGTATGTAAATTCAACTGAGACTCACAGAGTATTTCAGCCTTGTCTGAGCAGCAGTTTCTGAACATGCTGAGCAAACATTCATATTTCAACCTCCTTTGAAAGGAAAATTAGTTCAAAAACAGAAGTAGACAACCAGGCACCTTCAATAGCTCCAGAGCAAGAACACTCACCTTTCACATAAGAAGACTCGTTAGAAACCCGTATACCTCAAAGGTTCAAAGCCACATCTTCAACCTCTCAGGAAGTACCCTCAAAGAAACACTCTTCCTGTTCAACCTCTACTACTGCCAGAAACCAGTATGCACCACACTTCTGTGCCCGCCCCAAACCCGTCACTTCACTTTATCAACTAAATATTAGGGCACTTCCCCCAAAGCATACCTGTACTCTAGCTTCCACTCCCAATGCCTTTTACCAAAGGGCCCGCAAACACCACAACAAAGGCTCAGGGTCCTGTGATGTTTGGGGGAGATAAATGTCCTCCTAATCGTTATGTCAAACCGTTCTCCCCTTTTGCTCTTTACTCCCTCACAGTGAGTTCTTTGCTAAACCAGGTGCAGCAACCAACAATAATCAGAGACCATGTGCAATCCTGCCTGCATTATGGTGGTCAGGTTAACAGAGAGGTTTTAATCCTCTTAGACTATGAAGGATTTTTCAAAGACTAGCTGTTATATTGAAAGGAGGTACTGCTTCCAATTTTTTTTTACATGAATTTTATTCCATGTTCCAACAGAAGGTCCCTAAAGTCAGGGATGACCACAGTTTCAAGACACCAACACAATTTTGTTACTGTTAACATTACCCACAACCAAGCTACATAAGAGCACCAAGCCCCCTCCTTATTTTGCCACTTTTGGTGTTGATAGTTTCAAAGGCCATATTGTTTCTAAGCCTGGATATGTCCTTATACAACAGCAATTCTAACAAGAGAAGATACACAGAAATTACACAGGCAATTCTAACATCTCCCTCCCCTCCACAAAGATCTCTGAATATTTCAGAGTACACAGGTTTTGAGAACATCAGCAGAAAGAAAGTGGCTATTCTTATCACAGTAAACAAACTACAACCTTAAATTGCTGTAGTGAAACTGATGCCAATACATTAATCTCATCTATTTGTGCAGGGAGATCAAAACCGAGGACAGGGTTATATTGGCTGAAACCACTGCAGATACACTCTTTCAGTACATCAGATATAAACCCAAACTGCATTTAACTAACTTAATTTAGAAGGTTTAGCCAAGCAAAAAAAAAGAGCTTTACAAGCTAAACTACTCATCTACACAGTATTCTGCAGCATTCTGCACCAAATTAACTGGCAGCCCATTTAACTCAGGAATGAAACGTAGCACAGTTAGTAGGTGCTCACAGAGCAGCCCAACCTTAGAGAGTCACTGGCTCAGATCTAAGATGCTCTACAGAGACATCAGCAGGGCACTGCATCCTTCATAAACTCTGCCACTCAGAGGCAGGTATGAATGTGTTCAGTTTCGGTATCACTTTGAGGCTGTTTTATTGCTTCCTGGTCAGAACCTAGATCTCTTTCCTCCTCCCAGTTTTCTATTGAGGTGCATAGGCATGTCATAAATTCATTTTAAAATCAACAAACAATAAACCAGCTCGGCTGCTTTGATAAGCTAAGGCTTTATGTATTTACCTGTGCACACTTTTATAGCCTTCAAAACTTGCAGTTTGCCTTCCCTCTCACTACTAAACAACCAATGCCACAGGTCGTAAGAGATGCAAAGAATGATCATCTCAGAGCTATTTGAGAGAAGAAAAAAACATCAAGCTGGGGAAGACAGAGAAGGAAGGGAGACTGTTAAGTGTTCTGTCAGTGCTCTCATGAGGAGTACTGCTCCTTTTACATTTTGTTCCCTTTTCTGCATCTTCATATCAAGCACTTTTTTTTTTTAGCCTCTGCTTACTCCTTATGGAATCATGACTTTCCTCTTCCTCAACCTCTAAGAAGCACCTTAAAGAACACTCAAAAAAAGATATGCTGTTTCAAATTGCCACCAGGATTACTTCTACATTTCTGTACTGGTTTCAGAAACATTCCCGTAACTATTATACAGTCTTTAAAAATTACTATTTTCCAGCAGCCTATGGAAGTCATAATCCTCTGTGATGATGACTGTATCCACGGCAACTAGTCATGATGTAACAAACAAGAACAATCACTTCTGGGGGAAAACCCAAAACTATCAGAAGTCTGTCTAGCAGTCTCGTACTAATTATTTTCTCAGTTAAATGCCTATTCACATTTAAAACTGGAAAAATTATCTCAACAATCTACTTTCATACAAAGATAACACAGTCTTCACCAATTATAACATTCTTCAGCACGTCCAACTCAATTTTTAAAGACCTTTTCAAAAAACATTAACTTCATTCCAAAAGGGTTAAATGATACCTGTTTTGCTGAAGAGAGCTTTTGGAAATTGAGAGTTACAGCACCTACTGGAATAAACCTACTCAAAAATCACTACAGAGTCCTAGCTAGAAAAAAGAATGTAACTTCTGTACAGCTGCACACGAAATCCTTCAAACCAGGTGCAAAAGCGTACGTTAACTAACTACACGTACGCACGTTCAAACACAAGGCACAGGCAGACACCAGCGGCTGTGAACACGACAGGCACCACCGAGGTCTGAAACGCCCCATCACTACACACCTTTACTCGGCATGCGGCTGAGCTGTTGGCGTGCTAGACGGGAGCTGCAACCTTGCCTTCTACCCAAATTCTACACACGCAAAGCGCCTCCGCATCAATATTCAGGGGCTTTTTAAATACACCTCGCTGTATTTCAGTTAGCCTGTTTGATCTTTCCACTGGCCCGACAACTACATTTAAATGATGAATTTTTATTATTATTATTTTTAATCAAGACGCTGGTAAATGAAGTTAAACCAGATAAATCAGGTTTTACACCGAAAGGGCTTTAGGCTTCAGCAGCGACTGTCACCGCCTCACTGACGGGCCGGACCCGGTTCCAGGCTCGCCCAGCCGCAGCCAGCGACGATGACACTGGCACAGCCGCGCCAGGGACAGACAATGCCAACACCCTCCCGCAGACCCGCGGCGCGGCTCCCCCAACTACACGACAGGCTGCAGCCGCGTCTGCCCGAGCGCCGTACAACCACAACGCGGTCAGCTCTACGGCGCCGAGCTGCTGCCTTCCGCACCCGCCAGCGGCCCCCTCCCCAGCGCCGCGGATGCGTGTGGAGGCGGGTGGTGGGGGCTGGGAGGGGAGGGGAAGGGGTCGCCCCAAACGGCCGGCGGCACCTGCCGGCCGTTAACGGCCGGCGATCCAGCGCCGCTGCCTCAGAACGGGCCCACAACACCCAGCGGTCGCGGCTCCCGGGCGCGGTGCGGGAAAAGAAAGGAGCAGAGGAAGGGGGCGCCCCCCCCTAAAAAAAAACCCCAAGGAGGACGCTCGGGCAGGGGTGGGGGCAGCTGGCCGGTGGGGTTTCTCCGGGAACCACGCCCGGCGGGAGAGCGCCGAGCTGCGTCTAGCGCTGCCCGCCCTCCTCCTCCCGGGCACGGCCGCAGGCAGGCACCTGGGCAGCTCCTTTGTTCCTCCCCGGTCCCGCCGCCTCACCCCTTCCCGCACTCACCCACAGTGGCCAGGGTCTCCAGGTCCTCCAGCTTGTAGGCGGCAGGCTCGGGCGCGGCGGGAGAGCCGAGGCCGGCAGGGCTGGGGACTGGCGCGGTGGGCTGAGGCGCGACCAACCCCGCTGCCGCCGCCTCGCCGCCGCTTTTCGCCCCCATTTTGGTCTTGGCGGTGCTGAAGGCGTCCATGGGGCCGAGCGGGCGCCCCGCGGCCGCTCAGCGCATGGAGAAGGGCGAGCCGGGCCGGCGAGGGGAAGGAGGAGAGGGAGCGGCGGGGACGCAAAGTTTCAGTCTTCAGCAGGCGGAGTGGCTGCTCCCTGCGGCTGGAGTCCGTTCCCGCTGACTCCTCTGAGGGGGCGCGAAGCCCTTCAGCATCGCGGCCAACCGCCGCGCCGCTCGCAGCAGTGACCGCCGCGCAGGCAGACAATGGCGAGGGTGAGCCCGGGCGGGCCGAGCCGCGCTGTGCTGTGCCGAGCCGCGCCACAAGCGGGACGGAGGGGCGGGGTCTGCCTTCCTGCTGCTGCGGCACGGTCCCGCAGAGGGCTGGCGGGGCGGGGTGGGGGGAGGAGCGGCCCCGCCGCACGGCGGGAGCGCGGAGCTCGCCCACCCGCCGCGGGCAGGGCCCGGGGGTGTCTGGTAATTCCGCTGCCCTTTGCTCGTCCTTCCCCATCCCCAAGTTCCGCCTGAGAAGCGGCGCGGCTGTGCTGCGGGGGGGAGAAGGGGGTGGAGGGGGTATCGGCAGCTGCCGCGGCAGCCCCCTCGCTCTCTCAGTGCTGCGGCTGCCGGGGGATGAGGGAAGGTCCCGTCCTCTCCCCAAGGAAAGTTAGAAGCGGTTGATGAAAAGCGGGGCCCCAGCCCACCTGGTTTCACACTGACAGCTCTGGGAAGACTCGTTATTTCCCCACGCATAGGAGCGTTTTAGAGCAACTCGAGTGTTTCGGGGTTAGTGAGTCCCTCACCCACACGTTTCAAAGAGTTTCTCACTCGTTGCTTTACTCCCCGCTTCCAAGCAGGTGGTGTGGGCATTGCAGCGGCCTCAGCCCCTCCGCGTTGCCTGCTCCAGCCCGCAAGACGCTCAAAGGGCTGGGGGGTGGCTGGCGGACGCGCTGGGCTGCGCCGAGCCGAACTGCTACCTAATGTAGCAGCAGTCGAGTACTGAACATTAGCTCCTTCCACGGCCGCCAAGAAACTCTTGACGTTTGTCCTAAAAGACAAGGAAAATCGGTGTGTGAGCCAAGTCACTGAGGAGCGTTCGTGTCAAAATTGCGAAGGAAATCCTCATTTTTTCCATGTCCTGTTCCGGGCCAGTTTTACGCAGTTCATTGCTCCTATCTACCCTGTGCTCCAATAAGCAGCCTATCTGCAAATCAAGTCATGCAGGTGGCATTTTGCATCTCCTTTTTATTAAATGTGGAAACACAGGAATGGGAGGCCTGCTGCTTTCTGTGTGGGGTAGGTTCAGCAATAATGAGAAATAATTCTGCGTGTATGCAACAAGTGATTAGAAATCTATAAATTATATATAAGAACTACAGATTGATGTACTTCTTTCCTGAATTTTAAGAGATCCTTACAGTCTTTTTTATAGTCAGCGATACTCAGAGGATATAACATGTATTTTTATCTTCTAACTTGTTGACATGAAGAGTTATGACTAATTTGAAAAAATGCTAGGTCATCTCTGCTTCCTGTCAGCCTGGGAAAAGAATCACCAAAGAGGATGATGTCACGTTTGCTACCAAATTTCAAATTTCATTTCTATTGTCTACTCTTTGGAACCCAAGTTTTGTATTTCTTTTTTTCTTCTTTGCTGGCTTTTATATTATGTTTTGCACATTATAGACACAAATTACTGAGATTCATGGCTTGAATGGAATAATTTAAAGATTTCTTAAACTGAAAATTGTGAATGTTCTGGGACCTTAACTTCACTCAGTACAAGACCAGTACGTGATCATCCTGAAACCTTTTTTTCCCCGAAGTAGTAAAATCATTCACTGGTCAGATGTTGAAAAGGACAGAAAATACTATACAGAAGGTATCGATTACTTTCAACTGATATTCTATTTATGCTACAAAGTGTATTGATTAAGTTACTTGCATTCAGGAACCTAAAACTTTCTTTAAAGAGCCTGCTGCTGCCGTGCTTCAACTGTTGGTGGCCTGTATGAGAGACCACATACAAAAAGGCTGTGATTCAGCAAGGTTCATAAGCACAGGATTAGCTCCATTCAATGCAGTGTCTAGTCTCTTATGATTAAAGTTAACTTCCTACCTTGCTAGGCTGGCATCCAAAGCATTTGCTAGTTGTAGTTGTAACAATATAATTGCAATGTTTGTATTTAGAATGTCAACATATTATTAGTGTGCTTTACCGCCTCTGTATAACCTACTTAGAATTTATCTTGCAGATGCTGATTGTTATTCACAATATTTCAGGGAAGGAAGATGTCCTTCATTCTAAATACAGTGATATTGAGAATCAAAACTCATAACTTCGTAAGTTGCATGTGGAAGTAGGGCTGGCGACTGGGTTGCAATAGTGGATATGAAACTTAGTTTCTTGCCCAATTTGGCCACACTTTGTAGGAAAATCTGCAGCCCTGTTCTCCTTTTGTCTTTCTTTTTTGCAACTACTTTTAACTCAATATGCAAACTTCTGGTCCCAGGTACTTTTTGAATAATCTTAGCCTTTCCCTTGCCTTTGGTAATTCATAGTTCTCATCTTTTTCACTTTCTCTACGCATGCAGCTGATGCCTTCAGCCTCGTTTCTTTAGTTTAAAGCAGAGTTTAATGCCTTACATTTCCACTTCTTCACCTTGCATTTCCTTATACCAGGGTTTAACTCTTATTTTCACTTGCCCTTAAAAGTACCAGATGTTACAGATACTTCTTTCCAAAAACAGTGAATGCTATACTGACAGAGATTTAATTTTTAAGAAATATAGAGAGAACAGTAGTGAAAATGAACACTTTTCCCTATACTTAGGATTGTAAGTGAGGATTTTTTCTTCCATTTCAGATGCAAAAAGTCTTTAGTGTACTTCTGTTCCTTTATAAGCTCAGAATTTTGAGGGGCCAAAAGGGTCCCGGGGATCAATTTGGCTCCTACATGCTGCCTTTCATGTATGTACGTTTGCCAAACTTCAGTTTGCTGGCTGTACAGCCACACTGTTGGTACAGTGATCCTTTGGTTGCTAAGTTACTGACCTGCCTTCCATTCCTTCCTTTCTGTTGGGTTTGGGTTTTTGGTTTGGGTTTATTTCCCCAAATACACCTTTAATAATAATTTTAAACTAAGGAAAATGATTACAAACTTTCTACCTGGCTGTCTATGAATTGCTATGAGAAAATTTTTTTGTCATTTTGAGGAGACATCGTGATACACATATCATGCAAATGGACTATGATTTAAGCATCCAGTCTTTTGGAAAGGAATCTGTCATTTAAATATCTCCATGGCTGCAGACAAAAGAGTCTCTCCTGTGGTCTGAGTAGGGTAGGGTTTGTCTACCTGAGAGCATGCTGTTTTCTTCCCTGCAAATATATAATTTTCCTTACAAATCGTGTTAAGGCCTATCTTTACCATCATCATCATAGTAAAACTACTACAACAAGTTTGCTAGAGAACCTGTTCAAACCTGTAGGGAGGAAGTGGAGAAGTCCTTCAGTGGTGGTTATTACTAATAAATAGCTCCATATCTTCTCCTTTTGTCACATTGTGTATGGGGCCTAAAAATGTGGGACTGCTCTGAGGAGGAGGAGTAAGTAGTAAAGATAATTAATGCTGGTACGTGTTATTCATTTGTTTTGTTTTGGTAAAGAAGCTCATGATCAGGCAAGTTCTATGAAATAAACAATTACCCTTCTGTGCAGAAAATCCCTGCCTGTGACACAGAAAGGAGGAAATTTTTCCGCCCATCTGAAAGAGTTCCTTCACACTATGGAAACAAGACCATATGTGTAATGAGCAATCACACATCATGCGAATGCATCTATGCATTCATAAAGCAACTATCACACTTGTATTTTAATATGATTATGGTTAATGTTTTTTTTAAAAGCTTTTAAATTATTGTGAGTGTAGTGGCTGAATCCAAATGACAATTTAAGCACCAAGCATCTAATGTAGATGCCTACATCCCAAACCATGATTCTGTCGAGTCCTGCCAAGTTGATGCCTCACTTCGTAATCTTAGCCAGTTCAAACATGGAAATGCTGTTACTGGGGTGTCTAGACTTCTGCCCGGTCTGAGCAAGCTTGTGCCTCGCTTCTGCCAAAACTAGATTGAGATCTGGAAACAAGATGTTGCTTTGCCTACGTTTGCTGAGGAACTTGTTCTGTTAAGCATTCTGAAAGCGTATCTCACACGTATGCAAAACTGCTCCCCTCACAAAATGAAGTCGTGGCCACCTTTTTAGAAAAAAAAAACTGTTGGAGGAGCACTGTTATCTGATAGGAGACACTGAAATGCCAGCGTGCTGGATGAGCTTTCCAAAGACGGTGATGTTTTCTTCACATGGAGGAGCGAATAGAGCAGCAGTGTACTAGGACACCTTTTTGTTCATTCCCTTCTCCACAAAACTTGTTATGTATATTCACACCTGCACATCTTACTGTGAATACTGGGGGTAGCAGGCTGGTTATAGCAGTCGCTCAGCACACAGAATATCCAGTGTCTTTTATCTTAATTGTACGAAAGGAGTTCTCATTCAAGTTTCCTTTCTTTAAATTACCAGAGGCAACTGTAGGATGTATTCTCCCATATTGTGCAGTCCTGCTTCACAAACACTGCTTTTGTACTGTTCCCATGAGATGAGGTGTTTGGTTCACTGCTCTGTGGAATGCTGCAAAAGTCATAGAAATTAAATATAGCACGTGTCACATATATCCATACAACTTAAGGTATGTAAGCGTGGTGTGTTTTTACAAAGTTTGTCAAGGTTCTGCTAAGATTGCTGTAAAATAATAAATTCCACAAATGATTAATTGATAGGAGCCTTATCGATTTTTTTGTAGCAAGACATGTGTAACTTTATAACATTCAGTGTAGTCAAACAGAATAATAAAACACAGCTGTTGCTACCAACCTCAGGGAAATAAGTCATTTCATCAAGGAGTCCTCAGATGAATGTAAAATTTCTGTGCTGAGCCATTCACACACACACACACACACACACACACACACACACACACACATCCCTAGAATAGTTGGACTTTTAAAGTCAAATTGAATAATGTCTTTTCTAAGACACACACATCTAATGTCTGAAGATAATAAATCTTTTAATTCAGCATTTTTAAAAGATTCTATTCGGTTTCATGTTGGTATCTTCATGTCCAAGACTTGCGGGAGGAAAAAGACACAGCTAAAATCTTCCTTTATTCACGGGCATCAAAGTGAGGAAAACACCAGGCTTGGGAGCCCAACGTTCCTTCATTGATTTAGTGTCAGGTTTTCTCCCTGTGTCACAATTCACGCGGGCTTCAGGCTTAGAGAGGTGCGGTTCGTTTTAACCTGATCCAAATCCCGGCTGCCACCATTCTGTCGTCCTCCTCCCTGTCTCACATCAGCAGTCCCGCCCACGCCCTTGCTTTTGCATTTGGCATTTAGGCAGCTCCCTGGTGAGCCAGTTCAGGAATTAGTTCAGGCATTTATTTATAAAATAAAGTTTTTAGGGTTTTTTAGACAGATCAGTTCCCCAGACCATTGCCACGCACAAGGTTTTAGGGCATTGAGTGCTCTAATCACTGAAGCTGTGTTTCCATCAAGGTGGTTCAGCTTTGCCCTCCACTTTCTTCTGCTTTTCTTCTTCATTACCCCTCGAAAGGAAATAATCAGCACTTTGAATACTCCATGGATGTACATGGCTGCAGGTGAGGTTCATGTTTCCCATGAATGGTTTTCAATTAGGTCTTCATTGGGTGTTCTGGATGAATAAATCACTTTGTGGTGGCATTGAGGCTGGCCTTAAAGCCAGGGGAAAGAGTTGGGCACCTCGTTTAAATTAGCAAGATTTCTTGTGTTCTGGAGGTATCTGCCTATCTATATCAGGAAGTATGTAGTTAGATTTAACTCAGGTTAGCTCCAGGCAAGAGGCTGTCATTCTCCCTCTTCCTTCTGAATCGTTTAAAATCAGCTAAGCAAATCCGACCCTTACTTACTCCAAGTTTAGGCAAACCTCTATATATCTTTGCAGTTTATCTCTAAGATGACACAACAGTCCCTGAAGTTTTAGAGATACAATGCAAAAATATTATAAATATTTATATTCCTGGGTAAATGTAAGCAACTCTTGCTACTTATTTTTTGAAATCAAAATGATTGCATGCATGATGGCTATGCCATTAAAAATGGAATGGAATTGTGAAAAGGAAGGGCATTATCAGTTGAATCCATCGACTTTAATTATGCCTTTATTGACCATAACTGGTCTGCTTTGAAGTAATATATTTTTACTTAATCCGTTTTCTGTTGTTCTGTAATTAATGAATTTAATTTCATTAAAATACAATAAATTCTGTAAATTCTTTCTGTAATGGCACACTTACCACAGTATCACAAAATCACAGAATGGTAGGGGTTGGGAAGGACCTCTGGAGATCGTCCAGTCCAAACCCCCTGCCAGATCAGGATCACCTAGAGCAGGTTGCACAGGACAGCATCCAGACAGGTTTTGAATATCTCCAGTGATGGAGACTCCATTTCCACATTAACATTACAAGCTATCCTGATTTATAGAATCACAGGCTGGTTTGGGTTGGAAGGAATCTCAACTATCATATGATTACAACCCCTCTTCTATGGGCAGGGACACCGTTCACTAAACCAGGTTGTCCAAAGCCCCATCCAACCTGGCCTTGAACACTACCAGGGAGGGGGCAGCCACAGCTTCTCTGGGCAACCTGGGCCAGGGCCTCACTGCCCTCACAGTAATTTATTTTTTCCTTACATGTAATCTAAAACTCCCCTCCTTCAGCTTGAGGTCATTACCTCTTGTCCTTTCACTCCATGTCCTTGTGAACAGTCCCTCGCCAGCTTTCCTGTAGGCTCTGTTTAGATGCCAGAAGGCCACTGTAAGGTGTCTCTAGAGTCTTCTCTTCTCCAGGCTGAACAACCCCAACTCTCAGCCTGTCTTCATGGGAGAAGTGCTCCAGCCCTCTGATCATATTCATGGCCCTCCTCTAGACTTGCTCCAGTAGGTTCATGATAACACTTTTTTCTTTCACTTTCAGGTAATATCTTTATAGAAACATGAGATAAAGTGGATACAATACAAAAGCCTTCAAAATATTTCTGCTGACACTTTTACAAATATGATCTCTAATGAAGGTGAATAAATGGATTTTAGATTTCTTATAATTCATTTTTGTGCTCTGATGTACAAAATAAAATGTGTATGTTTTTCAATCTCTCTTTCTGCTAATCAAATGTGTATTTTTCCAAACAAATATGAAGTGATATAACCATGATACATTCTTCTGGTTACACTTCACATCACGAACTTTTCAGTACATGAGAGTCATTGCAGATTCATTAAGCAAAGTATTTAAGCACCCTTAATTTCTATTAGTTTAAAGCAACTTCCTAGATCCTGTTAAAGTCAATGGAATTAGTCACAAGGTACAATTTTTCAATTACTATGGTTGAGTTTACACACATATTTAAAAGGCATCCGTGCACTTACGTGCTTTTATCAATGGGAACCTAAACCAAAAAGCATGAAACTGTTCAAGCAATGAAACTGAGAACTAATCCATTTTCAAATATAGAATGGAAATATGTTCTACTCAGGCATCTTTCCCATTTATCTATGAGCTTCAGCAAGAAAAAGCATTTTGGCTTTCTGGAGAAGTCAAGTTAATATATTATCATTAGAGGTCTGTGCAAACCCTAAATTTTGTCCAAGCATATCTATTATACAGTAGATTACATTCACTCCTGAAGAAGGACAATTCACCATCAAGGGCTTTACATGTGAATTTATTCAGGTTTTTTGATATTTTATGGTGCATTTTATTATTTTTTCCCCTGTATATTCATTTTGTGTAGTATAAAGTCTGAAAAATAGTCAAGATAACAAGTATATAGCACAATGAATGTTGAGCAATAGAAAATATGAATGTAGATGAGTTCAGCAACATGTAAGCAGACCAATAGTTCATTGATCTTGCAAAATACCTAATTACATAACTCTCCTGCTATACTGGGCAGCTGATCTCCGGCCTTTGAGTTGATCTTGTTTCTAGTCTTTGTGGGAAGGAAAGGGATTGTTTCTCTGGATAGCTGGAGTGGATCACTACGTCATAATTCTGTTAAGGATGAGAACTTTTAGAAAGATAAGGTTTGGTGCGCAGACATTCTGTTACCCAGCTTTTAGACTGATGTAATTTTTTGTAGGTATTATAGATTAAATTAGGATTATTTAATTAAATAAAAAATCTGCAGCTGGAATTGAAGCTAATGGTATTTCAGGAGATAGGTAACTGCATTCAACTGATGCACTGTCACTGCAATTTCCTGCAGGTCCGAGGAGTATGAGGAAGACAGTAGCTTGAATTGGAGGAAAAAAAGAAAAGATGCTTTAAATCAGCTAAAAATAAATGAAGTATTATTTGATCTTAGTGTATATAGGAATTAAATCATGTCTGTCATGAGGCAGAGAAGTTATTCTTATCATTAACAAATTCATTTTATGAAGGTTTATATCCATTGTCTTGGAAAGTTCCTCAACGTGTTTACCTCTTTTTGCCATGACTATTTTTCTTTGTCCATCCATCTACACCTCCTAGACACAACAGTATTTTTGTGATGGCAGAGGCCTTGTATCAGATATAATCTACATACACTTGGGGTTGGTTAGTTGGTTTGTTTGTTTCTTTGCTGTGAATAGTTATAATAATGAAATGATTGAAGTATTAAAAGATGGTTGCGTAGACACCTATTCAAACCTAGTGGAAATTAATGTGAATCTTCCCTTGCCAGTGTCCAAGATTGGATATTATTATAATAATTATTAGATAGCATGATTCTGTAAAGGAAGAAGTTATTTTGGGGAGCCTCAACTTACAGGGAGGGGGTCTTTATTTCTGATGTTTCCCTCTCTTCATCATACTAAATTTCTCCAAATGTATTATCATGTTTTCTATGATGTGTGTGTGAGTATGTGTATATATATATATATATATATGTAAAATAGGAAAACTTTAAATTGTATTAAAATTACTTAGATTATTGTAACTTGGAATCCAATTTTAAACACTACGGTGTAAAAAATCCAAATCTTTTCCTTGCCATCAATATAGGCAATTCTCATAATACTTTAAGCATGGCTGAAATGCTGTAGTTGCCTTTTTATGTGAGTGTGGACATTCTTCTTGTGCAGAAGGCACTCACTGGCTCAGACTGCAGCTTTTTTCCCGTTCTGGTAGAAGAGCTGTTTAGGAAATTCTACTGGAAGTGCTGATGGTCCTTTGTAGCTGCTGCTACCCTTTATAATGGTGATGGGTAATCCTGCACATCTTGAAAACAAGAGGCCTTTTGCCATTGGTTTCACTGGGCTCACCACGCAGGGCATGAAGCTAACTGCTAATCAGCATACCACAGCGCCAGAGACACCTCTCATTCGTTTTGTTTTTGAATGGATTGTGAGGTTTTGTTTTCATCTCTTCGTCTCTTCACAGTCCCCAGCTGCTCCAGATGGGTTTCACAAGGCAAACTCTTGGGTCCGTAGCCTTTGTCAAGCATCCTGCTTCTCCATTTCTAGCCATGCTTGAGAAGGGGACACGGCAATCCCCTAGGACCCCTGTTGCTTTTGGTCTGATACTGCAATGCATAAATGGGTACAGAAGAATAAGGTATGATATTTATTTTATGTATACTTTTAGGAATGGTATGAGGTGTGACATTTATTTTGTGCACCCTCAATATTATGTATTAATTTTTAATATATATTTTACGTAATGTATCTGTGATATATTTTATCTAGTATTTCTGCACTCCTTTTTTTTTTTTTCCATGTATAAATTTAGTTCTTGTTGCTATTCAGCTCTCAGATGTGCCTGTACATGTCTGCAACCTATTAACCAGAAATAGAAGGGGAAAAAGTAGGATTTGGGGGTGGGGGAGAGGCCAATATTTATTTGTTTGTTTGATCAAGTTCTTTTAATTTTTAACAGTTGTTTTCCTTCTTTTTCTTTCCTGTATATGTGTCATGAAAGCCAGACAGATTTATTTAATCTATTTTAGAAAAAAAACCCCTCTTGACTATATACATTTTAATAAAAAACATGGGGATTTTTGTTAATTCTGTTTCTAACTGCATTTAACTACTTGGTAGGCCCTGTAGCGTGGGGATAAGGTTTTTGATCTTTGTTTGGTTACTCCTTTTTTGTGACTGTTATTGTTGAGATACTTTACTGCCTTAACCATTTTATCAGTGCTGCTGCTTTCATGTTATAAGAAGCTGCTCTCCTCATGTTTATATACTGTGGGTTTCTTATCTGCTTCTGTTTTTACACGCCCTTTCATCAGACAGCCAAGCAGTCTCCTTGCTCAGAACAAAGTGCGTATCTCCCAATGACACTTCGGCAGCTGAGAAGGTTGCTACCAAAAATGAAAGCTGTGCCAGATGGCTGCTTCTTTTTCACGTTCTCTGTTAAAAAGGATACCCAGATTCACTGCGGGAAAGCGCAGTGTATAAAAAATGACAAGCATAAATAATAAATAATACCAGGCACATAGGCCAAGGAGAAAGTGTGCTCCTGTCGGAAAAGTGAGTGAAATGCAGGGTGAGTAGGGTAGTGGGGATCTGGCCTGTACTTCCAGGTGGCACTGCTAAGGGGTAGGAAGAGGAGGACGAAGGCCGTTGAGGCATCTCAGGCCCCAGAGAGAGCCTCTCAAAGGAGAGCATTGGCAGGGTTTGCTTTTTCAGCTCGCTCCTCAACTTTTAGTGGGCAATGGCAGATTTGCATTTCACTGGGGACTGAGAAGCCTGGTCTATAGAAACTGCTGAAGAGATAAATTAGATCTGAGCATGCAGTGGTTCACAGCATGACTTTACTAGCCAGCTCTGTCCATTTCAAATCCCATAGGTGGAACGGGCAATAAATGCACATATGGTAGCATGGGACTCTTTTTTTTTTTCCCTCTGTGTGTGTGTGTGTCAAGGCATCTGCGCTGGCTGTAGTTTATGTAAGCTTTGTTTTATTTAGATTTCAGATATGAATCTGATTCTAAAATTAATGGAAGAAGGATGAAGTTGTTTAGCGATGACTTCACTGGTTTCATCTGCTGTTTTTAGTATCTGAATCTGAACAGCTGGAACTTGGGGAATGCTGAAAAGAAGAAAAATGCTGTAATTCAGAAAGAATCATAGGCAAGGGGACACGGGGATTTCACAAAGAAATAGTAATGAAGAGACAGAAGTGCTTCCCTAAAAATGCAGAAGTACACATTTTAGGGTACAGGTGACATGGGGAAGACCTGGTGAAGTGTTTCTGAATGATCATATGGTCTTTAGGCTGGACAGCTGACCGCCTTGTTTTTCTGTCAGTGGTAACAGCTGCCTGTGCCAGCCTGGGCCTGCTGCGGATGGCACGAAGAATGAGTGAGGATCTTAGTAAGGGGACATGCTTGCAGGTTTTCAGGGATTAGGAAATCAAGAGCCAGGTATATGAAAATCATATTATGATAGTGTTGCAGATGGTAGGGTAACAGGGTTAAATGGGAAAATGGAGACCTCAAACGTTTCTTCAGTTTTGTTCAGTACTGTGCTATGTGGGATGGAGTAACTTCTACCTGACCAGTACTCTGTTCTCTATAAATATCCAAGATCTTCAACAGTGTAGTCTGCTGTTCTACCAAAATTATTTAATTTGTAATACTAGGGGGGGAGGCGGCGGGAAATAGGCAACACAAGGATTATTTGCATGTTTGAGAAGAGATGCAAGAACAATTGGCAATATGATTTTGGAGAGTCAGTGAGAAGTAGTTATCACTAGCCAATTTGGAAAACACTTCTACCTTTTATTTGGCAGTATTACAAATATTGTATAGCTTAATCTCCTTATATCATAGATTATTTCTTAAAAATCAGTAGTTCCTTGCTGAACATAGTATGACAACTTTGATACTGAAAGTTTTTTGAGAGAAAGGTTTTAACTTTAGACAACGTTTCAAAGGTTGACAATTTAATCTTCCCAGCTATACTCAGGGATTTTGAGCTGAATAAAATCTTTAATGAATTTTAATGGAATCAGATGGTAGCTTGAAGCTTTTATTGGGCAAGTCCATTTTAGATATATTTCTTAGTTTGGCCTTGTTTCACAAAAGCAAATCTGTGTGTGTCAGTTAAGCTTAGATATGATTTGAAGTCAGTAAGAACAAAATAAATGTTTAAGTGCTTTGTTGACTAACAAAAACCTAAGCACATACTTAGCTGTAAGTGCTTTACTAGATTGAAACTCCTATAATTTAAACACTTTCTCCAGTTGCAGTGAGAGTAGAATGAAAGAAGAAGAGAAAAATTACCTTTGATCTCACTGAACCATTTAAATTATAAGCATGGCACTCTAGCAACCATTTGTATCAAATAAAGCCAATTCAGCAGAATGAAGCTTCAAACTATGTATTCTTATTATGTGTAGCACTAATTTATCTAGGCGTAAATTCCTTGCACAAAGCAAGGAATACTTCATAAAAATAAAGTACCACACTGATGGTTTCTTACAGTGGATAATGATTTGACAGAGGGGGAAAAAAGGTGCACTCAAGATACAGCTTTGCAGGAAATTTAAAAATTTACTTTCAAGTGCTTCTTTAGCACCTCAGTTTATTCTTTTCCAAATCTGTACTAAATTTTAGTTTCATGAAACAATGAAAGTATGGAAAATAGAACTACTGATGATGCGAAGAAACTATTAGAAATGTACATTTTTGTGGTTTTATGTGCTGAAAATATGAAATAATTTCTTGCCAAATGAACCCTGCAGTTCAGTGCAGAAATGAAAGACTAGCAAATGATACATCATCGACACATGCAACTCTCTATGCTAAGGCCTTCCAAATAATTAAATATTTTTTATTAGTTTCTACAGTCCATACACATTAATATAATCTAACGAACTGGGTTATCCCATATTACAAAAATAACATAAGCTGTCATTAGAAGTGACTTTGCATTACATCAGACATCTCACAATCAAACTGCAGTGATATAAATATCCTTAAAGGATTATTCTTTGCTTGAAAGAAAGGTCTGCCTCTGTTCTGAGAAGTGTTCCTGTGGAAGCTGTGACAGTCATTCAAGGTCATGAGAGTACCTCCTCTGCAGTAAAGCATGGTAAGGTCTACGTAGGGAACTATTTTAAGATAGGGACAACTGTCTAACCTCTGGAGCCCTTCAAGACCTCTTGGTGTATATAGCCGAGAAAGATTTGTGTTGGTGCCTATTTGTCCTTACTTCGCAAAGTTTGACAGTGTTGTAATTAAGGAATTGTAATCAAAACCTTTCGAGAATTTTGCATGTTGCCCTCAAAACACAACTCGCTATTTTACTCTGACATCAACCTGAAGTAGTTTGCAACTTATTTCAGTCTATTTCAGTATTGCAGTTTTTATCTAGGTTTATGCTAAAGAAAACCAGGCATTTTCCAAGTAGTTCTTTTACCTGACACAAGGAACTTTAAAACTAGCTTAGAATCAGAATTTATATTGATGTAGTTTAGTTTGAAATAAAACGGTTCAAATTTAAACCAAGCATCACTTAGAGGTCTAACATTTTCCTTCTATAGACACATTTGATAATTACTTAAGTGCCTCTATGACAGTTACTCTTTGCACATCCTCAAAGGCATATAATTACAATGTAAAATGCCATGCTGTGTCTTTGGCTCTCTTTAAGAAATCTCACCTAAATTGAGTTTTTTCCCTATTTAAATTTTGAAAGCAGGCACATTTGTTCGAGATAGTGCTCAGCTTTCTGAACAAAATTCAATTTCCCTGAGTGCAGGGGAATGACATTATTTATTGGTTTTATTTTCACCTTGCAAAATTCTTTTTGCTTCTCCCTGAAGGACTAGATTATTTCTGTGGCATAAAAGGGAGGCAGAATGAGCACCGCTAACTACGCTGATGCAATGCTGGAAACAGGGTTGCAGATCCCCGCGCACCGAGTTGAGGTACTAGCGTGGAGGTGGGTATGTGGACTAGTGGAACTAGTGTGTGGAGGTGAGAGGAGGCAAAGGCAGATGGGATGCAGGAAAAGCAAAGACTTTGCCTATGATACGCAGATCAGTAGGGCATTAAATCAAGATGGAGATGTGGGTGCCTTGTTGCAACAGTCACTGGGGCAAAACGGGTTTCTGACCAAGATAAGCAGCCCTCAGCTGACTGCTTCTTTCCCCCCAACGCCATCCACTTGCCCCCTCAGCTGTACAACCTCCCAGGGAACTGCCCTGGCAAAGACATCAGGCTGAAAGACAATGTAATAGAAAGAGAAGGCTTTCTTCAACCTCACTAGTTCTCTGGTTTGGGTCACCACACGTGTGATGGTTCTGCAGCTGAAAAAACCCACATAAGATGATGACATCACAGACATTTTTGTCAAACCATTTCTTGCCATTGGCTCACTACACCTGTTTCCTCCTGAATATAGATAACATCTTAGGCTGTTTTATTCTTGAAAAAGCATCTTACATTTGCTTGTCTACATTTCATTATGAAATTGGTTGTTTTGCCTAAGAAATAATCTGGTTCATGAAAATGGATGAGAATAGTCACAAAAGACACAAAGATAGAAAAACCTCTCTTCATGATTTCTAGCATTCTCTGGGCTCCATTCACACTTTCATCTTAAACTCTAGTCCTTGAGAATACACTCCATAAGTTGATTTCAAGTGAAGCAATTTCTTTTGTATTCCTATTTATTTTGCATACCTATAGTGCATTATCTACTTTTTATAACACAGACATATCTTCTGTTGTTGTCTTTTTTTTCTTATTTTAGCTTTGTCCTTCATGCAGTTGAAAGGAATAAATTTGACATTATAACATTTATTTGTTTTGGAGTAATATTATTACTGCAGTCTCTCATCAGAGACCAACTTAACCCAAGATCTTGCCAATCTTGACTTTTTTATCATTCATAACTCTTTACTATCTTCCTTCGAAATACATTGCAACAAATATTGGACAGGTCCCCATACGAATTTCTCAACTGTTATTATCAAGGTGCTATTATCTTTTCTGATTTTTGACATTTTTTTCCCTTCCTTTTTCCATTATTTCAAATCTCCATTTTTCCTGTCCTTAACCAGCTCTTTTCTTTCTTCTGTAATTGCATCTCACCTTTTATAATATAAAGTGTGCAAAATCTGTCATGGATGTTAGTTTGAAGACTAGACCCTGTGCTACTGTAAAATACAGCTTAACTTAATCTGTGTTTGGTTTTGTTCTTCATGACATGTTTAACATTTCTATTTCTCTGTATGTCTCCATATTTTTCATCTATTTCATCGTTCTGGAACACCAGTGGTCTGTTTTGGAGGTCTTGCTACTTTTTGTTGTTTAGTAACCTGAAAACTGACCCTCCATTCTACCTAATTTTCATTTCTGTATAACACATAACAATTTCTGGCATATTTCACTCATTCTCTCTCACAACTGTCATTACATCTACTATTTTAGAATTATTTCAACTTCTGTAGCAGCATTTATATCTATTCATGTGTTGCATATGTGTCTTTAAAAATATATTGATTATTAATGATTCCATTTAAAAAAAAAATTGCAGGAATATAAATATTCAGCAGATCTCTGATGCCATCATCCTCTACTTCACATATATTTATTTTATCAGCTGAATATTATATTTTTTTTCCAAAATAATTTAGCAAAAATTCCCTTTGAATTCTTAATTGTTGCTAAGATTGGTGATAAATGAACACGGGTAAATATAGCCTCTAGATTTCCCTAAAAAAAGAAGGAAAGCAAATCAGGAAAAGGGTAGAATTTCTTTTCACTATGAAGTGTGGAACAGAGTCCTTAGGTACCCTCACTTAGGATTTTGGAAGCAGTGAAGTCACGCAAGTACCCAGCTGACAAGGCTTTTTAACTCCAGTGCAATGATGGATAATGCAGCAGTACCTCTTCTATCTTGTACCAGGTGAATATATTCACACTGTTGGGTGCTGCAGTTGTGACCTTAGTGTGGGAACGTTTTTAGGAAAGAAGGCATCAGTGAGGACTATATGGAAATACAAATTCAGATGAAGAGGAGAAACATGCTGACGGAGTATAACATAAGCTATATAAGTCATTATAAAGTCTGCTGGTTTGACTGCATCTTGCAGCCCAAGGTATCCATTTCCACCTCTGGCCTCACTGTGCTCTTCGCAGCAGTACTGGAGTCACTTCTTTGCTAAGCTTTGTCTGGCAAAAAGCCCTGGAGAAATCCCTGCAGAGAAGGTGTAAAATATTAGCACAAAATGAAAAGAAATAGCTTCAGGCTTTCTAATCTTTTGTGAGGTTGAGAACAGCCCTTTTTTTGATCCCTGCATTGCTAGCTCCAGAAAATGGGCTACTCAATAACCATTTCTTCTTTGTGTGATTCCACAGCCCATGATATTTCTGTACCAGCTTAAACAGGCTGGATGATGCCAGAGGGGAAACCGAGACAGTCTTCTGCACTGCAGGGGAAGAACTGTACATGCCAGGTCTCCTCCCAAGATGATTCTCAAATCAAGTAGTTCCAGAGTTTCAGAAATAATTCCTGCCTTGAATAATGGAAGACTCACAGACCAAACAGTATATGTGCCAATTCTGTAGATGCTTCTCACAGTATAGGAGAACTGCTAAAGGATAACCAGAATTTAGCCTCTGTGTAAGGAAGACTTTCAGAAACACCTTCCATAGCCTAAGAGGTACTGGACAATTTAATGTTCTTTAGCACATTCCCAGGTCCTTATTAATATGAGAACGAAGCATGCCATGTTCACTTGAGAACAAGTCTTTTGATCTCATTTAACACTTATAACTAGAACTTAAAAGTCAAGCTGGTTTAGGCAGCTACAAGACTACGGTCCACACTCTTTCCATATTATTTCTCATTAGAGGTTCTTTCTCCCACACTTTATTATTTTTACTAGCATTTAACTTTTCCATTCTTCTAATTACATTCTGCTGACTGCTCTGTTCCATTACCTCTGAGCCTCTCTCTTCATGCCTATTACAGAGTCTTTATCAGTTTTAAAGATCATTGCTGTTGTTTTGGATTGCAATAGAAAGCAGACATTGATAAATGAAGGAGTGGCTATGGCAGTGGCTGTACAAATGTTCTCCTCTGTTGCCCAGAAATTGCCCACTCTTCTGGTTTTCCCAGGAAACAAATTATTATTGTTTTAAAATAATCATATTAAAAGGGTGCTTTATGGTAATTTCTTCTGAGGATTGTTTTAAAGGCTGTCTAAACTTAAGACTGAAGGTTCACTTTTGGATCCTTAATTAAGGTCTTTAATTTCCTTAATGCTCACTCTCTGGTAGTTTCACACAAGAGCTTATGCATACACTACCACACCAGAAAAATCACTATTTGCAACCCTATGTGGACATAGGAAACCAGTTTTATATGTGGTTGAATTAGAAAAATCTCATTTTTTTTTTTATTATTTTTTTACTTTTCCAGGAACACTTCACACGGAGTTCTTTAGGATGTGTTCTCATTTGAAAGGAAAGAGATTGTCCTGTACGTTACTCTCTGGAATGAATATTAAGTCACAGAAAAGTACCATGTGTCCATCATACTGCTTAGGCTTTCAGATTTTCTTGGAATTGTCCTTTTTCCAAATTAGTGACACTGATACAGATATTTTTATGGTCATGTTTTTTCAATAAATCTTGAACAACATTTCCTACTAAATGTAGACAATCTGCTGGGTTGGTTTTTTTAATATTACTTAGATGCCTTATTTTTCATTATTTTGTAGGAATGTGTAACTAATGAAAAATATTTTGTTATATTTATACCTGTGTTTGATCATGTATACAACTCTAGGATATGCTACACCTTTAATTTATGTACTTTTTGCCAGATGAATCTATGGTCGTTAGTGCGCCTTCAGATTGCTACTATAATTAGTCACCATGTAATCTACAGCCTAATAATCATACATAAATTCCCTACTAATTACCCTGTAATCTACTATTTGTTGATTAGAAGAGCATGGGATGAGTATTTCTGCCATTATTAATCTCAATTTTCATGATAATTATAGGGCTGCTACAGATTTTTCTTGTTTACTCGCTTGGCGACGTCGTGCGGCGTTCTGTTGTGTTAATAAAACGCTGCCTTTTTATGCTCACCCATTTTAATCCCTACTCAGCCAGCTTCTCCTTACGTGCACCCATAGTCTGCGTTGTTCTTGGGCTGGTACACATGCAGGTCACTGCAACAGGTCATCCTTTGTTTCCTCTGGAAAAGTACTCAGGCCAGTTTTGAGATTCCAGGATCTAAGTCCTGTGAAATAGTTCCAATGCTCATGCCTGGTTTAAACACGGGGCGAAACCCTGCCCATGCTGAGGGAAAAACACAGGGAACTGCTGCTCTGTGGATCAAGAATGTGCACGTACCTGCTCTGAAGTTCAGGAGGAGGCAATGTGGTTGTATACTTGGGTGAAGATGAAAGGGGAAAAGAAAAAAAGGTTAATTTAATGGTAAGGGTTTACTGTAAACCGCCAAACAGAAGGAGTAGGTGGATGAGGCTATTTTTGTGTAGCTGTGTGATGCATCGAAGCAGCAGGGCTGTAGTAGACGGTTTTAATTGAGTTTGTATCTTTGGAATAGTAATACTGCTTTCCACACAAGGAGTAACAACGAGTCATGTGGACACTATTTTTACTTGAATAAATGGTTAGTACTAGCAGGTTTAGATGTGATTCTAACTAGCCAGACTTGAAAAATCCACTTGAAAATCCAAAGACAGAAGCCATGCTGATGTAAGTGATTATGATATATCTGGGATTCCAGGAAGAGGATGCATGGGTAGAAGAGGAGGACAAAGACTGTCAGAAGTATGTTTCCACAGAGACTTAGAAAATCCAAAGTGCTGTTAGATACAGTCTCTTGGGAAAATACAATGAAAGAAGGATAACTGTGAGGATAGAAAGGTGTAACTCACTTTAAAATTAATTAAATATTGCAAAAGTGAAGTAACTTAATACAAAAAACCTCTGAGAAATTAACAAATATGATAAGTGAGATAAATTATCTGAAGTCATTAAGATTAAATACAACAAAGAAAAATGCATGTTAAAGCATATGGGGATCAAAAAAAGAAAAAAAAAACCCAAATAAAAAATGGGGAATCACTCCTTAGGCAGAAGAATTGCATAAAAGGATTTTGGAGATATTGCATATAGCAACATAATAAATGTAAATCAACAGTGTGATGTGGCTTAAAAAAAATGCAAATTTCATTCCAGGGGGTATTAGCAGTTGTGTTATACATAACACAGGTAGTAATTATTCTGCTTTTTCCAGATCTAGTGAGGCCTCAGCTAAAATGATGTGTCTAATTTTAGGAATTGCTCTCTATGAAAGGCGTAGGCAAGTTAGAATGAGTTCAGAGCAGAGCTAAAAATGCTGAAAGACTCTGACAACATGATCTCTGAGGACAATTTGAAAGCGCTGACTTGACTTAGTCTAGAAAAACAAGAATGTTAAAGGATATACATCCTCCAATATATACAGACTGTAACATAGTGGTATTCAGTTATCTTCCATGTCCATTGGAGGACAAGGACAACATTGTCTGAATTTGCAACAGGAGGGGTTAAGTTAAATGGGAAAAGATCATTTTCAAAAATACATTGATAATTAAGAACAGGAACAAGTTGCCCAGTGTAAAAATAGTGTTTCTATTATTGGAGTCTTTGAAAAAGAGACTAGGTGAACGTCAATTAAAAATGGTCTCTCTTACCTTGGTAGAGGGAGGTGGACTTTGTAACTTTTTTTTCTTAGGCCATTCTGATCTTTCCAATGTTCTTTTAAATTTATAGCAGTGACAGCTTGGACTTTGGAGAGGCTTTTACCATTTGAATGAATTGGATACGGCTCAGAGTGGAGCTACAAACCGGTATAAAACTGGTTTCCTACAGCTGGACCCTGTGGGGACTAAGAAGCTAGGGATTTGGTTCAATACATGGAAAATGTAATGTCAGAGTACGAGTGAGCTTTATACCTCCTTAGCTCTTACCAGCTTTTATAGTGGATCACGGGATTCAGTGTATGATCCCCAGAAGCTAGATAATGAGATGGAAAACACACTGCGTGTAGTGTGAAATCGCATAGCTCAGCTACACCATGGTATTTCAAATTTTCCTAATTATAGGAGTTCAGATTGATGCTAACAATTTAAGATAAAATAATTTCCACTTGAGTACCTTCTTTCAGATTCAGATTAGAAATTCTCATTATAATTGAATCAGTCTTAGCTTTTATTCTTGTGGGTGATATGTTATCAGTCTTATTTGAATCATTGGGAAAAATGAATAAATCAAAATTAAACTATACCTTTGGTAATCAGATGATGTATTAGATAAAAAAAAAATCTTACCCACCTCAAATATTGAGGAGAGACTTATTTTTGAGAAAATGCTTGGAAAATTTGAATGCTAGAGCTTTCCTCATCTTAATTTTTTCAGTGCAAAAAGAAAATTTTACTTACAACTCCCTCTCAAATCAATGGCAATCGTGAATGACAGAGGAGCCATCACTGAGGAGCTAGCCTTGTACAATGGAAGCCAACAGCGCATAACCAGCATTTTAATTAATACAGTGATTGAATAACCCATTCAGATCACCACCTGCATTTAGAGAGGGCCAGAGCTGCTACCCAGGAATTTTCTGTTAGCAGTTTTTCTGGTTCTGAGATTAAGCATTCAGCTATCCTGTCTGAATAGAACACACTTTAGCACTTTGCACCTGAAAAATAGGTGCCACCCAAACATCACTTCTTATGAAAAAAAGCTCCAACACAAGCCAACAGTGACCATTGCAGTGCTAATGAAAAACAAAGCTGCAAAGTGTAATGTTACACAAATTGTTGATTTGCACGGAATAAATAGAAAAATCATAGCTGCACACAGTGGCAGCTTTCATGCAAGTAGTGATGTATGAACGTACTCCGATTGTGTAAGGTGCTGCGAATGATCCCACTGAGATAGCTATCGAGAGCAGGTTTCCCATTAACTTTTGCTATGTAGAAGAAAGCATCAGGGATATTTATTTTTATGACCACATAACTGAGTCTTTTTTAAAAGCAAAGTGCTCACTCATTAGTACCAGGGTGTGAAAGGAGGAAAATGAGATGTATCGTTAAATTCCCATAAAATCTATTTCTTCAATTTGTATTTATGGTTGATGGTTCAGATACAATAGCAATATTCAGAATGTCCTACTTTTTAATCATTTGCTCATGAGAATAGAGGTAAATCCACTGTGCCAAGTTTCCATTGTCGTACATCTCTTCGTCGCTTTTGAAATCCAGCCATTCTAGGTTGTGAGGAACAGTTGTGTGCAAACACTGGGTAGATTTCTTAGATTCCATCAGTGAAATCCTCAGGATCATGTCCAGGGATAAATAAGGGTACTCCCATCACTGCTGTCACTGCCTAGGCACTATGGGTGATGTATGTACCACATAAAATTGGGCTTGCAAGTTGCAGAGCCACTTTGCTCTAAAATCCTGTAGCACTCATGAAGAGAGAGAGACTTCTAATTAGGCCTCTTCTCTGAATTGGAGGATCATTTTATGAAAATCTCTCAAGGTGCCTGCCTCAAATGTAGAGGTATGAAGCCCTGGGCTGTCAGCTGGAAGCAGAGCAGGAGGCTGTGGCACATAGCACAGCAGAACTGGGAAGGGGCAGGGAAGAACCCAGGCTTGATGCCTGGATTCATCAGAGACAAATCTGATTATTAGTTAAGTCTTGAGACAAGATGGACAAGCTGTGGGAGTGAGGTGCTGAAAGGGGGAAATCATCATTGTTCTGTCAAGAAGAATGGAAAAGGGAAAAAGCGATTGGAGAAGGTGGAAAAGAGCGGGTTGGGAGTGCAAGAGGCTCTGCAACTACAGTCATATGATCCTATTCAGAAATTAGGGTGGAAGTAGATATTCCTTGAGTGTCACCAACCTTCTACTGGAGTTCCCAACTGTTCTGACAACCTATACAGACCATCACCATGATACAACAGTTTCTGTTTTATCTTGTATTCAGTTCAGATTTTAGAAAACACATACAGAGAAGGACATGTTAAAGAAACACAAAGTTTCCAAGTAGTCAAAATTAAGACATGCCAGACAGAAGCTTGCCTCTTATGCTACAGTGTTACCTTTATTTGCATGA
Source organism: Gallinula chloropus (assembly GCF_964237585.1). Classification (NCBI taxonomy): domain Eukaryota; kingdom Metazoa; phylum Chordata; class Aves; order Gruiformes; family Rallidae; genus Gallinula; species Gallinula chloropus. The sequence goes on along the minus strand of NC_140085.1, from coordinate 138,777,082 downwards.
TCACAGGTCCTGGTCCCATGGTCCTGCTCTTATAATGGGGGCAATTATCGTCATAGCAGCTAAAAGTTCATTTTCACTGCAGCTGGAGTCTCTGAAAAATTAGTGTCTTGCTCTTTCTATTAAGTAACCACCATCTAATCTGTGTGCTGCAATTATTCACTGGATGTAGCAAAAGAATAATGAACATGTGATATCCATACTAATGCAGATGATATGATGGGAGCCTGAATCAAGGTGACATAGGTGACCTTAATTCAGTTGTTTCTTCTTTTCTGAGATCTTGATTTTGCCCATTGAGTTCCTCTAGTCTGGGCTGATCTTTGCCCTTAGATTTAGCACTCTAAAATTGCCTGCAAAAAGAATGAATTATCATGGGTAAATGTCCCTCTGCAGTCTGTTTCTTGTTATCCTGAAGAGGAAAATTTGTTTTTAAAAGCTGCCTTCTCATCTAAGTTTCATTGGAGATTGTTATACTCATCCTCATTTCTAGGCAGTTTTATACCAAAATCCTTCATCTATCTGTGTTTATTTATTTTTTTTCTGTTTGTGTTCATCGCTGCTTGATAATAGTGGTTCTAGACAGTTCCATTTTTATTATATATGTATTTTTTCAGTCAGGATTTCACATTTCTTTTGCATTGTCTCCTCGGTATTGCGATATGAGAACACTTTTCTCCAAACATAAAAGACTTTATTATTTCTTTTTTGATATTTTTAGCTATTTCCCTCCTCTCTATTCCAAACAAAGCTACAACAAAGCTTTTCAAGAAAGCTGGAAACACTTTGTCTGGCAAAGTCATTTTGCCTTGCTGCCTAATTTGTATTGTTCTTGCTGCTTTCTTGCTGTGGCCATAGAGATTTTATTGTTGCACTTGCAGTGTGCATCTTGATTGTAACTGGACAATCAGTGGCAAGATTTTATTCTTATAAACTGTTCATGAATGCAAAGCAGAGTTTTTGATTCAATTGTATTCTTTTTGTTTTCCTTGACTTGCCCTCCTCCTAACGTAACATCATGGGAGCAAGAAGCAATCTATTGGTACATTTAGGGAAAGTCTCTCATGATTCTGTACCACCCCCCTCCCCAGGTTTAAAAAAAAAAAAAAAGTAGTTGATTGAAGGAAGAAGTAGCAGCAATTGAATTAAAAATTCCTTACGGTGAAAGAAGTAGAGTGTAGGAGTATAGATGAAAGAAGGAGGCTAGAGGGAACCTGGTGAAAAGATGGAGGTGTGTCATGAAGAAGAGAGAAAAAGGGGAAAAGAAGAATTTGAAGGTTTCTGTCTCAGTGTCTGGAGGCCTGAACATTCGTAGCATGCAACTTTACCTTTTTCTGGACATTTCTTCTGTACACAAGCAGGGAAAAATCTGTCATGACGTGTCCTTGGAGCTGTTGTGACAGTACAGGTAAATCAGAAACACAGTCTAGCAAAAATCCTAGAAAATCTAAGTATCTAGAAAATCATTGAATCACAAAATCACTAGGTTGGAAATGACCTTTAAGATCATAGAGTCCAATTTAATATCATCAAGTCCAAACTGTGCAAAGCCATCCTAAAGCCATCCCTCCAAGGCTCATCACCCTCCTCTTTCAGCTGACATCTCTCTGCCCTCCGGGAATGCTGCTGCCCAGAGGTTTGCTCCTGTCCTGAGCTAGTCCTTCATTCAGTGGTACTTACGCGTGGCTCATTAACTACTTTGTTCAACTCATTCTCCACAAGTCTAAGAGTTGTAAAGTATTTGGCAGGGCAAATGTTGAACAATGCCCCATGTAATGCAATTTTGCTTATGTTACCAAAATAACTATATGTAAACCCTGTGGACAATACAAAAATGAATTATTAAGTAGTGCCAGAATAATTCGTCTACTGGTAGATTTTCTGTGTGGGAGGAAAGAAGATGACTGGAGCTACAGTTGTGATAACAAAACACAACTGAACAGGAGACAGACAGACAGACAAAAGCTGACTTGTGAATTAATGCTACTAAGAAACTGTTAGTGAGGTGTCTACATTCCAAATGCTCCTTTCAGAGGGTAAGTAAATAGAGGGTTAGTAAATACTGCTTCTGGCTTTTTTCTTCCACAGGCATGGTAGCACATTCTGAAATAACTGATTCGAGTGATCTTGAGGAAAGCATGGTCTTCACTTTGTCAGAAAACTGAATGGTGTCTGTGGTGCATCCATTGCATGCTGCACTATTTGTTGCATGTTAGAAAGCTGCAACATTTTCTGGGGAGGTGAGGAAGGTTTAGATGGTGTCTCTCTGGACCCAGCGATAGCCTCTCCTTGGAGCAGTATCTATCCATGGATATCACTGACAATTTAGGTACAGTGGATCAGCAGTGACTTCTGACACACACTGGATTTGAAATGTATGGGAGGCACCATGACATAAAGTAACTGGGTCACTCAGCATGCTTTCTTTCTTGTTTCCCACTTTCTTGCATATCCCTGTTGCGTAGGTATCTGTTCCTCTAGTTTTACATATATATAAAATGTAATTTAATTAAATTCAGCAACAGAAAACTTTTGAGAAGCTAAAAGAAAACTAAAATATGCAAGTTAGAGAGAAGATAATTGGGTCCTCCGGCACCTAAAAAAGCAGAAGACAATGTTTGGTTTTCAGCATCAAGGGACCAGTTTGATTCGGAAGCGACTTATTTCTTCATTCCCTGACTTTGCTGGCTAAGTAGGAAATTACTTACCACATGCAGTGAAAAGATGTGGATGTCTTTAACCTTGTACAACAAACATTTGCCAGCAGCTGTAGATATGTTTAGTGTGGCTGATCACCTAGTAGTCATCTAGCAGAATCAGTACTGAAATAATTGATCTTAAGACAATTATCACTGGACTTCAGCAATAACATCCTGCCAGGAAATATGATGCAATTTATGTCATTTCAAGACACTGTTCCAGACTGTAAACTCAGATGGACATCATTTCATTGGTTACACACTCATTTTATGTTTTAAGGCACTTGGGCTAGAGAAGTTTTAAATATAAATTGTGAATCTGGAAGATGCCAGTTTAAAAAAACACCTGACCTGTGCCCAGGTCCATTGTGTTGCTATACACATTCCCTGGCACTAAGACCTACGCAAAACGGATGGGGATATACCTGGCAGTCATTACCCTCAGCTTTATGTGAGCAATAGAAAAATTAATGTCATTATGACTGGTCTCTCTGGTCCTAATGACACTGTGGATTTCGTGGCTAATTATTGACAGGTCTCTTCAGACTTTTTTAATAAACTATATAACATTTTGAAAAACTTCTTTACATTTGGACGGTGCTCTGGCACCCAGAAACCAAATGTGCAACATCAGACACCTGGCTCAGTGGAGGTCCTGTGACCTCGGTGATCAGGTTAGTTACCTGTCTTTGCATGGATCTAAAATCACTAGTGTCAGATGTACAAGCTTGACATTTTAGAGCTGCTTTTTTTCCTCCTGAATTTGCATTTCACTGTGCAGATTTGCACCGGTGGACCAGAACTACGGTAGTGGTAGCAAGTGACTCTTTCATTCCATTCATTTTATGCAACCAGAAGAAAGCAGGCCAGCATATCAAAGCTTTTTATCACCTCCGACTACGCCTAAAATTACCTGATTTGTAGAAAGATTTAATGGGTAGACTTATACTATTAAAAAAACATCTAATAGTTGGACATAAATCGTGCTAAATCTTGTACTGAAACCTGTTGCTTGTGAGTAGGGACAGCATGTACCAAAGTGGAAGGTATTTTCGGACAAGGAGCTCCTGAAGTGTTTTCTGCACCTGCAGGGCTGGGGCAAAGTAAAACCAAGTCTGACAGCTAATACCAAAGAACGGGAGGAACTGTGTTTTGATACATACCACATGTCAGTGTCACCCTTGCTGGCCCTTTGAAGGAGCACAACGTGAGCTGCTTCCATATCTTTGCGGGGCCGGTTCTTCTGGCAGACGCGAGGAGAGCCAGGATCCTGACCTTTATTTTTACATCCGTTTCTTTGTGCGAAGGCTCCGGCTGTTTTCAGTATGGGCTTAAGACAAGCTTTGTGAGGGGGGGGAAACCATTCTGTATCCTCACCTCTCTGTCACTTATAGGATTGCTGTAACTTAAGGTATGGTGTTAGGTTTATGACTTAAGACAGGAAGGACTGGCAATCTCAGGAGCACATGCCAGAATTTAGAATGAAGCTGTGTTATTATTAGACATTTTTGTATTCTCCTAACTACAAGTATGTTGTCTTTAAAAGGCTGATGTTTAGATTAAAACCCTTACCGGTGCCAACAAAAGCAAGGCTTGCTTCTCTAACAATAGGAACCCTGTTATTACGTCTTGATGAGTGCTAGGAGAAAAATGTCTCCCTGCTGCCATTGCTCAATTGGGCAGGAACAAGCGCTGCAAAAGGAAAACATGTGACCGATCACAGCTTATCTCTGAATGTGACCATATCAAGAAAGTGGGGATGTTTGTTACAGCCTGTCACACAGAAATACTCCAGCATCTTCGCCTGCTGTTAAGGAGCTGTCAGCATTGTGGTAGCCTGTAACCACATGAGTGCTGCCCAGGGAATGTTAGCAGTAAGGGATTAACACAAAATAATTTAAAAAAAATATGGAAAACAGAAAAGAAGATGAAAAAAAAAGAAAGTAATTAGTCAGCAGAAATGATGCAGAGGGAGCCCCTTTCAAAAAAATGTCAGATTTAACATTTCTTACAAGCAGGAGCAGAAGTGTCTCAGTGACATTGGCTTTGTGGTAGGAGAAATATAAATAGAAGCAGGCAGTTATGAAAGCTGTTGAAAGGCAAACTGGAAAACACATGAAAGACCTTGGAATCACTGAATCTGATTACAAAGAAGTAGGAAGCTCAACATTAAAGCTAATGTTAATGTTCTCAAAATTAATTAACAAAATAAAAATAATTAAGATGAAATAGGAAGCAGGCAGCCTTACTAGTCTGTTAGCCTGATTTGCTTAGAAGACTTTTTTTTGGTTGGTGGTTTTTTTTAATGAATGAGTTAATAAAAGCCAGAAGGATAGACAGACTCGATTTTCTTTCTTCCTTTGTCTGATGTGGACAGTCTGCTTACCCTTTCTCACTTGGATCGCCACTTTGTTCAGTGGGAAATGGTTTTAAAAGCTCCTTCATTTTTCTTCTGTTTCCTAATGGATTGTATCACTGCAATTTTGTTTTATTTAGGAAAAGAATAGAACAAGGAATAAGATGGTAGACACAATACAGTCTTCTTTTAAGGTCACTGGTTCATTTTGGCACAGTTAAAAACTGTCAGTCAAGTCTTTGGATGTGAACCAGCTCTTGGAAACTTTTGCTGAGCTTTAAACCTGATGAATCCCACACTTACATCCTACCCACCCTGTTCAGTTTGTGCCCACACTTCTCACATTGTATCTCGGGGCAAGATCCAGTGATTTTCTGGGAAGAGGCTCGCACACAGCTGCTAGCTTCTCCACCATATGAAAAGGTAATGCATTTTTATTGTTCCTTTTTGAACGTAGTTTGAGGTTTGAAAAGTCATTTAACTTCCTAAGCAAAGCAACAAAACCACTTAGAGCTGACATGCTTTTGGCTGAACCTTTGGCCATAGATTACTTTGGCACAAAAACAAATGGCTCAGATATACTAATTAGGTTGTAGAGAGAGTGTTTGGCTGATCAGCATTTGTGGATGTGGGTGTGGTATGTTCAGAGGAGGTATGGTTTTGGGTTTTTCAAAGGTACTCTTGGGGTTTGGACTAATAAATTATTCAAAATAAAGGATGATGAGTATGTCAGTTTTTAATGCAAGAACTCCAGCCTCTTTCGCCAACAGTAAACTCACTTGTAATACTTGAAAGGCTTACATTAAAAAAGAGGAGAACCTAATAAGTAATATCAAAAAACCCTACATAAAAAGGGGAAAGAAAATACCCACCCTAAAACCCCTTGTAGAAAAAAATACTAAGACAGTTAGCAAAGTGAAGAATGCTGAGATGTTTGATGGATGGAAAGTCATGATAGACAAACATCTCTCATTTTCTCCAGTGATGAAGGACCAGCAGGCAAATGCATCCTTAAATGAGGATGGAATCTAATATGAGGGGTGTGCTCTATGTACCATGTTGCAGAGGAGACAGGGTGTTTTATCATAGCCTAGATTTACGGAGAGCTAAGGTCATAAGGTCATGTAAGGACTCCCTTCGTTCTCTAAGGCTCCTCAGGCTATAGGCAGACAGCTAACTCCTGAAGATAACTTCTCCTGGCTAGAAATGTGGGGGAAATGCAAGTGCTTGCAGTTGCAGAGACATTAAAATAATTAAATATTGATTAATTAAAATTATCAAGTAATTGCTACCTACTAAATTATGGTAAGATGACGCAGGAAAAGTTCCAAGATTTTCCATTAAAAGTGCTGTTTGTGATAGACAAAAGCAAACAGGGAACTGTAGTCTCTATATGCTTCTGCTCAGGTAATCCTCATACTTAGTCTTATTCTGGATTTGTGGTGCCTTCTGACTGCTGCAGCTGCAGCCAAGGCCACACCTTGTGCTGGTGGATCGAGGCCATTAAAGTGTGTGGCTGGGACAGGCCTGGCTGCTCAGGAGGCAAAACTTAACAGGCTTTGTGCTCGGCTTCACAGAATCATAGAATCATAGAAAGGTCTGGGTTGGAAGGGACCCCAAGGATCATAGAGCTCCAACCCCTCTGCCACAGACAGGGCCAACAACCTCCAGGCCTGGATCTACACAAGGTTGCCCAGGGCCCCATCCAACCTGGCCTTGAACACCTCCAGGGATGGGGTATCCACCACCTCTCTGGGCTTCCTGACTTTCCATAGCAGACTCAGGAAAACATACAGGTTACAAGGAAATCAGTGCAGCAAGTTGATGTTTATTAAGCTGCTGTTCATTTAAAAGAAGTGGAACAATTAGCTTCACTTGGGTGATTTGAATTTTGTCTTGTTCACACTATATTCTAAAGTAATGCGTTTTGGCTATTTGCATAAAATTAGTTCCGCTAAGCTAAAATAGAATGTAATTCTGCTAAAATAACATAGAAGAGGGCTGCTAGGATATAATACTTTAAATCTTCATATATAATACTTTAAATCTTCATATATAATTAATAAGCAATTTTCAGCTGCAAATAGCACAAATTCACTATGCCATAATTGCACTTCCAAAAGGAAGCAAATGATGCTCGTGGACAACTTTGACTTGCTGCCTTCTAATAGAGCTGCAATGCCCTGCAATGTAGATCGCAAAGAACACAGCCTATTTGCAGTAGATATTTTGCTATTCAGAATATGTGCACTGTTATCCAAATGGATCTTTCTTCTCAGAGAATTGATTTAGGTATGACCGCCAAACTAAGGGGTGAAGACTTTAACACACTAAAGCCTTAAAAAAAGAGAAAAAGAAAGAAAAAAAAAAGAAAACCAAATTTGTTTTGGACTTTGTCTCCTGTTTCCTGTGCTAGAAATAATCATTCAGCATCAGTACGTGAAAAGCTACCTTTACATTCAAGGGATTATCGGTTCAAATCCAATTTGAAGTTTCTAAGCCATTTTCCTGTAAAAACCTATCGTGGCCATGTAATCGCATTAGTTGTTGACTGGCTTCTATCTGGGCAAGGCAGGATGTCATGATTGATGCAGAAGCTTGGCACATGCTAGCTCGCTCAGGCCAAAAAGCATTTTTAAATGGATTATCCACAGAACAGCTCTTGATACAGGATCACAGAGGAACCCACAGCTGTGTTCGCCCATCTCTGTGCCTAATGCTTTTTCATGGCTATTCAGCGGAGAATGAGAGAGAAGCGTTTCGTAGAGCTATTCGCCGTCTCGTGTGTGTGTGTCTGGGCCTTACGCTTTCTTTGTAGATTTGCAGTGGATCTGCTAAGCTGCTTTTTTTTAGCTCTGACTATCGTGGCAGGGCTTAAGGCAGGCAGGGCTGAAAAGAAATGTATGTTTAAAATATGTAAACATATATGCAAAATAGACTTATGTATTCACAAAATAGAGGAAAAGTTGAATTCCTGATGTAGATTACTGTCTAAAAAATAGCTGAGTGGTATAGGCCAACCCACATCAAAGATACAGAATGGATCAATTTTTGGTCACTCTGATAAGATGTAGGGGTGACCTAATTGCATGCCTGTTTCCATGTATTGCTCCTTCCAGCTCAGTACTACACTAGCATATATTAGCATATTCTAATATACCTTACACCAGCCTTATTCTAGCATTCCTTTGTAACATCAACATTTCCAGGGGGACTGAATCCCTATGGCCACATCCTCTGATTTTTACAGCGGTGGCTGACATTTGATTACATCTCCAAACTTCCTTCTCCTTTTGGGGTTCTGCATTAGTGCACTTTTACCTGTGGTTCTCACACGTGTTAACCTAAATTACATATCTTGACGCTGGCAGTGCCAGATACGTTCATTTCCCAGGCCACGCCTGTAGACCTGGAACCATAATGAGTGCTCCACCAGCTCACAGCTGCCTGCACATGAGTTGTACTTCAGAAATGTGGGGTGAGGAGAGCCCTTTTTATTCAAAGGAGCTCTAACAGGAATCAGGGAGGTAGCCTGCCAGAATGGATGGCCCTCTTTTCTCCAAGGCATGGTGTAGGGAGGAGCAAAATTACGCAGGAGACACATGCATGAAAGAAAGAAGCAGGCCAGGAAAGCACGTGGAGCAGAGTAGGAGGCGTAAAGAACATAGCAGGCGTGGGGAAAGCCAGTACGCTGGCAGGGTTTTGGCATTACATCTATGCTTCCAGAGAAGTGTGTGAGAAGAAGGTCATGTTGAGTTCTTTTAGCAGTTATTGAAAGAGCCTTCATTGTGCTAAGCCTGTGATTACTGTCCTCTGAAAAATTACCCCAAGAATGTATTTGGAATTACTAGATGAGCTTTGTTCTGTGTTGCCAGCGTATTTTGTTTGTACTTTCTGCATGAACATGCCCATTTCTCAGTACAACACTCTCAATTTTCTTTATTTTCTTGTGTAATTCTGCAGCTGCTCGGGAGAAAATATGAGCGCCATTCGGTCTTGATGCTTACGAATGATTTGTTCAGTCATAAGGAGAAAAAACCCCATCAGTGATAAGACACTCATACTCTGCTTCAGGCATCCGTGTCTTTCCTAGAACTTGCACTAAAAATAGCATCAAAACTAGTGTGTGTTTATGTGAATAATTTACATTATTCTGTATATGTATAAAAGAAAACACATCACTGATTTTACAAGAATAGCAAACTTATTTTCCATCCAACATTGTGCTGACTCTACATATTTCTAAACTGATATTTTGGCATAAAAATAAGAGAACAAAATTAGGTGAAAGGATGAGAGAAACTTGACTCATGCAATAATGTGATTTTTCAAGGTTCAGCATGTGGATGCTGTGGCAGGCAGAATTGGATTAAGTTTGTCTTTTGAAATGCTCTCAAAAATATTTTTAAAACATTTAGGTTATAATACAAATGAAAACATTCAGAATTATACCATAAGCGTGATTAACGTTGTAGTGAAAGCTACTCAGAATGTTTCACCAGAAAACTGCTGAATTAAGAAAGGGATAATACTACTGTAATAGATATTTTTAAACTGTGTATGTTATAAGGGTTTGTAATTAAACAGTTTATGATGAAATTGCATGTGCCTGTTTTGTCAACATGCTGTTTTAAAAATAAATTCCCTTTCATCATTATCTTCACACACACATACACACTGATAATCTGTAGATAACTTTCCCCCCTGCCCTTTCAAAAAGACCATGAAAAACCTGTAAGTTTTCCTCTATCTTTTGGATCAAGAGCATATTTTATCCCCCAAATTACCTTTTAGATAACTGTTCTTTTTTTTCTTCTGAATTATTTCTTACTATGCACACAAATAGACAGATGGGCCATCTGATCAAAGATAGCCTCCATTTCAACTATGAATGTGAATCAGAGCCAGATTGTCTCAGACTTTTTTGCCTGTATTTATATATATATCTGAACTATAGTTACAGATCACAGCTAGTAAAACTGGAGTGACTTCTTTGCCCCAGAGGTACATGGAATTCAAGGTGTCCTTGTGAGATTGGAGACCAGTCTTGCAATGAAGGAGATAGTATCTAGTGTTGATAAAAAGAGGTGATTATAAGCTTTCCCTTGTGTGTCAATACCATTGGGAAAATATCGGTACAGCCTCATGTGGCCAGATCCTTCAACAGTTAACTGCAGAAAGGTTGATGTCCCTTGTAATATCCAATAGTTTCTTCAGTTTGTATCGGAGGGAGTTAGGTCTTCTCTATATAAATGCACAAAGCAGAAAAAAACCCCAAATACCAATGACAAATGTGACTGGGTTTCTTTGCCACAAGGGTGTTAAACTTCAGTAACAGACAAATAATAAATAAATGACAGTGGATTCAGAGTAGCTAAGAACATGAGGCTGGACCAACTGCCAAGGGAGGCTCTGGAGTCTCCACCTGTGAAGCTGTTCTACCCTGGTCTGGACAAAGACAGAGCAACATCACCTGCCTTGAAAGTTTGCCCTGATTTGGGACCTCCAGAGTTATTTTTCATGCTACATACATTTATGCTTCTATGCATGCATGTACATTTACATATATTTCTTAAATGTTCATCTTGTCAAAATCAGAAATCTAATGATCAGACTTTTTCACCTTTCCTCTTTTCAATGATGTATACATCTGGATATTTATAACAAATGTGATTTATAACTTGTGATTTTTTTTTTTTACCTAATATATTTGCTCCTCACTGCTGACCAACTATCAGCCAATAATTCCATGCTATTTTTGCTGACCATTCTTTCCTCCTATTCCTACCCCTTTAAAGATGGTGGTGTCTATGTTCAGTCATGGGAGAACAAACACAGGGACATTTTGGCCATGCAGTTCAAAACACTATTTCAAAGAATGCACAGATGGGGATTTGACTGAGTAGTAGATGTGTTCCTTTTAAAAATTTCAGCAATTAGGCAGTATTACTATCACTCCTGAGCTCTGTAACAGGAGCACCATAGGGCCATTCTTAAATGGGGTTTGACTCAAAACTCGTGAGTGTAAGACGAATCATCCCAAGCTATTCAAGAGCTTCTGCATCTGTCCTTATGATGAGCTGGCAATTCACCCCTTTGTTCTAGTTCTGTTTCTGTGAAAGGTGATGGAGTTACAGCAGAGACACGAATGGCTTTTTGGATGACATATTAGCCTACTGACTTGGCCATTGCAGAGAAAGATATTCAGTGGGAAGAACTGATGTATGGTGATGCGAAGCCCATGAGTAGGAGTGCTTCATTTCTATGTCACCTTTGTCACAGAATAAACTGGATATGGTGCTCCATGTTGGTGCAACACAATTTTGGAATAAAAAATTGTTGACAGAGAATAAAAGATGAAAACGAAGCACAAAAGTAGAAACAGCAGCAATGCCGACAGGCTGTAACTTCGGTTTTCTGCCTGCATGTGCAATATAATACTGTCTCTAATGAAATGAACATGCACAGCAGTCTTTTTTAGCAAGGCAAAATCTAATTCTGTTTTACTGCCAATTCAAAGTTTAATGTGCAAGTCTTCTCCTTCAACCCCTCCCTTCCTCCTGCCTGCCTTCCTCCCTTCCTTCCTGCCTTCCTTCATCCCTCCCTCCTGCTCTCCTGTGGCCCTTGTAGCCCATGCTCCACTGCTGCCAAGCCAAGCCCCACCCACCTTTTACGGCCTCCCTCACAGGGTGGTGCCTCTGATGTCATCCCCGACAGTTGATTGTGCCTGGCAGGTGAAAGAAAGTAGCTGTCTGGCTTAATGTCCTTCGCTGCCAGTCTGAACCTCCATGGACAGGTATTGGCTGCACAAATGATGTTGCGTTTAAGGAAAAGTTGGATGAGGTATTTAGGTACATGGCTTTGTAAGTAATATAGGTGGCAGGGAGGATGGTTGGGCTAGATGATCTTGGAAGTCTTTTCCAACCTTAATGGTTCTATGGTTCTATGATTATTTTGGCTGTTACATAGAAGGACGATGGCTTCAGTCTAATATTTAGGGGTGACCACCCATGTTGCCCGAGGTTTAAACTGAAATTGCATGTATTGATGATTCATTAGAGTACTGTTACATCCCAACTGGATATTTGAGTGATAAAGTGATACTGATTATTTTGTGCCATCATTCCTTTATCTTCCTCTGAAAGTAATTAAGATAAGTATTTCATATTGTCACTCTTTATTGTGAAATACAGAAAAATCTGATACCAGACAATTTTCACCTTTGCAGTCCTTATGACTGAATTTGAGACATTCTGACCTCTAAAGATGAAAAGGAAGCAAAAAAAAAAAAACAAAACAAAAAAACCCACCCTATATTTGGAGCTGTTCAGGAGGGAATAGCCTACTCACAAGTAATATAAATGAATCTGACAGTCTGACTACCCATCCCTAACCTTGTGGTAGCCTTCTGGCAACAGCTAGCAATATCAGAATAATGAGTTTGAATTGCAGGGATAGAGAGAAAATTTACAAACTTGACCCTCGCCAAGGGACCAAGAGGCAATAATCTGTGATCATTGCATTAAATGATGTCACGGGCAAAGCAGAACTATGTCTTTCCATCTTAGCCTGAAGAAATTTTTCAGGGGAACAAAAAGACACAGTGAAAGTGCAGCACTTCTCTGGCTGCTGTGAACTGACCTATGCAGATTTTAGTAATTATGCAGGAAATTAATATTAAATCCAATATTCTTACTTGGGAATCTACCTCAACTTGACTACAATTTCTTCTTTTCACATTGTCAGGAATCATTATTCAGTGAAATCTGTATGAAGTAATGGCAAAAATCCATTTGATGCATATACAATATGATACATAGTTCATGCTTTATTTTCCAGTCCTCTGTGCTTTGACTTATGCTTTGCTCTTCATTTCATTGGTACAACAGACAACAAAACTCCTCACAGCTGTTACATTTTCATGGCAATGCATATTAGTATGGACCCATCATCTGTGCCTTATATGCATGACAGGTTTTTCTAAAAATCCTCCATCAGTAAGATTTTGTCTACACCTCTAATCCACGTACAGTAGCTATAAAGGTGCCCAACATTTTAATAGAAATGATCTCTGCACAGTGATCTGATAGTTTTTTTTAAACACAGCAAAATTTTGTTCCTGGATTTTTATTCATGTCCTGAAATATTTTTCATTCTGTTCTACTGGCTCCCTGTTCCTTATGTAAATTCCCCACGGAATTTAATATGGAATTGCATTCTTTTGCATAGGATCCTTAAACCCACAAAATTTTCTGTCTGTGGCAATAATCTACTAAATCTTAATTGATTTAATAATCACTACAAAATACATTTAATATTAATAGAAACATATATACTTAATTTCTAATACATTTTACTGGGTTTTGTTGTAAGACACAGCACCCAAGGGAGAGAATGAACAGATTTGTTTGTTTATAAACAATACATCCTAAAACAAACACCTAAATGAAACATTGATTAATTATTCCCTTCCATGTATTCTAAGGAGCTCCCTTAGGAATATATACAGCTGTGAGGCATTTCTGAACAGACGCATGCAAATGATTGCTTGAATTTTCTGTTTGTTTGTATGTTTACTTTGGAGTCAGAAAGCTCATTTCAGCCTCTGAGCTGCTCCAGTGGAACCCTCTTTATTCCTTCTTTGTTTCTAATGAAAGTAAAATTGTGACCTTCATATTTCAAGATACTTTTCAACTAACCTACTCCTAAAAGCTACCCCTTCTAAATCTCTTTAGCTGTTCTTGTGATAATGTGTAAATTCACTTTGTTAAAAGATGCTTTCAAACAGTTGGTGTGGACTTTCTATGGCTGGAAATGTATTACAGCAACAGAAAAAAGACCACAAACAAACCTCTAAGAGGAAACAATTGTTCACAATTATAGTACCTTTATATTGGGTTACTGGGTACTTCAAATACTCTGCTGGGTTACTGGGTACTTCAAGTGCTTTACCTTGTGCGTGCTCTAATAATCGGACACATAAAAAACCCGAAGATTTCAGCAGTGGAAATATGTATCTATACTGCTGCCTGACACAAATATGTGCAGTGGTGATTATTTTTGTTTCCTCATCCATGGAGCTTCACAGATTTGAAATATGCTTTGCACTTCTGTATACACAATGCATTTTGCACCTCCTCAACAGGCTGGTTTGTTGGGAAAATGAACCTACAGTGTCTCAGTACTAGTGAAGGTATACTTCATTTTCCTTAAATGAAAAAGCCCCAAGCTTTGGGTAGCTGCATACATTATGCAATTATATATTTAGCTGATCAAACAACTATTAGTACCAAGAATTTAAACAGGGAGAGATAAAGTGTGGTCTACTTGAATAAGCAGCTATCTACATCCATAGATGAGGAAATACTTTAAGGAAGATACAAAGGTTTTTGTTTGTTTGTTTGTTTCTTTTGTTCCTTTCATCTTATCCAAATAGTTAAAACGTTTGGAAGAGCCTGAAAATTTAATAGAACAGCCTGGTAAACTAAAATAGCATAAACTCTTATTTTTGGGTAACATATTTGTCCATCAGCAATCTTTAAGGAGATCAAAAGATGAGTTATTTACACATTGGAGTGCCACATATGGACCTTTGCATATTATTTTTCACTGTGTGACTCTTTGTGAAAGTAAAGTTCCTTTTTTACTTTGGCCAAGGTAACTGGTTAAAAACTACATTCTTTGTGGGGAGGGGGAGGGAAGGATTACACCATTTTGTATAGCTGAAACATGGCATAACTGTACCCATTTTTCACTGATAGCAGCAGAAAGCTCTTCTGTCCAGCAGGAATTTCACTGGAATATATCCATAATTCTTAGGGGTTTTTTTACATGCTCATTTTCCCTTCTTTGTTCTTTTCTCTGCACAACTAAAATATGAAGGCCATCCATGCAATCCTTCATGGGGAAGCTGTAAAACACTAGTTTAAAAGTTAGTACAGTGAAAAACATGATTTATTTTAAAGAGAGTCTGCACATAATAGTACATTTTGAGAACAACTGAAATCATATTGACACTGAAGCAACAAGGAAAGGTGCCTGTAAAAATGTTTGTAATTCATAGCTTTGGAAGAACATACTTTGTTATATCAAGAAGCTCATTCAAAACCACGAATTACCATATTATGATACAAAGCATACGTGGGGGACGTATTTTCTTTCACAATTTTTTCAGATATCTGAGAAAACTTGAGAGAAATTTTAAGTTATGAGTTTGCTGAATTAGATGCAAGTGTACTGGAGAAGTGTTTGCTGCATGACTGACAAAACTTCTACTATTTGTGTCCCTGAATATCTGTGTAGTCAGTTGTGTTTTTTACAAACAATAGAATTGTTTGCTCCAAGGCTTGAGGAGTCTCTTTTATACCTGAATGTATAAGAAAGAATTGATGCAAAAAGGGACTATCAGCTCCTCCGTTCACAATGCATAAACCATACTGCATGGCTAAAATAAGTAAAACAGATTGAAGAGTTGCTGCTTCCACCAAAGTTTTTGTAATCAGCTCCAAGAATTAGCAAGAACTAATCCCCATCCCACTATTCCCCTGCAACTGGAGTGATAGAGGGTAATAAAACATTTGAGAAAAAACATGTATTTTGAGAATGTGGCATGTATTTCATAAGCAGCAGAGTTCTTTGGAGAAATCATTTATTAAGAGTTAGTCTCCCAGTTGTGTTACTACAATATTTTATGTCAGTGCTGTGTGTGAATTTTCAGAGTACAGGTCTTGGCTTATCACTGGGGCATTATGTTTAATCCGTTAAAGTCTAGTTAAAATGCTAAACTCTGGATAAACACATAAGTCTTATAAATATAAATTACTTGTGTTCCCACTGTGTCTTATTTTGTTAGTGGTGAGAACAGAAGAGACTGGGGTTTTTTTTGCACAGATTAGTATTTATTGTATTCTTTCCTCTGATTAATGATAACTGATGCTGTGATTCCCAAGTCTGCATACAAAAATGGCAGAACTTACCTTGGTACTGCAAAATATGCACATTCATTTCAGTATCTATGTGTGGATATCTTTTATAAATTCTATCTTCTATAGGACTAATTTATTTGACATATAACCAATTTTTTTTTCTGATTGCACAGAAGCATTTCAGAATGCATTTGACAAAGAACAAAGAATAGAGGTAGACCGACTAGTATATTTAGTCAGCTATCCACGATTGATGCATTTAAAACATCACATAATTTTTATTATGAACAATCATAGAGTGATCTAAAAGAAATATTTGTGACGAAAAGTAACTACCCTTATCTCTTGGCTATATAGCAATCCAGTTACAGAAGAGGGGTGAAGTGTGTTCCCTCTTA
Organism: Gallinula chloropus; assembly: GCF_964237585.1. NCBI lineage: Eukaryota > Metazoa > Chordata > Aves > Gruiformes > Rallidae > Gallinula > Gallinula chloropus. Next base: position 138,760,707 of record NC_140085.1, on the reverse strand, counting down.
GTCAATCCCATATTTGGGTAGCTGGACACTTTACTAGAAGACATCACTGATACAAGAATCTCATACCTCATGGGGATACATTGAGTATTAGGATATTAGATGAGCTGGGTGGTGACATGCATGGCTAAATGATGTCTTCCTCTGCTTGCAAAGCATGACTCCTGCTAGTCTGGGGGCAAAGGCCAAGATATGACTCCGGTTTGAATTCCCCCCAGGGGATGGCCTTGACGAGTCCTATCAGGCAGCTTCAGGCAGTTTCCTTGTTAATGTGCAAAAACGTTGAAAAGCCCCATCAGAGATTTAGCTTTTTCTGTGTACTGTGTCCTATGTTTGAAGTCCTAACTGTGTGGGTGGGTATAGACAGACTGCTTTGTCCCTTGTCTGGAGTTTATGGACACACACTCAGGGACAGGCCCATTTCTAAACAGGTAGTCAGAGGCCCCATCCCTGGAGGTATTCAAGGTCAGGCTTGATAAAGCTCTGAGCAACCTGATCTAGTTAAAGCTGTCCCTGCTTACTGCAGCGGGGTTGGACTAGATGGCCTTTAAAGGTCCCTTCCCACCTAACACATTCTATGATTCTGTGATTCTATGATTCTATTAAAATAGTTGTCTTCTGCCTAGTGCAGCCATTTTGATGTTGGCCCAGCACTGAAACAGGTTCTTTTCAATGGTGCCCGGTGGCAGGACCAGAGACAACAGGTACAATGTGAAAAAAACCCCAGGAGTTTCCCTCTGAATATCACGAAACACATTTTTTACTGTGAGGGCAACTGAGCACTGGCACAGGCTGCCCAGCGTGGTGGTGAAGTCTCCATCCTTGGAGATATTTTAAAGTTGTCTGCACATAATTCTGGGCAACTGACTCCAGGTGGCCCTACCTGAGCAGAGGGCTTGGACGACATAACCAGAAGGTGTCATTCTGTTATTCTGTGACGAAATAATGTGTGTTTTCTCAACAGGATTTTAGAACTATGGCTTGTTTCAATGAATTGTTATTACAGAGATTGATATCTAGCTCATAATGCCATGGGGTAGGGAGAAGTACTACCCAAAAATATGCATGTGGCACTATTTTTATCTTATAATTTAAATAAAGATACAATCTCAACACTTGGCTGGGTTTCTTGGGCAGGAATGTGTCTTGCTAAGTAGTGCAATCATTGGAACAAAATACGCTGTGCAAGTTGGAACGGTGATTAGGACAGGAAAAGGGATGGGGTTTTCCCCATTTAAAGGTGTGGCAAAGAAAAGTAAAATCCAAATTAATGAGAATTTCCAGTATACATTTATTTTAATTCAATATTTAAAAACCCCTCTAACTAAAAAAAATGAAGTTCTTAGACATATTTATGTTGCATGACTAATCTGATCTTTACATTAACTGTACTTCCTTGGCAGAAATCTTTTAATGCTAACTCACTGGAGTGTCATTAGAAGAGGCACACTGTGAAGCTAGTATTTGGTTATTGTTGAGTTTCAAACAGACATCATCTGTGTATTGCAATGTCTCTGATTTTTACAAATGTCTCTGATTTTTGCATAGAAGTATATCACATTTAAATTGTATTGCATACTTCTATTCCTTGAGCTGTTTTTAATTTTTTTAAATTTTAAAATTTTTTACATGCTTTTAATTTTTAAATTTTTTTAAAAGTATTTTTCACTGTTCTGACCTCATATTTGAAGTCTCTGCAATTTTCTTGAAATGGCTTTGCTCTAAAATTGCTTGCATATTTTCTTAGTCCTAATTCTGTCTTGCCCTTAAAATCAGTGGATTATGACTTTTTTCTTCAATGAGGATCAGTTGTATAGTTTTTTTTTCTTAAAAATACCATTAAATAACACAGAGCTGGCAGACTGGTGATCTACTACACTGAAGGCACAGACAAACCCTTCTAGGCAGAGGAAAATGCCATTCCACACATACTTTACTCCTTGTTTTGGTAAAGATACCAATTTTAGTAACATGGATTACAGTCTCTTCCCAGCCATAATTTTCCATTACTGTGGTTTGTAATTTTATGTTTTGTGAAGTGCCCAATATACTGATTTTAAGAGACTGTATGAATGCCTAAGCAATGCTTACTGGCTTTGGTGAAGGTATTTACACCTCTGCATCATGACCAAAAAATGAGAGTGATTCATGGTAGTTCTGCTTTGGGTAGTGTTTTGCATCCTATCCCACCTGCTGCAAAGAGGCATAAATGATCAAGTAAGAACAGACTTACAGGCGCTAGGAGATTGAGAAAATCACAGAATATGATTTTTTTTTTTTTTACTTAGATTATTCTTATGTCAAATACATGGTGAAAAACAAAGCCACTGTAAGATTAAAAATAAAGTTCCATTGCATATGTGATTTATCACTAATAATCACAATTTTACAATGTTGATTTAAATAATAATAGGGCAGATAATCATTCTATGAACTCCTTGCATATGGTCACAAACATACACTTGCACAACTTGTCTGTGAATCGTTTATGACAGGTGTACCGGTCATATGACAGAGGCTCAGAGGAATATGGTTCTCCTATTGCATGAGAATGCATAAGAAAATAATGTTCTTAACTACAGTTCAGAATCTGACCGAGCATCAGACTCCCCTGAAGTGATGCTTTTTTGTCTGCACGGTATTCAGGGTTTGCTGACTTACTCCACAGCGAAGTTACTCATGAGCAGCTGGGCTCGTGGGTGCGTGCGGTGTGTGTTTGCCTGTGCATGTGATTTACACAAAATGTGAAGCAACAGGGGAAAATAAAATAACCCCTCAGCAAGAACAACCAGCCCAACAGAATCCTAATAAAAACAAAGCAGGGTTGGTCTGACTTTACAATAAAGGCACCTAGTGCGAAATGACGTGTTTCAACAGGGAGAGCATTTGAAAACATCAGGCTGTGGAGTGCCGTACTTGTTAATGAGGTCCAAAGAGAAAACACTGTGTTTCTGTGTTGTGTTGTTTGGTTGGGTTTTTTTTTTTCCTTTGGTTGGCTGGGTTTGGTTTGGTTTATTTTCAACCCCTTACCCTGGGCTTAACAAAGCCGGTTGCAATACTGGCACCCGGCAAGTGAGATCTTTGCTGTATGTGAAAATGTGTCAAAGATGCAAAAGGAAAGGAATAGATACTGCTCCCCAGGATTAACAACGTTTTACCCAGTTGATTTTTGCCTGTGCTCCCTGAAAGGGGAGGAGGTATAACGATGTAGTGACAAGATTATCTCTGCGCAGGGTATCCTGTGGACTCTTAATGGGCAATGTTCTGTGAGGTGAGAAGGGAAGAGAGCTGCTGCAGGTGCTCAGCTTTGCAAGGTGCTAATTAGAGAGCAGGGGGACCTGGACAAGGAGCACAGATGGTATTTACAGAGGTGTTTGGCAACAAAGGTACAGTGCAAACTTAGTGTCTTGTAACGCACCATGATAAAAGGGTCCCAAGTCTTTGTTTTACCTGAACTAGGCACAGCTGAGTAAATGGAGTCCAGAGTACACGTACAGTTACAAGTCTTAAAAATCAGCAGTCTCTAATCTAGTACATAATTCAGACAAAAAACCCCCCCAACCAACCCAAAACACAGAAAAGCCTTTGTTGTCAACTCACACAGGATAAAGAGTGTGTCAGATTTTAAAATATGTTGCAGGAAACAGAAAGTTGACAAAGTTAAATAAGTTAATTTTCCAAAATTTGTGCAGTAAGCTGTTTAAGCTTAAATTGTCATTTGAATGCCAGCTACCAAACAAATCCAACATGAATATTCCCTGGAGAAAGATAAAAAACCCCAAACTTTTTTATTTTTAAGAAATTGAAATAGGCAGAAATTCTCTAAAACAAATGTTTCCACTGAGACAATAAAGTTCCAAATATTTTTGTGACCCAGTAAGGGAAAATTGTGACTGACCAATCAAATACTTTGTCTGAAAAACCTGAATTTTGATTTCAATATTTATTTTTCATAAAAATAAAATTTATATTTAAAAATCATATCTGAATCACCAGAAAAAAATAGCTTATAATTGAAGATATGAAGTTCAAAAAGTTTGGAAACATGGCATTATGTCTTCCTTTTAAATTTCATATTCAGCAACCTCTGTTGTACTTTTGTAGACATGACTTTTGAAAAGACTGCTATGACTTCATTGAGTTGAGTGTATTAATTTGGGGTGTTCCTTGCATATAGCATGTTCACATTCAACTTTTATAACAGAAGGTGGCAAAAGTAACACATTAAATAAAGGAATTATTTAGTCCTGTCCTCCCCTCCCCCCTTCTTAAAATATCTAGGGAGAAATAGAATATATTATATTTTATTTTACAAAAAATAAAATGAAAAAAAAAATGCTGGTGTCAACTGAATTATATTTACTCAAAAACCAATGTAGCTTGGCTGTGTTTGAATGTTTCAGATCGTTTGCGTGGACTGTTTGCATATGTGCCAAATTGCAGTGCTTACTTTTGATTAGTTATTCAAGTAAGCTGTTAAAATGTGGAGTGTGTTGATTTCAGAACCTAAATTTGATAAGTATGACTTTCTCAGTTGAAAGTATTTTTATTCTTGCAACAATTCAGTTAAATAACAAAAGTGACCTCAATTTTTGAAGTCAGGAAATGAAGTATACAATGATTTTAATTCTGATACATAGAAATCCATTTAAGGTTAAGTAAGCACTGGAATAGCTTTATGAGAGAAATCAAGGAATTTCCTTAATAGACTAAATATAAAAGCAGGTCAAAAAGGTGGCAATACCAAGCAAACATCTGCAAGTAATGCAATAGATATAGATGGTCTTTTAAAGTAGGGTAGGGAATATTCTGAGAAATCATAAATCCCTGGTTATTTTCATAGGGTTATTTTTAGTTCTGTGATTTAGGCAGCTGACTGAGATAGAATGAGATTTTAATGGCAGATAATGAAATACCTTTCAGAATCTGGGTATATGCAATTCATACAAAGTCACAGAGGAGGTACCTGGAGAAGCAAGGAGCTGTGTGCCAGTCTCCTGAGGCCCAGATTAATGCTCACTGTATTGCACAGCCCTTCCTCCTTCAGCTAAACTGAACTGGTCATGTTTCTAATTAGAGGGACATTAAATTTTTGCCTTGTGATTGTGTAAGTGTACATTTCACCTTCAAGGTCTTGTATATAAGAATTTGAAATAAAACCCTGGGAAACTTTGTCTACAGAATGTGTACATATTTAGAGTCTGATTCAGATATATCCTGCAAGTCGTCTCAAAAGATCACAGCAGAGGTAAACTCATATTTAAAGGACAATTTTTTCCTAATTACTTGTGCAAATTAATAGCATTAACAATACATTATGCTAACATTGAGTCTTCCACCACAGGACCTCACAGAGTTAATGATAATTAATTAGCTTAACAACAACTTTGAGAAAACAAGGGCAGAGTTTTGTGCCTGTTGTTAACATTGGCAGAACCACATAGTGAGCAGGAACACAAATGTGGCCCAGAGAGCAGGAAGTTCTGCTTAAACATCTATTGCGATCCATGGGAAGACTGACACGAAATCCAAAGTCCTTCTACTTTCTTCCAGGGAAATGATTTCAGGGTCATGCAAACCTGATTTTCTCTTCCCATATTGGCTGACTGATTACAGCAATAATGCTGCTCTTTCATTTATGTTATTTAAAAGACTTTTCCTCATAGTGACTAGGGAGATCAAATATGCAAGCGAGGCAAAGGTACACTGAACACAGAGAATTTCCCTGAACTCAGTGTCAGTCTTATGTGCTCCATACAATAGGGGCATTAACCAGTAATGTGATTCACAACTCTCCTAAGACAATAAAAAGGACTGAAATATAATACCTTGGATCAAGATCTTGTTTCCAAAATCAGGAACATACTGTATCTCTTTTGAGCACAGACATTTTCCTCTTACTTTAGGGATTTAAACAGAATGATTTTGGTATAAATGCATGTGGATCCAGAAAGGATATGAAAATCAGTCATTAAAACATGGACATTTGCAATGATTTAAAGGGAATCAAAGTGCAATAATAACAATAATTAAAAAAAAAAAAATGAAAAGGCTGGGGACACAAACCACCAGAAAGAGTTCTCCTTGTGCTTTTGAATTTTCAGTATTTTTAAGAGAATAATTTTGCAAATTAAAATCAGTCCCACTAACGTGTAGGTGATTTCTACAAAGCAGATGATAAATGAATCAACCATACATATGTAGTGGTTTGCCTGTTGAGTTAGATGTTTCATGCTGAAACTCTCTGGAGGTTTTCACTCTGAGGAACCACAGTTCTGCTTTCTCTCGTGACCCGGTGGCGATTAACAAGTTGTATTCCACCACCAATAATTAAACATGTGATGGCTACCATTTACATGTAGAGCTTGTGAACCTTCCCAAAAGCAACAAGGTTTTAATTCCCATTGAAGCAACCAGCACCGTGTGAAATCTTTGGAAGCTGAGGATCCTCTCATGTTTAACTCTACCCTCAGCACCCCAGGAGCGTGTCTGTGTGTGTGTGTCATTAAGAAGGTCAGAACACAAGAGTGTTTCATTTTTAAGGGGCTAGAAATTGAGGAGAAATTAAGGGCCACGATGCAGAGATCCAGTAGCAGTCGGTGGCTGACTGGGGACAGCCCATGTTGCAAGGTATGGATTGCTTTCAGAACTTACAGGCTGTTCCTAGAGGAGGGTCGACATGACGTCGCATTTCTGCGAGTCAGGACAGGAACACCTACCTCTCATCTAAATGAATATTCAGTTCTTAAAAGCAATGTACCATGCAGTAATGGAGCCTTCAGCCGCTGTGGTAATAAAAAGAAGCTTAATTGGAAATTCTTTTGAAAACTTGCATGTACTGTACATTATTAGCCTGGGGAAGGTCATTCTCACCTCCATTAGTTTTCTGACTGATAGAACACATTTACATTCTGCAATCTCTGTAAGCAGAGAATATGTTGGGATTGTTTTTTTTTTCTCCTGCTATTTTCCTCAATTCCCTTGCACTTTTTTCTTGCTTCAGTAGAACAGGCTGATGTAACAATCTGGTATGTATTGCTTAAAACTACTTCCATTGTCTTTAGACAGGTTGGTTGCCAGTTTAAATGGAATTATTGAAACAACGTGCTTTTACCAGGCTACACTCACTTTTCCTCTTAGCAACAAGAGGTTCTGACGTTAGCGAGCTTATTTTGGCAATCTCTGCTCTGTTCAGTGAGGGATCAGAGCACCCCAAGGGCTTGCAGTCAAACTTTGTAATGTGTAAATTAATTGACAAGCTGCAGAATCCTCCTAGAGACAAAGCAAAGATTAGTTTCCCCATTTAAAAAAAAAAAAAGATTCCAATATGGTAAATATGAGACTTAGGGTATGATTCCCTGATGGGTGAAATACACAGTTTGCTATTGATTTACACTGACACATTAAAATCAAAATAGTATTAGGAAGTGTTGAGAATTTTATAGCTGAAATTAAACAGTATAGGTTAAAAAAATCAGTCGCAGATTCTGGTTAAAATAGAATAAAATAGTTGTACAAAAATAAATGATTTACAAAAACAAGGGGGAGAAAAAAGAAAATAAAAAGTCGGAAACTCTATGTTGCCATTTTAAAGACCTTTTTTCCCCGAAGAATCAGGTGAGTCAGATTTTATTTATAAAAATGTTTGCAGGAGGGACAAAGCTAGAAATGCAGATAAATATTCCTGAGAATTCTCAGCCTGGGAAAGCTTCCCAGGGTTTTCAAAGCTTGTTCGGTGGGTCTCAAGGGAGGAGAAGGATAATATAGCTAGGAAAGGATAGAGGAGAGAATAAACCTTCATAAGAGACAGTAATAGCACACATTTCAGTGCGAGTTGAGCGTAAGTATTCACAGACCTAAATTTAAACCCTTGCCTTGATTCTTTTGCTGAGCTAGAGCCTAACTGAAGGCAGCCTTGAATAATTGAGAACTGGCAGACTGTACATGAAAGAAAATAGTCATGTCGTGTGTCTGAAATGGTGTTTTGGCTGCCCCTCTAGTTTTCTTGGATGTTATTCATATCTGAGTCTTAATGACTCTGACCATCAGCTTGGGCTTCCCTTTGGCTGGGCTTTGATCACTCTTCGAAGCAACATGCACTTCAGGCCCCACTGACTTCAGCAGGACTTGAGAGCATCGAGAGTTTTAAAGGTATGCACAGTACCATGACAAAAACCAAACCCCTCTAGTGCTTAGGCAAGAAGTGGAAAGAGGTGGCTATTCTTTGGGAAAAGGAATTTGAAACAATCCAAAGTTGCCTCTGGTGTGTCATCAGTTGTGCTTCCCTTTTATCTCCAGAGTGTGTATACGTCAGCATTAGCGCCAGAGAGGGAGCAGGCTTGATAAACCCTTGAGGACTCTATGCTCATAGGACAAATATTGCTATGGAGGAGACTTACAGTCACTGTCTACAAACAAAGAAAATTCAAGGAGAAAATCCTTATGAGCTAATCTTTTCAAAGTAATCCTTTTAAGATTTAGTGTTATTTCTGTTTTACTCAATTTCTTTTTTAAAATAGGTAAGACTCTAGTTTTGAGAAAGTTATTAAAGAATAAATTGGATGACAACAGGTATTTCCAGAGCTTTTAATGTGTCAATCTACTGCACAAACCTACAGCTCCAGCTGCTGGCAGATTTTCCTGGATTTTCACAGCCATACAAATAGGAAAAAACATGAAGATGAAAGAGCCCTAAGAAAAACATCATTTTCTGCACAGAAAATAAAAAACCCAAACCCATAAATAATAGTAACAAATGTTTCTAATTTTTCCTGTACCATTGTATGTTTAGAGACCATCCAGTTCCCTTTTCAAGGCCAGCCTTGCATAATGCAGGATGTATTACTAGCGTGGCACAAATCAGTCTAGGCTGAGTCACAACGCTGATGTGCACAAGCTATGTATATAGCTTTTCTAGATACCGCTAAGCCTCCTGATTCATCCTTGTACCTGGGTGCCAAGAGGAATGAGTGGATTACAGGTTTCAAACTAAAAGCTAAATCAACACTCCTAGTTTACACAGAACACATTGCTTTTGACAAAATAAAAGTGCAAAAATTCTTGCATACTGTAAGTCTGGACTCAAGCCACCTTCTCAAATGAGAAACCAAACCCACAATTAAATCACAGAAGTTATAAAAGGTAATAAGAATGGTGACAAGAAATAGAATACCTTGTTAAATTTGCAATTAATAACGAAGAGTTTTCTTATATACTTATTTCTTTTGTGATTTATGTTACTGTGAAACTATGACTAAAAACAAATGAAATACATTTCAGTACACAGAACAAATAAAGAGTTTTTGTATGCAGGTAAATATTTATTGCAATGAATTTTAGACTATGCCTATATAATTTCTTTCTTAGCCTGCTACTCTCTGGTAACAACAACAACATCAATAAAAAATACCCAAACAACAATTAATTCCAAATATGTTAAGCACTACTAGTAGAATATGTGCTACAATAATACTGCACATCATGCAACAGTAACTTTTTGAACTAATTTCTCATCAACAGATTGCTGATGAGCACTTCATTTTGCTTACTCAAGAGCAGATATTTCTTTGTCTGTAGAATTTCATTCAAAAGTATTCTCAGTAGACTTCTTTTCAAGGAACATAATGTTGAGTCCTAGGAAAAGAGAGCAGTGTGTAATTTGTGTGCTTTGCCTAATGAACAACAGGTACCAAGTTACCGAGAAATGCAATTTGTCATAATGTGGAGCAAGGTCTCACATAATTCCACACATACAAAGGACTACACTTCTCAACCATTCTGATTCTTAGATTAACTAGTTTCCCTAGTATTTAATCCTATAAATACTTAAGCAAACAAGCTGTTTCTACAAGAAAATTCTTTAAGATTAATAAACTGTTTTATTAAAGGCAAGTCTAGCAATTGTTGAGCTTGTCTCATTCTTCCATCTTACTGTTTTAATTTTCTTCTAAATTTGAGAAATACGAATCATTTGGGTGCATATTTCTGAAGCTGGATTGATCCTGAAATATAATTATTTTTAAACAGAAGTACAGAAGTTTGACTAACATTGAGACATAAGCTAAGGGAAATAAAAAAATGGGTCCCAATCTGTCTATAAACAATAGCAGTGCTTGAAAAGCCTTATGTATAATGGATTATTATTATAGCTGTACATATCTACATAGCAATAAATGCTGTTGATCTTTCTTCCTCGTGCTTGGAGAAGGAACTCAGTATGAGAATTGGATATATAGTTGCTGCCAACCTTCCTGAAGCTACAGGTTTCCTTCAGCAGCTATCCTGACCTGGATACTTAAAATGAGGGAAGAGGTTTGATCTGTTTCCTCTGAGTTCTGATGTAGATGTTGGATCTGTCAAAGAAGAAACTGTAATCTGAATGAAGATAGGATAGGAACCAGGCCCCCTTTTGTCTGCAGTTGAGTATGCGGCAGTGGAATGAGGAAAGGTGTAGGTGAGGGGGTTGTGTACAGTGGAGCTGATGCTAAGAATTTGAGGAAAGAGTATGAAAGAAGTCCCTGGGAATAGATAGGTTAGGAAAGGAATAGGCATTGAGTTGAAGACTGGGGCTGTTTACTCATGAAAATTGTTTAAAAAAACCCAACAAAACAAACAAAAAACAAGCTGGATGGAAGTGGCAGTAGGAAAGAAAATGCTCTATCAATAAGAATAGGAAAAATGGGAACTTGCTAGGTGAAACTGAAACTGAATAAGATACTCAGGGAGTAAGATTGTGACTGTAATCCAGTGACCTGAAGAGATGTAGGCAGGTGAGTTACCAGCTAGCAGAAGTGAGCCTTGGAAATGGCTGGGCAGAAATACGCAGGATAAGTACCTGGGGAGGGGAAAAGGTCAGGGGAAATGGTCAGTGGAGTGGGAGCAAACTGAGATTATGGGAACTGTGAGCTTGATGGGACACAATGTGGCACATAACTATGTTAATATTTAATTTCTAGTGCATTTTTCACCAAATTTCCTCAGTCTCCTGTTTGTGATCCCATTATCTCTCAAACAGGGAGAGACGGCAATTCTCCCATTTTTAGGCCATGTTCTGGAATGCACAACTCTGTACGTGGTGACTGCCTAGAGCATCTGACAATGTGAATGATGGGCGGTTTCTTTCAGGAGTATGCAGGCAATATACTGCTATTCTCATGAATCTTAACTATAAACATAAGCAAGTTGGAGGAGAAATACTTTAAAATAACTAAGTTTCAGCATGTTGATCCCAGACACATAAACCTTCTTTTTGGGTTTTAGTATTTCTTACTTTACACCTCTCCACAAGAGGTTATTGCTCCAAAACATCCTGCAACTTTTCAAATAGGGTATTTGATCCTTTGAAAACCTGGCAAGCCACTCCAGCAGAAGAACCTAGCCAAGTCTTCTAACTAAAAGGCTTTATGAACTGTTTCTCATTGAAAGTGCCAGGAGACTAAATCTGAATCTAAACACCTTAACTCTCCATCCTGTACGCAGGACAGAGAATTACCTGAGAATTCTGTTTTTCACCTTAATTAATTACATGAATTACAAATCTAGAAAGGACTCTGCAGTGTTTTATTAAGAAGTTATTATAAGCAGCTCAAGGTGCAAGTGCAACACCAAGGGTCATATTTGGGAGACTGAGAAAATCAGTACTTTTCTCTTCAAAGCTGGGAATAAAACTGACCATACATGGGTCTCTGATGTTATAAAAAATCCTATGAAACCTGCTGATAAAACAGCATCTCTGGAACTAATGCTCATCCACAAAAAAAAAAAAAAAAAAAAAAAAAAAAAAAGTAAAAAAAAAAAATACTGCTACTACTTTAGGTTGTGGCTTCATAGCAACTATCTACAGTAGGTGCTTGTTCATCCTTCACTGAGAACCCAGAAAAGCAAACCCAGTTTTCCTCTCAGATTGTTTTTTAGCTAGCAGCAGGTGGGTCTAGACCTCCATAGAAACACAGCCTTTGACAACCTAGGTATCGTAGGTATAGTATGAGGTTGCAGGCTCACACCCTTCTGATGCCTCATAAGAAAATCAGGATAATGAGATCTAATGAAATTTCCTTTTTCCTGAATGGGGGGGCGGGGGGACGGATTAATCCTACAATTTGCAAATATTAGCTGTATTAAAGTAACATAATTAATGACCATAAATTAAACTTGAAAGATTAGGAAATGTCAGAATTACAGCTGATTGAGTAACGTTCTTTTGACCCTATCAGTCAGGCACTTGTGGTATGATTTAGTCTTTAATTATGTGATCACATACTATTTTTCCACAGCAACCCTAGCTCATTTAGTTAATAGTTCAGCCCTATTCCAAGAATGGTCCAAGCTTGTGTAGTTAAAGATGCTTACACGTGGAACCACGGTTTCTCATACCTTAGTTCTCCAGATCTAAATTTGGTATAATAATACCTTGCTGTCTCACTGGTGTGTTGTGAAAATAACTTAATTGGTGTTTGTGCATCACTTGGCGACTGCAGCAGGCTACAGGAAATCCCAGGAGGAAAATAGTAATTTTGTATCTAGGGAAGGCCTTGAGTCACGTGTATCATACAGGGTGTGGGCCACATTTTGGACAATGAATAATAAACAAGATGTGGAAAGAGAACAGATCAGCAGTGGCATCAGGAATGTTGGCTGCACCTGATTTTTGCAGGTAAGCGGATCCTGGCTCATCTACTTAGAAGGTAGAGGAGAGGACGGATCAGGACCAAAAAAACCCAGTAAAACAGTTCAGTCTGTGCACTGAAAAAGACAGATGTTTACTGGAGGGAGGAAAAAAGCGTATAAGGCCAGGGCAGTCGAAACTCCAGTGCAGTCCAAGATTGGCACAGGATACAATACTTTGCCATTCTCTAGCTTTTGAGTGCTAGAGCTTAACCACACTTCTCCGGACATATCTTTCTCTTGTATATACTTAGGTTTGATCTATTCAAAGGACCATCTTAATTCTGCTCTAGATTACTCTTTGGCAATCCTTAAGTAAACAACTGCGAAATACAAACCTCATTCCACAGAAACCACTGATAACCACAAGCATTCAAAATCTATATCATAATCTGTCCCTGCTAACGGAAACCTAGCTGGTCTTGTGGCAGTCCTTGGAGTTTCTCAGCTAACTCTTTAGTCAGTTATGCAGATGAGACGGCTGATGAAAGAAAACCTCTGCAAAATCTGAAAAGCCCTACAGAAGATTAGGGTGTCTAACTGAAACATCTTTGTGATCGTAACGTGACGGGGTGTTTTCAGGTGAGTCTCACTCTTAGGAAGTTCAGGGTGTAGAAGACAAAATATATCTGTAAAAATCCACTTGTTTTTCAGAAGGCCGGAGGCAAAGCCAAAGGCCACGTCAGAAATAATAGCATTAAATGCTCACAATAACAAATGACAAGGCAAGCTGTTAAATTTTGCACCAATTTTAGGTATCATTTGGACATAAAATGTAGTCCAACAGTGCAAATCTAATTCCATAAAGCAAATTACAATTCTCAACCTAGAAATGAAAGTCTGCAAAATACAGCTGTACATTTTTTATTGTGAAGAAGTGCTGTCCAAACCTCATTGACATTTCTTGTTGAAGAAAATGCACTTCTGCAGCTGTATGTAATTTGATAGTAGTTGGAAATTAAACCAAAGGAAAATCACTGCAAATAGCAACAACAGTGTAAAAAAAGGTAGGGTCATTGGCCCGTAACAAGCTGAGAGAGAAAGACAGAGAGGAAATGCTCAATATGTTTAAAAGCATTATCAGTTTCACCCAGTTCTGTGTTTTAATGTAGCCCTTATTTAACTACATCAAATCCTACTTCTTTCTCAATAACTGTGAGAAACGCTTAAGATTACTATCTAAAAGGTTAGAGCTTTATTTCATCTCTAACATTGTATTTCCGTATGAGTCCATAGTGATTTCTTTACTTGCCATCACATTTTTCACATTGGTCTTACGTAGAGCCACAACTAAAAAGAGTATTTAGAAATGAACATTTAAGACAACAGATGTTGACACATATTAAAGGTGTTTTTATAATTATTTATAGCAACTATATCATGCCATGAACTTCACTTAGGGTGCTGGGAGTGGCTGGAGTAGATTCAGGCAACAATATTTTCTTCATACACTTTACCAGAGCCAACATCCACACTACTGCACTGCTACCAAAAGGCCAAATTCTCAAAACTGTGTGTGCCTGGTACAACATATACAGATCCTAGTAAGTTTTTTTCCAGGAAAAAAAAAAGAAACAAAAACAAAAACCTAACCCCCCAAAAAAGTAAACATTCAGTAATTTTTCTCCCTCTATTTTGTAGAGAAGGGGAAAAAGTACTTATGAAGCCGCTATAGCTTGACCTCTGTGTCTAACAAGCATTTGTGCATGGCAAATGGGTTTCTCTTGTGTTCACTGTGTCTCTGGTCCTTCTCCCACTCTCTGGCAAAGGAAAATACCAATTCTGTGCTGTGAGGACCTTGTCAACCCAGATGTGAGTCGGGTGAGGATGACTGCGGGTAAGAGCCAAGCGGAACAACACGGAAAGCTCTGGGGAGCCAGGCTGGCGGGCTCTGGCCATGGCAAAGGGAGAAGAGTGCCAGCAAGGAGTGCTTCTCTGAGGGCAGTGCTCCTGGCAGGAATCACAACCTTGGGTCTTCATAGCAACACAGTGGCCAGCATCACTTTCCAGTATCCCAGCACAAGCAAAGCCAGCCAAGAAGACATGGCTGTTCTGTGTCTCTGCCAGTTAGTCTGTCTGCCTCTGCCTAAAGATGGTTCTGTTCCTAGCCTTGAATTACAGACAGGATGAGTACAGGAGGGTGGGGTTTTTTTGTTGCTCTGCTCAAGGAAATGGAGTTTAAGCAAAGTAATTTTAGTTTTGTTTCTCAACTTCTCACATCTGAGTTCTGCTTTTAATTTTTGAACTTCTATTAATAACGAGGCAGAAGGCAGGGGAAAACCAACAACAGAGCCCAAGGTCTAATAAAGTCATTCACATCCTAAAAAGAATGTCTCTTTCGAATGATCTCTATTGACGCTTTTCTTCTCCTACGTGCTTTGCTTGCCACTGTGTTTCAGAAAGGAGATCAGTTTGTCAGGTGTTACACTGGGTGGCCAAATTCTCATTACTGCACTTTTAAAGAAGTGCATCTACTGTCTGAATTGGAGGGGATTTCAACTTTCAGTTATTAGATCTCAGAATCTCAACTGAGTAAAATATCCTCCCTCTTATGGTAAATTAGGCCAGGTTCCAACATGTGCTAAGTCAAAATACACCTGGAAAAATACCTGCTTATTCATTCATACAAGTTATCTTTGAGTTTTGGACCGAATATCTGAAGGATTGTCTTGTGCCTCAGCGATACATGTGGAAATGCAGACCAGAGTGCCTTAGAGGACATTCTGGTCTAGAAGAACTGTATGGCAAATAACTGAACTTTAAGCCTACCTCTTTTACACAAACGTCCTCACATTTATTCTTTCTCTAAACTGTTTCAGCTGTTTATTTGTGTTTTTCTTCATCTATAAGGAACTGAAAAGTTGCATCACACCAATATTTTCTTACTCAAGTAAAATCACAGTGGTATAAGTTTAGCACTTTTTTTCACATTGAATGAGAAGAGTAACAAATACGAATTAGTCCTCTTTACTCCATCAAGTAGTCAATTAACTAAATTTTATTCAGAATGTAAAATGATTCCTTTCCTAAATCCTCTTCCTGACAGTGTTATTTTCCCTATATTTCCACCTGTTCTTTCTTCCACCTCTTTCAGCTACGTGTTAGTGTATGACCAGTAGACTATGAGGAGTTACTTAGCTCCTATAAAAGGGAATACTTGTGAGGGCTATACTGACTAGCTGGGTAAGAAAACTGAAGAGAAAAACTGCTCTTCAGTCTGTATCTCCACTCCTTCCTTGTGATGATTGAAGTATAAACATCCACCCAAACACATGTCCTTCCTTTAATTTGCTGCAGATTTCAGCTGCTTTTTATCCCCTCTCTCTCGTCCAAGCTTCCTTCAACTATTCGTTTTTCTTAGTCCTTTAAAAAAAACAAACATCATCCTTTAATTTTCTATTGGGTGTTTGTTTCTTTTATGCCTTATGTTTATGCCTCCTGTGGTCTTCAACTTTCCCACTACTTTTCCTAATATGAAGCATGTTTCTAGGGACTGCCCTTTTAGGATGTGTAGGCTAAAAGGTAATGATAACTGGGACACTGTGTGAGAACATAGAGCTCTGCATTTTGAGTGCACAAAAATATCCTTACTACAAGTGTGATGAAAGGAAGAGTGGCCTTGGGTGGACCTCCAAACCCAAAATGGGGACCCTGCTTAAAGGTATCTGTGTAAGTATTATTATGGTCTGTTTCTGTTCCACATCAAGCCCTCCATTTCCAGGACTGCTTGCCATCCTCTTTACTTTTCCACCCAGAGACCCTTTACTTACGCTTCCTCCCCCTGCCTACATGTAGCTGCTTTCTCCAAATTGCTGCCAGTGACTTTTCCTTCCTATCCCTACCCGAGTAAAAGTCTCCAGTTCTGGGGAGAGTCTCCCCATCCTTTAGAGGTAGTGTCCTCTCTCTAGTCTCAGCTACCCCAAGATTTTTCAGCTCTTTTTTGTCTACCTTGTATTAGCCACCACTGTTCTCTTTTACCCTTTCTGTGCTCTTGCTGATTGCAAGCCACAATATACTGCCCCCCACACCCTCATCCCCCGCTCCCAGCTCATGGAAACAAACCATTAGACCTTTACTTTGTTGACATAGACTTTGCTGAACACCAATCTGTCCATATCAGATTGATTCTGCAAATAAGATAGAGAAACAGGTAATCTATCTTCTGTTTGTCTCCTGTTCCATAATGGCTTCCCTTTCCCCTGTTCCCTTTTCCTTTTTCCTTTTCTCTTTCCCATTTTCCCTTTTCCTTTTTCCTTTTCTCTTTCCCATTTTCCCTTTTCCTTTTTTTTTTCCTGCTCTTTCCCTTCTCCCTTTTTCCTTCCATGTGATTTTGAAGTTATTTGATTTCATCATATCACGTAACCATTTCCCGCCCAGAGATTTCATTAGGCATTATAGCTTTGTCTTTTGATTCTCAGGAGAATTGCTGGAAACTAGATTGGGCCAACATATATGAAAGTAAAGTCTTACTGGTAATTTGAATGTAATGCTCTCAGAAGCTCACCCAAAGCATGGAGATCAGATGGCTTTCCACAGGCTTTTACAGCTGGTTATGAAGCAGCCTTAGCTTGTTAGTTCTGCTAGGTATATCAAATGTGTTTCTGTATCTTTCCTGACAATTTGTGAGTGTTTCTAGTTCTCAACAGTAAAAAGCTTAATAAGAGTGAACATCTGTAATATGACACAGTGCTCCTCTGCCAATGATAGCATTTTCCTCTCTGTTGCCAAAGGATTTTTTTGAAAGTGAATTTCTACAGTGAACAGAACTGACATTCTCCAAAGGCATCAAAGGCAAAAAGTGCTTTATAGAAAAATAATGGCAAGAAAGATTAATAAAACAAAATAAAACCACATTTAACAGAGCTTCGGCAGATTTAGGCAAAACTGAATCACTTTTTTTTTCTTATGGGTTTATAGTCTCAGAAAACATTTAAAACAAAATATCATAGTCCAGCTTGTCCAAAAGCACAACAAAATATTTAATTGAATACTATAGAAATATGTTGCAGATGTACTCATGGAGTTTCTATTTCTGAGTTATAGAATTATTTCTGACTGAGCGAAACTGACAGAAAAAAAATCAGAGAGGTTGGGTTTTAATTTTTTTTCATGCATAATTTGATTAATATTATTCAGCCAGTTCTACTAAAACGTTAATGAGAATACTGGTGATATATTTTCGACATGGTACCAAGAAACATGTTTTTGAAAAGCCCATCACCTTTTACCACTAGAAGTCAAATGATCAACACAAAGCCAAGGGAACTGTCTTGGTTCAAAGAACAAATTGCAAGAAAATTAAATGTTTTCAGTTTGCCCAAATTTCATTTTGTCCTGAATGCTTTTAAAATAGATTTTAAAAAAGAACTGAAAAGGCAAAAACAAAACCCAGAAACTACAAGTGGAATGTTTCAACTTCTCACAGTGTCCCCCCACTTTAACTGAAGTAGTCCCAAATCTGTGAGTAATCATTTCAGGGAGTCCAAGACCATTGGTTTTTTTTTTTTATTATTATTGCTTTATTAATGCAAAAGCAATATTTGTAACAAAATTATAGAGTTGCAAAAAACAGTCACACACAGAGATGACTCTGAAGTCCTTCTCCTGGGAACCCCTACTCAGGTAGGCATTGAGGGGAATCATGTGCTGCACAGAAAACCCATGTGATATAACCTGAGACCTGTCCTGCTCCCCACGTTCACCTGAAGAGCAAAACTCTTGCCTGCACCTGCCCCCCTGGTTCCCTGTCTCAGCTAGCTGGAGTTCAGCTGTTTATGCAAGAAAATCATCTGGTTTACAGCACAGCTGAGCTCAGTACTGCACAGAGACACAGAATGACAAGATGATGTAGATTTGGATTAGATATTAGGAGAAAAAACCCTTACCTGTGAGGGTGGTGAGGCCCTGGCACAGGCTGCCCAGAGAAGCTGTGGTTGCCCCCTCCCTGGCAGTGTTCAAGGCCAGGTTGGGTGGGGCTTTGGGCAGCCTGGGCTAGTGGAAGGTGTCCCTGCCCACGACAGGGGCTTGGAACTAGAGGGGCTTTGAGACCCCTTCCAGCACAAACCAGCCTGTGATTCTATGGTTCTATGAACAGAACAGAGGTTTGGATGGGAATAAGGAAAGAGCAGTGGGAATCAGGAAGAGTATGGTAGTGAACTGGCAGAATGGCCTGACTCTTCAGGAGATACCCACTAGGCAGAGAGCAAGATCTATTGTCCCCTTTTGATCCTACAGGGCCAAGGCTCAATTTACAGGAATTTAAGAGCTTCTCTTCATCTTGGCAGAGATAAGTTAAATCCAGTTCCATGATCAGTGAGTGTCCAGGCCATGCACATTAGCCCCCTGCACCAATAGCTGAGCAGTAAGTGAAGCTAGCTCCCAAACTGTGCTGACTGCACATGATGAACGAAGGTCAGTTTTGATGTGTGAAGTTCGAGTGCTTTAAAAGGCCAGGCATCTATCAGATGGCCAGAAAGAGGTAAAAGAGGATCCAGGAAAAGACCTGGGGTCTGATGAAAATCATCATAATGTATTTTTCTGGAGAATGTTCAGCTGCTAGCTGTGGAGAGGTTTTTTGCTACAACAGTTTCTCATTTTGAGGAACCTGTCACACAGGAATGGGGAAATGGCATTGTAGTGGCTGTTGAGTACAATAGCTCCCGTGTATCTACAGTAGAGCCTTTTGAGCTGAGCGCTGAGCAACAGCCTGCAAAGATAATGGAAAGCAAAGATGAACCCTATCAAGACTATTAGGTAATTTCCATTCCTTGCAGTAGAGTACTTACCAGGCAGCATATCACATTCATAGGGAGTCAAGATGGGACTTTTATTTTCCTCTTTCGGTTGGCATGGGCTCACTTCCTTGGAATAATTTAAGCCACTGACTACCAAGAGTATCATCTGGCTGAATGTTTCATTTATAGCCCCACCCAAGTTTCACAACTCTGAACATAACCTTTTGTTTTGTAAGGAGAACTCCCACCAACTGAAATTGCCTAGAGTTTCACAACAAGGACTTCACATTTGCATAGTTTTCCCAATAATCCATCCTGCATAATTAGGAACTAAAGCCTTGTCATATTAAATACTGCAATGTTTCAATGTTTCTGTCCCATCAAACCCTGCTACAGGCTAAACAAATCAATACACTGTTTTTCAAAGAGCCTTGGACTTTTGACTTGCCTTTTTGGTCTTGAAATCAATGTAACACAAAAGAGATATAACCTGTTCCTTAAAGTCATGTTTATTTCTTGCACAGACTAATTGCAAATTTGTCCTGCATCATCAGGGAATTTGTAAAGGAAAAAAAAAAAAAGGCTTTTTTTCTTCCTTTTGGAGAAGCATTGTTACTGTCCCCAGATGAAAAGGAGTTTCTCAAGGGAGTTAATTATCAAAGTCATCTGTAATATATTAGCCCCGGATTCACTTGTGCTGCACAGTTGTTACAGAGAAGTATCAGCTGATATTAATGTATAATTTTATTGTTTGATTGGCCAAGTCCTTGATGCAATTCTAAATTACAGCCGACTTCTTTATTTTGGTAGCAAAGTACAATAGCGCTTTGTCTGCAATTACAGAAGTAGCAAAAGTAAGAGGAGTTATATGTGGGTGGTGGTAGTGGTGTGCACTGAAAGGACTGCAGAAGTTCTCTGAACTACATGACATAAAACAAAAATTGCATAATGGTACAGAAATACTAAAAAATAAATGAAGAATATTTGAAAGCTACCAGTCTTTTAATACTGCTGCTATTTTAGACATGATTACTGCTTTTGTTTTGATACTAGCATGTAAGCGAAAGAGGCTTCAGGCGATATCTAATTAAAGCTGTAGCATTCTTTAGGCTGGCAATTATATGTTTTGTTCGTGACAAGTCATACTTTTCATGTCTTGAGTTTCAAATAAAAAAATAATAATACAGGAATATAGGAATGGGCTTAGAGAAACAGAACAACAGTCATCAGCTCTTCTGTGCTCTTCCTCTCAGTAGTTAGTGCTGGATATATTACAGTAAGAAAAAAGAGAAAAGCAACTGCTCCCAACTCATAAATAGGGTGTTAATCTCTGTGTTTTGGAGCACAGGAAGTTCCTCACCAACATGTGGAAGAACTTTTTCACAGTGAGGGTGACAGAGCCCTGGCACAGGCTACCCAGGGAGGTGGTGGAGTCTCCTTCTCTGGAGATATTCAAGACCTGTCTGGATGCCTGCCTATGCAATCTGTCCTAGGGAACCTGCTTTGGCAGGGGGGTTGGACCTGATGATCTCTGGATGTCCCTTCCAACCCCTATGATTCTGTGATTCTATGATCTCTGTATTTTTATGCTAGAATGCTTAGAATCTGATGATTCAGACCAATGTTATATATAATGTGCTATGGAGTAAATTATATTGTGTTTTTGTGGCAAGGTTTTGGCAATAGGGAGGCTTACAGGGGTGGGTTCTGTGGAAAGCTGCTAGAAGCTTCTCCCTTGTCCAACAGAGCTAATACCAGCCAGCTCCAAGATGGACCCACCACTGGCACAGGCTGAGCCCGTCAGTGACAATCTTAGTGCCTATGGGATAACCTAGTTCATAAGGAAAAAAACCCCAACCCACCTAGTAGAAGCATTTTGCAGCCAGAAAGGAGTTAGAAGATATGAGAGGAACAACTCTGCAGACACCAAGGTCAGTGAAGAAGGAAGGGAGGGCAGTGCTCCAGGCACCAGAGCAGAGATTCCCCTGCAGCCCATGGAAAAGACCAAGGTGAGGCACTCCACACCAGGGGACTTGGAGGCACTTGGAGGAGGCTGTCATTCTGTAGGAAGCCTGAGCTGTAGCAGGGTCCTGTCAGAACCTGTGGGCTGTTGGCAGAGGAACTCATGTTGGAGCATATTTGCTGGCAGGACTTGTGACCCTGTGGGGGACCCATGCTGGAGCAATTAACGAAGAACTGTGGGAAGGACTCATATTGAAGAAGCACGTGGAGGACTGTCTCCCATGGGAGGGACCCCATGCTGGAGCAAGGGAAGAATGTGAGGAGTCCTCCCACTGAGGAGGAAGGATGAGCACAGACAACGTGATGAACTGATGACTCGTTCCCCATTTACCCTGTGCCTCTGAGTGGAGGAGGTAAAGAGATGATGAATGAAGTTGAACTCATGAAGAAGGGAGAGGTGGGGGGAGGTGTTTTAAGGTTTAGCTTTATTTTTCATTGCTCTACTGTGTTTTTCTTGGTAATAAATGAGATGATTTTTTTCTAAGTTGAGTCTGTTTTGCCCATGACAGTAATTGGTGAGCAATCTCTCTCAGTCTTTATCTCAACCCATAAGCCTTTTGCTATATTTTCTCACCCTTGTCCAGCTTACTAGAAGGAGTGAGAGGCTTTGGTAGGCACCTGGCCTCCAGTCAGGATCAACCCACCACAAAAAATGAAAGTGGATGTGAATCTGCTATT
Source organism: Gallinula chloropus (assembly GCF_964237585.1). Classification (NCBI taxonomy): domain Eukaryota; kingdom Metazoa; phylum Chordata; class Aves; order Gruiformes; family Rallidae; genus Gallinula; species Gallinula chloropus. Next base: position 138,738,613 of record NC_140085.1, on the reverse strand, counting down.
TGATAACCAGTGTCAACAAATGTAGCAAAACTATTTGTGAATCAGAAGTTGTGTAAGCAAGTAAAATAGTTGTAGTATCTTTTTCCAAACTAGTTAGAGGAGAGGTACTTGCTGTTCTGATACACAGAGAAGGAATTAGTACCATAATACAACATTATCATATCAGGCAGCAGGTTTAACATAAACAAAGGAAGTAATTTTTCTTTGGACTGATAATTAACTGATGGAACTCACTGCCACAGGATGTTGAGTAGTCAAAAAGCTTAAGTGGCTTAAAAGGAGTTAGAAATTTTTGCTGAGAGTAGATCCGTCAGTGACTGTTTAATAAAACACAATAAAATTTTTAATAAAAGTTAGTCATCACAGCCCCTGAGTCAAAATTCCCTTAACAGCTGGCTGCTAAGATATCAAAGAATGGTAGGGGTTGGAAGGAAATCTCTGGAGATCATCCCCTCTGCTAAAGCAGGATCACCAAGATCAGGTTGCACCATATTGTTCTAGGTGGGGTTTGAATCTCTCCAGAGAAGACTTTACAACCTCTCTATGCAGCCTGTTCCAGTACTCTGTCACCCCCAAAGATTTTCCTCATGTTTAGATGGAACTTCCTGTGTTCTAGTTTGTGCCTGTTGCCCCTTGTCCTGTCATTGGGCACCATTAGAAAGATTCTGGCCTCATCTACTCGACATCTGCCCTTTAGATATAAATTTGCAAGTGTTGATGAAATACCCCCTTCAGTCTTCTCCAGACTAAACAGAGCCATCTTTCTCAGGCTTTTCTCATACAAAAGATGCTTCAGTCCCACAGTCATCCTTGTAGCTCTCCACTTGGATCTCACCAGTAGTTCCCTGTCTTTCTTGAACTGGGGAGCCCAGAACTGGACACAGTACTCCAGATGTAGCCTCAGCAGGTCAGAGAGGGAGAATAACCTCCCTCGACCTGGTGGCCACACTTTTAATACACCCCAGGATACCATTGGCCTTCTTGGCCATGAAGGCGTATTGATGGCTTATGGAGAACTTGCTGTCCACCAGGACTTCCAGGTCCTTCTCTGCAGAGCTGCTTCCCAACAGGTCAAACCTTGACCTGCACCGTTGCCTGGGGTTATTCCTCCTTAGGTGCAGGACCCTACACAAGCCTTTGTTAAATTTGATTTGTTTCTTTCTCGCCCAACTCTTGAGTCTGTCCAGGTCTCCCTGAATGTCAGAGGGAGTCTCTGGTACAGCAGCCACTCCTCACAGTTTTGTAACATCAGCAAACTTTCTGAGGGTACACTCTGGACTCTTGTAGAGGTCACAGACTAATATATTGAACAAGACCAGACCCAGCACTGACCCTTGGGTCACACCACTGGCTACAGGCTTCCAACTAGACTCTGCACCTCTTATCACAACCCTGATAGTAGACAAGTTGACAGAAGGAACCCCTTTGCTTTCTGTGTTTTAAATTTTTTAATGTGCTGGCATCTGCTACTATTCATTGGTGGAACAATGATACTAGGCTAGATGGACTTCTGGTCTGACAAAGTGTGATAGATTTCGGCTCTTGTTATTTCCTGAGAGAGCAGACAGCTGCAAAATCCCAGTCCTGGCCACCAATATTGTTTGCCCAAGCTTATCGCACTTCAGTCTCCGAGGTCTGCGCAGAAGTACTTTATCAGCCTTCTCAGTGTTGAGGAGGAGAACGCTGACCTGCAACGAGAGACCTTCTTGTTAAGAAGCCAGTAAAGAACCCTGGTTTGTGCCGCTGTGTTAGAGTGAACTGCTTGCAGCAAGCTGCTTAACCTGTCTCTGTTTGGCACAGCGCTTCTCTGGAAGGCTCTCATTTATTTTGTGCCATGAGTTCACCACCATATATTCACAAATTCTCTGTTTCAGTGCCGACTCTGAAGTGGTGGGGTCACGCCTGTGGGCGTGTTGCCTGCAGGGTCACGCAGGCACCTCTCTTTTCCCTAAGCCGGTTGCTTTTTCCCGGGTATCTGGCAGGCGAGGTTTCTGTCGCCCTTAAAACAAGAAACGTTACCTCCATCACCACACGCCTCGTTGCTCTGCCTAGAGCAGTCGGCTCCGTCCAGCTAAAAAAACCTGTTTCCCGTTGCGAATGCAGGTGGGTGAAGGCTCCCAGCAGCCACCCGGTGCCGGCCGGGCCGCCGCAGCCCTGGCGCCCGGCACCGCTGGCGGAGCAGCAGCACCCTCTGCTGGGACCAGGCCTGGGGCTCGGGCCTGTGCGAAGAAGCCTTGGGAAGGGGCTTCTCGAACCTCAAGGGCAGGAGGGAGCTTTCCCTCCCGGGCATCCTTCTTCTGTCAACCTGCCTGCGTTTTTATAGACATGGGGAAGTCTGAGAGCTTTTCCCATCGCTTAAAACAGAGCTGGAGGAGCTCCCCAAGCAGTAGTAGGGCTTTGTGGGCTCCTTTGTGTTAGGTTCCTGATGCAGAGCCAAAGGGGTTTCAGTGTGGGAAGGCTCAGAGAAACAACAAACATTAAAAAAAAACCCACACCCTAAAAAAAACCCCCAAAAATCTGTGTAAAATTGAGTTTGAGATTCTATCTTCCTTTTTTCTAAGCTTCTTTTGGATATCATATGAAAATATTTTCCCACGTACAAAGAAAATGAAGCAACAGGTTAGTTGTCTGTATAATATCAAACACTTTTGGTCGGCATGGAGGATTAAAAAAAAAAAAGCAGCTGAAGCAGGATTAAATGAAACCCACACAAGCAGCTGAAGCAGAGAGCAAGCTTTTAAAAATCCTAAATGAATTATTTAATTAAAAAAAAATTCTACAAATTTCTACTAATGTGGTGGAGCGGTTTGTCTTGCAGGAAGACTAAGTGTCAACCATGACAGCCAGGAAAGGGCGGAGGAGAAAAGGGAGTGAGGACTACAGATTCAATAATGTGTTTCTGGTCTTGGCAGTGGTGCCTCTCCTGTGGTGTCCAGAGGCCAGACCTGCGGCTGGAATGAGGGATGAAGATAAACTGTGTGGCTGACAAAGAGGAAAGCAGTTAATGGAAAAGAAGTGGGAAATTGCTATGGGAAAACTGATCTATCAGTGGCCTAAAATGGCTTTTAAACAGCCATTATTTGTGACAATGTACCAGTGTACCATAAGTGATGGACTGAGCTGTTGCCAAAAATACTCTTTTCAAGGACTGGCAGAGTCACTGAATCCCCACAGCTTCTAGTGGCTTTGGTAGGACTTTGAATCTTCAGTATCAGTCAGATCAGTATGTTTCTTAATTAACCCCAAAATACTTGAAGAGGAAATTAGGTTCTGTAAAGCTGATCCACAAGGAAGGTGATGCATGTAAATTTTTAAAATGCAACTCCAAAAAAGTATGTTCAATGTCATGCTAGGCATGAATATAATTTATCAGTACTATGGAAAAGACAGAATAGAACCACAGTGTGTGCAGAATAGTGAGTCTGTCATAAACAGGAGGAGTTAGACAAGTGTTGAAGGAGGAGTGTCTGAGTATTGCCAAAAGTGTTCAAAGGGCAGATTTGATTTGATACTAGAATGATGCATGCTGTTGTGTGAAGAAAAAAAAAAGTAATGAGAAAAAGTAGTTAAGTATAATAACAGGTATTGAATGAGGTTTCTGAAATATCACAACAAATTAGAAAAGAACTCCCTTTTGGGATTATTAAAGCCTATTTTCTATTCGGAAAAAAAATTCTAAGAAATAAATAAGATTATTTAGAAAAGAAGGAAACAGAAAGGTTGCAATAAATGTAAAGTTGAGTAAAAGGATGAATGCAAAGAAGAAGAACAGAACACTTGCACATCTTTAATTTGTTTAATGAAGTGGTCTGGTAAAAATGCTATAATATTTGGATAAAAAAATCATATGGCAACTTGCATGGTGCCTAACAGTGCCTGTAGTATTTGGTCTTTTAATTAACTTCAAGACTTGAGTATTAATAGAGCTTACTTACAAGCAGAATAGCAGGAATGTATGTGCAGCCTACCATCTATTTACAGAAGAGTGGTTTTGATCAGTATCCTGAAAATACTGTTCAAATGAATAACCTTCAGAATTTGCAGAACCACCTTTTTATCAAATTAAAGATACACTACTGACAACTGGTTTACTTCAGTCTATGCTAATAATGTGAAAGTTCCTGGAATGGTTTATTTCATAAAGCTTTTACTGCATGGAAGACGTGTGGCTCATTCAGATGCAATCAAACTGTAAATTATGTATTCACACTGATGAAAAACCAAGGAGTCAAAGACAATGTTTCAGTGAACAAATGTTTATGGATAACAGGAAGGTTCCACTTTTTAACTGCGACCTTCAAAGGCTGCCTATTCCTGTGCATATCACTGAATAAAACCATGTATAAAGGAAACATCTCAAGGCTTGAGAATCTACTTCAAATGTGTTTAGCATTTGCATTTTCTGAAATCTCTCTTGGAGCACATTTGTGCTTTCAGTTTCTTCTGGGAAGCAATTTCTGATAATTACATTAGTGAGATTTCTAAAAGCTTTAGACCACTGGTACCACGGCTATCAGAGTTGGGTAGGAATGCTCTACCTAAATGCAGTTTCTGAAAAAAAACCTGCATTGACAGGAAAGGATAATGTATTTTCAGTTCTGGATAGTTATTTTATTCTAAACACATTAAAAAAACTTTCTGCATGTAACCCACAAATGATGATACAACACCGGAGGGAGCTGTAGCTGGAACGCTTCATTTACCTTTGGAAGGACATGCCAAAGCTGCGAAGGAGAGAACTTCGACCAGGGATGGATTTTTCATCTTGATTATACATTCAATAAAAAAGCGCATAAATGTCACAGTGTTTCATAGGAAAGGTGGCTGGTTATTTATCTCCACTAAGCAGCAGATGATTTATCATGATGCATAAATTGTGCTTGTCTCTCTCTGATACATATGAGCTTCACAAATTTGGAATTATGCATCATTTTCAAACTCTCTCAGGTCACTGTGTCCAATAACTTTGCGATAAGAATTTTGCCACTTCTACAGCATGGTTTATTTTGGGTTTTTTTTTAGAAGACAGGAACAGAAAAGAGTATCCTAACACAGTATACAGCTGTACAACTCTCAAACTGACCCTGCTCCTGGGACAATCAGTTTTGTGTGGCTGGGTTCTGGTGGAGGAGAGGGGCTGCAGAGGTGGCTTCTGCAAGAAGCAGCTAGAATGCTGATCAGTTTCTGTATGTCTGGGTCACCCAAGAGAGAAGCACTCCAAGTGTTTCAGGCATTAACTTCCAAACCTTTTGCCATTCTTGAAGCCCTTCTCCACAGCACTGTTGTCAATGGGACTGACGTAAGTGGAAGGTAAACGTATATTGGAAAGAACAGCTTTATTGTGCTAGTGGCCTAATCCATAGGGTAGATCATTTCAGAAGATGGAAGAAAACAGACTTCTCACTTTTAAAGAATTTGTTCTCTGCTTCTGCATGCTCTGGGTGCTCTTGGCCATAGTATAAAGTGTCTAAATACCATTGACAGTCTTCTAGCTGTTAAAATAAGGAGAAGTGGATTCACCTTAGTAGCAATACTCCCCTACCCCCAACATTATTCCTATTTGAAATGTTTTGCAACTTGAGTTTATTGTATCTATTTTTGCCACCATGGATTATTATCAGGTATAAAAGACTAATATTGCTGAGATATAAGGTCTCTGGCTGAGACAAGTATCAGGAGCATGCAACTTTTCTGCCTAGTCATTGAAAACTGCTGGTAAGTGACAAAGTCATTCAGTCTCTGATGCTGAAGGGATGTTGTTTAGCATATGATTTAGCATAGGGAATGGTTGGACTTGATGATCGTAAAGGTCTTTTCCAACCTTGTGATTACGTGATTCTGTGATTCTGTGACATCACTTTTTCTGGCTGAAAGCACCAAGACTGTTCACCTACAGGACATGGGAGATGGCCCAAGGAAACAGACCTTCAAGGAAGCCTTCATATGTTCTGTACTCAAGATAAAAAGGACCAACCTCTTAGATTCCCCTGTGTCAGGGAATTTTATAGTCAAGAAACTTGTCTTTCCTGTATCATTGTCTGGTACTCCATCTCCCATCCCATATCAGTTTCTCAAGGTAACTCATGGAGGGAAGAGATGCAGGTACCTATAATGTCATTGCTCAGCCAACAGCTACTGGAGAGCCCTTGCTTTTAGTTTATGCAGATTTAAAGGAATCTACTTTGAGTAGGAGAAGAGAAACTGGTTAAGATGAGTAACAAGTGTGTGGAGCTCATGCAGTACCCAGCAGATGAGTGGCCAGAATCTATAAAGACTAAAACAAAACACAATGGGTATCAGTGAGCTTTATATCCCTGATGTTAAGAGATTTAGAGCTTGAACATATGCTCTGCTGCCTGTCCGTCCATCTTGTGCTATCACCAATTGTGGAGAAAGGAGGGTTAATGTTGCTCTGTGAATCCATCATTTCTTATTTGATTTGGTGGTGGGGGTGAGAAACCTCACTATTTGTAAGTAAAAAAAATACACAAAGTTGGAGCCACTCTGAGCCTATGCCAATCCTGTTAGTGTAGCACAGACACCCCTCCCCTTTCTTCCCCCACTTTTGCTGTTTCTTAGCTAGGCTCCAAAAATAGAAAGCCAGTCAGAGCAAAATGTATTTCCAAGAGCTGTAACTTGAAGAGAGAAGATAATGTTAATTATCTTGAGCAGTGTCATGACTTCCCTAAGGGAGGTTGCAGAAACATTAGGAGGGAGTTGCAAACTCCTAGAAGAGACTTGTAGCAGTGTAGTTTGTTTGGTGCAAGACAACGAAAACAGGTTGTGATTACTGGTTACATGTTTAAAAACTCAATCTGCCTTAGAGGAAGTGCACTGCTTCCAGAAATAAAATATAATTAGTAATTCTGTGATTGTTTTAAACACTTTTAGCCAGTAGCTGTTGCCTGTTCTCATTCCTCTGTCCCAGAAGATGTGAACTGATGATGACTTTCAGGCCTCTTTAAACCAAAAGCTCAGTGGTTTAACAGATCATCCAGGAGATCCAAGTCCAAACTCCTCCTTTTTGCAGGCTGTTTTTTATACACTGAAAACATTCAGGGCTGTTTGACCTGATGGATTCATTATTACACTGTGCCCCACAAACTGTATTCTGGGTGAGAGCAAGCCCATGCTGGAAAAAGCCAGACTGTTTATTCTTTAGGAAAATGACTGGTGCCATGAGCTATCCTGATGTAGGCAGCATTAGCTACTTGCTTTCTTTTTCAGATGCTTTCTTTCCACTACCCAGAATTTACTCTTCAAATACCACAATGATTTCTCCATTTAATATTGACAATTATTTGTTTATTAACCTTTGTTATTTGAAAATAGTTAATTGCCTTTGGGAGGGCAGAAGTTGCTAGGTATGTAGGGGATGTTAGTGTGCTGCAGAGTCCTTTATCTGCTCTAGTTTTTTCTAAAGTGTATGCCCTCCCCTACTTGCATTGTTGATGTTAGACACAGTCTGCCCTCTTACAGTTTGTACTCTTCGAGCAGGATCTTGCTGAATCAATCCTTGCTGTGCTTCATGTATATCAGTTCCAATCTTCTATCATCTACTCTTGTCCCAACAGTTTTAGCTTTGCCTTTGCTTATCTGTGTACACCACACATCTTCTTTATTCCATGAAGTCTTTGGTTTTACTTCCACGATTGATTGTGACTCTGTAGCTATCTCATACAAGATGTCCAAATAAGCAGCCTTGTGTTTGTGCTTTTTCATATTTATAGACTTGCTTGCTGGTTTGACCCACATGCTCATCTGTGTGTACCCTCTGACGCTTCCTTTCCTTCTCTGAGTTGTTAGAGGAAGCTGCTTACTCTGGAATTATCTAACCACTCCTTGGTATTGCCTGTTGCTTCTCTGCTGGTATGATTTTCAAGGGTATCAGATACTAACCCTTTAGTCATCTGAGTGGTGTGCTGCTGCTGACTCCAGGAAGATACAGTACAGTGACTAAACATTGCCAGGTATGCAGTGTCACGTATTATCAGTCAGCTTTTGCAGTCTATGCAGGTAAACATAAACATCCAATAACTCTTCTTTCTGGAAGAGAAGCAAAAGCATGTTCTTGCTAAAATAGAAGATGCCTTACTTATAATACACTAGCATTAAATTGTTGCTTAATTATTTTTGTTCTTTTGCAGCACTTGCAGTTGACTGAGCAAAGTGTATTATGACACAATATTTTTTCAAAATTTTCCTTCTGAATCCACCTGTCCCCTAACAATCCTTCAGAAAACATGCCTAACACACAAATACACATTGAAGAGTGCTTATGTACTGTCATAATACACTTCCTCTCCTTAAGAGTTTCCCAGTATTTAGTTGCTAAATCAGAGTTTTGGGAGGTTGAACAGTGAATTTGCTGTATCTCACTACATCATTTGTACCTTTTGTTTTAACATTTCTTTTGAACTGTGTTTTTTGCACTTGGCTGGACTCTCTTGGCTTGTCTTAGAAAAGCCTTTTTTACTCAAAATTCAGTCTCAGATGGTGGGATTTATCTAATCAGATGCAGGTGTCTTCCATATAGACTCATGTGTGAGCAACTGACAGAAAACTAATAGCTGTTAAAGGAAAAAATCACTTTCTCTTCATCTCATATCTTCATCTAGGCATGCATTTTAAACAGCTCAGATGAATTTCACCCTTAAAGTGCATATTTTTCTCACATTGACGTCTAAAGTTGGTTAGAATAAAATTTGCTCATGATGTCATACCTGAATCTATTAGAATAACTGCTGCCTTTCCTTTAAGTAAAATATCATCTTTCACAGACTGCTGTAGTAGCAAATAGTCTCCTGTGGCACTTGCTTCTTATGATTGGACTAGCCAGGGAACATTTGTTACTTTAATGCCTTCAGAAGCCTGTGCTGTCCAACACTTGATTAGATTTTGAGAGGGCTTCCACTGGAAGTGCAAGGTATTTTTGCATCTTGTCAGGCTATCTGTTGTTTCAAAGATCTATCTGTTATACTTAAGTGGGTGCTTTCAGCTATGGATCTTTCCAGATGTGGTGTGATCAGACATCATGGGCAAAGGTGACCTGATGGCACCATGCTACTCCAAAAGCATTCCCTGAAAATGCCTTTTGAATGCATGAACACAATCTGTTTCTCAGGTTTGCCCTCAGAAGGACATGTTCTCATATGTTGCATTTGCATTATTGCTGTTCTTAAACTACTTTACTCATTCCCAATTCAGCAACTCCATATAGATGCAGTACTGTAGGGCTGATGCTTCTTATGGTTGTTTTGTTCCTTTCAAAAACTTGTCCTTGGGTGTCCCTACATTGACCACCATCACAGTACAGGTACTATGTAGTAAATTACAATCAAAATAGACTTTTTGTAAGAGAAACTCCTTTTTTCTTCCTTTTTCTTGTGTGTGTTTGGTCAAACTGTTTTTTTAAGACCACTCAGCACTTTAACGCCCCTTCCAAGCTCCAACTGCTCATAGTTCCTTGACACTTCTGTAACTTGCAAACAAGTTGCTTGAGGCAGTTCGAAGTTCTGGACCTTCTTCCTGGATAGATCCAAATTGGTTTGTGTGACAAACCTTTACCCTTTCAGCAGAGAGCATGAAGTGACTCTTATCAGTAGATTCATATGGGCTTCCTGTGGAGTTACTTCATGCACTGCCCTCAGGAAGCCTGCCTTCTCTGCAATAGTTGGGAGGTATGACCTATTAGAGTGATATAGTAATATCTATTGAGCTATATTTTAATAACGATTAACATCACACTCCTTGGTAGAAGAGATAGAGGTACATTTCAGGAAGGTAAATTTTACTTCTTTTTTATAAAAACCAGAAAAAGACAGAAAAATGAGGGAGTTTATCTAAGATGAGTTGAGAAGGGATGGAGTGATGCAGCTGAGGACTGAATTCAGAGTCTTGGTCCAATGGTCTATCTTTTAGACCCCAGTGCTTCTGCTTTATTACATTCAAATTTGTAAGGTCTTAGTGCTCAGTCACAGCACAGGCAATCCATCACCAAAGTAATTCTGAACAGTCCAAAAAAGAGTGGAACAGGTTGTTGCAAAACTGTTAACAGGGTCTTATTTTTGTTTGTGTTTCCTAACGTGTTTTGGTGGATACATTTGTTCTAGTAGCTGTTTACCCTGACTGTTGATAGATTGTGGCCCATCAGATTTTCTTTACAATAAACAGGCTGTAGAGTGTTTTGCCCAGCTATCCTAACCCTACAGGTGCTACCAGGCCATACATTAGATAATTAGTATGAATACTCAGCTTTCTTTTCTAAGTCTTTTCAAGGGGAGATACCAGCTCTGTTTTTGCCAACAAACCAACCCAGCAGGTAGAGAGAATCTGTTGTTCTCTCCTGCAAGGGAGGGAATAAAGTTATCTTGTAGTCATTCCAGTGATTTGGCCTGTAGCTGCCCAGGGCACATCTTTTCTCAGGAAGGCTTTTGCCATATTGAGTGGGGTGAATGTCACTAGTGGTGCATGAGATCTTACTGTTTCCAGTAAGGTAACTAGTGAACCTGACTCAGCAGGAGCAAAGCTGGTGTTCACTGTGGTAAGAGGGAGGAAGGGCAATGCCACAGAGTATGGAATAAAATACAGAATAATGGCGAAATAAACAAATAATAACCAATGTGGGTCAAAAAAAAAAAAAAAAAAAGACCACTGAATGAGCTACCTATAGCAAAGACACAGAAGGGGAGTTAAGTGGTGAATGTAATGTATGTTATTTAAAAATTTGGAAATATTTTTAATGGCTACTGAAATTCCTGCTTTAGGTTTGGGGCAATCTCAGGTGTAAAAAAATCAGGAAGAGGCTTGTAATCAGTTCTATGCAGTAAATGTATATGAATATATGCCTGTGGAGATAATTAAGTGGAGATATGGAGTATTAGTTAGACTGCAACATTTTCACATTACTGCTGATTAAGTAAATTCGATATTGTGCTATTGTGCATTGTCTCCACCTGAGACTGCCACAGGGGTAAATTAGTCTTCCTGTGTGGTGCTTTTTTTAAGGGCTCTTGAACATGAAATGGTCTCTGAATAAATGTTTGATTAAATTGATTGTACGTGAAGATATCTTTCCCAGTGGCAGGTCAGAGTGAGTTTACTGGGGGAAAAAAAAGGAGGTAGAGATTGTTGCAGGGTTCAGTGTTGCAGGAGAGAGCTGTGTTGGCAGGGAAACTGCTCCTGTTGTAGTTACACCCAAAGTGAAAAACATTTCCACTTCGAAACAGCTTACCAGAAGCTTAGGTAAGGATGGTTTAAAGCATTGAACACATGGGAGAAACACAAGTGACTGATTTGTGTAAAGCACTCTTCTTTTCTTGCATCATGAAAAGTTTCCAGAAGTGTCAGCAGCAGCAGTTCTGTGACTCCATGTGTCGCAACGTTCACCTTTTAAATTCATGCCCGTTTTGTGCATTGTGCTGCTGTCTTAATAAAGGAATTAAAGACAACGAGACATCCCTGCACGGCTCACTGAAGTCTGAATCAAAACATCTTCCCTATCCTTCTTGAAGTAGCCCTTGAGGGGAGTTTATGTGCTAAATGCTCCTTAGCGGCATGGCAGAAGTGATGCTGTCAAGTGGTGGATCAGAGATTGATTTTTTTCTTGAAAAAAAACCTTTTAGAAAAGAAAGCCAAATGACTAGGGACACCTGAGAGGGAGCTAACCATGGCTGAATGAGATGGAAGTGCTCAGGGGTTTGCTGATCTAATGAATTGCATGCTGAAGAAGCCAATACGAGTCAGACTTCACCTACTAGGAAGTCCTTACAATTTATTGCTTGCTGTTACTGCCCATCACCTTACAATGATGCTGTCACCTCTGTAAGGGATGCACAGCCATTTCTGATCTGCTCTTCTGCTCTGCCTCATTCTTCTTTCTTGAGGGAATACACAGATAATTCGAGAGAATTCAGTTTACTGATTATTTTGCTGCCACTGATGATTTTACTGCCAAGATTGAGTGGCATTCTTTTTTTTCCTCAGGTTTACAGGTCCCAGTTAAACTTAAATCCAACAATTATCAACCCAGTCTTCCTGCTACCACAGACTGTTACAATAAAGAAATAAATGAAACTCCCAGTGAGAAAAGTGACCTGATATCAGCCATGGGAACTAAATAATTACTTTTATCCTGAATAATCAAAAAATAAAATAATGGTTATGGTATAGTAAAAATTAAGTAAGAGATGATAATTTCTTGATCTTTCACCCAAAGTTCCCCAGGGTGTATCTGCAGTGGAGTGCAGGTGAAGGAAAGGTACTTCTTACTTCTGGGAAGAGATAAAGAGATCCACCAAGGAATAAGAAAAAATAGGAAAGAAAAGGATTCAAAAAGACTGGGGTTGAGAACAAGGAATCCCCACATGTAAAGTGCATAAGGAAAGATGTAATTTCTAATCAGAGAATTTTAAGGAGACTCTACAGTTCATTCAGATGCTATGCTTATCTGTGTACAGGCAGTGTTAAAACAGGAGAAAAAATGACACTGGCAGGGACTCTGAAACTGTATTTGATGGCTAAAAATTTTAAGGTGAACTTCTATAGGAAATGACATAGCTTACCCTGGTAAAAAATATACTATTTTAGAAAATTTGAACATGATTTTTGCAAAATTATGGTTCAATTTTGAAAAACTGAGGGATCAGCAGCCTGAGTCTTCAGATTTTTTTAATACATTTGAGCTGGTTGTGTTTTTAAACTTACTAATTATTCAATTTTAGGATTTTATTTTAAAATGTTGCAGAGTTCTTGTAAAGAATAATTTATTTGTGTTCCCTTTTCAGATTTAGCAGTTTCACAATTGCAAAGAGAGGTGCAAATTTGGGAGCTGGGTATTAATTTGTGAAATAACCAAGCAAATGGTCAGACTTTGACAACATTGCATTGCAATCTTTCCTGAAAATAAGGACAGAATATAGATTTTTTTCAGTTCAGAAGAGATGCAAATGTATCTCTTTCCACTAGAGGTCACTAAAATACTGTGAGATTTCTTAAAAGAAAAAAATTCTGCTTTGAACCCTCTGAATCTATTTTTTTTTTTTCTCCTCGATTTCTGTAAGTTTATTGTTACAAACACCAAGCAGTGGTTGATAATATCTGACGCCTGGGATTAAGCTTTTCAGAGCTCCTTCTTTCCTTGACTGTTTCCTGGGATCAAACAGCTCAGTTCCCCATGCTGCAATCTGCAGCCTGGTCTCTTCAGTCTTTCTTGTGTGTGTGGTAACACAAGGTGATTTGATCCATGTAGGAGTTTGTTGCTCTGTCCAATTGGATTATATTTGGGAAGTACCATTCCCCGTGGGAGGCACGTAATGCATGTGATTGAAAAATGAGTGTGCCAGCTGTGCACAAGACCATCTTTAACAGTTGGTACCCAGAAGGAACCCAGGTACCCCCTTGCCCATAGAAAACTTGGTCGTACCAAGAGCAGCTGGAAGTGGTGTAAGGGGGTTTTTACTGCAGTAAAGCTACATCAGCTACCTTCTGTTTCCAAACTAAGAAAACAGGGGCTGTGAAGATACCTGTCAAATGGTACAAGCTCCCTCTCTCTTTTATGGTTGCCTTTCTTCTATAGGAGAGAAAAAAGAGGAATGAGCAGTTATGAGAAATAAGCGTTTAGGTGTTCAGTATTTCTAGCTTTCCTGTTGTCCGAAGGCAACGTGTGTATATGACAGCCATTTTTGTACCACCTTCATAAACAGGAGCTTTAATAGCAATATCAGTGCAGTTTCAGTACCTTTTCCTTAGATATGTCACCTTGTAAAGAGTTCTAAGAATTTTTTTCTCATGACAAACACGTTTGCATTTGTAACAGAACACATGTAAGGCAAAATATTGATAATTCAGGCTTGAGTCTAGAAAAAAGCCCCTGACTTCTTAAATTCCTTTTCTTTCTCATTCATATGCATTTTGAAATTTGAGTATTTGGGCTCTGAAGTATTTACCTACGCCATATCTAAGGTTATAAAATGAAGAAACTATGTACAATTCAGCAAGAACTTCAGGGCTTCAGAAAATGAAAGCCCCAAATTAAAATAATTTCTTTTTTTTTTTTTTTTGTTATTAAATTTGGTGAAAAGGATGAAAATAATTCTATTAAACAATTACTGTGCCACTTGGAAACCCACAGAAGGTGGGTGAGAAGTACTGCTCTCTAGGCAATCAAAATGTATAAATGCTTTCACTGGTCCAGGAGAGAAAAGGAAGCAAATACCTCCCAAGTAGCAAGCTAATAAGATCCTTCATGAACTGAATACTATCTTTGCATCTCACTTTAACTGAAACATATGGCAAAAGGCTAGATGTGGAAATGATCCAATTCATGAATTTATCCTATTAGATTATTCCAAAATAGACTGGAAATCTATGCTTTATATAAATAAGTATATGTACACAGACAAGCCTTTTAATTAAAGGGAAGTTCTTTAATTAATATAACGCATTAAGGATGTAATAGCCACTTTTTATTTTCTGCACTATCAAAATAGCAACTGTAAAGACTTTTGTCAAATATTATCTCTTTTTGCAGTGACAGATGGCAAGAGATAGAACTATAAGAAATGCCTAAATTGCATAGCACAAGCCTGTATGAGTAACAGAGTCAAGTTGCAAAGCTTCATGGGTCCCATCTGATCTGATAACACTTGGCATGCATAGAGAAAGGCTAAATTTTATGTGCCTGATCAGCTGTCTCCCAGGGATGCTAGGCATTAGTTGTCTGATAGATGTTTACCTAAGTCTCAAAAATTTTCTGTAAAGCTTACTTACTGCAGATTTTTAGAGGGAGGAAAGAAACAGCAGAGGACCTTGGATTGGAGTGAAGGGTGAGGGGAAAAAAAAAAAAAGGAAGGGGAAATTTAAGTCCCTTCTTGTCATTCTCACTTTAGAAGAAGTAGGACCAAACTCCTGAAGGAAATTAAACTGAATGCTTGAGAACTGATCCGAAGGTACCGTCTGAGGGGAATGTGAACAAATCGTACCTCAGGACCATTCTGTGGACCTGCTTGATTAACGAAGCTGCAAAAAACTCATTAAAATACAAGTCTACTACCCGTCTCTAAGAGAAAAAGCCATTTGGTACCTGGAAAGAATATGTAAGTTCAAGTACTTTAAATTTAAAGTCAAGAGTTTCAATTTCTTCTGAAGCAGAAGGCTCCTCTCTATCATCAGCAGTGCTGAGCCATTCAAAACCCTCTGAACAATTTAGATAATCCACCTTATTTCTTGTTACATTGAGCAAGGCATTTTTTTCCAAAGGAAACATGACAAAGCCAAATCTACTCTTCTTACCTCTTGTCCTACTGCTACACATCCCTAAGAATAAATGATTATTTAGGCCACTAGAATATTGAAGCCACAAGGCTGTTATTCAAAATAAGAATCAAAGCTTACAGCAGACTTAGGTGGAAGGATACTGAGTCTTAATTCTCTTCAGGTCAATTTAATTTTACACAGAAGGCTTAAAATCTTCTGCTTTTTGCTATAAGAGCTTGAAAAATATTTATAGCTAATCCTACAAAAGAGTGTAAGCACAAAAGTTTCTATTATTTCTTTTATTAATATTAAATTATTTTATCTACTATTTTCCTGCTGGTATCTGTATATTTATTAGTTGTTTTTAAAGTATAAGATTAAATTCCAGTTGAACTATATCTTTATGTTAACAGGGACAATTCTCTATTTTGAAGTATGCAATCACTATAACTTTTCATGAAGTATTTTTAAACATCCCACCTATTTTAGTTGCATGCTAAAGAAAAATATATTTAATCTTAAAAATATTTCTATTGTATCACTAGCTTTGAGGGATGACTAGGGATGGAAAACACTTCTGGAGGTTCCTTCTCCCACCCCCTCCTCAGAGCCTGGTCTGCTGGACCAGGTTGCTCAGGGCTGTGTCCAGTCAGGGTTTGGCTCCAGGAAAAAGGTTGGAGACTCCATAATCTCCTGGGCCAACTTGGGCCAGGGTTTGACCACTCTTAAAGCAATAGGGTCTTTCTACTATTTAAAACTGATTTATCTTATTTCAGTTTGTGTCCACTGTCTCTAATAAAGGCCTGCCTTTATTATTTACTATTATATAAATATAATCTGAACCATTACCTGTACTTTGAATGTCTTGTTTTTCCCTCAGAGAATTTTGTGAAGCAGCTGATACCTATTGGAAGTTGTCCTGGGTTCTGGTTGGGATAGAGTTTTTTTCACAAGAAGCTGGTGGGGGTGGCAGTGTGTGTGGAACATAACTTGGACAGGTGACTCAAACTAGATAAAGGGGTATTCCATACTGTATGACATCATACTCAGTATATAAAAGGAGCTGTCTAGGGAGGAGGGGTTGCTGCACTGGGATGGGATAGGCATTTTATTGGGTGAGCAAATTGCATCGTATATCACCTGCCTTGTATATCCGAACTATTGTTCTGGTTATTTTCCTTTCCTTTGCTATCCCACTGAACTGTTCTTATCCCAACACCCAGGTTTTACCTTTTCCTTCTGTTTCTCACCCCTATCCCACCATGGAGTGTGGGAACGGGTGACGAAGCAGCTGTGTGGTGCTCAGGTGCTGGATGGGGCTAAACCATGGTAGAAGAACAGTAACATGAGGCCTGATTTCTGGAACTTGGCCCCTAAGTTACTTCTATTCTACCCAACATCAAAAATGCAATGTACTGATCTGAAGGCAATTTTAATTCCCTGCAGAGCTTCTTAACTTTACCACGCAGTATCCTGCCCATGGTAACTAAATGAAAGGAAGCTGCAGTAGACTCATGCACAATACCAAAAGATTGTAGCTTGGTTCAGAGTGTCTGACCCATAGGGAAGTGCTAAGATTTAGCATTTCCTATTTTAGAGGGTTGAAAATAGATAACAACAACAACAACATTTGTATGACGTCACATGAAACTGTTTAGGAAGTTCAGTGTCACAGAAGCACGTATGACAATGTGTTATTTTTTCCCTAAGGAAAAGTTAGAATTTCACTAAAATCTCCTTAAATTTAAAACAACAAAGGATGTATTTATCTGCATATCAAAGCTGAAGTGCCTTGATATACCATTTCCTAACTGTATATTCAAATAAACTTAGCTAGAATGTGTCTATATAATATGCAGCTTTTCCTCACCTCTTGTAGGTATTTTCTTTCACTGAGAAGAAAAGCTTCCAAGAAAAGTATTCAGAAAGAATAAACCAAGCTATGCAAATTCAGCAGAGGATTTTTTGATCTGTACAAAAGGAACTGATTTTTTGATGCTCAGTATTCAGCTAAATTTGAGCAAAAAGCTATAAAACTGTACAGATTATGAAGATCCTTAACTATTCCAAATTTAAAGGAAATAACTTCAGGATATATTTCAAGTGTATAGTTTCTTGTTTTAGACAAGATCCACTGATTACAGAGCTTCATCTATTGCAAACTAACTGCCAAACTGAAAGAAAAAATCATTGACGTCAGTGATCTTAATTTTCTCAGCAAAACCTAACTTCATCAGTTTTTTGGAAACGATGAGTTGATAAAAGTGATTTGGGGGTACTAGACAGAAATGCTTTATGATATCCTGATTCTAGTCCTTTCTTTTATATTCATGTGTGGCTTTCTTCCATATCATGATCCAAAAGACCCGTTTGCCAGATGTGTACAAAAGCTTATGAATAATTCATTCCAAAGACAGAAAAAGGCCATAGTACAATTTTGTTTTAAAACTACTTTGTATTTGTAACTTTTAAAGTTTTACTTTAAAAAACTCTGATTCAATACATATTTTTGTGTTGAGACTGAATGTGTCTTCTTTTATTGGGGGATGTAAACATCAGTTTTCATTTTAAGCTCAGCATTTCCTTCATTCTGGATGTATTCCTACTTTGTATGTTTGGAGGAGGAAGTGGTGTTCAGAGGGGCAGAGGTAAAGCCCCATGTCTCCCTGTTACTGTCTGGAGAAACACTGAACACCGACCTTAGGGGAAGCAATAAAAATTGAAGCTAACTGTGTTAGCTTTATTTAGAATATAATTCTCTGATGTGATGCCAGAACATACTCAGTAAAAAGTCTTTAATGCACAGCAAGGGTTAGCTGTCTAACGAGGTATGAGACAATTATATTAATCAACTATGTCTTTTCTTAATCTCTCAGGGTAAATAGCTGCACATTGGTTATGCCTGATTTTTATTGGGTCTGCCAAACTTAACTGCAAGTTAGAGTTCAGGAAGCTCCTAGAGACATCTGTCTGACATTTGTCTTGCTACGGCTGCTGTTTAATTTCTCTGGATGGAGCTAAATGTTTGTACCAGGTACTAGATAGTTTTCCTTGCTGTTCCTTAATTCTTAGGATGCGACAGTTATAGTCATCTTTATGTTTCAAATATATGAAATTACCTTGAAACCATCCTGACATCGTATTTTTCCTATACCAATCCCAATTTTGGCATTGTTAATAGGCATCCAAACCCAATCCGAAATATACCCCAAAACTACTAACTTAATGTTAATACCGTCTATTCAGATGCTGGATTTCACTGGCACATTGTTTGTTAGCTACTTGCTCCTATAATGATGTCTTACTTTTACTGATCATTTTTGTAGATACAATTTTTGCTTGTTTGTACTGAGTCCAGTAGTCCCACAGCATGCTTGCCTACTCTGAGATGGAGAAACGTGCACTTGTGCAAAGTGTGCAGGGGTGCCTTAACACCACTCGACACCACTTTTCAGTGTGCACTGGTTTGTCTTACTCGATTCCTTGCAGTAGACCCTTTCTCGTGGGTAGTACACAGAGTTCCACCTTCATAAAATACTCAAGGCAGCATGTCAGCAGAAAGCTTCTTATTTAAATGGAGCAATGTATTATTATTATTATTATTATTATTATTATTATTATTATTATTACTACTACTATTACTATTATATAGAGAATGCAGTTAGTGTACATGGAGCTGTGCAAACGGCTGCAACACAGACACTCCCATGCCCTCCTTGGTTGCCTGAAGAAGTGGTGTGTTTGAGAACCAGAAGTGAGAGCTTTATCGTCCTTTGATCTCCATGGGAACACATACAATTAAACTCAAGCAGCTAGAAAGGAACTGCTCTGCAGAAAGCCCCATCTGATGATAACACCAGCCTTATTTCAGCAGCAGCATTAGCAACAATAGGAGCCAACTGTCTAAAGCCTCTCTCTGTTCAGCTTATCCTGGATGTTGTCTGAAGTGAGATTTGGAGAATGCTACATTCATAGAAAAGCAAGTTTACTGGGATTTTGTGTATCAGATTTGAAGCAGACCTGATGTGGTGTGCTTTTCTGAAGACAGAAAAGCTTCCAGCTGACAGCTAACGCAAATATCCATAGTCAGATAAAACAGACTATTAATGTATCTGCAGTGTAAAGAGAGATAATAACATGCTTATGTTTTAGGCACTTTTATGTGTGGCAAGTATTATCTAGAAGCTGAAGAATGTGATGCCAACAAGTAAATCAACAGGCTACAGAGTAAGTGAGAGGCGGGGGAAAAAAGGAAGTATTTTCATTCTGATTAAACAGTAGGCTCCTCAGAGAGCTCAGGAAGCAAACTTGCAGCATCACCTTTGGGCATCTGGTTTAAGTTCCTGAATTAAAAGAGTCATTCTATAATTTCTTCCAAAGGGATAAGGAGCCAGTTGTCCTGGTTTTGGTCAGGATGGAGTTAATTTCATTTGTAACAGCGGATGAATGCTGTGTTTGAGAGTAAAATGGGAGTAGTGCTGATAACACCCTGATGTTTCTAGTTGCTGTCAGACAGTCAAGGACTTTCTCAGTTCTTCATGAGAAAGGAGGGGTGAAGCCAGGACAGGTGACCGAGCTGACCAAAGAGAGTATTCCACGCCAGTTACGTCCTGCCCAGGATATCGGGGGCTGACGGGAGGAAGGCCTGGGGCGGCTCCGGGACGCGCGGTTCTTGGGGGACGGTCGGGTTCTGGGACGGCTCTGGGTGGCAGGGCCTGAGTTGTGTGGTTTGGTGAGAAACTGCATTGTGTATCAGCAGCTTCATATATTTTTGCTTTGAAGTCCTGTTAGTATTGTTACATTGTATCTTTCTGTTATCTTAGTAAACTATCCTTATCCCAACCCACGGGCCTCTTTATTTCTTGATCTTGGGGTTATTTGCCCCTTTCTCTTCCTTTTTTCCCTTCCCTTACTTCTCACCCCCCTTCCCTCTTCCCTTTAACCTGCTCTTTTCCTTAAAGGAGCAGGCAGCTGCGTGGATCTTGGCCCTCAGCCGGGGTGAAACCACGACACCAGTATACTGTTTTAATCTTTCCTTTCTCTGTTTGGGTCCCTAATCTGGTCATTTAATTTAGCATCTCCATTAGCAGGTGGTATGGAGGCTTTTGCCCTCCAGGTCAGTTCTAGCAATGCTGCCTTGCTTGCTCTCGTACACACAGCTTGAGGTATCTGCCTAATGTTAGCCACTGAAAAACCTCCCCCCAAGCATTTGTTGATGGTGGCACAGAAACCCACAGTATTGCCAGAACCAAACCCATGTGGCAGAGACTCTGATCTTAGAGAGGTCCAAAATTACCTTGAAATCAGATTTCTGTGAGAACTCCTTCATGATTACCGGTTTCCTGAGAGGCTGTTTGAGGGAGTAGTTATTAATCAATTTACGTTTAAACAATATATCTGAAGTACTAGCACACCGTTTGAATTTTCCAGGGTCTCTCCATTCATGGTATTGTCCACAAACTTTCCCACAAACCTTTCTTGCAGTACTTTGCACAACATTGCCTACAGCCAGAATAGTATTCTGAATGTGGACTTGCAAGCATGCCTGTTGTGTTGGTTTGCTCAGGTGGTCTGGAACGCACTTACATCAGGTGCCAGCACTAGCATTTATGCAGGTTGCAGCTGATTGCAAGTTCAATAAGTGAACATTTTTTTCATTGCAGAAAATGATGATTTATAAAAAGATTTATAAAAAGATTGTTTCACTTCAAGTCAAGAAAAAAGTGTTATTAATAAAAAAAAAGTTAAGAAAATTCTGGTTCTTTTTGAACTCCAACATAGATATCTTTACTACAGGATTATTGGTACCTAATAGATTAAGCACTGAATGAAGAAATGAATAGTCTATCTGTTAACTTGCTCAGGCATCTTGGATCTTATTCTACCTATGATTCATTTTCCCACACTGATGTAACATGCTTTTTTCCATTCCAATATGAGAGAAAAGAAAAGAAGATATATCTGCCTATAAAGTAAGTGCAGAGGTAGCCATTTTTATTTTACTCATAGAGCTAATCTTCCTATTACAGTGCATGTTGAAAAGGCTGAGACAGCTCTGTGAAAAAGAACACAAACAAAATCTGCTCAGGGAAGGAGAGCTGGTGGATCTTCAAAGCCTGTCACTCCATAAGATAACAAGCTTCCCCTAAATCAGAATGCAATTTCTCAGTTAATACTTTGAGGATGCAAAATATGAAATACTGAGTGTGTATTGCTAGCAGGCACACATACACAACCACACAATTAATATACACACACACACAAACACACACATATATATAAATACATGCATCTGACCACAGAGGTGGTATTGAGGGCCTCCCCCTGCCCTTGAGTCTCCTGTCCCAGTCACACTGCACAGGGATCACCCTTGCACAGCACAACCTGACAGATGCACTGAGAGAACTGCCTTCCTCACTAATTAAAATCTGTGAGCTGAAGGTATATTTGCAGTGTGCAGATAAGCAGGTGAGAAACCTGAGGATGTAAACAGGAACTGAAAATGTGCTTGTCCCCCAGCGAGAGCTGAGACCTGGCTGACACAGAAATATTGCCTGGGAAGCCCTGCGTAGCGCAGAATATATTGAGGATATTTTTCTTCTCTTCATCACTGAAATACAGCTAACGGTATTTATCAGTTTTTCCCGTAGGTTTATGTTCACCACTATAATACAGCTACAAATATCTTTTCTATTACTTTGAACTGAGCTCTAAATTTAAGCTTTTGGTCAATATAAACTCCCACTCTGGGGTATATTCCTTACTCAGAGCTTGGTGAGGCGGAAGAGGTGATCTGATTTATTGTTAAGGCTCATCCTGGGTGTAGGCTGTCTCCCACTTGCCCTGAAAACGCTGCATGGTGTCTCATTACTGTGTTCCTCACAGGCCAACAGGGCCACAATCTTGTAGCTGTGCAGGAGACTGAAAAAGCCCAGATGTGCCCCTTATCGCAGTGGGATTCCTTCTCACAAAAATGTGGGGGCTTAGCTGTTGGCTGGAGTTAAACCACAACAGTTGTACTTATCTTAAAATGACTGTCCTGAGATGCTGAGATATGTATTCATATATATATATACACACACATGCATTTTGTATATATATGTGTATGTGATGTATATATATGTTTAAAAATAAAATTTTGGAAGTTTGCATGTTTGAGAGGTAGTTATGTTTACAGACACATAAAGGCCAGAAATAGACTCTCGTTTAGCTCTCTCTGAACACTCACATGGATTTTTTTTTTGTTCAGGTTAGCATTAAAATGTCATATGGACATCACAAGATCTGACAACATTGACATGAATAAAAATCACAGAATGATTGGGGTTGGAAGGTACCTCGAAAGATCATCTAGTCTGAGCCCTCTGCCAGAGCGGGATCACCTCGAGTAGGTCATGCAGGAACACGTCAAAGTGGGTTTTGAATCTCTCCAGAGAAGGAGACTCCACAACCTCTCTGGGCAGCCTGTTCCAGTGCTCTGCCACCCTGACAGTGAAAAAGATTTTCCTTATGAAAATGTTGCCATACACAACGGTGAAAATTTGCAAAAATGAGTAGTTGATTTTAGAGTTGAAGAACTTGAGGACCTCATGGTTTAACAACAAGCTTTCATTTTTACAATAAAAGAAGGTAATTGAATAAAATGCACTAATAATTAAGCTGGTTTTTACATAGGAGTTAAAATATCACAAACATTTCAAATTGCCATTCCAAAAGTAGCCAAAAAAAAAAAAAAGCTATAATTCATAAACAGTGACTTCCAGTGAAGCTTTTTACATTTTTTAAAGATTATTTTGAATTTGAGAAACTCTTCCTAACACTATTCTTTTTGATAACACACTTGAAATTTAATTGCAGAAAAGATTAAATCTTAATTGAAACAAATTAATGTAAAACCCAATCCATTAGATCCAACAAACTTTAGAGATTTGTATAAAGGTTTTTTCAACAACAATGCTAATTAATTGCTAAATGCTGTGGTTGTTTTGAACTCTGACCATTCTTCTGCTGATGTTGAGTTAAACAGACTTCCCACTGAATGGCCAAATGTTAACTGGGTTTTGTGACACTCCTGGGGATGAAAACCTTTCTCATCCTGAAATGGGAGACTGGAGTCATTACACTGAATGTGCACAAATGCAGATTTTCAATCATCAGTGTTTGTTTGAACACAACCACAACCATGGTATTTCGGAGCTCTGTATTTAGGGACAAGAAATCCTCTTCCTTCAGATCTAGCTGTACACTATGCATGAGACTGACCTGGGTAATGGCAATGACCTCCTTGTTTTTAAAATCTATCGATCCAATTGGTCAATCACTCCTTAACCCTTTGCTTCTCATATGCACCATTTTGCCTGCCTTCACCTCTTTTGCAATTCTGCTTAAATTCGTTTTCTTATATCTGTATGGCCTTTCCTGCTTCTGTTACTCTGAGGGTTTATCACCAGTACTCGAAGGATCTGGTAATTGGTATGTTTGTGCCTGCTTGTTTGTTTGTTTTTTTGTTTGTTTGGATGTGGGGGTTTTTTTAATTGTTATTATTTTATTATTATCCAACACTTTGGTATTCAAAAGATTCTTGAAAATTGGTCAGAAGAGCACTAATCTAATCATGGAACATATGGTCAGTTTATATATTTGCATACTCAGAGGTGGATGTTATTGGAACTAAGAAATAAATAAATTACCAGCAAGTCTGTCTCTACCATCAAATCACATATACATCTTAAAAATATTGAAATCCCCAAAGGAGTTTGTTAATGGCAAGCCTGTTCCCTAATACTTGTGGTCTTTTTATTCACATCGTTTGGTCTGTTGATAAAGCTTATTAACTGTACCAATAGGAAATCCCTAAATACAATTATGGTCAGGTTGATCTTTGGTATTCGTGTATTCAGAACACAGTGGAATGGCCAAAGAAACTCCTTTTATCAAATTGTAGGTATAACTTAAAAAATATTTTTGTCCATCAGAATATAGTGGGAGAAAAAAAAGAGAGATAACATTAGAGGGAGCTGTTGCACAAAGGAAAAAAACCCAACAAAACCCAGCAGTAGTTCAGAAACCTTTCCTTTCTTGTAGGCAAAATAATAATAATAAATATAATGCAAAAGAAAAAGAGAGGGGAGTGAGCATGTAGGAAAGAAGCCATGACAGTTATAAAAGGAAATACGATTATGCTCAGTGATTTGATGAACACGTCCCATAATGCTGATCTTAGGGATGGCGTAGCAGGGCTGCTGTGCTGCAGACAGTCTGCTTAAAAATGTCAGTGTAACAGTCACCCTGCAGCCACCCGAGTCCTCGACCTAATTAATTTTGCATGACTTGGCAGAGCATCCTTCAGGTTCATTCATTACTTCTAAGAATAAAGCCTGTGCTGTTCTTCATGCTGGAGAGAAAGCGTGAGAGGGAAAGGCTGAGCAAGACGATGTCCTTCGGGGAACTGCCCCATGGCGAGCAACCTTCAAAAGCAGAACGTTCAAAAGTGTCACCCAGCAGATGTTTGCTGACCTTATATTTTCTGTGGTTCATTCTTTCTCTGTGCCACACTACCCTGGACAGTGGGTCTGTTTTCAAAGGATACAGCCACTGGTGAGGGAAGAGTGGCTCCCACTTTTTCGAGGAGCTTGGCTTTGTTATCATTTACTAAAACACCATGAAGCTGCTTTCTCCTTTCTCTTTCATGCATGAAAAATGCAAAAATTTGAGCTTGTTCCCCTGCAAGAGCATACTTTTTTTGCCTCCTTCATCCCCATGAAGAACTCACACCATAAAAAAGGAACAATTTTGGGTTGGACTTGATAATTTATGACTGTTTCCCAGATCCTGTAGATAATTAATGCAAATGGGACTGAGTGAACAGTTAGGAACGAAGATACTTAGCAAACTCCAGAGCTAGGTTTCAGACTAGTAAACAAGATATTTTTTAACACAGGATTCTGTGAAATTTGGTCTTGCACAGAACAGTAAAGGAACTCACTTTTGTGTTCCAAGTGTTTGTGGTTTTGGTTTTCCTCTCCTTTAAAAACAGTAACCTACAAAGCACAATAGGCACCTGCACTCTATTTTTTTTTTTTTTTTTTCTATTTCAAGATGTTATTTCCTGGAAAATCAAGAGAACACATGTACTAGGTTGAGATTAATTCAGTCCCACCTTTTTGGTGAATAGCCCGGTATCCAACATTTTCCTAAATCCTCATTAGATTATGCAGAAAATCAGACAATTGTGAATTTATGAGATTTTTAATTTTTGTGTGTTGTCAATACTATCATATACACAAAAGAGAGTGCTGTGTTTTGGAATTTACTTAGAAAGTGAAATGCACTTTTTTATCAAACCTTTTCTTTCTGCTTTTCAGTTATCTTGGAGACATACCCTCAGTCCACATGCTCATTTTGAAACAGGAGAATCTCTAGGATTGAGATTCTTTACTAGTAGCATTACAATCCTGACAAACTTCAAGATATGGTGAACTCTTAGAAGCAATAACAGATAAGGAGCTACATAAAATTCTGTTCACTCAGGACTGCAGCTTGAAGGCCTACACACAGACTTTTTTAAAGACAGAAAATTAGATGAAAACCAGTGTTTCCATCCCTTTATCACAGTGTCTAACTATTCCATTCTGTCCATTCTGGATGTGCTTCTTTGCTACGCAGGCTTTCAAAATTAATTTCAGATAAGGATTGGTCCTGATGATTTAAAAAAAAAATATTTGTAAGGAAAGAAAAGCAGAACAAGTAAAATAAAACCATTTGGAGGAAGAACACAAAGTCTCTCTTGATCTGTTTAGGCCTCTATTTCAAATTCTTCTGCAGCTTTAATCTTCCTGCACATAATAAGCAGATTATTTAATTTTACATTCTCTTTGTAAAAATTTATCAGTAGCTGCCTTTACCATACTACTGGATAAATGAAAGCTATTAAAATAAAATTAAAAATTGTCTCAAAGCTAGAGTGCTTTTTTGATACTCAAAGGAGTGACGCATATCAGTACCTGTGATAAAACTATGACTTTGTCTGAAATTTTTAATTTGTTGGTAATTTTTTACCCTGCTGGAATCACAATTTCTATTCAATGCAGTGGATTAAAGGATTTTTGAATTGACCATAATATTAAAATTAGAAAAGCAATACATAAAATAGCATATAATAATTAGACCTGGATCTTTATATTATGGATACTACCTTTCTTGAAACACAATGTCATTCTGTGCTACTCACTCCTAGAATCTGAATTCTTTTACAACTCAGGAAACAAATGGAATAATGTAAAATTACAATGATGGATAGGCTTATGTTTGTGTATTCAGTGTTGTTAAAGTCTTGATGGCAGGGTTGTATTCATATGATGAATTCCAGTAATATCCATAAACCTATATGGAATTTGATTTTAAAATGCTTATAATGAACTGGAATCCCTACATGTTACTTTGAAGTAAGGATTTCTTTTGGTTCTTACCACCTTTGTGTTTTAATATTTGATCCAATGCCTGAGACACACTTGAGAATATAATTATGTCCATGGAAGAAATGTCTTTTGTTTAATCAGCTTTATTTCTTGCACCTTGCCTTGAAGGCTCAATTGCAAGTCATAGATTCTTCAAATGACAATTAGAAAGCATGAGTCTTGCTGACTTAATTAGCCCTATCCTGCCATTTATGTCAGAAATATTAGACCAGAATACAGGACACAGAATGGAAAACCCTCAACTTCGCTGACAGTGGTCTGGGTATGCAGCTCTGTCCTCACCCCTGGGCAAAGGCTCACTGAAATTGAGCTCACTGAGCTCAGCAATTCTAAAACCAAATTGTGCTAATGTCTGGAGTCTGCAGTGATTCTCTCAAGTAGGAATATTTTTTGGTTTTAAATTTCTTTTGGATAACCTTCTTAAAACTGATAATGGGCAGAATACCAAACACTTACAACAAGATGTGAGTTTTAGATATATCTTTGGAAGAATGCGTTGAATTAGTTTGGGAATAGGATAACTTGGAGAGACTGAAGTGACATATTCCTTTTGTCTTCCTTCCTGCTGTTCTATCATATGAAGAACACAGAGTGAGTGAAACAGGTTTCTGAAGGTGCTGAATTTCAAAATGTAAGAAAGATTACATGATGTGCAGAAAGTCTTTCCCTTCTGAAATACCTCACAGTTATGAAACAGCGATCAGAAATATAGAGATCTCTAAATCCCAAAGCTGCCAGTGTGGCTTGCTGCTGAGGCTTGCCTTTCTTCAGCAGGAGGAGAGGTAGGTAGTGCCTGAAGCGTACTTTGACCTCTTTATTCTATCTACAGGGGATCTTCTTCTACAGTGTTAAATGAACAGCCTTCCTGAATAGGTTATCGCATCTTTTCCTAAGCAATTGTACCAGATTTTTCTCAAATAATGCTATATTACCCCATTATGTTTCTCTGTTCAGCTCTCCTGTTTGTAGACTGTGATTTGGTTTGTGCCTCTAGACATCCTGTTTTGGTATATTCTCTGTCTTTCACCCTTTATCACAGCTTGTTTTACATGACTTCTATGTAACTGCTTCTATGAACTGGGGAGTACAGTTGAGATCTACAGGGGAGGCTGTAGGGAGAAAATGGCAGGAATCCCAGCTGTCATCCTCATAGAGAAAAAGTAGCCCAATTAGGAGCAGGCCAAGATGAGAACTTGACTCCAGTGTGTAAAGCCATACCATTGGGTAGTCATTCTAGGGATTGTGTGGACTGCCTTGGACAATGACGTAAGGAGGGTGTACAGAACTCAGAGTGTGTGCAGTTCTTTCTGTCACCCCTCTGAGGGAAAAGCTCCTATGAAAGTTTAAGGAAAAGCATGTCAAGTTAATTAAGATATTCACACCAAAGGGAAAAAAAAAACTTTTCAGGGAGATGTCATCAGCTGAATGCAAGGGAGTCAGAAAGCAGACAGCAGACCTCTTAACTGTATTACTCATGAGATATTTACTGTGCCAAGAGTGCCAAAGTCTTGCTGGGTCTACGCCTGAAATAGACCTGTCCAGGTATTCAAGCTGCTCTTACTGTAAGAGAAGTTACCTAGAAGTAAGATGCTATATCTTGTGTTTTGCGTAACAAGTTGTTTTATGTGACAGCATGGATGATGTTGTGTTCCCTTGATGGTATCCTGTGCTTCTTATTCTGAAGAATTTTGATCTTTATTTTCATTACTATGACATTTTGATTTTTAATAACTCATTTACTCTAGATAGATCTGAAAGATCATGATCTTCAGTGGGTGAAGCCCAGACCGATGGATTCTTTGAACTAATATTATGTCAGAATGTTTTTGAAACACTGAGAAAAAATTGTAATTTTAAACACTTCTGGCAATGAGAATTACCCTAGTACTCTTTGGGTTACATTTATAGTGCTTTTAACTCACTATTCACTATTACTACTACTGTAACCAGTAATCAGTGTTACTCAGTAATCAAAATCAGTCAAGTATTGATATTACTCTTGCTGCTGACTATCAAGGACTTTTAGATGCTAACAATTTCTGTTTGGAATAGTAGAATTCAGTGTCTCAAGTTAATTTACAGAATAATAGACACATATATATGGATACAGCACTGGAACTTATGAGAAACAGATGACATCTGGCAGACTGAGCAGCAGGTAGAAACATCTACAATACCACGCCATACACGGCTGCAAGTATGTGAACTAATACTACATCTCAAAAATGTTTGGCAATAATGCTTGTAATTCTAATCTTTCTTTTATGTGATTTGTTGGAAAATAGATATTTGAGACAGTGAAGCTAAAAATCTTCCAGTTATATATGTACCTCTGCAATCTGAGCCACCTCTGTGAAATTCTGTGTTCCACTCAGTACCCTTTCTGCATCTTTGATTGCTTTGTAACACATCAGTAAGGAAGAACCACATATTATTCGGCCTCAAAGGGCAGTCTTACCACCTTCTGAAAGCTTGTTCTATGAGATTCGTTTGTCTAAATCAAGACAACTAAATATTAGACACGAAACCTGAATTGATCACCTCAGTTTCCTCTGCAGTCATGAAGTTCTTGCAGAGAAGTCTTTGAAGACAAAAGGATGGCATTCCTCTGATGGTCAGTATTCACATCTGAGCAGCCAGTGTAGGCACCTCTTACAAGTGTTACTAAGGTTTGATTCATCTGATGTGCCATAAATGGCTGTGTTAGGAAAACAGAAGATCACAGATTAAAATTTCTTAATGCTGCTCTTTATTGACTACAAGATAACACTAGCTGATTATTTTTCAAGGTGACATATTGTGCCCTAAATGCTACCTGTGCTGGATCCAGCTAAAGGCTGATTTTTTGAAAGACTTAGTTCTCCAAGCACAATGCAATGCTGGAAAACAAATCACCAAATATTTGCCTGTGGATATCATGGGGGTTGGGAAAGGCAAAAGTGGGATGGGGAAGAGTGAGTGATCTGGGGTTAATGAGCTGTCATGGACTCATGTACTTGTGGAGCAAGTTGGACTTTGAGGAAAAAGTAATAAAGGGAAATCATAGACCAGCTGAGGTCAGACTAAAGAAAAAGAGCTAGACCTTTGGTCTCCAGTGAGGTCTTGCCTGGAAGCAGGAATTTATTAGATTATTTCTACCAGCTGCTTCACCCCTTTGGCTGAGGGTCTGATTCTAAAGTGACATTTGTAGATTCTTGGTCCTGATTACAGATACTACACTCCTATCTCTGTAAAAAAATGTAACTCTATCGTAGAGAGCAGTTTACGCCTGTCTGCTGGGTTTCTAAACCTCCAAAAGCTTCCTTGGCTATGTGAAGGTAACTGTCCTTCTGGCACTGCAGAAGGGAGACTCGTCTCATTCATAGGCTGCCCTGAGAGGAGAAAAAATGCTCTTTATTACTCTTGCAAAATGTTAATCATGCTAATCTATTTCTTTTCAAGGTAAGGAAAGGTTATTCCTTTAATTCAGAAGCTCATGGCTTTGGCTTTTAGGGTGTGCTACATATTACAGCTATATTGATAGGTTTCCAGTATCTACATCAGTTTCAGCTGTCCAGAGCTCAAAGGAGTCACTCCAAAATGTAATTTCAACCAGCACCTTCTGTGGCCAAACACTGTGACAGGCTCAGTGCTTCAGTGTTGTTAATTTTTGTTCTTAAAAAATAAATAAAAAAAAGAAGATGACTACTTTTAATACTTTTATTTTCTTGGACAATGCCTCTCATAACATCATATTCTTCTGGCACAGCTCTTTTTAAATGCTTCAGTTCAATTTCACAGAAAAGTTTGAAGGCTATTCTTATATAATGTTCCTTTCTCAGTCATTATCCATTGCAAATAATTCTTCTGTTTCCTTAAATTGAAGCTGTAGTGCATAACCTTTTCCCTGAAATGTTCTTTAGTTATCCAAAGCTAGAGAGAGACGATACCCCAAGCCAAATTTTTACCACTCAATTAGATTATTACAAACTGCTACCATTAAATAAATGCAAAAAGGAAGAACAGCACAACAACAAACTTAGTAAAAAATATCTTGCAAAGGATTAAATATGTGATATGGAAAAAAAAAAAAAACAACCAGATGGATGAAAATACTAATTAGGATTCAAAATAATGGCTAACAAATTGCTTGTGTCTAAAATACTACTTCCAAGTAGGACATTGGAGTCTAGCAATAAAAGTGGTGATGCAGCATTCAGTAAAAATGCCACATCTTTACTATTATATAATTCCCTGCTTACAGATCTAATTATTCTTTATTTAAAGTGCCAAGAAGCACTGTAAAATGATGTTAAAGAGGCTGTTTACTAAGGCCTTATGTCTTCTCTAAAGTCCAAAATACTTCCCTCCTGGAATCACCTAATGGCGGATAAAAATCCTCGCTAAGGAAAGAAGTGTTAAGGGATCATTCAGGTCGGTGTGTTCAGTCACAGTGATCCAGTCCTGACCAGACTTCACCCAGGAGGCCCTGGTATAAGCCAGTGTATGACCAAAGGTCAGCAGCGGAGCAAGACAAAATGATGCTGATCTCGGGTGTCAGGAAACTGAATTGCCTGAGTAAGGTTCTGCTGTTTTGACCACGTAAAGCTTGTCTATCTAGTGAGCAGCTTAATACCACAGACTGCCCTATAAAATAGTGAGCTTGTGAACCTATTTGAGTTTCAACAGTATGATTCACCAAGAGCAAAGTCCCACCACCTGCCGCCAATTTTGAAAGGGATAACGTGATGGTGCTAAAATGACATCTTTTGGAGTTTATGTAGGCTAAAGAAGCATACTTTTTATGTGAAACAGAGAATGAAATATTAATATAATTGAAATACTTTAGAATGTAATAAATGCAAAATAATTATTATTAGTTTAGTGACAATGACGCCAAAAATCGTAGTCTAAATTATTTGTTGAATACAGGAAAAAGTCTAACACGGTGTAATATCTATCAACCTCACCCTTTTTCTAAGTCTTAAGGTTGATGGCTTTGGTCTAGTTGAGTGGGTTACAGAGAGCCATCAGTGTCCCAGTTCCCTCAGCTGGAGAATTATGATTTTAGAAGTGATGGACTCCTTCCTCCGCTTTGCTGAGAAGAGGAAGGTGTTGATAATTACTTCCTCTTCACACTGGCATCCACTTATAGCTATTAATAGTAGAAACTCTAGCAAAATTTATACCTTGCTTTTTTCTTCATTGATCTGCAATTCCATGTTACATTCAAATTTACTATATGTATAGTGTCCATTATGTAGAGTGTAATGGACCTGTTCTTTGTTTTCTCTGTCACCCCTGTAAGGGACTGCAGAACTGCACCCCCCTTTCTTTCTTCTCTCTCAACCTGTTCTAACAATTGCCCACAGAACTATACCCTTCCCTCTTTCTTCTCTCTCAATCTCTGGCAATCATCTTAAACAACTGCCTCATCACCACCACACAAGGGAAGTGAATTCCATGAATTCCACATGTCAGGAACAATATCTCAAAGAATGTGCCCCAAGTCCTTTGCACATCTGCCCAGGCCCAGGGACAAAGTGTGTGGGGGCTTGGACCCTTTTGAGGGGGCTTGGACCCTCTGAAACTTTGAAGGACCTTCTGGAGCCAGTACTGGACATGTGTCCCACCACCAGGTGGAACGTGTGGCTGTGCCAAGGACTTACTGACTATGCAATGAGATAACATTGTAAAAAAAGCAAGACCAAAAAATATGTAGAATGTTACCTCACTGGACCTGAAGCAATATGTAGAGGGGGAATGTTCCCCCCCACACTGGACCAGGAGACAGGATTGACGGGACAACGCAGACCTGTGGTATTAGCTATTGCAATTTCTCTTTCTCTCTTTCTCTCTCTTTTCCCCTCTTTTCTCTTCCCCCCCCCCCCTTCTCTTCCATGCTTGTTGTGGGCCAGATAAAGTGGTTGGACACTTGACTCCGTTTTGAGTCTTAATTCTGTTCCTGAGGATTGTGAAGACCTGGTCAGTATAAAACACCTAATTGAGCCTCACCCAGGAGTTAAGCTCAGTGCCCTCAACCACTCAGAGCAATGTGAGGTCATTTGGAATGCAAGGGTGTTTAACCTCTGCCAAATTGGTCTATCTGGTTGTGGATCCTGACAACCTTTAAAATGGGTTTTACCTAGCTCCCAAAGATGCAGTCTTTTTATGATCAGTAATTGACTACTGGTGATTTGATCATGCACCTTGTTCCCGTGGTCACACTTTGAAGGCCTTAGTTGGCATTGCACACTTGTACTTCTGTATGCCATGTGCTTATTCCAGGATAATTAGCACTTAATTCAATACACAGTTAACTACATGATAT
This sequence comes from Gallinula chloropus, assembly GCF_964237585.1. NCBI lineage: Eukaryota > Metazoa > Chordata > Aves > Gruiformes > Rallidae > Gallinula > Gallinula chloropus. The sequence continues at coordinate 138,705,571 of NC_140085.1, read as the reverse complement.
CACCATCTATTACTTTCAGAAGAGTATCAAAATTACATTAACAACAGGCATTGCATGTTACAATTGCACAAAGCTAAGCAAGACTAAAAAATAATTGGATGACAGTCACCTTATCATTAGACAACTGATGTTACAGATAAAACAAGCAAGCTCCAGGCAAGCCTAAGATAAGTGCAAGCTAAGCAAGCCTGACAAGACCCACTTCTGAGGTCTCACAGAGCCAATAAAATGCCTTTAGCCTTTTATTAGAAAAAGCAATACCCTACTTACTGGGCTACATGAAACTACCCTTTTTCTGGTTTAGTTTTCCTCAGTTCGTAGTAATGGTCTTGAATCAAAAGTTCAGGATCTTAGCACTGCTGCAGGGGTTGCAAATACCTTTTCTTGCATACTTCATGTGGAAACAAGTCCCAGGAGAATCAAGGTCTGTCTTTCTTGAATTTGTGTTTTTCATATTGTATGCTCATGTCAATTTTTAAGCACACAACTATGCTCAGAAGAATACCTTCAGCATGCTTCTGAATTTTCCATTTTTCCACTCTGGCAGCATTTCAGAATATGTAACAGAACAGAAATATGTTGCAGCTGTACTTATGAAAGTGTAAAAACATCAGCTACTCAGCTGCATTCCACTTTTGTGTAAAAAACTGCTTCAGAGGAATTCCATCCTCTGTTTCAAACTTTCTTGAAGTGGTTGAAAGCAAATTTTCTCTATGTTGATATATATCTATGATGAAATGTTAGTTGTAGGGCTAGTTATAAGAGGCTCTATATCACCCTCTTTGGAGTTGTTTTTATGAGTCAATTAAAATTCAAACAAACAAAAAATTCCCTGCCTGGATATAAGCCCAGGGCAACACTCAATTGCCCTGATGTAGATGTTGCACTCAGGCTAGGGAATTTAGTGTAATTGTCAGATGTGAATGTCTAAAATTAAGGATGGGATTAATCTCACTTGCTTTCCCTAGGATGTAATGATGGAGTGAATGAATCTCTGAAGTGCCTGCTTGTCTCCTCTGACTGTAGAAGGAGGCTAAATAATTTTCTTGATGTACACAGCCTTATCTGGTCTAATAAATCTGACTGCAAAAGAAGTTTTACGGGATGAAATATGAACTAAACATCTAAGTGTAAGAAAAGTTATGAGATGAATGCTACAGCCTAGGAATAATCACATAGACTATGGAAAAAATCTAAATGCACTGATTCAGTGTGACATTTTGACTTAGAATATGTTTATGTAGGCAAGTCACATTTGTTCCACCCAGGAAATCAGGAAAAGGATCTATGTCACTAAAGAGGATAACCTAGATGTGGTGGCTGTCATCTGCACTCTTAAGAAAACTTCCCATGTTTAACTCTTCTGTACTGAGCACTGCTATGCCCGTAAATCCTATCACATATCTTAATTCCATATTTTTTCATGAGTGTCCCTGTGTAATCCAGCAGTGCTGCAGATATTTTGAAAGGCATGCATGATCACGTGGAAAATGGCAGGAGCTGAAGTCTAACATTGAAAGGCCACTAACATGCAAAAAGATTTCACTGAAACAAAGAAAAATCCAGTAAATAAAGTAGGCAAATAAGATTCTTAAAGATAGAAGTTGTGTTAATTTGCATTAACATACAAATACACTTATAAATGTAAAATTATACTTCATAGAAGGTGACACTGCCATTTGGGCTGTCAAGGCAGGCAGGCAGGCAATCAAAATGTCACAAGACAGGACAATATAATGCATCTTTGCTGAGAAGAAAAATGGATCTGAGAGAGTCCATGCAAAGCAAGACCTTTCATTTGGAGGGCACAGTGATTGGGAATTCCTCAGATCCATTCAGCGCAGTTACATTACACTCTTGGATTTGTGAGGAATATTCACTTTGCTTCTTAATATCGAGCACCTGGGTGGGTGTTTGTTTGTCATTTATTTATTCAAGGGTTGACAGATTGCTTCATTGTTATATTTTATATAAGAGAATTGCATTTGACATTGATTATAGTGAGCAGGGATGACCATCACAGTTGAGGGCTTTTCTGTATATTATTGTTTGGTAATGCCTGGTTGCTCTCACGAAATATAGTCTTGCTAAACAAGTGAGGTAATTTCTGTCTTACTTTTTACAGTAACTCACAAAATTTTTGGTTGCCTTATAAAAAAGTAAATAATTATTTAACAACAAGAAATCAAATTTGTTTAAAAACCCAAACAAATCTCAAAAGCATTGGTTTACACAAAGTTATTATCTGAAATTTTTGCAAGTAATTGTGGTGAATATAGGTAGTACAACTAGTCCTTTCTTTCAGAGAAGAGAATGAACTGGGATTCTATTTTGGTTTTCTTTCTATGTTTTTCACAAAAAACCTTTTAGTTTGATATTTATAAAAAAGCAAATTTAATAGAGCATTTTCATAGATTATCTGCACTGCCTTTTCATGCTATTTAGGTGGAGATAGAATCAACATATGATTACAGTTGGTGATATGGTCTGCAATGATGTACTTTGTACCTGCCAATAATAAGAGAGTGAAGGGAAGTGTTTGAGCCCTTTGTTGCATAGAAGTACTACCTAATAAAATGAATATATTGGCTTCCAGTACTGTTGTCCAAAGATTGTGCTTAAATTTTGGAAAAGCATTGGATATAGGAGTGGTATGATAAACATTAAGCACATCTGGCAAACTAATTTTATATAACTTTTCTGTGAGATTTAACTGAATTTACATGCCTGCACTAGACATGGCTAAATGCAACAAAAAGTACTAGCAAATGGTCATATCAATTAATATTACATTTTGTTAAAAATTGCAATTTTTTCTATCTTTGTACAAACAGATGAATAGGGAATTTGACTTCATTTATTTATTTTGTGTTATGAGCACAACAGGATTATATTTGAAATGGTTGTTTCATTATCTTGAAAGCTAGTCATGCTTTTAGGAGTCACATCAATTCAGAACCATTATGCCCCTAAAGTGAACTACAACAAAATTTTCGAGCAGCACATACACAGTTTGGTGACCATAAAAACATAGGAAGTGCTCTACTGGGTCAGATGAATAATGGCTCTACAAGCTTAAAGAAAGTTGCTTCTTTTTCTTTGTGTTTTCCAAACCTGTTGTGTTAAGGTTATCTGTATATATACTCCTGCCAATTTCTACATGTTGCCCATGAATTTGCCTAAACCTTTTTTGAAGATGCTGAATTGTTTGTCTCCTCAGCTGCCTGTAGCAACAAGTTCCAGAAGTTCAGTACATATTCAGTAAACTCTATTTGCTTCTATTGCTGAAACAATTTGTAACAATATAAAAATTACAGAATTTAGCCTCTGGACACATATTTCATGAACAGAATGGAAATCCATATTTATCATACAAATTGTTTATAGGATGTAATTTTCCCCATTCATTGTTATGCTCGGATGTGACTCGGCAGACTATCAGAACATAACACATAATTTTCCTGGTATGTCCTGATAACTTCTTTCAGTGCTATGTCTTTCAGTAACTGCAAAAAGACTAAAGAATTCCCAGCTCCAATGCTATTGCCTGCAGAATATCTTAATGATCTTATGCTGTGGGAAAACTGTTCTTTTCAAGTGGCAGAATTTATTTTGTTTCATTTATTTATTTTCATTACTGATAATTTCTTTTAAAGATTTATGTTTGTAGTACTGTGTTTTGCAAAGCAGAAAGATCTTTCTTTCTTTACAAAGAAGATAATTTGCCTGAAGTATGTTCCGTGCCTAGAATACATGCTCTCTTTAAGTGAGAGAATTAAAGATGTGTGATGTTTTGGTTTCAAAATACAGTTATGAAGAAATTCATTATAACAAATTGCTAGGAATAATGCAAGGATTCCCAGCTGAAAATATAAGTACATTTAGAAAACCTACTTTTAAACCCACTTTAGGCATGCCAGCTTTAACTTTTCAATTCTCCAGTATTTTCATCAGAATTTAATTTATTGAAAAGAGGAGGAAAAATGAAAGAATATGGATAAACCTGTGTGTTCAGAAGTCATGTTACTTTTCTGAAGGGACATGGAAATAAAGAACTGATTTTATAGTAACCAGGATGGCTTTAACACCTTTCTAGAAGTCTCTGAATTTCAAATTACAAGCAGTACTCAAAAGGCAGCAGAGAAATAGTGCTGAAAAGAGCACTTAGTGAGAAGATCTGGCCCTTTTTGAGCTCACCTTTTCTGTGGTGTTATTTCCACCTTTGTGGATTTTTGGTTTTTTTTTGGTAAGGTGAAAACATTTATAATCATAACAACTCTCATGACAGATTCAAACTGTTTTTAGTGTTGCAGTCCAGTTGAAATGAAAATACTGCATGTCCAAACACTTAGGTTGCAAATAACAAGGAACAAATTTGTATTTGTATACATCACCCCCATTCTTCCTTGTAATATTTCATGATGCTAAATAACATTACTGATTTTATTTTATGTTTTATTCTCATGAAACACATTGGACATGGGCTATCATATTGCATCAGCTTTTATCTTTCTGGGAAGAAGAAACTGGTTTTTCATCAGTATGCTGGGTTTCACCATGAGAGAGTTAATTTTCTTTCTAGTAGCCAGTATAGTGCTGTGTTGTGGATTAAGGATGAGAATAATGTTGATAACACACTGATGCTTCTAGTTGTTGCTAAGCAGTTGTAGGAAGCCTACACTAAGTCAAGGACAATTACTGTTATCCACACAGGTTGGGAGATGATGTGCTTAAAAGCAGTCCTGAGGAAAAGGATTTGTGACTACTTGAGGATGAGAAGCTGGACATGAGCCACCAGTGTGCATTTGCAGCCCAGAAGGCCAAATGCATCCTGGGCTGCATCACAGGAAGTGTGGCCAGCAGATTGAGAGGTGATTCTGCCCCCCTGCTCTGCTCTGGTGAGACCTCACCTGGAGTGAGGTGTGTCCAGCTTTGGAGCCCTCAACACAAGAAGGACATGGACCTGTTGGAGCATGTCCAGAGGAGGGACACAAAAATGATCAGAGGGCTGGAGCACCTCTCCTATGAAGACAGGCTGATGAGAGGCTTGTTTAGCTTAGAGAAGAGAAGGCTCCAGGGGGACCTTACAGCGGACTTCAGGTGCCTATAAGTAAGCTGGGGAAGAACTGTTCATAAGGGCATGTAGCAATAGGATGAGGGGTAATGGTTTTAAACTAGAAAAGGGGAGATTTAGGTTGGATATTAGGAAAAAATTCTTCAGTCTGAGGGTGGTGGATCACTGGCACAGGTTGCCCAGAGAGGTAGGGGAGGCCCCATCCCTGGAGATATTCAAGGTCAGGCTTGATGGGGCTCTGAGTGACCTGATCTAGTGAAGATGTCCCTGCTTACTGCAGGAGGGTTGGACTACACGACCTCTAAAGGTCCCTTCCAATCTAACACATTCTATGATACTAAAATTCTGTGACTTTTCAGCTTCTCACGTCCTACCAGGTGCAGAAGGAGCTGGGAGAGCACAGCCAGGACAGCTGACCCAGCCTAGCCAAGGGGATATTCCCTAACATATAGCATCAGGTTCCCTGTAGAACTGGGGGACTGAACCAGGATAAGGGACTGCTGCTCAGAAACAGACTGGGCATCGGGTTGTTTTATTTTCCTTCTATTGTGCTGAGCAATCACATTTGTGCATTACTTGTTTTATTGTTGTTATTACTATCATTGTTATTTTTAGTGTTTTCATTTGTTGTCATATTAAGCTGTCTTTATCTTACCCCAGAGATGTCTGGGGTTTTTTTTTCCATTTTCCTCCCATCCCCTTGGGTGCAGGGGTGAGAGGTGGGTGAGTGGCTGCAGGGTGCTTAGCTGCTGGGTGGGGTTAAATGACAACAATCAGTTACCGTGTAAAATTTGGAAAGAGAAAAGCTGTTACTTTATAGTACATACCAAAAAAATCAGAAAATTTACTGCTGAAAATCTCTGAATGCCTCTGCCATCACTTTTCTTCTGTTCACTGTCAAGATATAGTTACAGTGGCCTCTGATGATTCCTTTTACAGCCTTTCTCTGCAAAAATTCTATGAAACTTTCTGTTGGGGAAAATTGGTGAATATATCCTCCAGTTACAAGAGAAAGATGAAAGCCAAACCTTTTTTTCTTTTTTTTGTATTCCAAATAAGAAATACATAACCCCAACCCCACTGATGATTGCTGCAGGGTTTTTGCCATTTCCTAGCCAATCCCACAGCATTATTCAGCTTCCCTGGGAACTATTTTTGCTTTGCCAGCAGAAGATACACTATCACAAAATTACAGTTTATATCACTTCTTGGTCTGTGGCCTGTTATGGATGTATTTAATTTCCAGTTCGTAAAATTTGATGTTTGTAAATGGCAATCCCATCATTTCCTATCAGAGTATGTCCAGCATAACTGCCATTAATTATAAAAATCTCCATCATCTCAGACTACTGTATTGAATGAGAAGAAATTGCTGCTGGGACTTTTGTCATCATTTGGGCATATATGTTCAACTTGTTCCTTGAAAAATAGATTATGTCACTAGTTATGGCTTGGTAGATATTATTTTAATAATAGATAATGGCTATTACTTATTCCCTGAATAATTTTACAGGATAGTAATAGAAAATTTTATCTAGAGATGAGATGGACACATAGGAACAACTGTTCACAACTCTTCAATATCTTTGTTCTGACCTGGAAATTAGCATTCTACTTCCTTTGGATTTAAAGAAACAAGCTGTTCTGTTCCTTAAATAAGTGATACTCACATAAATGCAAATTGTGAAAATTCCTTTTTGTTCAAGGGTAAGTTTCCACCTTGTTGCACAGAGTATAATAGGATTCTAAGTGAAAAAAACATAATTATGGGGTCCTGAAACTTTTCTTAAATTAAGGTCAATTATTTGGTTATCAGTTATAACTGCTCTTTGAAACCACTAAATCTTCTCCTGAATTTACTCTACATATGCAAGGTGAAACAATTTTGGAAGAACAACAAACTTCTTATAAAACATAACTGGCTAACAATGTTGCCAGAAAACTGATAAGATTAGTAAAGCCTTTGGATTACCACCGAGACTTTCTCTTTTATGTGGAGACAGTGCAACAAGAAGCCTGAGATCAATCAAAAGAAATTTCAGAGCCTTGGGAAGAAATCTAAAACATTCAGGAACACAGGTAGGCAGTGTTCTCCTCAGTCCTCCCAGTAATTAGGAGAGACACTAGGCGAAACAGAGGAGTCCCGGATGTAAACACCTGGCTCAAAGACTGGTATTTCCAGCAGAACTTTGTTTTTTATGATTACAAAAGAATCTTTGAGACACAAAATATGCTGGGTCCTGAGGGGATCCATCTGTCCCAATTGGAGGAAAGCTTCTTTGCTCATAAACTGGCAAGATAGACTGAGAAGGCTTTCAACGAGGAATGATGGTTGGAGGGGATACCAACAGACCTTAAGATAAGGGTTGACATGGCATCAGCTGAATGTGGCAGTGACAATATATGTATTTGCACTGCTCCTATTGGGACAGCTGAGGATACAGGGGGACATCTGAAAAGCTTGTACTCTGACACATGCACTATGAGAAACAAATAGGGCAAACTGAAAGTATTGGTCCATTCCCAGAGCTACAGTTCCACTGTCATTAGTGAGATTTGATGGAATGACACCGATAGCTGGAGTGCTGGGATGGGGGGTTACAGGCTGTTCAGGAGTGATAGGCAGGGCGGGGGAGGTGGAGGAGTTGCACTGTGTATAAAGGGGACGTTTGACTGTACAGACCTTGCAGTGAGTGATGATGTTGTTGGGAGCCTCTGGGTAAGAGTTAGCGGGGTAGAAAATAAAGGAGATGTTGTAGTGGATGTCTACTACTGATCACCCAGCAAAGCTGTGAACACTGATGAGTTACTCTATATGGAATTAGGAGAAAACTCTGGATTGCTAGCTCTTGTCCTTATGGGACATCTCAACTTCACAGACATCAACTGGGAATATCATGCTGCTGTGACAAGCAGGTCTTGGAAATTTTTGAAGTTTCTAGGAGAGAACTTGTCAAAAGTACTCACTGAGACAAGTAGGGAAGATGCCCTCCTAGACTTGCCATTTGTGAATAGAGAAGGACTTGCAGGATGTGATGGCACGTGACTGTCTTGGTTGAAGTGATCACAAAATGGTTGAATTTACAATTTTTGCTGTAATGAGGAAAAAGGTTAGTAGAATTGCTACCCTGAATTTCAGGAGAACAAATTTTAATCTATTTGGGAGTTACTTAGCAGTGTTTCCTGGGAATCTGCCTTTGACAGTTTAGAAGTCCCTGAGAGCTTTCTGGAACCATCTTGAGAACCAAAAGCACAGCAGCAGGAAATATTATTGTATTGCAAATCAAGCAACACAATATAGTGAGAAAACACAAAAGACCAGAGTTGAACTGGAGTTAAAACTGGCGAGTATTTGGTCAGAAATAAAAAAGACTTTTAAAACATCAATAGCAAGAGGAGTTCTAAAGAAATCATGGGGGTTTTTAGCTTCAGTCTGTAATATTAATGATTGATTTTGGGATGCCAGACACCTGAGCTGGAGATCCATGATTAGGAACAGTGACTTTCCATTTACAACACTGAAATCGTAAAGGACCAGGTGTATCAAATGACTGTTCAGAAATCTGTGGTCCCTGATTGCATTCCCTGCAGTGTACCCAAAGCGGAGGTTTTAGAGGAGGACCCCTCTTATATCATCTAGCAAGTGTCTTGGGTGTCTGGGGAGGTCAGTGCTGACTGGTAATGAGCCAGTATTATTCCAATTTATGAGAAGGATGGTCAAACACTGGAACAGACTTCCCAGAGAGGTGGTTGATGCCCCAAGCCTGTCAGTGATTAAGAGGCATTTGAACAATGCATTTAATAAGGTGCTGTAACTTTTGATCAGCCCTGAAGTGGTCAGGCAGTTGTTCTAGATGATGATCTTTGTAGGCCCCTTCCTTGTACTGTGTTCATTTTTGTTCTGTTCTGTTCACCCCTAAAACACTTTCTCCCTTTAATATGCATTAGTCTTCTTTTTACTTCAGCAAAGAATATACACAACAAAGCATTTTGTCTAAACTGACACTGTTTGAAATGCAGTATTTTGAACAGAAATATCATTTTTTATTTCATACTTTGGAAACACTGAAAATCTTTTATTTTCATGGTCCGAGTCAGACTAAGTAACCTGACCATATTGAAACTGCAGACTAAGAAGACTGTGTGAAACAAGGGCTCAAAATGAATTGAGTATCTAATGGCAAATTGTTTCTTTTAAGCATGAAAGCTAAGCTGTTGGCACAGGAATTAATGAATTTTCTAATTTGCAGACAATACTCAGGTTCGTTCCTATCTTTAGAGACATTAAATTTTTGGGAAAAAGTAAATTAAATGAGGCAAAAATGTTTCAAGAAGAAAGAATGTTTGTTCCCTCTTTGTGATCTGTCTACTAGCAGAAAGGTTTTCTATATTCTAGCTTTGTCCTCAACCCCTGAGTCCATTTATAGGAAAAAAGCAACAGTGCTTCTTTTTAAAGGACAATAGCAACTTCTCCTTCCTGGTGGTTTGACCCCAGCCAGCAATGAAGCACCCACCCAGACAGTTGCTCACACTCTTACCTGATAACTGGAGTAGAAAAATGGAAGATCAAAACCAAGAAAATTTGTGAGGTAAACTAATAATTGAAGGAAAGAGGGGAAAAAAAAAGCACAACCTACCAACAAACAAACAAATAGAAAAAGCCCAAAACAATGATGTAAAGGCAGTCACTCAACACCATACACACAGAGATCCATGACTATCCAGTCTTTGAGCAATGGCTGCTTTGGAAAGACCGAACCAACTATTTTTTATGTCTGCACATGAGACACTCTGGTGTGGAACGTCCATTTGGTCAGTCTGGGTCAGATGACTTGGCTGTGTCCATCTTTTTCTCTTGACCACCCCTGGGCAATTTGCAGGTGTTTCCAAGTGAGAACCAGAAAAACTTTGGTTCTGTTCAAGGACTACTTGACAAAATCTGAACCACTGCTGTATTACCAACACTGTTTTAGCTACAAATCTAAACCACACCGCTATATGAGCTGCTTTGAAGACAGTTAACTGCATCCCAGACAGACCCAGTACACCCTTGATATTGTCCACAGCATTTTCTTCTGTGATATTATAATACCCTGTCTGTGTCAAGCCATAAAGAAAAGTGATCTTGAGGATGCCTGTAGATCTTATGCACTCTTCTTCTGAGTAAGTATAGAGAAACAATGCTAGATGATTTTATTTTTAAGAAGGGAAAAAAAGGAGGTAGTCCAATTTTTCCTTCCAGAAAGATGTCCTTGTACTATTAGATTGTAGTAGAAAAGGTGTTTTGGTGATCAAAATATTCATAAAGAATGAAGACACAGTAGGAAGTTACGAGCTAGCATGTTACTGCAGGTTGGTAGCAATAAATGTACAATTCTATGGCAATAAAATAATAAGCTGAAGTAGCTTACCCCTTAATGAGAAAATAACATGCTACCTCATATTTTCAGTGAAAGAAAAAGTTTACAAACAGGCAGTTGTCAAAGAATAGGTAATGTACAGAAACATTCTGCCCCTTAGCTATTGCCTTAGTGTGAATACATTCAAGTCTGTATTTTCAGTATGAAAAAAATAATCTCCACAGTGTCAAAGAGTGGGTTTGAATGAAGTAAACCATAATTAAATGCAAGCTTATGCAACATGCTTCACTCAGTAATCCCTGAATTTATACCATACTTTGTTAAAGCCTGAACAATTGCGATTTGAAAGCACTGAGATAGTGCTAGTATTTGTTAGAAAACAAACATTTGACTTTTTTCTTTAACACACATCTCAAAGGTGACTGTGAGGGTGCAGTGTGGTTGCTTTTGCATGTTTGAGACAGGTCAGTGACTCCCAGAGCACATGCCAGGCATGAGACATGGTCAGCTCAGCAGGGCCAGGAGTAGAGCTCCTGCAATGCCTGTATTGCATGCTCTTGCATCTAACTGACCTAGGGGTGGGAAATAGGAGTCACTGCCTTACACATACACAAGAAACTACTAGCAATAGGTTTTCTCAGCTTTTTTTGGGATGTGTGTAAATCCTGAAAGCCCTTTGCTGAGTCTGGGGCTTGCCTTCTTCCTGTTCATTCTGAGTCCAGCCAGGGTAAGCAAGGTACATGGCTTGCCAGACAGATACCTACAATACAGCATGGACAAGGATCCAAGGTGATGGCCTGAGCTTAAATGCAGTTCTGGAGTCACAGCCTCTGAGCTTCAGAGACCTGACAGCTATGATGGGAGAGAAAAGTAATACCTTTTCTTCCTTAGTCCTAGTTGGGATGAATGAAGACCAGAGTTGCACAAGACAGAAGTGACTGCAGAGGGCACCTTCCTTGCACAGGAGTCTCCGTTATGATGCAGACAGGGAGAAAAAAACACAATTTGGAACCCAAACATTTGAACTGGTAAGAGCCTGAAAGGCTAAGCTAATACAAGATGTTATTTAAGGTAAGTATAATGAAAAAGGATGCTGAGCAGTTGGAACCTGGAGATACGGGTCTGATGAGATACTAGCTAGAGAGTGATGTTTTGTGCTTGTAGTTGTTGCCATGTGAGCATATGGGTGATGACTGTAGAGGATAAGAAAAGAGAACAGGATAATGGCACGCAACAGACACCTGCAGTTAATGAAAGACTACTTTGTACTGCACTGGATTTCCAAAACATCTGAATAAAGAAGGCAATTTGTCAAATGTAAGCGCTCTCTTAAGTGAACAGCAGACCCAGCAGGCAAATTAGAGATTAAAGCACATTTCTGCTTGAAAACAAGGTAAAATAAGGGCCACACAGGAACTTTCATTAATTCAGGCTCAAGTCCCTTTCTAGGCTTGTCTCAGTCATTGTTTGTCACTTTGTATTTGTATGCATAACAGTATTCTTTCGTACAGGACAGAATCTAGCTCTCAGTACATTTGACATAAACAGTGAAAGATTTTCATCCAATAATCTCCAATTCAGTAGCCTTTATAGAAGCAATTACCAGAAATGAAGAAGAAATTTGTTTAGTCATTTCTTCAGATATTTCCTGAAAACATTTTTCTATGTGTCTCTGCATTTGCCTTTCAACAATTTATTAATAAAAAACCAACCAAACAAAAAAACCCACCACAACCAAACAAAAAACCCCAAGCTCTTTCTTTTGGTACAAGGTAATAAAAAAGAATTTGGAGTTACTCTTGACTCTTTTATCTATAGCATTGTGGTGGGTCGACCCTGGCTGGAGGCTAGGTGCCCACCAAAGCCACTCTGTCACTCCCCCTCCACCACTGGATGGGGAAGGAAATATACAATGAAAGGCTTACAGGTGAAAATAAGGTCAGGGGGACATCACTCACCAATTGCAATCTTGGGCACAACAGAGTCAACTTCAAAAAAATAATTTAATTAATTACCAAACAAAACAGACTAATAAAAAATAAAACCAAATCTTAAAACACGTTCCTCCTATCCCTCCCTTCTTTCTGGGCTCAACTTTATTTCTGAATTCCCTACCTCTTCCACCCAAGGGGCACAAGGGGAGACAAAGAATGGGGGTTGCATTCAGTTCGTCAGGGGTTGTCTCTGCCGCTCCTTCCACCTCAGGGAGAGGACTCCTTATACTCTTCCCTTGTTTCAGCATGGGATCCCACTCATGGGAGGCAGTCCTCCATGTACTTCTCTAGCATGGGTCCTTCATACTGGGGCTTCAGTTCTTCACAAATTGCCCCAGCATGGCTTCCATGGAGTACAGACCTGCAGGAACATACTGCTCCAGCAAGAGTCTCCCATGGGGTCTCAAGTCCCCCCAGCAAACCTGCCCCGGTGTGGGGTCCTCTCTTCATGGCTGCAGGTCCTGCCAAGACCTTGCTCCAGTGTGGGCTTCCCACCAGGTCATAGTCTCCTTCATGTGTTTCCGCCTGCTCCATCATGGTCTTCTCCATGGACAGCAGGTAGGATCTCTGCAACCCATCATCTTCCATGGGCTGCAGGGGGACAGCCTGCTTTGCCATGGTCTTCTCCACGGGCTGCAGGGGAATCTCTCCTCCTGTGCCTGGACTCCCCCTTCCCCCACCTTCTTCACTGACCTTTGTGTCTGCAAAATTTCTTACATCTTCTCACTCCCTTCTCTGGTGGCAAAAAGTGGCCACTGCGTATTTTTTCCCTACTTAAACATGTTATCACAGAGGCTCTACCACTGGCAGTGACTGGCTCAGCCTTGGTCAGTGGCAGGTCTGGCCTTGAGCCACCTGGTGTTTGCTCTGTTGGGCCTGCAGAGAGCTTCTGGCTGCTTCTTGCAGAAGATCCTCCACTGCAGCGACCCCTCAGACAGAACCCAGCAAAACCAATACAAGCTTTAAGGCACAGGAGAGCAGATTAGGGTAATGTTCAGATGTACTGTGAAACATAAACTGAGTGTTTGGGAAAATTCTGGATCAGAATGTCTTTCAAAAGTGATATTTTGGATATGCCTGATAAGCTGCAGTTCAGCTTTTCTGATCAAGTAGAAAGCTCTTACGAACGGGTTATTCATCTATAATCTGATGGTAACCAGAGAAACAGGTTCCTTGTTCAAAATCTCATGAGTATGAATATAGATTGGCTATCTGCATTATTTTATACTGTCTACATTATTAATGGGGCTTCATTTAAGGGAAGTTTAAATGAAAGTAAGGCCAATTAAAAAGTCTGGCTTTATTTTAAAGATAAAGCTCTTAATTCAGAAGCTTCATGTCTTCAGACTATTTGATAGTATAGATAAAAAAGAAAAGTAATATCTACACACTGAATCTTGCAGAGAGAGAAAAATGTCTCTTCTAGATAAATGCAGTTATATCAAAAGTATCTATCACAAATCAAGTGGGGAACTGAACTGAACAAATCTGTTTTGAGAAGCTGCTCTTGAAAAAAGTAATTTATGAAGCATTGCCAACAGTAAATATGCTTTGAGGTTTGGTGTTAATACATATTTCAGTTATCACTATGGAAACTCAGAGTAACGACTTAGCTAAAGATCTATAAATACGTGAGTAAAAACAGAAACAGATTCCCAAGCAGCAGCTGAAGGCAGAAACAAATGTATGTGTCTTTACTTATGTCAGTAATTGCCAGAGTAGAAGTACCAAAAGGTTTCCACTGGCATTTCTGGGTTTCATTTCCTTTTCAAAACAGTACAATTGCAATAACAATTCAGAACACTTCAGCATATCTTTCAACTAAATGCATCAATGTACAGACAAGTATCTAGCTCAGCTGGGGATAGATACAGCCTAAAAACTAGAAAAGTCTTAAAATGTTTTTTACAATATAATTCAACTGATAAATGAAAGAAAAAATATTGACCAAGGTAATGCTTGAAGGAAACTAATGGTTCTCTGCTTTAACAATACGTGTCAGATGCTTACATATAAACTGTAAAACTCTGTTACTAAGCTGAGTTGTTTATGATCAGTGTTTTACCTTCCTTTCTGCTGCCCAGTGTTGCTTCAGAAGTTGTTATAGTTTGGGATATGAAATGATAACATACACAACCAGTGATAAAGCCTTGTGCTTAAGAGCTGTACTTCGAGGTGCACTTTAAATATTTCTGAAATCCCTTGATTTAAAAAAAAATATTAAGTGCATTAAGAATGAAGTTTTAGGCCTTGAACAATTTATTTTTTAATAATAACTGTTAGTTCTGTCTGCTTTAAAGAACGATTTTTGAGTATTTTCTTTATAACACAGATATTGATGGTGTTTAAGATGTGTTGTGAAGAACGGATGGTTTTTACAAGAAAATTCTCTAACATACATATTCAAGGATGTTCAGAACAAGAATATTACAAAGTGTAAGTCTGTAGGGAAAGATAGCATCTTTTATTAAAACAGCTGATATAGCCAGGAAAAGCAGATAGCTTTTGGAGTTGCAGAACTTTTACAAAAGCCCCCTGTGCATTAAATCCTTTATCTACTTTTTTCCCAGTTGGTTCAGCAGGAGAGATTACATCTTGCTTTAAACTTTGCCTCTTGTGCTTTGTTACTATACTGATTTAACACCACTACTTCTAAAATAGTACATAGATGTGTTCTAGTAACAGAAAAAAAAAATTCTATGTTGTCTCTATAATATAGTCTCAGCATCACTTTATTTGCTTCTAGGAGCAGCAGCTACTTCACTTGCTTACCATCTGATTACTGCTTCAAACTCATGTTTTTAATACCTAATCCCTTTGGTTTCCCTGACTTCATTTACCTTCAGTTCCCAGCTTTTTCTCTCACATTATCGAGGTGATAGAGGATGTCCTGCCTTCTCATTTCTAAGGTTGTACTCTGAGGCTGACTGCTGGTCATATTATTATGAGTAGTTATATATTTGTTTGTAAACATATCTTTTCTTTTAAAAAAAAGTTTAATAAACATTCAATAAAGCTGTACTTTTGAATTCTATAAACCTGAATTACGTCACCTTAGAATCGTACGGTGTTTTAGAGAATTTTTACAATTTTTGTTTCCTCCTTGCCATTCTTAAAATATCTGACTCACTCAGGTCAGCCTCAAAATAAGTGAATCGAACAACTCACTTATTCAGATCCAGCAGAACTTGTGGAGGTTTCTATTTTAAGACCATGTTGTCCTTAAATTAGAAATCACATGTCTGGCTTGAATGCTCCTAAGACATACACATATTGACATTCTGATTTCTGTGTATGTAGCTACAAGCTATTCTCAGATCAAAAACTAAGGGCAGCTGAGGGTTAAACTATTCATAGGTCCAAGAGGAAGGATGAAACATGTGAATTTAGAAGGGGAATCTTGCCCTTGACTGTGTCTTCTGAGCAGGGAAGATTTAAGAGAAAGAAACATGTATATGCACACATACAATTGGTCTCCTCTGAGCACACAGAGTATCTGTTTAGTGGGCCTTTTGTTATAATGTGGCTTCTCCACAGCTTGTTCAGTGAGCCTGCAAAGAACCAAACTGCTTTAAAAATAAAATCCTGACTCAGACTATAGAAAGCAAGCATGGCTGGATCTAAAGCATGTCTGGATACCTAAAAAGGCTGTTTCAGAAAATGTAGATATTTTAGTCTAAACCGGAAATCCATCCATCCTGGCAATGTTCAACAATGACTTCTGCCTCATTAGACGGTTGTTTTAGTCTTCAGTGGTATCATCAGTTCTCTGTTCTCTGTGTGGTCATAAGAGGTTTTATGGCTGCAAACAGCAGTGGTCTGGAAAGGATCGCCGTTAACGCTGGAGCTTCTGAACTGAGAAAGTCTTCGCTCTTCCATTCTGTGATCAGAAGATCAGACCAATCTTTGGCATTTTCCTGGCAGTCTTTTGCATTCCAGAAAACCTGGGGGTTTCCAGTGCCCTTTCAGTATTTGGACCCTTCCTTTCTTCCCTCACCTATTTCTCTAAGGAATTACTCAGCCTGTGACAGAATGCAGTTGTCACTGGTCATTGATATAAGGCAGTACGTTCTTTAATTCCCACGTAATAAATATTTTACAAGGTTTTTTTTCCTCTATTTTTTTCACATTTTACTAATGGTAACTGATAATATCAGAGGCAAATGATATCTACAAGTAAATGCCATATATATTTTGGCTGTTTTTCTGCTTCACTTGTTCTTTAAAGCACTTCTTATCCAGATTAATGTATTCAAAACCTCATTTCAATTATTTTTATTATGCCTGGCTTCAGCTTTCTGCCATTAAAAATGTGAGTGTACAGTTCATTTAAGGATTCAATATCCCTGTTTGACAATAATTCATGTCAGCTTCCCCATTTACATTTCAGCAATTCATGGGATTTAGTTGATTTATAGAAGTATTTGAAGCTGGAACCCTGCCTCTACCACTGAATATGGTTTTGTGTAGGGACTATTTTACATGCTAAAGCGTAAGTTAGTAATAAACCATTTCTGTTGTGCCCAGCTGCTCATGATATTGTGTTTTCTAATTATCCAAAAGCAACTTTCTTTCCCTTTCACCTCCACTTTTAAAATATTGATTTAGGTACTAAACTGTCTGCTTCTCAGTGCAAGAGATATTGGCTGCCTGGTCTGCCCTAGCACGAATCCCAAAATTAGAAGTGAATGAATTGAGACAGATATGGAGGTGGAAGTAACATTTTTAGCGTTTATATAAAAAATATTTTTGCAGCTCTGGTGCAATGTGTCTTTAGCTTTCACCATGCCAGTTTGCTGAATTGAAACATTTTCTGGAACGAGGTGGAACAAAATCCTTATATGCCTGCTTTGACAGCTTTTACTCTAGATTGTATTAATACATGTATTCTGGTTTTGAAGAGATGAATTGAGATTTAGAGGAAAAATTTAAGAGTAAGGCACAAATGAGTTTAGCAGTAAGTGCCAGAAGTGTTTCCATCTAATGACCACTTGTGACTTAAGTGGAGCAGGCAGTGCAAATGCAGGGCCAGAAGGTTCTGGCTGCATGGTCATTCAGTTCCATTGGATTCCTGCTGTATAGTTTGCAACATTTTATCAGAGAAGGAAGAGACTCCTCACCATTAGGCATGAACATGTACATTGGAGCTCAAAGAGATTCACAGAATTGTAGGGGTTGGAAGGGAGCCCCAGAGATCATCAAGTCATCCCCCCCTACCAAAGCAGGTTCCCTAGAATATCGAGAATAACAATATCTTTGCCCCAGAATGTCTGTCATAATTTCTCTTTCACTGTTGCAAATCACTCCTTTTTCCTGAAAAATGAAGCTTTCAAGGATGTAATATACCACCTCTAATGGGCTTCCCTGAACCAAAGGATGGAGATGCTTTCTAGCAAGCAAATCATTTGGGCAGTGGGCAGACACCATAAGAATTGCAGCACACTAAATCAGAAGTAATCTGTACTTGTTTCTGCCACTCTTTAAATGCCTAAACTTATTCTCATCCCTATGAACTTGCAGCTATCTGGAGAGCAAAGTCTTGCAGTGACTGAAGCAAAACAACAGTAAAATTTGAAGAAAGTAAACAGGTTTGAACAGCTCAGGATGTGGCTTGTTATTAATACAATCTCTTGTATTAATGGATGCAAACTATAATTTTATATATCTTGATGGCAGTAAAGGAAAGCTGATGGTATGAGATGTTCGTGGCCTGAGGTTGCTCTGGCATACTATGATTGTCTAACACTAACAAAGCTGGGACAAGATGATATTCTATGAGCATGCTTGGCCACCAAAATACCTGTCAAATATGAGCTTGGCCTTTTGTAATGCATTGGTATTAAACAATCTTGATTGCTACAACCTATACTACACAGAGTGTAGCAATGATACTACTATTGCTTGCATGCATGTATTTCTTTCTTTAGTCATCTTTCAATCCTTTGCTTTAGGCAGAGGGTATCTTAGTGCATCTGCTGTGAGGGGGATTCTATAAAGGATGTGAAAGTCCAAATACCAAATATCTCCTAACACAAATTTAAACTTCTGACAATAATTGTCAAGACATACTGAAGATAAACTGATACCAGTGGTTACAGACTACTTTGCTTAGTACTTCAAAAATTGGGCTGGAATTTTAAGCTTGATGTTTTTGGACTCTTTTAGTTTTGTCAGTCTGTGCAGCAACTTTGGGAATGATTTACTTTCACACCTGAGATCTCAACATGCCTCAGTCTTGGAATAAAACTTAATTCTTTGCTTGCCTTACAGCTTCACAGTGAGTTTTTAAGTGTCTGTCTGTGCAATGCTCTTTCTCCTGTAAATATGTTTTTGAGTAGTAAACGGCCAGATAGTATTACAGAGGACTTGTAGGGACTTTTTTCTAAAATGTGAAGATTTTTTATTAGATGGTAGGTCAAAACATGGGGCTAGGTAGATCTGTGTAGTTTATTGCCATAGTGGTGAAATCAGAAACCATGTCAGTTGGTGCACCTTGAAGTGTTTCAGAGCATATCTGCACTTCAAAGGCTCTTCTTAATTATGACAACTAAAACCTTATGTCTGAGAACTTTTCCTATCATTATTGACCTCACCTAGGTTTACAGTGAAACATTTGCAGCCTGGATGGATGCCACAGTTATGCTGTCTGCTGTCTCTTTCTTAGTGGAAAATTAATCATGTGGTTGCCTACTGTTGTTCAAATACAGTTCATACACTGACTCTGTTTTGAACTCATCTTCAGCATTATCCTCCCTCTCAGATGTTTGTGAAGTTCTCATGAATCAGGAAAAACAGCCCTTCTTTCCCTTAAGGCAGTAGCACTCTACTGTTCAATGTTGGAGCTGCAGTGCAACTTATATTGCTTTCCTTGCTAATTTTGTCTTATCTACTTATTCCTTTTGTGACTGCCAAATAGCTATTGAGCTTCATTCTGAGTGTCATTCGTCAGGGTCCTGAATAATAACCTTCTATCATTAAAGCTGCTTATGAAGCTATGGAGTTGTACAAGACTGTGCTATTTTTTCTATGGATTCCTTCCTCATGAAATGATGAAAAATACCTCTCATAAATGACCTTCTAGAGGGAATTAAAAAGCCATCTGATTTAGTGATGATGGGGGTTATACCATTTCTTGGTCTTCTGGGTTTTTTGTAGTTGAATAACCAAAAGGCATCATGATTCCTTCAGACTATGAGTTTTTCAGGTTCAGATCAGTTATTTTCCCTCTTCTGGCTTACATTTTAGGTTAAGCAATATGAAATAGGTTTGATAAGCTAAAATGTATCTTCTCATCCACTCACCATTTGCACTGAAAGAAAATTTGTATCTAAGGAAAGACAGTAAGAAAGTCAAACTTTGCTCACATCTCCAATAACAGAGGAGGCCACAGAACTGAGCAGTGATAAAGAATCATATGACCCTTGCATGAGGAAGAGTTGGGGAGCATAAAAAATAACTGATCTGTCAGCCTGAGAAATATGCTAAATAATTTATTCAAACTTCTGCTTTTCTAGAGTCTGCAAAATAACAATAATAGCAGCAACAACAACAATAATAATAAACCACCTTTTCCTGAGAATTATTTGAAAATATTATAATAATGTGAATTAACATAATATTAAAAGCTGTTGCTCATGAATGGTATAAGAAAATGCTTAATATCCATACATGTTGTTTCAGCTTGGAGTTTGATATTCCTTTCTGTTGCTCCTGTGTTAAACTATGAGGATTTTCCATTAATCTACTTAAATCACAAGGATGAATACTGAAGCATGTGAGAAGAGAATTAGGTCCTATCTTCACATAATTTGAGTATTTAAGATTAACTGCTCATGGAAAGTGATCCCAAAAGAATCTAAAAAAGTTCTACTTAAAATTGGTTTTCAGACTCAAATGAATTCCGACAATTCAGTATTTCTTCAGCTCTTCTTCTAGCAACTAAGTGATAGTGACATTTATATTAAGGTCACCTAATGCTTCTCATTAAAAATTTCTCATATCTTAGCTATCAGTAGCTTATATTTTTGGCAAAGCTTGCCAGTCATGATAAAATATTCTGCCTGTTATCCCCATCTCAAACTGTTCTTTCTTCTCCTTGCCGCCCCACAAAAGTTTTGGTAATAATAAATGAGCCTTCTTTGAGTGTAATTACAGAATACACAGACAGGCTCAACAACTTCAAATAACTTTTATATTTTATTTGGTTAGGACTTTAGAAACAGCTGCTGGATTATGGCAGAAGCAGTCAGTGCCCTGTGAGAACATTAAATAGGGTGTCATTTTCTTTTGCAGTTTAGTTTGTCCAAATTCAGATTTTTAAAATGTGCTTTAGATTACTGGGATTTCCAGTTCTAAAGAACTGAGTTTTGCATAATGATTTTTGTACAAAAATTATTTAGAGACGTAAACGTTTCCTTCATGTCAACTGATATGAAAGAACTGTGTAATTAATAACACATTATCACAAAATTGTTTAAAGCAGCTGGAACAGTAGCATAGAAATAAACAGCAACTTATTTTTCAAATTAGCATGAAGTCATTCTGCTCAGCAATTATAATTATTTATACTATGAGTGCTATATTCCAATTATTTCTAAGAAGCTTTTCTGAAGTGCCAATGAAACTGGTATAATTTTCTTTCTATTTGTCCAGAAAATGTTTTTCTTAACTGTATTATGCAAGATAAGAAAAAAAGTTGGAGTAATGTTATTGATTTATATATCTCTATGTAATGAAAGTAAGGTTATTTCTCTTGGTCATCCATTTCTTCATTGGCTTTGTATGGTGATCCATCACATTCCGCTGATCTTCACATGTCATGCAACCACAGCTTCATCTCATATGAACAAAGGCTCCCTCCTCATTCTGCAGGGATAGGATGGGTTTAAATGCTCTTCGATGACTCCTGTCACAGAAAGGCTAGCCATGTTGGCAAAGGAGAGTACTTATAGGAGGGTTAGGCACTGGGCAACACATGACACAATAGCTTGCTGTAATTTCTCCACTGAAGATGTACATGGATCAGGTAAAGTGCACAGATCATAGCTTTTGCTCAGTGAGGGAAGCAAAAGCTTATAGTGGCAAGGCAAATAAGGTAAATAAAGTTCAGCCACTATGCATTGACTTCTGAGAGTGGAGAGAGACAGTGATACAGGAAATAGTTTGTAATGCCCATCCATGCTCCACCACAGACATCTTTCAAAAATCATGGTCTCTCCATTTGTGTGTAGCATTTTCTATTTTACACAATTAATCCAAGGTTAGTAGTGTGTGCAAAGTACTGGTGCTGAGACACTGAGGTGTTCTGGATACACAAAAGCAGACTATTTTTATTCACTCTCCTGTAAAAGACAAATGAAATTGATGAAAGAACTCTTTCATACAGGCTGAAAGCAGACTAGCTTTGTGAACTGCTGGAAGAGGGAAGAATACAGAGATTCCTAGGTCGTTCAAATATTATGGATCAGGTTCTGGCGCTGCACAGCATGCACAGCAAATGGGTACATGACCTGACTTTTCTGAGCAACTTTAGGTGATAAAACAGAACATCTTTGGCAGAATCCCTTTCTGTCAAGCTAAAAGTAACATAAAATGGTTCCTATAGTGCACTGTGCTACCGCATGTAGCATGGGTATGTTGGCACATCATACTTTGCTGAAAGCAGTGCTCATTAATGAAATGGTATGGTAAGATATTACCATTCATCTCCTTGAAAGGATAAGACCCACTCTTTAAGATGCAGAATAAGAAGAGTTTATTTCTATCAAAGCAGTGACTCTCTAAAATGATAAACCTCTTGGTAAAAAAAGTTGTATTAAAACTGCCTGCTACAGATGGATCCAATGACACCTTAACAAATGTGGGTCTATATTTGTTTTCAACTACTTTTGACCAACCTCAGCTTTCCTAAGGCTGTGTAACACACTAGGCCATGCAAGCTTCAGAAGAAATACAAGCTTCATACAAGCTTCAGAGAAAATACTTGCTCTGACTTCAACAGACTTACAATTTTGCCAGACTTCCTAGATCGAAATGCAAAACTTTAAGTTACATCAGTGCTAGAAAGAAAACTTATTGAGTAGGAAACAATATGAGGCTTATGAATCAGTTCTCAAATCCTGTGCTCCTCTTTCACCCACAATAGCTGCTTTCAGTACTTATTATTTCAATAAATAAAAATTATATTTCCATACAGTACCCTCATTTAACATTTTAATGAGCCAAACAGTTTGCATTCTAAGAACATTTGAGAATTATATATATATATTTACTTTATCACTGTCTTTCAAAAACAAGCATGCCTTGGGAATTATAGCTTCATGTTCTTGAACAAATTTGAATACAGCAAGCTGCTATAGATATGAAATATTAATATCATATATTATTTTTTTTTAGTGAGAACAGGCATTTGTGAAGCCGGTAAACAAGGAAACAATAGTTCCTTTAATCCTTTCTGTCTAGTCCGATCCTTCGTCAATCAGAAAACTTGTGTATATATATTAGGGTGAAAAACCTAACATTGAAATCCTCTACCATTATGATTCCCAATTAGATTTGTTTACATCTGCAGGCTTATTTTAAATGTAGAGCTAACTTTCCAAAAACCAATATAAGCCATTTGGAAAGTATGACTGGAAGCCAAGGAATAATATTTTGATTGAAATGTTGTCCCTTCATTTCAAGATCTTAAAAAATTGCAATGCAATCCAGGTATTGATGCATTTATAACACTAAGAGTACACATACAACAAAAAATTCAGATAGATTTAATTCCTCATGGTTTTCTCTGGAATATATATAAAAAACAACTAATTATATATAAATATAATGATAAATATAACATAAACACAATCATATATAAATAATAAAATCTATAATTTCATATTTTGGTAAATTAAAAATTAGTGAGCATATACATGTGCTTACTTAAGTATTTACATAAATATTTTTCTGAATATAGATATCAAACTAGATATTACAAATTAGTGAGCATATACATGTGCTTACTTAAGTATTTACATAAATATTTTTCTGAATATAGATATCAAACTAGATAACAAAGTTTCAATTTCTCTCTTCTTTATATTGATTTTACCTATATACAACCCTTTGAAAAGAGGATTAGGTCCCTAATATGGATTTTTTTTTTATTTTGTAGAAATAAACTATAAGAAAGTTATGTAGTTGAAATTTCCTAACCTACATACAACTGTGTTTGAAAAAGTAATCTTGTATACGTTTATTGTTTCTGTGTTTATTGTTTCATAGCTGTGTACTGTTTTAAACTCAAGTGGAAATAATATAATACCTCAATAAAAATTTTTACTTCAAATGTTGAATCCCATAATTTTGTAACTTTTATTTCTGACATCCAGATTAACATAGAGTCATGGAATCATAGAATGGTTAGGGTTGGAAGGTATTCAAAGATCATCAAGTTCCAACCCCCCTGCTGTAGGCCAACGCCCCTGCCATAGGCAGGGACACCTCTGACCAGACCATGCTGCTCAAGGCCCCATCCAACCTGGTCTTGAAACCTCCAGGGAGGGGGCATCCACCACTTCCCTGGGAAACCTGTTCCAGTGCCTCACCACTCCGGTGGTAAAGATTGTTTTCCTAATATCCAATCTAAATCTCTCCCCTTCCAATATAAAACCATTCCCCCTCATCCTATCACTACAAGACCTTCTAAAAAGTTCCTCCACAGCTTTCTTGTAGGCCCCCCTCGGGTACTGGAAGGCCACTGTAAGATCTCCTACGAGCCTTCTCTTCTCTAGGCTGAACAACCCCCACCTCTAACTAGTTTTTATTACCTTTCCCATTTCAAATCCCACTTCTGTATTTTTTCCCTTTTCCCCTTCATAACCCTTGTCCCTCCCTCTCCCTCTCTTCTGCTTCATTTTCCCGACATCCTCCTCTATCCTAAGTTTTCACATTCAAATCTTCATGAAAATATTCCTTCCCATTTTTTTCTTCTGGGTGTCTTCCTCTGACTTTTAATATTTAAGAACAAACTTTCTGACTCTTGCATGTGAAGGAATAGAGGAAGACAGCCTCCACTTTTGGTGTTCTTTTTTTTTTTTTCTTGAAAAAGAAACAGCATTTACCATGGCTGGTTAGCATGGCATGTAGAAAATTATCATACTATCCATACTCTTTGTGGTTTCTGTTTTTCACAGCACATTATTAAAAATCCATGTAGTCAATGAGTCAGTAAAAGAGTTAAAGTCTAGCTTGACTGTGCATCTGTCAAAGAGAAATAATGTCAAATAGAACAGCTATTCTTACAATAAACAAGCATGTTTTCCCCAAGAATAATAAGCAAGGTAGGTGATATGATCTGGTACCACATCACACTGCACTCAAAAGTAGGCAGTGGTCTCATGTGGCTGTCCCTCACACCAAATACATTTGTCACAGTTGCGAAATACAAGGAAAGTTGAAAGCTGGAGAATGACATGTCTAAATGATCTATATAACCTTGGGCATTTTCAAATATAAACAACATATTCAATGGACACTGCGAGATATCTGTTCACTCTAAAAATCTTGTTTATCAATAGCCAAAGACAGATACCTGTGTTATCAGTTGTCACATAACATGAACTATAGCTGCAAATTGATAAACCTGCATCAGATGTACAAACCCCATTTTTAAATAGATCAACTAGTCAAATTCAGACCAAAAAAAATCTAATATCAATCACCTCTCTGCCATATTCCAAGTCCAAAGTAAATGATAGAAAATAACTTGGAAAAACTCATCAACAGTTTGTTTTACTGAATGTGGGCCAGAGATTGTAATGGTCTCTAATCACTTTCCTGAACATCTTCATTGTCAAAAGTACATCTTATAATCATCATTACAACATGAACTGAGAACAATTCTACAAGCTAATATTGAAATTAAGACTCTAGTAAATAAGATGCACAGTAAATGGCCCAGTTTATGCCACTTTTTTGTGATAAAAATCTGAGAAAATATAGAATTTAGTAATTTTTGTTTCCTTCATGTTTCAAAAGTGCATTATGCTGATATATTTACTGAGAAAGCTTTCATCTCACGTAGCTTTTCAGATTAGGAAGACTATTATCTATGCATTTTCTATTACATGATATGTCCTTCTTAGTCTGTAATTGCCTTCTTTTGTTCAGAATGCGAATTTTCTTCTTCATTTTTGTATTACTTACTTTCTTACTCATTTGAAATATCTATCCATAACACCTAGGATTTCAGGTAATTTCTCTGTTATGTTCTTAATAATAGTCCAAAATGCCAATATCTGAAATAGGGGACTTTTATTTTTAGTATCAATCTTGATTGTCTCAATAATCAGCATTGCTGCCAAGAAGTGGTTTCAGGATGAAAAAGTTCAAGTGCCAAGAGATAATGGCTTATGATATAAATGACCCTTCAGTTTAACAAGAATTTTATCAGATTGTAACAGTCTTTTCCACGCTTGATTTCTACTGTAATCAAAGTACCCTGAAGGAAACACCACATTCTGTTCTGTGCTAACAAAAGTATAAGAAAAACAAAACAGAGAAAAGGGAAAGAAGGGAGGACAAAATAAACTTGACTGATGCATTATTTTTAGACACTTCTGTTTCAAGATAATATCTATCCATCTTCCTCAATTGTTTTGAAGAAGATAAATTTATGATTTGCACACTTTTACTTCTATCTAGAACATCCATACAGTATTGTAGCATGGTGTGCTGTCAGAAACACAGTCACTGGAGGAGGTGGGTGCTTCACAGCTGTAAAGTAAATGGATTCATGTTTGCAAGGATACAACATACAGCTGTAGCTGTAAAAGATGATTAAAAAATTAACTTTGGAGGAGGTAAATAGCATCACACATTATTGTGTTTGTAATGTGAAGACTGCACAAAGGCATTAGTATTTTAAAAGTCTTTACCCCTAATGTGTTGTCGATATGCTGGGTAAATTTTTGCTACGGTAAAACCCTTGCAGAATCCAAGTATGACTAATGGGGTTGCAGTACTTTAACCTAAAACTAAATTCAAGGGAGTGTGAAAAGGCAGATTTCACTCTTTTTTCATTTAATAAGATATCATAACAATCTAATCCAGCTCCACCCATTCCAGTGAAGTAGGTCCTGTTTTTCATTAGTTTAGGTGTTGGAAATAGAAATGTAAATAAACCTAAGTGACATTCTACACAATTTTGTAATTTGAATAATTTCATAAAGACCTTTTCGTTTACTAAATTTTCCAGAAGCAAACCAGTTAATTTTGAGTGTAATGCCATTTTGGCCAAAATAGTTCTGGTTTTCATAGTACTCCCACTGATTTAAAAAAAAAAAAGTTTTTTAAAAAATAATTACACATTTGAGACTCTTATTGAGAAGCCTTAGAAGCAAGATGAAATTGCATGAATAATTATGGACGTTGTCTCTGTCACCAGGTTTTGAGAGCACCATTTAGACATGAACTACTATATAGTTAGTTACAGCAACAAAATGACTGCTTTTGATCTTGATTCAGAAGCTTGACCTGGAAATAACTGAGTCTAAATCAAGTAACTGAAATAACCATGATTAAGCCAGCAGAAGTCTCAAGGTAAGAGTGGAGATATTTACAGCCAACTTTCCATAAATGAGTATAACATCATGTATTTGTTTATAGTAACAAAGAATTTTCTTCTCAGAGGTCTGCAATAATCACACAATGTGCACAATATGCACAAGGTATGGCACTGACATATATTTCTGTACAGTTTTAGTAATCTTGCTTCCCTGGACACTTGAGAGACAGTAGAGATGAAGGTTACTAACAGTGTATCTGAATACATTAGAGGATTATATTTAGAGCAGTAAATTAAAAGGCTTTCTGTGAGTAATAAACAAGCTTTTCTATCACAGACTTTGATCGCTGGATGTAGCTCCCTTGTACGGGAAACAAAGAGAATGCAACACCGTGGTAGCCACTATAGGGTTTGGGGAATCTGCATAAGAGCCTTCACAGTTCAATATATTGATAATTGACCTGGGAGAAAGAGTGAATAGAATGATCACATATTTTAGAAAGGATACAATACCATTCAGGATAGTCACGTTCAAAGTGGACTGAAGATTTTCAGAAGAATTTCATGCTACTGAGTGGCAAAATGAACAGACAAAATTAATTGTTAAGAAGAGCGCTCGAATAAATGTGTTCTAAGTAGATCTATACAGCGATATGCTGACAGTTATTGTGGTGTTGTCAGGTCTCCACAAACATCAGCTCAGTGTTGCATGGCATTCAAAATGACACATAGATTATAAGAAGTTATTTAAAAAGGAAAAGATAAATAGAAAATACCATGCTGCTTCTGTGTAACCATTTCCCTTAACATTTTATGTGGTCTTTAAGAATATAAGCCAAAATGTGAAAAGGGATAAAAGAGGGAAATACACTGCTCAGTCATAGCTACTGTAAAAATTGTAGAGCCCTTTTCAGTACGGAAAACAGGAAGAAGGCATAACAGATATGGCTAGTAAGGTTCACATAAGATTGACTTGGTGGTGTACTATACAATTCTCGGACAGTGGATTCAATACATGCATGAAGCACTACTTTTCCATGAAACTCAAAATTTAATTGTGCACTTTCTTGCAATAGGATTCTGTGAGGACCAAGACAGCTTCAAAAGGTGATTAGGCAAATTGGCAGATATGTGGCTATAAAAAAATGGTTTGAACAACCTTTGGCTCAGGCAAAATCTAAACTACTACCTGTGAGAAGTCTTCAGAAGAAAGAGAACAGTCTGTTCATGTAATCCTCAATGACTCACTGATGGTCAGAAAAAAGACATTTCAAGTCATCTGGAAGAAAATTTCAGGCTGTATAGACCAGCATTTTGTACATAGCAAATCATCTCACATTACTATGTCTATATAAAAGATATCTATGTACTCAACATGATAAAATTAATGTTAAAATGGTTGGCCCTTTTATTGCAGGGTGTTTTTTGTGGGTTTTTGCTGTTGCTGTTGTTGTTGGTGGTGTTTTTGTTTGTTTGTTTGTTTTCTTTCCAGTGCAAAGATAATAAAACTATGCAAGCACAAGCCTGGAGGACTCACCTCCACCAGTTACTTCAAGATTTGTGTAACATTGCAAACTCAATGACAACATCCAAGGTCTTGGAGACAGAGGATTCATACTTGAAGAATATGCCTACTGACATGAAACCTCATTCTGTTCCTAGAAACCTATGAGCTAAATACATATCAATCCCACTGGACTAACATGGTAATCCTATGAGGGTATAAAATGACAACTTGTATCTGAGCATGTCTCGATAAAGCAAAAGTTAAACTTAACTAACATGACAAAAAAAAAAGCATGCAACTATTATGTCAACTTAAAGATATTTAGTTATTCCAATTATACAGCTCCATTATCAAGTTATTAATTGTATCTATGCTAAACAGAGGTATTGTATATTATTATTCACCTCCACTTCTATTGTATCACTTTAACAAAACCCACAAAACCTAAAGCCCAACCAACAAAAATGTCTATTATATTGATATTAGAGGAAAAAGAGCAAACATGCCATCTCTTTTCTTCAGACACACACATTGTTACATCCTTTAACCCAATTTGCCCAGTTTCTAAATGGCAAGCATTGATCCGTATACTATTACAAACCATGACCTCATCCACGCTTCAGCACACTGGCTTGCAATGAGCAAACCAAGTAATTGAATGCAATTCCAGTGGCAAAACAGCATGAAGAACATTAGAAATTCTGACCCCTTCTCTCCACTCTCACCTCAGCCGGCTATAAACTTTATAGAAAAGTTCATCACTTTCTGCAGTGCATTCCTCAAGGAGCACAAGGGTTGCTGAACTCTATCTATAGCCACTTGGTGAAATCTTGAGTGCTCTCCCTGAGAACTCCTCTCTGTCCTACTTGTTGAAGCATGCAACCTGCCTTATGCTGCAGGGGTTTACAATGTTATTGAACCACTGTTGTGTAGTGGAGCATTTGGAAGATCTAAAGTGCAACATTAAAAGAAAAAAAAAAAAAAAGTAGCACAGGAAGTTCTGTCTGGACATAAAAAATCCCAACTTTCTTTACTCCAAGGGTGACAGAACACTGGTACAGGCTGCCCAGAGATGTTGTGGATTCTCCTTCTCTGGACATATTCAAGACCTGTCTGGATATAATCCTGTGCAACCTGCTCTAGGTGATCCTAGTTTAGAAGGGGAGATGAATTAGGTCATCTCCAGAGATCCTTTCCAACCTTTAACATTCTGTGAATCTGTACAAAAAAAATCCCTTGGTTCAGAAAGCTTTATGCTGAATTGACTTATTTTCATGTGGCACATGTGAAATATAGGCATATAGACAACTAAAACCTCCATATAATCAATGTGGGAAGAAAAATACTAGCACAAGGAAGCAACAACAAAGGTTAGCCAACCTCATTATTTCTTCATACCTGTTATAGACAATGTCCTGTATGAACATCCCAGTATTATTAATGAAGCTTTATTGTCATATTTTGATATCTGTGCTGGTGAGCTACATGCATTGTGAAACTAAGTAATACTTGTATATAGTTAACATTTTTCTGCCAAGTTGTTGCTGGGAATGCAGAATTCATAGGCGAAAAAAGTCAGAAATCTTTAGGTTGGATCTGCTCTTCTAATAGAATTTCTTGTTCTCTCCAGTTTATAAGAATTCCCAAACAGTGTCTTTGATGAGTGAGTGCAGAGACACAGGGAAAAAGAAGGAACTTGGCTTTTGTTTGTTTTGGATTTTTATTTGTTTGTGGGTTTTTTCCTCCTTGGCAGTAATAGGAGCTTCTCTCAACTTCACAGGGAGCTGATGCGCATGTGTACATGAAGGAATATAACTTCTTCTGCTCCCCTCCCCCTTGAATTCCTTATTTTAAGACTTATTTTCTAATACTCTAAAATTATTTTACTATCCCCAAACATATATTCACATATATTGCCAGCAGGCCTCTCTACATATGAGATGTTCCTGCCCAGACTTGGAGCAGGATGAAGACCAACTTCTATTTGTAAGTGGCAGAAATTAACATTAAATCAAAGTTACGCCAAATTATTGTCATCTACACAGTACACCCATTTGGTCAAGTGCTCCCTCCTGCACCTTCACTACAAATGGCTTGCATGAGGGTAGTCCCATAAACTGTATGTATACATTTGAGGTTCATGGAAGACTATGTTTTCCTATTTTCTCTCTCTATGGTTGTCTGGATTTCTTTGAGAAACAGCCAGGTAGGCTGAGCTCGTAATTAGTCTGAGAGACAAAGGCTAATTGCCCAATTATCCTAAGGAGGACAGCTGGGAAAGTTAGCCTCCAGAGCCAACTGGAACAGATTTGTGTTTAAGAACAGATTCCAGATTATTATGTTGGATAAATGCTGTTCCCTCGACAAGAATTCTTTCAAATTACATTAAAATCTCTCACTTAGAAAACAAAGTAAAAAAACCTAACAAATCCCTCTCCCCCTCACACCCCCGAATGAAACCCAAATCTCCCCCAAACTAAAATTATAATCTTTTGAATAGGTCAATTATTCATCCTACATGTGATGTTATTAAACTATTCCCTTATCTATCTAAATGGAAGATTTCCCTTTTGAGAAATTCAGAGTGCATCTACATCAATATTTTAGTAGAATTTAGAGTTTGCTTTGGAATCAAATGTCCTGATTGTTCCCCCTTGTAATAGTTTGTGGAGCACTCTCAGAGCATGTAGACTGGATGTATTTCAGATTAAACTGACATGAAAGATGAACTACAGAATTGTGCTTTATGCCCTCCAACTACAAGACCAGACTGGAGATACTGGGAAATAAAAACCTTACAAATGCACATACCTTGAACACCAGTTGTTCCTCAGCACCAGTTTTTTTGCTGCATACAACTGCTTGTTATTGTAATACCAAGTAGTGTTGCTAGTAGCTAATATATGCACAAATTCAGAGGTTCTGGATTGGGTTCCTGCTCTTAATTGTCCTCTAGAGTAATCTCCTTCTATTGAGGGGAGATACCATATAAGGAGGTAAACCTTAATAGGCTAAAATAATTTTTTGTAGATATTTCCATAATTTTCTATTCTTAAAAATAAACTTCTACATTTTAGAAAATGTAATCTTAATCTTCATTGGCAAATTTTCAAATGCTTTTAATTATTAATCATGCATTGTTTCATTAATATAGAGTTTATAAATCTATATAGTATATATCCAGTATTGCAGGCACACCCAGCCTCTTTTAGATCATGCAATACTTTCAAGCTCTTTTGCACTTTTCAGCAAGAACATCCTGCATTTTTTTTTTTTTTCTGGCAAGAAAGCAAGAGATGCACAAGGCAAAAACAGGATGGTAGAAACTGTTTTCAGTAGTTGAGCCTTAAGATGTTATTTTTTACTGATAAGTTTAAAAAACAGAAACTATATTCACTAGGCCACTATACATTTTTTTAATCAGGTTTGCAAGAACACACTACTAAATTTTATTAGATAGTTACTTTTTACATTGCCAGAAGGAGATCTTTATGAAATATTACAATAAAAACCTGTTTCTTCAAGAAGCAGTAATGTAATAAAATGCATCACTAGTTTTGATTGCATTGATAGCTTGCAGGAAGAAAAGTCCCTTTGGGGAGATGTGCTTTGTGTTCATAAGGAATAGGAAAGACTATTTTGCAGTGCATTAAAACCATGGGACCCATTAGGCTTGTATAATAAAAATCTTGTAAACACTGATAGTTTTATGGTTAGTCTTTTCAACAGCTGTTTTGTATAAGAATCTGTGGATGCTTGAAGTCATAACAATTTTCAAACGGACCACATTAGCTATTTATTAACTCAACATATATTTTCACTCTCCTAACCATGAATAGTGTTCCGATTTCAATCAATTGCAATAAAAAGTTATTTTCAATTTTGTGTAATAAGAAACAATTTTGGAGGGTCTGTTGACTTTAAAGCATGGATATTATTTTCTAGTGGAGATACAGAAACAGAGAATTCTTTGGAGAGAAGCAGAATGTGGAAAAAAATGCTGTTGAAACAAGTAGAAAAAATTCACTGTCACCTAAAAAAGAAAACTTACACGATTACTCAAGACAGTGGGACAGATCAAATGCAGATACATATAAAATAAATTGTGTAATAGTTGTGTTTAATGTGTCTTGCTGTCAATCTGCTGTAATTCCTATAAACCAACAGAGTCAAACTGAGGTATATTCCAGTTTATCTGGAAATAGTTACCTGATTTGGTTAGAAGGTCAAAGGCAGCTCACAGTCCTATTTTGAGTGGTATTAATAGACTTTGAGGGTTTATATGGCATCTGAGAGATGGTATTAAAGTCAGAAATTTAGGAAAAACCTGAATATAAATTTAACTCAATGCTTTTAGCTAATCCAGTCAAAGGTAAAACTTCACAACAGGACTGCAAGGAGGTATCTGCAGGAATGAGAATTTTCCTGAATAATAACTAACAATTTTAGATTTTTATTCTTTTCTTCCTTCTTCCTGTAGAATGAAATTTCCAAGTAAAGCCTTTTAAGGTAAAGAAAACACTTTACTATTCTTCAATAGCAAAGATAGATCAGCATTAATTAAGTAGAACACATGGGACTGAGGTATCTCTATAGAGAACTGCAGTTTGAGTCTATGTTAACTCCCATTACCGTGAATATGTTTGAGTTCTGTAGTCATAAACATATTTCCTTTCTTAATTTTCCCCAGGGTAAACATTCATTTATTTTATTTTTTTTAATCATTCGACCTAGAACTTCCTTGGTCCTTGTGCCTTGATTAGGTAAAAATGAACAAAGCTGGAAAACATCTCTCTAAAAAAAAGACCTGGGAGTCCTGGAAGACAACAGGTGAATCATGAGCAAACAATGTGCTGTCTTGGCCAAGAAAGTCAAGGGCATCCTGGAGTGTATCAAGAAAAGTGTAGCAAACAGGTCAGGAAGGTTCTCCTCTCCCTCTAGTCAGCACTGGTAAGGCCTCATCTGGAATATTGTGTGCAGTTCTGGGCTCCCCAATTCAAGGAGGACAGGGAGCTACTGGGGAGGGTACAAAAAAGGGCTATGAAGATGATTAGGGGACTAAAACGTCTCTTTTTCAATGAGAGGCTGAAGGACTTGGGACTTTTTAGCGTAGAGAAATCTGGGGGGGGGGGGGTGTGTGGGGATTTTACTAATCCTTATAAATACCTGAGGGGTGGCTGTTGGAAGGATGGGATCAGTCTTTTTTCACTGGTGCCCAGTGACAGTACCAGACACAATGGGCATAAACTTGAATATAGGAAGTTCCACCTAAACTTGAAGAGGAACTTCTTTACTGTGAGGGTG
Organism: Gallinula chloropus; assembly: GCF_964237585.1. NCBI lineage: Eukaryota > Metazoa > Chordata > Aves > Gruiformes > Rallidae > Gallinula > Gallinula chloropus. Next base: position 138,671,781 of record NC_140085.1, on the reverse strand, counting down.
GCAGAGCACTGCCCAGAAAGGATGTGGAGTTTCCATCTCTGGAGATATACAAAACCAGCCTGGGTACTGTCCTGTGTAGCCTGCTCTAGGTGATCCTTTTCTGTCAGGAGAGGGGTTGGAATAGAGGATCTCCAGAGGTCCCTTCCAACCCCTATCATTCCATAATCTCATCTCTTTACTATGTGCAACATTATGTTATTTTCTCATTTAAAAAGAAAAAGAAAAAAAGTCGGTTCTTACAGTGCCCAGGAAGTTCTCCAAGAGAAAAAAACAGATCCATGTGCTGAGGATGCTTAATGAAAAGCATTTATAAACTTTCTGGCTAAGATCTAGCAGTGGATCCCACAGGTGTTTGCTCAAGTTCTAAAGCTCATGGTAGACAAATGGTGCACCAGATTCCCTCTCATATTTTTCCTTTTTCATTAACCTCCAAAATGAATGCTTTTGCATGCCCCTAGAGGGAGATATCCACCTAAGTTTCAAAACCCACGAAGACAATCTTTTTGTGGTCTTCAAAAGCACCAGCTTGTTCACAACAGTTCGTAAAATACTCTGTATAAAAACCCAAATTCTACTCTGGACACCAACACTGTAGGTCAAAGTTAACTATTAAACAAACATGAAATGTAATAATGAATTTTGTTGGAATAATGAATTTTACCTGAAATATTATGAATGATACACATTCTTGTGGCTTAGATATTGCTGTTGCAGGTTAAAATAATTTAAATTTTGTGAAATCATTGATTTTAAAATATTTATTTTAGAGATACTTTCTTCTCCCCCTTTAAAGCAGCTCTCTATTTCTTTAAGTCTCTGCTAATTTACTCTCACTGAAGATCAAATGTTGTTTTTAATTATGTTCTTATTTAAACCTAACATTCTAATACCACTGAAAGAGGACTTCGTGAAGCAAGCCCCCAAATAAACCATTCACTCTATTTGCTGTTTTTTCAAGCATTAAATTAATATTCTTGACGTTCATTCATTAAGTCCCTAACCTGTAATTAGGATTCAGGCCACGCTGCTGATTAGACAGGAAAAAGGAATCAGTCCACAGAGAAAGGCAGCTTTTCATTTGAATCCAATCAGGGAGAGCAAACACACTCCAAAAAGGGTTTCTGTGGTATATAGATATAATTATTATGAAGGAATGGGAAAAAGAACTTGGAACCTTAATGAATGTGAAATAGGGTGTTTTAGCCTTGAGAACTCCCTGCAGCAATGTTTCTTTCCTTAGTATCAATCCTATTGACCAAAACTTGGCAACAGACAACAAAAAAGTTTTTCCATAATTTATCTAGGGTGCTTCATTATATTCTAAAATTTCTGGGCTGATTTATTCCAGCTGGTAGATCCATGCAAATAAGGGGGGAAGATGGTATTTGCTACCAACATGTAAGAAAGATCTGGCAGCCAGTTTAGAAACAAAATCAAGTCAAGCCTTTAAAGCATTACAGGGATAAAGAACATTATTAGAATGGCAGCCACTAACACCCTTGGTGGTAAGATAATTCAAATATTACCAATATGCTGCATAGAAAAAATGAAAATTTGTATTTATTTGCAGGGGCCGAATAAGTTACACCCTGAGCAGGTGTAACTTATATATAGTCTGAATCCTTCTCCTAATAATGTTCCTGAAGTTCTGTGAGCTCTGCTGATATCTGATCCTTGTTCAAGTGTTTTTACATATCAGATTACTTAAAGACTATACATACAATTTATAGTTTTAGTGATCTAATTTAGACTTCTGGAAATCTTGGTTAGAAAGCAATAATGAAGATTGCTCAGCTGCTGTTAGTTTATTAATTGCTATTTGTCAATAGATTTTGTCAATAAACAGCAGGGTTGTGTTAATTTTAACACAAGAAAGTGATGTGCAAAATGTAAGCCTTCCTGATAAGGACTGATCCAAATAGCTGTCTTGCTTAATGGATCTTAAAATATATTGACAATTTCTCTTAGCTAGTTAGTTTACCAGTTGAAGCAGTAATTTTCATGTCTTTTTGTCATGTAAAAGGGTGTGAGTCTGGCACATGGCTGAGGGAGGCCCTTCTGTTGAGTCATGGTGTTCAGAAAGGACCCCCTTGCTTTCTAAACTCCTTCTCAGAGAGGAATCTAGGTGAAGGTAGGTCCAGTCTTAGTCCCAGATTCAGTCAATGGTTTATGTCTAAGGGATTACCATACACAAACTGCACTGGAACTTAGCCAAAAGGCTGAAAAGCGATTATGTGTGCAGCCATATCAAGGTTTTCCTGTCAGAACCCTCTCAAGGACTGTCACTGGACAGTTTTGCAAAGTTGAAAAAGATAGGTATTTTATTCAGGTGACAGACATAAAAGTTTGGAATTGCCATTGATAAATGGACTTACCACTAAAATTGAGCTCAAGTTAATAGTGCAGTACTTTTGTTAATGATACTTTTGCAAGCACCACAGTTGGAGATGCAAGTCTTACCCAAAGAGGTGTCCCTACCTGAGGAGGAGAGAGGGCTGAGTCCATTGACCTGCCCAGATAGTTGGAGTTCTTATCCTCAAAATAAAGAATTCTAAATGTCATTTTTATACATTTGCTGAGGTGAAGCTAAGTCAAGTATTGGCTTTTAACAAGGTTTTTTCCATTGCTGATCAAGGGAAAAGTAGCAGAAAACAAAGGTCTTTGGTACAGAGATGTGGGCATTTTTTTAGCTTTGCCAAAGTAACTTCAGGATGTGAAGCCTCCTCTTTTCCCCAGACATTATTCAGTGGATTCTAGTAGTAGACTGTCAGTCCAGATGAAAGAGTGGCTCATCCCTTGCCTCTGTTCAGGTCAGGTGCTTATCCGTGCAATGTAAACTCTCACTTGTCAGACCCTCCTACTTTCTGATGACTCACAGTGGTCCTGTATTTGACATCAACAAGCCCGGACAAGTCTAGTGTCCCACACTTGTGTACTGTAAAAGAGAACTGCACACCACAGACTGTGCAGAACAATCAGTTTTCTCAACAATCTTGCCCTTCGATATTCACCTCTTTGGCATTTTTCCAGAAAACTCCATATTTCCTCTTAAATCCATCCATGACCCTGCTCAGTAGGACCATAGACATTCAACTGTCATTTCTGAGAAGAACCCTCAATAGAGCTAAAAATCAAAGAAATTTATCTCAGCTCTTCATCTGCTTTTAGATCTACAGGCCATTTTGGTAAATTCTTGCTGCTTAGTACTGAAACAACAACAGAAGAGCCAACTCTAAAGTCTGCAAAAAATAAAGGTATTTCAATGTAGACCATATAATTTTTTTCCACAGAATTCCATACATACTCACAAATAATTTTGTTGATTTCAGAAGTTAAGGTTAAGAAATAGATCTGTAAAATGTGCCAGCAGCACTAACGTATTTCTAGTTCAGGGCCAGTGCCTGCATCAGGAACCTGTGGACCAGTAAATAAGCTTTTGACATTACTAGTAAAGACTTTCTGTTGACCTCACTGTCAGGGGTCTTATAACTTATCTGAGTTTGCTATAACTTAAACTGGTCTTAACTTGTTCTAACAGCAATCTAGTAGTAGTCCTATAACTATTGTGTAACTTGTTTTATTTAGCTCAAGTAGACAAACAAAAATGGAAACCTGCACTTATTGAAGTTGCTGGGAATTGTATGATTGGTATCAGTATGACTGAAAAACAGTAAGGACAGAAGAAAAGTGATGCAATTATCTGGTCCAACATGTAGTATAATCTATAACACAGGTAACATAAAAAATAGAATATAAGTGCAAGGCACCCCTCTGTACTCCCCTAGTCAGTTACGGTCTCCTACTATAGCTATGTGGCATGACCCTGAGTGCTTCCAACATGAGACTGCTGTAAGCATCTCAAGGAATTCTGAAAGTCTAAGGATTCATATGTAATCTTCTAAAGCAGATAATTTTCTTTCAGAAGCCAATGTACCACGGGGCAGGGGGTGTGGGGGTGGGGAAAGTAGCAAAACTGGCTGGAAGAGTAGAATTCACAATGGCACAATGGGAAAATGTGGAGAAAGGAGATGGAAGACAGTACAGCGCAACAAATAAAAGCTTCGTTGATAGGAAAGGAATGAGAGAAACACATTTTTTCATCTATAACAGCACAGATGTTTTGCCAAATTAACTGACCAAGAGTGGGAGACTAACCATGCCTTTGAAGAGGTTAAAATTTCAGTAACAGCTGGTGTCTGTGACAACAGATAAACTGACTTTGTGTTGTTATACAAAAACTGATGGCCCTTGCCTACCTGTGGGACAAAATATACTTGGAAATGTCAAATGCCTATGAAATCAAAATTTTGAATTTGGAAAATCAAATGCAAAATACATTGAGGATGGAGACAGTGCAACTTGAGCAATTACTGAAAATCCTCATTTTCAAATATGTCTGAAGTTTGTATGACAGCAACTTTTGTTCAGGTGCTATGACAATCTAAAAAGAAACAGACACAATGTAAAGACTATCTGGGCATATACTAAATAAATAAAGTAAAATTCATGGAACAGAGTAAGTTGGAAAATCAGTATTAATTATGCAGTAATGTTCTTTTCATTTTTTTCCTTGAGATTGTGGACACACCAGAGACATGGTCTATTTATGTATTTCAATATGGAACTGTTTTCTGACCATAAAAGAAAAAGGGGTTCCTTCATTCTATCATAGTTTTAAAAGGTTTTGTATGTGTTTAGAAGTTACTTTTTTCTAAAAACTTTTGCCTGAGAAAGCTCAGGTAGTTTTATTTTCTATCACTGTCAACATTCGAGCAATTTCAGAAACAGATGGGGAAAAAAAAAACAAAAAAGCTGTGTTTCTAACTTGATTCATTTAAAGAAACACAGATAGGTAATTGTTTTATCAGTTAGTAAAAGAGACGGAGTATTTGCTTCCTAAAAAAACTTGTCTTGTTAATGAGTTGTTATTAACTTTTGTTAATAATTTCTTCAATTACTTTACAAAACTAGAGGACTTGCCTTATAAGCACATATTCCTTTCCGGAAGTTATCATGGTAAAATCATCAAAACAACTCCTAAAGGAGTTTTACTGGTCCTTTAAGAGCTCATACAACCGTTTGAGAGGCAAGGAGAGTGAGGAACTAGAATTTTTTTTAATTATATGTAAGATATAATTATCATGATATGAGTTGCAAATTTTGTCAAATTTATCTAAATGATGACAGGTAGAAGGACATGTAGTAGCAATTTAAAATCATAGAAAGGTATAAGTAGCAAAGAGAAATTATTTGAAGGGAAAAGGAAGAGTAACTGTGAGAAATGGAAAACAATTACAAAAGGAGAAGGTGATCCATAATTTCGGAAATCACTTCTGGTCCAAGATCTGTTAAACACGTTGCTGGATGATGAAGCAAAGAGGCCGTAGCTTGTGATATTTATGAGATGAGAAGTCTTAGGAAGTACTGCTTTGGATGAGTGGGCCAAATTAGACAGAAAATAGGAGAATTCTAGAAATTATAAACAAGAAAGTTTTGTGAGTAATTGCTCAGTTTTATGCCCAGATGAATTCTGCTCAAAGCTATACAAAAGCTGAATGATGTACTGTTACTATAAAAGAAGTTTTCTGGTTAGGTTTAGTTTGGGGTTTTTTGTGGTTTTTGGTGGGTTTTGTTTGTTTGTTTGTTTTTTTGTTTTTTTTTTTAATATAGTCAGAGAAACTAGAACATACATGTATTTTAAAATACCACACCATATTTTGTGGAAGGAAGGAGTACTGATATAAGTAGGACAAAATTCGTATCTCTAGTAATTAAGCCCATGACTTCTTTTTATGTTTACAATGGTCCCTGAGTGCTTGAAAGGGATTACAAGTTGGAATCCTACTGCCATAACTTTTTCCTGGAACACTGAAGTGGTGGTGCATTTACTGTAAGTATCCATGTATAATAAATGATCATTTTAAGTTATATGTGTTCAGGATAGAGACATTTGTACTGAAGTAATCAAGATATAATTTTTCTAAAAAAATAATGATTTTTCTTTTTTTCCCCATGGTGAAAAATCTTTACATGAAGAATAGCTTAGAGAAGGAATCCTGATGTGTTACACCTAGTATGGGCGTCAGAGTGGAGACCCAGCTAAGCAGGATGCTCGTGAACTAATGGCCTGGCGATGTTTAGAATCCATTGCCCAGAACAATCAATAAGAAAAACAGAAAAACAAAGAAAGAATAAAACCCATCAGTGGCCAGAATTGAAAATGAATGAAAGCTGAGTATGTTGGGGATTTTTAATTGAAGTTTACAGCAGCTTCCTGTAGACATATTTTGATACAAGTTATTTCTTTTAGTAGCTCTTTAACCTTTCCAGTAGCCTCCATTTCCAGTGCCTTACTTTTTTATTTCAGTTGGGCATTCAATTCTTTACCTGAAGTATTTGATAAAAGATTATTTTTGCTTTGAAAATAAGGCTATTTTTGACTGTAAGCATGTGTTTGATTGGGGTGAGCCTGTCAGTGTAAATTTAACATACCAGGAAGGCAACATGTTGCAATTGTTTACAGAATATATTAACAGCTATATTTGGAGTTCATAACTTCAGTGGTAAGAGCAATGAACTATAATAATAATAATAATAATAATAATAATAATAATAATAATAATAATAATAATAATAATAATAATAATAATAATAATAATAATAATAATAATCCAATTTGATTTTGGATGTATGATTTTAACTGTTTGGCAGAGTTTTATATGGGTTCTTCATCTAGGCTGTACCAGGAGGTTCTTGCACCTTACTCTTTGTAGACAAGCTAGAAGCTGTGGATAAATGTGGGAGAGGATCACTGGCAGCAGTGTTAAAGAAGGAATTTAGTCTCAGAATTCCCTGTCTCCTCTCCTCTTTTGGTTCCCTCTTCCAACAGTGGGACTGCACAGGTTGTCTTCAATCATGGGTATGTGTTTGAAGCTATAATTCTGGCAGCTAATGGCTGAGGAGTTTAAATAATTAATATTGGCAACTCTTGGAAATGCAACATGGATGGATAGATAGACAGATAGGATTGATAGGACATGTTGCTTCTCTAATAGCTTATTGCCAAAGTGATAATAGTATGAAGTGGCCTAGGGAGAAGTTTTTCTCTTTCAGGTGGTTTCAGACGTTGAAACAAGGTTGTTAAGCATCCTGATACTATGGAAAGTCATACGTAGTAGAATTAAGTCTTATGCAAGTAATATTTTTAAATTACATTTTAAGTGCATAAATCTGAATGTTGTGGCCTCTTATTCCTCCCCCGCTTGTTGATGCCCAAGACATGCAGGATCACCAACGAGCGCAGTTCTAGTGCTAGCATATTGTTATAATGCTAAACATCTACAGCCTGTAGCTGGAGAAAAACACCAACACTTATCCTGGTTCTCTATTTCTCTCTTCCAATTGAATAGTCTTTCTTTAAGAGGCTGGTGAAGGCATGTAGCAAAACAAAGCAGAAAAGCCCAAACAAAGAAAGAAACACCCAAAGGGAAAAAAAAGGGAGGATAAAAAGGTGGGATTGGTTTTCTTCCTTTGATCTTCATTTCCTTTCTAATTCTTGGGTAAATTTAGCCGCTCTTTTCACCTGTGGAAGCCTTTGTTTCAACAAACAGATTTGCTTTACAGCTTGGTATTGAATTTATTCCTTTATCTTTTTTCTTGCTCACTCTTGGTCACACATTTGTAGATTAGAGATTAAAATAAAAGAGAAAGAAATGAACCCTTTTAGAGTGCTGAAAGGTTGCATAACGTATTCTATTACACCCTTAAAGCATCAAACAAACCTCTTCCAAAAGCAGTTTAAAGAGGGCATGTTAGATTTCGATGAATATGTAGATTTTTCAGAAAAAAAAAAAGCTATAAAGAGTGAGTGTGGAAAAAATGAACTGAACACCAACATTATAAGTAAAACTATATGGCTGGTGATATCACTGGGCAAATATAGGTTTGTTTGTTGTGGTTTTTTATGTTTTTACTCTTTGTTTTCATCTTTTTCATCTGCAACAGATTTGAAAATATATTAATGGCCATGCTTTCCTTTAATCAGGCATAGGGATAATTCAATTGATCATTCCTTTGTTGAACAAGATGTAGTGCATCCATAAAAGGTAAAGAACTGTGCTGCAGTGCACGTATTTATTCTATTAAAAAAAAACCCCGAAAACAAACTCCACAACCAGACCCTAAATTGAAATAACTCAGAAATTAGCAATAATCTGTTATAGCATTATTTGAACATTTTTTTACTGTATTACAAACTTTATTTAAAGACTCTCATGTCAATTATTTCACTGTTCTATAACTCATAGATGAAGAGGAAGGGGGATATATCTTTTTCCTGCATCTAGGTATGCTGCTAAAAACAGACATGTTTTACTCATATATATTTTGAAGGTCACAAGTTGATTGATTTGAAATATATCACAAGATATTTATATTATCTCAGCTAGCCTCTAACAAATTTCAGTTAGGACCCTGAGGTTTCAAAACCATTAGAAAAAAGAAGTGCTAGATTTCAATGAACTCTGTCTTTAATTTGTATATTTTTCATTATTCCTTCTAAATTTAATCTCCAAATACAAGAGAAGCATCTTTGCCTATTCACACGGCATCTTTTTCTATCATACGTATTGTAAAAGCAAAGTTATGTGTCTTAGAATTGGCATAGGAATGCAGGCACCTCTGGAGGTCATCTAGACCAACCCACTGCTGAAGGTAAGGTTAACTGCCAGAGGCTGCCCATAGCTGTGTTAGGCGTAGTTTTTAAAGCCTCCAAGGATGGAGGCACTAGATTTTTTCTGGATGACTTGTTGCAGTGTTTCACCACTGTCACTGTATAAATGAAAAAAAGAAAACAACCAAAAACCTTTTACATCCAGACTGCTTTTCTTCTGTTTCAGTTCACATCTATTGCTTCTTGTTCTGTCAGTGGGTGCCACTGAGCAAAGGCTGGCTCAACTTCCTCATTGCCCTCAGTTACGTTTCCTCACTGAGGCTTCTCTTCTCAAGGCTCAACAGTCCAAGGCTTCTGGGCTTCTCCCATGTCAAACGTTAGTCACTTGATCAGCTCTGTGCCTCTCTGCTGTATTTAGTCTGACATGTCCATACCAGAGTGCCCACCACTGGACCCAGCACTTCCAGATATTCCTCATCATGGTTGATTAGAGAGGAAAGATCACTTCCCTTTACCTAGTGCAACTCAGGAGGTTGTTGGCTACCTTGTTTTTGAGGGTGCATTGCTGGCTAACTGGTATACTAGTACTCCTTCCAGTTTTGGGTCATCTGCAAACTTGTTTAGGATGCATCTTATTTCCATCATCCAGATTGTTAATGAAGACTTCAAAGAATATTAGCCCTAGTATCTATGCTTGAAATGCAGCACTACTTACTGGCCTCCAGCTGGACTTTGTGCCGCCAATTGCAACACTTCAAGCCCAGTACCTCTCCCAGTTATCTAACCCATACTTCAGCTTATCTGGATGTTATGAAAGACTGCATCAATAACCTTGCTAAAGTCAAGATAATATCCACTGCTCTTCCCTCCTCCACTCACCTTTTCATCATCACAGATTCTGTGCAGGCTTCTAACATCCTCCCAGATCTCCTTTGATGGCACAGTGTCCCCAAGTAAACACCTCCTGAGGGTGAGGACCCTATCTGCCCCATTCCAACCTTGGCAAGAGGCACCAGGCACCCCCACAGTCCTTGACAGGCATCCTGCCTTGGGAGCTCGCTCTGAGTGGAGAGATCTGATGGAACAGGGTCTGTTTCTTCAGGGCTAGTGCTGGGGACTATGCACAGTGGCATGATGCCACTATTTCCCAGCCTGTAGGCAGTACCCCCAGTGGAACTTCTGGACTTCTTCTGAACTGCCCATGTTGGCCACCTCCTTTAGCTCACTCCCAGTGTGACAGAGCCATACCACTGCCAGATACTGCAATAGCAGACAATTGTTAGATGCACATCCCAGAGATTCCAGGCATTAGGTCATATCCTGCTGCCCTGGAGATGCTGCTCTGTTTCTTGAGGCACATAGGAAGAGAACTCCTTCCCACTTCTAATTCTGAAAACGAGATAAACTGAATACAAAGAGCATTTGTATCCACAAGAGCCCTATCCCCGAAATAGAAGTCGCAGCATGTGGTAGCACTTCATAATTTAGCTAAAAAATTCAGAAGCCGTGCTTTATGTAAAGCTGAAAAATTGTTTCCCTGGTTCCCCAAAGAAGCCTGAGATTAAAACCATACGGATAGAGCACAAGCAAAATCAACCATTTTCCTTTCAGTGCCTCTAGATAGATACTACAGTACTGACCCAAGGACTCTTGTGACAAACTTCTCCTTTTTATTAGTTTTATTTCTAGTATTTCTCTTGACTATTCCTTAGGCTGATGAAAGTCTACTGTAGAGCAGCTTAGATCTTCATGGTATAATATTAATACAAATAATTTTAAAAATTAAAAAAAAAAATCCCATGCATGCAGCTATAAACACAGGGTACTTTGCTTAGCATTTCCCCCAAATCTGCAAGTTCAGGGATATTTCAAAGATATGCCTGTACTAATTTATACATAGAAATCACACATGTACATGACTAATGCAGTATGAGTATAGGTCAAAGCTAGAAGTACTGTACTATCGACTCTAGAGCTTTGTGTGGTTTTGTTGGGGGTTTTTTTGTTTGTTTTGGCTGGTTTTTTTCTGAAAATTCACCTGGTTTATAACAAGAGATGATGAAACATGCAAGGAAGCAGCTTGTTAAAGGTCACCTAGTCAGCAGTCATATTGGTCTGGAAATCATGTTGTTATTTCTTCTTCCTAGCTGTAGCTTTAACCAAACAGGTGGTTGTTAATTGCACACCCTTCATTTCCCTGATACCTAACTTAACATGTTAGGGTCTGTTTTGCAGAAATGCTAAACATATACAGCAGCCCCTGAGGTCTATGGCATCTGAGCTTTGATCACATAAGATGCTATGTAGTATTTAAGTATTTAATTTAAGATACTTGTAGATACATCTGATTTGATTCCAGTTATGGTCTGCAGCAATATGCATTTGAAGTCAAAACCAATTATAAAAACCCAAAAAACACAACCCTTACGTGTCTGCTCATAAACACTTCTCATTTAATCAGAAAAACAGCATCTTCCCACAATTGCCTATAGGCATCCTTTCTCTTATGGAGACTTGTATACTTGCTTAAAATAATTCATTCATACATTATGAATTTGCTCATGTAAAGATTGAGAATGTAGTTTTGAAACACAGTGAGTAGTATAATAATATCTGGGGAAGCTGAAAGGTTGTCTGACTTCTTGCTGAATCTGAACATTATTTCACTTAAAAATCTGTAATTGGATTAGGGAGAAAAATATCTTCAGTGATGGAGGGATTAAAGATTTAGTCTAATGGGCAACATTTTTCTCACTGTCACAGTCAGAGCATAATTGTATTCTATATTACCTGCTTTCTATAAATCTAGATTCCAACTTTGATTTAGGGATTTTGAAAAAATGGCTGTGGCAGGGTGATTGGGATCTTTGCAAAAATGTCCTGATAGCCTTGGAAAGTATTACCCTCAGCTCAGGGGAAAATAGAAGGAAAACTCAGCATGTTTCATGTGTATTCTTTTTAGTTTTATTAACAAACAGACTTAATAAGTCATAGGCAACAACATAGCTGAAAGCATATTATCTTAAAAGATTCCTGTCACACTTGTGTTTGGTTGAATCCCTTGACCTAGAACATCCAATCTGAGAGTAGCTCAGTATGGTGCTGCTGCAAGACTGCTGAGTTACTGGCATGGTATGAGGTTTCTGGTTTTCCTTCTGCCTGCTATTTCTATCTTCCACTATTTTCCTCTTCTCCAAATTTTGTCCGCTTTTTCCTTACTTCTTTCCTTGTTACTCCCTATACGTCTCCTCTTTACTTTTCTTAGGCATTCATTTATCTTCTGGACCCAAGAAGAATTGCAACACTTGATGCACCTGATGTGCAGTAGACTTTTAGCCAAGACAGTAAAAAAATGGATGGGTGGTGGAACAGTCTTTTCCTCTTTTGTTTGTGTGTATATGTGTGGTCTTACTGTGATTGTTCAGCTATACAAAAAAAAAAAAAAAGGCTACACTAGCTAATCTTATTCCCTTTCAGGGAAAGCATATACATAACCTTTTGCAATCCTAGTATTGATTTTGCTGCCTTAGTTGTTTGGCAGTAAAGAAAGAGTCACACATGACTACTTAGCTTTATAGTTCTGTAGTGGGAAAACTAAGATAATTTCTTTCAATATACAATAGTAACAACAAAGTCAAGAACAAAGAAGCTGTGATAGCTCTCTGCAGAATGGACAGACGACTGAATTTTTAAGGCTATTTTATTTTTTGTTGTTTTCAAATTACTAATGAAATGCTGCAGCTTCTTTGTCCTTGAATGTTAAATTGTTAATGTTACCAGAATCCTTTTGTTCAGCCAGGTGATGAGAAACTGTGTGAATAAATAAAACATGAGGGCAGTATCGGGTGTTTTGCTTCAGATATAGCAGGAGAATGCTGAGCAGTTGTTGCTATGTGTCAGGTTGTCCACAGAGTTTTCTGGGTCTTAATCTTACATCAGCTAGCCTGTTCCATAAAAGGTTTTGTGATCTAAAAATACAGAGATTTTGGGTGAAAGAAAATGAAATAATACATCAGCAAAGTGAGCAAAATGGGGATGAAGTTCCAGAAGCTTCTAATCCCTTAAGAGCCTCTTGCAATTGCTGTCTTGAATCTCAGTTTAAGAGAGTTGACATGTGCTGATTCTTTCATTTAACAGTTCACCAAATGAATGGTTCAAAGAGAAAATACTGCATTTTCCAATCAGCAGGAGGGCTGAAGTTTTGTGTGTATGCTAGCTACTTTCCCTATTCCACCTGAATTTGAAACTGGTGGTGTATCCATTCAGTTAAATAAATAAATTCATAAAACAGAGTAAGTTAAACATTTACCCAAAATAGTTATATCAAATCTTGCGTAGAAATGATCCAGACTTGCTTTTTATTCATTCTGTGCAGAAATCCTCATAAGCCATCACTTCTAATTACTCAGTTGCTATTCAGCATGAGTAGCACTTCTCTTAAAGCCAGAAGATTGAATGCTACTTTCATAATTATTTCAGTAAAATCCTCATTTGAATGTCTTCAAATATTATATTTATTAATTAAAACTACTTAGTCCATCTAAAATAAAACTATTCTTTTAATGAGGAAATATAATTTTATGTTTCAGCCAAGGTTTATGTCTGGAAAACCAGCATTTCTAATAAAATCCTTTTGAGTGAGTTTACATCTTTCTCATACAGCACTGGGACAGTTTTAGCTCATCTCAGGGAACAGTTTAGTATTCTTGATATGATGTTTGTTTTTTGCCACATTTTGAGGTCAAGAAAAAACCAACCATTTCAAATAGGAATAACTGGATGGGCACCTGTTTTCAGGAACAGTATTGTGATGAGTTCCCCTAAAACAAATACAGAGCAATGTCAGTCATTCTAACAACCTCATTCCGGCTTCCACAATCTGTTGTTTCATTTATTTATCTTTGTGTGACCTAATAACAACCATAATGAAATGAGTCTAGCCAGGTGATTATAAACCTATAAGAATGTCAAGGAATATAAAGTTTTATTATTGTGGCATTCAATAAAATGAATGCTCAAATTTGTCTACCCATCAAAGAAGTTTATCTCGGAGGATTGGGAAAATGAGACATATGAAAATCGCAATGTTTTTATGATGTGAAGCATTGCCACCAATTTTGAAAGATTATGTTTTACAACCAATGAGCAAAACAAATGAAAAAAGAAATTCCCATTCAGGTGCTGTGGTTTAACCCCAAGCAGCAACTAAATACCATATTCACCTCCCCTCTCACCCCAAAAGGATGAGGGGTCGAATGGAAAAAAACCCAAAAACCTTTGTGGGATGAGATAAATATAGTTTAATAGGATTTCCAAAAGAAATAATAATGACACCACAAGTGATGCAAAAATGCAATAGCTCACCACATATGAAAGGAAAAAAAATCCAATGTCCAGTCTCATTCTGAGCCGGAAATCTGCCTCCTGGCTAGCTTCCTCAGTAATAGCTAGAGCATGACATTACATGGTAGAGTCTGGGCCAGCTGTCCTGGCTGTGCCCTCCCATCTTCTTGTGCACTTGGCAGGGTGTGAGAAGCTAAAAAGTCCTTGACTTGGTGTAAGCACTGCAGCTACCCAGCAACAGTTAAATACATCTGTGTGTTATCAACATGATTCTCATACTAAACCCAAAACACAGCACTATATCCAAATTATCTCAGATGAAACCAGGACCGGAGGAGAGGAACTAACAGGTATTGTTCTCATCACTGCTTTCTGTTCCAGAAGGGAACTTCAACTTTTTATAATGTGTAAAAAATATCATAGACTAAAATTATGTTGTCTTGTCTTAAGTTTTGCTTCTATAGGTGCTTCCATGCTGCCAATTTTCAGGTTTGGTATTCATAACTCTTTCCTAAATTGAACAGGTTTTGGTCATTTGGTTGTTTTTCTTCCTAATAGAGATAATTTTAAACAAATTGAGTCTGAATCTTCCACTCTCAGGAAAGATGATACGCTTAGCTTGTTCTCAGCTATTTTTTGGGATGACATACTACCTTGAGAAAGTTTAAGACACTCTAGCACTGTTAGAATTTTTCTTTGCTAAGCAGTAAGAGTTTATGATTAGAACTGTATTCCCATGCTTGGCATACGTGCATCTACAACCCAGAAATGAGAGCAGTTTGCGTTTACTGGTAGAGGAATCAAATATTATGTTTTACAATCCCACTTTTGTGATAACACCCCTTTCATTCACCAGCTTTCAAATATACCTAAAGCTTGTTATTGGAATGAAATACATGCTGATTATAAAGGCATTTTGATAGTTTATGTTTTGGCTGCAAGCAAAAGAAAGGCCTACCTGCAAATCTGTACTATTAATAGCAAGAGAATCTGGAAATATTCCTAGAATTAGAGAAGACTGGTATATTTCTGTATACTTTGGAGATTTCATATACATAGTTTTCAAACTGTAACATAGAAAATCTAGGTAGTTGTGGTAACTATAGAAGCTTAAGCAGAAATCAATCACATTTTGATAAGCACTGGAAGAAATGAGGTCAGGTCATTATAATCTTCACTTTTACAGAAAGGCTTTCCAAGTGTTTCAGGGAAGAAATATCACAATCTAGTAGCTCTTTTAAAGAAACAAAAAGGAAATGGTACCACTTTAAAATACATGTGTAGGGCTAATATTCTAACTTGAAGACAAGCAATGGAGTGTTTTCATGACCATATATTACGTGTAATTCCGGTATTTCCAATGCACAGGCAATATAGATCACCATAAAAAACTATAAGAAAACAGTTGTGTTATTCTGTTACAGAGCTAGACTTTGTACAGCAATCATCCTTGAGTACATCTTAAGTGATTAGGCCTTGTAAGAATTGTGGGTTTTATGATGTGTTTGCAGGATGAGTTGTGTGGTCAATCTGAGCTCCTCTTTCTTCCCCTCTGTAATCAATCCTGCTTCTATCTATTCAGCCTAACTCAAAGTAGTTCTTTGTTTCACTGCACCAGACCATTAACTATTCCTCTTCCTCTTCTTTTAATCCAACCATTTTATTTCTACAGAAATTTCAGGATCTCTTCAGAGATTCCTTACCCAACAGTAAACCAGAAATATAGTTGCAGTTCTCCATCCTTCCTTTTCCCACATGCCACTATCTCCAATTCTCAGCTTCTGTTCCTCTAAAGAACTAGTTCTGGGGTTTGTCTTTTGTTCTTGCACTAATGCATCATCAGTAAAGTTGTATTCTAATTGCTGTGTGTCCTCGTACATAGTCTGTGACGTACCAAGAACTTTCTCATGAATCCTTACTGTACAGAAATTGTAAACTGAAAGCTGTTTTGAGGTTGCTGTTATGTGACAGACTGCACACTTTTTTGATTAAGTCATAACTATGTGCTGCAATAATAAACTATCCCATTGTAAACACATTGAGTAATACAATTTTGCTAGCCTAGTTTATGTCAGGACATACGTAGTTTTTTCTGAAATGATTGTATCTATGATAAGGATTTTGGCTTATCCTGATTGTACTTTGAACACTTTCATTCCGTGGTTGGCAGGGTTTTACCTGTAAAACTTCTAGCGGGAAATTGATTTCATTCAGCAAATGACAACATGTAACTGGTGAAGAAGAGAGAGCAAGAACTTAAGAGTTTCTGTAGTGTATTGATCTGGAAAATGCTGATAGGAACAAAATTGAATCTTTATCAAGGACTTGGTTTTGCTCTTTGAAAATAACTTTGCTTGCATTTTAAGCAGCTTGAGCGGTATTGGCTGATGATTATAATGTACAGTGTAAGTAATTGCCACTTAGTCTTTTGCATCTGTTTCTCTGCTCTGAGCATTTTCTGTAGCTTCTTAAATAGTTTCTAAACTATCATGCTTTTTTTGAGTCAAGATGGGTTGTAGGCTGCTTTCTGTTTACAGACCAGTAACAGCATTAGTTGCAAGGTTATTTTAAAGGTCATATTCAAGGTCTTTTTTAAAAGATAGGTGTTAGCTTGCTATGAACTTTGCACAAGATCTAGAATTACTTAAAATGGAAATAGCAAGAAAGTAAAATTTGCATCTTATTTTTCACTAGATTTTGAGAAGCCTATGACACAAATGTTGGGTTTTTTTGAGATGATAAAACATTGAGTGTGATCTGACAAAGACTTCAAATCTTCAAAGTGTTTTTAAGGTTTCTGGGCTTCTGCTACATCACCTGTCTTTCTGTTTAGTCCCTCTCTCTCTGGAGACAATTGCTGTTAAATCATTTTGCAGCAATAATTTGTGGCAATGTCACAATGTCACAATGTGGAGAGCAGCTGTGCAGGGTAAAATGTCGAAACCCTTGTAGGTGTTTGGCAAAAGCAGAGCTGCAAGTCTTTCATTTGTTATTAAGCAGGCATGAGATGACTGAATTCTTCACTGCAAGAACAGCTTGTGCAAGTCGTTTTGGAGGAGATTGAACTGACTGCACTAGTTGCTCTTATGCTAATATTGCTGGATGGTTAAAGCCCATTCTGTAGCAAGTCCAGGAACCACTGTCTACTTTTGGTGTTCTAATATGCAGGAAAACATCACTTCATGCTGGTGATGTTTTCTGCTCTCAACAGATTTTGACAAATGGTCACCTTCAACTATTCATGCAACAAATCCTCTGTGTGTGGGTAAGCAATTGTTGAGTGGTAAGTTTGGAAAAATATCGGTGATCTGAGTGACCTCATAGAATCTGTTTCTTAATTTTGTTAGTTACCCAGATGAAATTACCAAATTGTTCTGGTTCTTTTAAAATGTGCAGCATTTGGTTATTCTTCCATTCTCATCCCAGTGGTGTTTTGGGGACTGATAGAAGATTCTACAACATGAGCACATCATTCAGAAGGAGGCTCATGAGGAAAGAAATCGTTTCGCTGATTGTTCTGCTTTGAAGTCTTGTTTTTCTGTGGTGCTATTTGCTGACAATGAAACTGAGATAGTCTCTGATGTTTTCTTAGGTATGGGGAGGAGGAGGAGGTACGCTTGGGAATGCTGCCTTTGCTGATTGCTTCTCAGCAAAGGAGATATTTCTTAATATGATTCTATAGAGAATTAAGTTTCACCAAAGCAGAAGAAACATTTTAATTAAACATCACCAGCTGTGTTATCTACACTCCATTTTTTGAATTTTAAACTGTGGCCAAAGGCTCAATGAATGAAGTAACAAGAAGAATATGTATTGCTACGCAGTGTTTAGATTTTAATGTACTATCTTAATACATTTGTGCTGTCTTTTATCTGTTAGTATTTCAGAGTAACCAGATGTGGGATATTGCACCTAAGTACAGTCACACACACATACTGGTGCTTTTTTTTTTTTTTCCTTACTGAATGGCTGTCCTTGGGAGTTCTTCACAAGCTGGATAACTACTGGAGATTCTTCAATGTTACAGGACTTACACTTTTTATGAAGATTGGGTGTGGAAACCCTCTGATTATGAGTAGACAAGTAGTAACTCAACAAGTGAGGAACTTTTACTTCTTATTCTGTACTAACAGGCAGTAAAGAGGACTATGTATCTTGGGGGTGAATGAAACTTTTATGCTCTCTGTTGCCCATACAGCCTGTAAGTAGTTTACAAATGCTTAGGCTAATAGTGATATCATTATACAGCCCTTCAAATTGAATCAATTCTCTATTCACTGACTTCTGATCATATATAAAACTTTGTCCTTATTTGACATCTCCCCGACCTCTCATAAGTTCTCTACTGTCTACTTTTAAAAACTGGATACTTGTGTGGGTTCTTAATCACTACATAGAATCATAGAATGGTCTGGATTGGAAGGGACCCCAAGGATCATAGAGCTCCAACCCCCTGCCACAGGCAGGGACACCAACCTCCAACCTCCAGACCTGGATCTACACAAGGCTGCCCAGGGCCCCATCCAACCTGGCCTTGAACACCTCCAGGGATGGGGCGTCCACCACCTCTCTGGGCAGCCTGTTACAGCACCTGACCACTCTCTCTGTAAAGAACTTCCCCTTAAATTTTAATCTGAACCTTCCCTCTTTTAGATTCAATCCATTCCCCCTTGTCCTGCCATTGTCTACCCTTTTAGAAAGTTGAATCCCCTCCTGCTTATAAGCTCCCTTCAGGTACTGGAAGGCTGCAATGAGGTGCCCCCACAGCCTTCTCTCCACTAGGCTGAACAAGCCCAGGTCCCTCAGCCTCTCTTAGTAGGGGAGGTGTTCCAGCCCTCTAATCATTTTTGTGGCCCTCCTCTGAACCCTCTCCAACCGTTTTACATCTTTCTTGTATTGGGGGCCCCAGACCTGGACACAGTACTCCAGATGGGGCCTCATGAGGGCAGAGTAAAGAGGGACAATCACCTCCCTGTCCCTGCTGGCCACTCCTTTTCTGATGGAGTGCAGGATACCATTGGCCTTGCAAGCTGCAAGAGCACACTGCTGGCTCATGTTAAGTTTCTCATCCACCAGGACAACCAGGTCCATCTCAGCAGGGCTACTCAAGAAGCTCTTCTACCAGGCTGAGATTCCTGTGGACCAAGTACACCACCTTATGATTTGCAGTGTGGAATCTCATTAGGTTCACATGGGCTCAATAATTTGAACTTAGGTAGCACACAGAAATAGGGGTGGAAAATAGCTTTTTGGTTAAAATTAATGGAACTGGAAGAAGTCTTCAGTTTACTCCCTTGAAGGGAGTTTACTCCCTAAATGGACCACTGTTCACCAAATGCTTTTGTGGTAGTGTGAAAGAAGCAACTGCATTTGCTTCTAACCTTAAAAAACTGAGGACAAGTCCATGAAAGTGATTTCTGTTGTGGGGGTTTTTTCCCCATGATAATCCTAAACATGCATCTGTCACTAAAATTAGGTATAATATACAAAAGCCAAAGCACGAACTTGGTAAAATGCCAGTTTGGGAATTGCTTCTGCTCTGCTGTCACAGTTCAGTGATGCAAAGAGAGTGCTCTAATGCCATAAAATAATATATCCCCAAAGCTTAAATAGATTTGCAATTAAATAATAACTATACCTGAAAATATATTAAATTCCAGCACTAGTTTTTTAAAAGCCACATTCAACAATCTTTAGTGAAATCTTTGAACAAATTAAGAACTCTTTAAAAGATGGATCAGATTCTTTTAACTCTACAAATTCATCATATTGGTCACAGTTTGTAAGAGTGACAAGCAAAATCTTTCTGCAATTCATGTAACCACCCACAACGGTGTTAGTAGTCATAACATTAAAGCAAAATTGCTTATTATGGAAAGGATCTGTGACACTGGTATTATGAGCTGTTCTGCAGTAAGCCGGTTGCCCACAATTATGTATGCTTTTGTGCTTCTTGCTGTGTGACCATCTCTAATGTAATATTCCACCCAAATATGAGGTGGGCTGCTTGTTTTTAAACTAACCCCAATCAAGGCCTGGAGCTGCTAGTTTTAATACTGAAAAGTTTATTGACAAAATAGGTTTAACCTGGAGGGCAACTGAAACAACTGCTGTTGTGGTAAACAGCTGTTCACTTGCTCCCCACACCCACAGTGCGACGGGGGAGGGAATGAAAAAGAAACAGGTAATACTTGTGGATTGAGATAAAGGCATTTTAAGAGGACATAAAATACTACTACTAATAAAAAACCTCATTAATAATAAGGAATGAAAAATATTTGTGTGGGATGCTTTTTGCTTGCTTGTGTGTTGGTTTTTTTTCAATTTAAATGGTCTTGCATGTAAAATACAAAGCACACAAATAGAAGCGATGCTAAGAAGTGATTAGATGAAGAGCTATTTCTGAGACAGCCCACTTCTTAAACAGTTATATCAAACAGTGATTGTAAAGAAAGAAGTATGAAATGTCACATAGCATTGTAAGATTCTGGAGGAGATCAATTTTTGATTTTTAAGAGCCCTAGATACTCCAGAGATGTATATCTTTTCTCCAGTTTTTTGCAGATTCCATCCTTACTCAACTAAGTTAATGTCCCTGTACTGTTACAAATTTATTTCTGATTCAAAGGCCTTGGTTCTAGAAGACATAGAGACAGTTTTGAAGTTACATGTAGGACAGAACTTACAGTTCTTTCAAAACATATAGGACTCTACAAGTGTAGGAAGTTTACATTGTTCTTGTTTCAGGGCCAGAACCAAGCTTTAAAAAAATCTAAATGCAACACTTTGGAAAAATGGAAAATTCTAGGGAAATCCAGAAAACAAATTGGCCATTTTCAGAATTAGCTTGTTTCAAATACATTTTACTATATAGACATACTTTTTATGGATTATTTTTTAAGCATTCAGGAACCTATGATTAATATGTCTGATGGGAGAAAGAAGATAGAATTGAAAATATTAATAAACAGAAAAGAAAATATTACTCAAATTTTGAGATTTACCAATTTCTTTGATAATTATGTTTGTACTGACTTTTTGTTTAAAGAGAATGTTAGAGGTGCCACATCTCTTAATCACAGTATGTTAGGAGTCGGAAGGGACCTCAAAAGATCATCCAGTCCAACCCCCCTGCCAGAGCAGGATCACCTAGACTAAATCACACAGGAATGCATCCAGGTGGGTTTTGAATGACTCCAGAGGTGGAGACTCCACAACTTCACTGGGCAGTCGGTTCCAGTGCTCCATCACCCTCACAGTGCAAAAATTTCCGCCTTATATTCACATGGAACTTCCTATGTTCCATCTTGTACCTGTTGCTCCTTGTCCTATTTCTGGCCATCACTGAGAAGAGCCTGGCTCCATACTCCTGACTCTCACTCTTTACATATTTATAAACATTAATAAGGTCACCTCTCAGTCTCCTCTTCTCCAAACTAAAGAGGCCCAGTTCTCTCCACGTTTCCTCATAAGGAAGATGTTCCACTCCCTTAATAATCTTGGTGACCCTGTGCTGGATTCTTTCAAGGAGTTCTATGTCCTTCTTGAACTAAGGAGCCCAGAACTGGGCACAATATTTCGGGTCCAGTCCTACCAGTCCAGAATAGAGTGGGAGAAGGACCTCTCTTGATCTCCTAACCACATGCCTTCTAATACACCTCAGGATGCCATTGGCCTTCTTAGCCACGAAGGCACATTGCTGGCTCATGGTCATCCTCCTGCCCACCAGGATTCCCAGGTCCCTCTCACCTGCACTACTCTCCAACAGGCCAGTCCCCAACCTATACTGTTACCTGGTGTTGTTCTTCTCTAGATGCAAGACCCTACACTTGCCCTTGTTTAATCTCATTAAACTTCTCCCTGCCCAACTCTCCAGCCTGCCTAAGTCTTGCTGAATGGCAGCACAACCCTCTGAGGTGTCAGCCACCCCTTCCAGTTTTGTGTCATCAGCAAAGTTGCTGATTGTACACCCCATTCACTCATCCAGGTCATCAATTAATACATTAAATAGTAATCAACTCTTGCATTAATTAATCACCAGCTTACTATACGAAGCCACAAAATCCGGTGAAACCAGCTTCATCTACATTAGTGGTTTTGTTCATATCAGAATTACCTTTCTGCTGCAAATCTGACTTTCTTTACTGGCTGAGTTTGGTGTAGGCATATTAAAAGTTTAGTGTGCAAAATTGATTGCTTTCATGTGAAACTGAACCAGAAGATGTACTCAAAGAATTCACACGGTGTTAATGGGCTTTTTTACATCACAGAAACAGATTGCAGCAATTCTGAAGTAACAAGCCTGAAATGCAGTTATAGACACTGGGTCCTGGGCATCAATTGTTTTGCTCTACAGAACTGTTTTCAGTGTCCTGCTGTGTTTACTAATGTAAGTATAGCTGGTTATTGATGGCATGATTTTACTTTCAGACTGGCTTTTTATATATATGCATATTCAAAAAATAACACAAAAGAGCAAATGGTATAAATGGATAGTTTAAGAAGCTGTGTAGCAGAGAATTGGGTGATTTGGTAATACAGTAAAATGACATGAGGAATCTTGCACTTTGAGCTTTCAACTTCCTGTCTCTCTAGCGAATTTTGTGAAGATAATTAGATGGATCCCATGAACATATTGTATTTTTTTAATGTTTAATTTTAAAATTTTCTCTATAACAGGATGAAAGATTATTACTGAATACATTGTGAGAATGAAATTTTGGTGATGAATTATAAAGTTATATGATCCTTCTGGACCTTATCTGGACATCATTTTTAGAAATTTTTACTTGTCTCTTTTTCTTAAGTACAGTCTCTTTCAAGAGAAGTAACTGTTCTAGCTAGACTTAAGATACAAAAGCAAAGAAAAGTATCAATTATAAATCAAACAAATAGTCAAATACCAGAAAGTTTCCAGCAATCAGTGATGTTCTATAAAGACAAATTAGGTTTTCCTGTCATTTTATTAAAGGTTTATGTCTATTTGACTGAGTAGTAGAAAACAGCAAATAATATTCTTTTTAACCACCAAATGAATGATGAACCATCTGCACCTATATGTCCAACAGAATTCAGTAATAGTGTTTATGTTATTGAATCCAATTTCACTGCACTTATAAATTTCCAACATCATAGTCATGAAATATTGTTGGATATCCTACACTACTAAGTTAGGAAAACACATTGCTCTATATTTTGTCTGTTTGCCCTTTCCATAAGAACACATTTTCCTGTTAGTGGTACAGAGCACTTAATCTTGAGATTTCATAAAAAACGCAGTTGAACAAAGTGTTTACGTCTTTTGGGAGGTTAAGTCCTGACTTGGTAGAAGTCAGATGTAAACCTCTGATTGACCTTAGTATTAGGACTTCAGAGTTTTGAAATCTCCTAGGCCAGTCTTTCCGAGCTAAATACAGGATGAGTAAAAGAAATACATGTGTATTTTTCACTGATGTAGACAATCAAGAAATTCTTTAAACTTCCTGAGTTTAAGCACAGCCTTTTAAAATGTTTTCCTTATGTAGGTGCTGTGGAGTGGTGTGAGACACAATAGTGTGGAGCTCACACTGAATTGAGACCATGAACTAGGGAAGTGGAGATCGAACTGCAAATCCAGCTTCTTTCACCATCCCATGCAGCTTTTTTACTTTGGGGTTGTCCTGCTGTCAGGGTAGTTAGAGAGAACTGCAGAGATCTCTGAACAGGACCCATTGGACAGTGAGGTTGCACCAAAGCTAATTACACCGAACAACATAATTAAGGATATTGTGTTGTTTTTTTTCAGAGCTTCTTGGAAATCCCTAATGCAGCTTTGGACAAGCAAACTCTGAGTCTTTCTTTAAAGTGACTTAATTTTGTGGGGGGATATTCTGTCATTAACTGTAACAGAAGTGTGTCCCCTTCTGTTCTTCCTTGTGGCTGACAAAACAAATTACAATGTTGTGCTTGTACCTGTTTGTTGTTCTGCCCACTGAATATTTTACATCTTCCAGATGGACTTTCCCAGTTAAATGCCACAGTTCAAAATGACTTGCAGTAAAACATCCTTCTGGATGACATAGGCTAAAGCTGCTTCAGGCAGGAAGGATTCAAATCTGATTTGCCAAACTTTTATTTAGAAATTTTACTCAAAGCCCTACAGGTCTGCAGCACCACTTTTCCTGTTCTGTGACGTGTGAAGGAAAAGATTGACCTAACTGACTGTATTCATCAGATATTTCATGTCTCAAACCTCTGACACCTCAGGGTCTTTTAGCATGTGTCTAGGTGGTTTACTACAGTACTGGGCACAGAGATATAAACTACCATTCGCAGGAACAGCAATATAGCTCTATTGATGTGGCTGCTTTTGTCCAATCAGTTTTTAAAAATATTGCTGTCAAAGAGGAAAACTTTAAACAGATGGTATTCCTGGTTATTGTTTAGATTTCAAATCTTTCAGATTGTCCTAAAGTATAATATCTTGTTAGCTTTGAATCTAGTATTGGATTCATTCAGAGGTGCAGATGGTTAGCAAGTCATAACAAAAGACTTTTTCATGAATAATATATATTTTTAAAAAATATCTCTAAACTACATTGTAGTTGCATAGTGAAACTATCAGTGGAAGTGTACAGGAAATCTCAGAGCAGTACTAAGTCTTGCAAAGCCTGAGCAATGGCCATTTCCTGATAAACAAGCACTATGATGAAGGTGATTTGAGAAGTTTTGTTTGTTCTGTCTGATTAATATTTTTTAAGGGGACAAGGCATATAAAGAGGAAAGCACACATTAAATCTAACAATGTTAGATTTTGGGTGGGGTTTTTTTGGCAATGATAATTTGAAGTATCACCTTTTTACAGAAGACACTGAACATTTTGATAACGAAACCTTTTGTCTATCATTTTCTCTCTTTACCTGATTTCATGGCATCTATGTAAATGCCGTAATTGTGTAGTATTTCTAGTTTTGCAAGTATTTAGTGTTTCATAAAATAAATTGTAACCAGCTGCCATCCCCAGGATGAGTTAGGAAATTACTTTGATAGCACAGGAAGATGCAGACCACCCCACAGGTATCTTTGTCACAAATATTCTACACTCCATTATGCACTATTCTTTCCTTGCTTAATTACTAAAATATCTTGAAATGATAGGTTTAGTTTCCGCTATAGATGTTTCCAGTAAGCTCATTATTGTGAGCTGGCTGGTTGCAGTCCTGATGGATATTGTTGGCTCTGGTATAGAACAAGAGGAGTGTTGTTAGCCCAAACCATTCTTCTGACTTTGATATGTTGTTTCCAGAGCAGAAACACTGGTTGGGAGATTGTTTTGAATTGTTTTATTGTAATGGTGTCTTTCACAAGGAATTAATTATATGCAAATAGAACAATGATAATATGTGACAGTCGTGGCTGCAGCTATGCTGCTCCATTACATCTTGTTTACAGCAATGAACATGAATTGTGTTTGTGCCAGTTGTTCTATGAGGCATAAAACATTGGCTGATAGTCTGCATTTTTTAAAATAAAACTCAAGATATCTGAGTGTCCTGAAGTTTCAAAGGGGTTTTTTTGCAGGGGAAAGAGAGCAGAAATGAAAGATTTTCTTATTGATAGCTACAGGAAATCTCTGCTGAGCCAGGGTGCACTGAGGCAGCAGATAAGACACAGATGTTTACAGAATGTGAATTAACCTAAGGAAGACAAATGGCCTTGTGAAGTGGACATCTGGCTCAGATTTAAGAGATCTGGGTTCAGTTCTGCCATGGATTTCCTTGAGCAAATTGTTTAATCTCTGTACTTCGGTACCTCATCTGTTAAACAAGGTAGAACAATCCTTTAGCCTGTCGCAGCTAATAGCTATTTAGGGCTGAGATTGATCCTTGTTCTCTGTTCCTACAGCACTAAGCACAATAAGGCCCTGGTCCCAGTGAGGTCCATCAGATTCTGCCACAGTGAAAAGGACTGCTAATTTTAAAGCTATGTACAATATAGTGATAATTAAGTGGTCTTCATGGGGTTTTTTTGTCCTTTTTCTTTTTTTTTTTTTTTTCCAATCCGTAGTATAATGAACTTCAGAAAAGGGAAGTCTGGGACTGCGAGTAATTTATTAGAGGGGGAAAAGAGGAAAAGACTAGCAGAAAAGATGGAGATAGAGTATGCAGTCTTTTATGTTGCAGCTATTTGAAAATTGACATTCAAAGGGGTTTTTAATTGTGCAGTAGGGATATCTGAAATTTGGAGCTCATTAAGGCCATGGACTTGGGATCTCTGCCCAATGGCATATAGAGCCAGATATGACAGAAAAAGAGAGGCATGGAAGCTGGACAGAGAAGAATTGAGCATTGCACACTGTTATCCCTGCTGGATAGATCATGGGCCTGCTGGCAGACTCAATTGAGAAGCTGTTAAAAACAAACAAAAACCCCAGCACTCAGGAGCAGAGGAACAGTTTGTCTTACAGGAAGAAGCTTTGACGCCATATTTATCAAGAGAGATAGGAAGCTTGGAAGAACCTCAGGGTGTACTTGTTTTTGGCCTTTTTTTAAAAAAGAAATATTTCTAAGACTTGTTTATAAACTACCACAAGATAAATTTCAGAGACTTTTATTGAAATAAGGAAGTCAACAAGGAAT
The DNA here is from genome assembly GCF_964237585.1 of Gallinula chloropus. Lineage (NCBI taxonomy): Eukaryota > Metazoa > Chordata > Aves > Gruiformes > Rallidae > Gallinula > Gallinula chloropus. Next base: position 138,645,150 of record NC_140085.1, on the reverse strand, counting down.
AAGGGATTTGCTTAAAAACAGCTTTTGTGGGTTAAACTTCACAAACTCTCATTTTCATTTAGCAAGTGGTGAAAGCATTGGGGAAATAAAAAAGGAAAAAAAACTGCAAGGTAACCTCTGTATGAAATAGAAATCAGCACTGAATCTAAGAATTGGAGAAGTAATACTATTTCACAAGAGCTGATGATGCAATCTGAAGACAAAAGAGATTCTGCATTTTCACTTTTTCTGTACTTAGGACAAATTCAAGCAATGGGATGTGGTAACCACCAGTAAAACTAAATGAGCAGACTGATTTGTCATGATCTTGGACATGCAGAATAATTACAATAAGGCTTTGCTATTGTGACCATCCATTTTTCAGGTAGAAGACTGTAACCATAGATACTTCTTTACTAAAAATGTTGTTATAGTACAAATCAAAACGGAGGGGAGGGTGTCCACTTTGCTACCTTTTATTTCACCTTGTGTAGTATTAGCTTCTTGCTTTGGTGAGAGGGAAGAATCAAGAATTTTAAAATTTAAATATAAACTTTTCCCTGGCTTTTATGCTTCAACTAATTTACCAGTTCAGGAGCAGTACAGAAAGAGTATTTATTTAACAAGAAAGAAAACACTTCTTTTCCAGACATTTCCATGCTACAAGAAAGATCTCTTCAGTTATTAATAAAGGAACAGGAGTGTAGGGCAGAAGGTTTGGGGTTGGTTTGTTTTAAAATTTTAATAAGTTTTTACTATTTTTAATTTTAAATATCTCAGCAACATAAGAACAACTCCATCTGTCTATCTCGAATCACAAAGAACAAGAGAGAAAAGCTAAAAGAGAGACTTTGAAATCTAAGCAGTACACGACATTGCTGACTTTCTAGTTCTCTCTTTTCTGTAAGACACAGAAGTTAAGATTTAAAGGTTGTTCAGGAAGTTTATACTGTTAAAAACCATTTTCACAGATGGCAGTTGAGAGAAGAGGTGGGGATGATGACTCCAGAGTGGTAAATCACTTAGGCCAGTATCTCTGCAAAGTTGTTTGTCTACACCAAATATTTTGAGCATGTGAACAATTAGGAAGGAAAAAAATATGTATCCAATGTATATATAACATATTAACATTGTGCCTCAGGGGAGCTTTTATTCTCAGGCTGTATCTTAGCTAACATACATAATATGAACGTATAGTTGTGGAGCTCTAACACCAGTTTAGTTGAAGTGCTATGTCCCTGCCCACACATACCTTGTTACACTATTAACTAAAGAGTGTGCAGTATATCATTAAAATGGGTTTGGAATACAGGGTAAGCCCGAAGTGGCAAATTCTTACTAATAGGTAATAAATCCTGTTCTTTATGTCTTTTGTAATTTCAGCGAGAAATATTGTTGGTAGTCATGAGTTTTAAAAACCTCGCTCAAACCCTCTGTGCTGTGTCTCAGTTTCTTTGCCTGCCCACACTCAGGGTTAGAAATCCTGAGCAGGTTTTGAGGTGGCAGACCCAGCAAATGCAGATAGGCAATGCTACCTGCCTATGGGGCAGCAACCCTGGAAAATCCATTTCAGTTGGGAATTTGGGTGCTCAGTTCAAGATTCAGGCAGTAATCAAGAGCAACTACTTCTAATGCTGCCTGGGTCTGCAGTTCCTTGAGGCAAATATTGCCTGAGTATTCAAACATGGATTTAGCTTCCCTGTTGAGGAGATAATGTCCATCTTCCAGCTGAATTCTTTTGCTATATGACTTTAGACAGATAGCTGCCCAATTCCTCTTAAATCCCTAAAGAAGTCTACATTGCAGGTCATCGTGCTGGTCTGCTAACTCCATCAGACAGTGGGTGATAGAAAGCAGCAGAACAAAGTGACCTTTACAAATATCCCAGTGTCATTTTTTCCAGGCAGACCCTTTTTGGTCTGAAAGAATCTGCCTCCCCTATACCATAACAAAGTCTTTAGTCCCATGATTATGGGATATCATAGACACCTAAATTCACAATCCCTGAAAACTGAAATTACACTATGATACATTGAAGAAAGTAGATCACAAGCAAGGAGTGCTTGCCAAAGAGATGCAGGTGGAAAACACAACCAGGCATGAGGTATGGAACTGAGTTGTTTCTGTTCCAGGAGAAAAGCAAGTTCTTCTTGCCTGTTTGAATTCTTTCCCTGTGACTCTTAAAATCCCAACTGCAATTTTGCTCATATTCATCCAAAGAGATGAAGTCATCTCAATTTTTTCCTGTGTGTTAAAGCCTTGTATTAAAGGCATGTAGGACACATAGGGTAAAATCACCTCCTTGGTGAGAAAAACCCATGATCTGATTCTCCCTTAGTACTTTTCCAGTAAAGCAGTGGATTAAATATAGGAAGAGACCTAATTTGAAGGCAGTGACCCTTCTTAATGGCTGAGTTAACCATATTTACTTCAAATAAGCCCAGAGAAACTTTTTAAACTTTCAGGCGAGTCAACCAGAACAACAAAAATCCAAATGAAACTGAACAAAAAGCAGAGAAACTATTTCAAATTTTGCAATGAGAAGCAAAAGGAGCTGCCCTTAATAAAATGCTACATTATACCTCCTGGAAAAAATACCCAACTGATCTGTCATCAGAGCAGAGCAACAGCAACATGGCATTTATTTCCTCTCTCTGAGAGCATCAGCTGTGACATCAAAATCGATGGAAGTGTACCTGTTTAAAATTCATCTAAGATTCCGGCCCTTTATTAGAAGTATTATTAGAGGTCTCTCTTTTTTTCAGTTGTCTTTCAGAAAAGCTGGCAACTTGGGGTTAACATTCTGTCAAAACCCTATCATTTCCCTGCTCCCACCATTCTCCTTTGCAGAAGCAGTCTGACTTGCTGTACAAATGTCATTAGTTCCACAGGGAGCTCCAGACCTTTGAATGTCGCAGAACACTCTATTATTTAGTACTGCTATAAGATAATCTTTTCAACTGCCATTTTCTAGTGAGAATTCTCAAAGACGGACCTATAAAGAACAGATGCCAGTTTCCAGTCACTCAGGAATTTTGTCAGTTAAGTGACTTTTACCTCTATCCACTGGGGCTTTGATTTTCGGACACAGATATCAAGCTAACAAAATGCGCTATCACTGACAGGCTTCATGGAGGTTTGCTTCTTTTTCCCTTTCCTTCCGCATTTTACAATTCAAAAAACACCCAGTACCTTCAATCTGTCTATCATTTCTGGGAAGAGTGTTACCAAGAACTGTTTTAAATACATACTTAATGCAGAGCTATAAGCAATTAAATATGCAAACTGAAACAGAAGGATTTCAAAGCATAGTCACGTTGCCTTTTCTCCTTAAATAATGCCATCTATGTGTGAAAGTTTTAAGGTTCATACAGTCAACAGCAAATGTTCTCCCTGCAGGATGTGAGTTATAATAAGTTGAACAGCTGAAGTTGCCTTTTTCAAACCAAAAACTTAGGGCATATGCATGCTTGTGCCGCTTTCCTCAGAGAAGTCCCACAAAAGGCTTAATAGAGCAAAGAATAATCAATAATATTCCTATGGCATGGTTTGTAAGGCTCTTTCAGTTGTAACTGGTTTGGGTGCAAGAGAATTGATGAGCAGAGTGGAACATGACAAGTCAGACATTACATGAGTTTTCTTTCTGATGTTGGACTGAGCAGAGTATGGTGCAACTCACAGCACAATCAAGAATAAACTGAAGTTTTGTTACCACACATGTAATCTTCTCTATTGAGGGCCTAGAAATCATGCCTTCTCCAGTAAAGATATTTTTTATTATTAGTTATTTATTAAAAATGTGAGCTTTAATAAATGGTTGAGCAAATAAAGCACAGGGGAATAGCACTACACATGCTATTAGGTTCAGCTGTTTCAATAGGGTACAGTCTCCATCAGTGTGACTTACATTAAATGATTGCATTTTGCAGAAGAATCTTAAATTTTGCAATAAAAATATTACAATATTTATTTATGAGACCATGATACTACACAGAAAAATCAACAGAAAATTATAATTTCAAATAGCCAAGTTATCATCCACCCTATTGGTTTCATTATTCTTTATCTCTGTGTGACCTTGTTATTATAAGTGGAAAAGCATCTCTGTTCAAGATCTTTATTGCATTTGGAAAAATACAAGTCAATGCTTAATGCAGTTCATAAATCAAAAATGTGTTAGCAATATATTATCTTTTAAACATAAGTATTGAAAAGCCTAGCTATTATTTTTAAAATAGAAGAAAAATGTTACTCTCATATTTCAATACTCTCATTTAAAAAGTTAAAGAACAATTTAAATTGATTTATTTTTTTTTATTTTCTTAAGTAATTTAAGACAATAATGGAAAATAATCCAGTCAAATAAATGCAGGAACTGTTGGGTTTGTTCTTTTAATTAACTATGACAAAACAATTTTGCCAGATTAATTTCTGAAGTATGTTTCCAGGAAAAAGAAATAGTTTTATGATTTACTTTAAGATCTTGAATGTCTTTCTGCACTTGGAAGTAGCTTTTTTGATGTTATGTTGAATGTGTCAAATAAACCAATAATAGGTCAATGAGCCTGTAATTTGACAAAGCTAGAAATTTCATTAAAGATTTTTTTTTTTATACATAGATGAGTTTCTTCACTCAAGATATCAGGAAATATATTGCTATATGAATCTATTCATCTCCACTTTGAAAACATCTTGGTTTCCACTGCTTTATGTAGTGACAATAAAAAAGTGGTGCCGTTTCAAATGCAAAAATACCATGACAATGCATCACAAATTTAACCTAATTTAACGATACATTTGCCCTGCTAATAGCCAAAATATACTTGCTGGAGTCAGCAGTTTCCACAAGTGGATACACAATAAGATGCAAAATTTGATATCTAGAGCCTGGTGGTTTTGATGCATTCACTGAGTGGTGATGACAGGAAGGGAATTATGCCATCAGACGAAATTCTCTAGTAGGTCTAAAATGCCCTGGAAAGGTGTATGTTTTTTTCCTCTTACAGCTGCTAACTAGAAAAATGCCTTAAACTACTTTACTGGGCATTTTTTTATCACATGGCTTGCACTCACATACATTTTACATGTCCACTTGAAGATACAGTGTCTTTAGAGATAATAGATCATGTTTAGCTATAGGAAAATCAGCGAAACTAAGATTTAATATGTGACAGTTCATAGCCTTGTATTCTTAAAATTAAGTATTGTGGTGCATTCAGCAGGTTTGAAACATGAGTTGTTTTATTCAGCGTGAGCAAACAATCAATCCGAATGACAATGAAAAATCAACAACACCTTGCCTCTCATAAAGTGTCAGTTCGACTTTAAATTGACACTATATGTTTTCAAAGAGCTAAATGATATGATAAATCATATGATCCTGATTGTGATGTTTTTCCTTATTTTTCCAGGAGTAAGCCATTGTCAACTTTATCTACTTCTGAGACTCTCACTAAACAGACAGTTGTTACTGAATTATGGAATAACAGGGAGGAAAACCTCAAACATGCAACTCAACTGTCTGTTTAGATTTACTAATGAGTCTATTTTACCATGCCATCCTCTTGTAATTGTGGGGTTTCTGAAGACTACATTTAAATCTGCAGTGATTACTTTGTATGTTACATTTCCTGTTATCTTTCGTTATTCTATTGTAGCCTCTTATTTGTGCTCCCTCGTTTGTAATTTAGAATTTTTTTAGAGGCTGCACTTTGATTTCCTCAGAGTCACCAGGATATGGTATGTTCAGTTGCTATTCTCATATTTTCCAAAATATGTTCCTGAATTATTCTGACTCAGATTACTTTTCACAGATGTCAGTAGAAGTAATTATCGGATATAGATTCTTAGTCAATCAGACTTTTTCTGTTTACCATTACAAAATCACAGAATCACAGTATCGTAGGGGTTGGAAGGGACCTCCAGAGATCATCGAGTCCAACTCCCCTGCCAAAGCAGGTTCCCTAGGACAGGTCACACAGGTAGGCATCCAGACTGGTCTTGAATATCTCCAGAGAAGGAGACTTCACAACCCCCCTGGGCAGCCTTTGCCAGGGCTCTGTCACCCTCACTGTGTGAAAGTTCTTCTGCACATTGGTGAAGAACTTCCTGTCTCCACAGGCCACTTAAAAGAGGCTGGCCATTTCCCCCTGTGTCCCACACTTGAGATATTTATAAACATTAATAAGATCCCTTCTCAGTCTTCTTTTCTCAAGGCTGAACAGCATCAGTTCACTCAACTTTTCCTCATAGGGCAGATGCTCCAGTCCTTTAATCATCTTCAAAGCCGTCCACTGGACTCTCTCCAGGAGATGCCTGTCTTTTTTATACCAGGGAGCCCAGAACTGGATACAATACTGACCATTAAGTTCATCCAGCTAACTGAAAATCTCAGGTACACAAAAACTTCTACCTGTTATAAAGACTAAGTATATTCTACAAATGAGATTGCATAAAAATAAAAAAATAAATCCTAAATCTCTATGAATAAAAAAGAAATTTCTGTATATGAACTGTCCTCATTTTTGCCAAATTCTCTCTTTAGGGTGAGCTAAGAAGATTTATCTCATAAAATCCTAGAATCATAGTAGCACAGAATCACAGACTGGTTTGGGTCAGAAGGGATCTCAGTGATCATCTAGTTCCAACTCTGCACAGAGACACCCTCCATTAGATCAGGTTGTCCAAAGCCCCGTCCACCCTGGCCTTGGAAGTGCCAGGGACAGGACAGCCACAGCTTCTCTGGGCAACCTGTTCCAGTGTCTCACCAACCTCATAGTGAAAAAAATTTTCCTAATATCTAGTGCAAATCTACCCCCTTCCATCTTAAGGCCATTCCTCCCTTGTCCTATAATTACATAGGATACTCCTCTATCTTTCCTGTAGACTCCCTTCAGGTAGTGGAAGGCTGTTGTAAGGTCTCCTCCAACCCTTCTCTCCTCCAGGCTGAACAAGCTCAACTGTCTCAGACTGTCTTCATAGGAAAGGCACTCCAGTCCCCTGATCATCTTCAAGGTCCTCCTCTGGACTTGATATGATAGGTCCATGTCTTTCTTGTAGTGAGGACTCCAGAACTGGATACAGGTAGGGTCTCATGAGGGCAGAGTAGGGGGGACCCATCATTTCCTTCAACCTACTGTTTGCGCAGTTTTTGATGTAGCCCAGGATATGGTTGGCTTTCTGGCTTATGTTGGACTTTACATCAACCAACACCCCTAAGTCCTTCTCCTCAGTGCTGATCTCAGTCCATTCTCTGCCCAGCTTGTAGTTGTGTTTGAGACTGAACTGACCTATGTGCAGGACCTTGCACTTGGCTGTCTTAAATTTCATGTGGTTTGCACAGGTCCATCTCTCAAGACTGGAAAGGTCCCTCTGTATGGTATCCCTTCCATCCAGCATGTTAACTGCACCACACCAGTTGGTGTCATCAGCAGACTCTTTGAGAGTGCATTCAATCCCACTGTCCATTTCACCATGGAAAAAGATTATGAACAGTGCTGGTCCCAATACCAACATTACTTGTTGGGCATTTAGCCATTAACCACAACTCTGAGTGCAACCATCCAGCCAATAGTTCTTCTCATGAACTATTCTGTTTGATCCTCAGTAAATTTGCTGTAATTTGTCACTGTATCTGGAGCCAAGAAGAGGGAGTTGATGTATTCCAAATACAGGAACAGAAAATTATTCTCCTATGAAGGAATAGTAATTAAATCAAAAAAACTTGCTTAGTACTCTTGAGAGGGAGACTCCATACTTCAGTCTTCTTGTATGTACAGCTTGTCCAAAAAATATTACCTTCCAGTTTAAATGTTTTCTTTCCCAAGAGAATTATTCTGCAATGGAATTTTGTATTTGTCAATGGCCTTTAAGATAACTGTTTATTTTCCATATTTTTCCCTAAAAAAAAAATATCCTGTGAATCCAGCCAGTATTAAATAGATATCTAGAATGAAAGGTTTTGGTTAAAAGCTTTCCAAGGCATTTTGAATTTACAAGTCATGATAACTTGATACATACTTGAAAAAATTGATACTTGAAGTGCAGGAAGCCAATGATTTCTAGTGTCCGTTGAGGTGAGAATTCTTTCTCAACCTCAATAGGCTCAGTTGTACATGAATTCTCTTGTTTTCCTGTTTGTTTCTTGCTGAGGAGAAATTATTCTTTTGAGTTTGTAACTCATTGTTACCTTAATACAATTTACAGTCATGTTTGTGGTAAAATAGGAATACATCATAAGCCTACTTGTGTTTCTCTCCAGTTTTTCTCTTAATTCTGCCTGTTAGTAATGCCTCTGGAAGATATAAAACAGCAGACAAAATACTGATGATATAATTACTATTACAGACTCTTTGCTTTCTTGTAACATGCTGTTTACAGACAGAGTATTGCATTGATGATGTATCAGTCCATATGTGGTACATGTAATATTTCACATGATACCTTTATTCTACACCTACTAGTTGATAGGTTGACCTCAAAAGAAGTCAGTAACACAGTCTCATAAAGCAGAATCAAAATATATTGGTTTACTCTTCCATGATAAGCTGGAAAAGGTAAAACAAAAGTTCCACTACCCATCAAACTGGACCTATAAAGAACTGTCTGGCTCTGCATTTTCTTTCTCAAAATCCATATAGCCACTTTCTATGCATCCGCCCACGAACAACCCATCCAGCTATTTCATCACCTCAGCAGAGTGACTTCACCCAAGTTTCATGTGCAAAAACCCCACCCAACTAATAAATCAAACCCCATGGTTTTAATATTGAAGACATCATTGCATTCCTTTATTCAAGAATAATTCAATTCTGTAAATTTCTTTTTATTGTCTACCAGGCTATATTTGGTTCACCTTTTTCACTTCTCTCCCACTAATTACGTTTTGTTGTCCATTGTAATTTAAAGCTAGTTTATACCTATTATAAATTGCATTCTGCAGTGAAAATATCTACCTTCTAACCCACCCACAAACATCTTTCACTTCATCTGCGTTAGTACTTATTTCCAGAATTAATCATATGATGGTTCATTTATAGCTCTCATACCCTTGAGATATAAACAGGGGAAAGTGTAATTGGTAGTGAGAATTTTCAAGTACTTTTATAATCTAGGAACATAAGTCCAATTGAGCTTCAGAGACACTTTGGTTTCTTTAGTCATGGAGGCATTTATAAATCAAAGTATTTTATGTGTTTATAAGCTTATAAAAAAATCAGATGAAATGGTTTCTGCAGTAACAAGGGACTTGGTTTGATGAACTGGGAGGACTTTTTCAGTCCTATGTTCCTAAAATATAGAGACAAAAATGAAGAAGTGAACATGATTACATTAAGATTCTTCACATGTTATCTCAAAAAAAAAGAAGCTGGTGTTCTCAAGAATTGATTTCAGATCCATTCTCCATGAGAAAGATGGGATGTCTGAAATTGCAAACACATAAATTGATCATCACTCACTGCAAAGTTGAATGACATTAACTGAATCTTAGAGTACTGTCTACCGAAGATGCAGACATCAAGAAAAGTTTCCTCTTGAAGAAGCCATACATACAGAGACATAAGATCATTGAACCCTTTAGGTTGAAAAAGACCTTTAAGATCATTAAGTCCAACTGTAAACCCAACACTGTCAAGTCTACCACTAAACCATGTTCCTAAGCCCCATAACTACATGTCTTCTAAATATCTCCAGGTATGGAGACTCAGCCATTTCCCTGGGCAGCCTGTTCCAATGGTTCATAACCCTTTCAGTGAAGATATTTTTCCTAATATCCAATCTAAACCTCCCCTGGCACAACTTGAAGCAATTTCCACTTGTCCTATCACTTGTTACTTGGGAAAAGTATTTAACAGTTCCTCTACATTTCTAGTTTTACCAAAAGTAGTCATCTTCTGACCTCCTACTTCCAGATGTTCTTTTCCCTTCTTAGGCAGCACGATACATCTTCTGTGGTGATAACTCAGGCAAATCCATTTAGACATCAGTGGTAGTGCTGGCACAGACACAAAATGGTATAAATTGAAGACTTGCAAGCTTTAAGCTGAAAAGTAAATCAAGTTATCAATAAAGAGATGACAGAATAAAAAATTATGATCTACCAGCACATGAAATATTGATTAAATATTGGGGTGTTTCAAGACAGCAATGGCAGAAAAGGAAAGATCAATGTGAAGGCAATTAAAATTGTTAGAAATACTTCACTTACAAAGGGATGCCAGCCTGCAAGACTGTGATGCTTGTAATACTCTCAGGCTTGCTTGGGGCTAGAGATCACACAAACTAATCTGTAAAAGAACAGATGAATAACTGGCAACTAGCTAGCATTAATTTTCATAACATCATAAGCAGTCTTCATTCAGGAGCTGATCTGGTTTCATTTCTCTTATAGAAGACCCCCAAGCCCAGAGTTTCATGGTCCCAAAGAAGCCCTAGGCATCTGTACATACACATGCAGAAAAAAAATCTGTTTCTGCGGTTGGAAACGTTCAGTTCTAATCAAATAGGGTTATTATTTTTATGAACAAAGAACACTAAGGAATCACAGAGATTAAGTGATACAAGTAACAATTTATTCTGTCCAAACAAGTAGTATTGCATGTGGGAAATATTCATAAATCAGTATTGATTACACTTCTGCTTCTGACTAATTAGCTCTACACACTTTCAGTTAAAATGTCATGAGTGTAACAGATACAAGTGCCCTGAAGGAATTCAGGAATAACCTTTATTATGTTTCCTGTCCAATGATAGTTTCTTTCTTTGGAGAAGTGAACTCTACTGCCTCAGGTGACAAGGCAACATTTCCATACTCCATTTTGTACAACACAGACTGTTATTCAAATGGAATTATTCAAATGGAGAAAAAAATCGATATTATTAAACATTAAAATATTAGTGAGATTCCCAGATGTGAAAGGTAGAGTAATGGGAAAAAATGAAAAGCAGGAAACCTTTGTACATAGTGATCTGTGCCTGACCCAGAACATCTTTGATGGGTTTTGTTGATGAGGGAGGGAGCTTGATTTAAGATATCTAGCTGAATGAAACATTTCTCTATTGACTGTGAGATAAGGTTTTAGGGTCTTTAATGTCCCATCTATGATTTGCTTAATTAACTCTGACTGCTCCAGACTAGTCACTATGATGAAATGAAAAGGGAATGTATCACTTTTACCAAAAAAGCTAGAAGAAAGGGAGTGAATTATCATGGCTTAGGACAGGGAAAGAAATAAAAGAAAGGATAGGGAATACACAGAGATTCATTAAATGATAGGGAATAAAGAGTCCGTTCAGACAGCAGCAGAAGTAACTAATAAACAAAGCTAGTAATGTTACAAATCTATGTGGTTTGAAACTTGGTTGCTGCCAAGTATTTTAATGAGGTGAATATTAAAAACTTAAAATACCTATGAACATTACAAAATAAGTTAGAATGAAAAGTGTAACTTGAAAAATATGAATGAGAACTTTTAAGTTTTTAAGACAGTTCCCTCTGTTCATTCTATGTATTCATTATAATCTATAAATAACTTGGCTGAGAGTTTATAGAGGAACAAAGACTTTTTCTGTGCTTCAAATGAGATAATTGATCTCTAGATTGTCTACTTTTAGGACAGAACAAAAGAAAAATACTGGTTTTAAGCATGAAAAGAACCAGTCACTGTAGGACATACAGGAAAATACTTAGATCACCTTTGTATTTAACCAGTTATTGTAATCTGCTTGTGTGATGTCATGGCAAAAATGTCAGAAAATATGCAATTAAAAAAAAATTACTTCAGTAAGTGAAGCACTTTATCAGAGTGGTAAAGACCTTCCCTCCTTCCCTCTCCCCTGTTCATCTTGAAGTTGTTAAATTGAGAAATTGTGCCTCTCCAAATAAACCATTTATTTCAGCTGCAATTCTTAGGCCACATGCAGGAATTACTGGATGAATTTTATGCCTTGTGACAGTCAGCCACACAGATGTGTGTTCAATAGCTGTTCAAATACTTAGTACAGTGAAAATAATTTTTTTTTGGGGGGGGGGAGGGGATATAGTTGAGAAATAATAATTCAATTAAAAGAGATATGCTAAAAACAATTGTCTAAAATTATTTGATCCAAATGGTGCAGTTTTCACAAAGACTGAAGTCTAAGGAAAGCCATCTGTCACTGAGACTGCATTTTCCTGGTGTCTTGTGAAAAGTATCCTTCAGACAACAAGTGATTCAGAAGAATTACACAACTCCATAATTGAAAATACCTGTTTTAAAGCTTTTATGCCTCTACTCCTAATCTCTGTAGCCCAAATTTGCATATGTATAGGACAAATGTATAATTCATTTTATTAGTTCTAAATTGCTTAAAAGGATTAGATACGCCAAATATCAGTGTCACTTTCCATAGCATGTTGCTGATCAATGATTCATTGACTGGATCACTGGAAAAAAAACCCCATTACTCCATTAAACAAACGTATTTAATCATAAATTCTTATTTATTCTCCTAACTCAATTTCTTTTCAGTAAATTACCCAGACAGAAGTTCTGTGCTTAATAATTTCAAGGATGTAGACTGAAACAACCAACTGAAGGTTATTTTTAGGTTAGTGACAGTGGATGTCACTGAAAGTTTTTTATTCCTTTGGGAAAAATGAGCCATTGCTTTTCTCTTCTCTCGTGCATTTTATTATGCTACTCTGACATTATAGGAGAAACATTCACAATTTCATATCACGTACTCTTGAGAAGAGATGGGTTTAATTTTTCCAGGAAGTGGACAGTACCATCAATATAAAGTTGTTTTTATTTCACTTTGAAAGGTTAGTCCAGTTTCACAATTTTCAGTAATATTGTGTGACTTCATGAGAAGGAAATCTCTAATCTCTTTCGAAGATGAAAAGTTTTTGCTGTTTTCTCTCATTCATGTTCATTGGGCCCTCTGTTGACATTTAGAAAATAGCAGTTTCTCACCAACCAATAGTTTCAGAACAATTGTATTTCATAACTTTGTAGATCTTGTCTGTCTGGAATCATGCCATGATCAGAATTATATGCACCATAAAGAAAACAATATATTTATTTTTTCCCCAATAAACCCATCTATTTTAAAATCCTGTTTGATTTTCTCCACATATAAATTGTAATATATGAGAATAACAGTTAGCAGTATTGATTACTATTTTTTCAGGTTTTGGCTTCTTGAGAATCCATATACCATTACAGTATAGTATTGATCTCTGCCTAAAGCAAATTAAAGCAAATTGATTTCACAAACAACAAAATCTATCTCGATGTAAATATATTACTAATTGAAGAAGTGGTTAAATAAATGAACCTTACAGTAAACATGAGAGCTCAATAAACTTAAAACCTAAAGTTTTGGCAAAAGAAATTGCACCAGCAAATTTAGCTTTAATACCAGTACTGCATTATATATACATGAGCTAGGTTAGTGTCTCTATGACAAACATTCTCTCTCCCAAAGAGAGGATCGTCCTGATGTTCTTAATGCTTTGTCAGAAACAGATAGAAATTTAGGTGACAAGGCCTATAAAATCCTACTAGATTCTCAGATTACAGGTAGATGTGTAACCTTTCTTTTCCCTCCTGATGTGCAAGTCATTGCCATCACATCTTGAGACTTCTCTTGAATAAACAACTTATTCATACCAGTATCCAAGTAGACATTTCTGTACCTCCTTCCCAGTTGATCCATTAAACAATTATCATGGTAATGAACATAAAATGATGTTTGACACAGAATGATGGTTTTACAGACTTTTTTTCCTTTTTTCTAATCCATTATATTCTATTGAAAACTTATTGTGCCACAACAGAATTTATCTAAATATTTGGTAAGCATTGACAAGGTATGAGTAAGCTTTCATAGTTGCTTTAACATAAAATGTTTAGACTAACATGTAAAGCCTGTGATGGAGGAGGAGTGTGTCTTTCCTGATCTCATTTTCTGCATGCTAATTCTATCATTCTATCACTTGAGTAAAAAATAATAAATCAGAAAGTTTGTTTTTAAAGATCCTGTAACCTTCATTGTTGCCTTGAGTAGCAGGGAAGAAGTTGACAGATTGCTGGTTCCTATTTGTAGTCAGCAAAATTCCTTTTATGTCTCATTCTCTGCCAGAAAAGAAAAGGAAGCTACTCAGTCAAGAAGATATAGTACTCCATTCAGGAAAGCAGAAAAAGAAGTTGGAGACAAAAGGAGCTGATTGCAGGAGTTCGTTACTCCAAAGGAAGTGAGTACAGACAGAAGTAAGTTAGAGCTCAGAATAGTCAGGACATGTGAAGGAGAATCACAAAAAGCACTACTTAGGTTGACAAAAAACCCTCTGCAATTTATGTCAATTTCTTTTACTGCAAAAGTGGATCTATTTTTGTCTTCTGAGTGCTGTGTGTTTTTTTTATCAAACTCATTTAATTTTTTAAAATTTTTTATTTTTATTTTTATTTTCTTTTTTTACTATCAAATGAAAAAAAAAAACAAACCCAAACTAATCTGGTAGTATCACTGTCATGCCTTCCTGACTTTTTAAATTTGTTTTTCCTTTTTGTGTCCTAGAGCTTTTCAAATATCTTTCCTAACTTAAGAAGCATTAGGTACTGTGAAAATTACAGCTTTTCACTAGATTCTTTGCTACAAAATTACAATAGGCTACTTCAGTCCTTGTTTAATAAAACTTCAGTTTCTACTCAGGACAGAAATTACCAAGAAACAGTCTTCACATCCTAAAGAACCTTGGACAGATGTAGGAAGGTCTCCACTAAATCTAGGAGGTGACATTCAAGTTGATAACAGAAATTAAGAGACAAAACGCAAGAAAAATGAGGTTTAAGGAATGTATTCACTTGCATTGTGTGGACCACCACTTGTGTTAGGAAAAAAAATTCTTCAGTGAAAGGGTTGTCAATCATTGGAACAAGCTGCCCAAGGAAATAGCTGAGTCACCATCCCTGAAGGTATTTAAAAGATGTCTAAATGTGGTGTTTAAGAACCTGAATGACAGAATTGGCAGCATTAGGTTTATGGTTCAACTGGATGATCTTAAAAGTTCTTTTTTAGTCTAAATGATTCCTTCATTCTATGATTCTATTCCATGTATTCACTTAGAACTCTACAGAATTGACCTTGCATATTAAAAGGCATAACATTTCTGTAAGTGGACAAGACACTACATGGCAGCAGCTTTGTCTCTTCAGCTCTTGCTCTAGCTAGTTACCTTAGTCTCCATGAGCAATTGTCACAGCAGGTAACCCAAATCTATTTATTTACCTTTTTCTTCTTTCTTCTGTCCTCAAATTTTTGATGTATCTCAAATTGATATACATATTCAGTATAACACACATTATTGCTACTACTGAATATCATTAAATGTATGCAGTTTTCAGAGAAAATATGCCAATTCTGAAACATTTGTAGGTTAATATTATAATCAACATAACTTGTGCTGCAATATGTCTTCTGTCCAGATACATATAAAGTTATTATCTTTCTTTTTATGCATGCTAATATTTAGAGATTTATAATATAAAATAATGTGAAATAAATATTTTAAAAATTGAGCTGTTTAGGCTAAAATAGTGAAAATTCAGGAGGAGGATACAACAAAAATCTCCAAATGTGTAACAGACTTTTGAAAGAAGGAATGTCTATTCTCTGAATCTGTGAAGACAGAAGAAACAGTAAATCACTTACATTGCTTTAAGTGAGCCTTAGTTTAGATAATAGAGAACCTTTATAATTATAAGATAGGGAAGCAATAGAATAGGTGGCCTGGGGATGTGGTGATATCTTATTCACAAGAGTCTTCAGAAAATGTATCTTAAGCATCTGTTAGAAATTACATAGATATAATTGTTCATTCCTTGAGGCAAACAGTGCACTAGTGACCTCCTAATATCCCTCCCAGTTCTGTGTTATTTGTGTCCTATTTGGAGTGAGTGTGGGGGAAAGAAAAGGGGAGCATGGCGGTGACTTCTGTGAGAACCTGCTAGAAGCTTCCCCCATGTCTGATAGAGTCAATGCCATGTGGCTCCAAGATGGGCCTGCTGGTGGCCAAGGCTGAGCCCATCAGCAACCGTGGTAGCACCTCTGGGATAACATATTTAAGTAGGATAAATATGCTGCAGAAGAGCAGTTTGGAGAGACGAGTAAGAATAACTGAGAGGAACAGCTCTGCAGATGCCAAGGTCAGTGAAGAAGGACGGGGGAGGAGGTTCTCCAGGAGGACAGATTCCCCTGTAGACCCTGGAAGGCTACAGTAAAGAAAATGCATACTATGCAGCCCATGGAGGACACCATACTGTAGCAGGTGGATATTCCCTGAAGGAAGCTGCAGTCTGCGGAGAACTCATGCCAGAGCAGACTTGCTGACAGGACCCATGACCCTATGGAGAGAAGCCCACGCAGGAGCAGGAGAAAGTTTCTGGGCAGGACTTGTGAACCTATGGAGGACCCATGTTGGAGCAGTCCATTCCTGAAGGACTTCACCCTATGGAAAGGACTTATGCAGGAGCAGTCTGTGAAGACCTCCAGCCCATGGGAAGGAGCCATGTTGGAGGAAATTTTTTTTTGTTATTATTAATTTTATTTTTTCTTTTTCTTTTTAATACTGGCTAAGGCAGTCCATTTCTATTTCTTTACTTTTTGATTCATATTATTTAATAATGTACCCTCTTGCAAAAAATTACAGAGCAGTTCTTACCTGTTGTTTGGTACAGTTGGTTCTTTTTAACGTCATTCTGCATGGCTGATCCATAATTAAAATGAAAATTATACACTAAGGATGACTTGTTACTGGCTGTTACCTAAACTGATACCCTTCAACAGTTGAACTGGTTTGGTTTGGTTGATGATTGCCCTCTGCTTAGATCTTTTTACAGTATTTTTTCTATAATTTTACTTTGAAATGCAGTTCAGATCAGAATTGTTGGCACCATTTTAACACTTTGGTACTGAAGACAGGCTTTATTATTAGAATTGCCTCTTATGTCAAAAAAGACATGGGCCTGTTGAAGCAAGTCCAAAGGAGAGTCAAACATGGTCTGGAGCACCTCTCCTATGAACTACAGGCTGAGACAGTTGGGGTTTTTCAGCCTGGAGAAGAGAAGGTTCCAGGGAGACCTTAAAGCAACCTTCCGGTACCTAAAGGGAGCCTAAAAGTGATCTGAGGAGAGACTGTAAGTGAGTGTAATGATAAGACAAGGGCTAATGGTAGCTGAAGATGGGTGGATGGTACTTCTGGCAGAGTTCAACGTCAGGTTGGATGGGGCTTTGGACAACCTAGTCTAATTGAGAGTTGGGGAATTTGGAGGTTCCAACCTATGACAGGGGGTTGGAACTAGATGATCGTTGAGGTCTTTCCCAACCCAACTAATCTTTGATTCTCTGATTTTTGAAAATTATATCTTTAGTAGGAATTTCAGAATCTCAGGCTAGCTTTTAAATGTCAGGCAATATTTCCACACTTTCCACCTTTATATAAATCAACGATATGAAGTAACAGGATTTAGAAGGAGCTGGTATAAGTGCCTCTATGTAAAAGAACAAATTGAAGAAAGCTTTTCCTCAAATACCTGTCAGGCTGAATGACATTAAGGCATGACACAATGCATGGAAATTTTCTGTAAAAAAATTGAAGAAATAAATTTTCCTATGAAAATTGTACATAATTTACTGGATCCCCAGCATTTTACAGCTGCTACAGGTTAGATAAGGTCTATGTAACATACCATAGGATAGAAAAATTTGGTGGAGGGAGAGAACTGCGATTTTGGAAGACACATCTTGTGCCTGCTTGAGATAACCCCCAAAACTCTGAATATTTCTGCTCATCTTTAGCCATATTAAAATATGTGTACAGTGATGAATTAGTCATCATGTAAGACAATCAAAATAGCAACTTTTCACTTCAATGACACAAACACAAATGTCAGGGATGCTTATGTAGCCACAAGGAATAAGCATTTATTAATGAAATCTCTTTGCTGGAAACAAGGCAATATAGACACTCCCCATGAATGAACTGAATTGCATCCAAGGAATAACTGGCACTTGTGGCATGTGTTTCTATTTCCAGCAGATATAACGCAGAAAAAAATCTTTGTAGCACTGTTAAGTAATTGCTTAGTTTTCTACTTATCAATATTAGATAATTGCTTTGGTTTAAAGCCAATAATAGTGGTTTTTTTTTCAAATTCTTTACATTGCTGTGAATTGAGTCACACTCTTTCAAAACTGCCTAGTCTATCAAAATCCCAAGAGAAGAGTACTGCAGTGGTTTCCTTTATCCTGCTTGGCTGCACTTCAGAAACAAGTATTTTTTGTGTGTGTACTTAAAGCAGTGTAAGGATCTATAACTATGAAATAGTGTCAAAATTCTGCACATGACAATATTTTGCTATTTCAGTTGAAGCACAAGCCACATATTACTTCTCTGTGCTTTTTGTATTGACTATATGCCTCTTCTAGGCCTTCTAGGACACCAAACCATAAATACTTTTGAACAATCTCACCAATTCTTTTCATACTACAGTGTGCTGCATAGTTGGAGAAATTCCAACCATCTTTTAGATTCAGAATGAGATCTTCCAACTTTGAAAGAAAAGGGGTTTTCGTATTTTAGTGTAATTGTTTGCATTATTAAGAAGTTGAATGGTTCTCTTCTTGTTTTACTATCAGCTAAATTATCTAAGTATCCTAAGGTATCCAGACCCTTCTGTTAAACTTCTGTAGTAGATTTAGTGCAACGTAATATTAATTTCAATGCAACAAGTTTTAGATAACATATTAATAATGTTTAATTTTAAAATTATTTTCTATTATTTGGAAATCTGGGGGAACAAGTGTTGCAGTTTTGTGAGGCTGTGCTGCTGAGACAGTTTCCTTAAGCAGCACTTAGAGTTTTCTGCCAGCCTAAACGAACAATTTAAGGCCAAAGTCACGGCCCGAGAGATGGTCACAGCGCCTCTGGGAATCACATATAGGAGAAAACAACCCGGAAGCAGCTGCATTTTGCCACCGGAGAAGGGAGCAAGAAGATGTACTGAGCTGTGCAGACACCAAGGCTGGAGAAGGGTGGGAGAGGAGGCGGCACAGGTGCCAGAGAGAAAGATGCCCCTGCAGCCCATGAAGAAACCCATGGAAAAGGCCGAGACCCCACCTGCAGCCCGTGGAGGGGCTCCACGCTAGAAGCAGCAGGTGGAGGCATAGAGAAGACGCCGTGACCCTACGTTGGAAGAAACCCCAGCACTTGCAGCCATGGAGAGAAACAGAGACACAAAGATGAGTGAGAGAGAGATTTGCACCAGAACAGGTTTGCTTGGGGGAGGCTGGTGACCCCACAGAGGACTGGGACTGAGAGACATTGTTATCTATGACTGCTCGCCATAGTAGTGACCCACACCAGGGCAGCTTGTGAATAGATAAAGCCCTGGGGAAAGGATTCAAGTTGGGTGAAGACCCAACGGTGCAGCAAGGGGAGGGTGTGGAATGAATGCCCCACCCACCCCCCCAGCCGAGAGGGCAACCAACTTGCAAGGGACTGATTGAAGCCCCCATCTCCCAGTCCCTGCCCCCCTGTACTGCGAGCAGGGGGAAGAAGGGAGTGAAATCATGACTAGAGTGAAGTCTGCTAAGAAGGGAGCGGGGAAGGAAGTTAGAGGTGTTTTAAGATCTGAAAGAGGAAAACAGCTCATGAAGAAGTAACCAAGAACCCCATTTTCTCCCAGTCCCTGCCCCCCTGTACTGCGATTGGGGGAGGGGAAAAGGGAGCAAGATCATGGCTAAAGGGAAGTCTGCTTAGAATGGAGGAGTGGGGGGAAGGTGCTACCGAGAACCCCATCTTCTCCAGTCCCTGCCCTCCTGTACTGCGTTCCGGGTGGAAGAAGAGAGCATAATCCTGACTAAAGTCTGCTAAGAAGGGAGTGGTGGGGGGAAAGTGTTTTAAGATCTGGTTATGTTTGTTTTAAGATCTGGTTGTGCTCTCAACTCCGTTTTCTTCACTGTTGTTTGTAGTTGTAGTGTAATAAAGTAGGTAGTTTTTCTCTTCTTCACTTTGTGTTGAGCCTGTTTTGCCCACGTCAATGACAGAGTGATCTCTCCCTGTCCTTATTTTGACTCCTGAGCCTCTTAATATATATATTTTCTCCCCTGTTCAACTAAGAAGGGGAATAATAGACTGAATTTGGTGGGCATCTGGCCTCCAGCTAGGGCTAAACCACGACAAGTCAAGTGTGATCTTCTCTTTGATATTTATCAATGTAACATTGGTTACATTTTTGGTGACCTTTTCCAATATGGATAAACTTGGCTACATAAGCCCTGTCATGGACAAATTCTATAAAAAATAAAATTAGCATTAAAAGGTTAAATTAAAAGCATCTGCTGAAACTATTGTGTCATTTTCCCACCTATCGGTCTCTCATAAACATTTATTTTACATATTTGGGCTGTGTAAATTTTTACGTAGATTTTTTTGAAGACTAGCTTCTTTCTTGTTCCAATTTTCTTTTACACTCTATATAGTCACTACTTTCAATATTGTTGGCCTAATATCAACAGAGTCTCAGCAGAAGTAAATCAGACTTGCTTACTCATGAAGCACTGGTGATCCTGATGGCAGATTACCTGGAAATAGTAGTCTGGAAAATTCCTCAATGACAGAAATTCATAGACTTGTCTTCATCCTATTAAAACATGACAGTTCTGTTGATTTCCTTGGTTAGATTTAATATAATGCTGTCTACTTATTATTTTTGTTGCTTTATAAACATGAAATATCTTTTTTTCCTTGTTTATATAAAACAGCAGCAACAACAACAAAACATTGACGATTGTGTCCAACTCAAAGGTTTCCTTCCAATACCTGAACTGGAGTTGTTCTGAAGGTCTGTAGGAGACAGATGTGGGCTTGTTTCCTTTCCAGACATTCTTTTGAGCATTTAAAGCAGAATTAATTTCACATATTAGATCTTTAATACACAGATGTCTAGTTCCAAGTGAATCAGTCTGAATTCACTTTATAGTCAGAGACAAGTAATTTTAAGCAATGTTTCCTTTGGTCTGCTTTAAGCATCTTCAATAAGGTGAGGCAATAAGATATATTCTATCAGTGTTCTTCTCGCTCAGTTGACTAGAGGTGGAACTCTGGTTCATTAATTGGACAAATCCTTTCTGTAATATTTTTTTTGGTCTTTCTAAACCAGTGAATTCCTGCCTAAAAATCATGACAAACAATTGAAACATATTTTCACAAGATTTACTTTATCATCTTTGAAATGTGTAAAGATGATCCACTCTCAACAATCCAAGTTCTTGCTCTTGACCATTATGAATGCTTTACATATATTCTTAAATGTGATGTTTGCAGGTTTTGTGAGGTTACAGGAAAAAAGGTTGTGTTTGGATTTAAATGGTTCCTAATAAAACACTGCTCCATGCAGGAACCTGGAAATCTAGGAAAAAAACAGATGAAATGCTAAATAGTGTTTAGTGAGCTATAAATGCCAGCCAGTTGATGTAATGGTATTTTATTAAAAGAGAAGAAAGAAAGCTTGACCAAATAGATGTACGAGGCAGTACAAAACATTTCCCTTACCAATCTCCAAACTAGTGAGGTAACTGCTGGCAATCTGCTTGCTTCCTCTCTTTGTACAATCTTTCAAGGCAACAAAGACTGATCTAGACAGTGCTGCTGAGGCAGGAACTGCTTCACCTCACCGGCCTCTCCTCTGCTTGCTCTACCAGCCCCTCCCTTGACCTGATCCTCGTCCCAGTCTGCGTACTGCTTGGCACTCGCTACATTCCCAGTAGCAGCTGTAGCTAACTGCTGCAATGTTCCTAACTGTCTTTCTTGTGCTTTTTCCTAGGTTACAATAAATGTATTATTTATGACTGACACAGTTTCTTGGAAACAGGAGAGTCTTATCAGGCTTGACTGTCTTGTAGCTCAGAGGAAACTAAATGGTAGTCCGTCTCCAGAGCTCACTAAGACCTCTAAAAAAGTCTCTGATCAGTTTTCTTTATTCTCTGGACTCTCACTTCTCTATTCTACATAAGGTGTTTCTTTATAGTAGGAAGACCTCAGACATAAATTCCTGCCATGACTTTCACACATTAAGACAATTACAATTTATTGCAACATACTTTATGTTGTGCTTCCATTTTTAATAAAAATGCCTCCAAATGTGATAAAAAGAACTTACATAGAATGATATTTATCTGTCTTTCCAGCACCATCAGAGTTGAAATTCTTGGGCATAAAGAAGAGTAGAGAACGGGTATATAGGCAAACTGTTTTTACTTCTGGACTTTCATTACAGGATCAACATCTTTTCATTATTTTACTCAAGATTAAATCAAAAATTCTTGACGGAATCTCTAGGTAAATGGTGACTTTTTCAAGCAAAAGTTATGGAACAGAAAAATGTCTTTTTTACTTTTTTTTTCTCTGATGCTGTTGCACAATGGCAGGGAATATAACCTTCCCATTTAGTACAGAATAGTATTTTCAGTGATCCTTGACAAACAGCTGTTACATTGGCTGAGACTGGGTGCAATTCTATGACTACCAATGTGCAAACAGCTATTAACCTTTTTAAATTGTGTTCCACACATAATGACATTTCTGTTTGAATCAGATTATATCCCTAGACAATAGAGTTGTCTAGGGATAGAAGAAAGAAGAAAAAAAGAAGAAAAAAGAAGAAGAAAATTAGAACAACTACGAACCATATTTAAACACAAAAACAAATAAACAAACTCAAGGTTCCGTAGTTAAGAGGCTATAGAAGGTGCATGTTCTTTTTTACATGGTTTAATCACTGGAGAAGGGGTAAAAATAATAGTAACCATGGATTATACTAAATCTATATTCTAAATATACTTAGGATATATTACAGAGAAGAGGCATATAGTGTATGGTCACTGTAGTATGATCAGCCTTGCCTTAGTGACATTTACACACCAGAATCATGAAACTTTATAGAATTTACCTATGTTATATTTTCAGACTCACTGACATCTTTTGCCCAAAAGGTGAATTCTGCCTGAAAATAAACCTTCATATGCATGTATATTGAAAACAATTTTGAGTTGTATTTTTCTTTCCAAAGGTAGCACCCTGAAAATGCACAGTAAGGAACATACCAACATGGAGCAACAGACACATTTTTGTTGTGTGCTTTATCCTCTGCCAGAAAACTGCAGAAGGTAGCCTTTAAGACCTCTAAGTGCAGTGAGTAAGACCTTGCATTCCACAGGGTCTTACCGTCATTTGAAATCAACAAATCTATTTCGACTGCCTTGTATTTTTCTTCAGGCTAATGCTATTTTTCTTCAACAGCATAGCAGTCACTGCTGCCTTGAATCAGTACAACTGTAGAAAACCAGTCACATTTGCGTTGTGAAATAACCAGATCAGACCTGATTGGGATATTGAATTATCTGAAGATTGCTCTGGATGACAAGAGAATAGTTTATCTTGTCATAGAAAGGGAAAGCTTCATTTCTTTGCATCTCTGGGATTCTATGCTGAGGGGAGAGTCACTGGCCACTTTGTGGGAGGAAAATATTCAGTGTTCAAGGACAGTTTGCTTTTACCAGACAGGAACTGGCAGAATGACTCACAAATTACAGTCATGATGATGCTTACTGTCAACATATTTGACACTGCAGAGGACTTGACAGTGATTCTTTGAGAAAGATATGTCACCGAAGTGAATTTTCCCAAAGTAAAGGCTTTTATACACATTTATATTTATGCATCTATGTCTGTGTATGTCTTATTTTGATATTATTCCTTCTTGGAAAGCAGAGGTGGGACTTAAAGAGAAAGGGAATAATTCCCCCCCACACCCCCAACTACCCCTAGACATTTTGCTTACCCTTAAAAACATCCTCAGATAGGTTCCAGAGGCCATGCTGAACCTTGAGAAACATCAGATTTTTGTTTGTGCTGTTTCTTTATTCCAGCTAATTACTGCCAAGTCCTCCTATGCTGGTTTTCTAAAATATCTTCTATTGGCTTTGTAAAATGACTGCAAGTTACCGCTACTTTTACCAGAAATACAGCAAGAAAAATTTAGCCTCTGAAGACCTAATTTTTTTACTGACTTTCAGTCTTCGAGTCTTCAGTCTTCTTGGATTTAGAAATAAAGGAAGACACATTCCACTTTAACAGTCCTCCCCTTGTAGCTTAACATATTTTCCTCTCTAGAAGACATTATATGAACTATGTTAAATTAGGCTGCTCTGCTGTACTAAAGGTGGGGGATCTACATTATGTTTTTCCTAAGCAGAATTAACATTATATAACTTTTTATTTCATATAAATTTGTAAATTTTCATAGTGTTTGAGAACACATATTGTGCCCTCCTCTTTCCCTATCCCCAAAAAGCAGCCATTCAAGGAGTACACTGAAGGGTTTATTTTGTCTCCCACTTTCTGAGGTGAAAGATCTTGTGCAAATCTTGCTGAAAAACCTGTATGGTAAAAATTATATATGCTATTACTGCAAAACCTATGGTTATCCTACAATGTTCCTAATCACAATTACTATAAATTGATAAGTGTAATTGCATAAGAAAAGGAGAAACAGTGATTAGTTCTGACATTGGTAGAGTTTGGTTGAAATTACCCTTTTGTATAGATTTACACAGAAGGTGATTGTTTTACCTTACAAAGCTTGATAAATACAGCATGATTGTGTTTCTTCCCTTGTTTTTCTCTCTGCCTCTTTATTTTATTGTTGAATAGGCTATCTTTCCCAGTTATTGCAAAGGGATACAGGGCTCATTTGATATAAAAGCACATTTGTGCTAACTTGTTGGCTACTGATTTCAATATTGGTTTAATCTTATAATTAGCACTATTTTTTTCTAAGGGCTTGTTTAATATGCTCCCTTGGAAACAGGTAAACATGGTTAATAGCTACAGGAGGCAGACAAAATTGATTATTTCTAATGTTTTAATGGATTGGAACAGGGAAAAGATGCATTATATAAATTCAAATGTTTTTCGTCTCCCCCAGATTTTATATATATTTACAGTGTTTAAAATTCTACCCACACCTCTCTTTGACAGTCAGTCTGTCAAAGCCATTCCTAAAGGCACATGTGGGCAAAAGCAAAACAAAAAAAAACCCCAAAATGGTTTGTGACATATAATAGAACACAAAACCAGTCTTATTTTTTTACCTTATTAAACATTCATAGTGTGATCAAAATTATTAAAGAAAATGCTGCTTGTAAAGAATGCATCAGAACAACTGCCCAGAGTTTGTTTTTATTGACCCAAGCTGCTTTTTAATAAAAGATACAGGGTATGTAAAGTAATTTATACCTATTACCTTTTGTTTTCAAATTTTATTTTGCACATATGAGATATCAAATCTTTGGTCTATTCAAATGTGTGGGTTTTGATGATATTGCAGTAATTGTGTCTATGAAAATGATGGAATGAATGAGCTATTCACAGCTGAGTCACAGCTGACTCAGATCAGACCAGAGACATGTCTACATTACCCTAACATTTGTTTCTTGCTCTTATCTTTATGCACATTAATAGCCCATTTAGATTGGCATGACATGAATGTCCCAGTTTTCTTGAAATCTGTTATTTCAAAACACTTCAGTACTGTAATAAAACGAGTACTATCTACTGCATCTGCACTTATTTTTTCCTCACGGGAAGGAGTGTGTCTAAAATCTGTTGTCCTCCACAGATGATGCTTGGCATCAAGCAGATCAACACTTCCTCCCAGTTCAGCATCATCTGCAAACTTACTGAGGGAGCATTCAATCCCTTCATCAAGGTCATTGATAAAGATATTGAACAAAACTGGACCCAGGACTGAGCCCTGGGGGACGCCACTTGTGACCAGCCTCCAGCTGGATTTTCTTCCATTCACCACCACCCTTTGGGCCCAGCCATCCAGCCAGTTTTTAACCCAGCTGAGGGTCCACCTGTCAAGGCCAGTGACAGCCAGTTTCTCAGTCAGAATGCTGTGAGAAACCATGTCAAAGGCTTTACTGAAGTCCAAGTAGGTCACATCCACAGCCTTCCCCTTGTCCATTAAACAGGTCACCTTGTCATAGAAGGTGATCAGGTTAGTTTGACAGGATTTACCTTTTGTAAACCCGTGTTGACTAGGCCTGATGCCCTGGCCATCACGCATGTGCTGCATGATAGCTCCCAAGATGGCCCTCTCCATGATCTTCCCTGGGACTGAGTTCAGGCTGACAGGCCTGTAGTTCCCTGGATCCTCCCTCAGAGTAAGACAGACATTTATAATAGTGAATTTAAACTCTTCCTTGTTGGAGACAGACTTTCCTTGACATCAAAGTACTACTTCCAGAAGAAACACCATAGAAGATAAATCAGGTTGAGAGAGCTGTTAATAATTTTGCTGGTCTGTACAGAGTTCTCTTAACTCTCAAAATATTTAATTCCCTCTAAGCACTGTCAAGTTGATATAGTATCAACTACTCTAGCATTGCTGAGAAGGTAAAATCTAACAAGGTTTTTCTAAGAAAATAATTTTGTAGTAGTGAGTCAACCCAATGGAATTCTCATTAAAAAATTAGGGAAGTAATTTGGATTTGTGGAGGGCAAATACGTAATCATCAGGAAGGCAGCTGTGTGTCTTACTGTTTTTGTCACAGTCCAGAAGAGAGGTGGATATAGCGACATACAAGAACAGCTTTCAGATAAAAGCAATCAAATCACATTTTTTTGTTATATTAACAACTTCAGTTAAATAAACAATCGTGGTATTTTTGAACAGTGTCCTTTGGAGCAGAATATTTCAGTAAAATCTTTGAGGATAGTGTTACAGGAAGCACTCTCTACAAGAAAAGAAGATTCCTTTTCCAATGGAACTTTATATAATCCACATAATTTTTCATTATCAAAACACTGTCCTGAAAAGTCCTACATTTTATGAAGCACACTCGATTCTTTCTTAAGCTTTTCATCCTGGGCCTAATTCATAGATTGCTTAATCCCCGAGTCTCTGTCATCAAATCCTGCTATGACGTCTGTAGCTTTACGCAGGATTTGGTCAGTCTGCCTAGACTTTTCCAAACAGCAACCTCAAGACTTGCCTCACTATGTGTTCATGGAACAACCCTAGAAGCTCCAGAGAGACCTTGTAGCAGACTTCCAGTATCTAAAGGAGGCCTACAGGTCAGGGAGATTCTGAGATTCTAATTGGACTCAAGAAGAAAAAAAAAAAAAACAAACCACCCAGAAAAAGAACAATCAGGCATTGAAATAATCTTCCCAAAGAAGTGGTGGATTCCCCAAAACTGGATACTTCAGCTGTACAGTGTGCTGGACCATCTTGTCTGTTGTCCTGGTTTTGGCCAGGCCAGAATTAACCTCCTCAAGCAGCCAGCCCAGGTGAACTGAGTTAGCCTGGGCTGTTTTCCACACCACCTGACATCGCTTCCCTATAAAAGGGGCTGGTGGGGGATAGGTGTTTTCAGGGTAGTCTGATTGTGGCTGGGTGTTGGGTTGTTTCTTGTGTCATGCAGCACTCTAATTGTTGTGTTGGTAAGGTACTCTGTTATCACTGGGTTTGGGTGTAATTGGCTGTTATTGTTCTACTTTCAAGGTGATTTTTATCAGTAAACTGTCCTTATCCCAAATCATGGAGGCTAACTGTTTCACCTGGGGGTGTGAGCGAGCAGTTTGCAGCCCTCAGCCACTGTTTGGGTCTGGACCACCACAACAGTGCTTTTGTCTAGATGGGGATTTTGCCAAGAAAGATTGAACCAGATGGTCTTTGAGGTCCCTGCCAACCTGGTTTTCTATGATTTTTACAAAGTCATGTGGTGACAGGACAAGGGTTAATGGATTTAAGCTGAAGGAGGGTGGATTTAGATTAGGTATTAGGAAGAAATTATTCATTATGGGGGTGGTGAGACACTGGAACAAGTTTCCCAGAGGAGCTGAGGAGGCCATGCCCCTGGAAGTGTTCAATGGCTTTGAGCAATCTAGTCTAGTGGAGGGTGATCCTGCCCATGGCAGGGTCTTTGGAACTACATGATCCTTAAGGTCCCTTCCAACTCAGACCATTTCATGATTCTATGAATTTTCATTGACCTATCAGCAATTTCATCAAACCTGCTAAATCTCCACAACCTTTTCTAATAAAACAATGGGTTTGGTCATATATATTTACCAGCAAAATAGTTTTAGCAATGTGACATTTAAAAACTGTTTGCCCAAGAAACTAATCAAATGCAAAAAGAACATAATTACATTCTCACTTATCCTTTTTCTACGTTTGTTCATGTCATGGTTGCTATCAAAGCAGCACTGTGTGGCCCTGGTTTGAGTGGCTCGCCATCTGCTACTTCTTATCAGTCAACACTGCTTTGAGGATGGGAACTTCCACTAGCCCCCTTTAAAATAAAGGCTGCGACAAACTACTTCAGTGGACAATAGTTCAACTAATCTGAACAACAGATAAGACTCCAAAATATAATAAATCCCAGAATAAAGAATATGTGCAATTGGAGTTCAGGTTAAATGTGGAAGAATCATTTCTTCTGATGAATGTTGAGCTCAGTCTTCATAGCTTATTCTAACTGGGGTCTGCTGAGAAGAGACTTCCTTCAGAGCTGTCAAATAACAGAAATGACTTGTAATTTGTTTAGAAGGTAGCAAGTACCACTAGCTGGGAGACACCAGAACAAGCACCTTGGAGTTCCATAAGGCTGACATTGGTCCGTTCAGTAAGCTGCTCTATAAGATTCCATGGGAGGCAGCCCTTAAGGGCAGAGGAACCCAAGAGGGATGGTTGCTTCTCAAGAAGGAAATCTTGGCGGCACAAGAACAGGCTGTCCCAGTCTGTTGGAAGAGGAGTTGGCGAGGAAGGAATCCAGCTTGGCTGAGTAGAGAGATCCAGGAAGATCTTTGGCAAATGAGCTTTGGAAGAAGGGGCAGGTGTTTTGGGCCGACTATAGGAATTTAGTGAGATCATGCAGGGAGAAAGTCAGAAGGGCTAAAGCTGAACTGGGACTCAGACTGGACAGTTCTGTAAAAGATAATAAAAAGTCCTTCTATAGGTATATTAACAGTAAGAGGAGGGGCAAGGAGAATCTCCAGCCCTTATTGGAAGCAGAGGGAACATTAGTGACAAGACATGAGGACAAGGCTGAGGTCCTTAATTACTTCTTTACCTCAGTCTTTAATAGTAAAGATGGATATTCCCTGAGTACTCATCCTCAGGAACTGGCTGACAGGGAGGGGAAGAATCATAAAGCTCCCATGGTTCAGGAGGAATTGATTAGCGACCTACTTGGCCAGTTAGATATCCACAAGTCAATGGGGCCAGATGGGATCCACCTGAGAGTGCTGAGAGAACTGTCAGATGTGCTTCCAAACCCCTTTCCATCATCTATCAGCAATCCTGTCAGACTGGGGAAGTTCTACTCGACTGGAGGCTGTTTGATGTGACAGCCATATACAAGAAGGGCCGGAAGGAGGATCCGGGGAACGACAGGCCTGTCAGCCTGACCTCAGTCCCGGGGAAGATCATGGAGAGGGTCATCTTGGGAGCTATCATGCAGCACATGCGCGATGGCCAGGGCATCAGGCCTAGTCAACATGGTTGTACAAAAGGTAGATCCTGTCAAACTAACCTGATCACCTTCTATGACAAGGTGACCTGCTTAATGGACAAGGGGAAGGCTGTGGATGTGACCTACCTGGACTTCAGTAAAGCCTTTGACATGGTTTCTCACAGCATTCTGACTGAGAAACTGGCTGCCACTGGCCTGGACAGGTGGACCCTCAGCTGGGTTAAAAACTGTCTGGATGGCCGGGCCCAAAGGGTGGTGGTGAATGGAACCAAATCCAGATGGAGGCCGGTCACGAGTGGCGTCCCCCAGGGCTCAGTCCTGGGTCCAGTCTTGTTTAACATCTTTATCAATGACCTCGATGAAGGGATTGAATGCTCCTTCAGTAAGTTTGCAGATGACAATAAGCTGGGAGGAAGTGTTGATCTGCCTGAGGGTAGGGAGGCTCTTCAGAGGGATCTGAACAGACTGGACTGATGTGCTGAGACCAACGGGATGAAGTCTAACATGGCCAAGTGTAGAGTGCTGCACATGGGACATAACAACCCCATGCAGCGCTACAGGCTTGGGGGAGCCTGGCTGAAGAGCTGTCAGGAAGAGAAGGACCTGGGGGTGTTGGTTGACTGCTGGCTGAATATGAGCAAGCAGTGTGCCCAGGCAGCCAAGAAGGCCAATGGCATCTTGGCTTGTATCAAAAACTGTGGTCAGTAGGTCTAGGGAAGTGATTGTGCACCTGTACTCGGCATTGGTGAGGCCACACCTCAAGTACTGTGTGCAGTTCTGGGCTCCTCACCATAAGAAGGACATTGAGGTCTTTGAGCGAGTCCAGAGAAGGGCAACCAGGCTGGTGAAGGGGCTGGAGGGCAAATCATATGAGGAGCAGCTAAGGGAGCTGGGGCTGTTTAGCTTGGAGAAAAGGAGGCTGAGGGGAGACCTTATCGCCACCTACAATTACCTGAAGGGAGGTTGTAGAGAGGTGGGCGATGGTCTCTTCAGGCAGGTGACAGGAGATAGGACCAGGGGAAATGGCATGAAGCTGTGCCAGGGCAGGTTTAGATTGGACATTAGAAAAAAATTTTTTACTGAAAGAGTTGTCAGGGCCTGGAACAGCCTTCCCAGGGAGGTGGTTGAGCCACCTTCCCTGGATGTGTTGAAAAAAAAGGGTAGATGAGGTACTTAGGGATATGGTTTAGCATAGGATGGGAATGGTTGGACTTGATGATCTTAAAGGTGTTTTCCAACCATGTGATTCTGTGACTTGGGTTGGACTTCAGCTGGAGCAGACAACAATACAAAGATGTTGTATTAACAGCGATTTCCTGAAACAAAAACCTGCATTTATTATATATATATATATTAAGTATATTAAATGTATTTGTTTATCTATTTGCTCTTGGAACTACAGAATAAAATGATGCTTATCTCTGGGATCTGTGAAATGAATTGCCATACATAATATCCAAATCTTATAAAAATATTAAACTGAGCTTTTTTCAGGAGAGCTATATATTTTGTGACCAGTATCAGCTGCAATAAAATAAAACCCACTGAATGAAATCTTGTAGGTTCTATGATGTCTTTCTAGATGTTTGAAAAGTGGTGTCTTCAAGTCTATTAACCGTAAATCCCATGTTTTACCACCTCATTATCCTTCTGAAAAAAAGCCAAATCAACCTTGTCTTTTACTGGGAGTCAACCACTATCCATGTCTTTCAGATCAATAACTTCCCTTACTGGAAAAATATAATAGAAAATAAAATTGGCAAGCAGCTACCTCTTTTGGCTGTGCAACTCAGTAGAGCAGGCTGTTAGGCATGCTTCCTTGAAAATGTATATAGCCTTTATCCTACAATTGGTTCTGCATGGACAGGTTCCACTTCTGTGAGGTGCTCACTGGAATTTCTATTGCTTTCGAGGATTTCAGAGATAATGGGCTCAGCCAAGGCCAGCGAATCTGCTATCAGAGTTGTAATTGCAGGATTGTGGCTTTTATTGCTCATCCTCTATGGCTACATGTACATAACCCTGCTTGAAACAGTTGTAAGCCAGGAAGCTTACCTGCTGTGTTTTGGTAGTGCAGCACGGACAACAAGAAAGCTGCAAAACTGGTTAGAATAACACTCAAGTTGCTAAAGCAGACTATAACCTGTGATTCCATGTCCATAGCATTAGTCCTCTCACGAAACTCGGGAAGGGGGTAACTGGCCATCGGTTAGCCTGGGAGTGTGTATGCACTGGGGTCAGATATTTGCCTCTCCGTCCGGTCTGATTTGCTCCCACCCAGGTATCCAGCTCTGCTGTGTCTGTGTGTGGCCTTGGTGGCCTTGGCCATTTCAGGATCTTGAACTATGCCGCTCTTTGGATTTTAACAAATTCTCTTGAATCATGCTGTTAAATTGTCTGGTGATTAAGCGCCGATCATAATTATAATTATAAACTCACTATGATGTTTTCCTTTTTTTTTTTTTCCCCTTGAAAGAAATATTTCATGTGTAAAAACATGCAAGGATGGAAATTTCAGAAATCTTTCAAGAAATAATAATATATAACAGGTAGCAACAGCACAGTGAAGGCTGATTTTGAGTTCTAATGGTCAGTAAATAGCTCTCATAAATTTAAATTGAAAGATGTCTTTAGAAAGCTGATCGTGTTAAGTACATGATGGATAAAATTATCTTTCTAAATATTTTTTTCATAGATTTTCTCAAAATTAATTTTCATAAGATTTCACACCTATCCCTTCAGAAGAAAGAACGAAAGAGATACGGATTTCATATATATTGTTCACAATGTGTGTAATGATTTAGTTTTGGTTTCAGTTTTATTAAAAGCATTACAAATAATTTCAGTAGCAGATTTATAATGAATTATAGGGAACTGCAACTTTATGTCATAGTAATAGCCAGAGCTCAGGAACTTAAAATCTTTCACCTGCTTTCTGCTTCTTTTTCCCCTTGCTTTGAAAAGACTCAGGCTGTAGTAAGGACATATCTTTCATCCCAGTTCCATGTGCCAAAAGGGTATGGGGAATGCCAATACATTACTATGGCAGCTCTCCATCATCAGAGAATCATCCTTGACTGAAATAATCCTACAGTGTCTGTTAAAATGGCTTTATGCCTTTAATATACTGGAGAATTAAGACCAGTGTGAGTCTAGAGATTTGGAACAGTAAAACCTTTCCAGATGGAAAAGCTTCTAAGATTTGTCAGCTTCTCTCAGGCAACAAACACTACTTTTTCAAGAAATAAACAAACAAAAAAACTTCCAGCAAAACACAATTAAGGCAAAAGAACAGAAAAGGGAAAAAAATGTTTTGATTTTTCATTTAAATCTTCATTTCACATTTTCATTTTGGGTATGTGATGTAAGGCTTCAGTTCAGTACAAGAGGTCATTAGGGAGAAGGACTTTTCTCAGAGATGCTCAGAATAGTTTGATCATCATTCAAATACTGATGAACTAAGAGTGTTTACTTGCCCACAAAGAGAATATTTTGGCATTCACGCTACTCTTGAAAAACAAAAAGAAAGAAAAGAATACTCCCCTTTGAACATAGGAATGAGTGCAGCAAGGGTGCAACCAAGATGCTAGTTTACTTCGTTAGAATTAGCTAATTTAGATGAAATGTATCTTCAAACTGTTTTGAATAGATTAAAATTTTGAATTTTTAATATGAAACTTCAAATTTCTTTTAATTTCTTCTATGGGATTGTGTTCCCTCTGAGGAACACAATACTGAAATGTACCAATTTAAATCCAAAATTATTACAAATTAAATTTAGCAGGAATTAGTCCTGTGTGAATCATATAAGTTACCGCTTCTATGCATGCATTTGTGTGCCTACAATTGTATATTTTTAGGTTTCCCTGGGATTTTGTTATGCATATTAAAGTTATATGTTTTTATGGATGCTTGGGACAAATGGTGAATTTAACTTATCTAATATACTGACAAGGTACTGTCCTGTATTCAAAGAAAGAAATTCCACCATGTATTCCTCTTTATTATTTAGTATGGAGTTTCAAATTTCTCGGACTTAAAACATATTTAGAATTATTTTAATAAGAAATGCAGTGACTTGTGTAAGGAAGAACTAATACCACAAACCTAAAGTGCCTTTCAAGGAAAGTACATTGGGGTAACAAAAAATAGAAAGGAACTAAGTCCCTTTCATATTACTAGTTGTATGTGAGTCACCATATGGGCAAGTTGTTGCTCATTTTCCCTACTGCTTCAGTAAAGCTTTGCTTTTTAACATATTGTTAGATTACATCAGTTTGGACCACACCACACTGAACACCACCTGTGTAGCTCTTATCAAGCTAAATTTAGTTCAGGCAACAACCACACTATCACAGCAACCATCGAAGTCCAGTCTGAGCCTTCAAGCACACCACAAACCTCCAAACAAATCATGGCACAACCTCAGGACCTAAGGGAAAGTTTCAGTGGTTGCAGCCGTTCTCCTGCTGTTCACACCATAGTTGCTAGATGTGGGTTACCACAGGCAGCAGGTCAGTAAGTACAGGTCCTGAGTCACTCATACCTGACTATATTTTTGAAATAAAGAAATACTGACTCTCTTGGAACGAAAAAGTGCACAACTGTGAACACAAATACTTATTAAAATATTTTTATCTTTTAATGATGAACTTACAGTTTAAATGGAGTCAAATAGTGGGAGACAGTTATCTTTGAATCTAAAAAAATAATGAAGATCACATATTCTTTTCATAGGGAATGTCATCTCACCTTACTACAGTAATACAGTTAGTGGTGCACAGGTAACTTCATCATGTTCCATTCATGCTTAGACCATTGCTGCAGTTACTCCTGCGAGCTGATTATGATGGAAGGGTAACTTAGACCTATCTGTGATAGCCTTACACTAAAAGCTGTCTAAGCTCTCAAATAACAAATCTGTGGTTACTTTAAAATCGGTGAAACTAGAGTAGGGAGTTTAATGTCAGCTTGGATACATTGACACAATGCTTCAGACACGGTGGTGTAGGTATGTGCTTCATACATAGCTCCTGATTGCAACCACTCTTATTGATCAGCTGAAAATGAGCTGAAAGCCTTAGGAAGAAGTAGTTGAATGCTTCCAAGTGAAATATGACCCCGTTACAAAGGTATGGATCAAAAGTGTTAAGTTTAAAGGGCTTTTAAATATTTCTTTCCAGAGAAAGTAAATACAGAAACAGTAGAAAAATCAGAGAAATTTGGTATGTGATATAAGTTACTAAAAAGGCCTTAGAAAGAGTAATGGAATTGAAAAATATACTGCAAATCTTGCCAATAAACTGAAATAACCTACAAAACCCATGACTGTAGCTATCAATGTTTCTCTGCTAAACTGTTAACAAATACAGATTGATGCATTCTATTTCTTGTGATAAAAACAACTACAGTGGCTGCAGTGGTCAATTGTTACAGGCACTATTCGTCAAGTTTGAATACTTAAGGCTAGCTGCCTTCATATCTGAGGGAGATCCTGTAGCTTTGGGGGAGAGATGAGGGCGCAGTCAGCAGGAGGAGCTGCAGTGTTGAAGGGGATATTGGTACCAAACGAAGGTGAAATATCTTTGCAGGCTGTGGTAGCTGCTGTCCAGAAAGACCAGTAGCAGTCATGCTGCAGGTAGGGAAGAGGGAGAAATAAGCTGCAGTAGCTTCAAAAAGACTGAGCTTTGGAGAGCCTGACAGGCATTTTGTTTTCAGGTTCATTCTTTTTCGATGCGGGGGGAGAAAGCAAAATGAATTTCAAATGTCTTTCTTCAAGGAAATTTGGAGGTAGTAATGTTTATTTTCCTGACAATTAAGTCTTCCCAGAGGGATAGAAAGGGGCAGAGGAAAAGATCAGAAAACTGGGAGTATTACTGGCATCACCCATTCCTTTATAGTGGAGGTGTATCAATGGAGAAATGCAATCCTTTCAGTGTAGCAGTGGAATTTCAATGTGATTATAGAGCAGGCAAAATGTAGTTAATTACTATGCCAGATGGAGCTTCATCTGCTGGGGATTTGCTTTAGAAATGGAGAAATTATTGGTAAATATGGGCTCTGTCTTTTTAAATTTAAAATCTTGGAAACTACTGACATACAGTTTTGATGTTTAGCCAGGAGAAACAGTTATCTTGAGGGATAAAGGTGATAGGAATGTTAATTTGAGCAGAGACATGAAGAGCTATTTGCATGTTAATCAAGTCAGCATCAGTAAAGGCTCCAAATGCAGCATACATCATCTGAAGTTCTCACATAAACAAGAACAGCTCTCTACCTCATGAATGTTTGAGTATGGAGCCATACAAACTGAATCTTTTTGAAATATAATCTTGGGCTTTAGCACTGGTGAATGGGAGAGGGATGAGTTGTTGAGTAAAAGATGGATCCTATTCTGAGGTACGCTTTGTAGGAGTAGGAAAACTTTGAAAACCAAACCAACACCAAACTCCCAAAAAACAATACAAAGTAAAACAGAGAGAAATTACTGAAATTATCTTTTCTTGACAATACAGTATAGCAATAGAAATTAATGAGTTGATAGACACAGGCATCAGAAAAAAAGGGAAAAACCCCAGAAATCATTAAATGACTGATAGGGTTGTACTGCTTGCTAATTTCATATAGTTCAAAGAGTGATAAATCTACCACTGAATTCCACACAGAAGTTCTGGGAGGAGCTGTGGAGCAGAGGAGTTTTAAATTGGATATTAGGAAAAATTTCTTCACTGAAAGGGTTGTCAAGCATTGGAACAGGTTGTTCAGAGAAGTGGTGAAGTCATCATGTCTGGGCGTATTTAAAACATGTGCTGAGGTATTGCTTAGGAACATGGTTTAGTGGTGGACTTGGCAGTGCTAGATTTACAGTTGAACTCAATGATCTTAAGGGACTTTTCAAACCTAAATGATTCTATGATTAGGGTTTGGATCTTGAT
Source organism: Gallinula chloropus (assembly GCF_964237585.1). NCBI lineage: Eukaryota > Metazoa > Chordata > Aves > Gruiformes > Rallidae > Gallinula > Gallinula chloropus. Next base: position 138,608,644 of record NC_140085.1, on the reverse strand, counting down.
GATCTTTAGGTCCCTTCCAACCCTAACCATTCTATGATTCTATGATTCTAATTTGCTTGGTGTAATACACGTACAAATAGAAGTGGAACATACACATCCTCTCCTGCAGCTATTGTCATAAGAGTAGACTTTAATTGATTGGGACCCTCGGATTCTTGAAGTTGCCAACACAGTGCAAATGTCCCTCTGTTCTCAGATTTTCCTGGAAACACAACTCAATGCAGCCCTGGGTATGGTTGGTTCACTGCCATGCCACCAGCAATTGCATGAAGTGATTGCTACTACAGTTTCTATGAAGTGACATACGATGTGAAATTTATTTTGCATGACAGGGTGTTATGAGTTTGCATGGCAAGGTTTGGGTGGGGTGCACTGCAGGGTTGGCTTGTACCAGAATGTGCTAGAAGCTTAAGTAAATACCAGCCAGCTCTAGGATGGACCTGCTGCTGACCAAGGTTTCTTCAAGAACATATTTAAGAGACAATATCCCATGAGTGGATAGTTTTTATCAAGGTGAAGGGAGTGAGAAGATCTAAGAAACTCTGCAGACACCAAGGTCAGTGATGAAGGGGGAGAGGAGGTGCTGCAGGCACTGGAGAGAGAGATTCCCCTGCAGCCTGTGGAAAAAATCATGGTGGAGCAGGTTGTCCATCTGCAGCCCACGGAAGATGATGGAGAACAGAGATCCCACCTGCATCCTGTGTAGGTAGCCCACACTGGAGCAGGTGGAGACCTGGTTGGGCGGGTAGCAATTCACGTTCTAAAACCCATAAATACATGCCCAAATCAGAGCCCAGCTCAACCAGTTCAAACTGGAACAAGGTGGACAAAGGTGAACAGGACTCTCTCTGCAACCTGCTGACTTGTCAGGTTAACGTGACAGGTTGGCCTTTATGTGCAATGTCTTCTCCTCGGGTTGTAGTTTCTACAAAGTGCTAAACGTTGTTTTAACAGTTTATTGTTTTCTTTATTGCTTCAGAACAAATCACATTTATCCATTAGTCACAAAACCTCAAATCAATCAGCAGTTTCTGCTGTGGATTTCATTATCATCTGGCCCCTGCCAAGATGCCCCAAAAAAGAAAACATTATGTTTTTTATCCAGCTCATTCCTGAATAATCTGGGCAGTCTGTAATGCACAGAGGCATACAGGTGTCACCTTCCTAATGCTCCCAGGCAGGTTATAGCCAGTGACAAATGACCACGTAAAGAAGGCAGCAGGTACTGCTCTACTACTCCCCTAATCACCTATCAATCTCTCAGCAGGTTTGTATCTTCAAATAGCCACAAGCACCTTCATCCCACATCCCAGAACAGACAAAGTATATTCTTCTTTCCATGCCATATACAATAGGACATTAGTGGTCTTCAGCTAAAATTCACATGACTTCTGAAACTTTCAACTTAAGAAAAGTGCATACAAAGCAGTAATTTTGTCATAAAGTCATAGGGGTTACCACACTAGTCAAAATATTCAGTGTGGAAACATCCAGTCTGATTTAAGCAGGCATGAAACAGAAAACACTTTGCACCTTTTAGCCTCTAGATGAAGGCTTTCTCCTTGTGGCAGGCGAGATTGGAGTTGCAGACATGGTTTACCACTTGTACTCATCTTTATCACAAAAACATGGTTATTTATCCATACAGAGTAGTCCCACTAATTTTCCATTGTTTGCTTTAGTGCAGAATTTTTAAATTATTATTATTTTTAATGAACTCTGCAGAAACCACACAGGAACATTGCGCTGCCATTCAGCAAGACCTGGACAGGCTGGAAAGCTGGTCAGGGAGAAACCAGATGAGATTCAACACAAGCAAGTGTAGAGACTTGTACCTGGGAAGGAATAACCACTTGTATCAGTACAGGCTGGGGGATGACCTGCTGGAGAAGAACTCTGTTCCCTGTTGGCTAAGAGAGCAAGGCCCCACCTGGAGTATTGTGTCCAGTTCTGGGCTCCCTGGTATAAAAAGGACAGGGACCTCCTTGAGAGAGTCCAGCGGAGGGCTACAAAGATGATTAAGGTCCTGGAGCATCTCCCCTATGAGGAAAGGCTGAGTGAGCTGGGACTGCTCAGCCTAGAGAAAATATGATTAAGGGGGGACCTTACGAATGTTTATAAATATCTTAAGTATGGGATGAAGGGGGAATTGGCCAGCTCCTTTTCAGTGGTCTGTGGAGATAGGACAAGGGGCAATGGCCTCAAGTTGGAGCACAGGAAGTTCCGCACCAACATGTGGAAGAACTTTTTCACAGTGAGGGTGACAGAGCCCTGGGACAGGCTGCCCGGGGAGGTGGTGGAGTCTCCATCTCTGGAGATATTCAAGACCCGTCTGGACTCCTATCTGAGTGATATGTCCTGGGGAGCTGCTTTGGCAGGGGGGTTGGACCCGATGATCTCTGGAGGTCCCTTCCAACCCCTACGATTCTATGATTCTATGATTGTATGATTCTATGAAAAAAATGGGAGATCACTTGCTGGTGCCTAAACATTGATACACTCAACAATCTAGGTGAAGGCAATTCAAATTCCTCTTGAGTGTGGTTGTAGAAGTAAGCGGAAGAGATGGGCTTTCTTCCTGGTCATAAAGAACTACCTATTTCTGTTGCAGATGAAAACTAAAAGGATAGACCAATGTAGAGAAAAGAAAGTAAAATTAAAGGAGCCACTGAACAGTCAAGAACCTCTGTTAAAAACAGTCAGAAGGCAATATACATAAAAATGTTTTAAAATAATGTATCTCAAAGAAAATTCAGATATGCTGCAGCTCTACAAAAGTCTGCAGTACATGAGCAAATAGTTTACCCATGATCCATTTTCTTTCTGAAGTGTGTGTGGGAACCTAGTGTCTTTGAAAAAAGTTAGGATAAAATTTACTTGCTATGACAGGTATAGTGGATAGATAACAATTCTTCTTCAAGAATTCTTCTGCAAAACACACTATCTTTAGTGATGGTCTGAACATATTTTGTATTTTCCTATTTGAAATAAAAGATTCCTATTATGAGAATTTCCTGTGACCTTTAAACTTCATATTTATTTAATAGTTTCTCTCTTTGCACATGAATACATATCTATATCTATGTTGAATCCATATCTATATATCTATATCTGTACTTACATGGAAATTTCTGAAAGGAGAGTTTATTCAAGATGAAAACAATAACTACATTCAGGCCTATAATTACATTTTTTATTACTTGTTTTATATACTGTCATTTTCCTATGAATGAACTGTCATAGTCCAGGTGTGTTGAAAGATACTACCAGTCATATGGAACTACTACATGGCTTCAAAAATACGGTTTGAAAAACTGAGGAAGATATTAGCTTGCTTCTTTCTGCTAATACAAGTTCTTAAAATACAGAGAGATATTAGGAGAAAAGTTAGTATCTCCTGATTGTTCATGAATTAGTCATTATATATTGGCAGGCATATTAAGGCTTCAATACTTTGTACATTAACAGATAATCAGTCAAGGTATAGAAGTTAGTAAGAATTTTTTGCATAGTTCAAAAGATTTTTGATTAGCTATTGATAGCTGTTGGTGAGAGCCTAAAAGGAATATACAATGCATCAAAGAATGTCTACTCTGTCTCAATATGATAAAGTTTAATTCTTTAGAAAATACATGAATGCATTTTGGCTAAAGCATAATTAAGTGCAAATGTTTCCATTTGCTAAGAAAAGATAATGATGGTCTGTAAGTTAGTATTCAGAAAATTAAATATTCATTTTAAGACAAATACAGTTAACAGTAAAGAAAAAAGGTTCTTATTGACTGTGATAAATAATGCATGCTCCTATATCTTCATTTCTTTTTAATTTCCTATTTCTCCCTGTATGTAATCCAAAAATAGATTTTGTATCTTTTTGAAATATCCCAAACTTGTTAAAAAGGGAGCCAAGAGAATTGATGATGCATATGTCTGTAGGGAAGCATAATAAGGGTCTATTCTGGGGTACAGAGAGAAGAGGATATAGATGCCTTAGGGGAAAATGTATGAAGAAGGAATTACAAATCTGCATGCTGCTAGTTTGCAGATTTAGGATGCTTTTAGTAAAAAAAAAACCCAACACCCTATAAAATACTTCTTCCCTTACAAGTAAAAAGGAGTTCAGATACCACTGGGATTTTTATCTAGACTAGGACATAAACAGAGATGCAAATTATATTGCCAAGTCTAGGCCAAATGCCAAGTTTTAGTTCTTTACATATTCACCAAAAAGTAGAAAATGTCTCTTCTTAAGCATTTCTTGATTCTCAATGCTTCATTTACAAATAGCTTATCAACATCTGCCATAAAGTACCTTGGGTCTTGTGTATGAGCTGATGAGATTGGAGATTTTTTAATGTTCTTAGGCATATAATATTGTTGAAAGGTACATCTGTGTAAAAAACAAAGGAAATGTCTTCTATTTTCTCCTCTGATTGTTTAACTAAAGTATAGATTTTTTTGTGTGTGTATGTCTTGAAATGACACAGAATCTAAATAGGAAACTGGAAAGACTAAGTAGGAAACTAGGAAGGATGAAATGCATGTAAAGCACTTTTGTGGGAACAGATTAGCGAGTATAGATATAGATGTGATGTGTTGTAGCCTCACCTCAGATGTTTCCCAACTGGCTGTATATATGTACAACTTACATTCAGTCCCTGTGTTTACAGAGCTGGATGAATGACGTTACACCCAACTTTCTGAACCTTTTGAAGGTTTGCAAGTTGGTTAACTCCCCTCCAGCGTTCAGTTGCTTCAAAACATTTTTTTTTCCTGAGACTGGTGAATTCTCTCACAGAGCTCTTAAATCCATGAAGATAACATACTTCAATAAGCACGTGTGTCACATCTGCCCGCTCCTGAACATCAGAGGAAGGAAACCAAAAGGATTTATATTCTAAAGTAGAAGCATAAAACAACAACAAAAGTTCTTACTCATAACTTAGGTTTTCTACCTGTAATATGATAGACAGATAAGGTCTATAAAAAGGCTATGCATATTGTATATGAATTAGTCTAGAACAGATACATTGGAAGAGATAAAATTTTCACAGGTGTGAGATAATTTTAGTCTTTTCTCATTCCAATTTCTCATATCTAATCCTAATTTTTGAATTTCCGTTTTTCATAGTTCCATGGGCTGGCTTTTATTTTTACATTTAATGAAAACTTCTAAGAATGCATTCATATTTTCAGCATTGGGAAAACCTTGAAAAAAGTAAAATGTTTTACCTAGTATTTTTGAACATGTGGTACTGCTGACATCTTCTTCAGATCAGGCATTCCAGAAGCAAGTCTTGTATCTTTTTCACAAAGTAATATGCACTGTGTTCTTTAAATACAATGCTCAAGGCGTATATATATTTATTGATCTCCTAGCAGTAGCATCCAATTCATAGTCAAAAGACAGACAAAGTAGTAGTAAAGAGTAAATGAGAAGACATTTTTAAGTAAGAGCACTTTGATAAACCACACATTGTTCTTCTTGTTTCTGCTTTCCTACTGTATGAAATTTGGTACTTATGAATAACCTTGGATTCATTGTATGAGAATGGAGAGTTAATCCAAAACTATTCAGGCATTAAATAGGTCTCCAAACTTGTTAATATTTCTACATGTGCAATGTTGCAAAACTGGAGCCCAAATATATTGCAGAAACTCTGTACATGTTCCCAAAATTATATGTGTACCAAAGAAGGTACAAAAGTGAAAATACCCACAGTAGAAAGTCAGCTTGGTTGTGTACATGATTTCAGAACATGCAAAGAAATTCTGAGTGAAACCTCACTTGTTTGGATTTTATGAGAGAAAAGCAGTTGTCAACTCTTTATGAATTGAAATGAAAAATTGGTATGCATTCTGGGTTTTATTGTACTATAATATTATGTGGTGGTTTAGTGAGAATAAAAAAATACAATATTTCAAGGAAAGGCAAAATAGTCCACTCCCTTCCACAAAGCCTGATTGATTCTTGCTGAACCTCATCAGGTGGGTCATCAGTCAGCCTTTAGGAGCAATGAAAGAGAAACTTAGGTTCTCTTCTCTTTAGGGTGACAATATTTGGATGAGAAAGAAAAGACTGATAGCTAATTGTTTTGCATGTTTATGAATTTTGTATGCTAGTTCTAGACATGCCTTTCAAATGTGAGCTGCTATAGGAAAGAAAATGCTTTTGAGCCCACACCTGTGAAAGGCAATGTTTCTCTGTGTTTGAACACGAGCGACCCCCAGCCCAGGCTCCACTGTTGAAGAGCCAGCTGCTTGCCAGAAAGATGCAGCCCATCCAGCTCAGCCTTTCACCACTTCATAAGTCCTTTTTAGCCTTATGAACATTAAAGCAGGACTCGTACTGATAACAAAGGTTAAGGCAATCATCTCTTTCCCTTTGCAGATAAGGACTTGAAAACTGCCTTTGCAGTCTCTCTCGTTTGTGCCACACAGAAAGATTTCTGCAGCCTGTTATTTCTCGTGCCTTAAACAGTATTTATCAAATGGAAACACATGTATACAGTAGGTAAGTAAATACATGCTGCACTTTGAAGAAGAGCTGGCTTCCCTTTTGTTTCAATGCTGGTATTCCTTAACAGAAGTACTTTTCAAATATACATAAGGACAGAAACATGATAAAGGACCTTAATCATTTCAACTCACATTGAACCGTAAAACAAATGAATTCTTAATCATACTGCTTTATGCTTACTCTTAGTCCCTACTGAGAGAAGAATGGAACAGCCTGAATTTGGACAGTGCTGTATTATTCCTAATTACTCTTCATGTATACTGAGATTTTAAGGAAAACCTAAGCAAAGTGACCTCAATCCCAACACACTTTGGTACATTTAACTTAACCTTTGCAAACTGCCAATATTTGACACATTTTAATATCATGTATGTGACTATTCAGGAGCTTTTCCCCACAGTTTGTGGTAACTCTTGTGATATTATAGAATCATAGAATTGTAGAATGGTTTGGGTTGGAAGGGACCCTAAAGATTGTCTAGTTCCAAGACCCTGTCATGAGCAGGGACACCTTTCATTAGACCATGCTTTTGTTCTTGACTGTCCCTTTTTTTCTTTGACATTGTTCTTTTCTTTCTTACCTTCTTAAACTGTAGGCTATTTTTAGAACTTCATGATAAGCACAAAGCACCAAGCTCCAGTTGAAATATAAGGAGTAAACTAATTAAACAAGATGGATAAATAATTTCACCTGTATTAATCTTAAATATGAGGGACCAGAATCTGCACATACCAGTTTTTCAACTTACTAAGCTGCACTGAAATGAACTACAGTGTTTTAAATTATTATCATATATATGATTTAGTGATTAAATGCTTCTTTGTAAATGTTGCAATGTTAGCAGTGTCTACTGCTTTTTGGACACTTCAACTCTAACTCATTTTGCTCCAAACCTTAGTCCTACTTGCAAGCTTTGGAAAATCTTATCCTGCACAGTTAAATAGAAAATCAAGAATGATTTGAAAGAAGATGGATTGTGGATTAGATTATACCAATTTTGTCCCAACAAGTCAACTTGATTAATTTAACATGGCAGAAGTTTTTGCAGCATGCCAATTTTAGTAATTTTTTTTAAAATATCTTTAAGATCCACATGAAGATAAAAAAGGAATCAAAGGAGTCTTAACTAACACTCTGCTTAAGAAGGACCACAGGAAAATAGTATTCCTTTTGCAGAATTTATTTATGCATTGTGTTAAGGTGAAATATGGAAAAGAAAATCTAATTTTCTCTGGTACACATTAGAAGACAGCCAATAGTCCTGTCTACTCTGTACCACTTTTTGAGCTCCTGAGTCAGTATTAATTTAGTCAAAGGTGTAATTGGGTTAGCATTCGCTTGAGTTAAGACGGCAGGTGGGTATATCTGACTGAATGCAGCAGAGTTGTACAGGACTTTACAGCTTTTTCCACTCATATCAAAGTACATATCTGATGATCTTTACTTTTATATAATCACTCTGATTATGAAGTACAATAAAACTAGGGACTGAACATGAATGAAAACAGATACAGTGAACAAAACCCCCATGTCATTAAAGATACACACACACACAAAACCAATGACAATTTACTTTTTTTTTTTTTAAATTGGTATTCAGAAAATTGATTTAAACTGCATCAGCAAAATAACTCTTTTCCTATCACAATATCAGACTCTACTCTCAGGAAAGAGATAACTCTGTGCTATTATACTGGAAAAGATTCTGAAACGTAGATAAAGCTTATCTGAAAAACCAATGAAGTACCTTATTTTTTTCACAATCTTGTACATGCATGCATACAAAATTTACAAACCATTCTCTTAATTGATTTGTCAAGTTGGGTTTTTTTAGTGACAGCAGAGTGATCCCAGCAGGAAACAAACTTTAGGAATCAATTTTGAATATGAAAACCTAAAATAAATAATGTGTATTCTCTAGGTATATATTGTCAGCTTTCTGAAAGAGACATTGAAATAAAAATCACAAGTATTTCAGAACCTCACCTTGTACATCTGAGATGTGTCTTTTTATTTTATGTAATTTCTATCCTGAGGTGTTCTTTGGTAATTTCTGATCTTTGATTTTCTACTGTCCATAGCTCCCAGTGATTTGAGTCCTTAAGGAAAATGAGTCTTGAATGCGATATTCTGGATTGTCTGAAAAATTAAGAAGAACAATTATTAAGTTGTGAAATAGCCATTTATTTCTTCCTGTTCTGATAGTACAAGCCTTTTCAATGGGAATGCACTTCAATATTTGCTTTTCCTTTGTGTTTTAGGGATTTTGGTGTCAAAGAATTACAATAAAAAAACAGAAACCTGTGAAAGTAGGTTTGTTTGGGCTTTTTTTTTCTTGTTTTTTATTGTTATTATGGAAGTGTTCAAACACTGGAACAGGTAACACAGAAGTTATGGTGCCTTCATCCTTGGAAATACTAAAAAAAAAATTGAGTTGACACAACCCTGATGAACTTGCTCTAGCAGACCCTACTCTGATCAAGTGGTGGGACAAAATAATCTGCAGAGGTGTCTTCCAACCTTACCCACCAGCTGTTTTTCTGACTCTGTAGGTGAACCAAGTACTTATAGGCTACTCTCTCTGTACACCAACTATGATAGAGGATTCAAGAAAGTGTTAAAAAATGAAAATATAATTGGTGGCAGTGCAGTATCCTGCCAGAAATCAAGTGCCCAACAAACAAAATAGATTTTAACTGAAAGGCACCACTATAAAAAAAAGTAATTATTAGGTAATGATCCTTACTCGTGAACCTGAGAAAATTAACCCAAACTTTCTTGTACTAAAGTAACTATTTGTTTATGCCTCACAAGCATTAATTGAAAATTAACCGAAGAACATTTTCAATAACAGAGAAGAAGATAATTTGAAGAAGGTATAGACAGAGTGGTAGCCTATTCTCAGACTGTCAACATGCCTGTAACAGTGCTCTCTTTTCCCCTGGGAATACAATGTTGAAGCTGAATAGTTGTTTTACCCCTTCCACAGAGATCTCCATTCACTGTTGACATATTTTATGTTTTATCGAGCAAGGAGGCCTGAAACATACTAAAGAGGCCTGTTGCAAGATTCTAGTTTCCCTGTTTCTTCAGGGTACCAGCAGGTATGTCTCACCTTCCTCCTTATACTGCTGACCAATCACACTACCATCCCTTTCACTGCACCATGCCACAGTGCTTTTTTTTAGCTTCAGCTTATGGAAAGTCACATAGAGAACTAAGCTGACTCCTTCAGTCAGAGGAATTCTGTGGATTTCTTTCTCACATAAATCACACAAAACTCTTACATAGCTTCTCATTTTGTCATACCCTTCAAATTCTTTGGCATGGCACATGGAAAGGAGAGAGCCCCAGACTAGGAGGTGTTACCTGTTTTCAGTATTTAAGAGCAATGAGGAAGATGAAGGTGCCCGTTGTGACATACATACAGTCTTTCCATGGGTAAGAAGACTGGTCTTAATTTGGCTTCCCCTGCAAGATTTCTCCTATTAGTTATACAACCAGTGCTGTCTGGTTTTAAGACAAACACTGAGATAAGATCATGAAGAGACATCCCTGTATAATACCTAGACTTAGGTTGAAGAAAGTAGTAAGAACTTCTGGCTTTGGTCCAGACAGTGCATCCTGGAAAGATAAAACCAGGATTATTTACTTTAAATTTCACTGTATCTAGAGTGTCTTGGTGAATTTCATCATAATTTAAGACAATAATCAATATGTAGTTGATATTACGAGATAGAATTTATTTGTATTATATTTTCTCATTTTAAAGTACATCAACATCAAAATTTTAATTTCAAAGTACAATGAGTACAATAGTACTGATACTTGGAAATAATTACACATATTTTTAATTTTCAAAACAATGAAAATCCAGTTTGTAAAACCCAACTTTAGTCTGTATGTTATAGTTGTCCTATGAGCACCAGATGATATTGAGTCAATTGTACTAAATACCATGAACACACAAATCAAGAGTAGACAATAAATGGATCCCAAAGTAATGTATTTTGATGCACACTAAGAGATAAGTAGAAAATAAACCTACTAATATTCTTTGCAAGAGTTAAAATATGCCCTATCATTCAAAAAATGATGGATTAGTAGTAGTAGTAGCTTAGAAAATATTTCCCTGCATTATGCAGATGTGTTCCAGAAATATACCCAAAATTTTATTATTATAAATAAGATGAAAACTAATATATGAATATTTTGTACAAAGCAACAGGGATGCCTCATTCAGAATATTTTATACCCCTAACACAATTCCCTTTCTCAGAATGAATTTGTTTAGAGAAAATGCAAAGGTCTGGAAAAACAAACATTTTGTATATAAAAAGAGACTGAAAAGCCTATGATTATTTACCTTAGAAATGAGACAATAGAAAAAAAAATGAAGTAAATAACTTAATGAAGCATCTACCTAGTATTTTATCTTTTATGAAACTAAGAAGGAATCATTCAATTAAGTAAAAGCATTCAACTTAAAATTAAGCCAAGCAGCCAATTTTATTCATGTTACTGTGTTTCATCTGCAGAATACCTCCCCACTGGTATTTGAGGAGATTCAGAGTCAGGATGTTTCTACTGAAACCATACCTATGCATTTCTATTATAACTAATGATAACTTTGGAATAGTTATTAAAACTCCTGCTTTGGAGCTTGAGGCTGTCCATTGGAAACAGAAATCTAGATGAGATCTAAGTGTTGGATTACTCTACATTTGTGTTACCATGCAACCATGCACTTCAACAGTCCTAATCATCTAGTGACGGTCACTGTTAAAAGAGGATACAGGATTTCTCCATCTCTTGTCTTGTTCAGCATGCCATTTACTAGGTTCCTCCATGACTCTTCAAGCCTTTTTTGCCTGGGGACCAAAGATAGTGGTGAGGTGCATTGGGGCAACCATTATCCACTTAAGACAGAACACTGATGCTTACATGCACTGCAAAGATGAAACAAGTAGCTAAGACAGAATGCCTCTTTAGTGTAGCTAATGTTTTTGGGACCTGAACCAAGATTTTCTGGTGAGTGTTAGCTGTGATGGGCATCACCCAGTGAACAGGCATCTGAAAGATTAACATGCAGCTAATACAAGGGCTAAATCCAGAGCTCACTAACGATAACTCAGAGCATCAGCCATGATTATTCTTCTCCCAAAACCTCTTGCCTGTACACACAGTGCCTCCCCTGATTGCTGACTTCTGATGCTTTCTTTTATTTACATAATCTCCATTCTTTGAAACTTGTTTCACCCCTCTCTGAAGCCTCTGATGGACTCTAAAAGTTGTCTTTTAACTTGCAGAAGGATTTCTGCCCAGGTAGGTGAACTGATTCACAGGAAAAGGCAGCTTCGTACATTCAAAACCTTTGTTCAGTCTCAGAATAAGCTCATCACAGAAAACCTGTCAAAATCTGGTTTTGGAAAAAAAAAAAGATTTCAGCTACTACTTTATATATGAAAGAAGTACAGTGAATTCTGTAAGAAGGATTAAAAAGTTTCATTTTTTTAAAACTGTCACCTCACTGGGACAGGGGCTCTTTCCAAACACTAAAAAAAACTTTGGTTAATGGCAATCATAACTGCCTCTATAGTCATAAGTCATAAAGCAAAACACATACATTAGGCAAAGGAATAGTTTTCTCTTTTAAATGCTGATGACATTTATATAAAATGTAGTCATATCTTTGTAATGAATACTGACATACAGTCTCGTGAGACATTCAGTTGCCTCCTCCTAAAACTAGTTTTAAAATTTTTTTTGTACCTTTGTTAAGAATTTTACTTCTGGGTCAACTCTACCCTAGTGTATTTCACTATTTACAGGCGTAGTCCCTGAAATAAACAAGTAGAGATGTTTGTCCATGTCTCCTGTGCATTTTCTTGTGGAAGGAGAAATAAAGAAATCTAAAACTTTATTAAACATTAACCATGCTACTGTCTATATTCATAGAAATGTAATTAACTTCTGAGACAATATAAATACATAAATATTATACTAATTTTCCCTTAAGAAAACTAGCTACTTCATCTTTTATCTCCCTCCACCCCAGCCTCAGTTCCTAGCAAATACCAAAAATACAACATCTTGTGATCTTCCATTTAGTCCCTAAAGTAAATTTTTGAAGTTGTCATCAAGACTGCTTCTGTACATGACTACGAAGGGCCTTTAAACAGTAAAAGAAATGAAATATGATGCTGGGAGTTCTTCATCCTCAACATTACCATGCAAAAATGACCAGCTGTGAATAAAGTTTAATCCACATGTCGCAGTTTTGTGTGTCTTGGTTCTGGTGGAGAAGGGTGCAGCGGTGGCTTCTGCAAGAAGCAGCCAGAAGCTCTTTGCAGGCTGGACAGAGCAAACACCAGTGGGCTCAAGGCTGGAGTCGTTGCTGACCAAGGCTGAGCCCATCAGCAATGGTCACAGCACCTCTGGGAATCACATTTAGGAGAAGAAAAAACCCTCAAGCAGCTGTTTTTGCCACCAGAGAAGGGAGTGAGAAGATGTAAGAAACTGTGCAGACACCAAGGCCAGGGAAAGGGGTAAGGAGGCACCCCATGTGCCAGAGAGAAAGATGTGCCTGCAGCCCATGGAGAAACCCATGGTGGAGCAGATGTCCCCCCACAGCCCATGGAAAAGGCCAAGAGCCCACCTGCAGCCCGTAGAGAGGCCCCATGCTGGAGGAGGTGGAGACTTACAGAAGATGCTGTGACCAGCATTGGAGCAAGCCCCTGACAGCACTTGCAGCCTGTGGAGAGAGATAGAGACATAGAGATGAGCGAGGGAAAGATCTGTGCTGGAGCAGGTTTGCTGGGGGGGGGGGGGGGGAGCTTGTGACCCCCTGGAGGACTGGGACTGAGAGACTGAGAGACATTGTGATTTATAACTGCCCAACATCACAGTGACCCATGCCAGGGCAGCTGATGAGGAGCTCAAGCCCCTTGGAAAAGGACTGACGTTGGAGAAGTTAATGAAGGACTGTCTTCTGTGGGTGGGTCCCCACAGTGCATCAGGGGAAGGGTGTGTGGAATGAATGCCCCCTGGCCAAGAAGGAAACCAACTTATGAGGACTGGACTGAAACCCCCATTTCCCTGTGCCACAATGGGGGTAGAGGAAGGGCATGAAATCATGACTAAAGTGAAGTCTGTTAAGAAGGGAAGGGTGCGGGGAGGTACTTTAAGATCTGCCCGTGGCAGGAGGGTTGGAGGTAGGTCATCCTTAAGGTCCCTTCCAGCACAAGCCAATCTGTGATTCCATAAAATCTTGGTGATTCACATGTTCAGACTGAATGGGTATCACCACGGTTCCCGTGATTCTTTCAGTTGAAAAATTCTTTGAAGTTCTTTGAAATTAAAAAGGAATTGTTTAAGTGTAAAACATAGAACAAAGTATATTGCAGTGTACCACATAGTACAAAGATTCTCTCTGAATTTTCTATTTTTTTAAATTTTTTATTCTGTTTAGCTCAAGACTTACTTGATGGAGTTTTGAGCTAATGTAAACTTTTCAAAGGTGCTCAAGAGAAATATTGGTATTTAAATATTCCCTTGTATAACAAATAAAACTTTAAAATAAATATTGAGTAATAAAAAAGAAGGGCTATAATGTTGTCTTTAACAAAATAAGCAAAGTTTTTAACTTTGAGTTCAGTGGGACTAGACTTTCATCCAGGTATTATGAATCCACATATCCTGAAACACAAAAGTAATATTTACATAAATCCCTGTGTACAGAATTTTACCTAAGCAATATTTATTTTCTAAACTCAATATATTCTTCTTTTTCGAAGGCATTTATATCTCACTAACAGTGTGCAGGTCTGCAATTTATTAACAAAATAGGTTTCTCATCTACTGAGATTATTAAAAAGCCACACATATACGACTGTTACCTGTTTATAGAAACTCAAATGTACTTCTGTGTTGTATTTTATATGGACATTGTATCACTGCCGATCTTGCTGAAATCATATAGATGTTGTCTATCTTCTTGGTGCCTCTTGTGTTGCACATCTGCAACACAAGTAAATTCTTATGGGAAATTAATACTTTATTAATCTAATAATCTTGCATGAAGTAATGGTTTGTAGTGAGAATACTCAGCATCACATGAGCGGCCAGACTGCAGATCACAGTTGTTACAAATTTATCTTTTAATGAAGCAGAAAGAAAAATTAGAAGTTGTTGAAAACCCATAAACAAGAAATGCCAACAAAACTCTCTTTCAGATACACACTGATTTCTTGTTCCTATCAGAGAATTGTGTATACCTGGATTAATTATTTCAGCACTGTAATACCTAGGTTGGTTATCTAATGTCTGAAAATCCTATTTTAATAATAATAATATGTTTAATAATAAACATTAATATTCAGATCTGATTTAAAGTTGTGTAACTCTATCCTAATAAGACTTATTTATATTAATCATAACATATTCTTTGCCTGGTAGGAATAAGGAAATGATAGTTTCATAGTAAATGCAAATATTGCATCATAAAGAAAATAATTCTAATGGGAAAATTGAAATAATAAACATTAAATTATATTATGCTCTAGGTTTCTCCCTTGTAATTTCTATCTTGGTTGAAGATAGGATATCAACTGAAATCAACTTTGGTTTGGTCTTTGCATATTTTAAAAAGTTGTCAGTGCTGTCATGTACTTCAGTCCTCAACATTCTGGAGAAAACAAACTGCATGTAACAACACAAAACAACAACAAAAAACAACCACCAAAAAAAAAAAAAACCCAAACCCAAAACAACTCCACCTCCTTCCCAGTCATTCTTTTGCAGGACTGACCAGTCAAGATCCCCTTCCAGCACTGCCAAGCCAAGGATATACGTGTACCCTACATAGGCACTTGCAAGCTGGAAGCCTCAGAGGAACAACAATATCCACAGCTCTGTTCAAAACAGGGATTAACAGGTCTATTTTGTAAATCAATAGTAACATCTATTAATAAAATACATTCTCATATGCATAGCTGGCAATTATTATTTATCTAAATTACATATTTAGAGGAGTGACAGATAAATTAGTGCCACAAAAGAATTTAATGTTGGAGGCTGTCCCTCTCCTGTCTCACAGTGCTTTCATGTAGGTGGTACCAGTACTTTGCAATATCAGCCTTCAAGACTTAAGACCCTGTCTAAGGGACTGCGATTGCTTCAGTTAAGGTTCTCTCAAAATGCTACTTACCTCCCCAGAATCTCCTTCTTTGTGTCTTGGGCATTCACTTCCATTTTAGGTTTCTCTCGTAGTCATCCTGAGTAATTTTGATCTACTCCATGAAGTGAATTAACGCATTTGCTAAAGTTATAAAATATTTCCTGTGTCTTGTAATGAGCTCTCCTTGAATCAGACTCTTCCCTCATGCAGATACCATACAGTTGTGGAGTTACCAAAATTTAATTGCTTTTTTATTTTTAGTATATTCTGTTATTGGTTTGAGACTAAAATGATGATGATTTCTTTTTATTTAACAGAAAAATGTCTCATTATTAATGTATTTAAAAGACCCAAGATATATTTTTACTGTATTCTCTTGAGGATAGTGATTTGCCACATAATGTGTTCAGAAGTAATCGAAAGGTATGAGAGACTTCCACCAACTCACTAACACCATGGGTTTCATGTGATTATCTCTGTTGTTGACTATTTGGGATTGCCAGTTTTGGGCTATGAAGCACAAATGCTGGTTGTATGCATAGAGACACCAAACAGGACAAGTGAGCTCAAGTCTGGCTTGGGTTAGTCCATGCAGTTCTGTGCAATTAGATTTGTTGCTATTTTTTCCTTAGATACTTTGATTCTTTTAGAATTAAATAGTGAAGACATAAACCTACTTGGAAGATAATTATTCACTTTAAAATATCTATATTTAATGCAGAAAAAAAAATCTAGGGGGAAAAAAAATCCATGTCTCTTGCAAATTTCCAGAGGAAAAGATTACAAAGTTTATCCTGTACATTTGCTTGCATAGTTATGATTGATCAGTCACAGATAAGAAAAAGTAGAATATGTCTTGAACTTAATTTCTTTGTCCATATCACTAAATCTTGTATTTAACATCTGTCTTGCAATTATTCTGATGATAGTTTTTTTTTTTTTTCCTGCAAGTAGGCCATTAACATCTGGTATTTTAGATGGAATGAATGTCCTTACCACAGAACAACTTCTTCCTCTGTCTGGAAGTGGTAGGCAAAAGCAAATATGCTTATATTTGTCATATAGACGATATTACTTGCAAAGATGTCGTAACTTTTATTTGGTTTGGGAATTTTTGTTTTGTTGGTTTGTTTGTTTATTTGTTTGTTTTTACCCAAATTGCAATGTCCCAAATCCAGGCTTTAATGATGAGGAAATCACATTGTCTATTGTTGGAAAATGCAACTGAAGGCAAAATTAATCAGACATGCAGAATGATACCACTAGCTTTGTAATGAAGTTCTAGTAAAAAAGCATGTAAAAACTGTAAATGATAAGAAGGTGGTAAAGTATGCAGTTTATTTCCATTGGCTCTATGCAAACTGTAAATAACAATTATTTCATGAAATGTTTTAGGGTTTAGTTCCTTTGCTGAACATAGCACTTCCCTATTCTCATGCAAAAAGTTTTAACATTTTAAGTGTCTTGTGGTATATTCTTTTCTTCCTCTTTTTTTTTTTTTCTCACCAATACAGTACTAGAGTATATGATGCCATTTTAATATGAGTGTAATCTCAGAAGGAAAACTATCATACACTCTTTTAATAAAATAATGTTTAATATCTACCCAGATACATATCTGTCTATAAAACCTTTACAGGTAAACTGTTAATCCAGCAGACAATTTCTTTCCCTAGGCTGTTGATTGTTAATTTTTGAGCTGTATTAAAACAAACAAACAGAATTGCTGGCAAATGGAACTTTTTCATTTTCTTAAACATCATGTGTGTTCTGAAGTGTGTCTGCTTTCTAAATCCCTCAGTTGTCACGAATTCTATTTTGTTCATGTCCCAGAGCTTCAGTATGGGAAATCAATGGTAAATGGATACACTTTAGACAATGGGCTTAACATCAGTGCTAAGATTTATTACATCATTTTCTAGTTTTGAAATAAAGCCTAGAATTCTTAGAAAACCTTGTTCTACAGGATATAATGTTTAATAAATGGAACACAATTATATTCTTAAAGCAGCCTTATAAAGAATTAGCAAATGCTACATATTAGTTTAAAAGTACCTTAGATAAAAACATTGAAATTTTTTTTTTTTAAAAATTGTCTTGCTGCCTTCTTAATGACACACTACAAGTTGATATTATTGTGTTGATACTGTGTTTAGTAACATAGTTGATATTATTAGTAACAAGTTGATATTATTTGTGCTTAGTAACACCTTTTCCACTGACTGCAGCAGGGGAAGGACAGGACTGCAAGGATAAAGACTACAGCCAAGAGGAAAGAGCACCAAACTGTACTTTCCTTCTTTCCCCACCTAATGCTTCAGGCACATAAGTGTGAACAGAGAGCTTTCCTGTCATAGTTAAGCTACATACTTTACATAGGCCCCAAATTCCCAAAAACAGTTCCTCTTTCCCCGAAGCAGGACTCTTTGAAAAAGAAATGGAGAGCAAAGCCAGGAGGGTTTTGTGGATGAGTTCATGTGAAATCCTGGCATGTACATGACATTGTGCATGCACACCTGATATTCAGTAATGAAATTCTTTTAAGACTTCCTTTTCCTTGATTCCAAAACTGTTTATCCTATCTTCAGTATTTATTTTATCTCTAGGATAAAGAAAAAGAAAATATTTATAGGGAAAGGCCATAAACCTTAAGGATTACTAAACATCAACAGAAAGCTCTTAGAAGGGAACAGAAATCAGCATACTAAGAGGGACCAATAAGCAACAAGAAAGAAATTGTGTCTTCTAACATAAGTTTAAAATAAAAAATAACAAGTGGTATAATAAGCTAGATCCTGGAAGGAAAATTAATAGAAAAACTAAGAATATGTTATTTTAATAAAACTAAGTGGCTACAATATGTGTCTGAGTCATTAAAGACAGAAATATGGCTGAAAAACATTAATGGTTTCTCTCAGATTTCACCAAGGTAAAAATCCATTCAATTCAAAATTATAGAACACAGTCTGAAAGGGACTGGGAGAGGTGCCCTGCCTAATTTGAAGATCAGACACAACTGATAACATTATATTAATAAAAAAAAAATCTCTTTGAACTATCAGTATAAATGACCCAGATTAAAAGAATTGCTGGGTTACTGTATACAAAGGACACTAAGATCTGGGGTTTACCTGAAAAAAATATAAAAATTACATGATTACTTAAAAAAAAAGCATAATCAAAACAAAACTGACCAACTAACACAAAACAGAATAAAACAAACAAAACCTTGCAGGTTCTCACAAAACTGTTTCATCAAGAACACCTTCCTAAATGAAATTTCCGTGTATAAGTACCATGCTTATTTTTCATACCTGAGTATTTAATTACTCTGGGACACTGGTGCAAACAATGTGAGAAGATAGCAGTGCTTTCCACAAAACAAAGACAAAACCAAAATACCCATTTTGCACAGGAAAATGCTTTTTGTTTAACGTACGGATTTAATTAAAACACCACTAGCAAGTCTTAACATTGGTCATAAATGTATGTAACAGTTTGTTTATAGAATACGGAATGACTCATTAAAATGAGCAAGATGCACCTGCAAATATGTTAAATTAAGTTTTTTGACTTATCACCCTTTTCCTGTTGCTTATTTAATTTTTAGCAGCACTGAGCATGGTATTTTATCTGCTCTGCTACCGGCATTATTCAAAGCAGGAATGGAATCCAAACAGCCTCATCTTCCTATTGCTGGCATTAACAACATATGTTCACCTAACATCAGATCTTCAACAATAACAACAATATCACATTTATTTTATATTGAGAGCTTGCCTGTTTCTTAGTTTTTCATGTGAAAGTGTGTATATTCATTCTGCATCTTTACTTTGAATTCTGAATCTTCACTTTTATAGCTAGTCATTTTCATGTCTGCAAATATTCTTTTTCATCAGCATTTTTGGTTGTTCAATGTTACGATGTTATGCGATTTACTTCTTTTTTATTGCTTGTATTGCATCCCTTAGAACCTCTCACCTTATCTCTATGGCTATAGGATCCTACTGTGTTTGCAGTACTTCGCTTTTTAAAATAAACTAGCTGTTGCCTGGCAGTGTGTCTGAAAACTTCCCCTACTTTGGAACAAGTTGTAATACCAACTTTATAGTAACAATAAAATGTCTTTATTTTTCTTTTAATTACAATATATGCTTTTCTCTCTGAACAGATTTGTTGAATATAATTAAAATAAAGAGCAATCTAACTCCAAGCAAACTGAAAACTCATTTATATTTTAGTGCTATTTGCTGTTTCTTTGAACAGAGTGGGGAAGAAAAAAAAAGAAGCAGAGCAATTAGCAAGGGGGGGGAATGAGAGTAATAACTGACTAAGATATAAAAGACAGCGAAGTTGTTAGCAACAAATCTCTCACCTATCAACTTACTAGGTCTATTTCTCCTGTACTTAAAAACAAAAGCCAAAACAAACCAACCAAAAGAACCCCACCCTAATACTGTATTGATCCTGACTTCAAAAATAACAAAATCTATTGGGTTAGAAAATGGGGTATGAAAATATATTCCATCAAATCTTTAAAAAAGGTGGTCTAACATCTTTGACAAGTTCTGAAGGCATTGACAGTGGGAGCAAATAGAAGGGGTCAGGAGGGAAAGGATATCATGGAATAATAGGCTGTGAAGAAGGTCTGAAAGGGGTTGGGGTGTCCTGTGAAAGTTTGGAGCCTCCCTGTGTTGACTTCAGCAAATGGGAAGAGGATGCTGCCTGCCAAGTTGAGAACAGGCAGCTCCTCTCAGAGAGGTGCTGGAAAAGAGTGTAGGGACCACATTTTTCTCAAGGCATGTAGTAATTTGTGGTTAAAATAAATGGCTGTGATTTCTCCAGCCAGCCCAACTGAGCTGTCTCAGTTCAAACTGCCCTGCCAGGTACAACATGCATCTGACGGCAATGACCCGCCAAGAAACTCTGCTGCTTTAGTGAAGTTCTTCATCCAGCTTAAGGAGACATGGACTGATTGGTTCACACTTAGTAGCACATAATTGAAATCCAAAATATATAGATAACAACAGGAAAAAAGTAAATTACTTCATTAACTTGATGAGAATTTGTTCCTTGACTGTAAATAGTGCACCTGTCTTGTCAAACTTCTGAACGAATGTGAAGAAGGATACATCATAAGGCACTTTTTCACTCGCCATGGGAAGTGTCTGTAAAATTGTGGTGTATTTTCTGTTTAAAAGACAATGGGCCACAGATGTACAGATGCTGGTATCTCCCCAGGGACATGGTTAAGGACACATAGTCTTGCTGTGACAACTTACTATCATTAAAGAACAAAATTTAATTCCAGACCCATAGTTTCCCAGATTGTAAGGCCTCCAGTGTAATAAATTTTTTTAGATTTCCCTAAATAAATACTGGTTTAAGCAGGACCTGTTGTGTATATATATTAAAAAAGTAATCAATCAAACAGCCACCATTCATTTGAAGGGAAAAAAAATATCCTGTTAAATTACAACTATATGTTGTACTTAGCTCCAGTGCTCAATGATACTGATAATAAAAAATTGACTATAAAAGTTAAAACCAGTGAAACTTTGTCTAACTGCAAATTGCAGTACATTATTCTCTAACTACTAAAATAAATATCGTCCATTGTCCAATTTTTTTTTCTCTACATGTGTTTCTAGATAAGGATCAAATCATCCCATGCCTTTCTCCTGGCTCATGTTGTCTGTATATAGTGGTATTTCTGACTGACATCAATAGATAAGTAACAGATAAAAATCTATAAAAATTGTAAATCTTAAGGAAAAGTGGTCCCAGTTTTCTGGGGAAAAAGTCCTTTAACTGCAGGATTGGATAAAAAACCTTAGAAACCTTAGAAAGTTATTGAAGTTGATTGAGAACTGAGATTGCTCTGAGTGGGCAAAATAACAGCATATTTCTCATGTCAAGGTTTTATAAATACCTTATTTAGATGAAATCAGAATAGATCATATTAACCAGTATATATTGGGGAAAAGCTAGGTAATGAGGAAGACCTCATGAAGATTCCTTAATAAAATTAATACCCAGAATTAATTGTACAGCAGCTCATACCTTCATTGAGCAGCTCAGCCCGACCCAGCCACTTGCTCACTCTGCTGGAGGGATGGGGAAGAGAATAAAAAAGGTAAAAATTAGAAAACACATGGGTTGAGATAAAGACAGTTTAATAAGTAAAGCAAAAGCTACACCGACAAGCAAAGCAAGACAAAGAATTCATTCACCATTTCGCGTCAGCAGGCAGGTGTTCAGCCATCTCCAGGAAAGCAGGGCTCCATCATATGTAACTGTTTTATGGGAAGAGATATTCCATCATTTGGAACATCCCCTCTTCCTCCTTCTTCTGGCTTTATACGCTGAGCACAACATCATATGGTATGGAATATCCTTATGGTCAGTTGAGGTCAGGTGTCCTGGCTATGTCCCCTCCCAACTCCTTGTGCACCCCCAGCCTCCTCACTGGTGGGATTGTGTGAGAAACAGAGAAACCTTTACTCTGTACAAGCACTGCTGACCAATAATGACAATGTCCTTGTGTTATCAACATTTGTGTGCTCACAAATCCAAAATACATCACCATATCTACTATGATGAAAAGAAGCTATATTCCAGTCAAACCCAGTACATTTTTGAAGAGAATCAAAAGACCACATGATAATTAGGGCTTGGAGGGCCCTCAGAAGGTCTCCTGTCCAGTGCCTTGCCCAAAGCAGGGCTAGTTCTTGAGAGCAGACCAGGCTTCTCAAGACTTATAGCTGGGGCTTGAAACTCTCCAAGGACAGAGGTGGTACAGCCTTTTTGGATAGCATGCTCTACTGCCTCACAGATAAATGTTTCTTCTTGTGCTCAGCCTGAATCTCTCTTGCTACAACATGTGCTTGTTCACTCTGAACCTCCCAGAAGCCCAGGTCTATCTCTCTCATAGGTGATCTGTTAGATGTCCCAAAGATGCCCCTTCCCAGGCCCAGCTTCCCATGTGACTCCTCATAAGGCAAGTGCTCCAGAACTCTCCACCTTGGTGGCACCCTACAGAGCTCCAGGTTCCCTATGTGTCTTTTCATATTGGGGGTCCCCAAAACTTTAGGCAGTATCTAGACTTGCTGAATGAGGAGTGCTTCATTCCTGGGATATTGTAACCCACATTCTCTGCTAAAGCACACCGCTGGCTTATCTTCAGCCTGCCATACACTAGAACCCCCACTCGTTTTTCAGGACATCTGTGTGCCTGCTCATCACTCATGTATATCAATCATATACAGTTATAATCATATGCAGTTATTATTTATGAGTATATAAATTAGATACTGTGAGATAAAATGGTGCTAAAGGATAAATTTGTTGAATTGTTTCCCAAGGTGACTTTGCATTTTGCCAGCTTTCATCTCATTTCTGATATAGTTATTTTGAGCTTGGAACCTGTCCTTGTGAGAACTAATCTGTAGTGCTTTTAATAGAGAGCTATAACTCATCATTTGTTCAGTTGTATTCAAAAGAAATCTGTACAATACCTTCAGTAATAAAATCAAAATTAAAGACAAAGCAAATTTTACTGAACAGATAGAAATTAGTGAGGTAATCATTATTGTGTTTTTATCTAAGCCAAAATCCTTACAAGAATGTCTTTCCTAGGTATTTTTTTCTTTCTGAAATATTGGTTCCTTTAAGTGCATTCAAAAATTGAGAATTGTGGGTATGGGTGTTTTAAAGCACATTGATTATATTTATGAAGTTTTTGTAAGTTATTAAGCAGTTGTATCACAAGACCAAATGTGTTTTCTTTTCGATTATAAGGCTTTGCCAGTTTCCTTTTGCATTATGCTTGAACTATTCATGACTTGCTTGTTACATTGTTGGCTGATGTTTGAGTTTGGGTGTTTTGTTTGATGGGGGTTTTTTTCTTATCCTAGGTAATGAGAAAGTTTTTACCTTCACATAATTTCTGAGACAGACTTTCATGTTTTTCGTAAAAGAGTTGTGGTTTTAGGTTTCCCTATGTTTGTCTATAACTTCCTCCTTCCAGACTCCACCATTCAGTTATTATCACTTTGTGAAAACCTCACAGTGGAAGCATTTTTCATTTTGTTGATTGTTATACCAATGCCATACCAACAACTGCAACAACCAAGGCTTTAAACCACAGAGATATGAGGAAATTTATTTGCAAGTACTGTGATAGAGCACAAAGCCTATTGAAAGCATAGGCCTTGCAAAGCAACACACCTTAATCAGCTGCATTGCTGAGATTCACAAACTGCATCACCGATTCTTGCAAGCACATAGTAACCAGAAATTGCTGGCTGAACTATAGGAAAAGGGCTGTACATTTTAAGCTTACCTTAAATCTATTACATTTTCACCAAAAGATTCACTTGATAAGATTTTTTTTGTTTTAACATGATTTATTTAATGTTCATGAAAGTTACAAAGTATTGTGTCACTTTTCAGGGTGCAGCATCTTGCCTGAGGCTGTATCTCTGAAACAGGCTATGCCACTGAAATATGCCCTCATCTCACTCCAAAACTTGTCAGATGCCAAAAGTTCATCCACAGGGGATGTCATCTGGTTTACAGTCTCCAATATAGCATGGTGAAACTGAGACAGCGGTCATACTTACGTCTACCTTCAGGATGCTTCTGCCCTGCAACTATTCTTCAAGTGTTCGTAATACAGCTAACTCAACAGTGAGAGGCAGTATATTATCCTGTGATCTCTACTATTTTTGAGACTCTCAGCACATCTCAAGTTACTTATTCACCACCATTCTCTGCTATAATGTGATCCTTACATGATACTAATACCACTCATATGTCTTGCTAGGGTGCCTTTAGCAATCTAGTCACTCTCATCAGATGACGTTAGCATTTCTTAGCTGATAGACAAAACCTCATCCCATCTGTGGTCTTAGAATCTTTACTTTTCCTCATTCCTTTAATCTTAAAGACATTTCCTCATCACAGAATAATTTCTCTGATTACAGTACTCAGAGGATAAGTCCTACTCATCAGTTTCAGTCCTCTTTAACAGAATTGTTAAGCTTCCACTTGCATCTATGATGGGTATCCGGATTTTAGATGTTCAAGCTAAAGTGCAGAGCCTCTGAAGAAATATTATAGCTGTATAAGTGGTACTTGTTAAAACCTTGTCCCAGTTTTCATGTTACTGTTGGTACTGATGGTTTGATTAACTTCCTTTGTTTGACAGTTCATCAGCATTTGCTGAGTTCATACCCTGCTGTTTTGCACCACAGGCTTTAAAAGTCTACAATAAAGACACTGAAGTAAAGGTAGCACCCAGCTATCAGCCAAAGGTCATGAAAATAGATGTGGAATTTCCAGTAATATATGACTAGGGATCCTGGAAATTCTAGGTATATTCACTTATTTCTTAACAGCTCTCCTCACAAAAAGGGAGAAGGAAGAACTACTCCTGAGTGTCTTGATTAAGTACTTGACTTCCTTTTTCATGTTGAAGTGGCAGTGGCATAATAAAATTTATGGTTCTCTTCCCCTTGACAATCAGATATTGAGAGCCCTTGCTGCAGAAGTACTATCAACATGTGAAAGGAAGTTTACTACTCTCCTAGCTTTTAATTCTCTCAGTTGCTCAAATAATCTAAACCAGACACAAGCATTACCAAGATAACAAGGGAGCTCTAGTGAATAATTGTGCACAGTGATACAATCAACAAAATAAGTTTTCCAAATTTCCACAGAAGCATACATTACCTAAGCACCAGTGGTCTCCTAGAGAACAATACCAACCTCTCATACCAGTATCTCTGCAAGTGCAACTTTAGATTTTCTCCTGCACGGTGATTTTGAATATATGCTTGCTGCTCCTGAGATGCTACAACATCTCCAAAACCACAAAGTATAAAATTCTGACATAGAAGAAATATAGCTAACATGAGTTAGCCAGCATATGTGATGAGTTGACCTTGACTGGATGCCAGGTGCCCACCAAGCTGCTCTATCACTCCTGTCCTCAGCAGGGTTGGAAGTGGGGGAGGAAATAAAATGGAAAAAAAATCAAGGGTCAAGATAAAGAAAGTTTAATAAAGCAAAAACAAAGGCAACATGAGGAAGCAAAGGAAAACAAAATATTTTTTCTCTGCTTCCCATCAACAAGAGATGTCCAGCCACTTCCTGGGAAGCAGGGCTTCAGAATGAATGGCAGTTGCTCCAGAAGAAAAACACTGAAATAACAAATACCTGAGAAATACAAATAAATCTTAAAGCATCTTCCCTCACCCCTCCCTTCTTCCTGGGATCAACTCCCTGATCAGCCAGCAAGAAGAACAGGAAGAGGTCTTTGGTGTTGCTTGTGCCTGTGTCAGTGCTGAGTCTGTTTGCTTATGTGGCTCTGTGGGATTTGCCATGTATCCATGTACACGTGCTGCACAGCATGTGAGCATCTGTCTGATGGCACTACATGCTCAGCAATGGCATCCGGGGGCATGAAGCTGTGACAGCCTCACCTCTGACACACTACCTGATTTGCAAATTTCTAAAAAAAATAGTTTAAGAATGTTTTTCAGTCACTAATTTCACAGTTTAATCAATAGGAAAAGCAGGCAATGAAAATTGAATGATCACACCTATGTGTGTTGTAGCTGTGGTTAAGACACCTGATATAAATACTGGTTTAGATCTCAAAATTGAGTAGTTTTCACCCCTACAAATAAGCAGTGATATTTTTCCCCTCCAATCATCTGTCTGAAGGCGCTAGAAAAATGATAGCCCCGCTTACTTGAGTATAAAGCACATTTTACTTGTTTACTCAGGGGATTTCCAAACATTTCCTCCATTTCCATCGTCAAATGAAAAAAGCACAAATGAAACTGCCCATATTACTAAAGCTTAGCAATACAAGTAAAGGAGGACAAGGTAGAGAGATTGAAACATCTACCAGCGTAACAAAAACAAACAGACCTCAAGTGTAACAGTGTGAAGCTGCAACAGGGAAAGCTTAGGTTGGGTGTTAGGAAGAGGTTCTTTACAGAGAGAGTAGGCGGGCACTGGAACAGGCTTCCCAGGGAAGGGGTCACAGCACCGAGCTAGACTGAGTTCAAGAAGCATCTGGACGATGCCCTCAGTCACATGCTCTGACTTGTCTGTCCCTGTGTGGAGCCAGGAGTTGGACTTGATGATCGTTATGGGTCCCTTCCAACTCAGGAGATTCTGTGATTCTGTGTAATTCAGAAAAAGTGCAGCCAACAGTAAAGGAGTTTTCTATCTATGCCACCTTGGAAAGGTGTCCAGAACATCAATTCTGTAACAGATAAATGTACCTTATATTTGGATGTTAGTAGGTATTACTGATAACTAACTGCCAATGGCACTGCCTCAGTGCTGGTGACAGGGAAAGAAGATTAAGTGGCTAGGGAGGGATAGGCACACAAATGTTCTAAACTATTTCAGCTGCTGGTACAACCTACAACAGATGTTGAATTTAGACTTGAAATTAAGACTTTCTTCCTATTGACCAATGTAGAAAATAAGTTTTCTCAGTGTGGGAGGACCACTTACTAGTGATCATCAAATATTTTGCATTTCTGGTTGGTCCAAACACACAGTTGCTCCTGCAAAGTAATATTTTGTAATGGCTTCAGTAATTGCATTCAAGAAAAGACATGCTGGATTTAACAGCCACACAATTTCACTGTCACATCTGGAAGCACTTGAAGCATGCATTACTTGACTGTCCCGTACTCGGCTCACTGTAACATTGCTTTCCATCACCAGCACTTGAATATTTTCAATAGCAGTGGAATGCTTACTTTGTTTTCAGATTGTGCACGGAAATGTGGTTCACTCACACAGTTCTTGTCAACACAGGATGCTCATGAACACACTTCTGATGAATTCTATGCATTTATTCTTTTGGTGCAGTGTACTTGTAACCTTGCTAAAATGAAGAAACATCCCATGATGAGAGATTAAAAGCTCATGGAACTCTATTCTACTTAAATAGATGGCCAATCAGCTGGTAAAACAATGGCTTGGGAAAACACTGAACAAAAATTTTAAAATAATAGAAGAGGCTGTATTGTTAGAAACTCTCCTGAAGGAACCATGTCAAAATGAAAGACCTGGTTTAAAGACTAGGAAAATACAAAGAACAATGTACTTACTTTTGCTTAAAGGAAGTATGTTTCCTATATAGACAGTATCAATTTGGTTTTGAAAGGAAATGCAGTGTTATGTGGATGACAATTTGGGAGAGCATCTAGGAAAATACTTTTCAAGAGCTTTCTGTTTTGAGTTTCTGGCTTGAAATGTATATGTGCAAAGGTACGCCTGAATGGTTCTCCAAGAAAATACTGAAGTTTAAAGAAAAAGTCCTCTTAGATTCTCAGGGATATGAAGAATGACAGAATACATTCAATTTTTTTTGTGGGTCCATCAGTAGATAACCCTAAACAAAATTAATTTTGACTTGTAACTGTAGGTTTCCTCCCTCAGCACTCTGAAGTAAGGTAGAAACATTTATTTTGCAGTGGGCTGCTAAGCAAGCCACAGCTGCTGTCATGGTGGAAAAGGCATTTTTCTCTCTAGATAGTCCCAGCTAAGACTGAATCTGACAGCTGTTCAGAGAATATTCAAAGATGTTAAGAGTTCAACAACAAAAAAAATACATTTCTTATTAACTCAGCCATCAGGCACAGTAGAATAAATGAAGTAAAAGATTAAAATACTGAGGAAGTTACCAGATGACAAAGAAATAATTATGATTTGCTAATTTCCTTATTTCCAACACTTCCTCAAGCCTCTGTAGCTACTAACAGAAACTACCTGTGAGGTAACTGTAGGCTGAAGTATACACATGCCAGAACATCTGACGTGGAATAGTGATGCTCTCAGATACAGGGGGTGAATCATTATGCAAACATTATGTAAATTTCTGAGTCAGGTACATTTGTAAGTAGCGACTAAATTACAGAAACCCAAAAATAGAGCAAAAGCTTGTTTTGACAAATTTCAGAGAGAAAATACCTGGGAGGGTGGAGATCTGGGAATGCAATTAGCCTATGCAAATCCTGAACACAGGCTGTGTCACAAATGCAATGGGCTGTAACCAAACTACAGGCAAGGTCAACTCTTTTGCAAATTAAAGTTACTGGAGAGAAGAAAGCAATAGATAAATTTTACCATTCAAGTCAGCTGAAATTGTGCAAGCAAGGAAATTTTTCAGAACTGTGCAGATCCGTCTCCAGTGTATTCATGCAAAGATGGAACTAGGAAGAAAGGTTAATTTTTGCCTTTTCCTTCTCAGTGGTTTTTAGAGAGCTGATTTTTTTCTCCATAGCAGTGCTTGCAAAAATAGAGGCTGAAGTTTAGAATTACTTCAATGATCACCATAAGAAGAAAAAGAGCATGTGTTTTTAATTCATAATGATACTATTTTGGAGTGCATTCTTTAGTTAAATTTATAGCATTAAAGTCCCATTGTAAAGGTAATTTGAAGTAAGAAATTCATACTGACTGCATGATAGGAGCTAAAAACAAAAGAAGGCCAAATCCTCAATCCAGAGAAACCAAAGTATTCCAGAGAACTGACTTTAAAATAACTACTGAAAATATAAGTCACAGAATTCTGGGAATATTCAGAGTGCTTCAACTGTCTAAAAAAATACAGAAATAATACAACATTATAAACATAATAGAAATAAAAGAGTCTGAAGACTCAAATTATTTTATTTTTTAAGATGTTAAGAAACATTAATAAGTGATGGACCTCTTAGGGCTTACTTTCATCAAGAGTCAGAAGCTGAGTTGGAGGGTCTCCTTTTCATTGCAACTGGGAGCCTCAGTCTGAGTCCAATGTGAGAGTACTTTTCCAGAGGAGAGCTCATCTATTACTCTGTAATTGATAACAAAATTTGAATTAATAGCTGTTCTACAAATGGTAGTACTTAATTTGTCGCCGTGTTTCTGGGCAGCTCACTGTTAACCCTTATACAAACAACTTGCTTCCTGTAAAAATAACAAACTAAAAGGCACCCACTTAAAAGGGAAAATGTTAACTTAAATGGAAAGAGTTTAGCTCAGGGGTCAGTACTGGGACCAGCATTGCTCAACATCTTTTGTTGGTGACATAGATAGTGGGATCTAGAGCACTCTCAGCAAATTCGCCAACAGCAAGCTGTGTGGTGAGGTCGACACTCTTGAGGGAAGGGATGCCATCCAGAGGGACCTTGACAGGCTGGAGAGATGGGCCCATGCAAACTGCATCAAGTTCAACAGGATTAAGTGCAAGGTCCTGCATGTGGGTCGGCATAATCCCAAACACAAGTACAGGCTGGGCAGAGAATGGATTGAGAGCAGCCCTGAGGAGAAGGATTTGGGAGTGGTGATTGATGTAAAGCTACAAAAAAAAGCTGGCATTGTGTGCTAGCAGCTCAGAAGGCCAACCATGTCCTAGGCTGAATCAAGAACAGCTTGGCTAGCAGGTCAAGGAAAGTGGTTTGGCTCCTCTACCTTGCTCTCATGAGAGATTCCAGATGGAATACTGCATCCAGCTCTGAGGTTCCCAGTAGAGAAAAGACATGGAACTGTTGGAATGAGTCCAGAGGAGGGACACAAAGATGATCAGGGTGCTGGAGCACCTGTCCTGTGCTTCAAGAGGCTGCAAGAGTTGCAGCCCAGGCTGTGCTTGGGATCACGCCTGTCCTGTTGCACAGGCTGCAAGAATTGGGCTTGTTCAGCCTGGAGAAGAGAGGCCTAATTGTGGCCTACCAATACTTAAAGGGGTCCTACAGGAAAGTGGGACTGTTCACCAGGGAGTGTAGTGATAGGACAAGAGATAATGGATTCAAACTGAAAGACAGTAGGTTTAGATTAGACATTAGGAAGAAATTCTTCACTATCTTTGAAGCCCCTTCCAACACAAGCCATTCCATGATTCTATGACTCTGTGATTCTTCTGGGGAAAAAAAAAAAAAAAAAGGAGATTTGCTTTGAAGCAGTCCATTAACTGGATTAAGACAAAAAATACTGGAAAGTTGGTTACAAACTTGGACTGATCAAAATTAAGTCATAAGCGTATAAAATATTGGCATTAGACTTTAGCCTAACTATGAAGGTGCTAATGAAATTATGAGTAACAATATAGTGTTGTGTGACCCTAACTCTAACCACTCAATAGGTTAATAAAATGTCATTATTCTAAACTAAAAGTGTGTTAAATAATACCTTTTTAAAACAGTATCCCAAGGTGATGTTAACTCCTGTTTTCTGAGCACCTTGTTTCTAACAGGTAATCTGTTGTTATCCTGATACTTGCCTGTATTATACATAATTTTGTTTTTCTTAACAGGTAAATGAAGTAAGATAATTCTTAGTTTTCTTTTTTCAAAGCACTTCAAAACACATTTTAACTTTGATAAGTTTGCCTGTGAATGTTAATCAACAAATTAATCAACAAATAAACCAATAAAAATACTTTATTAAATAGGAAAACTATAGGGATATGTCTTCATGAGATGTACTCTCTAACCTTTGAGTCGTCTCTTTGCTCTTTTTGGATTGTCCCTTGGTGATCAGGATTCTTAAAGTACTGAAATGAGACAAGGGCTCAGACTTTCCATTCATGATGACACCAACACAAAGTCAGCAGTAAGTAACCTAATTTTTTTCCCCTTGTAGTCTCTCTTGTGCTTACATGCACAAAGTTATCCATCATGCAAGCTGAAGCCCTGCTCAGAGTCACTGCTCTCCAGATGATCTCTTCCAAGCTCTAAGCACACTTTAGTCTAGTCTTTGATGGAAGATATATGACTTCTTTTTGCCTGTATTAGAGCAAATACTATATTCTTGTAACCGACTTACTAAGTGTTCCATGTCCTTCCTTGAGAGTGATGTTTGACCTGCTACACTCATTTGAAATCTAGCTTCTGCAAAATGAGTTGCATTTAATCATAATGCCAACAAGCAGTAGGAAACTGATGATGCACTTTGTTCCCTAGGATCTTGTACAGCTGGATATAAGTTCAATCAAAGTCAATAAGCCTTGAATAAAAAGGAGGAGAAATGCTTCACTTAAAATGAACTCTGCTTGATATTTACTCAACTTTTGGTCTTCATGACCTCCTGAGCCTCAAGAATAACACTGTAAACCTGTGTGCACTTAGTATTTTACCACTATAAGCATGTTCCTTACACTCTCCTGTTAGCTTTCCCACAATTGCAAAACAGATTGTCAGCTCTTGATTAAAGTTGATTGAAGAAAAAAAAAATAAAAAGTTCATAAGATTAAAAATTGTTTGATTTCAAAAAGAACTCCACAATTTTCAGATGAGAGAGATGTTTTTGACTTCAGAGTAATTTATTTATATAATTAAGCTGGTATTGTTATGTGGGTATCTTTGATGGGATATGACTACAGAAGTTCTTTGTCTTGAGTCTGTGTATTTTAGTACTCCATGAACATCTCTTTCTGTCTTACATTCTTACAGTGTCTGCTTAGAGGAATTAGGTGCTCACTGTTCCATGTTCCTTCTTTTTGGCATAGAGCTTCTTATTGAAGACTCTAAGTTTTTGTTTGGTATTGTTTTTTTCTTTTTTTTTTATTTGGGTGTTCTGTTTTCTTTTGGTTGTTTTGTTGTTGTTGTTGTGGTGGTTTTGCTTTGTTTTTTCTCTGTAGCCCTTATAGGCCTGGAAGCTCTATCAATTAATTACATTCAGTGCTGGATTCTGATGTCATGTCATCACATGATACAATTGTCGAAAATTTCCATGTTTTTTTGTTCTATAGATAATATTTCTTTTGTTCCTTCCACTCTATGTGAATGCAACTTCAGTATCTTCTCCCTTATAACTTCCAACCTTGTTAGGATATAATTAGTTTTACTTCATATTTCTCACACCTTTTTTAATCTCAGTTATTTGCTCTTTGCCCCTCCTCTACTAGTTTCCAATCATTCCTAATCCTGTCTCTGTCTCTGATGTCTTTTCCATTCAAATCCAATTAAAATTAATTTCTCTTCCCATTCAAACCATTTTCTTTCTCTTGGTGTTCCACCTGATCTTATTGACAAATATCCTTTTTCTCATTACCTTCTAGTCTTATACCAATTTGTAGATTCCACTTTAATCTCTCCATCTTTCTTTAGATTTCCACAAGACTCTTATTAAAACTTCTCCTCAGTTATTTTAAGTTTTCCCCTTGTTCTTCATAATCTCTATTTCTATTCTCTTTCAAATTAACTTTGCTTTTATCTTCCCTAGTTTCCTAAGTTTTAATTCAGTCTCTCCTAATTCTCTTCCCGGTATGTATGCTCTTTCCTCAAGAAAATTATGATCAACCCAATTCCATTCAGCTATATGTTCCTTGTTCAACCACTCTCACCAGTTTTCTAACAGTTAATTTGGTTTCTGTCTTGTCACAGAATCACACACCAATCAAGGTTGGAAGGAAACTCTGGAGATCTTGTAGTCTAACTCCTCTGACAGAGCAGAATCACCTAGGGCAGGTTGCACTGAATCATATCCAGGCACCACCATAACCTCTCTGGGCAGCCTGTCCCAGCACTCTGTCACCCTCAGAGTAAAGAAGTTTTTTCCCATGTTTAGATGGAAATTCATGTGTTCCAGTTTGTGCCCATTATCCCTTTTCGTGTCACTGGGCATCTTGTTATTCAAATCAATATTCTTTTCTTCATTATATGCTGATGACAAAAATATGACTGCTGTGAAAACCTGGTAGGAACATGACTTTTAGTTGTTTTGTCTGCTGCTGGATTTCAGGTCTTTAAGACCAGATCACAAAAAGCTGTACTAGGACAAAAAGTTAAACCAACAGTGTGCATGAACACTTTCAAATGTATCAATGAGATTAAGCAAACCTTTATTAAGCACAGGAGATTTGATTTTTCAAGACTTTGTAAATTAACCAGCATTGTGTAGATTTTCAAATATTTACAGTAACATAAATTAACTCCCCTGACAAAAATCAACAGGAATTTCCTGCATATAATAATTTATATGCAACATAATTTGAGAACTAATAGGACTCCAGATTTGTATAAATGCAATTTTACCACACAAACTCAGACTATTCTTATAAAGCTAAAAATGTATACCTCTTTGCACATGGAATTTTGTGCAATACAGTAAGCCTGATGCAGGATGCAGGTGTCTAACAACATTCAGAATACAGAAGCATCTTTCACACTTTTACTAAACACCATGGCCCAACAGGATCTCAGTTACCAATTATTGCACCTGCTACAGACACAATGGAAAATTTAAACTTGGTCACAGTTCAGATAGCAAAATATCAAATAGGATTCTTAATCAATGGGAAGAGTTGTAGTTACTAGGCTGATAAAAACTTAATTTGTGTGACCTGATGCAAAATTCATTGATTTTGTTAAGAGTCTATTGTATTCTGTCCCTTTAAAAGGGGTGTAAGTGCTTCTTTCTGAGAAATTACAACAGCATATTAAGCTCCCTCATGATACACTGTTCAATCTTTCTTGAACAGAGCATTGTTCTCTTTGACATATAACATTTCAACTGAAAATGAGTATCTCAAACACCTAAAATACAGCAGCATTATTTTAAAACAAAAGCATTATTCAGAATAATTAATTAATGCAAGTGCTAAGTTTGACTTTGTGCATGGGCATTTTGAAAGAACTTGGTCAACATTATAATCTGTCCATTTCAGCTAGACACATTGTTTCTGAATTCCAGATTTTCATCTGGAACCTCTTTAATGACTGTCATATTAAACAGAAGAGCTCATTTCAAGATGAAATCATTAAATTTCTATATAACTACTATCTTGAAACTGTATAGATAGGGATCAGCTAGCTGAAATAAATTTGTATGCATAAAGTTATATACAAATTCCATATAAGCATTTTGTATAAATGGATTTGTATTTTGGCAAGCAGAAGATAAATATAATTGAGCTAATAGGAACAGTTACCACAGCTCCCATTGGCCTTCTGACCTCAAGCTAAAGATGGGTTAAGAGGCTACCACTCCTCTTCATCTCTCTCTCCTATGTCAACAAAATAGATGAATATAATCAGAGAATTCTTACACCAGTGATTGGATATGAGGTATTCTGTGTTTCTATATGATAGACTAAAAGCCAAATCCACCATGAAATAAGTGTTTAAACAGTAAAAAAAGGACAACAATCTATAAATATAGGATCTTAATGCCCATATACAAATAATTTTGTAAATGAAATTCAAAGCATCTATTCCCTCTAACTTTCTTTTTATCTTAGCACTTTCAGTAGGCAAGCCGTTGAAGAGCTAATCTTAATGACAGGGTAGGTAGCATACACTGCAATAAACAATTTTTCAGGTTGAATAGATACCTGAGTGATAATTCTGAGACATTTAGCAATAACAAGTCTCATTCCTAATATTATGTGATTATAATTTCTGTATTGTGTGATATATGATAGAATGATGGTTTAAGGTACTCTAGGTCCCAAGAACTATTTATATGTAAAGCCAACTAAATTCTTTAGCCTTGATTGAAAGTCATCCTTCAACTCAGAAGTAAAAGATTCTTGAAACAAAATACACAGAGAGAAATTCTTTCCTTACATTGTGCAACAAATGGCAAAATTGACATTTACAAAATACTGATCTTATTTTTGCATGAATGGAGGGACTATTGGGTATTGTGCTACATGGAATATTTTTCTGAATTGGTGTTGCTTTCCTCATCATGTTCACGTTCACAGATGGAAGTTGCTACAGCTTTTCAAAAAGAACACATGGAGGAACATGTGTGAAAGGCACATGAATTGAGGGTAGTATATGAATTAGAGATGTTTGAGCTGGCAAAAAGGAATGAATGTGTAACAGCACCTGAGAGCACTTCTGCCAAAATGCGGGGCTGGCCTAAGGTCTCGCTGGGCAGTATTTCAGCAAGAAGTGAACACATTCTGTCCAGAAGCTCCAGAATGCACTCAAGCAGCACTTCTGCTGACATACAGACATAGTATACTAGCTAAGAAAATATTTTCTACTGCTGGAAGTACTTAGCTGGTTTCACCAGTTCAGGCATAACGCTCAGCTGATGAGCTATGCTACATCTGTTTTTTGAGAAAATTTATCACATGTAACTCCTTGCAGAAATGACCACTTTTATATGGCAATAGTATAAGGTTGTTTTAAATGGGCACAAATAATGTTAGGAAAAGTATATTTTCTATCAGTTAGTCACAAAGTGAATCATTCTTAAGCAGCAAACTGATAGAAACCTGGTAGAAACTTGGCAATTTCCATGCATTTCCATGTAGCTCAAAGGAGTTCACTGAGCAATAATTAATGTTCTGAATTACAAATTGGGTAAAACCTAAGTTTTGCAGTTTTACTTCCTAGCTTTCTGACACTTGTATGTTCATGTTCCCATGTTTAAGAAAAGCAGTGAGTGTCTTACACAAGTCTCACAAGATAAAAAGGTACAGCTGAAGATAAAAACCTCATGGGATATAGAAAGATGAAAATAGAATGCATATCTGTAAATAATTTAGCTCAACTGGGAGCCCACTTTTCATGTGCAGTTTTTATCTTCTTACTGGAGGTGAAAAGTTCTTCTGCCAGAAACAACTTTTTGTGATTCTCTTATGGGCTTCTTCTGTTACCATAGACAATTCTTTTCTCTTTACTGACACAATCTCCTCATCAGTACAGTGGGGATAATGTATCTGTGTAGCAGAAATATACTCAGGACTCATTATTGAGAATAGTGGTATTACACATGCAATTTTATGATATATGTATTATTAATAAATGATAGTTATTAATAATAATTAATCCTCGTACAACAATGCACTGAGAATGAGAAACAAACAGGATTAAGTGAAAGTGTTGATCAGGTCCCAGAGTTACAGTATGTGAGATTTGATGGAATGACATCTGTAACTGGAGTTCTGGCATGGGAGTTACAGGCTGTTCAGGAGGAACAGGCAGGGCAAGGGAAGTGGAGGTGTTGCAGTGTATGTAAGGGAGACATTTTACTGTACAGCTCTTACAGTTATTGATATGTGGTTGGGAGCCTCTGAGTAAGGATTAGGGGGATGGAAAACAAAGGAGATCCTGTAGTGGGTGTCTGTCATGTGAAATGTGTAAGTGGGTGAGGTCCTCCTATTGGGTCACAAGGTTCAAAAATACCCCCTTGCTTGTAAACTCCTCTTCAGAGATGAACCTAGGTGTGGCTGGGTTCAGTCTTAGTCCCAGACTTGGTCAATGGTTCATGTCTAAAGGATCATAGATCAAAACATGTATCAGAGTCAAAGTTTGCCTGCCAGAGCCCATGAAGGATATTCACTGAGACAGTTTTGCAAAGTTAAAACTAAAAGAATGTTTATTAAAGCAACAAATATTAAGCGTTTGGGATTGCTGTTGATAAATGCACTTACTGCAGTAGCGCTAGTGTAAGATTATGAGTATAATGCTATCAAAATACTACCCAGGGTATTCTCCCTGAAAAGGTGAAATCACAATTGGTTACCCAGAAGGTCTCCCTGTCTTGGGTGGAGGAAAAGGAGCACAGCCCATCGACTGCCCCTTTGGGGCTTTCAATTTTTTCTTTCCATGACCCCTGGATGTAACTTCCTCAATGCCCTTTATACCCCAAAATCAGCTGTTCCCTGCCAGGAGTGACATTTAACCTGGATTGGGTGGAGAGGCCTATACTCATACATGTTTAGCATGTAGTCCTTTTAGTTCATTAGCGTATTTATTGATGTCAACTTTAATATTCATTTCACAGTTAATGAAGCAAAAGTTCTCACTCCAGCTACCATGGCATTCAAAATTCAGTGTAGAAACTATTTATTTCACATTGTCACCAGGGTCATCTTGCTGCCTTTAAGACTCCATTCTTCATCTACTCCTCATATCAACCTTGTAGATCTCCATCCACATTGACTGTATAACAGAAGCACAAAGCAGTGTTTTTTACCTCTTAGGTGCAATTCCCACAGT
This sequence comes from Gallinula chloropus, assembly GCF_964237585.1. Lineage (NCBI taxonomy): Eukaryota > Metazoa > Chordata > Aves > Gruiformes > Rallidae > Gallinula > Gallinula chloropus. The sequence continues at coordinate 138,570,972 of NC_140085.1, read as the reverse complement.
GTCTATACTCTAAGCACCATTGAGTTATTCTATAGGCATTTAAGGGAAAACTCTGAACCAGTAGCCCCTGTCATTATAGGAGATCTCATCTGCACAGACATCAACTTGGAATATCATACTGCTGTGGCAAGCAGGTGTGGGAAATTCTTGACGTTTGTAGGAGAGCGCTTCTTGTCACAAATAGTCAGTGAGTCAACAGGGAAAAATGTCCTCCTAGACATGTTATTTGTGAACAAAGGACTCAAGGGAGTTGTGATTGTAGGTGTCTGTCTTGGTCACAGTGATCACAAAATGGTTGAGTTTACAAATTTTGGCGTAATAAGAGAAGAGGTCAGCAGAGCTGCTATTCTGGATTTCAAGAGAGCAAATTTCAAGATACTCGGGAAGTATAGTTATTTAGCAGTGAACCTTGGGAAGGTGCCTTTGAGGGTTAAGAAATCCATGAGTGTTGTTCAGTCTTTAAGAACAACCTTTTAGAAACACAGGAGCAGGTAATTCCACTGTGTTGAAAGCCAAACAAGCAGGTCAGAAGACCGATTTCCCTTCCCTTCCCTTCCCTTCCCTTCCCTTCCCTTCCCTTCCCTTCCCTTCCCTTCCCTTCCCTTCCCTTCCCTTCCCTTCCCTTCCCTTCCCTTCCCTTCCCTTCCCTTCCCTTCCCTTCCCTTCCCTTCCCTTCCCTTCCCTTCCCTTCCCTTCCCTTCCCTTCCCTTCCCTTCCCTTCCCTTCCCTTCCCTTCCCTTCCCTTCCCTTCCCTTCCCTTCCCTTCCCTTCCCTCTCCTTTCTGTTCTGTTCTAAGTCACACTGCATAGAGATGATATCTGGATGCTGAATGTTACCCACATCATATTTAACTTCCAATATTATTATTATGCAACAATAGTATTAATGCAACAATACTACGCTTAGAAGTACATTACACTTCCTTATTTAAGTCAAATGGTATAGCAAAGGTGCAAGTTTACTCTCTAAGTGGTGCCTTAATGTGGCAATGTTGTGTTTTTGTGTAGCAAGGTTCTGGCGGAGGAAGGGGGAGGCTGCAGGGGTGGCTTCTGCAAAAAGTAGCCAGAAGCTGCCTCTGGGCCCAACAGAATAAACACCATCCGGCTCAAGGCTGGACCTGCCACTGGCCATTCAGTGACGGTCATAGTACCTCTGTGAAGCACATTTAGGAGGAAAAAACCCACAAGCAGCTGCTTTTTGCATCCAGACTGATAAGTAAGAGAAGTAAGAAACTCTGCAGACGACAAGGACAGTGAAGAAGGGGTGGGGGCGGTCAGGAGGCACTACAGGTGCCCGGAAAGAAGGATTACCCTGAAGCCCTTAGAGAAGACCATGGTGGACCAGGTTGACCCCTGTGGCCCATGGAAGATAATGTGCAGCAGAGATCCCACCTGCAGCCCATGGACAGGGCCCCATGCTGGAGTAGGTGGAGACTTATGGAAGATGCTGTGATCCATGTTGGAGCAAGCTCCTGTCCAGGACCAACAGCCTGTGGGGACAGGGGCCCACACCAGAGATGGTTTGCTGGGAGGAAATGGTGACTCTGTGAGGGACCAGGCTGGAGCAGCCTGGGCCTGAGGAGACTGCACCCTTTATTAGTGACACATGCTGGGGCATTTGGTGAAGAGCTGAAGCCCTGTGGAAAAGGACTCACACTGGAGAAGTTTGTGAAGGACTGTCTCCATGGGTGGAACCCTATGCACCAGCAGACAAAGAATGGGAGGAATGGCCCTCCCTGCTAAGAAGCAAAATAACTTGTGAGGAACTGACTGAAACCCCTCTTCCACATCCGTGTTCCCCCGCCCACCTTGTGCCACCCTGAGTGGGGAGAGAAATCATGAATAAAGTCTGTGAAGAAGGGAGGGGTGGGTGGAGATGTTTCAAGATCTGGTCACACTTCTCTGGTTTCACTCTGTTTGTGTGTGTAGTGTAGTGCAGTGTAATAAATTAGATGGTTTTATTTTTTTTAGTCCACGTCAAGTTTATTTTGCCTGTGACACTAATTGCAGAATGATCTCTCCCTGTCCTTCTCTCGCCTCCTAAGCCTCTCAATATATTTCTCCCTTGTCCAGCTGAAAAGGGGAGTGATAGAGTAACTTTGGTGGGCACCTGGCCTCCAGCCAGGGTCAAATCACCACAGGCACACAGGAAAGGCAAGAAGTCTGATGTCCTCAGCTGTTATCTGATTGTGGTAGAAAGTTATTGTCAGATACATTCTGGAAAATAGCTGAGAAGTACTTGTAATTAATTCATTGCAACTGGGCTATGGAGATCTGGGATAACTGAAGCAGAGTTGAGACTAGATACATTACACCAGGATATTTGTGGACTCATATCAGCTACATGAAGCATGTACCATGAGGAATTATATTAATATTTTTTTCCCAGCTGAATTAATAAGACTCTCATATTAGTGATTATAATTTGTAATAATAGCTGGATTCTATTAATAACAACTTTGTAAATGGAAGATGTTCTAAGAAATATTGGTTGTGACCTGTGTCTTCTCTAGCTTGCTCCACAAGGGAATTTACAGCAGCAGCCATTTATGGACTGTTGAAAATGACTGTGTCTTTAAATGACCCAAATGATCAAATTCTCTAATTGGCTTTTAAATTACAGTAGCACTCAAATCTGATTGCAGTCTACTCTACAGAGCAGCTAGTGGCTAATGGGAGAAGAAAGTTCTGGAAGGAGCAGCCAGCAGATTATTACTCTCTGCTAACTTTCTTTTGTAAAATTGACATTTTGTTCTTTTTTCACGACATCTCTTTATCTATCAAACTTTCATTGTAAAGCCACAGATGATATACAAATTTGAGCCAGCACTTATGGACCAATTCCATACAAGAACACTGGCAATTGTCTGGAAGAAGTCCTGGACAGCATTGGAGATAAACTGAAACAAAATTTAAACCATAATGAATTAAATGGTGAGAATATAATTATTGGTAGTCAACATGATTTACTGGAATATAAATCTTGTCAAGCAAATTTGATTTCACTGTCAGCCTTGATAAGATTATAGATTTAGTAAGTAGAGCTGAAATTACATGAAGCATTTGACTTGATATCACATGACATTCTAGTGAAAGGGCTGAATCACCCAACAAGTATACCATAATGGATGGGTGAGTTATTTGGGAATTTTCTTTTATACGGTGTTCTGCAGAAATCCATATTGGGCATAGTTCTGTTCAACATTTTCATCAATGACTTGGTAATAAATATAAATCACTACCGATAAAATGCTCTGTAAGGAAGGTACACAATCCATACCCATGGAATGATTGAAAAAGTATATCTGACTGAACTTGAAACAATGTATTACAGCAAAGTAGTAGGAAAAAGTACTAGTGATATTGGTAAATGTGTAAACAGTAGCTGTGGAATAGTAAATATGTCCATAGGATATTAATTTAGATTTTGTGTGATTAGTACCGTCATTTCACAAGAAAGAGCTTTAAAACTTTTTTTTTGTTTGTTTTTGTGAGGGAAGCTAATCTTTTAGTTGAAAATATGATACTTTTGAAAAAGTCCTGCCAACTATAATAGTAATGTGTTGAACAGGTAGGCTAAGAAAAGCCAGACACTGTTTGCACTGTTTAGTTTGCATTAGGAGATCAGTTTTAAAGGAAATCTCCCAATTCCACCCTGCCACTGTGCTTTGATTTATGATACAGGGCTGTCTCAGAGTCCATGGACACTGTGTGTGGATGTGGAGGAAGGTTATGTGCTGGGACTGCACCAGGTATGCCAGATGCTGCTGAGCTTTCAGTTCACATGTCCACCCTAAAGCTGGCTCAGAGTAAAACTCCCACGCATACTGGTAGAGTAGGTCTTGCTGGATCCTTAGGTAACAGGATTTTTACCAATCTAATACAATGATCCATCATAATGCTAATGTGCCCATAGTTAGAAATTACTCAAAAACTTCTTTCTATTCCATCAGACCTCAATTTCCTCCCCCAAATCCAAAAGACACTGCATATCCCCTCCCCACACCCCAGTTTATTTCCCCATATTTCAAAGCTTTTATTTTTATACCAAACAAAAAATCCCAAACCTAACCCAGTCCAAACAAAAAATAAAATACACTAAAAAATCCATTTTCACAGGACTCAACTATCATTGATTGTAATTAGTTTCTGGATAGAAATGTGGAATGTTGATTTTTCTACCTGCAGAAATGAGTTCCTTTTTGGAAGACAGACTTTAGCCAATTACAAATTATTCCATTCAGTATTGGTAAAACTAGAAAATTAAGATATATTTGTGATCTATATACTTGGTTTTGTGTAGATAAACCACTATTTAAGGCTAAAAAGCTTCAAGATTACACTTTTTAATGGATATAGCTACCCTATGATAACTTTTTTTAAGCACCAAAAATATTTTAAACTTTCATATATGCTTAGTGAAAATTATTTGAAAATATATACTTAACTGAAATGCAACATGCTTTTGGTTTTTTAATCTCTTGCTAGATTATTATAAAAAAAGTATTGTGTTAAAGGAATTCAATATATATTTATTTCAGTTTTTCTTTGACTACAATGTTCCATCAAACTTTAATAAAAGTTTATGGGACACTAAAGCAAGAGAGAAAAAACCCCACCTTTTCTAAAGCTGTTTAATGTTCTGAACAGCAAGTGGTGCTGCTGCGCATAGAATAAAGAATGGTTAAAAAATAAATATATAGAATAAAAATCTATATTAAGACATTATTGTCATCTGTCTCAGGCAGAAGGAATATCTGAAGCAAAGTTATATCTATCTAGAATACCACTTAGACGGTTACATAAAATCCTTGTATACTGACTGGGAAAACCAAAAATGCATCAACTTTTTAATTTGTATTACTTCAAAATTTTAAGTTATTCATAAGTGGCCTGTTAATTTCAGTATTTCTTATGTTAATCCATGAGATACACAAAATCTTAGGCAGCAGCTAGGAGATTTAATTAAAATCTCCATTTTATAGTCTTGTTGGGCAGAAAACCTGCTTCAATTGTAACAATAATACTATCATTGTTAGAGTTATTAATATTAAAAACCATGTAAATTTTACTATTAAGAGTTTAAACTATTACTTTACTTGAATACTTATAATATTTTTTTCCTGGTACTTGTATACATTGTTGATTAAGATCTGAAACAGCTTTGCTTTATTGTATACTTACTTCTTACAGTCATAGAACATTAGATCAAGAACCAAATAAGCATATATGTACGCTTAGTTAGCCAGGGGAACTGTTTCAGTAGCATAGACAATGTTTTCATACAAAAATATATCCTATTAATCATACACAATATTTGGTGGTTTGCTATTCCATGCATTTACACAGTAAGATACCAAGTTCCCATCTGCAAGACTTGATAGTTGTTTGTCTGTTTTTTGATGCAGATACAGCTAAGAAGAAACAACATTGGTTTTTTGGTTATACTGCAGTCCTTGTTGGGTCTGGGATAGTGTTAATTTTCGGTCTGGTAGCTGGTATAGTGCTGTCTTTTGGATTTAGTGTGAGAATCATTTTGATAACACATAGATGTATTTAGTTATTGCTGAGTAGCTGTAGTGCCTACACTCAGCCAAGGACTTTTCGGCTTCTCACACCCAGCCAGGTGCACAAGGAGCTGGGAGAGCATAGCCAGGACAGTTGGCCCAGGCTGGCCAAGGGGTATTCCCCGACATAGAGCGTCAGGCTCCTTGTGGAACTGGGGCAGCGAGCCAGGAAATGGGATTGCTGCTTGGAAAAATATTCTTATTATACTTATTATTCCTTTGTTTTCACACTAAACTGCCTTTATCTCCGTTCAGGAGGTTGTTTCCATTCTCCTCCCCATCCCCTTCTGTGGGAAGGATTGAGTGAGAGGTTGTGTGGTGCTCAGCTGCCATCTGGGATTAAACTTTCACAAATGCCTGGACAAATAATGAACTGCATGATCTCATTCCCTACTATCTATAAAAGGCATTTCTTCATATTGACATGTCTTTTCATCTATGTTATTTTCACAGAATAAGTTTTTGTTTTTTTGTTTAGTCTACCTTTTCTTAAAATCAACCAAAATGACAAATTATCTCATGAAATGGAACATGGAACACAGACAAAAGCTGTGCTCCTTATATTTTAGTATGGTCCAGATCCATGTTATCTGCTGTGTAAGGCCATCACAGTGAATTTTTTACCTCTAAAAGGTTGTACAGATGGGGGACTCCTTGAAAAAAAAAACAAAAAAGACCCACCCAACAACTAAAAATCCCCAAAAAACCCCAAAACAAAATACAACAACCTCCTCCCCAAAAACCCCAAACTCCCCCCTCAAAAAAAAAAAAAAATGGTGAAAGAATTGAGAATAGAATTTCAGTGTTTTATGGAGATTTGATTCAGAGCCATCAGGCACTGAAATTTCAAATGCAAAACATATCACCACTGAAATTTCAGGGGAGATTATATCATAATGATGCAGGAATCTTCCTCTTTGGAAGTGCCATTGGTCTGGGCACTGGTTTCTAGAGCAGAGGGAAGCTGTACAGTACCAGTTTTGAAATCAGAGATCATAACACTTATGTAACTCTGAATCTTACAAGTAGGGAAAAATAAAGATTATTATCTTTGAACTATGCCCAGACATGCATAGAAGAGTGTAACACTGAGCCTGTAAGAGAAGAAAAGATTAGGAATCACCTCTGTAAAAACTGATAATTAGCCTCTAGGTCTGCCCCTCTGCACTATTTCTTTGCATGGAGAAAGTTTCTTAGCTGGAAGTTGTGCATTTTCCTTCTGTAGTGTAGAACACATATGACAGAAGCTGTCCTTACTAAATACTCCCTGAACTTCAATTTTTGGGATGTTTTCCTGAGGATGTAGTCACATATCCTGCCTGGCTGCCCACATTATAGGACTCTCTTGCCTTTCTTCTACCTGAGTCTGACAAAGGGGTGTAAGCTCCACCTGCTCTGCAGTTATTGCTTTTGTTCCACCCTTCCTCAGTGTTCCCATTAGGATTTACCCACCACCAAGAGTCACTTGTCATTATGCAGTAGAACAAGGGATCATGGAGTATGGGAGATTTGTTAGCTGGGTAAACCCCAGGGAAGAAAAGAGACCTACCAGGAGCTGAGAGTGGAGTCTCCTATTCAAGTCCCCAGTAAGCAGCACACCTCTCTAGAGAGTTCGTCAGGACAGCACATGGGTGTCTCTGTACCTCTCAGAAGAGAGTCACCTATTACTACCAGACCTTGCCTTTTCTTAGTTCTGCTGGTTGTTACGCAGGGAGGAAGTCAGGCTGCCTTAATCAGCTCCAGCATCTCTCCTGATGTGGTGGGTCCTCTTCAGTCTGCAGAGCAGTGAAGTGGTTCTGCAAGGGCACCTCAGGCTTCAGAAGAAATCTCTTCTTCCTTCAGGGACCTACCAGCTGCTGCTTTTCTGCATTGTTAGCTCTCCTCCCTTCTGTGTGTACCATTGTGGAAGTTTTTGTCTGTTTGGCCACTGGCTGTAGGTTCACTCCAGACTATCTAACTCCTCTCAGCATCCCTGATGTTACACAGCCTTCTCACTGCCTCCTGCAGCTCAGCCACTGCTGCAGGAGGTCCCTCACTTGAGCAAAACTTGTGCTGCCTGGCCCTGGCCCTGGAAAAAAGCCTGGGTAATTCCTGCATCTTGAAGTCTGCACTGCATCCTCTCCATCAGCAGCTCTCTCTGGGTAGTGACATTGGCTACCAGTGGTGTAGACCCCTCTAGCTGGAGCTGTAGTCTTTGTTCTCAGATGAGTGCCCACCATTCTGCATAGAGAGTCAGGTTGTATGAGTGCCTTTGACCTGTCAGGTCCATGATGCCAGGTGCCGGGTTATGTGTCCTCAAGGTCTTCCACTGGGCCAGTGGACTACCCCTTGTTTGAAGAGGAACCCACCCACGCAAACTACCACAAAAACTGCCCACAGACTACTGTGCCATGCACTGGCTGATGTGCCATGCCCTGTGTGCCTGCTGTGGTCCCAGCACTGTTTCCTGTGGCCTCAGGCTGCCTCTTGTGGGAGTGGGGGTGGCTGCCTCTTCATTTGTAAACTTTGGCCTCTTCAAGTGTAAACTTGGTAGAATACTATAGGGACAAAGCCTTGGAACAAAGAAGGCCCAAAAGATCTTCTTAGTATTCAAGAATCACCCCCAAGCTTAGGAGCAATGTGTCCCAACAAAGAGGAAGTCAAGCAACAATGCCAGAAGTCCTGTATAGATGAACAAGGAGCTCCTGCAAAAACTCAAATACAAAAAGGAAGCCTATAGAGGATGGAAGCAAAGGCAGGCAGTCTGGATGGAATACAGAGAAACTGTCCAAGCAGCTAGGTATCAGGTTAGGAAATGAAAGCCCTGAGAGAATTATATCTGTCCAGGAATGTCAAGGGCAAGAAGTAAAGTTTCTATTGGTACATCATTGGTAAAAGGAAGACTAGGGAAAGTGCAAGCCTTCTCTGGAAGGAAATAAGAGACCTAGTTAGTGTGGATATGGAGAAGACTGAGGTACTCAGTGACTTTTTTGTATGGGGTTTGGAACTAGATGACCTTTGAGGTCCAATCCCACCCAAACCATTCTATGATTTCATAATTCTATGACACTATAATTGCTTTTGTGACTATGTGCCCATCTACCCAGGGAAAGAGGCCAAAGTTAATTCTGTGGGTTAAATCCTTTACCTGCTGTTATTCACCAATTAATAACATTCATCCCTGTCTTTTCTTTGATGAAACCCTACTGGGTTACTGTAAGAGGGACTGGTTAATACATAAAAGATGAATATATGAAAGAAAGAAAGCATCAACAGACCTGACCTGCCAGAAAAAAATCAAAACTATATAGAATTGCTGCATTATAGATAGATCTGGCTTATTGTTAATACTCTTTCATTTCAAGCTGATTTTCTATACTGTATTTTTAGAGAAGGATGAAATATTGCACTTTGTCAAGATCGAAGGGTTTTAACGGAAAATATCTCCCAGGCATGTTTAGGTATGTTGCTTGAATGAGCAGATAATCAAATGGAAGAAACATCTCACAACCAAAACATAAACAGAAATGACCAAAGTTGACTGCTGAGTCTTTTCATGAATACATTACCGTCAAAATGGATTTTTTACTGAGGAGGCAATCCCTAATCAGTTTTCACTGAACTAGCTTGTGCCACATTTTATTTGCTGAATTCTGCTTGTCGTCCTTTTGAATTTAGACTATGAACCCTCCCACTAAGAAATAAACAATGAAATTGGTAACAGATAGTGGGAGTGTCTCCTTTTCTGTATTTGTTCTTGTTGAATTTTTGTACACATTATGACTACTTTTCCAAGTACTTTTTTGGAAGTAAGTAAAAGAGTTATTATAGGTAAATAATGATAGTGTCCATTTCCTTCTCTTTCTAATATATTGGTAACATGTTGCAAGATACAATAACTCATGAAACTCTGTCCTGAGGCAGAAAGTGCCACATTCAAAGTTACTTTTACTATCAAGGTCTAAGGAAGACCTTACCTGTAATTTACCACAGAAAACTCCGAGTAGCTCAGGATACTTTTGGCCAACATTTATGTGTTGGAATCTTCTTTTTTCTTCTACTTGCAAAATGCTATAAGGAGCATATCACTCGAATAAAATATATGGAAACTTAGGCATGACTGCTTTACTTGCTTCCTTCAGATAGGTTAATCATTTCTCTGTTGTTAGGAGAACACTAACACACAATGGTCAGTCTAAAACCAGAAAACAGTTTCAGTCTTGGGGAAAACTCCTTTCAACTTATGTACTAAGGAGTAGGAACCATTAATGCAGTAGGTGAAAGGAAGCAGCACAAAGGCCCTGGAGCATCACAGTGAAAGCCTTCAGCTAAACATCATGTTTCATGCAACAGCCCATGGGATGCTCCCATAACTCAAGATCTGGAACTCTTGAAAATCATAAACATTTTATCTTTTCTCCCTTTGAAAGGAATTTATATGTAGGACTCATCGCCCAGGCTTAAGTCAAAGAACCTCAATTAGCTTGCTCCCTCTTTCTCTCCTTTCCTACGCTGTCCCTCTTATTCAAATATAGATGGATACCTATATGTTTTGGTTATTCCTGCCACTAGTCTAATGACCAATTTCAGCAGATTTACCTAACCTTTCCTAAATGATATGTGGAAGAGGTGGCATATTAAACAAAGGCATAAAGTGTTCTGTGATGAAGGCATCTTGACTATTGACCATTTACAATTTTATTTCAAAATTCTAGTAGCATCATTCTTTGATGACATATGTAAATAATATTATTTATTTTTTTTTTTTTGTTTGTTTGTTTGTTTTGTTAACTAATTTATTTGGTTTTAGCCTCTGGCTCCCAAACAGATCTTTAAGAAGATGTTGTGGACTCTGAGGGCCAGCCTGACATCTGAAGGACAAACCTCTTTAATAAATAGTGAAGTAGTGTTATAGATCCATTCCAACCACTATTATTCCTGTTTGACCTTGTTGTGAGTTGTGCCTCATCTTTTTCCTGAGTCTTTTAAAGAGGTTTACATAATTACAGCTATTTCTCATATTACATTTTTATATTATGGTAGGACCTTGATGTTTCAGCTAGCACATGACGCAGTATGGTAGGTGGCATGCAAACATATAGTGCTATAAATATTAGCATCTCCATCAAAGATTCCTGAGAAGTTTACTTTGACAGACAAAAAACCAAAAAGTCATTATTTCAGAATATATGGCTTTCACCAGTTATTTTAAATTCCTCTTTATAAATGAGCCACTTCAGTAACACACTGCTTTCTAAACTAACAATGGATTCTAATGAAAAGAGTTCTTACAAGGTCACCTGTTCTATGAAGTCAGCCCTAAATATCAAAGATTTTGCAAAATGTAGATGCACAATCCCATGCAACAAATTCTGTCTCTGTCTTGTTTTATACACCTGTCTAAAGCAATTACCTTGTGTAAAAGGTCATAACAAAAGAAACCTTTACTTGCGATTTTTGTCATGTTTGCTTTTGGTTTTATGTAGAAATGAGAGTTGAGTATAAAAAAATATTTCAGCATTCTAACTTTCAGATTCAATTTGATTTATAAAGCTTCAGATGGACTTATTTTTCCCTTTGCAACTGCAATTAAAAAGGAACCATGATCATATAAATTAGAGAATATATTTCAGGTCTTAATTCCAGATATGAAAAATGCAGAGATGCTTCTAATATGGCTCTTAAGAGAGTATTTGTGCATAAATGCTAAAGAGTATTTGTGCATAAGCTCACAGAATTTTGTAAAGGTAAACTTTCTTAACATTCACATGAAATTAGCAGTTACTTGTTCAGTATATTTCCCTGAACTAGAAATAGTTTCACGTTAAATATTAATAACGTGAGGGTTTCAGGTTCAACTTCTGTATGAGGCAGGGTTTGCAGAGTTTGGATAGTGAGGGGCTGCAGGGTGCCTGGGTGCAGAAGGAGGACATGATCTGTCCTTTGTCAGTCACGTCCAGCCAGCTTTGATATCACTGCAAACACCCCAGTGCATATCAAAGCACCAGCTCATCATGGGGCTACCTGCGATGTGGCCTCAGGACCATCTGGCACACAGCTGTAACCATAAGGCTGATCCACTTTCCCAACTTTTCTCCTGGACCACATAGCCTCCTAAGTGAGACAGGAAAATCATGCAGTGCATGATTTCCAACATGACCATGATTTAAGTATTTTGGAATATGAATCCATTCAACCTCTGCTTTTCCAACTTGGTCTTTAACTGCAACAGCTTCAGAGACTGATCCATGATTCAGTGTTTCCAATATGGGTAGCCAGTGCCATTTAAGACACTTTGTAGTAAGCTATTACCATCACTTGACTCGTCAATACCTACCACAGTTATCTTGAGAGCCTGCACCGGATGGCTCTTCTGTGAACACATCAATCCCTGGTATCTTTGGTGTCTAAGCACAGACACGTTGTCAAATTTGTTACTGTCATTGAAATTGAGTCAAGGCAGTCAGCAGAGCCTAGAGAGCTCTTCAATTTATCTTGAAGTAGATGCAGAGTGCTTGATCCAATTTCTGAATACAGGCTACCAGCACTATTCTGTGATATGACAGGACATGCTCACCAAGCTGGCAGAGAAAACAGCACAATAAACCTGTAGCTATCTACACCAGCAATGAGAAGCCAGGATGTCACTGGAAGATTCTGTTTAGGAAATTGCATCAAAGCCCTAAAATTTGTTTGACTGAATTCCTCTTTAGCTATCTTAATTATGTTCACTAGATCTCTATTGATCTTTATTGTTCATTATGGGAGGCTATTTATCTTTCTCATAAGCAGGCATCTAAATCTAGGAGTTTGCTGGTAAGTACAAGAATGTCTCTGACACTATAATTTAGCAAATTTTTGAGGTATTTGTGAATGAACAAAAACCACCAAGAGTAGGTTCATTGTTGATTACATTTTTTAACATTTCATAAAATGCATTAAGATTTCAATAAAAATAAGTTAACACAGATAATTTCTTTGTCTGGATTTAGCAAATCTTTGCAAATAAATGTTAGTCAGCTTTGGATCTTAGAATATTTCCAGAAACATAACTGCATCACAAAACCGAATGTAACATGTAAAACATGTAAACAATTTTTGTTTGGAGTCAGTTCTATATTTTGATTACCTTTGCTCCTCTTTTATGTTTTGTATTTCTTAAATAGATTTTGTTTTAAAAAAATAAAAAAAATCTGTTTTTTTACATGTCTGCCTATGTCCATTTAATTAACAGAGGATGCTTTGTACACTGGCACTAAGGCTGGAGTGCAGCTGGCAGGGGTCAAGCCTTTAGTAACTTCAAACCTTGAAATTACCTATTATTTGGTGCCAGCATCCTAACTGTTTAATCTTATGTATCTGAATGAGCTTTGGTTGATTTTGATTATGCTTCTCAAATTAAGATTTGTCACTGAGATACCTTTTGGAAAAGCAAATGGCTGTAGATGAAAGGTTATAATACATGTAGATCAGTAAAGATGATGATGCTGCTGGACCTCCCCACTAACACTAGCTGGCACTCAGTTTCTTCTAAGAACCCATACATTTCTGGATATTCTGAGCATCTCACTTTGCTTCATGACGCCTTCTGAATCACTTCCCTGAACATAATACCATTTTGGCTATCCAAATATTTTTATTAAATTTTATCTAAGTATTCTTTACTCTGTTATTGGTTGATACTTTCCCAGAACTTTATACAGCTTTCTGGATACTAGTACTTTGTAGAATTCATTAAACACACACCCCACAAATGATGAAGAAAGTATGCCTTGCTTACATAGACATACACTATGTAGAAATAATACTGACACCAGCAATAAAGAGAAGGGAATTTTGAAACAAACATACGTGTGCTCATTCCTTAGATGTGTATAAAATCAAGTTTTCTAACATTTTTTTCCTCATTCCCACAGAGAGAGAGTGAAAGGAGGTGACAGACAAGTCCATAAACCTCATCTCCAGGTTTCTTGTTTCTTACCATGCCACACTCCACTACATGATTTGTGCTGCTGGTGCACTATCATAACTTCTTCCTAAGTCTCTGAAATAAATAAAAAAAAACAACACAAAAACCAAGGTGCTGTGCAGACATTGACAAGTATGCTTGCCTTTCCAGCTCCAGCCCTTTTTATATTCCTGCCCTTGCCACATAAGCCCATGTCAGACAACTGACCTGACACAAGACTGTTGAGGAGTGAACAAACTGGTGAAGAAAAGCAGCTGCACAGCACATCCAACACATCAAGGCTGTCCTTGCTAACAAGTTTGGTCTATGCCCACAACATTCATAAATATCATCTCAAGACATTTGAACATCATGCTGTACAGAAAAGCAAATTTATATTTTTTTTTCTTGCTTAGAGGCCTGTAACTGTGGATAAATTTTGTGTAAGTCAGACTGGTTTTACAGATGACTGTGTTCAGAGAGCAGCACCAATGATACTTCTAAAAACTCTCTGAAGCATTTCTGTAGTAGCTTTACTTTGGAATATGTGGATTTTTTTCTACTGAATATGCAGTTCTGCTGTATAAAAAATATATTGCTGCAGGTTTGGTATGAACTGTATAACTTGCAGCTTTACTATTCTTTTGAATTTACTGACCTCTCTACGTAAATAGCCTAGAAAATGTTTGGGGTTGAAAGATGCCTTAAAAACAGATGCTGTGAATTCTACTTGATCATATAAATCACTAACACAGCAGGTAAAAGAGTTACCGAAGATCTGCCTTTTGCAGGGGTCTAACCAGTGCAGAATAAAGAGTTTCAAAGAAATGAACAAGCAAAAAATAATCAAAGGGAGTTTGTTCAGCAGAGATGGAAGCAGTCATCTTTAGGACATATCCCATGCATCTGGCAATGGTATATAAATCTATATATGTACTGTTTAGATAACTAGGGTAAATATTTATCTCCTACTTCCATTCATTTTAATTTATACATACATTTTTTATATGTACAACAGTAGGGGGCATGGAGTTTTCAGATATTGCATAGTGCTTACAAGTGATCCATGGCCTTCTGGGCAGCACCTGTAGTCTGTCAAAATAGTGTAGAACATAAAAAATGTCATGAAATACATCTGAGACAAGTGAATTGAAACATGTAGCTCCATTGACAAGAATTCGAGGTTAGGCAGATAATTTACGTATATGTGTGTTTGTGTTTTCACCTTAAAACACAGGTTAGGAGTCTGAATCCAGAACTGAAATTCTACCAATACTGCAGATGGAATCTGGGGGTGGTGTTATTTCTTTGCTTTGATTTACAGTAATTTCCCAATGTTGTTGAAGTCATTCATGATTAATCAGGACATTTCAGCAGTACCAACTGCTTAGACCCAAAGATTACATTACATACTGAAATCAGTAGTCTCTCTAGTGGGAATACTCAGCACTTACACTCTTGAGATCATGATTAACCACTACATTACCAGAATGCTCTCAACAGCTACCTTTTATCTGGGGCACTGGACAGAATATCCCTTTTTTGACATACAGAAACAAGCACCAAAGACACAGAGATCTGCTTCTTGTACTTACATACGTAACCAGAAACATGCATCAATATACAAGTTGACTCGTTGTCTGGTATATAACTGTGAGTAACAGCTTGGGCTGTATTTTACACAGAAAAGTTAGAAAAAACGTATGGCATAGTGATCTTTAAAATCTAATTGTGAACTTAGTAAGGCTGGAATACCAGTAAAAATATACTGGAAATGTTAAGTCTCCAGACTTCCTAAATTTAGAAAGTTTAGTTTATACCATTACTCCCTATGGAGAATGGAATATGTGCGTTGTGGTTTCTATTTTGTTCTACTGGGCATGTTCCATCGGTTAGGAATCAACAGCAGTGGAGCAGATCACACAAAATTCTGGCATTCTTCTCAGGTTCCTCAGTCACTCACCTTAATAGTGGAAAATTTCTGATTGATAGTGCAACTGGGCTGTTGTCAATATGATGCTGTGAAGATGTGTAACTCCACAGAAAAGAACCAAAAAAGTTGGCTGGGAATATACAATTGGATTAACATCAGTTCTTGTTACAGGTCCTTATCATTTGAAACACAAAACTGTATTCAATGATATTCAGGGAAGATTAATTTCAGATTTTACTTTATAAAAGCTTCATCATTATTTCTGTAGGAATATATCTCAAAGGAGCTATCCCAAGCCCCTTTCAATTTCTCTCACCACATGTATAGCCCTTTTCCTATTTTATTTCATACTGTTCAGGTATTAAATACAGAATTAATATTTATTTCATGGATCTCTTTACTATGATGTCATTATGTGATGTCACTAAGCTGTTTCACAGCTTCATAGTCATGTACTAAAGTCACTTTCTCAGTGAGTATGGGGATAGAATTAATGAGGAATAAACACTCAAAAATAGTAACACCAAAGTATTTCATTAAGTTTAAAAGTCCAGTTTCTGATTTTTAGCAGCTTCTTACAGCACTTGCTCTTCTGAAATTACAGCCCTACTAGATGAGATTTGTAGCTACTACAACTGAATTAGAATGTCTGTTAATTTAATTCATATTTCTTGGTGGTAATCAGAACGTGAGAAATGCAAAGTTAGTGTGTATCTTCAGAAAAAAAGTTCCTTTGCTTGATTTGCCTGACATCACAGAGACAGACCCAAACTGAATTCACTAGAGTTCTGCTCCTCAGCATTGTCTAGGCAAAAATTCTTGTCCCTTCTACATTGTCCTTAAGTCATCCACTTCACAAAATCCAACTTCTGCAGAGGTTGAGGCAAAGATCTTAATTTACTTCAAAGTACTGTTTTGGTTTTCTAATAATTACTTAGTGCATAAAAAAGGCATGATCTGTGTAAAAATACCACAACATGAGGTAATTAAAGGCTGGATCTAAATGCATATACAAAGGATATTAAATTAGATTGTCATCCTTTAGTACTAGAAAGGATATATTCAAACTACTGCCTGTGGTTTTCTTTTCATGGTTCAGATGCCATGAAATACTGTGGCATGGAAAATGAGTCTATGATTAGTGACTTTCTTCTTGTACCTCTTGCCTAACCAGGACCAACTTCTTCATATTTACTTGCTTGTTTGTTTTCTTTATAGTTTAGACTTCAGAAGTTCCCTAGAAACTATCTACAAAACATTTGTCTACCTTTTTATGAAGGAATGAATATGCATGTACACATACACTTCTATCAATTTAAAAGTGAACGAAATATGAGTATACACATGCCATTATAAGAGGAATGCTTTTAATTCTCCAGTGTAACTTTTTTTCTGTTTCTTTCTTCCATTGAGAATGTATAAGTAAATTCTGTCTACTTAATCAAAACACATCTTTTTCTACAACTGTATACACATAACAGTTAATTAATGGAAATAAAGTTCCTAACAACAGCAATATGAAATTACTATTATTGTACCCTGGAGATAGTATAGACTAAGGAATAATTCGCCATTAATCCAATATAGTTTCACTTAGGAGTAGGCAATAGAAAGAAAATAGAAGAAAATGTCTAGGTTTTGGTGTCAGAGTTTGCTTAGAAATCAGAATTCCTGAAGTATATATTTAAGAACAAAGTGTTATTTGGTGTATCCAATGATTTTCAGGGGTTTTTTGCTACTTCCGTGTTCAAGCTTGGTTCCTTCCAACCTCACAGAAATGCCTTGTTAGGCCTGTCTCACAATTCCTTGCTGTTGGCAGCTGTAGGAAAATAGCATTTGACTTCTGCATTTTCCTGGGGCTTACGTGATATACAACACTGGTCTTCTCATCAAAAGAACACGCCTCACTCTTTGCTACACTTTAAAGGTATGGAGGCATTTTGTATCACAAGATTTCTGTTTCCATTGAGCTGTTCTCACTCGTAGGTCCATGGATACCTTTTTTGATTTATACTCTGAATTGTTTAGAGGGCACAGAGCAAATAAGCTTGGGGTCATTTCTTCTTTAGCCACATGAATGGTGAGGTGCATTTGCAGAGAGTAAACTATGCTTGAGGGGAAGCTCTCAATTTTTTGATATTTCCTAGGAAAATAATCTAGAGTCATGGGAAAAAAAAAAAACCAAAAAACAAACAAACAAACAAAAAAAAAACAAACCACAAAACCCAGTATCTTTCACAGTTCTGCCCTGTAGGTATCCTCCAGACACCATCAAAATCTTGTATGTTGCTCTATTAACTCATTTTACAGGAGGCTTCACAGTGGCATTAGGGAAAAATTTAGTCTTCAAAATGAAAGAAGAATCTTGACAGTGAGGCACGGTTGCAGTTCATTGCTCTAGTATAAACTACAAATGTACAAACATAATTTGTGGCACTGGCCATAGGAAGCAAAATTATTGCTTAGGTCAATAAATCAAACTTGTAAACGAGTAGCAGACACAGAAGTAGATGACCCAGCATTTATTCAGTGCATAGGGTATCATTATGCATTGTCAAGTATTTAATATGCTTTGGTGGAGCTACAAAGGTATCCCGTGGAATGGAAGGTTTATTTTGTGTTATTAGTTTCCAGTTTAAATCTGTTGACATTTTCCACTTTTATATTTCAAGACAGTTTAGAAAAGACCTATCTATTTTTCCAATCACTCTTGAGATGGTCAGAAATAATGAATAATTTGTATAGGTTTTACATTTTAAATTGTGTTTAACAGAGCTTTTCTCACTGCACTACAGAAGGCCTTATATTCTATAATAGTCACCATACACTGCTGAACAGGTAAATTTTGAAGAGGTGTGATGGTGTTTTCCTCACAAACTGTGAGTAGAAGTGATCTGAAGATGGTAGGATAGCACTTTAACTCATGTGAGCGATTGCTAAGAATTTTCTCACTGTTACTTCTTTAAGGGGTCTTAAGTCTTTCTTGGCAGAGGTAGCAGAAAAATACTAGATCCTTCTCTGTGCTTTTAGCTTGCTGTCCTTGTCTCTGCCTTTCTCTCACTATCTGTCTTGCTGTCTTTTCTCTCTCTCCATCCCCCATATACACAAATACATATCTCTGTCTTTAATGTATCTTTTTGAGATGCTGCACCTGATGTAGAAGGAAGCCCAAAGGATCTACAGAAAGCAACTTCGGCAGAAAATCGATTTTGTATAAAACTGAGGCTTTTGGTTTATTTGAGTGGATATAAAGACAAGAAGGAAAAAAGAAAAAAAGCAGCAGGAGATTCTTAGATTGCATACAAAGCATTATATCTTCCAATGGCTTGTTAACCCAGTCACTGCTAGTTATTGACATTTCTACACTGCCTGATGGAGCATGATAAAGAGAAAGGTATGCCATCTGTAAGCAGGTTTACTGAAGAACTCTTAGTAATAGCTCTCCATCAGTACAGAAAACTTAATTAGGTTTCTCTAGAACAAAGGTTATTGTCCTAAATAGAGCTCCTTGACCTAGTTTTTAAAGTACTGTGTTACAGGTTCCAGCCTTAATAAGTTGCAGAAACTTTGAGTTCCACTGGGAAGACCCTTGGTTTAGAAGATCAGTACTCGAAAAGCTTGCCTACGTGCTAATTATATTGCTTCTACTAGAATTGATATGCATTGGAAAACCTTCCCATGAATGAAAGCATTGCATAGAACTGTGCAGAGTTTTATTCTTTAATTAGGATAACGTGAGACTCTGAAATGTTTTCTGTTTGCCTTTTTCTTTAAAGGAGGAGGGGAATGAGCAGATAAGCCTGTACTCAGAAATAAACTTCCTTTCATCTAATGGCTTTTTGGGTGCCTAAGTCCATTTATAATACAATAAGCATTTTAAAAATCAAGAATCAAGTTTACAATTTTTAAGTAATACAGGGTATTAGGAGATTTTTTTTTAAGGCTTATGGACTAAATATATAGCATCAATGAATTTGAGTTTATTGGTAAGTAGTTGTATCCACTTCTGTGAATGGATAAACAATTATATTAGACAGTCTCTGAGGTTGATTAATTTTAAATATGTGCTGAGAAACCCTTTGAGAGAAAAGAAAAGAAGAAGCTAGAAAGCATAGAAAGAAACTAGAAACTTGGTAGGTTTTTGAGTGACATAGTATTCAAGTTACCGTTCTGCTCAAGAGATGATATAAATGGGTAAAAGCGTGGAAAGAAGAGTGAGAAAGCTGATTAAAAAATAGGACTTAGCTATGAGATCATGACCAGAAGTGTGGCAAATACCCCTTGGTATTATAGACTGGCAAAAGAGGGTTCAGACTTCAACAATCTGCTTTATGATATGCTAATACATCAAATAATATAGTATTTCATTATAACATTTTATAATTTCATTCTTAAACAATATGCACCCAAAATCTCCGTCTTGTAGAGTAAGAAAATAGAGATGAACTAAAACCAAAGAGAGTACATGCTTTACTTATGGAACAGGATGGGATTCTCAGAATTAGTTTAATAATCCTCACCACTACCAACACTATTTTCCCTCTCTAAAAGCACACACTGAAAAATTAAATACTTTCATATTACCTGAGAGAAAAAGCAACATTGACTGTTTGATCCATGAAGGGTGATAGCAGAAATTTCACTTGATATAAAAATAAGGCTTTCATACCTCATCAATCTTTCATACTTCAGAAGGAAACATACTATAGCAGCCAAGCTTCGCAGGTGAAGTATACCACACAACATGTCTGACACCAGGGTTTAAAATCTGTGTAGCAGTCAGTCTACATAAAAACACTAGTTCTTCAAGACAGAGCAATCATATACACATCTTAGCAGCCCTCTATTACTTCCTAGGTGTCTTTCTTTTGCAGTGTGGGACATTCAGATGCAATTATCTGAGAAATCCTCTGTCTGCAAATAATAAAACCCTTGAAGTGGAAATGAAAAATTATACAAGATTTAAGCAGCAGCCTTTAAATTGTGATACCTTGGCTTTGTGCAGCACTCTGCTTGAAGACAAAAATTCCATGCAAAAAGTAGTGGAGGCTGAGATGAAATTATCATTATTAAGGATCAAAATCTGCTGTAAATAGTCAGATGATGCTTCTATCCACAAAAGGTGGCATATAATCAGATATCTATGGTACTTTTCTCCCTTTTCTTAATAGAAAGTCATTTGAAGAAGTCTGGGGAAGAAAAAAAAAAAGGACAAATGTATTAAAGAGTAATAAAATTATGGATTTCTCTTTCCTCTTTGAATGCAGATTTACATTGGTATTATTTGTATAGGTTAAACATAAATCTGTTTCATTGGAGAGTATCAACAGTCTCCACACACACATAAACCTGAACAAAGCTACAAATATACATTGCTCAAAAACATGCTAAGGATAAACAATACAGGATTTTTATTTTCCTCCTGGTTTAGCCTTTAAAATTTTTTCTTACCTCTTATTTTGTAATTTAATGAATTGCTATAAAAAGTCATTGAAGTTTAGCAATTAGAAGTCAAGCTCCCCTCCGTGTTAATGAATACGCAGTATTTCTGAAAAATCAGCCTTTAGCTCTATTCTACAACTGTTACTAAAACTGTTATTTGACTATTGGTAGTTGTAATTCTACTGGTTGCTCATTATTTTTCTTTTGATAACAGCATTAGTGTTTTTCTCTGATCATTGTATACATATCTCTGCATTTCAATCTGACTGAATTACACACAATACTTCATTGTGTTTTCTGACTAAGTGATTAATGTTTTCTCCACACGAGGATCCAACCATTCATTGGGTATATTAAATAATGAGATTAAATTTTGAAAGATACTTTCTTTTTTGAACAGGTTACCAGGTTTTGTTCCTCTGCAGATCAACTTTGGATAATCTAGACTGGTAACTGGTAACTGGTAATACACATTTTGTATTACTTTTTCAGTTAAAAAAAAAAAAAAAGATAAATTAGAAATACAGTGGTTTTTTATCAAATCACCCAGTCTTGGATTTGTTATTGTTCAGTTTGGTAGAGCCTTTGAGACTTTTTTGAATGTTTTGCTTAAGACTTGACTGTAAGAATCCTGTATATTTAACCCTCATTTTATGTGAAATTTAGAAAAGTTTCCCTTCTGATCAGTTTATGAAAAGAAACAAGGAAAGATACATTAGAGAATATACATGTATATAGAGCGAGTTTTGTGAGAAGAGTCAAGTCCTCTTTAGTGACAATTGTAATGGAGATGTCAAAGCACAGACTTAGGATATGTAACTGTACATTAATCATCAGTATCTCAGGTGTAACATCATTCAGTTCTGACTCCTAAAGTTCATGATGTACTTGGATTGAAAGCAGAGAGTATCTGCATTTGTGTTTTGCTTAGGATGTAGGCATAATAGCCCTATGTCATTCTACAAAATGTGCTAGATATGTTATCATCTACACACTGTAAGAGGATATGATTTTAATTCTTCTTGGAGAATTTTTCTGTCATATATGATGTGCCATCTGTGAGGTGCTTTACACAACTGTATCACTATTTTTATCTAATAAATTTATATCAGTAGTGTAAGATAGGGTCTTGGATCTGGACAAGTTTTCTGCTTCTCCTTCTGCATTTGTAATTATTTCAGCAACTTCAATAACAAGAGTGAGTTAAGGGTCCGGCAGCAGAAAATAAACAAGTGTTTGCCTCTGTTCTTGACATCTGGCCAAGTCAGATCAAGGTGAAAATACAGATCATTTCATCTGAAATAGCTGTAAATGAGAAATTGATCACTGGATTTTGTCATTATAGTTATTTAGTTTCTATGGCTATGAAGTTATACAACAAATGTGTTACTGGTTCCTGAATATTATGTACATAAGAAGATCTATGGCTCTAGTCACAGTCAAATTGTTGCTTTACTCTTTGGAAAGAAATTGGTGATAATTTTCCTTGCTTTTTTTTTTTTTTTTTTCACTTTATTTTCTGAATTTGAAAGATTTAGCAAGCTTGAAATATATGATGTCCAGACTGTATACCTTCTCATTTGGGAGAGATATCACACATCCCAGGCAGTGGTAAAGTATGTTGAAGTGTCTAGATGGTTTGAGAAAAGGGCTTAGGAAAGATCTTTGAAGCTTTACCCTTTCATAGGTGAACAACTGGAGATGTTCCTTAATGTACATAAAGATATTTTATTAATCTTTTATGTTTCCCCTCTGCTTTCAAAGCTTTTTCTTAGTTTAGAGTCTATTTGCAAAACTATGTTTCACTGAAATGAATTTGGCATTGTGCTTTCCAAAGTTATAAAACAATATCCAAAAAAGCATTCGGTGAAAGAATGAAGATAAGAGTTCAAAGTCTGGTGAGTTAAATATGAAACAGAGATCTTTTAAACCATAAAGGTCAACTCATAATAAAGAAAACAGTGGAAATGTCTTGTAGTCATTTTACAAAAAGCAAGTTCTTACGTCACTCAAATATATCTGTTGGAAAACACTATTTTGTTTACGTGAAATCCAATTATTCAAGTGAAATCAATATAGGCAGCATAGTATTCATAGAATCATAGGATCATTTAGTCTGGAAAAGACCCTTAAGATATTTTATCTATATGTGTGCATATAGATGTACTTATGTATGAATACACAATTCATGTGTATGAGTACATATGTGAACACACATATGAATTCATAATTTGAATGTATTTGTCCAAAGGTTAAAATTATGGGATTGCAAATTGGATAAACCTTAGTTTCTAATAATACTCCTTTCCAGCAAAGAATTTTGAAAAGGACATGAATTAACATGAATTAATGCCTATAGAGGTAGTAGAGATCCTAGCCCTGGAAATATTCAAGGTCAGGCTTGATGGGGCTCTGAGTGACCTGATCTAGTGAAGATGTTCCTGTTTACTCCAGGGAGGTTGGACTAGATAACCTTTAAAGGTCCTTTCCAGCCTAATACATTCTATGATTCTAACTAAGCAGGCTAGGTATGGATTTCAACATTGTATCATGTAATCCTTAGATTTAAAATGTTAGGAATTACCACAACCCATTGTTCTAATATGGGACAGAAGGTACTGCTAGAAAGTGTGGATTCCCTTCAAGTGGTATAACTATATGTGCATGAATATTCTACTAGATCTTAAAAAAGTCTTCAACCACTATACACCTTCTATGTTTACAGCATATATATCCAATATACTTGATAAATCTATTCTATTATTAGATTAGTATGTATGTATTATTTTTGACCTGCAATTATTATGAACCTGGACATATTTATTTTATTTCAAATTTTAAGATGGTCCTATGTCTTTAACTGGATAAGATTTTTAAACCTGAATATGGGTAAAAAACTCCTGAAATAACAATTTTCAGGGAGTATTTCCAAGAGGATTGTCCATTCCCAATTTGGAAGATATGAAATTCTGAGGAATCAAGAGAAATGCAGTAGTTTAATGAAAATCTGGTAGATTTGAAGAAAGCTTTTTTTTTTTCTACTTAAGTATTTGGATATTAAACCACCACAAATACCTCTTGGTGTTAGTATCATGGAAGAAATACAGATGGGTAGACTTATCGAAATGGAGATTCTAATAGTAGAAAATTTTAAATATTGGGTAATTTAAAAAAAATACAAATATTTTGAACAATAATAGTGTAATAAAAATATTTCTTAAATTTGAGTTTCACTTATATTGTTTCACTTTCTATAGAAGATGGCTGGAATAAGGTTGGATATTATTTATTTAAATTTTCCTGTCTTTTTTTAGGTAACTATATTGAAGAGTCTTGGTGATCAGAGAATATGCAAAATATTAATTTCTAAAACCCAAATTAGTTTCAGAGTTTTTATACAATATTACACTAGAAATTTTTGGGCCTTAATCATTTGAATTATATATATTTTCCCTGTAGGAAGCAAGATTTTAATCATGTTTGTAATCTGAAAGCTTTTGGACTCCAGTTTAAAAGAATACTTTGAAGAGCAATACTCAAAAGCATGATTTCATGTTTTCCACTTACCCTCTTGCCAAAGTCAGAACAGGAGGATATCGAGGCCATATTCTCCCAGGTCCTTTGCACCTGGAAGGGTGTGAGAAGCTAAAAAGTCCTGTGGACTCTACAGACACCTAGCAACAACTACAAACAGCAGTGTGTTATCAATGTTAGTCTCATACTAAATCCAAGAGACAGCACCACACCATTTACAAGACAGAAAATTAACTCTATTTCATCTGAAAGCTGGACACTGCTATGCATTTCATATGTCATTTATTTTCTTCTGCTCCATTCCTTTCTTGTTACTAGAAAAAAAAAATATATGGCAGCAATATTTTAAAGTCATCAAACATTAAAATGTTGTAATTTCATTGTATTTTCAGATAGGTGATTCATCAATGTTATGGTTTTATATTGACCACTTTTTCTTTAATATCTCTATTCATAGTTGCTACAAAGACTTGCATATTTCCTTTCTGATTCTTTCCTAGTTTTGATTCCTTTTTGATGAGCAAGGTTTCAGATGGTACTGTTCCCTGGCTTTTCTTTTCACCTATTTTAGGATGAAAGAAAAAAAGTATTAAAGAAAACTATTTTCCCGTGTGAAAGGCACATAGAAAATGCACAACTTTATTGAGAGCTGTTCTCCATAATGACACATTTTGGAGAAGTCTACAAGCAACAGACATGTAAGGAATTACTTTGTGACAAATGAAAATATAAAGATGATTTATAAAAGCTCTAGTCTACTTTTATCTTCTGTTGTTACCCAGAATTTAAATTCATCTCACCTGTAAAACACCTTCTACCTTAGTCTTTAAAGCAGACCAGACATTAGTCGATAAAATAGACTGTAAAATAGTTTTTTGTAAATGACTGCTATAGATCTTGCCTTCTTCACTGCCATTCTTTAGAGCTATTCCAGGTACATTTTTTTTCCTAAAGTGAAGCAAAATAAAGTTCTGTTGTATTCACTTTTGGGGCCCTATTTCTGACTACAGCTTTGGGGAGCTGTTACACTGCCTAGTTCTCAGGCTGACGGCTACAGCATCCCTATCATTATCCCAGAGAATTTAACCCACAGTTCTTTCCACTGTGGAGAATGTCCTACTCAAAGGTGCACAGCACAGCATATTTAAAGTAAGGTTGAATAAAACATTTCCTGATGACAGCTCGCAAATGACAGAGGTTAGAAACTTTTCCTAGAAGACTTTTGCAGTCACCCACATAGCTTTAGAGCACATGAGTCTTTAAGACTGTGGAAGCAGGCCATTTGGTGCCAACAGATCTCAATGCCAGAGAAGAGCCCTGAGCACATTTAATTTACTAATGCAGGCATATCATATGGTTCCCACTTTCTAGCTGAGCTTTCCCATTTTGCTACTGTCAGATTCTCTTCAGTCATCAGAAATACTGCATTATTGCCTATCAAGCAACCCAGATTAATACAGGGAGAGCATTGGGAGCTGCAATCCTACACAGATAATCTTTGGACTTACCTTTTTTGGTGTTTCTAGTCAATTACTGTTCCCATCTATTTATCAATCCAGCTTCTACACATCCCAGAACGGCTACAAGTCTTGTATATCAAAAGATACTAGTAGTGTTATATATGCCAATTACAGTGTTGACTTTAGGTGCCTAATTTCTTAAAGAGTGCATTGCCAAGCACTTGGGAACTTTTTAATTGTCAGAGTCCTTTGAAATAAATGACTCAAAGCTTTTATATAAAAGATGGGTCATAAACAACAGTTCATATTGAATTAATGGATGCAGGATTTATAGCCCTTATCAATAGATATGTTTTGGTTTTTTTTTCAACTCTGAGTAATTCCTGTTGTCCTTAACTAATATTCAACATGAATGGATCAATGATTTAGGACATGATTATAATCTTGAGATTAATCTACATGTTAGGTGTAAGATTTCATAGTAATGTGTCAGTAAGTGGATAGATTCACTGAATGTATCTGTGAATTTAAACAGTTTAATTCCTTAAAGAAATTCAATAGTATCTTCCATTATACTGTCTGGGATCTTCTGTTTCATTTTTAGGGTTTTTTTTTGTTTGGTTGGTTGGTTGGTTGGTTTTGGTTTTTTTCCTCTGAGTGTATATATAGAATAGCATTCTAACTAGTGCTATTCCTTGGGTGGCCTATTTCAATGCTTGACAACCCTTCCAGTAAAGAAATTCTTCCTATTGTCTAACCTAAATCTCCTCTGGTGAAAATTTTAAGCAATTTCCCCTCATCCTATCACTTGTCACCTGAGAGAAGAGACCAACCACAACATCTCTGTAACCACCTTGTGGGAAGTTGTAGAGAGCTATAAGGTCTCCCCTCAGCCTCTTTTTCTCAAGACTAAAAAGCCCCAGCTCCCTCAGCCATTCCTCATAGGACTTGTGCTCCAGACACTTCACCAGCTTCATTGGTCTTCTCTGGATGCCCTTCAGCATTTCAAAATCCTTTTAGTAGTGAAGGGCCCAAAACTGAACGCAGTACTCAAGATGCAGCCTCACCAGAGCTGAGTACAATGGAAATATATGATCAGATAAAAATTAGTACATAGTTAAAGAAGAAAACATTCCAAGTCTTTAACATAAAAAAAAAAAAATAGTAAATGTGTACAGTAACTCAAATTTTTCATTTTTCATCCTTTATATGATCTATCTTTGACAGTCTCTGGTAAGTCTAACATGCTGTCTTCCAGACAGGATTGTTATTTTGAACTTCTTTTGCATATATAACTGAGGTGAAATAAGTTTACTGCTGTCCTGGTACTAGCCAGGCCAGAGTTAACCTCCTCAAGCAGCCAGCACAGGTGAGCTGAGTTAGCCTGGGCTGTTTTCCACACCACCTGACATCACTTCCCCATAAAAAGGGCTGGTTAGGAAGTGGTATGCCTGGGTTCTTCTGGGGTAGTCTGAGGGTGGTAGGTTGGTTTTCACATTGTTCAGCACTCTGTTATCCTTGGGTGTAAGTGAAATTTACTATGGGCCATTATTGTTCTCTTTTCATGGTGTTTTTCTCAGTTAACTGTCCTTATCCCAAAGCATGGAGGCTCTGTCTGTTTCTCCTTTGGAGGGATTGAGCAATGTGTGGGCTGAGCCACCACAACTGCTAGTCAGAAAAGACTTAATTCTCAATTTCCTACTTAACTTCAGAGGGGCAACATGGAAGAAGAGGAGATTAAAAAAGCAGACTGAAAGGTAACTTTTTAGATCTAACATACTTTCAGGGAATGGGTTGTAATAAAGTTGGAGGCTTAGGAGTTCTAGTCCCTTCATGTCATAATTCTGACAGAATAAGATTTTTAGAATTTATAAAACTACTTTTTAGGAGGATTTTAATGGACAAATGCATGATGGACAACATTTGGCTGGCAAATTATGCCTGAAATTTTTTCATTTAGAAAGGCTTAATGTTGAATACTTAGAAGAAAATATGAAATTTATCTGGCAAGTAGCTGATTATTTTCAGAAAGAGTGTTTGAGTTCAATGATGTATCTTGTAGAATACATGGAATTGGGTTTTGTCAGCTGACTTCATCATTATCACTTTCTCTATTTTTCAGTGTTAGGACTGATATATATGTACAGTAGGACAATGTTTATACAGAGATAATTTTTAAATTGTATTGGGTTTTTGAGTTGAAGGTCTCGTCCATGAGTCTGAAAAGTACACCTACCCTGGACATCTACCTTTTCATGCCATCTTATATGGAAGTTCTTTTCCAAGTAGTTCCCCAGAGTTAGGTCTGAATCTTTAAGGTTGTAGTCCAGAGTTTGACTTGCTTTAGGCTTTTTTTTCCCCATCTTTAAAACTTCTATAACTCTCAAGAATTTTTCTATTTTTTTGGTGGACAACTTTGTACTGAGGAATTTTCTAGAGCCTTATAAAATTTTTCAGGAGAAGTGAGACAAGAGAAAAAGGTAATGTTATTAGTAGAAGTGGAAAGAAAGTTC
Source organism: Gallinula chloropus (assembly GCF_964237585.1). Lineage (NCBI taxonomy): Eukaryota > Metazoa > Chordata > Aves > Gruiformes > Rallidae > Gallinula > Gallinula chloropus. Next base: position 138,542,597 of record NC_140085.1, on the reverse strand, counting down.
ATAGACACAAGTGTATTTCTCCAGTGTAATGCTTATCTCTGTCAAATATTAGAACATGGCTGCAGGCAATGGCATTACTTAGGCCAGTGTTTTTTTCACAATGGAATAACTGAAAAATCTAAATTAAGAAACCAATTAACTCTAAGTGTAGCATGCATATATTGCCTGATCTTATCTGTCAGATAATATATTTTGGTCACAGAGGAAAGTTCTCAAAAGGCACTTAGCAGCAGTATAAGGACATGGGGGAATTTTCTTCTGCAGAGATTGACTGAAAATCTATGCCACTTGAATTGAAATAAATCATATAGCTGATGGATTGATTTCCCTAGTATCATGGAAAACCTTAAAAATATCGTTCTGTTTTCTAAATTCTGACCTCTTCCACAGCATCATACAGCTCTGAGTAGAGATCTTAGATTTTGAAGTTTGACTAAGGGATGAGGTATGTAGGCTCTGGTGTAGCTATGAATATATCCATGCAGTGGTTTGACCCTGGCTGGAGGCCAGATGCCCACCAAAGCTGCTCCCCTTTTCAGCTGGACAGGGGTGAAAATAAATAGAGAGGCTTAGGAGTTGAGATAAGGACAGGGAAAGATCATCCTGGAAACAGACTCAACACAGAATAAAGAAAAGAAAACTCTCTAATTTATTACACTACACTGCACACAGAGATAAACCAGAGTTGGATAATGAGAAGTGCGTCCAGATCTTAAAGCACCTCACCCCTCCCTTCTTAGCAGACTTAACTTTAGTCATAACTTTGCTTCCGTTCTTGCTCCCCAGTGTGGCACAGGCAGGAGCAGGGAATGAGGATTTCAGTCAGTTCCTCACAAGTTTTCCTTCTTGTCTAGGGGGGATATTCCTCATACCCTTCCCCTGATGCACTGTGGGGTCCCACCCATGGGAGACAATTCTTTATGAATATCTCCAATGTGAGTCCTTTCCCACAGGGCTTCAGCTCTTCACCAGCTGCCCCGTTTCCCCCTCCCCCCCAACTCCCTCCAATGGCTCCAATTGCTGGCAGAGGCTTGCTCCAACACTGGTCACAGCATCTCCTGTATGTCTCCACCTGCTCCAGCATGCGGCCTCTCCGCAGGCTGTGGGTGAGGTCTTGGCCTTTTCCATGGGCTACAGGGAGGACACATGCTCTACTGTGGGTTTTTTCCACGTCTCCAGGGGCATCTTTCTCTCTGGCACCTGGGGCGTCTCCCTCCCCCGCCCCCCGCCTCCTCCCTGGTCTTGGTGCTTGCATAGTTTCTTACATCTCACTCCCTTCTCTGGTGGAAAAAAGAAGCTGCTTGCGGGTTTTTTCTGCTAAATGTGATTCCCAGAGGTGCTGTGACTGCTGTTGATGGCCTTGGGCTTGGTCAGCAACGACTCTGGCCTTGAGGCAAGTGGTGTTTACTCTCTCAGGCCTGCATAAAGCTTCTAGCTGTACCTTGCAGAAGCCACCTGTGCAACACCGCCCCCCCCCCCCCCCCCACCCCACCAGAACCCAGTCACACAAAACTGCAACAATCCATTTATGATTATATACAAGTAAAGCCTTTTATCAATAGTAAGGTCTATTTTGCAATGGTTATCTGTAAAGAGAGCTAAGAAGATCTGTGCTCAAGCTTTTATCGTACTTAAATAGACATTTAGTATGTTTTTGGATTCCCCACTGCTAGGTTTAACAACAATAACGTGTATCGACTGTTCCAAATTTTTGTATTATCTTCAAAATAGGACAAAGTAGAGTTATTGATTTTTCTCAAGACATGTTGTATCTTTAGTGCTTGCTTTCTAATTGATCATCAGTTCATGACATGATCAAAAGTAAAAGCTTAACATCAAATTTCTAAACAGTAATCTGACATGAACTACTGTCATGGTTTAACCCCAGCTGAGAGCTGAGCACCATGCAGCCTCTTGCATGTCCCCCAGCCCCTCTCCAGTGGAATGAGGAGAAGTATGGGGAGACAGAGTCAAAACTCCTTGTTTGGGATAAGGATAGTCTACTGGGACAGCAAAGGGAGAGTGAGGTAACAAGAAGACTTGTAACAAAATCTACAAAACTGGTGAGGCACTATACAGTTTCTCACCAAATTGTACAGCTCAGAGCCATCCTAAAGCCAGATCGTCCAAAGCTGCGTGTCCTGGAGCCATGTGCCCCTTCCCTACTGCTCTTTCGTCAGTATGTGTCACCTGTCCTGGCTCTGTCCCCTCACAGTTTCCTGAGTGCCTCCTGCCTTCTTGTTGGCAAGGCGGCATGAGAAGCTGAGTCCCAAACACAGCACTACACCAGCTACTAGAAATAAATTAACTAGCTGAACTCAGGACAACTACCACATGCATAAGCATGTATTTTTTCTACACTGTTTCCTAATGCCAATGGGCTTTTTCAAATCCATTTACATTAAAACAGTTTTAAGCACAAAAGGCACTTCTTTCAAAATTTCTGAAAAAATCTAGACTGTATATTACCTCTCTGGCTAATAGAATTCCTTCAATACTGAGTCTTTAAAGCTATATGGAGTTGATAGATTGACAAGATGATCTTGGAGGTCTTTTCCAACCTTAATGATTCTGTGATATTCTTCTAATTAAAATAATTTTGATCAAAATATAGAAAATGTCTTTAATAATTTCTCTGTTTTATATGTCAATATTTTTTTTTGTTCTCCCTTTTTGTATTTGAGAAATCAAAGCGTAAAAATCTCGTTCAGTTTCTTGCTTATTTAGGGCGCATATTCCCCACAACTTCTGTTTTCTAGAGGTAGATCATTGGCTAGTTAAAGTAAGCTTGCAGGCTCAAAAGCTGCCAAAACAGATATGACACTACCAAAAGTGAAATGGTCTAGATTAAACAAATTTGGTTCAAAGGATTCATTCTTTCTATCCCAAACCTTATTAAACAAGTTACCTAGCTTTCCACCCCCGGCTCATCTGTGCTCACATCCAAAGCTTTTATTCACCTAGATCTGTTGACATGAAAGCTGTGCAATATTGTATAGAGCAGTTCAACCAAACCAATAGAAACCACCACAGAAAATGTGAATGGGTCTATGCTAACCTTTATGATGGTAACTAAATTTCTTGATAATTTTATTTTCTGAATTTCAGGAAAAAGAACAGCCAAATAATGAACATAAACTTTTCAAAAGCCGTTCTGTATCCTCTAGGTTAACTTTTATCCTTGAGAACTTAAGCATTCACACTTGTCTAGTAATTCATCATATTAGAAAGAAAATGTCAAGTTGCCTTTCATGTATGTTGTATCTATCCACAGGTATGAAGAGAGAACATAACTTCTTTTGCATGCACATTTTAATTAATGGCTTATTATTAAAGAAAAAATAAGTAGTGGCTAAGTTCTAAAAGTTCTAGTTGCAGTTATCAGCTTCAGCCAATGAAACATTGCCCATAAAAGCAATATGTCTATAACAATTTATATATTACGTATTTTCAAACACTGAATTACTTTTTCCCTGCACACACATTTACAGGAAATTGTGGAGGAATAAATGGACAAGAAATACAGAAATATCAGAAAAAAATGAAGAATAGTGTAATAATTATTTCTATAAATAAGTCAAAGCAGCAAAATATGTAGTAAAAAAACCCCAATATGGAATAAAAAAAAGCAATCAAATGAAAATAAAGTTATTCTTGATTAGTTTTTGTTAGGCACGGCTGTATTAGTCAGTCTTGAGAAAGAATTACATTAAACAGTGCTTTTATGAATTCATGTGTTTGCAGAAAGGGTCCTCTATATGTGTCACCATAACTGAAAGATTAAAGAGCACTGAGTTATGGGATGCCATCATAGGACTGACTTTAGAGAAAATAGCAAGAAATGCAAGACTGAATTAAATTGTAGTGTATGAGCTCAAAGCTGTGTTTCCAGCTTTAAACAAAAAAAAATAGCCTGAGGGCATCCAAATCTGATCATTGCTCTGTATAAAGTATTTATGTATGTACGTGTACACCTGTATTGTCTTCCATTTTATTTTAGATTTTTTTTAGCATCAAACACCAATATAGACTTTAAATAAAGTAATCCCACTAACCGAAGGAAAATGAGTTTTACAATGAGGACTGAATTTAGTTCCCTGTCTTTGTGATATATTTTCACATTCGTAAAACAATAAAAGATAATGTGGTTTATATTAACAGGAATCATTAGAGAAACAAATAAACCCAAAACAAACAAAACCCCAAAAATAAAACCAAACCCACAGAAAAAATACCCCACAGGTACTGACCACTGTCAATTACAGACCTAGCAATTGCCTGATGATTGCTTCAGTAGCATTTTCCTGAGTAAACCCACTTGTTTACTGGAGTAATTGAGATTAATCTGATTAATATAGTGATTTCTTGTTTGGTTGGTTGACTATTTTTTTGTTCTTTTTTGTTCAGATTCAATTTGGAACAAACTAGGGTAGATTTCATTGGACTACCGATTGCATTTTCTTTCCAAATGAAATTGTGAAGGAAAGGATTTGATTTACTAGCTTGAAAAATGAGACATCACGTACAGTTTGTATGTTCCAAGAAAACAGTTTCATGGGTACAAGGAGAAGTGCAACGTTCTGTACCTGGGGAAGAACAATTCTATGCAAAAATGTGTGTTGGGGGTAACACAGCTGGAAAGCAACTTGGCAGAGGGCTCTACAGAGAGATCTGGACAAGCTAAACTAATGGGCTGAGGCCAGCTGTTTGAGGTTTAACAAGACTGTGTTTTGTTTTGCACTTGGGTCAGAACACCTCCGTGCAATGCTACAGGCTTGGGGAACAGTGGCTGGAAAGCTGCCCATTGGAAAAAGAACCTGTAGGTGTTGGTTGACAGCTGGTCCAATACGCACCAGCAGTGTGCCCAGGTGGCCAAGGAGGCCAACAACATCCTGGCTTGTATCAGAAGTGATGTGGCTGTGGGATATGATCATCCCTCTGTACTCAGCACTGGCAAAGTCACACCTCAAATCCTCCATTCAGTTTTGGGCCATTGAAAGACCTCAAGAAAGACATTGAGGTGCTGGAGCATGTCCACAGAAGGACAATGAAACTGGCGAAGGGTCTAGAGCACAAGTCTTATGAGGAGCATCTGAAGGAAATGGGGTTTAGCTTGCAGAAAAGGAGACTGAGCAGTGACATTATCAGTCTCTACATCTACCTGAAAGGAGGTTGTAGCCAGGTAGGTGTGGGTCTCTTCTCCTGAGAAAGAAGTGATAGGACAAGAGGAAATGACTTCAAGTTTCTCCAGGGAAGATTTAGATTAGATATTCGGAAAAAAATTCTTCACCAAAAGGGTTGCGAAGCACTGGAACAGGCTGCCCTGGGAAACGGTTGTGTCATTGTCCCTGGGGGTGTTAAAAACATGTATAAATGTGGCACTTAGGGACACGGTTTAGTGGTGGACTTGGTAGTTCTAGGTCAACAGTTGGACTTTATGATCTTAAAGCTCCTTTCCAACCAAAATTATTCTATGATTCTGTAAAAGGTTCAATGATCTTGTACTGTTCAGCCTCAAGAAGCTGGGTGAAGAAGGTAGGATCTGAAGAAAATGTATCCAGGCTCTTTTCACCAGTGGCGGGGTGAGATGCAATGGGCACACACTAAGCCAGCAGTTAGGAAACACTTGCTCCCTGTGAGGGTGACCAAACACTGGCAAAGGTGGCCCAGAGAGGTTGTAAAGTTTCCTTCCTTGGAGATATTCAAAAGCCATCTGGACAAGGTCAGAGACAAGCGGTTCTAGATGTCTCTGAGGAGGGAGGTTGGATAAAATGACCCCTCCAGACGTACCTTACAACATCAACCTTTCTGTCTTTTGGTAACTTTTACTTCTGTTTAATATTTTTTTAGTTTGTTTTCATTACATGCCACTGATGTTTAATGCTTGATAGAGACGTCTTGAATCCACAGTCATATTAGGCTTTTTCCTCTTCTCCTTTCATTCTTCCCTCCAGAAGATGTGCAGTCTCCAAAATCCAGAAGAGAATGGTATATCTGGACTGCTCACAGGACATTTTACTATTTTTCTACAAAGTTTGTTAAAATAAAGTTTGATCTGTACCCACCTAAATCAGGTTGAACTTTTCACTGACCAAAGATGAAAAAGTAAAATGTCTGTATTAAAAATTTTAAAAACAAACCCCTCACATATGTTGGATGAAATTGCCTCAACAGGGTGAATGAAGTTCAGAACCTAAGAAGTTGAAGAGTGATTGAACTATGCTACTAAATACATGTAGATGCATCCAAGAGGCTAAATGACAAGATGAAAGTAATTTTTTCCCCAATTATTGTTTTCCGCACCTAAATTGACATGCAACTGAACAAGAAGATTAAAAAATTAGAAAAATTACTGCTTTGCCATTAAAACAAGATAAATACTGCTAATTTACAGAAGAAATGTTAATATGTTATTTTACATATCATGCCAATACTAACTACAAACATAATAAATATTAAAGACTTCCATATAGACTGGTGAGTGCATCTGCAAGAAACAAAATTGAGAAATGTAAGCCATGGCATTCCATCAAAAACCAACCATGATTCTGTGCATCAATCAAAGCTTTATTGGAGTGTTTTAAAACACATGGAATTGTGACTTCTGATTCCCCTTTTTAAAGCATCTTTCTTTGAAAAAAGTATTTCAGAAAGGCTTTTAGACCAGCAGTCAGTTAGCAAAAAGATGATGTGCTAGAACACTGAATGCTCAAAACCATCTTTGCAGAAGGTGAAGGATATATAATGGATTTTCAAAGGTGAAATCAGTACATGTAGTTACAAGCTTATAAAAAAAAGTAGATGGCATGCATATTTCATGAGGTTTATTTTTTCTTTATTTTCAGCACAAAACTGGAGAAAGCTGAGGCATATGGATGGGAACTTCATATTTATGTAAGCAAGCACCATAAGGGATGATTGATTATGACTGATTCTCATGAGAACGTGCATGATGGACCTAGTTTTATACAAGGAAAACTAAAGAAAAAAAAGAGTCATTTCAGTTCACAGAATTATCCGTGATTTTCCCCTGAGCCCCTTATCACAGAATGGTATATCCTTGCCAAACTGAATCAGTCTTTCATTCCAGGTTTAAAGAAACTTACATTTTTAAATCTGTCCATTCACATTAAAACAATTAATTTCACACTGATGTGTGTAGCCTTCTTGTGTTTTCAGCACTGGAGCATTTCAGCTATTTTACCTAGACTTTTCTGGGGTTCACCATCATGTATCTTTGGAAAAGAAGCTGCCAAAGGCTGTTCCTTTAGTCCAGCATTTTTACATGCTAGAACAAGAGGGTGTCTTTTCTTCTTTTAATTACTCCCTCTGTGGGAAAGAGATGAGGTTAGGAGGGTTGAGGAAAAGGGCATGCTCTACAGCAATGGAACACTTCTATTTGTGGTTTGTTGGCAAATTGCCTCTTTCCCTTTGGAAGACAGTTATAAAGCAGAGTAAATTAGAAAATACTCCTTGAGATGCTTCAAGCCTATTCTGCTGTCACCAGCTAAAACACAAGGGCTGCAGTAAGAATCAGCCTGAACAGAGAAGTTCCAGAGAGAATGGTCTCAGGACAAGGGTCTTTGGAGTTAGCAAGTGATGTGAGCAGCCAGAAAGGCAGCCTGGTTCAAAGGAAAAAAATAGTAGGCAGGAGAAAATATGCACTCAAATGCTGACATAGGAAATGCCTACCAGCTTGGGAACTGTTAGTCTAGGAACTAGGTCTGTGAACAAGAAGCATTGTTGAGAAGCAGAGCTGGCACTTTTAATGTGCAGCAGTGTAACTGGTGACATCCTGAGATATGATCAATAAGTGCAAAACCAATAAACTTAACATCTGCATAAGTGAAAAATAGTCTGGAGAAAGGGAAAAACATTCTGAGAAAGTAAGAATAAGTAACTGCTGTGGTCTGTCCTAACTGCAAAAGAAATACTGTCTGAAAAAGTAACATTTTTTTTCTAAAATATGTCTTCCTCATCTCTTTTGTGCCCCAGGAAAATATCTAAGCAATCAGGAAAGGATGGCAAGAGACTGTCATGGATGAATAAAGACCTGCTGGTCAAAATAAAGTGCAAGGAGGAAAAGCACAGGCAGTGGAAGCAGGGACAGGAATCCTGAGAAGAGTGTAGGACATTGCCCAGTTCTGTGAGGATGGGGTCAGGAAGGTCAAGGTGCAGTTGGGTCTAAACTTGGCAAAAGACACAAAGAAATATGGAGGGTTTCTGTAGGTAAAGTCAGCCAGAAATTCATAACCTCAGTGTGGTCAATAGGCACCTGGCAGCCCAGTACACTGCCATCCAAGAAGCTACCACCAAGTGAGAGTAAATCAATGGGAGGGTTTTTTTCTGTAGAAAATAACAGAAAATAACTGTAAAGGTCCTGATGTCTGTATTTCCTTTGTTACTGATAAAACAGACGTATCTGAACAGAACATAAACATATATGAACAACAGGCAAAAGATATCTGTTTCAAAAGAAAAAATATCATATGTTATGTTTCAAATTAAAGTCTTATGATGCATACATTGAGTCAGAATAATGAAGAATTAAAATTTAGACTATTACAGTTCTGCAAGAATAACAACTTGTCTCAAATAAATTCATACACAAATAACAATCGTATCAGTTTAAAATATATACTTTCATTGGTACTTAAAGTAGCACCTGGCATTGATGACTGAAATTAAGTTTCTTTCTCATCACATTGAACATCAACAGAGATGCAGTGAAAAGCTAAATAGTAGTTCTTAATAATGGATCTGATGAACCAAGCAAAGAAAACTGTAGCCTTTTGCTGGTTTGCTGTTTTAACTTCTCAGACAACTGAACTGCAAATATCAATGTTTTCTCATTACACACTTGAAGGAAAAATCCCAATCAATTTCTTAAAGTGAACAGTTGTCTGCGCAAACATTGCATTTCAAAGTATTCTTCTTGAGACTTAACAACAAATTAGCCCTCATTAATTGCCTTGCAGTTCATTTTTTCAAAGCCTTTGAGCAAGATATTTGGTTACTGTGATTATTCTGGCATTAATATTCAGTGTAACGCAACAGCTGTCATGTTTATATTATTTATTTCAGGACATTAGATTAATATACCGATTTAAACCACAGCCAATTTAAAAGAAAAACTAAAGGCAGTACTAAAAATTCTATTCCTAAATAATATTGAATTTTCTGGTCACACACAGATTATATCATTTCTATATATTTAAAGAATATGAAGTTGAATTATAATTAATTCCCTGACTAAAACAAATAGCTGCTATTCTTCTCTACTGCCATATTATTATGTAGAATTTGCAAAACAGTGACTTTAATGGAGAAGCTAAATGTAAGTTTTCATCTTAAAAAAGAAAATTTAAGAAGGCAGAGGAAATGAGGACAGACTAAATCCTTTTGCTACGAGACACGTTTATAGAACAGCAGATACCTTAGTGTCTTAGCCTTAGCCGTGCTAAGAGCATGCTGTTTGCAGCTCTGTAACCTTTCACCTAGGCTGCTGTATAAGTGCTTTATGGGAGCCTCTGTGGGTTTAGCTCTCCTTTTGTTTCCATGCTGTTCTCCTGCTTTTGGTCTCATAGGTTTTCAACTGCCAAACCAAACAGGTACAGCCCTTCTCTGGGGAAGTGGTTACCACTGGCATGACAATCACTCCTCTTTACAACCCTATTTTTCCTTCTTATTTTGCAGATTTTAGGTGTTCATGATATCTATAAGGTAGAATTTTCCACTCTATAGGGACGGAAATGCGTTTGGGTTAGTGGTCAGAATGCATAATTTCTGGTCAAAGGCACCACCACCTTGCTTTGCTAACAACTCTACCCTTGAAGAAGGGTGGAAAGACTTATAAAGAACAGTCTTTGCTGAAATGTGTCCATGGAGAAGAGCTGAAATGTTGATAAAGAGGAAACATCTTGTTCCTGCAGGTACAGAAAGGTCCCAGATTGGTCAGAGACCTGAAGGCAACAAAAATGGGCAGTAACTGTGGGCTGAGGAAGTAAAGGTGGCAGGGGGAGTTTGAGCCCACCCACTTGAAGGTCTGTGCAAATGATCCCCCCATGCATGAGTGCTAATTTAAATTGGCTTAACCAATAGTAGATGATGTGGTAATTACTAATGAGGAATTGGTTGGATGGCCACATCCAGGGAGCGGTGGCCAATAAGGAGGTTGGCAATAAGTAATATCCCTCAGAGGTCCTTACTGGGACCAGCACTGCTCTTTATTTTCAACAGTGACATAGACAGTGGGATCAAGTACATCCTCAGCAAGTTTGCAGATGAAGCCAAATTAAGTGGTACAGTTGACACATCTGAGTGATGGAATGCCCAGAAAGGCAATCACATCCTGGCTGCATCAAATGGAGCTTGACCATCAGGTGGAGGAAGATTATTCTGCCTCTAAGGACTGGTGAGGCCGCACCTGGAATACTGTGTGCAGTGCTGGACAATTCAGTACAAGATAGACCAGGCATACTGAACACAGTCCAGCAGAGAACCACCAAGATGATTAAGAGACTGAACCACCTCTCCTGTAAGGAAAGGCTGGGACTGGTCAGCCTTAAGAAGAGAGGGTGTAATCTTATTAATTAGATATCTGAAAGGGAGGCTGCAAGGACATAGCCAGGTTCTTTTCAGTGGTGCCCAGTGACAAGACCAGAGGTAACAGGCACAACCTGAAACACAGGAGGTTCCCTCTGAATGTCAGAAAACCCTTTTTCATTATAAGGGTGACTGAACACTGACACTGGTTTTTCAAGGAGATTGTGGAGTCTCCATTCCTGGCAACATTCAAAATCAATCTGTTCATGGTCCTGTGCAACTGACCCTGCATGGCCCTACTTGTACCAAACGACCTCCAGACATGCCTTCCAATTGTCTTTCTGTGATAAAGTTAGCAGAGTCCAAAACAATTTCTTGATGTAAATCAAGAATTACTACGAGTGAGAGACTTTTGATAATAGTTTGCATGTGGCTGACTTTTTATGGAGTATAGGAGACTTTGATAATATTGGTACTAATCATTTCATGCCTATTGGCCTTATTGCTTCACTGGTGTTTGATCACACCAACATATATTTAATTTCAAAATTTGTCTCATTTTATCTGAACGACTCTGTACCGTAATGCAAAATAAATTTGGGGGGTGGGGGGAGAGAGGAAGAGAAACCGATTTGTCTTCCATAAATTAATTTCTACATAGAAATGCAAAATTACTATTTTCAGAATTAGGCAGTCCTTGTGTACAACAGTCCATGAAAAAAATCTATCTATATATGTCAGTTTCTGTAGCGAACATGGCCCAGAGAAATTATGTTCAGTTTCTAGTTACCCATTACCTCCACACTGCAGACTCTTGGGACCAGTTTCTGGCACTGTTACTGAACTTCTTATATCCCTTAAAATGGTGGGAACCCCAAGTTGTACAGCACTGGACAATACCCTAGAATTGGGCATGATATGATGTGTGCACACCGTTCTGTTCTGAGATTTGCCAGCACTGTCTTCTTTAAAGCTTTTATACGGTTTTCTTATTTGTAAACAGTTCTATTCATCATTTCTACTGTCAAGCAGTGGAACATTTTATGTAAACTTGCTTCTTAGTTTCAAGATAAGAAGATAAATGCAGGTGGCATAAAAGCCAGGGGCCAAGAAGCAGCTGCACACAGGCTTCCCTGTTAGAATTAATAAGGTAAGTTCATCCAGAAGTCAATTAACGTGTACAACACAAAACAGGTCTGCACCTATTTGGGTCAGCTGTTACTAGGATAATTCAATCCTTTATGTACAGTAGCATTCGGGTTAGGACTACGATACCTTAGCTTAGCTATTACTTTCTTGTGCAATATTGTGATTACCATTGTCAAACACTAGTCAAACACTGCTAAATTGTCAAACAATAACTTCATGCCAAGAATCATTGTCACACAGTAGCCAATAATATAATTTGCAGTGGTGTGAGGTGCACCAAAGAGAACAATCGAAGGAAGATTGGGGTTAAAGGCTAGCAGTGACTCTGAGCAATAGCTGGCGATGCTGCATTCCTCAGATTTCTGGTCCTCCAAGAGAAAGTTCACTTCCAGCTGGCTTATCTTGATTTCCTCCCTGTGGAAGTCAGAGTACAAGGGTTTGAGAGGCTATTGTGTTTGTCAACTGGACATTTTGAAAGTGTTCATTTGTTCATTATTTGAGACATAATCCTAGGTGTCTGTGTATCTTGAGATGTAATTTTATTAAACAATATTCATGAACTGGCAGAAGGGGAATAGTCTATCAAACTTTGCAGGTAGATTTCCTACTTTCTACATTTTAATGTAAGAAGGGAGTATATATGATTAAGAATTTAAATACAGAATTATTTAGCAGCGCCAGAGGATTGATCTACATGTGGTATGAACAGCCATGGAGAGCACCTGTTGTGGCAGTGGCACAGTTAAAGAAAGACATGAGTGTAAATTATCCTCCCACATCAAGATAGGACCTCTGGGGTTAATAAGATCGAAAAATCTATGAAATCTATCCAGATTAAAGGCATTCTATAATTAGAATCTTTCCTGATGTATTATTCATTTTAAAAGAATTAATGGGAAAGAAACGTAGATTTCTCTAGATGAAAAAAATATTTTCATTCATTTCTGTATCCATATAAATTATGACTTATGAATTATTAGTTCATAATGTATTACTTATCATAGTAATCATTCCAGTGCCAGGGCTCTGAAGGCACCATCATCCCTGACAGTCCCTCCTAGCTGCTCCCTGGAGTTCTCCCTACCTTGCCTACAGCCCAGGACACCATTTGATCCTCTGAGGGATTCCTCCCATCATTCCTGGAGACCACTGTCTGCGAATGGAAGACCTAGTGACTGAGAGGTTCCTCAGATTCAGCTACTCTGTTCCTTCTTTCTGCAGCTCATGAAGGACCTCGGTGTTTCTACTGTTGCAACGAAAAAAGAATTCTCTAGTGCCTGCATTTAGCTTAATGAAGTCTGACTGCTTTTGTATCTAGGTTTTTCTAAATGATGCTATCATCAGCTATATCATAACATTACTGGGCAGCTGGCAGACCTCTGCAATGATGCTCTGCAGAGACTTTAACATTTTTCTCTTCCTTCTCAGCACTGACACTTCTGCATTTCCTTCACCACATTTTTGTCATGGATGGACATACACAGATGGTCTGCACCAGATGAGGGAAGGGGAAATGCTGGTAGGAAAATTCTCAGTTTAAATGGTATTATCAGTCTCACAGGGATTTCTGGAGCTGTATTGAGGAAGTGGATAGAGGGGTTCTGCATTTCCCCTGTAGAGTTTGTGAAGTTCAGAGGAACAGCACAAACTGACTGACTGCTTAGGCTGCGTTGCCTGCAGAATAGCTCAGAATTCAGATCAGCTCGCTTTCTGAAATTTTCATGTTGATTTGTGTATGGGGATTCACTAATTTGGATCTTTCAGTCTGCAACCAGTGCAGAAGTAAAATATGCGGAAGCAGCTTTGACTTTGATTAACATCTGCTAAGACTATCTGATCTGGCAGTCTTTGGGAATGTTGGAGATTAATCCTTCCACTTCTGCTGGGTTGCCTGTGTCAGTCTCTAGTTCTTACTAGTCTAATTCATTAGCCGGTCTTCTCAGTAGCAAGAACTGAACATATATCATTGATAGGCAGCTTACTCTGGATGCAATGCACTGACAGAATACTCGTATGAATGGACGCAGTACCAGTGCCCTCCTGTTGCTGCTTTCTTCAATTGAGCAGGATGGAGGTCCATTAATGAGCCTCACTAGTGCACCTCCTCTCTGCTTGGCTGGAATATATGTATATTATATACATGTATATAAAATATGGAAATAATACAATTGTACATATCTCTGTGTGTGTGTGTGTATATATATACACACATATGTATATATGTACAATGCATATCCCTCCAGCAGCTAGTCTTAGGCACCTGTTTTCCCAGTAGCTGGACCTGGATCCCAGTCTCCCCAGTGACTGGCACCTGGGAGTCATATGAACCCCATTCCCTTTGCTTATACAGACTCTGTCACCCTTCCACACCAACACAAATACAAATATGTGCAACCACACCTGTAACTGGCTGGGATTTCCCTGATCCCTAACTACAACCTCTACCCCAAGGTCTCACCCTCAAAGACATACCTGGAGCCCAGATGACCTCACCTACACACCAGCTCATCTTGCTTCATCTTCACCAGTGCCAGGCACTGGGTTAAGTTTATTTATGTCTCTCCAGTCACTGCCACCATAGACAAATCCTCTGGACCCATGGTATGGCTCCAGTTACTGGCATCCAGATCCTCACAAAAATATATGTAGACAAAGAGTCTCTTACATGAGAAATAACTGAGGTAGAGCTTAATGAAGAGACAGGACAGATTCCAGTGAGCAGGTGCAGGTCATGGCCAGATTATACCAACCAGCCAATGCTTAAATGTGATCAGACCTTTTTATTTTTATATCCTTTAATTTTCCCACCATCTTTCCTCCCCTAAATCACTCAGACCCCTCCTCTTTCCCATCCTTGGTTCCTCTTGGATACATTCCATAAAAGTTCTTCTGTAATTCCAAAATTTTCATCCCTTACGTCCCATATTGTGTCCCATACCCATAGGCAATAACCATCCCTCAGTCCAAAAAGGTGATTCAGAGGGTTGCTCTCAACCATCTTGGGATGGTTTCACACCTGAATAAAGGATTTGATGGCCCCGGAAAAGCCCTGAGATGGGTCTAGGCAGGATGGGTCATATGGGGAGCCTGTAGTTTGGGTTCCTTTGCTTCACTCTGTGTCCGTCTGTGCTTGTGGAGAAGGATTCATGATGGTCTGGTGACCCTCCCATGGTAAGGTTGACTGCAGACAGGACAGGTTATTATTTCAGTTACCCTAGATATCAGTGTCTTTTCTGTGTGTGTGTGTAGAGGATCCTCATAACACCTAATGTAACAATATCCTTCATTAGGGCTGTAACATTTGAATATTATATCTTATTACACCCTATTTCATGATATATTTTATTTATGCTATAGGCTTATTTTAAATGCATAATCCCATGCATTGTACTTGTGGAGTAAGTCTGTAAAGAATGGTTCATCTACCATGGTTTCACATCACTTTGTGTCACCTAAGAATCAGGGAGGCATTCTGCATGAATACCATATGGAACAATTTTAATTGAATGACAAATTTACAATGGATCATTAATTAAACCATTTTTTTTTAAGACTATCTGAGAGTATTAGCTATGGAGCACACTTGGGAAAAATATGTTCTGGAGGATTAATCTTATCTTCATCTCATTTTATCATTCGAGTGTTATATATTACAGAACAAAACTCAAAGAACACAAACACTTATGAATACCCACACTTTTTTTTCCAACACAATGGATGGGACTACCAAGTACTGTCTTTACCTTTGTGAAGGATTCATTCTGTGTGCAAAATCACAGAATCACTGTAGAGTAATGCATTTTTCTACACTGTCAACATAGAAAGACTGATAACTTTCCCAATTTCTCTCTGAAGGTACCTAGTTTTCCTTGCTGAGTGTACAGGCAGCATTACTGCCTATTAAGAGAAATTTGACTTGGCCAAGTAGGACAGACTGGGAATTGTAATACATCAGTTAGACACCCAAAATAGAGTATCTGACTCCAGTTCAAAAGAAATAACAGAATTCACCCTGTGTATATTTGGAATAAAAAAAAAAAAATCCCTTGTGTTACTTAGTATTTTACTGTCGAAACTCTACCATCATCAAACTGCAGAGATTTTCCAAAGTTGAAAGAAGAAACAGTGAAGAACAGTGTTGCTTTGGAAGCTGCATAGCTTTCAAATGTAGTCATTAAAAAAATCGAAACAAAAACCAAGAAAAAATGTTCAGTTCCTTCATCAAAGATTTGTATTTATTTGAATAGAAACTGGGAAAAAACAAACACCACCACCACCCCTTTCCCCCAAAAAAACCAACAAAACAAACAACAACAAAAAAAAACAAACAACCAAAAAAATGCCACCCACAAAACCCAAAGTTAATAAAATCGGAATTTGTAGAAGATTCTTTCAAAACAAACCAAGAAAAAAAATTCTACAGTCTCATGCCTGTACTGAGTAAAATATTCCTCAGGTTACATAAGTGGAAGTGGATATTACTTTCTGTCACAAATATATAAAATTTCCAAACTGTATCTCCACTGTTGCTATTGTGACCATAAATACTTAATATATGATAGTCACTTCTGAAAACATGAAGAGAAAATTCCACATGTGTCTTTGTACTACTTGTGAAAAGTATCAGGGCAAAACTGAATATTATATACTGTAAAAAATAGATATATGATATCCCTCCATTATCTTCTCCACTGTTCCAGAGCCTTAATAGATTTTTGGAATCCACTCCAGAGAAACCTTCATTTAATCATCCACATTAGCTAGAGTAATTACAATTTTCAGTACCTGACACTCCCAGACCTCCAAATAGAATTACCTTGAAGTGTTATTTGTACTGGGAGCTTAGTATTCAGAAGATGCTGTGTAATTTCTGCCAAACTCCTGAGATTTGATAGCTGTAATGTCTTTTATCTGACTTCCATTTTCTTTCAATAAAGGAACTGAAGGAGTATTTTCTTTGAGATGTATAAATCTATCAAAATGGATAACATCTGAGCGACAGAGCACTAACACTATCAAAAATCAGAGGCTGTGTGGTCAAAAATCTGCCAGACATTAAGCTGTCATCAACATTACTTGTTGCAGATACGTATCTCAGAGTTAATAATTATTTCTGTTTGCAGGCTTGGAACATTACATTGCAGTGTTCTTTAAGTTATTGACTCTAACTCTGGAGTAACACAGATCCCTTCAATTTGAACGCTTATAAGAGATAGATAGGTATCTATCTTTGGAACAGTATTTTAATCATGATACTTTTCACTAATTAAAACCTAGATAGGACTATTATGATATCTGAACTGATGAGTCTTTTGTGCTGTGGATATTTCCAAGCAGAGTGCTCTAAGGAAAACTTAAGTATTGCTGTGCCTTAGAGCAATATCTGGAGAGCCAGGTCATTCACCACTCTTAAATAGTTAATGTGAGACTGCAGTAGGGCAGCAGTTGCAATGGCATCTACTCAAAATCTCTGCTGCATTACTTGGGATAAATCACACTGCTCTCTTTGCAGACTTCCTGTACGGTGCCTGAGATTCCCACTATTAACATTGACTTTCCCCTATGCATTCTCTCTATTTTACAGCTCAGTCCACATTTTATGAGGTAATTAAACATCCCTCCACAACTGTCTTGAAGGCATGTAAAGGTTAGACACAATATATCATTTAATGGCTGATCAAATGATAGCAAATTGCTTATGTGATATTATAGGTGTCATAAGATCCTCTTTTCAGATGTTCAGAAGAGGCTTAGGTGATATAATTTCTTTTATGGTTAACTTCCAAACTATTCTCCACTTCCATGATGTGTTACACAGGGATTGTAATAAGGATTTACAGGCTGGGAAGCAAATCTGATCCTCTGTCAAGAAAGAATGGAGATTTTTCAAACCAGAGATTAGGCTTGGATTTAGGCCATTCTTCTTGAGTAATGGAGTGAGTCAGGGGCATCGATGAGAATGACATTGGTAATTTGCCAGTACCAGTCTGATATATGTTTACATAAATTTGTATGCACTTTAAACTAGAGATAAAGGAGCAATTGCTTTCAATGTTTGAAATGTTTTCATAAATAATTTTCATTGTGTGGCTTACATGGAGAAGATGTGTCATGGTTGAGTAGAAAACAAACATCAAATAAACTAATGAAATGTCATGTGAGTTTGTAGGACACTGAAGTGTTAATTATTTATTTATCTCTATAGATGTCTGACATCACTTATTTTGAAATTTACATGGCCACAGCTTCAGAATGTGATATTTCTAATTTTCAATTTTCTGAAAATCAACATCAAAGCAAAAGGAAAAAAATAGAATTTATTAATATAAACCTGTACAGCTGTAATTAAAATAAATATTAATATACATTCAGTAAGTTTTTTGAATTCATAGAATCATAGAGTACCAGGTTGGAAGGGACCTCAGAGATCATCTGGTCCAACTTCTCTTGACATCTGTTCCATCTAGACAAAAGCACTGTATAGAGAAGATGGCCCAGCACTCTGTGCAGCTGAATATTAAAAATGTTCCATGTTGGGGAATCCACCACTTCTGTGGGGAGATTATTCCAATGGCTTATTGTTGTCATTGTGAAGAATTTTCCTCCTGTGTCCAATCATAATTTCCACAGGAGTAACTTGCACCAATTACCTCTTGAATTTTCCGTGTCATTCATTGTGAAAAGGAACTCTTCATCTTCTTTGTACCTAGCCTTTAAGTACTGGAACATGGTGATGAGAAATTAATTAATTCATTTAACTTAAATGATCTCTAATGCCTTCTGGAGAAAACAGGAAGTTTGACATGTTTTTAACTATATCTGGTTTTAACATAAAATCTACACAAGAATGAAAGTTAAAAATGAAGTGGAAATTAGTCTTATTCTAAAAAACATACAAATCTATTTTAGCTAAAGTAGATGAGAGAATTTTGAAAAAAAAATTTAGACTCAAAATTAGCGATCATTCACCTATGAGAAAGATTGAAAATGAGTAGAACTCAGTTTCACCAAGATTGTATCCATTCTATTTAGCATAAATGAGTGTAAAATTATTAATTTGAAACTTTAATAGCTGCTTGGTTTGTTTTGGGAGAGAAGCGTAATTTATTTTAGGCACCATTTTATTATGATGCTGACTAATAATAATATCAAGTGTCCATGCTGCTGTATTTCTCTATCCTTTCATGGAGAAAGACTGTCAGGCTATGAAATTCCCGAAGCACATCTTTTATTAGTACTCCATTATTAAATAAAGCTCTTATTTTTTTTTTCTTTTTACTTTAATCTCTTTTATCTTAATTTAAATAGATGAGATAATATCATCTTGTTAGATTTCAAAAAAAATATTCCTTTAAATTTCTGTGATATCAAGCTATCATTCTATTTAAACTGTTAAGAAGTTTATGCAATTTGAAAGTAATATTTGGCAAAGACATATTTGCCTGGAAAAATCCAAGGAATGGTTTCCATTTTTTACTCTGATATTGACGTCATTAGTCTGAGTTCATTGATTTCAATAGGTTATTCAGAATTCATTCTGATGTAATTGAAATTAATATTTGAATGTTTATCATTATTTCCTCAACACTGGATTATTAATTTAATTTCTATGGTTTATGCTTTTGCAAGTACTAGATTTTCACATATTTCCTGGCATTGACCAAGACTTCAGTCTACAAATCATCTTTTTGATGATCATGCCACCATCTATGCAGTAAATAATTCTTAGACATTGTAAAATGATTGGCTATCCCAAAATTAAACAGCAACTGATCAAAGGGGAAGAAAAAAAAATCCTGAAAATTACATGATTTCCCAGGAGAAAGACAGTATGGAGATAATTCTCATTTTCATGGACAGGTTAGCCAAATTAATGTCTCCTCTTAATTATGAGACGTGATGACACCTGAAGTCTTTAATTGGTTTAAGCCTATCCCATACTCAGAGTTTCAGCTAGGGGTGCTTAAAATTTGAGCTAAGTTATTTTACGCTTTCAATGTGACCTTATTGAGGCTTTTCAATACTTAAAGAGGGTTAATGAGAAAGATGAGGATAGACCTCTTAGTAGGGCCTGTTGCAAAAGAATAGGGGGTAATGGTATTAAAGTAAAAGCAGCTAGCTTCAGACTAGACATAAGGAAGAGGGAAGAAGTGTTTTTCAGTGAAGGTGCTGAAACAGTGGAACAGTAGTAGATGTTCCTCACTCCTAGAAACATTCAAGGTTGGGCTGGATGGGGTTTCGAGCAATGTGATCTAGTTGCAGATGTTCATTGCAGGGTCATTGGACTAGATGACTTTTAAGGGCCCCTTTCACCCCAATTAAATCTATGATTCTATGATTCTATGAACTTTCAAAGGTGATGTAGGCAATTTATGAGAATACAACAATTTTACGTGTATTTTGGGAGGGAAAATAAACCAACAAAACAGAAAAAACATAAAAACAAACAAACCAAACACCTGAAAGATAGAATTCCATTGTAAATATTCTTTTGGGTTTTGAAATAATTACTGTGCTTTCTAATCCTTTCAGTTACAAGGAAGGACATTATATGTCCCCATGTATCACATATTCCAACATTCCTGGAGTATATTATTTGTCTGTATATATAAGAGAAAAAAAAAAAAAAGGTAAATTATTTCTACTTCAGTGTAAGAAATATGGAAGCCACTCAGCCTTGCAAACAGACTGTGTTAATGTGCTCAGACTTGGCAAAGAACAAATGTACAGGTCGTGTCAAGCTACATTAAATTGTTTGTTATAAGCTAAATGAATGACAATAAAAGCTTTAGAACCTTTAACGCTTGAGCAGCTTTTCATCTAATTTCTTTCTTACTTTTCTGTTTGTCAGAATGACAGCCTAGATCTTTACCTTCTTCCTCATCACCTTTGCCTTTTGATGTGAGAGCAAGCTATTTAATAAAGGTCAAACAAACTAGGAACTATGGATCAGTATGTAGACTTATTTTACAAATTCACAAAATAATAATACAGTGAGCATTTCATTGGCAAAGCTGAGGAAAAAAAGAAAGAGCCTACTTACCAACCCTTAAAAATTCCATGATTTATTACATTCTTCAACGATTAGCAATAGACTACTTGGTTTTAGAAAAGCCCACAATTCTACTAGTTTATTTAAATGAGTGGAAAGTAGGATGGGCATACTGACTGTCTCAGTTTTCATTTCAGAAATGTACTTTGATTGTATCTGTCAGACAATCTCTTAAATAGTTGCTTATGTTTCTATAAAATGTTGAAACTGGGTCACCCTTTTTACTTTAATTCTTCTTTGCATATTTGTCCTTCTGGGATTGTACACGGTTTGGGTGGGAATCTCTGTGTGTGTTTCACAGCTGGATACTGCCCACAGAAGGTCTCTGCTAAGCCATCTTCAGTTGACATTGAAGGTAGGCCCAACCAACTTTACCTAGGGGCAGTGTTCTGCACCATGGACCTGTTGATCTCTTCATCTCTGCCAGAGCAGAGTATGGCTGATATAGCTTGCTTTGTATCTCTAACTCCTCAACTCCAACATCTTCCCCAAGATTCCCAGTACGTAGCATCAGTAAGCACAGAAGACTTTTTTGCAAGCATGAATTACATGTCATTATTTAAAAGGAAGGTTGAGATGGTGTCTCACTTAGAGTCTTTAGAACTTTTGTTAAGAACCAAGAATTACAGAATACAGGGATGTCCTGACTTGATTGGAAATGTTGCCAAGTATTATTCGTGATTAGGCCATTGGTCTAGGTACAGGAACTGCAAAAATGTCTCAGGTTAACTAGGAAGATACTTTCATGATAAGAAAGACAGACAGGTTACTTATTGAGAGCAATACTTTCCAATTTTGCCTCTTCCTGATGGTCTGATAAAAGTACCACAAGGCAAAGGATGGACAGGAATTTTGGCATTAATATTCAGAATAAAAAATTCCATCTCTTGACCAGTGGAGAAGTTCTTTATGAAGGGGTTGTTTTTGTTTGGGTTTTATTACTATTATTATTGTTGTTTTGTTGTTGTGGGTTTGATTTTTCTTTCCTTTCATTTTCTGGAAAGTTTTAATGTCAGTGTGCAGGATCTCTCTTAGCTTATCTTGATAGTTGAATGATGTTATATGGTGGTTGAGACTTGCAGTTCATGAAATAAAGTGTCGTCACTGGTAATTAATGATGGCTATGTCAAATAAAAAAAATCCACAATCTTCTCATATTTGTCTCCTTCACAAAAATCTGCAAAGTTACAGAAGAGGTTTTCTTGGTTCTGACAGATTGTGACCTTTCCCATTAATTGTAAGCATACAGGCACAGTTGGATTTTTATTGGCAGGCAAAAGCCTGAAAAACTTTCTGGCTTACCAGAAGAGAAGACAAATAGTGTGTAGATAATCTGCTTCTGCTCTGTTTCCACATGAAATCCTTGACAATGGTAGATTGTTTTCCAGAATTATTTTCTTCAAGTATCTCTGTAGCATTGTCTATCCCTGTCCTGAAATACAGCATTGTAAAAAGCTTAAAAAAGTTGCACAGATGGCAAAGGATAGCAGAAAGCTTCAGACAGGTGATAAAAGAAAATGAAACAACCAGGTGACAGGGACTGCACACTTCATTTGTAATACATGATTAGCACATTTCTGGAGCTGTATAGACTGTTTTGTCAAGGATGAACTCTTGAAATTATTGGAATTGCTCATGATGCATATTGACACAACACCAAGAATATTGTGTTTCAAAATAATAAGATCAACAATTCCTAAATTGTTAAATATGCTCTTTTGAGAAATGAGAAGACTGCAACCCAGACAAGTAGTTTAAAGAATTAAGTAGTTGGACATTAAACCTGTTAAAAGTTTATGGAAATGAATAAAAGAGAGATTTTAAATGTGTGTTTTAAACAATACATCTATCCTATTTACTGTTTATGGGTGATGAATGATAGCTGTGACACAAGGAATATAAGCTTAAAGACCGCACTGGGAATATGAGAATTTTACAATGTGGGCTTTTTTCTTATAAAATATGATGCATGAAGTGTTGTATCAGTGTGGGAAATCACTCATGATGCTAAACCCAAAACATATTACATGTGGAATAGATTAGACTATTTCAGTTTGAAGGGACCTACAATGATCACCTAGAAAAACTGCATGACAACTTCAGGGCTTACCATAACTTAAAGCATCTTATTAAAGACATTACCCAAATGCCTCTTAAATACTGACAGGCTTGGGGCATTGATCACCTCTATAGGAAGCCTGTTCCAGTGTTTGACCACCCTCTGGGTAAGTAAATGTTTTTTAATGCCCAGTCTAAACGTCCCCTTGTGCAGCTTTGTGCCATTTCCATGCATCCCATCACTGTACCTTAACAACCTTCTGAAATTATGGTGCACAGAACTGCACACAGTACTCAAAGTAGAGGCCACACCAATGCTTAATATAGTTAGACAATCACCTCTTTTGAGGGGCAGGTTATCCTGTCTTTAATATACCCCAGGATGGGGTTTGTTGTCTTGGCTGCCAGGGCACACTGCTCTATTGACTCCTATTGAGGTTGCTGTCAACCAGCACCCCCAGATCCCTTTCTGCAGGGCTGCCCTTCAGCGATTCCTCTCTCTATTTATACTTGTGCCCAGCATTACTGTTTCCTAGGTGCAGAACCTGGCATTTGTACTTGTCAAATTTAATGCTATTAATCATTGCCCAGTGCTCCAATCTCCCCATAGTCCTCTGCAAGGCTTCTTGTCCCATGAAAGAGAGTCAACAGCACCTCCCAGTTTGGTATAATCAGCAGACTTGCTCATGGTGCACTAAACTGCTGCATCCAGGTCATTGACAAATACATTGAATTAAACTGGGCCTAGAATGGAACCCTGAGGAACACTGTTGGTGGTTAATCACCACCAGATGTAGCACCATTCACTACAACTCTGAGTTCTGCCCTTCTGCCACTTCACTGTGAACTGTCTCATCCCACAGTTGGACAACTTTTCCAGAGGATGTTGTGAGAAATAGTATCAAAAATCTTACTAAATTCCAGAAAACTACATCTACTGCCTTTTCTTCACCCATTGTGCGGGTGACCTTAACATAGAAGGATATCAAATTAGTTAAACAGGACATAACCTTTCTGAACCCAGGTTGACTGTGCCTGATGATTACATTGTCCTTTAAATGCCTCTCAATAGTTCCCAGTATACTTTTCTCTATATTTTTTCCAGGTATTTAGGTTAGACTAAAGTCTGTATTTGCCTGGGTCTTCCTTCATGTCCTTTTCTAGATTGGAATAACATGGGTCAGCTTCTAGTTAACAGGGGCAACTTGTGACATGATATTAACTCCTACAAACTTCAATTGCCCAGACCTGCTTCTCACAGCAGTATGATATTCCCTGCTGATGTCTGTGAAGATGAAATCTTCTATAGGGACAGGAGCTATTGATCCAGAGTTTTCTCTTAATTGCTAGAATCTTTCTGCAGGCCCAACAGAGCAAACACCAGCTGGCTCAAACCCAGACCGGCCGCTCACCAAAAGACCATGGTAGAGCAGGTTGTCCCCCTGTAGCCCTTGGAAGATGATGGGGAACGGAGATCCCATGTGCATCCTGTGGAGAGACCTTATGCAGGAGCAGGTGGAGACACATGGAAGATGCTGTGACCCACATATGAGAAAACTCCTGGCAGGACCTGCAGCCTGCAGGGAGAAAGACTCACACCAGAGCAGGTTTTTTTGGGGAGGGGCTTATGACTGCCAGGGGGACCAGGCTGGAGTAGGGGAAGAATGGGCAGAATGGCCCTCCCTGCTAGGAAGGAAACCAACTTATGAGGAACTGACCAAAACCCCCATCCCTGTCACCACCTGCAAAGCCTCTTCGGGGAAGGAAAAGAGAGAAACCATGAATAAAGTTGACTCCTTGAAGTAGGGAGGGGTGGGGGAGGGTGTGTTAAGATTTGCTTGTACTTCTTATTATCCTACTCCTTTTTGTATGTGTGTAGTGCAGTGTAATAAATTAATTTTTTTTTTTTAAGTTGAGTCTGTTTTGCCCATGATGCTAAATGCTGAATGCTCTCTCCCTGTCCTTATCTTGACTCCTAAGCCTCTCAATATATATTTTCTCCCTTGTCCATCCAAGAAGGTGAGTAACTTTTGTGGGCATCTGGCCTCCATCCAAGGTAAAAACATTACAGTATTGAAAGGAGTGTTACGAAAGAACAAGAAGGAAGACATCACAGTCATAGGGTGGGGTTATTTTAGAAGAGTGAAGGAAAAGCAAATAAAATAGGAAAGTCAGAGAACAATTAGAGAGCCTTTCTCGGCAACAAAATCCTCAAGTACTGCAGAACAAATTTCTAGAAAATACTAGTCACATTCCAATTTATTATGTTTCTGTTTCCAGCTCCCTTTTCAAACATGCAATGAAGTGGTTAACACCTTGCTAGTAAGAAACATTTTCTTGGAAGAAGGAAGAGAGAAGTCACTTCAGTAGAACTCATGAGACACTGAGGTGAAATATGACCTTGAGAACCTTTATTTCCACAAAACCAATACATCCAGGTAGGTGAAAGTTTGATTACAGATCAATTTCTGTGACTCAACAAATCAGATCATCAGGAGTTTCACTACTTTTTCATATACTAAGAAAAATTAAAGCTTATCCATAGCACAAGGGGACTTGGCTCTCCACAGTGTCTACAGGATTTAGTGTATTAAAATGCTAGCACATCCATCAGTAATGTTTAGGAAACTGATGTAGAGAATCATACAGTTAATCATGTGAAGGAGAAAAAGGTGAATGGGAACAACTAACATAGATTAATCATGGGTAAATCCTCCTTGACAAATTGATTGTCTTCTAGCATGAAATTGCTGGATCTGTGGGGAAAGGAAAAGCAGAATATTGTCTACCTTGTCTTCAGCAAAGCTTTCAATATAACCAACATCATCTTTTTATGGGAAATTATAATTTAGATTTATATAATCTGTAATAGTCTAAATGGCTGGGTTACTAGAGAGGTGAAAAAATGGCTGGATTATCTATCCTGCTATTAATAGTGGTTAAACATGCATATTCTTACCTCTGGTGCCTCATCTAGGATCACCCTTGCTTCATATCTTTACCAGTGGCCTGGAAGATAACAGGAAGTGGATCCTTATAAAGAGGAAGTGCTAGTCACTGCCCTTGAGGCCAGAGTGATCCTAGCAGGCTGGAGGGATGTGGCAAAAGGAATTTTGTGACAATTAAGGACAGTTGAAATGTCCTGCATGTGGAAATGTCTATCATCCCCCTGAAGAGGTGGAGGCTGACGTTGGAGAGGTGGGATTGTGGGAAAGACCCAAGGGGTAAGAGGCAGCAAATTGAATGTGTGCCATGGTGTGCCTTAGCAGTGATGAAGGTGAACAGAGTCATGGATATCCTTGGCCTAGGAACAGAAGCATAACCAGTAGATGGAGGAAGGTGACTATTCTCTTTTTCTCAGCACTCTTTAGACCACATTTGAAGTGTCACATCCAGCTTTGGGGGCTCAAGACATATGTTATTCAGACCCTTACAAATGACATTCAGTGCACCCTTCAGTGTCTTCGGATGAATCTGCCAGTGTTTTGTACTAAGCTGTATCTCAATGGCACTGTGTGCCTATGTCTAGGTAGCTGAGGTGAGCCTTTCATCTTCATTGGTTATATGATCGGTGTTTAGACACAGCTACCAGATAGACCCTATGTTTAGGTGCCTTAGTCTGGAGCTGTCCCACTCTAGATGCCTGCTGAATAGGTGGCATCAGACTGCGAGTTTTAAATGCTTGAAGAACCTGAAGGAGGAAAGAGATGAAAACCATGTTCACATTTTGGAAGCAGTCATACATGGGGTGAGGTGTATGTGTGTGAAAACTCCTCATGGGAAACTTACACTTCAATATCAGCCCACGTGTTCTTCTTGTATTGAGGAGTAAAAATTTAATATGTTTGCCAATCTGAAGTATGGCACTGAAAAAAGGATTGAAATTTAATCTTAACTTGTTTAATAGGTTTGTGAATACATAGAAAAGGTGGTTAGCAGTAGGTAACTGATACTAAACTGCAATAAAGTGAAAGATCAGTTTTGTTTGGGAGAGGTAAAACACAGGAGTAAGTTAATATCAAGGTTCATCTGCTAAAATAGATGTGATTTTTCTTCTGAGAAAATACTCAAAAAAGCATTAATGCAGTTACTTCTGTGTGGGAGTCATTATAAATGATTCCTAATGGGCATACTGATGCATTGTTAAAATGGACATATGGCAGTTAAAAGCATCCTTTCCAATGATGCTAAGTTTATGCAAAAAACCATAGTCATCGGGAGATAACAGATAGAATGATCATTATGATTCATATGAACACAGAATATTGCTACAATTGGGTATTACAGTTTGTTGAAAGATAATGAGTCCAACAAGAGATTTTAATGTGGATAAAATGTATAGGCAGATTTTCCTCCAAACTAGAGAAGGAGACTGGATGATCTCTGCCCAAAACCAATTAATCTTTTGAGGATCTGTGGATATGGACATCTGTCTTTCAAAAGGTCCTCTAAGAATCTCAGTCTAAATATATCTTGGGTGCTAAAGCAAAAGCTAATAGGAACATAGTTATATGTTAACACCCAGGACAGAGAAAAAGTGATTGACATCCACAAAAAATAAAGAACTATTAGAGGATAAAGTTAAGTAAATAAATGTTTGATCTGCAAAAAATGAAAACAAACCATACCAAACCAAAAATACCTCAAATAAAACAAACACATGCAAGAAGACAAAACAAAACAAAATAAACAAAGAAAACAAAGCAAAACAAAACAAAATCAATGCTATTTCCAGACAGTGCTTGAGAAAGAAGAGTATTAATCCTACATCTTCTTAAACATTAAAAATGCAATTCCAGTAGAAAAAGTAAAGATTATCCTGTAGTAGCAATAAAAGGTCTTAAATACTGTCATAGGTCTCTCCTACCTCTAACCTTACATTCCTGTGACTCAATACTATTTTAGAAATAACATTTTATTTCTATTTGTATGATAGTAGAGAGGTGGGCGATGGTCTCTTCAGCCAGGTGACAGGAGATAGGACAAGGGGAAATGGCATGAAGCTGTGCCAAGGAAGGTTTAGATTGGATATTAGAAAAAAAATTTTTACTGAAAGAGTTGTCAGGGCCTGGAACAGGCTGCCCAGGGAGGTGGTTGAGTCACCTTCCTTGGATGTGTTCAAAAAAAGGGTAGATGAGGTACTTAGGGATATGGTTTAGCATAGGATGTGAATAGTTGGACTTGATGATCTTCGAAGGTCTCTTCCAACCTTGTGATTCTGTGATTCTGTGATTCTGTAGTTGCTCAGATGGAAACATGAATGAAAAGATTTCAAAGTGTATAAATGTGATAGTATCAGATTGCATCTGCCATTCCAATATAATTTTCTGTATTCCAATATTTTTCATCCAAAAGTTAATATATAAATATTTTTTTATTACTGACACTCATCGTCTGTGTTTTTGCTGTTTTTGAGGTTAAAAGCTTCAGTATTCTTGCCATTTACATGATGAAGACCTAGCCACACAACTAAAGTCATATTTTCAGTTACTTTCTATCACTAATAGCTGTAAGGGATTACAGGTCAGTCCAGTCATTTGTTTCTCAGCTGTACCACTGCTAAAGGCAACATATAAACTCAAAAAGCAATTTTCAGCCAGCCTGAATGATATGTGGAGCAGCTTGGAAAGGGTACACACTCTATGTCCCATGGCTCATACGTACAATTTTACAAAGCACGTCAAGCAGAAGACTCCATGTCTCAGAAATTTAAGCAGTTCCTCCTAGAGTACATTGATTCATAGAGTCAAGGGGCAAAAGGGAACCACAGTTTCCATCCAATCTGATTATCTGTATAGTATATACTGTTAGGGCTGCCTTAGTTCTTCCTAGAAATAGAGCAATTCTTAAACATGCGTAAAATCCAAACTTAGAAAAAAGATATAGCAACAAAAAAACCACAACTGTTTTGTAGAAGTAAGAATTTTTCAATCAGAAGTTATTTCTCTTTTCTTATAAATTTTCCAGATGAAGTAAACATTATGAACATTTATGTTCATGTCAAATCAGCAGAGTAGACAACAGATTAAATACCTTATCAGTTTGGAAAAAAAATACTGTGTGTTAATGTCATTCTAAGACAAAAATCAGTTTGGTTTTGTTTTACATTTTTCATGAGGAACTAATGCTTCCGTGCTCTGGAAAGGAGAGTGTTGTAACACAGAAGAGAAAGCTTTGGTGCTGCTGTCAACTCTGATGAAGGAGAGTAAGGGATTTCACCTTCAAAGCCAAAAGGGAGATGAATAGGTAGTGATATCCAGGATAAATGAGAAGCCAATGCAGTCATACAAACACTCGTCCTAAGAGGCCTGACAGAAGCTATTAGGATTCACCCCGCAGTTCTCATTTTCACACTAGCAGGGTGAGTGAGCACCGAAGGCTCATGTAACAAGCTATTGATGCAGCCTCTGGGCATGGGCTTCACTAGCAGCACATTGTGTGTTATGGATTGCCATTGTGATGGCTCTGATGTGAATTCCAATAAAATATATCACAGAAAATAACTTGGGGGTGGGGTGGTGGTGGTGGTGCATCTGCTCCCTATATTAATCCCATATATTCTGAGTCTGCTGCCAAGGATATCCCACAGCAATAAATAATTGACAAATTAGGTCATTTGATATTGCCTCTCCTCAATTTTACATCACAATCCTCTACCACTATTGCAAGAAAATGTACAGGGATATGCCTTTTCGAGGTCAACTCTCAGCAGTCAGTCATGCTAAATCAGCAGAAAATTTAACCCTTTCTTCTTTATAGATATTTTAGCTGGTTAGTTTGGCCTCCCCATGGTGATTAGGGCCTTAAGTAGAAATTATCTGATTTGGCAAGATAAGAATCCAGAAAGACGAAACAAAACTCAACAGAATAAATTTTTAGTAGGGACAAGTTTTCAGCTCCATCCTACCCCCATCCTACTTGGCCATTATTATTTTTATATTTTTCTTTACTGTTAGGCTTATTTGACAAAAAAAAAAAAAAAAAAAAAAAAAACAAAACCAAATAAACCCAAGAACAACAACAACAAAAATCCAAACAAAAACAAACCCAAAACCAACTAAACTGAAAACCGAACAAAAAACCCCCACAACACAAAGAAAGTTTAGGCTTTGATTTTTATTTGCTCTAGCACAACAACTACTGTGGGCTCTGTTTCACAAAAAGTTTGGCACATCATAGCTCGTACATGCATGTAGAATACTGTTGCAACCTGACTAACAGTAAGGTGATTCCCTTGAAGCCATGTTTGACAGTAATGCAATGATAATTCTTAAGAAAGCAGTGTGGGGTTGGTTTCAGTGTAGAGATGAAATGCAAGAAGTCATATAATAGTAAGAGTCTCCCTCCAAGTACCTCAATCAACTTGTCTCTGTGTCCTACTGACTTTTCAGACAACAAAAGAATTGCAAGAAGAACAACACACCAGGATTACTGAACACCCTTTTCTAGAACAAGGTCCTCACTGCTACTCTGCATACGTTTCTCACAGATTTTGGGTCTGTTTATACAGGCTTATGCCAAGTCACCTAAACATTAGTCAGCTTCAGGGTTATTCTCTTTGAGATTTCTGGAAATTTGTGATCTATCTCTCTACCTACCTACCTACCTACGTACCTACCTATCATGGTACCTATCCTTCATGCTTAGTAGAGAAGGACCTAGGGGTTTTGATTGACAGCCAGCTGAACATGACCAGCAGAATTCCCAGATGGCCAAGAAGGCCATGAATGTCCTGGACTGCATTAAGAATATTGTGGTAAGTAGGACTAGGGAAGTACTTGTCCCCCTGTAAATGTCCCTGGTGAGGCCCCACATTGAGTACTGCATTCAGTTTTGGGCTCCTCACTACAAAAAAGTGAGGTGCTAGAACGTGTTCAGAGAAGGGCAACAAGGCTAGTGAGGGGGCTATAGAATAAATGTTATGATGAGCTGCTGAGGGAACTGAGGGTGTTTAGTCTAGAGAATAGGCAGTTGAGAGGAGACCTCATTGTTTTCTACAACTACTTGAAAGGAGATGGTGGAGAGGTGGGGGCTGACCTTTTCTCCCTAATGACAAGTGATAGGACTAGAGAAAATAGTGTCAAGTTAACCCAGGGGAAGTTTAAATTAGGTATTGGGAAAAGCTTCTTCACAGAGAAGATTGTAAGGGATTGCAATGGGCTGCCTAGGGAAGTGGTGGAGTCTCCATCCCTGGAGGTATTTAAAAATTGGTTAGATACGACGCTAAGGGCCATGGTTAAGTAGTTAGGGTGATGGTTGGACTTGATGATGTAAAGGGTCCTTTCCAACCAAGACAATTCTATTATTATATAGAGATATCTATATAGAAAAAGGCTGAGGTTTTAAGCCACAGCAGTTAACAAAATTTCATCAGAACTCCCTACTTTTTTTGACAAAAATTACTATGTTGGTAAAAAACATTCTTAGACTTGAATAAATTCAAGAGTTTTTTAATTTTTTTTTTTTTCCTGGAGAATTACTTATTTCAAACATGGAATTGTTGACTTGTAAATAAAGTTGAGGTATCTCAGTCATTTAATTGCCAGATATGTGGAGTCAAGTCCTTCTTGCCAGTAAGGCAGAGCCTCACAAAACTTACTAGCTAATGGCAACAGTACTTCATTTTGTTAACTTCCACTGTGCTCCAACACATTAAAAACAATAATAGAGGTAGTAATAATAATAATAACTAATAATAACTGTTATTAGTTATTATTACTGTTGTTAATGTTATTGTTGCTATTATTATTATTTATTTTTCAAATACACTTTCAGTGAGCTTGATTGGTAGCCGTAGTGGATTCACTAGGCTGATTATGACTTCTTTACTAAAGACTCTCCACTCAACCTGCCAATTTAGTGTTCTGTACATATTACCCCAGTACATACCAAAAGCCAGATTAATTAAAATATGTGGATGTTTTCTCACAGCTGAATTTAAGATAACACACAAATATCCACTGGAAAACAAATAAAAAATTATGCATTGAAACTGAATATGGTGGCTAGCGGAGTGGGGTCCCACCTGAAGGGGACAGACCTCCACAAACTTCTCCAACATGAGTCCAGTCCCACAGAGCTTCAGCTCTTCCCAAGTGTGGGTCACTTCTATGGAGTGCAGTTACAGAATCACAGAATGCTAGGAGTTGGAAGGAACCTTGAAAGATTATCTAGTCTAATCTAGACTAAATAACACAGGAACACATCCAGGTGGGTTTTGAATGTCTCCAGAGAAGGAGAATCTTCTTCACCAATTCAGCTGTGGTTTTATACAGCAATATCTCTCGCTGAGCCCCTGGGCTTACCTCAGTTTTCATTGTCGCCACCACTGCTGCTGCTCATTGTCATACGAATTCAGTCATAGAATCACAGAATGTCTCTTAGTCTCTCAGGCCCAGACTGCTCCAGCCTGATCTTCCACAGAGAAACAAGTCTTTCCTTGCCCCTCCCCGCCCCAGCAAACCTGCTATGGTGTGGGTCTATCCCTCCATCTCTTTCTGTCTCTCTCCACAAGCTGCAGATCTGCTGCCAATGGCTTACTCTATTGCAGGTCACAGCATCTTCTGTATGTCTCCACCTGTTCCAGCATGAGGTCTCTCCACAGGCTGCAGGTGGGGTCTGTGCTTCCCATCATCACCCATGGGCTGCAGGGTCACACCTGCTCCTCCATGGGTTTCTCCATGGGCTGCAGGGGCATCTTTCTCCACAGCACCTGGTCCGCCTCCCTGCCCCCTCCTCCCTTCATTGGCTTTGGTGCCTGCACAGTTTCTTACTTCTTCTCACTCCCTTCTCTGGTGGCAAAAAGCGCCTGATTGTGTTTTTTTCCTCCCAAATGTGATTCCAAGAGGTGCTCTGACCGTCACTGATGGGCTTGGCCTTTGTCAGCAACCACTCCAGCCTTGAGCTGGTGGTGTTTACTCTGTCAGGCCTGCAGAGAGCTTCTGGCTGCTACTTGCAGAAGCCACTGCTGCAGATCCTCCTCTACACCAGATCCTCACCACACAAACAACACCACTGTGCTTTTAGTATATAATTTTGACTGAAAGCTCAAAGATAATACTTCTGGAAAATGAAAGAGAAAGTATTTTTATTTCTTGTCAAAAAGATGTCAGATTTTAGATTTTGTCTTTTCCAGTATGGACCATGGTAGACATGGCATCAAATGAAGCTCATCCTGGACTTCAGTTCAAATGAAGCTCATCCTGGACTTCAGTTATAAATTCTTAAGAATATTATTATGGTATACAATAAAAGACAGGTTATTTCTTTAAACTTTAGCTTTTACTCCCACTGTATTTTCAGAGTACTATTCCAAATTTAAAGACCTTGCCATATCCAGACTTGACACATATTCTTCATAATGCATTGACAACAATAGCTGCAGCTTGGCTGATCACTCCGCAATTCTTCTGGTTTTATAAAAGTGTAGGTTGTTCACTGCATCTGAAATGTCCCACCCTCTATCCTAGAGGGATCTCCAACATCCTAGAGTTGACCACACAGCGTCCCTGGAGAGAAAATAGCACCTTGTTTATTGATGTTTTTCCACACGGGTTTCTTAAAGAAACATGCTGGATAGCACTTTCAATCTAGGGTATCAGAAGAGCAGCCAATATTAATTTCAGCCCTCAGGAATACGCTAAAGGAATAGTTTGCTTTTAGTGAGCTTTTAGCTTCACTGCTGCCTACAATTCCTTGCTGTTGTCAGCAGCCCTTTTTAATTAGATGTTTAAGTGCACTTCCATCTCATTTTTCATAGAATGTCAGGTATTTCCCCCTTAGTTACAACTATTTATCACTCACATTTCTTCCAACACTTCAAGAGCTAGGGAGAAAGAATCTATTAAATACAGCATTAAAGTAACCCCATCATTTCCAGGTCTTTTCTTGCTATGGTGGGTGCTTTAGTGAGGTGTGGAATTCAGATTTCCTCACAACATATCGGGAAAAAGATGCAGTATTCTATTTAAAACTAGCATTTGAAGTAAAATTTAGGTAAAAATAATTTTTTGCTTTTGTGTGAGAACAACCCATTTTTTATTAACTTATTCACCCATTTTCATGCACATAACACAAGAGTACAGTAAAAGGAAAACAATCCATGTTTTGCTTATCTATAGAGGGAGTGTACAACCTTTTGGATAAGGGAGTTTGAGCAGAAGTGTGCATGAATTCATTAGGGGAATGGATAAGGTTTTCGTACTCCTTGTAAGAAGGCTGGATGCCTGGGTACCTAGGTAATTGCTGATGCAAAAGCACATAGATCCTGTAGGAGACTGTAAATCTTAATGAAGTCTCAAAGCCATGCATCACTGGAATTAAAGATGTGATGGAGTATCTTTCATGACTGGAGTGCTGCAACAGATGGTTAGAAGTTCTTAAGGAAAGAATGGCAAGGAAGATGAGGAGTGCGAATGCACTAAACACATATATGAAGCTAAAATTAATAAGATCTTCTATGGAATGGTCAACAGTCCTTTTGAGAGTTTTTTTGTCAAGATCAGCTAAGAAATGAAGAAAACACAGTGTGGGGGGGTCTTGCATGGTATGCATTGGCTACATACAGCCCTATCAAGAAGAGGAAGTAAACAAAGCCTTCTTAAAGCAACTTGGATGATCCTCAAAATTACAGTCCTTAGCTCCAGTAGAGGACTTCAGCAACCAAGACATCTGCTTGGAGGGAAAAATAGCATGGCACAAACAATCCAGAATACTACTGAAATGTTCTGTTTTGATGTGGATTTTTCACGAACAGATTAAAGGACAAACTCTTCCTGATCTGGTACCTAAAAAGAAAGGAGAAGTAGTTGAGAATGTGATAGTCAATGGCAACTGGATCCAAAGGAAATGATGGAGTGTATGTTAAGGTTCTTTGAAAAGTGAGGAAAACAACTAGCAGACAAAACCTCTCAGCTTTCAGAAGACCCCAGGTTGTTCAAGAAACTTATAAACCTACACGTGAGCCTTAAGTGCACCTGCCCATCCTCCTTGGGATCTGGCTGTCCATGGTTGGGATAACTGTGACATCCTATCACTCAGCTTGGAAAGCTGGGACAGAAAGAGCTGGGAGATAGGCCATGAGGTGATGCCTCCCACTTTGCTTTGAAGCTGTAATTAAGCTTAAGTCCTATCTTTTGTTCCTTCCTTAAGCTACATTGCAGGTATATATTTTCCCACCAGGTACCTCACTCATCCTTACCCTGGCCTGCTTACTTGACTCTTTAGCTGTATCTCAGTCTTCCCCTGTCAATGTGGCCTTGCCAGGTAACCTGACCTGGACCTGACATTTTGCCCAGTGATGGCAGTGGTTAAATTGGACAACATTATCGAGAGAAGATAAACATTTTGAGCTTTTCAGAACTACACTGAACTTGGTCCTGATTGAACTTTGAAGTCCTGTTTTGAACAGGACCTTGGAATAGATGACATCTAGATATTCCCTCAAACCCACATTTTTCTTTGATCATATGATCAAGGTCAAATAGTCTTAATTTTAAGTACTCTCACTTAATGGGGAAGATCGTATTCCTCAGAACTAATGAGCTTGTTGACATCTAAATCTCTTCAAATAAGAGATCTGGATGTTTGGGTGAGGGCTATAAATGTCTGGCAGCTTCAGTCTAACACTGTAAAAGGGAGACAAACTTTTGCATTTAATTTGTAGATATATGACACAGTAGCAGAAGTCATTGGGCTCAATTGGCCAGGAAGACTCTGATGTTTGTCTGATCGTTAGTGAGTAATAAAACAGAATCCTGTAAGCACTTTCTGTAGTGGAAAACCATGCTTGATTGCTTACATGCAGTCAAGCAGCTATTTCAAGAAATTTATCAGCAGCAGACAAGGTGTAGATGCAATTTAGAACGGTGCAAAACATGTTTTTAGAGTTAAACCTTCAGCAAGTAGCATCTTCAATTTAGAGGCAAACCCTGAATCATCTTTATATGTAAAGGACAATGAGCGTTTCTGTAAAGATGTGACTAGTAATGAATGTATTTCGTTTACAATAAAACTCGAGCAATTCAGCAGGGTTGGTGCCAATATTGGGAACTTTTGATGAATGACCAAAATATAAAATTACTTTTTATTCCCACTTTTTTGTCATTTTCTTTTTCCTTCCTTCCTTTCTACAGCAAATATGTAAACAGTAGCATGGAAGTGACAACAGATACAGCCTAAAGTCAAATGACATTTCTTTCAATCTATTTATTCATCATCATCCACTTAACATAGCCAAATTGTGATAGGAGGTCCCAGAACTGGTTCACACCCTAGTAAGCAGCAAATGCGTGATGAATGAGATTTAAAGCCGTGAAATAAACAACTGCCAAAATGAAAATAAGCAGAAGAAAAAAACACCAAATACAATGAGGAAAAAGCAAAACTATGTATCTTAGTTCCATTATCCTGCAGCAATAATCAGTTTGATAGATGAGAAATGTTTCAATGATAATGCAGTGACAGTTTCTCAGTGGCAGCTTTAAAGGAAAATTTAAAATTAAGAATGACTTTATGATTATAAACTGCAGCAATAATCTTAATGAGGTGATCACTCGGGAAGGAACATGGCAAGAAATCAAATAATCAGTTGCATAGTTTTATGAGCCTTTAACTATGGAAAATTAACTTACATTTCTGAGTATTGTAATGGCAGTATATTGAAGTGGCAAGCATCCTGAATCAAAAAGCTATAGAATTGAATGGTCAATATATGTAAAGGCATTATGTGTCACATTTTAAAAAAAAAAAAAAAAGAGTAATAAATTATTCAAATATATTCAGCTGTTTCATCTCTTGCCATCATTCAGAAATGCATGACATTTACTGATTCCCAAATAAATAAGTAGGAAATATGTTCATTTTGGTCTATGGCTTTCCAATGAATGTGTCTGGATTACACATGCACAAGATGACAAGAATAGATTTTAAAAATGTAATTGCATATTTGAAGACGGAAACCATTTTAAGTACAAGATAAATATCTAGTAGATATGGGAGATGGTTCTTAAAGCCTTAGAATCACAAAATGCTCAATTTCATTTTTTCATAGGGTTAACTAATTTCTTCCTTTGAGTATGGAAGGAACAAAGGAAGAATCCAAGAAGGACCAAAGAAAAGTGCAAATTATACATACTTAATAATTACAATATTGATGTCAATTTAACTATTAAAAAATATCAAAAGACTGGTAAGTAAACTAATAACTATAATGTCTTGTTATGAAATCTTTGAAGCACTGTTCATTATTTTTCATAACACCTTGATTCCACAGAATACATATGCTGTCATGACACTGACCCAATTAAAATGCTAAAGGGAAAAACAAGTTTCAAACACTCTGTATGGCACAATAGCTAAGGATTTCTTACTGAGAATAGATCAAGACTGCCAGAACATAGATGTGTTGGGAAGATAGTATGGTAGATCCACCTTCTTTAATCCATGACATGACGCTTCATAAACTGTATGGCTTAGGCTGGATACTTAGCCTGATACTGTGAAAACCTTTGTAAGGGCAAAAGGGGCACACCTTAAATGTAAAGCCAGGTATTTATTATTATGAAATCTCAGGAGTCTAGTCAAAGAATGATTTTTACTCAAGATTTAATTATTAGAATAAATAAATTAATAACCTAATGAAGAGAATATTATTTAAAAAAACCCTCAATAATAATGATGCTGTTAACATTGTTATACACACATACATTCATAGTATATACCCCTTTTTCTGGTGCTGTGCTCACCCTTCTACTGCCTCTTTCAATCGCGAGACTAACAGAGACACCTTTCCCCACAAGCATAGGAAGGATTGAAGCAGGTGGTGAGTTTTCTAGGTTCTTCAGTGGTTTCTTCTTGGTCCTCTCTGTTCTCCCCCTTATTTTTTTTTTTTTTTTTGGGAGGGGGTTAGGGTAGGGGATTCACCAGGATCTAGCTGTATGTCTTTTCTAAAGTGCTTTTAAACTTCATTCTTTCTTTGTTGATTTGCAATTCCATGCTACATCAGAATTTGCTAGACATGATATATTTGGGGTTTTTAACTCCTAAAACTGTTTTTGTGCAGCTTCTGGTCTCATTTCTATAACTGACTCATGGTAAGCTATTATTAAATTTGTGGTTCTCAGTTTTGTCCTTTGCTTTGTTCCTTACATTCTCATTGCTGTACTTTTGCACACCACAGCCTTGTGTCCCAACTTTTCAAGATCTCTGCTGTCAAATAGACTTGTATTTCTGTACACTGAATCACTATGTTGTGGTCATAAATACCTAGTTTACACAGAATACCTTCTTGGTTACTGTCTCTGTAAAAAGTACAGTTGTACTATAGAAAAATGAGAGGAAAGGTAAAAAGTAAAAAAAAAAAAACATTAAAAAAAAAAAGTGGCCCTTATAGCAACCTAGCAACAAGCAAAAAAAAAAACCTCACACGAAAATAAATCTCGAGACAGATAAAGAAGTTTTTAGACAAAGTAAGCTGAGAAGCTTCAGTCCTGAGGAGTTGGAGACTCACTGGAGTCCTGGTAGTAACAACAGCAATGTATCACTGCATTACAGAGGCACAGACTCCAGTGAGAGGTCATGTGAACTACCCTCCTGTGCTCTTCTGCAGGCTGCATGACCCACTTGCTTTGATCCTTTTTGTTTTCATTCGGAGTCCATTTCCCAGGAAGAATGATACCATTTAGCTGACAGTAGAGGTTTGTTTGTTTGCTTGTTTGTTTGTTTTCTGCAAGCATATTTTTTGGAGTATGTCCATCTGCTTTCAAGTGGACTGGTAAGGGCAGGCAGAAGGTATTGTTACTTGAATATTAATCCAGTTTGACACTAGAAATTCTTCTCTGACTGTGCTATAACCACCATTGTCAGACTCCCATCCAAGCCTCAGTACCACCTTTTTACCTTTTTTTTTTTTTTTTTTCTGTAGTAGACTTTTAGGGCTTTTTGTGGGTTTGTTTGTTGGGGTTTTTTTCCTTCTTTGAAAAATTTGAGACCCTGCCTCCTGATAATCTGCCTCTTGACCAATAGTGGCATACAAACAGACTGCTGACACAATGCTCTTGACCAATATTGACAGCATAGGC
The DNA here is from genome assembly GCF_964237585.1 of Gallinula chloropus. Taxonomy (NCBI): domain Eukaryota; kingdom Metazoa; phylum Chordata; class Aves; order Gruiformes; family Rallidae; genus Gallinula; species Gallinula chloropus. The sequence continues at coordinate 138,503,714 of NC_140085.1, read as the reverse complement.
AGACAGTTGTCACCCCATGTCCTTAACCAGCATCATCAGCTTAGACAGGATGATGCACATACTACTCTTATGAGGTATTATCCTCTCAAATCATACTGCCATTCGTGGAGCCATGAATCATCATCATTCAAAAGGCATTTGCATGACTGGATGTTGCTGACAGATGCCCCAGACACCAAGTGTCCCTGGACGTTCACCAGAGCCATGGCATCACTTATGATCCTGTGTTTACTCTCAGTAATTGGGTTAGTCACTGTATGGGTGTGTTGTTGCCCATACTGCCTCAATAAAGCTTTGTTTTGTAACATGTTGTCAGACTCCATTATTGTTTGGACTTCACAATTATATCTGAATTGGTAACGATTCTTTGGAGAGATTGTTAGGATTTCAGTTATACCAAAAGCAAAGTTTGTAAGATGTGTTTCCTTTTTGCCTGTAAGAACATGTTGAACATAACTGACTATGGAAGTAGTGGCATTCTTGGACTAATGTGATATGAAAGTTATATCCTAATAGTAACTTTCTATCATGTCTTATTAGTCTTGTATCATGTTGAGATAGGTGGTATTCTTTAATATGATTTGAAAGTCAGTAATGGGATGAGACTTTTCTTTTATCATAACAAATGCCAACATAACAGGATGGTGATATGACATGATGTAAAATTGCTAATTATAACATTTACAGCCCCTTTTCCTAACTGAAGACATTTTTGGTATAACTCAACCCTTACTTTTCCAATATCATAGTTGTATGTTTCCAATGGCAATGGTATGAGAAAAAAAAACATTAATCAAACTAACTATCTTGTAAGGATATATGCCTAATCATTCTTTGCAAAATAAATACAATTTTGACATATATATAAAAAAAAGTCTTCAAGATAACTTTAACTTACACAGACTGTAATTATTAATGGCATTTTTCAACCTCAAATAAAGCCTGAATTTTTAACTGAACATTTCTTTGCATTTGGTTTATTAAGCTATTAAATTACAGAACAAAATTTTATTGGAGTAGGGAAAAAACATTACAATTTAAACAAAAAAAAACCCTAAGCAGATGACTGCAAAGACATTATACTTTACAGTAGATATTTTTACCAGAATTGTATTTTTTTAAAAACATTTTAATACTATTACTATTATTACCCAACTTCTAAGAGTTGAATTATCATGGAATGGAATTGTTTAATGAGCTCAAATATATCTACATTATTTTAAAATTGTTGCACAGAAAGCTTGATTAAAGTTTTTCCCTAACTTTGAGAATTTGATTTTGCACTCTTATTAGACTTTCTGTAACTAAGACCATTTTTTGTCTGTAAAATCCATAATTAGTGACAAATTTTCTGTCAGTGTGAAAACCTTTTACGGGTTGTATATATATCCCGGTAATGCTGCATAGAGAAGTGAGTGCTTCTCATTTTATTTCCATTACTTTTAATACCAGAAGTAATTATTAACTTTTATGGTATAGTACTTATAATATTAGATTTGTATGGGTTTTTCTTCAAGAATTGTCAGCCAGATACACTGGTTAATCAGCACCTTACCTATGGGATTTAAGACTGCGTTTGAACTTTCAGAACCTTCCTTTAATTTTCTTAAATTAAAACTAATTTCATGACTGTGATCCCTTATTTGATTCACAAGCACCATGAGCTGATCAGCGAATTCACAATTGAATTACTGATTTGGCTATTACCTAAATTAAGTCATTATCAAACACCATTCACTTCCAAGCAGACAGACAAGGATGAAAAAGTAGGTATTCTAATTTCAGCTAAGCAGGGAATAAAAAATCAGTTCTTAGAACAGGGAAAAACAGGTGATAGAAATATTTCATTGAAACTGGTTAAACAAAACTGGTATTTGATCTAGCTCAGGTTTATGCAGGATAAGTAATTTATGCAAGATATAGTGGCAGCACCACAGATATGGTCCTCGTGCTTATTTGACTCATGGAAGAGAACAAGAAAGTCAATTTATTCCACTGCTGCTGTGGAACACAACATTGGGCTATTCTAGGTGAGCAGTGGCTATAGAAAGAAACAGAGGAGCAATGAGACAGAATCATATAATGTTTTTGGGTCAGGAGGGACCTTAAAGATGATCTAGTTCCAACCTCCCTGCCATCTGGCATGGGCAGAGACACCCTCCACTGCTTTTGGAAGGGAAGACAAGGAAAGGTAAAGTAAGGCAAAAGTGGAGGAAAGCAAAGAAAGAGAAGAGAAAAGCAAAGAGAAGAAGTAGCATCCATTTAAAAAAACCTGAAAAAACAGAGTGCTTTCAAGTTGCTTTTGGCTAGCAGTGGCAAAAATAACAGCTAGATAGCTTGTCTCTCAGACACAAAGTCCTTCTGCAATTCTAACCTGTAAGTGGCTTTCAAAATCCCACTAGGCACTTACCTACATCTTTAGCTGCCTACACACCTTTAACACAGCACTCTAAACCCCCTTTAATTGCTCCTCCAAGTTTCATGCCTCACAACCATACTGACCGAATATAAGGATGGAGGATTTGAAACAGTCTGATTCTGTGGTAATGAGGGAAGAATCAGCACAAAAATATCACAAATGGACAGACAGCATTCTTAGCTGCTTAAAAGAAGCTTCCTGCACTAGACCACCAGCAGCTTTAAACTCTCAGTGCTGTCAAAAAGACCAATAGCCCCTCTGATTTTCTAGTGTATTCTTGAGTGCAGTTGCTACCTAATTAATACTGATGAAGGATGGTTTAATTTCGAACAGAAGGTTTTGTGTGAATGATGTAGCCTAAAGGAACAAGTTGTCCAGGACTTATAAAAAATTTATCTTGTTTAACTTCTAAATGTTTCCTGAAGGGTTTAAGTGTATATAGAAACAATTTTCAATATTATATTATACTATTGCATATATATATATATAATATTTAATATTTAGAATATGCAATATAACTATACAGGGTTTACATTAATTTTAAAAGAAAGAAGTATAATAAAGGAAACAGGCTTTCAACAGGCCTTGATTGGGTTTACTAATACTGACAAATGCTGTAGAACTAGAACAAAATGCCAGCAGCTCACAAAAAGCTTGAAAAGTGTGGTCTAGCTCAAGAGAAAAGTGATATGTCTTTAAAGCCAGTCTTAACAACAGGAAAATTTTAGGGCCTACAGGATCCAAACCTCTTAATGTTAGGTGACTAAATCTTAGCTAGTCACTCTAGGCTCCCTTTGCTACCTACAGTGAGAAATGGGCATTCCTATATAACATTTTATCAAAACTATTTTGCCAGTTTATATGAGAATACCATAAACTGAACTCTGGAAGTACTGCTTCTCATCATGATCTATTAGGGATTCTAGATGAAGTGTCAAAACTGGGAGAAATAAAAGTATCCACTTTTCCTGGACTTGTGCTCTTGACCAGATCTTGACCTTGTGATGAACACTGAGGCATACTTGTTTGTGCACCCAGTGTTTCTTTATCTGAATCTGAAAACCAGTAGATACAGTGAGGGTTTCCAGGGAAGCATTTTCATCCACACTGAAATCTCATCCTGAAGAAAGACGTGGTATTGAGTTGGTGGGCAGACTGCTGTCTTTCCCAGAATAAAACCACCTTGCTTATTGGAGTAGCTGTAGACACAGAAAATATGAGGATCCAAGCCTTGTCTACCCTAAGAAGCTCCTAATACCTCTTTCCTACCTTCTAAGAGTCTTTCCAAGACATACATCCTCAGAATAATCTGGTTGATGGCCTAGACTAGTTGAGGAGGAGGATGGGTACGTTATATCCTGCAGACTTAGCTGGGGTCACTTTACAGCCAAGAATCTGAGACTAATAGACCCAGATGAAGAACAAGCAGAGAAGGATGACACTACTTCTCCCTGGACATCCCTCATCTTGAATTTATTTGCCTTCTTAATAATTCAATGTATGAACAGTCCAACAAGTAGAGATTGGCACCCAGAACTCCTTCTATTAGCTTTGTTTTCTACTGTGAGAGCTACAAAAGCATAGCTTCTCTTTGTGGGCCCATAAATACTTTTTCAATGCTAAAAAATAAAATAAAACAAAACCCCAGTATTTCATTCCATTCTCTATAACAAATAATTTCCTTTGCCTTTTTTCTTTCATCATGTTCCTTTTTTTCCTTTTCTTTTTGTTTTGTTGTTGATTTTTCCTCAATAGTTGCACTAAGCAGTAAAATACAGAGGTTGAAATACAATTACAGAAGTAATGCACATTTATAGCAAGACATATATCTGTTTCAAGTAAAAGCTTTTATTTTCCTTTTCTAGGAAAAAAAAATGTTTAAAGAAAGCTTTCTGCTCTTTTTTTGCCCGCAACACATAAATTTTTTGACTACAAAAGTCATGTAGTAAGGAAGTCAGCTTTCATCTTTTGAAAACAGCTTGTGTAATGTTCTATGATTATAAAGTAAATATAAAGATTTCACATCATATTTTAAGGTTAGTATTAAGATATATCTTGCTATGTTTGATGTTGGCTACCCTGTCACTAGTCACCTACTGCCTTACCACTAACGTATTGTCTTGTCATTCAAGTAAAATCTTAAGGAAAAAGAAAGCACAATGATATCTTATTTCTAGTTTACTATATTGATACCATGAATATGCAGTTTGCAGCTTCCTTTGTAATTGTGAGGATTTTTGCAAGCGATGGAATATGGGTTTGGGCAGAAAATTAAGAGATGCCTTTTGCAATTCTCACCACCTTTGCAGCAGATCTAGACTGCCTCCAGTAAAAACTGGTTGGTCTGATTCACAAATACAATTTTCTAAAAGTCCTTTGCAATCATCTTTGCACAGACATGAATCTTGGCAGTGTATAAGACAAACCAATTTAATGCTTTTGGTGGATGCTCAATTTTAAGAAAAATAGTTCTCAAAGTGGGAGTACTCTTCTGAAAACAAAATGTATAGATAAATATTTAACTTCTCCATATTATTTAAATCTCCTGTATGGCTTTTCAGGTACTGCTCTTATTTTTATCTTTTGTTGATGACACTCGTTCCCTCCCTCCCTTCCTCTCTTCCTCTCTCTCTCCCTCCTACCCTCCCTGCCTCCCTCCCTTCCCTCTCTTCCTCCCTTCCTTCCTGAAGCAGGTAAGTAATGTGGTTAGTAAGAAAATCACTGTTGATTTCCTTCTTAAGTTTAAGAGAATTAATTGATAAGTAAAGAATCAATAGATATAAATAGAGAATCAAACTGGAATGTAAGAAGACAGGATGGTGAAGGGATGTAGAGCTGTGGCATAACACTGACAGACCTCATGATAGGTCTCATGCCCTCTATGTCTTGCACAGTGATCATCTATATCTAGAAAAGTTTAGATTGAGTAACTTGTACATTACTTTTCTCAAGAAAGTGAGAAAATGCACCATTGAAGTGTGCAAAAGAATAAAGGAAATAGTGTTTAAATACAGACTATACAATCTGTTATGGGGATCAAGCAGATGATCCGTCTGCAGCTAGATAGGAACTTCTCTATGATTTTCAGTTAAAAACTGAAAAGACCTTAAACATTAACATTTCTGTGAAAGAGCTTTACTCCTAAAGTAATATACATGTGTTCAAGCCGGGTACCTCCAAGAGGTCAAAAATATAAGGTCCCTGAGAAGGTCCTTCTATCCTGTCTTATGTAGCCCTGTACGTGCCCCTGCTCTGTGGCACATTTTCAATTATTTTCAAAACTTTTTAAAAATGTTCGTAAGTTCTTTGTTGCTTGATGTGATAAGAGACTTTTTAAAAAATGTCAGAACATTTCAATTGCCAGAAGAGTCAACAATCACCTCCAGGTATACTTATTCTTTTCTATTCCTAACATTTGTTCAATACCTTTATTCATCTATTTAATGACTAGCGTGGCTGCAGTAGATCTGGTGAAATATATTGTTCACAGACTGCTAGAGCCTTCCAGTATGTGTGGAGCACTATCAGCACCTACAGAAATCAAATACACCTTCCAGCTCTTGTTTTTTTTTTATTTTTAGCATTCCCAGGTCTCAGACTAGAAAAGTATTTTCTGGCATACAGTATATTTGAGATGATTAAATCTCAAAAAAGACTTCTGTGGACATAAAAGGAACCTTTACTTTAATTTAAAATTGTAATTCTGACTTTAAAAGAACATTGCTAAAACTTCTTCAGCAGGATGGTGCCATGATCTGAAATAGAAATATATGTGACTATGTAATTATACTGTCATGGAGAAAACAATTTGCAAATACTGAAAGATAAGATCACATTTGAGGCTGCTGATAAATATTTTGTTCCAGTCTGAAGGATTAATAATGTTCTATTGTCCTTTAATAAGGTTAGAACTGTTGCAATTTTTCCCCCATGTGTACTCCACTGAGGTCTTGCTGTGAATTTACAAATAGTCATTTGGATGAGTTATGGTTTGTTGTGTGACAGTGATGGAAAACTTCTATGAAGGTAATTGGAAAACAAGGCATTAACTCTGGGTAAACCACTTCTGAACACTGTTTAATTAATGATTCAATTTTTTAATTTTTTTTATCTTCATATTCCCCTATTTTAAGGATCCTTAAATCCAAAATTAAGAAACAATGAGGTTTTTTAATATGAACTGTACTACAAATTCATAAATATCATACTTAGAATGGAAGAAAGTATACAATATTTTGAAAGGGTTTTTTTTCTTCATCAGATGTGATTCTGTGTTGTAGGGTATCATGGAAACCTTAAAAATCCCCTAGCAGAGGCTAAAGACCTCATTTTTTTTAGAAAACATGTCACACTATTCATAGGACATATTGTGTTACCTATTGTAGCCTCTACAGCTAGCTGTTAATTAACAGAAAGTAAAAATGATCTCTAAATAAGAATTCTTAGCATTCATAATAGTGTTTCCCTATGTTTTATTAAAAGGGTTTACATTTCAACATTGATTAGTTTTTTAGGCATGGAAAGTGAAGTTACAAAAGGTTTCTCTGAAGAGCAGATGCTTACCTGTGTGCACAAACACAGAGCAGGATTAGGAGAAAGCCATTGTTCTAAATAAGCAGGGTGAATGCAAAGGGTACATGAGGAAGCTGTTCCCATGTGTAGGCTGTTTACCTCTCTTTCAATAGAGACCTGTTCCTATGCAGCTTTCTGAGTCTTCTGAAAAAGAAGAAAAACAACCCAGATGACTGTCATGTTCAACATACACGAAAATGCTAAACACTTCAAGGAAACTGTGAATTTTTGTTTCTTTTGTTTTTTTCTTTCCATGCATGTATGTGTGTGTCCTCAAAGAGCTCTCTGGCTGAGAGCCAGTAAACTAAACTTTTTCAAATAATGACTTTTCACAATAGGCACTGAGGGAGCTAGTTTCAAGTTGAATTGCTTCCCTAGAGGGTTAGGTGTGTGCCAGTGCATATTTCACTTTGGTTTCTCTTTGGGAACAGTTCAAATGCATATGGCATAACTATTCGGCCTCTGCTAGTTTGGGTGAAGTTTCCTTTCTCTTCATGGGAAGTAATGATAGACATATACTACAGCTGATACAAGTTCATCACTAAAGATTCTGCAAATGCAGAAGTGAGCCACAGGAGAGGACCGGCAACATGTGCCTTAAGACAGGTTATTCGTATTTCCAGTGCATGAGACCAGAACGGTTTTCAGAAATGCACAACATGTATTTTCAGATTCCAGATGTCCAATAGCAGTGTGGGTTATTGAAAGAATGCTGATGAAATGTATGAATAGCTTCCTCATGTATTCCTGTGCAGATGTCAATCTGAGTTACAGACTGTTTGAGAGAAAATGAGGCTTTCTGGCAGCCATAAAACATTGTCAACATAATTTAAATACTATGTTTTGGGGATTACTTGTTTAGAGAAATTAAAAAGTTTTTTCTAAAACTATCTGAATACTGAGGACAAAAGAAACAGAATCATTTGCATTCACATAGTGATGCCTTTCCTATGCAGAGACCATTTACGTCTTGCAATAAAGCATTACAGATTGACTACTGTGATTTTTTTCTCAGAAACTTAAATCCAAAATTGTTGATAGAGCACTGCTGGGGATTATCAGTAGGATGGATGTGTCTGGCATGAGTGTTACTCTTGGTTTGACTTCATTAAATGAGACATTACCAGGAAAGAGAAGTTGTTGTATACTTTTATTGCCTTCCACTGTTTCCTCTATCAAATCAATATGACTGTTTTGTAGCTTTGGTTATAGCACTGGTTCTAACTTCATTTCATGACTATTGGAAATAGTTCATTAGCTTTTAAAATGACAGGGAGGAAAAGAGCTCTTGAGTTGCAGAAGGGACTGCTATTGGTTTTGAACTGTGGATATACTCTATTGTATGTCATGATACGTAAGCAATGGTTAGTAAATACAAAATAGTAATTCTATTATATAGGCTTTCAAAACCATCAGTTTAGAAAACAAAGCAAAACAAAAATAACCCAAACCAGCAAACCACAGGTGGTTCTAAACAATGACAAGATTACTGCCTCCATAGTAGTCTATACATTAAATTTTCATTAATTTCTCATTTCCCTAGTGATTTCTAATCCAATTCATAATTATTATACCACAGGTCACTATCAAGTAATCTGGATCCATGGGAAGAGATGTTTCAATTTTATTACATATCACAGAACAAATGGATAAATTATTTCCTTAGCACACAGGCTGGTGCATTTTGGAGATGCCCTTAATCACAGAATCACAGAATTATAAGGGTTGGAAGGGACCTCCAGGGATCATTGGGTCCAACCCCCCCTGCCAAAGCAGGTTCCTTAGGACAGATCGCACAGGCAGATGTCCAGATGGGCCTGAAATATCTCCAGAGAAGGAGACTCCACAACCCCCCTGGACAGCCTGTGCCAGGGCTCTGTCACCCTCACTGTGAAAAAGTTCTTCTGCATATTGGTGTGGAACCTTCCAAGTTCCAATGTGAGGAACAGTATTCCTGGGTGTCAGACACTCCTCCCAGCTTTGTATCATCAGTGTACTTGCTGAGGATAGATGTTATTCCCTCATCAAGGTCATTGATGAAGATGTTAAACAGGACTGGAACCAACACTGATCCCTGGGGAACACCACTAGTCACAGGTCTCCAGCCAGACTGCTCCACTGATCACCTTCTGAGCTCGGCCCAACAGCTAGTTCTCAACCTACCTCACCATCCATTGATCTATTCCATACTTTCTCAGCTTTGTTATCAGGATATGATAATGAGTGGCTGAAGAGGAACCATGTCTTTTCTCTCTAGCATCATTTTGAAGAACTTACTCTCCCACCATGTGACAGAAGAGAGAATATGATGTCTCTCTACCTCCTGCCACAGCAGACATGTCTAATTCACTGGCTGATCACTTCAGTAGTACATTAGCAGTTTATGAGTGAATAATTTTAAATACTCAGTATTTTTTCTTAATATCATGTCCTGAAACCTGGTTATGACTTTTTTCCCTGCAACTCAACTGCAATTAACTAAATGTGGCTGTTAGAGATTGTTCCCTCATTAGCTTCATTAGATCTTATTTAAACTAAGAGAACTTTTGTTTGTTTGTTTGTTTTCCTTTTGAGACAGTCTTATCTTCTAGTATCTTCAAACAATTGGAAAAAAACTATTTCACTGGAACATCAGAAAATGCCCACAGTTTTGAGAAAAGCACTTTTTCCTCCTGATTACTTGAAATAATACTTTTATAATTTTCCAAGTCTAAAATATCTTACACCCCAAGTGCAAAACAATACAAGAAAATGTAGTTTCAACAGTACAATGGCAAAGAATAATTCATACCAGGCATATTTAGACAACATGTTTGAAAAAATTTCTTTTAACTGAGTGTGACAGTAAGTTCTACTTTATTGACACATAAAGAATAAATATCTCAATAAAATGTGAATGGACATTCACAAACTTCTTCACCTTTGTGCTGAAGATTTTTTTTTCTGCATTGTTTAGCTGGCAGACAATAGATGGTCTTTCTCAGATTCTTATTTTTTATATTCTTTGCCACTATTTTAAATATGCATTTGCCATATCTGATAGTAGGGTTACTCTAAACTGGCACTTTTCATAACTGTATCACAATTCAGTCATTTGCAACAAAAAATTATGGTTCCCTAGGTAAAATTTTGTAGTGTAGGTGCCAGATTATTAATGAAAAAAATTGTATTAAAACTAAAAAAAAAACACAGAATCAAAGAATTGTAGGGGTTGGAAGGGACCTCCAGAGATCATCGGGTCCAACCCCTGTGACAAAGCAGCTCCCTAGGACAGGTCGCACAGATAGGCGTCCAGACGGGTCTTAAATATCTCCAGAGAAGGAGACTCCACAACCCCCCGGGCAGCTTGTGCCAGTGCTACATTTAAATTACTTATGAAAGCTTACCAGTTGCTGCAAAAAGAGAATCACGAACCTCTGTCATGGGAAATTAAAACGCATATTAAGAAAAAAGGTAGATTCTGTACCCAAGCAGTATTTAAATATTGAGATAGACTCAGTGTGATGAAGAATGAATATTTCCTCCAATATTTTGAGTTCATGCCAAGGTTTACATGCTTAACAAGAGCATTGAAATTAGTCATTTGTTGTGTATCCTTTTCAACTGAACAAGTTTATTTTGTCAAGTACCTTATTTACATTTGCCAAATTTATATCACACTATCTGATAAAGTCACTTAATTTCATGCAATTCAGAGGCAGTTTCCTCTGTCTTTGACAACTAGTGTCCAGTGAAATACAGTTGAGATATATAGACAAAAGGTTCTGCAGAAAGCAGAGAGCTTGACCTAGGCAGAAATTCAGTGAACTGGAATGTCTGCACAGGACAACACGGAGCATAAAAATTTTATTAAGATGCTCACTGTAGTTTGCATGTATCCATCCTGTTACCAGGGATCATATATTCTGGTATCACAAAGTCATGCAAGCACAAGAGGTCCCATTTTTATGGTGGTTGATGGAATCGGTTATTTCAGAAGATATCCAGCTAAATATAATACTGTGCTAGGCAGTTTTATAACATAGCCTTTAGAATACAGCATCCCAGAAGCAGTAAGAGAAGACACTGATATGTCTGACATAAGCAAGAAGGAAGAAATGTACAGGTTTACCCAAACTGGTAAGAATGTATCTGCTGTAGTACCAAAAAAGCACCGATGAGCCCAATGATATTGCTCAGAAACTAGTTTTTGTAACCTGGTCACAGCTGTGTGTTCACATGGCTTATGTTGGTTCAGCTGTAAGTTCGTGTTGCTGTCTAGCACTCTTTGTTGCTTTTGACGCCAATCAATGAAAGCCAAAGAATATTTCTGCTTCATTGCTTTAAATAGATGTGGCTACATGCACAGCGGTTTCAAAACACCAGATGAAACTGGACTTGCTAAATACAGCTTGCTAAAGACAGCACAAACATGAGGCAGTTGCTGCCTGAAAGTGTTTATGGCCTAAAAGGCAGAGCTTTCTTCCTCAAGCCTACAGCACAGATATGCTTCACTGTATCTCCCTAGGCTGGAAGTAACAGTGTCTTGTGTGACAGCTTCTGCCTTCATTTTTTTGTTCACACTAGGGTGGATCTTAACACAGCCAGTTGACAGACGGTTTGAGGATACGCTTAAACCTCTTAAAGCAGTGCAAACAAATGCTATAAATTTCCTAGAGCTACTAGTGTGACATTAAGACCACAACCAATTTTGCTGACGAGACAACAATTTGACAGCTGGGCAGTAATGACTACCATCATCCACCTAAGAAATTGGTATACAAGAATTACCATTGACAACAATAATTAGATCATCAAAATGTATGTGTCATTAAGGACTTACAACCTAGTTTGTGAATTGGTGAAACCTTCATTTTATATCATAATGTTCCAACCCACAGAAAGAAGTAGTAACTAAGAAAAACCAAAATGCCAACCAACCAAACAAAACCCATTACCATGACTATTTTTTAAATGTCATGTCATGTACATTTTACTGGAGTAATCCATAAGACTAACTTAAAAAACAGTGTTACATCATAATTGAATAACACATTTGTTTAAAAATGTATTGAACAACGATCTCTTACATAATTCGTTTAGCATTTCTGGAAATAGAATTTTTTATTTATTTTTTTAAGTGGAAAGAAACAAACCAAAGAGCTCAGCTAACAGTCTCATGTTTTAAGTGTTTGCAGTCAATAAAAAATGGAGCCCTGTAACAATAAATAGCTTATTCAGGGTGCAAACTCCTGTTTCCTGAATGAATTTAATTAGATTGCATTGCAGTGTCTGATCAGTTGGTTTTGTAGGCAATTACTTGGATGAGAGTTGAGTAGTGAATTCACCAGGCTCCTCAAGTACACAGGCAAAAGTCAAAAGAGAATTTATAGTAGATGTCAAACAAAAGATTACTTATATTTGAGCAGAACACTGGCTAGATCAAAAATATCAAAAGTGGCACGCTTCTCTTATAAGGATAATGTTTTGGCAACATTTGATCTTTGAAATTGCACTCCCTCTTTTTGTACAATTAAGGAAATTCATAATGAGTGTAGGGAATTATATGGAGTAAAGCAGCATATTCTTCCTAGCATACAGAGCAATATAATTTATGTTTGAAGCAATAGATATTAGATTCAAATAATATTATTGTTGTTGTTATTATATTTTAGTTAATTTAATTGTTAACATCTGTATTTGCATTTCAGTGAGGCTAAAGAGTTCCACTCATGGTGCTGACTGAACTAGCTACTCTCCTAATTCAACCAAAAATGATGGTAACTGCTCCAGGGATTTTTAAACCTAGGTATAAAACCATAAGAACAGAAAGAGAGGAAAAGCAATGCATAATATGTAGCAGCTTGACGGATAATATTTTCTGTAGGGTGTCAATTTAATTGTTTTCAAATATAAATATGAATGACTGCATGAGCAAAGGAATGAAGATATTGGATGAGAAATCTGCTGAGGAGGTGAAAGGAGACAGGAGACTGAGCTGACTGAGGGGAAAGCTAATCTCTTAGTGATGGATGAAAGATGGTAGAGTAGGAGCAGGCTATGAAACTGAAAAGACATATGTAATGGTTGATCTGAGAGACAAAGAGAGGTGAAACGTTTAAAATGATAAGTCAAGAAGAAGATTTGCAAAGCAATATTGTGAATGGAAATTAAAGGGACAAGGCTGCAATTTTCAGCATGGAAACAGCAAAAATGCATTGAGAAAGATACAGCAGTGAACTTTCTGGGAATCTGATGCATCAATTAAGCCTTAAATAATCAGATTTAAATGGCATTTTATTACTCAGGGAGTACTTGCACCACCTAACTAGGAATTTTTAAGATTTTTAAAAAGAAATTTTAGAAAATCTTTGAGAAACAATTTCACCTGTAAGGAGGTGTTTATGTGTTTCTTATACAATCTGGATTTGCTGCCACAGGTTATTCACAAGCTTTCCCATAAGGCTAGCTGCTCTCTTAAGTATTGTAACAGTGCCCTGGAAACAGAGTCTCCTCTCTGTTCCTTGTTTAGGGATCTGAAGATTATGGCTTGAGATAGATAGGTAACAATAGCTGAGTCTATTGGATTCCATCCATATGGTCACTGACATGCATTAAAAATATGAGACCCAAGAAAATAATTTCAGAATTTTAAAAAAACTTGGGTTAATACAAATATTTTCTAACTACCAGAACCCAACCCAAAGAACTCAACTAAAAACTGCTCCTACTACCTTCCTAGAACTGGGTAGTAATATTTTAAAGAGTCATAGGCTGTGGAAGATCTTATGGTATACATTATTTTAGAATAAATAATTTAAAAAATTTATATGAGTAAAGCTTAGTACCTTTCAGGTTTTCCAGTAAATTTAATTATTTGGCCCCCATCTGTGTCCATATGCTTCTTCATGTTATTGTAGAAAGGCAAATTCTAAAAGAACAAAAAGCCCTAAATTGTATTTTTTGTAGTTTGGCAAGAAAATGGTGCTCCTATGTAAATGCAGTGGTCTTTCTGCCAGAGTGCACAGTTTTGGCATTGGCAGATCAATCACACAAATTGCTGAGATGCTGATGGCTTCACAAAGCCATATTCTAATGATGCTGATAAATGGTCATCTGTTCATTAACATTAAATTTCCACTAGAGGGTAGAACCCAAAATGTTGTCAGGAGGCTATAGAAAGTTATGTAATTACACTGATGCTAACATATCATTATTGGAATAAAATGTATTAAAAAGCATTGAAGTTTACAGTGCACTTAGATTTGCATTTTCATAGGACTATAATTTAAATGCTGGGCATACTGAATAGCACAGTTAAATGTTGAATGTTAAAGAAAATAAAATCATATAAAATAAATAAATTACATAAGGTAAAAAACTTGAAAAGAAATCTTCAAGCGGGGATGTAAGCCTGCTTGACTTAAAAGTCATCCATTTTATGTCCAGTAAAACAATTTTCTGTAGGAAATCAGTTCTATCTTGACTAAGAGATTAAAAAAATGACACTATGAAACAGAAGAGTCTTGTTCAATGTCATAGGTGTGGTGTTTACTTGTGAGTATTAATGACATTATAGCATTTATTGTCATGCTTAGAGTCACAGCAGGCTTCAAGTTCTAGAACTTTGCTTTAATACAAAGTACGAGGCTGCATTCAATCACAAATCTTGCTGTTTGAAATGAAATAGAAAACATTTTGATTGCTAATTTACAAGCAGAAAGAAAAAAATCATCAGAACATGTGAGTTAAATATGTAAATCCAGGTAACATTAAAAAAAATGAAGAAAGAAAAAAAGTTAAATTCTCTGAGAATTTGCCAAATTATTTGTTAACCCTGAAGGCTGTCATATTTTTCCTACTAGCAAAAAGATATACTACATAGGTTTATTGCCAGACAGAAAGCTTTTATTTATTTAGTGCTTGAAAACATTTTGAGTGCTTCACAAATGCATTCATTTTTTAAAAGAATGTACTAATCTGGAACTGAAAAACTGATGATGTACTAGTTAAGGGAAGAAATCAACCAAACAATTCTCTAGGATATGCAGAGCTAAAATGGAGAATCAGTACTGGAGGATTTCATTTAAAATATTTCATTGTGATTTAAAAGATTTTTAAAATTTTTTTTTTCATTTTTCCTCATTTAAAAGATTTTTCTTTGTTTTCAATTTAAAAGATTTCATTGCTAAAGAATCATATTAAAATTTTTTTGTACTTGAGGTATTAATGATTCGGCTGAATACATGATTGAATGTGAATATACATCTAAAGATATATGGTGGAGGTTTGTGGTTATCCTCAAAAGTTTTTTAATAGGAGTCTTAGTTCAGATAATTCTCAGTTTGTATGTTCCTTATGCATATGTAAAAATTGAATTAAATTCGTATCTAACAATATTCAAGAATAACTGCGTGATGTGGGAGTTTCCCATCAGGAAACATGGAGACCCATATAAAAATACACATATGCACAAAAAACCTCACACGTGAAGAGTGCAGGGAGCTGTCCCTGAGATATTTGGTATTTCTTATATTTGTCCCTTTTAAGCATCTTACTGGCATTGTGGCTATGTCTTAAGCCATTGTGTCTTCTGCTGTACTGTCTTTTCAATGCAAATAATGTAACAGAAGATAGCTTAAGAAAAGTAGCTTAAAGGTATGAAGAAAGTGCCTCACAGTAGTTAGATTAGTTCCTTTCAGAGAGAAAGTAATCCCATATAAAACTAAATTCTACGCTTTCTGTCAAATTCCCAGATTTCTGAAATTAAAAATGTTGAAAAATCCATGAGCTTTGAAAGACTTAACCACATAGTTACTGTGGGTAAAATTTACCCAGTGTTATGTGGACTCCTAGATTTTCCATCATGGCTGTAGAAAACCTATGATTTTCATCACTAACTCCTCTATGAATCACATTAATTATTTTGTTTATTATTTGAAAACATGGTTCAGCTGTTGGGGAGAGTGGAAAAGAGGGGAGGTAGAATGAGTATGTAGGCAGGTGGTGTAGGCCATGAATATTAGGTTAGTACTGAGGTTCCACTTGTCCCAGTCAATCAGTCCAAATGAGGAAAACCTCCTCCTCCTTGTTCAGTTTGCTAGCAACATGCCTTCCCAAAGTGGTCTTACGTGGGGATGTCTAGCTCTGCCTAAAATTCAAAGGCCTTTCAGGAAGAGTTGATTTCAGCTGCCTTTGACTAAAGAGTTCTTTCTTCCACCCGGTGGAAAGCCTTCATTTTCCATAAAACTTGTCTCTCCTGGCATGAAAAAACGGCTTTGTTTCAGCAGGGTGAGTATGTTTTTATGTTTAACTCTCAGTGTTCAGGTTTCAAACAGACAGAATGCAGCATTGAGCTGTTATAAAGTTGTTCTAAAAATAAGTTCACAGAAATGTTCTGGAGAACATGGGAAAAAAAAAATCTCCATGGCCACATCTATATTCATGAATAGATGTCATCTTTTGTGATGAGTGGTACCACTAGAATATTATTTCACAAGATCACAATGAAGCAACTTAAACTCAGCCCACTCCTATATAAGAAACACTTCTTTTACAAGGGTTGTTCAACAACTTTTCAAGAATTCAGGAGTAAAATTTCTTACATCTATTGTATTGCAGTCACAGAGTTTGAGAAAAATGATTGTTTATTTTTTATCATTTCCTTATTACTGCTGTTCTCTATGTATCAAATAATTTCCATTCTCTTGTCAGTTCAGAGCACAAATGGTTGTGTGTACATTGCAGACTCTCTGAAATCTTCAATCTGTCACAGAAAGGTTCATTTGAAAAGCTCCAGTGCCAATGATCTAATGTAAAGCTTTTACTTCTGTCACTCTTTTACTCACTGGTCCAGATCTTCAGATGATGTGAACTGTCAATAGCTCCATTGAAGTCAGTGAAGTTCTGCCAATTCGTGCTGAGGATAAGTCATTCTAAGTGCTATTCTCTGCCTTGTATTGTGCTCATTGATTTCAGAAATTCTGCATGCTGAATATGAGTCAGATTGTGTTTTATTCCCATGTCAAACAATTATTTAGTTTTACACAGATAATCTCATATTGATGTGAGAGAAATCTCTTCTACAGCTGGCCCTGCATTGTACGTTGGAAGCATACAAATATGGCTGAAGCTATAACTTCAATAGATAATAAACAACGCTGAACACAGATGCACTTATTGGGAAATCAGAACCTGTTAGACCAAAGACTGTTAAATGTTGAACACCTGATGAGTCAATGAAGATGAGAAAGTACATCATAATCTTTCTTTATAAACAGTATAGAAAGGGAGTTAATTAAAAAAAAAAACCAAAACCAGCAAACATGTACAATCATATAAAAAACTGTAGGTGCGTGAAAGACAGAAGGCAAAAAAAAAAAAAAAGGAACATGTAAGATTAATTTGCTAAATAGAAAAGAATACAGCACCAGCTGAAACTATATTTAACCAATTTCAGGTTTGTTATGATTAATAAATAAGCTACTGAATAGGTTAATGATTTAGAAATCATTGACAGAAGATTGTCCTAAATTATAGACTTGTCAAGAATGTTTTATGGGTGTGCATTTGGGGTAGCATAATGGATTGTCTTGTTTATTCCTATGTTTCTGCATTAGGACTCTGATTTAGTAGAATTTTAATTAAATATGTTTCTAATAAGATGTATTTATCACTATCTATCACTGTTCCTAAGAAAGACCTTAGTGCTCTTATCAAAGCTCATACACTGAAAAACATCAGACAAAAGGTGATTTGTGCATCTTTTAACACCTACCTTTCAAACAAGTATGGAGACAATAGCCTCTTTGCAGGAAAGGGAGATAAGGTTTTACTTGTACAATGTACTAGTTGTGTAAATTTTTAATGCAATACAAAAGACTGAGTGCATTGTCTGGTATTAATAATTTATAAAGAATCTTCCCAGCCATCCACAAATTTGCTACAGATAGAAACACAAAAATGGTCTCCCATACATCTCTGTGGGCAAACATTTCTAATTCTAACTTCTCTACTCCATAGTTAGTAGACTTTTTGTTGGATGTTACATCTGACTTTCCTTTGATTTATAAGCAATTATCCTGTTCTGAGTTAAAACAGCATAAACCTATTGGTCTGGGTTCAGCCTAAGCAGAAAGCAGTTTACTACAGCATGAAGCAGCATGAGATGTGTCTCCAGAGACAGGAGGTATTTCAGACTACTTCAACTAGACATTAGTTCAATCTCATGGAAGTACAATGGTTCAAAATATTTCTACAAGCAGGTTCAAGCTGTCAGCTTGTGTTAGGAAGTCTGTGACTGAACAGACAGCTTGTCTTCTCCACAACACTTTCAGGCTTGGACTAGAGATCATCTTTGCTCTTCCCCATGCATGTGCACCCTGTCATCCACCCCATACCGATGAATGCTTTAATACACATAACAGCATGTGCATGCTCACAAATCTTGGGATATCTTAGGGGAGTTTCTTCTTGGCACCAGAAATAAGAAAAAAAAAAGAGATTTTTTTTTGTTTGTTTGTTTTTGGGTTTGGATTTTTTTTATTGTTGTTGTTGGTTTTGTTGGTTTTTTGTGTTGTGCCCACTTATGTCAGGGCTTTGGTTAACACTGGAAACGAGACAAATTGATTCTTCTGTGAGACACCACTCTTAAAAACAGACTGACTCCTCCATACTTTTCTCAAGTTTTACATTTTCTTTGGCTTATACTTAATCATGAATCTTTTCCAGCTTCAGGTTCCCTTTTTCTCTGCTGTTAGCAATACTCTTTAAAGAGCGGGTAAGCCGGGAATAGCTTCCACTACATCTAATTTTGACTTTTGCACATTGAACTTTCAGTACCATGTGTTAATCATTATATTTGCCCCTTCCAGTTGTACATTTACCAATTCTGAGGACTGTGTCATTCTATGAAGTGAAAAGATTGGGGAAAGAAGTGTCCTGGTGTGAAGCTGCAAATATGACAGAAGGTAGGAAAAAATAATGAAAGTAGGCTGGAACAGTAATGCTATTTCTTTCCTTGTACCAAGAGTCATACCAGCCCTACTATATTACTAGTCCAGGCATCCTGGCTTCAACTACCTTGACCTTCACCTGCTCATCTCCGACAAGTAAGATGTGTTTTTCCTGCAGACACTGCACAATGTACAAGAAGCAGTGATCAGATACATAAGGATGCCCAGAGCTTTCTCTCAGAGGGCAACTGGAAAGATTCAAGAATGGAAAGGAGAAACAAGTGATCTGAAATATCTTTGTAGTGTCTACATGTAATACAACATTCTTGACATCTACAAGAGTAACATGGGGAAAATGCACTGGTTCTTAAGTTATTTCTTTTTCCCAGTGAACAACTGCCATAGAGAAAATATTGGTGAGAGCTCCTCTAGCTCTGTCTGTCTGACAGCTTTGTAGGCTATGAGGTTACTCATGGACCTTCTAAAAGAGATCTGCTCCTCTCCTGTGAGTCATCCAACTCACCCAGTCCCAGAACATCTGGAAGAGACTTGTGGATGTCACTGTTTCAGCTATCAACTTCTTAATTTAAGTGGAGCCTCACTTAGAAAGTTTTCCCATATGACCTCATATATAAAGTCTGCAGGATCTGAAAGTAAGAGTACTTTTCTATCACACCCTTAGAATCCATCTGACTTAGAGCTGAAACATACTAATAGTTATTGGTTTAGATATGGATCTTTTGTTATTCAGTGGAAGAAGAAAATGTACGCAAACTGTTTGGACCTTTTCAGGGTGACAGGAGTGACAGAATCAAAACATCCCCTTTAGCCTTTTGTTCTAATTCTTTTTATCAGTTATACATCTCCATTATTTATCCAGATGAAGAACTAAAGAGAAAGGCAAATATTTATGGTAAATTGCTTGTCTTTCAGAGATGTTAATAAGGCCCATTTTAGCTCATGACCAGCTTCAAGGTAAATGACATCTCTGTTTCCTCAGATGTGCAGATTTCCTCAAACCTGTAAAACCACAAGCCTTTTTCAGGTCACTCACTGAGCATTTCTGGTTATCCTGGACTGCTGGCAAATCAAGACCTTGTCACAATACTGGCTCAGCAACTCCAGTTTTCTGAAGAGAACTTTTGCTCAGTAATTAGTCCTATTCTTTAACTATCAGCCAGGTGTTGGATCATTATATCCAGTATGTCAGTGATCAAACCAATGTGGGGTTTCTGGTTTAGCACATTCTCTTAGTCAAAAGAGAACATGGGATAAAACATCATCAGTGTTATCCTTGCTCACAAGTTTATAGTGTTCTGAACATCATATAAAGACTTGTAGAATCAAAGCTAATTTGTGTTTTAATGACCAAGAGTGAGTCTGCTCAGTCTCATACCAGCTGAAAAAGCTTTTCTTTTTTTTTCAACAGGAAGTAGATGGAAAACACCCTGGGGCAGAATGCCTCTACTCTCTATTCTGCACACTGCCAAGGAAAAGAGATGCTGATCCAGAACAATGATTTTCAAACTATGAGACTCAGATGCTGCAATTAAGAGGTCCACAGAAGGTGATCAGAACAGGAGGCACTCTTTATACTAGCTAATGAACACCAAATTCATAAAGGGATCCCTGCAGTGTATTTATTTTGTAGATCCAAAACTTTTAAATATGCAAATGCTTTGACCCCACTGATTCAGGTTTGGCATTTGTGATCATGATCTCAGCACTGAAAAAACCCCAGTGTCTCAGAGACAATACATTTTGTGTTTTGCAAGGAAGATTCCTCTAGAAATTCAGCAGTCAGATAAATTTGGTGTCTGATCATCATTTAAAGTGGGTATATCGTAGTGTCTTTTAGTACTTCATTAGACTGTAACAAAAACAGAGGAATATTACCAGCATATTAAATCTACAGGATCTACAGGAATCTGTAGCGTTCATTGTGACATTAGCACTTCAAATTAATGAGCTGAAATGCCTGGTATATCAACTTTCCTCAAATAACTTGATTAATTCTAGTACTGAAATCTCAGCTAAGTTTCACTGGTTACAGTAGCCCATCAGGGCTATTTACTGAGCCACTGATACAGAATTACTATTTTTTTTTTCTTTTTCATTTTTAGAATAAACAATCAAGCACTTTTTTGATCTGCCACAGATCTACTATAACACTTTTTTCATGGATAGAGATTGTGAAACTCCGGTGAAAATACTTCTGCAGCTTTACATAAGTTTATATAAGTTTCTTGGCTTTGAAATAATTTAAAATATATGGACACTGAGCGTTAGCTTAACAATATATTCTTACCTACAGCATCCAGCATATGTGAAGATATACAATAAGGGCTTTCCTGCTATCAAAATGAACCCTTGGGCAACATGGAAATAATTCCTTAAAACAGAAATTAATTTATTCTTTCTGCATAATAATTTAATTCATATAGATTGATCAGGATACAGAAACTAATGAAAGACCATCATAGCTACAATATATTTGTTCACCTGGTAGGTACTAGACATTCCCTGCAGTCATAGTACAGACTTTTCACTTTGAAGTTACTCCTATAGAAATGCTATACAACCATTAATTCAGGATGTATCAGTTTCCGTAGTGTAGTGGTTATCACATTTGCCTAACACGCAAAAGGTCCCTGGTTCGAAACCAGGCGGAAACACCTATTTTTGCCCTGCAAAAAAGGACCTGGATGTCATGATGGATGAGAAACTTAACACGAGCCAGCAGTGTGCTCTTGCAGCTCGCAAGGCCAATGGTATCCTGGGCTCCATCAGAAGAGGGGTGGCCAGCAGGGGCAGGGAGGTGATTGTCCCTCTCTACTCTGCCCTCATGAGGCCCCATTGGGAGTCCCGTGTCCAGGTCTGGGGGCCCCAGTGCAAGAAAGATGTGGAACTGTTGGAGAGGGTTCAGAGGAAGGACACAAAGATGATTAGAGGGCTGGAGCACCTGCCCTAGAAGAGAGGCTGAAGGAGCTGGGCTTGTTCAGCCTAGAGAAGAGAAGGCTACAGGGGGACCTCATTGCAGCCTTCCAGTACCTGAAAGGAGCACACAAACAGGAGGGGAATCAGCTTTTTAGAAGGGTAGACAATGTCTCCCTCTCAAGGGAGACTTTTGTTTGGGAACACTTCAATTTTCCACTTACAGAGCAACATTTCTCAAGTTTCTGCAGAGTCAAATGGGGTCTTTATTTGGAGATTTTCTGAACTGTAAAATGTCCAAGATGATGATGTTGAACAAACAGTGAGATACAAAACAAAGGTTACATACAGAAATTCAGCCAGTTTCCTTAATCTAACCCAATTTATTAACAGGAAAATTCATTTCACATTCTTCTGTTCCTCCAGACAAATCCATATACTCAGAGGATTTTCAGAGTATTTTTTAAATTAAAACCAAAACAAAACAAAAATAAAACCAACAAAACTAAGCAAGAATATATTAAAATTATGACTTAAAATGCATCTTTCTTTTTCATATTTTCCTTGAAACTGTATATTGGTTATTTGTTGTCTGAAAAAAATATAGACTGCACCTATCTTAATTCTGAGTTATGATGTCAGGGTATCTCATATTTCCAAATATAGTTTAGTCATATTTGTCCAAGCTGGTACGGTAGAGAAGGTCAGTCAGTTCCTGATATGACCTCATTTTGTTAACTGCAGCCTGAAATCATAATAACAAACAACAGAAATGTACTTGCATGTAGTAAACATTATGTGTGAAAGTGCTTTAGAATAATTCAACATTGGGTTACTTTTTTGTATATATCACACAGAAATTGAAAAAGCACAGATTCAAGAGTTCCCTTGTTATAGTTTTGGTATTCAGATTTTTTTTTTTTTTTTTTTTTTTTATAATCCTGTTCTGTTGCTCCAACTTAAACAGCATATCAGTGTATAAACTCACATGAGAATTCAGATCCCATTTTTTATCCTCTGCTGCATGTTCACTGTCCATGATTACTGGCTCTGTTTTTTTCCTTGGTAGCATATTTTCATTACTAGAATGAATGACTTTTCGGTAACAATATTTCAAAATGCTTTCAGAAATTGGTAGCCCAAATACACTTAAGTGTTTTGCAATTATTATTTTTTTAATAACTGAGAAAAATCAATACTTACAAGGCAGTTGGGTCAAGAACAATTTGGTATGAAGGAGCATAACTCAAGGGAATTCAGTACATTTCAAGTACATCTAGGAATAGATGAGAAGAAAGGGAAGAATATGGACAGTAATTAAAGATTAATTTAAGTGAAAAGCTCTTCTGTGGAAGAAAAGAGATGCTGTCATGAAGGAAAGGGAGACTGCCTGAACCAGAAGGCTACATTATGAAACTTTAAGTGATAGCAGCTTCAAATACTTACCATCATTCACAGCATCACCCCCACCTGCTTCAGAATGAGCAGATGCTTCTCTGCAAAAAAGTAATTATCCTCAAGCTCATGCTATGTTTGTGGTGAGCTGACTGTTCAATTCACATGAGCCCAAGGTTTTGTATTTTGCACAGCTTTATTTAATCACATCCTGTGTTCACATTCAGTGCTAAATTAAGACTACAAAAAAGGCCTTTATTTCCTCTCTCAGTCTGTTAACTTTTACTAGCAACAGGGAGAAGAAATGAATGTAAGCAAAGTTCTGAAGCAAGAAATCTGTCTCTGTCTCTAATCCACTTAATCTCTTTTATATCTCTATACTATGATTAACATGGTATCCAAGGAATAAAAATTGTAAATTAATAAAATTCCTCAACCCTGTAAATAACAAAGATAAAAAGTATGGAGAATGGAATACAGATCAAATGTGAAGGTGTTTCCCTAAAATTGATGATAGGATTGTGGGAGAAATGCAGGAAGGTTCATGAGGACAGGTGTAAGGAAAACAAATAATGACTGAGGTGAGAAGTTTACATTTATTAGTACAAGTATAGAACCATAGAATAGGATCACTGAATGGTTTGAGTTCAAAGGCACCTTGAACATCATCCAGTTCCAAACCCCTGCCATGGGCAAGGACACCGTCCACTAGACCAGGTTCTCCTAAGTCCCATCCAACCTGGCCTTGAACATTGCCAGGGAGGGGGCAGCCACAGCTGCTCTGAGCAATCCTGTTCTAGTGTCTTATCACCCACATAGAGAATTTTTTCTGAATGTCTAATCTAAGTCTGCCCCCTTTCATCTTCAAGACATTACTGTTTGTCCTATCACTGTGCTCCCGGATAAACAGTCCTCCTTCATCTTTTCTGGAGGCCCAGCCTTTTAGGTTCTGGAAGGCTGCTATAAGGCCGGTTTCCCTGGAGCCTTCTCTTCTGCATGTTGAATAAGACCAACTATGTCAGCCTGCCTTCTGATGCTGAGGTCAAACCTGGGACTGGGTTATACACACTGGCTACATATCAGTGGAACTAACGTGAAATTGCAAAGATCTGCTTTAAAAAGTTCTTGGCATGAAAAAATGAAATCTTTCTGCCTACTACTAGCCTCCTCTAAGCTAAGAAGGGAAGATAGCCAGCTAGAGGAAACAGGAAGAAATGACAGAAGAGTAGTGATCATTTGGTAGTAGCAGGAAAAAGAGAAGTTTTGATATTATTTGCAATAGATATTATTGCTTTTGGGCTTTACTGAAGACAAACCTTTTAGTCCATCCTTCTATTTACCCCTACAACATCACAGAATAAAAGAAAACACCCTGTGTGCCACACAGAAACACTTGGGCAAATCAGATTAAACTGGTTTAGGTGTGTACTGCCATTCCAGGAGTCTAAGTTGTCTCTTGCTGTCGTGAGCAGGGGTTCAGAAAAAAGTTTAGGAATGGAAATGAATTGTAACCATGCACCTCGAGTTAAAAAAAACCAAACCAAAAAACCCTAAACAAACCAAAAACAACAACAAAAAAAACCAAAAAAACCCAAACAACCCAAAAACCCCCACACCAAGTCTTTGCTGACTCTGGGAAACACCAAACTATTCACATCTTTTTCTCATATTGTAACTGGCTATACTTCTTCCATATCATAATATTTCCTGGTGTTATCTGAATGCATTTTAATTCAAACCTGACATTTCTTCTTTGCAAAGAGTTATGAAATATTTATGGGATTATACCTGTGTGTTTCAGCTGTGATACAGGGATTTAAGAACAGGTTGGCAGATGGATGCCCTACATTGTCCAGTGAAAGGTCAGTGTCAAGTGAAATGCATCTCATTTATGCCATCTGTTTCCCTCCAACAACTAGAAAAAATCGGAATTACATTTTCACCTGTTAAAGAAATTGAAGTGCTGCAAAAATGCTGTCTGCTAGTGTAATTTCCTCTGAAGATTGTAACGCTCAAGGAATACATGTTTGTGTTATTTAAATCTAGCTTCTTGCCTTCACTGTCTTTCCACACAGTAAGATTTGGCACCACAGACTGAAGAAAACAAACAAACAAAAAAATCACTGACTTTTATTTGTTGTCATGCAACCTAATTTAGACTTTAAAATGTTCCCAAGACTTAATCTTCAATTTTCCTGTTAGTTCAATCTATGATTTCAGCTACTACTTTATAGTCTTTACACTTGCAAAGTTGGGGACATGACTGCATCAGTGAGTTCACTTGGTCTGTAGAAAGGAAACAATAGTTGTGTGAAATGTGCACAGCCATGTTGTTAACTTGTTTACTTTTTGTTATAGCTCATCATTTCATTAGAAAAAAAGAAAAAAAATGAAAGAAAATAAATAATCAAACCAAACTAAGAAGCAACAACAACCAGCTCTCTGGCCAGTGTGATTCTGTACAGCTCTAGACTAAATCAGGAACTTTTTTCTAACCACTAAATGGACTTCATTAGGTTTTTTCCTTCTTGTTTTTTTACGTGTCTTTCAGGATTTTATTCCCTATTTGTGAAACAAAGAATGAACTACTACTGCTTTATTCACCCATGCCAGAAACAGATGAAATGGAAAAGAGAAATTTGTCACCACAGGCCAAATCTATTTACAGTAAAAGATAAATTTAGCTAGTGGAAAGGGAAACCATACCTCCCTTTAGAGGTTTACTGTGACTATTTGTCTTTCTTCTAATTTTGGCTAAGAAATAATTAAAAGTTATCTTTTTCTCTCCTTTTCACTCATCAGCCAGTAGAGGCGATAGCTAAAAGATACTTTTATTGTAAAAAATCCTGACTTAGCTTCTGGGACAGTAAGAAATATACCCAAGAAGAAAGAATACTCTGAATTCTGTGAGGGTCAAACAGTAGTTTAGATTTTACTTTCTGCACATGCAGAATACGATGCTGAGTAAACAGCAAGGATAACGCCGAGATGGATTACAAAGACAGAAAGCTATATTTTATGAATTCTATCCATCAGACAAATAACAATCCTTTGGATAATCTTGATAATATATGACGTGAGAAGCTACAACCTAGCGAGGAGGAAAGGGTGAGTAAAAGGCAAAAAATATTTGAGCCTGAGCACAGAAGGTGGCAGCTTCAAGAGAGATCTGTTTAGATTTGCATCTTGCAAGAGAGATGTTTAGATTTTAAAGCAAGCTTTTTTTTGCACTTTGATCTTTCACTTTCCTGACGAAATGTGGAAAATGAGATCTTCCCAGCACATCCCCAGATAAGGTTATTCCCAATCCAGTCAGATTGTGTTGCAAATAACCTGATATTTATGGTCTCTGACAAGGAAGAGTTTATGTAAATTCAGAGTTTATGAAGGAATATAATTTTAAACTTCCAGTCACCACACACACATTTGCAATCAATTTGCGATCAATTTTGTCAATGGTTTAATTTAATAAATCAATAATAACAACAACAACAACAACAACAACAACAACAACAACAACAATAATACAATCCTACCATAATTAATAGCTCTTCCATTTGCAAATAACTAGATAGATACTATCAGGTTTAAAAAAATAATAATTGTTCTATGATCTAAAAACTGGTTGTCTGAAGAAAGAAATAGTGTATACTGCTTACCACTAGAATTTCTTAAGTGCTCTTAGTGGCTTCAATCCTCATTAAACCACTCAGTGTGTGCTCTCAGTTGGACAGCAACTTTACAACTTCAAAGTAAGTGAAGTGGAACTCACAGTAGGCACAAAATACTGTGGTATCAAAGAAAAAAAGAAAAAAAAGTCCAAGGAAATACAGTCACAGTTACTCAAAATCATGACTCTGAGTATCACTTGTTTCAATTCTCATTTCAGCTTGGTTGGAAAGTTTTTGCATTCTTTCAGAATAAATTGTTCTGGGCAACAAGCTTGTTGTTCCCTTTCTGGCAAGGCAACAACTTGTTAGATACACATTGTTCAGTACTACTTACAAATAGTGCAAAGAAAGGAAAAGCAATTGAGCCTCAATTAGAAGGGATTGAAGTCTAGCAACTGAGACAGTTAGGATTACCTAGGTATGACTACCTGAGATATTGAAATGATCCTAGGCATACAGCTCTTAATATATCTTCAGTATAAAACTATATCCCAAAAGCATTTGGTATGCTGTGCACCAGGCAGAACTTTGTTGTAGTGGCATGCAGGAGTTCTCAGGGACTCCATACTTTTCACCAGGAAAAGGAAACTCTTGGATTCATTACAACACTGCAGTTTGTCTACAGCATCTACTCTGGCTGGAAAACGTCAGTAATGTGTGCTTTTTATCTTTGCATATAGAGAGATTTGGGACATTTACAAACCAAAAAATCCTCTCATACTTTTAAAGAGCTGTTTTATATTACCTTGCTAGCATTCATTAACACAGAGCTCATAAGATCAATCTGTGTTTTAACCGCGTTGGAGCTATAGCTCTGCTGCTTTCTACCTCCAACGTGGTCGTTTTGCATAATGTAGATGGGATTTAGCGGAATGCCAAAATGTCACTAATCGCAGAAAATAAAGAAAGGAGGCCAGAAGCAGAAAAAGAATAGCAAAATATCAGAATGAATAATAAAAAGGAGGGAAATTATTTGCTAGACACCCACTTGTTTTATGATGGGTTTTTTGGGGTTTGGTTTGTTGGGTTTTTTTTCCTGAACAGAATGCATAATTTTGCTTTAAGCACATTTTTTATATTCCAGGGAACTGGATGTCAGATAGAAAAAGAAAAAAAAGGGGAAACCAAACATACTTTTCTAAAGGCTTCTCTGCAAATATTTCCTCACATGTATCGGACAAATCTTTAGTGTGCATCAGCACATGGCCACGGGGGGTGAGTTTCTATCAAGCTGAGATTCATTGATCATTTTTGTCATAACCTTAACCATTATGACCAACCCCCAAACATTCTTGGTATATATGGGGAGCTGTAAACTGTAAATATACCATTATCCCCTAACACAGGTTTTTGGCATTAATACATTCCTTTCCCTCCCCCCCTTCTTGCTGGCATCTAGATTGTGACGGTTCAATCCAGTTTGGCCCTTCCCTTTTCTTGTGTTTGACAACATGTAGCACCATTTTGCAGATGAAAAATATGGAAGAGACAATCTTGAACTGTGATTCCCATTATTTTTAAATTCTTTGCACATGGTTATTCAATGTATAACAAATAGGTAGTCCCTGAAACACAGGTCCCCACTCCAAAACTTTCCCTTCTACTAAATTTGATTGCCTGTTTCCCTTCTTTTTTTTTTTAGTCACAATGATGATGAAGTATGGAGAAAATGTTCACCTTGAAGTTAGGACATTCTCTTGCAAAGTGGGAGACAGGTTCTAACTCCTTCCATTAGTGAGAGATGAGGAACATATCTTAACGTTCTAAGAGACCAGGCTTCTTTAGGTATTTCCCTTCTGCCCCTAAATCAGCTGTTTTCTCTAGAAGATATTATCTATGCCCGAGAACATGAATTCCATACCAGTGACCAAAACGTCCCTGCAATTAGAGTGGCAGGTCTTTTAACGTCTCGCTGCAATTTTTCACTGTTGTAATTAATGAATCAAATTGTGTACTTTGTTTCTGAGATATTAATTATATGCACCTTGCTGGTACACTCTGAAGGTTATCTTATATTTTGAATTTCCTAACAGAATTTCAATACTTATTCATGGATTCTAAATTTCTAACTATAAAGACTCTAAAATTAAGACTTAAAATCACATATATATTAAGGTAATACTGGCTAGAATAAAGAAATATGACCATAAACAGTTCAGAGAAAGAATAAGCAGATAAAGTTATTTCATTTCACACAAACATGATGTCCAAAATCTTGATTATTCTTCAACAAGAAAAGCCATTACCCATAGGTAATGGAGCACACATAATTTATGCAACATTATCACATTTGGTCACCACATAAAAGCATACATTTATAAATGAGTAGGTACTCAAAAGTCACAGCAAATAGTCCTTGCCAAAAGTTTAGACCTCACCTCCAACATGACCATGGTGTGTCAGTCCTATCTCTACCCATTATGTAAAACTTAAAACAATATTAAACCATTAATTTGTTTACCTATTATATTATCATGATTCCACTGATTTCAGTGTTAGTTTTTTTGATGGGGTTTTTTGTTTTGGTTGGTTGGTTTTGGTTTAGGTTTTTTGGATAGGTTTTTTTGTATGCATACATGTTTAATGGGTTGATGTAAACACAAATGAGCTTTTAGTGCCTGTTGATTGCACAGTGCCACCAGTCACTAAAGACAAGGTAAATAAGGCCATGCATGCCTGGTCAAAAGAGTCTTTATGTAGCAATGGACTAATTTTATCATTTCATTAGTGTGTAAAAACCTATAAAATGAGAAAAATTGTGGAAGTTCCAGCTGCGTCATGCACAGAAATATCTGCAGGCTTACAAAGACCCATTTCATAATGAGTTAAAAGTAGCATCAGATATTGTCAAAATGTCACTGAGGAGCAGGCACTATAAAGGATGCCTGTACTTATGAGTGATGCGTAATTCCAGAACCAACCAGTGTTAAATAGCTGGCTTCCTTACTCAATGTGTGAAGAGATATTTAAAAAAAAATAAAAAATGTAAGGTAAACTGAAATATGATGAGACCCCTTTGCAAACTATCACCTCAGTGTTTCGATTTCAACATCACTGCGAATTGTCAGCAGAATGATTAAGGTACTTATTTTTGCAATAAATTAAAAATATGTGAGGCACATGATAGTAGATGAAGGAAATGTGCTGTTCTCATTTATCTAGTGATAATTTTTTCATATAGTTGTGCCTTCAGGGTCTTGGGAATTCAAACCCACAGTGTGCTGGCATCAGGTTGACCCTATACAGCAAAGGAATTTATTTGAAACCTCATTTCAAGTTTGATTCTGTAGTAACATTTTTTTTTATTTCATAAACCACAGCTTAGATTCTTCTCTGGGTATATATGCTACCTTGAATATATTTTTAAATCCTACAGAATGTAAGAAGTCAGTTAAAGGACAGCAAAAAGAAATGCTACTCATTGGAATTAAGGAATCAAAGTTAGAAGGATGCAGGAAAGCCTTGGAGAATGATATAACAGATTATACAAAGCAGGTGATACACAAAACAATTTATCAATCAGAGAAAACCCTTCTCCCTCATCAACCCCCTTTATATACTGAGCATGACATCATGTGGTACGGAATAACTTTTTGGCTGTTTTAGATTACCTGTGCTGGCTGTGCCCCTTTGCAGCTTATTGTGAAAATTAAAATATCCTAGCTGAAAACTAGGATACTCCTGCTTGAGTATCACAGAATCACAAAGTTGGAAGAGACCTTTGAAGATCATCAAGTCCAACCATTCCCATCCTAAGCCAAACCATATCCCTAAAGTACCTCATCAACACTTTTTTTGAACACATCCAGTGATGGCGACTCAACCACCTCCCTGGGCAGCCTGTTCCAGGCCCTGACAACTCTTTCAGTAAAAAAATTTTTTCTAATATCAAATCTGAACCTGCCCTGGCACAGCTTTGTGCCATTTCCCCTTGTCCTATCTCCTGTCACCTAGCTGAAGAGACCATCGCCCACCTCTCTACAACCTCCCTTGAGGTAGTTGTAGGTGGTGATAAGGTCTCCCCTCAGCCTTCTCTTCTCCAGGCTAAACATCCCCAGCTCCCTCAGCTGCTCCTCATATGATTTACACTCCAGCCCCTTCACCAGCATCATTTCCCTTCTCTGGACTCGCTCAAGGACCTCAATGTCCTTCTTATGGTGAGGAGCCCAGAACTGCACACAGTACTCAAGGTGTGGTCTCACTAGTGCTGAGCACGGGGGCACAACTACCTCCTTAGACCTACTGGCCACACTGTTTTTGATACAAGCCAGGATGCCATTGGCCTTCTTGGCTGCCTGGGCACGCTGCTGGCCCATATTCAGCCTGCAGTCAACCAACACCCCCAGGTCCTTCTCCTCCTGACAGCTCTCCAGCCAGTCTCCCCCAAGCCTGTAGCACTGCATGGGGTTGTTATGTCCCATGTGCAGCACTCTACACTTGTCCATGTTAAACTTCATCCCGTTGGTTTCAGCCCATTGGTCCAGTCTGTTCAGATCTCTCTGAAGAGCCTCCCTACCCTCAGGCAGATCAACACTTCCTCCCAGCTTAGTGTCATCTGCAAACTTACTGAGGGAGCATTCAATCCCTTCATTGAGGTCATTGATAAAGATGTTGAACAAGACTGGACCCAGGACTGAGCCCTGGGGGATGCCACTCTTGGCGTCCTAACAATTGAATCCTAATAATTGCATTAGGAAGCAAGGATGCTTTTTTCTTTGGACTTGTTGACTGCAGAAGAGAATTACAGATTCACAGAACAGGAAAAGAACTGTCTAGTCTAAAAGGTAGGACAAAGGTAGCTCTTTGGATTTTTTTTACTAAAATGCACTAAACGCTTAAACCCACCAACTTTATCCGTCTTTCATAAGGAAATGAGTTTTTAGTGTGTTATGTGACAGTGTCTGTAAATAACTGCTGAACTTACTGGAAAATTTAAGCCATATGTGTCAAAGGAACAGACATGTAAAGGCTAGAAAATTTCTATTATTGGCTGTGTGGAGGAAGAAAACTGAAGTTAGTACCCTTACTGAGGAAAAGGCTGTAATATGTGCCCAACAACAACCTGTTTTCTTAGACTATAGATTAATCAATAAGCATATATCTGTTGACAAAGGAGTGCAGTAGCTTCAAATCAGACCCTGAACAGGTTTATTTTCTGCCCTTAAGACATGGGATGAAGGCAGAAATACTATGAAGGCTGAAAAATTTTATAAAGAATGAAAAGTACAACAATAATAAATAAGCCAGAAGTAGAGTGCCAGCATTGTTGTTCTTGACAGCAGAGGAAAAAAAGGATGCCATTCCAGGAAACTAGACGTGATAATTCCACCATACACAGAAAATCTTTTCTAAGACATAGAATTAAGGATTCCTAAGTATTAATTCAGTAGTTCAAGGAATTTTTTTTATGGTAGTTTGGAATATGGTAATATTTTATGAAGACTTGTAACTTTCAATGTGCAGATTCAACAGAAAGGTGTCTTTCTATATAAGTAGAAATTGCAGAGAATATTTTTTATTTCCTGAAAGAGAAATCAGTTTGAAATGTGAATTAAATTTCCTGCTAAAGCACTTTTAATACATAAGTTCAGAACATGAAAGTACATTGTTGTCTATTAGTTTAATGAAAAAAGTAAAAAACTATAAAAGCTATAGGTTTATATTGCTCTGGTTCTGTTTTGTGGGATTTTGCTTCTAATTCTTTAAAGTATATTTTACTGATCTGTAGTATTCCTAGGACTTTTAATGGGAGTAGCATATCTGCATACATGACAGTTAATCAGTCTCTTAATGTTTCCAACTATCTCCTTCATGGTAAATTAGCTATTTTCATGAAGTAAGGGAGCAACAATTTAATCGGGTGATGGAATTAAGAATATGTAATTACCTTGGCAACTATGGCACAGAGATTGAGTGGTTGTGCTTCATTAATTTATGGTAAAACAAAGAGCCAGCTACAAACTCAACTGATATAGTACTGATGTTCAGGGCATCAGGACTGCCCTCTTTGGCCATCACAGAATTCATGTGGAGGTGGCTTCAGGATGGATGTGTACAAGAAGAGTGAAATTGATTTTTTTTTTTTTTGGTGACATGCAGGATACTTAAACCCTGAAAAGTTTAGAGACTTGAAGGATATTCCCTCACAGAAGAATCAATTCCTTTGCTGAAAACCTCACCCTGATTATTCAATTTAACCTTACATGATCTGTCAGGCACATGGGGGAAGTTTTGTGCCGGCCTAGTTTACTCATTCATTAGGATTTGTGGTCTTCATGCACCCAGTCACAGGTGGTAGCAAAGAGAATGTACTTTCATGCACCTCCCCTTCTCCAGGTGGAGCAAATATCAGTAAGGATTTCCAAGCTGTTTATTCAAAGCAGAGTTCATTGCACAGTGTTTTTCCTTTTCTTCTCTAGATGAAGAAGAGACAGGAGTAACTGACACCATTGCACGAGGGTAATTTCATAGAGCTAACGGAAAACAGAGCAGAGCTCAGCAGCCTAATCTTTATAGCCACACATTGAACTGCTTCTAGATGCACATCATAGTTAGACTCACAACAAGCAAACACCTCATTGTGGATCCTGGAAACTAAATCCCACAACCAAACAGAAATGGTATACTGACTCCAGTTAAACCAATATTAGTCATCAAATTAGGGTGCATTTCACCTTAACCACAAGGTGGTAGAAAATTGATAGAAGTGCTTGTTTTATTAACTCCAGCTGTATCTATAACAGGATATCCCTCTTTATTACATCACATGTATATCATATGGAAATCACTAACAGTTCTTCGGAGTGAGAAAACTCAGAGGGTTAAAAATATTAACTTTAGGAATCTTATGCATTCAGACCAGTTCCCTGTGTAGAGCTGTTTTAAGGATGCTGTAGTCAGTTATTGTACACTTTACTCTTGAACTCTGGAAGTCAGGGTGTCAGTTTTCTTTGGTGGTGAAAAATTATCCATGCAAATTAGTATTATCTGTCAGCGCGCCACCAACAGTTTTGGTTTATGACTTTATAATTCCTCTGACATGAGGCAGGCGGTTTAGATTTTTATATTCTAAAATGGTGTTATTCTTAATGGAAAGAAACCATCTATTTCCCCAAATTGAAATTTTCTTCATCTTTGTCCAATTACTGACTCCATACAGAAATGGTATCTATAAAGATTAATGAATTAAATTGCAGAGACTGTGGTGAGGGCTTCTTTTTACTGAATAGTGGTATGTCACTACAGAACATTTACCTTTTGGTAATCTTAATCTGAATAAGAATTTATATTGTCATTTTCACATTTTTAATTACATTTAAAAAATCAAACACAACTTAACGTAAATAAAGTTGAAACTTTAGTTTACTACTGTTTATCAGTAGTGTTCATCAAATCTTGAAATAGCTTCAGCAGGAAGTACTGCTGAAACATGTTTAGGAATTTAATCTTTAATTAATTCTGCACTTGCGCATGTTTCAGTTGTGTGCCAGTTACAAGTAAGTGGTATAGGTGCATGTGTTCTTTCTTTCAGAGAGCATGTAGATTTCTGATTAACAATCAGTGGGGTTGGGAAAATGTATAAGACAGTGATGGAAATATATTTGTATTCTCATAGAGTAATAAATGATCTGTCATCATTAATAGCCACAGGAAAGGGCTGCCAACTCAACCAGAATAAGTAAAAAAAGAGCATGGCAGCTTGTCCTTGCCTAATGAAGCTGAGACATTAAAGGTATTCAATCATAGTATTTTACTAGCACACCTGGATTCTCTTTATTAAAAAGGCATTTATCTAATGATACATAGCAAGGTATTTCCAGTAATTGAAGATGGTTTTCCTGAAGAAAAGTGGATTGCAATGCACCAGAGGAAAAATAATGCTGTATTACAGTGTTGCAAGGTCCAGACTATGAGTTTTGGTCCAGCACATTTTTGTGTGCACACTCATCTTTGTGCATATAAATGACTATTCATTTACTAAAGTTACCAGTAAGCTTAAAATGACAGATTTAATTTTGGCAGTGCATGATCAATCCATATAGATTTGAAAACCTGCGGGATGTATTTCTCAGGAACCGTTCCATCGACGGAAAGTTTTTTGTCTTCAGTGAAAACACTTTCATGTGCTTCAGAGGGATTCTTTTATAGACAGAAATAAATTCAAATAAATTAGGAATGGCTCATGGATTTTCCGTAAGTAAAGAAGGAGAGAAATTAATCCCATGAATGATTCACTGCAAATTACTCACTTGGTTCAACCACACTCAAGGAAATTGGTAGTCAAAATAATTGATTGTAATTCCATGATTTTTTTCTTGCTTATTCAATGTGAGAAAAATATATACCCTAGAGCAATGCTGTTCAGAATCTTTTTATTTGGATGCAGCAGGAAATTCTGGTATTGCATGTTCCTGAGGGGATAATAGAGAAACCTGACAAGTAGCAATAATGGGATTTTTCTGATGCTTGCACATGAACCATGCTGTAAGGGGAGAGGAAATTCATCTTCATATAAAAAAAGGAACATGCATTCAGAGAAAAATTTGGAATTCCTGTACAGAAACCTTTCTGTCTCTTTCCCCCCCCCCCCTTCAATTTATTACAGAGATGAAAAAGAATAATTTTGTAATTGTTATAAATTTGCTTTAACCATACTTTCATTTTTTTTAGTTATTTTACCATGAACTAGAGTACAACTGTGTTTAAAATTAAGA
This sequence comes from Gallinula chloropus, assembly GCF_964237585.1. NCBI lineage: Eukaryota > Metazoa > Chordata > Aves > Gruiformes > Rallidae > Gallinula > Gallinula chloropus. Next base: position 138,468,076 of record NC_140085.1, on the reverse strand, counting down.
TAGTGACTGCATAAGAGAGGAAGATGCAAAGACTGTCTTGAAATAGCTTTTTTTTGTATACATACAAAGAGTTAATTAAATATTCAGGAGAATTCTTCTAAATGCTATATAAAATGACAAGTTTGTACATTCAAGGTCAAAAGATGGTGATATCACATCACCCTCCTGTCCTTCACTAGGAAATTTTAGTGCTCAGACATAAGATGACAGGTAAAAACTGATTTGTGTTCATAGGATCATTAAGATTGGAAAAGACCTCCAAGATCATCTAGTCCAACCATCCCCCTGCCACCTATATTAGTAACTAAACCATGTCCCTAAGTACCTCATCCAATCTTTCCTTGAACACCCCGAGGAACAGTGACTCCACCACCTCCCTGCGCAACCAATTCCAATGCCTAACCACTCTTTCTGAGAAGAAATTTCTCCTAATTTCTAACCTGAATCTCCTCTGGTGCAACTTGCAGCCATTCCCTCTTGTCCTTTTGTTATAGTACAGTTCCTTAGAGAGGATGTACAATCTGCATCTTTTACCATATTCAAAGCCAACTGTATAAGACCTTGAAATATTTGATATAAAATGACCAGGTTTTGACAGGACGGTTGGATCAAATGATATTTAAAATCCCCTCCAGCCTAGATTTATTACATGAATCCAGTTTATAATTTCATGAAATAATAAAAACAATAATAAATGCTTAATACTATTTTTCTTATTTTTACATTTCAGAACTAACAAAGGAGAGGGAAACTGTTGTCATGCAATAATGCACTTAAATGTCTAACACTGGTTTTTTGTTGTTCATCTGTTCTTTTGCTCAAAGTTCAATTAGACAAAGGGTGGAGAAGCTTTCCCTGAATCCTTTATGTGCCTCAGCCCTCAAGACTATAATCTAACAAGACCTCAGAAGTATCAAGAACATTCTTTTAATTTGCCTACTCTGCTCTGACTCCCTGCTACCCTTTAGCATGGTATTTAAAGTCATCACCATTTCCTATTTCAGTGCAATTCATCTCTATCCAGCCTGTTTTATCTTCCTCCCGTTTTCTCCTATACCTCAAGCTGACCCCCTTTCTGTCCTAGATAAGGGCTCTTCCTCTTCTAAATTTTATCATTCCTTGATTTTAAAGTAGTTCTGTAGTGACATTATTTCATGTTTTTGTAGTGTCTTTGTCTTAGTTTCTTGCAGCTTAGCTGTGTTTTATTATCTTCTTTTACAGTTAGAATGATCTCATCCATTTGTAACTACTAAAGATATCTGATATGTGTTATCTACACCAAGATGCAGAACCTTCACATTTGATGCTTTTCCCTGCCTTTTTTATAGAATATTTTAATACTCCAAAAGAGAGGGAATATATCTAAGGGGTTTTTAATTTTACTAAGGGCCATTTCGAGTAGATTGGAAGGTTCTATAAATTTAGTGCAGATTTTTATTTGATGTACTCTGCAAGTAATTATTGCTTTTGTCAACTGATGTTGATGCCATATTGTGCTTAACACTAAATAGAAACTTGGTGTACTTTTTGCAGCTGAATGTATGCCTGTTACATCTATTGAAATATTTTTGATGTTTTCCATAGTACTTGCAAAGCAGAAAGAATGGAATAAAAATAAATAGCTTTATCTGCAGACCCACTACTAGAGAGTTTTTTATTACAAAAAAAGATTAAGAAAGTGGTCTTATAAAATGCAGTAAAAAGCAAAAATTAAAGGGAAAAACAATTAAACAAAGAATAAATTATAAAAGAGTAAGAGTAAATAGAGAAAAAAGAATCAAGAGGAAAAAACTTAATCAAATATGTTATCTGCAACGGATAAAAATGAATAATTGTATCAGGATAACAAGATATCCCATTTTTTGACAGTAAGAACATCCTCCTGTTATGACTTCCCAAGACAACTTCAATTTCATGAATTATCAGTTACATTTAAGAGAGTTTTCTCAAGTTTGTAGTAATAAAAATATGCCTGTTTTTACATTTGTTTTCATATAGTGTTAGGCAGTTCATTAAAGGATAGTTGTAGAGATGTTGAAAAGTAGTACTGAGATATTTACATATATTTACTTTTCCTAGGAACATTTCTTGGAATTTTAAAATTTAAACTGTCTTGTCATGCAGAATAATAAAGCTAATCCTTCCATTTTAGCATTCTTGTCAAGACCCTAAGGGGCCTGATTCAGGAAAGCAGCATGGATGATGCATTTCAGACTGGGAGCCAGGACAGTTACGGGGAGAAGACATGAAGAACATGTTACTTTTGTTGTAAGACAGAACTGTGGTTTATGCATAAGAATTGAAAGAAATTGTTACAGGATGAAATGAGCAATCATATGGTACAGATTTAGGAACATCTGGAACATTTTTTCATTCAAAAACTCTTGACAAGTCTATATAGCTGAATTTCTTGCTGCTGAGTAATATGATACACAGATATCTTTAGAAGTGTATTAGAATTAAACTAATCATAACTGCGAATGAAGCAGATTCCAAAGCATTTCTGTTTTCACAAGAGCAAACTGGTAAGCTATGTTGAAGATTGTGACAATGATGAGATCATTCCTGGCAAAAACACGTGGGAATATTTTTTAATATGCCATTAAAAATTTCCCTGCCCCTTTAAACCAAATGGTTGTTCACCTGAGCTAATAGCTTTGTAAAGATGTTCTACTACACAGACTTACCTCATCGGAGTATTTGATGAGGGGGGCTGATGGGTCTCAGAATAGGTTACTGTGTTCAGCAATTTGCATGTCGTAAGCTCTCATCTCAACGTGGAAATCAAGCCCATTTTTCACTGTCATTCTTTCCACTCTGTGCTCTAACCCTCTGAAAGCATCTCCCTACCCTCCCACCCCCCCCGCCGGTGCAACTCATACCATCCACTCACATTGTAATTATCTGAGCAGCCAAAAGCCCAGTGATTTATTGGCTTTATTCTAGCTGGGATAAAATGTAAATCTGGATAATAGCTGTCATTTTCAGGTTCAGAGCTAGGAATGTGAGATAGAGATTGATTTTTAACTGTCCATTTCCTTAGCTCAGAACATTATGCAGTGTTTCATTTTGGCTTGTGCTGAATGTCTGTCACTGCAGACACAACAACATCTGACCACATCAGTGTGTCTAACCCCTTTTAAAATTGTTTTGTTCTGGCACCTCCCAGAAATTCTTCATCAAAACCATTTTTCATTTGGGACTGAATGTTCTTGAGACTAGACAGTATTTAATAAGCTGGATTTTTTTTTTTCCTGCTCCTCCTTTCCCCCTACTCTCCTCCCCCGCCTGCCCCTCCAAGACACTAAAAATTTGAAAGGGCAACCAGTAGATCATACCATTGATCCATAAAGTTATTACCTAGAAAAAACTAGACATCTGAGGAATATTAACACAGCTGATGTCTTCATATCAGTATTTGTTTTATGCTCATGCTGGTTTACAGATGGCAGTCTTCTCAGTTCATGGTGGAAACACTCTCACCATTTTACTACATATTAAATGAACTTACCATACTGGATTATTCTGTATTGGAACTGCCAAAATTGAATATACAGGATTGTAGTTTGACATGATCTCTTTGCAATGGTGTATTATCCAAAATGGATTTCACATTGGTGGGCAACACAGGAGAAAGAGGCTGTTAATGTTTATGTGTGCTATCGATGTCACTGATCATATTCTACATGAGACATGTTAGCTAATTAACTCTCCCAGCTTTTTTTCTCTGAAACAAAATTCACCAGAAATCAGTAATAAGGCCTCTTCATAAGCACATATAGATGAGGATTAAACAAATGTTTCTAAAATGACATAGATAAGATACAGTACTCAAAGGATTAGAGTCACCTTCATAGCTTCTGACAAGTCCATATTTCTCTTAAGTGAGGGTGGAGACTGAGTTCAATTCTTCCAAAAAGGGGTTCCCTGATAACAGGACAGCTGTATCTCAGACTATTTTACTTTTTTAAAATATGTTCATGGAACTAGTAAGAAATTTGCTCTGCATGAATGATTATAGACTAGAAATAACGTATGATAATATCTGCCTACAAATATTAAAAATATGTGGTTTGCTGAAAAAAAAGGCTATTGTTTTCATTTGTTTCAAAGAAACAGAACAGTAGAGATTAGATGGAGTAAAAGAAGTTGCAGAAATAGACCACATCTGAAAACAAACATACCTTTGTGTTAATTATTAATGCAGAAAGTAGATTTTCAAAACGAGCTTCAGTGAATGCAAAAATAAAAAGTCACTAAGATATGCTATGCACACACAAACAGTCAAAATCTGTTAAACCCTTCTTCCTTTAAACCTACCCAGCCTATTCATATCTCCATTTTGCATTATGCAGTGAAAATAAGTGCTCTTGACAAGAAGTCTGTGCAGTCAATAGTATTATAGTTGTTACTAGATGATGAAAATGTACAGGTTTAAATTAGAAATAATAATTTTTTAGGCTTACATAACATGAATATATTTTTCATAGAAGCACAGCAGCTCTCTTTTTCAAGTAAGAATTAATTTACTATATCTTTAAAATACTTTTTTTTTTAGATCACAGTTCATTTCTGTTCTGGTATTGAGTGTGGTCTGGCAACTGACACAGTTACAATACATAACAATATTAATTATTTTATTCCCCACTTAATACTAGAAGCAATCAAATTGCTAGTTACTAGAGAAATTACTATTGTTTTGATTTGGTATCATGATTATAAAGAATGACAAAACGAACATTTGTGGTGTTTTAGGCCTGGCTGGAGGCCAGACACCCACCAAAGTCGGTCTATCACTCCCCTTTTTAGCTGGACAGGGGAGAAAATATATATTGAGACGCTTAGGAGTTGAGATAAGGACAGGGAGAGATCATTCCGCAATCAGCGTCATGGGCAAAACAGACTCAACACAGAGTGAAGGAAAGAAACTCTCTTCTAATTTATGACACTGCACTGCACACCCAGTGACACCAGAGTCCAATACTGAGAAACGCGACCAGATTTTAAACCACCTCCCTTCTTAGCAGACTTCACTTTAGACATGATTTCACTCCCTTCTTTCCCCCCATTGTGACACAGGGAGGGGCAGGGACTGGGAAAAATGGGGGCTTCAGTCAGTTCCCCTTGCACGTTGTTTTCCTTCTTGGTCGGGGGAGGGGGCATTCATTCCACACACCCTTCCCCTGCTGCAGCATGGGGTCCCACCCACGGGAGTCAGTCCTTCACGAACTTCCCATAGGGCTTTTGCTCTTCACCAGCTACCCCGACCTGGGTCACTGCTATGGCAGGCAGTAATAAATCACAACGTCTCTCAGTCCCAGTCCTTCTCAGGGTCTCAAGAGAGATTTGCCCCAGCAAACCTGCTCCGGCGCAAATCTCTCTCTTGCTCATCTCTGTGTCTCTGTCTCTCTCCATGGGCTGCAAGTGCTGGCAGGGGCTTGCTCCAGTGCGGGTCACAGCATCTGCTATGTCTCCACCTGCTCCATCCAGCGTGGGGTCTCTCCACAAGCTGCAGGTGGGATCTCTGCTTTTTCCATGGGCTTCAGGGGTCACCCACTCCACCATGGGTTTCTCCATGTGCTGCAGGGGCATCACTCTCTCCGGCACCTGGGGCACCTCCTTCCCCCGCCTCCCCGTCACTGGCCTTGGTGTCTGCACAGCTTGTTACATCTTCTCACTCCCTTCTCCAGTGCCAAAATGCAGCTGGTTGTGGCATTCACAGAGGTGCTGTGACCATTGCTTATTGGCTCAGCCTTGATCAACAGCAACTTTGGCCTTGAATTAGCCAATGTTTGCAGTCTGGGGCCTGAAGAGAACTTTTAGCTGCTTTTTACAGCAGCCATCTTAACTGTGACATCTTAACTGTGACAACATTAGAAGTCAAGAAGCAGAAATTTCCATTTCATAGTGTATGCTTTAATATGTGACGGTTACCATTTATTTTGTCCATAGACACATTTAATTCCTCCTAGATGTAGACAAGTTTTGTAATTGTTTGTTTTATCTGAAGTGGTGCTAGGGCTCACCACAATAAGTGTGTCTCTATTTATTTATTTCCTTAGGTCTAAAGATGTTCTGCTGTCTGATAATTCATGTTGCTCTCTGTTTATCAGCTGCAGAAAATTTGAGAAAACATAGCTTTCCCTGCCAAGCATTTTTTTGTTTGGGCTGTTTGTTTGTTTGTAGAAGCTCATTATGTGAAATGTAATGAAAAATAATTTCCTGGTAGAGTATGGGGGCTGATTTTTTTTGCCATTTGCAACATAATAATGAATATTTTATGATCACTGGCTTAAGTTCTAAGAACTGGCTCAACGTCTACCAATCAAAGTTTTGCCTTTGCAAATTGGTAACAATTCTACATAACTTTTCTTAAGGGTGGTCTTTGGTCATATTGAAAGTAAGGTGAAGCTACAGTATTCTTAATGTCCTTGTAGAAGCTGAAAATGCCGTCTGATAAGGAACATTGCCACATAGCTCTATGGGCCATATGACATAAAATGAAAATAGATTTTGGAAGCTAGCATCATCAACATTTCTCCACAGCTCCAACTGATTGCATCTGTGGACAGATATGTTTTTGTCATTGAACAGACTTACTCATTTCATACATATTTTTAGCTTTCTGGGTCTCTTAAAAAAATCTATTTTTCAAATGTAGCTTGAGCATTTCAATTGCAAATGTGGATAAACAGATGGGATAGAAATATTGTGGATGAAGTTTTCTCAGCATGTTTTTTTTGTTGGGTTTTTTTTGTGAGAATTTGCAGGTTTTTAGTCCCTTCCATTTACTAGGTATTTTACTGGATTTCAATCACAATTCACATGCTTCAGGTAAGATCTGTCATGTATTTGAAGTGTTTCCTAGTCATAGACACAGTTATATCAATTTCTTTTTTCCTGAGAAGTACCTCTTGATGCATAAACCGGAACGATTTGTTTCAATCTTGCAATCTCCTTTTTTTGTTGTTAATAAAACAGGATAGGAACCAGGACTGCCTAAAAATTCACTCATTATGTTTAAATACTTCTTCGGCTAATTTAGTCTTTTTATTTCTCCAGAAATGGTGAAATAAAGTTAATGAGGTAATTTTAATATACAATATTATTTAAGTATCTAAATTAAGTCTTTGGAGTTGTGCACTATGGAAAACAACAACTGCATCCTAAAGGTGTGTGCTAAGCTTGTTTTAGCACTTTGAGGTCTATGCAGGAGTTTTCTAAGACCTTGAGTGACACTGAAATGCAAAAATATAACTCTCGCTTTCTCCCTCTTCCCCTGTTTTTCACCCTATCTTTCCTTCATTTGTACTTTTTCATAGCAAACTGTAACTACCTTTTACTGTTGCAGCTTTATGTTAGACTTTCCTAAAATGTTAGAGAAAAGAGAGAAACAACACAGGAAAATGGTTTCTTGTTCTCCTGGGTTTCATTGGGGATAGACATTTAATTCTCGCAAAAAGGTGGGAGGGGACACAGCCAGCACAGGTGACCCAAAATAGCCAAATGCTTATTCCATACCATCTGATGTCAGGATAGGTATATAGAAGGGGATGGTTAGGGAGGGGATGGCTGGGGAGGGGCAGCACAGCTGGCTTTAAACATTTCCAATCAAGAAAAGTGTCTGGTACTCTACCTTTATACTTGATGGTGGACAATACTCTTTGGTGGTGGTGGTGGTTACAGACACAGGGCAGAGCAAATGGCAGTGCAGAGTCAAACTCAGCTGGGCTACCCCACTGTGACAAGATACTGCTGCCTAGCTAGAGAACCTTAGTGTAAAACTATGTCACATTGATGCCCACATACACTAGGGAAAACAGTCTGTTAGACCAGCTTCTGGCAAAAACAAACCTGCCTGCGTTTCTCAAGAAAAAAGGGTGTACTTGGTGGTTAATGTGGAAGCATGGGGATTCAATTTTGAGTGAGAATAGCCAATAAATCCCTTCAGAGATGGTCAAGAACTTCCCTGGATAGCCTGTTCCAATGTTTGACCACCCTTTCACTGAAGAATTTTTTTCTAATACCAAATTTAAACCTCTCCTGTCACAACTTGAGGCTATTTCTTCTTGTCCTGTCACTTGCTACTTGGGAGAAGAGACCAACACCTATCTCACTAGAATCTTCTTTCAGGTAGTTGTAGAAAGGAATAAGGTATGAGTCTCCCCTCAGCCTCCTTTTCTTTAGGCTCAACAATCCCAGTTCCCTCAGCCACTCCTTGTAAGACTTGTGCTCTAGACCTTTCATCAGATTCATTGCTGTTCTTTTGGATGTGCTCCAGCACCACAATATCTTTCTTGTAATGAGGGGCCCAAATCTTCAAGACATGGCCTCACCAATGCTGAGTACAGGGGGATTATCACTTTCCTAGTCCTGCTGGCCACGCTCTTTCTGATACAATCCAGGATGCTGTTGGCCTTCTTGGCTACCTGGGCACACTGCTGGCTCATACTCAGCCAGCTGTCGACCAATACCTTGTTCTGGTTTCTGCTGAGATAGAATTAATTTTCTTTCTAGTAGCTGGTATAGTGCTGTGGTTTGGATTTAGGTTATGAATAACGATAACACACTGATATTTTTACTTGTTGATAATCAATTGAGGACTTTTGAACTTCTCACCCTAACCCACCGGTGAGTTGGGGGGAGTACCCAAGAAGCTGTGAGAGGACACAGCCAGGACAGCTGATCCAAAGTGGTCAAAAGGATATTCCTTAGTACATGATGTCATGCTCAGTATGTAACTAACAGTGGAGTGGGCCAGGAGGTGACTTTTTGTATAATCCAGTTGCAAAGTATATAGCTATAAAACCAGTTCTAAACTGTTAAACAAAAAAATTCACATACTTCCTTGTAGATTAGCAAATGATTCATAAAACAACTGCCCTAGGACATTACTAACGCATGATAGGATTCCATCCTATGACAATAGGGTTATTTTACATTAATTTTCTTAAGATAAAGTAATCAAAGTTCAGAAAAATATACTTACAGAAATAATAAGCAATACTGAACTTTTTTTTTAATTTTCTTAGGTATCATGGACCTTTTTATGCTTGGCATAATTGTGGAGTAAATCTTGAGATATAACAATGTCTAAAATATCTTTTTCACATGCAACTTCCCAGATGTTTCCCCAGTCAGTCCTAACAAAATTATTCAGATTTAAGTATAATGGTAGTTGACATAATTTCATACATGTTCTAAACCAGCATTTCCTCAGTCTTTTATTAGTTTTGGTTGTTTGGGGGGGGAGGGGGGGGTGTGTGTGTTTGTTTTTTGGGGTATTTTTCTGTACAAGCTCTAGAATCCATGATAAGACTATTTTGAGGAAGTGGAAGAATTGATAAAGTGGATATTTTAATCTTTCTTTCATTACTTAAAATGGAAGTATTATAAAAGTAAAGACTCTCAAATTTTATTTTTTTTTCCTACAAGGTGGTATGCTGTTGAGTAGAAAATTCTGAATATTTTTTAAGTTTTAACCCAAGTTTGAATCCAGCATGGCAGAATCTGTAGATCTTTAATGGTCTTCATTTACTGCAATGTAAAATTTACATTATCATCAACTTTGAATGTTAATAGACTTTGTTGTGTATTGATGATTTGTAGAGTCTGACCTAACAGATCTGTCATAGTTCACCAAAACAGTTGACCACAAGTTTCAGCAGCACAATACTAATAATTTTTGCTTGTTTCCCTCACAGAAATGCAAATAATTATATATCAGAAATTAGGAAATGAGGATTATATTATTCTATCAATTTCTTTGACATGTAAGGATTGTGTATTCCATGAGGTACCCAATACAGTCACAAAGAGCAAATATAGATTAGCAGAGATGATACGGGTCTGTGGGGAAACATTGAGCAGGTGTACAAATCACTTCCTAAAACTGAATAGTTGTTCCAAATGGAAAAGAAAAAAAAAATACCATGTCATGAAAATCAAAGAATATACTTATTTTCATTAGGTTTCTTTATGTCAGAATAACTATAAAAGGTCAAATATCATCTTAAAGGGGAAATGACACGAACAATTTTGTTGAAGCTAATGGCAAAACTCAGAGTAATTTCTGTAAGATTAGGCTACAGGTGAAGAAAAATTCTAGGTGGAAGAAAGAAAATTAGGAATCTGAATTGTCCTCTTGGTGATCTGTGTGAATGATATGTTTTAGGCTGTGTAGTAAACTTAAGTGGAAGAGTTAGCATAATACACAGGAATTATTCTTCTGACTCACGCTTTCACTTAGTAGATGGTTGACTTCTAAAGTTGCTTCCACTTTATGATTTTTAATATATTAATATTTATTTTATGATTATTTAGAATAAATTAAAATCTTACCAACTCAATAAATTAACTTGTGCTGAAAAGTTTCCATTGGAAGGAAACAAATTTATTGTCAAATTAACCATTCAAGAGCTCTATGGACAGTGGGATGGCATCGGCAAGTTTTCCAATGACACCAAGCTGTGTGGTGCAGTTGACCCACTGGAGGGAAGGGATGCCATCCAGAGGAAGCTTGATAGGCGTGAGAGGTGGGCCCATGAAAACCCCATGAAATCTAACAAGGCCAAGTGCAAGGCCTTGCATGTGGGTTGGTGCAAGGCTGGAAGAGCTGCAGGCTGGAAGGAGACTAGATTGAGACCAGCCATGAGGAGAAGGACTTCACTGTGTTTATTGATGAAAAAGCTCAACATGAGCTGTCAGTGTACATGCTTGCAGCCAAACTGTATGCTGAAATGCATCAAAAAATGTGTTACTAGCAGTTCAAAGGGAGACGTTTCTGCCTGTCTGCTCTGCTCTTATGGAGTACTGGGTCCAGCTCTGGGGTCCTGAGTACAAGAAAGACATCAAGTTGGTTGAATGAAACTAGAGGAGGGCCATGGAGATGATCAGAGGGCTGTAGCACCTCTCCTATGAAGATAGGCTGAGAGAGTTGGTGTTGTTCAACCTGGAGAAGATAAGGCTCCAGGGGAGACCTTACAGCTGCCTTCCAATACCTAAATGGGACCTACAGCAAAGCTGGAGGACTATACATGTAGCAATAGGACAAGGGTTATTGGATTTAAATTAAAAGAAGGTAGATTAGACAATAGGAATAAAGTCTTCACTGTTCCAGGATGGGTTGGATGGGGTTTTGGGCAACCTGGTCTAGTGGAGAATGTCCCTTCCCATGGCAGGGGGATTGGAATTAGAAAATATTTAAGGTCCTTTCCAACCCAAAACATTCTATGATTCTATTCTATGATTACATTGAACAATTGTCTGTTTAACTTCTCCTGAAGCTTAGTATCAGTGACCTTTGGTTATTTCTTATAGAGAAAGTATATATGCTTTTACCTGTGTACCTTAGGTATGTAACATATATCATTCATGCATTTTCTGTTTATTTTATGTGTTAAAAGAATTTTTGAAAATCACCATTTCTCCCCCTTTTTATTTTCATCTTCCAGTGATGTCTTGTACGCTTCATAGAACGCTATTGCTGTCCCCTGTGGTATAGGATTTAAGTTTGGTGTCTAATAAATAGCAGCATCTGAGACTCTGGTGAATACTGGGCTTTTTCTGGTTTTCTTGGAAAATTAAAATTTGAGTTTAACACAATATGGGAAATGCAACAGCAACAAATGCCCATTGCTGTTATGCATGTGGCTATAAATGGCAACAAAACAGTAAGTACATCTCTGTTCATAGTGTCATAGAGTTCTGAGCTAGTACTGACCTACTTAATTATCTTGTCAGTCATCTCCAAGGACCACATGTATGGTCATTTTATATTTTCATAACAGAGGAATATGGAAAATTGCCTTGTGAATTGACCATAGCTGCCAATAGTTCTGAGTTCCAAGGCTTTTGGAAACTTCATGTACAGTGCTTTTGCCATTCAAAGACCATAGGCAAGAATGAGAGATCAATGGGAACTGCACAGTAGTGAAGGAAACCATGCCAAACCAACAGCTTTCTACCACATTTATTGCCAGGACACAGCCAGTTTATGCACTACACTAATGAATTAAGAAGGTTTGGACCTGAGATCTTCATATGTATAAGATTTTTTTAGAAATCTAGGAGGAAATTGTAGGTTATCAAGTACATATCTGAGTAAAGAACCCTTAGAAAAAAATGGTTTTGTTAAAAAAACATAGAGAATATTTTGTTTCTCCCTTTAATCACAGTTTTAACATAAGGCTTTTCAACACCATATTGCTACAAGAAGTGGAAAAGTAAAATATTTTTTTCACCAGCTTTTCATATTGTAATGTTAACTTTTGTATCACCATAGCACCTAGAGTTCAAGGTCTTATTGTACAAAAACAAAGGTAAGTTAAAAATGCCCTTATTCTTAGTGATTTGCAATATAAGCAGAAAAACAGATGAGTATGACAGACAATTGTTTGAACACAATAACACTGAAATGGTGTTAGGGGTTATGTAAGTTTTACAGGAAAAGGAAGAAAATAAAATATTCGGAAAAATAACTAGCCTGGAAACATTCTGTGGGATGGTATTTGGGTATTTTCAGTGAGAGAAGCAACATAAAGTGCTAAAGGTAAGGGAATACAACAAGGTGATAGAAAGCAGCATATTGGAGGGCAATTCCAAATGCTGAAGGTGAAAGAGATGTTGGATAGGTGGGGAATAATCCATGATGTGCTTGAAATTGAAGAGAAGTGATTTGCTTGATTCAGTGGAGAAGTGGAAGCCAGCACTGTCAAGAAGGGTGACACTGTCAAAGTGACAAGGTAGAAAAAAATCTCTGCAGCTTCATTTGAAATGGATGAAAGCTGTGTGAAACTGCAACCAGAAAGAAAAGGATGGTTAAGTAATTGACAAGTTGACAAGATGCAGTTGCAGTTGGACAGAATAGACTGCCCCTTGAAGAAGCAGCAAGCACAGAAGTGAGGACCTAAAAAGCTTTGACCTAAGTCAAAGACACATGCAAGAAATGGTCCAGAGTACCGAGATGAACAATGTGATTAGAAAAGGGAAACTAGAGAAAATAATTTTTAAAATTAGTTTTCTGTAACTCATGCTAAACTTTGGTAAATAGCCACAAAAATTCTGAAGTACAAAGTAATTTTTGTCTTATCTTTGTAGAACACAATTACTGGGGTCAAAGTACTCAGTAAAGTATTTGAATGTTAGTGAAATAGTATTTAAAGAAAAATGAGCCCATAATAACATATAATAGAACAAAAAAAAAAAAAACCAACAATTGCAAGTGCTTTCATTAAAATATCAGAATACACACACACACACAAAAAAGTATCCAAGAGCCAAGTTTTCTTTTCCACTGAAACATTCTCAGTTCCAATACTGAAGAAACTGTTATAACTCCTCTTACAACTGTCAAAAAATGAAATGGCATCCATGAGGCCATCTAATTTAGTTAGTGGTTATCACAGGATAAGTGTCATTCCTACTTTCTGTTTTCTTTACATAGAGTCTTTGGATGAAAGCAATATATGACTTGTAATGACTGTCTTTTAATTTTTCTCTCAGACTGGTAGCATGCAGGGAAAGCTAATCTTTGAAACTTGTTTTCACTATCAATTATAAAATATTTTTCTTGGTCTACAAGAAAACAAGCAGGCAAACCACTTCTATTTATTTAGAAAACTTAACAACACCCCAGTATCTCAACGGAATTATGGGCTATATTGAAATATCTTAAATTTTAGCGTTTTTCAGAATCAAGGAACCACATGGAATTTTGGAAGGTACTCTCATGCTTATCAGCCACTGCTCCCAGTTTGGTATAATCAGCATCCTTGCTGATGATACACCATCATCCAGATTGTTAATGAAGATATTAAACATTACATTGACTACCACCCTCTACATTTGCCTGCTCAATTACTTTTCTACCCACCTCACTGTCTGATCATCCAGCCTGTACATGAACATCTTGTTTGTAAGTATCTTGTGGGAGACAGTGTCAAAGGTCTTACTGAAGTTCAGGTAGAAAATATCCACCACTGCCTGAATCTGCAATTATGACCTGCCAGAAACTACTTTTCCTGATCCATGAATCAGTGTGATCTTAAATCTGTTTTGCATTTTGTGATAATAACTGGGAATATTTTTGTACTATAAGGACAATTTACTCCCAAATTGAAGCCCTTTTCTGCTCTTTTACTGTTACCTCATTTTGTATTGGTAGGTACTTCCATAGCAGAATTGATTTCTCTTAACTTCAACTCACTAAACTCTGGGTTCTGAGGAAAGCTTCTAGTAATTTCAATACCTAATGGAACATAAAATATATATCAACTATAAAGACACTCACTTATAGCTTTTTGCAAAATGAAATGTAGAAATAAACATATGAAATATATGTCTAATATATTAATATGTTCAAATAAATATGTACACGTGTAAATGTATAAAATTTCAGTAAGCAGTAGGTTTTAAAGCTCACACTGCAGCAGGTTCTTGATGATTTGTTTTTGAATGCCTAGCTTCACTACTTAGTTGTTAAAGGAGACAGTTAAACTCTGTGGGTTCTCCAAATCTGTCATTATCTTCCCCAAAAGCTTTCATGTTTTCTGTTAGATCCCCACACTTATTCACTTCATGTCTGAGTCCATGAGCAATTACAGATTACCTCCTGTTATGCTAACCATGATTTATATGAAGTTCAATTTAGTAACTTTGAAATTCTGTCCTCATGGAGACATGGGAAATGTTGAGCAAAGATCAAGTCACTTGATAAGAAGGAGCGTTTGAACCCTGGTATATCTAAGAAAACTTATCTGAAAATAGGTATAATTCTTCACTAACAAATTTTTTTGGGATACTTCTATAAAATATTTTTGTCTTTCAGTCTGTCATCTTGTCAGAAAGTTCCCGTACTCTCTGGAGAGCCCAAGGGAAATATATCTCTTTGCAAATACTATGGATTTAAAAGGGTCTGTAGCTGTGTGGATTCCATGTTTCTAACTTTGTAAGGCAGACACATCACATCAGTCCAGAATCTGGGATGGATTAACACAGTAAATAACTCTAGCTGAGCTTCCAAAGTTTGTTGGTATTCCAATAACAGTCCTGGCATTTGTGAAGTAAAACCTGTTGGTTAACTATAAAAGGAAAAGATCATTAATAAGGTGCTGATAACTACTAATCTTTTACAAATACTCTAAATTATTATTTTTAAAAAGATTGTGTCACTTATCTGTATGGGTGTCAGTGAGAAAAACATATGCACTGTTAAACCTTCTTTCCACAGGTTTCAATCAATAGCTAGTTTGCTTGCTGTGTTCATAGGAGTATTTTAGACTCATTCTCAGAATACCAACTCCATGTCTCTTGCAGTGTCTAAGACATTTTTTTAAATGAAAGTTTACATGTATTAAAATTACCTACACCCTCTCCAATATTTCTTGGTTTATTATCACTTAAAAATTAGAGGAAGCATACCTTGGTATTTGAAAATATAATAAAATAAAATTTTAAAAAGTCCTTGCTATAAAGAATGCATATTTGCATTGACTCAATATTCAATGTATTCCTAGGCTGTTTAGTCTTCAAGAAATTATAATAGGTTTTCTTGTTAATGTTGCAAAACACATTCATCCAATGAAGTCTCACAATTGTCCACAGTGGTCTGCACTGTCACTTCATAAGCAGAGCCGTTGGCAATACAAGTGATAAAATTAATTGTTTTCAAAGGCAATATATGCTTAAGCTATGTTTATACTTTCTCAGATTACCCAGTGCATAAATATCATCATACTAACACACAAAAGAGTTTGTGCTCACAAGATAATATCAACATAAACCATAATTTAGCACTATTTAAATCCAAGATCTCTGATGTATTCCAGAAAATGTATTTAGTGGTTATTACTTCTGATGATGGGCATTATCCTGCCAGTAACTCATGCTATTGTTTTACAGTAAAATGGAAGAAGCTCATGAGACAAAATAAATATAACAGGTCACTGAGAAACTCAACAGTGAGGAAACAGAAATGCTTCTGAAAGGGAGACTCTCTGATTCCAGAAGTTTTCCTTAATTATTATCAA
Source organism: Gallinula chloropus (assembly GCF_964237585.1). Classification (NCBI taxonomy): domain Eukaryota; kingdom Metazoa; phylum Chordata; class Aves; order Gruiformes; family Rallidae; genus Gallinula; species Gallinula chloropus. Next base: position 138,452,048 of record NC_140085.1, on the reverse strand, counting down.
GATACCAACACTCTTTAACAAGTTCATAACAATAAATCAACTCTTTAAGAAGATTTTATCTTAATAAGTCAAGTTAAGCAATTATCTGTGAAATGTAGCCAGAAATGTTCACGTTTCTCATTGAAAATATAATGTATTAATTTCTCTGAGATTTGGAAAACTAGATTTCTTGATCTCAGTGGTAAAGACAATTTTAGATATCTCTTTCTGAAAAGCATTTAAGCATACTTTATTGGCAAAATCCATATTCTCCAGTCAATTGTCCTATAACCATTGAAAACATTGCTGATAGGCTATACTTAGGAATGGTGAATTGCACTTAAATATTTGAAACTTTCTTTTTTTTTTCCTGAATGGAAATAAAAAAAAATCAAATAAATTAATGGCAGTTAGAAGTTTGTTAGAAAGTTTTTTTATCTTCTTTTCTTTCACTTCCCTTTTTTAAAACTCAGTGTTAATAAGATTCCTCCAACAAATTAGAAGGGGTTAATTTTAAACAAACACACAAAAACAGCCCTTTGGTGTCTGAATTTTCCATTTTACTACGAAGGCACTTTTCTTTCTTTGTAGATGTCATGCATAATGACCTATTCATTTTTTAGTAACCATTTATAAATATTAAGCAAATCACTTTTTTTCCAATTTTGGCTGAGGAATTCTCTTCCCTCATAAGTGTTATAGAGAAGTTGAGATAAAAAACCCAAACCAAACAAAAAACCTTAAAACTATTGCGAAATCTTCAGACTTTCCACAATCTTCTATAGTCTATAGATTTCTCTTTAAAAATATAATTTTATGTGACTCCATACAAACGCCTCTGGCAGTTCCAGTTATCAAGTGAAAAACCCTCCCCTCAGCCCTTATCTTTGTGATTCCTAGCAAAAATCCACATGAGGAGGAGGAGAAGAAAAAAAAAAAAAAAGAAAAGCTGTAATAATCCTTGATGGTGCAAATAGTTTTCAGTAAGTCATTAGCTTTAATAAGATTGCATAAACTAATCTGATTGCTTCAATTAACTTACATTCACAAAAAAAAACAAAAAACAAAAACCAAAACAAACCAAACCCAGAGATCTAACAATACAAATTCAAATTTCATAGTGTAGTCATCTCTCACTGTAATGAATGTGGACTGCAGTCATCATGTCTATATGGACAGGAAGATTGGATGGACATTATGTTGTGTGTTCTCAGGTAATTTTAGCAATGTATCTCCCTCCTTCACTATTTAATTACAGCAGTTATACGCTTCTATGCTTTCAGATAGAGTAGCAAATCTAATTCAAACTGTCCTTCATTGTTATTAACATCCAAAAAAGTTAACTGATAAAAAAGAAATAACTGTTTATTCAAGGAACATATTTGGAACTTGTGGGACACATCCATGTTAACTTCCAGCAAAATTCGTGGTTTTTTTCCTTTTTTTTCTTTCCTTTTTCCTGATTATTCTTCTAAGACCTATATACTGCCGTGACAAATAAATGGTTAATTTTCTTAAACTTTACCTACTGAAGCAATTTGTGCATTGTGTAAAATTGAAGAAGTTCCACTGTCACCTCTAGGAAAAAGTAAAGTGCATTGTATTGGTCGTGTGCATGCTTCCCTGAACTTTAATATCATCATAATAAGTCTCATTGAAAATAGACACACATTTACAGTAGAAAATCCCTCTGAAAAGTGTTGGTCCAAGCTTACATGCTGAAGATATTGTAACCAATTTTACAAAAGCAGAAAAAAGACATTTCTTTCTTTTTTAAAAAATATTTCTTCTCTGCAGTACTATAATTTGCCTCTTTCATATAAACCAGCTCTGCCTCTGGTCTTACATTTCCTGGAGGCAGCTGATTCCCTTGACATGTCTTTTTAACAGATGATTATAATCAGAGTCCCATGTAATTCAGTAGCTGTTTTCAAAGAAGAAAGCTTAATCTAATAACTTCTTATTAAATTCTTAGTTCCTGTAGGAGTGCTTTTGAAGGAGATTCAAGGTAAATCATTTCATTTTAGAACTCAGCTGCTGGTTGTCCTCATCTTTCCTAATGAAAATTTATTTCAATGTAGCAGTACATTCACTATTTGTTACATTTTGATGGTTTTGAATGGGAGAACTTGTGTGTGCATACAAAATTTTCAGCAGAGACTACATGACCTGAAACAAATTATTTTATTTCCTTCATTAATCAAACACTAACTATTTTCTGCCCAAATATAACCTTTTAGAAGAGGAAAATATTTAAATTTTCAGTTGTTTAGCCTCTCAGTGAACTGTGAAAAGGACATTTTCATAGCAAGGAATATATACTCACAAGGACTTCTTAAAAACTTCATTTTAAATGGGGGAAGAGGGGAAGTTTTAAATTTACCAGTTTCTTCTTATATACGCCTACTCTTCTTATATGAAAGGATGGAATTTCAATGTTCCCAACATGAAACAGCTCTTTAGGAGCTAGGAACTGTACTTGAAGGAAGAATTCATAATTGTATCAAGCCATTTATGATCTGCATAGGTAGATAGGCAAAGAACGAGAGAATAAATCGTTGTGATAACAAAGCATTTTTTTATAAATTAAATACTTGGCAATGGGATGAAGTTCTAGGAATAATGATATAGGTGGGTTTGGATCTTTGAGAAAACTCTATAATTCTGATAATTGTTTTATTTTTTAACTGAAATATTCCTCCCTACCTCCCCAAATTATCGATCTGAAATAAGAGTTGAGTGGCAGCAGGAATTCAGGACAAAGCCCCTCTGAGAATCTGAGGGGCTGGGACCCTTTGGTCTAGGCAACTGTTTCTCACCCCAGAAAGGAATCAGGAAGATTCAAATTTTATAGAATGGACCACTTTTCAGAACTGCCTACTGTGCAGTTCTGTAGCTTTCTGATGTGAAATCATGCCCCCCATTTATGGCTTTAGTGAGCTTGCACAGAGTTTTGTAGGCCCATGGCATCTCTGCCCCAGTCTTATGCCCAGAAATTGACCCAGGCTCCTCTGGATGACTGCTGTTACCCCATCTTGTGTCTGCCATATGCAATCAACAGGAGTTCCTAATAGGTGTAGACTTTGACATTATAGACTCATGGTCTAATTTAAAGGTGAGACATTTTATATTTATGTGTTTATCACTTCATTGCCTGTTCAAGTGAGTTTTTACTGGCTGCACTGGAAAGGATACTATCTGTGTCTGCAGAGAGAACCTTCTCAGAACTATGGGCAGTTCTTCTCAGAAGTGTGACTTCTCTGCAGTACTGCAGCTGCTGTTCCACAGCTCTGAACTGCCAAGTGTCAAACTCGCCATTCACCATAGAATCCCAGAATGTTCTGGATTGGAAGGGACCCAGAATCATAGAGTTCCAACCCCCTGCCACAGGCAGGGCCACCAGCCTCCAGGCCTGGATCTACACAAAATTGCCTAGGGCCCCATCCAACCTTCCCTTGAACACCTCCAGGGATGAGGTATCCACCACCTCTCTGGTCAGCTCCTTCCAGCACTTTACCATTCTCTCTGTAAAGTACTTCCCCCTAATATGTAATCTAAACCTCTCTTTTCGCTTTACTCCATTTCCCCTCTTCCTGCCCTTGTCTGCCCTTTTAAAAAGTTGATTCCCCTCCTGTTAACAGAATCACAAGTTTGGAAAAGACCTTTAAGATCATCGAGTTCAACCGTTCCCATCCTACGCTAAACCATATCCCTATGTACCTCATCTACCTTTTCTTTAAACACGACCAGGGAAGGTGACTCAACCACCTCCCTGGGCAGCCTGTCCCAGGCCCCAACAACTATTTCAGTAAAATTTTCTTTTCCTAACGTCTAATCTAAACCTGCCCTGGCACAGTTTTGTGCCATTTCTCCTTGTCCTATCGCCTGTCACATGGCTGAAGAGAACATTGCCCACCTCTCTACAACCTCCTTTCAGGTAGTTGTAGGCAGTGATAAGGTCTCCCCTAGTCCATTCCCAGCTCTCTCAGCCACTCCTCATATGATTTGCCCTCCAACCCCTTCACCAGCATCATTTCCCTTCTCTGGACTCGCTCAAGGACCTCAATGTCCTTCTTATGGTGAGGAGCCCAGAACTGCACACAGTACTCAAGGTGTGGTCTCACCAATGCCGAGTACAGAGGTACAATCACCTCCTTAGACCTACTGGCCACACTGTTTTTGATACAAGCCAAGACACCATTGGCCTTCTTGGCAACCTGGGCACACTGCTGGCTCATATTCAGCCTGCAGTCAACCAACACCCCCAGGTCCTTCTCTTCCTGACAGCTCTGCAGTCAGTCACCCCCAAGCATGTAGCACTGCATGGGGTTGTTATGTCCCATGTGCAGCTCTCTACACTTGGCCTTGTTAAACTTCATCCCGTTGGTCTCAGCCCATCGGTCCAGTCTGTTCAGATCCCTCTGAAGAGCCTCCCTACCCTCAGGCAGATCAACATTTCCTCCCAGCTTAGTGTCATCTGCAAACTTACTGAGGGAGCATTCAATCCCTTCATTGAGGTCATTGATAAAGATATTGAACAAGACTGGACCCAGGACTGAGCCCTGGGGGACGCCACTCGTGACTGGCCTCTAGCTGGATTTGGTTCCATTCACCACCACCCTTTGGGCCCGTCCATCCAGCTAGTTTTTAACCCAGCTGAGGGTCCACCTGTCAAGGCCAGTGGCAGACAGTTTCTCATTCAGACTGCTTCGAGAAACTGTGTCAAAGGCTTTACTGAAGTCCAGGTAGACCACATCCACAGCCTTCCCCTCGTCCATTAAGCGGGTCATAGAAAGTGATCAGATTAATTTGACAGGATCTACCTTTTATAAACCCATCTTGACTATGCCTGATCCCCTGGCCATCACACATGTGCTTCATAACAGGTCCCAAGATGACCCTCTCCATGATCTTCCCCGGGACTGAGGTTAGACTGACAGGCCTGTAGTTCCCCAGATCCTCCTTCTGACTCTTCTTGTAAATGGGCATAACTTCTGCCAGCCTCCAGTCGAGTGGATCTTCCCCAGTCTGCCAGGATTGCTGATAGATCATGGAAAGGGGTTTGAATAACACATCTGCCAGTTCTCTTCATGTACTGGAAGGCCACAATCAGGTAGCCCTGCAGTCTTTTCTTCTCTAGGCTGAACAAGCCCAGCTCCCTCAGCCTCTCTTCTAGGGGAGGTGCTCCAGCCCTCTAATCATCTTCGTGGCCTCCTCTGAACCATCTCCAGGAGTTCCACATCTTTATTGTATTGGGGCCCTCAGATCTGGACACAGTACTCCCAGTGGGGCCTCACGAGGGCATAGTAGAGAGGGGCAATCACCTCCCTGTCCCTGAAAGCACCAGAACAGGGGTCTCTGCATAAACCCACCCTCCAGAAAAAAGTGCCATTGTATCAACACAACTTTAACTGTGACAAATAGCAGTGACAAAACTTGCTCTTGTAGATATTTTTCTAAATACTTTAATTTAGTGAAGAAGCTTGCAGAGGACAGCCATCAGATAGACTAAAACTTTCTTTACAAAACACTTTTAATGCTGAAATACTTATATTTGTTAGCATATTTATTAGCATTCTATTTAAATACTTTGATGACCTTTAATCATGAAGGAGATATATATATATAGACTGATTGACTATTTAGTGGAGAATACTTGTAAACAGGTAGTAATTTCCAGTCTAAAATGTAATCAAAAGAAAAAAACAAAATAAAATGAAAACCACACAAAGTTTTGTGAAGTTCCTACTGACTTGAAAAGGGGAAACAAACCCCCCATTTTTAAAAAAGAAAAACAGGAGGTCCTGATGAATTATAGATTGGTCAGTCTCACCCCTGTGCCTGGCAAGATCATAGAGCAGATCCTCCTGGAAACTATGCTCCGTCACATGAAAAATAAGGGGATGATTGGTGACAGTCAACATGGCTTCAGCATGGGCAAATTGTGCCTAAAATATCTGGTGGCCTTCTACGACAGGATTACAGCACTGATGGATAAGGGAAGAGTGACAGACATCATCAACCAGGACTTGTGCTAAGCATTTGAAGCTGTTCCACGATATACTTGTTTCTACATCTGAGAGACATGGATTTGATGGAAAGAATGTTTTGTGGATAATGAGTCAGCTGGACAATTGCACTCACAGATTTATGGTAAACAGCTCAGGGTCTGAATGGAGAGTGGTGTTCCTTGAGGATTGGTATTGGTACTGGTACTATTTAACTTCTTTGTCCATAATGACATGGACAGCGGGATTGAGTGCATCCTCTCAAGTTTGACAATGCCACTAGGCTTTTTGGTGCAGTGGACACACTGGAGGGAAGGGATGTCATCCAGAGGGACCTTGACAGGCTTGAGAGGTGGGCCCGTGTGAACCACATGAAGTTCAACAAGACCAAGTGCAAGGTCCTGTACAAGGGTTGGCACAATACTGAGGCAATTACAGGCTGGGCAGAGAATGGACTGAGAGCAGCCCTGAATGGAAGGACTTCAGGGTGTTGGTGGATGAGAAGCCTTGTCCTGAGTGGGAAATGTTCACTTGCAGCACAGAATGCCAACCATATCCTGGGTTGCATCAAAAGAAGCATGACCAGCCAGTCAGAGCAGGTGATTCTTCTCTATTATGCTCTCATGAGATCCCACTTGGAGTACAGGGTCCAACTCTGGGGTTCCCAGTACAGGAAAGACATTGAGCTCTTGGAGCAAGTCCAGAGGAGGGCTATGGAGATGATCAGAGAGAGGGCTGGAGCACCTCTCCAATGAAGACAGGCTGAGAGAGTTGGGCTTGTTCAGCCTGCAGGAAAAAAGGCTCTAGGAAGACCTTATTGCCATCTTCATTTATCTGAAAGGAGCCTACAAAAAAGATAGAGAATGTTTAGAATGGCATGTAGTGATAGGAGGAGAAGTAATGGCCTTAAGATGAAGGAGGGTAGATTTAGATTGGATATAAGGAAGGAATTCTTCTCTGTAAGCATGGACCTTTCCAAAGAAGTTGTGGATGCCTTGTTTATTGAAGTGTTCAAGGCCAGGTCAGATGAGGCTCTGTGCAACCAGGAATGTGCCCCATTTGACTTGGAACCTGATGAACTTTGAGGTCACTTACAACCCAGACCATTCTGTGATTCTACTCTACAGTTTGGCCTTCCCTGTCATTCAGGCCCTCTAACTTACAGGTATTAAACTGAGAGAAGAATGTAATATGTTCTTTGTTTAGAATAAAATATGAAAGAAATAGTTTAGTTTTAAACCACAATAATGTTGTGTTGTGTTCAGGTGTCTGAGCCAGTGGGGAAAAAAATATCACAAAAATACCATACAAAATGGACTTTGGGATGATCAAGATTTGTTTTTTGCATGCAGCTTTTCCTGATATATGATTTATGTCTAACTGCCATGCTGTACTGTGCTGTCTTGCTTTGGGACTGGTTGTCTGATATTGGTTATCATTGTACTGAATCCAGGAATGGAATTACATTGAGTAAAAAGAAAATCAAGGGAATTTTTTTAGAAGATCTTAATCCTCTTTTGAATTTCATATTCTTGCCTGTTTTATGCTTTTTATCTTTATGTATCTTTTTGAAATATTGGTCCCTTCTTTTAATATATTATTTTCCCAAATAAAATAGTATCTACTTTAGTGTTTGTTTTGGGGCAGAGTGGGAATGGGGAAGGTGCGTGTGTTTTGGTTTGGGTTGGGTTTTTTGTTTGTCTGGTTTTTGTTGTTTTGTTCGGTTTATTTTGTTTTGCTTTGTTTTGTTTTGATTTGGTTTTCAAGAAAAGGATTCCATTGTTTTAAACTAAGTGTTAAATATTTACTTCTTTCTCACGCACAAAAATCTGTGATCAAAGAAATTCCTGACTTGCTGAATAACAGTATGCATTAGTTCTTAACACTCTACTGTATGTGCTAATAAAACATGTTTTCTGACACATTTGTCAAACTGAATCTGATTTACAGATCCAACCTGCAGACACCGAGAAAGTGCATTCTGTTTCAGAACTGATGTGCAGCAGCTGAAGGATCAATTTGTTTTCTGAGAAAACAATAGAAAGTGTGATGATGTCAGTTACACAAGGCTAGAAATATCCAAAAATTCATTACTAGAGACATTAACCACTGAAAGCCATAAAGAAACAAAGCTACATTACGAAGAAAGAGAGGAAAAACATTGTTCTGCCATGACTATGCAGGGAAAATGCAAAAAGAGACTTAATGGGGGAGACTGGGGGGTGATCAAGTCTGATTGAACATCTTGCATTGACATTTAAAAAATAGTCAAGGAAGACAATGGTTTTTAAAATTAATTTTCTGTCTTTTCAAGATTTTTTGTAACTGGAAAACATACGTGTTTCTCACCCCTACTAAGCATGAAAAAACTCTAAAGAACCACTTTCCCAGTTTCAAATATACACTCAAGGGTTCCAGATATGACCACATGTAAAGAGATTATTCCATATACATAAAGAACACAGCTGCCCAGCTGTTTTCATAGCTGTCAGTCTTGCCTCCACTTTTGATCATGTTATCTTAGTAAATTAATGGAGGCAGACACTCAGACAATTATAGATATATTATGTAGTCCCTAGGGACTGGAAAAAAGGTCATGTCACTCCCATTTATAAGAAAGGGAGCAAGGAAGACCCAGGGAATTACAGGCCGGTGAGCCTCGCCTCTGTGCCTGGGAAGATCATGGATCAGATCCTCCTGGATGACATGTTGGAGCACATGAGGGAAGAGTATGTGATCCGGGACAGCCAGCACGGCTTCACCAAGGGAAGGTCGTGCCTCACCAATCTGGTGACCTTCTATAATGGAGTGACAGCATCAGTAGATAAAAGGAAGGCGACCGATGTCATCTACCTGGACTTGTGCAAGGCCTTTGCCACAGTTCCCCACAACATCCTTATCTCTAAATTGGGGAGATGTGGATTTGATGGGTGGAGCATCCAGTGGATAAGAAACTGGTTAACAGAGCGTAGCCAAAGGGTGGTGGTCAATGGGTCTGTGTCCAGGTGGAGGCTGGTAACAAGCGGGGTCCCCCAGGGGTCTGTCTTGAGACCGGTTCTCTTTAAAATATTTATCAATGGCATTGATGATGGAATTGAGTACACCCTCAGCAAGTTTGTGGATGACACCAAGCTGAGTGGTGTGGTCAACACCCCAGAAGGAAAGGAAGCCTTCCAGAGGGATCTTGACAGGCTGGAAAGGTGGGCCTGGGTGAACCTAATGAGGTTTAACACTGCCAAGTGTAAGGTGTTGCACTTTGGCTGGAAGAATCCCAGACATAGATACAGACTGGGAGAAGAGTTCCTTAAGAGTAGCCCTGCTGAGAAGGACCTGGGTGTCATGCTGGATGAGAAACTTAACATGAGCCAGCAGTGTGCTCTTGCAGCTCAGAAGGCCAATGGTATCCTGGGCTTCATCAGAAGAGGGGTGGCCAGCAGGGACAGGGAGGTGATTGTCCCTCTCTACTCTGCCCTCGCGAGGCCCCATCTGGAGTACTGTGTACAGGTCTGGGGGCCCCAATATAAGAAAGATGTTGAACTGTGGAAAGGGTTCAGAGGAGGGACACAAAGATGATTATAGGGCTGGAGCATTTGCCCTATGAAGAGAGGCTGAGGGAACTGGGCTTGTTCAGCCTGGAGAAGAGAAGGCTGCGGGGGGGAGCATATAAGCAGGAGGGGATTCAACTTATTAAAAGCATAGACAATGGCAGGACAAGGGGGAATGGATTAAAACCAAAGGAAGGAAGTTTTAGATTAGATATTAGGGGGAAGTTTTTTACAGAAAGAGTGGTGAGGTGCTGGAACAGGCTGCCCAGAGAGGTGGTGGATGCCCCGTCCCTGGAGGTGTTCAAGGCCAGGTTGGATGGGGCTCTGGGCAACCTTGTGTAGATCCAGGCCTGAGGTTGGTGTCCCTGCCTGTGGCAGGGGGGTTGGAGCTCTATGATCCTTGGGGTCTCTTCCAACCCATGCCATTCTATGATTCTATGATTCTATAAGCAGCAATGATGTTGACTTCTATGGTAGGCAACGGTTAATTTGCTGCTGCTGGAGCAAGACAATCGCAGTTTAACAGGCCCTTCAATTTGAGTTATAATTGTCTCCTGAGGCTGAGAAGGATATGGTTTTATTTGTCTTCCTCCATCAGATCATCAGAAGGAATAGGAAAAAACCCAGAAACATCTCTTTTAAGAGGATTGGTCCTAGGCCCAGTGTAACTAGGGAGCAGTTGTAAATAAAACCACTTGACAGTTTAATAATACTTTTGCTGGCAATACTTTTCAACCTTTAAAAAACAGTGAAACTACTGTAGCAGAGATTTACTGCTTAACCACTTTAAAAACATTTGCTCACATAGAATTTTAAGATTTCCATTTCTTGATAAGTAAATAAAACCTTTCATATAATTTTATTAACTTATTTCTCTGTTGCCTGTTTGGTGACCTTGGCTTTCTTAAGCCTTGCTTTATTTCTTTAATTTGCTGCCTTTTGTTTTCCTTCCAAACACATAACCGACTGACAATTATGTTGCATTTTAATTTTTAACTTATTTTATATTTGTGTCTTAGATACTTCTAGAAAAAATATTTTTATTCTTTTTGTTTGTTTGCTTACCCTTTGGTTGTTTTTTTTGTTGGGGTTTGCTTGGGTTTTGGGGCTTTTTTGGACTCACATTTCTAGCAGGCTGAACATCAGTGTTGCTTATGTCATGAAAAAGAGACAATCTGAAAACCCTAAGATTAATATTTGCTATTCAAAATTATTATTTAAAATGCTTAGCCATTTCATATAACTATGAATCTTTCATTTCTATATTTCACTTGTTGAAACCAGTCCTTTTCACAAGTGTCCACATGGCTTTCTGCTTTAAAGATTCCCTGAACACTCCATCCCATTTCCACAAAGAAGGAGATTTGGATACTTAGTTTTTTTCTTTCATTTTGTTCTCCATAACAAATCGTTTAGTTAGGAATAGTTCACATTTGCTTGGGCCAATATAATTTTTGTATTTTTGTATTTCTCTTTCATCAGGCATTTTCTGTATCCTTTATTTTGATCTAAATTTAATCAGAGTCACTAAGCCTTTATGGAGGAATCTGCATGCTTTTTCATTTTTTACCCACTCCAGGTTCATCTTTTCTGTTGTCACATTCAAGTTGGAGGACACTTTTTCCTGTAGTCCTTGTGTGATTTTACCCTTAGCCATCTTGCTCCATGCTCTCTTACACAAGTAAATAGCTTTTATTTGGATCCATTCTGCCCTTTAGCCCTTCAAAGGTGTTTTCCAGTGTTGCAGTTTTGCGTGCCTGGGTTCTGGTGGAGGAGGAGGGCTGCAGGGGTGGCTTCTGCAAGCAGCAGCCAGAAGCTCTCTGCAGGCCTGACAGAGCAAACACCAGCTGGCTCAAGGCCGGAGTTGTTGCTGACCAAGGCCGAGCCCATCAGCGATGGTCACAGCACCTCTGGGAATCACATTTAGAAGAAAAAACCCGCAAGCTGACGCTTTTTGCTGTCAGAGAAGGGAGTGAGAAGATGTAAGAAGCTGTGCAGAAACAAGGCCAGGGAAGGAGGCAGGAGAGCAGGTGCCCCAGGTGCTAGAGAGAAAGATGCACCTGCAGCCTGTGGAGAAACCCATGGTGGAGCAGGTGTCCCCTGGCACCCCATGGAAAAGACCAAGACCCCACCTGCAGCCTGTGGAGAGGCCCCATGCTGGAGCATGTGGAGACATACAGAAGACACTGTGATCAGCGTTGGAGCAAGCCCCTGCCAGCACTTGCAGCCTGTGGAGACAGAGACAGGGAAAGAGCTCTGTGCTGGAGCAGGTTGCTGTGGGGGGGGGGAGGAGGCTTGTGGCGCCATGGAGGAGCAGGCTGAAGCAGTCTAGGCCTGAGAGACTGAGAGACATTCTATGATTTTATGACTACACCCCATAGCAGTGACCCACGCTGGAGCAGCTGGTGAAAAGCTGAAGCCCTGTGGGAAAGGACTCATGTTGGAGAAGTTCATGAAGGACTGTCTCCCATGAGTGGGACCCCATGCTACACCAGGGGATGGGTGTGAGGAATTCCCTTTCCCACAGCTAAAAAGGAAAACAGCTCTGGAGGAACTGACAGAAACCCCATTCCCCCATTCCCTGCGCCTCCCTGTGCCACAGCTGGCGGGAAGAAGGGAGAGAACCCAAGACTAAAATGAAGTCTGCTAAGAAGGGAGGGGTCGGAGGAGGAGCTGGTCACACTTCTCATTATCTAACTCTCAATATATGTTTTCTCCCCTGTCCAGCTGAAAAGGAACGTGATTGAGTGACTTTGGTGGGCGTCAGGCCTCTAGGCAGCATCAAACCACCACAGAATGGAAAGGCAAAGGTATATCCAGAAGAAACTTTATTCCATCCTAAGACACTTAGGATAAATCAGGCTCCAGAGAAGCTACAGTGGAATGTATACCTAATCTAAACATTTAGATCTTATATATATAAAAGTTAGGTGCAATAGATCCTACATATAATGAAAAAATTACACACAGGGAATAATATTACTAATTACTTTATCCATTTTGATTTTTTTTTTTTTAGGTTTTCAGCTGGGGTAGAGTTAATTTTCACAAAAGCTGTGAGGGGACACGGCCAGGATAAGTCTCTGAAACTAGCTAAATTTTATTTAGGATAATTCAGAGTAGAAATTCTGGTAATATTCTATATTACTTAATACAAGTGATTTTGGAACAAAACTTGAAGCTTTCTGAAGGCAAAACCAAAGTTATATAAATTGCCAATTGTAGTGGGATCAATGAATCATAACAGTAAAAGTTTAAGTTCAAATTTCCTCAAGTTCATACCAAGTGAGAGGAGCTTTTTGTCTAAAGGGGGTTTTATCTCAGTAACACTGAAAGGCTTAATCTTAACACTTAAATTTTTGTATCCATAATAAAAGGATCACTTGTATCCACAGTAAAAGGAGGTCTATCTATTATATGTCAGATAAGAGAAACAAAGGCATTGGTAGATACTTTTCCTTGCATGCAGCATTCAGAAAGCAAGATTTAACTACCTTTCTGTAAATAATTACAATTGTTCTTTGAAACACCTATTATTACCTTAGTGATATCATAGACCTATTGTATTAGTGTTTACACATGCACACAGACTCATAGACACAGAATAAAACCTTCCCTGAAATATTTACTGTCAAGTGGACAAAGTCTCAAATCTTTATTTTAACTGCCATACCTATATCTATAAGAAACTTGAAAATTAAAGGCATTGACAGATTCTTTAGTATAAACATAAGACAAGGCTATTTTTCAAAGAAAGAGGAGATAATACAGACAACTCATGCCTAAAAGATTTGGTGGCATTTTGTGACAGCACTAGTAGACAAGGGAAGAGTGAACGACATCATTTACCTTGACTTGTGCAAAGCATTTGATGCTGTCCCACATGACAGCCTTACCTCTAAATTGGAGAGACATGGATCTGATGGATGGAACACTTGGTGAAGGAGAAATTGGCTGTAAGATTCCACTTAAAAAACTGTGGACAATGGCTTGATGTGCAAATGGAGACCAGTGATGAGTGGCTTTCCTCAAGGATTGGCTTTGGGACCAGCACTGTTTAACATCTTTGTTCATGGTGATATGGACAATGGGATTGAATGCACCCTCAGCAAGTTTGGCAATGATACCATGTAATGTAGTGTGGTGGATACCCCAGAGGGAAGGGATGCCATCGAGAGGGACCTTGGCAGGCTTGAGAGATGGGCCTGTGCAGAGTGCATGAAGTTCAAATATGAGCAAAGACTCATATACTAATTCACAGGTATCGAAACTTTAGCTTCTCATAAGTCTTCTTAAATCTAAGAAAATATTTTAAATCTAGTAAATATTTCATAAAATTATTCTTTGTTGCCTTCACATGAAATTTAAAAATAATTAAAATTAAAGAATTAAATTAAAATAAAAGAATTAAAAAGAATAAAAATTAAAAAGGGTAGGTTTTGTAACTGGTTTTGAGAATTATTTTGATGATTGTAGATTAGATATCTCATGATGCATGTGATACAAGCCTCTGACTATAGAAGGAGATAATCTGGGTTCAAATACAGTTTTGTGCAGTGTAGAAGTTTGGGTGCCTTCTCCTCTTATATTTGGCCCTGTATGTATTTCATCCTAGCTACTTATTCCTGGAGTAAAGTGATTTAAAGAAGGAGCAGCAAGTCTAAGAACTAAACAGCCCATCTTCTCCTTAGGTTGCTTCCACACAAGTCTATCAATTTTTCTTTCATGATAGGCACATATCACTGAGGTGATTTGCCCTTTGCTGCAGACAAAATTCTTCTCTGCACAACTGGCTTGTTGCGGAGCCAGCATCTGCAGTTTTGTGTCTTTTCCAAGACACTATAAACATATGAGGAATAGGGACCAGATCAATCTCTTAACAACCAAGTGTATTTGAGCAAAGTTGTGAGAGTGCTTGAGTCATCTTGCAGAGCTACTATATTATTTGCATAGAGTAGGTATATAGGTATATCCTTTGGGCTGCCACATAACATTTAAACTGCTTGCTGTATTTAATAAAGGAACAGAGCAAGTGTCCAAGATTTCATTCATGTCTCCATACAGTGGAACTAAATTCTCAAGCTATTTAATAACAATCATCAGAATTAATTTATCTTTCACAATTTTTGCATGGTCTTAGAAATGATCCTATTATCAATCATCATAATATTTACCTTTGCACTTATGCTATACATTTCTGGTTTCATCTATCAATATAATATACTACAAAACATGCTAACTCTCTACCTGTATAATACTTTTATCTCTTGAGAAATTTCTTGATCTGATGCCTCAGTGAAATCACCACTGAATACCCACACATGAATTCTCTCACCATTAACCCACCTTTAATGAAACAGCTAATACAGTCTTTGGCTATGAAAATCTATACCACATTACAGAAGGTACAAAATTCTCGGATATTTTCCTGGTATCATATACTTTAAAAACAAAAAGAGTCTGCATAGACTATTTCTAGGAGTTACATAAAATGAAGTTATATGACGTCTCCTCCTTTTAAACAGAATTTACCTGAATGTGCTTATTAGGTTGCTTTGAAGAATAAATAATGCCTACAATTTACCAGCAAGTGTAGCTATTCATTCCAAAAGTAAATTCAGAAATTGATATGTGAAACTAAATGAATTACTCATTTTGGTTTTATTTCTCTGACACCATGAGCTTAATGTTTATTCAGCTTTTATTCCATTTTTAAGTATCCTTTTGGATTGTTTCTGCCCATTTCTTTCATCTGTTTATGTTGTTCTACCAGAGTGTTTTTGAAATTGCAATATAGTTTGCATTCTTATCTCTCATATAGGATATATTTAATTGGTCTACTTGAAAGTAATTGCTATTTTCTCTATTTGTATAAGAAATTAAAATTAAATCTACATCTGAATTGATTACCCTGGATCATAGGGTGTCCTAGAGGAAAATGTTTAGGTGTCAAAGGTGAAAACAGGCAGTAGATAAGCGGTACTATGTGTAGGTGTGGATAAATGCCACAGACTAAATTTTTGAACTCTCAAGCAGACACCTGGTGCTTTCTATCTGCAACTGGCACTGGCTAAGGTCTATCTATCTTCTCATGATACATAGATTAAAGAAAGGATCAAGTCCTGAATCCTCTACTTAGAAAGGAAGTTGATCACATATTTTGCTTCAATATATGGACAATAGTCCAAAATTAGGAAAATTAGGACAATAGTTCCAAAATTGGGAAAACCAGGGACTTGAGGATCCAGAAAGATGAGCACAAAAAAAGGGATTCTTAAAAAGAAGTGATCCAAGTAAGATGAGGACTCAAGAAAGGAGCTGAATATCTTGTCTGGAGGTAAGATCTCAGAAGTGAAGAAAGATCCTGGAGATCAAGGAGTGAAAAAATGCCAGGAAGTGACCAGAGATCTTGGCCAGTAACAATCAAGACAGGTAGCTGGGAGCAGCTGTACATCATTAATAACTTCCTCTCCAGTCTCCCTGAACTATAAAGAAACAACCATCTCCCTGCTGAAAAGAAAATTAAGGCCTAGAGAACATAATACCGTGTCTGGCTGGGTGAGAATAGAATAGCTGAGTCAGTGAGAATCAAGCAGGTAAAAATCTCCAATCTGCACTATCCAGATCCAGTAAATGCTACCATTTACTCTGACTTGCCCATGACAGTAGGCAAGAAACATTCTCCTTATATCTGGCCCCATTAGTTTTATCTGTTGTAAGAAATCTGTATAGATTAGGTGGCAAATATTGTTTCCCCACAGAATACCAAATTTTTAATTGACAAAGGCTAATGGATATTTGATACTTTTATATATATAAAACATAATTACTCAAAGGTCCAAAGTGTAACTTATGAAAAGATATTCGTAGTCTGACATGTAATAATTAGAAATCAGAAGTCATTCACAAAAAAAGCTGCAGGAAACACCGCTTCCCCATATTATGCAGTATAAAGAAATACATATATATAAATATATATATACATATTTGAAAAAAAAAAAAACATTCCTATCAGTTTGCAGAAGGTTGGCACTCTACCCTAAACATGTGGTTGTTTTAAATGAAAGAAAATCCTAACATTCAAGATTTAAAAAGAATGAGAAACACCAATGTACTCAACACCTTGTTTGCCTCTGTCTTTCCTGGTAAGAATGGCCATGAGTCTCAGGCCCCTAAAGTCTGGATCAAGCAAAGCTTACTTTCAGTGGAGAAGGATCATGTTAGGGAACACATAAACAGAACTAACAAATAACTCCATAGGAAGCTGACCCATATTGCTCAGAGCTGCCCCAAAACTGCACGGTCCCTGAAACTGCATGTCCTGGAGCTGAGTGCTCCTCCCACCACCAGCCCCCCTTTATGCTGAGCATAACATAATTGGCATGGAATACCCTCTTTGGACAATTTGGATCACCTGTCCTTGGTCACCTCTGTCCCCTCCCAGCTTTCTGGGTGCCCCCTACCTTCTTGTTAGCAGGGCAATATGAAAAGTCCCTGACTGGTTGGCAACAATTAAACCATCAGTGTAAAAGCATTGCTCCCATCCTGACTCCCAGACACAGCACTGCACCAGCTGCTAGAAAGAAAATTAACTGTATCCTAGCCAAAACCAGGACACTTTTCAGTAAAGAAATTTTTCCTAATATCCAACCTAAACTTCCTCTGATGCAGCTTCAGGCTGTTTCCCCTTGGCCTGTCACTAATTGCCAGGAAGGAGAGACTGACCCTCACCTCATCAGAGCAATGAGGTTTCCCCTCAGTCCCCTTTTCTCCAGAAAACATTCTTAAAGACAAACTGATGAAGCAAGTAAGTTGGACAATGACATGAACAGCTGTTCTTGAAGGACTGCAGCAGCACAAAGTCTAGCCAGAGACCAGAAAAGGTAGGTTCTGGGGACTATACTGTTGATTATCTTCATTAGTCAGCTGGATCATTGGCCTAAGAAAGTCCTTTTCACAGTTGCTGATGATAGAAAACTAAGAGGAGAAACAGCTGGTATGCCAGGGGGTTGTTCTGCCATTCAGATAAGAGGCTGGAGAAATGGGCAAATATGAGAAGTGTGAAGCCCTTGTGCACCCATAAATGCTGTGGGCTGACTGGCTAGGAAGGAGGTCTGCAGAGAAGACCTTGATGGTTTTGGTAGGCACCAATGTGATCATGTCTCCTTGAGGAAAAAGTAAGCAATGGTGTCATGGGCTGTATTATGCAGACTATTGCCAGCAGCTTGAGGGAGCTGATACTACTCTACTCAGTCCTAGTGATCTGATCTGCTGGGTCCAGATATTGTCTTCACAGACTAAAAGAGACATAGACATAGTGAGAGAGTCCTGCCAGGTGCCACAAAGGTGACTAAGGGTGTATCTTTCACACGAGAAGAAACCAAGAAAACCAGGATTGTTCAGCTTCAAGAAGACAAAACTCAGTAGGTATCTTATGATGTGTATAAATACTTGATAGCAGAGAGTAAAGAAGATTGAGTCTGTTCTCAACAATGCCCAGTGACAGGACAAGAGGTAATGGACACAACTGAAATAGATTAAATTCTATTTAAGTGTAAGAAAAAGCTCTTAATGCAAAAGTGGTCAAATCAGGTCAAGTTTTCTGTGGAGTCTACCTCCTTGGAGATACTCAGACTTCAACTGAGCATGACCCTGAGCAACCTGCTGTAACTTACCCTGCTCTGGGCAGCCTGGTTAGACTGGATGATCTCCAGAGCTGCTTTCCAGACTCAGCCACTCTCTGCTTCAATGGGAGAGTAACACATGAGGCACAACAAGATCAGTTTTATCCATTCTGTGCCTTTTATTATAAACCACTATAATATAGAATAGAATTTTTTTTTCCTGCATGAATTTCTGGTTGCAATAGAATAAGTAGAGAATATAATACTTCTAGCTCAATAACATACAATGGTTTGAAAACTTAAAGAAAAGAAATAATTATCTTTGCACAGTTTTTGAATAAGGCTTTTGACTCAGGCAGAAGTCTTAAAGCTCACTCTCTGTTTCATCTGACAGAACCTTTCCACTGGGGTATAGCATGAATGATCTGATTCATCAAGTGTAGTTCCCTCTCCTGGCCTTTCCTATGCAGCCTTTTAACAGACACTTTCCATTTCCTAGTGCTTCAATCTTGTACACATTTAATTTCTGGAAAAAATTTCACTTCTACCACTAGGGGATCTGTGTTAACTCCTATTGACTTTGATGATAATTTGACACATTTCGACTGTTCTGTCTCAGCAATAAATATTTCAGTTCTCTCTACTGTGTCCATAGCAAGAGTTAGTTAATTAAAGAGATTAAAAAAAAAAATAAATCCTTTATCTTTCTAGCTTATTTCAGAGATAACTTTGACACTAGTGCCATTCCAGAATTAGACCTCTCCCTTTAAACATTTATTTATTTATTTTTTACAAATGTCATCCTGAATATTTTCAGTAAGCCTAGAGGAAGGGAAAAAAAATTAAAATTGTGTGTTCTTATTACCATGAATATAAAATTCTCTTACTCGGTATGTCAAAGACCTCACATACATCTGCCAATACAGCTATTAAATTTTTATAAGTGGACTCTTCTATAATTTTTCAGTTATCAAAAGGGTCTCACATTTCCCTTGTGTTGGTTTATAAACAGTAAGAATGTTGCTTAAAAACACCATTTTTTTTTCTGCTATATGATTTATTCATTGCACATTTATGGCTCTATCAAAATATTGTAGCAGTGAGAGAAACTTTTCTGACACATAATGATGTTTCTATAGTTTCACAGACCTGAACGGCAATATTGTAATATTGCAGTGGGCATAAACTTTCAATCAGCTTTTGCTACAATCTCTGTTCTTAATGATTTTGCCAGACACTAAGGCAATTAATCACTGACATTCCTGAGAGATAATATTCACAAGGTTGCAGAAGATACCTGTAGATAGCTAAGTTTTATATGAAAAGTGAAAAAACTTTTTGAATATGAGGGTGTAATTAAAATTTTCCAAGTTTTTATACTTAATACTTTGTCTAAGAAAAAAGATCTGGTTTATCCTATCTGCAAAGAAAATTAGATTAAATAATCTTCATCGTAGCCCTGCTAACCTTGTCCTAAACATGCAATATAAATCAATCAGGAAACTTTCAGCTATAAAACTTTTTTTAAACTATAGTGCAATTTGCATGAGAACAATTTTATATATCATTTGATCTATGCCTGGATGCAGCTGGTGCAATCAGTTTCTATCCAAAGTTACTTATTTTAGGGTACATACATAGTCATTTAACTCAGCCTGTTGCTGAACGATTTCTCTTTTAAAGAATAAGGGGATGAAAAAGAGAAAATAAATCATAATATCATAGAATGGGCTAGGTTGGAAGGGACCTTTAAAGGTCATCTGGTCCAACCCTCCTGCAGTAAGCAGGGACAGCTTTAAAATGCAGAAGACAATCTTGAGAAGTGGTCCATTAAAAGGAAATGCTATGAATAATGTGTACACCCTCAGAATGAAAATTCTGTGAATATTCATGAATCTTAGTGACAAAGACCCAGGAAGAAATACCAAGTCATGCTAATATCAGATTCAGGGTTCAGTGCAACATCAACAGCAAGTGGGATTACAAGGTTCTCATGCGTTCAGATGACCCCCAGCAGGCACTTAACTCTATTGATTTAGCAGTCACATTCTTAGACAAATTAATGACATAAACTGTTAAAAAAGGGTCGTCCTTTTTTCCCCTCTTTTTTCTCTTTTTTTTGCTGATGCATCTGCAGGCAGACACTTGGGAGTGCCACCGTCCTCTTCTTTCTCATATACGTAACTCCTGCTACAGTTTGCTGCTTGTGTCTTTGTAGAAGGCAAGACCTTACAGGAATTTTGAAGCAAAGACCTGAAAAGAAACATAATGGCCTTGATTCATCCCACCTGAATTAGGCATAAGACTAAATCAGAAGTCTGTTTGCGAAAGCTCAGTTTGTAGCAGTGACAAGAGATAAATGGCTTTAGGGAACAACTCGGATCCTGGTGAGCTGAATAGCTCTTTAGAAATGCCTGTCTCTCATCAATGACTGTTTGCCTAGAGTCACTGTTAAATGTTAAAAGGCTTTTTATTTTGTTCATTTTTCCCAAATTGCATGGAAAAGAAATGGAAAAAATGTCTGAACTTTGATATTAAACATTGAACTGTAAAGGCTAAATCCAACCAGCCAGAGACAGCCCAGGCTAAATCTAAACCTGCAATAGGTACCTCTATCTTCTCTTGTCCTTTTTGTAAATGAATAACCTCTCATTTTTTTCCCTTTTCTTTTTCTCTTTTTATTTTTTTTTTCTAATGTGAAAAATCAGTTTAAGCTTAGCCACAAAAGATGGTTTGAACTGCTGATTCTTTTCCAAGACAGAAGAATTAAAGGTTTCTTTTTTCCTTACTGGATCAACTTTTAGTATCAAATCATCAGAATCTCACTTCTGGTGACAGTAGATTCATTATCCAAAATCAGTGGTAGGTGTCTTTAGGTTTCTGTCTCTTTCCACAGGCCACTGATCTTAAGCTTATTATTCCATGTGTGAAAATTCATGACACTAAGTTTTCATCTCACTTTGAAAGACTGAAGATGCTTAATTTGCAGTATTTTAATTGGCCATGCATGACCAGAACTAGCTGATTAAAATGTTTCTTCAGGGTTTTCTTGAGCATTCATATTAAATACATTTTGCTACTATTTTAATCCCATATTTCAAAATGCTCCACTAATTTATCTAATATTAATTTGAGATGCCCAATAGTATGCAAACTAATTGGAAAGAAAATTTGTAGTGCTGGGGATTTATATTTTTTCCCTATATTATATATGGCAGGACATTAATAAAAAAGAGGAGAAGAAATGAAATAGGAAAGGAACAGATTCTTTTAAAAAAGAAGAATTAGTTGAAACTGATGAAGAAAATGAAAAGGGTGCAGGAAACATACTGTTCATTTGAGGGGAAAGAAAGCAAGAGCTAAAAAGGGCGATAATATATGACCAGAGACTTTCTTCAGACAGCTTTTACTATTCACTGACTCCCTATAAATTTCATTCTGATTTTTAGCAATGAGTAGCCAACATGTTCTGAGCTAATGTCCTTCCCTTGACTTGTCAGTTAGTCAATAATTTCTTGATTTTAAATGCTTTCCAAACTGGTTCGTGTAGTAATGTAAATGAAAGTAAATTGAGATGAGATGTCATTCACATTCATTTTCCAGCTTCTGCTTTGCCTTGATAAAAGAGGAAAAAAAAAATTTAAAAGGGACAAAACCAAGGACAAATGAGTTTTAAATGCACTGTTTTGAGGCTAAAGTATGAACACATTAAATTGAAATAAAACTATGTGTGATACGAAAAAATGGGTTAAATCTTTAACCTTGTACAGTGCAGGGATGGATATAACATATAGAACATTTTCCCAAGTCATCTTGTCAAAAATATCTGTTCCATAGAATTAACATTGTGGTAGCTGGTCATAAATATCATGATCTCAAGATCACATCAAGAGGCACAAAGTATAATTTAAGAGTTTGCTCTTGTTCTTTCTGGTCTGTCCTCTCACTTTGTGACACTTAGGACCAAAAAGGAAATATTTTTCATTATGTTATATCTGGAAATTGGAAGACAGAATTCATTATAAAAAACTATGTAGTCAATAGGAACCAAGAAACCAAAGAACCTGCAGAAAAAAAATCCAAATTCATAACACCTTTTCCTAGGAATAGAGATGTGTAATTATTAATGGTGGAGGCTGACTGATAACTGACTTCTCAGAGCAAGCTTTTAAGAGTCTTTTTTTTTTTCAAGACTTGTTACCCAAAATAGCTAATACAGGTGACAGTTTCAAAAAACACTTGTGCTCAGTTAGTGTACCTGAGGCTATGGCATCTGTTAGTTAAATTATACAATAAACTGAGAGGGGAGAGGAGTCCAGGAGAGCTGGTTGATTTTCAAGGATCACTTCCAAGCTCAAAAACAGCCCACGCCCATGTACAGGAAATCAAACAAAGGTGGCAGGAGGTCTGCATGGGTGAGGAGTGAGCTCAAGATTAGACTGAGACATAAAAAGGAAGCATACAGGAGATGCAGACAAGAACAGATGATGCAGGAGGAATAGAGAGAAACTGAGCACGCAGGGATTGGGTTAGAGAAGCTAAAGCCCATCTAGATTTGAATCTGCAGAGGGATGTGGAGGTGAAAAAGGTCTACAGATACAACTGCGGCAAAAGGAAGACTAGGGAAAATGAGGGCCAGCTGCTGAAGGGGGCTGGTGGCACATGACATGAGCAGGTGAAGTACTTAATGGCTTCCTTGCTTCAGTTTTTCCATGCTAAGACTGGGCCTCAGGAATCAAGTAACTTTAAGATGTGTTGTTTGTCATATACAATATACAGTCACAAGCTATATTGACAGAAAGTTTTGTGTAAAAGTAGCAGGTGTGCTTATTTAATATGTGCTTATGTGGTCTTCTTTGTCTTCCTGACTTTCAGCACTTTTGTTTTATTTTATTTTTTTCCTAAAAGCACTCTCCAATCCACACATAAATGATCCAGAACAAGGCAGAGGAAATTATTGAATAATCAGATTATATTGTCATGATTTAGCCCCAGATGGCAGCTGAGCACTATGCAACTTCTTGCTCACTTCCCCTCCCCATAGTAGGACTTGAAAAAAAGTGGGGGGAAGGAAAAAAAAAGGGGAAAACAAAAGTAAACCTCATGGGTTGGGATAAGGATAGTTTACTGGGACATCAAAGAGAGAGAGAAATAACAATAACAGAATTTAGAATATACAAAACTGGTGTCACACAGCACAGTTTCCTACTGAACTGCACAACTCAGGCCATACAGCTTAGAGCTGTCCTGAAGCTGGACCATCCCCAAGCTGCATATCCTAGAGCCACATACCTCTTTCCCACCAGCCCCACTATGCCAAGCATGATGACATTGGTATGGAAGAGCCCTTCTCTTACTTTTGGTCACCTGTCCCAGCTGTGTCCCCTCCCAACATCCTGGGCACTCCCCCTGCCTTCCCCTGCCTCCTCGTTAGCATGGCAGCATGAGAAGCTGAAAAGTCCTTGACTGCTTGACAGCAACCAAAACATCAGTGTGTTATCAGCCCTGCTCTCATCCTGACTCCCAAATAGGGCACTACACCAGCTGTCAGGAAGAAAAGTAACTCTATCTTAGCCAAACACGGGGACCATGTGAAGCAGACTCTAGGAATACTTTTCAAAGGTAACTGTCCTGGATATCCAAATCCAGAGATTAAAGTATGTATGTTACTAATATGTCTTTCCTTCTTCCTTTCAAATTTTCACAAAAACACACAGATACCACATGGCACAGATTCATTATACAACTAAGCATGCAGCGGATGAGCTTAAGTTAGGACTGTCATTGGCTATGTTCCTTTAAAATTTCAGCAGAGTACAGTGAAGTCTAGAGATCTGATTCACCTGCTGACATTGCCTTTGTCTCTACAATCCACTTTCTAAAATTATAACTCTCATGAAGTTGTCTGAAGTTTAAAAGCATGCAACTAGGCTTTGCTGCCTATAACTCAGTTAGGAACAGTCCTAAAGCTTGCCAGTTTAATGTTTTTAATTTGTTTTTATTTTAGTGATATTCTTACCCTTTTCATGAGTGTATGAATGTTGCACCTGTCCTCAACTAACAAGGTTCCCATTAGACAGCTGAGTGGAAGAAAACTTCACTGTCTGAGAAATTAACATGTAAGAAAGTGAACAAATCATTCAGAGCAATGCTGGTATCCGGCTGGCTCCCAGAAAATTACCTGAAGCAGTGTAGAGAGGCTGTAACAGACAAACCTGTGTACTGGATTAATGACCTGTGAGTGTTAGTAGCTCCTCAAATTCTGTTGCCTGAATGACAGCAACTTTTGTAAAAATCACCTCAGTTAAGTGACTCATATCTGCAGTATTCCAGTCTGCAACAGCTTCCATCCTCCTTTCAGATTGATTTGTAGTCTGAAATGATCAGGCTCCTTTAAAGCTTCTTTATAGGAATGTAAAGTGCATCTGAGTGCTCAGGCTAGGTCAGCGCCCTCAATTGCCAAAGTTCGATGGAAAGTTAAGAGCAGATGTTGGGTCATTGTCAGCACACGTAGGAAGAAAATTGGATCTTTGGCACTGAGAAGGAGAAATAAACCATTGGTGATGTCATTTAAACCTAATAATACAGCCATAAATACACATTCTACTTAACTATAAGAGAGGAATTGAGAGACAAAATTGTAGGTCAATTCTAGCATTAATATTGCCTTATATGCCTACAGTATCATTGTTTAAATTTTATATTGTCTTTGAGTTAACTAAACTCCAGCTCACTGATGTGATCAGTACCTGAGGCATCTCTGAATGCTTCATTCACAACCATCAACTTAAACTTTTATGGAATAAATTGCTACAACATTTTGTGGTTTTGAACCTCCTGCGTGAACCATGTGCTTCTACGCCACCTGGAAAACTTGCTGGTAGGTAGAAACAGGAAATAGTCCATGTGTATTAAGTACCTTTTTTTAAAGTCTCAATATTGCATTGGTGAGGCCACACCTTGAGTACTGTGTCCAGTTCTGGGCTCCTCACCATAAGAAGGACATTCAGGTCCTCGAGTAAGCCAGAGAAGGGCAACCAGGCTGGTGAAGGAGCTGGAGGGCAAATCATATGAGAAGTGGCTGAGGGAGCTGGGATGTTTAGCCTGGAGAAGAGAAGGCTGAGGGGAGACCTTATCACCACCTACAACTACTTGAAGGGAGGTTGTAGAGAGGTGGGTGATGATCTCTTCTCCCAGTTGTGATTTTGTGATTCTGTGATTACACATAAGCTTCAGTGAAACGCAGTGATTCAAGAGTTAAGGAACTTAATTCACTTTAGTCCACAAAACATGATTCACTCTTGTCTCTAATATTCACCTTAAATGTTTCTCACATTCTGGCAAGATCAGATACTGAGATAGTTTATAAGAACCAACATGCCTACACTGAAAATACTTCATTCTTCTCTCCCCTTTTTGCATAATTGTCTGCATGCATCTTAACTTGCTTTGCATATTTGTTTCTGTTTAACCTACCTAGATAAGCAAGCGATTTGAGAAAAATGTAAGTTAAAAATATTTTGAGTAGATTTTCATAGTAGATCCTCAGCCACATTAAATTTGACTGTTGGTCCAGGATTCCTCCACAAATAATAATTCAAAGTAAAAATCTTAAAGTCATTTTAATGTACAATAATGTGCTTAGTGCTTTGGGGTTTTTGTTTGGGTTTTTTAAGTTAAATTTATATGGGAGAATAGGTAAAAACATACCTGTGTTTTGTCTTTTTTTTTAAATTTGTGTCAAAAATAGAGGAAAGTGGAAGAATTTGAAAGAATAGCCATGTAAAACAGGTTGTAAGCATAAACATGGGGGATAAAATCATTTTGTTTACAAAAGTCATGAGAGATGTTCGAATGGAGTTGCCTAATACTATTCTGTGTGTTCTCCAAATTTTACTTTATATTTTATATAAATATAAAATACTAAGCTGTGGAAATTCTAATTTTGTTAATTTGGTTTGGAGTCTTTTTGGTTAGGTTTTTTTTTTTCTTTCCCCCAAAACCCATAATTTTGCTGTAACAATAATACAACATTTTGTAAAAATGGTGAACTTGCATATTAAGTAAATTATATGTAGTAGATGATTTTATTTCACTCCACTAATCATCCTTTGCCTGCAGAAAAGGCAATGGGAATAAACAATAACAAAAATAGGAAGTATGCTAATGCTTATAAACAAAAATTTGGTTTTGCTCTACTTTTTTTAATGTAAAAAATATTTAATTCTAAGATTAAAATAAATGTCAGCAATTTAAGTGGATAGGTCTATAATTCTTATAAATACTTTAATGCTTCACAACAGTGCATTATTTTAATTAATGTGGGTTGGCAAAATAGATTATTTATGATACCATAGTATATAAAGTCTCAACCAACATCCATTCATCCAGTGCATGTTTATTTTAGTGAAAAGAGAAAAAGACCATCTTCTCTCCTCAACAGCTGATGATCTAATATACAGGACTGTCCTGGTTTTGTCCAGGGTAGGACTGATTTCCATGAGAATCTAGGACAGGTGAGCTAAAACAGCTAAGAAGTTATTTCATGCCATGTGACATCATGCTCACTATGAGAAGGAGTTAGTCAGGAAGGGGAAGTTGTCATGACTTCAAGAAGGTGTAGGTAGGTTGTGTGTCAGGTCTGTTTTGGGGTTGATGAATTGCTTTGTTTTATCACCTGTTGTGTATATTGTTATGAGTCCTGTTGTTATTTCCCTCTCCCTTTGCTGTCCCAGTAAACTGCCCTTCTCCCAAACCTGAGGTTTGCCTTTGCCTACCTATTCTCCTGCCCATTCCATTGGGATAGGTGTGAGCAAGCAGCTGCATGGTGCTCAGCTGTCTGTTGAGGCTAAGCCACAAAAAGGACAAATTGTGCATAAGAAAAGAGATTTTATTTCCTCCCCCTTTCCCACCCCCCAGATTAGGCACCACATTGCTGCTAAAATCAAGACTACTCTCCACATGTTCAATGTCCCATCCATCCTGTGTCTTCCATTGGTGGATTAGGGATCATGCAAAGAGGCAGTACAATACTTCTGTGTTTAGAATACCAGTGTGAACAGAGCTGGTCTTTCATTTCTGGAGTCTGTTTTTAAAGAGAAATATGTTTCAGCTAGAGTGCCATTTCTCAAGACTGCCAACTGTCTAAATGTATGACTAAGACTTTTTGTAATAGCTTTATCTTGTGATTCCCTGTTGCAGGGATTTATTGACTAACATAAATTCTGTTATGTAATTACCCTGCTACTAAAACAGACTACATCAGTCTCTGTCTCTCTGGTTGGAGCTGTTCCATTTTAAATAAATAAATATTCACTGGGCCAGAACAAATGAGTGATTGCCTCTATACACCAGTGATTAAGGCACTTGCTTGAGAAATATGTCAGTTTGAAGCTGTGCCTCCAATTGGTATTTATACAAAGTGTAACAGCTCCAGCCTGTCCTTTAATTTTCAGCAACTTAGGTAGGTTGCATGTGACTTACAGGTACTTCAATCACAGTTCCAAATAAGGCTAATAAGGAATAAGTTGACACCATGTGCCTCATAATCGAGGGACAATTGGACACAGTGGGAGAAAAGTACTTTTCTACAGCGTAAACCAGAGCAATATGTGTTCCAGCAATTTCCAAAATACAAAGAAACATAATGAAATTAATCTTTTATTAAACTGCACTTGATCTCTCTCCATAAGAACTACATCTTGCTTTAAAAAGCAAGATATGAATATATATGTGAATATATAATTAAAATATATATACATAAAAAGTGAATGCATGCTAATTACTAAAAATTCTCTAATGTAGTCTGTGAAGAAAGATGGCTTAACAGGACTGTGTTGGTTTAGCCCTGGCTGGAGGCCAGATGCCCACCAAAGTCAATCTATTACTCCCCTTAGTTGGACAGGGGAGAAAATATATATTAAGAGGCACAGGAGTCAAAATAAGGACAGGGAGAGATCACTCTGTCATTGACGTGGGCAAAACAGGCTCAACACAAAGTGAAGAAGAGAACAACTACTCTACTTTATTACACTACACTACAACTACAAAGAACAGTGAAGAAAACAGAGCTGAGAGCACGATCAGATCTTAAAACAAACGTAACCAGATCTTAAAACCCTTTCCCCCCACCACTCCCTTCTTAGCAGACTTTAGTCAGGTTAATGCTCCCTTCTTCCCCCCCGCACGCAGTACTGGGGGGCAGGGACTGGGGAAGATGGGGTTCTCGGTAGCACCTTCCCCCCACCCCTCCATTCTAAGCAGACTTCCCTTTAGCCATGATCTTGCTCCCTTCTTCCCCCACCAATCGCAGTACAGGGGGCAGGGACTAGGAAAAAAATGGGGTTCTCGGTTACTTCTTCATGAGCTGCTTTCCTTTTCCAGATCTTAAGACACCTCTAACCTCCCCCCCGGCTCCCTTCTTAGCAGACTTCACTCTAGTCATGATTTCACTCCCTCCATCCCCCCGGTCTCAGTACAGGGGGGCAGGGACTGGATGATGGGGGCTTCGGTCAGTCCCTTGCAAGTTGGTTTCCCTCTTGGCCGGGGAGTGTGGGGGGGACATTCATTCACACCCTCCCCCTGCAGCACCGTAGGGTCTCACCCACATGAGATAGTCCTCCACGAACTTCTCCAACTTGAATCCTTTCCCCAGGGCTTTATCTATTCACAAGCTGCCCTAGCGTGGGTCACTGCTATGGCGGGGAGTCATAGATCACAATGTCTCTCAGTCCCAGTCCCAGTCCTCTGTGGGGTCACCAGCCTCCCCCAAGCAAACCTGTTCCGGTGCAAATCTCTCTCTCACTCATCTTTGTGTCTCTGTTTCTCTCCATGGCTGCAAGTGCTGGCAGGGGTTTCTTCCAACGTAGGGTCACCGCGTCTTCTCTGTGTCTCTGTTTCTCCTCATGGCTGCAGCATCTTGTTCCAACGTAGGGTCACAGCGTCTCCTCTATGTCTCCACCTGCTCCATCCAGCGTGGAGCCCCTCCACGGGCTGCAGGTGGGGTCTCGGCCTTTTCCATGGGTTTCTTCACGGGCTGCAGGGGCATCTTTCTCTCCAGCACCCGGGCCACCTTCTCCCCTGCCCACCTCCTCCCCCGCCTTTCTCCTGCCTTGGTGTCTGCACAGCTCGTTACATCTTCTTGCTCCCTTCTCCGGTGGCAAAATGCAGCTGCTTCCAGGTTGTTTTCTCCTATATGTGATTCTCAGAGGCGCTTGACTATCTCTTGGGCCGTGACTTTGACCTTAAATTGCTCGTTGATTACAGTTTAGGCTGGCAGAAAACTGTAACTGCTGCTTAAAGAAACCGTCTCAGCAGCACAGCCTCACAAAACTGCAACAAGGACAGAAAAAAATACACAGAAAAGTAGAATTTGCTGTACATCTATTGTGGGTAGACACTTCTAGAGAATGCATGCAGCTATCCCTTGTGTGATGTTGTGTGGATACTTATGATGGCTAATGTAGATGAGGAAACAGCTGTTTGGCTATTTAAATGATACTGCAATTTCATTTGTAATATAATAGAAAATATATAATATTATGTATATATGGATTAATGCATATGTGTATATATAATTAGATTCTTATGTTTTAAAAGGTACTTTTGTTTACCTATTCCTTTTTTTGTTTTTTGAGGGGGGAAGAATTAGTAGAGATACATGCAATGGATATAGTCTGCCTTGAAGGTGACTTAAGACTTCTATAATAGAAATATACCTGATTACATTATCTGGCTCACAGAGTGGTCAATAGAAGGAAATAACAGTATCTGGTGTTCAATTTATATGACCTATTTAAGGCTTGAATATTAAGGTAAGATAAATCAGATCCTGAAAATAGGTGCCATTTTTCCTTCGTTATAAACCAGCTCTAGATGGCTAGTTAAGGGCATGCCTGTTCTATACTCCAGTTAAGATTAACCAAACTCCTTCTTTATTAGTGACCTGGACAAGAGGATCAAGTGCACCCTCAGTAAGTTCACAGGTGACACTTAAGTTAGCTGGGATTTTGTTGATCTGCTTGAGGGTAGGAAGGCCCTACAGAGGAATTTGGGCAGGCTGGATCAATGGGCCAAGACCAATTGCATGAGATTAAACAAAGCCAAGTACCAGGTCTTTCATAATAGCCCCAGTCAGTGCTACAGGTTTGGGGAACAGTGGCTGGAAAGCTGCAAGGCAGAGAAGGGCATTAGGTGTTGATTGACAGATGGCTGAACATAAGCCAGCAGTGTGCATGGGTGGCAAGAAGGCCAACAGCATCCTGGCTTGTTATCAGAAAGAGTGTGGCCAGCAGGACTTGGGAAGTGATAACTGTCCACCTATACTCAGCACCGGCGAGGCCCCGTCT
The DNA here is from genome assembly GCF_964237585.1 of Gallinula chloropus. Lineage (NCBI taxonomy): Eukaryota > Metazoa > Chordata > Aves > Gruiformes > Rallidae > Gallinula > Gallinula chloropus. The sequence continues at coordinate 138,421,545 of NC_140085.1, read as the reverse complement.
TGAGTACTGAATGGTGTCCAGAGAAGGGTGATGAGGCTGATGAGGGGAATGGAGAATAAATGAGTGGCAAGGGAACTGGTGTTGTTTAGTCTGGAGAAAAGGAAGTTGAAGGGAGATCTAATTGCCCTCTACAGTTACCTGAAAGGAGGTTGTGAAGAGCTGGGGTGAGCAACAAGTGATAGGACAAGTGATACTGGACAAGATAGAATAAGTGATAGGACAAGAGGAAGTGGCATCAAGTTACATCAGGGGAGGTTTAGATTGCATATTAAGAAAAACTTCTTCACAGAGAGGGTCGTTGGGCATTGGAATGAGCTGCCTAGGGAAGTGGTGGAGTCTCCAACCTTGGAGGTATTTAAAGGATGGCTAGATGTGGTTAGGGTGATGGGTAGACTTAATCTAAATGGTCCCTTCTAACCAAGACAATTCTATGATTCTGTGATTCCCCAGATAAAAATAACTTTACAGCAAAGTTGTTTTTCATAGCTCCCATCATTTTTTAATAGTTTCACAGTGTTGGTTTAACACATGTGATTCTGCCTGAAAAAGTTGGGTGGGATTTTTTTGTAAATTATATATAGTGCACTATATGATATCACAGTTATTGCTAATTTATTGCAGATATCTCCTTTATTTCAGAAAGCAGGAGCTGGGATAGTGTAGTCTACTATTACATGTAGTTGTCAGGGGTTAATAAGAAAGTCTATGTACTTTCCAGGCATTCTATTAACATTACTTTTTACATTTTATTTTCATGAAGTGATCTATGGAAAATACTCTTTAAGGACTTCTGTGACCCTAAGACTATTTTTTACAAAAAATATAGCAGGAAACTTCTATTTAAGCTGCAGATCTATTAGATATTACTGAATTAAAAGACTTGAGCCACTGCACAGACACATATCTTAATGCAGAGACTTGCTAGATTCAGGGCAAGACAGTTTATATGTTAACTCCTATTATACTCTTTTGGGCCTCAAAAATAGTCTTCAACCTGCCATTCTCGTAGTGTAAAAAACTAGAAAACCTTGTTCTTGCATGCTTATTGTTTCTGACTTGAACAGAATTTGGATTTTATTGTAATTAATGAGATATGATACAATACCTTTTTTTTCTTTTTTGAAAGAAAAATGGTTTTATACACTTATTTGATTTCAGCTCAGTGGATACTGAAAAGTAAACAAGGAAGTCACATAATATCTTCCCAGAAAAAGACATCCCAACACACCCTTGAAAGACAACAGAACAATTTTCAGTCCTCAAAGGTGTCATTATATAGGAAAATCACAGTTGTTAACATTGTGTTTCAACATGTTGAAGGAATGTTTAAATACTTAAAAAGAAACAGATAATGTAGACATAGGAGGCTGTTTTCTAGACATCTGTTATACTTTGCCAAATGATTTAATATGTTTAGGACAGGCTTATCAAACAAAAACTGTTTAGCTCATAAAACTGTTACGTTAATATTATTATACAAAAAAATAATAGATTTATCCAGTGGTTACTGAAGGGGTGGCAGTTTTCCTTTGTTTAAAATACTTGTTATTCTGCCACAAAAATTGGTATGACACATACATGCATTAGAGGCACATAGGATACAATTACCTGTAGCTAATTTACACTACTCAAGCTCATGTGAAATAGTTCTAGTTACTTAAAACTTGTTACTTTATTAAACAAAATACAAATCAATGACAACTATAATACAGACGTTACACTGGAAACAAAAAGAACAAGACATAAGAAAAAAATAAGTTATTGGCTATCCCTCAATATTACCTAGATGATTCTGTCCTTGTGTTAATGAACATATGCTAATGAAATCCAAATTATTTCTAAATACTGCCAGTTACAATACCAGTATTGTCTCCAGTTAATTTATTTCTGCAATTAGCTTTAGTGCCTGACTTTATTACCAATACATTGATGTAAAAAAATTAAACTCAAAAAATTAAAACCAATAAAGTAGATTTTATTCAATATTAATGTTTCAAGTTATTATGTGATTGCATTGAAAAATATTCTAAATATCTGTTTTAATGCTTTAAATGTGTTTAAATAATGTTTTAAATATCTGTTTAATGACTGTAAAACTGATTTAGAAACTTACTAAAGAAGTTAAGATTACAAAAAATGTCCCAATGATTCTGTAGTTCTAATGCCTTTCTGTACCTTGAAGTCATACAAAATCAACAATTTTTTAATAAGAATGTCAACTTTTATTTCAACATGCTCAGGCTGTGCTTTATGGCTATAAAGTTAAGGTCTAGATAAAATATATTAAGATCTTGTTTATTGATCCTGAACAAAAATATGTATGATGTTAATGCTAGCCTACTATACAGGGAAGGCCAGAGAGAGAGATTCCCCTGCAGCCCATGGAGAAGACCATGGTGAAGCAGGCTGTCCCCCTGCAGCCCATGGATGATGACAGGGGCAGAGATCCCATCTGCATCCTGTTTAAGACCCTACACCAGAGCAGGAAGAGACACCTGAATGACACTGTGATCCTGTAGGAAGCCCATGTTGGAGCAAGCTCCTGACAGTGAAACCTCTAGCCTGTGGAGAGATTGACCCACGCTGGAGCAGGTTTGTTGGGGGTCTTATGACTCTCAGGGGAACCAGGCTGGAGCAGTCTGGGTCTGAAGGTCGGCACCCCATGGAGCGGGTCCATGATGAGACAGTTGGTGAAGAGCTGACATCCCAATGGAAGGGACTCACAGAGAAGTTCATGGAGGACTGTCTGCCATGGGTGGGACCCATGGGGAAGGGTGTGAGGAATGCCCTCCCTCCTCTCCTTCCCTGGCTAAGAAGGAAAATAACTAATGAGGAACTGACTGAAATCCCCATGACCCCATTCCCGGCCTCTCCTTGTACCACAGGGCGGGGGAAGAGGGGAGTGAAATCATGACTAAAATGAAGTCTGCTAAGAAGGGAGGGGTGGGGGGAGGTGCTTTAAGATCTGGTTGCACTTCTAATTATCCAACTCTGGTTTCACCGGGTGTGTAGTTTAGTGTAATAAATTAGAGTTTTCTTTCCTTTATTCTGTGTTGAGTCTGTTTTGCCTGTGACATTAATTGCAGAATGATCTCTCTCTGTCCTTATCTCAACTTCTGACCCTCTCAATATATATTTTCTCCCCTGTGCAGCTGAAAAGAAGAATGATAGAATGATTTTTGTGGGCATCTGGCCTCCAGACAGGGTCAAACCACCACACACATGTACAGACTGGACAACTTTTTCTCCCAACGATTTCAGTGAGTATTTCTTTTCTGCTTTCCAGTATGCTCTATAAATATGCTAACTTGCTTGGATATAGCCTCAGTATCCGTAGCACAGTAGCAGCATTAAGGTATAGCCAACAAGAGCAGAAGGTTTACCTCATTTACATTATTGCTTATAGCAGAAGCATTTATGGTGTCAACAAAAGGGCTGCAAGACTTGGAGTGAAGACACAGAAGAGCACCAAGAATGCAAAAGATGTCAGATATATGATATGGTCCAGTAGGGTTGGTGTCTATGCACAAGACTTCATAAATTGTACAAATAGAGCACACAGTAAGAACTGATAATTAGATTACGAGGAGCTGGAAGACATATCTTTCAGACCCTTATTTCACAAGTGTGTGTCTGCATGTGTTTATTTATTTGTATTTTTATCTCTGTGGAAGTATATGAATTCTCTATATATGAAAGATGAAACATTGTTTGTACCAGACATCCTATCTGAATTTTGTGCTTTTCCCAAGGTATTATTGCCCTGGAATTCAGAAAGTGTCTTCTAATGAACAACATTTAAAATTAGCAAATTTTTAATGCACTCAGAAGCCTAGCCAGTAACTAGTAAGATATTGCTGAGAGAAAAAGGAAAGACTTTATAATTTATATTAAAATATGCTAGCTTTCTATTTTTAAAATGACAGTAATAAATCATTTATATTGTCTTGCAATTAAATGTAAAGCTAGTTCAGTCTGCTACTACTATAGTCTTTTTACTGCAGGAGATATTGTCCTGCTCAGTAGTTCAATATTTAAGAGAAAGCCAGTAGAGCCAAATGACTTCCTAGTTAATGTGGCTGACATCAGGAATTTGAGAGACATCAGCATTTTAGCATATGAGCCACTTACTCATTACACTGAACCAATAACTTTGACATCTAATAGATGTTTAGGAAACAGTTGTTACTGCAGTGGGTTAATCATGTAAACCCATAATTTAAGAGTATTCTATCCTGAATTATATTGACACAAAGACTTCTAGGAGTGGTGTCTCTGTTCATGAAACCTGAAGACAACACATTTATGTTCTTCCTTTAAAAATAGTGAAATTGGACACAATAGTTTTGAAATTCAGCTAGGGAAATATGGACTTAATTGTTGTTAAAAACAGTCAAAAATGTAACAGGGTCTTCATTTCTGTACTAGGTCGTGGGGGGGGAGGTTGGACGTCAATTGGTTGGGTGAGGTTTATTGTTGTTGGTTGTTGCTGGTTTTGTTTCTTGTTTGTTCTGTTTGTTTTTGTCTAATTTGCAAAGTTAAAGAGAAAGCTAACAAGAAAATATTATGTTCTTTACTGGTGATTCTTGTGTCTGTGTGGTGGTCATATCTACAGAAAGAAATGAAAAAAGCAAGAGGAAATGAACAGTGTATTTCAGCACCCTTCCTCTAGCCTTCTCTAATCCTTCTTCCCTGAAACCACTGTGAAGATTCTAAGCTTCTGATTTTCTTCTTAAGCAAGAAAACACGAAGTAACACAAAACCCTGCCAGAAAAATAATATTTGGTATTTTTCCAGCATCAAACAGTTTCTTCTCTTCTTCAGCAGAACACAGATGTGTGTTTGAGGCCTGAAACTGACAATATTATCTGGATCAGTGACAGGTATCTGATCTCGTCAATTCACTACTAGAAACAGGTGCATTACACTCCTGGATTTCTAATGTGCTACAGGGTTCTGTAATCCCTAAGAACTTCAGAAATAGCAACTTGTATCTGTCATATAACTGGGACTACCTGTCTTTCAAACCAGAACCCACCTCTAAACGACACTAGTACAGCTCGTTTTCCGAGGCTGTCCAAAACAGTACCACCACCTGGCTCTCTTATTAAACACTACTTAGAATAAGACTATAAACTATCAGATTCTCCACAGCGAGTTGCCCAATATCAGTCATATTTAGATATTATTTCCCCGTTGAACTTGTCTGCCACAGATGATTGCAGCAGTCACTGCTAAGATTTGTAAAGAGATTTTTTCTTTTTTTTGCATGTTAATTGTTTCCTTTTAAACAATCCCACCCAGAGAAGAAAACTGTATCAGTGCCTACACCTTACTTTGTGCTCAAAAAGTCCTTTGTTTGCAAATCACTGAGGGTAGACTGAGAAAGAAACTATTACCCTTCATTTCTTGTCTTAACTAGTCATCCATTGTCAGTCCCTGGCAGAACCAAGATAATGGATTGCGTGTTCTTTTTGTATAATTTTTTAAGGAAATTTTTATGTTTCCCAGTTTAGAGGCTCGAGAAGGAAGAAGCAAAGGTACTAAAGTCTGTTCTAGAAAACCTATTGCTTTGGGGATCCAAACCAAACCTGACAATTTAAGATTAAGGTGACACCTTTAAGAGTAGAATCCTTTCCTAAAGATCCTTCTAAAAATTAAAGAGATAATTTAAATAAAATAAGCAATAATTACTTCTGTAAATAAGTAATAATTAAAATATTTTTAATGGATTATATCCCCGGACTACAGAGAGCTAAATTTAAGGTCAAAATAAATAAGTGAGCTAGATGCCTGAGGTTCCACTAGGGCTGGTTCAGGGTGATGGACTGGTTCATTTACACATGCATGAAGTGTACTAAGTTATCCCACACAGCTTTCAGATGCTGCTATGCAAACATGGGTCTCCTCTCTGCTTTGCATCATGTTTGTTAGATCTATGTGGATACCTTACCCTTGAAACTTTCAAGAGGCAACACTTCAATACCCCACTCAAAAAGTCAATAGTCTGCAGAATTATGCAGGTAGCTATAGATGAATATTTGTTGTTGACTTGAATAGGTCTCCAGAGTCTATTAGCAACATATAGATCTTTGCTGATCAACTGACTCTCTGCTAAATCAGGAACTGAAAACACCTAGTTTAAGTGAAGACTCCTGAATCTACAATATAAAGCTGGAAACCTTTAGTGGTTTAGGTAGTACTAGTTAACTAGACATTTGTAACACTTGTCACATTTGTTACTTGCTAAGTTATGACACATGCACCAGATAGGTGTATAGGACAATGAAGTTGAAGGAAACCTGCATCTTTCTGCAATAACAGCAGGAGCCCAAGTGGGAAACACTGTAGAGCCAAAAATGGCATTAGATCGTCAACAAATGTGATCAACAACAAAACTAATTTCAAGTGACATGTAGGTACCTAAATATCAATATTGTTCCTGCTCTGGACATCTTAAAGGGAACCAACTGACCTCCAGCTGCCAGGCCAGAAAGTTTCTTTCAAAGACTATGTCTTTCAGAGACCCTAGGGCAATCAAATTGTACTAGTTACCTTTATTTAGACATCTGAAGTACTCTGTTACTACTGGAGCGCAATGTACAATCATATTTTGCAATTCATGTCACTGTAAAACTCAAAAAAGTGTAAAAGGAAAAGTTGTAAATATTGAGTAGAATATGAAAGCCTAAAAAATACAGTGCAAGCTAGCAAATTCCATCTTAACTTTTCAAGGGAAAAACCTCTGAGACAGTTATATGGATTAACATTTAAATAGATTCAGCAGGTAAAAGTGTTACTCCGAAATTATTTAAAATCCTTATACCACATAGATCAAATAATGTTACTTGGAAATTTTGTCAGTGGAAGAGGCTAGCAAATGGGAAAAAAAAACCCCAAAACATATGTGACCATAAAAATTGTCTAACAATATTGAGACATATGAAGAAAGCATATACAGTAAGGGATGAAGGAAAAAATCCTTAAGGGGATAGTTCAAGTGTGCTTTTGTGAGCATTTCTGACTATCATTATCCAAAACAACCAACCAACCAATAGAAAACCAACAAAACCCTGGGAAAGATATAATGAAGGGATATGATACTACAGTTATCAAAGATCAGGGTAAGTCTTACAAAATAATCCTGCAAGTAGCTTTGTTTACTTCTGTCTTAGATATAGAAGTGGAATAAATGTAAGAGAGAAATGAATACCATAATCCAAAGAACACCATAAATGCATCAGCAAATGGTTACAGATTGCCAGAGAAGAAACTTTGTCTGAATATTACGTGTGTTTTGCCCATGAGCCTGCAGTTCCAAAATAGTCTGTTATTAGGATCAGTGGTAGAAATAGAGCCCGTTGTGACAATACCACAAATTCTCAGTGCAAAAGGACAAGTCTTTCATCTGAAATGGGAAAGACTTGTCTGGAGACCACAAGTTCATGTTAATCCAAAATTGATATTTATAGCATGATTCTTTGTAAAATCTCAGCAGATCAGCGAGGAAACCCAAAGAAAAAACTTGAAGAAAATTTTACCTGTAAGTTGTTGAGCAATATCTACAAAATGATATGACATCTAAGGCAAAAATAATGTGGGATTTATGAACTAGTCTCACCTTTTCCATTTGATACAGATGTGGACTGAGAAAAGGCAAGATCAACTGAACAAGAGCTTCAGGACATGCTAAGGTCCTTATTCTATTTCCTATTTAAAAAAAAAAAAAAACCAACAAAACTGTATAGTTCATTAAATACCATTTCAAGTCTCAGATCCTTGGATTTTTATGTGTTCAGAGAAAGGAGACAAAAATACCCAATTCCACTATCAACACAATCAATTTCTCCATCTTAAACCAGCATGAAGTAATTTTCAACAAAGTAATTTGATTCATGTTGTTTGCATGAGCACAAATTTCAAAGGATCTGTAGTTTCAGTTAGATTGGGAGGATAGATCATTCTGCAGAACTGAGGTGCAATAATACAAATTTCTTTCTGGCTTCTTAATTACTGATTTACAGATTTACATTTTAGTCCATATAGGTAAAATATTTACAGCTGATATCAAATCATCAGAAAACAAAAATATAATTAGTTTGATTTTTATTGTTGAATTTTATAATATAAATGGATTGCTAGAACTTTGAATATTGTATGCTTACCCAAAGAATATTATATAATCCATAGTACTTGTTTCACTAGTAGTGATTAGGTCAGAGATTAAGTCAGAAAGCACGTATGGGGGGAAGATTCTAAAATAGCAAATAATATCTGTTGTCGTAGTCAGTGAATTGCACTTCCCATTGAATTCAAGGACACATGAGGATACTGATAGATCACTTCAGAAAGCGTATATGCACGTCCGTGCGTTTCCGTGTTCTTATCATGTACAATCCTAAAGGTGCTTTTTCAGAGTTCTACTGTCAGCTTTCTGAGCAACATTTCCTGGCTTTAAATGATCCCATTTATAAACCCAAGGAAAAATACATCTATAAGTATTGCTGCAGAAAAAGATCCAGATATACATTTCAGCATGTGTTTTTAAATCCTCTGGCTGAAACTCACAATCCTTTTACCAGCTTAGAACACTGATAGTAATTCTATTACCACTGCAATAGCCATCCCTCTCTAATTCTCTAGACACAATTACTGTGTACCACGCAAGATGAATACAAATTAACAGAACAAAAAACACTGTAGAAAAGAAAAAAAATAGCTGTGGACTGAAATGTTCCTGCAGGGGATGCTCTTGCACTCTCCATTTTAGTTGAATGATCTTCCAGAAACAGTTAAAAAAAGAACGGGGGAGCAGGGGGGAAGAAAAAGTAGAAAAGAAAAAAATAAGAAAAAGAAACAGAAAACATCAAGCAGTGTTCTGTATGTGATTTTTTTTCAGCCCTTGGTAATTCATAGAGATACAATTAAAATTTTAATTAACACTGTTATCTGGGATTTTTTTTCATTGTACATAGCTATTCAGTACTTTAAATAAAGCATCCAGTGCTTATATTTAGAGAAAAAATATCCATTGTGTTCACTTTTAGTCAGTAAATATTTCTGTTTAAATTTTATGTTAAATTACAGAGGAAGAAATTTAAGTGTAATGTGTTTTATTTCTTGAAGAAAATTTCTGATCTCTGATGCCTTTAAAAAACCCCAACATATTCGACCTTTAGCAATGGGCATACATGAAAATAAGGTGAAAACAAGGTTTAACTTTGATATTTTTTGCATAAAACTAAGAAAGGCTGAAGATTACAGCTGCATGCTGTTTACCACTGCCTATGCTGGAAGAATATGCCATGGTGACAGCCTATTTTATTTTTCACCGAGGAGAATTTCAATGTGAACAATGCTACCTAGTTGGTTTTTTTTTTGGTTTTTTTTTTGTTTGTTTGTTTGTTTGTTTGTTTTTTTTAATAAAAACCCAAACCCACACAGCCTTTTAGGAGTTGGCTAAAAACATTTGTTGATTTTTAAGTGTTCCTATTTTGCCTTATTCCTCATATAGTTTTCATAATGGCATATTACCTTCCATTTTTTGTATCTTTTATACTGAACAAATCCTTACATCCCACCATGATTTACAACTCTAAGAACATCTGCCCTGTTCAATGCAGTTCAGACCTGCTTTATGAAACAAGGGCACTTTCTGTACAGTTACATGTAGAGAAGTAAAAGACATAATTTTTAAGAACTTTATTATTAAAATCTTTAATTTATTGAAAGTAACAGACTCAGAAAGAGAACTGGAATTCTCAATTTAAGTACTAAATGGGACCTTTATTTTCATCTCTGCTGAGGCAAGTAACCAAGCTAAGCATGCAAAATCTTCTGGAGGCTTTCAAAGACAATCAGATATCAAGGGGTTAACCTCAGTAGTGTCACTTTCATAAGACTGAATACTCTATCCTGCCTTTATCACCCTAAGTAACAAGCAAGCCATACTTTTTTTCTCATTATATGGGCATGAGACTATCGGGAAGTCTGTCAGTGTTATGCCACAGGTCTACATCCTGTCTTCTTACATTCCAGTTTGATTATTTATATCAATTAATTATCTATTTATCAATGAATTCTCTTAAATTGAAGAAGGAGATCAAGTTTCTTACTGACCACAGTACTTAGCTGTAGAAGGAAGGAAGGAAGGAAGGAAGGAAGGAAGGAAGGAAGGAAGGAAGGAAGGAAGGAAGGAAGGAAGGAAGGAAGGAAGGAAGGAAGGAAGGAAGGAAGGAAGGAAGGAAGGAAGGAAGGAAGGAAGGAAGGAAGGAAGGAAGGAAGGAAGGAAGGAAGGAAGGAAGGAAGGAAGGAAGGAAGGAAGGGAGGGAGGGAGGGAGGGAGGGAGGGAGGGAGGGAGGGAGGGAGGGAGGAAGGGAGGGGGGAAGGGAAGACATATTTTAGCTCAACAATGTTAGCCTATGTTGAATTAACCAAGAAGATAGTAACAACACCTGGAAAAGTAAAGACTGCCTGCTTTAAGCTTTTATCAAGAACTTTTAATTGGTCTAATTCCTATCTAAGATAAACAAGACCTCAAACCCTCTTTTGTGAAAGCCACCGTGTCCTGGTCTGCATCAAAAGTGGGGGCTCGACTAGATTACATTTAAAGGTCCCATTTGAGACAAAACCATTTAATGATTCTATTATTTGCCTTTATTTTCACTGATCACTGAAACGTATTTTGGAGACTGGAAGTGGTCTGTAGAATTATATGCTTTTGGGAAAACCCAAAACTAAACTATTAAAAAAAAAAAAAAAAAAAAAAGGTTAGCCACGTTTCAAGTTTTCTTTATGATATTTTTTTTATCGTGACTCTTTTGCTCTGCCCTTTATATTTCAGGTTTTCCTTAAGTTTCCTATTTATTCTTTTGTTTGATGCAACAGTTTGGAAAGTGTATGTTTAGAAAGATTATCATTATTATAGTTTTTGATGACTTAATACTGTCATGTCAGAAAGGTAGCTTGAAATTGTGACTAAAACACTGAAGAGAAGCTGAAAGAAAAGGCTGAGGAGGCAGAATCAGAGGAGACTCTTGCATATAGAAGAGGTTAAATTTTTGGAACCTATTCAAAATAATTTCCGTTTTTGAAGGTGGTCAGACAAATTTTTACTTCTGTTGCTTTTCACAAGGCGCGGCGACCTGGTTCAGGAACGGCAACGGCGCCGCACTCTGGCAGCACGGTCCATCAGCTCACAGACACCAACGTGGCGGACAGCAAATGGCCTTTATTAAGGAGGGGCACAGTGTTTTATAGCCTAGGGCTACGATGTCACTTCCATCCGCTTACATCACCAGCTACCTGCTATTGGTTACCTGAAGAGAGGGGGGGGTCCTACCTTTCCGTACAGCCCGACATCTTCCAACCGCAAGGCCCTATCTATCGACATTCTCCTAAGTTAATATTACTGCTAGTTTTGAAAAAAACATAAATTGTTCGCAGTGATCTTTAATCTTCCATGTTTTGTATTGTAGACTGCATCAGAAGATATGACCTTTTTTTGTGAGTGGTAAATTATTTTCTTGCTGGTCCAATAAAATTATAGAGTAAATATCATTACCTAATATGCCCCTACAGCAACCTTTAATGGAATATTTCTATCTGGCAATGGAACAAAAATCTTTTTTACAAATCCAGAAAACAGTATTTCAGCAACAAGTTTATGTGTTTTTTTCAGAAGTATAAAACTGAGCTTAAAAACATTCTGGATAGAAATTTGTTCAAATTCACTACTATAATGTCAAAACTATATCTGTGATTTATATTTTTTCCTTTGTTATTTCCTATATTATATTTGCAATAACAAAAATATTGAAAAATGTAATGGCATAAAGAAGATGTAATTCTGTCCAGGTAGCTCAAATATTACCTGTCCAAACATAAATACTTTTAAAAGTTTTGAGCAGACAGCTTTGCTAATGGCCACAACCCATGGACATATTCATGTTATCTGGATTCTACTCTTGCACATGACAAAGATGTCAATAAATGTGTAATTACTTGATCTAAAGACTGTTTTGGGGTGGTTACATTATTTTATTGAACTTGTGACAAGCAGAGAAAAATGTTACAAGATTATTATTATTATTACTACAATAATTATTATCATTATTATCACTATTATTGTTATTGTTGTCTAGATTATGTAGTGAACATAAATACTTGTTGAAGAATTGTCTTTTAAGTCTGAATGAACACAGTTTCTTTTCAAGGCTTAGTACAGTATGTGAATGATGCAATAACACCCTTCATTTCATAGTTAAATATTTCAATGTATTAAAGGATTATTTTTATGCAGGTTACCATAAAATAAATACCTATAATAGAAAGAAAAGTAAAAGATAGTTGGTCTCCATTTGGTTTTAAACTACTGTTGTTCTTTTTCTTGCCAACTCTTATTTATCTTTCTATAATTTTTATCAATGGTTCTTGTAAAAAAAAAAGAAAAATAGAAAAAACAACCAGCACAACAAAATTTCTTGGCCTTCAGTCTGGGTTCAGTAGAGAAATATGGTGGCTTGACCTTGGTTGGATGCCAGTTGTCTAACAGACTGGACAGAGAGGGGAGAAAAAATAGATTTTAAAAAACTTATAGGTCAAGATGAAGGCATGTTAATAAAGCAAAACATAAGGCTGTGCATGGAATTTAAGGGATATTAAAAGAATTATTCTATACTTCTCATCAGCCCATGTTGTCCTGCCACTTCCTGGAAAGTGGGACTTAAGTACATGTGGTGGCTGCTTTGAAATACAAACATCTCAAACAGAAATGTGCACACGTCCTTCCTCTTCTTTTCTCTTAACTTTTATTTATGAGCAGAAATCATACGGTATGAAATATCCCTTTGGTCAGCTGTCCTACCTGGATCCCATCCCAAGGTCCAGCCTACTGGTGAGGAAAGTGGAGATGTTGGAGAGACAGCTTTGATGCTGTGCCAGAACTGCTCAGTGGTAGCCAAAATCTTGTGTGCTATCTACATCTTCCTAGCTCCCAATACAAAGCACAGCATTATGAAGGTTGCTTTGGGGAAAATAACTGCATCTTGGCCAGACCCAGTACAAGAATGTTGGTGCCTAAATGTTTGCTGTAATGGAATCAAGCAACACAACCTGAATTTGTAAGCTAGAAGGCAAGTTACTATCTTGGGTGTATTAAATCAAAACCACTCAAAAGGTACAATGGCAATTCTTCCAGTTATTTAACCACAGAATTTCAAACTCGACTTCCTTTAATAACTTAGATGCTCTTGCAGGCTGGTCTGTGTAGCTGGAAGCCAGAGACAGAAATGTCTTCTGGTGTAGGTGTCCCACAGGTTTTGGGGTGTTTTATTATTTTTGTTAATTTTTAGTCAGAGGATGGTGGTATTTCTTTCTTTGGTTTAGTTATCTTCCTTTATTTTTCTTCCCCTTACATTTCTTCTTTTTATCTTAATGATCCAGGGCTGAATCTCCTTTTTGTAGTTCAAAATCTGGTCACTAGGAGAGTACTCCAGAAGATAGTAGAAATATGTAATATTCCTCAATATAATGAGAAGAAATAATTTGCTTTCCTTTTTCTTCAAAAGTTTTCTGGCAGTAGACTGTCATTCAAGAGGCAGTACCAGCATTTCTATCTTCAACTGTGTTGTAAGTTTTCCCCAGCCTGAAGTTAAGCACAAGAGAGCCACTTACTTCCCCCCCACCCCAGTCTGGTGAGGGAGAGAATCAGAAGGGTAAAAATTAGAAGACTCGTGGGCTGAGATAAGGACAGTTCAATAGGTAAAGCAAGAGCTGTGTGAGCAAAGCAAAGGGGCAGGCAGGCTTTCAGCCATCCCCAGGAAAGCAGGGTTCCATCATGTGTAATTGTTACTTGAAAAGATAAATGCCATTACTCCAAACATCACCCCCCTTTCTCCTTCTTCCCCCAGATTTTATTGCTGAGCATGATGTCATAAGGTACAGAATATCCTTTTGATTGGTTGGGGTCAGCTCTCCTGGCTATATCCCCTCCTAAATTCTTGCGGACCCCAGCCTCCTCATTGGTGGGGTGGTGTGAGAAGCAGCAAAGGCCTTGGCTCTGTGTGAGCACTGCTCCACAAAACAGAAACATCTCTATATTATCAACAGCATTTTCATCACAAACCCAAAACACATTGTCATACTATGAAGAAAATTAACTGTCCTAGCCAAAACCAGCACAAAGTGGCTTAGATTTTAAAGGACAAAAACCAAAACACAAAAAAAAAAACCCTTAGAGACATGAATAAACTCATTCCAGCTACTGTCCACTCTAGCAAAGAGGTAGCTTGTGATAGCTCTGAAGAGGTAAGTCCGGAGAGATAAATGAATATACAGAACAGAAAGATTCTTGGGCACAATCCTTTCAGGTATTTTCCCTTGGCTGGTTTTCTGACCTAGTGCTCAACATTGTGGTTGGCAACTAAACACTTTCAAGTAGGAGATTGAAACATCCAAACACCAGGTCTACACTGAATAGCAGCAGAATCACGTTCATGACTACACCCTTCTTACCACATCACTTTCCAACCTTCTGTCTTCTCATTCACAGTTCTTCTTTTCTGGCTTACGCTGTTCCTGAAAGAGTGTTTATGCAGACCCGATCTTCATAGGGGAAGATGAAGAAATTCTTGTGACTAAAAAATACTATATCAACCCATCTGTGTATTTTTACCTAAATGAGTTTCCAGATAGCTCACTCTGAAACTACACAAACAACTATGCAGACATGAGAGTAAGCAGAAAAGACTGGACAACTTGATTCTGTTTATACCAGCATCACTGGTGAAAGGCCTTCAAGAAGCTAAAAATCTGAACTCCTTTTTGGGTCTTGTGTCTGAGTCATCCACATAACTTTTAAATATAACAGAAGATTTGCCCTTTCTTATGAACTATATATGATGTTTCCTGATGGATTGATCCCATCTCCTTTTTTTTTTTTTTAATCTGCTTTTCATTTTTTTTTACTTTGTAGGACAAATTTTTTATATACCTTTTTTTGACTTTTCGTCAGAACAGCAGATGGCAGATTTTTATAGTAAGTGGATTCATTTCATAGGGTGAGAGAAAAGAAAATAATATTCTTTTCCCATTATACAGTTCTTTCTCACCCTTTTCCTTTAAATGATCCTCTAGGGAAAATGGTCCAGAGCTGCAAAATGAAATTTGGCCTAAGAATAGTTCTTACCGAAATGTAGCCGTTTATTTGTTCCATACAAAATTAGTTTATCATACTTTGGAAATACTATTCTCAGTACATCAGACAGAAAGATTCATATTTCCTCACAGTGTCTGTTGAGGATTTTTGTTGTTGGCTGTTTTTTTTCTTTTTTTTTTTTAAACATTACAAAACTAAATAGCATCATCCTCATTACAAGAATTTTTTTTTAGGGGAAATAATGATTTTTTAAATCATATTAAATCATAAAGTCAACAAAAGTTGACTTTTTTTTTTTAAGAGAAACAGAGGAGGCCATATGTCACCCAGACCTTACCCACAGGGAAATCTGCTGCTTCCCTAGTGGCAAGGTCAAGGACATCACTAGGCAGTTCCCTAAACTGGTACAGCCCTGCAACTACTACTCACTTTTGGTATTCCATTTTGGCAGTGATGAAGTGGTGGAGAGAATCCCAAGGGCTATCAAAAGGTACTTTAGGGCATTGGGGTGCTTAGTTGGATGTGCGGGAGCACAGGTGGTGATTTCCTCCATCCCTTAAGCAGCTGGGAAAAACACTGATAGGAGCAGGAGAACACACCTGATCAACTTGTGGCTAAGAGGCTGGTGCTGTCAGTGTAATTTTGGGTTTTTTGATCATGGGATGGTTTATTCGGCACTGAGTTTTCTGGCAGCAAAGGGGGTCCACCTTTCCCAAGAAGGGACAAGGATCCTAGCCCAAGAATTGGCGGTGCTTGTGGAGAGGGCTTTAAACTAGACCTGAAGGGGGAAAGGGTAAAACCAGTCCAGCTAGAAGTGAGCTGAAGCAGCAGGGGTGGGACCAAAAGTCCAGCTGAAGTGTGTTCACACAGCTGGTGATAAAATATGGGATGGCATGCCACAATCACAGGTGCTGTGTGTTAGTGAGTTCCTTAAGTCCCCTCCAAGAGGTGTGGGGCAATGGGAGCACATCTGAAGTCCTTCTATACCAATGCACATAGCATGAGAAACAAGCAAGAAGAGCTAGAAGTCCTGGCTCGTCCCAGAGGTGTGATATCATTGGCTTAAGAAAAACATGGTGGGAAGAGTCGTGTGACTGATGTGCAGCTCTTCAGAAGAGACAGGCAGAGCAGGAGAGGTGCTTGGGTGGTGCTGTATGTAATGAAGAGGCTGGACTGCGTGGAGCTGTCAGTTTGCGACAACAGTTGAGAGTCTCTGTGTAAGGATTAAGGGACAAACAAATAAAAGGGATGTTATAGTGGGAGTGTGCCCAGCCAGAATGATGACATTGACGAGTTATTCTTCAAGGGAATGAGAGACACCTTTAGATTGTCTGTTCTTGTCAACTTGCCAGATGTTAACTAGGAATAGCACGCAGCTAATACAAACAGATCTAGGAGATTCCTAAAGCAACTGGATTATAACTTTCTTGTTCAGATACTAAGGGAGCTGACAAGGAAAGGTGCCTTCCCAGATCTCTGGCTGGTAAACAGAGAATGACTCATGGGAGAAGTAGTTGTAGGTGGCTGTCTTGGTCACAGTGACCACAAAGTAGTGAAATTTAAAATCTTTGGTGACAGGAGGAAAACTGCCTCCAAAACTTGACCACTAGATACGGGGAGAGCAGATTTTGGGCTGTTCAAAGAAGTAGTTGGAAAGGTCCACTGGGAAACTACTTTTGAAGACATTGGGTTCCGTCAATGCTGGTCATTTTTTAAGCACCACCTTCTAAAAGCACAGGAACAGACAATTCAAAAATGTCAGAAATCAAGCAGGCAGGGCAGAAGGCTGGCTTGGCTGAACATGGACCTTCTTCTAGAGCTTGGGTGGAAAAGGAAAGCATATGGCCAATGCAAGCAAGCCCAGGCAGTGTGGGAGGATTACAGGGATGATGTTCACCTTTCTAGGGAGAAAATTAGTGTGACCAACGCTCAGTTAGAGCTGAGACTGGCCAGTACTGTGGCAGACAATAAAAAAAGGTTTTTTCAAATATACTAACAAAGTCTACGGGTTCCTGATGAGGGAGAGTGAAGGGGAGGCGCTGTATCACTGTGACCAGTGATACAACCTGAGTGAATGGTAATGAAGCTGCAACAGGGGACAGTCAGGCTGGATATTAGGAAGAGGTGGTCTGAGAGAGTGGTTGGGCTCCCCAGGGAAGGGGTCACACCACCGAGTTTCACTGAGGTCAGCAAGCATCTGGATGATGCCCTCAGTCACATGTAATGACTTGTCTGGTCCTGTGTGGAGCCAGAAGTTGGACTCAATGATCCTTATGAGTCCCTTACAACTCAGGATATTCTATGATTTTATGAAAAGTAGAGCCTTTAGGTATCACAATTGTTTCAAAAATGAATTTCTTTTTGAAATATATTTTTTCTAGATGTTTTTATTTTCCTAAGATCTGCTGAATAGTAGTGTTTGAATCTTTCCAACCAAAAGAACAAGAATAGCCACCTTTATAGATGTAACACACCTACAAGAGACAATTCTACTAATTTAATTGATTTATTGAAGGTTTTACATTAATTGTGTTCTGATATAAACTGTTTTCCATCTTCAAATATTCTTGCCACCAAAGCTGCACCCATTTGACTCACTTTTAGATATAGATATCCCTTGTGTTTAACTCAGAGCAAATTTGTTCCTTGTTTTTATAGTCAAGGCAGTAAAATGACACTTTAAAATTGTAGTTCATTTCATCTTGTGACAGATGCCTAAATCTGAGCTTCTGAACATTGTAGAGTAACATATTTTTCTCTAGTGAGTTAAAAATGAGTCTAGATGAGATCAGAAGATGTTCATGTGACATGATAACTTAAGCCATATTATACCAACTAATATCTCTAACTTTTCTTACTCACCAAGGACCTGTCTGTTACTTCCCAAGATCAATTAATTTAAAGTCAGATAATTTCAAGTTAAATCCTTGAAGCAGTTTAAAAGCCAGCTTTGGAGAATTGCAAAAGTTCAAGCTGTACCATTAGAGGTATTCTAGGGTAAACTACACACATGGGAAACAGGACTACAATTTGGAGATTATTCAAACTAGTGGTAGGGAGTGTATTGAGCTAATTAATTGTCATCTAAGTTGGCAATCAGCTATGTACAGGAAAAGTCCAAACTTGCTCTCCTTAATGACAGAAGAATGTAACTAACAATTTTCTTTTTTTCAGTCTTTGAATTTTAAAATAATGAGTATGGCAGAGGCTATAGAAAATAGTGATAGGAAACATTTTAACAGGCAGGTAGAGGAATGTTTACACAGTAAACAAAATAGGTTTTATATTCTGTTGACTTTAAAACTAGTAGCTTAGGCATCAGTGTTAGCCTGGCCCACAGTGGAGCAGCACAGTATTCTCAGTTGTGTCCTCCAAGTCATTTAGGCAATATTTGACTGTGTGTGAATGACATTGTGTTTTAGATGGGTCAGAGAGGTGATCTCTGCTGTGTTACAGCATTGCTCAAGTAAAGTGTTGTATCATAGAGCATGATGACTTGTTAAGAGAGTAGAATGATGGTATGGGAAAAATTTGCAATATAAACATTGCATGGGGCAGACTATGGGCTCTCTCCTTATATCCTCTTCTGTCTTTTCTCAGAAAGTCTCTATGGATCTTAAGTGATATTTCTAATATCAGCACAGAATTTCCCAGAGTAGTTGTATATGCTCCATCTGTGGAAGTCTTCAAGGCCAGACTGTGTGGGGCTTTGAGTAAGCTGGTCTAGTTGAAGATGTCCCTTCCCTTGGCAAGGGGCTTGGAACTAGATGGTCTCTGAGGTCCCTTCCAACCCAAACCATTCCATGATTCTATGACATTTGCAATGGAGACTTCCATCACCTACCAGACAGTAAATGAGCGCCCTGTTTCAGAGATTTGATTCACCACAAGTCTTACCTTGGGAAAAGATGCAATTAATTGGTGTTATAACAAATGTTCTATCCACATATTTCTGGGCAACATTACGTTGTAAAATGACTAACACCGTTTCAAAAGCGTTGGCCCCACCTTGCAGTGAATGAGCAGCAGGCATAGCTTCATAGACAGCAAATGATTCTAGAATGGCTATGGCAGTATCTGCTTCACAGAATTTTGTTGGGTTTTTTGCTTGTCATGCAATCCCCTCTCCTAATGTTGCTTACAGTATTGCATCCTTTACTAAGGATGTCAGCAACTTACTTCCAACTCTTCCTCCAATCATCTTTCATGAGTTTACCACTCTTTCTCCAATCATCTTTCATGAGTTTATCTTTAAACTTATACTGCACTCTGACTACATTGCACAGTCTGACCCTAGAAGTCAAACAAAAAATGTATTTTAGCTCACATAATACGTTGGACACATTCCTAAAATTCCCTTTACAGGATATAAATACAGAAGTGCTGTTTAGTCACTTTTACTGTTTGAGAACCACTGAATCTGAATTCATTGGCAGGAACTGCAGTTGGTGTTGTTTGTCTATGGCAACACTTCACATCCTTATTATGGAGCAGGCAACTAATCTACTTTGCCTGATCCAGACTGTAAATTTGCTGCTTGATTGAAGTCTGGTTTTAGTGCCGACGATATCCCTGGGATTGAGAACATCCTAAAATAGCTGCCAAGAAGCAATCAGTAAAATGGAGATACGAGAACAGTGAATTTCAGGACAAGCAGAGATATGTAAATTAGTGACATGATACCCCAAGAAAGAGAGAAGAGAAATATACTTTAATGAAAGGATGATTCCGATCAAGAGTACTTAATACTTGGAAGTGGCTGGTATTCTTCTAACTGTTCTTCTATGTTTTATTTAAATTCAGGCAATCTATGGTATGTGTCTGGTTACAGAAAAGGATTTCTGAGCCCAGAGAAGCAAATAACTGATTAATGTAATCAGATTTTCAGTGGTAGCTGGTCTCTGAGGTGAATCAAAGACAAATTAGAAAAGCTGATGCTTCTCCCCATCCCCACCCAGAAATGAGTGAAGATCCCATGGTAAAAAATATTTATAAAATACTTCAACATCAACAGAATATAATTAACTCCCATAAAGGTGTCTGCTTTTTTAGCCTTCCCCTGATTCTTTCCCATAAAAAATCAAATTTCTTCACCATCGAGGTCTAGACAGTCAAAGCATTCCCTAATAGATAGGGCTACCTCATTCCCTTTCCCTCCTTTCTGATCATAGAATGGTCTGAGTTGGAAGAGAACCATAGAGTTCCACCACCCCTGACACAGTCAGGGCCACCAACCTCCAGGCCTGGATCTACACAAGGTTGCCCAGGGCCCCATCCAACCTGACCTTGAACACCTCCAGGGATGGGGCATCCACCCCCTCTCTGGGCATCCTGTTCCAGCACCTCACCACCCTCTCTGCAAAAAACTTCCCCCTAATATCTAATCTAAACCTTCCCTCCTTTAGCTTTAGTCCATTCCACCTTGTTCAGACATTATCTACCCTTTTAAAATGTTGATTCCCCTCCCGTTTATAAGCTCCCTTCAGGTACTGGAAGGCTGCAATGAGGTCCCCCTGCAGCCCCTGCTGGGGCATCTTTCTCTCCTGCACCTGGGGCGCCTCCCCTACCCTTCACTGACCTCGGTGTCTGCACAGCTCCTTACACGTTCTCACTCCCTTCTCTGGTGGAAAAATGCAGCTGCTTGCATTTTTTTCCCTTATATATGATTAACAGAGGCACTGTGACCATTGCCGATTGGCTCGGCCTTGGTCAGCAGCAACTCTGGCCTTGAATTGGCTGATGTTTATTCTCCAGGGCCTGCAGAGAGCTTTCAGCTGCTTCTTACAGCAGCCATCTCTGCAGCCCCTCATTGTCTACCAGTACCTAGCTATGTAAAACTGCAACAATAGGTGAGGTGCTCCAGCCCTCTAATCATCTTTGTGGCCCTCCTCTGGATCCTCTCCACAGTTCAACATCTTTCTTGTATTGGCTGCCCCAGATCTGGACACAGTACTCCAGATGAAGTTTCACGAGGGCAGAGTAGAGAGGGACAATCACCTCCCTGTCCCTGCTGGCCACCCCTCTTCTGATGGAGCCCAGGATACCATTTGCTTTCCAAACTGCAAGAGCACACTGCTGGCTCATGTTAAGTTTCTCATCCACCACAATCCCCAAGTCCTTCTCAGCAGGGCTACTCTCAAGAAGCTCTTCTCCCAGTCTGTATCTGTGTCTGGAATTCTTCCGGCCCAAGTGCAAGACCTTACACTTGGCAGTGTTGAACCTCATTAGGTTCACCTGCGCCCACCTTTCCAGCCTGTCAAGATCCCTCTGGATGGCTTCCTTTCCTTCTGTTGTCAGAAGGAAAGCACACCACTCAGCTTGGTGTCATCCGCAAACTTGCAGATGCCTTCCCTTTATCTACCGATGCTGTCACTCCATCATAGAAGGTCACCAGATTTGTAAGGCACGACCTTCCCTTGGTGAAGCCGTGCTGCCTGTCCTGGATCACGTGCTCATCCCTAATGTGCTCCAACATGTCATCCAGGAGGATCTGTTCCATCTTTACATCTGGGGGGTCTGACTGTCATTACTCCTGGTCCCACGCAGGTTTCATCAGCCTCCATCCTGTGAGCTGCAGGCTCCTGGCAGGCCCTCTTGGCTCCCTTAGGTTCCACTGTTTTGGTAAACCTGTGCTTCATAATAGAGGACTCCAGATCATACAGGGACTGGAGCTGTTTGCTTGATGACTCAGTGACAAGAACTTCAATATTTTAATTTCCTGCTGGTTTAGTTTTGCCTTCCTTCTTCAGAGAATTAATGTTTTTTAAGATGAGGAAAACATACCAGCAGCCCTTTTTTCATTCATGTATCAATTTAATTTATGCTATGGTACTGTCTGCTATTATGCATGCAGAGGGAGCTGATTAGTTAAAGTGTATCAGCTCTTAGAGAAATAAACTATTTTTGTTTTGAATTTTTCTCAGATGAAATAGTCATTCTTGTGTATATTTATAAATCAATTTTTAAAGTTAATCCTTTAGCTGGTGTCATCGGGAGGGTTTTTTTTCTTTTGCTTTGCTTTATTTAACTAACTTTTAACAGTCATGCCTAATCACATTATAATATAGCAGTGTAGTCCTTTTCCCAGAATCTGTTCTTACAAGCAGGAAAAAAAAATAAAGAGGACAACTACTCTTTCCCTGTATGAGCTTCCTCTTTCTCTTAGTCTTATTATTGATATTTCTCTCCTCTTAATGTGTATATAGAAAACCTACAACCTGGGAAATAGATGCTGCATATAACAATTCTTGTTTAGCTGTAATGTAATTGTTTTTTCATTGTTAATTTGATAGCACAGTACTCTGTATTCATACATGTTCTTCCAAAGGTCTTTAAACCCCTTTGTACACACTTCAAATCTATTTTTATAAGCAGGGACTAGGACAATATTCTTTTTTTCTAAGGCCAAGTATCAGAGACTATATTTATATAGTAATTGATGCTAGATTGTATTTATGCTCCTTGTGATACCTTGTGTTATTAAACATTTTTATTATTTTTGCAACTTTTGCCTTTCTGAATGTTTTTTTCAATTAAAAGTGTCAGAAATAACATTAGGACTGTAGTATAGTCCATCATGTGGACTGCAGCAGCAAAACATGAAAGGTCTGTGAGAGTTTGAGAACACAACACTGGCCAGAATACAGTACTGAAGAGGCACATAGGGTAGAGGGTGCCTTGCAGTTTGCAGGCTTCCCCATGATGACACGATGGCCTTGAACTGAAAGAAAATTCAGTAATTATGATAAACTTAAAACTACAGAGATCGTGACTAGTCTAGTGACCCAGCTTGCTTACTGAACCTCTTTTTGCCTCAATGTACCTATTTCCTTTGACATTTACTCAAAGAAGTATAACACATACAAATTATCATGTTGCATGCAGGTGCATGGACAAAATATAAGTGAATTTTTTAATGAGCTTATAGGTTATCCTTATAGAATCTCAGTTCACTGGTCCAATGAGGTTGATCACTTACTCAGCTGAAATGGATAGGATAGGTACTTTGTCTGCTTTTCTTCCTTTTTTTTCCGTAGAGAAAGATTGTTTACTGATATTTAACATATATTAATCAGATTCTTTTCAGCAGGTCTATTACCCACTTATATTGCCTACTCAACATATATTATTTCAACTCATATGCAATTCTTTCCTACATATACTTTTTTTTCTTATCATATAAATTGCATCGATTTTTTCCAACCTTTTTCCCAATTTATTAAGATTTCTGCATTGTTATCATTCCAACACTCTGACAAATTCCTTCAGCTTAGTAGCATCTAAAAATTTAATAAATATGCTATTTCCTGCATTATCAGGTCAACCTTGACAATATTCTGTGGCTGCAGATACAGGTTCTTAGTTTAGTTGTCTGTTGTGGTTTAACCCCAGCCAGTAACTTTAGCACCATGCAGCTGCTTGCTCAGCCCTCCCCCCACATATGGATGGGGATGGAATAAAGAAAAAAACCTCATGAGTTGAGATAAAAATAGTTTAATAGGATTGCAAAGGAAGAGAAGAACAATAAGAAGAATAACAATAACAGCAATAAAACAAGTGATGCATAAATACAATTGGTCACCAAATGTGAAATTAAAGGAAAGTGGTCAGAGGGGTAGTCTGTTTTCAAGTAGCAATCCCAACTCCTCGCTCACTTCCCCAGTTCTAGAGGGAACCTGATGCTCTATGTTAGGAAATACTCCTTTGGTCAGCCTGGATCAGCTGTCCTGGCTGTGCTCTCCCATCTCCTTGTGCAGGGTGTAGGAAGCTGAAATGTCCTTGACTTAGTGTGGACACTACAACTACCTGTCAACAACTGAAAACATCAGTGTGCTTTTAACATTATTCTTACATTAAATATAAAACACCGAAAGAAAATTTACTATCTCAGTTGAAATGAGAACATCATCCTTTTTTTCTGCTAGTGAAACAGAGGAACTATTATCTTTCTGGAGATATTTTTACATCTGATTCAATGGCTTCCTCTGGACCACTTTTTCTGTACTTGATTAAGAGAATGTCATGTGAGATAGCATCATAAACCCCACTAGTGTCAAGAAATGGCATCATTTTGTTTCTTGACCAATCTGATAGCCTTTTATAAGTACATAACCAGGTGGATAGATAGATGTTGGTATGTCAGCGGATGTAGTTTACCTTTATTTCAGTGAAGTGTTTAACACAATTGCCCATAGCATCCTCATAACTAAACTGAGGAAGTGTTGTCTGGAGAATTGGGTAGTGAGGTAGGTTCTGAACTGGTAGAAGGAAAGAAGTCAGAGAGTTGTGGTCAATGAAACAGAGTCTAGTTGGAGGCCTGTATCTAGTGGAGTCCTCAGGGGTCCATACTGGGATCAGTACTCTTCAATATATTCATCAACGACCTGGATGAGAGAATGGAGTACACTGTCAGCAAGTTTGCCAACAATACAAAACTGGGAGGGGTGGCTGACACACCAGAGGGCTGTGCTGCCATTCAGTGAGACCTAAACAGTCTGGAGAATTGGGGCGGGGGGGGGAGAAATTTAATTAAATATAACAAGGGAAGTATGGAGTCTTGTATCCGAGGAAGAATGACCCTGTAACAATACAGGTTGGCCTTTTGGAGAGCAGCATGGGGGAAAGGGACTTGCAGGTCTGGGTGGACAGCAGGACGACCATGAGCCAGCAATGTGCCCTCATGGCTAAAAAGGCCAATGGTATCCTAGGGTGTATTAGAAGGGGTACGGTCAGTAAGTTGAGAGAGGTTCTCTTCCCCCTCCACTCTGCCCTGATGAGATCTCATCTGGAATATTGTATCTGGTTCTGGGCCCCTCAGTTCAAGAAGGACATAGAACTCCTTAAAAGAGTCCAGTGCAGGGCCACAAAGATGATGAAAGGAGTGGAACATCTTCCTTATGAGGACAGGTTGAGCGATCTGAGTCTCTTTAGCCTGGAGGAGACTGAGGGGGTGACCTCATCAATGTCTATAAATATGTAAAGGGTGAGTGTCAGGAGAATGGAGCCAGGCTCTTCTCAGTGATGTCCTACGATAGGACAAGGGGTAACTGGTGCAAGCTGGAACACAAGCGGTTCCATGTGAACATAAGGAAAAAATTTTTCATTGTGAGGATGACAGACCAAGAGAGGTTGTGGAGTCTCTCTCTCTGGACACATTCAAAACCCACTTGGATGTGTTCCTGTGTGACCTGATCTAGGTGATCCTGCTCTGGCAGGGGGTTAGACTTGGTGATCTTTCAAGGTCCCTTCCAACCCCTACCATTCTGTGATTCTGTGACTCTCTGATTCTTACCACAAAGGCTGTTCGTATGTTATGGGAAAAAATTAGATTGGTTTGACACAGTTTTTTGTTGACAAATTTATGATGGCTGTAAGTGTTATATACTCTTGTTTAGAACATTTCTATAAAAAAAAAAAAAAAAAGAAATTGTAAGTAGAAGGAAAAAGTTGTCTGGGTACATATGGGCTAATTTGCCTTCTTCCAAGATGAGGAGAGACATAAATTTTAAGTATTTTCAGTCTCTCTAAGCACCATACTTTTCTTTGTACATTTGGCATATATATTTTTAGTTTCAAAAAAGAGCTACTTGATTTTAGGTTCAGTCCAAATATATAACCTTTAAAATGACCCCCAACTATTTCTCACTGGTTGTTGCGTCTTGTACTACAAGGAGAATTTGCAAGGATTGGTTTCAACAGGGAAAACACTGCTTAAACAACTGAAAAAATGACCCAGAGGAACTAGATCTCACACACATGAAAAATGAAATTTAAGATTTTGGTGTTTTTGCTGAATGGTGTGCAGAATGCTGTGCAGAGATGAAATTCAAGTTACTCTTTACAAGAATATTTTCACGTGCAAAAACTTGCGTATCCATGAATATATTACAGATATTTTCAACAGTAAAAATCACATGTAACTTAAGCTGCTTGAGCTGATAATGGAGCTTCTTCAGCTCTTACTCCTTCAATTTACATGGTGCAAACCCTTTTCAGGAGCATGATACATAATGCAAACAAAGAGTGTAAGAAAATAGGGAAGAGGATATTAGTCTCGGACATATTTATAATGCTTCAAACTATAAAAATCCTTCTGTATCACAGGAATATAAATAAGTATGGAAATAATATGTGAAGAATATAAAGAACATAAACATACATGAATATAAGAATATATGAAGAAGACAGAACTTATGCATTGGAATATAAAATACATTTTTAAAGTATTTTAATAAAATGTATTTTGAGCATGAAATTATTAATAAAAATAGGCACACTATAATCCTTTAAAATAAAAGATGTATCGCATAAGGGATTATTCCTATTCTATAGGAATTATCTGATTATTATATTGTGCAGAAATTTGGGGAATTGTGACTGGAATGTCATTCACAATTCACCAAATTTCATTTATACGGAAGAGTATAGTTTCAAGATTTTGAGCTCAGAATACTCCTCAGGCAGTAACACTACATTTATCACACACAATTCAGATTAAAGCTATCATTTTATGACCTTTAAAAATTTATAGAAAACTACAACACAGAAGATAAATTAACCTGCTTTTTATGCAGGGGAGGTATTAAAACTAAAGGTAAGAAACGTCTCTTTTCTGAAAAGTGTTTGTCTTGCAGTATTACCTGAATTATGTTAGAGTCCTTTCCCTGTAAGCACTTTCATAGGGCTACTTTGACTATTATTTTATTTGTCCTAAGACCTGCTCTTTTTAGAAGTAATCAAGAAGCAGTTTGACTTAGCAGGATTTGCTAGGAATGTGTTTGCTTGGCTACACAACCTCTGTTGTGTTGCTGGTCATGAAATGGTCATGAAAATTTCTGAAGTTCCTGTAACTAATTAGTGATTTTCAAGAGTGATTTTTTTTTTTCTATTTAGTAAAGTATATTTATTGTATATGGTGATACTGTTATGATTTTGTAAAGCCAAGGAAAACATACAGAAAAAATATACAGTAGAAAGATAGCCTCAAAAGGGCATCTTCCTTCCATTTGCACATTTTTTTTATGGAAAGTTTAGATTCCATTGGAAAGCTTGTTATATCCCAGATAATTTGGTAATAGGATTATGGGATAACATTTCTTTAAATTAATGGAGAGGCACCAACTGATTTCAGTTTGTCCTAGTCTCTAAATAATGCCTTTCTAATTCCAAGATCATTTGAGCAAGACTTATGACAATTTAATATCACATACAATAAATTTCACTTTAAACAGTTCTCTACAGATTAAAAAGCCCCAAACAACAAAACAAGCAAGCAATAAAGAAACCCAAAACAAACAAAAAAGCCAAACCAAAACAAAAACCCACAAGGGACCCACCCCACCACTACACCCACCCTTCACCCCCCCTAAATTATTCTATGTTTCTCTCTTGGTCTTTTTGTAGACTGGCATTTTTGATGCTCATTGCAAGACAATAAGATCTACCTAGGCAAATATACAAATGAAACCCTGACTACATATGCCTAAAATTTGAGCAAGTACTAGTCACACTCATATTGATGTTTATAGTCAATACAGAGCAACAGGCATCTTAAAAGCAAGAGTTATGTGACATATGTATAAAAAAATAATGTCTTAGAATTTTCTGTTTCTGATCTCTTACTATGAATGAAATCCAGACAGGTAGATGTGGACATGTACATATGTAAATACTCATATATATATACATATAACATCATCAATCAGGAATGATAAAAGGTGCTATGTTATAAATGTAGAAAAAGATGCACCTATGCAATTTTAAATCAAAGACAATAACATTAAATAAAGTTTCCAGAGAACTTTAGAAAGTTAGGTTAGCCTTTGTGATGTGAATATTTGTGTGAATCTGGGAAAAAATTTGTAATAGACTGATGTAGTTGCACAGAAATGTAATATAATTATTCAGCATGACATTAGTCCTGATAAGATAGATTTTAAATACTTGTCTCCTTTATAACAGAATTTTCTGAGGACACTTATTTTAAAGATTAAATCAAAATTGATGGCAACATAGAAGTCTCATCAAGGTGATTTTACACTGAAATTATTCTTGTCTCCTAATAGTACAAGGCCTTTTTTGATAACGAGGTTTTAGATTGAAAGGCAAACAGAAAACAACTGTGGGAGAAAACAGAAATAGTGCACGTTGATCCATCAAATTAGTGACCATGGACATGCTGCATCAAAAGTGTAATTTGTTTAAAGCAACAGCACTTTACATATCACTAATCATTTGCAAATTACTAATAAAACATACTGCAAGAAAGGAAAATGCTTTTGTCAGTTGTTCTATGCAAGGCATTACTGTATGAACAAATTTCTAGCTGAATTTAAGGATTCAATTGTTATTAAGACTAGCAGGTACTTCGTAACCTATTGCTCTGGGTGGCAACTAAGAACTATTTAGCCTTAGTTATTTATACACAGGTCTGAGAAAGCACATTACCTCCACTTCTTAACTACTTGGTGTTATGTAATTTCAAACTCCCTGGAGAACTTGGCAGGGACTTGCATAGACATTTGACACGTTGAAAAGTCTGCGAAACAGGTAATGCCCACAGGTAAATGGAAGCTGGGACAACAGGAATCATTGTTCATGTATAAGAATTTTTTTCACTGAATTAAGACAACAATAACCCTGGAAGGAAGGCACTTGAAAGGTTACAGTAGAAGGGTTTACTTCCCCCATCAGCTGTTTAAGCACGTGAATAAGATGCTGACAAGCCTTTCCTTCTCAAGGCTGAAATATCACAGCTCTTTCAGCCTCTACTGATATCAAATACTCCAGTCCTTTAAGCATCTTTGTGGCTGTCTGTTGGATTCATATCAAAATGTCCATGTTGTTCTTTTACTGAGTGGTGGGGAAATTTTTCTGATTTCATCAAGCAGGTAGTTGAGGAAAAGAAATATAACAGAAGAAAGAGCTGAGCTGCCAAAATTGACAGGTTAAACAAAACAAAGACTGTTACTGGTTTGTAATGGTATTACAGTAGGACTGCAGTTATACTAAGGTATTGCTGTTGGTGTCAGTATCTAGGGAGAGCTCGTGATCCACAGTAAAAAGGGGACAAATCTTTCCTGTATATTTAAAATGTCTTGGTGTTTTAATACAAATTTAATGTTATAAACAAATCCATCTATTACTAAGCAAATATCAAGACAAGCAGAAAGATAAAATAATAGTACTTACTGTGTAAATGACATTTGACCCATAATGTGAAAAGCAGCTATTGTTTCCTTATTCTCCTTTGCTTCAAAAGCTGCATGCACCTCTCAGACATTCTTTTTTCTGCAATGTCATTATTTAACCTGCACGTAAAGCTATCAAAATGTTTCCACTTTACTTTTTCTTTTGTCTCTTACTACCATATCTGCAGATGGGAGAACCATAACAATGGCACAAGACATTCAATGGAATTAATCTGCATGAAACTCTGTCCTTAATTTTCTCTCTTCCAGCTCTAAGAACATAAAGGAGAAACAAACATAATCCTCTACCGACAACTTCTGATATCTGCAATCCAGTATCATGTACAGATGAATAATAAGAAAAAGTAGACCAAATAACCAAGGTAACTGGAATTTTGGACCAAATCTACTTCAGCCTTACACAAGAAGATATATATATATATTTACACACATACATACTCAAATGAGGACTGTCACATATTTAAGAGAGACTTTTTTGTTTTCTCTTTTCCATTCTGTTTCAGAGAATTCTTGGTCTACTTCAACCAGTAATGCTAGATGTATTTCCATCATTCAAAGTCTTGGTGAAGTTCCAAATTAAAGAGATCTTTACAAACGACAGAGGTAGATGATGGTGTCAAGGCATTTTTAAACATAGATTACATTCCAGCCATCAATTATTCTTTGCTATTGAGAACGAGGAAACACCCAAAACTATGATCTTGACATTTATTCTATAAGGGAATACACAAAGACAACCCAATGGGATTCCCTTAGCCATACTAATACAAATTTACTAGGAAAGGATGAGAAATTCTTTGTCCCATGCCACAGCAAAGACACTGAATCCCTCCTATTCTTAGATTTGTTTTAATATAAAGCATTTAATCAGATTTTCTAAGACTCTTTGAACCCCTCTGTATAGGTATAGAATAAAAAAATAAATAGATAGATAGATAGATAGATAGATAGATAGATAGATAGATAGATAGATAGATAGATAGATAAGTCAGATTAGCAAAGCGTACCTGAAGAAATAAAGATGGACAGTCTGTACAGAAATGTTATTTTAATCTTTGGAAAAGCCTCAGCCACATGTATTTATGGAAAATTTCACTGTTTCAAATTACACTGGTACTTTTAGCACTAGTTTAAATTCAAAGGAATGGGAGAAGATAAAAATTAAATTTCATGCATCTAAAACTGTTTCTCAGTCTATTGCATTGTGGCAACCATGTTTACCAATCACGTATCGCCATAATTGTATGAGGACAGAGATGAAAGAAGACATAAAGAAGACATAGCTGAAATGACTCACCAGGTTGAACTTTCCTCCCCTCCCCAAATTTCTCTAAGAGGTTACTTCTAAGTTCCCAAGCTAGATTCTAGTTAATTTTAGAGAGCTCGAAGAAGTAATTCCAAACTTTCAATACAATATGTGACATCTGAATTGGGAACAGTATATTTTATTTATTAATTGGAGAAGGTTAAGAAAGTATTTTAATGCTATACAGTCCAGATTTTAAGTCTTCAAGCTTCTCAAAAATAATGCAACATATTTCATTCATTCTTCCTTTGTAGCTCTTCTCAGAAGAATAAAAATTCAAGTGTGATCTCTGCACCTCTTGTAATCCTTATTTCTCTCTAGAACTTTTATGTTAACTTTGGCTGCATATTTTAAACAAAAAAAAAAGTAAATTAAGAGATAGGGTCTTAAAGACATCTTTATATTAAAGTTTCATGAAGCATCAACAATTTTGCTTTGTAAATTCATGGGAATGTAAATAGCACTTTTAAACTCAATACATACATAAATTAATAGGGGTTGAAATTTATTGAAAGCAATGTGCACCTTGTCAAGCTGTTTGAAGACATGATTTTAAACTAGCAAGTTGTTTATTGAAAGCCAACATCTATGATATTTTCACTGTAAGTGGGGGATATGTTGTCAGTTTCCAAAGAAAAGAAGGGACGTGTTGAATCTTTTCTTGACTTGCCAGAGCTCTCTACTTAGCAAGAGAAATGGAAAGAACATTTTTGCTATTGAAACGCATTAAGTTGGTACCAGAAGCTATTTGTGTTCAATTATACTGCCTGATTTATTTAGTGAGTGGGCAGAATTTGGTAATTTGTTTAATAACATAGTAAAACAATGTTTATTTCATGACATAATTAAAAAGGTTGGATTGTAATATAATAAACTACTCAGTGCATGCCAGTAATGACATTATGCAATTAAGGATTTCTGCAATTTCTGTGTATTCAACTACATCAGTGTGGGAAAGAGGTTCATATTAAAACTAGAATAGGAATCATAAAATCTGAGAATCTCCTGAGGCTGGAACGGATGCATAAGGATCATTAAGTCCAACTCCTGGCTCCACACAGGGACAGACAAGTCAGGGCATGTGACTGAGGGCATCATCCAGACGCTTCGTGACCTCAGTTAGGCTGGGTGCTGTGAACCCTTCCCTAGGGAGCCTGTTTCAGTGCCTTACCAGCCTCTCAGTAAAGAACCTCTTGTCTTCCTAATATCCAGCCTCAACCTCTCCTGTTGCAGCTTCATACTGTCCCTGCAGGTTCTGTTACTGGTCAGGAAAGACAGGAGATCAAAAGAGTGGAGATCTGCGCCTGCCCCTTCACTCTGCCTTCAGGAAGCCATAGACGATGATGAAATGAAGTCTCCCATCAGGATCTTCTTCTCCAGGCTGAACAAACCGAGGGACTTCAGCCTCTCCTTGTAAGACCATCCATCCAGACCCTTCTCCATCCTCGTTGCCCTCTTGTGGACACTATTTTGTGTGTGTCCACTTTTGGAGACTAGTTTTGTGTCCCTCCTGTGCTGTGGTGCCCACAACTGTACACAGTACTCAAGATGTAGTGCAGTCACCTCTCCGGACCGGCTGGCAATACCCCAGTATAGGGATGTCCGTCCCGGCTTCCGAGGCACACTGCTGGCTCAAAAAGAGCGAGGTGTTTCCGCCCGGTTTCGAACCGGGGACCTTTCGCGTGTTAGGCGAATGTGATAACCACTACACTACGGAAACTGCCGCGATTTGGCGGTTGGTTTTTTTTTTAAAGGAAAAGAGCCTTATTTCTACGTGAAGAATTGTATTACAAAGCAAGTTTAAAATTTCACCTTCTGAGCCTGTGGAGCGGCTGAAATGCTATGTACAATGAACAGTAGTTTTTCCTCTATAGGCAATCAGGACAAAGTGCATATTCCATCACAACTTGGCTGGGTAGGATTATGAGTGATAAAGTCAGGTCCTTGATTATCTCACTGCTCAGTTGAGGGATTGTGCTGATCTTCAGTAGTTTGCTAATTGCATACTTGTTCTTTATAATTGTATTTCATTATTTTTTCTTTACTTTGACCACATTATTGGCCATATGTTACATATTAATCATGAGACCATTTTCTGTATGCCTAGTGTAGTACTGCCTCTTTGTACCTGATTTGTTATGTCCCAGAATCTTTTGAAACAAGCGTAATGCAGCAGCTGCAGTCTCTGAAGGACGATGGTGAACCATGTCATAGTTTATCAGTGTCAGCTCCATTAGGTATTTTGCTAGTGTAGGTTGTTTCACATCAGCCTCCGCAGCTTCAGATGCTCTTCTTAAGAAGTGATTGGGAAGAGGTCATCCCAAATCAGAGTTTAACTCTTTAAGAATCATAATCTCAATTTTTTTTCACTTCCTCCCTGTTGTAGGCATTGTCAGTAATGTAAACAAAGTCTCCTCCATAAGGAGAAAGCATATCTTTGCATTTTGAGGCTAAAACCAGTGCTGGTATACCCACCAGCTGAAGCTACTTATAAGCTATTGGATGACTTTGTAAGAAGTGATCTATAATTGCAACACACATATACAGTGTTTCCTGCAAAAGATGGAATCTTGAGTGGACCTGGACAAGCCAGTCAACTAACATTGCACGCATATACCCATTGACTGTCTTCCTGTCAAGGTAATGCAGATGGACCAACTGCTGCAGCTCAAGCTCTCTCAGATACAGATAAGGTATCTTTTACTAGTCACTACACAGCTGAGGAGTCTCCCAGTCCTTCTCATCAATGTCTTCTACAATACTAAGCAACACATCAGAGAAGGCTTGGCACAAATCCTCTTCATCCATAGGGACAGGAGACAGAACCTTTGAAACACCAGTTTCTTTGAATGCTCCATTCACAGCAGCTGGAGGTTTAGGCAATACAGTTACGTTTGTTACCATACTAGGTCCTTCAGTAAGCTTTATGGATGCATTCTGTTTTCTTAGCTATACGTGTTCCTCTTGTTGCAACTTTATTTCCTATTTCTTCCAAAGCAGCCCTTTTGCCAGTAAGGTGCGTTTTGGCTTTGGTTTTATGTTCAGGCACAGCATTCTTCATCTGTCTAGTAACAACAGCTTGGCATGATGCCATCAGCATGAAGATAAAGGGAGGTCCTTGCATGTCTCCTCACAGACACACGAGCAAAACCAGCAACACACTTTCAGTATCTCAGTGTCCTGGTTTCAGCTAGGATAGAGTTAATTTTCTTTCTAACAGTTGGTATAATGCTATGTTTGGGAGTTAGGATGGGAGCAGTGCTGATAACACACGGATGTTTTAGTTGCTGCCAAGCAGTCAAGGACTTTTCAG
This sequence comes from Gallinula chloropus, assembly GCF_964237585.1. NCBI lineage: Eukaryota > Metazoa > Chordata > Aves > Gruiformes > Rallidae > Gallinula > Gallinula chloropus. Next base: position 138,387,559 of record NC_140085.1, on the reverse strand, counting down.
TTGTTCATATTTCTCTGCCAAAGAGAAGATGGGGGCACCAGGGAACATGGGAGAGGACACAGCCAGGATAGGTGACCCAAACAGGCCAAAGAGGTTATTCAATGCCAATTATGTCATGGTCAGGCTGAAGGGGGACTAGAGGGGGAAGGAGTGCATGGCTCCAGGATGTGTGGTTTGGGGACGGTCCGGTTTCATGATGGCTCTGAGCTACACGGCCTGAGTTGTGTGGTTCGGTGAGAAACTGTGCTGTGTGTCACCAGTTTCGTATATTTTGCAATAAAGTCCTATTATTATACCTGTCTCTCTGCTATCCCAGTAAACTGCCATCCCAACTCACAAGTTTTTTGTGGTTTTTTGATTTCTTTACCCTTCCTTCCCCTTCCCCCAATCCCCTTCCACCCCTCTCCCTGTCCCCTAGAGAGCAAGCGGCTGTGTGGTGCTCTGCTCTTGTTGGGGGAAGAGCATGACAGTCAGATAATCCTCTCCGTGTATGGGGCTGTGAAAGATGATAAATTCTGAATAGTTCAAGAAGATTACAGCTCAGTTTTCAGAAATAAGGATAAACTCACAGCTGACACAGTAGAGAAATGCGCTGAGTATACAAAACTGCTGTTTATTAATTTTTAATTAATTTCTTGAATATTTAAACTTTAAAAGGAAAATTTGGCAACTGTACTCATCCACTCATGTTCTGCCGGGCTCAGATTTCTCACATGAATCACATGCCTTTTAATAGTCCGTTGTCTGGTTTCTTACATTTTCCCTTAAGTCTTAGTAGCATGACTTGCTCCAAGATCTGATCAGTGCTAGTCATACCAGGTATGCTCACCTGTATCAGCTCTAGTATTATCGCTCATCTACCATATATATACACACACACAAACTATATTCTGCGATTCAGTATATGAGTCCTCATAAGGGATTAAAAACTTATTACTGTAACTGTATGCTAAGAAAGACCAGCATATATGTAAATGTATGTCTGTACGTGAACATATACATCAATAGAATAATTTCTCAATAAGCCTATATTCCACTTTTTCTTTTTCTGCAAACTTTCAAGTCTCTGTTCAGTTAAAAGCTGTTACTGAAGATTGGAACAGAGAGCTTAGAAAACTGGAAGGATGACTGTTATCTCTGCATTGCATTTTAGTGCTGCATTTTATTTGTTGTATGTTTCTTTTCTAATTTTTTTTTTTAATTTTTATTTTAATGCAAAAAAGACCAGGGGTGGTGGGAAGTAGTGTTTCCTTGGGTTTGATATTTCTAGAAAGTGTTTAATTTGCATTGCATACTAGTTTACTTTAGCAATACATCCAGCTGTCTTCAGCAAAGTTAACACTTTCTGTTTCTGTTCAGACCAGCCTGGAGATGTCAGTTCATCGAGGCCACTATTAGGATATTTACGAGTTCTGGGTGTGCTTTTTTGTTTGGTTGGTTGGTTTGGTTTGTTTTGCTTGGTTTTGTTGTTGGTGGTTTTGTTTTGTTTTGTGTTTTAAATTTTTCTCTGTATACATTACTTGAATTTTATTTTTTTTTTTGCTCAACTATTGATGCTTATATTTGTTTGCTAAAGGACAATACTTTTTTTTGGTATTAAAGTGGTATTCATTATCTGGGAGTGAGAAATGCATGATGAGAAAAACTTTCTTAAATCTGTTTTGATTTTTTTTTGTTTGGCTTTGTTTTGTTTTTTGAGGTTAAGTGTTTAAAGAAAGCCAGCAGGTAAATTTAAGAGGCATTCCTGTTTTTCTTAACACAAAAGCTGGTAGAAATTGCTCTTAAAAAAAAAAAAAAAAAAAACAAAGAAAAGAAAAAGTTTCTGTACAGCACTTCACTGGTTACTTTTGCACTATGTAGGAGAAAAAGGACCCAAGAGTCACAGAAAGGAAATAGAAAAAATATGCTGATAGAAACACATAAACCTGTGAATCATACATCCAGATAGAGAGGAACAGGTAACCTGCCTGTCTTTTAGATATACACTAACTATACTCACAATTAAGGCATAGTTTATTAGAAATATGTTTTAAATAAATGATGGATCAGATGCATCTTGAAGTTCCTTCCAACTTATTATTTTATGATTCTATGAAATTCATATTTTTTCAACCATTTATATAGTTACTAATATACCATTTTATTTTTCAGATGATCAGCTTAATTTCAAGTTTTCAGTGTCAAATATTTAACCAATTGAGGTAGAATACCTAGTAGGACACAGAAGCATAGAATTGTTTGAGTTGGAAGGGACTTTCGAGCTAGCCCTTGAGAAGAGTCAGGGTACATTTCACTGGATCAAGTTGTTCAATGCTCTGTCCAATTTGACCTTGAATGCTTCCAGGGACATGACATCCACAGCTTCTCTGGGAAATCTGTTCAGTGAGTCATTACCCTCTTCATAAGAAAAATTTCTTCCCTATGTCCACTCTGAACTTACCCACTTTCAGCTTAAAACCATTGCCCCTTGCCCTGTCACTATAAGCCCCACTAAAAAGATTATCTCCATCTTGATTATAAACCCTTGTTAAGTACTCAAAGGATGCAACAAGGTGTCCTCAGAGCCTTCTCTTTTGCAGGCTGAACAACCCGAACTGTCCCAGCCTTCCTTCAGATGGTAATTGTTACAGCTTTGTGACCTTGTTTGTGGCCCTCCACTGGACCTGCTCTAATGTGCCTATGTCTTTCTTCTGAGAATCCCAGAACTGGATGCAGTAATCCAGATGGGATCTCAGGAGAGTGCAGTAGAGGGACGGCATCACCTCCATTGAAAAGAAGCCCAGATTCTTTTGATGCAGCCCAAGATATGGCTGCCTTTCTGAGCAGCAAGTGCATTTTGCTGGCTAAACAGATTTTCATCCATCAGTATCCAGGAGTCCTTTTCCACATGGCTGCATACCCCAGCCTGTATTGATACTGGGATTTGCCCCAACCCAGTTGCAAGACCTTACACTTGGCCTAGCTGAAGCTCATGGAGTTTGTACAAGCCCACTCATTAAGTCTTTAAAGGTCCCACTGAATGGTATCCCTTCCATTTGGCAAATCAACTGCAGCACTCATCTTTGGTGTCCTCTGCAGACTTGCTGAGGACAATTCCATTGCTTATGCCATTGTTAAAGATATTAAATAGTGTTGGTTCCAACATAGACCCTTGAGGGACACCACTGATAACTGAGCTGTTGACTGTAACTCTTTGGGTGTGGCCATCCAGTCACTTCCTTATCCATCTAATAGTCCATCCATCAAACACATATCTCTAAATTATTGGCAAGAAAGTTAAGGGGGACCCTTACAGAATTCCAGGTAGATCATATCCATAGCTGCTACTTTGTCATTTCATCACAAAAGACCACTAGGTAAATCAGATGTATCTTCAATTTGTATAAGGAACGGATGAAAGAAAAAAGATGAACAAATGAGCCTAGGTATTAAAACTTCTACAGAATGTTCTTCAGAAATAAAGTCCAATTGAACTCAGTGAATTTTTAATGTGAAAAAGTCTGAAGGTTTAGGTCTTTTGCTTAATTATGTTTCCAATTTCATTATTAAATTACACAGTATTAAACATTAATAGTAATGATTTGTACTTATATTTAATAAATGAAACATATTAATAAAGTGTCTGTTATGGTGTAAAAGAATAGTACACTCACATATAATACTTTGATAAGGATATGCATGCTTGCAAAGTTTTGTAGTGGGGAATATACATAGAACTCAATAACTTTAATTCTCAGTATCAGCTGATAAATATAACTCCACAAATAAAAGCTGTGCATATGTGAATGTTTCCACATGAATGTGGGTAACTCAATAGAACCTATATAGATGGACAGAATCTAGGAAAATAAGCAATATGTGGAAGACAAGGTTGTTTAAATATATATATCATCATGATAAAATATATTGTTGGGTATTTCAAATCATGCCATCCTAGATAAAATCATGCCAACCCATTAGCACACTAAGGAAAAATCAGGTATCGATAAGAAACCCTTGTTTTTTCAATATGGCTAATAGATTTATAATTTTGCAACACAAATACATAGTATTATTTGTTTGGATTTTGGTTTTTTTTTTTTTTCAGATAAGGGACTTGAAAACAGAGTAATTTGCTATTCAATCTCTCCTTGACCTGAAGTGAGTAAATAATTATTTTTTAAATCATCCTTTCCCATTCCCACTTCATTTTTATTTATTTTTAAATATTAACTTCATTAGTTAAAATATTTTTTCATATACCTTTGTTCTTTTTTTCTAAGAATATCTTCCTTTTATAAACTATATTACATCTTTTACTAAAAAGCTGGATACGACATCTCTCCCAGGCTTCAGCTTTTATTTTGGAGCAAATAATGAAAGTTCCTGAAACCTACTTTTTTGTTGAAGAAAACTTTTCATAATTCTTTTCAGATACAGTGTATTTAGAAAATACAATAAAATTAAAAAAAATTAAATTAAATTTTTAAAAATAGAAAGACACATTTTTCATTAGCACCAATCGTCTTGCAATATTTCTTAGGGGAATTTGGTGTACGTAACTTTCATTCCTGGTTTGAATGAAAAAATTTTCAAAAAATTGAAGACTCTTGCAAAACATATCGCATTTTTTACTTATTTGTATTTATTGTTTATGGATAACACCCCTTTATTTTATCCACTTACTGTGGTAGGAAGCATGTGAATAAGGTCAATGGTCATGTAGTTTTACCTGCCTAGTGGCACACATAGGACTAATTACATCTTTTTATTATGTCTTGATAATAAACAGGTAATTTCAGCCTTATATATGCTTTTTTTTAATACAACATTACTGAGGTTTCATTAAAAATAGTTTTTATTATTTATATTTCAAAATTTGCTTCATCAGCTCAATCCCTGAACTTCCAAAGCAGTCTTTTATCATTTGTCCCCTGTGAATCTGTCCTTAGAAAGGTCTGCATTACTAAAACAATGCTCACATTTCACTAAAAGAGTGTGTCTGTGGAACCAAAACTGGCAAAGACACTGGCAGAGCTGATAGCTTTCCTTATTGAGATTAATTTTTTTGATCCCTGTGTTATAATTTTTTTCCAGTTGGAATTTGAGTCTTTGTAATGCTTGCCTGTAGAAATCAATGCTGCTTGGTTCCTTGGGTTGGATCCTTTCTGTATATCCAGAAGGTCTTTTAATAACAATATTTGACATCTACACAGAGCTATCCATTAGCTGACCATAAAATGCAGAATATGACAATGATATCAGTGACTTCCCATTAAAGCTGATGGGCTGTGGATTCTGAGAGTAGAAGTGATTAATTTAAAGTGTATGCAGTGAGAAAGCCATAGTTGCCTGGATAATAACCTTGGGCTCTATCTCTTCTCCTGATCTTTTGAAGAGAAGGCCTGATTTTGCCCAGAGTTTGACCTATCTAAAATGTTGATCTAGGATGCTATAGGCATGGTTCAGGAGCAACTGTAGGGGCACTGGCTCACAGCCAAAGCAAAAACATGTATTATACAAACCACAGGCACAAAATGACAGCTTCTGACAGTTTGTAACTCCACAAAACTTAAATGGATTTTTGTGAAACAGAAGAAGTCACTTTTCCCTTGAAAATTTCCAGTTTGAAATCCTGGTGTCATATTTGATGTCAATACTCATTGTAAGGAAAAAGAACAATAAAGCTGCTTCTTGTTTCTCTACATTGGTAATTGTTAGATAACTTTAATATGGAGGCTGTCATACTTACAAGACTATGACATTTCATGTAACAAAATGCCATGAAGAACTGGAGTCTATAATAGCTAGGCAAAATTACATTTTTTGATGAGTGCCTGTCCTTTTTGCAACACAATTTGCAAGTGTAATTTATCCGTGATTGCTTATCTGAGTAGTGCTATCACTATCTGATTGAAGGTACAAATTCATTTTAGCCAGAGCAAAGTTGGAGGATTTATTTTGCCCAGACAGGTCTTTTTTTATCCAAGACACTTGCAACTTTTTTTTCAGGATGGAAGGTAATGCAAACATGACAGTATACTCTGGCTCAGAAATCCAAGGGCATAGTACCTACCCCTTGCATTCATAGGTTACATTTATGAGATCTTATAATCAGATGCAAAGAGATAGGCTGTAAATATGAAAATCTTTTAACTTTCTTAATTCCTTCATCAGTTTTAAATTGCTCACATTTCCAATCTTAAATTTAATTTACAGAATTGTATACTGGATCAGTTCTAACAATATGAAAGAACATTGTCCCAGCCTCTCTAACTAACTTCTTACTATAATGATCCAGATACTAGTACTACTATTTTAAGTTTCTAAAAAAAAGAAAAACATTCTCAAAACCAAAAATAAACCAACAAAAAACCCTACAACAACAATAACAAAGCAAACATGTCAGTTATGAAGTACTCTGACTGTTTGAACACATTCCCACAACATATATTGAATTCACTTGCCTAACTGCATAAAAAGTCAATAAATAGCTCCTGATAACTTAGCAAATAAATGAGAATTTGTTGAAAGCATTATTGACCCCTTTGGAAAATGAGATCCTAAATAACTGATAAGCAGAGGTGAAGACAAAATATAAAAATGAAATGGATTATATTTTAAGGTTTTTAGAAGCAAATATCAGAGCTTTAATAACTGCTATTCTAGCTCTTCTTCGCTATTTCCAAAATTACTCTGAACAGGATCAAGTGCGTAAGTTTTTATTTAATTTATGCTTTTATTTAGATACTCTCATCAACTTGTCCATAAGCCTGTGAAACACCGTCTAGTATGTTTCTGGTGCTTTACACACAGGCTGACTGCTGTTTCCAGATGTACTGATGACTGCTGATAGTTCACCCAGTACCTCCTCACAGTCCTCATCTGGGTACATTTCTTTCTCCTTCAATTCACTGGTTGAAAAAATCAGAGTGAGTTGAAGTGAGCAAACCAGTGGATGTGATTTCATATGTCTCACAATCTATTTTACTCAGCTGTGTAATGACTTCCTCACTATTTTTGAGGCTCTGAGGAAACAGGTGATTCAGGCATCTTTAGGCATATCAGACCACAGCCATTTTGGGAAACAATGAAGGCATCATACTCCCAGGTAAGATTAGAGGTAGACAACTTGCTGTTTGAAGACATTTCCTCTTGTTTTAGAAACAAAACTACTTAAGGAGTAACTCTATTCTTACTAAAGGGAAATTTCTCTGAGGGATAAATCTGACTGAAACAAGGTGAGACCTCCATATTACCAAGTAAATGACATGAAGGCCTGGTCTCACATAGGGTACATACACCTCTCACATCACAAATCAAAATATATTCAAGCATCAGATATACTGGATGGTTTTACAAATCTTTATTCCTCCTTCCAGTTTCCTCTCCTGCTCTGGTCTCACAGTTGTCACATCTCAGATCTTCCAAGTATGGTGATAAAAAGTTCTCTTCAGACCTGGTTAACATCACATCCCTGCAGCTGCTTAATGGTGCAAAATCTGCCTTCTCCCACATGAAATCCTTTGGGTGTTTCTACTTTGGCATGGGACCTGATGGACAAAAAGATTTCTTAATCAACCCAGTTAAGGGGTCCAGCTTATTAGGAAGTTTGTCTCTGTAATACCCAACTTCTACCCTTGTCAGAAACCAAAAAGGCAACAAAGTAATGGCAATGAAAGCAAGCTTTAAAAAGCAAGCTGTTAAATAAAACCCAAAGGTAAAACACTAATACTACTCATAATACTAGTAATACAACCTCTTTCACTTCAAGTAAAACTGCACCAGGAGGATCAGAGTTAATTTTGACTGTATCACGACCAAGACTACAACCTGTAATGTTGAATCTTTTACTCAGAAAATCTATAATTTAGTCACTTGAATCATTTACAAGTGAGTGTTGAATTGTTCCAGTCACATGTAAATCACAGGACAAGCAAAAAAATGTACTGAGGTGAATCATATTTTGAAATTATTTGGATGAAGTAAAATTAAAATCTGTTACATTTTATTTAAAATACCATGATTTATTTCTTTAACATTGCAGAAGTGCAGAGGAAACAGAAATGAGCACTGCAGAGAGAAGGTGTCAAAGGAAATGAATGATTTAATTAAAAATTTCTTCAGATTTGACCTTAACTTTTTTCTGAGTTGAACACTGAACAGAAATTTTTTTTTTTTAATGCAGTTCTGGCCAGACCATATAAGACAATGATGTAATACTAAGCATAGATGTTATTCAAAGTCTTACTCTGCTTTTCTCAAATTATTTCTTCAGGATTTTTTTTTCAAACTATTATGAAAATGAAATTTATTAGTCTGTGTTTGAAAATAGGAATAAATAACACATTATTTTGAATTTGCTTCAGATACAATAGCTACAGAATAATTTAAGCACATTTGTATTAGGAAAGCAATGAAAAATACTACTAATTCTTCCAAAATGGAGGAACAATTGTTTAATAGCTTGTGTTTAATAGCCGAATCTTAAAAATGTCCAGTGTTGGGGAATCCACTACTTTCCTTGGAAGATTATTCCAACGTCTGATTGTTCTCATTGTGAAAAACTTTCCTCTTGTGTCCAATCAGAATCTCCCCAGGTGTAACTTGTACCCACGGCCCCACATCTTTTCTAAGTGACTCCTTGTAAGAAGGGCGTCTCCATTTTCTTAAAGCTAGCTTTTAAGTACTGGACCATGATGATAAGGTCTCCCCTAAGATTTCTTTTCTGAAGGTTGAACAAGCCCAGCTCTCTCAGCCTTTCCTCATTAGGCAAGCTTCCCAGTTCTTCTATCATCTTTGTAGCCCTTCTCTGGACTCTCTCCAGCCTAAAGATGAAAACAGTATTCCAGATATAAGTATTTCTAAAGAATTGATTTTCTTGAAAGACAATTTTTTGTCTGTTTTTCACATTATGCAAACTGATCCTTTATTACTTTCCATTTTCCTGACAATTTTTACTCTATTGAAAAACTTTCTTACCCTTTTGTCTATGCTAGCTACATCCTCAATTTAACATATTCAAAACTTAAGTGAAAAATATAATTGATTCTACTCTAGTTACACTTCATTAATATATGTCCTGGATTTGGCTAGGATAGGGTTAATTTTCATCAGATGTTGGTGTGGCACACAGCCAGAACAGGAGACTCCAACTAGCCAAAGGGGGTATTCCTCACCATGTAAACAGTGGCGGTCCAGGACATGCAGAGTGGGGACAGTCTGACTTCAGGACAGGTCTGAGCATGTGGTCTGGGTTGTATAGTCACTGAGTGAGTGAGAAATTGCACCATGTATCACCAACTTTGTATATTCTGCTATAAATTCTGCTGTTCTTTCTCCGTCCCTCCCTTTGCTGTCCCAGTAAACTGGGACGAGGTTTGCCTTTGTTGTTCTCCCCATCCTGCTGGGGAGGGGTGAGCAAGTTACCATGTGGTGCTCAGCTGCTGCTGGGGCTAAACTATGAAAATATAAATTTACAGAATATCAGTACTTTGTGAATAAAGTATAGTTTTCTGGTCTTCATCCTATGCAACATGTTGGGTTTTATCTCATTCCAGCCACATCCACATTTTCATATTCTATACTTACTGAAATTTTCTTCAATCACTGCACTTACAAATAGGAAACCTATGGAGGATTTACATAAACATTTGTAATTATAAAAAAAAATCAGAAGTTATTGACATATTAAAACATAATCCCATACACGTCCTTTGAAAGAAGACTTGACCACCTTTAAGGTTTTAAAGGCAGCTGAGAGAGTTTAAATCAGAAATTTTCTCATATATATCTATTTTTTTTAGAGAAAGGTGCAAAGTATTTTCAGACTACAGGATATGGGTTATGTTATAAATGATAACATAAACAAATATAATGAAAAAAGATCATTTATAATTCAAAATATTGCAGTTGAATTATCTTTCCATTATGTCTCTTCCATTTTTTCTATTGCATATTATAAAATAGAAAAATACACAACTGGTCACTATAAATTTAAACAGATAATCTGTCAGATTAGACAGCTAAACAGTGCCCAAGCCCTTTTCTTCCTTTTCTATCAAATTAAACTAGTGCAAAATTAACCTAATTTAATAAACTTTCAGTAATTGAACCTCATAAATTTCAGGAAATGTCAGGCAAATAGTTCAGCTAAAGTTTATCCTATTTATATCTTTGAAATTCAACCACAATTTAAGAAAAGACAGATGAACCCACACATTAAAAATAAGTTGTATTTTTGATCCCACTCCCTAACATTTATCTTTTATAGACCTAAACCCATATAAGCTCTAAGTGTCTGTCTTTTGGCACCTGTTTACTTTGTTGTATAAAGCAAATTTTGTTTGTATGCTGTTTCTTACCTTTCCTCTACTTCCAAAAGTGGCTTCTGTATTGATTGCACTAAATCATGCTAGACAGATGCAAAGCTGATCTTACATTGTTTTCCATGACATCAGGTCTCTTCTGTTTGCATTTACTGTTCTTTTACTTCTTCCTTGTATTTGTTTTTAATTTGAATGAGTCACATCCTTTTTCATGCTTACATGCTTCTTGCCAATATATAGCCAGAGTGTTTAGCAGTTCAGACAGATCAATGTGAACCAAACAACCAAAAACAGGGAAAAAAAAAAGTACATCAAGAAAGGACTTGGTCACCACTTTTAAACACAGTGTAATGGAAACTAGCGGCCAGTCACCAAGAGGAGCTGCTCTGCAGCCAGACAAACCTGCAGTAGAAGGGCAGTTCTTGGCACACAGGAGGCCGGATAATGCCAAAGGAGCAGAGGGACACACCAGGAAATGGAAGCTCTCATGAGAAGAAGCAGCCTGAAGCAAACTAGGCAGTGACAGAGCCATGACGGCCACCCTCACAACCTATCCAGAAAGCATGAGCCACCAGAGCACTGCAAACAAAGGAGCCAAACAAGGTGTAGTAATGGCTCTAGTAATTTGAAACAGGGCACGGCTTTAGGTTATCATGGATGTGGCTGCTCTCTGCATCTCAGCATCAGCTGCAATGCCTGGTCAAAGAGTAAGACATGCAGTTACCAGTGGACACCTTTGCAATTTTTAATGCTGTCGAGGGGAGCTGGGCTCTGCCTCAACCCAAACCCTGCCTGGGGTTTGGCAGAGCAGCCATCACTTCCAGTTTAAGATGCTTGTATGGAAACATGCAAAGGGCAAGCATTTATTTAGGCTCTCCAATGTCACAGAAGGCAAAGATATTGTCCATAATCTTTGAAAGGTCACTGAGAACAGTAGAGCTGCCTGAGGACTGGAGAAAAGCCAGTATCACTCTAGTCTTCAAAATGGGCAAGAAGGAGGACTCAGGAAACTACAGGCCACTCAACCTTACCTCCATGCCTGTAAAAGTGATGGGGCAGATCATTATGTATGTAATCTCTAAGCATGTGGAGGGAAAGAGGGTTACCAGGAGTCATCAACATGGATTCACCAAGGGAAAATAAAGCCTGACCAATCTGGTAGCCTTCCATGATAACTTCACAGGCATGGTATATGGAAGAAGAGCATTGCACATAGTCTACATTGGCTTCAGCAAGGTATTTGATACCGTCTCCCGTAAAATCCTCATTGACAAGATTAGGAAGTGTGGGTTGGATGAGTAGACAGTGAGGTGGGTTGAGAACTGGTTCAGTGGCTGGGTTACACATAGCCAAGGCCTTTTCTGCTTTTCACACCACTCCACCAGCAAATGGGGTGGGGGTGCACAACAAAGAAGCTGAGAGGGGACACACCGATGACAGCTGACTCTAACTGACCAGAAGGATATGCCATACCATAAGACATTGTGTTCAGCAATGAAAGGTGGGAGGAAGATGGAGGAAGGGGGGGACATTTGGGTTTATGTTATTTGTCTTCCTAAGCATCTGTTATGCAAGATGGAGCCCTGCTTTCCTGGAGATGGTTGAACACCTGGCTGCCCATGGGAATTGGTGAATGAATTCCTTGCGTTGCTTTGCTTTACTTGCATGCTTTTGCTTTACCTATTAAACTGTCTTTATCTCGACCCACAAGTTTTCTTACTTTTATCCTTCCAATTCTTCCTCATGCTACTCAGGGAGGGCAGTAAGTGAGCTGCTGAGTGGTGCTTAGTTGCCTGCTGGGGTTAAAACATGACCAATATCAACAGCAAAAGATTTGCATTACTAAATTTGTACTTCAATATTTATATCCAAGAAAAAACCTTATAATTTTATGTATATACTTGTATGATAATTTCCATAGAGTCACAGAAAGGAAGAAGACCTGTTTTACAAGTAACTTTACGCAATATAAATATTCAGCATAACAGTTCCCCTGATAAAATTCTTTGCTAAATTTTTGTGATTCAATAGTTGCTAGCATCGTTGGCAGTACAAAAGGCAATGGGTACAAAAGGAAACATAGGAGAAACACATCTTTACTGTGATGCTGATGGGTTGCTCAGAGAGGCTGCGAAGTCTCCATCCTTGGAAGTGTTCAAAAGCCATCTGGAAATGGTCCTAGGCAGTCTGCTCTCTGTGGCTCTGCTTGAGCAGTAGGGCTTGACATGATGACCTCCAGAGATTCCTTCAAATCTCTCTACTTTTGTGAAACCCTCCATTCTGTGTTTCTATGAAATCAGTGAGAATGGAAAACTAGGACACGTAGGCAAAAACTTTCCTTTTAAGAGCAGAAGCACAGTGAAAGGATTCTCTTTTTTTTATCGAATCTATGAGAAGACCGCAAAGGATATTCTGGATCATCAGTTTTGAGTCCTTGTCTGCTGCAGTCAAATACATCATACAACAATATCCATAAATACATTAACTATCAATATATGCTCCCACCTCCCATCTTTACAAGTAGCTCCAATATCTTTCAGTCTAAAGGGTCAAAATATACATATCTGATTTTCAGACTGACCAGATAATTCATTAAATCCCATTAATAATTCGTAAATCGTGGCTGTTCAACTTTCCCCATGGGAAGTTTTCTCCCTTCTCTACACCCAAAGCATAGCTATAGTAGTCTGCTTAGCTGCATTTCTGTATTTGCATACAGTGGCAGACACTTGGGTAGTTGTAAGCATAAAAACAAGCTTTCATACTCACTGCTGGATCACTCAGTGGCAAGCTGCCAGCAAATTTCCAGTAACAAAGCTGTGGCTTAAGTAGTTTTTCTTTCTCGTTAATGATTGCCTCTTGACAAATTTATAGAAACAATGCCACACTAACATAGTTTGTCAAAGTTAAAACATGCCTCCTCTGTTTTTACCCTTCTACTTGATGTGTGTCACAAACAAAAAAGATATGCAAAAATGTCCATGCACATTTAGTATATAAAAATCTGTCTGAGGTACCTCATGGGCCTTTGTACTACCAAACATCAGCAGGCAATGTAAAACTCCTCATCCAAACCTCTTTCTCCAGGGAACATTTTTCTTTAAGTAACAGTGAAAACAGGCAAACAATTGAATGCCCAGACAGGCAATTGCAGGTACATTCATTAGTGTGTATTTACAATCAGGAGTAAATTAATTTACCTGGAGCAGTACTGTTTTTAATAAACCTCACAAATAGAAATTCATAATGGCTGTCGTCCTAGAAATGTGGGAAGTGTGGCATGTTAAATGATAAATGGACAGAGAGACTTCCTCTGAAGTGAGCAGTCTCAGCGGCCCATATACACTTTGCTTACTTTGGGCCAGATGGAGAGAAATGTTAATGTAATGACCTTCTCCCTATAGATTCAAACACCTGCAATCCAGCAGGCAACATGGCTAATGTACTTCTGGCCATATAATTACTGAACAGGTGTCTTCCAGGCAAAGAATGCAGCAGGAACAAGCTTCCAGGGCACCTGCATTATCAACATTTCAGTCTGCTCTCTGTTAGGTTGCAGAAAATGCTGGGGTTTTTATATATGTCCATACATGTATTTTCAGTTTTCAGTTTCCTAAGGGGAAGTGGTGCAGAAAGGGGAGAAGGAATGTGGAAACAGAGAAATGAGGAAGCCAAAATATAGGTCATTACCTACCCAATCCCAAACACAGTGATATGAAGCCTGACAATTAAAATAATATAAAGCAGATGGTGAACTCCCATCCTGTTTTGAACAAAACTGGGGGTTATGTTTATTTTGAATGTTGTCCTTTATTGTCTTTTTTGTTTTTCTGGAAACTTTAATGCCTAACTAATTTTCTTCCCCAGTATATTTTCTACAGACATTTCATTCTGATTTTTTGTTGGAGGTGTAGTTGTCATCAGTTTTTATGTAGAAACCACTTTGGAAACCTGAAATTATATTACTTTTAAGATAAGCTTCTTACTGTACTGCACACTTAGAAGGATGTGGTTTTAACTGTCTAAAGACATTTTATTTCAGCACAGTATAAATTATTTTTGTGTAGGAATGTGCTTTATTGGCAATATGCACCATGAAAAGAGGAGGAACTGATGAAATCAAAGCAGCACCACTTAGTAATAGATGCAAATACTGGGGGGCATCCTGATCTTAGCAAAACAACATTTCGGTATTTCATTATGCTTCCTTTTATCACAAGTCACTTATCTTCTGAAAAGTAGACTTAGGCAGTGAATTTCAACCTTTTTAAGTTTGCTGACTCCCTGGAAGTTACCCTTTATAGTTGTGAAACTCCTACGTAACGAATGGAGACTTATTTACATTCCACAGATTGCTCAGAAAATGCTGGAACACTTATTTACAGTTAGGAAAGTGTGCCACACATGTCTGTGACTCAGAATGAGCAAGGCTTGTTAGCAACACACAATCTCAAAAGGAATTAGTGCACAGAATGACTGTGCAATGACAAAAATTTCCATGCTAGCAGACCCTCAGAGCATGCTCAGTCACCCAGTCTTTCAGGCCAGTGCATGTATGTATATCTGTGTGGAGGGGAGGAAGGTTATGTAGAACACAGGCCTACCACTGACTTATTTCACCCAGGAGGGCAATTTTGAATCTTCATCAGATACTACTCTAAAGTTCATTATGAGACTAGCAAACCTTCACATTTCTCTCCACAGCTGAGGAAACTGGAGTTCTCTGACTTACTACTTTAATACTCAGCTGCTCTTGTATCACTGTTCCCTTGGTGCTTCTGTTACTATTACTTTATTTGCATTCATTAATTATTACTATTAATATTCATATGTTCTTATATAGACCTTCATTTGGCTTTTAAAAAATTAAAATGTATTGAATGTTCTCTGAAAATGTAATGGAGGATTTTTTTGTGCACCTGGGAAAGTTATTTAAATGAAGTCATTATCCTCATTGGTATTTTATTCTACCTAACATACACCAAATATATCTTTTACAAATTTATGTACTCTCAGTGATAGATATTGTCTTGCTCTTTTTCTTAAATAATGCAGAATGTACCTATTAAAGTCTTAGCTGTTAGAACAGGAGTACAAAGAGTGTAACTCATGTGCTATTTACTTAGATGGTCGACATGTTTTCCTTATGTGAACTTTATATCTCCCTTTTGAAATCAAACACAGTCTATAGGTCCTTACATGCAGTTGTTCTAATTTTGCCATGTTAAGATTATTTTTGTTCAGTTTTCATTGTGAACTGATAAAAAAATGGGTTGGAAAACCTAAGATCAAGGTTTTAAATCCATATATGCAGCACACTATCATTGAAAGAGTAGGTTTTGAGCTGCATTTTCTTTCTTAAAACCTTCTCTTGGTTTGTTTGAAGTTTGTTCATTTTTCCGACCACTGTACTTTACAGTTCACTCCCCTTCATCAGGAAGCCATAGATGGTGATGAGGCCTCCCCTCAGCCCCCTCTTCTCCAGGCTGTACAAACCAACAGACTTCAGCCTCTTCCTGTAAGACTTCCCCTTCAGACCCTTCACCGTCCTCTGATCACTCTCCAGTAGTTTTGTGTACTGTGATGTCCAAAACTGCACACAGTACTCGAGGTGAGTCTGCACCAATGCAACCCTTAACCAGCTGCAATGCTGTGCTTGATGCACCCCAGGATACAGTTGGCCCTTCTGGCTTCCTGGGCACACTCCTGGCTCATGTTTCACTTGCTGTTGACAAAGAGTCCCAAATCCCTTCCAGCATGGCTGGCCTGCAGCGTCTCATGTATGTGCAGCCAGAGTTGTGCCCTCCTGGGTGCAGAATCTGGCACTTGCTCTTGTTAAACTTCATGCTGTTGGTGATTGCCCATCTCTCTAATCTGTCCAGGTCTCTCTACAAGGCTTCTCTACCCTCCACAGGAGGAGTCAACAGATCCTTCCAATTTAGTGTCATCTGCAAAATTACTTGACACTCTCTAGTCCTAAGTCCAGGTCATTTGCAAAAATGTTAAAAAGAACTGGACCTAAAATGCAGCCCTGAGGAACCCCACTAGTGACTGGCCACCAGCCTAATGTAACCCCATTCACTATCACACTCTGGCCTGGACCCTTCAGCCAATTGTACACCCAGTGCATTATGGCTTTGTCTAGTTGCATGCTGGATATTTTTACCAGCAAGATACTGTGAGACGCAATATTGAAATCTTTATCGAAATCCAAAAAATACCCCACAACTGTTTTCCCTTGGTCAACAAACTGGGTGACCTTTTGTAAAGGGAAATCAGATTGGATTGACAGAACTTTCCTCTTCTGAACCTGTGTTGGCTGTGACCAATGACTGCGTTGTCTTTCAGGTGTTTGTCAATCACTCCCAGTATGATTTTCTCCATAATTTTACCAGGTACTAAGGTGAGACTTACAAGTCTTTAATTACCAGGGTCTTCTTTCTTACCCTTCTTGAAAATTGGGATGTTTTTTGGAGCTTCCAGTCAACTGGGACCTCTTCAGAATCCCAAGACTGTTGATAAATAATTGAGAGAGTTCTCACGATGACATCAGCCATCTCCCTGAGCACTCTGGGATGAATCCCATTCGGGCCCATGGACTTATATGGAGCCAGATGAACCAGCAAATTGAAGAAGCTGAAATAAATCTTCATGATCTAATAAAGACAAACAGTGTTGACCTGCAGAGAGTTAACACAAAGATTTTGAGACCAGAAATGTTTGAGTTGGATTTGTATTTAATTTATTTTTTGGCACAGTACAATTTCACAGAAATACATGCAATACACACTGAAATCAATGTAATTTTACTGAGTCTAATATATTATAAATTGCTTCTGAAATCAGTAACAGTGCCTTCCAACCTTCCAAAGCTTCCAAGCTTTTCTTTTAAAACACGTTTATAGAAGCCAATAACTTTTTGTCAAAGTCAATACATTTTAATTTACATCAACAAATTTATTTCTTAAATTCAGTTTTTTCTAGTCAAGACTTGCCCATCCAATGTGTATTTCTACAGATCATATGACCATCCAAGCTAGCACAATATAGCAGCATCTGCTATTTTGTTATGAATAAATATAACATACTACTGTGGAATTGAATGCATATATTGAAAAGAACATATCTGAAGCCATCACACTTTGCATTAAATCAGCATGACGTAGCTGCAACTAAGATATTGTCATTTACTTTTCAGCTTCTACTGAATGCACACTCCTTTGCATATTGAATAGACAGTATTTTGCTAAACAAAACTTAGATCTAGGTGAATGTATATTCAGGTATTTCCCAAGTGAAACCCAAGTGATTTCAGTAGTAATGGGAAAACCAGTTCTCATAACCCAAGCAATTTTGTTTTCCTGTAGTCTCCAATTCTTAAGACTGACAGGTGAAGGGCAAAGCATTTCAGAAACCAACCTCTCAAAATCTCATTACAATCTCTTGCTTTTCCTTTCTCACTGAATGTGTTAGACAGTAGTGGAATAAGTGGTTGTTTTGGGTACAGATCAAACAAGTATGAATAGAGATTCCAGTTATTTCCATTTACACTATGGATCACCAGATGGAATCATTTATCAGTGGAAACTCAGATTTTTCTTTTTCTTTCTAATTTTTTCTTGTCTTTGAGCTCAGTTTCAAATTAATAAATAAAAAGATTATTTTAAATATATTTATTAGATATGTATGAAATATAATTAGCAAGGGAACACTTTCTAAGTATAAGTTTTATCAGAAATGTTGTCATGCTGCTTAAAAATTTTATCTGAGAGTTGCATAGAAAGTAAAACAAGAACGGTGACAGCTTTCAAAGGAGAAAAGGATTTCATGTTAGCTTTGACTCATGATCAATGATTTTGTTTTCCTCTATAAGCCTTGACCCTACCAAAGTGACTGAGTGGTCTTTCCAAAATTGTATGTATTAAGCTATGCAAAAAGATTTTAATCACATGATTCTTCAAAATGATTATGTAATAACAGATTTAAATATCCAATATATATACATGGAACTTGCTCCATCTCTGCAGGCTTTCTAGAGTGGACAGTAATGTCCTGGGGGGGGAGGGGGGGGGGGGGGGGGGGAAGGGAAGAAAACCCACCACCACCACAAACCAATTATGTTTTCAGATGAGGATTTATATTTTCATTATACTGTTTGACCTTAGTCTGCAGATATTTATTCAATACAATTACTTATAACTACCATTCGAAATGTAACCTTAATGATGCTCCACAGTTTTGCAATGCAAATTATAATCTGTTTATGATTCCTGATTGTGCAAATTAGGCCTAATTAAGTCTTTTCTATTCAGGGAAACATTACACATTGTAAGAGGATTTTTTTTTATTGGAAAAGCAAGGTCAATATAAACAATTAAAATAAATTTGTTGCTGAGCAGTCTGAAAATATAATTTCAAATGTTGTTTGTCAGATTCAATTTAGGGGTTCCCCACTGGTTAATTTTTTAAGTACATTTATGAGAACTGCAAGCTTTGGTGTACTGGAATCTGTTTCTTCATTAAATTAAGACAAAAGAGAAGTAGACATACCTTAATAAACTACAGAATATAGATAGTCATCCACAAACTAGATTGTTATTATTATTTTCTTTTTTTTTTTACTGCTACATTTTTTTTCTGCACTTGCCCCATATTTTTTACTGCTACATTTTTTTCTGCACTTGCCCCATATTTCTTCCTAACAAATATGCACTGCACAATTAGGACTGGAAAAAAGGAAGTTTAAGATACTGTCCATAGAAAAGAGAGATTTATTATTTGGGGCACACCATCAGGAGAACTGATGAATTTTCGAACATTGAAAATATTTTTCAGATATAACATTTTATTAACAACTCTAATAATATGTTAGAATAATATTTATTTTCTCTGTCTTCTATACACATTATTTGGACTTAAGACAAAGCTTGTCTGTTCCCAAATATGGTAATAGTACGAGTGGACTGAAATGCCCAGTGAGCAGCCTGAAACAGACTGTCACATAATATCCTACTTCCCTCAGTGGACTGCAACATAATTTCAACCATGGAAGATTGTTACAATACAAATACCAAAATATTAACAGTATCCCTGACATTAACTCTGACTACCATTTCTAAGTTTGACATTTAAAAAATATATGTTTGTAAGATATTGTCTTGCTTTAAGCAGGGACAGAGTTAATTTTCTTTCTAGCAGCCGGTGGAATGCGGTATTTGGGAGTTAGGATGGGAGCAGTGCTGATAACACACGGATGTTTTAGTTGCTGCCAAACAGTCAGGGACTTTTCTGTTGTTCATATTCCCTGCCACCAAGAAGGTGGGGGACAACCAGGAAGCTGGGAAGGGACACAGTGAGGACAGGTGACCCAGACTGGACAAAGGGGTTATTCCATAACATATGATGTCATGTTCTATATATAACAGGGAAGTGGGCTGTTAAATGGAGCAGCTCAGAGTCTTGCTGAGCATCAAATTTGGGTGGTGAGAAATCATGGTGTTTGTCACATTTTTTGTATATGAATTATCATCATCATCATCATCATCATCATCATCATCATCATCATCATCATCATCTTTCTTTCTTTTCTGTCCTATTAAGCTGCTTTACCTCAACCCACAAGTATTTTGTTGTTTGGGTTGTTTTTCTCATTTCTCTCCCCCATCCCACTGGGAGGGTGGGAACTGGTCAAACAGCTCTGTGGTTATTTTAGCTGCCAGCTGGGTTAAACCACAACACATATATAACATTATAGCCATATACATTTATGCTGTTATATGAAGGTTTCAGCAACAGATCATTTTATGGCTAGTGTAATGGCACAGTGTCTTGACCACTTCTTAATAGTACAATCTATCTGAAGAATCGGTAACAGTGTCTGTAACAGTGTTTTCTCTCCTAGTCACCCTTTCCTTTCTAAGGAAAAAGATTCTGGCTTTTTTTTTTTTATTTTTATTTTAACTATCCTCCAGACAACAACGTTCAGAGACAGTCTTCAAAAAGACTTTTCTTTCCCTTCTTTCCATCTTTCCTTCTCCACTCATGTCCTCCTATCTTTCCCTCTTTTTGTTCTTCCTTTCTCCCTCTCACATTCTTTTCCCTTGTTTCAATCTTTGCCTTTCTCATGTGGTATCATCAGAAATAAGGTTATGTAAATCATATAGTAAAATGTCTTATGTATGTAAAAATCTTAGATGTTGAATTGTCATGTATGTGTGTCTGTGTGTGTGTGTGTGTGCGCGCGCCCCCACATTGGCTTTATATCAATGCCAATCAGTCCAGAGTTTGGCAATATGCATGGAAAACAGTTCAGAATTCTACTGATAATGCTTAATTAAAAACAAAAAAAAATCAAATTATATATTCCAATACCTTACTTGCTCTTTGGTGCTGAATTACTTGTGTAGATAGCAATGACATTTACTTCAGAATATGCAAAAGAGAAAAAACTTTGGTAAAGAGTAGCTGTATCTGTACAGCCATACTGACGTATTCTGTGACTCCAGAAGCTGTAACCTTATTTTTGATTCATGTATTTCCTTCCAGAAATACTTGCTCCTGCTGGACTGCCTATGATACAGAGAACTTACCACATAGATGAGATTTTAACAACTTTTGTCTCAAGAATGGTTGATGTATTATAAGTAAAGAAAAAAATAATGTATGATTTCAAAAAAGCAAACTAGTTTAAAACTTTGCAGGCGTAACTTCAGCTTCTAAGTCAGCAGTGATTTAGCCCTTTTAATCTCTCTTCATGAGATATATTGCAAATTACTGCACTAGTCATCTAAGCTTATTTACAAGAACTGGTTTACTTCTTCAGGCTTGCAACCATGGTGACTAAATAAGTGTATGAATTGGCAGGGAAGAATGCACATAGAAGACGTTATATGTCAGGCAGACAATGCTTGGGTGTCCGTTTCAACTGTCATAGCATCATAGAATGGTTTGGGTTGGAAAGGATCTTCAAAGACCCTCTAGTCCACACCTCTGAAATGGGCAGGGATATCTTTCACAAAACCAGGTTGCTCAAAGCTCCATCCAACCTGATCTTGAGCACTTCCAATGGCGGTGTATCCACAGATGCTATGGACAACCTGTTCTAGTGTCTCACCATTCTGATCATAAAAAATGTCTTCCTTATGTCCAATCTAAACTGGTTCCCTTTCAGGTTAAAACCTTTGCCCCATGACATCATTAACAAGCATGATGAGAACTCTCTCTGCCTTTCTTATAACCCAAACTGTCTTTATTTTTCTTCAACAGATCAATGTTCCAGCCCTCTGATCTGCAATTTTCAAATGTAAATCATAGATATTTTAGTAAGGCTGAAGTGAAACTGAGGCATCTCCATGATAAACAGGAGGTGTTTGGGAAGTACTAAAGAAACCAATCTTAGAGCTGCCTTGCCATATTTTGTATGTATCTCTTCTCCACAAGAACTCTTTGGTTTCTCTAAGGAGGTACACAGCTGGTATAAAACATTGTGCTTCTGCTATTTTTTTTTCATACTGTGAATTATCTCACTATCAGTTCAGCATAGTTAGGTTATTATATTCAAACAGCTGTCAAGAACATTAATTTTAATTAAAGTATCCTTCAGGGGAATTTAAAAAAAAAAATATTGAGAAACAGTATCATTTGTTTCAAATACAGTTTAAAACAGAATAGCATTTAGTGCTAATAACCCCTGAGTTCAAAATGCAATATCACAGAAATATTTCTATTATCTGACAACAGGCAAAGGCTTAGAAATTTTACTACCAGATGTACATACATTTTATATATTTATAAATATTTATATTTATATATATATATGCATTTGTCATATAGGTAGTGATAACCTGGAGTTAAACTGTTATCTCTGCCTATTGACTGAACTTCAAAGGCTGGAAATTGAAAAATGAAAACTTTTCTGTGGCAACAAAAAACCAACCAAACAAAAAAATCCAGCCAAACAAAAAAATATCTGCCCACGCAATATTTCATATAAATCTCATTATGGCATCTGGCTAGCTATTACTTTGGTTATTCAACAACCTTGATGAACTCTCTCTTTAAAGATGATCTAGCAGCTATTTTTAGCATAGCACAAAAGCATATTTTCAATTTATGTTTTAATGTGTTGCTGGGGGCATTTCTTTCAAATTTTTAGTACAAATTAATGTACTAAAAATATGTGTGCCATGGGCCTCATCTACAACCTATTTTAGTTAATGGAAAGAATTTCTCTGACTCTAATGAGGTTTGGGTCCATTTCTTTGCTATTTGGATAAGTTGCTAAAGTCATCTCTCTCCCAAGAGTTTTGGAAAAGAAAGTGTTTTCAAGACTAGGTCCACATTTTCTGTTTCTTTTTCTGTTTTGTTTTGTTGTCATTCAAAGATGAATAAGAAATATCTTGCTAAGAAAATATAGTAAGTATATTTCAGTTTCATTAGTATTTTTAAAGGTGATAGTTAAAAACATTGCATTATTTTATGCATGTGTAAGTTTGTACACACATACACAGAATAGTATACACAAAACCTCAAGTGTATACATGAATGCAATTTGTCTAAAACCTTATTATATGAATAAAAGCATTCTGTTGTCTTCTGCTTCCGTCTGATGAAGGACAAGTGTTTAAATTTATGGAATGCCCAATTATAACGCCTTTAGGTATCCAATCAATCTATCAATCTATACCTATGATAAAATTATTATACAATTATTCTATTATATGTATTATCATGAAAGAAATTAAGTCTGATCTCATGCACAGAGGAGTAGGATACTGAAAATTAGAAATAATAACAATAATAATTAAAAATATATATTTCACTCTTGTTCCTGGATAAGACCACCCACTTGAAACTTTTCAGAAACTCATTAGTATAAAATTAGAAGAATATAGCACAATCCCTCTGAGATAGTTAAAAAGGTAATTTGACATTGCAGCATATGCAACCAAGCCCTATCAATGGCTGTCAAGCCAACATATGTCCAGTGTTTCCCTGGTACAAACTGTTCCTGGCAGCTTCAGGGGAAGCTATTATTATTAGAGCCATTTTATATGTATGGCCTTCATTTTTTTACAGTGCAAGTGCTTCTGAGTGATATAGAAAAAGAAATATCAAGATTGTGTTTTCAAGAATATAGAAGTGGCATTCAAAGGGTGTCAGTGGGCAACATCCCACCTGCATTCACCAACAGTTCTGCCAAAAAAAGTAAGCATTACATATGACTATCAGGGCTTACACGGATTTACCAACAACCACAGTCTACATATGTATACATAAGAAATATACCCATGATAAACATATTCACCACCTAAAGAGATTTACTTCATAGAAATAACTACTGTCTACAAAGCTTCACAATACTTTATTGGGTTCATGCTAAGATTCTTGTGGTAAGCATGCAAAAATCTATAAACTACTGTTATATACCTATACTTGAGTATATACAACCATGAAGAACATAATGACGCCTTTAGAAGTTGCAAGCACCATGACCTAGAGTCAGACTAACCTTTACGCTCAAGGGATGAGTTCGCTGAATTTTTTATGGATGTAGAACTTGCCACTTTTGCTGAAACTTGCTATCACTTTGTGTGAAAAAACACCAATATTAATCAGGCAAACAACAAAGTAAAAAGAATCAAATTATATGTAATCTTTCTCCCAGATGAAAGCATCACTGAATTTTGTCTGTTGTGCTGCATACATCTGTGGCAGTTAACATATTCACAGTGTTGGAGTCTTCATTGATCTGGTTAATAAGTATTACTTAAACCAGCTCTTTGATTTTGTGCCAGTGGCCTAAAATAAAAGGCAACTTAAAACAGAAATGGAGATTGTTTATTATCCTACTTGGTGATAGGTTATGTACCCCTAAGGAAGCAGGAGACACAAAGAAAAATGATCTCAGTGGGTGATTTGTGTTTTTCTTGCAATGTGTTTGCATATGCTGCAGATGGTAGGGGGGAAAAAAACAGCCAGCACATGCTGGTAAGTCTGCTGGAATGGTATCACTGTTACTCAGACTGGTTGATAAATTGTTGGCCCAATGCAATATATAGGGACATTTTATACCTCTAAGTATTGTGACCCTCTGTGTCTAGGGGGCATTAAATTATGTGAACCTATGTGTCTATGTGAAATACAATTACTGTGTTCCGTGTGTGAAAGATATATTGTCTTTTATGTAGTTAAATGTGTTAGACTGTGCATGTCTTTGTAATAGGGTTTACTTTTCTATTATCATCTACTTTTCCTTTGTGGCATTCTTCTGTGCCCTCCAAGGTTATCCTTAAAAGTCTTGGTGAGAAAAAAGAAAAAAAATGTAAAAAGATACATTTGTAGTTTTAATGGTGATAAGAATTTGCACAGAATAAGAATGGTTTTAGTTTTATTTAGTTAGTTAAATTCTTGTGAAAAGTCCCCTAATGGCTCTCACCTTGATCTGTGAGTTTTCATCCATCCTCTCTTAAAAGACTCCTTTTTCTCCTACATAGTGCCATTCTCCTCACTGTAATTCCGTGGTAGAATAATGATAATATTTGACATTGTATGAAGTAGTGACTGAGCTACTTCATATAGCAGAAAAGGCCAAGCATGTCATCAGTGCTATTCTGATGCTAATTTACTCTAAGGGAAAACAGACTATATTGGCCCACATGGAATAGCAACTATTAAGCTCATACTTTAATGTCTGACAATGTTTCAGGTCCTAAGTTTCTGTATCTCTAATCTCTAATATTTCTCTGTTGTATACCCTACACTGCAAAGACTAAAAGCAAGTTTTTGTGAGGAACATAATGTTAGAGATGAACAACCACAAAGAACACTCTGTTATATAAATAAAAAATTAGGCATGTGTATCCTGTATTTTTATATCAATACAATACCGAAATTGATTGTGATGTAAACATACACACACACACATATATCTAGAAATAGGTTCCTTGTATTTCAGAACTGCTCAGATATTGCTAGAACTATTTTAATGTAATTATTTAACATGATTAAAGACTATAAAATTATTAAATAGCAGATGTATTATTCTAAATTATGTAAATTCATATAATATTGCTTTTAAAGTAAGATAACTTTTTTTTATAGCATACATGATACTGTGAATTAAATAGCACCAAAGGAAGCACTTTAACTATCCTTCTGTAAGTACTTCGAGGTTTAGGTGTTGGTTTGGCTTTTTTATCATATAGATAACTCATTTTTTTAAAAGATACAGATTTGATAAAACTTATTAGAGCTCTGCTGGAAACTTAAAGGGGATTTAACAAGCACTGCACAGAGAAGTGAGGCTTTGCCTGTTGTAGTTAAAAAATAACATCTGCCATTGGATTTCTAGCAACAGGATCTGTTCAAATAACCATTGGGGACAATTTCAGAAAAAGCTAGTCTGTCACTCATCACTGTTTAAATCAATTTATAGATGCTATTATCATGCAAATGAAGCAATGCATACATTTTCTTAAAATTGGCATCAATGGCTGGCATCCAAGAATATACTCAAAATACAATAGCTGAGGATACACCTTTGCTATTTTGAATATTTTAGATACAAATACAGTAAAATGTTTTAAACAAACAAAAAAAAAGACTGCAAATGATGCATGTGTTTTATAGCTGTCTATTTTGGGAAATACTGACTGTAAATCTTCAGTGAATCGTGCACTGTTTAAAAACCAACTTTTAGAATGCAAAAGGTCTGCTGCACAACTCCATAAATAAAACAGGTGCCTACAGTTTTGAATGAATGATGACATGGCAGTCCCACATTGCTGACTAGAGTTATTAACTCCCAAACACTTAACAACAGTAATACTCACATAAAAAAAAAAAAAAGTCAATCTAGTAAAACTAAAATATAAAGCATCTGAAGAGATTCTGTAAGTTATTCTCTAGTTAAAAGGGATTCAAATGGTTCACTAATAAGAAATATTCCCTGGAGTTTCCTTTGAGGGTATTTTGCTGATACATTCTGACAATGTGGTATTCTCTGATGTTGAAAAATTTGATAAACAAGCCAGACATTTTCTTCATTTCATTTAGTTCTGTATTTTTCTAGCAACACTGCTAGGACTTAAACTCTACTCTGGAAGTTAAGCATCTATTTTCTTTTCAGTCCCATGCTATGAGTTTTTGTGGATATGACACTCAGAGTTTTGTCCCATTACTTTTTCAATCTGTTTATATAAGACCTCTTCTTTTCAGTTTCTGAGAAGCAGATAATCTATCTTGATTACTGACATAATATCCTAATTCATCAAATTCTTACCTTCATCTGCATGCTCTCAAAGTGACTTTCAACAATATGAAAAGACCGGATTCTTATGTTTAATAAAGCTTAATAATAACAATACCACAAATAATAATAGTTAAAACCCTCACTTTTTAGGTAGTACAATTTTAGCACTTGCTCACTCTGTTCTGACAAAGTTCAGAATGGAAAGATATTTTTCCAAATTTAGCTGATGAAGGTGTGTCAGTAGTATGAACAACACCAGTGTAAGCCAATTGTAATGGTACAGTCCACTCAATTTACATACACAACTGAAATATCAACAGAAGACTTCTTCAGGTGGTACTGTCAGACATGTAAAGTTAGTTCTGTATTAAGTACACAAATATCGACTGCAGTTGAAGTAAAATAAATTTACATTTATATTTAAATGTCAAAGATATTGAGCAGGTAATGGCGAATTTCTAATCTTTATTTTCAATCTATACAGTAGTATAGATTAATTCCTTAACTGTGGAAGTTTTTGTAAGAGTAAGGCTATTTAGCTCTGCAACTAGGAATGTCAAGAAAGTTCTTCTAAATATATATTTTTTTTAAGATCAAGTGGCAACATGTTATTTTTCTGATGAAGTGTTGAAAAATGGAGTGGTTGCTCCATGACTTGTTTGGTATGAGAATAGGAGACACAGAGGCAGTTGACTTGAATATATTCATGTTAGGTGACATAAATTACTGCAGCATCACTTTTCTGAATTGATTTCACAGTCATACCTATTGTCTTGCTGGTCATGATTATCTTATGTAAAAATTTTACCAGATTCTAAGTATTTTTGCTTGTGATTATTTGAAAATAGCTGCTTAAATTCTCCTCTAGTATTCCAGCTGGAAGAAGTCAACAGTTTTAAAAAATGTTTTCAAATTACTAAAAAATTCTGGCTTTGTTACCTATTTTATTTTCTGGTTTATTATTTATTCTATATCAGTATCCCCTCAGCCTGTATTACAAATGTATGACAGCCAAAGAAAAACTTAACTGAAAATACATAAATGTGAAGAATGAAAGTTTTGTGTCACTACAGATGATGGAGTTATTTTATAAAACATTACAGAAGGCTCATGTTGGCAGGTCATGGCTGCTTGAGGAAGCTTAACAGGGACTGCAAGGCAAAGGGCAAGAGAGAAGCTGGAAACAAATTTTAGAGGTGCTCCTAGAAGTGTCTCTACCGAGTACAGCTCTCTGTCAGCATCTCACAGGAACAACTGAACACCCTATGAATAAATTATTGTAATGAGCAGGCAGAAATCGGTGATATCAGATTAGTTTCATTAATACTGAAAATGTCTTTATTAGCCCAAGAGTAGATCGCATTTAATGTCAAATGAGTGCTATTAGAGTCTCACTTTTTGTAACACACTCAGGAATAGTCATCTTATTTTCTGTCAGTGGGTGCTGTAATATAGATGTTCTCTTTATATGGGTGTTACTTAAATGGTATATGTTGAGCATAAAACTTAGTGATGCATGCATATTTTAAGAGTTGGCTTGCTGTACTGTAGGTCTTATTGTAAGCATTTATTGTTACCCTATTTAGTTGAGAGAAGTGATTATTCCTGATGCTTTCCACCTCTCTAATAGAAGGAGAAAAACCATTTAATCATACGTGTAGGGCTTTGGAGAAATAAGCGCTTCTATTTTTGTACTTGTCAGGGCCCTGAGGGCACCAGCAGTCCTGACTGTTCCTGCTCAGCACCACAGTGGGGCTCTCCCCAGCCTGCCCAGGGCCCAGGACACTGTTTCAGATGGACCTGGGACTCAGTGCCTGCCCCAGCCATTTTGCAGAGATGTCAGTCTCAAGGACTGTCTAAAGGGGTGTCAAAGACATCGCTCTCTGTGCTGGTTCGTGCAGCCAGTCTTGTCTGTATTTTGTGCATGTATATCTCTGTTGGTAATGAGCACTCGGCCTTGCTGCTGCTAAGGCCTAGAGAGAGGGAATTGCAGCAGCCTGGCTGGGTGGGACTGGGGCACAAGGAACCCCCTTGGCCACTCTGGCTCCAGTAGACCTGGAATGAGCCATCTCCTTTCTCCAAATACCACTGTACTCAGCTTCCCATGACAGAGCTGACACTTTACATTTACCCATGTCCTGTTGATCTCCTGACTTCACATAGGTGTTTTAATTCCTGATCTGTTGGTGCAAATGGCTGGAAATTTGGTGTTTTATTGCCAAAAATACTCAGTGATGGAAGTGGGTAAAGTATATGTTCTAATCTTTTCCGATGACCTAACTGAGGTGCCTGTTCCACCTGAGCTTTCTGCTGGCTTGCTCGTAGCCATTTGCAGTCTTTCCTACAGCCCTGAGACTTGGAACATGCTGCCAAGACATCATAACATGTTTTAATGTGGAAATTTTACTTCTGAAAAATATGATATTTCTGAAATTAAAAAAAAAAAATCTTCATTATGGAGAACTCATCCTACAACCCTTCAAAATACCCATGTATTTGGTATCTCATAGGTATCCACAACTCCTAGACCTGGCTTCAAATTCCTATTGATGAAATATTTTTTTGCTTTTTAGAAGTATGCTGCCATTGGGCAGGAAATA
This sequence comes from Gallinula chloropus, assembly GCF_964237585.1. Classification (NCBI taxonomy): domain Eukaryota; kingdom Metazoa; phylum Chordata; class Aves; order Gruiformes; family Rallidae; genus Gallinula; species Gallinula chloropus. The sequence goes on along the minus strand of NC_140085.1, from coordinate 138,358,400 downwards.
TTCCAGTCTCTCTTCAGCTTCACTGGTACCAACATTATTGAATTTTAAAAAGATGAATAAGTTGGTTTTTTTCTTACTGCATCAAGGACATAAGATACATTTTTAAATCTTTTCCCGTTAGAAAAATCAGAATGGGATCTTTGTAGGAAACCACCACTGCTCCAGGCTGCCAGAGCCCTAAGGCTGAGAGACACTCAATGACGCATCCAGGTTTATAACCTCAGTCGTTCTTAAAATCAGGGAAGAAAAATAGGGACTGACTATGTGTGGTGGTTTGACCCTGGCTGGAGGCCAGACACCCACCAAAGTCTCTCTATCACTCCCCTTTTCAGCTGGACAGGGGAGAAAATATATATTGAGTGGCTTAGGAGTCGAGATAAGGACAGGGAGAGATCATTCAGCAACCAGAATCATGGGCAAAACAGACTCAACACAGAATAAAGGAAAGAAAACTCTTAATTTATTGCACTGCACTGCACACCCAGTGACACCAGAATTGGATAATGAGAAGTACAACCATATCTTAAAGCACCTCTCTCCACCCCTCCCTTCTTTGCAGGTTTCACTTTAGTCATGATTTTACTCCTTTCTTCCTCCCCTTCCCCCCCACCATGCCGTGGGGAGGGGCAGGGACTGGGGGCATGGGGGTTCTTGGTCAGTTCCTCACAAGTTGTTTTTCTTCATAGCCAGTGGGGGCATTCCTCACACCCTACCCCTGCTGCAGCATGGGGTCCCACCCATGGGAGACAGTCCTTCACAAACATCTCCAACATGAGTCCTTTCCCACGGGGCTTCAGCTTTTCACCAGCTGCCCCAGCGTGGGTCACTGCTATGAGGTGCAGTCATAAATCGAAGAATGTCTCTCAGTCTCTCAGGCTCAGACTGTTCCAGCCTGGTCCTCCGCAGAGTCACAAGCCTCCTCTCACAGAAAACCTGCTCCAGCATGGGTATCTCTCTCTCTCTCCCCCTCAACTCTGTGTGTGTCTCTCTCTCTGCCAGTTGCAAGTGCTGGCAGAGGCTTGCTCCAAAGTGGGTCACAGCATCTTCTGTATGTCTCCACCTGCTTCAGCGTGGGAACTCTCTACAGGCTGCCTGTGGGGGTCTCTGCTCCCTGTCCTCTTCCATGGGCTGCAGGGGGGCCACCAGTTTTCCCGCAGACTACAGGAAAACCTTTCTCTGCAGCACCTGGAGTGCCTCCATCCCTTCTCCTTTCACTGGCCTTGGTGCCTGCACAATTTCTTACATCTTCTCACTCCCTTCTCTGGTGGCAAAAAGCAGCTGCTTGCATTTTTTTTTCTGCTAAATGTGATTCCGAGAGGTGCTGGGACTGCTGCTGATGGGCTCAGCCTTGGTGAGCAATGACTCTGGCCTTGAGCTGGCTGGTGTTTGCTCTGTCAGGCCTGCAGAGAGCTTCTGGCTGCTTCTTGCAGAAGCCACCCTTGCAACCCCCCCTTCTCCACCAGAACCCAGACACACAAAACTGCAACACTACGACAGGAAAGGAATTAAAACTTTTCATCGAAATGACTGTTTCAGATTGCTATTGAAGTTTCTTTATTCAATATGTGCCAGGCACAGGCCAATAAAGAGAGGAATGGTGAAGAAGTTTCTCATGCAGCTCTATGTAATGACAAAGTTTCATTTAGACGTCCAAATACATACCTGGAATTCTTTTTTTTCTTCATTTGCCAATTATCTCAGTAGCATCCAACTACATTTCCTATACTCCACGCTCTCAGTATTACTTCTTGATAGCCTTCCAGTTGCTATACCTTTTATTCAGACCAAATACTGGAAGCTAATGTAGGAGTTGCATGACCACTACCCATTGACTGATGGGTATGCAGAAAGCAAGTGGGAGTATTTTATTTGAAAATACTAAAAGGGATGAGATAGCTGGAACATAGTGTCAACACAGTTGTCTGATGCTAAAAAAACTTCAAGGCCTTCACAGAATGAGAATGTGGTGGGCTCAACTTCATCAGGCATTTGCACTCTGTTCTTGCAAGCAGTGTAGCCACCAACAAAGATGGTAAAACTCACATATGTCAGGCACTGAATTAAGCAATTTTCAGTGTGAAAACAGCCAGCCACTGACAGTAACTGACAACTTACAACTGGTTCTTCGGATTTATTTTTTCTAAAGTTTATGCTTAAAGATAAATATGTTTGCCTGCTTCATATCTTACAAAACACAACTGACAAAGAAATAAGACTTCTCACTGTTTTTCAGATGACTCTTAACTTCATTCTGTCTGAAAGGAAATTAGAATACAGTTTTCAGGAGTACTTAGTTGCTAAATGTACTGGTATAAAAAAGAGCTTTTGAGAGATGTTTTTATTTCAAAAGCCAGGTATGGAATCTTCTACATGAAGTCATTAGATCCTTTTTTTTGTTTGTTTGTTTTGGGGTTTTTTTAATTGCATCCTAAATTCTTCAATATTTGGTTTAGTCTTTTCCTGGTTTTGAAGGGTGCTATAAGTAATAAAAAAAAATGGAATTATATTCAAAATAATGTTGAGCAGGGGTGTTTATTCAATATAGTGGTCATACTAGATTATTTTTCCTTTTCCCTTTGCTTTTATTTTATTTCAGTGCTGGTGATAGCTTTGCATGTCTAGTGCAATTTGCAGCTTCATGAGGCACTGTCAAATGATCCTGCTCCATTTATATAGAACTTACACAATAAGCATCAAAGTAACTTTTTTTTTTATCCCCCACATTGGCCTATACCTCAGATTTTTAAATACCAAGAAACTCTTTTATCAGATGACATTGTATAGTGTCACAAAAGAAAATGGAGAAATACATTAGAATCCATGCCTCTAAAGTTTATTTTAGAATGTGTTGGAGTCAATAGCTGTGATGGGAAAAAACAACTTATTGGCGAATTATCAGTGTTCTTTTTATATTTTAAATTTCCTTTGATTCCATGAATTTCACTGTTTCCTGACTTCTATTAAAAATGCATAAACTTTTTGATTAGTTTATCACAATGTGGAACCAAATAACCGGGTATGACAGAATTTAATTTTGCTGCAGAGGAGCCATTCCCTTGATGTCGTGGCTGGGAGCATCCAGTCAAAGCCAGAGTAAAGGTTAGGAAATATATCACAGTCAGTATGGCAGGAGGCATTTGATAACACCACAAATAACCTTATCCTTCCAGTGATTTGAAAATGGGAGGGAGGGAAGGAAAAGAAATTGAAACAGAGAGCTTGCTCAAAGCATGAAAGCTGCTTTCAAGAAGACTTTTTTTCACTTTTCTGCACCAATGCCTTTCAGTTATTAATTTTTTTTCTGCCTAATGAATACAGGCTTTCTGTAGGAAAAGAGAAACAAATAAAATAACTTTCCAAGATGAAATTTCATTTATCCTTTGAATTAAAAATAATTAATCTCTAAAAAAAAAGTCTTCCTATGCATATACATATTGTAGCATACATGAATTGAATTTGATTGCACTAACAATGAGGTGAACCATATAACTATCATGATAAAAACCACTTTTTCTTGCTTAAAACCACTACTGTTAATAATACAGGTCTAAAGTCCTGCATGTGCAGCCCCAGTGAGAAAGCTAATGAAATTTCACACTTATGTATTAGAAATAAGGTCTTGTGTAATACAAAAATCAAATAATAGGACACATCTACAGATACAGTGTGGTTCTGCTGGCTAGGGGAATATAAGAGTAATACCATAATTTAGGAAGAAAATATCTTGAGTGGTACAAGCTCACTTCAATTGAAGAGTCAAAGATTATATTTCACGCTAGTCATGTTGCTCCCTTCTGTGTTGTTGATTGCAGATTTTTAATCATATTTGCAGTGTGTCTGACCCCCAAAAAATCAGATAAAATTTTAATTGCTTAAAATTTTTGTTTTCAAAAGTATATTCTGCAAAATATATTTCTTTCATGACATAAATTGGTTAAAGTTGTTTGAAGGATCAGGACCCTTAGAGGGGAGAACTTAAAGCAGAGATTTTTTTCACTCTTTTTGGTAATTTCTATTGGTTTCTCAACATGACCTTGAGACTCAACATTTGAGTAACATAGATCTTTGCTTTTAATTATATCAAAGCTTAGAAATTTTATCAGATCTCTAAAATAAAAACGCTTATTTCCCAAAGCAGCAATACTGCTTGTTTCTCTCTGAGTAACAAAAATAATCTTACAGAGGACATCATGAATAATGCAAGAAGTCTGATTTAACACCAGGATTATTTCTGGCATTCAGTATCTGTGGATAGCATATTAATAGCATATACCGGGTTTTATGATTGAATGATAGGAATAATGAACTGGCACTGAGCCTTTGTGATTCCAGGCCAAAAAATTGGATCTATTCACTAAATCTAATAAATTTTATGTCTAAGATTAAGCAATTCAGTGAGTTGGATTGCAGTCTAGAACACTCTCTTTAATTTCAAATGCTATGTGAATTTACATATGACTTGTTACCATGATGGCCATAATAAAGAAAACATTCTTTAACAGGTATGTATCATGCAGATATAAATTAAATGCATGTAACAAAAATGAAATTTGATTTTCAGAAACATGTGATGAATACTGTAGTGGAAATAAAACAATATTCTGGTGGTTCCCTTCCCCAAAACATAACTTTTAAACTTTGATTTTGCAGGTAGGACTCAAGACTTTCAGAGCTGGTTGAAGTTTCACAGCAGTATAAAAACCAAAAGAGATTACTAGAAGAGTAGTCCTGGAAAATAAGATTTGCTATTGCTATTTTTTCCTTCACACACAAAATATTTTTGCTTGACAGCAGCCAGCCTGGCTTTTTCTCTTGTCTAACAGGAGGAGAAACCATCTCTGTTCTCCTGGTCAACACAGCATAGTGCCCATTTCTTTAGATCTAAAGGTAGTTTAAGGAGAAAGACAACATTCCTTGAAACCATTAAGAGCATCATGTGTGTTTGTTTTTAAAACCTTCTCTCAGCAAAGCTGAAATGTAAGTCTGATTGGTAAAGACAGATGCATATTGAAGTAAGAGTCTGTGACACTGAGGTGTTTTATGACACTGCAGTATTTTCTCATAAAAAACACATGAATTATCAGTGAATTTTTGGAACTGAAGTTGCAAAATGTAGCAGATTGTCCTGGTTCCATCCAAGCTAGACTAAACCTCCCCAAGCAGTCAGCACAGAGATCTTTCCTGGAGCTGAGGGGTCAGGGGTGGCATGCCATGTGGGAGGGTATGAGCAAATATCTAGACAACAAAAACACTTCCATAGGTTTTTATGGGGGAGTGTTGTCAGGTGGTGTTGAAAGCAGCCCAGGCTAACTCAGCTCACCTGTGCTGGCTGCCTGGGGAGGTTAACTCTTTCCTGGACAGAACCAGGACACAGATGAAGTTACCTAGTAGCCTGGGTTTCCAAATGACTGCAGATGTCATTTAGCCTGAGACCACCTTTGCTCTGATTACTCTTTTACAGCCACACTTCAATCCTGAAATAGGGTCACAAATGCACAGCCAAATCTCTAAAATGTTGTGAAAGTTCCTGCTAAACTCTGCAGCAAATACAAACATGAACACAGCAGTACAGACAGTAGATGCAAATAGCTGCTCCTAATTAGTAAGCTGTTCTTGCATTTAATTTTGTATCCAAGTAAGGAGCAAACAACTCACCAGGAATTCTGGTATTTAGGACTTCCATTATTGTTTGCATTTTTTAATGTCAGAGATTATATCTGGATCTGTATTAGGGTGAACGCCTGTTTGCCTGTTAAAGAAAGAAACAAATACTGCAGCAGTGTGAAACAGACCTGCCTTTGAAGAATTACGAAAGTAGAAAGAATTTTTTAAATATTCAGACTATGTATTCAGATTGTTTTTTACTTCTTGTAACTAACACCCATTTCTATATTCATTTGTCCATCAAGGGCAGTTAGTCTGTTTAGAATAGGACAGAACTCAGTTAAATTAGTTATCCTCACCATTACTGTAATTAGCATTAGAAATAATGTGATAGATTCCCAATGCTGAGACCAAACTTAGATTTCCACACAGTGCCTTTGAAAAAATAAAATAATAAGTAAACATAAAATTATTGTTTTATGTTCTAATTCATATAGGGACAGGGTGATTAACACCTGTGTGAAAATGAGTTTCCACTATGTGTCATATCAAATCTAGAAATTAATTATTACTTATTACACTACTCCATCAAGCTTAGTATAATTTAGGAGACATGCATGACTTTCCCATTAAGAGAGTAATTCATGGGGTTTATTTGAGGCATTCAGTACTGTAGCTAATTCCAGTTACTCCAGCCCTTAAACATAGGCTATATCTTACATCTCTCCAGAAATTTTTCTTCTGAAAGGTTCTTGGAAATCAGAAGTCAGTATGTGCTTGAGAGTATTTTTACTTATGGGAAAAGCCTACAAGCAACAACAGGAAAAAAACCCAAAACTCACACTTCAGTGTATCTCAGCTTCATGCATATACTGCTGTGGACAGTTTCTTACAGCTGAAAGCACAAAGCTGTAGAAACCTTTATTCTTTGTTTCACAATTGAAATACTATTTTTTTTTCCTGTCTGCTTTTTCATTTCCCTGGTTTTCTCAAAGATTGCAAGGGACACTCTTCTCTAATATAAGATTTTCATAATTTTTTTTTCCTTTTAAGTCTTAGCTCTGTTCACTTTCTTCAATTGCTAATTGATTCTGACATTTCCAGCAGCAATTACTTTTTTGCACCTTTACACAGATCCATCTTACTTTTTTCTTTTCTGGGGCAAATCCATTCAAACTGTTCTTCCACTTGTCACAATCCACAATTAGGCAGATAAATATGACAGAGTTTAAACCCTCTTGCATTCCAACTGACCTCAGATTGCTCTGGGAGGTTGGGGGCAGCTGGACTTAACTCCTGTGAGATTCAATTAGGTGTTTTGTCATGACCAGGTCCTTGTAATTCTCAGGAACAGAATTACGACCCAAAATGGAGTCAAGTGTCCAGTCACTTGATTTCACAGAATCACAGAATCACAAATTTGGAAAAGATCTTTAAGATCATCAAGTCCAAACGTTCCCGTCCTGTGCTAAACCATATCCCTAAGTACCTCATCTACCCTTTTCTTAAACACATCCAGGGAAGGTGACTCAACCACCTCCCTGGGCAGCCTGTTCCAGGCCCTGACAACTCTTTCAGCAAAAATTTTTTTTCTAATATCTAATTTGTCCCACAACAAGCATGCAAGAGAAGAGGGGAAGGAAGAGGGAAAAACAGTGGAAAAGTCAATGGTCATAATTTTTATTATTACTATTTTGATTCTATGAGAAGAGTATCTATAAATATCTGTAAACATTCTATGCCTCTATATGGCTACTGAGAATATTTAAGAGCATCTTAGTTAAACTGAAAAAGCTGAATTTTAACAAGCGTTCATCTCTCAATATTTTAGCAAGCATGTTTTAAGTTTGTGACACCATTTCCTGAAACATCCACACAGGAAATGAAAAACAATCTAGTATATCTGGTTGTTGCTACCAGCTGCTCTGTGTGGGAAACATTGGATTTTGTTTAATACTTCCTCAGTGATATCAAACAGATGGTTTAATGCACTCTTGAAATGTTTGTGCTCGAGATCCCATTATTTTTATTCAGTTAACAGCTTATTACTACTTTCAGAATAAAATGATGTAGCATTCCTGATGTTAAGGCCATAGACCATTGCAGGATAACATATAAACATCCTTATAAAGCTTGTTTTAGATTCCACTTTTGTCTAAAATTAACACTTTGTCTGTCTAGTGCCTCATTCTTACAGCACTGTTTATATTTTCTTGTCTAATTGTATGTTAAACAGTTTAGAGTTGCTGCTGTTTTCATCTTAATGCCTTTGGATGATGATTACAATAAGAGCAATTTGACAAACCAACCATTTTATCAAACTTTCCCTGAATAGTTGGATGGAGTTGAAGACTTTTCTTGAACATTTTCTGTGGCATCTCCTATGGTATATCCTCTTCATTTCATGAAGGTGAGCTTGATCTTACACCTGAAGGATGGGTCTGATGTTCTCCACTCACTGCTTTACCAGTTCTGGTGAGTGGTCTGTCACTAGGGCCAGTGACATCCAGCTAGTTGACCAAACTGTCAGCCTGTGTGACACATGGAATTGTACATCGGAGTTTGCATCAGGGAAGTATGCAAGGATTTGAGTCCAACATCTTCTTTGAACAATGGTGTCACAGTTTTGTGTAGCTGGGTACTGGTAGAGAAGGGGGAGCTGCAGAGATGGTCTCTACAATAAGTAGCCAGAAGTTCTCTGCAGGCCCCAGAGAGTAAACATCAGCCAATTCAAGGCCAGAGCCGTTCCTGACCAAGGCTGAGCCCATCAGTGACTGTCACAGCGCCTCTGGGAATCACATTTAGAAGAAAAAAAACCACAAACAGCATCTTTTTGCCATGAGATAAAGGAGTGAGAAGATGTAAGGAACTGTGCAGACACCAAGGTCAGTGAAGGGGGGGAGGAGCCGCCCCAGGTGCCAGACAGAAAGATGCCCCTCTAGCCTGTAGAGAAACCCATGGTGGAGTGGGTGCCCCACCACAGTCCATGAGAAAGGCTGAGACCCCACCTGCAGCCCATGGAGAGGCCCCACGCTAGAACAGGTGGAGACACACAGGAGATGCTGTGACCCACATTCGAGCAAGCCCCTGCCAGCACTTGCAGCACATGGAGAGAGACAGAGACAGAGATGAGCAAGGGAGAGACTCACGCCGGAGCAGGTTTGCTGAGGTGGGAGGGCTTGCGACCATGCACGCCCTTGCAGTTTCTTGTGTACCTTCTGTGGAAAGCTTCTACCTCCCTGCTGGCAGAGCCAGCAATTGACTTAATTTTAAAGACTGCTTAGTGACAACTAAACATTAGTGTGCTATCAACATTATTTTCGTACTAAATCAAAACCACAAACCTACATCAGCTACTAGAAAGAAAATTAACACTATCCCAGCTGAAATCAGGATAACTATGAGCCAAGGTGTTACGGAGGTATGTGGTCTGTCTTCTTCAGTGCTGGAGGTTTTGATGAAGAAAAGCTTAGGTTTAGAGGAACACTGTAATAAACATTGAATGAAATAAAGTTAGAAAAAGCTGAAACATTTTTTTTTTAAATCACTTAGTTAACCTGAAGAGTTAGAAACAAAAGATGCCCTATTGAAAGTAAGAATTAAAAGAGGAACCAAGACATGTCATCTTCTCCACTTCCCTGCCAATGACAAGATCAAGAGTCACAGATCTTTCTTGACAGACTTTTGCCAATTGCTTCTTAAAACCCTATAATGCTGGAGATAGAATTTTTCCTGGGGAGTTTATTGTAGTGCTCAACCATTCTTCCAGTTCTAAAGATTTTACTCTCTAAGTTCTAACCCAAATAAGTTTTGTGTGTTCAGATCTGTTCCTGCCACATTTACCTCAATGGATGTATAGATCTACATATAGCAATCATATTCCTTCACAGTCCATTTTTTGCTGCCAAATAAAGCAGGTCGTTTATATTTTTAGTCTGCATTAATTTTCTTAATTTTTATTAAATTTAAGTGATAGAACAGTAGAAAATATAATAGATGATGTATTGCTAATGCCTTGTACTCACTACTAAGAGTACTATCTATGATGCCTAGTATTTAATCTATGCATTATTTTCTTGACTGCATATGAGTCACATTAGTTTTAGGAAAATAACCCCAAAACAAAACCACATGTATAATATTAAGTAATACACTTGCAAACTTCTTTTTGGTTTTTTCTAAATTAAGAATTCCTAGGATTAGCACCATTTTCTTTGTAGTTTGTTTTTTTTTTTTCATTTTAAAAGCATTCTCATTTATATGATAAATCCTAAATACAATCACACCATTTTCCCTTTTTTTGTGCTCTGGTATTCTGCAGTGACAATGCTTCCTTTAAATCTGTGACAGCAGCAAATGCAGTAATGTAATGTTATTTTGACTGTTGTGGTCATTAGGAATCTTTAAGGGATTTTTGTTTTAGGAACTTAACTTGCAAACTTTTTCCAGCCTTATCTTTCCCTTTTTTAATTTTTCCTTCCTTTTATACAGTATAATTCTTATGCAAATCCTAAGGCTTTCTAGTCTAACATTCAGTACTGAACCAAATGATTTGGTAAAAATCTAGATTGTTCTATTGGTATTCCTTTCTGGTTTTGGGTTTTTTTTTTTAGCAAATCAGCTATTTCATCAAAGTGACATATCAGTTTAATGGGACAGTCTTCCTTTGTTATCATGTTGCCTGTTCTATTTGTTTCAATTTACTTTGGAAGGAAGGGTGAAATCAAATCATTGTCCAAAATAATGATAAACCTGAGAATACTTTACAAAGTCCTTAACACTCAGAAAAAAAAAAAAAGCAAACAAAACCCAACACAACAAAACCCTAATAAAACATGAATTAAATTAAAGCAAGCATGAAAATTCAGACCTGTTAGGAAGCAGCACACAGCACTCAAACTTATTTAAGCTACTTATTATAAACCATTTGTTAGAAGCAATATAACTGTACATGATATGTGTGTATAACTAGCTCAGTGTGAGGATTTTCAGATTTCTGAAATAGCTAGAAAATACAGGATGCACTCAAAGGCCAATAAAGAGATATGAACATTAATGTTCTTTTACTATATTATAGTATTTATTTTCATCCAGTAGTCTATTTCTTCAATAGAAACATGAGTTTGATGCTTTAATGACTGGGGAGGGCGGTGGCAGGGGGGCAGAGGGGAATTGCTGCTCTTGCCTATGTTAGGCACTCAGTATGTACTTTATGGACCCATGCACAGAATATCAGCACTGCCTCACCAGCATTCTATATCCAATGCTCTGCTGGGTTATGACCTGAATAGTTAAAGACAATATGCTGTAGTTTTTTCTAGAAAACTGAAGAAATGAGAGTAAGAATAAAAATAAGAACAAGAATTAAGTGAATGAAAGGAGAAATAAAAAACTTATTTGATGTGGGAAACCTTTAGTTACAGTCTAGTGGAAGAGTATAGTGATTAAAAAGAATTATTCTCCATGCGAATAAATAAAGAGGAGTCTTTGTTACTGTTTACAATAGCACGTTCATTAGCTAACATAAACTAAGTACTTTATAAGCCTCTTCAAATCAAACATTTTTACCAGGTATTTTAATTGCTGATAGCTAGGCAACCGTGAAATAAATTACAAGTTGCCTTTGCATGATTTAAACTTGGTATGAGATTTGCCACAAACAAAAGAAATATTTCTCTGCTGGATTTCTTTCTGCATCATTTACTCCCTGCAGTTTAGAGCAGATTAATGTGTTCAGAGACTGATTGCCGTAATTACTCTGCCCTGCTGCTCTTCTATATTATGCAAACAAATGCACATGATGAAAGAGAGAAAATGGACAAGAATAGAGGTTCTTAGGCTCTCTTGATTTCCAACTTAAAATATCGGGTCATGATCAAAAGCTAAAACTTTGAAACTTGAGGCTTCAATGACTTTTTATGTAATAATTTCCATTCAAAATTATTTTTTTAATTCATTCTCTTAATTTAGAAAATTTGGAACACTAAAAGAATTTCACTGTTGGTAAATCTTTCAATTCTTTTGAAAAACTACCTGCAGAACTTGTTCACTTACATTTCAGTTAGAGCAAATGATCATCAGTTTTGCTTTGTGATTCCAAAAGATAGTAAAATAAGAAATCGTTAACAATCTGAAACAAGGCTGTAAAATAGGTCAGGGAGGTTTGGATGATAATCCCATAATTCCTACCAGGGATATGCTGACATTTTATTTATATATATCTTTATAATATGTATGCCCTATGCCTTTTTTTCTCTCCTGAGCACATAGTAAGAAATCTGATCTAACAGTCCTACTTCAAGCACATAAGGTAAAAGGTTCAATTTGGTGACCTCCAGAGATCTCCTTCTACTGAGATTTCTGTGGCACTATGAATCCTGGCTCTGTGGATACCAACTGGAACTCTCTCACTGACTTCTGTAAACCCATAGTTCAGAACTGAAGTGTAAATGTTCCTGCAGCATTTGCCATATGGGTTGCAATATATTGTTGCTTATAGTTTACATAAATCGGATAGTTATAGAAAAGTTGCAGTTGACAGGATGTGTGCTTATTACTGATTTTGTTTTTTCTTTCCCCCTCCCCCACTTAACTTTTCTGAATATGGAGCAGAAAATGGGGATTGAGGTACTTTCCTTTTCTTGTTTGTAGCTCCTTCCATGGGTAATTAGGAAGGAACAAGGTTTAGTGATTTTTCATAATAGGCATTAAGCAGCCTGTATTTATAAACCCTCCTGTTTCTATGATAAAGGAGACCTCCTTTGTAGGAGGACCTAAAAAGATCTCACAGTGTTGAGAGTATATTTAGGATAAATTCCGAAATTGGAAATGGTAGAAGAATATATTTTCTTCTTTTTTTTTTTTGCTAAATATTTTTCACTACATTTGTGTGCTATATCACTGTAATTTTTATTACATGATATTTTGTATTGTGGTGGGTTTTTTAAATTTCAGTTACAGTATTGACCATTGAAAAATTAATACAGTACTAACTATAAGTTTATGTATCATTCAAGAAAGAAAGAAAGAAAGAAAGAAGTCAGTAGAATTTATTCTTGGAGCAAGGTACCAAGAAGTGGCAAACTTGTTTTTCTGCCGCAGGGAGCTGTGTGTTAAAGTCATTGGCAGTCAGCATGGACTCAGATAAGGACACATATTGTCCCTTATAGGATTAGAAGAACACTATGTCTGCGTTATCTAATTGCTTCCTTTGAGACGTATATCTTACTTACATTTGTCTCTCCTTTCTCATGCATTAAACTGCAAGACCAGATTACCTTCTCATGTGTCTCAAGTAATTTATGGAAAATGTGACAAATTCAGTTAGAGCTTTCTACTACATTTTTCTAAATTATACAATGATGTTATTGTACTAGGAAAAAAAATCCAACCCACACAGAACACTGCAAACAATGAAAAACAACCCCAAACCAAAACAAACTTAAGACAAGTACAGAATTTCTATGAGGCTGTCAGTCTGATGAATGTGGTTCACTCTGTAAAGGCAAAATGAATATTTGGGGTGCATGTATCAGGTAAAACAACTCTTTTTGGAAATCCCTAGATATTGCAGGGATGGAATGCTTCTAGCAGATATTTACGAAGGTGGAAGCCATGTCATCCAGCAGCAGATAAATGCACTGAATAAATCAACTGGACTTAACTTTTCATGTTTTGTCTTCCCTGTTTTGTAGCCCAAAGTCTACCTACACATAAAAATAACTCTTTTTATCTTTTTTTCAAGAGCTTCCACTAGGAGGCTGACCATTCAAAGGTCACCTATCACAAAACTTGCATCTCAACAAGAAAATCATTGAGTTCAGAGTCAGTCTGCAAACAGGTTCATGTAAGTTTGGTTAGCTTGCAAACAAACATTATCTGCTTTTGGATATGGTCACTATGGTAATTAAAACCACAGCATGCTTTTTTGTTGCTATGAATTCCAAATTTTGGTGCATTAAATTTCCACTCAAGACAAGCTCTTTGCTGTGAATCAGGCTGCAGCTGCACCTTGTTTATACCATTGTAGTCTTCCCCTTTTTGGGAATGGGATGGAAGTCTTCCCCAGTCTCAGGCCTGGCACCAGCTATCCATCCATTCTTGAACTCATGCCTGTGGATCATCTATTCTAATGATTTGATTGCCACCTGGGAGATGTGTTACTTTTCACCTTTAATCGTATTACCATTTAGTCAAGGTGAATCAGTTCAGCAGGGAGATGTTTAGAAGTCATTTCTTAGTTGTCTTCATTTAGAATTACAGACTACCATCTCAGACTGTGAGGGATGATGTGAAAGAGTTTGATCTTTTCAAAAGCATCTTTGAAACAAATTTTACTTCAGCTTCAGTTGAAAATCGCACATAGGATGCTGGAGCATTAGAACATAATTTCTGTAGAGTCCTACTTATGAAGGTTTAAGCCATCATAGTTCAGATGTATACTGTAACAGATTAAAACTGATAGATCCTCACTTACAGCTTCTCAGAAGACAACTAACAAGGAAAAGGATCTCAAACTATCTTTCAGCTTGAATGGACTATATGTACACACCTGCTCCATTACACTATAATGATACTCTACTCTTTGATGAAGACCATAAACAACAAGGGAAATCTAGATTACCTTAGTTAATGGTGAAAGCAGAACTTCAGAAACAGACTTTTCGCTTTCATTTTTAACATGCTTCATTTTGCTGAATGCTGTGAAACCTTATTTTCTTTGGTATAATCACTAAGGAAAGGATGGAAGTATTGTCCAATTCTATGCCTAAATGCCTACAGTTCTTTCTTGGATACCTGCCTGTGTCTGTTTTCTTAAGGAGATAATAGTTATGTTTATTGTTTACCTTTTACCAAGGTTGAATAAAATTGTAGAAGTCAATTACAGATACAAATACTCAGAAGATCAAATCAGTGCATATCAATAACAACTGTCACAACATAGCAGATCACATATTTGTATCTTAACCAAAGGAAAAAGTCTGAAATCTTTTGTAGTACCACTGTCTTCTAGTCACACTTATACTGATATCATATATTAACTTTTGAGGCTGGAATAATATACACAGTTGTCACATCAGAGACAAAAAACCTATATTAAGTGGAAGAATACACAGAACGGAAAGTAATAGAAATAATTCTGTAAACTAGTCTGAAGCAAACCACAGAAGAACAAAAGAAAAAGTAAGAAAATATCAATGGAAGATAGTAAAAAATGCTTTCAAAGACAACATATGATTTTGCTCAGTTAGGTGTTTTACTTTGTTTTGGTTTGGTTTGTTTCCCCAAGGTATGAATGGCCAATTTCTTATCAAAACAAATGTCTGCTCTAAGGAACAGACTTAATAGTGTGGTCTTTAAAAGCAAATTGGAAAGTGCCCTACTGACCACTTTAATTTACAGTCACATGTGCTAGGAGTCACTGACTGATTACTCTGTTAAGAACACATGAGTGAAATCAGGTTAAAATATTGAAAAACTGAAAAAGAGATGAAATTTGTACTAGCCAGTTTCCCTGAGCCTGTGCTGAAAATAAATTATAAATCAGCCTCAGACCTAGACAGAACTTAAATCTTATCAATATAATCTGATTTTCCATTACTTAAATAGTAAACTATTAAATCTACTTCACTGTTTGATTTGTTTTCTTTTTTGTATATTGTGCTTTTGAATGGTTTGAATTTTACCTAGACTCATTATCAAGATCTGAAAAGATAAAAACAACCTCTCCCTCCCAAACACAACCAAAAAACCCCACCCCTACTTAATGTTAATAATGTTTTGAATCAGATTTGAGTTTGCTATTTGATCCAAGAAGGACTGCAACTTTGGATTTTAAAAGAAACTGATGTTGTTTTACTCAAGTTTTTTAATATTGGTGAGATTGCCAATGTTGCATTTCTGCGTTTTTTTACTATCTCTGATAACAAATATTTAAGCTGAGTTGGTCAACAGATATATTACCTTATCTTTAGTTACTATCTCAGTTAATATTTTTATTTTATGGTCTATAAATCAGAACAGCAAAATCAATTCTGTACTTTTTCTTGGAAAAGACAAGTGAAATCAGGTCTTGGAATGATTCAAGGGTAGTTAATCAAAACATCATGATAAATGATGGAGAAATAATAAAATCTCAGACACCGTTTTGTTGGAAAAATCACAAGTATTTAAGTAGATCATTACCTATGTTTTCTCTTGACACCTATACCCAGATCCAGCATGCATACCTTCTGGTTCTTGATATGTTGTTGTACTGCCTTGTTCCTGATTTTCCAGATTTAATTTTGGAGATATTTTGATGCAGTTCCTAAAGCCTACAAAAGTTTCCTTGTTAGAGTTGAACTGCCTGCTTACTATGAGAACCATTTACTGTTATTGCCAGAAGTGTCAGTGATGAGTGCACGTAGACCTGGAAGCCTGCAAAGAAACAACAAACACATTGTTATGAGGGGTGAATTGTTCTCCCCTTGAAATGCCTTACATAAAAGAATCAATACCTTTTTAATGAATACATTTTTCTCAATTTTCTTCTTTCATTTGTGTGCATGCCCAGAGAAAGAATTAATTCATATAAACACTGTTTAATGCAAATTCTATTCTCTGTTTTTTAATTGTTTGGCCTTTTACCCAAATTAAAATTAGTTTTACAGACCCTAGTAAAGAACATATCTTTTGATCCATGATATAATAGCCAATGCATAAACTTTTATTTTAAATTGTTTTCATATATTTTTTACCTGAGACAGAGTCTTCTTTAGTTTATTTTAAAGAGCTTGTGTTTTTAAAAGAATTCATAATTTACTTATGAGACACTGTGTTTGTGTGTGTGTGTATGTGTGTTTCTATTGGTTCTGACCATCTCAAGAGCCAAATGCACGTCAGTCCTTTCTTAATGTTTTCTTCAGATTGTCCAATTACATTACCAAATGAAAAACTGACTTGTCCTGTGTAAGACTAGTAAGAGACAGCATAATTTCTGTTTCATATTTTAGAGTGAGAACTCTACACAACAGATCAGAAATGTAGTTACACAAGAATTTCGTGGGGCAATACTGGAGGGCCTTTCAAATGACATAATCTGGTATAGATTTGTAATATCAGATTTAATACTGATTAAAATATTTTTACTGTAGCTCAGTTCTTTTGGCTGAAGCATAGATGTTACTGTATTGTGGACTTGTTTTGTTATGGGTTTTTTTAATCTTGGATAGGTCCAAAATTGTAGAAGTGTAATGTTGGGCTTAGTTGCACTGACATCCATGTTTATGCTCCCTGTCACATTCAGAGCACCTGAGAGCATTACAGGACATGATTTCATAGATGTAACAGTGATGACAACATTTACATAGGTACATTAGGAACAGCAGAGCTGGAAAGGGGCTACTTCCATCTCTGAGGCTGAGGTATATGTCTTCATCAGAATTGCTAATATTCCCTCAGGTGTAACAGCTCTGAGAAATTGTCTTTTGAGCATTCAACACAGTGTGCTTAGTTATACAGTTGGCTCATGTTTGATTTTGCCTCTCTGTCATATGAAAATTTTGAACTACTTGGTTCTGCAGACCAAATGCTCTGCTGGATTTTGCTTTTCAACAGTTTCTCTTTCTTAAAAAAAAATTAAAAAGGGTATTGACTAGGTCATTCCAGCTTCATCTGTCCTCTCATTTAAGTTAAATATTTGGGTGTTCTACCAGGTCAGTCCTTGATATCCTTTCAGTAAAGTTGATTGTCATTTCATACAGCTCTGGGAATGTCAGGTGTCTTTTAATAATGGATAAAAATGTGTGAACTATTTTCTGCAATGGGACAAGACAGATATGGTGACTGTTGACAAGATATGACAATGTACAACATATCCTCTGGTACTTGTGGTTAAGGTACATTAAAAAATTGCACACTTATGGAAAGATTTCAGCTACTTCTCCAAAGCAACCTGCGTGCAGCAAGTTGGTAAATATAATGTGATTTAAAATACATTAGTGGAGGAAGAAGGGTAATGTATATTTATTGTGGATTAGAATGACTAGAGACACAGCTGATACTTTGATAGTGGATAGTCATGAGAGTTTGCACCATTATGCAAACTTGTTTCTGTATCAGTGAAGATTGTTGACTTGCATAATAAATATTTATGTATGAGCTTTGTTGTATGTCTGAAGTGATCACCACGTGTGATTCCACAGAAAAATGAAATTCTTATATGTTGAAGAGTACATAAAAATTATTGTAGTTGGATTGCAAGTCAGAATTATATAATAATGAATGAATCATAAAAATCACAGTGATTGTGTATTTTATTTTTTCTGGAGCTAATTGATTACAATTATCTGTTTGTAAACTAGTGCTACATGTGAACTTGCAAAACAGGTTGCCTCTGGTATAAAACCAGAATATGTATATGTGTGTGTAAGTAAAAATGAGTAGAATATTAAAAAAAAACAAACAAAAAAATATTATGTTTGCATGGTGAAACTATGCAGAAGAAAGACCTGAAAAACTTTTCATATGGATATACTTTTCTGAAAACTTCTGCTAAAATTGATTATGAGTAGATATGCATTTAGAAACTGGATTTTATGCTTAGGGTAAAAAAATAATTAAAATCCCTCATCAAAGTCTTCAGAACAGGAAATTCATACCTTTTCCCTAAGAGATGGTATGCTCATCTGATTTATTTAATACTTATTATCGAATTAAATTGAGAATGTGTCTTTGACACAGCTGACTTAAACCAGTAAAAAAAAATATAATGTTCTGTACTTTGTTATCGAAGCTACTTAAAACACCATAAGACAGGAAATGATTCTTAGGATTTAGCTTGATCTGGAAACAATTTGAAACATTGTTTTTTTCTCTGATGGTCTATTTAGTGTTGTATAAGTTTGAGAATGGATTCTTTATCTCGATAGTTCAGTGCTTATTGTTCTTTTAATTACTGATCTCCATCACTGTTTAGTTTGAACGCTATTAACTTTATAATTGTTTACTTAACCACAAAGGATGAAACCATTCATGACTCAGGAGATAATTAAACATATTTGATGTATTTTGACATACCGCGCTTGCATTCGCTGATATATCTCAAAAAAATGAAAACAGTTTAGATAGAATTAGATTATTTTAGCTTACTGATTTATTTTGCTTTACTTCTCTTCTAAACAGCCATAAAAACAAATAAATCAAACCTTGAGGATCAGACAAAAGACAAGAAAATAATTGCATTTTCCTAAATATTTGTTGTTTAGGATTTTTGTTTTTTCTTAAACTGAAAGTTCACTTCTTGCAATGCAGGCATAATAGTAAAAGTTTGTCTGGATATATTTCAGAAGGATGTGAAAAGAAGCCTTTAAAATGTACTCTGTTTTGAGAAGATACTTTATCTTTCTTTCATCTGTCAAGCTATCTAACTGCATTCAGACCCTTCAGTATTCCTATCTGTTATAATAATATTTCTAAGAAGGAATCCAAGCCATTCATAATGGAATGAAAAAAAAAGAATAAAAACTACAATAGGAAATGTTTTGAAATTCTGTTTTGGGATAGAGGTTTTCCTAGCACATGTTAAGATGTAGGCTTACACCATGTCTAATTCAACTTTGTTTCTAAATAACATATCTGTACTCTGGCTTTTATGCTTTTATAATCTCCTGAAGAATCTTCAACAAAATATTTGCAGATGAGCTTATGGTCTGTGCTCTAGCTCTACTTTGAGTGTGGACCTTGTGAAATCTTCAGATCAGATGCTAGCAGTTGCCCTTGAAGAAAAGTATTTCCCATTTATTTACATTTCTGAGAATAATATCCATTCTTCAGATGCTATATCAAGTCTGTTCAGCCTTTAGCTCAAAGCTTTTTTCTAGTTGTTTTTTGGAAAGGCTTACTGATGTGCTTGTCATACTGGCTATAAAATGCTTGCCTCTTTTTTAAAAGCATAATTGCATAGATATGATAAGATGGTAGATCTTAGAGATGTTAAGCGTAGTCTCTGGTTCAAGAAGGGTGTGTTGTAAGCAGGAAGAGATGGTTTTAATTAATACATTTATAACTCCACAGGACCAATAATTAAATGGGTATGGTCCAATCACTATTTCAATCAGATTCAGATTTTATAGCCTTCTGTTTGATACTGTTGCAGGCTTAATTATTTTAAACATCTAAATTGCATCCTATAGGAAAAATCCTGTGTTCACCATCCATGAGGGCACTCCTTATGTTGTTAAATGATTGGTGTTACAGATTGGAATGCAAAGGGCTGTGTCAAACAATCTCCAGGTATGTAATGGCAACGCTATTTGCCAAGGTGGAGTTTAGGTAGGGCAGCAACAAGACCAACAGCACACCATCCAGAAATGCATAACCTGGAACTACTCAGCAGGATGTTTATGTTCAGCTGCATAGTGCTCTCTGTCCAAAGATTTCTATTTTAATGCCCATACATGTACAGACATGCGTGCACACATACATACGTGTGTGTGTGCGCGCACACCAACCAGTGAAGACCCCAGCCCCTTCAGTGCCAGATGGACCCCCTGGAATTCAGGGCTTGCTCTGACCACTCAACATGCCATAGCTTGGCTGGGGGCCCAGACCCTACATGTGTGACAACTCCGCTACAGGTTCAGACTACTGCACTGTGTCCGACACCCAGGGATGTCAAGAGGTACTGTTTTAGTTGAAATTTGGAAAAGATGATTTCATCAAATCCTGCCCACACTTCTAACAACTGAATTAATCTGCAAATGAAAGAGTTTGTTTTACCTTTGAGAAGTCTCCTTGTATTTGCATGGAATCCAAGAATTACTATGCTGTGCTTGAGACTACACTAGTGATTTATAATAATATTTTATTCCTAAGATTCTGCTGCTCTTTCTAATATGTACACTTCACTTATCCCACATACAAATTACCACTTTTTGAGAGCTACTTGATTTTCAATGTGTTGAAATCCACCACATTTCCCGCGGGGGAAAAAAAAAACACATGCTCCCCCATACCTCCCAAAAAAAACCCCTTCAAAATAAATTCTAAATGGAAACCCGGAGAGAAAAAGTTCTGTGCATTAGCATCTTATTCCTTCCTGAAAATTAAGCATAGGTAACAAAAAAAAAAAAAAAACCTTTATATTTCCCTCTTAGTGTAATTACTTCTTCTACAACCACTGTGAAAGTATTAAACCTATTAAAATTAATGCTGATGGCTGAAAAACAGATGATTCGAGGCACTATGTAAGTACCATACAGCTTTAATTTTTGAATAATGCTTCATTTATTAAAAGTACCTTGAGGTCTTTTTCTGTGCTAAATTTTTCCTTTTCCTACTGGTCAAAACTGGAATATTTTGAAGAAATATTACACAAAAGAAGATCAGCATGTTCTATCAGTAATGACACCTTTTTTTGGATGATGCTGACATTTTCCATTAAAATAATAATTTTAAAACAAACAAATAGAATATGAATGTCAATATGAGACCAAATTTGTCAACAATAAAGGAGACACAAAAAACGGGGTTTTCAGCCTTTTGATTTTTTCATGTAAAAGCTGTATTCCCTAGACTACAGGCTCCATGCACTTTGAGAGACATTTTGTTGGACCCAAACCTAAACCAAAACAACAACCAGAGCTCTTAAAATCAAATGATTCCATTTTGTATGAGTATTATGATATATTTTTGTTTAAATTTTCTGTAGGTTAAAAAAAATATCAAAACGTGACATTCAACAAAAAACATTTGATTTATATAGGATGATCTTTAGCCTCATGATAAAGGAAAGGAATATATATTAAAGCAATATTTTTAAATACACTAAATTATTTACTTACTAGTTTAATAATAAAAGGCAAACCAGAATCTCCACAGAAAATTATGAAGGTGGAAATACCTGTTTCAATTTGACAAGATACTTATTTTTAGAAAGAATGACTCCTCATCTTTAAGAAGTGTATTTATAAAAGAACTGACAGATGCCTCCTTGATTACTACTATAACAGAATAAACCTGTGGTTGCTACTGTCAGATTATACAAGGCAATTGTGTGGTTGGGCCTTAATGACAATCAGTCAATGTTTAAGTCTGTGGTACAGAAATGCAGCCTCACTACTGAAATATAAACAAATTACCCATGTATCCAAAATGCTGTTAAAATAATGTAAGAATTGAGGATAAAGTCAGCCTATAAAAAAGGAAGCCTTGCAAACATGGAAGGCATAGAGAGAGCTTATCAAGATGAAACTGCCAATATGAAATGTTTCACTTCTTCATTTGACAGATACAAATTGTATAAATCATGATTTTTTCTCTTTGAGATATATCTGCCATTGTTAGAATCAGAACTGGGAAATTAGGCTTGAAGGGGGAGCAGATAATATTGGGATTGCCTGTGGCAAGTTGGAGAAAGGGGGTGTCAGCAAGGGTCCTCAGCCTGTTGCTCGGAGACATTCTTGAAATCTAGAAGATATGAATCAGAGGCTTGTGAGATAATAAGAACCAAAAGAGAAACACTGGTAAAGTACCCTGTTGTGGGCTGACCCTCGTTGGAGGCCAGGTGCTCACCAAACCTGCTCTGTCATTCCCCTCTTCATCTGGACAGGGGAGAGAAAATATAACGAAAGGCTCTTGAGTTCAGGTAAGGACAGGGAAATATCACTCACCAGTTACTGTCACAGGCAAAACAGGCTCAACATAGAATAAAATACATATAAATTATTACCCAATCAAAACAGGGTAGAGAAATGAGAAATAAAACACCTCCTCCCACCCCTGCCTTCTTCCTAGGTGGAACTTTACTCTCAAATTCTCTACCTGCTCCCTCGCAGCAGCACAGGGGCACAGGGAATGGGGGTTGAGTTCTGTTCACCTCATGTTGTCTCAGCTGATACCTCCTTCTCAGGAGAAGGACTTCTCACACTCTTCCCCTGCTCCGGTGTGGGGTCCCTCTCATAGGAAACACTCATCTTTAAACTTCTCAGTGTGAGTCCTTCCCATGTGCTGCAGTTATTCATTAACTACACAGCGTGGGCCCCTTCCACAGGGTGCAGTGCTTCAGGAGCAGACTGCTTCAGCTTGAGTCCCCCATGTGATCACAAATCCTGCCAGCAAACCTGCTTCAGCATGGACTCTTCAAGAACGTACTGCTCCAGGGTGCGTCCCCCATGGGGTTACAAGTCCTGCTAGTAAACCTGCTCCAGCGTAGGCTCCTCTCTCAACAGGTCCACAGTCCTGACAGGAGTTTGCACCAGCATGGGATTCTGAAAGGGTAACAGCCTCCTTCCTTCAGATGTATCCACGTGCTCAAGCATGGTGTCCTCCAAAGGCTGCAGGTGGAAACTCTACTCCCCATCATCTTCCATGAGCTGCAGGGGGACATCCTGCTTCACCATGGTCTCCTACATGGGCTGATAGGGACTCTATGCTCTGGTGCCTGGAGCACTTTATCCCCCTTCTTCTCCACTGACCTTCACATCTGCAAAGTTCCTTACTTCTTTTTCTGGTGGCAAAAGCTGCCACTTGGTTTATTAGGTTTCTTTCCCTTCTTATACATGCTATCACAGAGATGCTACTACCATTGCTCAAACTTGGACAGCAGCAGGTGCATCTGTTACTGACTGGTATTGGCTCTGTTGGACCTCGGGGAAGCTTCTAGTAGCTTCTTGCAGAAGTCAACTCTGTAGACCCCTAGACCACTATCACACACCTTGTCATGTGAACCTAAAATATGCTTCAAAGAAATTCCAACCAGTCCAGCCAGGAAGTCAGTTTCATTGGTGGCCCAACTGAAATACCTCTATACAAACGCCCATAGCTTGGGGAACAGACAAGAAGAATGCACATGCCTGTAGGACTATGATTTATTGACATCTTGGAAATGTGGTGGGATGGCTCCTATGACTTGAGGTCTGGGATGGAAGGAAACAGGATCTTTAGGAAGCACAGGAAAACGAGAGGATTAGAGTGTCTCCCTTTATGTCAGTTACCAGATGGAGCACATGGACCTCCACGTGGGGATAGATGAGGAGTTTATGAGTCGGGATTAAAGGGAGGCCAAGGATAGATGATACTACACTCAGGGTCTGATACAGGCTACTCGATCAGACAGACCAAGCAGATGAGGCCCTGTACAGACAAAGATGAACAGCCTCACATTCAAAAGCCCTGGTCTTCATGGGAGACCTCAATCACCCGAGTATCTATTGGAGGGAAAACAGCAGGACATAAGCAATGCAGGACGTTCCTGGAATGCACTGATGATGACTTCCTCCTCCAAGTGAAAGAAAAGCCAATGAGGAGAAGTGCCATACTGTGCCTTTTTCTCACTAACAAAAGAGGGTTGGTAGTAAATGTGAAGCTCGAGGGAAGCCCTGGCTGCAGTGATCATGAAATGGTAAAGAACAGGATCTTCAGGGAAGTCAGGGAGGCGCACAGAAAACTCGCTACTCGGTACTTCAGTAAAGCAGATTTTGGCCTCTTCAGGGATTGCCTTGGTAGAGAACTAAAGGAACAAAGCTCTGGAGGGAAGAGGGGTCCAACATAGCTGGTTAGTATTCATGGATCATCCCTACACTCTGGAGCAATGCACCCCTAAAAAGAAGTAGTCAAGCAAAAATACCCAGGTAAATATTATCTTACGTATGCATATAGTCATATGTTTTTGTATATACATAACTTTTCTTGACAATCTGAGATAATTACTGGTCACCAGAAACTGGTATTTCAGTTAAACATGTAGTGCTATATGATTTGCAAGGAAATTATGTGCTTTAGCTTTTTCAACCATTGTAGGAATATATTCCATAAAGAAAAATTCTTGCCAGATATGGTAGACATTGAAATACAGTGATTTTTCAATAGATATTTGCTAGAAGTCTTTAAAGATTTTTCCTAATACTAGAGATGCAGCATTGACCTAATAGAGATGTCCTGATGGCTAATAAACTCTTTGTAGCTAGATTTTACCTCTTAATTTACAGTGAAGATATTTTCTATCCTCACACTGAATAGTAAGTATCTGGGAAAAAGGAGAAGAAAAGCTTTTGATAGCCACTGGCCTCCTGTCTCCCCAAATTATCTCATGTGCTCTAGATCATCTGTCTAAAACAGAACATTGAGCAATTACCTGTTTCCTCTTACAGTTTCAGCAGCTTCTAAAGGCACTGAAATCCTCTCAGAATGACAACTCATGCACAAAGATAAGCTGTGTGATATGCCTTCAGGGATGATTAGAGAGTAAAGAAAAAGTAATACTTCTGTGCATAAATTAGTACAATTTCAAATTAAAAGTGATATTCTTACCACACTACCACTTCATAGTATGCACATTGCCTCACATTGAGACAAACACTTATGCCAGACCAAGTTATTACTTCAAACAGAGAAAGAAAAAAAAAAAAAACAACTAAAAAGAGATCAGAAGCTTCTGCAGATTAAAAAGTAGCTGTGTTCATTCAATGGCCATAAGGTTTTTATTTTCCTTCAGTAGTACTATTTTGATATCTTTTTTTTCTTTTTATTTTTTCTTAAAATCATAGCCAGTCTATGGAGAGAAAAGGGAAGGAAGGAAGGAAGGAAGGAAGGAAGGAAGGAAGGAAGGAAGGAAGGAAGGAAGGAAGGAAGGAAGGAAGGAAGGAAGGAAGGAAGGAAGGAAGGAAGGAAGGAAGGAAGGAAGGAAGGAAGGAAGGAAGGAAGGAAGGAAGGAAGGAAGGAAGGAAGGAAGGAAGGAAGGAAGGAAGGAAGGAAGGGAGGGAGGGAGGGAGGGAGGGAACCTACTGCCACAAAGTTAGACACATGCATAAGTCTTAGAGAGCTTAAGGTGCTAATTAAATATGTATATTTTTTCTTTTTTCATTTAGTCTCAAAAAGAAAGTTGGAGATTTTAAAAGTCATTATACATTTATTATTATCTTATTGCATTTCTTCTGTCATGGTGGAATTTTAATTAAGCTAGTGATGTATAATAATAATGTAAATGGAACATTTTATTATATTGCTGTCTTTTAGGAATGAATCTAATTTGTAGAATTCTGTTATTGCATTAGTAAGAGAAAATATTTAAAAAGAGGTTATTGATGAATACGTTGAATAAGACCAGATCCAGTACTGACCCCTGGGACACACAACTATCTCCAGACCTCCAACTAGACTCTGTACTGCTTATCACAATCCTCTGGGCATTCAGACAGTTCTTAATCCACCTCACTGTCTACTTATCCAACCCACACCTCCTAAGCTTGCCTGTAAGGACGTTACAGGGAACAGTGTCAAAAGCCTTGCAGAAGTCAATGTAGACAACATCCATTGTTGTCCTTTCATCCACCCAGGCAGTCCTGCCATCATAGAATTCTGTCAGATTTGTCAAGCATTTTCCCTGGTGAATCCATGTTGACCACTGCTGATAGCCCTCTTTATCTCCACATGCATAGAGATTACATCGATAATGAGAAGTTCCATTACCTTTCCAGGGATTAAGGTGAAGATTCCTGGCCTGCAGTTTCCTGAATCCTCCTTATTGCCCTTTTCTGAAGACCAAAGTGGCACTGGCTTTCCTCCTGTCCTCAGGCATGTCTCCCATTCTCCACTAATAATTGAATAATACTAGTAGAGACATTCTGAAATATTTTTCCCCATAAAACTGTAAAATATATAAGTATTCCACCCTTCCTTTTTTAAAATTAAATTGTAGAAAATGTTCAGGAAATGCTGGTGATTTCTGTGAATGAGCCTGTTACTCACACAATACTTTTTTCAGTAAGTCAGCCACTAGTAACTAACTAAGCTAAGAATGGTCATTTCTTCCCAATTGCATCTCTTATTTGCAGGTTAATTGATAGGCCATAGAATTATTTATCTCTAATTAAGAGAAATTCTGTGTGAAGGCAATTCTAAAGTTGTTCGCCTTCATCTTTTCCCCAGAGGGAAAAAAAAGCAGTTCTGAAAGGGCAGACATCACGGAAAAGAAAAATTAAGCCAGGAGAGTAACATTTTATGGAATATTGTGAAGAATAAAGCATCTTAACATTAAACAATCACAGTCCTCATTTCTAGAATTCAACATTAGTCATTACTCTGTGAGTTCAAAAATCTCATTAATTCCCTTTATAATACTTTAAAAATATAATTTTTTAATTGTTGCCACAGTATTTTATATGTTTTAACTGCTAAAATAGGACAATATATCTGAATGCTATTATACATCTATGATTATGACATGATTCTTAAAAAGTTAATAGGAGAAAGGCAGCCTCATTAAAAGGATTTTCCCTTTTTTCTATTTTCCCAGAGAAATATATTACATAATACCATATCTTGCTAGTTCTAATTGGAAAGGTTGTTCTAGGGTAATTCAGTAAAACCAAAAATATATACAAGGTGGAAGATTTATTAATCTCTCTCTTTCCATTTTTTCTTACTGTGGAATAATACTGGATAATTATATAAAGTTCACAAAAATATAAAGAAAATTGTTGCAGATAATTCATCAGTAAGAAGACTGGGAACATAAAATTTCTCAAAATATAAATCATTGGTATTTAAAAGGTTACATTTATAAGGGTGCATTGGAGACAAGCAACCCAAAGTCAGAAATGTGTTATACAGTGGAAATATGAAATTTCTTGAGGAAATAAATAGTAATCCATTTGTTTCATGTGATATTCAAGTAATGAACAACAAGAAAAAAAAAACACAAGAAAAAAAACATACTGTCTTGAGTCTGAAGGCAATTTCTAAAATAAATTCTGCAGAAGAGCAGTCTACTCCGAATGATTCATGCTGTCAATATGAAGTCATATAAGGGCAAACACAGTCAAGAAAATGCATGATTGTTTGCACAGAAAGAGGCAAGCTTTTACTTTTTGCACTTTCTCTGCCATATTAGAAAACAAAGTAAAACAAAGAAACAAAACCCCCTTCATCTTTCATTGATAGATGGAATTTCTGGTTTAAATTCAGAAATTGAGGGAGACAAACCAGGGTGGATCTTAGGTCAGCTGCTCAATCAAAACAACATACAATTTCCAGCATGATCAGAAGGCAATGTTTTTCTCTACAAAACTGTATTTCAGCTATAAGGAGAGTGTCTCAACCAATTTTGGGTGCAAATATCTGCCTCTGAAATGTATGTTCTAGTCTCATTTTATAAACAGTAGATAATACTTTGTGTTGGAGAGAGCTCTGTCATTAGGATAGGAAAAATATTTCTGCTTCTCGTAATTTATGGTTATACTACAGCATAATATACCAATTAATGGCAGATGATTCACATTTACAGTATCTTCTGCAAGCAAATGAATCCTGAAACATTAGCTGTCTTGTCATAACATAGGTGCAATCCCCTCAGGAAGTTTTTGGTTGGTTTTGGAAAGAAAACTAGATGAGAAGCAGAAAAATGCAGAAGGACAACCAAGTTCAAAGGACTCATTTAGTCAAGGCAAAGACATAGACATAAATTCTCAGAACACAAGAAAGGACTTCTGAAAAGATAAAATTACAGTCAGAGACACATGAGAGCTTATTCACATGTTAAAATTCTGCTTTAAGCATATTAAAACTACATGAAAAAAAACCCCAAACCCTATATGCTTTATAAAAATTATAACCATCTGAGATACCAGGAGAGTGAATATCTTTGTAATAAAAAAACCATAGACACAATGGAAAGTTCAGAATCTAATGGAAGGCATTGCATGGAAAGGCAGTTTGTGGTATTTCATTTCATAAATACACATATGACTTGGTATGTGCTTTACAAGAAAGGCAAAGTAGATACACTAGTGAAGAAGTGCAGCTATGTGATATATGAAATTCTGAGCTCAGTGAAATATCAAGAACTGATAAACTGTCCATGTACTGAAAGTGCAATATAGATTGTCTTTTACATTGTAAAGAATAACTTAGAAATTGTTTAGTATAAACAACATGTTCATCAAAGGTGAGGCAAGCATTGTGACTGATTAAGAACTATGGTGTATTCCATATAATGAGGGCAGAAATCACCGTTTTTCAGAAATCCATCTGTACCTGGAACAACATAATAATGTAAGAGCAAAATTTTTAGTCATGGAACAGTTGTCTTTCTGGAGTCTCTTTCTAATTTCTAGCATGCTTTATTGAAGTGTCACAGTTTTGCGTAGCTGTGCTGCCGAGATGGCTTCTTGCAGGCAGCAGCTAGAGCTCTCTACAGGCCCCAGACTGTAAACTTCAGCCAATTCCAGGCCAAAGTTGCTGCTGACCAGGGCCAAGACAATCAGTGATGGTCACAGCCCCTCTGTGAATCACATGTAGGAGAAAAAAAAACTGCAGGAAGATGCATTTTGCCACCAGAGAAGGGAGTGAGAAGATGTAACCAGCTGTGCAGACATCAAGGCCAGGACTAAAGAAGAGTGTGGCGGGGGGAAGAATGAGGCCCTCCAGGTGCTGGAAAGAGAGATACCCCTGCAGCTTGTGGAGAAGACCATGGTGGAGCGGGTATCCCCTTGCAGCCCATGGATAAGGATGGGGACCAGAGACCATCTACGGCCTGTGAAGAGATTGATCCACGCCACAGCAGGTTTGCCAGGGGAGTTGTGACTTTGGGGGGGACCAGGCCAGGGGAGTCCCGAACATCAGCACCCATGGAAGGGAGTCCTGCTGAGAGGCCTGTGGTGAGGAGATGGCTCCCTGGTAGAGAGGACTCATGCTGGAGAAGTTCGTGGATATGACTGTCTCGCATGAGAGGGACCCCGCGGTGCTGCAGGGGAAGTGCAACTCGGGAGGAACTTACTGAAAACTTCCCTGCCCCTCCCTGCGCCATGTTGGGGGGAGGGGAAGAAGGGAGTAAAATTGTGATGAAGTTTAAGTCTGCTAAGAAGGAAGGGGTGGGGAGAAGTTGCTTTAAGACCTGGCCACATTTCTCATTACCCGACTCTGGTTCACTGGGTGTGTATTTGTAGTAGTAATAAATCACTTTTATTCTGTGCTGAGTCTGTTTTGCCCATTGCACTAATTGGAAAGAGATCCCTCTGTCCTTATATTGAGTCCTAAGCCTCCCAATATATATATTTTCTCCTCTTTTCAGCAGAAAAGGGGAGTGAGCAAGCGGCTTTGGTGGGCATTTGGCCTCTAGCCAGGGCCAAACCACCACATGAAGTCCCTGATCAGACTAATTATGAAGTAATTTTTATTATTCCACTGGAAACTGGAAGGATCTTATTTAAACTGTGAGAAATGAAATCACAGAGTCATAGGATATGTCATGCTGGAAGGAACACTAAGAACATTGAGCCCAAATTGCTTCTCCTCACAAGACTACCTAAAATTAAGCCATATTACTAAGAGCAGACTTCACACGCTCCTTGAACTCTGACAGGCTTAAAAACTTAAAAAAGAAACCAAACCACCATCACCACTAAAAGTCTAGGCAAAATAATCTGTGGGCTCTGATGGCTTAGTGGGAAGGTTGAAAAAAAATTTGATATAAGTAGTCCCATATTTTGTCTTGGCAGTAATCATACTATTTTACCTGTGGGTAGAGTTTGATACTGTGATATTTGCTCCTCACTGATAAGCACTTATTCTAAGTTTGCCTACCTGGTCCTATTTTCTGATATTTTTTCTTGTTCCTTTTCTCTATCTTGTAACTAAAAATCTCTACTTTAGCCTGCTTAATAAACCTTCTATCTAGGAGATAATTCCTGTTTTGCCATTAATGCAGTTCATTCATGAGGTGAAGTAGCAGAAAGAGAGGGTATGAAACTCTCCTGTGTTGCATTTTTTAAACAGGTGTGGAAAGCCAAGCACACAGGTCTGGGCAATGAAATTTGCACCAGAGAGATGTTTAAGCGCCTTGGAGACTGAAAAATTACTTTGTGACAAGTTGCTAAGAGCCTCTGTGGATAGTGGTATGTTGTGAAGCTGGGTTTTTTACATTTCTGCATGATCAAAACAATGTTTTTATTTCTGCATATGCAATAGAGAGAGGAACATTAGCCTATTGACATAAGAGAGATGGGCACTCCAGGTGAAATTCATCTCACCTAACTCTAGGTGCCTGAAAAATGGGCATCTAGTCAAAGCTATTTATCTGGACCTCTCCTCTCTCCCCTTTTAGACAATGGAGAGAAATAGATACTGCCACAAGCAATTCATCCCCCCTATCTCAGAGACACAACCAAGATGGATGAATTACCTTCTGGGAGTTGCCTCTTGAGTAACAATATATGAAGGCTACAATTCTAGCTCTGAGAGTCCATTTAACTTTTAGATGGCTGGCTGAGCTGAAACGTACTGGCTCTGCACATTTGTGGCTCAGATTTCTGATTGCAGACAAGGAAATTAACGACTTGGCAAAGTCATTGCATATGCTGGGAGCAAATGCTCTTAGTGTATGTTACAAAGAAAACAGTATTTGTGTGGACTGCACTTCTTGTCTTTCATCTGCCGCTGTGCCAGCGAACTGCTGGGTTCAAAGAGACAGTGATTACGAAGACAGCAAGATGAAGGGGCTGGAAAGCAGCAGGACAGAATGGGCATCTAAAAAAGCTTTTGGATAGCTTTTATGAGAAATAAGTAATTATCGGTGCTTTTCATATCCACAGATAAGCAAATTAGCACTAACTTTTAACACTCGTCAGGGGTGACTTTTTGTGCTTGCACAATGAATTCAGAGCTTATGAACTGGTCAATCAGTACTGCAGGAGCTGAGAACTATATTGTTCCAGGTCAGCTACAGCAGAATTAGTGAAAGAAGTAACCTAATAAGAAAGGATGGTGAAGTAGAGGAGTATCAAGATCTATTGTGAAATTAAAAGTTAACCTGGCTCTGTATTATAATAGCTCCATAATTTTAAATTTTTGTAGATATTTTCTACCTGGTTGCTAAGAAAAGGATCAAAGGGAATTGTTTTAAGAAACGCCTTTAAACTAACTGTCCTGGAGCACCAAGGACATCTAGGCAAGTTATCTCCACACATACACAGTTTGGCACTGAAAACCAAATTCCAGGCATCCCAAACTTCACTGTCTTCACTGCAATATTAAAACCCACACCTACAGGTCAAGAAGACCCTTTCACAAGTGAAGACCCTTCCTTAACATAGGCACAGTGATTGAAGAAGATGACACAGCAATTGTTATAATTACATGTAAATTACTAGCCAATTGTTGCAACCAGGAGTGTATTACCTTGTTATATTTGTGTTTAAATTAACAAAAGTACTGGCTTTGTTTGGGCTTGATTTGAGTATCCCAGCCTGAAAAAAAGCAGCATCTCTCCTCTGTGTGTGAAATGGCTTATTGCACACTGAGTAATGAATCAACATGTTGGACAACAGTATTACCACACATAAATAGTGCAACAAGATGAACACAGGTTGGATCTTCCATACTTATTTGAAACCCTCTGTGTTTTGAAACATCAGGCCAGGAAAGAGAGAGTTCAGATCTTGGAGAGGAGCCATAGTGGACTGGCTTCAAACTCCAGTGCCTGGGCTGCTAGTGTGGGGAGGAGGCAGAGGAGTCAGGAAGGAAGGAATGAGTTTGAGCCTAGGAAAGGGTTGGGGGAAAATATTTTAATTTTTTTGTCTTTGTTTCTTATTACCCAACTCTCTTTTAATTGGCAATAAGGTTAATATTCTCCAAGTCAAATCTGTTTTGCCTGTGGCAGTAACTGGTGCATGATCGCTTTCTCTTTATCTCAACCTCTAAGCTTTTAAATATTATTTATCTACCTTCCCAGTTAAGCAAAGGGTAGTAGCTGGGTTGGCATCTGGCTGCTGATCAACGGCAGTCCATACTCTTGCATATTTTCTTACACTTTTCCATTGAAGAAAAATTTCCTCGGATCAAATCAATTTAAATAAATGTGTTTGGATTGTAACCTTTTGCATAAATTGTACCATGACAAGTTCTTAAAACTTTCCCTAAAATGGAAATGCTCTTTTTCTTTAATGGAACCAAATATTGAGGATTTATTTTCCTTCTGTGGATGTAGAAGTATTTATAGCTGTCAACTATATCACACTTGATATATATATGTACATATAGACCACGTGGACAAGTTTAACGCCAGTCAGTGGTGCACACTTGTGGAGAAGAAAGTGGACTGCATACTGCATAAACAAAGACAACAGATCAAGGGAAGCAGTTATTCCCTTTTACTGAAGATAGATGAGGCCACAGCTAAACTACTGTGTCCACTTCTCCCTGATTCTTTCCCCCAAGTAATTTTGAAAAGCTAGATTTCTGTGAAGGACCACAAAAATATCTGACAGTTGGAATATATGACTTATGAGAGGATTCTGGAGACAAGAAAACTAGGTTTTGATCTAATTGTAATGCTGCATTAAGTAGAAGTTTTTCATTGAGATCTGAAATTTTCTCAGGTGTATGATGAAAGTACAAGAGCCAAAGGTTACAATGAAGTTACAAGAAGAAAGTTGCTGACTGTCCATAAGGAAAAAATCCTCAGCAAGAATGTTTGAACAGTGAATGCGATAGCCTAGAAAAACTGAAATCTTATTCTTTAAAACAGGTATGGATAGAACTTTGAGCTACTAATTCTAACCTTTGAGGTAAACTTTGGTTAGAGCAGGAGACTAAACTCATACATTTTAGATATCCAAATCAACCTAATTATTTGTGTAAATCAACTCAACAAATGTACCTTAAAAAACCTGACAGATTAAACCTTACTAGTTAATGAGACATTTGACTTTTGAACACATTACACAATCATAGAATGCTTTGAGTTGGAAGGGACCTCAATGATTATATAGTTCCAAACTCCCTGACATGGGCAGGGGTACCCTCCACTAGACCAGGTTGTCCAAAGCCTCATCCAACCTGGCCTTTGGCACTGCCAGGAATGGGGCCTCCACAACCACTCTGAGCAACCTGTGCCAGTGCCTCACTGCCCTCACAGTAAAGAATTTCTTCCTAGTGACTAATCTAAGACTGACCTCTTTCAGCTTGAAGCCATTATCACTCTTCCTGTCACCACACTCCATGATAAACAGTCCCTCCCCAGCTTTTCTGTAGGACCCTTTCAAATATTGGTAGGTGGTAATTAGGTCTCTGCAGAGCCTTCTTTTCTCCAGGCTGAACAAGCCCAAGTCTCTCAGGCTGTCTTCACAGGAGAGATCCTCCAGCCCAACATCTATATGTCTTTCCTGTACTGGGGACTCCAGAAGTGGATGCAGTACTCTAGCTGGGGTCTCACAAGAGCAGAGTAGATGGGCAGAATCACCTCCTTCTGCTGGCCACGCTGTTCTTGGTGCAGCCCCAGATATGGTTGGCCTTCTGAGCTGCTAACTCACACTACAGGCTCACATTAAGCTTGTCATAAATCAGCACCCCCAATCCCCCTCCTCAGGACTGCACTTAATCCATTCTCTGCCCAGCCTGCAGTTGTGTTTGGGATTGTGCCAACCCACATGCAGGACCTTGCACTTCGCCCTGTTGCACTTCACGCAGTTCACACAGGCCAACATCTCAAGCCCATCAAGGTCCTCCTGGATGGCATCCCTTCCCTCTGTGTGTGACTGCAACACACAGCTTGGTGTCATTGGCAAACTTGCTGAGGGTGCACTAGTTTCTACTTTCAATGTCACTGTGGACAAAGACGTTAAACAGTGCCAGTCCCAGTACTTATCCCTGAGGAACACGACTTGTCACAGACCTGCACGTGGACATTGAGCCATTGACCACAACTCTTTGAGTGCAACCATCCAGCCAGTTCCGTATCCAGCGAGTGGTCCACCTGTCAAATCCACATCTCTCCAAATTACAACCAAGGATGTCATGCTGAACAATGTTTATTATCATTAAGTTTCTACATATATAATAAACATGAACACACAAATGAACATAAACACAACTTCCAGTGAAGCCTGCATTAGATACAATTTTTGTCTGTCTGTCTCTCTCTAGAAACATAAAATAATTCAGATTGGAAAGGATCTTTGGACAGCCAGTGCTTCACCCCCCTCATCAAAAGAAAGGTTAAGCGGGTTCACAGTCTACATGCACCATATATTAAAAAAGCCCTCTAGAGTGACAGGAATATTGAGTACTATGTAAGTTATGACGTCACTGTTGGTATTGCATGTATATATTGAAATGATGTGAATACCTACAAAAAATAGGTTTTATTGTTTATGGGAACTAAATATCTTTAAGACAAACATTCAGTATCTGCAAATACAATCATTTTCCTGAGGATTTGATCAGCCTTATGACTACAGAAAAAACACAACCAGTCATTTGACATTAAAAATGCATTTTAGCTGAAGCATATGAAACGTCAAATTCAGTATGTTGGTTGGTCTTGCTTTTGCTTTGATTTGGGATTATAAATGGAACTCTTTTGGGGAAATATTTTAGAGCTGTTCCTTGGAGGGAAAAGTGGTTTAAGTACAACTGGGTCCATTTTGAAGAAATTTTTTTTTCTGCCTAACACAGACAGAAATTTGCATTTCCTCTAAGTTCTGATGTGAAAATAACCATGTCATTATTACTTTGTACTGTATAGCATGTGATTTTTCACCAATTATTTCTTTACGCCACTCTGCTATTTTGCAAGTGCCACTTTAAGTGAAAAAATCTGCAATTTTCTAATATAAATTTTAAATGTCTTTTCATAACACTGAAATATTCTAATTGCAGTGTATTTATAGCTCTAGTGATTATGATTAGCCTGCCACTCTTCTACTGATATATGTATATTTTTTCTTAGGGTGTGTATCTAGAACATCAGTTTCATGGTCAGCAGTAAAGATATCTGATATTTAAATAAAGGTTACTGTATAGATTTCCCCAAACTGACTGTATTGTAGACATTGCTAATAAATCTGAATGACTTCATCACAATAGAAAAACGTTTCTCAAAAGCTCAAACATTAGAATAATCTTACATTTACCAAGTGCTATTTTTCGTGTCAGTGTGTATTTGAACTTGACAATTTATGACAGACATGATTTCACAAAGATGTTTTTTGTCTCTTAAAATCAGGAAAAAGAAAAACAATTTCTTCCTGAAGTTGAACCCATGGGGGACTGCGGAAAATTGATTTTCTCTCCAAAATATAAAGCTAAAACTATCCTAACAAATTATCAACAGGAGGACAAGCATTCCTTTTAATAAGTGGCCTACTTTATAAAATTAATTAGCAGTTCAGTTATTCTGACATCGTGGTGTGCAACACAGCAAGATAAAATATGCAGAAGATTTTTTCTATATAGCATACATTTATTTTTCTTGAAATAATGAAAAATGTGTATTCCTTATGCCTATGTCTCAGAAGATTTAATCTGTGAAATAGTTTGGTATATCTATCTTTAATATGATCTATGATATTCTGAAGTGTTAGTCTAATTTAACTTTCTAGTTTTGTTATTTTAAAAATTTATATATATAAAGGATTTAGCATATATGAAAATATTTAGCATGATTTTGTGTATTTTATCATCAGTTCTTCATAGGCAATGAATAGAAAATCTTCAATTAATACTTTGTCTTACATATATATGGGCAGCCTGTATGACTTACATATATGTATTTAAGTATCAAGAAGTACCTCCCAAATTAGGAATAGTATGGAGATTACCGAAGATAAAACATAATTTTGTGATTACATCATAGCACTGAATAACAGACTTCTTATCTGGTCTGACAGCTGTTAGGCTTACTAGAAGCAACAATTAGCTTTATTACTATAATGGGTTTTTTGGAGTTGATTTTAAAAGTTCTCCCCAAAATAACCTCAAAATGTTCAGTGAGAATGCATATCTTTATACCAATATTATTAGAAAGAAATGAAAAATGTTTTTACGAGATCAACATTATTTTTCAGTTCATTATCTTTTCCAGAGATAGTTCCTACTTAAATCCTACTATGTCAAGAACAGTTTAGACATCTGTTGCTTTTTACATCTCATAAATAAATATTGTCTGCTTTGTCTCATGTGCCACCCAATGTCAGTAAGGACCTGAATCCAACCAGTACCTAAATATTGCATCACCTGGGTCCTTGGAGTCAAGAGATTCCTACAGCAATTCACAGGTGAAATGACTTGGACATCTAATGGTGGAATTCAGCCAACTCCATGTTGACATGTACATCTGATCCCATCACTTTAGTCAGTAAAGAGAGGCAAGTGTTCTTCAAATGTGATTCATCACACCTTAAAATGAATGCTTAGATGAGGCTAGATGAAGCAAATCCTTGAGACATCTATACCTTTCACTGGGAATCAACTAGATTTGCTAGTGCATCTACACTCAGATGTTGAGCAGGATCACCTTTCCTGATGCTTTGTTGCAATTATGACCGCAGCAACATCTGTACTGTACTTTATTATCTAGACGGCTTGATCTGATAGGCACTCTCATGAAATTCTTTTTGGACTTCATTCAGTTCATGATTAAATGTGACAGAGCAGGTATATAGTTTATAGGGAAGTGGCCTGACCATATACTCTAACTATTACATCTCTAAAGTAAGAACTGAAGGAACCAGGGAATGAAAATACCAGTTTGGCACGAGGAGAAAGTCCTTAATTTTCTCTGTGAATGAAAATGTGTGGCTGCACTGACTTAAGCATATTATTTTTTTCATACACATCACTTAAGACTATATGGTGAAAGACAGATACTGATAGCAAAATATCATCAAAAGTTTTGTCTAAAATTTCTGTCCTTGCTACATAGATAAACAAGGCTGGTTGCATCTTGTCCTGGTTCTGGCCAGGGCAGAGTTTAGCTCCCCAAGAAGCCAGCACAGGTGAGCTGAGTTAGCCCAGGCTGTTTTCCATACCATCTGACATCACTTCACCATAAGAGGGGCTGGCTGGGGAGGGGCACTCCTGTGTACCTCCAAGGCAGTCCAAGTAGGGCCAGGGCATTGGGTCAGTCCTGAAGCACTCTAATACAGTTGGGTCAGTAATGTACGCTGTTTTATCACTGGGTGTGAGTGTGATTTGCTGTGACATTTATTGTTCTCCTTTCCTGGTGCTTTTGTCAGTAAACTGTCCTTATACTAATCCATGGAGTCTCTGTTCCTTCTCCGGGAGTGAGGGGGCTGAACCACCGCACATCTGAAAAACAAAGAGAGTACAAATTACGTATTATGTTTCCACACATCAAGCAAGTAATATTTCCTTGTAGGATTACATGATTGAAACTTGTGGGGAGGAAAATCCCCAAATACGATGTGCTCCTTCCACTCCTTGACAAAATCCATGTTATCAAGATTGATCTCTTTGCAAGCAGCAATTTTCTTATGTAATTTCATTATGGAGGCAAATACAGGGAGGGCTGGGATTAAGACAAAATTTAACACTGAAAGATATGCTTGTTTGACAAAATTAACAGCTTGCTGTCAAGTCAGCAGTAGCAATTAAGTACATTACCAAGTAAAAGGCTTTCAACTTCTGTTTTCCAGGAGCTACATATTTTACTAAATGCAATCTACACCAGTACAAGGAAATTTATCCTTTTTATTTGACTGCAATTAATGTATTGTTGTTCTCAAGTATCACACCTCTCTGGAACAAAGTATAATGTTCCAAATTTAATGTAAATCATCTATGTCTAGTAAAAAGCTATTTGATCCATTGACATTTTGGTGGTACTAGCACTCATACAACCCCATGCTCCCCTTTGTCAAAGAATATAGACCCATGAAAATTAACACACAAAAAAAAGTAAAAATGAAAATTACTATTTTTGTCCTAGTGAGCTTCATTTCCCTAAATGTTGTTCAAGCTGGTATGTGTCACTGCAGGCACAGTACCTGTTTGGGCAGAAGGGAAACAGTGGGACTAAAGCTGGAGGCAAAAGATGCACATTAGCTATCAGGATCACAGAGTTCTATATTCCTTGTAAAGCTGTGACCTGAGCCAGACTGTTTTTCCTGGTATTCACCTGTAGTGGCTCAGCCCCAAAGAGTGGCTGAACATCACACATCACTCACTCCCGGAGGAGAAACAGAGACTCCATGGGTTGGGATAAGGACAGTTTACTGACAAAAGCACCATAAAAGAACAGCAACAGGTCACAGCAAATTACACTCACACACAGTGATAACACAGAGTAACTTACCAACCCAACAATAAGAGAGTACTGCATCATGTAAGGCCAGACCCACTGCCTTGGAGTCACCAAGGCATACCCCTTCCCAACCAGCTCCTTTTATGGGGAAGTGATGTCCAGTGATGTGGAAAACAGCCTGGGATAACTCAGCTCACCTGTGCTGGCTGCTTGGAGAGGCTAACTCAGGCCTGGCCAGAAACAGAACATTATCCACCCCTGTTTCCACCATCATGCCTGGATCTTACATTTTCAGAGTATTTGGGATGTTCATAACATCATTTATCTATTTTTTAAACCATCTGCCATGGACTGATTTTGTTATACAACAACAATTTAACAGCTGTTCTCTCCTAAAATTAAATCCCCTTAGGACTTCATTAAAATTGAAGCCCCCTTGGGTTTAGGACTTCCCTATCCTTTTGCACCAAGTGCACCCAGGTCCCTGAGCAAAAGCAATCCCAGGGATGGGTTTGTCTCCACCTGAAGCAGGAACAACCCAGACTGTCTTCCCCAACAGATTTTTCATGCACACTACAGGGACTTTATCCCCTTCTACAGTCTGTGGGAGATTAGACTGGGGAGGGCCAGCCCAATTGGTAGATCCCCTGGAATTCACTAGCCATGTGGCTTTGGCTAAATGCATATACCAGTTTTTTAGGGTTCTACCACCCATTACTTTTAGTGTAGTTTTTGACAGCCCACTGAACTTCTCAATTTTCCCAGAGGCTGGTGCGTGGTAAGGTATTTGATGCCATGTTCTTTAAGTTAGGTGTCTATGAGATTATTCCAGAAATGAGTTCAATTGTCCAACATGATTCTTTCTGGAGTGCCATGTCACCAGAGGACTTGCGTCTCAAGACCCAGGATGGTGTTCTGGGCAGTGGCATGTGGCACAGGATAAGTTTCTAGCCAGCTGGTGGTTGCTTCTACCATTGTGAGCACATACCACTTTCCTTGGTGTGTCTGTGGGAGAGTTATGTAATTGATCTGCCAGGCCTCTCCCTATTGGTATTTCAGCCATTGTCCTCCATACCACAGAGGCTTTAACTGCTTGGCTTGCTTGATTGAGACACGTTTCACATTCATGTATGACCTGTGAGATTGTGTCCATGGTCAAATCCACCCCTCAATCATGAGCCCATCTATATGTGGCAGCTCTTCCTTGATGGCCTGAGGTGTCATGGGCCCAGCGAGCTAGAAATAATTTTCCTTTACATTGCAAATCGAGGTCTACTTAAGCCACTTCAATCTCAGCAACCTGATCAACCTGCTGGTTGTTTTAATGTTCTTCAGTGTCTCAGCTCTTGGGTACGTGGATCTTCTGACAGTACAGGCAGAAGAGACAGTTGTTTCTTCAGTCTCTAAGGCAGCTATTCCAAAAGCCCAATGGTACCCCTTTTGGGTCTTTGAAATACCCTCTCCAGAGGAAGTCTGTTCATAGGATGCACAGATCTGGGCCAATCACAATGGATTTCTCCTATGCCCAGTTAGACTCACTTCATCTTCACTTTGCCTCTCCCTGACTGACCCCTTTTATAGGGGAGTGATGTCAGGTGCTGTGGAAAACAGCCTGCACTAACTCAGTTCACCTGTGTTAACTCTGGCCTGGCCAGAACCAGGACGTCTCCAAACATGGAGAAGTAAATTTTGAAGCACATGGAATTTGCTAAATTAAAATAGAAACATTTCTATGTTAAAAATCTCACTTTTGTATCAAATACTGCCAAATAAGAACCATTCTAGCTACCCACCATCTAGGACTATTAAGGGCTACTAGCAATATGCTGACTTTTAAGTATCTATCTGGTGCCTTATAGCAGCTTAGACTTGAATTGCTAACCCCAGGTGTCCAGGTGCCAAAATGGAAGTGTGAGTCTTAAGAACATGAAAAAAACATTTGAAAAGTCTATTAAACTGGTTACAGAAGGTGGGAGAGTGTGGAAGTACATTACAAGGCTAGGTGTATTCAGGTTTATAGCCAGGGTAGAAGTTAGTGATCTGCTTTGTTAGACATAACTTAGGCCTGTAATATGGTATTGGTTTTGCTAGTAGCATGCTTTGTGATGATTTTGCAAGACCTCAGGAGTGAAAGGTAGCTGCAACATGAATTTTTTCTAATTTTTATGGCCAATTTGATTTAATTTTCTTTCACTTTCTCTGATAGTGCCGTAGGTTTACAATGTAGTACAGAGAAATATGGGCAACAACAATAATACAACAACAGAAGGCTTGAGAAACAACAGCTTGCCTTAACACTCCCCCAGTGCCACTACCTAGATGAAGCCATTGATTTCAGGGCTCAGGGAATGAGGGGAAAAGAGAGGATAATATCAGGAAAAGGGGTAGAAGGCAAAACTGTATTTTCAAGGAATTTAATTGTGGTTTTCTTAATATTGAAACTCCATAGATTTATTCTTCCACTTTTTGAAATAATCAGAAATTGACTAATAATGATTCCTGGATTTGATTGGTAAAATACCAATTATAGCAACAATAAATTATTGACTTTATATATAACATACATATTTTTTTCTCATACATAGGAATGAACATAAAAATGTTTATTCTCTGCTAATTGTATATGAATCCGTGTTTTCTATGGAGGAAATGAATAATACTTCAAGGCGGGAATGAAATGGTAAATTGTGAATAAAGTAGTTCAAAGAATGAAAGCATGATTTGATTTTGAATAGAATATAAATAGACAGTGAACATTATCTGCACCATGAGAGAGATGATCGTGAACTTTAGAGTGCAAAATACAGTTTTATGATTGGGTACTTAGAACCCTTACCGCAATGCTTTAGGATGCTAAATTAAATTTCCACAGCCAACCTTACTTACTGACACATCCTAACATCTAAATGCATTGTCTTTGTATTTATGACAGTATTTTTTTAAACTTGGATATTTTCCACATAATATTTTCAAGTTCTTCACAGAGAGAGTGGTGAGGTGCTGAAACAGATTGCCCAGACAGGTGGTGGATGCCCCATCCCTGGAGATGTTCAAGGCCAGGCTGGATGTGGCCCTAGGTAACCTTGTCTAGATCATTCCTTGAGGTTGTTGGCCCTGCCTGTGGCAGGGGGATTGGAGCTTTATGATCCTTGGGGTCCCTTCCAACCCAGACCATTCTATGATTCTAGGATAATACATATC
Source organism: Gallinula chloropus (assembly GCF_964237585.1). Lineage (NCBI taxonomy): Eukaryota > Metazoa > Chordata > Aves > Gruiformes > Rallidae > Gallinula > Gallinula chloropus. The sequence continues at coordinate 138,316,576 of NC_140085.1, read as the reverse complement.
TATGGCATATAGAGCAAAGATATTTTGTTATCTGAGTACAGGTTATTTAGTAGACCATTTAGTATAAAACTATTGATATGATGATCAATAAATTGTGTAATAATTTTCCCAACTATCGATTGTTCATCCACTAAAAGGTTATATTACTATTTCGTCAAGAGTTTACAAGTAGTATTTATATTTTGATTTATAGAACATGGACACTCAGCTGTGACATGTGCCAGGTCCATAGACATGTGCCACTGCACACAGGTTGAGTTATCACTGCCTTCTTCCAGAACTTAAGTGACACCCAGCTGAACATTCTGAAGTAGTATGGGAACACCTACAGTCCTGCTGGTGCTGGCTTTAAATGATTACCAGTCTGGATCTAAACACTGCTCAACTGAGCTGGGTAATGGAGTTTGAGTGATTAGATGGAGAAAAAAATCACTTTAGGTCCCAGGGATCAGGGTATGACAGAAGAGCTTCACAAAGAAGGAGTAAAGACAAAATGTGAGGGACATATGCAAAAAATCATCTTTCAGTTTCCTTTTAGAGTTGTGAGAAAAGAACTGAAGATAACATTTGCCAAAACAAGTTGTGATGTTTTCAGGCTGAAAAAAAGCGAACACAACAATTATCATTCTCTCTATTAATTTTTCAGAGAGACCTCAGAAGAGTATGCTTGCAAGCTCTTCAGTAGCAACCATTAAGAGTCAAACCAGTCTATTTTTCTGCAGAATAGAAACACTTAGATCAATTGCAGCTATATTATTCACTCATGGAAAGATCAATGACTTTATGCTCAGTCTTTACTGCAACATGCATTCCCCTCAAGTATTGTTACAGCCTATTGAACCAGAAGGGTAAAAAAAGGAGGAGAGAAATTAAAAAAAAAAAAAAAAACAAACAAAAAATCTGTTCAGGGCCCTGACCCTTTGCTCTAGCTAGAAAATTATTTCAGGAGTTCAAATGCATGCATATGGGGAGACCTTAAGCTTTTGGGGGTTTTTTGTTTGTTAGGGTTTTTTGGTTGGTTTTGTTTTGTTGTTGTTTTTTTTTCCCTTTTTTCATTACCACTTGATTTGAATGGATGCTAAAATGTTGACCTCAGAGAAGGCTAGGTTGCAGTTTTATAATTAATATGGGATAGAGAATAGGTACAGTTCCTAGACAGACTGCTATTGGAACAAACAAAAAGATCAGTGAAAATTAATGAAATCTCACATTTCCCTAATTTATCAGAAGAAATGCATTTTAATAAAGGATCTGCATGCTCTTGAAAACACATAGATGGGGTCCATATATTTGTCAACGCCACAGTTATATTTCCTTTGCTCCTGTCTACTTCTTTCAAGAGAATCCCCACTCATCCATGTTAGAGGAACCACAGCCTCATTCTCTGTTAGGAAAACATTTAACTAAGAACAACTGTCTGTCGAACCCTAGGAGACTCTGAATGCAAAAATATTTTGCTACTAAGTCTGAGAATGGGCTTTCTCAAGTTAATATCACATATCATGTATATTGAAGCTAATTTAAGGACTAAAAGTTTATGAAATAAATAAAAGTCAAAGTTGCAAAGATAACAGACTCTCATCTATTATAGTATACAAATACTATAGGTTTCTGCTTTTCTAGAGACCTAGAAAATGCTATTCAATCCAAATTTATTTTAAAATATTAATGCTTCAACAATCATAATTTTAAAGAAAGCTTTGAAGCATTCAAGAGAAAGTAGACATTCAGAAGATAACTCAAAATATTTTTTACTCTTTATATCATTCTATTGGTTAAGCCATGCTTTTCTAACTAAAATCATTATTTTTTACTAATAACTTCTGTTTGTGTATGTCTTTAACTGTCAGTACTACATTCCCCTCTGTCTTCAGCTATTTGTTAAAACACAGATATTTGCATGCACAGATACAACTTTTTTTTTTCTTTCTGTTTCTTGACTATAGTCTTTATTAAACTGCCAGAATCATTTATTTTCAACCTTGATTTAGAGGCTAAAAGATGCATGACTGGAATAAATTTTAATACAATAAAATCCATTGTGAATTGCTGACCATTTTTCTAAGTTAAATTGCAGGAATGACTGTGTTTTCTTTAAAGATATTGTGGATCTGTACATATTTGTAGTTGTTTTGCATTTATGCTTAGCGTTTCCCTTCCAGAAAATAGAAGTTCAAAAGTTTAGTAATAAGAAATAAAACTGCTGCTATATATGAATTTTCCTTTTTTTTCCTACCAACAAAAAAATCATTGGGGGGGGACATTAATTAATCACAGGTCCTGAGAAAATAACTGGTTAATGTACAGATTTGTGTGTATAAGAGGTTATAAAGAAATTAGGATACATTGTGTTCTTTTTTATGCTGATTAACTTGGAATTATGATAATGGCAACCACATTTTAAGTGTCTGCTACGATATGTCATAGAAAACCGTATTTTCTACTCACTCATTAAGGGAAATAAATCATATTATCATTAAAATTGAGGGTAAATAATGAAAATAAACTATGTTTAACCTTATATTTAGCAAAAATCATTACGATATTTGTTAAACCCTCAATAATATTGATTGTAAACCTTAAAAAAATCTATCTAGTGTATGTTGCAGAGGGGGGCTTCAAAGGTGACCTCTCTATTGGACAAGATCGGGGCTGTCCTCATGTCAGACAGAGCCAGTCCTACCCTACTCCAAAAGAGGTCCACTGTTGGCTAAAGCTGAGCCCATCAGTAACACTGGTGGTGACTCTGTGATTACACATTTAAGAAATTGTAAAAAGACCACTGTGCTGCAGCTGGGAGACAGGAGTGAGAAAATGTGAGAGGAATAACTGCAGACATCAAGGTTTAGAGAAGAAGGAGGTGCTCCAGGGCCCAGAGCAGAGATTCTCCTGCAGCCCATGAAGATGGCCATGGCAGCTCCCGGAGGACCATGCTGGAGCAGATTTCCATCCTGCGACCCATGCAGGATGCCAAACCAAAGGTGATGCATGTGCCCTGAAGGAAGCTGCAGCCCACAGAGACCACACACCAGAGCGAGATGCTGCAGGAGGTGCAACCTGTGGAGAGGAGTACATGCAGGAGTGAGATTACTGGCATGAAATCCCATGGGGGACTCATGCTAGAGCAGTCTGTGCCTGAAGGACTACACCCTGTGCCAAGGACCTATGCTGGAGCAGTATATGAAGAACTGCAGGTGGTGGGGAAGACCTACGTTGAAGTAGTTCATGAAGGATTCTATCCTTTGGGAGGGACCACATACTGGAGTAGGAAGAATCTGAGGAGTAAGGCGCTGCAGAAGTGAAGGGTTATGAACTGACTGCAATCCCAATAATATTCAGGAATACTACTTGCTCAAATAAAGGCACTCCTCATTAAACACTACTTTTGAAGAACATAATTATCCTTACATTTGTGTTCAAAATTTCATTTCATCATTGAATTTTTATAGAATTTCTTTTAAACAGTAATTTGGAATGAATATTTAATGTTGGCCTTAAGCAGGTAATTGCAATACTGGAAACGTGGATGTAAAAATACGAAGAATTTAAATTTTAATCTTAATAAGGTACAAGGTCTCCAGGAAGATTACATTCCATCTGATATAAATGAGAATAGCACTTAAAAGTAATACAGGATAGTATATAGATAATTAGAACAATACTGAAGAGCACTGTAGTTCTTAGCACAAATTTGCTGCATACTGGTTGAATCTATACATGATTTTGTGGAGTGAATACTGGTGAATTTAGTCCATATGTCATGATGAGCTGATTAGATTTTCACACTTAGGCCCTGTCTGAGCAACTGTAAACTGATACTTTAATGGAGAGACCTGTGAACAAGCATGAAATTTATTACCACATCTGAAAGTTTCATATAGTGTATATCTTGTCATCTTCTTTACTGTTGGTGTTAAGGGCAACGATCCCCAATATATCATTGGAAGTCTGGTCACGTTCAGTGCACTAAACTATCACAATCACAGAATCATTAAGGTTGGAAAAGACCTCCAAGATTATCTAGTCCAACTGTCCCCCTACCACCTATATTACTAATTAAACCATGTCCCTAAGTACCTCAGCCAACCTTTACTTGAACACTCTGAGGGACGGTGACTCCACCACTTCCCTGGGCAACCTGTTTCAATGCCTCACCACTCTTTCTGTTAAGTAATGTCTCCTCATTTCTAACCTGAACCTCACCAGGCACAACTTGCAGCCATTCCCTCTTGTCCTATTGCTAGTTACCTGCAAGAAGAGGTTGATCCCCAGCTCACCACAACCTCCTTTCAGGTAGCTGTAGAGAGCAATAACGTCTCCCCTGAGCCTCCTCTTCTCCAGGCTTAACAGTCCCAATTCTCTTAGCCACTCCTCATAAGACTTGTGGTCCAGACTCTTCACCAACTTCATTGGCCTTCTCTTGACATGCTCCAGGGCCTTCATGTCTTTCTTGTAGTGAGGGCCTCAAAACTGACCACAGTTTTTGAGATGCAGCCTCACCAGAGCTGAGGACAGGAGGATGATCACCTCCCTGGTCCTGCTGACCATGCTATTCCTGATACAAGCCAGGATGCCGTTGGACTTCTTGACCACCTGAACACACTGCTGGCTCATGTTCAGGGAAGTGTCAACCATCATCCCCAGATCCTTTTCCTCTGTAGAGCTTTCCAGCCATCCTGCCTCAAGCCTGTAGTGTTGCCTGTCCAGGTCCCTCTGGAGGGCCTTCCCACCCTCCAGCACATTGGCACTTCCTCCCCAGCTTTGTGTGATCTGAAAACTTACTGAGGATACACTCAATTCCCTCATCAATAAAGGTATTTAAGAGGATAAGCCCCAATACTGACCCCTGGGGAACACAACTCGTGACCAGTTGCTGGTTGGATTTAACTCCATTTACCACCACTCTCTGGGCCCAGCCATCCAGACGGTTTTTAGCCCAGTGAAGAGTGTACCTGTTCATGCCATGGTCTGCCAGCTTCTCCAGGAGAATACTGTGGGAAACTGTGCCAAAGCCTTTGCTGAAGTTGAGGTAGACTACACCAACAGCCTTTCCCTTATCCACCAGGAGGGTCACCTGGTCACAGAAAGAGATGCTCAGGCTGGACCTGTTCTTCATGAACCCATGCTGGCTAGCCTGATCCCCTGGTTGTCACATATTTGCTGTGTGATTTCCCACAGGATGACTTGCTCCATAATCTTCCCTGGCAATGAGATCAGGCTAACAAGACTGTAGCTCCCCATATCTTCCTTACAAACTTTCTCATAGATGGGCATCACATTTGTAAGTGTCCAGTTATCTGGTACCTCTCCACTTGCCCATGACCATTGATATATAATGGAGAGCAGCTTGACAATCACATCCACCAGCTCCCATAGTACCCTTGGGTAGATCCCATCTGGCCCTGTGGACTTGTGACAGTCTAGCTGGAATAATAGGTCTCTGTTTTGACTTCAGTCTTGGACGTTTATTCTGCTCCCAGTCCCATTCTTCCAGGTCAGGAGGCTGAATACTCCGAGTAACTAGTCTAACTATTGAAGACATATATATGTAAAGAAGGCGTTGAGAATCTCTGCCTTTTCTTTATCCTCAGTAGTCATGTTCTCCACCAGATCCAACAAAGGAGGAAGATTCTCTTTGGCTCTCCTCTTACTGTTACTGTATTTGTAGAATCCTTTTTTATTTTCTTTTACCACAGTGGCCAGGTTGAGCTCATGCCAGGCTTTAGCTTTTCTGATTTTTCCCCTGCATATGCCTGTCACTTCCTTGCCCTCTCCCTGCGTTGCCTGTTCCTTCTTCCACCAGACATATGGATTCACAAATATGAAATACACCATCAATCTAGTTGTGTTCCTTGAACTACCATGGCCATACTTGAAAGGGTTTGGCTGTATTCAATGGGAACTATCACGTCTAGCTTAATGAAAGTGTAGTTTATTAAAGAAACAGATACAGGTTCTTTTGGATTGCCGGTGATAAATTCACTGTCTGCAACATACGTACAAATACCAAAGTTATGAGTAAGACAGCTTAACTACAAATGCATTAAAAGATATAAAGCAACTCTATAGAGATTTATAGTTTCCCAGGGAAGCACTTGGCATACCCAAGTGTTCAAATCTTACCCAAAGGTATCCAGAGGGGAGGAGGGGGTGGGGAAGAGAGGCTCAGCCCGCTGACTGATGCAGTGGTCAGAATGGTATGTGGTAATATCTTCCCTATGCTTTGGTTTCTTCCCTAACACGCCTCTGATTTTGGGCTATTTTTATATTATGTTTTATCTGTAAGGTGGAGCTTGAGTGACTCTAGTCATACATACCTCTATTGCGAGTGGTATAGAATTCTCCTGCTTTGCGTTTAAAGGTACAGACTAACAAAATTCAGAGCTCATCCTCACTGGGGCTGATCGTACATTGGAGGTGATTAACTTTTGGGATGGAGGTGTGTTTTTGTATTATAATGACATTATAATGGGTAAAGTTTACTAAAGGACAGCTTTTTGTCAAATACATGACAGATTATTGGGACAGGGTAGAGAATATGCAGTTTGTCAGTTCTAGTTAACCTTCAAATTCCCATATTATCATAGAGCCTGGCTGCGATTTCTCCACTCTACTCCACCTCTGTGCAGCTATCTCAGGGTTAGCATGTCAAGCTCCCTTGAGGTTACCAACCTTCAAGATTGCTTTGGAACTTGTGAATAAGGATGTTTAGGAATTCATGGTGACAAGGATGTTTGGCATATTGGTTGTTCATCACTCTGGAATGTTTCTTGAGTGCTGAAACTTTCTGTAAAATGTGAACATAAGTTCAATTCCTAAATTACCTTCAGCAATTATTCCACACCTACAAATATTTTTTTTTACAAATAATCTGTATTCGTCAGACGCAGAAAATATTTAACCTCTAGAAATGTGTACCATCCATAAATTCTTGCATCCTGAGAGTCAGACATTGAGTTACAGGGAGTCTGCATTTGTTTCTAAGTGGCAGTCAGTCGGAGTGGAAGGCATGCACTGAATCTAGAAAATCTAAGGTTATCAGTTTTTTCACACTTTGCCACAAAAAGGGCTATCAACAAGCACTGAGTTGTGGTATTTCAGCATTTTTTGAATGGACTTGAGCTAAGACATTCTTTTCTTACCTTTAAGTGAAGGCTCTGGCTTTGTTGGTTTTTTTGGTTGGTTTTTATTTGGGGGGGGGCATGTTCTGTAATTAACTTTTTTCCAAGAAATCACAATAATTAAGAAATACTTCCTTAATACTTGGGATTTTGGATATGCATAATTTTACCTTGAAGGAGTATTCCAATTGAATTATGAATCACTTGCAATTTGCATCATGATGAGAAAGAATTTGAGATCAGAATTTTTTTCTGTTTCTAGCTATTAATTAAAAAATGGCTTAATGACAGAGATATATATAAAAAATCTACAGGAATAAAAATAAATATTCAGTTTGTTAATGCAGTTTCCAGTGTAATAATTCTTTTTAACATGATCAGCTACTTCAATTTTTTTTACTAGAATAGAGAAAGAATAATTTCTTAATCTGCTGGAGACCAGCAGATAATTTCCACATCTTTTTTGAAATAAATATTATTTAAAAGTGTAACTGAAACTGTGAATATTTTCTGAATGATTGAATCATTTATCTTCTGCAATATTAGATCTTGCATATAAATAATGCATTTGGGAACCACCGTCTTTCTTCTTGACTTAAGCATGAAAACATATCAAGAAACAAAAGCAATTTTGAAAGTTTTAAGAAAAAATATACAGATAAGACAGCAACTGCTGTAGATATTTGTTAAGTAATATGCTACATATGTGACAAACAGCAATGAAGTATGAACTTTACTACAGTGCTGTTAAGGAGTCCAACTTTCATTTGAATATGAAAAAGAATCTGAAAAGTGATCTGTATGGATACTAGACTTAAAATGTTTTGCATTACATGAAGAAGAAACTATATACAATCAGTTTGGGTATTGCCTGAGGAAGAGGAGAACAGGCAAAAAAAAAAAAAGAAGTATATTTATGAAATTATTAATTTCTTTCTTTATATTTGTGCACCTGAAAGAAACCTACAAAGCAGACAAGATGCTACAAAACCATCTTCCTAAATGACTATACTACAGTAATAGCAGCAATTTGTGTTGGTAACACTTATTTATTTGCATTAATTTATTTACTTAGTGTCTGTTAGTTCAGTATTTTTTCACAGTACATGCTTATTCCTACAATTTTCCCATTTGTCTGCATAACATTCATCTAACTTGAATGCAGATGCTGACAGTTTGCTATAACCTGAAAAGATATCAAATGGGGAAAAAACCAAAACAACACCCTACACTCCAACCATTAACAACATTGCCATTATTCTATAAGTACTAATTACAAGTGCTTAGACACTTACTATCTTTTAGTGTTGCTTTGTGGCTTGAATTCCCAAAGATCACAAGAAATGTGGGAACTCTGAGGTAATAATACACACACAACAAAAAAATTTTTTGAGGCTATCTTGAAGCACACTTTCAACCATCAGACATAAAATATTAGATGATATGTCTTAAAAAGTTGCCAATATGGCTCTGAAGAAAAAATATGTTTTAATGGCATGTCAACACATATATGGTATCCTAGAAAACATGCGGGCTACAGCTGAATGGAGCTACACTGACCAGAAAACACAGAGTGACACTCCGTGGAATGGATGTGCTATGAAATTAAATGGGAATCTTCAAAAGGAAAAGTCAGTTTACCATATGCAGGCACCCTAAAATTTAACCACATTCAAAGGTACCAAAGCTTACTATATCTAATAGCACAGGTGGAGTTGCCTCCAGACAGTATATAAAAAATGACAGCAAATATTGTTGTGCTTGTGACATACTTCAGAACCAGGTATATGGAATTCATAATTCAGACATCATTATTGTACTAATATGTACCATACTAATAGTATGTATTACTGCACTGATGTAAAAAGGAAATTTCTATTGCTTGTGATTTACCTAATAACCTGCCCCTAAGGCTTTGTTGAAATTTAACCTATCTCATACTTTTGATAGTGAGAAATACATACTTTTTCTTGACATCTGGTGAAAAACGATGAAACACATGCACACACACACCCCAAACTCCAGCAGTTTAATGCTTCAATCAGTCAATTATGTTTTAATCTATCCTAAGTACATACCTAGAAAGCTTGCTTACGAATGTGGGTAACACAAGTGTTTCTTTTTCATGCTGTTCCAAGCTCTCTGCATTCCTCACCTAGATTCAATGTACATTACTCATATCCAAATACTGATTTTGACAATAATCTTATTTACAAATGTCGTATTTGGAGTGATGGGGAAGTGACTAGACACAAATACCACACTCTTTGACTGACACACTTGTTTGCAATGTTACTTTTCAAAAAAGGTGAATGATGGAAGGGAAAAGAAGTGGATTTATTTTACCCTGGATGACAAACAGGAATAAGTGGTCATGGTGTGTCAATGAAAGAGCATTAAAATCAGAAAAAAAAAATTCTTACTGTATATCTACTTGCAATAATTAATTTTTATTAATGTCTCTTTCTCCTACCTGTGCTATATGTACTTTTGTGATTTCCTCAAAGAAATTATGCTGCTTGTATTTTGACAGTATATCTGAAATAAATGAAACCAAATTTGCCAGTGTTGTTTTGGGTGTTTTTATTTCTTAAGTTACTTCCCTGTTAATTCAAGGTTTACTTACACATGCCATGAAGTAAATTTCAGACTCTCCAAAGGCTTATGTTTTCTGTTGCTGCATTTTTTTTTCTCCTCCTGCTGTACTGAAATAGCTGATCTCTTTAGTCCTTTGTGTTAAATAGCTGCTTCTCCTTAAGTAGTAGCACAAGGATTTCCTAGGAACAGGTGAGGTTGTACAGCAGATACGGAACTGACTGTAAGATTGGACATTTATATAGTTATCTAATTTTTATTCTGTTTACAGACCGGCCATGTGGTTGTGATCTACAACCATGTTGTGATTCAGCCACAGATAGGAGCTGAGCACCACGCAGATGTTCTCTCTTGGGGAGGGTGGGTGGGAAGGGGCAGGGGAAGGGTGAAAATACCAAAGGCAAACCTCCTGAGTTGAGATAAGGAGAGTTTACTGGGACAGCAGAGGAAGAGAAATGACAATAACAGGACTTTATAGCAAAATATACAAAACTGGTGATACACAGTGCAGTTTCTCACCAAACTGCACAGCTCAGACCATACATACAGACTATACAGCTCAGAGCCATCCCAAAACCAGATCATCCCCAAACCATTCATCCTGGAGCCATGTGCCCATTCCCTACTATCCCCCCTTTTATGCTGAGCATGACATAGTTGGTATGGAATATCTCTTTGGTCAATGTGGGTCATCTGTCTTGACGGTGTCCCATCACAGCTTCCTGGGTGCCCCCACCTTCTCGTTGGCAGGGCAGCATGAGAAGATGAAAAGTCCTTGACTCCTTGGCAACAACTAAAACATCAGTGTGCTGTCAGCCCTGCTCTCATCCTAACTCCCAAACATGGCACTGCACCAGCTGCTAGAAAGAAAAATTTACTCTATCCTGATGTTGCTATTGAGATGGACAAATGACGCATACAAGAGGTCTGGTGCACAAGCAAAAAGAAGAACTAACCTGATTTATTTCTCTATCCTCATTTTTATACACTTATACATGTGTCCTTTTGCTATTGGTCTCTCAGGTATATACTAACATACAATTGGTTGACATATTTAACTTTGCTGTTTAAGGCTTATCTCTTGCCAGGTTCCTTTATATACGGTCAGTAAATTCCTTAAAATTGTTTTAGTTCTCCAGATGTTCTATTATATCTCTTTCTCATGGATACACTTTAATATCTTCAAGGCCTACCTCTATATTCTCAATCAAGGAGTCTGCAGGCCTGCTGCAGACATCCTATCTGAAACCAGGACAAACCATTAATAAAGAATTTTTTTTACTGCACTGTGGTTGAAAGACCATGAAATTTTCTCTACTAGTTCTATCTTGTGCCCTCTAATAAATGACTCTGAGACAAGAATTTCTCATATTCATGTGTATATATATATATACACACTTTATTAACAAATATATGAACACACACATATATATAAACCCTATGTATAAGCCCTTTTATATATATATAAACCCTGTATCCCAAAAGAGCCCAGGCTGTTGAGCTAGTAGTAATCAATGCAGAAGCTGCTGTATTTCCTGTGGGTAAACAAATGAACAAAAACATATAACTCTAAAATGCATGTTAAAGACATCTACAAAACCTGTACTGTGTAACATAAATTGAGGAATGGATCATATTCATCTGCATGGGAAGAGTCCAAAATACTTCAATCACTATTAAATAAAATAATAATTCAGTATTTGAAAGCACATATTACTCTTATTTACTGCTCATTTTAAAAATTTAACAATTAATTTGAAAAAAAAAGATCCTTATTTTGCTTGACTTTAGGAAATTTAGAAAATATATGAACAATTTCAAATCAATTTCAGAACATCATGGTGATGAGAATCTTCAACTGTGTTGTGCCGAAACCTACAAATCACCTCAAAGAAGATGGAATGATCAGTAAGTATAAAGAATAAAGCATTAAAGTTATTATTGGGGAAAGGGTTTTTTCTGATTTTTGCTGCCCTGTATCTTTGATCATCTATTTTTATCTTATTTTAAGTTTAAAATGCAATGGGGAAATTCCATTTTCATACTTGTCTTGAAACAGCCTAGTATCTTTGAGTGAGAATAACAGGAGCAGGTGTACTTCCATATATATAGTCCCTCTGAGATATAATTATGTAGTTACTGTGCAGTGCAATGACTTAGAAGTCTATATACATGGAAATCCTTAGCATTAACCAAGAATAATCTGCACAATTACTAAGAATTTTATAAACACATCCATCAAAACCCAGGTCCAGAGTTATCCATCGTCTTTGAAAGAATCCTTTTGGTGTCTCCATAGAATAATTGCCAGTTGGGCCAACACTTCTCTGAGTGAGAAAATCACAGCTCACAGAATCATAGCTCACAGAACTATGTTCTGCATAGCATCAGTTTTCCCTAGAGGTCTAAGTGCTGAGCAAGCTTTATGACACATAGTTTGAGATATGATGAAATCATAACTTCAGCTGTTTTGGCTTCAGTTTGTGTGAGAGACACTACAACAGAATAGGTATTGCTTGTGTGCAATATGTCATATATGGAGTGCTAAATATACTGTTATTCATGTAATATTGTTAATACTATAAAAGAAGACCAACATTGATATTTATAAATTTTGCTTATCAACTCCCTGTTATTTTCACTTTACTTTTGTATAACTCTCTACAGTATGTAGAATTTTCAAAAATTTAGGTCAGATGCTCAGCCTAGCAAACTGATGACATTACACTATATTAACATAGTGATGCCACCAATGCCAACTCAGTATCTTTCTCCAACACTTGAACTTTTTTAAAAAGTGTTAACAAAATCACTTACTTTTAATAGACATCACTATGATTTTCAAGTTTAATGGCACAATTTTAAGAAATACGTATGTGAAACTTGGCAAGGAAAGAAACTCAAATAACCCTAACAAAAGCTATGAGTGTATTTTTGGTTGATGGGAGATTTGGGGTTAGTTATTTGGTTGATTTTTGATGGAGGGGTGAGGAGCAATTGTATTATTTTTTCAACTAATTTATGCTGCTTTCTCAAAATATTTCGCTTGTTCCATGCACAATCTCTGGTACCACTTTGGTTTAAATTGCAAAACACAAAAATAATAATTTTAAAGAACTTGTGTAGTAATCATAGCTGTCTAATTACATATGTTTACCTCAGAGAATTTTCCGAGCCATTTATAAATTATACAGCCAAATTATTATGAAGGCTATCCCAAACTCCAATATATTGGTATCATAAGGCCATAGGTTGGCTCAGAACAAGGGGAGAATAAGAATACACCTAAATTTTGTACACATATTTTCACCTATATATATGGTAGATGAGGCACAAATCATTTTAAGAGCACTTTGTTTGGACTACAGTAGTTAATCACTTTTGGTAGAATTCATGTTGTCTGTGTTGCCAAGTTTGTCATCCAAAATATAGATGTGGGGTCAAAGTTTTTTATTTAGACTTTCAGAATAATCAGTGTGATCGACAAACATAAATACATCATCCAAATTTTGAGACAATGTTTAGTCTGCAGCTAAGACTCTTTGTTGTAAAGGTGAAGGAAATAGGACGAGCTAAATGTACTACCTAACACTGCTGCCTGGAGACTGAAAGGGTCACCCTATGAGATGTTATGGTGCCTGCTATCTCTATTGAGGCTGCTAGGGGATCATTCAAAGATTATGCATATGAGACCTATGGCTGATCCAAATTGTGTGGGAAACTTGAAAATGAGGAACCCTTCCACCTGGAAAAAGAATCCTGTGGAATTTCAAAAAAGAAGGTTAGAGAGCTGTAGTTCCCTGCAAATACCATGGCACCCCCCATGCATTCCTCTTTCAACTCTTTTCTCTCGTTTATTGTACTTCAGGACAGTTGTATTTGTGTGGTTCTCTCTGTGAAACATTTAAGAGATTATGTATTATTTTATATAGCTGGCATGAAATTTGTCTTTTAAATAAAGATCAGTAGAGTGATTTAAAAATTCTGTAATGTGAAATATCATCTACTTTATACTTCGAAGTGTGAAAGTAGCAGTCTGAATTTTGAGAAAGGTCAACATTGCACACACTTAAAACAGTGCCTGAATTTTATTTTCAAAGCACAGAGCAATGTACTTGCATGAGACTTTTATCCTCTGCAAGCCGTGGGCTAAAAATTCAAGAAGAGTAATGTGAATTGTATTGATATAAAGTTAGATGTATTTTTAGGAACAACAATTTCTTTGGGGCATTAAAATTTTGGCTGTGAAGGCAAATGCACCCTTACTTGATGTTTATAAAGACATACAAGTGCTTTTATTTTCCTAATGCATGGTGAAGGTTTTCTGGTTCATCCACAGTTCTACTATCCTGAGGGACACAGCCAGAAGCATGCTGAACTACTAGAGGAACACTGAGATAAGTTTTACTACTTACAATACATGGTGAAGGCTAGTCCCTGCTCTTTCTTTAAAGAGTATGACAAAATAAAAAAGCCTTTAACAGACAAAGAAAAAGCTTGAATAGAAAACAGAGTAACCCTTCAACAAAGAAAATAATGTGGAAAAATAATTAAAAATGCCTAAAATATTCAACAAAAAACAACTTTAAAGTAGAGTTTCTTTGAGAGATGTTATGAAGCTAGTTTAATTTTTTTTTTTTATAAAAGTCAAAACCACACTTGGTTTACTTCCAAAAGAGAAAAGAATAAATTGTAATTAAATGCTAATTAAGGGATATTTGGAAGTTACTGCACTTGCTACTTCATTTATTTCAGTCTTTATTTTTAATTGAGAGATTCCTTTCATAAAATGTAAAGATGTGTTAGAATCTAAGAATATTTTAAATTTACATTTTATAATCACTGAAGAATGATTATAAATTATAGAAGATATCAGTGAATGAAATATATAGATTCCTTTTTTCTCCCCTCATTTTAAGCAAGTTAAAATATAGTAGCTTGGTAGAACATCAAGAAAAACTTTTTCAAGACAAATTCAAGTCTACTCTAACATATTTAGAATAGATGCTCACATCTAAAGTCTAAATAATATCATGCTATTTTTTATAGAGTCACTAATATTACAATGATCTTTTGAAGAAACTAATTCCTCCACTGACCTTATGATACCAGCTCTTCTTCTATGTCATGTCCATGAGACAGTGAATCCTTCAAAGTCTTTCTTGATAGAATGGAAAATGTGCTGGAACACGAAACATTTGTTAAGGTTCCTCAGGGTTTTCAGATTTCTCAACAAGTTAAGCAATGATAGAGTTTTCATTGTTCATCTAAAATCCCACTGGGCTGATGCCAGAATAAAATGCATTAAAAAAAACAAATTATTCAGAACATGAAAAATCAACAATACAGAAATTTACAACTAAAACCAAATCAAAACAAAAAATAATGATGCACTTATAGAATTATTGAATGGTTTGGGTTGGAAGGGACCACAAGTAGTTACAGTCCTCTGTTATGGTCAGGGACACCCTCCACTGGATAAGCTTGCTCACAGCTCCATCCAGCCTGGCATTGAACTCTTCCAGGGAGGGAACAGCCACAGCTTCTCTGGGAAACCTGTTCCTGTGTCTCACCACCCTCACATCAAATAATTTCTTCCTAATATCTAACCCAAATCTACTGTCTTTGAATGTAATACCATTACACCTTGTCCTGTCACTACCTGCTCTTGTAAACAGTCCTCCTCCATCTTTCCTGTAGGTCCCCTTCAGGTAGTTGAAGGCTGCTAATAGGTCTCCTTGAAGCCTTGTCTTCTCCAGGCTGAGAAAACCCAAATCTCTCAGGCTGCCTTCATAGGAGAGGTGCTCCAGCCGTCCTAGCATCGGCATGGCCCTACTCTGGACTCACTCCAACAGGTCCTTGTCTTTCTTGTACTAGGGACTCCAGAGTTCAACAGAGTACTCCAGGTGGGTTCTTGTGAGAAGAGTAGAGGGGCAGAATCACCTCCTTGTAACTGCTGGTCACACTGTTTTTGATGCAGCCCAGGATATGATTTGCTTTCTTGGCTGCATATGTGCAAGGCCTGCTCATGGTGAGCTTCATGTCCCCCAACACCCCTAAGTCCTCTGGCCTGGTCTCAATCCATTCTCCACACAGTCTGTAGTTGCCTTCTCTCCCAGCATACCAACCATACCACATCTTTTTATAATAATAAAAACAAAATAAAACAAAACTGTCTGAGGGTGCACTCAATTCCACTTTCCATGTCATCATCAACAAAGGTGTTAAACAGTGCTGGTCCCAATACCTCAGTACTGATCCCTAAGGAAGACCACTTGCCACAGATCTCCAATTGGACATTGAGCCGTTAATCACAAGTCTTTAAGTGTGGCCATCCAGACAATTCCTTATCCAATGAATGGTCCATCTCTTGAATCCATGTCTCTCCAGATTAGACACCAGGATGTCATACAGGACAGAGACAAGTGCCTTGAACAAGGCCAGGTAAATGACGTTTGTTGTTCTTCCCTTATTCACCAATACTGTAAAACTAGTGCAGAAGATAACCACATTTTTTAGGCATGATTTGCCCTTAGACAAGCCATGTTTGCTGTCATGAATCATCTCCTTATTTTCCACGTACCTTAGCATAATTTCCAGAAGGATATGTTCCATGATCTTGACAGGCACATAGGTGAGCCTGAACAGTCTATAGTTCACTGGGTCTTCCTTTTTCACCTTTTTAAAAATGGGGGTTATATTTTGCCTTCTTCAGTTAGTGGGAATTTCACTGGACTGCCACGACTTCTCAAATATGATGGACAGTGACTTACCCACTGAATCTGCAGATTTCCTCAGGACCCACAGATGCATCTTGTCGGGCCCTGTAGACTTGTGCAACTTCAGTTTCCTTGGATGGTCTCAGACATAACCTCCTCCTACAGTGGGTGGTTCTTCATTTTCCCAGGCACTGCCTTTGCCCTCTGCTACCTGGGCAGTGTGACTAGAGTATTTGCCCATGAAGACTGAGGCAATGAAATTGAGTCCTCAGTGTTCTCCATATCCTAGGTAAACAGGTTTCCTGGGCCCATATTTTCCTTCATCTTCCTTTTGTCACTGACACACCTACAGAAGCTTTTTTTTCCTTGCCTTTGACATCCCTGGACAGATTTAATTCTATCAAGACTTTAGCTTTCTTAACCTGATCCTTGCCTGCTTGGACATTTTTAGTCCTCTCAGACTACCTGCCCTTGCTTCCATCCTCTGTAGGCTCTGTCTGGGTGCAAGCTGAGCACCTGGTCGGTTATAGGACTGGTAAAGCATCCTGTCAGGGAAGGAGTGAGTGAGAGGTTCGTGGTGCTCAGCTGCCAGCACGGGCTGAAACATGACAAATTTGGAGGAAGTAATTGTCACCAATACATTCCAAGAACTTTCTGGATTGCTTATGCCCTCCTGTGTTTTCCCATCAACAGATATTGAAGTGAGTGAAGTCTCCCATAAGGACCATGGCTTGTGATTGAGAGGCTGGTCCTCTCTGTCTATAGAGGGCCTCATCCACTCGCTTCCCCAGTAAAGGGGCCTATAGCAGACCCCCAATATATTGTCACTTGTCCCTGGCCTCCCTTTAAACCTGACTCATAAACACTTTGTTGGCTCCTCATCCATCCCCAGGTGGAGCTCCATGCATTCCATCTTCTCATTGACATAAAGGGAGACATCTTCGTCTCATCTCCCATGTCTGTCCTTCTTAAAGAGACTGTATCCTTCCATCCCAGCCCTCCAGATATAACAGCTACACCACCATGTCTCCATGATGCCAATAAGATCATAATCCTGCAGGCATGTCATTATGATGAAGAAGTCCCCTTCATCATGGGTTTTGCTTGCTGTCTGGTTCTGCCTCAGGAAGGGCAGAGGTGGGCTCCACCAGCCCATCTCAGTTTTGCCCTCCTTGATGCTCCTTAACCTTTCTACTGCCTCTTGTAGCTCTTCTACCAGGCTAAGCAGATCATCCACCTTGTCACACCTCACACAGCCATTCTCACTACTGTCATCCTTCCCAGTGACAAGCCCTGGCACTCCCTGTAGCCAGAGGCCTGTGTGATTACATGTTTTTGCAACATCTTTGTCTGGGTTGCCCCATTCATTCTGCAGAGCATAGAGGTAAGACCTTTCTGCCAAGTGGATACCATGGCTAAGTGCCTTCTTAGCAGGGTATGACCATCAATGGAATTTGCCTTCTCAGCTGCTAGGGTGATTAGCCCACCCTGCGCACCCTCCCATGCAAAGTGCCAAGCAAAGTGACATGCCATGCCCTGGCTGACATGTCCCACTCCTTTTTTCCACCCTGCAGCATTCTGGGTTACAAGCAGTCCCAGATTGCTCTTTATAGCCATCACTGATTCTCTAGTAATGCCCATGCCTCATCAGTGGATCCTGTGAGAACTGCCAGCTCATGGTGAGTCACTTTCAGTCCCCTGGAGTGTCCATGCTGCAGGAAAGTCATGAAACCCCCCTGTGCACTGAGACCCAATGAGATCTGCAGAGGCCCTGTGCAATGAGATTCTTAAAGAATAAATAAGTACAACTGGCTTATATTAATATTACTTCAGGAAGTTTTATTTATCTGATCTGATAAGGCTTCAGAATTTTCTGTATATTTTATGAACAGGTTTGTCCTGATCAGCAGACTCTATGTTTGACCTTGCCTATAAGAGCAGAACTCCAACAGGAAACACTTGCTGAATGAATATATGCATGAGATATGCATTAAAATAGGTGATTTTATCAACTTTCTGGATATAATATATTTCAAGTGTCCACAAAGTTTTAATCTCTCCTTCAAAACTCATCCTATTTCTCCTTTAACCATAAGACAACTGATCTTGAGAGACTTAATATTAAGGCTCACATGAACCTTATGAATTCCAACAAGGCCAACTATAAGGTCCTGCACTTGGGTTGAGGCAAACCTCAGTATCAGCACAGACTGGGAAATGAATTTGTTGGAGCAGCTTTGCAGAGAAGGAGTTGAGGATACTGGTAGATGAAATATTGGACATGAGAGAGCAATGTGTGCTTGTAGCCCATAAAGCTGATTGTATCCTGGACTGCATAAAAAAAATGCATGACCAAGTTGAGAGAGGTGATTCTCCTACCTCCACTCTGCTCTCCTGAGACCTCACATACACTGTTGCATTCATTTCTGGCATTCACAGTACATGAAAGATATGGAGCTGTTGGAGCTACTCCAGAGGGACACATAAATGATCAGAGGAAAGAAACACCTCTCTTCTGAAGAATGGCTGAGAGAGTTGGGGTTGGTGAACCTGGAGAAGAAAATACTGCATGAGGATCTCACTGTCCTTCAGTATTTGAAGGGAGCTTATAAGAAAGGCCTTTTGACAGAGCCTGTAGTGACAGGACAAGGGGCAACATTTTAAACTGAAGGAAGGTAGGTTTATATTAAACATCAGGAAGATGTTTTTTATGATGAAGGTGGTGAAGCATTGAAGCATGTTGCCCAGAGAAATTGTCAATGCCCCACCATTGAAAGTGTTCAAGATTAGGTTGAACAGGTCTTTCAGCAACCTGATCTACTGAAAGATGTCCTCTGCCCATGTCAGGGGGGTTGGAACTGGATAATCTTTAATGGTTCCTTCCAGTCCAATAATTCTATGATTCCATGATAATCTTAACATTCACTTGATTAAAATTAAAGGATTTTTCTTTTACTTAGGCATGAACATATCTTTTTTTTAGATTAAACTTTGCCTGAGTATTCAATGTAATTTTAGATGTACCCATGATGTTCACAAATAGTTACAGATACACTGAAGGTAATACAGGAAGTAATTTGGATGTAGTAGGAGCTTGATGTTAGGTAGATGGATACTCAAGGGTTTTTACAGTTGCTCTAAAAGCAAAATTTAAACACTAAAAGTCATCTCTTGCATTTAACATTAAAGTCATTTTCCTCATAGAGACATAAAGACTCCCCTTTTCTTGCTGTTTCTTTATATATCCTAGTTTAAGATAGGTTTTGGGGTTTTTTTGTTTGTTTTTGTAGTTGTTTTTCCTCATATCCTACAACAGCATGATTATTAAAACTAAGTTAAAAACAATGAAACAGGAAAACTTTGTATCATTCGTTGCTGATTTCCATGTTATAGTACAGTCATTTATTATTTTGACGTGAAAATCTACTTAGGCTGCGATCCAAAATTTCTTGCTCTTAGGCACCTAGTTAAGCCATTTTCGGCAAGTGAACCTTGGAACACCTTTAAACGGCGTTATGTGAAGACTATATATGCCCACCTTTCTTTTCTTACTTTCTTTTTTTTCCTCTAAAAAGTAGCCTGCAAACCTTAGAGGTCAAAATTTTTCATTGCATAAGAAAATACAAGCATTCTGATTTAGGTATTTTAGCATATTTTAAAAACGTGCCCCATAGACATTTAAAAGGTACATACCAACCTAGTTTACATAGAATAAATTGCATTCTAAACTGTTATTGCAGGTAAGTATGTATGCTTAGTGTGGTGGTTTAGCCCTGGCTGGAGGCCAGACGCTCACCAAATTCAGTCTATTACTCCCCTTCTTAGTTGGACAGGGGAGAAAATATATATTAAGAGGCTCAGGAGTCAAAACAAGGACAGGGAGAGATCACTCTGTCATCAACGACGTGAGCAAAACAGACTCAACACAGTGAAGAAGAGAGAAACTACCTAATTTATTACACTACACTACAAAGAACAGTAAAAAAACGGAGTTGGGAGCGCGACCAGATCTTAAATCAAATGCAACCAGATCTTAAAACACTTTCCCACCACCACTCCCTTCTTAGCAGACTTTAGTCAGGATTTTGCTCCCTTCTTACCCCCCGTTCTCAGTAGGGGGCGGGGGCAGGGACTGGGGAAGATGGGGTTCTCGGTAGCACCTTCCCCCCACCCCTCCATTCTAAGCAGACTTCCTTTTAGCCATGATTTTTCTCCCTTCCTCCCCCCGCTCGCAGTAAAGGGGGGCAGGGACTGGGAAAAAATGGGGTTCTCGGTTACTTCTTCATGAGCTGTTTTCCTCTTTCAGATCTTAAAACACCTCTAACCTCCCTCCCCACTCTCTTCTTAGCAGACTTCACTCTAGTCATGATTTCACTCCCTTCTTCCCCCCGATCGCAGCAGAGGGGGGCAGGGACTGGGAGATGGGGGCTTCGGTCAGTCCCTTGCAAGTTGGTTTCCTTCTCGGCTTGGGGCGGGGGGAGCATTCATTCCACACCCTCCCCCTGCTGCACCATGGGGTCTCATCCACAGCAGATAGTCCTCCATGAACTTCTCCTACATGAATCCTTTCCCACAGGGCTCTTTATCTCTTTGTCACAGTGTCTCTCAGTCCCAGTCCTCCACAGGCTTCCAAACCTCCCCCCAGCAAACCTGTTCCGATGCAAATATTTCTCTCTCATCTCTTTGTTTCTGATTCTCCTCATGGCTGCAAGTGCTGGCAGGGGCTTGTTCCAACATAGGGTCACAGTGTCTCCTCTATGTCTCCACCTGCTCCATCCAGTGTGGAGCCCCTCCACAGGCTGCAGGTGGGGTCTCGGCCTTTTCCATGGGTTTCTCCACAGTCTGCAGGGGCATCTTTCTCTCCGGCACCTGGGCCACCTCCTACCCCGCCCTTCTCCGGCCTTGGTGTCTGCATAGCTTGGTACATCTTCTCACTTCCTTCTCCGGTGGCAAGATGCAGCTGCTTCCAGGTTGTTTTCTCCTATATGTGATTCTCAGAGATGCTTGACTATCTCTCAGGCCACAGCTTTGGCCTTAAATTGCTCGTTGTTTATAGTTTAGGCTGGCAGAAAACTGTAACTGCTGCTTAAAAAAAGGTCTCAGCAGCTCAGCCTCACTTAGCAACACAACCACAGGGATACCAATGTTTGCTAGTGTCCCTTTGTACAATAATAACTATCATATCAAATGACAGTTTGAACTTGAGTGTTTTCAAAAGAGGAAGATGTTCTTGGATTCAATTTAGGATTGAATGTTAAGTTGATTTTGAGGTCTTCTTCATGGAGCTACATGTAAAATCACTGGGATGAAGCCGGGAGATTTTCAGCTGAAAGCATCAGACAGGTCTAATGCCTGACCCATTGCCTGGAAAAAGGCCACTTTATGGAACAGATCCTGTCTCTTTTGCCTAGCTCCAAACAAGCCATGGTACAAATCATAAGAGATGTTAATACATCTTTATACCCAGTTAATGCATCTTTATTCCCAGTCAGTGCCTTGTTCAATATTTTTCCTAGATGGGCAATGAGGTAGAGAAATGCTGTGAGTAGACCCCCTTCCTGCTCACTTCAGCTATTCTCCTACTGTTATTTCTTAGTATCATATTAAGGATATTTGCATCCACACAAGTTATTTCTCATTCATAACTTTATCTAAAGTCTGCTCAGTGTCATGGATTTGTTTGTATCAATTTCATTTGACCCTAGATCACAGCATTGCCTTTTTGATGTGTGCTGAACACATAATTAGAGGTATTCTTTCATAGTTATGACTAGGTCTCTATTGCTTTTTAAAGTCACAAACTCTAATGGTAGCTTGGGAAGTCACTTAGATTATTACTCAAATCCTATTAAGAAATGTGGGGTGACATATTTAGTTGTCAGAATTAGTAGATGACCAATTCATATGTTAAACTAAATTATCTGAAGTGTAACTGAACTCTGTTGCTGCTGCTTTTGATGTTTGTGAAATTACTTGGTCATCCACCAGTTTCTTCATCTGATCATGAGAAGTACATGACCACCATTACTAAATGTACAAAGTGAAATTATTGAAATGATCACTCATACATTTCAGATGGCAAATAGAAACCAGTATTTCACATGTGCAAATATGTCATTTGACAGATATTTCAGGAATTTCACTTTCAGTAAACAGCAATAACTGCGCATGCCAATGAAAAGATTTGATAGTTATAGCTATATAAAACTGTGTGTACACATAGCAGAATTCAATTTTGTAAGAAAGAAAGCAGAGCTTTGCCACAAGATTATTTCTTTTTTCATTCAGAGTTCTGCTTGCAAGCTTTGGTCCAAAAGGGTCACAGCTGAAGCCATCAGATTTTGAATACAATAGTTTTTAATCAGAACTATGTTTTTACTTAAGAAAAATATAAAGGGGATTTCTGTAATTAATGTCCTTAACTCAATCTGCTCCTATCTAAGAAGGTCATTGGCAGCATTTGTGCACTTAAGTCACAAAATATTATCAAAATCCAGTTCAGTTAACTAGGAAGACCACATAAATCACAAATAAGCAAGCGAAGAAGTGTACGTGCACATATATATATGTATGTTATATATAATATATGTATGTAAAATAGGTAAAGATATGAGAGACAGGCAGAGATGATATAGAGATATGGATACAGATATAGACAACCCTTTTTTGTGTATATATATATGTTAAGAAAAGCAATATATCACATATAGTAAGAGGAACCAGTGGGAAAAACTATAGTAAAATAAAAGCAGTCCAAAGCCAGGGTCATTGCAGAGGCAATCCAGACACTGTTTGTAGTTGGATCTCCAGGCACAAGTGCAGCACTGTCCAGCCAGAACTTCCAGGTCTGGGTTTTTTAAAACAGCAGAATCAGGCCCTGTGGTCAAGGCTTATGCATAATGTGTTGTTAAAAGGTAATGATTTCCTTTCTATTAAAAACCCAAATGATTTAAAAGGAAGAATAGAAACAATGAGTCCTACTTCAGTAATACTGTGGGAAAACACTAGCAAAGCATCTTATTTTCATTTCAGGTCTCTAAGGGTTTTACAGTCAACTATGCTAATCCTATGAAAAATATTTTAGTTGTCACATTCAGTTTTGCGGATAACTGATAATCTTGTATTAAGTCAACTATTTATGAATACAACTTTAGCTATGACTCTATATACAGAGTGATAATGACTTTAATCTGCAAAATACATATAAACAAACAAAGCAAGATTAAAAGGTTAAAAAGAAGGAAGAAAAAAAGAAAAGAAGAATTAAAAAAAGAGTTAATAGGCTAAACAGAAAATAACAGAAATAATGGATTAATGGTGTATATCCTTGTTGATTTTTTTTCTTATGTCAAAGCAAAGTTTACATTTAAATCTATAGATAGTATTTTCTCTCTGTATCTATCATTTCACATGCACTACAGGATTGAAGCAGCACAGCTGACACCTAGACAGCATAGTATTAAAATGTGAAAACATTTCTAGAAAGCTGCGTATGGTATGTCAAAGCATAGTCAGCTTGCATTAGCTTAGTAAATCTGTACTGCATCACTGAACATTAGCTCTATTTTATCCATTGCAGTGCAGAGATTGCTTATTGTGTTCCCAGGGCTCTTTTATATGAAAGAGCAATTGTACTGTCTGCCAAAATGGTCTTGCCCTGTCAGAGTAGTTTTAATTGAGCTGAGCCATAGGACCCTGCCCAGTGCTATTACAGGAGAAGAGAACCATTTGGTGAATAGCACTCTATGAGATTATAGCTGTTAAGAGTATAATGGACAGTTACTTTAATATCCCACCCAAATAGAACACTATAAACATGTCCATAGGTAGTCATTCTACCTAGTTATCCTGTTTCCCAAAACAGTATGGGTCTGATGCGTTTGTGTCTGTCTTTTGTGTGAAAACTACTGCTTGCATTGGCAACAAGTGTTATCCATTCCGTGATCATTGGAGGGAGGTAGATCATATTTAGAAGGCAAACAATTAGCCCTTAAATTTATTCTACTTCTTCAGAGCAATTATATTACCCAAGTAGAATGAAAACTAATGGGATTTAAATATTTTATACATTTATCCAATAAAATTATATTAATGATTCAATAGAAAAGCTGGTTAATAAGAAAAAGAAATACTTACAAAACCTTGTAAGATTTGGTTATAAAAATTAAAAATATAAACAGGTGTAAATGCAAACCTGAAAATTTACTTTTCCAATTGTTCTATTTGAGTAGTTCTTATATTTGAAGATATACCACTTGATTTAAATCATTACTTTTTGGTTTCAAGTTGATTTACGAAGTAGCATATCAGCAGAGCAACATGTCTGGAAAGAAACCAAAAAATAACTAAGTACTTCCCAGAAAGCTTATGTAAAAAAAAAAAAAAAAAAAAAAAAAAAAATCACAAGTTATCAAAATGGAGTTATAAATGAAAGTTGAACACAGGACAGGTTTAACCCCAGCTGACTTCTGGGCATCATACAGCCTTTCACTCCCCTCACACTGGGATGGGGGAGAGAGTTGGAAGGGAAAAGGTGAGAAAAATCATGGGCTGACATAAAAACAGTTGAAAGCAAAAGCTGCGCAAGCAAAGCAAGACAAGGAATTCATTCCCCACTGCCCATGGGCAGGCAGGTGTTCAGCCATCCCCAGAAAAGCAGGACTCCATCACGTGTAATGGTTCCTTGGGAAGACAAACGCCATTAGTACAAACATCACACCCTCTTCCTTCTTCTTCCCCAGTATTCGTAGCTGAGAATGATGTCATATGATACATAATATTTTTCTGGTCCAATGGGATCAGCTGTTCCAGCTGTTTCCCCTCCCAAATTCTTGTGCACCCCTAGTCTACTCAGTGGTGGTTTGTTGTGAGAAGCAGAAAAGGCTTTGGCTCTGTGTAAGCACTGTTCATCAGTAATGGAAGCCTCACTGTGTTATTAACGCAGTTTCCAGCACAAATCCAAAACCTTACCCCGTACTAGCTACTGCATACTAGTCCCATACTAGCTACTATGAAGAAAGTTAGCTCTACCCCAGCCAAAACCAGAACAGAGAGGATGAGACAGCCTGTAGAAATTATTAAGGTGAATGGTCCCCAACACACTCTGTGGAGAGAAAAACAAACCTAAAAAGCACAACTTGTCTAATGTGTTTTACTTCATGTAAGGGATGATTCACTGCCCAGAAACGCCTGCTTCTTTTGGAAAGATTATGACCTATGTTTACAAAATATTCTCCAATCGTGAAGAAACAAGCAACAAAATGAAGATGGAATCTTTTAATCTTCCTTTGGTGTTTTTGTACAAGACAAAACAAATCATGAGATTTTAACCACTCCATGTATTTAAAGCGCAAATTCAAGTTTTTACAATGTGTAAGCATTGTGAGAAAAACATTTATGCTTGCTGTATCTTCTCTCTCCAGTATGTTCTAATAGACATAGGGTGATACTGCTCTGGCAGGGATGTTGGACTAGATGGTCTCCAGAGCTCCCTTTCAGTTCCTATCATTCTGTGATTCTGTGGGTGTTTCCAAGGAAATACTTGGAAAATTACTGTAGTAGTCCACTTCTCAAATACACAGATCTGCATGTTTTAAATCTGTGTTTTTAAATTCACAAAATAATAATTTTAAAATTGGAGATTTCTATATTTCTATGTACCAAGTCTAACAGTCAACGTCTTCATCTACTGAAGTGGCATAAAACAGTTTGCTCTAATCATTTTTAGTCCCTGGAGAAAGCAGTCCTATGCTAGTGCCCTCCCTCACTCTACTCTCACTCCTCCTATCTCATTTTTTCTGTATTCTGCGTATCATGTTCTCCTAGTCCTCAGTAAATCAGTTCAGCTAATAGCACTGCTAAAAAAGTAACTATTTACCTCCTTGTCTGCCTCTTTTCCTATATTCCCATCCTCTACCTTTCCTTCCTTTCTTCCTGCCTGCATCAGTCAGTCTCTCTTTTTCTTGTTACTTTTCTTAGGCTAATAAGGAATTGGCTGCATGTCAGAGCTAGTGTGAAGGTTTATAGAGGAATCTCTCCAACAGAATAGCACTGCTGCCACTGCATCAGAAGCCCAAAAACTCAGTGACAGCGGGACATTCAACTGACCTCTTGTTCTCAGGGACTCTTGCTCTGACAGGTCTAGCCCTGACCCTTGCAGCTGTAGGGGCTGTGATTGTAGGCTGTATACATCTACAACACATTGGACCTGGAATGACCTACAAGAACACTTGTCATCCCTGTAGAAAACTTGTACAATATAAGCAAGCAATGCTAAGTGACTGTCAGAAAGAATATGTGAAACGTTTTTTTAATCACTTTTTTGTCACCAGGGAACCTGTAGACTATGGTTGAACATCTCTGTAGGGAGAGGAGGCGTATCACTCGAGGTCAGAAAGTGAAATGCCAGCTGGATGGTGGAAAATATTTAAGATATTGTGTACAAGCTATTTTTTCTTCCTCTTTTTCTCCAAATTCCACCAATCTCTTCCAGCTGCCCCTACACTAAAAAATGGATCCCTAGAATCTTAATTGCTGTTGGGCTCTATTTACTAGTTTCACTCAAAACAAATTTGATTCCATGTTTTATATCACCTTTCTAATGTAAATTATCACTTATTTTGCAATCCAGGATTTTGGGGAAAATGGTTGTGTTTTCCTCACAAATTAAGTATGAAAATGGACTCAGCAACATTTGAACTGTAGTGACAGCATGAGTTTTTTTACATGCTACATTCTATAACACCTTGTAACATTCTTTTCTATATCGTCAACATTGCCAAAGTAAAATAATTTTCTCAATTCCATTATTTTAATAACTTCTGCTACAATTTTGAAATCACAATTAATGTTAAAGGAAAAAAATGGAAACATCATTACTATAATTGCATTACTGTTCTAGGTGATCATGCTTTAGCAAGGAAGGTGGACTAAATGATCTCCAGAGGTCCCTTCCAACTCCAACTGTTCTGTCATTCTGTGACTCTGTGAACTTGATGGCATCAGGGACTTCACTGAAAGAAAATCCATTTAAATGCATATAAAATAAGCTGCTAGCTTGTCAGTCCTGACACAGATATATAGCATGCAGATGCTTTGGACCTAAGATATTTAAAAACCTAACACCCCCCCCCCCTCCTTTTCTACTTAAAAACATGCAACTTTTAGTCTTAGATATCATTTAATGACAGCATTTTAAAATAAGAGTAAAATTTCATATAAGGCTATTTCTTTACAGAAGAAAAAAGGACCAAAATTTAAATAACATTTCCATATATCATAATAATGAGTAGGACTAAATAATACAAAAATACTAGCATATTCAATTTCAGGAAATTAACTTTGAA
Organism: Gallinula chloropus; assembly: GCF_964237585.1. Classification (NCBI taxonomy): domain Eukaryota; kingdom Metazoa; phylum Chordata; class Aves; order Gruiformes; family Rallidae; genus Gallinula; species Gallinula chloropus. The sequence continues at coordinate 138,288,796 of NC_140085.1, read as the reverse complement.
TGAATTTAGAAAGCCAATGAGAATAGTTCAATGCACTAAAATAAACAAAGTGGTAGAACTCTGGAAAATATTGAAAACAACACCTTGAGAGATAGAAGTAGAAAGTACATATTAGTCAATATGAAAGGAGAAAAGATCACATTAATTATTAAGGATGAAAAGGAAGATTAAGATGGAGGGGAAGAAATACAAAAACCAAGGAGGCATGTACAGGATTGATGATAAGAGCTTACAAATTAAAAAGGCTGTCCTAAGAATTTTTATTTACAACCTTTTAAATTCCTATCATAGTTTCATCTAAAACTCAATGTAACCTGCTGAAGTTTTGCAATGCCTTGAGTTGCAAAGGTTGATGAGAGAAATTTTCCTTTTGATTGTCAAGGGTATGTAATACTTCAACAGTACTTACAGAACAGAAATCAGGAAAAAACCTTGTTTCTGTCTTATTTCAAAGGTATTGATTCTCAAAAGTGACAAGAAGATTCAAGGCCTGTCAAAATAAGAAAGCTCTATGCTTTTGTAGATAGTACAATCATTAAAGTTTGTACAATGGTTTTAAAAGAAAAAAACAAAACAAAACAAAAACTAAACCTGACCCCAAGGTGTTAAAATTATTCATGTAACCCTCTGTGCTGATCAAAACTGTAAGATGTAAAATAGGATACACATAAAGATAGAGGAATTATGGTTTAAGTGAGCTTTAAATTGGGTCTTTCAGGAGAACAAATATTTTTGATTGGTAATAATATGGTATATTATTTCAATATTTTTTGTATAAACCCAGATTAAAACCAAAAAATAATTGATTAAAAAACCCTCAATCAACAATAGTGGCTAACAGGTAAGACTGAATTAGCTCTTCAGTGAGTTGGCAGATCTTTTATTTCATATACTTGATATAGATTACTGTGGCTCATACAGAAGATGCTTTATCTTGTCAATTAAAAGGAATAAATTTGTGGGTTTTATTCCCACTACCTTGTATTCCAGAAATGATCTTGCTAAAAATGTATCTATGAGAGGTGACTGTTTAAACGTCAAATGTCCTTTGAGTCCCTTTTTATGCAAGTGGTTTTTAATCAGATCTACCCAATGATTTAAGTGAATACGTTTATTTAAGAATTGATGGTACAAAAAAAGCTCTTAATGTTAATGTTTCTTGAGTGATAACTGCTATCCTTAATCCTCTGATAACTACCATCCAAAAACCATACCTTTTTATGGCAAGCACAGATAAGACAATCAGTTTTATCAAATGTAATGCTTTTCTAATTTGGAATAACTCAAATTATCTCCAATAGGACAGAAGAAAGAGTAGGGGAAAGGAAAATGGAGCACGGTGCCCAATAAAGTGTTGAAAGATGGTGGATGATGGATAATTTTATTTGTTGGGTCCTTAACTGCCAGTTAAAAAACAAAACCAAAACCAAAACTTATGCTGTCATTATGTCTTATCCTAATTATATTAGGATAATTACATAAGGATAATTACATTATGATAAAAGAGTTGAAAATGACTTGACATCTTTATGTCTTCTTCTGACATTTTCAGATTTAATAATGTGTTAATTAACTTGGAGTAATTCTACCAGACATATGTTCCAAACATCTTCCAAATTCCTGTGGACCACAATTTTTCAGGAAAGAAGCTATTAAAATCATGTTGGAACATCTCCTGTTGTTGCAAATCAACAAAACCCAGTGTTTTACAATACAACTGTAAAATGTAAAACTATGAGCTTCTGAAGTCTCTTTGTGTGATAGTAAATAAAAGTCTAGAATAAAGACTTCTTAGTGAGAAACTGACTGTGAAACAATGAAATATAATAATTTTTTGCATTATTTTGAAGGGTTAAAAATGTCAAAAACATTAAATATATATGTTGTATGGATTTATATATATATATGTAGACAGCATGTAAGTATTATTTCAAAGTAGTGTATTATTATTATAAGTTATTATTATTGTAAGTCAAATTTCTAAAAAGAGCCTGCTAGCTTTTTTGTTGGTAGAAGAAGTAGTCTCAGACAATCTAAAAAATTCCTTTTGCAATTAGATTAAAAAAACCTACATGACAAAATAAATAAAAAAGGATTTTTTTTTTTTTTTGGTCATAATTATATAGCTACAACTTTACCATCATATGTAAAGAATGAAAAAAAAATCACCTGGGACGGAAAATTTGGAGCTTTGAGATGTCATTGTGAATTAACTGAATAAAGAAGGTATACAGGAAGAGGGAGGGAAGAGGGTGGGAAGAAAAGACAGTTTATGTTTTACAGAAAGATAACAGATTTCAAATTATAAATATGGGGAAAAAAGGTAGGGAAAGTAAGATAAAAATAATTTTTTAAGGAAAGGAAGAAATAAAATTAATTTAATTTGTATGTAAAAATGTTAAAGTGCATAAATCAAACTCTGGAGTTTCTTTGGAGTAGGAATACTGCACTGTTTCATAACTTTTCATTCATGCCTAGATCTTGGTCCATGGTAGTCCATCTTGCCTTTTAGACTCTACCATCTCATTCCCTGTTGTGGATCTGAGACAGTCAGCTACATTCTTTCCCAGTGGAAGTACAACTGTGCTACAATTGCAATCCTGAAAAAAAAAAAAAAAAAAAAAAAAAAAAAAAAAAAAAAACCACCCACCAAAAACCACCAAAAACCTTCAATGTCATCTTGATCTCACACAATTTAAATTTCATAGATTTTTTTGTTGTTATACTCTTTTTCTGGAACCATTTTCACAATAGGATACAACCATAGTGAAGCAATACTTTTTCCCTCTCTAGTTGCAGTTAATGGAGCAATAAAATCTAGTTCAATTCTTACCCAAGGCACAGCATTTTCTGATACCAAATATACTTCTTTTTAAACACAGGTGACTGCAAAGAGTTGCTTCAGTCATCTTTTCTGGTGCTTCAGCACCATTCTGTAAACATCACCATTTTTAAAATTCTTCTCGACTCCTGAAATCCTTGCTTCTTAACCTACTAGATTATTCAACCCCCGGGTTACCTTCAGTTATTGCCCATTTTTGTTGCCCCTATATTTATTTATTTTTATCATGGTTTGCGATCTTACATTTGCTCTGACATATTCTGGTTGTTAGCTAGAACAGAGTTAATTTTCACAAGAAGCTAGTAGGTAGCACAGTCAGGGCACGTAACCCAAACTAGCCAAAGAGGTAATATTTTTCTCAAACCAAAATCTGCAGGATATACAGACTGTATCCTGAACAATAATTAACACCATTCCTTCAACATTTTTTATTTATGATAGCAAATTATATATTTTGGACCAAATATGAATGTCTACTACAAGTTCATGTATCATAACATGATACAATTCTTCAGGGGGAGGAAGAATTAGATTTTTAATATATGGTGAAGCTGGGAAAACGCAAAGACTGTTGTAGGATGTTTCAAGAAATGTAATTACATGAGAAATAGCAGGCACCGGTGAGATCTTACCTGAAGTAAGATTTATAATTCTGTTTAATAATGAGAAACATGAATTCAGACTAAAGCAGTTAGAGAGAATGCTATTCTAATGAACAGGTAACTGGAAAGATAAGGAATATATCATGTGTAGTTTAACAAAGAAAGCTGGCACTGAATGTAATTGCTGTTTAAACTCACTAAGGGAGGGGACAGAGAGTGGGTAGTATTCATGAGGGAGAGGAAACAGCTATTTAAGCTAAGATAAAGCAACAGGAAATTATTCAATTGAATATGACAATATTGGCAGAAGAACAGGAATATAAACTAAATGAAAGAAAAATGCTTCGCAGCTTAAAGGATGTTTTCCTTTCTTTAAAATGACATGACTGTGGAACTGATTATTGTAGAAGACACAGGGACAAAAATAATTTTAATTTCTTGTTTATATCACCTGCATCAATTCTGGAAAAAAGATTCTAGGGACCTGGTTCCACTGACTCAGGAAATTGTATTCAAGTACCTTGACATCATATATGCTATATACATATATAAAAGTTCTTTATTTATTTTAATTGATATACTAAAAGCATTGTAAAAATAACAGCATGAGAATATAGCAAAGGAGAGGAAGAATATCCTAGCCACTAGCTTGAGAAGTTCTCACTTCCCTTATTGTTCATCCACTCAGGACATTTTCTGTAGATAGATTAGATACTTACCTCAAAATAAGAAAATAAGTTAGTTTTCCTTGCAACAGCTTTTTTGTTGTCAATAAAAGTTTTATACAGCTTCCATTGGAGCACTTTTAAAACTTTAGCAATAAAATATTTATTGTCTGCAATAAGAAAAACTCTGGAGTTATGTACCTTGGCTTATTTCAGTAGAGAAAAAATATTACCCAAATATCTATCAGAGAAATAAGTGCTATGTTAATGTTCCTTTAAAGTAGAAATAAAGCAATGGAAATTCATGAAAGGTTTTCCTATATGGAGCATTCCTAAATGAGAATAACTTTCAAAGAATGTGAGAATAAGCATTAAAGTTTGCAGGAATTATATTAATTTTAAATAAATACAATTTTTTCATGAACAATGAATAAGATATTGGGAGAGAAAATAGTAAGGAAAACCATTTGTCTTCCAGACAAATTTTGAAAAGCAGCCTGAAAGAAACCTCTGAACTTGCTATTATTTACACAGAATTAATAAATTGCTCAAGTAGAAGTGCCATATCCAGATACTGCTAATTTTTTTTCTTTTTTCTTATATACACCTATTTCATAGAGTCACAGAATCATAGAATCACCTGGGTTGGAAGAGACCGTTAAGATTATCAACTCCAACCACAGCCTAAACCTGACTAGTTCACCTCCAGGTAGTTCTTAAGCACTTCATCTACACACCTTTTAAATACTTCCACTGATGGTGACTCCTCCATCTCCCTGGACACGCCCAACAACCCTTTTGAGTAAAGAAATTCTTCCTCACATCTAACTTAAATCTCCCCTAGTGCAATTTTAAGCCATTTTTCCTTGTTCTATCTCTTGTTACTCGAGAGAAGAGACCAACCACGACATCTCTGCAACCACTTTGCAGGTAGCTGTAGAGAATGATAAAGTCTCCCCTCAGCCTCCTTTCTTCAAGACTAAAAAGCCCCAGCTCCCTCAGCCATTCCTCCTAGGACTTGTGGTCCAAATCCTTCACCAGCTTTGACGCTCTTCTCTGGACATTCTCCAGCATCTCAACATCCTTCATGTACTGAGGGGCCCAAAACTGGACACAGTACTCAAGACGTGGCCTCACTAGACCTGAGTAGAATGGAACTATCACTTCCCTACTCCTGCTGGTTACACTATTCCTGATACAGGCCAGAAGGCCATTGGCCTTCTTGGCCACCTGAGCACACTGACAGCTCATGTTCAGCTGGCTGTCAACACCCCCAGGTCCTTCTCCTCCAGGGACCTCCCCAGCCATTCTGCCCCAAGCCTATAGCATTGCCTGGGATTATTGTGACCAAAGTGCAAGACCTGGCACTTGACCTTGTAGAACCCCATAGAGCCTGTCCAGGTCCCCCTGCAGAGCCATCCTGCTTTCCAGCACATCAAGACTCCCACACAATTTGGTGCCACCTGCAAACTTACTGATGATGCACTCAATCCCCTTGTTCAGATAATTAATGAAGATGTTAAACAGGACCGGCCCAAGCAACAAGTTCTGGAGAACATTTCCATGCCTTGAACTTCATATATTTGATAAATATTTCAATTCAATACTTACCAGTCTCATTATACTTAATATACTGCTTAAAAATTTTCATTCTGTTTTTGGCCTAATCCTGGAGCATCTGTTTCATCTCAGGTGAACAAATTTGCCAAAAAATCTGGTTAGCATGGACAGAATCAAACCACGGGATTGATCAAAATAAATTTGCTAATACATTTGAATCTGAACAGCCCAACTATTGCTGCTAGGGACTCACAGCACTGTTAGACATACATGAAATATCCTTACAAAAAAAAAGAACAGATTCTTCTAAAAGAATGGGATTGGGGAAAGGCTAATTTCTAACTCAAAAGAAGGTAAAAATATTGAGAATTACATAAGCCTAGTTCAACCAATGCATTGAAATTTAGATTGCAGTAGGAACTGATCTATCTGACCATATTCAGAGACAGTGCCCCACAGGATTCTTTTCTCTCTTGATTGCTTTACCTGTGTGAAGTTTCATTGATCACACACCTAGCAGAAACTACTCTGTCATGTTGCATCCTAAAAGATAAAGTCACTTTCAAAAAAATTTTTCAAGGTAACAAAATACTCCACAGTAATGTAATCAGCCACTAGCCAAGCAGACACAGATCTCCTAAGCATCTTGCAACATTTTTCTGCAAGTATTTCATAATAAAATTTATGAAACTATATACTAGAGGGGCAGTGCATGTTCTGCTAACAACAAAAGCTCTGTAACCCTAAAAAGGTCATATTTTTTTCACACACTTTTCATTATCTCAGTGTACTATGAAAATATTTGCCATAAAGCTGTGATTGCACATTGGACTGGAGAATGATGTCTACAGTTGATGTCCCTGTAAGATTGCTTTGTGAATTACAAGATTCTTTAATGTCTAATTCTTTCTGAAGAAGGCAGCTTTTTTGGGTTGATAGCTGTATTCTATAGAAATCTAATTAATATTATGCAATTAATCTTGATGCAAGCAGTATAACCATGGGTTGAGTTATGGCTTCATGCAACAGTTCCATTGATGCAGATATGAGTGGTTGAATTTGCATTTTAGACCAAGCCATAAGCATCATAAAATCACATAAAACCTCTGCAGACAGATAAAAAATGTTGAATTAATTTCAACCAGTCTGAAATCCCACTCATTTCCAACTTGAGTGTTTTTACTTGTTCCATAAATGAAAAATTCATATTCTTAACCTTTCATAGTCCTGAGCTCTGTAATATTTCTTTATTGCAATATATCTTCACCTGTTTGTCTCAACTTATTAAATGATTTCTCTGGTTATTATTTAAATTATTCTTTTAATTATTACTTTCCCAAGAAAACCTCTTTTTAATGTCTAACGTATGGTTTAGTGAGAGAGGAAAAATGTTTTTTCCTGTGTGACAGTATTCATTAAATGTTTGAGTTTGTATCTTTCTCTGGCATAGATGCCCTTTAAACCTTGCATTTCTTAACTTCTTACTGCTTGAGTTTGCCATTTAAACGGCACATTTTCAAGCTATATTTCAGCATGATACTCTTGAGTTGTTGGCTACTTTTCATGTAAAGGTTCTAAAAATTCATGTGAAACATCATATCACTCATAGTAAAACTCATTAACAGGTTTTAAACTCTGGAAATTCAGTAGCAGGAGATAAATATCTAGCAGCTGATTTAATCAGGTATCTAGGTTAACTAAATGTTTCCTTAGGGTTGGTTGGGGTTTTTTTTGAGTAAAATTATCATATGTTCCACAGCACCTCTCAGGCATTGGGATATGATTTGGTTTTAAACACCTAATTTAGACACCTCCAATGTTTCTGCATGTGAGGCATACGCTTAGGGCCCCACGACAGTGGAATATACTTACATTCACCTAATATTGTGGCAGAGTGCATGCATTTTTTTGTGGGGTGGGGTGGAAGACAAAAACCTTTTTTACAAGAGCAGAAGAATTTATTTCTGTATGCTTGTGAGGGACTTCTTCCCCACAAACTATGAAAGTCAGAGGAGAATTTTGTGGAAAAAAGTGTGAGACTAATATACCATATGAGTTTTATTTAAAAAATATAACAAACCTATTCCTTAATTCTGTGTAACAGGAAGGAACTATTTCGGGAATGTACATAAAAAAGTTCAGATAGTGTAGATGTGTTTCTCCACTATTTGTGAAGCATTTATTTTATATGATATATGAAAGATTTTAACATGCTGTATCTGGGAGATTGCTCTTACTGCCATCAGTTTTTTAATCTGTGTTACCAGATATTTGACAGGAAAATATTTGTTTCAAATACTTGAGAAGAGATCAAACAGCTGCTGTTATAGATTGAGTTTGATGTGATATATGATTGAAACATAACATATTTGTAACACAAAGCACTGAGATTCATGTGCTAAAAGCACAAAGTCTGATGTTCCATTTAAATTCATCTCAGTTAACATTCCTCAGTCCATGGGAGGGTACTAACAAAGTTAATCTAATAGAAGGGCTATCACACTTCACTGACTATCTGGATCCATGACATTTACATAACTTAACATATTTCTGAGGGTGACTGAAACTTTTTATTGCTTGAAAGGAACAGAAGAATGAGACTTTAAAATTGATTATTCATGCAAAATGTAAGACTTGACAGGTAGAGTAAGGTGAAAAAGATGAGTATTTTGCTGTTTTTTCTCCTCCTCCTTTTATGTCACTGTTTTTTAAAATTAACGTAGTACAGTGACAGAAGGAGAAAAAAAAAATGCATGTTTATCTGTCTTTCAGAGTTTAGGAGGCTGTGCGAGGACATTTCCAATTTTGTAATGAAATGATTCACAATAAAAAACCCCACAATTGTAGCAATGAAATGCATTTCAAACTGATTTTATTTTGGTTTCCATAGAAAATGAAGGTTTTACAATTGTACTTCAAAATTTTCGGATATAGTGAATAAAAGCTTGATTTACCTTTATACACAACATAGTGATGTGCATATGATTCTGTTTTCTCTGTTCTGTAAAATGTCAATTTTCTTTTGGTCCATTAAAGAAAATAATTATTTCTATTCACTGTTTTACTCACCCTGATCAGAAAGTGGACAATAAAATAAAAGCTTCACTATTTTTGGATAGTGACATTCTGTCAATTGACAGAAAAAAAATAACCCAACTTTTTTCCTTTCCCCTCTGCTCTTAATTAGACTTACTATATAATATAGGTGGGTAGTACATTCCACAGGAAGATTCAGAATTTAGCTTTAGTCCAAAGAAAATGTAACTGCTTTTGTCACATAGCAAATAGCTTTTGAAAAGAGAAACAGGAGTCTCAGAATATTGCCTAGGACAATGACTAGAATCTTTCCATGAGGGTGCCTGTGTGCTTGCACACACGTGCCTTCTTCGTGTATATTTTTGCCTAAGTTGCCACATGTCCGTTTTTAGCCAACAAAATGCTTGCATAGACTCAAGTCCACAAATTCTCTGTAATGCCTATCAGCATGAGTAGAACAAAAAGTTGTGAGAAGTTATTATCAATTGTAACAAGCAGTTATATGAGACAAGTTGCTACACTGAGCCTCCATTTTATAAAGATGTCGTAGGGATGGACCTCCCATCACAAAAATTACCCTGGTTCCCTAACTTTCTAAGGAAAATCCTGAATGTCCTCTTGTTTCTAAGATGATCTGAGAGGATGATATACTGAGTCCTAACTGGTGTGCCAGGTACCTTTTTTTTTTTTTTAATTGCTTTTTATTTGAGCCATGAATCTCCTTATCATAACGGGAATTAAGGAGAAAAACTTATTACTAAGAATTCCCTCGGACTGTATTTCAGCTCCTTCTGGAACTGCTTATGTCTTGTGACATACACAACTAATGAACTATTCTTTGACACTGTACTAACTTCATTTAAATTTAAACCCACAAATACTGACAGATTTTGTTCCTGGATAAGCTGAATCCTGTTCTCCTAATGTGCAGAGTCTACAGCCAAGGCTGCTGCCAATTACCACATCCCCAACCACTTCTTTGCCAGTGAATATCACACCCAGCTGTGTGTCACTCCTGATACCTGGGTGGTCCATCCAGTATCTTCTTCAGCAAGCCTCAATGGCACCAGCTTTGCAAACAGATGCTGACCCGCATGGTCATTCTATACATCCTCTGTAATAACATATGAAAGAAATTGTGAAAAAAAAAACACTGCACAGCAGCTGTGAGAGAAAGGTGAGAACATGTGAGAGAAAAATCCGTGCAATACGCCAAGGTCAGAGAAAAAGGAGTGGGAGAAGGTCTGCTAGGTACCAGAACATACATTTCCCAGTAGCCCATGAACAAGGCTAAAGCAGAATAGATTGTCTCCCTGAAGCCCTGAAGACCATGCCAGAGTGGATATCCACACTGCAGCCTATTCAAGTCCCTGTGCTGGAGCAGATGGATAAGCTTTGAAGGAAACTGAACCCCACAGAGACCCAGTGATGGAGCAGGCTCCTAGCAGGAGCTGCAGCCTGCGGAGATGAGCACATACAGGAACAGATTTTTTTACCAGGAAAGGTGAGACCCATATTGGAGCTGTTGGTGAAGGACTGTATCCCATGAGAGAGGCCCCATACTGGAGCAGGTGAAGAACATGAAGAGGAAGAAGCAGCAGAGGTGAACTTCTATGAACTAGCTGCAACCCTCATTCCCTGTCCCCTTGTACTCAGGGGAATAGAGGTAGAAGTGTTGGGAATGAAAAAGCAAAGTTGAGCTTGGAATAAGGGGGGAGATGGTTTAATGTTTGGTTATTTTTCTCTCCTTCTTATTTTATTTTTAGTTTACACTAAATTATTTCTCCCAAATTGAGCCTGTTTTGCCTGTGAGCAATCTCCCTGCCCTTATCTTTCAATCCTATGTTCTTCCCCTGTCCTGATGAGAAGGGGAACAGAAAGAATGCCTTGGTTTTCACCTGGTAGTCAACCAACGTTAACCCACAACAGGGCCCAGACAGAAAAGTAGCAGGGACAATAGTCTGATGAGCAATATGCAAGACCTGAGTTCTCAGCAAACAGCAAACCTCCCCACCAGCAGATCAGATCAGATCAGATCAGCAGCTGGAGGCCTCCCCACAGCAGGGAGTCACCCACTGCCACCACTTCCCAGTTCCTCCTAGTGCTGCCATTGGCTTCATAGCAGAGCCAGCTCAGGTGCCTCCAAACACTGCTCTTTGCCATTCATCTGCTACCAGGGCTATTCTGCAGTTGCAGATCTGTGAGTGGGTGGGTTTTCTTGGTGGCAGAAGTCAAGATCTTCTGTCCTTTGCCACCACAGGAGTTGTCATTTGACACCCAGTGTACACAGTCTTTGCCTGTCCCTCTTGGAGGTTCAAGCACTCATCCTTGCAGGGCCTCAGGAAAGATTTTGTCAGTCTTATTTATATGTCCATTTATGCTGTGCCATCTGCTCTCCTCTTGCCAGGGCTCCTTACCCTGTTGACAGACCTATCTCTCTCAGGCAGGGAGCATGTCTGCCAGTCCCAGCTCTGCAAAAGGCATGGAGTGGACCCATGGCCTCAGGCCTGGGAGTCCCTGTCCTCCCGTAAACACAATTATTATGCTGTACTTGGGGGAGGTTGCTGCAGCTAGTGGAGACATTCCCTGTGGCACATCAGCCCTGTTACTGTTCAAGGTTGCTCTGCTGTCAGTAGTGCATCCAGCTGTCTCCATTTGCACAGCTTTTATTGCCCTTTTGTACCTTAAATCTCTTTAAATTTCTCAGACTGATGAATTTTGGCCCTTATTTGTATATGTTCTGAAACATATCAAAAGAAGTATAAGCAATATCAAATTATTTTACTATTTTGAAAAAAGCATTTTATAACATGGTGAATACTGTAATTAGCTTTTTGTTGTTTGCTTTATCACTCCTTTATCATTATTTCTATCATTATTCCTTTTGATTATGCAGTGCATGAGGGCAAAGTGAAGTAAAATGGTTTATAATATAGTTTTATGACGTAATCTTGATATTTGTACGTAATTCATAATGACATTATTTAGCTCTGTCTGACAGTCTCACGTATTTTATCTCTATTAAATATGCTTATTAATATTATTGCAGACACATTTAGTAATTTCTCTTAGCTGATAAGTAAAGCTCATTGAAACTTTTCTATATCTGCAATAACAATATACTAAATCCATATTTTAAAGATACTTTATGGGAATGCAGTTATTACATCAACATTTTCTAAAATAGCACAGCAAAATACATCTTAAACAAATATTGTGTGAGATAAATTAAGCATTTCTGACATATTTTGTTTGGCAATAACCTCTTTCTCCTCCTTAAATTATCAATTTTTTATTCTTGATTTGTACCTAAGCAGCATTTTAAAATTCGGAAACCTCCAAAGGAAACATTCTATGTTTTCAGCAGATTTATCTTTAAAAAAAAAAAAAAAAAAAAAAAATTTAAAAAACCCCATATCCCGAAACAACTAAAAAATACCCCAAAACAAAACCAAAAACTAACTATGCCATAGAAATTTGTCTTCCTATTTCCAGATGAATTGTAAGATATTTAGAAGTGAGAAGGCTGTTTACACACAATCGAGCATGTAAAAGTGCTGTAATATAAATGGAAGAAATTGATTTGTAGTGCTGCATGAGCCCATTGATTTTCATTCTGACAAAAGAAAATAGCCTCGCTGAGTACAGTCAACAGGAAATGAGGTCCCTTCTCTGAAGTTAAGTGTATACTTCAATGATCTCATAAACACAATCTCTTCAGCAAGCAGGTGCCATCACCTAAAGTACGAAAAAGCCTTAAACAAATAGCAACCCAATAATCACACCACATAGACTGTGCAGCATTACTCATGGTCATCATCATCACTGTAATTTTTTTTTTTTATGTTAAGAGAGCTGAAGGTGATTGAAATGAAAGCTTCAAGTCATGGCAAGTGAGCACTAAGTTTGTTGTGTACAATATAGTCAATGATTTACTGCTTGTAAAGTTTGTCAGTTGTGCCAGGTAATGAGGCTTTCTAGAAGTCTGTGAAACAGGTTTTGAAACTTAGCAAACACATTCAACAAATTTAGGAGTATTGTAAGGTAGCAAATATCTGCAAAGGTAGATGTTGTCACAAAAGGAAAGAGAGTCAACTTTGCAATGTCTAACTATATAGTGACCTTGTAAAAGCAGTGGAATATTATGTTCTCTTGTTGTATTATTGTTTGTATGGACTGTTCAAGATGTAGGTGTCTGAGTCAGTTCTGTCCCCCACAAAACTTTAAGGTGATGGCCTTTTACCTTTTCCTTTTTTGAGACCCCCCTTGTTATAGCATTCGTGCGACCACTTTTAAGTATACCCTAGCTGTCCTTATTAGGCTTAATATACAAAAAATCCCGAACAAACCAAAAAGCCCAACCAAAAAAAAACAAAAAAGAGAACATGGCACCAGAATACAGTGTGAACAACATAGCAAATATATGTATCATTTCCATGCTTAACAAGTGAGATGGAAAGAATGTTTATTATCACAACTTGGGGTATTCTAACTATGCCCACAGTAGTGTTGTTTTTGGGTTGGTTGGGGTTTTTTTGGTGTAGTTCAGGATAATCAGCAAAATATATCCTCTTAAATCACAGAATCATAGGGGTTGGAAAGGATCTTAAGAGATCATCGCAAAGCAGGTTCGTTAGGACAGGTCACACAGGGAGGCATCCAGACGGGTCTTGAATATCTCCAGAGAAGGAGACTCCACAACCCCCTGAGCAGCCTGTGCCAGGGCTCTGTCACCATCACTGTGAAAAAGTTCGTCCCCATATTGGTGTGGAACTTCCTACATTACGTGTACATGGTTACAAGTTTTTTATTACTTTGAATATGTTTGGGAGGTTTGTTATTTGGGTCTTTATTATATAGACACATAACATTACATTTAAATGATATGTTTACATAACAAAATCTCCAATTTCTTCCCTATGTTGAGCAGATTATAGAAGAAAGACTGTACAGTTTTCCTGATCTATGTTTCAAAGTAAAAACCTTAATCTAGTTCCTTAATAACTTGATAAATGCAAATGTCCCAGTCCAAAGGTGGAGTATTTATTTGTTTATTTATTATTTTAATCCTGTATATGAAATAGCTGTAAGTGAATTAAATGGATGAAGAAAAGTAACACTAAGTAAGTTTAATACAGGTCCTTAAACACATCAGTATCCTTTTGTCTATCTTTTGTCATGTGATGAGGAGTGAATGAACTGGTCTTAGAGGACATCTCAGTGTTTTATTGTTATTTAATAAATAGTTGCATTTTGAAAGTGTGGTGGTTTGACCCTGATTGGAGGTCAGATGCCCATGAAAGTCACTCTATCACTCCCACAAATACAACTGGTTCAATTTCATATAATTTATGTCACAGTTTCTCTCACAGCCTTGCCTTTTGTTTTAAATTCTTATAATTTGAATTTTAAACTCAATCAGATAATGAATTGCCATTAGAGAAGTGGTTGTCTGCTGCATATTTTATGAATGAAGGGTTACTTTTCCTCATCTATTGTCATTAAAAGAATATCCGTACAGTTTTAGTTGTGAACCTTCAATATCCATATAAAAGGTAGTAAAATTATTACAGTAGAAATGAGATGTCAATTTCATTGTAACTTCTAAATTATCATCAGATCACTATTACTACTAATGGATCTGGTCTATGCACTACCAGACGTGAGCCCAAATAGGATGTGTGGCACAAAGTATCGAAAAAAAAGTGCTACTAAGTGCCAAAAATAAACATAGAAAGTAATAAATAAAAATTAAAAAGAGAAAAAAAAAAACACATTACTTTGTAGGCATACATGTTCCATAGCTCCTGGGAACTTATATCAATATCTATAAATAGTGCTGTACCGTGCTGCCGTAAGGGACCTGCTACTTTAGATGTCTCCACTCTGAGATCAGATAAAATCAACAGGACTGTCAAAGTCTTCCATCTCTATTTCAGGAAGCCTTTTTCTCACTTTGGAATTCAGTTTTAATTTTCTTTTCCACTTCCTTGAATTTGTTGCCTTTGGTTGAATTTGATTGTTTTCCAACAAACATCATCAATACTTTAAATGACTCTGGATTATAGTCTTGATCCCAAATGTGGACTTGACCTCCATGAAAATACTTTATATACAGTACATTTCTGAGAATATCTATATTTGATTTCTTACATAGTTTGTGATCTGATATTCACAATTAGTTTCGGGATCAGATTTCTTCAGGATCAGAGGAAAAAAAAGAGAAATAGATTTTTACTTAAAAGATAAAAACTAGAATTTACAAAGCATGCAAGGGTCTTTAGAAGATTAATGTTAAGTGGAGTGAACAATGGAGCAAAACGGCTTGACTTAGTTTGACAGAGTCCAAATCCATGCTAAGGGAAAAAAAAAAAGGTGTGAAGATAATATCAATATAAACTCATTTCCTTGTTCACATTCATTTAAAATCAATTAACATTTCCCAGCTCACAGTTTTAACAAACTGTCCATATTTAAATGTCATTAATTTCTTAAAACAAAATCACAATCAGTCCATGGTAGATTTATCAGATTCAGATATGTCAGGCATGAAGACTACACATCAAAATATCTTTGTCTTTTCAAATTATTATTTGATTATAAATTTGATAAAATTTCTACTAGCTTAGCTCATAGTTATATGCCATTTGAGTCATAGTTATAGGGCTGCCTCTTAGACCTCTCTAAGGTAAAATACTAATTCTAGCTACTAAAATTCTCTTTGCTTTGTGTAATATATTGACTATATGTATCTTTTTTAGCGTGAAGAATTGCACAGGCTGCCCAGAGAAGCTGTGGCTGCCCCTTCCCTGACAGTGTTCAAGGCCAGGTCAGATGGGGCTTTGGGCAACCTCCTGGTCTAGTGAAGGGTGTCCCTGTCCATGGCAGGGCAGATTGGAACTATGTGGTCTTTGAGGTGCCTTCCAACCCAAACCAGTCTGTAATTCTATTCTATGGTTCTATTAATCTATAAAAATTAATCCAGTATAGTTTTATATTATAAATTAATAATTTAACCTATGGTCTTTAGTCATGCTAAAAAGGTATTATTTCTTACCTGTGAGGAATCTGTTTTATGTATATATAATTATAATAGACCTCTTATATATTAATATCATGTAACTTACATATTAATATAAAATTCTTAGAATTTACCATAATTGAGTATAGATCAAGGAAGCTGTTACAACTTTACTTAATATACATGTATAGTTCAGCAGGGTTAAACAAGACTTTTCACAAAAATAAAAAAATTATGCTTATAGAAAACTGAAAAAGTGTTCAGTTTCAGAATTTAAAAAAAACTCATATTGCTAGTTAAAATAACCTTTTTAGCCCTTTGCTGCCCAAGAAGCAAATGAAGCAAATATGCTCTTGAGCTTCTTTCAGCCTATGAAATATTGTCATAACACTTTACGGGGGGATTGAAGGGAGAGCTTTTGTTGTTCAGTTTTTATGGTTTGATTTGTTTTGGCTTGGTTTGGTTTTGGTTTTATCAATTTTCCCTGGAAATGTCAGACCTTAATTTTTTTGTTTCTTCTTCTTAAGTATATTATTCTGACCCACAATATTCTCCGAGGAGAAACTGTACCAGCAACACACAGTGCAGACCATAAAAACAAACGGCAAATGCTTGTCATGAGTTAAGGGGCACTGTGTTTCCCATCTGCTGACCTGACAGGGAGTCACAGAAGTTATGCTGCCTTCCAGGACTAAAGATCCAAGATGTTGCTGACAGGGTGTCACAAGTTGTAAGAGCACAAACTACTATCCATTGCTACTCTTTCATGTGGACATCAACGACACCACAAACCCAAACCTGGGCAGAATCAAGGAAGACTATAAAGACCTGATATATTTTCTTCTATTATACCATATATATTGGGAGCAGCCAGAAATAGTTGTATAATACATACCAACTCCTGGCTGTGTTACTGGTGCTGTTGCAAGAGTTATGTTTTTTATGGCAAAGGGATTTTCTTTGATGACTATAACCTTTTATGGAGGGATGGGATTCACTTGTCTAGAAGAGGCAAGGGAATCTTTGGCAACAAGCTGTCCAACTAGTGAAGTGGGCTTTAAATTGAAGGACTGAGGGAGTGGGGTACAAAGTGTCAATGCTTATGCCATCATATCCAACTGGACAATGAGCCATGACAATCAGAGAAGCAACAGATGCTCCTTAGCTGCCTCCCAAGAAAAGAAACAGAAAGCCAGCCACCTCAAGGGTGTTTATGTCTTATGGTGGACCCTCATGCCCCTGTCCAGGGAAACTTGCATACTTGAATATCTCTCTGAAATGCCTGTACAACAGCAGCATGTTCAGCATAGGCAATAAACAGGAAGACTGAGATTGCAGGGCCATGATCTCATTGCAATCACAGATACTTGGTGGGATAGCTCATATGATTGCAATGCTGTCATGGATGGCTATGTACTTTTTAGGAAAGACAGACCAGCAAGCTGATGCATCCTGAAGAGTAAGAAATCAAGCAAAGGAGGAAGGAGGCCTGCATGGAAGAGAAAGGAGCTCCTGGAAGACACTCAAAGGGAAAAAGGAAGTTTAACAACAGTGGAAAAAGAGACTGGCCACTTGGGAGGAATATGAGGATGTAGTCAGAGAACGTAGGGATGCAACAAGGAAGGCTAAGGTCCACTTGGAATTAAATCTGGCAAGGGAAGTCAAGGACCACAAGAAGGGCTTTTTCAAATAAATCAGTAGTAAAAGCAAAACTAGGGACAATGTGGACCTGTTGCTGAATGAGGTGGGTGCCCTGGTAATAGAAGATACAGAAGAGGTGATGTTACTGAGTGCTACATTTACTTCAGTCTTCAGGATGAGGTTAGAGAACATTTAGACAAGCCTGACATCCACAAATCCATGGACCCTGATGGAAAGACCCCACGAGTAGTCAGAGATCTGGCTGCACTCCATCATATTTGAAAGGTCACTGATAACAAATGTGCCTGAAGTCTGGGAAAAAAGCCAATGTCACTCCAATCTTGAAAAAGGGCAAGAAGGAGGACCCAGGAAACCTGATTCTGAATAACTTCTCTAAGCCTGTGGAGGAAAAGTTTCTTAGGAGTGGTAAACAAATTCACTGAGAGGAACTCATGCCTGGTCAATATGATAGTCTTCTATGATGGCATGACTGGCTGGATGGATAAGAGGAGAGCAGTAGATGCTGCCTACCTTGACTTCAGTGAGGCTTTTAACGCTGTCTGCATAATATTCTCATGGACAAGCTTAGGTAGTGTGGGTTGGATGAGTAAACATTGAGGTAGTTGAGAACTAGCTGAGTGTCAGGGCTCAGAAGGCTGTGATGAGTGTTGCAAAATATAGTTGGAGGCCTGTAACGTGGTGTTCCCCAGGGGTCAGTACTGGGCCCAGGCTTATTCAACATATTCATCAATGATCTGGACAAAGGGCTAGAGTGTACCCTCAGCAAGGTTGCTGACCATGCGAATATGGGAAGAGCAGCTGACACAACCGAAGGCTGTGTTGCCATTCAGGGAGATCTGGACAGGCTAGAGAGTTGGGCAAAAAGGAGCCTATAGAAACTCAACATGGGCAAGTGTAGGGTCCTGCACCTAGGGAGGAGTAACCCCAGGTCCACTAGAGATTAGGGGTTGCCCTACTGGAAAGCAGCACTATGGAGAAGGACAAGAAGTTGAGCGTGAGCAAGCAATGTGTCCTTGTGGCTAAGAAGGCCAATGGTGTCCTGGTATGCATTAAAAAGAGAGTGGCCAGCTGCTCACGGGAGGCACTTGTGAGGCCACATCTGGAGTATTGTGTCCAGTTCTGGGCTCACCAGTCCAAGAAAGACAATGAACCACTGGAACTAGTCCAGCAGAGGGTTATGAGGATGATTAGAGGAATGGAGCATCTCTCAAGAAGAGACACTGAGAGAGCTAGGTCTGTTTAGAGTAGATGATGTTTGGACAAGATGATATCCAGAGGTGCCTTCCAACCCTTAACATTCTATGATTATGTGATTATGTGAAAATATGTTATTACTTTGAATATCAAATAATGTTCCCAACTCTATTTATAGGAGTTCCACTAAGTGGATATATTAGGGCACTTAAATCTCAGTTGAAAATAAAAATTAATCTTTATATTATCTCAAAGCATGTTGCTGCCTAAATCATAAAATTCTTCAGGGAATGGATTGGAATAAGGGCAGTTTACTGGGACAGCCAAGGGAGAGTGAAATAACAACAGTATTCTGTAAGAATATACACAACAGGTGATAACAGGAAGCAATTTACCAACTTGACAACAGAGCGAACACTCAGCCCACACTCAGCCCATCTTGGAGTCATGCCAACTGCCTCCTCATGGTTAACCCCTTGTATGGTGAGCATAGCATCACATGGTATGGAATACCCCCTTGCCAGTTTGGCTCACCTGTCCTGGCTCCTTATGGAAATTAACTCTATGATCAAATTTAAACAATTGAATTAAGGGCATCTGTGCCATTAATATTTTATTGTGATAGCCACGAATAATTTGACTAAATATGGATTAGAGATGAAAGCAGCATGCTTGTGATACTGAATCCATTATGTTGTATGCTGGCATCAGCCTCCAGGTTCTATTGCCAAAATGAATTACCTAGTTTTCTTTTTTTCTTTCTTTCTTTCTTCTTTCTTTCCTTTCTTTCTTTCCTTTCCTTTCCTTTTTTCCTTTCCTTTCCTTTCCTTTCCTTTCCTTTCCTTTCCTTTCTTTCTTTTCCTTTCCTTTCCTTTCCTTTCCTTTCCTTTCCTTTCCTTCCTTTCCTTTCCTTTCCTTTCCTTTCCTTTCCTTTCCTTTCCTTTCCTTTCCTTTCCTTTTTTCCTTTCCTTTCCTTTCCTTTCCTTTCCTTTCCTTTCCTTCCTTTCCTTTCCTTTCCTTTCCTTTCCTTCCTTTCCTTTCCTTTCCTTTCCTTTCCTTTCCTTTCCTTTCCTTTCCTTTCCTTTCCTTTCCTTTCCTTTCCTTCCTTTCCTTTCCTTTCCTTTCCTTTCCTTTCCTTTCCTTTCCTTTCCTTTCCTTTCCTCTCCTCTCCTCTCCTCTCCTCTCCTCTCCTCTCCTCTCCTCTCCTCTCCTCTCCTCTCCTCTCCTCTCCTCTCCTCTCCTCTCCTCTCCTCTCCTCTCCTCTCCTCTCCTCTCCTCTCCTCTCCTCTCCTCTCCTCTCCTCTCCTCTCCTCTCCTCTCCTCTCCTCTCCTCTCCTCTCCTCTCCTCTCCTCTCCTCTCCTCTCTCCTCTCCTCTCCTCTCCTCTCCTCTCCTCTCCTCTCCTCTCCCTCTCCTCTCTCTCTCCTCTCCTCTCCTCTCCTCTCCTCTCCTCTCCTCTCCTCTCCTCTCCTCTCCTCTCCTCTCCTCTCCTCTCCTCTCCTCTCCTCTCCTCTCCTCTCCTCTCCTCTCCTCTCCTCTCCTCTCCTCTCCTCTCTCTCCTCTTCTCTTTCTCTTCCCTTCTTCTTTTTCCTTTTTTTATTTCTTTTCTTTTTCTTTCTTTCTTTTTCAATTTAAGTATATGTGAAGTACAGGCTATCCATTCACAACAGGTACTGAGCAAACTGCCTCTAAAATCTTCTGTTAATAACTTCTTCAGGGAAAAATAGCATGGCCTTTTAGTCAAGGATACCTCTAATTGTGTTGGATTTACTTGACATTTTCCTCGGATCTTAGGAAGTGATGAAGAAACTGAAATTGACAATAAAATGAAGTTTTTGACATTCACTTGGTCTCTAGTGAAGTTAAAATAGTGCTGTAAAGAAACTCCTACCTCCTAGAATGCAGCAATTGCTTTTCTTGATAGTTTTTTTTTTGCTTAATAAGAAATGCAGATATTCTTCTCTTACAAAGACGCTAGCAACAAAATTGTTCCCTTTTATTATAGAAAGGAATCAGAAGTAATGTAGACCAGAAAAGGAAGATGACTCATTTGCTGAATTGCCAAAGCAAATGAATAGAATAATCTTGAAATTGTACTCTGAGGAGAACAATCAGGTAACATTTGAACACGCATCTGTTGCACAGTGTGTAGTTTCAGTAAAATACGTAATTTATACAATATTCCAAAT